>NC_057922.1:8259562-10759562 GCF_018873765.1 Telopea speciosissima
TGATAACTTTGTGCCTGAACCTGTGCTAAAGTTCCTACGTCTGTGAAAAATTTTAAAACCTCAAAATTTTCCACAAAATCCTTCACTTGTTTTTCCTCTGTGCTACAACCCAAATTCCTGATCTAGATATTTTTTTTCTGTGGATATACATTCTCTGGAACAGTGGAACTTATCGTATTCTATCTTGTCAAAAAGGGCTTTGACACAGGACAGTCTAGGGATTCAAAGTTCTTGGGCAGAAATGCAAGGAAGAACTGATGGGGAACTCGGAAAAAGGGAAAGACTTATTAGGGTTTTAAACAAGTATAATAAATTAAGGAAAATAGGAAAATAGCAAATATTATGAGGCTGTGAACACTAAACAGTACCCTGAACAATACTTGAGCAAAATATACCAAACCAGAATCTAGGGTTTAGATTCTTAAAATATCATTAGATTTCTAAAGGTCTAAAGTTGAATCAGAACTCAAGGAATCTGCTAAAACCCATATAGGTAATCAAAGAATAGTGCAAACTATGTAGATATGTTTCAGAAAGTAATCCTTGAAACAGAAGCACATTTCAGGATAAAACGAGTAGGCAATGGACCGTTAAAAGTAGAAACCTAGATCAGTTTCAACAAATTGCAACAAAATAAATAAACTTATTTGTGAAATATTCTTGAAGTCGCAGACAAAGAAACAAACCTAACAACGAGCAAAATAACAGCAACAGTAAAGCAAAAGTAGAACAGTAGAAAATATAGGAAAGTGGCAGTAAGGCTTGTCAACCGGTATATAGGAAACATTAACAGCTACTAGGAAGGATATTCCTGACTGCATCTCGGAACTTCTGACTTAAACCAAGTAAAACAACTGCCGCCAACCCTAGAACTTCAAATTATAACTCTTTTTCATCGATTCCAAGCATCCGGCTCATACAGTGTATAAAATCTCAAAATATGAATAATAATGTAATAAAAACAGATTCTAACTGGAACTGTAAATACTCTACCTGATGCAACTTACAAACAAATACATTTCTAAAATCCTAAATTCCATATGGACAGTGAACCCCACAGTCAGACCTTATACGTTGGTCCATTACATAGCCGTACGAGATACAAAGCCTTGATCTGGTCCAGTGACTGTTTTCAAGAGGGAAGAGAACACTTCTACACCCCCATTATCTACCTACTGGTTGAGTGACTTCACGAGTCACGATATTAATCTTGTAGGTTTTGCCTTATTTTATTTCTTGATTCCAATAATTCCCCTCCATTAAAGTCCATCCAGATTTGTTTTTCTTCCATTACCCCTCCCTTTGCTTTATTTTTCCTCTTTATCTTTTTTTTATTATATTTACAAGTTTACCCTTGGCCTGCTTGTGCCTTTACATGGATTTCATCTAACTTACAGCCATGCCGTTCCCTGCTCACATTGATATAATGTCGGTTCTGTCATTAACTTTTGTTATTGCCTATTGTATTCTGATTGGGTACAGATCGATTCCAATTGAGAATTTTGACCACACTTTCACATCAATTGGGTTTGATGTAATTACGACATTGCCATTGAACTCGAATATTTGCAAGATTTATTTTGGCGAGCCCCAATTTGCATCAAATTGGAATTTGACAAGTTTTTTTTAAGATTGATACTTGCATGACATTTATTATCATGTAGGGAGGTTGGGAATTATTTATTGGATCTTACTTACTTGTAAATTATTTCTACTGCGAAGGAGTGTATTAGAGATTATTCAAATCTTGTTGTAGCTCTATTTTTGTATTGGATTATTTTGTGATTCTCATCCTTTGAGATGTTGTTTATTGGTGATCATTATGTATCCACGTGTACTTCTACATGTAAATGAGAGACTGAAAATTATTATTATCTTATCTATTATTGAATATTATTATTCTCTTATCTATTCAAGTCATCAGTTTAAGACTATTTTTATCTAAAGATTACTATTTTTTATTTATTCATGTCATCAACAACATTTTATCTATAAAGATGGTATTCAACAACAATTCATATTTATTTGGTCTACAACAACCTGATGTTGTTTGGTCCACAGTAACTAACCTATATTGTCTATCTGGTCACAGTAACTAACCTAATTGTCTATCAAGTCCACGATAACCTGTACTGTTTATCTAATTTACAACATCCATGATGGAGTCTGGTCTGCCATAACCTAAACTGCTTATTTATTAATACTCACTGAAGTTATGAAATCGGCTCAATTCAATTTAAACCTTGATATATATCCTAGCAAACAATACCCCTCACTGGAGTTTCTCAAACTATGTAAGAAAAAGCAAACAAATCAACTGTAGGAATTAGGAATAAAGACACACACCTCAAGGCCAACGCAACTGCAATGATATGAGGAACAACAGGAATCGCAAAGAATAAGCATTCCTTCATAATTACAGGCTGCACATATAGTGTCATTTTGGTGGACACTCTTGTACCTCCTCCTTTGTTTTTGAGGACGACATACCACCATATCTTGCTCGGATCCAGATCTTCTACGGCACGGGCTGCCCATCCTGTCCTGCTGTGCAGACACAAGGCGGTACGCATTGACTGCCTTACCTCTGTCCAAATGCCTTGCTCGAGTGACGGTAAAGTGGTCATTACATGCGACCCTATGTCTGCGCAGCACAGGCAGGACAGGACAGCACACCGTAGAAGATCTGTGTTGATCTCTGTGTTGCTTAACAACTCCACGATCATGTTTTGATATATTGAGATGTCTAGTGGTTTGTTGACCACATTCAACTGTAATTTGAGGAAGTACCTCCATTACGTACTTCCTCCACAAATTCTGAACGCCACACGTCCATTTGGAAATCCTTTCCACAAATCCAGCATTAGATTGTAAATGTAACCAAACCTTCTTCAGAAATGGAGATGGAAGCCTTTCTCGCCCAAGCTCTTCTACCACTTCCATCAAAACCCAGATACCCCTTTCTCTCCAAACTCCCAAGTACTCATCCCACACACGGCTCACACGCAAATCGCTCACATTTAACTTGAGCTCATCACCCTCCTCAGGAAAGAACACTGAACGCACCTTTGCGCCTTCGCCTCGATCCATGATCACCCCCTCCCACCATGCGTCTTCATAGAACGCATCAACACAGAGGCCGTAAGGGAAATTGCAAGCAGTACTGGAAGGGAAAGGTTGGGGTCGGATACGTCCACGATATGTGGAAAGGACACGGCGACGGCGACGGCAGAGGCCTTCCACTGCCTTGGTTACAGGTATCGACTCAACTAATTTGGAGTCTTCTGTCTCAGTCAGCAACTCGTCGTACATGACCTGGCGGCAGAAGTTGGAGACACCAACGACCACCCCAGGGTGCCATGACCCTCTCAGACCTTCCTCAATCTGTCTTACCCACGCAACATAAATCATTAATCCACCACTATATCAGCTCAATTTATAAATCTATATATGTAGACAATTCAGTAAAATCAAAAAGAGGAATTAAAACGTACCTCGACCTTCTCATTGAGAAGAAGCTGCTTTCTTGAGTCCATGAAGCACTATCTCAGTATTACGTTGATTTTCTTACAGTAGCCGAGACTGAAGCAGTAAAGAACTAAAAAGACTAGAGAAACAAAGACGACGAAGCGGTGAATTCTAGGTAAAATGGTGAAATGTGGCTTTTATTTTGGTTTGTCCAAACTTTCCGTGCAAGGCTGAGCTGGTAAGTGTAAATTGTAAAGTCCAAATATCACCGTCATTTTGGTATCTCAAGTCCGTCTCGTCAATTCTAACCGTCTACTTTGTTTGATCTTTTGAAAGTAATTTTTTATGGTGTAACTGCGTTGCATGAATGTATTCCCGTGTGGGTCCCATAAAACAGCTGACCCTTTGTTTAGATTTTGATTTTGTATCGGAGGTAATGAGTGGATTTAAGGATCCAGATTTTCTGGGATTTGCGAGTGGGAGTCCTAGATCATGGATATCAGAGTGAATATGGTTTGTGAGGGATGGAATTCGTGTATTCGCTTTACACACAATTGTATGTCAGTCAAAACGTACCTCAGAATTTAGCTGAAGGTTTTATACCTTTTTTTGCCTTAAATAGGGGGTTTTAAAGGCTTAACCTTTCCCGCCTTTGCCTTTCCATGTGAATATAAATGTAACGTTTTAACTGGTTATATCTGATTCTGCTACGTGGCCATTTTTCTTACTACTGTTGCTCACCTTGTTGAACGTTGAAACGACCTCAGGTCTCCACATCCACCTGTCTAAAGACTCTAAACTGTTACCGAAAGATAAAAGACTCTTACCCCTCACATGGTGAACGAGATATGTAATATGGATTTTCATCCTCTACCGGTGCATCTTTAAAGTGCACCGTTCACTTTTAAAAATCCAATGTACAAGTGAAGTGCATCGTCCGATCTGATGCATAATAAAGGTAAAATGGGCGGTGCACTGCACTTGAGATGATAAAAATTCTTGTGAAATAGGGAGCCTAAAATACAAAAGAATTTTATCAAAATAAAGTCGTGAATGTTTCAGTGTTGCATTGGTGTATTGAACATGCTCTAGAGATTCTATTCTACAGGTACTCAGGGCATCCGAACTATTACGTGGACACATTTAAATGATCTGACGGTCTGAGTTTTCCTTCTCTTCTACAAACGATCCAATGGCCTAAAATATGCATACTGACACAGCCAATCAAAGTCCAAAACGCGTCTCTGACGCGTCAAACACTAATTTCTAGAATGTCAAGCGATCCTGATCTGACGTCCACAATCACGGAGACACTCTGACCGGTCTGACAACCATCGTGTGACATCATTTAAGTCGCATTTTGGATTTCAATCTGACAGTCCCTATTTCGCAAGACCCAACACATGTACACTATATCACGCATCGATGTAATAATGCACGTACGTGCGTGCAGTTGCCTTAATATTCTTCTTTCTCTTCTAGTTGGCCAAACTTGTTTTGGCCATAACTTCTTCATCCGATGGCCGTTTTGATCCATCCAGAATGGGTAAATATGACTAAATAAGGTCACCGGAAGTGTTTTAAGCCAAATTGGGTGATCAGGATACCAAGAAATACACTTGGGGTAAAACGGTCAAATTCTACAAAAATTACTGGGTTTGGGTGAAACTTTATGTGTGGGCTAACAATGGTTAAATAAGGCTATCCTAAGGGTTTTGGTTGTAACTGGGACAGTTTGATCACAAAAAATAGGACTAGGTGATTACATGGACTACACATCCACTGAATTTGGTCAATTAACAAAATCACCACAGGACAATTAAAGTGGGTATGCGGGTACATAATTTGTTGAAAGGTGATCCGCTCCATTCGTAGAATAGGAGAAAGAATTAGGAAGGATGTTCAATCCACATGTTTTTTAATTGGGGTTGTTGTGGGTATAAGCAGACTATATAGATGGAGCACTTGTAGCTTAGGTTCTAGTGTTCTACTTGGTTGTTCAAATCCTAAGCACGGAGGAGACAAAATTAGTAGCAGTTAGGCCTTGGCTAAATACCCTATTCAGTAGTTTTTTTGTGGACATTGGAAACACCACGAAATGCACAGCCATCTACGCCATTCTTTGCCGCCACCAAGCTCCAGCAACCGAGGAAAATAACTCATACCAAAAGAAAGAAAACCCTACGATACACTTACTCGCATTTTCCACTGGAATTTATATAGAAACTGCCATAATAAAATAAGAAACCAGGTCCCAACAGTCTGAAATAATATTACTTACCATTCCATTAAAAAAGAGAAATCTATAGACTTTATCACAAGTTACTCATGGACTTGTTAAAATATGGATTTCTTTCTCAATATTAATTTGTATATGATTTGTAATTACATCATATTCATATAAATGAACAACTATTTTGAGCTATAAATGGGCCTATAAAATCTATCAACCCCTTCCCCCTCCCCTTTTCTTTTTAGGGAGAAACAATGGCAGAGTACTGTACAATCTGAGGCGATGAGTGGATAGCATCCCCTATGTGAACTAAACAGATGTTCATCCAAAATTTGTTGTTATGGACGATATCTATTGATTGAATGTTCCCTATATGAATAGAATGGGTGGCCAATCTGTCTATGTTAGCAGTAACTACCGATCAATACTCGAACATTTGTGAGCCAGTATCCTTTGTCGCTTGTACACATACTTGTATGCATCCCTTGTTCTATTGCAGTTCTCAACCATGTTCTCTTTCCCAATAATCTTATTCCTCTGCTTACGCTTGTAATAGAAGCACTAAAAGTTATGTTTGCTATTTCCAACTTGATTATCCTTTTCCTGTAGCATGAAGACAATCAAATAGCTAAAAAGTTGAGGTTGCAAACTGCGGTATATTTTCAGTAAAGTAAAATACCTGCTGAAATCCAGAAACCATTCTTGAGTTTTTCGATATTCCTGCAAAACCTAAAGAAATAATATGGAAAAAAGAAATTACAAAAATGGATAAACAGATTCAGATAACCATATGATTAATAGAATAAAATGATTAATTTACACAGAGAAATTTCTTTGACTTACCTTCTGAGTTCTTTGTTGCCATACATTTGGTAAGGAATTTTTGTACATTGTTGTTCCTTGAAAGACCAGAAGGGCAAAACCCAAGAGCTCTGATCTTTATTCATGTGACATCTCTGTAATCTCGAAAGAATTCTTCCATGTGAACTAAGTTTGGTTGCTGTGGATAGTATCTATTGATTAATGTTGTATCGGGCTCCTCTCCAGCGAGTGCATTGCCCAGGGAGCCCTGAGAGTCGACACGTGGCAGCTAGTGATCCAATGACCAAGAGAACATGATTGAGAACTGCAATAGAAAAAAGGATGCATACAAATATGTGTTCAAGCGACGAAGGATACTGGCTCACGAAGGTTCGAGTATTGATCAGTAGTTACTGCTAACATAGACAAAGATTGGCCACCCATTGGGCTCCTCTGCAGTGAGTGCATCACCCAGGGAGTGCCCAGTGAGCCCTGAGGAGTCGACAGGTTGCAGCTAGCGATCCAACGACCGAGAGTAACCAACCCAGATTTCATTAGTTTTTCACCCCACGTCCTAATTGCCCAACTCTCTACCCAAACCCGATCCACTATCTATTTCATTTTTTCCCTCCTTTTCCCTCTTCCTCGAACCAAAGAAACTGAGGCTTTGGCTGCTATTGATGCTGGTGGGTTTTCACTTGGAAGGCTGAAGGAGATGCAGGCGTTGAAGACTATGGAGTGGAGAAAATAATCTTACCCTCTCTTTGCAAAACTAAAAGCCTTCATCTCCAGAAAAACAAGGTGGGATTATTTTCTCCACTCCATAGTCTTCAATGCCTCATCCACCTCCTTCAGCGCACCAGCAGCAACAGAAGCGAAAGCCTCAGTTTCTTCAGTTTGAGGAAGACGAAGAGGGAAAAGGAGAGAAAAATGGAATATATAGTGGATAGGGTTTGGGTAGAGAGTCGGGCAAACAGGAAGTGGGGTGAAAAACTAATGAAATTTGGGTTGGTTACTCTCAGCCGTTTGATCGCTAGCTGCCATGTGTCGTCTTCTCAGGGCTCACTGGTTACTCCCTGGGCACTGCACTCGCTGGAGGGGAGCCCAATGGGTGGCCAATCTTTGTCTATGTTAGCATTAACTACCGATCAATACTCGAACCTTCGTGAGCCAGTATCCTTCGTCGCTTGTATACATACTTGCATGCATCCTTTGTTCTATTGCAGTTCTCAACCATGTTCACTTTCCCAATAATCTTATTCCTCTGCTTACGCTTGTAATAGAAGCGATAAAAGGTATATTTGCAATTTCCAACTTGATTATCCTTTTCCTGTAGCATGAAGACAATCAATTAGCTAAAAATTGAGGTTGCAAACTGCGGTAAATTTTCACTAAGGTAAAAATACCTGCTGAAATCCAGAAACCATTCCTGAGTTTTTCGATATTCCAGCAAAACCTAAAGAAACAATATAGAAAAAGAGATTACAAAAATGAATAAACAGATTCAGATATCCATACGATTAATAGAATGAAATGATTAATTTATGCAAAGAAATTTCTGACATACATTTTGAGTTCTTTATTGCAATAGATTTGGTAAGGAATTTTTGGTACAATGTTGTTCCTTGAAAGACCAGAAGGGGAAAACCCAAGAGCTCTAATCTTTCTTCATGTGACATCTCTGTAAACCCGAAGGAATTCTTCCATGTTTGACTTTGCTGAGGAATGGATGGCAAAACTAGTCTTTCTACCCCTAATTGAGTGAGCATCTGTAAATTAGAAAAGAAACCGGTTTTTTATCAAAGATTTCTGTACCAAGCTCAGAAGCTCCAAAAGAAACATTAACCAACAAAATGACTTGGGGTTGACAAAAATACCTTCTCTAGTTCATTAACAAGAACATGGCTCATTCCCTGCTGCCGGTACTTAAAACCGGTACAAATTAGAGGCATCTCAGCAACGGTTGGTCCGTGGACCCTAAAATTGTATACAAGGGTCACAAATGCTGCCCATGGCCATGAATACAGAATACAAATTTTGGGCTAGGAAATTGTGACAAATGTTACAACATTACCTCACAGTGGCCACGCATGTCACTTCATCTCCAATTTGCAAAAACATGGTATAGAATCCATGGAAGTCCAACCTTTTGAATTTTGATCTGCAGAAGTTAAAGCAGGTTAATTATTAATTCCATTTGAAAATTTTGAATTAGATGTACTCTCTTTGAGTTTGGTTAACTAATAGAACATTGTTGGAATATTACTTTTTTAATTAAGTAAAAAATCTTAAATATCCTTAACCATAAGACATAATTGGCACTATAAATAAGAACCATAAGTCCAACATTAGTGATTAAAATTGACATAATAGAAGTGGATTGGCAAGTGCCTGAGCTCCAAGGAAAAGCAATAGAAGTTATTTCCCGCATCTGCAGTTGTACGACTGTAAAATGGAATTAAACTGGCTCCTAAATGTTTTGCTCAAAAGAACTTAGAAAATTCAAATCACTGCATTGTTGTATGCTCAGTCAAATAACAAATAACAAGGATGCTGTAATAAATCCTCCACAAATCTATTTTATCTCTACTGTTCTTAAACCTGTGATCATAGTTGCAACTTGCAAGGCTCGAAGATTGTAATATAGGGAAATCAAGAAATTTGAATCCATGCATCTCGCACCAATAGCTTTTGACCAGTTACCCTCACCCCCCCCCCCCCCTTGCCCCGCCCCCCCAAAAAAAAAAAAAATCAGCTTTCTAATCTCAAGCCATCAAGCCCTATGATTTCCTTATGTGACCAAACAAAGGATTTTGGGAGAAAAGATTATATTATTAATATTTAAAAATGTAGAGACCATCCAAGATGATAGCCAGAACAAATAGACCTGTGCAAATGTTAACTTCCCCAAAAGTACATGAAACCACCTGATCCTTGGTTTCTCACATTCACCTAAACAAGTGCAAGTTCTTCACTTTTGTCACATGCATATACTCCAACGTTAGTTTCTTTCTAGAGAAAACTACCCTATCCAAATTTTTATTAAGAGGTACATATCTAATTCAGAACCCTAATCAGAGTTTATGGAATTAATCTCTACTAGGTTTAGGGTATAATTTGGAGATGAAGCTAATAAACTGATAGACTAAGAAACAGATAAAGGTTTAGGAAATTAGGACTTGAAGCCAATTCACAAAACAGCAAAGTTACTTATCAGAACAGCCATGAATTTTCAAATCAACAATTTAGGTTTAGGAAATATTTTCACGACATTATAGGGCAGATAATTAAGTCGAATGGTCTATGGGTACCACTTGGTCAAACAAATCCAGAAAGACAAACTTCTCTGCAACAAATGGGGGTGCAATCGGACCAGTTATGTTTTGGTCAGAATTTTCCCGAGTTCAGTTGCTGGCATTAACAGATTCCAGAATAGAACTTGAAATCATAGTCGTCACGGTGTCTAGGCAAACCAAGGCATTGGAGGAAATAAACATGTTCAACTAACAGAAACAAAGATTAAGAATGGAGCAAAATTAAACAGAGGAAATAAACATGCGTGAGTAACAGAAACAAAGAGGACTTACACTCTATTAGAAAGAACATCTACAACAATATTCCTTTTAGAACGAGGATCAATGATAGGATGAAAGCACTCCTGCATGATGTTCCGGGCATGGGATAGCTTAACACGAAGATCAATCTTTAGCATTGCCTCTCCAAAGTGAATATCATTTATCCCTCGTCTCAACATAGTCCAGGATAAGCCTTCAATGCTGGTTGGATTTGATTTGCCAAGAATTTGATGAAGATGATCAAATATCTGAAAAGCAACAATAAAGTTTACACACGTGCACACACATCCTCAAACATTAGCCGAAAAGAAATAAGAAAGTAGTCAAAAGCCTTTATAACTCAGCCACAAAGGCCAAAAATCAAAATAATCTGTCAAGGCAGCAAAAACAATAAGATTTCTAATGCAGCCCTGGGCTACAAAACCCTGCTTTTGGGCCGCTAGGGGCCCACCTGTGATAAAATCTAAATATAAAGGGCAGTACCAATTCTAAAAATAAAGTGAACAGTTTAGTACCCCTTTTGGAAGCAGAAAACAAAAACTAAGACTAATTGGTAAATAAATTTTAAAGGAAGGATCAATCTGGAATTGAATATAAGAATGGGGGATAAAACAGAATAAAATAAGAAAACAGGGGGGATTTGTGTAAATAAACAATAGCTGTTTGTATTTGCAAATAATTAAGGTTTCCCTCAAGAGGGCGGACCTTGGCGCAACGGTAAGGTTGCTCCATTACGACCTAGTGGTCGCGGGTTCGAATCAGGAAACAGCCTCTCCGTGAAGCGGGGGTAAGGCTGCATACAATATGACCCTTCCCAGACCCCGCAGTGGCGGGAGCCCCATGAATTGGGTATGTCCTTTAAGGTTTTCCCCAACCCCAACTCTTCTACTAATCCAATAATTCACCAACCCCTAGCATTCCCCCATCTCTAGACATCATCTACAAACCCTAGAACCTCCGCAGACCAAACCAGCCATCAAAATCCACCCAAACTTGGACCGAATCTCCCTTACACCTAGTGGGAAACTTGATCTTGGTTATAGCCCCAACAGACAACCCTAAATCCCAGATTCCATCATTATTCTCTTTCCAAAAATCCAGAAACCTAACCCTAAATTGTTGCAATTCAATTCCAGCACACTTTCCCCCCATTAAAACTTAATGTAACCTTCACTGATAGACTCCCCTACATCATCTTAGCTTAACTCTACCATCAAACCCTAGGTTCCATGAAACCCTAACCCTAATTTGACTAAAATCCCAATTTTGGCCTACCCAATTTACCAGTTCATAGCAGATCCTGGTTATTGGCTCCCTGTTGGATTATCTACCAATCTAGGACTACATTACTACAATCATGACACTCATTTCTCCATCTCATCCACTCCATCTCTTTCATTTTCTACTCTACATGCCCAGTGAAACCATGAAAAGAATTCTCTCCACTCACTGCCTTGAAATAAGGACAACAATAGAAATCAGTTGAAACCCAACCCCATGGAAGCTATCTCAGTCCCCCAGAGCCAAGAAATGGATGTACAAGAAACACTCAACAAAAATAAAAAGAAACAAAACCCTCTTTATATACTGGTCCCCCCCCCCCTCTTTTTTCTATACTATCAAAACTCTGATCCATTAACAGTCTAATAATACTTAGAACTCATGATCGTAGAGCTTCAATTATCTAACCCAAAATTCAACTCTAAATCCCTCTCACCTTCAACAATTTTAAAAGTCAAAGAATAAAATATAATAAAATAAATTTAACAAAAGGAAGACCTAAACTATCCCAGAGCAGAACTATGTCAAAAACATTAGCAGGAAACCCTCATCCACGTCCACATTTTGTCAAAACCAAGAACTTTGACTTGAAAAGCAAGATGAAAAAAAAAACATCTGCTAACATATTAATGGATGAAACTGTTTTCTCTGCAAGAGCAGCATCTTTTAACCAGTGTCAAATTTGATTACAGAAATGTCCATCTGGAAGCATGGCAAAAAAATATTGTTCTTCGCAGAACTTCAAAGAAAAAGTTCAGAAGTAACAGAAAAAAGGCATCACCATGGTTTAAAGTATCGGTCCATATCGTATCCTATCGGCTGATATGTATCGGTATCAGTTGGTATCGATACGATATTGGCCGATACAACTCTTTTTTTTTTTAAATGTATGTTATCGAATGTATCGATATGTATTGACTGATACGCTATGATACGATATGGTTGATACATATTGATACACTCGATACGTATTAATATTACCGTTTGTTTGGGTTTTTAAATGTATCGGTACGTATCGGCTGGTACATACCGATACGTACCGATACATATCTATACGTATCGATACACATGCCTTTTTTTCACATTTTACAGCAAACGCAAACCAGAACCCCCAAAGAGATTTGTTCGCTATCGGCCCAACCCTCCGCTTCACGAACTAAATCTCAACTTTTTCTCCCTTCGGGTTGCACCACAAAATATGTCGGGTCGGGTCGGATCGGATCCACATCGAACTCAAAATCCTTGGAATACAAGACATACTCAACACTTGAAGGGAAAGGTAGGTTTTTTTCAAAAAACTAGATCTTTTGCTTCAAATCTTGCATTTTAGTTCTTTTTTTTTTTTTTTTTTGTTATGATTCAAGGAGATTAGGTTCAATTGACTATTAGATGCATGATTTATATATATTTGCAAAGATTTGAACTCAAATCCACCATTTTTCACCCCAAACCGAAAATGGCTTCCTTAAGGGTCAATATTGTGCTTATGTTCGATCAATACACAACATCATCCTAGTTGCTCTTATTCTTGAAGACCCTTACAAACATGAGTTTGATCCACCCCGACATTCTTCATGGCAATAGAGTGACTCTGCATGTAAGAAATCTCATCTTTTTAACAATTTCAAAGTGCCGCACTTGTCTGGTTATACATTATTCACAATTCTTAATGTATATGCATGATATATGACATATATTGCTTGTTTATATTGTTTTTTGTGTCCAAAAGTGTATTGCCATGTGTATTTTGATCATTTTCATGCATTTCTGCACCAATCGATATGTATCTGCGATACGATACGATACACTTCTTAAAATTGCCCGACCGATACGATACCCGATACCAATACTTTAAACCTTGGGCATCACCCACAAAATAGGAAACTAAAGTACTGTTTAACAGTCAGAATGAAGATCAAGAAAAATGATAATGTTGGCAAAACAAGCTTGTCAAGGCCCAATCTCATTGTTTGTCCTAATTCACACAACAAAGGTACATATGATAGTAAGATTACACATAATTTACGGGTTAGAAAATATTGAAATGGTAGTTCTTCAAAAACACAATCATGAAAGCACATTTTTAAGTTTAATGAAAAAGGGCTAAACTTGAAACTGCAAAACAGAAGTACCTGAAAACAATTTTGGCTGCAAAAGTTCTTTGGTGGACTTCCAGAGATTGGCAATTCTCTTTTACTCAGACAATCCACATGATCTACAAGGTGAGATAACGATTGGGTTAACTCCTGAAACAAAATAGACAGCTAAAACATGGTTATTAATAGAGTTACACACACATTGTCTTGTGCATTGATAACAACTGCTGCTGAAGGACCGATCACTGGTGCCAGAACCTCTCAAGCCACAAATCCCACATTGACAAAATGGACAAAACCAGTCTCCATTTGGAACATCCTACAAAAAGCCCAAACATTAAGTTCAAAGTATTAAAAAAATAAATTTAAGAAATGAAACTGTAATCATTCTGCATCTGATTCAATCAGAAAACCGGTAGAGAATTTCGAGACACATTTACATACCCACCTCAACAACTAGGCGTAAAAGAAAAGAAACCTGATATGGGAGCTTCCCGTCTGCCAAAATTTTCCTCCCTATTTCTCTATTCCCCAAACAACCTGATTTCATCCATTCATAGTTTTCATGGCATCTAGGTGACCCCAGGTGTTGGAAGGGCCCTGGATGCAAGGCGATGCCTTGGAAACTATGCTCCCACTAGCTCCTATATCTGCATCCTGAATTACACTGTATCTCTACTTGATAACTTTGCGCCTGAACCTGTGCTAAAGTTCCTACATCTGTGAAAAATTTTAAAACCTCAAAATTTTCCGTAAAACCCTTCACTTAGTTTTTCCTCTGTACTACAACCAAATTCCTGTCCTAGATATTTTTTTTTCTGTGGATATACATTTTCTGGAACTTATCATATTCTATCTTTTCAAAAAGGGTTTTGACACAGGATAACCTAGGGATTCGAAGGTTTTGGTCAAGAATGCAAGGAAGAAATGTAGGAACCAGGAAAAAGGGAAAGAATTATTAGGGTTTTAAACAATTACAAGAAATAAAGGAAAAGAAGAAAACAGCATCTATTATGGGGCTGTGAACAGTAACTCTGTACAATACTTGAGCAAAATGTGCCAAACCAGAATCTAATAATCAAAGAGTAGTGCAAACTATGTAGTATGTTTCAGAAAACAATCCTTGAAACAGAAGCAAATTTCAGGATTAAAGGAGTAGCCAATGGACCGTAAAAGGAGAAACCTGGATCTGTTTCAACAAATTGCAAGAAAATAAATAAAATTATTTGTGAAATATTCTTGAAGTTGCAGACAAAGAAACAAACCTAACTACGAGCAAAATGACAGCAACAGTGAAGTAAAAGCAGAACAAACATGAACAGCAACTAAGGAGGATATTCCTAACTGCATCTCGGAACTTCTGACTTAAACCAAGTACAACAACAGCAGCCAACCCTAGAACTTCAAATTTGAACTCTTTTTCATTAATTCCAAGCATCCAGCTCATACAGTGTATAAAATCTCAAAATATGAATTATAATGTAATAAAAACAGATTCTAATTGGAACTGTCAATACCCTACCTGATGCAACTTACAAACAAATACATTTCTGAAATCCTAAAGTCCATGGACAGTGAACCCCACAGTCAGATCTTATACATTGGTCCATTACATAGCTAAAACCAACATTGAAAAGCACAACTGATACTTAGGCCCATAGACACTTAAAATTACTAAAGCAATTACAAATTGGCCCACTATTAATCAAAACAAATTAAAAAAATATAACTGCTGTAAAGCTTGGCCCTTTTTTTTGTTGAGTGAATAAAAAATTCATTACCACAGAGAAAGAGGACTACAACTGCCCCTAAAAAGGGGGGGGGGAGAAAAGAAGAACAAATGCACAAATACACAAGCAAGACCAAACCCTCAAGAAGAAGAGGAAGAGGTCAGAAGAGAAGTGAGAAGGCCCCAGGATACAACAATATGCCTGTTCCTTGGGGAGTCTAAACAAGGGGAGGAAACTGCTGCAAGCTTTCCTTTTAAATTAAAAGAAATGGAATCCCAAATCTGACGAAGAGGTCAAGAGTTGGAGGTCCATTTCCTGATGTTTTGCTCCATCCAGATTTGGTTGCTAGTAGCATAGAAGGCCAGCTTCCCCACTGTATCACAGATTGAAGATCCAACAAAAGACATATCTACACAAATCCATTCCCTGTTGAAAGGGAGAATTCTCCGCCTTCAAGGCGAGCATTTGGCTAAAATCCCTTTCCAAACAGAGGCGGAGAAAAAGCTTGGCCCACTTTATTAATGCTCTCCAATGACCCAAAACACAATAAGCTGTGGTCCTTTCAGCTCCATTGTTAATTGTTAGAATAGCTACCGTAGAGGTGTTTTGGGAAGTTTTTCCCTCTAACCGACTCTAATTAATAGAGTTGGTAGAGTGGGGTTAATTGTGTAATGTTTTCTCTCTTTCTTATATTATAAATAGATGGGGCTTGGGTGTTAATTAAAACATCCAAGCTTGAGCTCTAATTCTCCTGTTACCATGGTATCAGAGCAGGTTAAGTTAGAACTCTAAACAACCCTTCTTCCTATTCTCGCCTCTCTCTCCTTCTCTCTTCTTCCTTCGATCTCCTTTCCTTCCTTTCTTTTGCTTCTTTCTCTTGTTACAGGACAGCACTAATGAAGTGATCCATGGATCTAGTTGCTGCCCTTCATTACCTCTTTCATTAATACCCAATATTTTTCAAAAAATATGATAGAAGCTGTGCCTCTTCTACCTGCAATTTTTGAAGACTTCAACTTTGAGGACTGATTCCTTCTCTGTTATTGAGGATCAATTCTCCCTTCTTCGAAAATCAAGAACAGCAAGGATTCTTTGGACAAGTTTTTATCTCCATCAACATATTTCAGCCTTCTCCCTCTATCGATCTCACCAAATATCAGGGTTTTCTCAAAACCCTGACAATATCGATCTAGGGGTTCTAGCTGTCTGCAGCTGCTAACACTACTCAGTAGGAACTCTTGTCTGGGTTGAATGTTGAATATGACCAGATTCGTGTGCAAGTGCTGAGCAGATCTCCATTTCCTACCCTGGAACAGTCCTATGCCTTAGTCCATTCTGAAGAAAATCGTCGGGCTAATATGTGCAAATAAAGCAGAAAATAGAGAAGGAAGAGAGGAGGTAGAAGGAGAAGAATAGATGAGAGTGTGTGAGAGCCAAGAGCAGTCCACTCGTTAGAAGAGAGGGCTGTGATATCCTTCACATAAAGAGGGTTTTACACAATAGGGGTAAAAAGGGAAAGAAATAACAAAAAGCAACAAAGCAGAGGGCATCTCTCGGGATTAGCGCCAAAAGGCTTGACACAAATCCCGAGAGGGAATATCTACCCTCTCAACACTCCCCCTCAAGCTGGAGCATATATATCAATCATGCCCAGCTTGTTACAAATATAGTCAACCCTCCCACTTCCTAATGAGTAATGACTTAGAAAAGATGTCTGCAAGTTGCTCTCCTGTCTTCACATGCTTTGTAGAGATTACTCCCTACTGAAGTGTTTCTTGAACAAAGTGATAGTCTACCTCAATATGTTTGGTTCTTTCATGAAACACTGGGTTTGGGGCAATATGTATTGCTGCTTGGTTATCACACCATAGTTGCATTGGTGAGGAGTCCTCAAACCCAAGCTCAGTCAACAACATTTTCAGCCAAACCAGTTCAGAAGTTGCATGTGCCATGGCTCTATACTCGGACTCTGCACTTGATCAAGCCACTACACTTTGTTTCTTACTCTTCCAGGAGATGAAGTTACCTCCCACAAACACATAATAACCTGTAGTTGACCTCCTATCAACAGGTGACCCAGCCCAATTTGCATCTGAAAACCCTTCAACTCTCCCATGTCCATGATCAACATATACTAATCCACGTCCTGGAGCCTTTTTGAGGCATCTCAAAATTCTTATAACAACATCCCAATGAGGAGTCTGAGGGGATGACAAAAATTGGCTCACAACACTTACTAGGAAAGCAACATCGGGTCTGGTGAATGTCAAATAGCTGAGCTTCCCAACAAGTCTTCTATACTTCTCTGGATCATCAAGAACATCTACCTCTTCAGCAACAAGTTTGACATTAGGATCCACCGAGTTATCAAGAGGTCTACACCCTAGCATCCTAGTCTCTGTAAGCAGGTCAACAGTATACTTTCGCTGCGATAGAGATATCCCCTTCCTTGACTGAGCTACTTTAACACCTAGGAAGTAGCTTAACTTCCCCAAATCCTTAGTTTGAAACCTCTTATGTAAATGAGACTTCAAACTCTTAATGCCTTCAAAGTCATTACCAGTAATGACAATATCATCCACATACACAACAAGGAAAATTTTGCATGTGTTGGTCTGTCGATAAAAGAGAGAGTAATCACTGTTACTTCGAGATAGACCAAACTCAAGAACTACTTCTGTGAACCAACCAAACCAGGCCCTCGGAGACTGTTTCAGGCCGTACAAGGACTTCTTCAACTTACAAACCAAGCCAGAGTCCCTCTGAGCAACAAACCCTAGAGGTTGCTCCATATAGACCTCCTCCTGGAGATCACCATGAAGGAACGCATTCTTGACATCGAGCTGGTGCAAAGGCCACCTATGAGTGGCCGTAAGAGAGATCAAAACCCGAACAGAAGTGTGTTTAGCAACTGAAGAAAAAGTATCGGAGTAATCCACCCCATAAACCTGAGCATAGCCCTTAGCCACCAGGTGGGCCTTAAGGCGAGCATGAGAGCCATCTGCATTAACCTTGACAACATAAACACATCGACAGCCTATAGTAGATTTCCCAGGTGGCAATGGAACAAGATCCCAAGTCTAGTTATGTTCTAAAGCCTGCAATTATTTCTCCATAGCTGTCCTCCAGCCAGAACTAGATAATGCCTCTGCAGTGGTCTTAGGAACAAGATGAGATTCAATAGTAGACAGACAAGCACGAAAGGAAGTAGATAAACCAGAATAGGAAACATGAGCAAAGAGAGGGTGGCGAACAGACCGATGCTTACCTTTGTTCTGAGCAATGGGAAGGTCCAAATCAGAATGTGGAGGAACAGGGACTGGTGTAGAATCTTCAGACAGCAAAGGCGTGGCAATAGGTAGAGGATCAATAGAGGCAGCATCTTCTTCCCTTGGATGACGACCATAAACATTGCGAACCTCAGGGCGAACTCCAAGAGGGACAAAAGCAGCTGGAGGAGGCACCGGTACAGGAGCAGGGGAAACATGCACAGACTTAAAAGAATGAATAACATAAATGGGAATACCCTCATCCAAATAAGAGGAAATAACCGGTGTAGCCGAATACAACTAAGACTCAAAGAAAGAGACATCAGCAGTAATAAAATATTTCTGAAGAGTGAGAGAATAACACCGATACCCCTTCTGAACACGGGAGTATCCAACAAAAATACACTTAAGAGATTTAGGGTCAAGTTTGGGTAACCCAGGGGTGTGATCCCGAATAAAACAAACACATCCAAAAACAAGTGGGGGCAAATGAAATAAAGGATCGAAAGGAAAAAAGCAAGGAATGAGGAATACCACCCTTCAACAGTGAAGAGGGCATTTGATTAATGAGACAACATGCAATCAAAACAGCATCCGCCCAAAAGGATTTGGTCACCTTCATTTCAAAGAGAAGGGACCGAGTAACCTCCATCAAATGGCGATTCTACCGTTCTGCCACACCATTTTGTTGAGGTGTGTCAGGACAAGAAGACTGATGAATAATACCATGAGTGGTCATGAAAACAGTAAATGGATCAGAAAAATATTCTCTTGCATTGGATGGTGGTGGTGATGATGAAGTTCCTATTCAAGGGGAACTCACTCCAGTCCCGAAAACCATTAATGAGTTTCAGAGGAGAATTGATGATTCTAACCTTAAAACCTATCAGAGAGGATGTTCCAGAAGCAAGCAGCTTCAATCCACTACAGCACCAGTAACCACCCAGTTGCCGACTCTAGATCCAGAACCTACTTCTATATCTGGTAAGACCCCTTCTCCTAAGTTGCCTATTGCTCTCCGCAAAGGTACTAGGACTTGTACTCAGCACCTATATCTCATATTGTTTCTTATAATTCTCTTTCTCCATCCTTTTGTGCATTTGTTTCTTCTCTTTCTTTTGTTTGTATTCCCAAGAATTGGCAGGAAGCTTTTACAGATGGAAAGTGGAAGGCAGCAATGATAGAAGAAATGAGGGCCTTACAAAAAAATGATATGTGGAATCTTGTGGTTCTTCCTCCAGGGAAAAGACCAGTTGGAAGTAAATGGGTGTTTGTGGTCAAACAAAAGGTAGATGGTATTATGGATCGATATAGGGCACGACTTGTGGCAAAGGGATTTAGTCAGATGTATGGGATTAACTATCAAGAGACCTTTGCACCTATTGCAAAACTAAACATTGTCAGACTATTATTATCTTGTGAAGAATGCCCTCCTCCATGGAGAGCTTGAGGAGGAGGTATATATGGATATTCCACCTGGTTTCTCATACGACAAAACCCGAGGCAAGGTTTGTAAATTGAAGTGTGCTCTCGATGGACTGAAGCAGTCACCTTGAGCTTGGTTTGGTAGGTTTCACAAGGCTATGGTTTTTATGGGATATAAGCGAAGTAATGTTGACCATACTCTGTTTATAAAAAGGATTGGTGATAAAGTAACCATTCTCATAGTCTATGTTGATGATATTGTGGTTACCGGGAATGATGGTCATGAGATCAGCAAATTAAAGAACTTTCTTAGCCGTGAATTTGAAATAAAGGACCTGGGAAAACTGAGGTACTTTTTAGGGATAGAAGTTGCTCGACCTTCAAAGGGCATCTTTCTCAAAGGAAGTATATCCTAGATCTATTATCTGAGACTGGATTGTTGGGGTGTCATCCTTCTGATACACCTACGGAAGCTACTACAAGGCTCAAGGACAAGAAGTGTGAACCGGTTGACAAGGGTCACTGTCAGCGGTTGGTGGGCAAACTAATTTACCTCTCTCATACACGGCCTGATATAGCTATTACCGTGAGTTTAGTAAGTCAGTTCATGCATGATCCTTATTCCTCTCATATGGATTTTGTTCTTCGTATCCTTCCCTATTTGAAGTCAGCTCCGAGAAAAGGGATTTTTTTATCTCCTCATGGTCATTTACAAGTTGAAGCGTATACTGATGCCCATTAGATCTGAAGTTTATTTCTGGTTATTGCTCCTTCATAGGTGGAAATCTTGTCACTTGGCGTAGTAAAAAGCAGAATGTCGTGGCAAGATCTAGTGTTGAAGGAGAGTTCCGTGCTATGGCGCAAAGAATTTGTGAGTTGTTGTGGCTTAGAGATTTATTGCAAGACCTTGGCGTTCCTGTTTGTCTTCCAATGATGTTGTATTGTAACAATAAGGCTGCTATTAGTATTACTCACAATCCTATTCAGCATGATCGTTCCAAGCATGTAGAGGTTTATAGGCACTTCATCAAGGAGAAGTTAGAAGACGGACTGATTTGTGTTCCCTTTGTGAAGTCTGTTGATCAATTTGCTGATGTATTCACTAAGGAGTTAAGTGGGAAAGTCTTTCATCCTATTTTAGTCAAGTTGGGTATGTGTGACACTTATGCTCCAACTTGAGGGGGAAGTGTTAGAATAGCTACCGTAGGGGTGTTTTGGGAAGTTTTCCCTCTAACCGACTCTAATTAATAGAGTCAGTAGAGTGGGGTTAATTGTGTAATTTTTTCTCTCTTTCTTATATTTTAAATAGATGGGGCTTGGGTGTTAATTAAAACATCCAAGCTTGAGCTCTAATTCTCCTGTTAACATTAATAAACAGAACGAAGGCTTGGGAGCAACAAATGGGCTACAGAAGAGATTTGAACAAATGTGGCAGGTTTTAATGGGAATTTTGGTCTGTAGGACCCAGTTCTCGGGGTTGAAGTCTATGCCACTAGATAGGGTTCAGTAAGCAGTATGAGGGGTTAAAACAGTTTCATTTGGGATAGGTAGGATAGAAGTTATGTTCACTGTTCAGTCAAATTAGGTAACGTAAGTATCATTAATTAACTATAACTCGGCTCATAGGCCTTGGGCTTAGTCAGATTTGGATTTATTGGACTCTTGTTGGGTTAATTACAGATGGTTTGTAGCTTCTAGAGCTTCTAGAAGTTCCATAGATATGAAATCGTTGTTGAGCTTTTAATTTTTGGTAAATGGTTTTTATTGTACTCAGCAAGCATCTATAGGCTGTATGGAAAACACCAATTTAGCTAGGAACAAAGTGCTATTTTGCCTCTCCCTCAAGCTGCTATTTCCTGCTTCCCGTTTTCTTTTTACAGTTACAGCAGCTCACTTCAACCTCATTATGAGTGCTATTTCACCTTCATTTTCATCATTATCTCCATGACCTAGACAACAGAACCCTAGAACAATTCCATGAATTAGCCATCAAACCCATGAAGAGAGTCTTTTCCACACTCTGTAATTTCTATCCACCAATAAGAGAACCTATTCCAGCCTTTAAAACTTGAAGCCAACTTCACCAGAACTGTAATTCCATTAATCCTAGCCTATTTGATTTATTCACCAACCTTTCTCTAAAAACCAAAACCTAGTTTCAGCACTCCTAGTGCTACTAGGAATCTTCCTTTTCAGGAACCAGCAATTATTTTCCGTTATTTTCTCGTACTTGATTAGTTTGCTCGGCTTGTGGCCGTGATGAATTCACTCCTATTCGACTACTAATGTTCTAGAATTCTATTTTTATATCAAATATCGGGGTATCTCTGCTAATGTAGAAGTCAGTTCAACTAAGAACCACTCTACAGTAGGATCGATGATAGGTCAGAATTGATGCTGGAAATTGATATCAATTGCTGGACAGAATAGGAGATTGATCACTTTGTTCACTTGTAGCAAATCACAGTATTACACAATGGAAAAAAAAGAAGGAAAAATACAAGATAAGATAGAAGAAGGATAGAAGGATAGGGTAGGCTATCTCAGCCTTGGGCCTCTCACCCACAGCTATCTCAGCTGTTGAAACAAAGATCTCTCTCAGATCTCAAGCAAGAAAATTGCAAGTTGCAACTTCATTGATTCTTTTTAAACTGTTGGGGGCCTCTAAGAGCATTACATTATATAACTCAAGGGTTGGGCCCAAAATACAAAGTGTTTACTACCAAGTAGCTTACAACCAAAATAGACACTTCTTATAAAATCTGGCTGCCACACATCAAAATAGAAACTCCTATTTTAGAGAAGAAAACAAAAATAGTAACAAAAAAGCTACCTAAATGAAATAAAATATACTTTCTAAAACTGAAAATAGAAACTAAACTATGGCAGCATTAGGATAGAATCTTTCTCCACTTGATGGGCCCACTAGATCTTCTAAAAAGCATCCCCACACAAGGCAAATATGGGCTGACACTGTTCACGTGAACAGTGTTTTGGTCTTTTTCTCTTCATATTTCGATCTACATCATCTGCTGGCTGTCCAACATCAAACTTGAAAAGAGTTGTTCCAAATGGACCACAGCTTCCAAAGAACCCACTAAGCATTAGATGCGCAACTCCAGAATATCATTAGGACAAACCCAAGAACAAAATGATCTTGACCTCCTTAAAATGAAAAGAGATGTTTTCATGAATGCGAGGAGAGAGCTCCAACCATTCCTAATCTATTCATCGTAAAGAAATTGCAAATTTGATTTTCCTTTCCTAGAGCAGTATTGGAAACTCTTTGTTGGTTGTTCTCTCCAGTTTGCTTGTTTCCCTTCTTACATATGACTTCAGCAAGTCTTCATATATACCCTGTTGAAGTACTGTTCACATGACACTGTTCACGTGAACAATGATTTTGTTGATATGTGTATCTTCTATTTTCCTAGTCCTAGTTGGAGTCCTAGTTTCTAATTATGTCAAGTCCTAAGCCTACTGTGAGTTGTTAGTCTTAGTTTCAGTTTGAGTTGTTAGTTCTAGTTCTTTTCCTGTTGTAACTTGGAATCCTATCATGCTTAGGAATTCCTAATCTGATTAGGAGTTCCCCTTTCTATTGTAATTTGAGATTATAAATACAAGCATTATGAGGGAGACTGATTAATTTAACTGTTATCTCCTCTTCTTCATCTTCTTTTCTCTCTCTTCTTCCTCCATTCTCGGTTCTGGTTTTCTTCATCTATACTCTTTAACATGGTATCAGAGCATCAACCAATACCTGATTCTATCCTTGATTTTAGCCGGTTTGAGAGTCGTTTCAAGGTTCACTGGTTTGAGGTGAAACCCCAGTTCATAGAAGAAAAAAAAAGAACTAGGGTTTCGTATGTTGAAGACTGAAATATTGTATTAAGAATCATACCTGATCGATTGACTCAGCTACTTCGAAGTTTTTCCTCTGTTTTTGCTTCTGCTGGTTGCTATTGTGCATGCCTTTTGCTGCTACTACTATATTGGTTTCCTCCTCTGGTTCACGCTGGAGATTTCTAGATACGATTCTTAGTTTCCGCTGCGCGACTGCCAAGGATGAAGACAACCTTCTCTTTCATGATATGGTCGATATCTACTTCTGCCTTGCTAGTATTTGGTGGTTCAATCTTCTAGTGAGAATAATTTATGGGTTCTTGTGATTTGATGCGTTTTTCATAGTCTCTATTTGATATGCTCCTTTACAGTACTGCTATGGTTCTTTGATTTGTTGCTTCGATTGCTTGTGAGATTTGTTGTGGTTCTCGATTGCAAGCACATCAATCGAGCTTTTTTGCTGGTTGGACACCTATTTTCTGTTGTCGATTTGCTTGCTTGGTTCCGTTCCTGCAGCTTGGTGCTAAAGATGGCGATGTTGGTTGTTTTCTGATTCTTCAAATTGGTTTCGTCACTGTCGATCAATTGTTGTTGGTTTGTTGTTATCCTTAATTTTATTGATTTCCATGTTTACCCTTATCTTTATCATTATACGCTTACCTTTTGTCCTCATTACCTTTGGTCTCATGCCCCTAAGTTATCCACTATTGCCCCTACACTTTACTTTTACGATTTTCCTCAATCTTCTCAAGTTACTCACAAGTTACCCTTATTTTTTTTATTATTCCAATTTTACGCCTCCTCTTGCTTTATTATTACTCCTTATCCTTATTTCACTTTCAATTACACGTTTACCCTTTACCTTGCTTTTGTTTTACTCGGATTTCATCTAAATTACAGCCATGCCCTTCCCTTTTCACATTGAAATAATTACGGTTCTGCTGTTACCCCTTGCTATTGCCACCTGTGTACTTGGGTGGGTCCACACCGAACCCAATTGGGTATTTTGACAACCCAGTTTTTGCATTACTTGGGGAATGCATGAGTGAGGGGAGATTGGAAATTATTTATTGGGATCTTGTTGCAGCGCTACTCATGATTATTGGATTTTCTGTGATGCTGATTATTGGTGGTCATTATTTGTCCACGTGTAATGTTACACGTGAGGGGGAGATTGGAGCTAATGGATGGTGATTCTTATTGTTGCTTGATTGGAGACCATTATTGATTGGGAGATTCGTAATCTAGTCGTACTCAAGTCATCAGCTCGTATCAACAGGATATTACCAATGGGCCATAGCAACCTTATGCTACACATTACCAGTGGGTCGTAGCAACCTTATGCTACATATTACCAGTGGGCCGTAGCAACCTTTTGCTACACATTTCCAGCAACCTTATGCTACAAATTACAAGTGGGCCGTGGCAACCTTATGCTACATTTTATCAGTGGGCCGTAGCAACCTTATGCTATATATTACCAGTGGGTCGTAGCAACCTTATGCTACACATTACCAGTGGGCTATAGCAACCTTATGCTACATATTATCAGTGGGCCGTAGCAACCTTATGCTACATATAACCAATGGCCGTAGCAACCTTATGCTACACATTACCAGTAGGTTGTAGCAACCTTATGCTACAATCGTGGTTTTTGATAGTAAGGCGTTATGCCCTTTTGCCCTTGTGTGGGCTTTGATATTACGGCTTTATGCCTTTGTGCCCCTTTTGTGTGCTTAATGCATGGGGTTTGTGTGATTGTGCCCCTTTTGTGTGCGGGGTCTTCTTCTTTGAAGATTTACTACTTGCCTTCTTTGTGAAAGGCCTATGGTGTTACTACTGCTGCTCTGTTGTTCTGGCATTCAAGAGGTTTTCTCTACTGCCTATATTGTTGATCGTTGTTGATTGGGTTTCTTCGCCGCAAATCTGTTCTCTAACTGGTGCTACTGATGACTACTATGATGTGACCTGATGAAGTTTTCTCCAAGGTTCTACACTGATGTTCGTGATGCTTCTCCAACGTGCATGTTTTTCAAGGCTCTATTTGGACCTGCTTTTCGTCAAAGTTGTACCAAGCTGGGTCTAGGTGATTTGTACGCTCCAGCTTGAGGGGGAGTGTTGAAGTACTGTTCACATGACACTGTTCACGTGAACAATGATTTGGTTGATATGTGTATCTTTTATTTTCCTAGTCCTAGTTGGAGTCCTAGTTTCTAATCATGTCAAGTCCTAATTCTACTGTGAGTTGTTAGCCTTAGTTTCAGTTTGAGTTGTTAGTTCTAGTTCTTTTCCTATTGTAACTTGGAATCCTATCATGATTAGGAATTCCTAATCTGATTAGGAGTTCCCCTTTCTTTTGTAATTTGAGATTATAAATACAAGCATTATGAGGGAGGCTGATTAATTTAACAGTTCTCTCCTCTTCCTCATCTTCTTCTCTTTCTCTCTTCTTCCTCCATTCTCGGTTCTGGTTTTCTTCATCTATACTCTGTAACATACCCAATGAGAGAAAACAAGAGGTGTTAAGAGACCATTCCGGCTAATCCTTTGAGATTACACATCTCACCTCACTGATCAAGTCCACAGCAGTAATTTAGGGGTTGAAGACCAAGAAGTGTTTTTTTGGTAAATAATTGAAGAACAAGGTTGGACAACGGGTTATGTCCTTAAATTTTCCTCTTAATAAAAATATGACTAATCTAAAAAGGAAATTACCAAACTACCATAGTTGGAAATTTTGGCAAGGTAAACTAGTAATTTACCCAAATAGAACCCTTTCCATGGCCAACCAAAGTCAAAGGATTCAGGCAAATGGCCTAGTCCTTTGCACAACTATGTACTCCACCCAAGAAAATAGGTTCTCCGTCCAGTATCTGAATTGTTTATGGAAAAGGAGAAGATAACCCAGATACAAAGCAAAAAAACCTTTTCTCTTTAGCATTTTTAAATATTTTCTCCAAACGCAATACTCACTGAAGTTATGAAATCAGTCCAACTCAGTTTAAACTTTGATATCCTAGCAAACAAGACCCCTCACTGGTTTCTCAAGCTATGTCAGAAAAGGAAACTAAAAAGTGTAGGAATTAGGAATAAAAGACACACCTCAAGGCCTACGCAACTCCAATGATATGAGGAACGACAGGAAACGCAAATAATAAGCATTCCTTCATAACGACAGGCTGCACATCTAGTGTCACTTTGATGGAAACTGTTGTACCTCCTCCTCCTTCGCTTTTGAGGACGAGATACCATATCTTTAAGCCTGACCTTTTTGTCATAACCAGAAAAGCGCAGAGGACCACGATTGTGTTTACTAACTTCATCATGTTTTGGTAGAGCATCAAATGCCTTTTGGTTGTCACTGGGCTGTGACTCAATATTACCATCAACCTGCTGGAATTTCTTTGGGTAACTTCTTCCTCTAAGGAAATTATATTTTTCTTTGATTACATATGAACCCTTCCCCTTCCTTTTTTGTGGACTACAAATAGGAATTCTACTTCCATTACTTTTAGATTTATATCGTCTCTTCCGATTCTGTCTTTCATAAACACATTGACTTTCTTGCAACAGAGACGCATCAGCTTTTAAATCATCTCTCCCCCTTGAGTTATGGACTCCAAACTCATTATCCTTGCCTTCATGAATTAAAAGAGTCTCAAACTTCTTCATCGATGCTTTTTTCGTAACAGACTGCCTCGTGTGCTTAGGTAGAACAAAAGATACCTTTCCTTCAGGCTGACGAAACGACTGAATGGAGGATGTGTTTGTGTTATCCTTGGCTTTCTGCAGTGTCTTTGAATTCCTTCCCTTGGTAACGATTTGGTTTCTTTCCTTCAGAGTGGCAGCATCTGTCAATGTATTTCTGCTGCTTGAACTGGAGAACAAATGTCCTCTACTCAAAGCCTGGTGGATTTCTCGAGATTCCAACTGTAGATCACCTGATTGCTCTTTCTGTCTGCGATGACCATTCCGTGTTTTTCCTCTGGTCTGAATCGAGTCACCAATGTGAAAGCCATTTGAGTTGCTTCTCAGAAAATGGGTACTATGTAACTGGAAATCAACACCAGTTTGCTGAGAATTCTCTAGTTGCTTCCTTTTCTTTCTAGTGAGAACAACTGGAAGATTGCAATGTCTAATGGTTTGTTGACCACATTCAACTGCAATTTGCGGAAGGACCTCCATTACGTACTTACTCCACAAATTATGAACACCACATGTCCACTCTGAAATCTTTTCCACAAACCCAGCATTAGACCGTAAATGGAACCAAACCTTCTTCAGAAAAGAAGATGAAGGCCTTTCTTGTCCAAGCTCTTCTGCCAGTTCCATCAAAACCCAGACACCGCTGTCTCTCCAAATACCCAAGTACTCATCCCACTTACGGCTCACACGCAAATCCCTCACATTTAACTTGAGCTCATCACCCTCATCAGGAAAGAATACTGAACGCACCGTTGCGCCTTCGTCTCGATCAAAGATCACCCCCTCCCACCATGCGTCTTCATAGAACGCATCAACACAGAGGCCGTAACGGAAATTGGCTCTGTTTGCATCAGGAGCAGCGGAAGGGGAAGGTTGGGGTCGGATACGCCCACGGTATGTGGAAGGAACACGGCAGCGGCGATGGCAGAGTCCTTCCACTGCCTTGGTAACAGGTATCAACTCAACTAGTTTTGAGTCTCCTGTTTCAGACAGCAGCTCGTTGTACATGACATGGCGGCAGAAGTTGGAGACATCAACGACCATCCCAGGGTGCCATGACCCTCTCAGACCTTCCTCAAACTGCCTCACCTACCCAACAATAATCAATCCATCACCATATCAGCTCAATTTAATCTATATGTAGACAATTCAGTAAAATCAAACAGAATTTAGAAGTTCCCTATTTATCTGTTTTAACAGATTATAAAAATCAATAGTCTCAAACCTCATAAAGCCTAAGAAGAACAGAAGAAGATGACAATAATCTGTAGTACTAAAATGTGCATTACGGAGATTGTACCTATGGATCCCATTTCGAAGAACGAATTTGAGTAACCAAATTACATCACAAAGATACAAGACTAGATTAAAATGAAAACGCAAAGTCAGCAGAGCAGGTAAGAAATGGACAAACGAGAGAGAGAGAGAGAGCAAGAAACACAGACAGAATAGGTACAGAGATAGAGCGAGAGAGAGATTACAACACTTACCTCGACCTTCTCATTGAGAAGAAGCTGCTTTCTTGAGTTCATGTGAAGGACTATCTCGGTATAACGTTAGTTTTCTTACAGTAGACGAAAGAGAAGACGCAAAGAAAGAAGTGGTGAATTCTAGGCAAAATTACGGAATGTGGCTTTTATTTTGGTTCGTCCAAACTTTCCGTGCAAGGCTGAACTGGAAAGTGTAATTTGTACAGTCCAAATATCACCGTCATTTTGGTATCTCGAATCCGTCTCTTCAATTCTAACCGTGTACTTTGTTTGATCTTTTGAAAGTAATTTTTTATGGTGTAACTGCGTTGCGTGAATGTACTCCCGTGTGGGTTCCATTAAACAGGTGGCCCTTTGTTCAGATTTTGATTGTGTATAGTTAAAACATTGTAATATCATAGTATCGGATATTATAAGTGGCTTTAAGGATCCAGATTTTCTGAGATTTGCGAGTGGGTCCAAGATCATGGATATCAGACAGCTGATTTGGCTTGTGAAGGATGGAATTCGTGTATTCGCTTTACACAATTGTATGCCAGTGAAGAAGTCAAATATAACGTACCTTAGAAATTCCTTATATAGGGGATTTTAAAGGCTTTCTTTCCCGCCTTTGCCTTTCCACGTGAATATAAATGTAACGTCTAACTGGTTATATCTGATTCTGCCACGAGGCTATTTTTCTTACTACTGTTGCTCACCTTATTGAAACGAACCCAGGTCCCCTCGTCCACCTGTCTAAAGACTCTAAACACCTCACATAGACACATCAGGAAAAGAGTCATCTGTTGGGTTTTCAAATCTGAGGGATAGATTCTAGGGTTTCTGTGATCGATTTCGATTCAATCAAACCCTAGCAAAGACCTCCGATTTCAAGTTTAAAATCCTTGATTGAAATCAAAATGACTCATATCAACCAAAATCAAAATTGGGATCAACCAATTCCATTCCAATTCGACGGATATAGACTATTCTGAATTTCTCAAACCATGAGTAGGACGAAATTGTAACTATGAAATAGGAACGGAATCCAAAAGGCTACTCAATATCATGCTTTTCCAAGGTTTTTCCCCCGAGAGCTTGGCCATCCATATGGAATCCAGAAGAGAAGTGGATGTAGCATGATGCACGTGCATATGGCATACCTACAGAGAAATAATCAATTTGGGTTGATAATGTTCAAGGGTCTCTCACCTGGTAAGGATTGATAGACATTTGGGTATGCCATGTAATAAAGGTCTTTCGCCCATCTCATTGGTCAAGTTTCATAAAAATAAAAAATAAAAACAAAATTACATGGTAGTGCTTCAAATGGGAAGATATCAAAAGGATATTTTAAGGAATATACTAAAACCCTATAGAGATTTGTGAAACCTAGGATGTTGGTTGAGTGCATCCCCCCAAGAGGTCAAGGGATCGACTCTCCTGGATTGAATATTGTGCTAAAAAGGCACCTCTCCCCCCTCCACTTAGTTGTAGATTGTGGGCTTGTCTTAGCCTTCCCCGTTAGCTTGTAGTTGGCTTGTGGATCCTTGGGTAGGATAAACAGAAAAAAGAGCTAAAATCTTTCAAAGATATAAAAAATTATACTGAAGAAAGAACGGGAAAATTATCCTCTCCAATTCCCTAAAACTTGATAGTGCGGCAGTGCTAGGTGGAGATGTTGACTCGTGCAGCTTGGACATCCAATGGTCCAAGCTCATTGACTAGGTTAAGCTCAGACCATTGGATGTCCGATCTACCACGTGTCGGCATCCCCACCTAGCACTACCGCACTGTCGAGCTTTAGGGAATTGGAGAAGATAATAATTCGAAAGAACGTCACCCAACACGCTGCCCCTGCACCTTGACGTAAGGGTGCACGAAATGACCACCACATCCCTAGTCATTTCCGAAGTTCCAAGGGGTGCAACGGTCATTCCGTATGCCCCTGTGTCTAGGCATAGGAGCGTCATACGTTGCTCGATCGGGTGGCATTCTCTTTCCCAAGTAATAATCATCGCTAACTTCGATTAGAGGTTTGTAGTATTTTTCTAATATTTAATAACTTTGAACCATCATTTAACTCATATTACATACTTGTATTAGACTGAAAATTTACCAATGAGACAGATACAAGATCCTCTTTCATATGAACCTCCCGTTCCACCATTTCTTGCTACTTGGCAACCGGTGAACTTTTCAAAGTTCACCTACCATGTGTGAACGCTAATAATTTCCTAATTTTAAACTAATATTTTGATCATCATGGCAAGAGGTTTCTTGGTATATGCAATGGTTTTTATTTTTTTAATGAGAAGAAATTTTTTATTAAAACTATGAAAGAAAGAGATTAGCAATACTGTTTTTAACCTCCCCACTAATATGATTTGTCCTAGCTAGATTAGTTAATTTGTGACCTAGTGAAATGAGTTGTTGGTCGCTCTAGCTGTAACAAGTAGGATAATATGGCAATGTCGATAGGTGATATCTAGGGAGTGATCTACATTGACCATGTGCCAAATTTCAGCCACAAGTTCAATATTTACCCTCCCATGTATTAGGATCTTTATCCCCCCCAAGTACTGGGGGCGCTACTATGCGCATCGTACAGCGTAGCAACGGCCATGTGCGCACGATGGGGCCCGTTGTGCACACATGCCGCTGTTGCGTTACACGATGCGCACAGCAGCGCCCCAGTACTAGGGACGATAATTTTCCCATGTAATAGCACACCCTCCGGGGTTCTTGATTGGAATCCGTTTGGAATTGATCAAAATATGTCCTAAACCTAGAAATCCAGTATGGATCGATTAATCCAAATCAGCTGGATACGGGTCCACTCTGAATCGGCCAATCTAATCCCAATTCTTAACAGAATGATACTCTCTCACGTGTATGGCACTTTTGGGGGCCTATTTATCCAAAAATCTTGAGCCCATCCAGACTGTTTCATTGCAAATATTTATGACATCCAGGAAATTGCTCCATATTTTGTGTGTGTGTGAGAGAGAGAGAGAGAGAGAGATGTGGGCTAGGGTAGAAGTGGATAGTTTCTTAAGTAGAAAGATAATAACCCAAAGATCAAGAAGGTAAAGTTTTGATTTATGGCGACTAAAAAATTCCAAAAGAAGCATGGTGATTAATTAGATATTAGCATTCAAGTCTATCATAAATCAAATAAATAATTGAGCTAGAGTAGGAGAGGATAGTTTCTTAAGTAGAAAGATAATAATCCAAAGATCAAAGAGGTAAAGTTTTGATTTATGGCAAAGAAAAAATTCTAAAAAAAACATGGCGATTAATTAGAAATTAAATTAGCATTCAAATCTATCTTAAAAATAATAAATATTTGAGAGAGAAAAAAAAACAAGGATTGTTGATTCATTAGATATTATTATTCAAGTCTAACTTAAAATAAATAAATAATTGATCAAAAAAACCAAGAATTCAGGATTAGGGTTTTGATCAACGTTTGTTTTTAATACATGGGAAATAGATCTCTATTCGGTGATGTTTTCTACACTCTCTCATAGGGCATAGTAAATGACGCCTCTGCCTCTTGGGTAGATACTCAGGCGTGCTTCCCCATTGGCCCAAACGTTTGTGTAGAGACCATACGACCAAGTAGTACCGGATTGCATTTTTTAAGAATCCAAAAGTTGAGAAGTTTTTTTTTTTTGTTTTTTTTGATAGAAAAGAAGACTATTCATTCATACGTGCCCAATGCCAAACAAAGGAAAACAAAATACATAAGACAGATAGAGAGCATGATAAACTCAAGGCATGGATATACGGTATCCAAAACCAAGGAGTGGAAATTAATCTAGTCTCACATGCCATTGACTGAGTCATCTAGGCTAGGGGATGGTGTAAAATCACTTCCCTAGAGAAAAAGCTGTAGATATAGTTAAAATTAAACGCATGCACAAATGTGCCAAAAGAGGGGCCCCATATGTGCCAAAAGAGTTGAGAAGTTTGCAACTTCCAAAAAACGTTTGTACTTAATGTATAGCTTTCAAACATCGACACTTCAATTTGACACAACAAATAAGTTGCATTACTCCAATCATCAAGTTACAGGCTTGAAACATGGAAACAACCTCTTTGCAAAGTGGGGGTTAAGGTTGTGCAGTGTGTACATTTCCCCCTCCTAGACTTTGTAGTAGTAGGAGCCTCGTGCACTAGGATACTCTTTTATGAAAAAATGGAATTCCCATCCTCTCATGAGTCATAAACTCGTAGTATATTTCTCAGAAGAACATAATTGTCAAGACAACGCCATAGGCATTCAAGCCCCTTGGGTGCCTTTGTCGATCGTCTTGATTGCTTAGTGGATCGCCATGGTCATCTTGATCGCCTTGTTGGTATCGCCTTACGTCCACTCTTCTCACATCTTGAGTCACCTAGACCCGTGATGACTATGCAAAAGAAATTACCTCAAGTTGACAAATCATGAAAAACTGAACGATCACTGTTATCACTAAAAGCCCTCCCTAAGCCATTTCATGATGTGAATTGAAAGATAATTCCAATGACTTCTGAGTCAAATGTTATGTCTTAATCAAACATTCCAAATCTACCCAATGAGAGAACAGAACCATGCACAAAAACCACCCTTGTGTTTTGAGTCCAGAGTCAAAATTATCTCCTCCAGACCCATTTTAGGCATTTAACGTTTCTCCCATATTGAAAAAATATATTATTTTTCTATATAAAGTGCCAAACACGTTCTTTCATTTCATCCATTTCTTTCCCCCCACCACTTTATCAACTCTGAAGATTAGAAGACTGTGAACTTCAAAATGCATTTCACCCATTTAAAATCAACCCACGCGGGATGCAAAGGTCCTACCAGAGAGTACTGATCGAGAGACCACCACCATCATCATCTCTTTTCCGGTCTTCCCTGACATATCCGTTGAGCAACGGATCCTTACTTTCTTACCCGCCCGACCAGATTCAAATTATCTTCTCAGAAAAAAAAAAGAGAGAAAGGTAAAAAAGCTACCCACTAACCCAACCGCTTTTTCTTAATATAAAAAGAACCATAAAAAAGCCTAACCCCTTATTGTCCCATGTCTTCTCACTTCTCCTCCTCTATCTAATGCCTAATGGGGAGTTGCATTAGCAAATGCCGGCCTCGTCCACCTTCTCACAAACACAAACAAGAATCTCTTCTGGTTCATGACAAGCTTGTTATCTCTCAAGCTCCTACAATTCCTGATCATATCCCTCTCCCAAACAAACAATCTAATTCTCTTATCTCATCTCCTTCACCTTCTTCAGATTCTTGCATTTCTAATATCACTACTACTAGTACTTGTTCCACATCAACCTTGTCTTCTTCTTCTTCATCGACATGTTCATCTTCTGCATTGGTTTCCAAGGATCGATCTTTCTCAAATGAGTTCTTATGGGCTCGTTTAAAGGAGAACCCACATATAATTCCACATGGACTTGATCCAGTGAAGGAAACTCCTGTCAAGGGTCTTAAATCTGTAGCTCCCAAGTTTCCAACTCGGAAATTGGATTCATCACCTTCTAAATCAGGAAGAATTGGGCTTCCACCACAAAAGAGAGGTCGCGATAGCTCGCCGACGCTTTCTCAACAAAGGAGTTTCAGGAAAGAGTTTGAGAGAACTCAATCTACAAGCAGCTCCCTTCCTAGAAGAAACTTTGGTTCTCCTTCTCCTAGTAGAAGGTTTAATGGTGATCCATGTAGCAGGGGAATTCCATTAAATGCAACCAAGAGAAGCAATTCACCAAACAGGAGCTGTGCAAGGAAGGAAAATCTCCAGCTTAGAAGTCCTATAAACAAAGTAAGTAGAGATGGGTTATCTCAATTAATGAGGAAGAGAGAGACTTGTACTCATCACATCCAAGATGGTATTAATAATGATCAAAATTCAGTAGGAGCTATGGTGTGTAACAAAGATAGCAACTCTCTTCCCATAGATGATCTTAATAACCCTCTAATTTCTTTGGATTGCTTCATCTTCCTTTGAGGAGAAAAGGTTTTTGGTTTGCAGATTTGTGTGTTCATATATTAAAGTGGGGGTTTTCATTTATGTCTTTTCTTTACTTTGTATTCTTTTCATGTTTTTTGTAAACAGGCTTGAAGAATTGGGATTGTTTGATTACCTAAATCAAAATAAACAAGAGAAGTGTCATTAGGGTTTGTGTATCAACTCCCTTGTTATGACTTAGACATGATAATTCAAGTCTCTTTAAGGTAGATCCCTATGGCGGATGGAGAGGATGAATATAGCCCTTAGAGATTGAGGACAGAGAGAGACAAACACCCTAAATGGGGTTGACTTGCTTCACTAGGACTTCTGCAAGGCCTGACCAAGTCCAGCCCAGGTTGGCCTTAGGCTTTGTTTGTCCAGTAGGACTTGAGCAGGTGAGCTTGGGCTGAAAGCAAGGTTCCATTCTGGACCGGGTTAGACCATGGTTCGAGTAATCGGAAAGAAATGTCCATATTCTGCAAAGGATTGGAAGCCATCTCCTTTGAGGTTAGAAATAGGTTTCTTTCCATTCAGTCTCCGAGTCCCATACTCCTAGAAATAGCTAGACATCTTGCCTCATCTTCTGATCTCTCCCGAATTTCTTCCTGTCCCATACTAATCTAAATAGCACTTTAATTTTCCATTTTCCCAAGAACAAGTTTTCCTGTCTAATTTGCTTTGTCTAGGTTTCCCCATTGCATATTTCTTAAAAAGATTGAACGGAAAAAATGCTGCTTGTTCACGTGGTTCTTGCATTCACACAGGAGAATGAAATTAACGCCCATCCCATTAAATGAAAAATCTCATATATGTTGATGCCCTTGCGGTCACTCTCATTACCCTAGGATTAATTATTATCACTCTCCCAAGATAAACCATTTTGGCAATTAGCCCTAGGCTTTTCCTTTTGCTTTTGCACTAGCACACTCTTCTTCTTCTCAGCCAGCGCTTGGGGTTTGGTTTCAGGCTTTTCATTGTATGACTACAGTGAAATACAATACATGATCATTAAAGTAGGCCGCAGAATAGACATGAAGTTGATTTCAATTTCAATATTGAAACAGGTCCTGAGCTATTTCACTATTTTAAATGAAGTGATTTCAATTTCTCATGAATAATGTGAAAACAAAATATCAAACACCATAATTTCAATTTATGACCCCACAAAATTGAAATAGAAATCATACCAAAACAGCCCTAACGAGGCCATCTCATGACTTCTTGCAGCATTTTAACATTATTAAAGTCATGGAATAGTTTAAGTTACCCTTCCAATTGATAACCTTACGAGTTACAATACTGCCGGTTGCGAATGATGGTTCCAGTCAACAGAACTAACTGCTCGCTGGCATAAGAGATTGCTTGTTTGCCTCCCTTACCTATCTCCTAAACCTAATTTCGACCTTCTATCTGAAAAACAACATGCTCAATCATGGATTTAGGAATATCCACCGATATCAGATTGATTTGCGAAAAATCTTTAAAAGGCAAAATCGTTCGATCCAACTTGATGCAGCCAATCAGCATCAATATCAATATCTGCAATGACCGAGCAATGTGAACTAAACCCCTGTGCTCGATATTCCCAATTCTAGATAAAGTGTGAGCCATAAGCCAAAGGCCAGTGATGACATGCAGAAAAGGTATACAGGGTTACTTGTGTACAGATGGGTAAGTGTTACCTTTTTTTGGTGAAGGGGTAAGTGTAACCTAGATACTTAGTATGCTGGCTTAGCTTAGTGCCTAATTTAATAGAGGCCAAGTTAGAAAGCACTTGATAATCAAGAAAGAAGGGGAGTGAGTTTCTGGCCAAAGAATATTTCTTCCCTTTCGACTGAATCGGCTCTTAGGGATAGCATTCAGGGAATCAGGGCAAATTGCCAGGTAATGTCGGATAGAAACTGCAATTGGAGAATGCTTCTCAATTCATCATTTTCCAGAAATTTTCAAGTTATGACAATGGGCGATTCTAATAGAGCTATGCATCTTTCACTCAATATCTCTACAACACTACCAACTGATACCTCAGGTTTTAATAATGGGGAAAAACACGCTAGGTCACGTGACCCCTGCGCCCAGACAGGAGCACGCAAAAGTACCGCCCTGCCCCCTCCCCAAATGAAATAAAAAATCGCATCTATATCGATTACCCTTGCGTGCACTCTCATTGGCCCCCACTCTGGTGCAGGCGCTACTCAACCACACAGCAATCTCTTGCCCTTTAATAATATTCGCTTTTAACACAAGAAAATCTAAAATAAATGCCATCCATATCCAGTGTTTCTTTACATGCACATGCAATGAGAAAGGCTAGTTCCAGTTCAATGTGATTTGAACCAGATGGAACAAAAAGAGAAACAATGGATTAAAAGCACACATTATCACACAATTAAATGCCATGAGTTGCTAGTACTATCAACAGTCGCCAAAACAATTTGCAAAGAAGAAGATACAGGAAGGTCAAGGTACAACACCAAGATCCTTGAAGTATTCATGCTCGAGGGCACTCCGCGCTGTAATTCTTTTACTTGGGTCCAAGCAGAGCATCTTCTGAAAAATTATAGGGGCATGCATAAGTAATGGCAACAAGCATTCAAGTACCTTAGTCCTTAGCCTGAAAGAGAACTACATAGTTTTTGTCTGAAAAAATATCACTGAGAAGAACCTGGGTACTAATCAGTGGTGCAACTTCCAGACCATATCAAAGACCCCATGGTTGTCAAGGCGACCACCTTGGCATCCAGGCGCCTTAACAACTAGGGTCACCTAGGTGGGTGCCTTGGTCACCTAGGGCCTGCCTAGACGGGTGCTTGTTGGTGTCGCCTTGCATCCAGGCCCCTCCAACACCTTCGTTCACCTAGACACCGTGACAACTATGAAAGACCTAATATAATAATTCAATAACCACTATGCTCATGCACAGATCTTATTCACAGATGTAATTGTAGCACGCTCACCAAGCTATTGATGGATCTTATACATTCAAAAAGGAGATACCAAAGGCCCCTTGGCCAGAAAAACCCCTTCTCAATGGTGAAAGGTTCTGGAGAAAATACTAAAGTGCATCCAATATTTTCTCACACTAAAAGCTTTACCATTCCCATTCATTCTATAGGTGTGTGCCTCAGTTGACCTAATCAAAGCAGTTTCTTACTTTCTTTAGCTTTGCATAATATATCAAAACAGCTTAACTTACAGAAAGGAGATCAACACCAGTTGGTTCAAGATTTGGGACCACAGTTGCCAGTTCCTGCATCATTGAGGCATGGTTTAAATCTATTAATATTATATATTTTGAGTATTTCTTGCTAAAAAAGTGACAGATTTAAGGATTTGATTACAAATATCCAAGAAAATAGCAACTGCAAAAGAACAGCAATCACCTTAGCGGGCCATTTGGGGAAGGCAGACTTGAAGTCTGGCAACGAAGTCACTCCAGGCCAGGTTTCTTCATTTGGAGTACCCATATATCTTCACAGAGGAAACCACAAATGAATGTGAAACGCTAGCAATGATAATAATAAATGCACAAGCTATGAAAAGATATATGCACCAAATATAGTGTAACTCTAAATGTGCAATAAAACCTGAAAATCTTGAAAAGTTCATCAATCTCAGAGTCCCCAGGGAACAAAGGCCGCTGATTCACCATCTCAGCGAATATACAGCCCACTGACCATACATCAACCGGAGTAGAGTAATGGCGGGATCCGAGGAGGATTTCTGGTGCTCTGTACCAGAGTGTTACCACCTGGAAGGAAGATTATGAAGATATAAGAGACATAGAACAAAGCAATCAGAATATAAATAGAGCAACTCTGCATTCTACTCTCTTGAAAAATTAGATGTCTAATAACATAAACATATCTACTTCAGTAATATCAGTATCTTCTGAAAATCCCTCAAAAGAATTTCATTTGCAAAACATTAAAAATATATATATACAATGAAATTTTCACCATACTTGCCAGTATTCGTTTATGGTGTTTGGGGATGTGTTGCCCTGTAGTTAGAAGTTAGAAGATATGGACTACTCCTGGAAAAGGTAGGGGTGCTTTGACCAAATGTGGTACTCTTTTTTTTTGGGGGTGGGGAAGGGGGTAATGCCAAATGTGGTACTTCACTTGTAGTGAAAAACATGATTGAATTCCATCTATTTGACTCCTGATGACATATTAAGAGGAAGATAAAAAAATAAAATAAAGACGTACGCAATGCACGAGGCTCCCGCCACTACGGGGTCTGGGGAGTCATAATGTACGCACGCATCCTTGCCCCTGCTTTCGCAGAGAGGCTGTTTCCAGACTCGAACCCACGACCACTTGGTCACAATGGAGAAACCTTACCATTGCACCAAGGCCTGCCCTCATATTAAGAGGATGATGCAACAGCTAAATTCCAAGAAACATGGTGGGGTTTTATTTGCTGACTATCTATGTCAAAGAGGTATGGGAGGGAATGGTACACCTAGGTCTAACTTCTACAAGATCTCATTAATTATTCATTAAAAAAACAACAAAAAAACATTTCATACAAGATCTCATTGCTTCTTTTAGCATAAATGCCTCCTACTTCTTGCTTGCTTTTATATATCTTAAAGGAAGGTGAAATCAATAAAATTGAACTTCCCAATTTGGTGCAGGATAGTATAGACAACCTTTTGGGATCCTTTTGAAATCTCCCACAAACATCCCATGTTTGATAAGCACAATTTAAAAATAAATATTAGAAGAATTTACCAAGCTTAAAACTAAGGAGAATTTGCAACCTTAATGAATAATTCAAGTTCCATTGGAGAGGAAACCTAAGAAATTTTATCACTTAATACATGGATACCAGGTTAAGAACAAAGAATGGAAGATAAAAGACACAGATACAGAAAAAAGTATTGTGCATTTAATACCTCATGAGTAAATGTCCTCACGGGAATACCAAATGCCCTAGCTAACCCAAAGTCTGCAAGCTTCAATGCATTAGTGCGGCGATCTATTAGCAAATTTTGAGGTTTCAAATCTCGGTGAAGAACTCTATGAGAATGGCAATATGCAATTCCACGAAGAATCTGATAGAGAAACATCTGCAAAAAAAGTACCCTAATAGCATAACCATTTAAATACTAATTAAACCAACAAAACAGACAATTGATATACTGGTAGGGAAGAACATGAGATTCACCAGTATCATACTAAATATGCAAACCTACAACTACCCATGGAAGTGATCACAACCACCTAGATTTTTTTCCAAGAAAACATAAACTCCTGTCACCTTGGCAGTTGAATGTATTTGGAGAAGTATAAGTTTATTCTTCTAACAGAATGCACAGATTTCCACTGGGTAGAAAGATGCCACCCACCTTTATTAAATGTGGATTATTAGCAAGCTCTGGACACGAATCCATGTGCTTCTTCAAATCCAGATCCAGATACTCAAAAACAAGATACAACCGTTTCTCACTGTGCACTACATCCTGCAACCTGTTATCAAAAGTGATTTAATACCTTGTTCTGGGAAAAGTCAATGAACAAAAAACCCATCAAAACCAAGCAAGAAAGATCAAGTAACGCAAAATACAAGGATACTTTCAAAATTAATAGTCGGCAAACAGTATCTAATCTAAAATTTGACAGCTTATCAATTGACAGAAACAGCAATAATCTATCTGATTAAAAAAGTCAGAAATAGCAGTACTATCAAGAGACCTTGAAATATGGATGGATCCTTCAATATAGGGCAGATATATGTAGTTCAGATCAAGAGACCTAATAAGTTCATCTTCGTAGAAGCAGCAACTAAGGCCTCATATAGTAGGTAGGGCAGCATAGGTTGCTGCAACCCCCCCCCCCAAAAAAAAAAAAAAAAAACTGAAACGACTATCAAAGCAAGGATCAAGAAGCACTGACCAACCTTGCTCTGATACCATGTGACAATACCAGAGCTTAGTGAACCAGAAAACCAGAAAGAAGAAGTGAACGAGAGAGAGAAAAGAGCAGTGTGTGATAGATTCATAACGATTCTGTCGCACAAGCCTCCCTGTTTATATTAATATAATTACCTACTCTTGGTAGGAAACTTACAAGAGTGGAAGACTGATTACAATAGAAACAAATCACTTATCTAGCCTAAAGCCTAATTACAAAAGGAAAGTAAATACATAATTAAACTAAGCTATTAGACTAGACTATCCTACGGTACTCTAGTCCATGGAAGTCCATGGGGCATGGACCAACACCCCACCATGCATACATTAACACAAACAAATAGTCTAGACAAACATATTCAATATCTCTTCTAAATTTCTAATGCTTAGGCGAATAATCTCATTCCAATATGTCCTGGTGAAGAAGAAAGGTTATTTCTTTGCCAACAAAATTACTACTGACGCTACATCAGGACTTCACCTATAGTACAAGATCCAAGCAATCAAATTGATGAATCTGCATACATTTCATATTGGGGAAAGCAACGGTCATTTCTGCCAAATATCGAAGAAAGATTTATTTGTTTCAAACCCCACGATTTTTTCTCTCATTTTTGGCAGAACACACCGGCACACCCTACAGTTGATAAAGGAACTACTGAGACTTCCAAAAAAACCTGACTATGTTGCCATGTTGCATCTCTTTCAAGAGAGAGATTTCCCTTATTGCTGTGCTAGGGACTCCTTCATCTTCCTGCTCCAAGCGGATCTTTTTTAGAGCAATAGTCTCATTTGTCACACGGTCACGAGCCTTGTAAACCACACCATAAGTTCCTTCTCCAATCTTCTCAACTTTCTCATACTGCAAGATTTACAATGTTACAACCCAAAGCAAGGAAAAGAAAAATAAAATAGATGCCTTCTAAGATTTTTTCAAACTGCCAGATTCACCATGTCAAGACCCAAAACAAATTTTAAAAAACAGAAATGGAAGTCCTGCAGGAAGGAGACCCTTTACCTGGTCCATTATCCAGACCAAATTGCTCCACCACAGAAAAATCTGAAGACAAACATCAGAAAGAGGAGACTGAAAAAATTAATGTCTTGTAAATGCTCAATTCCAAAGTAAGACAACTGGATGCTAAACCAAATTCAGGCATAATATGAAACAAACAAGACAAGCAGGAAGTCAATACAACTATCGTAAATCATAAGATCAACATAAACCCAAGACTGAATGTCCAATTGAATAGCCACAGAACATGCATATCCACCAACAGAAGTCATCACCAGAGACATTAACAAACAATATAGAAACATGGTAGCCCTGTTATCCAGATACTAAATGAAAAATAAAACGAAAAAACAGAAAGAAGAAGCAAAGAATGACCTCCTAAAGCAAGCAAATAGTACCAGATACCCACATAGAAACATTAAAATTACATGAAATCACTGAAGTTAAGGAGAGGGAGGGGGAAAACATGGAAAAAATCAGGTAGCTGGTATAACCACTGTTTTAAAAGTAACTCAACTCCCTAAACAGCAGCTTACCTAATAATAAGGATGAGAAGCAGCAGATAGATTTCCAAGGAAAGAAAAGAATAACCCTATTAGTGCTCTTTGAGTGTCATCTAGAATGAATCTATTACTTTGAATCATAGTTGTCAAGGCGTAACCTAAGCGACGCCTAGGCGTCCAGGCGCCTCGATTGACTTGGCGGGTGCCTTGGACGCCTTAACCACCTAGTTGGTATTGCCTTGATTTTTTACCCTCTCTGACGCCTTGGATCGCCTATCTGCCGTGACAACTATGCTTTGAATTGTTGAATGCCAAAAGTACCATTGCTTAATTAAACATTTACATAGAAGACTTGAGTTTCCCTCCTGGATTCTTCCCAAACCCAAACTAACATTCTCTTCACGTTTACATATAGTATTCCAATGTACAAGGTCGTCTATCTGTTCATTATATGAAAGCCTTGAAATCCAAGAGGTTGTAAATGTTTAGTTGGAAAAGGTTGATTTGGTGAGAGTTCTCCTATTTACCAAATGTAAAGAATCCCAGAACCTGTAACCAGTGCCTGGTAAAGAGAAGAGAGAAGACAGAAAGAGATGGAAAGAAGAGAGAACAATGGGAGAAAAGGGTTGTGCGATAGAATATTACTTCTACCATACCAGCCAACACATATTTATATTAAGCCAAAACAGAATTACAAAAGCAATGTAACTCTTACCTAATTAAGCCTAAAGCCTAAAACAAGAAACTTACTTAGACTAGGAAACTAACAATTAAAGACATAAACTAATAAAAGGAAACCACAATAGGGGGACTCCCCCTATTGTGTTACATATCTCTTAACACTCCCCCTCAAGCTGGAGTATACACGTATCATAAGAAAGCTCCAGCTTGGACCAACAAGAACAAATATGAAAGGCAACACCAGTCTTGAACACATGCAGTCATAGACACCAGCGAGCTCAAAGGAGCACTCCAAGCAATAAATCCATCAACAATAGCAGCCCAGACAAATCCAATCAGCTACATGTCAACACCAAAAGCTCTTCTCAAGGAAGTCAACAAAATGCAGCACCCAACGACTACATCAAACGTCATTTCCAATGAAGGCAACAAAATGCAAGCCCAGTGACTACACAAAATCAGATAACAGGTGCAGCTCCAATGGCTACACAAAATCTCATAAAAAGTGCAGCTCCAGTGAGTACACAAAATCCCATAAAAGGTGCAGCTCCAATGGCTACACAAAATCCCAAAAAAGCGCAGCACCAGTGACTACACAAAAGCCCATAAAAGTGCAGCTACAATGGCTACACAAAAGCCATTCTCAAGGAAGGCAATCCAACAACAATCATACTCACTCTTGAGTCCCAAACACCAAAAAAAAAAATCTCAGATAAAATTGCTTGTATTAGACATCTCCAATCTCCCCCTCACGTGTAGCATTACACGTGAACAAATAATTCAGAGAATATTCCACCAATACATGGCAACAATAAATATCATCCCATAACAAATAAGATCCCAATAATCTTCAATCAAGAGCAGCCACATAAAATCGCCAATAAAAGAAGCACCCCTCATGATAGCAAATAAAATCCCACACCAACACAATCCAGGGTCTACCAAAGCAAGATAATGGCAAATTTGTAATTAATCCATCAATCCCAATGTAATCCCAATCTTAAAACCCAACTATTGATCCACCCAAGAGAGGTAAAACATAAGTACATGGAAGTTGTGGCAATCTGGCAATTAATTAAAATTTTCAAGTGGCTCTTGGATAGATAAATAGAGGAATGGCAGAATGGTAAATAACTCAAAGTTGAAAAAAAGGGAAGGCATATCTGTAATTTAGATGAAATCTAATTACAAATACCATCCAAGGCAAAAGGGTAATCTTGGAATGAAAAGTAAAATAAGGACATGAGGGACTTAGTGCTAATAGGAGGGGTATAATTGGAAAATTCAAATAATAAAATAAAGGACAAAGGAATATGGAAAGCAATCAAAGCACTTATCATATTCTACCAATTTGTAGAGGAAGTCTTCTTCCTCACGAAACCATCTGGAGCAAGAACCACGGAGGTTGAGACCTTCACGCGACGAGAAGAAAACCACGGCTAATCGCAAATTGCAAGAGATCAGCAAGCATAATCAACACAACTGTGACTATCTTCAACAAGTGCAAATCGATACCCAGATCAGCAAACAAAAAGCAGGAGCAGTCATTGACTCCATCGACCAAACCTTTGAACCAGTAAATATCAGAAACCATAGCAGCAGTAGCAATAATAGAAGACAGAAGGGGTTTCAGCAACAGGAAAGCTCCAACAGCAATCGACTAGGGTTTGAAAACCAAGAAAACCAGCGGTATATAAATCTTCTTCAACTTCTTCGATCACGATCGATCGATCGAAAAACCAATCATCAAGGAATTTATTAACAGCGAGCCAAAAGGGGGCATTACCATCTTCAGTAACCTACCAAGAACAGCAACTTTCTTGGACCATGAAATCACCAGCAATCGATTGCATCAAATAGCAGCAAAGGTAACTAACTAAGCAAATAAATCTTCGAGAACCATCAAGAACACTGGTTACCAAGTAAATGCCTTTGACAATGACAAAAAATAGCGGCAAACAAATAAAACGACAACATACGACCGACAGTAGCACGCCAAGAGGAATCGATTCAGGTATAATCAAGGGGAAGCAGCGGCCACTCATCAGCAAACAAATCGACACGGCAGGTTTTCAATTAACACCATCAATAAACTTCGATCAACATGGATTGATCAGCAACATCAGCATACGAAACCCTAGTTCTTTTTCTTCTATGAACTAGGGTTCCCTTCTTCAAACTGGAAACCCTAGACGACTCTCAAAACAGCAATCACGAAGAGAACCAGGTATTGGTTACTGCTCTGATACCATGTAAAGAATCCCAGAACCTGTAACCAGTGCCTGGTAAAGAGAAGAGAGAAGACAGAAAGAGACGGAGAAGAAGAGAGAAAAGGGTTGTGCGATAAAATATTACTTCTATTGTACCAGCCAACACATATTTATATTAAGCCAAAACAGAATTACAAAAGGAATATAACTCTTACCTAATTAAGCCTAAAGCCTAAAACAAGAAACTCACTTAGACTAGGAAACTAACAATTAAAGACATAAACTAATAAAAGGAAACCAAGATAGGGGGAGTCCCCCTATCGTGTTACATATCTCTTAACACTAAAGAAATTTTCCCAGAGTTGAATTACCTACCTTCTGACTAACTAGGTCCCTAAATCAACATATCTAGAGTCAGCAATAGAAGTAAACCCAGATGCATTTTGCAACCTTACAAACTAAAGTGTTACAGAAAAGCATTACTACCTCCTCTTCAGATTTTATGTCAACATACTCTTGCTCTTGTTGACTCTAGGACCAATAATTCCCCTTAGGTTAAGAGATCCAGGTCTCATAACTCTCACGTAATATATTGTCAGTGTCTAAAATTGAGAAGCCAAATCCAAATCCTCAGGGTATGCAATAGCATTTGGTCTCTCTTCACTAAGTAACCTTGTTACCATTTCAGATCTTAAACAATCAATAAAAAGTAGAAACTGTAGATAACAAGGAGAAGAGATTAGGACAGCAACAAGAGAGTACTACCAATTGGGAATGAAATGAATCTCCAATCGGTAGTTGTATATTTGTAATAAAAAAAAAAAGTAGGCCGAATGACAAGTATACCCTCACTTAATGTATCACATGTGTACTCCTACCTAATGTACCATGCACAGCACATGATTTAATGAACTAAGCCGTGAGGGTAGAACAAGTATACCCCAGCGGTACAACATAATAAGCTACTTAACACTCCCCCTCAAGCTGAAGCATAAATATCACCAGTGCGCAGCTTGGAGCATCCTTCAAGAAAAGCAGGTCAAAACAGTTGCTTTGTAAACATATCACCCTAATGATTCCCAAAACTGATGAACGAAGTAGAAATCAGTTTATATTACAGCAGTTCTCACAAGATGACAATCGACCTCAATGTGTTTAGTCTGCTCATGGAAATCAGGATTGTTGGCAATATAAATAGCTACTTGTTATTACAAAATATATCAATAGGATTAGTAATAGGAAACCCAAACTCTTGAAGAAGAGACTTCACCCACATCAATTCAACTACAATATGAGACATATCTTTATACTCGGCTTCAACAATAAACCTCGCAATAGTGGTCTATTTCTTACTCCTCCAAGTAACAAGATTCACCAACAAAGATACAATAGCCAGTAGTAAATCTCCCATCACCTTCAACACCAGCCAAGTCAGCATCTGAGTATCCAATAAGATCAACATTTTGATTAGGTCTTGTATATAAGACCCTTTCTTGGAGCACCTTTAAGATACTGCAAAATTCTATAAGTTGCCTCCCAATGGGCCCAATTGGGTGTCTCCCTAAACTGACTAATAATTCCTACTGCAAGAGAATATTTAGCCTGGTCACAATAAGATAAATGAGTTTGCCAACAAGCCTCCTTTACTGATGCTTGACATGTTAAATCTCAGCGTGCAAAGTTTGAAGTTGCCAAGTTTCCCTCTGGTTTAGATCCTGAGTTTCAACCTATGAAAAGTCAATTATTTACAGGAGAAGAGGTGTCTTCAATGAAAGAGGCTTTCTGTTGCATTCAGTGAATTTTCTCTCCTTCTTTTGCCCGATCTAAATCCTCTTCTTCGACCAAGAGTAGCTCTGCAGTTTTTACTGGTAGCAGTGGCCGTGTAAGTGACTCAGGTTTTCCTGGTTAAAGTCAAGGTCGAGGTTCAAAGGGAGGGACAGGACATGGGGTCTGTGGTGAGAGGACAGCAATATAATCGACCTTTACGCCAGGGTTCTCATTGTGGTAAGCCCAATCAAATTGTAGATAAGTGTTGGGCAAAGTATGGTAAACCTGAGTGGGTACAGCAATTGGCCAATTTAGTAGTGATTGATGGGTGTTTTGACGCTGCATCGCATAACGAAACCAAGTCTGCCTCTACATCTGGAGCTATTCCATTAGGCTCTGTGTCTCAATATGTCTATAACCAGATACTTAAACATCTTCAGCAGCTTGAGTCTTCCACTTCTTCATCCACTGCCACACTCGCCCACTCAGGTACTACTGCCCTTCTTGCCTCTCCTCCTCTCCAGCCAGTTGAGTTATTGACTCTGATGCATTCAATAATATGACCAGTAATCTAATGTGTTTTCTTCTTTCCATACAACTGGTCATCCATCCCAGGTTACACTTGCTATTGAATCCTCTACTCAGGTTTCCAGTTTTGGTGTTGTTTATCCCACTTCATTGCCATTGTCGTCTGTTCTTCATGTACCTCAATTGCCCTTGAATCTTTTATTTGTGAGTCAAATTAAAATTACTGTCTCTTTTTATCCTTCTTATGTGTCTTTCAAGATCTTCAGATAAGGAATACGATTAGTGGAGGGCATGGGTTGGGTGGGTTATATTATCTTGATTCTTGATGGTGATTTTTTTCTACTACTGCGTCTGCTACTTCTGTTGGTGTTTTCCCTTGGATTGGCATTACTGGTTAGGGCATTTGTTGCTCTCCTAGTGATGCAAATCTGAAGACATGTTCCAGAAGGAAGAAGTACAGAGAGGGGGCCAATCCGTGGCCTAATAGCTACTGCTTTGTTTACTGATTTATGTGCCTTCCTACTTAGTTTATTTACTGTGATTTTGTCTTGGTTTACTCTAATTGAACCAGGTTCATTGTTTGGTTCAATTTAAGTTATATTAATTTCAGTTGCTACGTTAGCAATGTTTAATTGCTTGGGTCGTGGACGTCTTAAACGCATGTGAGGAGCGTGTGCCTTGTAAATAGGGGGATTTCCTAGTCCTATTCTGATTTTGACTTCTTGGCCTATTGGCTTATAAATAAACCAATTCATGGAAGCTCTCTCTTAACTCACAATTTCTAAAATTGAAGCCATTGCTATTGTTGTCTTCTGCAACTTGAAGATTTACCTTGTGTTTGATCAAGGTTGAAGGAGTTGGTGTATGATCCAATCGACACCTTGAGGTGTGAAGCTAGGGTGGATCGTCTACTATTATTATTCAAGTTCTCTTGCTGATTTGCTGGTTTGGAAACTTCATTCTCAGATCATAGACATTACAAGTAAGCTTGTTCATGAATTTTCTGCAACCAGAACCTAGCTTTTCTAGAAGATAATATACAAGGTTATTTTCTAGATTAAGCAAACCAGCCATCCAATCAAATCTGAAATTCCTAGCATACCTTCATTAACCCTAGAACAGAACTCAATTCAAATTTGAGCCAGGTCTAACCTCTGGATTTAAATATAAATCTGTTTTCTCTATTCTACCCCTACTCCTAACCCCCCCCCCCCCACCATTAAAGCTACAATTTAGATCTTCAACCCTATACCCGATTCTGATTTCTTTACCTATTAACCTACTGAATCAGATTACAATATATCTGAGATCAGTGACCTAACCCCATCATCTAAACCCTAAAACCAGTACCTGAAATTACCTTAATACCCTCACTCCTATTACTACCACTAGGACCACCTCATTCCTACACATCTAACCACACGATTGACCTGAAACTTTCAGCATAGTTTCCCCCTCTACATTCCCGACACTCGATACTAATCCTATACCCACCCATCCATCTAATTTTCTGTTAGTTGCAATCACCCTAACCTGAACCTATCCTTTGAATATTGATCTTGGTTTTGGCTACTGATTTGAATTCTCAAACCAATGAATATTGATCTTGGTTTCTACATTACCTAGCTTCAACAAATGGTTCTTGCATGCAAATTTATCTCCCGTAAAGAGTGTAAAGCTTTTGAGCTTGGCAAACATCACCATACTTCCTTTCCTACATGGGATGTTTCTAGAAGTCAATCTTTGTTTTTATTAGTTCACTCAGATATTTGGAGTCCTTGTCGTGTCCAGAGTCGGTCCAGTTTCATCATTTATGTACTGTGTTACTTTAGTGGACGATCACTCACGCTTGGCTTGGTTGTATTTACTGAAAGATTGTCCAGAGTGTTTATCTGTCTTTATTAACTCTTTATAATGAAATAAAAACACAGTGTGGTGCTTCTCTTTAAATTTTTCTCTGATACCATGTAACAGTTTCAGACCTAGAACAATCAATGATAAGAAGTAGAACTGTAGATAAGAAGGAAAAGAAGAGATTATGGCAGGAACAAGAGAGTACTACCGATTGGACAGACGATAGTTATATATTTATAATGAAAAATAGGGCCACATTACACAAACTAATGGCTTGGTAGTTCGACACAGTGCACAGGGCAGATGATTTAGAGATGAGCACAATATGTGTATAGTTCAGTTTGTGAAGGAGATAACCACTGTGAAAAAAGTTGGTTGAATGACAAGTATACCCTTACTTAATGTACCACTCATGTGTACCCCCACTTAATGTAACATGCACGTGACTAAATGAACTAAGCCACAAGGGAATGACAAGTTTAACACCTGCAGTACAACATAATAAGCTACTTACAAACCTGATTTGAACACTCCCAGCAATATCAATCAGCTATTCAAACTACAATATATACAAGTAAAATATCTTAACATTGCATGATGTTCTTGTGGTAATAATTTTGAAAACTGGGCCAGCCACTGAACCAGCCAAAAGGGCCAGGTCCCTCCCAGTTTTGCTACATCAGAACCAGGGAAGGTACAACTGTCCCCATTTTAGTAGATTCGTTAAACCCCTCCTCATTTTTCCCCCAGTTTTTTACTGGTTCCTAAGAGGTTAGTTTTGCTTGCAAGCAAAATGCTGAGTTGCTCGCTTCTAGTTTTACAGGCAGACCAGTCCAATATTCAAAAATATGGTAGGGATTGCGTGGTTCACTTAGTTTTGTCTCTTGCAGATGTGTTTTTCTAATCCATTGAATACACTAAATATAAAAACCAAATAAATGAGCAAAAAATGGTGGTTCTTTGCTACAAGTACTTCTAAATAGTGCAGTTCGACTGTTGGAGTAGAGAAATTAATCTTTCTAAGTCATTGGGGCTCACTGATTTTGTACAGGGTTGATATCATTGTTATTTCTATTATAAAAATCAACACACCAATGTATGCATTTAAACCCAATGATAAAGATCAAAGTTTCTAATCCTTAAGGCATGTCACACCAGAATTTAAATGAAATCAGCTTCTCCAACCCCTTTTACTCTGCTGTATATGAAGGCACTTAATCCAGCCTGATGGGACATTTATCAACTGAAAGACGATTAAGTAGCCACAAAATGATCATTCTACACCAATACACCTCCATCATTTCTTAAATTTTCCTTTAGGTCCTTTTACTCTCAGGCAAACAAGTGTGCCAACAAAGCACTCAACTCCACTCTAGTAGAGTTCTGAATAGTTCTCAAATTAGACAACATGCAGAGATGCCATCGATTCCCAGGCATGCTACAATCAAATTTTTGCCATAGCATGACATTCCACTATCAAGCTCTAACTATCAGCGAAAGCCTGAATTCCCTTATTGTCCCAATAATTTTATGTAATACTACCAGTCTTATTTACTGATTATAAGATAGTCTGATCATATGCGAAAAATACTAATTGTTATTTTTCAAGACCAATAACTACTTATCATTAAAATACCACCCATACCATGGTCAGATCAGTGGACTGCAGTCTTCTATTTACTAACTATTACATTCAGAAATATCAACCATACCACCCAATTAATGTATTGATTCTCAGAATCATCATCCTCAAGTTTCGCTCATTTGGCCTACAATCGGCACAATGTGTACTGCTAAAACAGGGTTCCACTACTCTGTAGTGGAAAAGATCATCTTGTCTTTAACAGTGCAATGAGTTAGTTCAAATTAGTGTGCTTGTATTCTTACTGACAGTAAACAGTCGTGCATTAAAGATATCTTTAACAGAATTCATCATCCAGTACTTAGGGAGGATAAGACATGAATTTCGATTAAAATGAGAGAAATGAAATGCGATGGAGAGAAAAATGATGTGATTCACCTAAGTTACCGGATAAAATGCGGCGGTTGAATGCCGATCGCGGGAGAGCGGTCGACGCCGGATCAAACACGGTGATGGTTGCGCCGGTTTCACGAAGCGCAGTGTGTGCGTGTGTGTGAGTGAGAGATAGAGAGAGAGAGAGAGAGAGGGAGAAATGGGAGACGAACCAAAGACTCGGAGAGATGCAAAGATAAGTTGTACGGGTGAGGGTGGCAACATGAAACACGACCCGTCCAGAATAGGTTATCTACGCAGCCCTAAAACTGACATGTGTCAGTCTAGCTGGAATCCAATTGTGGATATTTACCATGTTATCCTTGACTCGTGTGGTTGTGCATTTGTGCTGGTAAAGTTTCAGCAGGATTTTATTTATTTGTTTCTTTTTTAAGCATGAAAATTTTACTCCATGTACCATTGAATCATTATCCTCTCAGGTTCCTGCCCGGTACGATTGTCCGGTTCCTCTCATAGGGGGGCGGAAATGATGACCTAACCCCCTGCCCAAACACACTGCCTAGGTGTGGTTAAGTCGTCATTTTCTGCCCCCTATGAGAGGAACTAGACAATCGTACCGAGCAGGGAACCTAAGAGGAAAAAAATTCATATACCATATGCCTATGGAGTAGTATTTATATCTACTCCATTTCCCGCCTGCTCCATTTCCCCAAGTTCCTCTGGCAAGGGTTGGGTGGTCATTTCTGCCCCCCTCTATTATAGGAACCTGGGGAAATGGAGCAGATAAAGGTCCCTTTGGAGTAAGGCTGTCAACCGGTCGGCCTAGGGATATAATTGGGTCTTAACCGGGCCTAACAGTGCAGAAACGGGCTATAGGTCTGTTTAAATCTAAACGGACTTTAAACGGTGCAACCGTTTCTAAGTAGTTTGATGCACGATTTCGTTCCTTTCCAAATCTAGGATTCATGTCTCCACCCAATTAAGGTTCTAATATTCAAAATCCTTACAAGTGACAACCATTTCAGTTACTTTGTTCGCCCCATATTTGTATGCCTTTTTTAAGATTTTGAACTGTAATTTCTTATTTTCTTTGTGTTCTCCTGGGTGCTATTGGAGTTGTTGAGAAATCTGCTATTATAATTGGTGCAACATTCTAAGTAATGTAACTCCACTCTAGTCAATTCTATATAATTTCCTCTTAATTTTCACACACAAGTAAATATTGACACAACCGCACAAGGGATACCAGGAGAGGGAAGGGGAGTTGGAGACTTGGAGTTTACAACTTGAAGGGTTGGGCTGTAACCGAGGGGGCTAGGTTGGGCCTGGAATCAGTCGGGCACCCGACGGGCTAAGACCCTATTACTAAACATGCCGAGGCAGGCTGAGCTTTAGCTGGACGGGCTCAGTCAGGTCTGTCGAGCCTGGCCTGGAATTCACAACCCTATGGAGTATCACAATGACACCTCTATTGGTGTATCCAAAATTCGACATCTTCTTACAATTGTCTTTAGTCTTATTCTCAAAAGATTTTTAAGATAGATTTATAAAAGGTTTTCAAAAATAAGTTAAAAGTGACATCATTATCAAAACGTGTCATTGTCATGCATATTTTGTGAGTACACATGTAAACTAATAGACACACCAATGATTTTAAGGTTTGTTTTTGCAAAGAGGCTATTTTCAGACTCGAATTCGTGATCACTTGGCCACAACGTAGCAATCTCTATGGATCGACTAAAACCTAGATCAATCACGGTCGATTCCAATTTGAATTAGTGAATTCACCCATTCGATTCCCGATTATTGAAACAACAATATAAACTCGGATTAAAATCTTTTGTACTGCGGGCATCTAGCGGTGCATTGCAGTGCAACCGTAAGAGCTTGACACGTGGAATAAGCTTCATCCAATTGTTTGAGCTCGATGCAAGGCAATTTTATTTTATTTTCTTTCTTTTTGAGCTCGACACCATTAGATATCGCATCTTCCCCGTGTCGGGTTCTCAGGCCCGCATCACAATGCATTGCCAAATTAGGGCATCGTAGAGATTTTTTTTGGGATAAATACACATACCCCCTTAAAATGGATCCAATATTCCTCATGCACCCCCAAGGTTCTGACAATAAAATTACAACACCAACCTAAAGCCATTTAAGTCCATTATGTTAATTTCAAGCGTTAAATGCTAACGTGAAGAAGGTAACGTACAATTATACCCTTTCTAAGACGTAATTATGAAAAAGCCCTAAGTGGTTAAAACAAAAAAACAACAAAGGTGAAAAAGTAAAATACCCAAATCGCCATCCCTTCTCCTTTTCCCTTTCTCCCTTTCTCTTTCTCACTTTCCCTTTCGCGATCAAAGAACAGGGTAGAACATTCCCTAAACCCTAGCTGGAGCTCAGCGGTGCTGCTACTCGCCGAAGACGACGACAACGCAAGTAATCATCTTTCACATTACCCTCTCTCTCTCTCTCTTTCAATTATGCTTTGTAACTATGAGATGAAATTTGTTCTGCATGAGTTTGAGATGAAATTTGTTGTGTTATAGATTCTGTTTTATATTTACGAAAGTTAATTACATATGTATGATGAAAGTAATTACATTTGTATGAGGTTGTTAATTTGTTAATTAACAATTCTAGGCATATTTTCTAAATCCCAGGTTGTGCATCTCTGACATTCTCTCTCACGAACATAGGGCATGTATGGGAATGGGCTTCTTATGAGATGTCGACCACCTTATTGCAATCCAAAGTTTTAAAGAGAATCAAAATTTCTTCATATGTACCAAGCTTTGGCATGTTGAAGGAGCGAAGGAACAGAGAGGAAGAAGAAGCAGAGAAGGAGAAGCAGAGAAGAAGTTACCTGCATAGGTGGTCGCCACCGGAGCAAGAGGTGTTCACCGGAGAAGGAAGTCGTCACGGAGCGGAGAGGTGGTTGCCTCGCCGGAGCAGCAAGTGCTCTGCACTCTTCGTATTTGGTTTCTCTCTCCATGCAGGTACGTAACGGTAATATTGGTTGTGGTTAGGTTTTAATAACAAGTAGCGTAAGGCAAAATAGTATTTTCAATTTATGAACAAATAGGTTAGGGCAATAAGATCTTTTCAAAATTAAAGAGTGGTTAGAAGAAATGGTAGTTTGGTCTATAAAAAAAAGCTTTTAACATTTAACGTTTGAAATTAACGGAATGGACTTAAATGGATTTAGGTTGAAAAATAAGAGTGTACGCTGGAATTTTGAGGGGTTCTTATGGAATTGTCAGAACCTTAGGGGTGTATGAAGAATATTAGGTCCATTTTAGGGGTATGTGAATTTATCCCAATTTTTTTCCCTCTAAACTCTCTTTCAGCGCGCGTAAAGCTTAAAAATTTTGCACTTGCGTGGGTCAGAGTGTTAGCTCGGCGCCTTACGCGGAGGTATCATTCGTGGATTCGTGCACTTTGTAGCAAACTATTCGAGAAGTAAAAAAACACATAACCGTGTTTTCTTTTGTTCAGTTTTCTCCGGGAAGAAGTTCAATAGCTTGCAGTGAAGTAAGCCTTCGCTGTGAACAAGCTCTAGGTCGGTTGGTTGTGAAGTAAGCCTTTCCCTCTCCCCTCCTCCTAGATTAGGATAGACACACACACGCGCACACACACACACATCCAAAAAAAACCTTATGCCTACGCTTTTAACTCTAAAACCCTAGACTAGGGCTTCCGGACATTCTTCCTCTTTTTACTCCGCCGAGTTTGTGGCTTTCTGCAGGTAACCATGGCGAAACCAGGTCGAGGTCGTGGTCGTGCATCCTCGCCTTCTGGCTCGGACACGGGTTCGTCTTCTTCATCTCGCTCGAGTTCTGGTTCAGATTCTCGTTCCCGCTCTCGGTCACGTTCTCGCTCCTTTTCTTCTTCTTCCGCTCCGTCTCGGAGTGTTAGTTCTGGCAGAAGATCCCCTCCGCCGCCGAGAAGAAGGTTTGTTCCATTGTTACTTGCTTCCCAGCCTTTCCATTTCCCATTGCATGAAAATTAGAGTTTTTTGGTTTCCATGAAGCCCATTACTTTCTATTTATGTTGTAAAAAAAGGAGAATCATTCCATTGATCCATACATTCTTATCTTTTGGTTGGTTATGGTATTTCTTTTGTGTAAAAGTAGCGTTTATCTAAGCATTGGATTAATGTCGGAACTTGGCAGATGCAGTTTATAGGCTGAATGGGTATATGCTACCCTGTTCTGCCAGTTGGAGAGATATTAAGCTGTTATCACAATTGGCTACGTAAAAAATGTCAGCCATCCCATGAAATAACAAATTTTCAACTTGGAACTGATGATTCCCGGACATTTTAATTGGCGGATGGGAGTCCTATTTATCTTCCTTGATTGTAAGCAAATACCCATTGTGTACTTGTGTTTTGTTTTTGTGAGATTTATGTTCCAGGTAGAACAAAAAATCTGAAATCATTTCCTAAAAAACAACAAGGGTGAGGACCAAGAAATTTCATTATTGGAGATTCTTTCTGTGACTCCATCTGATCTCGACAAAGAGCATTTATTTGGCAAAATACGGTCACACCCCGAAAAGATTCAAGTGCCAATTGTCAATTAGATCAAGTGTCTTCTCAGGGGATCCCAGCCCCATGGAAAGACTGAGGAATCTCTGTCCAGCAATGGGACGGTAAAAGATGTGGTCCATTGAGTCCTATGTTGCTTTAAGGAAATTTGAAGTCCCTTGTTCATGAGATGATCCACCCCATGGATTTGCCAGTGAATGCTGTCGACAAAAAGAATATCATATTGTTATGAACTATAGGATTACAAATCAATTTGAGAAAAAAATTCACTGGATGTGACTCCAATGTACAATTCAGTAAGATTGAGTGAGAACTTTCATCCAAATATCATTTTCTGCAAGTTTGATACTCATTTAGTCCCTCTGATATTCAAACCTCATCCAGTTAATAAAAGTAGTGTTCTCCTAAAAGTTTGTATATATGCAAAGTCGTAGTTACTAACTTACTATCATTACCCAACTGTGTTATACAGAGGTATTTACGGTTGCAACTATCTTCTAGATGCTATGAAACACCGCACCAATGACCAAACATCATCCTGAAAATCTGATCCTTGTGTCCAAGCCAACTTCCTCCTGGGTGGCAATGGAGAAGGAATAAAAAACTTCCACACCCCTGTATCATAAAAATACTGCTCTATAATTTCCATTCCACCCTCTTGAGTCACCCCATTTTGATGACCAAATCCTGATGGGGGGTAGGTAGGATGAACCCTAGGTTCGGGTTACACAACCCTCAGACATGATCCCAAGCAAACCCAAACACCAAAAGTCAACAGAATAAGAAATTAAAACAGGTTTTGATAGTCGACAGTATGGAGAAGATGATACTGAAATTATAACATTAATTAGAGTAGAGATTCACGTTCGAACTCAACAATAGCACTGACAAATGACAGGCAACAGCAATTGCAGAAAAGCAGAAAACAAAGATTACTTACTTGAGTATTGATGGAGAGGAAGAAGACATGTAATGTAGTCCTAGATTGATAGGAGACCAACTAGGAACCAATCAACCAGGATCTGTTATGAACAGGTGAATCGGCTAGGTCAAAATAGGGCTTTTGGTGAGTTAGGGTTGAATGTATGAGTTATGTCAAGTGATGTAGGGGAGTCTGTCAGTGAAGGTCCGGAGATGTCTTGATGGAGGGAAGTATGTATCCTTTAGCTATATTCATACTGTGAGTTGTGGACCTTGGTGCTACGGTTAGGTTGCTCCATTGTGACCAAGTGGTCACAGATTCGAGTCTCTGGAAACAGCCTCTCTGCAAAGCAGGGGTAAGGCTGCACACATTATGACCCTTCCCAGACCCCGCAGTGACGGGAGCCTCGTGCACTGGGTATGCTCTTTCTTATACTGTGAGTTGTATTTATTTTCTTATTAGAAGTTTGATTTAAGTGTTGGTATTGTTCCATTACCTTTCTTGAAGCCAAATTTTTAGGGCTTAAAAAATTGCTCATTTTGCTTTTTGGTGTCATGTTTATGGTTATTCTTATTCAAATGCTTTTGGGCCTGGATCAATATATTGCAGATCTGAGTTGATTTCAGATTGAATGGTTAAAAAACTGTCAGGGTATTAGTCTGTCAGGCAGTGATTATTTTTTGTCTTTTATGTTCATTATACTTATGAGTCCAACGGTCTCCATAATCTAATTCGGCTTCAGTTTATGGCAATGAATGTAATATTTTGTTAATGGCTATTTGCTTTGGAAAATCATGTTTAGGTAGAAAGTATTGGTATCCTAATCACCTAACACTGGTGATAAGGAAAACCAAAGAAACCAGAACTGCAGGGGCAGCTAAAGGCCATATATGGGAGAACATTAGTAACTCTTAAACCTGTGGATTAGATAGACCAGAAGCAGTGATCAATTGGTCTAACTAAGGTCTGAAACAAACCCTCAAAGTTTCATACACATCCAACAGTGGGATAAAGAGAGATGGCCTATGAAAGAAATATTAAGTATCCAAAAAAAGCAGAATTAGAAACTCAGAAACTGAACTGTAATCAGAGATTATTAGCCTTAAAGGATGATAGAACTCGAGACTTTAAAGACTCCTACAACACCAGATTAGAAGGTCAAAAAATAGAAAGTTTCTAAATTAGTAAGATGGTCGAAAACAGCAATTGATGAGCTTTAGTCCTGTAGTACCGTGCGCAGATCAGTAGGCTTAGAAAACAGGACTGAAATCAACAATTCAGATAGAAGACTCAGACTTAATAGCTGTCAGAAGAAGAAGAAAGAAAACTGAACTCTGAAAATAGAAACCCAATATTTAATAACAGAAACTGACAGAGAAATACCTTACCAACTGGAGGAAGAAAGAATCTATGGCTGAATGGAATCCTGCAGTTGAAGATGGACTGAAGGGAAAAATGGGTATATGTTGGTCTCACTCCAATTCAAAGAAGGCCTCTCACCAAACTTCACCTCGGTATCTCACCAAGAAGGCTGCCTCACCAGCAGAATGTCTCTCACACTCCCACACATGCACATAGCAATATTTTTGATTGTCAAAATCATGGCCCCATATTTATAAAGAATACAGCTCTTACAAGAAATAGTAACTTCGCTATGGGAGAGTTACTAAAATAAATATATAATACAAAATCGAAACTCCACTAATGACAACTAACTTGCTGGCCAAAGAAATAAAAATAGAAACTAAATAAAATCTCCATGCAAGGGTGCTTTTGGCTGCTGCCTGCTGGTTGCTTCTAGAAAAAACCCACGCATTGACTAGAGATTGGCCTTAGGCTTGGGCTTAGACCTGGCCCATGAAGATCAATAAATCTGGGCCTATGTTTGTTGGTCTTTCTTGTTCCTGCAGACATATTTCTGCTGGGATCTGTGATCCACATCCAAAAGTGTGATTACTTAGTGTGTTGCTTACTTAATTTTCTTTCTTAAACTTTGATTCTCTCCCATCGCCTAACCTCTGCTGGTTTTTTTTTATAACAAGCATAGGTATACTAGCATAGGATTACATCACTCTTGTATTACAGTAGTTCTTCTCACAAGCTTCTTTAAGGCCACTAGTGTTTTTCCAATGCAATTATATGTAATTTACCCGTTCCATTATTGTGCCATAAAAAAATAATTGCCATAAAAAGTGTTTTATTTTTCATGTAGTTCAAAAAAGAAATTTATATTTCTAAAGTTATTCTTTTCTATTTCACTGCAAACGTGATTGTTACTGAATGCATATCTGAGTGTCTGACATAATATTACGTTATTGCTTCTTTACACAGTCCTGCAGGTGCAGCCAGGCGCCGTCCTTCTCCTCCACCTGCTAAACGGGCTTCACCTCCCCCAACGTAATGTTTCATGCAAACTTTTTATTGTCATCCTAAATTTTACTTTGATACATAAATAAAAATTCCACTGTTTGGATTATCCCTAGTTGATGGATTATGCAACAAGGATATATGTCTGTAATAGGAATATATAATACATAACTCGGCATTTTCAAGTATTTGAGGGAGTGCTTTGATCATATTTTAACTTGTGACAATTGTCTAATACATCATGGTAAATATGTTTTCTGGGACACAAGAATTAAGCAGTCTGTTTAACCAGACTGTCCTGACCAGCATCAGCATGGCTAAAAGCTCACTTATCCAGACGACACAATGTTCTTTTTGTGATTAAATTATGTTCCTTCTGATCAATTGGAAAAGTAGTTTATGAAAGATGTACTACTCCCAGTTAGTTTGCCTCCAGTCTATCTACAGGTGTTTTTATTGTAATAGGTTTTATTTTAAAACTTGAGCATTTTCAATACCCTCAGAAATTGTTTGGTTTGCGTATGCCTTTTTTTAAAAAAATAAAATTTTACCAGACGGGTGTTAGTGGTATCTTGCAATAAGTTTTTCTGAATAAACTCATGGACAAACGGACACATTTTTGAGTGAGTAAGTTTTTATCTAAAAAAATTACAAGAGTGTTTTAGATTGCTTTTGTTCTCATCTGGAATTGTGGATGCATTTATTGTCGGACCTTTTCCCTACCTGTTTTGAAAGTAGAGCTTCATGTATGTAATCCAAACTCTTATCTATATTGCCTTTTATGCAAGAACATCTATTCAATCATCTTGTGACATATTTCATGTGCTTAATTGCATTTGGGGGAAGAAAAAATAGCTAACATTAGCTGGGAAAGGAATGAAACCTTCCTTGGCCACCCCTTTGCTTCCAAACTTATACTTGGAGAGTTCTCGCTGCAGCTTGTACTTTGCATTTCATGCATATGTTCCAATAATACTGGTTGTTTCAGGAAAGCATCTCCCATTCTTGAGTCTGTGGTTCTGCACATTGACAAGCTAACCAGGAATGTGAACGAAGGACATTTAAGAGAAATATTCAGTAAGAATGGGAAAAATGCTATTTTGCATATTTATATTCTAAGTTCTATTTTTTTTCCTTTGCATATCAATTTTTCCATCCGCCGACCTTGCAGGTAACTTTGGTGAAGTTGTTAATGTGGAGCTGAGTATGGATCGTACAGTAAGTGTAATTCTATTCCAGTTGTCACACATGTTCCTTCCACCCTAGTTTGTAATGTGAAATTGGTAATGTTTCCAGGTTAATCTTCCTCGTGGATATGGCTATGTGGAGTTCAAGACAAGGGCTGATGCAGAAAAAGCTCTACTTTACATGGATGGTGTATGGATTACTTTACATATTGTAGCAGATTTTTCCTTTTTCCTGCCTGCTTCCTGTAAATTTATCTTCTCATTGGCATGGTGCAGGCACAAATTGATGGGAATATTGTTCAAGCAAGATTCACATTACCTCCACGCCAGAAAGTGTCATCACCTCCAAAAGCTGTTCCAGCTGCTCAGAAAAAGGAAGCTCTCCAAAAGGATAATGTTGGTGTTGATGGTGAAAAGAATGGGCAACGCCAGAGAGAATGTAGGCCACATATTAGTAAATTACAGCTAGAAATTCTATTTCAATATAGCAATTTTTTTTGTTTTGCCTGATATCAATGACTTTTGGTGACCTAATGATGACAGCTTCTCCACGTCGTAAACCTCTTTCACCACCACGAAGGAGATCCCCTTTAGCACATCGAAGGGGAGAATCACCTCGAAGGCGGCCGGAATCACCTCCACGACGGCGTGTAGAGTCCCCTGTTCGTCGCCGGGGTGAAACACCTCCTAGAAGGAGGCCAGCATCTCCAGCTAGAAGACGTTCTCCATCACCTCCTCTAAGGCGGCACAGATCTCCTGCACGGTTGGTACCTTTCACTTGAATTTCTTTTCTTCCTATTGATTAATTCAGTGGAAAGTTAATGGATCTTGTTATTGACAGAACTTCTCCCCGAAGAATCCGTGGTAGTCCGGTCCGCAAACGCTCCCCTGTCCCAGTGAGGCGGCGGTAAGCTGCACATAGCCATCCAAACTTAAAATTTTATATTTCATTAATTCTTGCAAAGCTAAGATTGCATGATAAATTTCTGGTAGAGAATAAGCAATACAATTGTACGATTCTCTAGATAAGTGGAAGCTCAAGGAAGCCTAGAAATTGAATCTTGAATGCTGTGGGCATGCTTCTTAGTTTCTTATAATTGTCAAACACTCTTTAAGGTTTCTAATTGCCTCTGGTTTGGTTGGATTTCTAAATTTTGAATCATGATTTAATAAAACTTACTACTGTGGGTTAGTAGAACTCTGTATTTCAGTGTTCTAAAAACTAGCTGAGCCTTTGTCCCATATCATCAAGTGGGTCAGACATGTGGTTCAACTGTTCAAGTGGTCAGAAAACCATCTGGACCTGCCTCAAAACTTTTCAGTCAAGCATGTCTGGAATCTATTTTAAAAAAGATAAGCAGACTGAGGGGAGGGGATCAATCCTGGTTATTGTTTAACTTGTTGGACTAAAAATTGGCCTTGAGCTTTGGGGCTAGGGCCTGGGCCATGAAGACCAACAAACCTGGTTCTTCTTGTTCCTGCCAACATATTTCTTCTGGAACCTCTGAACCACATCAATTGTATGTAGTTGTTTTTCCTTAATTTTTTTTTCCTTTTCCATATAAATGAATTTGCTTTTTGACCAGTTCTCCTCCTAGACGTGCACGAAGTCCTCCTCGAAGGTCACCCATGCGCCGGCGTAGCCGCTCTCCTATTCGTAGGCCTGCTCGGTCACGTTCAAGATCAGTTTCTCCTCGCAGGTAGCTACAACATTTCGTAACGCCAAAAGTAGTTGGTTTAAATAAACTTGTTATTGGGAATTGAGATGGATGCACATTTGGGATTGCATGCTTTACTATCCTTTATCAGTTGCAATTGACATGTTCTGAGTGTGTGTGCATGCGCTCATGCAGGCGTGCACATGTATGGGTGTGTGCATGTGTTGATTGAGAATCCAAAGATGAATGGGCTGAATGGTGTTTATCTTGGCATTTTGTTAGAAAATTGACTTTGTTTTACATGCTGTTATGTATATTTTCAATTTTGTTGTATATGCTTGGCCTATACTTGCTGAACATGATCCCAGCTTATTAATAAAATCCATGTGGATGCCGATCTCCTGAAAAAGTCATATGTAGTTTGAGTTTCTGCTGAGAATTGAGATAGGCAATTTGACACCACACTCGTGCATAGAATCTCAGCACTTGTTGCATGCTAGTAAAAATGCAACAGTTGTCCTTGGTTCTGTCAGCTCCTGTCTTTCACTGTTAACATTTCATTCAGTATGCGTCAGTGGACTTACTATATTTGTAGTAGCTTGGAATAGATCCCTTCTTCTAGTTAGAATTATCCAAATAAAAAAAACAAAAATGTAGCATCTTGAGTTTTATACTGTGAGGATTCAAACTTTTTATTGTTATTAGGTATATCTACCTAGATATCTTTCTCCTATTGTAACATATCTTATGTTTTGAATCGCAATTTGTTTGCAATAGGGGCCGAGCAGTGGCTCAAAGACGTGGAAGGTCTTCATCGTATTCTGGATCACCGAGTCGTCGCCAGGTATTTATATCTTCTTGTTATTTCTTGCAGTTTAAATGCATTTGAAACCTTTGAGTATTTTTTCAAGTTCTAATGAACATATTGCCATTCAGGGAGGAAGGAGAATTTCAAGAAGTCGTAGCCCAAGAAGGTAGCATAATGTTCTCTAATGGTTTTCTTCCTATTAGGTGAAATTAAAGCAGTAAACAGATTTTATTTTGATTGGGGGTAAATCCAAATCCATCTGAATTGTTTTTTGGATGGAAAAAATTATTTTATAACATCTCCAAATTTGATTAAATATTAGATGGATCCAGGCTTGGTGGTCCAAATTGTTTAGGAATCTGATTTTTAGAATGCATTTGGATATAATTTTTGCCCCATATCAATTATAAAAACTAAAATAGTAAAAAATGAAGAAAATACTGCAAAAAGGAATCTAGGCCAACAGTTTGGGAGCATATCCCTCACCGTCTTCTGTTTCTGACACTTAGATTGATGACTTAATCATCTTAAATGTTGTAAGGATACAGTCTAACCTGGATAGGCTGCATGCGAAATTTAATGGCCTATATCAAGCATATGGCTGATCATGTATGGGGCGTTTCCTGTGCTTTTTTAGCAGTCCCTATCAAACAGAATTTACATTTTCCAATCATGTTCCATAGAATTGTTCTAACAATCTGGCAATGCCTCATCGAACTGAAATCAACACGTCACTAGATGAAAATGTGGATAACATGTCCACAAAGTTAAATGTTCTTCCGCAAAAGGAACTTTTAGAGTGGCTAAGGAGATGGCTGGTAATCTTTATAAGCAGGGGTTCGCTCGTCCTAGTCTGTGTTTTGGGAATAGTTTTTTGGGATGACATTTTATTAGTAAGGAAATGATTGTACAAGAAAGGCTAAAACAGAACAGCAGGGCAAACCCAAAACTAAAAAAATATAGGATAAGGCCCCCAACCAAAAGGCATAAAACTACCAAGGGACATTTCCTGAACGCCATCTTGGCTTAACCACTCCTTGTTTAGCAATTATAACCAAGGTTTGGTAGATCTAGGCCTCCAGTGGTATGGGGGTCGTTTTTGGAAGCCAAAAATGTATTTCCTAAATCCTAATGTTGAAGGTAAATTTCCATGATCTGTCTTCTGGATAGTTTGGTGAGTAACCAAAGCTATATGATGCAGATCAGCATCAAGGCAGGTCCTCATTGAAGTACCAATGCAAGAAGCAGCAACTCAGGCCAGAACCATAACTTGCAGTTCTGATTTAGGTCAATTTTGGACCCCTTTAATGGCTTGCGGTTCAGGTTCTGGTCCACCTAACAAACCAGGTCGTTGGTCTAGTTAGGAATGTTTTATTCTGTTACTCTATTGTTTATTTCCTTACTTTTTAGTGGCTGGAATCTCCTATTAATTCTCAGCCTATTTTAAGGTATTTGGATAGAGTTTTGGCTGAAACACAACTACTGTTTCCAATTAAGAAGTTCAATACTCCTATTCCAGTTTTGTGTGCTTAGTTTTTCTCATTGTCTGTTAAGAGAATGTTTCCTATTGGCTATCACATTGACTTATGGCCAGTATGCAATTATCCTATTAGTTTCTATATAAAGCAGTACAGCCTTGAGCCTCCCCATGATTTCTATTATCGAATAAAGCTGGCTTTTCCTGCTTCAAGTTCTGTGAGATTGAGACTTATTTTGCAGAAGCAACTAACCCTTGGTGAGATGCCTGGGGTTGGCTGATGAGATGTCAGTCTACTTCCAGGTTAGATGCTTGGTCCAAAATCCTTCTTCCATTTTTCTAGTCTATCCACCATTGATTTAGGTTAGTAGTTTCTGGTTTTCTATTTAGTTCTGTTTCAAATCTAGTTACTGTATTTTCTGTTTCTCTTCAAATACATCTGAGTTTTTAAATCTGCCTTCAAACATGGTGATCGGAGTCTGTTTTGAGTCTCTTCATGGTTTCAAAAGTTTGATGTTTTTTTAACATCAGATCTTGAGAGTCCTATTGCTACCCTATTCCTGGTTTGAGATCTGTTCTTGATAACCGGTTACTGTTTATGTTTCCTGTTTCCTGTTTCCTGTTTCATGTTTCATGTCATAAGATTAGAATAATACTCTGTTATTGCGTCTGAGATCAGCTACTGCTGATATTTAATTTGAACACATCTAGTTTCTGGCCTGAGATCAGTCCATGCACACGTATCGATTCTCAGTTCTAGATAGTCATGTTTCAAGTAAGAATCTTTTATAACTCTGAATCTGACTGTTCGATTGGTTCCAGATTCTGATATTCTGTTCTATAAACAGAATAGGATATGTTATTAATTTGTGGACTATATCTGGTAACTTGATTACTATTTTTTGAAATTCTCTCAATTCTGGTCATTAATTACTTAATCACTGCAGTTTGCCTTATTATTATTATTTTGATTGGACGTTGAAGACTTTCATGTTCGTACCCAAGTAGTGCATCCGTTTTGAGAATGTGTAGCATCCATGATGCTTTTGGCTGTTTTAGTACAATACATGCAACTGTAGCTGCCGTCTTTTATTCAACACCAGCTCCCAAAGAGCTTTAGAGCACCGCCCAGTGAATAATGGCAGCCCAAAATAAGAAGCATTCAGGCATTCAATCATTCATATGTTCCTTCACTAGCTGACCTTCACCCGCTGACTGGTCTCACTAGCTGACAGTCTCACTTGTTGATCGTCTCACTAGCGGACCTTCCCTACCTGAGTGGTCTTCCAAAAACAATTCTTTGACATTTCCTAAATCATCAATTTTCTTGGATTTATTCATGGATGTACTTAGGGCTCTGCAGATCCCCTGATTTGTCTCCGGTTATAAGGCAAAATCTTTCAAATTAGAGTTATGTAGTCTACTAATAGTATGAGCATTGAGCTTGGCTGATGTTGGCCCAGCCTGAAGTGCGGCTTAAAGGTGGTGCCACTGCTACCACTATAGGTTGCCTCCTATTTGCAAGTTACAACTTCCATACATGGGTGTGAATGTGCATACGAAATACACAGGTTACAGTGTACTTATGATACAATCAGATGTTCTTTCTTGTGATTGTAGGAGGCTGCAAGAGGCACTTAAAATGGTGGGTAGAGTATTTGTATGTTACTTGCATGTCCATTTTGCCTTCCTTGGCTCGTTAGAGTTTCTGCCTCTAGATCAACATGCCACTTCCTTCATGGCTTCATCCACTGTACTGGAACAGTGGCTGTATTGTTAATTTGTTGAGTCTTGAAATTTCCTGGATGAAATTACAGGCTATTGAAGTACACTATTGGTGAGCTATATTCGGTTTAAGTAGATTTATGTAGGCTAGACAAGAGACAAGTTGTGCAAATGCTTATTCAACCAGCTGGTTGCATCGAATAATAGTTTTCGTCTTTTGTGTAGCCTCATTTTTTGATCAAGAGTGGATTCTGTGCAGGCCTGGCCGAGGAAGGAGCAGTAGCAATAGTCGCAGCAGTAGTTCCCCATCTCCTAGGCCATAAGTTCCTCAACTATACAGCAGGTAGATTTCTCAATTACTCCCCTCCCTCCCGCTTTTCCGCAACTCCCCTTCTTCAAATTTCCCTCCCCACAAAATCCATCCCCCCAGACCCCCTCTCCCAATCCAAGAAAAAAGAAAATATATGGACATTTTGATGTTAGTTTGTAAAGAGAAACCCTGTAGCATTAGAAGACAGCAGTAAGGTCTCTCATGATCTTTAAAGTTGGTGGGTTTCTGCAATTGGAATCATGGCCTGCCCTGCATTAGAAAGGGCTTTCCAGCATTGGCTGTTCCAATTTTGCCCAACATTTGATGTAGTCTATTGTTAGGTTTATGTTGTGTGCACTTATGCTTCTAGAACAATGCCATTTGATTAGATTTTGTAATTGGAACTTGGCACAATGCTTATAATTCCGGAGCCTCTGATGGTACTTCATCATCCACGTGTTTTTCACTTTGTTTTTTTTTTTTTTTTTTTTTTTCCATTATTATTTATTATTTATTATTCTTTTCATTACTCTGGCCTCTAAAGTTCTTTCTCAAGTATGTTCTAGCACCCTCCAGCCCTCCAGATGGGGGGGAGTGCATTGGAGAGCTGTGACCAGTCTACTCAGAGATTTAAGAACCCCTGATTAAAGTTGGATTGGTGTGTGAATATTGTAATATAGTCCTCCCCTCCCCCCTCAAAGAAAAAAGAAAGAAAACGAGAGAATATTGTAGGTAGTCTGCTCCACCACTAATACCATCTGAATTTAATCATCGAATGAGGCCAGCCATAACTAAATAATCCCCCATGACTAGTCAACCATTAAAAGTTCTTGTGGGTTCAAAAGCTGAGTGAGATGTTTTTAGTGGTGGATATCTCGAATTCTTGGTTTTATAATAGGTTTCCCCCTCTTCCTCCCCCCCAAAAAAAATGTTTATGGAAAAGGAAGCTTACATCCGGACCCAAGTTCTGTTTGGCAGTCCATTGCCTCTGCAATTCATAACTGCTTAGTTAAAATGGTTTTCACCGACTTAGCAAACGGCCCAACCAAGGGGAGGAGTGTTTGGTTGAGAAAATAATTCTTCAAGTCAGGGTCCTGCTGATCTTTGCAGATAAATACCAGGTAGATTTTGTGGAATTGTATAATCAGGCAATTTTGCCTGGTTGCAGATACACTACGTAGCGACTTGTTGGATTTGTTCAAGGTGACTTGCCTGTATGATTCGTGCCATACAAAGGTCATAAGTCCTTATATTTATTCTGTTGCCTCTTTCTTACCCCCTTGGTGGAACACTGCCTGGCTATTTTTTTGGGTATCAGGGAATGTCTTATTCTGTGTCCGAGCTTGGTTGCATGTGAAACCCAACCCCTCGCGGTCGCCCTCTGTTTTGCTGAAGGTTTTGGAGAAAAAAAAGTTTAGGTAAGGCAACCTTGCCGAGGCTGTTTCATTCTTCATATGTACTGTTCCATTCCAGAATATCAGCGAGAGAACTTGGCGGATTTATATGATAGGGAATCGAACTTCTAAGCTGTGTTAGTATTTTAACCAATTTTTTCTTTTCTTGATGAAGAAAGTTACCCACCACTATTTGTCATGTATGCTCGGTTTGTTAACATGCAAAACTTTAATTTGAAAATAGAAAATTTTTACATGTAAAATATTTGAGAAATGTTTGAAAGAGCTCGATTTAAAATCAGGGACTTTTAGCTTAAGCCCTTAGCCTGTCCAGAACCAAACCCCTCCCCCCCCCCCCCCCAAACCTCTATATTCGGGATAATGAGGCAAACCAAAATGCTCTCTATTTCCTCCTGCTGCGTTCCGCTTCTCCCTTCAAATTACAATCAGAATCGAGAAAAATAATTTAGGGACTGGTTGTAACCACCCCTCTCTCAAGCTGGTCCAGCAGCAATTCTTTCTCCAGCAACAGTGGAGCTTGCATTGTATCAGATGAACAAAACTGTCATCATTACAGGAATTTTTTCGCTCCCCATTATCTTATTGCTCTTTCTTAGCTCTGATTTGAGATACTGGAGGGACTGGAAGAAGTTATGGATATGCGATGCTGTTTCTGTTGCTGCTGCTGCCTCTTCAGTGTTTCACCATTGCTGCTGGTTTAACAGGTATTGTGAGACGGGTTCTGAGAATTCGGGATGAAGAACCTTCAATTCCTGCAAACAATTTAAAAATAATAGTCCGCAGTTTGATATGAGCATTTGGAAGCCCCTGTTTTTCTAAAATGAGAGACACAGGCCTAATCAGCACCCTATTTTTTTGGTGATGAAAGAGTTAATTGATAATAAACATGTGTACAAGTGTACAACCATTGGCATTAGAGATACAAAGTTTGTCCGACCAAGGAATGGAATGTAGCCAATCTGTCAGACAAATGATAGACATGGCTTTTCTAGCTAGGGCATCTGCTATGCTGTTCATAGCCCGTGGAATATATGAAAAAGATACTGAAACAAAACAAGCACTAAGGTGTTTAGTGTCGCTTGTAATAGCTGTTGCCTCCAACAGTGGAATCCGATTGGGATCTTAAATAAAGTTTATAACCTCCTTACTATACGATTCTACCTGCAAATGATTATAACTCGAAGCCAAAGCATAAGAGAGTGCATTACGAATTGCAAGAACTTCCCCTTGAACAACAGAAATCAAATAATGTGAAAAGACATAGCTTTGACTTAAGAACCCCGATGGTCTCGAAAGATAAAACCCAATCCTCCCTTCAAGGATCCTTGTGGAAGCGTTGCACCACAGTTCGTTTTGATTAAACGTGGTGGAGAAACCTTCCATCTTTCAGGTACTACAGCCACAGTTGGACGAGGCATCTGTCTATAATGGGATGCAACTGAATTTGCAGTAGAGAATTCACGGAAAGCCTTCTCTGCCACTGTAATAACCTCTTGAGGAGTCCAGGTAATAATAGTGAAGGCCAAGTCTTTTCTCGCGCACCAGAAATCCCAGCGAAAACATGATGCTCTTGACTTAAATATGCATTGCTTTGACTTAAATTCAATTCTCCATTCAAGGGGAAAGAAGATATTAATTCGATTTGTTCGCAGAAGGCTGAATTCTCTTTTCCAGTTTCGATTGAAAGTTTTGAGGATTTTAACTGAGATTTTCTTTCCACACTCTACAAAATTGATTTGAATACCAATGATAAAAGTGTTGAGTTACACCATAACATCATATTTTAAAGCACATTACTGATTTCTCATAATTAGTTTTCATACTGAGATATTATGGGTTGACATTTGTTGATCTTCTACAACAATTGAATATTAATTCATACATGGGAGCGCAACCTGACCTAGGCTACTGATCACTTTGGTTTCATTTTTTTTTAAAATTTAATTTGTGTAAGAAGAATAGCTGTTTTATTAAAGGGCAATATAAAGAATAGGAATAGAAGGAGGGGGGGGTTACAACAGTAAGGTTACTCAATTGTTACCAAGATGTCACTGGTTCGAGTTTAGAAACAGCTCTCTACGAAAGCAGAGGGGTAAGGCTGCAAACAATATGACCCTTCCCAGATCCTACAGTGGCAGGAACCTCGTGCACTGTATACATCCTTTTTAGTAAAACAAAAGAATAGGAATAGGAAGCTCCAAAGCTACACACTATCAAAAACAACAAAAGCCTGCAATTATTAAGGCCAAGGGCTGGAAAAAAAAAAAAAAAGGGTTATAGCCTGCAGGTTTCTTTAACCTCAACCTATTAACTACCTCGTTATCCTTAAACACAATTACACCACTAAAAAAAAAATCTTAGAATATTTTTAGGAACATATTTGTTAAATATATACAAGTAGGTAGGAGTAGGAGGCTGTTTTTTTTATCAGTTGAAAGTCAATAGTACTAACATATGTTAAATTTTAAATCATTTTTCTATTGCATATTTATTTTTTGGGAGAGGGTTCTTTGAGCAAGCAGGGTACACTACACCTCACATTGGTTTTCAAAATGATTCTCTCTCTCTTAAAAAAAATTTAACATAGTAATACAGGTGCGGAGTCGCAGTGAACGCCTTAGGCTCAGAAAGCCTTTTCCCTTAATTTTTTTTATAAAGGGTCTTTCTAGGCGTAGTACAACTATCAACTCAACTTTCATGCATTCAAAACTGTTTCTAGTTTTCCATCATCTCCAGCCAAATTATCTTACTCAACTACAAAGAAAAGGCATTCAATTCAATTACCATATAATGATAAACAAAGTAATATCAACTACGCTACCTCCTCGTCATCTCTACATTAACCTGAATGTTTGCCTTCCTCCATTTCTTTGGCTGAACGAAGTAGCTGAAAATTGGATGAGTTGTACAACCGGCTAAACAAGTGAATGTTCCGGAGGGGACTGATGATTCGCCTTTAACACCATACTCTGCTTGGGAAACAAATGAAGCCACCCAGTATGTGATGGGCCAGAAGGCACTCTTCCAATGCCAAAGCTAAGAAATGTTGAAGAGAACGATCAACTGGCAGGTATCCCTCCTTTCTTTCACAGAGAACAAAGTGGAAAACATTAGCAGGAGCAAAACCTTCAGTAGGATCAGATACAGCTAGCTTTAAAGTTACAAAAAGTTGATCTGAGGACTGGACTACCATGGGTCAGAAATGTGAAAACTGCAGGAAAAGAAGAGAGGTATATACAAATATAAAATAAACAAGCCCTTCTATGAGAAGCCGTGAGTAGAGGAGTGTGGAACTTCTCTCTTTATTAACATAGGTGAAATGTTTTTAAGGACTAGAATTTGAAGCCCCCTCCCCACCCCACCGCCCCCCCCCCCCTACCCAAAAAAAAATATGTACAAAAGCAGTAGGATTGAAATTATCTTTAGATAAAATTCAACAAAGAATCGTTTCATGGGAGTTGATTAACGAAAATATGTAAACTAATTCATGCATTTTAAGGTCTAAAAGAAATTCTGCTGCTGCATTAAGAGTCATGCCCAACCTGTAGCCAGTTGGAGAAGGATATGTAGATCTTCAGTCAATCAATGTTCAAATAAAATGAGATCAGCATATAATAATGCCACAAGAATTATCTACAAAAAGATAAAAGTGTTTGATAGCATGGTTTTAACAATTGCAGTTAGCTATTCGTAACAGCGTCATAAAAGCCTAGGGCCATAAACCTTTTCTGTTAAATATGGACACAAGAGCTGTAAATAAAACAAGCACTGCCATTCAGCCGTTGGCCCATATTAGTGTTAGTTTATACAGTGCTTAACCTGGGCATCTCTGGAAGAAATATTTCCGAGGATATTCCCCTCCCTCACATGAAAAAGGCCCAAGAATGATTTGCAAGGGCAACAATGTCAATAGCTTACAACAGTATAACACAAATAATGAGATCCAAGTCTCTAGGCAAGCTAATTTTACCATTCTCTCAACTATCAAATGCATGCTTCCTGGTACCCGTAACAGAGTTTCCATTTGATTCTGACATTAATTCACTTCCAGGATGCATCATTGGAAATGCAAAACAGAGCCTAACAACACTGAAAGGCTATATACAGAATTCAATTCTTGGTGCATGCCAAAATATGTCATGACATTTTAATTAAGAAAATTGAACAATTTGAATTTGACACATTAAGAAAATATTAAATAAAAAACTGAAACACACAAGCAATATAGCAGAGGTAACTTAGGCCTTGTTTGTTTGAAAGTAAAATAGATGCAGAACAAAGTTTCCCCCAGTAAATTGGTGTCATAGAGTTTGTTTGACCGCATTTTAGGCTGTAATTTGGTTTCTGCCTGAATTTTTTGCATCAAGGCTCAAAGTCCTTAGTTAAATCACCCCTTGATCTCCCTGACGCTTTTCTCTCACTTGTGTAGCAAAGAGTCTTGACCACAATAAGCATAATGGGAGTGATTAATCTCTTTGTTTCAATCAACTCTTCCCTACAAAATTATTTCTTCATTGTAAATTACACTTTCCAGCCTACTACCCATCCTCACTCCTCCGTCGGTCAACTGCTGTTGGCTCTTCTTCCTTCTTCCCTTTCCTACAGCTATCCTTGTGTATCTATCAATCAACCGCACAGTCAGGGGCAACAAGAATTTCCACCAACAATTGTGATCATTCTATTTAGCTAGATATGCCACTTCTGTGCCAATGAGAGTGAGTATTATCAGCTTTTTTTCTGAAGACTAGGCCAGTGCAGCCACCCATTCTGTAGAGATTAGGTTTTCAACAGTGGCCATAGTACGAATAGTTGTCAAGCCCTATTTGTCCCCATGCTGCAGACAAAAATCTCCAACCCTCTTTTCACAGATGCTTCTCCCACGATGACCAGATATTTGTGTTACTGGGCCTAATAAATAACTGATCAAGTGATAGTACATTCTCAAGAACCCCTTGACCAGATCTATGATCATTGATATGCAAGGGTAATGACCTAACACTGATTTCAAATGGCTAAAGCAATGTAGCCTATTCATTTACGAAATACTTCTCCATTTCTCTGAAAGCTTGTGTATGGAATATGGTATATGGTATACATGTCTACACAACTCTTTATCAACGATGGAAGTTGAATCAGGATAGATCTACACACAATGATACTACCACATAAGGCAATAAATTAGATAAGAAGTACATAAAAAGGAGACTCATTGGCATGCGATTACACTTGGCTCTCTTTCGCAAGAGCAGATGCATACAGATACAAAGCCAAGGAAGGAAGAGTTGACCGTGATCCCAAGTCAGACGTTCAAAAATATACAAGAAACACAAAATCCTAGGTGAATACATAGTGACTATATTCAGGACGTAGTAAACAAAATAAATTAAATTATTGTCCCTTAACAACATGCAATTCAGCTGATTACACTCCTACAGAATCTTCAAGAATAAAATAAAAAGAAAACCAGATGCCCTTTTAAGTGAAAGATGAAGGGTAATAAAACCTGCTCCAAGTTTTGCCCACAAATCCACAATAGCATCACAGCTTCTTCTCTTCAGAATGAGTTCCATCTGGAGAAGTATGTTGCAAGGTTTCTTCCCCTTGGGGCCTTCTATACCACAGAAAAGCGAACCATAAAATACTGAATAGTCCACCATTTGCGAAGTGAGGAATCAATATGCGTCCCCAGTATGGGTAATAAGGCCCTGGGAGTTTGAGCAATGTAAAGAAGATTGCAATGGCAAGAAGATGCCAAGGATATTCAGCTCTCTGACAATCAAACAAAACAAAAAATAATCACAAACCATAAATTGAAGAATAATGAATTCATTAAAAAAAGAAGAAAATACCATGCATGGATAGTAAAAAATGGTCTACTTTTACATGTGCAAAATGTCTAAGAGAAGATCCACCGTTCACCGTTCACCGTTCAGTGGGTCCTATCCCAAAATTACCAAATCAGATGACCATATTATCATACCCATCCCAATCCTTTAGATATTTTGGATAGTCAAAATAGAAGGCTACAGTCTATAATAATTCACATAGTGAAAGATGATTACAGGCACCAAATAGGATTAATTTAACATAAATCTCTACAGCAAGGCCAGAGATTGGCAAGACCAACAGGCTGAAAGTCCTCTATATGATCTAACCAACTAATACAACTAATAAATTTACTCAAATCATGGTATGATGATCTCAACCTTAAGACTTGGAGATATTTCTAATGCTGTCTCCCTCAAAACTCCAGCAACGGCAATCCCTGCGAGTATGGGAATGGGTATCAGACGCATCTTCCTTTCATGAGCACAGTAGGACATCTCGCTCAGTGTGGAAACCACCAGAAAGGGTACACTTAAGTACTTTGCAACTGCATAAACAAGGTCAAGATTGAACTGAATAAAGTTCTCCAAAGCTCTGGTCCAGGGGAACCTCCTGACTGGTTCGGGAAAACTTTCCCAAATCTTCCTTGCCTTCTCGATTGCTTGGTCCAGATTCATTTTCTTGGGCCCATCTGACTGTCCTGCGGCCATGTTTATTGTGCATGAGACAGTGGACCTGGTATTCTGAAATTGATGGTATCCATGTGGTCTAGAATTCAACATGCGGGGACAGATCCTCTGTTGCAACGGCCACCACTGCTAGATGACAAACAGAAGTTTGTGAATTGCAGAAACATATGATAACAACTATGAGAGCGAGGTGATACAAGGCTGTGACAATGCATATTAGTTAGCTCACAAGGTATATGTTAAGCTTAAACTGATGCATGTGTAAAAGTATGGCTAAGGTGGTTCAAAATAGAAATTTCAATTTTTACTAAAAATCAATTCGGAAGAATAGGGATTGCATCCAGATTTTCTTTAATGTCTTATGTCACTAGAGAATAAAGGAGATATTAAATCTCCTTTATTTTTCAATATTTAGCTCGAGTCAACAAATTAGAAAACAAAACACATCAAATACAGTAAAGGATATGTAAAAATATATGAACAAGATCTCTCATTCAAAGACAGATACTCCAAGTATTTTTTCAAACTTTGAACTTGTCATCAATGAAATGCTTAAGAAGAGCACCTCTATGCGGAACTCCTACTTAATTTCACATTATGAGTATACAAGGATTCCGTTAAATGAATGGCAGCAGCAACGATTGAGTCAAACACTTAAAGAGAACAATAGAAAATGAAAGAATAAGAATACCTCAAGGGGGAAGAATATAAATTATAGAATTGAACTAATTTTTAAACAATTCAGTTCTCATTCAGACAAGGATTAACACTAAGTTAAAGATGTGGAGATCAACCTTGGAAACAAGAGGCTTTAAAATTAGTAGATCAAAGACGGAGCATATGATGTGTACCTTTAGTCACATTATGATGGATAATGCCATGGTGAAAAATGAGGAAAGAGAGATATAGCCAAGTGACTATTATAGACATATAGGGTCAACCATAAATAAAGAATGTGGCATAGATGTTGATGTTTCATAGAGAATCAAAGTGGGATGGATGAAGTGGAGAGGTGCGACTGGAGTACTGTGTGTCCGACATATTCCTTTAAAGCTTAAAGGAAAGTTCTATAGGATTGTTGTCCGACCAACTATGATGTATGGGGCGAAATGTTGGACAATTAAGAAGTGTCCTATAATGAAGCTATGTGTAGCAGAGATGAGGATGTTAAGTTGGATGTGCGGCAAAACTAGGAAGAATAAAGTAAGAAATGAATATATTAGAGCTGATTTGGGAGTTGCCTCGATCAGTGACAAGCTTTGAGAGAGTCATTTGAGGTGGTATGAACATGTCCAACAGAGGCCTGGGGACGCCCCAGTAAGGAGGAGCAATCTGATCCAGATTGAAGGAGCTAAAAGAGCTAGGGGCAGACCTAAAATGACCATAGGAGAGGTTGTGAAGAATGACCAATCTAAAATGATCATAAAGTAAGGAATGAACGTATTAGAGCTGATTTTGGAGTTGCCTCGATCAGTGACAAGCTCTGAGAGTGTCATTTGAGGTTGTATGGACATGTCCAACGGAGGCCTAGGGACGCCCCAGTAAGGAGGTGTGATCTGATCCCGATTGAAGGAGCTAAACGAGCTAGGGACAGGCCTAAAATGACCATAGGAGAGTCTGTGAAGAATGGCATGCGCCTAGGTCTTGTGCCAAGTATGACTTCAGATAGAGCCTATTGGACAGCAAGGATCCATGTTGTCGAACCCATTTAGCTGAGATTTTCCTGACTACTTAGGCTGTACCTCTTTTCTCTTATTTTCATTTCCCATTTCTCACTTCTCTTCTTTCATTTCTTCATTTTATTCTTCATTCTTCTACTTTCATTTCCCTTTTATGTTGACTTCAATTTTCTCTACTTTGTCTTGCAAGGATCCATGCAGCCGACCCCATTTAGTTGGGACTTGGGATAAGGCTGAGTTGTTGTTGTTGTAGTAGTTCTCATTCAAAGGGAGCAAGCAAGAGGCTTCGGAAATTGAACTCCCAAGCACGTAATTAAACACAAGAAATAAAATCATGATAATATTGGAAGATGATTCAGTTTGTAACCAACTCTAAAACAATTTATTCTTATTGGAGAATCCAATCAGAACAAAAAATTGCATCCAAATTCTAAAGGTTACAAGCAGGCTTTCAATTCCGTCTTTCCAAAAACAAATTACAGCAAACATATTCTCGAATTGAAATTCGACAAAGCAGTAGAGAGTGTTAATACAAGTTAACCCAACTAACTGAACCTTATCCTGACTGAGTAGGGATTGCTTGTGCAAGAATTTGTCAAAGAAACCCAAAAGCGTCCAAGAATTTTAAAAAAAAAAAAAAAAACCCACACTGGAGGTCATCGAAATAAATATAAAAACTAGAGAACACAAATAGAAGTGAACAGGGGGAGAAAAAGGTAAAAAACAAGCTTGCCTTGAGTCTCTGTGGAAGTGGAGAAGTAGTTCTCAGGGCCATCTTAGGGAGAGTGGAAGCAATGAACTGCTGCGTTGAATGAAGAGATAACATTTCTGCTAACTTCGATCCCTTTCGAAAAAGAAAGAGAGATTCAGATGAGAAGTTCACGAGAGATTGCCATTGCCGGAGCAATAGAAGAAGGGCGAGACTAGAGAACGGTGAAAAGGATAAGAATGCACACAACCCACTTGTTGCGTCTTGCAAGCTAAGCGCCTAAGCCTGCTAAAGATTAAGCGTCTTTCAAAGCTTCAGGCTTCCTAGCGGTGCTTTGAGCCTCGGTGGCAGGGTCAGGCCAAGGTTTTAAAATGCGGAATGGAGACGACATTGAACAGTGACGATACCGATCCGGATCGTATTGGAATCGGCCTTCAAGAACCCTAGAATCGGTCCACATATCCAAAAAAGAATTTTTTTTAGGGTTTTAAGTGTGAATAGATCGTGTTAGATTGGTCACGGTCGATTCCAGTACGAATCAGATCATTCAACGATCCAATTCCCAATTTTTAAAACCATATGTCAGGCCAAGAGTTTTGATTCTGAATACAAATTGTTAATATAGAATAAAGGAAAAGGGTAGAAATACGTGTCTAGGATCATGAAATGGCCCTAGAAAGATACTTAGCCCCTACCCTAGACATATGAGTGCATGAAATTACCACCTCGTTCCTTATGAAATAAAAAATTTCATGTATGTATATGCCCCTGTGTATATGGTTCTAAGTATTAGTATTGTATCATTTATATCAGGTGATACATATCGATTTTGCTAGTCGCCGATACCATATCGATAGCACGATACAGATAAGGGGTAAAATGGTCAAAAAATTCATTTTTCAAGGAAATTCGATACCCGTTCCGATACCATGCACTAAAACCATGTCTGCGTACGTTCTCATTGGCCCATGATGGTGCAAGGTCCACACGACTAGACAGTGTGGCCTCTGCAAACCAGGCTCCTAGAGATGGGAGTTGTGGAGACACAGGAGAGCCTATCAAACTACCACCTTGACTCCCCGTGAAATAAAAAATTTCATCCATATTTATGCTATGCATGTGCTCTCATTGCGTTTGTACTGGTGTAGAGGCCACACGACTAGGCAGCGATATCTTGCCCTTTAGATTTTTATTTACTACAATGGTAGAATACCTTCTGGCTTACATCCTGGAGTTGCAAACTGGCAAATTAGGTCTCTGGAAGGATGTTAAAATTACATTGATAATGGTCACTTCGTCAAGTATGTTGACTGCGTCTTATATTTTTTTACAGTGCATATTTCAATTGCCCAACAAAATAGAGTGAACTAAGATTCATCAGACCAGAGATTATAGGGGAGGTAGTTGAGAAGGGTCACAAAAATGAATCCTGTGATTATGGGCAAGTGGAATTGGAGGAAAAAAATTCCTACAGAATTCATTGGGGCCCACCATTGACACATGAGCAGCAGGGTTCGGATTTGGGACATAACTCTAAGTGAAATTTGGGTCCCATAAACCGCCACGTGGTGGATATTAAGTTTGGTTTGGAATGTGAACACTATTTCTTCTGTCTATGATGCAAGAACTTAATGAGCATGTCATTCCCTTCAGCCCTATTCACATAGCAAGTTTCATTCTCAATATATGTTTTCATGTGACAAAATAAAGTTTTCGTGAAAAAAAATATGTATAACTTCAAGTGACAAGAAAATAAAAATGAAATAAAGCTTTATATAACCTTTATAGCTAAAACAAAGCATACATTACGACCCTCCCCAGAGCCCATAGTGGCGGGTACCTCGTGCACTAGGTACGCCCTTTATAACCTTTATAGCTCAAATGGGTACAACTTAGATAACAGAATCAGAACAATCCATAGAGTGACTGTCCCATCCAATCCAACAGTCAAAGAGAGGCCTGATGCCTAATCAGCCATTACTTGCTATAAACATGCATTGGCCAAGGCATTGGTTCTTCCAAAGTTCATAGTATTTAGCTGGTTTTGAGGCCTTGATGTGCACACTTCCTTTCCTTGCTTACCATGTGTTTTTGATGGAATTCAAAGATTTATGAGGCCTTATGAATGACTTTGATCTCTATAACTGACAAGACAAGAACTTTCATCGATTTGGAAACGTATACTCAAAAGACAATATTTTTGGAATCAGGACCTTAGATAATTTTCAATGTCACTAAAAAAACATACATAAAATCCTATTTCAAGCTAGGGAGCCACATTATCTTGGCATATTGAAACCACAGAATACTAATAGGAAGGAGGTCAAACAAGTATGCCATTAATAACAAAGAGGCAGATGTTATAACCCTCCCTGATCGTTATCATTTCTCTGCAAATCTGAGGTTACTGATATTTCAACTGTTTCTTGATGATTAATGGAATGAGACCTCTTAGCTACTTACTGTTGGAAGAAGAAAAAAAATTATCTAGGGTTTGAGGGTCTGTAAGTGTACGGTGTACCTCACTTGCTTTTGTCTAGGGAAGAAAATTGCAGGCTCAAATAGTCAACAAATTCCATTTGCATCTGCACTCAAATTCCTCCTATGTGGTAATAGTAAATCTGAAAATTTCTCTAACAACTGAGAATTCTTCCTGATCATGGTTCTACCCTGATTAAAATACAATTACATCTATCAATAATCTTGTCCCACAACCAATATGGGTTAAATCTGCTGAACCACTTCATTTACAGAGCAAAATAAAGATTTGGTGAATCAAGTATGTTTTCTTCAACGATTATTGAATAACAGAATGAATTTCCATCATAGTAAGGATAGACTTGGAGATCTCTTCCACCTCCCCAGTTTCTCTCTTCCCTGGAAAAATCAACTTGTTTTAATAACTTCTGAAACTCAACACTGACTACTTCATTACAATCATAGTCCACAAAATGTGAATCTACTAAATTAGGAAAATTCATAAGAAATTTAAAAATAAAAAATATGCAGTGGGAGTAACAACAGAATAAGTTATATCATTGAGAGGAAAATTCCATCAGATGGGGTATAAAAAGTCAGCAAAGAAACACAAAAATCCACATGATACAATGTAGCTTAGAATGGCTATTTGTGACATAAGGATGCATATACATTCATATGTTTGTATGTCTTATAATCAAAATATATAAACAATTTATTGGTTTCTAAAAGGAGCATTTCTTGGGTTAGAATTGTTCGAACTACCCTTTGTATAAACATGCAAAGCATTAGTCTTTATCTCAACCTTTTAACATACCTTGCGTGGCTCAATTGCAAGCTCATTATCCTCTATGGAGATTGCCCTAAAGCCCATAGGATGCAACACCTCTTCATAGCTGCAAAGGCATACAAATATTGATAAATAGTCAATTGCCGAGGCAGATGAAGTGAAAATCATAGTTGGATTAGTTATTGACAGCAGTGTTTCATTAGTAATGGCCAATTTTAATTAAAGCCCATGACGTGCAAGGAGGCTGAGAGAAGTGTGAACCAACTGCTGTGAGTTCTCATTGAAGTTAATGGGGGTAAAAGTTTCTTCTTATGTACATACATTGGGATACTCCCTGAAGTTTTCTGAACCTAATAAAATAGAGATGAAGAGCTTCCAACAGAAGTGGAATACATCCTGGGAACTATTTGTTATATGGAAAAAGTGGCTTATGATGTACCAGCATTCTAGCCTGAAAAAAAAATCCAGTTATTTGAATCCTTTTTTGTTATTTTTGAATTGAGATTTATTTTTTGCATAGAAATGCAAAAATAGGATACATGTAGCCAATGCCACTTAGTTGGGATAAGGCATAGTTCAATTGAATAGATTCCATTTTGCAAAAGATACATGCTTTGATGTATTTTTAATATAGATCTGGTTGCAATTCTAAACAAAAACCCATACTGAACAAATTCTTTTTATACAGTTGATTTCTCCCCTTTCTCACTTGTAGTGATTACTAAGAAGATTTATTATTGTTATTATCATGATTATTATTATTATTATTATGAATGATTGTCACCATCATTAACATTATTGAAACCAGAGAATTACTCAGCCACCGAAACTTTGTATGGGGGTCCACCAACATGATCGCTAATCTGCCACCAAAAAAAGAAAATAATGTAATCATTGAAACTGTTTTCCAAAACACAGAAAAGACAAAATCAAAGAGTTAACTTCCAAAACACACAAAAGACTTTTGAAAAGACACAATCAAAGAGTTAACTTATCTTATAAATAGTTTTCTTTAGAAATCACATGAAAAAAAATTCCAAATCGGTACAGATGGAAATTTATCACAAGAAACTTGGGGGTTTGGGGGTGAGGGGACTAGTGTTCACCGGAAACATTAGAGTTATGAGCTCTCCATCTGGTTTCAAGTAATCTCGAATTCGGCTTGCCCAAGCTGATCTCATGGATGGTTCAATTGCACAAAAAAACCTGAAAAGCTTTCCATTTTAATGTGAGCATCAAAACTAAAGCCTCTTAAGATAAGACATGTATTAAAATTCAATATGGAGACTTACGTATAATCATAAATGAGATCAAACAAATCAGTTGGTTGCCATGTGAAAAAGTCCTCCTTCGTAAAGGTAAAATAATTCGCATTTGGCAATGAAGAGAACAACTGGCTTGGTGTTTTATGCAAAATGTTAAGAGATATGTTATTTCAACACTGTGCTCAAACTAACAGAATTACAGCTTGTAAGAATTTAAAACACTATAAAATTGAACAGTTTTCATGAGCGCCCTGATCCAAATTCACGTAAAAACAGTTGGGTCATTTATGAAGTATTCTTGGTGGCTCAGATGTCCAGCTTTTAGTTCAATATATGATTTTCAAGTACTTCTTAAGAGTACATTATCAAGAGCTTGAAATATACAATTTGAGTCATTTTCCCCCTTCCCAGCAAAACCAAGTCACCCTTCAAGTCAACCCAAGTAGTTGGTCAAATACACCAAGTTCTCAAATTACTTGTGAAGTACAATGATGAAGTGATCAGAACATTAGAAAAGTTTGAACAGGCATATAATATTATGCAGAGTTGCTGACCCTATGTCACAAAAACAATTAGGGAGGATTATGTAAAACCAATTGTTATGTTTTAGCCATTCATAATTTCTAAGAGAAACAGATATACAATTGGAAGAATAATGGAAGATTCAACTTTCATGTGAGAATTTATCAAAGTAGTTCACCATTATGGAGCACAGAAGCCAAATAAACAAATTAAAGAGCTAAATTTCACTGTTTTCCTTCCATTTCATTTTTCCCCCCAAGAGAAGTCTTGAGCTTTATCAATAAGGAATGTCCTCACCTCCTTTGCTCTCTTAATGGCGTGTTCTGATATCTCGAGACCTACAACATAGCGATCAGGGCTAGCAATTGCAACCACATCATAACCCTGTCATATTTGAAATATTTAAATTGTTTGCTACAGTATGAAATAATGAGACTGCAAATTATGGTCCCAAGCCCACTTGATTGCCTTAACAAAATAGAACTCCCAATAATCAGCAAACAAGATCTAGGATCCCATAGACTTCAGGTGACAGAATTCAAGAAGAAACAATAGAAACAGAGTTTCAGCACTTCCTACACTATTTCTCTGAGGAAATACCTTCGAAGAGTGGTTAACAGTAGCCACAGATCAGTAAGACAATACCAAAAAAAAAATTATTCAACAGTGAAAAGCAAGTAATGAGCTTAACAGAAATCAGTCATGGAGAAACTAAAGTAATAGGGGTCAACAACCTCTCCCACAACCCTGTTAAAGTAGGAATTACAATGGGTTAAAGACCACCCCCATTACTTATTGGGCCAAAAAGGGAGCAATAATTTTATTGGGTGTCTTCAAGTTCTAGGGCTACTTTATTCATCTGAGTTTTTAATTAAAACGATCCAGAAGTGATTAGTTTTGCGGGTCCCTTAAGAGTTTTAGATGTCAACTTCCCATATGAAAAGGATTCTAAGGTCAGTGTCAAGTTTATTAGGAAGCTTTTATTTCAAAGAGTTTCTATTAGTTGCAAGAGAGTCCTACATATGTCCGCAACCTTTCCTGGTATCGAAGTTGTTAAATGGAATAAGAAATGTTCTTCTGTGAGGGCTCACTCTCACCTCTGTGAGGCCATCTCTCTCTCCTTTTCTTTTCCTTCCCCCATCAAATATGTATGACTGTATCCCTCTCCTTTTCTCTTTCTATCTTTCTTGCTTCTTGCATCTTTTCTCTGTTATCAGACATCATTACAGATTTTATCTGCAGCCACTTGAAGATGACCAGAAGTCAAGAGTTAGAATCTTAAAGATGTCAGATTTTCAATCTCTCTAATTTTTTGTTGGTAATTGAATGTGATCTGTTATTTCTTTATAGTTACAGAGTTACTGTTTACAAGTACTGGTCACAACCCAGGACAGTTTCTTTCTTGTTCTTTTCCTGTTGTCTTCTGTTTGTTCAAAGTCAAATCAGTCCTAGCCCTTCTCCCACCATCTTGCCCAGAAGTTCAGCTCTAGAAATCTGAAAACCAGGGTGTCCTGTCCTAAATCACTATGACTTGACATAAGAACCATATCAAGATGGCCCCCTGAGTGGGGGTCTACAGATGAAAACATGAAAAAGAGAACTACATTTATTACTTTAATGTACATATAATATTTCAGTCAGTATTAATTTCTATAACTGATGGATTATATGCCACTATCCAAAGTTGGGAATCATATTCTATATTTAAACAGGTCAATTCAAACTAAAGAATATCTAAACCATGAGAGGCCACTAATAAAGAAGTCTCCCCCCCCCCCCTCCAAAAAATAAAAGCAAATAAACAACAAAATATTTACAGTGCCACATCCAGGGACTAAAGCCCTTCCTCTTGGAAGTGCATCAGCTTGATGAAGATGCAGAAACACAGGTGTTGGCTGTTTCAAATCCCATGGGGTCAATCCTTGCTCCCAGCATTTGTCCCATCCACCTGATCAATAAGAAGTGATGCATCTTCATAAAAGGAAATGACGAAATATAGTGAGATCCATTTGATTTCAGCAAGGAAGAAAACCAGTTAGGTAAAAGAAGAGAGATGTAGCATGTCTAAATAATTAAAACAAAAAAAAAAAAAAAAAAAAAGAAGCAAAAAATGCATCATACTCATCCTTCTAGCCTGTACCAGTAAATCTACTGCATATTTTGTTAAGGAAACACAACTTCAATTCAAAAGTATGGAATATCAACCATGAGCTGAGACCTGCCTAAAAGCACTAGATCCTTTGTGCAAGCTGAGGCCAGGTTGAGGATTCAATTAAATGCATTATCATATAGGTGATACCTCTAATGATGCTTGATACTTTTTTTTTCTTTTTTTTTGAGAGGGGGGTGAAAACAGATTCATTAACATTGATCAGAAAGTACAGGTCAGCATCTATGAATATGGTTCGTATTCTCCACAACATTTACGTCTCATAAATAAAAACAAGAAAGCAAATTCAAAAAATACAAGCATATAAAAAAATTATCAACTAATTCTCCCAAATAAATTGAATTAAGTGCCCCATGAAATTTCAAAGCATGATCTATCAATGAATGCAGGCTCCTTTTTTTTGTAAGCCCAATCTATAGGAGTTCACCAAAACTTTGCCAGATCGTAGTATTATGAGTAAGGCTAGGAGTATAAACTGCAATAGGAGTGAGGGACAAACTTAAGTAGTTGTCAAAAGGTTTAAGACTACAACATGGAGTGATTTGAGGAGGGGAAATTCCCAGTCTTTATGATCACAGAGAAAAGAAAGCAACTGGTCGTTTTAATTATTCTTCCTCTTGATGACTAAGATTACAGTCATTTTGCCTATGGCCTATTACAAAAGAATCTCCCTGCCTCTGTAATACTAGCCACCTCAATCACCCCCAACCCCCCCCCCCCCAAAAAAAAAAAAGGTACATAAATTGAGTTAATCACTCAAAAAGAACAAGCCAAAATTCACTCACCCTTCATTGATTTCAAAAGTTCCCCTTAAGAATTTCAAGTAGCAACAGAGAGAGGCTTCTGGACAAATTAGATACAAGAACAATACACTGGAAATTGCTGATACTCACAAAAGAAAAGGGTTATTAGTTTAAATTATAGTTTGAATATAAAGACAATAAAGATAGATAAATTCAAAGGCCGAAAGCTTGCTTCCAGAATCAAAAGGAAATTTTAAATTTCATAATTTACTAAAGTGGAAGCAATTAAAATTGTATTGGCTACAGTTGACCAGTTAAAGCAAACCAAATTCAAGAAATATAGTATTGACTATTGAGTCGGAAGTACCAACGGAAACTGCATTCTCAGACCAATTTGCAAATCCTTAACAACCAAGCAACCAATTCCCATGGTAAACAAAAGCCCATTTCACAATATAACCAAAAAAAACTGGGAATTTAAAAGCAACACAAATTTCGAGAACCCCAGTAGAAATTACACCACATGATTCTCCAGGAGCTCCAACATATATCAAAAAAAATGAGAAAACAAACATTAAACATCCAGAAGAAAACTATAAATTCGCTAAACCCAAAAGAAAAAAGGCATGGTCCGAAATTCAATGGAAACCGAATGGCTTTAGAGGCCCGAAGCGAATGTTACTACCTTCGGGGTCGCCCTGTAACAGTTCTTCAACCTTATTGTTTGTTGGATTCTTGGGAACCTTAGTTCCTTCACCCTTTTCCATTCCTAGCTGTCTTGAGAAAAGCTTAAAACTGCTGAGAGGGAAGGCACCGGCTCTGAATCTCAACGGCGGATTCGAGGTCAAGGGTAAGCAAATGGAATTCAAGAGTAAACGATAAGATACACACCACATGATTCTCCAGGCTCCAACAACTCTGATGATATCATACTCATAAATTCACTGTACAGCGTGTTATTTGCGTCGTAATTTTCTGGTAGACCATACCGGCGGGTTATTTGTTGCCGCGAAAATTTCCTTGTAAACGATTTCCACCAGCGTATTGCTTGTGGCGTGGATTCTTCCTCAACTGCCAGTGTCTCTGGAATATGGATGGATTGAGTGTTTCGCTTGAATTTTATAATATTTTTTTAAAATCCATTGTTAAGTTGCCCACGGACGGTTGGATTCCGTGGGGTCGTTACCACATGAAGAGAGGAATTAGCTCGGTTGGTTGGTAGCATGGTTCGTGATCTCAGTATCGACTGGATCGGATTGGGATCGCCCAAACTTGGGCAAATATGACACTTAAGTCCTTGTTTTGTTATAAAAAACACTATTTTTTTTACATTTTTACCTTTGTCCGTATAGTTGAATCGGCCTCGGACAATACCGATCCGATCCAGCCAAAATCGGTCGATCCGATCTGATCCGGTCAAAATTGGCCGAGCCAATCCGATACCTCAAACCATGGTTGGTAGCTTATAAGTAGGGCTGTCAATAATACCCAGCTGGCCCGAACCTGCCCTGAGCCGAGCCCGAACCCGACCTTGATCTGCCAGCCCGAAGGGCGGGTTAGGATTGAGATTTTGGCTGACCCTGGCAGGGTAGGGTCGGGTTCGGGATAAGACCCCGGGCTTAACCCGGCCCGGCCCGGCCCGACCCTGTATTAGTTATAAATATATATATTAATAATAATGTATAATATTATAGGTGAAAATACAAAAATGCCCATAAGAGATAACCTAGTAACCCTAATCCCATATTCCTTTTTCAATTTTCAATCTTCACTCTTCATCAGCCGCGCTCGATGCTAGCCTCTGCTGCCTTCATCTTCCTCGGTTCCTCCTTCCCGGCGGCGATTCACTTGACGATCAAGGGCCGGCATTAAGGTATGTTCATGATTTCTTCTTCGTCATCTACCACGTCTTCATCATCATCGTTCCTATATCTGTGTTTTGGGGTGAACAAGATGGATACTCAGCCTGCAAAGGCACGTTTGGTAATCATCCTCTTCGGTCTTCGCTGAATCCTGAATTTTAACTTTGATTTGGGCCTTTCTTCCCCATCCTTGCAACAACACTGCTGCTAGTACTTGCTACAGAGTTTACCTCTCCCCCCCCCCCTCCGATTCTTGATTGATTCAACCATGGACTTATTAATAGGGATCCGTTCCAAAAGAGGTAAGGGTAATAGTTTGGATCAGAGGAGGTTATAATGGTTCTTAGAGAATGTCTCTTCTGATTTAAGGATGGTGTCTCGTGTCTGTTTTGTACAAAGGGATTTCAAGTACTCTTTCATCTTCAATACTTTTAATGATGGACAAATAATGTAGTCCTAGAATAGGAAATAATCCTACTAAGAGCCAAGTAAAAACAAGGTCTGGTCAAGCCTGCTGTTTGGGGCTAATTAGGGCAAAATTAGGGTTTAGAATGGGAATTTGGGAATGGGGTTTATATGGTTTTATTCTGCAGGTTTAGGGGTCATTATGATATAAAAATATCTGGATTTGAAACAGTTTTGAATTCCTGCAGAAACTAGGGTTAGGGTTTCGGGTTTTGTAAATAAGAAAACAACTAAAATCTAGGTTTTTAATGGGATTTAAGGGCTGGAACCAAGGTCGAGTGTTCAGATGTATGGGAGGGAAATTCGATCCTGATATGGGGGGGTTTTGCTGGTCAGAAGAGGGAAACCTGGAAATTTAGAGTTTTGGGGTTTGTGAGGAGCAATGGGGAATTAGGGTTTAGACTAATCAGATTAGCCTCAAAGCTGGATCGAGTGTGAGGGTTATGGCAAGGTTGTCGTGCCTGAAATTGGAGGGGATTTGGGTAAAAGGGTAGGGCTGGGCAGAACTTAGATGTTCTAGGGTTTATGAGAAAAGACAGAAATTAAAGTGAGATCGAATGGGGGAGGGAAGGAAACTAAAAACAGAAATTTAAATCTCAACTGACTATAGGATTCCACCGGCAGTAAATTGAGGGATGAAGGATGAAATGTCCTTCAAGAAAGACCCTCCCAGCTGTCACGGCGTAAGGAGTCGCAGGATTCCACCCACCCTTCCACCTTGATAAGCCCACAAGGATGCAAACACTCTTGGAGAGCAAGGAGCAGCAAGCAGCCACGAAAAACACTTTTTTAAATTCAAATCTGTTGTGGGGAGCCTCCCACGATTCTACTATTTATAATAATAAAGGGGGCCAAAGGCCTTACAAATAATCAATCTAAAGCAAGTCCTAGTCGACTAGGAGTGGGCAGTCCTAATCGAGTCCTAATAATAAAGCATAAAACAGAAATAGACTTATACTCGAATGGGAGTATAAGTTAAAACAACAAACAATTAAAATACCTATCCCTCTAAAATCGTGGAGGGGAACTAAGAGAAATAAAACATAATAAAAAGACTGTTTTGCCCTTCCTAAAAAAACTAAAAAAACTCTAAAAGGCTCCAACGAAATTCAGCCTAGTCAAGGCTGCTCTTCTTCTTCCTTCGTGGTTTTCTTCTTCTTCTTCTTCCTTCTTGGAGCTGCATCAACAAAAGGTCATAATTTTATGGAAATATATATTGTGCGGCTTTGTGCCTCTGTAGCTAGAACTGCGTAAACCTGGACTACTATATACCATGGTTGTGCTTCGACTTCAATAAAATTTTGTAGTAGAAACAATGCAGACATCGTCTGTTTCTTGTATTATTTTTATTGTCATTTTTTTTTGACTCTGCACTTTGGTACATGGCTCCAAAACACTCATCCAAACTTCCTGAAACATTTACTGATAAATTTTATTATTATTTTTCTTCTTTCATTGAGGCCCTTACATTGTAGCCTTAACATCAATCCCCCTGCCATCTGAAATTTAAAAGGGTTAAATGATTACCTGGATTGGCCCCTCCCTTTACCTCTATACATAAAGGGATCTTGACAAGTGAAAACAACATTAAGCTGTTCTCAGGCTTAAAAACCAGCCATATCACCAAATTAGCCTTCTGAAGGTGTCAGTTGGATCCGGTGAGATCCCAATCCTTCATCATACATGAGAAAATAGGGTCAAGACAGGGTCAATCAGTGCCAACCCGACCCTGCCTGACCCTATCAGGGTCGGGCCGGGCCGGGTTAGGAAAAACCCTGGCAGGGTCGGGTCAGGGTTGAGGGTTTATTGGCCGTGCCAGGGTTGGGTCAGGGTCAGGGTCTAGGTTTTAGGTTAAGGCCTCTAGGGTCAGGGTCAGGGTTTAGACAGGCCCGACCCAACCCAACCCGAACCATTGACAGCCCTACTTATAAGTTGAGTGCATGCCCCAGTAGGTCAAGGGATCGTCTCTCTTGGATTGCATATTGTGACATAAAGGCACCCTTCTCTCCTCCCAGGTAGTTGTAGGGATTAAAATCCTCTGTAGTGCGGGCATGCATAGCAAAAATTCAATAATGTAAAGGATCAAATAAATGATGCCAATGTTAACGATCTGATCTAGTAAAGTTTAACGGTTCTTATGATTTAAAATGCTAAGTCATTATCCAACTCAACAATTTAAAAGACACTGAAACATGAATCTTCCTGAAGCTTCCAATGGCCCATAATGACTCGGTCCTCTGGCTCTCTTCATATAAGTTTGGTCAGAGCCATGGAACAAAAACTCAATCGAAACCACCGAGTTAACTCGGTTTCTCAGGTTTTCGAGACGAGCTGAAGGGGGATTTTATAAAATCGTTGGATTCGACCGAGTTTCGATGGTTTCGACCATATTTCGGTGGTTTCAACATATATGCCCATCAAAACTAGGGGAAACTTGGCTCGAAACTAGGACAGACAGGTATTTATGCCAGAAACTACCAGAAACAAGGCTAGAAACCAGGCTAGAAACCAGGACAGACACTTCACTTAGTTACGTCTAATATCATTTAAGTAAATATTTTTGTATTTGTATTTCATTTACTTAAGATATTATTCATAAATAAGCAAACACCCCACTATATGAATCCAATAAAAATAGTTAAAAAATCAAATTCCAAAATGAAAAAAAAATCAACACCCCAGTTCAATAACAAAAATTGGATTTTTTACGACTTTCTTATGCTGGGGTTTTTCTCAAATCTAAAAATTCCACAAATCTTAATATGGTAAAATATTGCTAAAAACCAAAAGTTTGGTAAAATATTCACTTGTTTTGTTGTCCAAAAAAAAATTCATTCAGACCGATTTTGACAGCATTTATGCACACCAAATTAAGTTTGACGGGTACATAACTCCTTCAATATAAATCAGATTTAAGCAATCTTGTTACTTATTGGAAAGCTTATGTTCCGATCAAATCTTATTTGATACCATGTCCAAGAACAATATACAATATCAAACTTGGATCAAAACCACAAGTAATATTTTTAGTATTCTCTATGTGAAACTAATGCATGGATTGATTTTAAAATGTAAAAAATAGACAGCACAGCAAGAATTAGGGAAAGAAAACAACTTCTGGGCCTCGAAACCAAGGTTCAAGTTAGCTTGGAGAAAGTCCCAAGTTTCGACCGAGATATGGTTGAAATCGAGACGAACTCATTTTCTAGCTGGTCGAAACCTAGTCGAAACCCGAGTTTTAAAACCTTGGCCAGAGCTGCCCACCCTCATCGAAACGACTAACTCATTTTGACACTGTGTCTTATGTAGCCCAACTTCCTTACCTATCTCATCAGGTATTTCTTTAGGCTGTGTTTGGTTGTCTAAGATAAAAATTCTCCTTGTTTTAACATAGAAAATAAGAGAAAAATAAAAAAAAATTACCATGATAATAAATTCAAGATAAGAGAGACTGAGGGGGGTCACATGACTATGAAGCATCAAACCTCGAAAAATGTGCAAATTTCTCAACTTACTAGAAAAGTCTCACCCAATAGATAAGTTTAAAAAACTGAACCAACCAACACACAGAAAATATAAAACTTAAGAAAAGAGTACAGAATCTGTATTTTTTTTATATTCATCTATAGACAACCAAACATAGTCTTAGCTTTTTTCATTCATCTATAGACAACCAAACATAGTCTTAGCTTTTTTCATTTTTTGGTAAAAAACCTTAGCTTCTCTATTTATGTTAGAGGGAAAAATTGCACATTATCCGTGTGTGGATTCTTTTTCATGCTCTCTTAGAAAAAGTGAGGATCTCATACATGTTTTTGTTTTATATTTATTTTATGGAAAAAAGAATGCTAACCGGTCACATGGTTCTTGCATATGGACACAAGAGAATGCACAAAAAGACCGCTTGGCATCCAATGAAATAAAAAATCTCATCCAAACCAATGCTTTTGTGTGTACTCTCATTGACCCTTGTGTTGGTGCAAGGGCTACACGGCCAATTAGCATTCTTTTGCCCTTATTGTATCTATTTTGAAAATATGGATTCCACATGGATTAATACCTTTGTTTTATCCCTAAAGTGATGAAAGCGTGAAAATTTTCTCTCATGCTAGCAGGGATTTAAATTATCTCTAATTCCTAAAGTGTGGCAGTGCTACGGTGCTAGTTGGAGATGTTGACACCTGACAGTTGCCGCATCCAACGGTCCATATCAGTCCGAGCTCATTGATATAGACCGTTGGATACGGCAGCTGCCAGGTGTCGACATCTCCACCTAGCACTGCCGCGCTGCCACATTTTTAGGAATTTTGGAGAGGATTATTTCCCCGCTGGCAGCATGGCAAACCCTCTCTCCCGTAAGTCAATGTCTCCCATTACCCTCTTAAAATTTCCCATAAAATTATTATAATTTAAACCCTGGTTTAAATTTAAAAATGATATAAATGTAACCAGGTGATCTCCATTCTTTAAATGTAGGAAAGAAAATGAGGAGAACGGAAATGGTGGATCTATCCATTAGAAACAGAGAGCCTCAGAAGAAAGGAAAAGCTGAAACTTGAAGAAGAACTTTGCTTGAGTGAAAAAAAAAGAAGAAGAAGATGGCTGCGTGCATCTTTTCTATTGCAGAGAAATTAGCTGTTTTGATCTCAAATGAAGCTGATTTCCTCTCCGGAGTACATGATCAGGCCCAATTGCTAAGCAACGAGATCAGATTGATGAGTTCTACACTGCGAGATGCCAGTGAGAAACGCTGGACAAGTAATGAAGTGGAAGAATGGTTGAATCAGGTTAGAGATGTTATGCTGGAGGCAGAGGATGTGATTGACTTCTTCATCTTTCGAGCAGAGCAACGACGGCACAGTAACATCCTTACCAGGTACATCTGCTACCCCATTCAACCATATAATCTCCATAAGTTAGGGAGGAAAATTGAAAATTCCAATAAAAAGATTAATCAGCTTTCAGTTAGGAGATCTATGTTGGGTCTTGCAACTTCAGAGGCAGTCCCAAGTTCAGTTGGTATGATCATGAATGAACAAGGCCTATTTTTTCGTCGTCGGGGAGATCGTGTCGAAGAATTCTGTGTTATCGGATTTGAGGAGGAAGAGAATGAAATAGTGAAGAAGTTGTTGATACCCATAGATCCCCCACGACAATCTCTTACTGTTGTTTCAATTGTTGGAATGGGTGGTAGTGGCAAAACCACCATAGCTAGAAAAATCTACAACAGGAATGATGTCAAGAAACATTTTCAGAATCGTGCCTGGGTTTCTGTTTCTCAACAATACAACATAAAAGATATTCTCCAGGTCATTATAGAACAGATCCAACCCCACACTTATGAGGAGAAGAAGGAGATAAAAGAGTTAGATGTCGAAAGCTTGATCTATAAACTCTCAAATCACTTACAAAAAGCAACTGACCTAATTGTATTTGATGACTTATGGAGGCCAGAAGACTGGGACATGTTGAAACAAGCTCTTCCAGTTCTTGGAGAAGGCTATCATCAAAACAGGGTATTGGTTACCACTCGCAATGAAATCGTTGCTAGATATGCAGATCCTGCCACAGATCCCTATCACCAGCGGCTTTTGAATGAAGATGAGAGTTGGAAGCTCTTCCAGACAAAGGTGATGGGCAGTATGGATGCAGGTTGCCCTGAAGATTTGAAAGATTTGGGATGGAAAATTGTCCACAAGTGTCATGGATTGCCATTAGCCATCGTAGTATTAGGTGGTCTTATATCCATGAAACCGAGAACACGTATTGCATGGTCCAAGGTTCTTAATAGCATAAATTGGCAGCTTAATCAGAAGGAATGGAATTTCAAACAGGTATTGGCTTTAAGTTATACTGACCTACCAGATCATTTGAAGCCTTGTTTCCTATATTTAGGTCTTTTCCCAGAAGATTTTGGTATTCGGCGTTCTACATTGATCTGGCTATGGGTTGCAGAAGGTTTCATACAACCCAGGGGACACTTGACGATGGAAGATGTGGCCGAGGATTACTTGGAGGAGCTTATCCAAAGAAGCATGATTCAAGCAACAGTCCGAAGTTATGATGGACGTGTCACATATTGCCGTATCCATGATCTTGTCCGAGATCTAGCAATTTCAGAAGCTAAGCAAGAGAGATTTCTTGAAGTTCTTGGGAGTGATAATTTGAGGATTTCACCAAATAAACCACGCCGGCTTTCCATCATTGAACCTACTGGAGGTATTTATGATAGTCCAACTAATGCTCTAAATCAAAGTGATACAACAAATCATCCTCGTTCCTTATTTTGCTTCTCAAGAAACGTGCGAATGAAGTATTTTTATGGAGCCATGAAACTACTTAGAGTCTTAGATCTACAGAACATGAGTCTAAGTTCTATACCTAGTGAGTTGCTTGAGCATATTGGAAAACTCATCCTCCTTAAGTACTTGAGCCTACGTGATACTGAAATAAAAAAGCTTCCATCTTCAATAGGAGACCTGCAAAATCTACAAACGATGGATTTATGTTTTACTGATCTCACACAGCTACCTGTGGCAATAACGAAACTGCAACAACTAAGAAATCTTGTTTTCAGTAGTTCTGGTAGATATGGTCTCCTGAGCTTCGATTGCGCTCTCGATCACATGACGAATTTGCAGACACTAATGCTTGTTGAAGGCAGATGGATGGATAGGCTGGACAAGTTAACTAATTTGAGAGCACTATGTATACATTTAACTAAAAGTTTGTCTCCATACAAAGAGGCATTGTTAAATGCCATCCCCAAATTGAACAAGCTTCGGGGTTTTTCTTTGACATATTTTGAAGGGAAAGAGAAGGCAGTAGTGCTTCCTATTTCATTTTCTGACCATTTGGAGCTTTGTCATATGGAATTATATGGAATAATTGGAATCCAAGTTTTTCCCTCCAATCTCACTACCTTAATATTGAAATTTCAGAGAGGACAACAGATAGACGAACTGATGGAAAACCTAAAGAAGCTACCCAAACTAAGGTGTCTCATCTTGAGAAGTACTTATCTGGGATCCAAACTCATTTTCTCTGCTGACGGGTTTCATCAACTTGAGGAATTGATATTGATTGGCTTACATGACTTACAGGAGTTCACAGTGGAAGAAGGAGCATTACCAAATCTTAAGTTTTTAAGGATCATAAGTTGTGCATTAGAAAGGCTTCCACAAGGGTTGAAACAAGTGGTCACTCTTCAGGAACTTACCTTGTTAGGTATGTCAGAAGAGCTTGAATACAGGGTCCAAAAAGTCACAGGAGAAGATTGGGAGATCATCAAACACATACCCTCCATTGAAACTGAATCACAACATTGGATTTATATTTATTCACAAAATTTTGATCGTCAATGGTGCTGATCCTTTGATTCTTAATATTCATTTTCTTTTGTATGAATCGTTTTGTATTATTGTACAAGGACTCGTGGGTAAAGTTTTGTATCGGATATAGTCTCCTTTTATTAATATGTGTTATGTAATAACAATATTTTCACCCAAAAAAAAAAAGAAGTTATGTAATACCAATAGGAAAATGTTCTTTGACCCGAGAGTGGAGGTTAGGTTAGCACCTCTCTCTCTCTCTCTCTCTCCTTGACCTTATTAACTAACAGTCATCCTCCCCTCTGATTGCTGGGTTCCCGTTACCATCAGCATCAAGACCCCTCTCCCAATTATCATTTATCTTCAATTTGTTAATGCAATGGTACCATACATTTCAAGTTCTATAGTAGAGCTTGTTTGTAAATTTTCCTTTCATTTTCTTTTTACCCTTTTTAGGAAGAGTTCCTAAAATATTTCCACTCTCCAACACGGGACGGTGTCTAATGCACATCCGACGGCTACAAAGCCACGATGCGCATGCAGACACACATCGTGGTTCTACAATTGTTGGATGTGCACTGGACACCGTCCCCCGCTGGAGAGGAGCTGATCCCATTTCCACACACCTATTGCTTTTTTGTCATTTGAACAATATTATTTCGCATTTTGATTGTTGGATAGAAAGTTAATTTCCTAATTTGACAAGTCGAATGTTGAATTTGATGACCTTTCTCAACCAAATAATCCACAGTGCATGGGGTTACCTCTTTGTTTTTTGAACGATTCTTGTTACTCAAAAATACTCACAAAGAAAATGACATTTTCAAACAATATAAAACATGTCAACCAAATTTAGGCACTTAAAAAGATGGTAAACGAAGATTATTGATAATTTAAGTGAGTTTGGGAAAAGGTTCTCACGTGTGTAGGAACCCTGCATTATTCTTTTTTAATTTCATTTTCGTTCTTCATATTTTATCTTTTTTTCTCATATTGGAATTTTGAAGGATGTTTTCTTTCACTATATTATGTCATTGCATATTCTAATTTTCCCCCTCACCTAGGTCTGTGCATACTTTTCACCCAAAATAAATCAAAGTTAAAGGTAATTAACATTACAGAATGGCATACCATAATAATTTAGTGTACCAAAATTCAAAAAGACGAAAGATCATTTAAAGGAAAATCATAGCCTTGTTATGGTAAAATAAAATTTTACAATCAAATATAGAATAATTTAGAATTAGTAATGTAATCACGTTGGGTAATGATTACAACGTTTTTTTCTCTTTGTTAAGATTTGAAAATGTCACACTTCCTTTTCCTTTAATTTCCCCTCAAACGGAAACCTAAAAAATTCTCTATGGATTAGAATGACCAAATCGTTTCTCCATGTGGTGGAAAAGGATTTAGTAGTATGTGAAATGAACATAAAAACATCAAAAGCTGCACATATAAAAAGGGTGATGCAAGATTACATACAAAAACCCTAGAATTCCAAAAGGGCCACAAGCCCACAACAATTAAGGCCAATTAGACACCAATGGACACGGGCAATTTGTCACTAGAATATAGTGACAAATAGTTAACCCATTCGCTATCAAATAGTGACAAATAGTTTTCATATCAGGGGTGCGACGGTCATTTCTCACGCCATTGTTAGTGTACCGTACTCAACTACCTGTATACTTAGTGCACCGTAGTCAAACTTATATGAAACCCTCTTTTCCCTCTCACAAACGGAAACTGGCGGGAATCCGATTCATCGTCCCACCATCACTCTCTGTTTCTCTGCCTCTCTCCTCTTCCTCTGCTCTTACCACCAGAAATCAGAAAAAGAGATAATACGTAAAGATGAACAACGGCAAGAAGCGAGGAGCGCCATCGTCGTCGGAGCCAGAGCCGACAACGAAACATCAAGCAGTGATGGAGGACGAGGAGATGGACGAGGATGTCTTCTTAGACGAAACCCTCCTCCATGAAGAAGAAGAAGCACTGCTACGTGACGCGGAAGGGCGACAAGCCCTCTCTTCTCGTCTTTCCAAGTGGAAGCGCCCTCCTCTCTCTTCCGCCTACCTCTCCCAGTCTCAGAGCATCAGTAACTAACTAATCTTCCTCTATCTTTCTAAATATTCAGAAATGTTTTAGGGGTTTCTTATCCTCCTCTCATTTGTTATTATCTTATAGTTTTCCAACAATTGGAGATTGACTATGTGATCGGAGATAGTCACAAGCTGTTGATGCCGAAAGCGTCTGGCCCAGCTGCTATTCTCAGGATATTTGGTGTTACCAGGGAGGGTTGGTTCTTTTTTCTCTGCTTCCATTTTATTACTTGGAATTTGAACCGCGATGCATAAGCTATTTGTAATAAGTTACCTGCACATGGTTAAGCCAACTTTAAAAGAGGAGGGGGGGAGGAATCATCCTGCCAATTTCGTTGCTGGGTGCGATCTACTCCATAATAACCACATTAGGCACAGGAAAAAAGGGAAAATAAAAGAAAAAGAAATAAGAATGTGAACCGGAGACAGAATAATTACTTGATTGAGCTTGCATGGAATATGTTTGCGAGTGAGTTTACTTGCTAACCTAAGGCCTACCCTTCTCTGCTTGCAGAAACAGAAAAGCGCCTAGATCCTTGTGTAAACCCATGTTCTCTCACACATATTCAAAGATTGCATACAGCACCAAAAAATGTAGATGAGATGCATCTCTTGCTCTCTCCCCCACCCCCCCTACATGTTTAGGAATGCCTACTACTCCCATGGTTTTGGCTCATGTAGCTTATTACATCCATAGTTACATAGAACTCAGATTCTGTTAAGGGGACTAAAAGGGGAGCCGTAAATAGGAACGTGAAACACATGTTTGAGATCCTGTCCGATTAACTGATTTGGCAGGTGCATAGCAAGGGACAGGAACTCAGACCCCAAGAAACAGATGTAGCTGATTAAAATTTTAATGATTGAAACTCTTTCAAGGTAGTCATTGCTATTCTTCTTGGGCTTAAGTTTTTGAATATCCGAAGTTACATTAAGTGATCAGGGTATTGGGATAAGGCTGAGTTGTTGTTGTAGCATTAAGTGATCTGGGCATGACATTACTGTTACCTTATTAAAGGAGGGGTTTGAAGAGGGCCATTTGAAGCTAACAATTTATCCAATGTTATTAACGAGGTTCTGACTTTACAGCTATGACATATATTTTTAAGATTTCCAATGTCTATGAATGAATTGGGAGATGATCTTGAAATCTGTAGCCTTTAGGGTCTTCTTGTATTGCAGAATGTCCTTGCCGGTTTAATTCTGTTTGGATGTCTTTTGACTGCCTCCTGTTCTCCCCTCTCTGTGAAAAAACTTCTTCTGTTTTTGATTTAGAAAAAAAGGTCATTCTGTTTGAGGACATAATTCCCCTGCCTAAGGTGATGGGATGGTTGAAAGCCGTTGTGGTGCCATTAACTTTGGTGTCGAAGTCTTGTTCTTTGAATTATGCTCCATATTAAAGAAATTTATGAATATGGTATTGGCAGGACACAGTGTATGCTGCCATGTTCATGGATTTGAGCCGTATTTCTATGTTAGCTGCCCTCCGGGTATGGGCCCTGATGATATCTCCCGCCTTCATCAAATTCTTGAGGTTTCCTTTTCTTTTTCTTCATGATTTTCTTCTCCCCTGGGATTTTACTTTTATAAAAGGTTGGTTTATTTATGAGAGTTAACTTTTGTTTGTACTTGGTTTTGATGATGGGCATTTCTAGGTGAGGATGAGGGAATCAAATAAAAATAGTAAAGTTCCAAAATGTGTCCTACGGATTGAAATGGTGCAGAAGAGGAGCATTATGTATTATCAGCAGCAGCGGTCTCATCCTTTCCTCAAAATTGTGGTTGCATTGCCAACAATGGTTACCAATTGCCGAGGTAAAAAATTGTGTGCTTTGCTTGTTAACATGTGCATACAAATGCCGAAGTACACACACTTATGCGTGCACCACGGGTAAACACATGGCTTCAAATGCAGTATTGTATGAACTTCACACTAGGTGTATAGATGTTGATATTACTCTACATTGGCAGGCATTCTTGATAGGGGTATACAAATTGATGGTCTTGGCTTGAAGAGTTTCACGACATACGAAAGCAATGTTCTTTTTGCTCTGCGTTTCATGATTGATTGTAATATTGTTGGTGGCAATTGGGTTGAGGTTCCTGTTGGAAAATATGTGAACACAGATAAAAATTTGTCATATTGTCAACTGGAGTTTGACTGTCTGTATCCTTATGCATGTGGGTGTTATACTTCCTTCAGATAAGACATTCACAATTAGTTCCTTTGCGTATTATTGTTCTGTTTGTGGAAATTTCTTTCCTTACAGTTGTTCCTAGGTATTGCGACATAATAAGCCATGTTGCTGAAGGGGAATTTTCTAAAATGGCTCCATTCCGTATCTTGAGTTTTGACATTGAGTGTGCTGGTCGAAAAGGGCTCTTTCCTGAGCCCAAGCATGATCCTGTTATTCAGGTTGTGTTTTAATCCCTTAATAGGAAATATAAATTGGACTTTGTCATTGTTAGTATCAGTAGGATATTGTTCTATTTCATTGCAGTAAGTTTCGTTTCTATTTCTTTCTAGGTGGCCAATCTAGTCACTTTACAAGGGGAGAATCAGCCATTTGTGCGCAATGTCATGACCCTCAAGTCGTGCTCTCCAATAGTTGGTGTTGATGTGATGTCATTTGACACAGAAAGAGATGTTTTGCTTGCTTGGAGGGTAATTTGTTTATGTTTCATTTGTGTATTTATCTTTGCATGCTGAAATTGTTTCTGTACTTCAGGAATTGCTGTGGTGGATGCTTCAAATTGGGAAATTCAAAAATGTCCTGTTGAAGTATCAAAATTCTAGATCTTTAATTTCTAATTTTCTGGTCATAGAATATGCATCACTTTCCTGTTCTCTTTCTTTCTGATTCAGAAGTCGGAAGTCCGCAAGGCAATATGGTGTCAGGATACTATATTCCATCTTGCATGTACTAAGAGTTGTTGGGCAGGTTTAGGATTTTGCTGCTGAACAAATTCATTTCTTTGATTGCTAGGATGGAGATCCTATTCTTCCATTTTTTAAAGGATATGCTTCCCCTTCTTTAATTCTCTCTTTCTCTCCCTCTCATGAAGATATTCACTTATGACCAGGAAGAATCGAAGAAGGTTACTTATCTACATCTTTTATTGATCTGGAAATCATGGGATTGTTGCATGTCTGTTTTGAAGAATTATTAAGTTCTTTCAAATGCATAGCTATACATATTGTTTTCCTTTTTTGATGGAGGGAATCCATCTTATTTTTTGGTGAATGCTATATTAAACTTTGGTTATTTCAAATTGGGAAAAGCAGTACTAATATTGTGTTGCGTAAGATTCAATTTAGTTCCCTATTGTCCCTGCTTTTGGTTACACTTACCACTGTTTGATGCAATAAAATTTTCAGGATTTTATTCGTGAAGTGGACCCAGATATTATAATTGGTTATAACATCTGCAAATTTGATTTGCCGTATCTCATTGAGGTATTTTCACTTATTGCCTTCTATCCACCGTAATTTATTCCATGGATGAGATTGATTTTTGTTATCCTTAACTATATGGTCCATATGGAAGAGCTATTTCGCACTTATGATAATAAAGCTTGTCCATGTGGTTTGTAGAGAGCTGAGGTCTTAAAAATAGCAGAATTTCCAATTCTGGGCCGGATCAGGAACAGCAGGGTCCGTGTCAAGGATACCACTTTTTCCTCGAGGTTAGTTTTCTAATTTTTACTGGTGTTGCTTATTTAAGCTCCTTGTAGCTTGCCTAGTTTACTTGGATTATTATTCATAAAGCTGCATCTATCAATTAGAATTAGTGGATTTATTTGCTTATTCTTGATTTGCTCATTTGTTGTTGTTGTTTGATGCCATTAATTTAATGATATTGTAAAGTTGTATACAACAGGAATCTGAGTCTTAACAAAGGATTCACGGCCAAATGGAAAGAAATAAAGAAATAATATCAAATCCTGCTGGGTGTCGATGTCCATGAAACTCTAATTGAGGCAACCCAGTTTTTTCTAAATGAATGGGCGAAGATGTTGGCCAACTTGGCACCCCCGAGAGCAACATGTTTTACCAGTACCTCCAAGAGGCCTCTTGGGGTTGCAAACCTCTAATATTATGCTTTTCCACACTGAGCTAATTAACTCAATCCAACCCTTGTCCCAACTACTTGTCTGTCAGCTACAAAAATTTGACCCTCTAAGGCCATATTCTGTAAAACCCTAAGTGCTCATGTGTTATATTCTCAACCTGGCCTTATCCCGACTGGTTTGGTGTAGGCTACACAAATCCTGTCCTGCCATTCTAACCTTTATGGGGCCATATGTTCTGTAAGTCATGAGGGCTCATGTCTTCCTAGTCTAGATTTGGCCTTCTCCTTGTTATTTTCATGCATTTGGCTTTCACAAAACTATTTAACTAAAGGGCCATAACCTGGTGCAAGTCCTGCTTCCGCAGGGCCCCTCAGGGGCTGGACTAGAATTGGTCCTAAAATTCGATTATTGTATGAAGTTGCTGCCTCAGACTCGAACCAGCATCTTCACTCTGGCAGCTTGAGCTTTTTACTATTGTACAAAGTGATAGCCCCTGTACAAAACTTGTTAACTTCAGGTTAAAAGATCAGCTGGTTTTGGTTCTACTTCAAATTGGCATGACTTTTGGGGAAAAAAGCTTATCAACCTAACTGTTGCTTGGAAATCAGTTGGGAAAGAGTGTTATGAGAATTTGTGAAACAAACCTTGTGTCATATAGGTATAAGGCTAATTAGCTGTCTCAGTTTGAGAGGTAATGATCTTGACCAGACCAGTAAGAAGCCATCTCCACAATCGAATAATCCCTAAAATACTGAAGAAATAAAAAATGATATGAAAAAAGTGAAGATCTAATATATATATATATATATATATATAGGGTAGAGAAACTCTTGCCTGTCCACATTTTAGGAGAACAGGACATGATGTGCCTTCTATTTAGAACTGATTCTATTAAGTTGCAAAATAAAATGATTTGAACATTATGCTCATATACTAATAAAAAACTACTACTGGCTCTTGGATCTCATTCCATTCAGTGCTACGAATCTCAGTCTCAAATGAATCATAAATGTACGATTGAAAGACCAAGTGATACAGAATGATCACCAAATAGGGCTTATTTATTTAGAACTAGGCCTAGGGTTGGGTTATATCCATGTTGGGCCTTTGTTCCCAAGGGTTTTTTATGTAATAGACCACTTTAATGAGCCTAAAGTAGGGGTACTTAGGTTGCATACGGGATTAGCCCAATACTTAGTATTTTTATGTTTTTAGATTGAACCGGTTTAGATTTGGTTGCATCCAATTGGTTCAATGGGTCTAATTTAAGTGAAGTGTTCCTATTGGCTAATATGGAATCTTCTTTTAATTAGTTGTTTTTAAGTTAGATTTTTTTATTTGAAGTTAGTAGGGGTAGTTAGGACATTTTAGTATTTTAAATTAGTAATTTGAATTTGATTAGATCCCTTCCACGATTTAAGTGAGGAGGAGATTAGATTGTATTAGGATTTGGCTTAGGCCTTTAATTATAAATAAAGGAATCGTGGGAGGCTCCCCCAGAACAGATTTGAATTTAAAAAATGAGATTTTCGTGGCTGCTTGCTGCTCCTTGCTCTCCAAGAGTGTGTGCATCCTTGTGGGCTTATCAAGGTGGAAGGGTGGGTGGAATCCTGCGACTCCTTACTCCGTGACGGCTGGGAGGATCCCTATTTTGAAGGTGGTTTCATCCTTCAATAATCCAAGCTGCTGCCGGAGGAATCCAGTGTAAGTTTGGGTTTTAGTTTTCTGTTTTATCCTTTCTTTCCTTCCCCAATCGATCCCCTTTCTTTTCTGTCCTAAAACCCTAGACTGCTACATTCTGCCCAGATCTGAATCTCAGTTCTGTCTAGATCTGCTTACCTATCAGAAGCCATCCAAATTCTGACCATAGCCTCCCCTCAACACAATCCCTACTCGACCCAAGTTGCTGCCCCTTCCCATCACTCCAACCGTAATTTTTGTAAAAAGTTCCATTAGCCATTAAACCCTAAAATTACAGATCTCCCACTTCGGACCATCAAAACAGGCCCATGTTAGGATCTAACCTCCCTCCCACAGTGCCCTAAACTCGATCCCAAGCCTAGCCCTAAGCCCCCATTAAAAACCCTAGTTTTGGCTATTTTCCTTAGTTTTAGAACCCGAAACCCTAACCCTTATTTCTGCAGGAAATTAAAACTGATTCAAATTCAGATATTTTTATACCATAATGATCCTCTAAACCTGTAGATTAAAGCCCTATAAACCCCATTCCCAAATTCCCATCCTAAACCCTAATTTTGCCCTAAAACAGCCCCAAATCAGCCCTAAACAGCAGGCTTGACCAAAGCTTGATTCCAATTGGCTCCTAGTAGGATTATCACCTATTCTAGGACTACATTAACTTGGTATCAGAGCCATGGCTGAACATGGCAATCCAGTGCTGCCACAACCACTCGACCCTATGGCAGCAATAGTAGAGATGTTTCAGAAATTTATTGCTGACCAGAAGGCGTTGTTTGAAGACTTTAGAGCTACACAGAGGACTATCACTGCAAGGTTGCACCTGATTGAGCAACGACAGGTTACTCCTCATAGGGGCATCAACATTCCCCTAGATGAGGACAGATATCAGGTCCAGTCCCAAGTTCACCAACCTCATAGAAGGCATAGGGAAGACAGGGATAGGCACAAGGATTACAAAGAAGACATGTATAGAGAATACAAATTTACATTGCCAAAGGAAATTAAGAGAGAACAAGTTGAAGATAAAGTTGAAGTGGCAGTGAATTGTGATGAAAAGAGAGAGACAGCACCTATAGCTTCAAAGATGGACAGTCGGCATGTAGAAGACCCTACTGAAGTGGTCAATGACGAAGAAATCAAAGAAGGCAAAGTGGAAACAGCAGAAGATGAAGAGGTGGTTGAGAACACTCCACAGGAAGGCAATGACCTTCAAGATGCTGTTCTTGAAGAGGTGAAGCTTGTGTCTCATGCATTAGATGCGAAGGTTGCTAACGCTGAAGGCTCTATGGACGAAACATTGACGATTTGTTGCTTCGTAAAGCGAACACATAGAGTTTGTTCGCCACCATGGTTCTTCGAAGAGAAAGCTCCACGCCTTGGAGATTTTATCCCCAATGTTCCTGCTTCACCGGAATTCTGTTTGGGGATGGTCAAAGCTGCTGGTCACTTGTTGATTCCCCCTCATCACTACAAAATTCGAGGACGAATTTTTTCAAGTTGGGGAGAGTTGATGCAGAATGATCACCAAATAGGGCTTATTTCTTTAGAAATAGGCCTAGGGTTGGGTTATATCCATGTTGGGCCTTTGTTCCCAAGGGTTTTTTTATGTAATAGGCCACTTTAATGAGCCTAAAGTAGGGGTACTTAGGTTGCATACGGGATTAGCCCAATACTTAGTTATTTTTATGTTTTTAGATTGAACCGGTTTAGATTTGGTTGCATCCAATTGGTTCAATGGGTCTAATTTAAGTGAAGTGTTCCTATTGGTTAATAGGTTCTTTTATCCTATTGGCTAATATGGAATCTTCTTTTAATTAGTTGTTTTCAAGTTAGATTCTTTTATTTGAAGTTAGTAGGGGTAGTTAGGACATTTTAGTATTTTAAATTAGTAATTTGAATTTGATTAGATCCCTTCCACGATTTAAGTGAGGAGGAGATTAGATTGTATTAGGATTTGGCTTAGGCCTTTAATTATAAATAAAGGAATCGTGGGAGGCTCCCCCAGAACAGATTTGAATTTAAAAAATGAGATTTTCGTGGCTGCTTGCTGCTCCTTGCTCTCCAAGAGTGTGTGCATCCTTGTGGGCTTATCAAGGTGGAAGGGTGGGTGGAATCCTGTGACTCCTTACTCCGTGACTGTTGGGAGGATCCCTATTTCGAAGGTGGTTTCATCCTTCAACAATTCAAGCTGCTGCCGGAGGAATCCAGTGTAAGTTTGGGTTTTAATTTTCTGTTTTATCCTTTCTTTCCTTCCCCAATCGATCCCCTTTCTTTTCTGTCTATTTCTCATAAACCCTAGACTGCTACATTCTGCCCAGATCTGAATCTCAGTTCTGTCCAGATCTGCTTACCTATCAGAAGCCATCCAAATTCTGACCATAGCCTCCCCTCAACACCATCCCTACTCAACCCAAGTTGCTGCCCCTTCCCATCACTCCAACCGTAATTTCTGTAAAAAGTTCCATTAGCCATTAAACCCTAAAATTACAGATCTCCCACTTCGGACCATCAAAACAGGCCCATATTAGGATCGAACCTCCCTCCCACAGTGCCCTAAACTCGATCCCAAGCCTAGCCCTAAACCCCCATTAAAAACCCTAGTTTTGGCTATTTTCCTTAGTTTTAGACCTAACCCTTATTTCTGCAGGAAATTAAAACTGATTCAAATTCAGATATTTTTATACCATAATGATCCTCTAAACCTGCAGATTAAAACCCTATAAACCCCATTCCCAAATTCCCATCCTAAACCCTAATTTTGCCCTAAAACAGCCCCAAATCAGCCCTAAACAGCAGGCTTGACCAAAGCTTGATTCCAATTGGCTCCTAGTAGGATTATCACCTATTCTAGGACTACATTACCAAGAAGGTAGAAAGAATTAAGGAAGATAAGTAGTGACTACTGAAGAAGTATATGTTATCAGTTGTTGCCCCTTGATGGAATTTAGGAGTTAAGATTGGGGATGAGTCAATTTTACTATAGCCAGTTCTGGGTGTAGGCCCTAAACATTGTTTTGGGTGTGGGGTGGGAGGGGTTTATTAGTTAATTTAATCCACTGATTTAGGAGGCATGCCTGGTGTGATCCATTTCATAGATAATATTTCCTTGGTAAATGCTTTTCCTTTGATTTCTGTCAATAACTACAGATTATTACAAGTCCTACTTGCATTGAAAATCTGTTGTATTTGCAGACAATATGGAACACGGGAGAGTAAAGAAGTTACAATTGAAGGGAGGGTTCAATTTGATTTACTTCAGGTTCAGCTGAGCTCTTTTACTTTAGGCTGCTCCATATTTGTAATCATGACCAACCTAATTTATCATCTTTTTCTGACCCCAGTCTATGCAGAGGAATTATAAACTAAGTTCATATTCATTGAATTCTGTTTCAGCACACTTTCTTGGAGAGCAGGTGAAGGTTTTGCTTTCCTTTGCATACTATCATTATTTATATCTTGAACTAGTTTGGAGTACCACAATAAAACAAGGAACCACCATAGGCATTTAATATGTAGCCAGAAATGAGTGTGGACTAATGAAGACATGGGTTGGGACACATTCGGATGTGTCTGATTTCCTGTCAAATAAGAAAATCTGACGAATTCTTGCTAGTTTTTGTTTCTTTCCAAGAGAAAAAAATCTGAAAATAATGGAGTAATTGGTTTGATTTGAAATCTGCTTCTGAGATTGATCTAAGAGCCTAAGAGGAATAAGGAGGAGGCTCATACACCATTCATCACGTGATACACTTTTACATAAACTAACAACAACTGTATCCAGAATGTGCTTATATTATGTATATTGCCACGATACGTGTAACACACGCACACACAACTTTGGGTCAGGTTACCCAAGTCCTCATTCCGAGCCTGACTCAATTCTCCTGTTCATATGAATCTGGGCCAAACCCCAAAACAAGTTTTGCTTGGGTTGGGTCAGTGTTCAGTCTAGGCCCATATGGGTTGTAGCCATTGTTTATTGTGAAAGAGATATTGCATGTGTTGAACAGAGATTTTGTTTCTGACATCATGGCACTGTTTCTTCCCATGGCAGAAAGAGAATGTTCACCACTCTATAATATCTGACCTTCAGAATGGGAACTCAGAGACTAGAAGACGGCTTGCTGTTTATTGCTTGAAGGTTCATTAATGTTTTTAATTCTATTTTATTTGGAACTAGATCTTTATTTTCAGTCATTTGATTGTTCAATGTGGTTGATGAAATGAATGAGTAATTAACTTTGATAACATACTGTATTGGTGTAAATATCTGATGTAACTTGGAAAGGCCATGTTGGGTTATACATCACAATGATGTTTAAAAAGGCAGGCAGATATTCACAATGATGTTTTAAAGTATTTAATATTGATCTGATGCATTAGCTAAAGGAATATTTTGACCAATGCAAGAAGCCAATACTTAAGTTGAAGGCAGTAGTGCTTTGCCATTTTAAGATATTGAGTGAAAACTCCATATTTTACCAAGCACTTAAATTGGGAATTAATACTCATCCAGCGAAATATTTGTATAAATCAAAACTCCATAATTTACAGAGCACTTAAATGGGGTGTTTTAATACTCATTCATTGATATTTGAATATAGTTTTGCATGGCACTTAATGGTTGATGGTGTACCTTGAGTGTTCTCTTCCATGTACAAAAAAAGAGTATACCTTAAGTGTTTCCGACCTATGTGGGGTCCTGGGGGGGGGGGTGTTGAGTCTGGATTTGGTGCCTAACCTTTGTCATTTTGCACAAAATGGTTGTCCTTAAGATTCGAATCTGGGCATTTGCCCTGGCAGCCCAAACCTTTTACCATTTCCCTATGCAATGTAATATAGAAATGACAAATTTATATAATTATGATGCAACATAGAAGCCATATAAATGCAATTTAATATAATTATGCTAGTAATGACCTAATATGAGAAACCAACATATAATAAACAAATCATAGGATTTAATATAAGCATATTAAAAAAAAAAAACATAATCAACGGAGAACTCTTGAAGTATCAAAAAACTGATATAATAGAAGGTGTGCTGAGTATCAAAAAACTGATATGATATACGGTGTGCTGTCACAAGTTGACACCTTGACAACTATGGCTGGATTAGCTAATAAACTTATACAAGCATTTAAGTTCGATGAGCTCATATTATGTCAGTCATACCATCTATGGTAATTAGCTCATACATATGACAGTAAAGATAGAAAATAAGAGAACATGCAGAAATTAATCTACTATCAGTCTTTCTGTTTGTTTCTTTATTGTTCATGCATTCTTGTCTATCAATCATAGATTCTTATCCCTAGTATGTTGATTTTCTTCGAACTTGGAAAGGAAATATTCCTTTTGATCAGAAAGCATCACTAGAGAAATCCCATGAAAACCTGTTTCAATTTGCAGGATGCTTATCTTCCACAGCGGCTTTTGGACAAACTGATGTTCATTTACAACTATGTGGAGATGGCTCGGGTAACAGGTGTCCCTATCTCTTTTCTGCTTTCAAGAGGCCAAAGCATCAAGGTAAAACACATTCTGATCTCTAGCTGATTATCTCATGCTGAAGGATTGTCTCGCTGAACTTCTGTGGATAACCATTGTTTTCAGGTTCTTTCTCAACTTCTTAGGAAGGCTAAACAGAAGAATCTTGTCATTCCATATGTTACAAAACAGGGATCTGATCAAGGAACATATGAGGGTGCAACTGTGAGTCTATGACAGCTGTGGTTCTTATCTTCCATTGTTCTTTTATGGTGTAGCAACAACAACAACAACAACAACTCAGCCTTATCCCAACTAAATGGGGTCGCCTACATGGGTCCATTCAAAACTTTTATGGTGTAACATTAGTGACAAAATATGTATGATAGAACAAGCTCGTGGGAGTTGCCCCAATCAATGACAAGCTCTGAGAGAGTCTTTTAAGGTGTTATGGTCATATTCTGCGGAGGCCTAGGGGCACCCCAGTAAGGAGGAGTGATATGATCCCGAGTGAAGGAGTTAAAAGAGCTAGGGGTAGGCCTAAAATGACCATAGGTGAAGTGGTAAGGACATGCATAGCCTAGGTCTTGTACCAAGTATGACTTCAGATAGGGCCTATTGGAGGGCAAGGATCCATGTAGCAGACCGCATTTAGCTGAGATTCTCCTGTCGTGCTGGGTTGGGCTTCTTCCTCTTACTATCTTTCATCTTTCATTTGGCATTTCATTTTCCTTTTCTCTTCTCTTTCCCCATCTTTTTTTTAAAAAAAAACTTAGTTTTCCTTTGTTGTGTTCGGATCCATGTAGCCGACCCCATTAAGTTGGGATAAGGTTGAGTTTGTTGTTGTTGTTATGTATAATAGGACAAGTATACTTTTTTTAGATAGATAAATGCATGTAATACCAAAAAGATTCTATTAGTTCCAAATACAATCTTTCTATGGTGATTGTAGGTCTGCATTGAATGTAATGAATCTGTGGTAAAAAGCTTTGGTCCTATGATGATCTATTTGTCTTACATTATTAAATCATTCATTGCTAATTTTTTCTTCAATGACTCAACTCTTATAAAAAATATCATACAGTAATTGAAATAAAACAACTGAAAGCCTGAAACTGGTCGATTTTGTTTGAATATTATATATTATATAAACCTGATTTTTCTATCATAAATAAAGAAGGTGACTTAGAATATGATGTTTCACAGATAATTAAAGTGGGATGGATGAAATGGAGAGGTGCGTTTAGAGTGCTGTATGACTGACGTATTCCTTTAAAGCTTAAAGTAAAGTGTTAGAAACTACGAAACCAAAATCACACGTGAAGGAGAAGAAAGAAGAGAAGAAGAGTGGCTGCAAGGGGAGGAGCCGTATGTGTTACATTGCTTCCTCCCTCAAGTTTATTTATAATAAAACCTTACAACCATAAAAGGAAAAGGAAACTAAACCTAGTCTAAAATAGGTAACTAACTTAGACTAGGAAACTGACTTCTAACTCCTAACAATTAAAGACAAAACAATAAAGGAAACCATAATGGACTCAACCACAATAGGGACACTCCCCCTATCGTGGTATACTTCTCAACAGAATTTTTTTAGGGCTGTTGTACGTCCGGCTATACTGTATGGGGCAGAATGTTGGGCAGTTAAGAAGTGCCATATTGAGAAGCTAGGTGTAGCAGAGATGAGGATGTTAAGATGGATGTTCAGAAAAACTAGGAAGGATAAAATACGGAATGAACGTATTAGAGCTAACTTGGGAGTTGCCTCGATCGATGACAAGCTCCGAGAGAGTCGTTTGAGGTGGTATGGTCATACCAATTGGAGGCCTAGGGACGCCCCAGTAAGGTGGAGTGATATGATTCCGATTGAAGGAGCCAAAAGAGCTAAGGGCAGACCTAAAATGCCATTGGAGAATTTGTAAGGAAGGACATGCATAGTCTTGGTCTTGTACCAGGTATGACCTCGGATAGAGCCTATTGGAGGGCAAGGATCCATGTAGCAGACCCCATTTAGCTGAGATTCTCCTGACTTGCTGGGCTGTGCCTTTTTCCTCTTACTTTCATCCTTCATCTTTCATGTTTCTATTTATTTTCTATCTTTCATGTATCATTTTCCATTTTTGATTTCTCATCTCATTCCCTTTTTTTTATTCTTGTTTACACTGCAATTTTCCTTACTTTGTTTTGTTTGGATCCATGTAGCCGACCCCATTAAGTTGGGATAAGGCTGAGTTTATTGTTATTGAACCTGATTTTTATATACCTAGATGCTTTAAGTATTTTTTGAATGTTGATGTGTTATTGAAAAGCAATGGGATAAAATACTTAACTACATACGTGCATCCACACACATCGCACATGGGTTTGATAAAACACTATTGTGTAATATTGGTATTTCATTATGTTAAGTTATGGCCCTATAGGGTTTGTGGACCCCTATTGGACCCATTGGTGTTTGGCGTTAATTGAGTGTAGTTGAGTTAGGAATCTCTCATGATAGGGGGAGAGAGCATAGATGTAGTTGTCCTTCTTTAGTTAGTTTTCCTTTTTTGTCTTAGTTTGTTTCCTTATTTTAATATACTTCTATTGCTGCTGTATATCATTCATTATAAATTGAACTTGATAGCCCAGCAGTAACACACACATAGAACTACCACTGGTTCTATTCTCTCCATCTCTCTATCGTCTCCTTCTCTCGGTTCATCTTCTTCTTCATTCTCTGTTTTTGCTTTCTATTATATCTTGTTACAACATTCATTTCTTATCTTTTTAATTTTAAGAGTTCAGTCAAACTTGTTATAGGCTTTCACAAGGCCACAAGGCTACGGCTAGGTGATGCCGAGGCATCCAACGTGGTCGTCATTCTTCCATTAAACAACGCATGTTATTGCCTTGGAACCATGAAGGCACCTTGATGCCTAGGCGGCACCTTGACAACTATAGTTTTGCCGGGAAATTTTTTTTTTCTCATGTCATGTGCTGGATAAACCATGAACTCTGGATACACAAATCCACACACCCACACCCATACAGCCATACCCTTTCCCGTACAATCTCACTCTCACACGAGCACGTGTTCGTAGTTGTGAACTTCGGCTGTGTTGCAAAATCTTTAGCGGGTTTTAAATCAAATAATGGACCAAATTGTAGATGACATGTTTCTTTCTGGTTCTATAAAAAACTGTAAAAAGAACTTGGCCACCTAATTTCAATCAACTATCCATTTATTTCCACATGTGCATTACTAACAACTGTGTAATGAATATTCCCATTTATTTGTACTATAATGTTATGCATAGTGTGTACTATGACAAGCTTTCAGAGATAATAACCAGACCAAACGTCACAAAAATTGAACATCAGTAGAACCTAACCACCTTAGATCTTCAGCAGGAAGCCTTGTGTTAGGCATTTTGGACTTACTTCTTATGGCTGGTGGGGAATTTTATTTGGCAAGAGCATGTAAGTTCATATCTGCTTTTACAGTCCACAATAATGCATCTACGGTAGTCGTATTTCATAAAGCTTTATCTAGTGCTTATGTAATTTATAGTGTTCTAATCATTTTCCTCAAAAAATAGAAACACACATAGTTGGAGAAAAAGAGGAAAACTGCTTCTTGACTTTCATCTGAACCTAAAAACAGATACAATTTTAATGCAAATATTTTTTCAAACATTTAAAAAAGTTATTTTTAGTGTCCAGGAAAAAGAGTTTGATAACTTCAATTTTTGTTAATATTTATCATTTTTTATGAAGAATTGAAGATAACTGCAGCTTTTGGACTAGACTAAGATTGTCATTTTAGTTTCTGAAATCTGAAGTGTGTGGAATAGTATGTTTTGTTCTCATATCTTTTTTCTATATACAAAGTTTTCTTGATTCCTTCTATATGATTTCTGATTGACATGTTCCACCAAATCTGATATCGTATGTGAAACCAAGATTCTCGTAGTCAAGCTTACTGTTTATTCATTATGTTTTCACTATATGGAGTTTAGTCTATTTTTTCACATCATTATATAAGCCGTTGGTTAAGGAGCAAAGAACCTATTTTATAATGACTATGCTGCTATCATAAACTAATATCTATGATGTGTCATAATGTTTTCTTGATGAGCTGCATTGACAAACATCTTAAAAGTTAAAATAAAGGCCTTCTTATTATGCAAGCTGCAACACTGTCACCTTTCGTTATCCATGTTTCCTTTTAGATAAATGCTTTCAGTGGTTGGCTTTACTTATATAAACATTAGAGAAGCTAAATTTATGTTTGTACAATGACATCATGCATTTTACATGATGCAGGTTTTGGAAGCTAGGGCAGGATTCTATGAGAAGCCCATAGCAACATTGGATTTTGCATCTCTATATCCGTCCATCATGATGGCATATAACCTCTGTTACTGCACTCTGGTGAATATTCTTCCTATCCATCAGTGATTCTTATGGTGTAGGACCATATTCTGTGAAGTTTGAAGTGAAACACATGTATTTGAACTTGAGTTTTGGTGGTGATTTTTCCCCACTTGGCAACAAAAGTTCATTATTATCTTTGAAGTAAAATAGTGTTCTACAGCAATGTTCTACAGCAAAGAGGACAGAGACAGAGCACAGAGCAGAGTAAATAAATAAAGGCCCAATGATAGGGATCCCAAGAAGCCCTGCTCATTAAATTTGAAATTGGTTCCAGATTGTTTGGGTGGTCCTGCTTGGGTTGTTTCTATAGGTTTTTAGTGCTTCTGTTTCTAGCGCATACTTCTGTGATGAGATCTAGCTGGCAGGAGCTGTGTGGTGCTTTTCTTTGTCCTCCCCTCTTGTTTTGTTCTGGAAAGATTCTTCTTTTATACGGTTTCTTGGTTTTTTGGGGGTTCTGTTCCACTCATGGCTCCTTTGGAGGTTATTCTTGTTCAGCTTGTGGGTTATACTTTGGGGCTTTCACTTGTGCTTCTTGTACATCTACTTATTTTGTAAAAATGAAAAACTGCTATGTTGCTGATTTCTGGCCACTTTCTTGTTTGATACTGTCCCTGGGCTTTTGGCATGCTATTCTCCTTGGCTTATAGGTTCTGTGGAGTTCATTTTTGTTCCCAGGACCTTGTGGTTCTTTCTTTGGGGATTGATCACTCTTCTTTAATAAAATTTTTGCCAATCAAAAGAGGAAAAAAGGGGGGAAAGAAATAACTTATTGTTGCTTTTGATTGTTGCGAAGGTAATGCCTGAAGATGTTCGCAGACTCAACCTGCCTCCAGAATGTGTCATTAAAACTCCCTCTGGTGAAACTTTTGTCAACACAAATTTACAGAAGGTTAAATTCTCCTATTGATGTGCTTCTTTTGAAAAGGCGATTTAATTTTGATATGAAATTCTTCAATTTTAGACTTTGCAGAGTACTTGCCATGAAAATTTTATATTTTGAAAAAAAAAAAGTGTAGCTCAATTTTGTTTTCAGGGAATACTTCCTGAAATTCTTGAAGAACTGTTGACTGCTCGTAAAAGAGCTAAAGCAGATTTGAAGGTGATTTCCTCTTTTTGGCCCGTCAAATTCTTTCAATAAATGCCATTTTGAATTGGATCTTGTGATATTGATTCATTTATTTATATTTTGATGCTCGTCCCTATCGATGAGATTACATTGGTTAATCGAGTTTTGTGATCTTTAGTTTCACTAACCGGATGCTTACCTTGAAATAGGAAGCAAAGGATCCCTTTGAGAAGGCTGTACTTGATGGTCGCCAGCTGGCTCTGAAGGTAAAGCTTGTTATTGCGACATTTCTTTTCACCCTCATCTCTTTTTGTAAACCTTTCTTCCCCCCCCCCCCTAATTCTTCTGGTGTCTTCTTCTCTATAAACTAAAAAATTTCTATGGGATTCCTTGTTCATTTTCCTTTTCTTTCTTTTCAGGTAAGTGCGAATTCTGTATATGGGTTTACAGGAGCTTCGGTTGGCCAGTTACCTTGCCTAGAGATATCTTCTAGTGTGACGAGCTATGGTAATGATATAAATTTCAATTTTGGGCTTTCTGTTCTATTTATTCATTGATCTAAGAGGTTTCTTGGGTCTAGAAAAGCATTTTATAATCCTCTGAGGTTCTGCTAATTTTATTAACCGGTTCCCCTTGCTTGGGAAGGTCGGCAAATGATTGAACACACGAAGAAGCTTGTGGAAGAGAAATTCACTACAGTTGGGGATTATGAGCACAATGCTGAGGTATATTATCTCCATTTTTAATTGGCATGTGGAATATCATTTGTTGAATGAGTGAAGCTATGTCAGGAATGCTACCAAAATAAAAAATGGGAATAAAAGAAGGGGAGGGTGCTAAAGTAGTTATGGCTGCCATCAACTGGAAGGATGGTTACATTTGACTGGACCTGTACTCTAGGACTGCGTCCTTATGGCTGCTTAATAAACACTTGACCAATGGAAGAATGAAAACAAATGCTTCTTCAGTCAAATTGTCTTGCTAACAGATACAATGCAAGTCAGAATAACCTGGTTTATATCAGTGTCTCAAAAACATTGCCTGGGTGACCAGGTGAAGGGACCATACTGCTTAGTGCTTGAACCAGGGTTAAGGTGAGTTCCTCCGAAAAGTGGTTGACTATTATTGGCTAGGTGTCATGTAACCATGCAAGTACATAAGTATTAGGTAGTAAAGCAGGTCTTGTTGAATAGGTTCAGAAAATAATCTACCGTCTAGCTGCAATACATTGTTGTTGTTATAGACAATTTTTCTCAATTTTTCTTTAGATACTTTTAATGTAGGAGAGGATGGCTTATATTTTTTTTTTCTTTCTGTTTTCTTAAGATACGTATGATTTAGTAGGACAGCCACTACATACCCTAAACTAGATGTAGAACCATAGATCCACGGTGATGGCAGATCAACCACAAGCCAAACTGTTGAAATTATTTATCCACCCATGTCCCCCTTTGGATAGTCCGCCATGTTAGAGCTCCTGTTTGATATACATATTGTTTCCTCCCTCCCTTTCCTACAATGTTGGCCTTTTAGAGGAAGCAGTTCCAACACAAACAAAGTAAGGGAAATACAATAGCTGCTATTTGCAGAAAGAAAGAGTTTTTAGAAGCACTGAGAGTGCTAAAACTAGGGCTAGATTCTAGAGAAATAGATGGTGCATAAATGGAATAGGTTAGCATTAAATGTGTTTTGCTATAGTTAGATTAGAGTTTAAGAATTGGAAATTGGAGTTGGTTCTATTTGAAAATTTTGAAGGGGCCGTTTTAGAGTTGAATGGTGTAAATTAGTGCGGATTCTTCAATGGTGATGCAATGATGAAAATAGAGGTGAAAGGGCACTGGTTATCAGGTTATGAGGCTGAAGTAAGCTGCTGTAACAGTTAGTAGAAAATGAAAAAGTAAAAAGTAGAAGAAAAAGACAAAAAGAAAGAGTAGTATCTATGAATCCATCTTTGAAGAGAGTCTCTGAATTAAAATTATAGTAGCATAAAGCTTTGGGAGACCTATATTTGCTTGGTAAGTCACACAATCTAGTGTTATTAAAAACAATTAGCCAGACACTTAATGACACTCCTTTAAACTCATGGAAGCTTTAAATGTCTCTATTTAGTTCAATAGAAGTCCATAAAACCCAAAATCTAATCAAGCTCATGGCCCATGAACCTTCTCATAATTAATTATAGGGAGAAAGAACGTCACCCAGTTGCACCAGACACGCCGCCCCTGTGCCCTGACACATGCACGCGAAATGACCGCCACACCCTGGTCATTTCCGGGATTTCAGCGGGGTGCGGCTGTCATTTTGCGCGTCCCTGTGTCAGGGCACAGTGGCGGTGTGCGCTGTGTGACCGGATGGCGTTCTCTTTCCCTTAATTATAATTCTGCCACCTCTAGACAAAAACAGTTTTGATCAAATTAACTTTTAACCTACCCAACCTCTGAGAAAATTGTGTTAACTTCATGTACTGCTACTGAAATCTACCTAATGACAATAAACTTGAACCCTAAAAGTACTTTAGTAGGGCCAAAGACCAAATTTTCTCAAAAAGCGTGCTGCAACTATTGCAAGGCCTACAAAAGTGTTTTGCATATATAAAGTTTTTACATAATGGAAAAGAGGGGTTTATATATAATAATTTGAACTGGATAAAATTTCCCATACCAATTAAATTTCTAAATCTCTCTCTCTCTTGGTTTTTGACTATGTTGGACAGTGCCAGTGTGCAGACAGTTTGTTCTGGTTTCAAACCAGCCTTGAATGCTTTCATAAAGATTGCTACCTGAAAAAGAGTCTTCTCTAAGTGGGTTTGCATTGCAGGGAATTAGAAGGCCTCCAGCGTGCTAAATCCTTTCGATTTTAATGTGATTCTTAATATAAATGAGAGATCTAACAAAACTATTCAAAAATTGGGACATGTTTAACTTAAGAATTGAATAATTAAATCAAATTGTGATTTTCATTATCTATGATCTTAAACTACAACAGTTTATATGTCTTCCATGCCTTTTCTTTGAGACTTCCAGTAAGCATGGGGTTTCAATCAGTAGATTTTTATTTGTTCTCCTATGTAAAATGATTATTGTATGGTTTCAGGTTATCTATGGGGACACTGATTCAGTAATGGTACAATTTGGTGTGTCCACTGTAGAAGCAGCAATGAAACTGGGACGAGAAGCTGCTGAATATATTAGTGGCACTTTCACAAAGGTATGTGGCTTTGGAGATTCCTGTGTTTATATTATATTTTTATTTTTTTACTGTTGTATATCTCAGTTTTCTTTCAGCTTAATCCCAATCATTAGCCAAAGAACTGGATTTTTCTGAATAGCACAGACTGAGTGTGGCCTTCTCTTGATGTTTTATACTCAACAATTTTGATTCTATTAACCTTTTGGATCTGATCTCCTCTTTATTGATTAATTGATCTATAGTTGAAGTCAAAAGGTTGTCTAAACAAGCAAATCTAGATAGTATATGTTGACAGCTGCCATGTGGATTGCTGATATGGTCAATCTGACTGTTGGACGGATAGAGTACACCTTGAATAGTCTAATGGTGTATCCAGTGCACGAGGCTCCCGCTACTGCAGGGTCTGTGGAGGGGCAGATATGTACGCAATCTTACCCTTGCTTTGCGGAGAGGCTGTTTCCCGACTTGAACCCGTGATCAATCACCAGGTCGCAATGAAGCAACCTTATCGTTGAGCTGAGACCCGCCTTCTAGGCTATCACACCTTGAATAGTCAGTCTCATGTCAAAATTTGTGGTTCAAGTCAGTTGTATGGACTACCATCTAGTGGATTCTCTCCCTCTGTGTTCTCAGCTGTTAAATCAATGGAGGGATTCTAAGAATTGGATTAGATAGGGGACTATATAGGTTGGTCGTTTGTCAATTTTTGCGGCCAAATCGATCATATGCCCAACATGTATTGAACCTGTTCCATTTGTATCGTCAACAGGCCAAATATTGACCAAAATTGACCTGTTCGTTGTGCTACATGGCGTATTGCTTCAGAGGCTGAAACTTACCTCTTGAGATTAGTGTGGTTCTGATTACTGCTCCACAAAATTGGAGCACCAACTGAGCTGCCTTGTTGCAAAGCAAAAAGGTCTCAAGAGAACTTCTCAAAAGATACATTCTAGACGTGCTCATCTAAAGAAACTCTAGATTTTACCAAACCTTGAATAAGTTTTTAGATTTAAGCTAAGAGACTTTGTTGTCCTGGATGGCTGGATCAAGGTAGGCCTTTTACCCTGTAATTCAAGTTTATATTGAAATAGATGCAGCGAATATGAGCCTTCATTTTCTGCTTTATAGAACTCTCTCCTTTTGAGGTTACTTTATTAATCATTTAAATCTTTTCCATTTGAAATCATTATGTTACTGGTGCATATATTTTCCTGTTAAGTGTGCTTTTATCTTTTTATCTTCCTCTATGATGCATCCTGATAATGTATGTTTTTTTTTTTAAAATATTGCCTTGGGAAGCCCATCAAACTAGAGTTCGAGAAAGTTTATTATCCTTATCTACTGATTAGTAAGAAGAGATATGCTGGGCTCTTTTGGACAAATCCAGATAAGTTTGACAAAATGGACACCAAAGGTGAACATTAGCATTTATTTGCCATCTGGGTTTTCCATGTGATGTCAAACTTGTTTCTTAATTCATTATTCATGATTTGCAGGCATTGAAACAGTTCGAAGGGACAACTGTCTACTGGTAAAAAACCTAGTGACTGAATGTCTGCACAAAATATTAATTGACCGAGACATACCTGGTGCTGTTCAGTATGTTAAGAACACCATTTCAGATCTTCTTATGAACCGCATGGATTTGTCACTTTTGGTTATAACTAAGGTGAGAAAAATTAGTCCGGTTTTTAAATGCTGATAATAAGTTCCTTTTCACTACAAATCTAACTGGCATGCTATAATATGGGACCTTTTCAATTTGGCAGGGTCTGACAAAAACAGGAGATGATTATGCAGTAAAGGCAGCACATGTTGAGCTTGCTGAACGTATGCGGAAGGTAACTTTTACTTTGTCTACCTAATATCCTTTTCTAATTGAATGCTTTTACTTGCCTAATCTCCTTTCCCAATTGAATGGTTGTACAGTTGTACTTGCCTGCTACATGCTACTGAGACTTTTCTTTCTGCAGCTAGCATGGTTGCATGATTGAATACTTGTTTAAGAACTCAATAAAATCATTTTTCCAACACATATTATTATAATGGAAATTTTCACGTACCTCCCCTGAGGTATCACGTAATCACAAAAACATCCCTCAGTTTTGGAAAATTCTGGGTGCCCCCGTAAGGTTTTTAAAAGTTAACACATGCCCCCATTCCGTTAGTTTAGGACTAACAGTGTTAAAATCAAGGGGTAATGTGACAAAAATACCCTTGCAAGAAAAAAAAACCTGCAACTCATCTTCCCCAAATCGTAGGGTTTGAAAAAAGGGCAAATGAGATGCAGGTATCCGGATCTTTAGGTGTGGTCATATCAATTTTTTGTGGTTTCTCTACCTCCATTTCCTTCTCTTCTTTGAGCAAACCTTTTTCGTATGCTAAATTCACCGTTACCGATTGAAGGACAAAAGGGGACCTCTCCTGGAATTTAAAGAAAAAAAAAAGGAAAATTAATAACTTAAAGATATCAGTTGGGTCTATCTCTGTGAATTGCTCATGTAAACTATTTCCTCAGGTGTCATGTTCTTCCATGTCTCAAACCCTTTCCGGTCTTCTACCAGATAATCAGAATTATTGGTTTTCCAAAAGCTTTCCTTGTGAAACCAAATCCAGAAATGATGATTTCACCATAACAAGTTACGGGGAAGCTTTTCAGTTCATCTCATACTTTTATCGTTGCAAGAAAAACATCTAAAAATGAATTCATTAGGAATCGTATGATTTCTCTAAACACAATTTTTTCGAATGCCCAAATACAGAGATTGGAGAGTACACATACAAACAGAGAACGAACAACAAAGTAAGAGAAGAGAATATACATGAAGCAGCAAAATGATGATCTAGGCTGGTCTTCAACGATAAGTATTTTAGGGTTTCGATTCTGGTTCTCGGCTTTGAGTCTTTAATTCTCTATCTTGCCTTTACACTCGTGCATGTCAGCAAGGGAACGGCATACGAAACGCCACAGAAATCACTGTAGGATTTCACGTAATAAATAATGTAGTTAAGAACTGCTAAAGTAGAGGAACAAACTCCTGGGTTCTGAAAATGACTTTACATAGTAAATGGGGAAAAACAGAGTGCAAGGAAAGAGACGAGAGAGACTAAAGGGGAGGAGGAAATAAAAATAAGCAGGGAAACAGGTTTTCAAGAAAGATCACCATTCCTAATGTAGTTAAGAACTGTGAAAGTGGAGGAACAAACTCCTGGGTTCTAAAGATCCCTGCAATTCATCTTCCCTTTTTTCAAACCCTAAACGATTTGGGGAAGATGAGTTGCAGGTTTTTTTTTTCTTTCTTGCAAGGGCATTTTTGTCACTTTACCCCTTGATTTTAACACTGTTAGTCCTAAACTAACAGAATAGGGGCATGTGTTAACTTTTAAGAACCTCAGGGGGGCACACAGAATTTTCCAAAACTGGGGTGTTTTTGTAACCACGTGATACCTCAGGGGAGGTATGTGAAAATTTACCTTATTATAATTATGAGGATGTTCTTTAATTACAAGACTCTGCTTATGTTAACATACTACAACAAAATTGCTGGCATCCTGGAACTGCAGATGACATTTTATATTTTTCTGATTGTCGTGTTAACCATGTCTTCCTGGTATGCAATATTTTATATATTGGAATATCCTTCTTGAGGAGTATGTATGTACTGCTATTTGTTTTTATTTTACTTGCAAATTGGTTCTTCTGTGGATATTTTGTATTTCAAAAATTTTCTTTTGTTTCTGAATAAATTATTTCAAAGAAAATGAAAGTATTTGACAATTAAGTCAACTAATCCATAGAAGAAGAAAGAATTTGAACATAAGAGCTATGACCAAGAAATAGTCTTATGATTTGGTTTTAGCCATTGAGCATATTTATGCCAATATATCCATGGCTGCAATAATCAGGCCCACACCCATACCTGGTCTCAGACAGATTTATAAGGTATCCTCTTTCTTTTACAGCAAACAAATTTGTCGAACTTTTACATATCTCTTTTCTGATGATTTTTTTGGGAAACCTGTATGTGAGTCGTCTTCATCTCTCTCTCTCTCTCTCATTCAGTGGAATTTAGTAACAAAATTTGGAGGGTTTAACCGTTTAAGTTTACCTAAAATCAAATATGGTTTTTAATGACCCTCAAAGAAAGACAAAAACAATGACTTGATTTTCTTATAATCATAAGATTTTTTCTAATCTTTTAGAAGATGCCGTCAATTGGACTCGACCCAAGATGCTCTAGGTCTGCTTCCTAAGAGCTATGAAAATACATGAAAATCAATATGAACAACCACACTATGTCTTATTTGATCCTTGCCGTCAATTTTGTGGCTTATCAGTTGTTACAGCCTAAAGATTGATATAAATCCCTCTATCATCGTAACTAACAAATTAAACAATTGGTTCTCTCTCTCTTTTGGAATAAGCCTTCATTTGATGTTTTGAGACAATCTCTCCCCCCCCCCCCCCAACCCAAAAAAAAAAAAAAATCTGTTCTCACTTTATGCAATGAATCAGCGAGATGCTGCCACGGCTCCAGATGTTGGGGATCGTGTTCCATATGTCATTGTCAAGGCTGCAAAAGGTGCAAAGGTAATTTATCACATGTTTGTGTTTTTTCAGAAGTGGTTAGTATCTTATTTTCAAGTTTGCAGTCAAATTTGTTGGTTGATGACTTGCAGGCATACGAGAGGTCAGAGGATCCAATATATGTACTAGAGAATAACATTCCGATAGACCCTCAATACTACCTTGAAAATCAAATTAGCAAGGTTAGTTAAGTATTTGTTATTTTAGATTCACTTAATTGTCCTTGTTTAACTATATTTACTGTTGCAGCCGCTTTTGAGAATTTTTGAGCCGATTCTAAAGAATGCAAGCAAGGAACTTTTCCATGGCAGTCACACTCGATCTGTTTACATTTCAACTCCCTCAACCGGTGGTATAATGAAATTTGCTAAAAAAAAGCTCAGTTGTCTCGGTTGCAAAGCTCTAATTAGGTATTTTTACTTCATGATTTGCTATCCTGTACTTCTTTGTTAAAGAAATATATTGATAAATTGTCATAATTTATTTCCTTAGAATCATTATGTGGGGTTCAGTCTTCGGAGGGTTCTTTTTTTTTCCCCCGTCACCCCAAACTGACATAGAGGACTGCATTTCCCTGAGCTGTAAGTAGTCTTGCGCATTCATCTGCCTCGTAAAGCTGCAAACTCAAACCGAACTTTCAGACAATTTTGTGTACAACCTGCTTATTTTTTTGAGTTATGTGTCAACAGAGTGGAATATAGTGATACTCCAATTTCCATTGTTGTAAATGTTGATTTTGAGTCTCTTTAATTGTTGTTGGGCTCCAAAAATAAAAAGAAGATTGTTGCTGGAGATAAATATATCTTAGTTTATTTATAGCAATATCTTCCTATTTTGTGTCTGAACTATGAGAACCATGGAAACTCCGCGAATGGTTTTTCCGTACAGAGAAGGGGTTTAACACTTCTCCCAACCTCTCTATCTCTCTGTGTCTCTCTTATCCTGATTCATCACTATGCTTTCTACTTTTGGAACCAGTGATGCAGATCATGCTCTCTGCTCACACTGCAAGGGAAGGGAAGCAGAACTGTATTGTAAAACAGTTGCCAATGGTACGCAGTATTGTTTCTGCTTCATTTGTTACTACTACCTATTCAAATACATTGGGGCCTTACAAAAATGCTTGTTGAAAATTTTGTGGGATGTCATTTCACAGTGCGTGAGTTGGAGACGCTTTTCGGGAAGCTGTGGACACAATGCCAGGAGTGTCAAGGTTCTCTTCATCAGGATGTGCTTTGCACAAGGTTTTGTTTCTTCTCACTGTGTTTATATTATCACATATTGATTTGAGCTCTAGGATCACATTATAGAGGCTTTTTGCAATCGCTTTCAGTCGGGATTGTCCAATATTTTATCGGAGAAAAAAGGCACAGAAGGACATGGCTGAAGCTAAGACGCAATTGGATCGGTGGAATTTTTGAGCTCATTATTCAGTAATGGTCATGTTCTCTCCCTACCAGTAATGACCCTAAATGCCAGAGCTCTTGTTGCATGTGTCCTGGCATTGGTTATTCTAGTTGTGAAGATGGTTCTGCCAATGAGAAGCACAGATGGAATGCTGCAGAGATCATTTCAGGGATATGTTGCTCAAGATCAATTTCACTGGCATTAGTTTGTGTGATATCACAGAATCACCCAGCTTCCTTTGAAATCCTTAGCAGTGATAATGCAGGCATTAACACTCATATGGTGTAAACGCACTCGCGGGGGGGGGGGGGGGGGAGAGGGATTATGAGCTGATTAGATGTCTCAACCATTGTTTGTTAAGGGAGGGGAACTGGGTTACTTGGATCAGTTGTACACTTGTACCACTAAGGAAGGTCTTACTGTTGGCCCATCTAGAATTGGTCATTTGTCTGTTTATTTTTGGTTTGAGTTGTAAACAATTACTATTTGCGGAGTTATGTATATAAATCGAGTCTCAACTGCACATGTTAGCAAATGACTGATGCCAAAGAGAGCCGTTGAATCTTTTCAACAAATGATAATGGCCACTTAGAATCTGGGCACAACTTTGAAATACTCTCTACTTGTCTAGTGTTGCCTAGGATGCTAAATGGGGGTGGGCACTGCCCGTTGCCACGGAATGTAATGGAGTTGTGATTTTGGAATGATTTATTTTATTGGGAAAAGATTCTCTGAGCTGCCAGGAGAGGGTACACTAACACCCTCTCTCTCTCTCTCCCTCACATGAATGACCTCCCCGCCCTCTTATGTATGAATCTTTCAATGAGTGCCCCCGAAGTAGAATCATTTTAGGGGGCAGAGGTCATTGCAGAAGGGGAGAGGAGAGAGATAGACACACGGGAGTGTTAGCATAGGCTATGCTCTTGGATAGCAGGAACCATTTCCCCTCTATTTATTTTTGGGTACAAAAACCATCAGTGGATTTGAAGTGGATTAAACTCATTAAAGTATTAAACTGGCACTGACCACATAAACAGAGGTGAATCAGAAAGACTGATTCTGGAACACGTCTTGAAATGTTCTAAAACTCCTGTATGGTTGAAGTTTACATGATTAGAAGGTTCCTACACTCCTGATGTGGAAACCTTTTTCAACACCTATTTTGCGTTTACCAAGATTATTTGGCATTTTGACCACGGGAAAGGCATAATTCCTTGAATATGAAAGCCTCCGAATCCCGCTACTGCAGGGTCTTAGTTAGAGGGACAAATTCTTTGGATATATAAGATGTTAAATTTGGTGACTGGGTTGTGGGTTGTTTCTAAAGGGTCTTTAAAAGCCTGTAAATTTTAAGGTTTACATGAGAGTAATTACGGAAATTTGTATTTCTTTGTTTCCTATAAATTGTTGTGATGAGGGTTATTAGGGTTACTAGGAATTCTCTATAAACGCAAAGAGACATGAAGGAGAGAGATTGTAACTCTTTCTCCATTGCCAACAAAATTGCTCATCTCTCTTAGGACGTAGACTCCTTATCAAATCATGCATATCTTTGCATTGTGTGATTATTTATTTCCTCTTTCCAATCATTTTCTGCATCGTTATATGATTCCGTTTCTGGAGAGAGCTTGTAACTCTTTATCCATTGCCAATAAAAGCCTGTTCCTCTTGTTTTGTTAATGATTTTTGTATTAGAAAACAATGTCTCATTTTTTCCATTCTTGAAAGCATCATTAACTGAGCAGAAAAGGTGAGCATAAACCAACAATCAGAGAGCCCTTTGCACAACATTGTGGATTTAATGATTTAACATTATTATACTCCCAAAAAAATGGAAAGAAAGAAATCCCACTAGATTAGTTCTCGGGACTCGGGAAAAACAAAACTAGATTAGTACTCACGAACTAGGATTTTTTCTTTCTTTTCTTTTGTTAAAATTTTAGCTTGATGGTTGTTTTTCTCACCCCAATTTTCATGAGTTTCCAATGTGGGTCCATTCGATGTGCAAAACTCAGGTAGGGCCATCAGATCTTTTGATTGTAGTAAAAAGGAAATTTCTGATCTCACATATGATGCTTCTTGGTCTTGGAGGAAGTTCAGCTTGAGTTGTTAGGTGATGGATCAAACACTGCTCTCTGGATTGATAAGTGACAACCTCTGTGGGCCTCTAATTGAAAGATTTGACTGAAGGAGTCAGGTTGATTATGGGTTCCCAATTGATGCTAAAGTCCGCAAGTTTATTACTAACTCAGTTTAATGAAGGTCCCTTCTGGTATAAGATTCATAGCTCAACTAAATCCATTAGATTCATAATTTGTATCAAACAATAAGAGGAAATACTATTCTTTAAGATGCCAGGAGATGCCATTGTAAATCTTTCACTAGAGGTAGTGGCAAACCAGTAACAATGTGGAACAGACCCATGCAGGGGGAATTGCTCTTTAATCTCCTTCAAGAAGGAAAAATTTTAAAAACTAATCAAACAGTAATAATATACATCAATAATTATCTGCTCTTATGAGGGAGACAACGAATTAAAAAATTAATACAATTTATTGATGAGGTCATCAATTGAATCCAAAAAGAAAGATACAAATCTCAAGCCAAACTAGAAATACTTTTGCCAGATACTGTACAGTGATGGATAAAGTGAAGAGGAATAGCAGGTTAATACAATACTTTTTTCTTTTTGTGATTTTCATTTCAGCAACAAGTTTCCAAGCATGCAGCAGCTGACGAGAATTTTCTCAAGAATACAGTCTCACACGCGTCATTATTGGCTCACGACATATTGGGCACAATGATAAGCTTACGCCACAGTCCTTGCACGTCTTATTCAAGAAAAGAGATAAAATATGAGATTAAGTGTTGTTATGCAGGAAATGTTCATCTTTATAAAGCTCAGTTGTAACCTCAGATGCATACATTACATACCAATATTCAACAGATCCATCTGTGTGTGTGTGGATAATGTGAAAAAATCAACTGAAACATCTCTATGAAGGTATCGATTAACCTTGCATTCCACATAATTTGCATACTATATCTGTATCACAGATTGTACTTTCATATTAACAAACGGTAAATTAAAGATTGCTTACCAGATGACCACATCCAAATGCCATGTCCTTTGGGTTTGTCAAGCATATAGGGCAGTCCTGCAGCAAAGCCAGAAATTACTATGTTTTTCCCAACACCATGTGCATCCTGAACACAAAATTGCAGTGGTGGTGATAAAAATATTACCTGCTCTGTGAAGGTTGCATGCTCAACTGACTGGGAACTTGTCATGTGTGGGTATGTTCTAACTGCATTATCATGCTGGATCACTTCACGTGGAGGGGGAAGTGGTTGTGTACGTGGCCCTCCTCTTCCACTTCTGCATGATTAGGTTAATTCAGGGTTCAGTAATCCCCCAATAAAGTTTCACCAAGTAACATTCAATAGCCAATAACTAGTTCATAAAACTACAGACTTACTCCACAATCCTGAGTTTTTGCGTGGCCTTATACTGAAATGGAATTTCCATGAGGGCTGCAAGTGCAAAGGCTGTTTCTTTCTTTGACATTTCCTTGTTCTCAGACATGATCTTTGTGAAGTTTACAAACTGCACAGGGACAAGCTCAGGTGATTAAACAATGTGAGGGGAAAATCCAACAGTCCACTCTTATTAAGCAGAAAACCTGCACTATGGATTCTGATTGGTTCTTATAAACAATAATAGACTCAGATGAAGCAAATATACCATTTTCTTGTGAAAATCTCTCCTAGGGAAATGTCCAACATTATTGGCATAAAAGTTAGTAATGAGAATGACTATCAATGTGAAGTTATCCTATCTCCTAATGAATTGGTATTTGCAGTTCAATCCAAGCTGGTCATCAGTGTGTGAGTGTCCATGTTGAACTATAATAAGAGTTCTCTTCTCTTCCAGGCTTCGAGTTCCAACTTATATGAAAGGACAACAGAGCAAAGAGTTTCATTTCTGTATCAGCAGTGAAGTTAAGTTTGTATTCTAGATTGCAATGCTTTATATTACAGTTTTTTTAAAGTTTCCCAAGTACCAATTTGAAATATAAATCAAAATAAGCAATTTGTTTTTTTCAGAATGAGGGGAAAAAAGGTATCGGATAATGACTAATGCATTAAGTCAGTATGATGCCCATAGAGGATGATACAATATCTCCTCATTTTTCACATATAACACGTTTCTTATTCATTTATTTTTGATAAGTAAATGTTTGTTAGATTATGAACATTAAGTAATGATAAATCAACACTTAAAAGAACCAACTTAAAAAGAAAACATTAGGCCAATTATTGAAGAGAACTTATCATAGATTAAATGCTAAAGGATGTTAGACAGATCATACAGTTCTTGGAAAATAAAAAACACATGCCCATTGAAAAGTAAATCAGAGCTGTAGTTGTCAACAAGTGATTAAGTACCTGGAAGTTATCAAATGACCGTTGAGGAATGTTATCATCAAATTGTTGCATTGCATCCCATGGTCCATCGCCCACACCAACCAAAATAATCGAGAGAGGATATTTGCTAAATATTGAAAAACTCCATTAGTCAGTAGAAGTCATCAAGAAGAACATATTTTTAAATCGAGTGTTTCAGATCCTCAATGCTTTTACCTAGCTTCAACTATAGAATTTATAGTTTCTTGTTCCTGCGGACTAAATCTTCCAGGTGGCAAATCATCACTCCTTGTAACCTATAAAAGTAGAAGGGGACAGTAAAATAAATCCATGGCAAAGAGTGGAAAGTGGAGACAAGAAATCCTTGCCACAAAAGAAAGATAATGACCTGCCCATCAGCAATGATGACTAGGACGTGATATTGCCCATTGCTTCTCTCCACTATATCAATTGATGCATCAATAATTGGTGCAAAAGAGGTTGGACCTGTATGCAAGCCCAGAGAATAAAGTTTATGTTCAATATATTGCATCCATTGAAAAACTTCAAATTTTGTGATTCGAATATTCAAATTTATAATTCAATGATAAAGCTTCAAAGGAAGAGGAGAAGAGAAAAAATAATCTGCCTCAACCTGGATCAGTTTTTCTCGGACAATGACCTTGAATTGGGATGCCAATTACGTATGATTTTCATCGACATGAATTAAAGAACAAGAATCTGGGCTGTTGAGTCCAGATTCAATATTAGCCAATCAGCGGCATCAAAGTTATTCAGAATTCTAACCCAAGAAAACATTTGGTAAGCTCCCTAATAACTGGTTCTAGGTCTTTCCAGGAATAAATCCTTACCACAAGGGTAACTTTTTCATTGATTGTGCATGGAGTTGAAATTGCATTAGACAATGAAAGATGAAAGGTGAAAATCTAACAAACCTGACAATTTTAAATAAGCAACAATCTCTTTATATCTTGCAAGAGCCTCCTCGAAACCATTACAAGATCGGTGATTAGGAAAGAAGCTGAACACATTCTTATCATGTGTTGATGCTAAAAAGGAAAAAACAAAATCAGATAATTAGTTAAAGGAAGTTTGCAACTTAATTTGTTTTAGGTATTATGGTGAAAGAGTACTAACCATCACCAAATCCAAAACAAGGTATCAAATTATCCTCATCAAAAGGAGACAATGTGCGGCCAATTATAGATATAGCTTGCTCATATGGATTAGGTGTGCCACCAATTGCATGGAGGCTTTTCCTATTGAATGAATACTTACCTACAATCAGTAAATGGTAACGTTCATTTTTCCAGTAGCAGAAAATTTTGAATCAGAATAATATCAACTCTATTGAAAACTGATCAGATCACCTGTCCATTCATTGCTCTTTGTAAAGTCAATACCAAGGATTAAATTTGATGACTCAAGACCAGCTTCTCTTAATGCAGAAATAACCTGAAAATAGGAGTACCATTTCTCTTTTTATTACTGAAAATAAATAACACATGCAGGCCCAGCTACTAAATTCATATGACTGAAAAATGCTAAAATAAAGCCATATAAATATATAACCTCGAGAAGAATTCATTTGTATAGGAAAGAAATAAAGGACAATGGACAATTTTATGGACGTTTTAAAAATAAAAAAAAATTTATTTCCTAAATGAAAATATTTTTTCTTATATTATTTTGCATGGAAAAACAAGATTCGTACTCTTGTAGTGGATCCCATTTAGTTGGTATGAGACATGATTGAGTTGAGTCAAGTTGAGCTGTATTCTTTTAAATTGATCATGTCAGTTGACTATCCTACCCTCTGTATTACTCCCGTTCTATCAATATGCGATATTAAAATTACTTATTCAAGGTTATTTTCCATCTGTTTTTGGTTTTTTGGAATGGAAGATACCCCGAGGCTCTGGGCATGCCCCCAGAGATTTTTATTAGTATTTCATTACAGTAATTGTAGAGCCTACAAGGTCCCATAGCAAAATTTCTTTTTATCATTGACACTTCTCTCAGTTTCTTTAACAATCTAAAATCTGAAATAGCTCTATATTTTAATACTTGGGTTTTCCCTAGCTTCAATTTCTTTTTCTCAAAACCAATACTTTGATAATTACCCTCCTAAAAATGAAATCAAAATTTTTTCAGAATGATTAGATACAACAATCCACAACAAAACAATAGACAGACTGCACTAAACACACTTCAATCTCTGACTCACAACAACACAAGGCACATATTAGGGCTTTACTCAATATAGTCAACTGGCTTCAGTTTGATCCTTAATCTCTGTGGACTGTTGGAGCCTAGATAGATAAAAACGAAGAGCCTTGACTTGCAGGCACAGAGCACACACAAAAAAGTCTAATTGTGGAAGGGAAAATATAACATTTATGGTTTTATTGGGGTTGAGCCATAGTTGCAGAGATCACATATTATCCAGTTGATGTTTAATTTCATTTTTTGTTCTAATTAGGTTGAAATTTCAAAAGGCTGTTAAATGGCATCAGCAGATGACATCCACAAGAAAGTTATGACAACCACCTCATCTAGAGAGCTGAAACTATCTGGTATGTAAGAGGATTGCTGCCGTGTGTGAGAGCTGAAACTATCTGGTATGTAAGAAGGTTGCTGCCGTGTGTGAGAGCTGAAACTATCTGGTATGTAAGAGGATTGCTGCCGTGTGTTCTGATAATAGTGGTCCACAGAATGCCCAGCATAAGGAGGAGGTTGCGGCGTAATTTCATCATCATCTATTGAATAGTCTACCGACTCCGTATTCCCCATATCGAGAGAATATGTAAACCTAGGTAAAGAAGTAATCCTGTAAAAGTGAGAAGTAATGAAGAGTTAAATCTAGAAGTTAAAAGTATTATAGGAAGAGAAACCGCCTTCAATACAAGTTTAAAATTAACCAAAAAAGAACGCATAAATTAGATATTACAAACGAGGATTGTTATGGGAATATCTAGAAAATTATTAAATTATGGGATAACTGTTATGAAGAACCACTTTTTGGAGGAAAGTATGTGGTTTGATGGTCATTGGGTATCAACTCTAAAGTTACAATGCAAATGGTTGAGTGTGTGCCGTATGGTACAATGCTAAAACAAGAAAAAATTCTTTTTGCACAGAGGGAGGGGGAGGGTTTCTAGGAAGTTCTTTTTTATGATCAGCACAAAGGTGTATCACATTACCATATCAAAATCCGCACTAGTCACATGTATATGGTCTTCTATCTCTCCCCACTTCCACTCTATTTACATGCTTATAGAAAGCTATTAGAAAGGTTTGCTTCGCCATTACTGTTTCAGCTACCCCAGTAGCATGCCCAAGCCAGGGAATATCTTTGTGACTATACCCCACGGTTGATGAGAAACAAGATTATGCATGAACATATTCTGTTCAAACCTCTGGCTTTGCCTTCAAATGATATTCTTCTGGTCCCTCGAAATTGCCTAAAGAACGACAAGGAGTTATCTAAAATTAAACAAACCCCCTATACTCAAACCAAACAGCACGGCAGTTTATATACAAGTGAGTAGCACTAGGAGTCACCTAATCCACCTGAAAGAGAAATATGGTCCTGGCGATCTACATGGTAAGAAAAGGTGGTTCACCCACTCTTCTCCTCCTCATCTTAGGTACCATTGTTTTCCAGCATCAAACATCTTCCCTTATAGCGAGGAAGTGGGAACTTCAATCAAGGGTCACTACCCAAGCAAAAAAGTTCACCCTTCAAGGACCTCTCTTACTCGGGCACTTCATGTACACCTGGAGTAGCCACAACATGGCATGGATATGGATATGGATATGGAATATTTGTTAGGCATGAACCAGCAGGACACTCAGATATGGCTGCAAAGGAGGGGTTAGTGACAGATTAATACCACTTTGAACCCATCCTGATATAATTTAGCCGCATCCCCGTACTGAGCCATTTTTAGACACATGTCCTTGTATCCTAACTTCAAAGTTTCTTGGGTGAAATGGATCCAACTCCTCAACAAACTCCTGCACCCAAAACCACAGAACATGGTGGAGGGACATGGCTATCCCCATATATGCACTATATAAAGATCACGTTCCAGCCATTCACTAAGTGCTCATGGTTAGATTTAACAGTGAAAATCCCTTTTTTGCCATTTTTTCTATTGCTTTTTATCTTCTTTGCAGCTGTAGCTTCTTAAATAGCTCAACTGACTCTTCAATTCTCTGAAATAAACTCCTAAATAAAGGCCCCATACCAAATTCCCATTGAGAACTTAGGAGCATCGGTTGGTGAGGCACTTCTTTATTGGTTTTCCTTTGGTTCTTGTTTATTTCCATTCAAAACACTTCACCATGTTAGAATTCCCCCACTACCCAAGCTCCTTCTCTCCTAAGTTCAAATGTTTCCAGGCTCTGTCCATTATTCCTCTCTATCTGCCTCTTCATTTTAGTAATATAAATTCATGAATACTCATTCAGAACCGTCTCTGCTGTTGTGGTTATCCATTGTTACCATGAAAGCCCAACCTGCATTCCATACTGTTATACAGTCACCTGAAGAACTGATCGCTCCCAGATCAGTGCAACTTACCCTGTTTGAGCCCCATTAATCTATAACAAAAAGAAAATCAACTCCCTTCACCTTCATCTCTGGCAGAAGAGGAAAGATTCACCCCCCCCCCCCAAAACAGTCTCCTTCTTGGCTTTTGACCAATTAGCTCATCAAACATTAGACTAGATTCACCATCATTCCTCTAATTGTATATTAACTATAGAAGAAAACCACGTAATTTTTAGTAGACTTAAAGAGTATATTTTTGGACCAAATGTTTTTCTCTGAACTTGTTCCTTTATTTTCTTTTGTTATTAGAAGCTGGACCTGCCAGGGTTGATCTTGGGAAAAAGACTTCTTTCATGGAATTAACCACTCCATTTCTTTAGAAGAAATTCTGTTCAAGTAAGCTAGTAAGCAAATATTGCTTTGTTACAGGAGTCTTATCACTATCCAAAAGAAATTATCTAAATCATTAATACTTCCTCCATGGAAGTTGTCGTAGCGAAGCAATATATTCCTGTATTTATCACTCCAAACACCCCCCATGTGAGGTTATAATTAGACATATTTAAATTGGATTACTCAAACCCAGCAATTTTTTGATTTGGATTTGTCTCCAGACTCTCCACAGCAGCCCAGACAATCACTACAAATGCATCCTGCCTGTCAAGCAAAGGACCATTTTGTTTTTCTCTCCAAAACCATCAATTCTCATGGCTCACAAACAGAAAAATCATTTCCAGATTCCAATTCACCTCATTTTCAAAATTTTCATAAACATCCCACAAGTCAACTCTTCAAAAAAAAAAAAAAATCCAGGGAACAGAGTCAGAAGTCTAGCTTAATCGGTGCTTCTCATGCTAAAAGATTTATAATTTGAAGGAAGAATTAAACCAGTATGTGGTGAAGAAAAAGAAAATCATTTGCCAGTTTAAATCAAACAACATGAATTCATAGGCTGAGATGAAAGAGGAGAAAATGGAGAGGACCCAACTGAAGAAAACATATAAATCACAAGAAAGAGAGAGATGGGAACAAGATAAACCAATCACCTGACCTGCAGCTAGTAGGTAATAAATCGTAATCGTAGTCGCAGACGACGAGCAATTCAACAGATTTAAAATCTTCGAATTAGAAAGGTCTCCAAGCTGTAGTTATTATTGAGGTGGAAATGATGAATTATCCATCATAATGAGATGATACGATACATATATATATAATCTCTGGCATTCTTATTGTTCACACTTCACAGGTTGACCACTCCAACTAATCCACACATGCAATTGACTCTCCTTCACCAATCCCTCCATTCTTCCATCTCTGCACTATTTTCCAATTCAAAATAAAAATTCAGTCTATCCTTCAACGTTTGATTGGAATCAAATTTGGATAGAAGATTCTGATTTATTTGTCTACCCTCTTTAATGGCGGCGGCTCGGTCGTCGTGGTGCTAAGTAGCCATTTTTTACTGCTTTCTCTGGTCTAAGGCTCTAAGCCTAACACCACTTTCTTCGTTTTTTCCGTCTTCCTTCTCCTCCTTCTTTGAAGGATAGACTGACTCTAACGTGCAGGAGCTTTGTAATGAATCTTTTTGGATTTTGATTGAAAGGTTGCCTTTCAGACATAAAGTGAATGTGGAAACCCTTTCGTAGAAAAGAAACCCTCTCTCCATGGCTTGGCAGCTGGCAAAAGTTAATCTAATTGCCCATACTCTGTTTGGATTTTGGTTCTTAGCGTGCAAGGTTCCACAAATCCATCATGGAAGCCACGTGGAGGGTTGATCTGTCCAAACTTGTATGGAACCTTTAATGAACAATCCATGACCCATTAGATTAGTCCTATTTATGTCAAATTTTGGTTTCATTTTCATACTAATGTGGATTTTGTATTGAATTGTTCTTCTATAGAGAAAAGGAAAATCTCATTCAAATCAAAGATGACGAAAGCAGGAGAGATTTCTTTAGGTACTTTAAATAAATCACTTAGTGGAGGCGTTTCTCTATCTTCTTTTAATTAAAAAAAAATGGGTTGATGTTCTCTGTGCTGCAGAGCAGTCTGCGTCTAGACACATGGGTTTGTCATTCAGGAGGCAAGGTGGTCATTGTATCCACTTCCATTTGTCTGGCGCAGCCTGCACCCCCAGTACAGAAAACATTTGGCCTAAAAAAACATATATATTTTTTGATTTACCATTTTGGTGGTAACAAGTTTCACCCTCAAAAAAATGTTCTTAGTATCCATTAAAGGATAAGCTTGTCAAGGTGGTCTCTCGGATAGTTTTGGCCAATTGACCGCGAGGTTAATTGTTAGTTGTATACCTTTACCACAAAGAAAAAAAGAAAAGTTGTACACCTTATAGATTAGTGACGGTTTGGTTATAATCGATTTTAATTAGATTACAACGTTTGAAACCATTGGATTAATTGATCTAAATTGAATCGAACCAATTAAATAAACGGTATCACTTCTAAAACCATATCCGAACCATTAACTAAACAATCTGTCAATTTCGATTTAAATGATTTGATTTAGTTTCAATAAACGGTTTCAATTTGATTTTGACACCCTTATGTACAATGCCCTCAGAATTCATAATTACCCTTTATCAAACAAATCATTATATCCAATTACTGATCAAGTAAAGTAAAGTTGTTAAAAAGAATCAAAAGATTAACAAATTAATTATAACCAATTACGATAGATAATGGAATCACGTAGCATATGATTAGGAGACCAGACATGAAAGAATAGACTTGTTCAGGTGGAGTTATAACTAATAATGGCTTAGTGGCTAAGGAAACCAGAAGAAAAAATGAGTGTAGTAAAGTAGAATCATTTTATACAAAGAAGTCTTCTTAGCTTGACTTATTGCCTTGGTGAGATTCCCACTCAAGCTTCTTGGTTGGCTTCTAACAAATTGCTTATTTTGAAATGTTTTCTTATGCCAGTTCCCTTGGGCTCTAAGAAAGTAGACCCCAGTCAATAGGGGTGAAACTGGGCTGGGCTATAAAGTCCAGGCCCAGACCAAGGTGGACCGACCTCGAGACTGCTGACAAGAAGGACCGAGCCCAGCCGAGATTAGTTGGACACAACTCATGCAGAACCTAGATTTTACCTAGAGATTCAAGGGAAAGAGAATGCCACCCGCACGCCACCCCTGTGCCTTGGCACAAGGGCTTGCAAAATGACCGCTACACCCCTTGGAGTCTAAAAAATGATCAAGGGTGTGGCAGTCATTTTGCACGCCCTAGTTTCAAGGCCCACCAGGGGCACTATGTCTGGCAAAACTTAAAAAACGGAATTAAAAAATGTTAGATTTGACGCTGCTTCGATGGGTTGGGAGGAAGTGAAGCTAAAGCAAGAACAAGAAAACCGAGTAAACATTAGTCGAGTTAGGTGGATTATCCTACTAGGAATTTGATTGATCCCAATCTACTAGGCTAAACCTTAAGTTGGATGTCCTAGTTTCAAAATACCACACGTGGTGGGTTAGATGAGGCTAAAATTATGTAGTCAAGTAGATCCCAAGGTCCCTAGCCACATGTCAAATTTCAGCTCAAATGGATTTGGCCAAATGGAAAAACAGAGCTTTGAAAAATCCAAGACTACAAGAGGTTGCATGCCAATACAAGGACATTGCAAAATACAAGACAGATGCCATCAATACATGGGAGTGGATATGATTCAGGTAGAGTCCAAAATTTCACGCGTATGACTTTGATGTTCCTTGAAATTCATTTATCAGAATTATCACAACACCCTTCCACATTGTAGAATTAGGTATAAAGGCTATAGATTATAAACTGATTAAGGATCTTTTTGGTATCATTTTTCATTTTCATTTTCTAACATATAAACGTTTTTACAAGTATTTGGTACAATTTATGGATCCTATTTCTGTTTACAAAACATCAAATTAATAGAATAATCGTAATAGAGTTGAGAACTTATTATGGATTTTGCCCAAAAATCTTTTTTAGCCATTTTTTCGGAACTTTAATGAGCATGTGCTCATTAGTCACAAAATTGAGGGGTAAAATAGATATTTGCTATTATTACTAGAAAAGCAAACCCTTGCACTCTTCTTCTTTCTTCTGAGCCCCCGTACCAGCCATTGAAACCAGTTACTAGCACCCTAGCCCGGCCCGATCAACGCCTCCACCCTCCACCCTCCACCCTCCACATCATCCCTACCCTGCGAATTTGACAACATATCAAATGCAAAGTTTACATAGTTGATTAAAGGGGAATTAGCTCAAATCTGGAACACAGAAAAACAATTATTCAGCAATACATTATGTAATTGATCAATTGAAAACCAAATTGTTACCACAACAACTAACAAATTATTTCAATTAGAAACCAATGAACATGACAAGTTTAAAGCTAGAAGAGAAGGGAAAAAATTGAAATACATTTGGACAATTCGAAATCTGGAATTTGTTTTTGACTTAAATAATTCAAAACATGCAATAGATTTCAACTTCAAAAGAAAAGAAACGATAAGGATAAAGAGGGTTTCAGATTAGGGAAAAAGATGGGTGAAGAACCACTTAAACTACACATGTGTGATGCAAAACACACATTTGTTGCACTCCATTTCAACACTAGAAATAAAATAGAACAATGTTCCAGCACTAGAAATAAAACAGAACTATGTTAATGAATATGTAAGTACATACATAATTGAAAAAAAAAAAAAAAAAAAAAAACTGCAGTTCACTATTCCTAGTGAAGCATATTCCTCTGTTATCTGTACATGGCGGTACAAAGCTGGATCCAAGCAATGGAGGGCCAAGCAGCGATCTCATAAGACAATATACAAAATAACCTATGAAGATCATTTTCATTGTGTACTTACTGTCCAATCTGGTAAATCACTGATTCGTTGGTGGCTTTTCTCCACAATTTTTATATGAATCTGTGGTTCAATTGATGGTATCTTTTCTTGTGTCATCGTTCACTGTTTTTTAGAAACAAGATATTAAAGATGATCTCCTACCAAATGGGGAAAAAAAACATTTTTAGAATTTGACCAAAAGAATTTAGTAACTCTAGGTATTTACATCTTGGGAAAAAGAAATATGTCCAGGAGTGTGGCCTACGGAACCCTATTGCCAAGTCATTCTTCTCCTCACTCATTCCCTCCTCCTCCGGTTCCGCCGCTCCCAACAGTCATGAAACCCCTTCGGTAATGGCTTTTTCGCCCGGTTTTCCACTGGTTGGAGGAGAATCATGTAACAATTAAGAGAATGAATCGTTATCCCCTCTAATTCGCTGCCCCCTCCAATGCCTTCAATTCTTCACATGAGGGTGGAAATAACAACCCTACCCCTTGCCTGGAAACACTGCCCAAGGTGGGGTCCACTCCCCCTATTAGAGGAATTGGAGGTGATAATTATTCCACATTTGATAGGGGGTAATCACACAACCCACATGCCAATCCCAAAAGGTTAACCAAATTTTGGGATACACGACACACACCACACTCACACATTCAATGTGGGATTAAAGCGACGTGCAATGTTTTATTTAGTTATCATACAAATCACATGCCAATACCAAAAAGTTAACCAACTTTTGGAACAGGGGAATATTGGGTATACACAACACACACTCGATGTGGGACTAAACCCACGCACCTTGTGAACACAATGCAATGTTTCTTTTGGTATCACACAAACCACACGCCAATCCCAAAAAAGTTAACAAAATTCTGAGACCTCTGAGACCATGGAATGACAGATATACACAAAACACACCACACACCACACACACCACACACTACACTCACACTTAAATGTGCCTTTTTGACATAAGGTGAAGGTTAGAGATTCGAATTTGGGCCATTGCGAAAACCATACAGGTCGATCTAGCTACAATTGGGTGGGTTCAATTTGGGTCCTTGCGAAAACCAGCAGAGGATGCCATAGAAGTCGTGCGATCTAAGCTACAATTGGAATGGGTTCATGAAACAAATTAGGCAGCCAAAGTGGGCTTTGATGGGTTTAGGCAGGAGCTACCTGGTACACTAGTCCATCTAATTTGGAGGCATTGCTTGAGCCCAAGCCCGAGCCCATTTAATAACTAGCTATCAGTGCATATGTTTTGCAAGCTAAATCCCAAAACATTAATGAACCGTCCATGCTTTCAAAAGTAGGGTCTATAGGTAATTAGGCTGAACTGAAATTAAAGGGAAAAATAACCCAGAAAGACAGCATGACCGCAGCGCCCAGACACTGAGGGGGCACAAAATGACCACCCTTGCCATCATAAAAAAAGTGTTTCAATGTACGAGGCTTCCACTACTGTAGAGTCTAGGAGGGGTAAATGTACACAGTCTTACCGTCCCATCACCATGAAATACAAAAATCCCACTCCTGCTCCCATCGGCCCCGTGCTGGTTCAGGGGCCATGCTGCCTTGAACCTTCTCCCAAAATTAAAATACCATTTAACTATAAGCCAGTTCAATTCCCAAATAGAATAGAAATGATTACAGCTTAAGAAAAGCCCATTGTGCTTATATATCTATTAAGTTTAATCCATATGCTGGTTCAGGGGCCATGATTCCTTTATACCTTTCTCACATGATAAACAGTGGGACTCACACTGATATTCTTTCCCCTATTCTGACCATGTGGGTCCCTTGTGGACCTGTATAGATGATTACCATTATCCAAACCCTCATTAGTGTAGCGTGAAGATTGCTACACTGCCCTTGTAGGAAACCCTCGCCCGAAGCAGGTTATTCATCCATGCACTTCCTCAATTCCTCATGAGCCTTCCTCTCATATAGTACTCAGTCCTTGATTTCTTCTGTTCTGGGCTGGGGTTGTCACTTACGACTGTCTCCTTAAGATGGAGGATCCATGGCCTTTAGGCCCAGTAATGGTGTTTTTGACTCTACCGTCTATTGCCTATCATATTGTTTTGTTTTGTTTTGTTTTGTTTTGTTTGTTTGGTAACTCACTATTTGTATTGTCCAGTTCGAAAAGATCAAAATGGTGATATCACAAATAAAACAGAATCAAAACAAGACAAAAGATCTCAAAATGAGTCAGGATCTATGATCAACCCACAAGAGTAGCTGCATTTTATGATAGAGATTCTCTCTCCACCGTGAGAAAGAAAATTTAGTCCGACGATTAGATTAAAGGGACCGAGTTTTTTCAAACTACGATAAAGGAGGAATTCTTTTACCGATAGCCATTTTTGTGCTCACGGTTTTAAATATCATATTGGCATATTGGCTGATATGTATTGGTGGTATCAGCAGGAGCCGATATGTATCGCATCCTAAAAATGGTCTTTAATTTGTTGATCAAAAATTTGTTTTTTGATCTCGAATTGGTCTGATGTAGCCTGCTATGCCGTTCCATGTCAGTATTGGTATCAATAGTGACCGATATGATACCTAATAACATGATTTAAATCTCTTATTGCATTTGGATGGGTGTCATGGAACAATGAAAGGCATTTTAGGTCTCCAACAAATGAGGAGAGGGAGGAGTAATAATGACGATGGAACTTTCTCCTAATAAGTTAAGTGGATGCTGAAAATCGAGTGAAATGCTTAAGGTTTAAGGTTGTATCAGGGATATATATATTGGGCTGATCTAGCCCAATGACTTGATCACCTAATGAGTTGTGGAAGTAGTTAAAATTACAAAAGATTGTCATTTTGTATTTTATTTTTCATCTCCATTTGAAGGCATTTTGGTAATTTTACTAAATCTTTGAATTGAAATTTGAGCAACTTTCCTTGTTTACTTTGGATTAAAATTTGAATATTGAGATGTATGTGAGGTCGTCTATCACGTGTACTAACTATGTACTGCCAAGTGGTTGTGACTTTGGCTAATGCAGGGTTCACATGAAGGCGGCCAGTTAGCCACAATGCAAGCTTTTACTACTGTCTGTATATTAAAGAAGGATAGACAAAATGTTTGTATAGCCCACAAATGGCCTGTTAAGGCTAGAATTGATAAGTTAATGGGTCTTATTACGGTGAATGTTGAACATATTATATTTAAGGGGTGCTGTTCTCTATGTCGCAGCACAGCCTGCGCCCAGGCACATGGGGGTGAGTGCAATGATCACCCTGCCCCTCTGCACAGGCTGCCCATGTGCCCGGGCACAGACTGCGCTGCGGTACAGAGAACATTCTCCTTTTATTTAAATAGTTTTTCTTCTATGAAAAAGAAGAAAATTTTCTTTCAACAAGTAGTGAAGTTCTCCACACCATTTTCGGGTTCACAAACTCGAGAATAGATCATCTGCACATACCAACAGGTGAATGTATATCTCAAAGCCAATCACATTTTAATTTTGTTTCTATAAAACCCCTCCTCCCCTTGTAAATGACAAAAATAGGACAAGTGGTTGGCTCTCACACGTACGTTCACCTGTTGGTACGTGCAGAGGAACCGAACTCCACAAACCCCTATAGGGTTTTATTATGTTCCCCAAAATACCCTCCTAATATTTCCCGTGCACGTATTAAAAACTCATCGCTAAATTTCCATTCACTGTGACTTAAGGAAAATTCGATCCTAAAAGAACCTCTAAAATATGTTGAAATCTAGTATGAATTGATCGATTCGAATCAAAATCAACCAGAATTGAAATTGGAATCGATCCGAACCAATTCGAGCAAAATCAGTGATCCGATTTCAATACATTCAAGCATGACCGTGAAAGTTTGAATGACAATGGATCCAGGTTTTGTGCTACTTGCTGAGGCCCAAGTGGATCTGAGGCATATGTGGCCGGTTTAACAGTCCCATCAATAGCAGATTTTAAGACATGGGAGAGAAAGAAGGGTGGGGAAACACAAAAGTGTCTATACCCCATATGCCCTGAAAGAGATCTAAAACCATAAACCCATAAAAATCCAAAATAGAACCCACAGAAAAGTCCATGAGATCCTCCAAAGGTTGCATCAGGTCCCAACACCTATTTGGACCCATTAAAACTCAGTGGGTCCTATCTCTATCTACCTCTTGTTTTGCCATTGAGTCCCCTACCCCAATTAGAACCATTCACTTGACCTGATGTATCAACCCTCTTGGCTTTGGAGCCCAACAGAGCCCACCCACTTGGACCCCTAAGATGCAGCCAACCCCGCTGGCCCCCGCCCGTGATCACTCGACACGTGGGCTGCATGTGTACACCACTTGCTTCACTTAGTGGGAATATGGATTTGTAGGTCATCTTATTAGATATTAGAGAGAGAGAGAGAGAGAGAGAGAGAACCATGAAGATGAGGAGAAAACCCTTCCAAGCAACTAAACTGTCTTTTAACTAGGAGAGGAGGAATAACAAAGCCAATGGCACGTGAATGTTTCTGTCTCTTTTGGTTTAAGAGACAAAGGCAGTTCAGAAATTTAGATAGAGTAAAGTAGAAATGGATATCCATGTCGGGCATAGACATTCATTGCTTTTTAAAGTCATTCAGATCTTCTTGGGGATTTTGGGCAAATGGTCCCATTTCCAAAGATATCTTCCTCTGTTTTTATATATGGAAGTTTGTGATCATCTCATATCTTCTTCTATAGCCAAAAATTTTGCAGATGAGGGTGAAAAGACTCAACTCACCCCCTCTCATCCCCTAAAACATGCCCACTAAGCTAGATTTACAACAAAGAGGTTATAACTACTAGTTTGGGGTTCAAATGAGTTTCTAATCTTAAGTAATAGGGACCCTCTTATAACCAGTAGTTAATGATAGTAAAAAGTAATTGATGTATGTTATGTGTGTCTCGAATTCTTGTATCTGTTTGAAAGTTTGTTTTGCTCCGACATTTTTTATGGTGGTTCGAAAAGTCTTTTTTTTTGAGATACGTGATGATAGTGGAGGGGTATTTATTTGTTTTACCATCTTGTTGTATGAGCAAGTGAAACAAGTGAGATTTGGGAATTTTTTGAATTAGGGTTTTTTGGAGAGAATTCTTGTTGTGCCGTTTTGAATGTTCTTGAGAGATCTCCATTGTATTTTTTCCTTCCATTACATAGTGAATCATATTCAGCTTCACCCGTGGATGTAACACATCATATTGTTGTGTGATTCACGTTAAATCTTTGTGTCATCCTTGCTTTGTTTTTGTTTTTTTGATTTTTGCTTTAACAATGAATTATTAATATGAATGAGTAGTTGTTATAAGTAATTCTTACAGACTCTGAAAGTGAAAACAACTTTAAATAGATCACTAATTGAATGAATATAAATAGATCACTAAAAAGTACATAAATTAGTCATAATTCAAGAACTTCATTTCAACCTGGCATTATTTCACTCAATTCCTGACAATGACTTAAAGTTTTGAAATGCCAATCAACTAAGTTCCAGGGATGGAGACTGTTTTACCGTACAAGAGCTTGATTTTCACTATATATGAATCTACTAGGTTTAGTTCATTAATCTTATCCTTCAGAATGATATTTTATGCAATAATAGAAAATGTGTTCATTTTTTTATTTTATTTTTGGGTTCTCACTCTACAATGAGGTGATAGTCATCAGGGGAACCATGTTTTGATGAAAACCGACAAATGGTTAGCACCTCTATGAGTGCAAGAAAAAACTAGTGCAAGGATTCGAGTCATGAAACAGTCTCTTTGTAAAGCGGGGGGGGTAAAACTATGTACATTATGTTCCTCTCTAGGCTCTACAAGTGGGAGCCTTTTGCACTGGGTAAATCCTTTGTAGGTCTTTAGGCTTCTTTCGTTTTCAGTAACAATTATGTTAAAAAAAATTCATGCAATAAAATAAGATTGCTCCATTGTGATCAAATCATGGGTTTTAGTCCCTCTCCTCGAAGTAGGGGTGCGAAAGACCGCATATATTATGATCCTTCCCAGACCCCACAGTGGTGGGAGCCTCATACATTAGATACACCCTTTTTTAATGCAATAGCATAATTTTTTGTTCCAATCTTATTTAACAAAATTTCCTTTTTGTGATTTCTTGTTTTGTAGTACTTCATAAATTATTCTAATAGTTGATCTAAAGAATTAAAGGAGAGAGTCTAGCTACTTAATTCTCTGTTGCTTGTTGGTATAACCTTGACGGATCTTTATCCCCTCAATTTACCTGCCTTTCAATTTTCTTAATTCCATCTAATAGGAGGGTTGAAATGATCATTCTATCCCCTATTCGAACACACTGCCCGGAATGAGATCCACCTCACTCTATTAGAGGAAATTGAGAAAATTAATCAACAGGCAAATTGAGGTGATATTTTTCCAACCTTGACCATGTGTTCTATCTTTTTTTTAAGTAGTTGGATCCCACTTTCATATAAGCTACTCATCATCTAAGCAAATTAGGACATGAGTAGGGTTCTCATATCAATAAATCTAAGCAAACCCAATAACAAAGCTATTGTTTGTTGTGTGAAAGAATCCAAAGAATAGGTTTTTAAGGGATCATGTGTTATCACTCTCTCAATTTCAATTATCACTAAAAGAGACAAGCACTGTAACATCATAGTATAAGCAGTACTTTGTCCTCTTAGTATAAGAGCCAGGGTCCCACAAAATTCACATAAAGTGATATTTACTACTCTTGGTTTTCTTGTCACCTTCTTGTTTTTACTGTACCCCCATGTGTAGAAGACCCAGTCAAAATTTCCAGTCATGGCACTGTTCTCAGTCTACTTCAACTCAATCTATTCCCCCAAATAAAGGGTCTGGAGTAATTAGTATTGGCTAGCTAGCTACCTAGTAAAGTCTAGTATTTAGGGGGACTGGGTCAAAAGGGTTGGGTTGGAAAATTTAATAGGAGAAGCAGCTCTAAGCCTAACCAGACCCATTTATACTCTACCATTATAAGGTTTGGTTGGACCTCTTCTAATCCAAATTAAGAAGATAAAGAACCAGTTAGATGGTTGGGTTATAAAGAGGGGTTATTAAGAGTTCTAGTTGTGAAGGCTGAAGCCTTCCAACTTTTGTTGTTTGTGTAGTTTGGACTGATCAAAAGTTGCTTTTGTAGTTGCACACTATGGATTTGGCACCCTTAATTGATTATGGAAAAGAGATATCATATGTAAATATTAAGTTGGATTAGGCAATCTCAACTGTCCAAAACTCAATGAACTTATGAATCAATATTTAAGCATTAATCTTTTTAGGGTTTATGAGAGATTTTCATCCTTTCAAGTGTGGTGCACTGCCCAATGCACCACACTTAAGAATTCAACCACAAAAAAATGAGCAGAGGTGTTTTTTTTTTTTTTCCGCTTAGGAGCTAGTTCTTAGAGCAATGGTAAAAGGTTCGGATAGCCCGGGCAAATGTTCGGTTCGAGTCTTGAAGGCAAAAGTTAGGACTGACTCTAAATCCTTAAATATCTCTTAATCAAAATATTTTTTATTTGTAAAATGCAATTAATTGACAAAACTTCCTTGCTAATGTTAAATTAGGCCTCCAAAGTAAAAAGAAATGCAAGATAATCAGTTCTAGCTTTCCTTATTAACAATTGGGGATTATGTAGTTCTCAAAATATAACGGGTAAATTACACGTCACCCCTTGGTTTTCGAACGAAACTCAAATCACCCCTTAGTTTTTCAAAATACTCATCTGTCCCCCTCTATAATAACGGTATTAGTCTGCTGCTAGTTATTAGTGTGAAATGACCATTTTACCCTTGCACTAAAACATTAGAATTAAATTTACAATACTACCCTTCCTTCATCTTTAAGGGTAGTTTAGGGATTTAAATTTATTTAACTAACTGACATCATCACTTAACAACATAAAAATAATGTTAGGGACTAATTTTTCATATTGGGGTCTAATACATGGGATGATTTGAGTATTTTAAAAAATCAGGGGGTGATTTGAGTTTCGTTTGAAAATTAGGGGGTGAAATATAATTTACCTAAATAGAAATATTAATTCTCATTCTTATCCTCATAGGCCAAAGTAACTCTCTTCATTAATTTCTTTTTTTTGGTAAACCTGTCTCCATTAATTTCATGACTAAAACTGCAAAACAAGCCCCTCTTAGGTCCTTTCAAAGAATTATATATAACATATGAAAATGTTGACTAGAAAGTTTTAGATTCTAACGGGAAAAAAGGGGGTGGGAGTCGAAAAGTTTCAATAAATTATTTAAAACCCATTACCGAAAATGTTATAAGAAAGGTAACTTTAGGTGATTATTTTACTTTGTTTAGAGTACTATTTGCTAATATAAAGAAGATTGGTAGACTCAATTATCCAATCGAGGAGGTCAAGGTAAATTTCCAAAATTATCTTATGTCGTCTTTGTCTATAAATAACCATAAATCAATTAATTTTTGGTTTGTTATTTCTTAATTTCTTTTTTGTTATAGAAATAAGAAGTCCTAAACAAGAACTTGGTTTGCATTCCATTTAGCGTAAGTTGTTAAAGAGTAAAAGTTCAAAAAGCCACATGCCGACTTGTATTGAAGACAAATGATGTTGGAACTTGGTAACTGATCTTTTAACCAGATTTTGTGATCCTTCGATGCTGCCATATCCAATCTTGGAAAGCTTGAAATTTGTCTTGTTATTTCTTATTTTGTTTGTTTGTTTATTTTTATTTATTTAAATTTTTTTTTTTTTTTTGTGAGGGTTAAATAACTTCAGAGTTCAGATCAGAGAGTGACTTGTTATCTCTTATTTATTTTGTTTGTTTGCTTATTTTTTTGTGAGGGTTAAATAACTTCAGACCAGAGAAAGAGAGAGAAGGGTTTAAAAAATCGGTGAATTTGAACGGAAATTGGCTGATTCGTATCAGAATCGATCTCGATCGATTCTGATTTCTACCGTTTTGCATTGAAATATCTAAACTATTAGGCTGTTTAGATTGATTTCACATTCTCAAAAGATAAAAACAACTATTTTTATCATCTGAGAATGCGAAATCGACCCAGAATGCATTACAAGAACGCATACCAAACACAGCTTAAGATGCCCCTGATTTTTGCCATTCCAGGCCAATTCTAATGTTCTCTGGATTCCAGTTGATTCTGATCCGATCTGAATCCTAATGAGCTGGGACCGATTCCATCACCGATTCCTGATTTTAAAACCCAAAGAGAGAGTGAGAGAGAGAAAGAGAGTCTTTGCAACCTAGCTAACAATGAAAATGACAAAGAAAAAAAATAGAGAATTCACTTGAAATCAGAGGGTTGTTTAGAGGATATAGTAAAATTATTTAACTGGGTATCTTGGGAATAAGCAAATCTGAATTCTCAACAGGGAGAGAAGGACAAGAAGAAGTAGGGAAACTGCATATGGTAACCTATTTGTTATTTTGTTTATGAGAAAGTGACCAATAGATTTTAGGGGTTCACTAGTCTTTGCTTTGTTGTTGTTGGCTGATGAATCAGATCCAATCTTCTCTCCAGACTCCATCCAGCCTTAGGAATGTGTCATTTGGCCTATCTTATATCATTCCTTCCATACCATTTCTTTTTAACACTCAAATTTCAAATTAGAGATAACTTATTTTTTCTTAAAATTTGTTTGTTTTTTAGTGACAATGATCCTATAAATACCGTACCTTCATCTTCAACTCTTTTGCAATTAATTGCTTCATTATTCACTCCCTCTCTCAATGGATTCAAGTTCCTCTACCCTTATGTTAAGCCCTCCTCCATTAGAGCTTAAGGAACAAAGGGAACAACACAATGCTGGGTATGTGAGTTTTGATTCATCTTTGTTAAGAAAACAACCAAAAATACCAAGAGAGTTCCATTGGCCTCATAGAGACTTAGGGGGTTATGCTCAAGAAGAGCTAAAAGAACCCTTAATAGATCTCCAAGGCTTCTTCTTAGGTGACCAAGTTGAAACAAAACAAGCAGCTGAGCTGATTAGGGATGCTTGTATGAACCATGGTTTCTTCCAAGTTATCAACCATGGTGTTGATGCTGATCTCATTCGTCAAGCTCATGTTCACTTGAATTCTTTCTTCAATCTACCCATTAACAAGAAGCTCAAAGCTCGAAGATTGCCCGGTAGCATGTGGGGTTACTCCGGCGCCCACGCCGACCGCTTCTCGTCGAAATTGCCATGGAAGGAGACACTCTCCTTTGCTTCTCATCAGCCTCCTATGGTGGTAAACTACTTCAAATCCCTCTTGGGGGAAGATTTTGAACAAACAGGGTAAGTCTTGCTAGAGACTAATTAGCTTAATTAATATATTCACTTCTTCAAGTTACACCAGCTAACACTTCATTATTGAATTGATATATAGGTTGGTGTATCAAAGATATTGTGAAGCAATGAAGGAGTTATCTCTAGTTATAATGGAGCTATTGGGTATTAGTTTGGGAATAATAGATCGTTTGCATTATAAGAGATTCTTCCAAGATAGTAGCTCTATAATGAGATGTAATTACTACCCACCTTGTCAAGAACCAGGTCGAACACTTGGAACTGGTCCTCATTGTGATCCAACTTCTCTAACCATACTTCATCAAGATGAAGTTGGAGGTCTTGAAGTATATGCTCATAACAAATGGAAATCTGTTCGACCAAGAAATGATGCTTTTGTTATTAACATTGGTGATACCTTTATGGTAAGTCCTTCATACAATAACAATTTACTTAAATCTACACTTTTACATAGAAGGAAGGAATAGTACAAAATAGGTAATGGGCCAATGGGCCGTGTTGGGCATTATATGGATTGATGTGATGATGAGTGTCTTCTTGTGAGGTTTCTTTTTACATATTCTTTTATGCGTTTTTTTTTTGTAATAATAATGTGTTTGTTTGTTTGGTTTGATTTGATTTGAGATGTGTAGGCATTATCAAATGGGAGGTATAAGAGTTGCTTACATAGGGCAGTGGTGAATAGATACACAGAGAGAAGATCACTGGCTTTCTTTCTATGTCCAAAAGAAGACAAAGTGGTGAGACCTCCAGAGGATCTTATGGGTAAAGAAGGGCCCCCAAGAAAGTACCCTGATTTCACATGGTCAAATCTGCTAGAATTTACTCAAAATCACTATAGAGCTGATGTTGCAACACTCCAAAGTTTCACCCACTGGTTCTTATCTTCCAAACAACCCTAAAACTAGCTCTGAGGGCCTTCTTTGGATCCTTCTCATCTCTTTTTTCTTTTTTTCTCTCTCTCTCTCTCTCTTCCATGGATTATTGTGTACATATATATCTGAGTGGCCAGGTGTCATTTAGTTGTAGTCTCGAGGTGTCATGCATTTGCTGCACTTTATGTTGTTTCATCTTGTAGTGTGAGTTTGATGTGAAGTTTTCATGTAGGGGTGGTGTGTGTGTGTGCATGGCTTGCATGCACTATGGGAACGCAGATCCTCAATTTCAGTTTTATGTTTCTTTTCTTGTCTCTCCTTAATTGCATGCACTATACATGAGAGAGAAGAGAGAAAGAGGAAAAATTTATTAACAAGTTACATAAATTGGAGGAATCTTAGCTTAATTGGCAAACAAATTAATGGGTTTTTTTTTTTTTATTTATTTCCTTTTTGTATTTGTGTGGTGGGAACAAAAGAAAATAAATTTTTATTAATTCGTACAATGGTATCAAATGACTTAATATTGGCTGGCTAGCTATTTTGCTACTTTTAAGGTGTTTTTTTTTATGTCACTCTCTAATGATGAAACAAAACAAAGGACTGTTAACTAGACTTTATTTATTTCAATTGAAATTATCTTCTTGGGTTATTAATTTATGGGCAAGCGAACGTTAATCGGTCATATAACTCCTGTACCATCTCGGGGGCCAATTAAAGTGTACATAAAACATTGGTTTGGATGAGATTTTCAATTTCACTAAGGGTGTAACGGTCTTTGTGCATGAACTTGTGTCTGGGCACAGAAACCACACGACCGGTTAACGTTCTTTTTTTTCTTAGTTTATAATCATCAATTAAGAACAAATCAAACTCATTCACAACCAACATACCATGTGAATTAAGAAATTAGGGTTTCATGAAAGAATTCCCACCATAAGATGCATAACAATGGAAATTTGAAACTAAGGATGCCCAAAAGTCTGACCAAGGTAGTCTCAGAACAAGACAAATAAAGAACAAGAAGTACTGCCATGAACTAATAATTTGGGAAATACAGGACACTGGATTGGGGCCATGTTTTTGGTTTTTTTTATTTATTGTAAAGTTCATGTTGTGGTCCGGTTTTGATGCTAATTGTCTACAAAAGGTGTATCTGAATCCATTTGGCAATCATTATAAACAATCTAGATGGGGTAAAGAAAATTAAACCAAGAAAGAATAAACACAAAGTCATATATTATCAAGTGAGGAAAATTAACAAACATGTACAAGGCGATTTTTCAAGCCACCAGCTAGAAACCTTAAAAACAGACACTAAACCATGAAACCTTAGATGTGAACCTAAAACTAACCTATTATAACCAAACAGATGAACCCTACTTTAGTCAGACATAAATAATGGGAAGCAGTTTTCTGTTTGGGAGTGTGGCCTACGCCAGCACTCCCATGAGTCTATCTCTCTCCTCCTTAAAATAAGGTGGCAGAGGTGTCTTTACACATGGGGAGGAGAGAGATAGACTCATGAGAGTGCTTGCGTAGGCCACACTCCCGGACAGAGATCTTTTTCCCATAATTATCAGGTCTTCTTCATGTTATAATTTTATATTTCTATGGGAGAATGTTTCTTGCCTGATAGCGGAGGCTCCGATGCACCCCCTCTCTCTCTCTCCTCCCTCCATGAAATGACCTTTCTACCCCTATTGATTAAACAGATGGGGGCACTCATTGGATCTCGCACTGCTCATGCCCATCATATTTTGAATTCCACCTTCCGTTCATTCTCCTACAAAGACAAAGTCAATATTCATTATTAGAGTAACAAGCTTGTTTCATTTTTCGCATTTTAGCTAAAATCTTGAAGAAAATATGCCGAACTAGTTCTACTTAAGTCAGTCTATATCCAGAGGATTTAGCTGATGATTCAAAGGCGGATCACTCATCCGGGGGACTATATTTGAAATCCAAAGATGAACAAATTGAGAGGTCAAGAGAAAGAGCCGCTAAACAATCAGACCACACAGGTGCAGGTAGCTCGACCTTGTTACACCTATCCTTATCCATATCACTCGTAGGCATCTCTAGTGGTCATGTATATGTGTATATAACTAAACATATCTGTCTCTATCTATCCAATAGTTAGAATAACCAAATCAACAATATATCGTGACTAAAATTTACTTTCACCAAAGATGTCTAAAAAAAAATAAAGGATAGTTTTCATGTACGACTATGCAAGTTGTACATGTCAGAAAGCAGGGGGGTTAATGTCTTTTTCGACTCCATGTGAGAGGGGACATGACCGTGCAAGTTTGCACGGCCGTGCATAAAATCATTGGCCAAAAAATAAATAGGATGAAGGAAAGCTTCTTTCACTCTCCAAAAGTCGAGACAGAGAGAGAACAGGTAATTTTCAAATCCAAACCGTACAGGAAAAAGGCTCGTCTGTGTTAGTGACATTTATGCTGTCATGAGGTCCTACATTTTTTCTCCTAAATGGTAGAGATGGAAAAGGTCTAAACATATTACCGTTACTCTCCTATTCTTACCCGGTCCAAGCTGGCCCAACTTGCAAGCGCAGCCCATGTCCACTTGGACCACCACTACTTGGACCAGGAGGGTTCATTTCCATACATGTAGAAAAAGGCAAGGAATAAATAGAGGTTATAGGTTATAACTAGTAAATTGTTTATAGGATCTAGTGTTCCTTAAACAATGGCGAAGGACGAATTCTTTCACCGATGGCCATAATTGCACTTGGATGTGTGTCTAAGAACACTAAAGGGTATTTGTGGCAGAACCTTTCACCACGAGTGAAGGAAAACTTTGTCCTTTTCTTTTATATAATGTATGGACGGAACAAACTGTTATTTTCAATGAATTATTAATAAAATTGCTAAGGTATAATTGGGTCCTTGGGGTTGGGAGAGAGAGATAGAGAGAAACTAAACTTTCTAATCTCAAACACTTATTATCATTTCCCTTTAGGGGTTAAATTCCTTTCAACCTTTTTTGCTTCTTTATACTGTACCAGGATTGTGACAGTTATTATTTTAACCAAAATATTCTGAATTTTCATAGTCATGCAAGAAGGGCAAGAAAAAAAGAATTTTGGTAAACAGAGCTGAGGAAGAAAAATATTCTTTACTTTCTTGATTCTTGAAAAGACCAATAGTTTCATGTGTAAGTGCAAAATACGATGAAGAGGTAAGACTTGACATTCATTGTACCAAAAAAGGGGGGGGGGGGAGAAGGATTGTTCTCCTAACTAGGGCACTTAATTAGGGTACTGTAGCCTCAATTTTGTAGAGATAACCCACCAATGAAACCCAAAACCAGAGTTTCTGATTAAGATACTCTAATTGATGCTTGACAGATAAGAGTGTGAAGGTTCTGTCTGTGTCTTTTAAAGGGTTCATGACTTACCCATTTGATTTTGTGCCTTATCTGCAATACAACACCCCAAAAGACCACACAACCATACCACTACCCACAAATAAAAACAATAGACTTAGATTTTATCAGTGAGAAGATCTCAATTGGAGACATTTTCATTCACTTCCACATGACATTTGGCTTAGATGCCTTCTTCTTCCATTATAACAAGCCTATTCTTATTTAAGTAGCTAATGGAGAGAAAAAAACAAGAAAGCTTTAATGGTAATCTGTTTTCTAAATGGGACATCTCTTTAATGAGGTTTGAATTGTAAAGATAAGAGGAAAGCTTAACTACTATAATTGAACCATGAAATCCAAAATGAGACCCTGTCATGATGGATGATGCCCTCTTATTCTTATGACCTTTCCACAATTAGGGAACAGAGGTCACTGCCAATATAAACATGATCAAAACTAGGGGACAAACCCATTCACTTCCACAAGAACTTTGGGTGAGATGCTTATTTTTCCAAAACTACAAACCAACTCTCATTTAAGGGTTGTTTTTGCTTATATGATAATAATATTTAAGAAGCTTTAATGGTATTTTGTTCTCTAATGAGACATCAACTTCAAAAAGTTTTGGAACCAATACCTCAATTCTAGCTAAAAAAAATGCCTTGCAAAAGATAAAAGAAGCTTGGAGAAACTGATTCCATATGTGATGTGAGTGAAGTCAAATAATTGAACCATGAAAATCCGGAAAGAAAAGCTCTGTCATGAGGGATAGTTGTCCTGTTCTTCACAATTCACTTGATGGATAAGACGTATCAAAAGGGGGGCAATATCTAGTGACCTCCAATTTCATGTGTTTCAAAAGTGGGGTAGGGAGCAAAACTTGGGATGAGCAACTACATTTGTAGGGAATGGATAGAGAAGATACCAAGAATTAGAAGAAACATATGTGATGGGTTCTGGGTTGGGTCTATATGCCATAAAGATTGTGTTCAAGAGATGCAGCATACCCTGTGGCTATTCTCATGTATGTTCAAGCTTCATAATGTTTGAAGAAAGAAAGCTTTTATAGAATCAACTTACTGGTTATTGCTCATAGTGAATCTGATCCTAACCTTGATCAATCAATCTAGTCTATGAAATAAGCACCTCTTACAAACATGAAATCCATATATATTACACAAATATCCATTTAGTCCTGTTTATCTCCCAACTACTGCCATTTAAACTCTTGCAGATGTGGGAAAAATCACTATTCTATGGACACTGATAGATGTAATAACAGCATTATTTGAAAGAAAAAAGGGAGGTGTGATCACATATATTGATGGGTACATGCTCGACACACATTGATTGCTGCATTGGAGTTGTCGATGCTGATTTGGAAGGATGAGTTTGACTAGTTTTGATGGCTTGTGAGTTGTGACTTGTGTCTTGGAAAAGTTGATGCTCAATTTGAATCTCTATTTTCTCTCTCTTATTTGTTTCCTAGTTACTTTCCCAGTTTTTCTCCTGCAACTCATGAGGATTTTGGTAAAATCATGATGGGTTTATTTCAACACTCCCCTTGCATATCTTAATATACATACATGCTTGACTAATATATATATATATATATATATTTATTTAATATGAGAAAAACTAAAAACTCCGCAAAGCGAAGGTAAGGCTGCGTACACTATGACCCTCCTTAGATCCTGCAATGGCGGGAGCCTCGTACATTGGGTACACTCTTTTTATATGAGAAAAACTAAAAACTTACGAAAATAAAAAGGTTTCCACATCCTTGTTCACAAAAGCCGAGAGCTTATGCACTCTTGCCCTACCTGCCCATTTATGAGCAATAGAAACATCATTCCTAATTCTCTCAACCACAGACATAATCAAAACATTTCATGAGTTGGTGAGCTCATAGAGAAAATTAAATATTTCCCAAGGACAGCCCCCATTCTATCACATCTTGACAGTCCGTCCAAACTACTACATGTGCCTACCCCTGTTATTTTGCTCCTTGCATCCCCTGATAAACTCCTAGTAACTTTGATTCTTCTGAACTCTCTACAAAACTATTATTTATATATGCTGCAGTTAAATGAGTGCCAAACAACAAAATAGAAGCCCATCCTACATGTCCATTTGTTCTCCCATAGCTGCCATCGCAAATAATAAAACACGACTCCCCTTCTGATAACCTAAGATAAGCATTTCTATCCTACACATCATCATCTAAACAAAAGAGTCTAACTGGTCAGAAATCACAGGAAGGATTTTCAAATCGTAAACCCATTTCAAAATAGTTCGAAGTAATAAGGATGGGTAGGGTGTCTGATGTCCATTTGACTTATGTTGTGAGGATTCTATGGGTTTGAAACTGGTAGATGGTTATGGTCTGCTTGCATGTCGCTGATAGGTGTATCCTTCATGCATGGTGATTGCCTGCAACCATTATGTTCGAGAAACTGTCTATGTTTGAATTAAGATTATACATGCTTAACTAATACTGTTTGCTCGATATTACTTTGTTAAAAATACTGAGTAATTGAAGAAGGCATTGATGCTGGATTTGAAATGACACAAGCTTTACTAAAGTTGCTTGCTTGCAACCTCAACATTATAGGCCTGGAAATCTTAAACCTTCTATCCTACATACCTCCTTAGTACTCAAACTCATGATATTAATCAGAGGTTTAACACTTAAAGGCAGCTCACTTGCATATACTAATAGGTGAATCCTATGTTAGAATAGTTGTCGATCCCTGAATCGAGATGCTGAAAGCTTAACTATTGTTAATTGGTTGGGGCTACCATGTCTAGCTGCATGCATTCAATTTGAACTATTGCAAGAGTTAACATCTACCCTTGAGCTTCCTCATTTTGTGATTTTTTCAATAGGAAGTCAAAATTACATATGCGCAATCCTAATGCGATGGACATCGACACCATAGCCTAGTAGGACAAATACTCAAGATCCAAAGGACAAGACAACTCCTAATCCCCTGCAATCTTTTTGTCAAAAGTGTTTTGCTATTTGTCAGCCTCAGTGGTCTGCTCCCTTTGGTGAATACTTGAGATCAAAAGACTTAACAAATTCAGCAGAAAAACAAATATCCAGAAGTACATCAAATAACTCCCAGTTCCAAGATGATCTACACCATAGCTTCAGCATTTGTCAGCACTACCAAGTCTTCAATATCCGTAACATCAAAATACTTGACATCAAAAGGCTTAAAAAAATTCAATTGAAAAACAAATATCCAGAAGTACATCAAATAACTCCCAGTCCCAAGATGATCTACATAACCGCTTCAGCATATGTCAGCACTACCAAGTCTTCAATATCCCTATCCTTAGCGGCATTGATTATCCCATTAGAGAAAACCCTTCTACTACTTGTGCGTTGTCCCCTTCGTATTGTTCCCACCTGCTAAGAGAAAGAAACACCAGGGTCTCTTAAGATCCACCCTGTACCACCATCTTCTGTTGTGAGGCTGAAGGCACCATCACAAATTATGGTATTTTTACCTGTTGTCTGTAGCAATGGCCAATAAGGGAGGTTGAGGCATCTTCTTTCCTTCATTTAGTGATTCCTTTTCTGAACATGTACAAAAAAGGATTTCACAATCAGCAGTTCAGCACAAACGTTGTTGATGGTTGAGAACCGCATTTGGTTTACTATTATTGAAGAAGTTACAAATGATCTAATGGGTGTGAATGATGCATACTGCAACTGAAAACCAAATTCCTTCTATTATTATACTTGAAATCGGCATTTAGCATGTGTAGGAGAACACCATTTAATTCTTATAAAAAGATCTAATGCCCTAATGGTGGACCAAGCCATATTTTTAATGCGAAGTCAGACAAGAAGAAAATATGCAACAGGAATTCCTTGTCAGTGACACCATAGTGTATCCAGAGTGTAGTCCTCTTTACTACCTTCCAAAGAAATAATATTAGATTTGGCAGGATTGCAAGTTTCCAGATCACAAACCACCAGGTCTTTAATGAAGAAAAGAATGGAACCATTTGATTGTTCTCTTGGTTAAGAGCAAAGGCCACAGACTTGGTTGACAACAAATCCGTTTGGGTAGCCTTTTAGGACAGAATCAAGAAAAATATTAGAAAGATATTGATGGGATTTAAATGTTGCTGATGAAAGTAGTCAGAAAAATCTCAAAAATTACTGAACACTTCCAGGATAGCCGATTATTCTCAAAATGCATTAGATCTCTCACCCAAACAAACTCAAGGAAATCTACGACAATCAGATGGATTCGAAAATGTTCGAAGGTTGGAATCCATGGGTCATCCCAAATCCAAATATTGGTCCCATTACCAACCTTTCTGCCTACCAACTTCTTTGAAATTGGAAGGCAATGATAAATTGATCTTCAAGACAGCATTACTTCATTAGCAGGGCAATTCGATCCAATACGGAAAATACCTGGACTTTAGGGCCTGTGCCTAGGAAGCATTTTCATTTAATAACAATCTCCAGCCTAACATGACTATTAGGCAAATATTGTGCACCTTCACATCCTATAACCCAACTCACCTTCTTCCTTTCTTCTATAGATATCATTCCAAGGCCAGCTTCCTGTTCCCCTTTCTATTGTCTTCCCCATTCCAAAAGGAGGCATTTACTTTGTTGAGGTCACTGACAACCTTCTTAGGTAAAAGCTGAGTGCTCATACAGTACGTAGAGATCGATGCTAAAACACTTTGAACTAAGACTCCTCTCCCAGCTTGTGATAAAGTCCTGACAGACTTAAGAGTTCAATCTGGCTTTGACCCTGTCAATGATATAGCATACATCACCTGATCTTTTCCTAGAATGATCTAGAATATTATCCAAATAATTTTCACCCCTGGTAGCATGCATTCGTAACTCCCTGAGTATGGGATCACATAGACCCAGATCAGCCCACTTCTAATAGAATTAATTTTTTGACATAAAGACACAAGAAAAAAAATTTTGAACCTGCTTGATTGTTTCAAGATGATGAGTTTCTAGCTCTGGCAAAATGAAACAATCGTTGACAAAAAGCAAGTGGGAGAAAATGACAGATGTCCTAGGAATTTTGGAATCTTGGAAGCCTCTACTGGAGTGGTACTGGGTCAAAAGCCTTGACAAACCTTCCGTACCAATTATGAACAAGAAAGGACTCTGAGGATTCCCCTGCAGACTTTGAGTGGGGTGGAAATTTCCATGGCAAGAACCATTGATTTTCACCAAGAAGGAAACCGTTTTAAGGCAAGTATGAACCAAAGAACACCAACGGTCTATAAGCCTAGACTTCTCATAATACCTAGTAAGAAGGGGCACTCCATATGGTCATAGCACTTGGACATGTCAATCTTGAGAGCTATTAGCGCAGTCTTCCACGATTTTCTTTTAAAGAGTTTACAAATCTATCTTACAATGATTGTATTATCAGAGATTTGCCATCCTTCAACAAAGGCAGCTTTGACCTGGGAGATATTTTCTCTAGTTAAGTCCTCGGTTTGTTTGCAAGTATCTTGGATAATACATTATACAGAAAATTGCAGAGACTGATAGGTTGATAATCATTCACACTTCACAAGCAGTGAGATTATCCTGTTTTGGTATGAGAGCAATTGCCATGTGATTCAACCCAACAGGCAAGGTTACCAAGGAGAAAAACTATTGAACCAAGTGGCTTACATCCATGCCCACTAAGCCCTAAAAAAAACATACAAAGAAACCTAATCGGAACTTGTCAGGTCCAGGTAGGTGTCTTGTTCTTCTTCATGTTCTTAAGTATATCAACGACTTCCTCGTGTGCAGAGGATCTCAATCAATGATTGTTAATGATAGGATCCATAGTTGTCACAGCGTCTAGGCGAATCAATGCATTGGAGGAGACCTGGACACTAGACGACCAAAACGCCCGCCTAGGCGACCAAGGCGACACTAATTGTCAAGGTGCCCGGATGCCAAGGTGGTCACCTAGGCGACGCCTTGACAACTATGAAAGAATCAAATAGATTAAAGATCTCCTCTCTATAGGTTTTATGCTCTTGAATAAACCCTCAGAGAACTTAATGAAGTGGCCATTAATATACTTAGGGTTTTCAAGAACCAAGCAATCAGAGTTTGTAATACAATTGATAGTTGATACACACACTTCTTCTATGGAGGGTTACCATGTGAAAAAATCGTGTGTTACTATTCCCAGACTGTACCCACTCACATTAGAATCTCCGGAACCAGTACAGCCCTTCTAACTAAAGCACTTAATGATATTCCTTTAGGCTGAACGATAAGCAGCAACAGAAGAATCTTGGCCATCCTCAAGGAAAGAAAGATTCCATACCATGTCTAAGCCGCTCTTCCCTTCTCAAAATATTTGTTTTAAGAATGATTTGCCCCTGTATCTTAGAGAGTATTTCTCCAGTATAGAGTAATCGAAAGAGAAACCCACTATCCAAATGTTAGAGACCACACTCTTAGAGTCAGGTTTTTCTAACCAAGTAATTTTAGTAAAGTTTACTAGAGGCAAGGATGGGGTCCCCAAAGGCTAAAAGGAAGGTTTATAAGTAAGAAAAGGCAAATATGCCTTAGACAAAACTTGGTGAGCGAATATATAAATAATGGTACCATTGCTATCGACTTTGTAAAGTCAGAAAGGAATGTAGCAAACATGCTTACAAAACCTCAATTCACCAAGGCTATTCATGAGACATTTAAAGAGATAGGCTTAAGGCCCATGTCATAAGTCAAAGTGATGGATACCCAACCTATGTGATAGGTGCAATTAGGTTTAAAAGGTAAAAACGAAGTCACTAGATGACTTGACTAGTACTATCATAATGGGCTTATTCCGGATTAGATGTAGAAGATAGTACTTACCACAATGAACAGAAGGATGAATAATGCAAGACCAGACTTTCTAGACGTAATCTCACAACAGGATCTCAAGGACATATTCAAATTTCCAAAGTCAACAAGTCAAGAGAAAAGTCAACATATGGGGTAGTTTGAGAGTAATTAGAGAATTACAGAAAAGTGTAAAAGTGAAATTAAATCAAATCAGTATGTTAGATCTTCACCAAGCTCGGGTCGAATCTTCCCCTTGTATAGCTTCACTAACCCCCAAAATATGGTTCTAATCTAATGGTTAGATTAGGAGTAATTAGAAGAACAAAATTTCTGGAATTCAAAGTTGCAGGTTTAGGAGATTTTAAGTAGCACACAAACCACTGTCAACCCCACCCCCCCAAAACAGAAGTCTAGTTTCCCTCTTGGGACCCTTTTGATATCCCAAAAGCTGGGAATGATCAGAGTATTAGATTGGGCTCAACAGTAATATAACTATACTCTGAAATTTAAGCCAGAACAGGATATGCGCTGGTATAAGAAATCAGAAATTAAACACAGAGCTGATCTTACCTGATGTTTGGAATATGATAACAGATGCAAGATCAGTCAACCCTATTGACAATCAGAGAACAAACACAATCCAGCAGCATTGGTAATCGACAGAACTCAAAACAGTAGGTGTATGGCAGTAAAACAGAGAAGGGGAAGAAGAAAACTCGAGCTTGAAACCTCTCTCAGGTTCACCCACTGTCTCCCACAGCTAATTGAGGCTTAACCAACTCAGAAAACTCAATAATCAAAACGTATCTGGCCTTGTGAACCTTACATTGTATTTATAGACCTCAAAACATACTCCTACTCATACTATGAAAACTTAAAACAAACTATTACTCTAATTAGGACAACTTAGCTGAAAATAAAAACAACTATTAAATAACTTCTCCTACTTCTACTAGGAATGAAAGTAAAGCTAATTAGCTACTACTAGCCCACGCGAGCTAGCTAGTCAGCCCAGTCCAGACGGCTTGCTATTAAGTCCATATGTGGACAACCTCGGTTCAGCTGCTACCCTTCTTCTTGCGGCTGTATTTCAGCCCAGTATACTTATCTACATCAATGAGGGTGGGCCTTGGTGCAACGGTTAAGGTTGCTCCACTGTAACCAAGTGGTCACGGGTTCAAGTCTGGAAACAGCCTCTCTGTGAAAACAGGGATAAGGCTGCGTACATTAGGACCCTCCCCAGACCCCGCAGTGGCGGGAGCCTCGTACATTGGGTAAGCCTTTTTTTTTTATACTTATCTACATCAATGGGAAACAGCCTCTCTGCGAAAGCAGGGGTAAGGCTGCATACATTATGACCCTCCCCAAGGTCATAAGACTCTTAATCAGCCAAGGCTCATGTCATATGGAGATATGTTAACTGTAGTGCATACTATATGCTGACCTAAGTGGATGTAGGGGGTGAGGCCATCTCCGATGAGAATTTGACGAGCAAATTCTTTAAACATTCACGAGTCCAAAATGAGGGCAAGGCCAAAATGTCCATAATATAAAAAAGGGTGACTGCAACATCAGATGGTAGGATATGGATGGTAAGTCAGTCGGTTACACCAATGAGGACAGGTTCAAGAAGTTTGACTTCACCCACACTCTATAGCATGGCTTATCAAACCTAGTGTAAATTCAAGTTTGGCGTCTATAACAATATGTCCTACCATTCTAATATGCTTAGACTATTTTTTAGTTTTTTTTTCACCGGTATTTTAAATCTTGTGGGGAATTGTTAGTTTTAAATCAATTTTTTTAAACGAATGATGATTCAAAACACTTTATTCAATTTTGGAGACTCTTTATGTCTCCCCATAAATACTTCTTAATCTCTCCAGTTGCTAGAGAATATTTACGTAGTCTTACTGTTTTCTTCAGTTTTTAAAGTCTTATCTTAAAATCTCCTCTTAATTCCTCCTCTCAAAGTGTTTTCCTACCGATATTAGTAGAGGAGGGCTTTAGCCTTCTAAGCATTAATCAAGTCCTTCTTGAGTCATCCGTGTTTAGGTGTTGATATTCTTGCTATTCTTTGTTTTTGAGTTTTGAAAGTGATACTATTGTGAGTACTGTCCTTTAGTTTGAGCACAACCCTGTAGTACTTGAAGAGGTCTAGTAGTCGAGTGCACGATTATTTGGGGAGGCAAGGACTGTTTTATCTTGGAGGTCAATTCCCAATACTCTCAATTGCACTATAGAGCGCGTCTACGGTCTTAAGGACAGTGTCAAGTGACACGACTCAGTCTATCAGTTTTTCTAACAATTTTTGTTACAGAATTATGAAAATTTCATCCAAGTGATAGATTAAAAGTTTTCGTACCGTAAAAGCAACAATTAGGTTTGATCTCTAACTATTCTGACATATAATTCCTACAACTTTTCTTACATCCTTTTGCGAGGCCAACCTTCAACTGAGGAGATGATGAACCTCGCATCTTAATGTAAAAGTTGTAAGTTGACATCCGTTGTCCATGACAAATTAAGACCTCCACATTGCCCTTTTGATGGTTATGAAGAAAATTTTGGATTGTTTGAAACTGTTCAACTTCCTCTCCTATTCTGTTGACCCCATCCAAAATGGAAAAACAAATATGGCCCATGAACGGCAAGATGTTCTATAAGGGTTTTGTTTTTCTGTTGTCTTCCAGAGCCTCTGGTGACGAGGGGTAATATACGCATATACTACGAAACAAATAAAGCATCGATAGAAATGTGATAAGTAAATAGCAGAACAGAAATCTAAAACTCATACAGAGAGACAAGGATAGTGATGCAGTAACTAGAAGGTAAGAATAAACAAAAGGCAAATAGTGAAAACAGAATCAGAGAACCGAGAAGGTAATCTATTGAAGCCCTTGTGTATGACAACATTTTGAAATGCTTATACATGCAGAAAAGAAATTTGCAATATGAAATGCATCCAAAAAGAATGTAAATATGACTATAAAGAAGAAGACTATGAGTGCAAGAGTGAATGGCAAAAACATATACATAACAATGATAGGGGAGTTAAAGAGGGTATACTCTGAGAAAAATTTCTTACTTGAGAGTGTTCATGATCGATCCATGACATGCTTCTGTTCCCACTCTTTTTTTATGGTGAAAAAAGCTGTGGCTGCATTACCAGCTCTATGAAAACTTCCCATCACCCCAATCTGGTTCCTCTAAAAACTTTGGTTCTCTCGATTTCAACCATCAAACTGTTCTTTCCGAAAAACTATGGATTACATTCTGCTCCAGCTTTTCTTTCATAATTGAGCACCAATGGCTTCACCGTCTCGATCGCCTGAAAATCTAGCTCACGCACACCATCTTATCTCCGCAACAGAATGGGATATGATCATATGAAGTTCCTGAAACCCTTTCCGTTCTCGATGATCCAGGACTCCTTCACCCAAATTCCATTGCCACATACCAGAATCTCATTGAAGGCTTGTTGCAAGAATGCAAGGTAAAAGTATGACTTAATTACCAAATTTATCCTTCGATTTGCTTACTTTTAAGGAAAAATATAGGGACACCCCCTCAACTATGGCCCATTTTCATGTACACCCCTCATCTTTAAAACCTTTCAAACACGCCCCCTCATCTATATTGAAAACATGTAAATTAGTCCATCAAACTTTAAGTGTCAATACTCACCCAACCATTTTTTAGGACTAGATTGCCCAAATTAAAAGTTTGAAAATGAAAATACCTTTTAGGGGTAAATACAACGGATCCGGATCTACTACTTCCGAGCTGCCCCTACTATCGTGCATCCCAGACACAGCAAGGTGGTAAAGACCGCCTTACCCCTGCTCGGGCCAATCCACATCATGTCTTTCCTAGTAATGGTTCGATTCGCCAAATCATCCTTCAATGTGACACATTAGGTGGTCAATCCACGGAGGCTTCTAGGGTGAACCAACAACAATCATTACTCGTAAAAAAGATTAGGGGCAAGAGAGAGATCTACTTGGTTACATGGTCTCTACATAAGGGTCTGTGCCAATGGGTGAGCATGCCTGGGTATCTACCCATGGGGCAGAGGCGTCATCTCACGGTAACCTGTGAGAGGGTGTAGGAAACACCAGCAAGTAGAGATTTTTTTCAAGAGTTAAAAAGGCCTTTTTAAATAAGTCGAAGTCTTTCTATCTTATAATCTGTCTATTAGCATGTTAATTAGAGGTGGTGTTCTGGGTATTTTAGATATTCTGTGGATATCAAAACAAACAGCATGTTCTATTTCCTGTGGATGTGTTGTAATGCTTTGATCTTTAGATGATCAAATCCTAATCCTTTGATGTTAATAAAGTGATTTAAATTGATTCATGACCTTCAGCTCCTGCCCATTAGTTTGGTCCAGTCCTTGACCAGCTTTACTCCTGCTTTCAGAGAGGCTGTTTTCAGACTCGAACCCGTGACCATTTGGTCACAATGGAGCAACCTTTATAATTGACCCAAAGACTGATTCTGTTTTAACCCTGAGCACCAAAGGTGATCAGATGGGGAATCCAGCATTACACAATATACTTACCAGAAAAAAAAGAAGGGAAAAGACCATTAGTTTCAGCCTACTACCTCCTAATCCAACAGAATAGTAAAGAACAGTTAATTTAATCATCCATTGAATGCCAGGATTGGAATAGTTACAAATTAATATATTACAGACAAGGAGGCTTTGATGCATTTCAGAAACTTTTGATGCTTCAAAAAAGATTGAACAGTTCTAATCATTCACTGATGGATTAGTATTTGATAAAGTTGTCAGAATTACAGTGGACATGGCAACTCCATCATGTTACAGCTCATAAGAAGTGGTTTCCACAGGCCAAGTCCAGCATCTCTTCTTCCTCAGTTATCTTAACTGGCACTTGAAGCTCTGAATGTTAAAATTACTCTACAAATTGTATCTTCAAAATTTGCTCACCTGGCCTGTTGTTGAAGATGATGTTAGCGTGAAACACGAAAACATGGCATTCGTTGAAGACCACTAAACCTTTCCATCCTTTAAAGGGAGGTGAAGGTGCTTCTCATCTTTCATGGTTGTTGAAGATGATGCAGAAACAGAATTAATGCCTTTAGAGGGAGATGAAGGAGGAGAAGGAACATGCCTGGGCAACATCTGTTCCCAGTACACTTTTGGCAACCTTGATGCTTCTGAGAGAACAAAGAAGGTGAGAAGACTCAACAGAAAACCCTTGTGCCACAACCCTGACATCTCTCTGTACACTCAAAGACTACCCACAGCCCTTAGCTTTAGAGAAGAACTAGTGAGTTTGTGACAAACAGACATGTTGATTACTCTATGAAAGCTGCCAACTAGTCTGCTAAGGAAAGATTTCTCAATGGCAGACAAAGCCTATTTGATAAATATAGTATATAGATTCTCACTCATGCTGTTGTACTTAATTATCTATTACTCTATTAGAAGTAGGAGTTCATGTGCATTATTAAGAGGTTTTCTTATCCTCTGGACCACCAAAAGTTGGTTTAGCCTTGGAATTCTAATAAGAAATCCAATTTTCTTTTACAGATTGGAACCAAAGGTTGGTTTCCAGAAACTTGCTGTAAGTGGTCATCCAACTCTAATCAGTGATACTACTAATGATATAATTACTTGAAGAGTCATTTAATTAAGTTGATTTTGTTTATGAGGTATCAGATCCATACATTGCTTCTGCAATCTTACAAGCAGTTCAATCCATGTAGAAGGTTAAGGCGCGTTCGATGGGTTATCTTAGAAGATTTCCTAAACGAAGAACGCTTTTACCCCTAATCATCTCATACATTGTATCCTCTAAACCTAATGTGACTTTAAGATTCCCCCCCCCCCCCCCCCTATTAAAGTTCCCTTTCTGTCTAAGGTAAAAATGAACTCATTCAAACTGAAGCTCCTTTATTCCCAAGTATCAATCATGAAAACATGAGGAGAGGCTTTGAGGTTCATTTTTAGAAAGGTGAGAAGCCAGACAAGCCCCAAAAGAAAAGTTAAAGGAAAAGCTAAAAAATAGTTTCAGAGAAGCATCTTTGCACTTATGTATACAGTTTTACCAACAAAGAAGAAAGTTTAGCAGTTGTGTCAGGTGAAGTGAGATATTTTTATGCATTTTTCAATTTCAGAAGTTGATGCTTGTCGGATGAAGATATATTATCTTTGTGTGGATGTCTTGTGTTAGGATGAATTGGTTGGTGAGCTGTTCATTCCCTCCTAATTGGGACCACTCTGCTCAAAGAACACTTACTTCTCATGGCAGTTTATGTGGAAGCTGTCTATCTTAAGGCTAATTCCTGGCTTTTTTTCTCTATTGGAAACTGTATATTAAGGCTGTGTTTGGTAAGCATTCTTGAAATGCATTCTGAGATGCTAAAAACAACTGCTGTTTCTTTGAGTAGGGATCATCAAATGGTCCCCCTACTCATAACAACAGTGGCCTAAAATTATAACAACAATTTTTTTGGTCATGAAATGCAACTAGGTGAGTCTGCAACCTGGCTAGTACAGCATCAAATTTTTCCGAGTTCGAGTTTTTTGTAGAGTACCCATTTGGTAACAAACTGGATACAGGTTTTATAATCGTTGGATTCGATAATCCGAGGCAGTGATCCTAGTTCTGTTGTATCCTATAAGCACAGTGTTAATGGGTTAAACCCATTTGAATTTGAGGCAGTTTCCAATCTTGGATCTTGGACATAGAAAGTAATGGCTTTTCCATTCTCCTTTCAAGATCCCAAGTCACTCTCTTAGTGGTGTTATCATTGATCTTCACTTGCACACAATAATGTAATTCTCCATCAATTGGTGGCAATGTTTTATGATTTTTGTCCTATTAGTTTGTTTTGATTATTGCATAGCATTCTGCTCCACAAAGCATTGCAAGTCTTGGAACCTAATCATAAAGCCATTCTTTTATCTTTAGTCTTTATGTTTCACTGTTCTCCATCAAAGCTTCTCAGTATGAGCTGGATGGACAACAAGCCAATCAGAATTCTAGAACAGTTATCCTATAATTCTCCATTGGGTCAGGTTGGCAAAGTCCCAACCCTAATCCATCCAAAACATTAAATGGAAATGCTAAGTAGACCAAATTGAAAGCAGTCTCCATAGGACCAACCCCTTGTTTGGGATCTAGAGCAACCAAAAGAAGCCCTAGCTAAAGAGTGGAGAACACTTCCAAGTAGTACAAATGATTGGAATTACCATCTTTAGATGAAACCCTAATAGCTCTCTAGCTGAAATCATATACATTTATTTCATATAGGCAAGGGCTTGGATTGGGCTTGGGCAGGGAGGTGAAAATCTGAGGCTGGTCTGATCTGGGCACCTAGACCTTCCTTCTTAGGCCATTTCTCACAACCAGAACTGCCCAAAAGGCACAGTGCCTGCTTTATAAGTTACCAGCTCACTGAGGTACCCACTGATTATATTATAAAAATAATTATAAGTATTTACCCGCAGTCCCAGGCGGCTTGACAAGTCTAGGCCGCTGGCCATAGGCCCAAGCACCCAGAACAGCCTGTCAGTAAGCCCAGAACAACTACTGTAAGCCCATTAAATCAATTTTAGGCCCAGTAACATGTCAATTTTGTGTGCAATATCATGAGCTGCCCCGTGAAAATCCTGCATCGGGCTCGTCTCCAGGGAGGCATCCAATGGCGCTAGGCCACTGGGTGTGCGGGGAGATGTGCCCTTAGGCAGTGGGGTCTCTGGAGAGGAGCCGAACCCTACGGGTTGTTGGCACACATCTTTGCATGTCCAGCAGTCCAGCGCTGTCTTGAGCGCTGGGGTCCTTGGAGAGGAGCCGAACCCTACAGGTGGTTTTCTAAAAATAAGAAAATAAAATATGGAGAAAAGATTTGGACTCCATAGTTTGAAGCCATCCACCGCGGAAAAGGGATAAACACTCCTTCCTTATTTAACATAGATCCCGAAGTACCCTTCAAGTCACATTATTGCTGCCATCATTACTCTCTTTTTTTTCTCCACCAACCAGAAAAATTCTCCCCATTAAATAGATATATGTTAATTTTCATATAGATGATTTATTTTTATTTTTACATATATGTGGTCAATGGTTATGGGAGATCGCTTTATAATGAAAAGTTCATTATGGTTTGCATAACGGTCTCTTTCATTTTCAAGCAGCCTGATTCTATTGGCATTAGGGTCCTCTATTGTCGAGCTGCCCCTACTGTCATGTGTGCCTCAGGCACAGCGAGGCGGCAAAAAGATCGCCTTACCCTTGCCCAAAATGGGGGTAAGGCAGTCTTTAGCATCTCGCTGTGTCTAAGATGCACGATAGTAGGGGCAGCTTAGAAGTAGAGGATCCGAATCCGGTTCTATTGTCCTAACTTTATGTCCTTTTGCAATTCAAAGTGGGGAAATTTAAGAGAGTTTAATCTCTAGTATTAAAATTATTGGTCTTATGCATCTCTTAAGTCTTACAATAAAGACATTTTTGCCATGTCACTGCTATTAAGGAATCCTTCATTGTCCAGATCCAGGGTCTCGAGGAGTTGGTTCCTACTGAAAAAGTCACAAATAAACTCATTGAGTTAAATAATACCCTCAAATTGTTAGAATAAGTAGAGGAAGCTTTCTGATGTCACAAATGATTAACTCTCACAAGTAAGTTCACCTGCATGTATGTGCAAATGATCCATACTCATTCATTAATACGACACGCTATGATATGGAACAATGAAATTTTTTTTTGGTAAATATAGAGCAATGAAATTGATAGCCCTAAAGGTGAGACGAAGGGTATTAATGAAAATAAAAGACACAAATGGTTACCTCTCACATGTACGTTTATCAGTACGTACATGATCCATTTTCCCTAAAGGTATACGGTATACTTCTACTTCCCTGTGTAATTTTAAACTCCAACAAGGGCCGAGTCTCCTGACACATCTTAAGTGTCACCAACAATGGTGTGTGGTGAATGGTGTGCAGTGACGACAGTTAGATATCACTCTCAGATAACGGGGAAATAAGTGAGGAAAAAAGGGGGAGAGGGAATCTTTTGACGGCACCGTCTACTCAGTCAGTCCTCACCACCCACTCGTCGACCCCTGCTCTCTCTCTCTCTCTCTCTCTCTCCACAGCTCACACTTCTCTCACTCATACACTCTCTCACTCACAGTCTCCCACTCTTCCTGAGAAGAGAAGCTTTAGCATCAAAAATTAAAAATGGCTTCTACATTTTCCATCATCTCTCCCCATTTCACTCCTCTCCTCTTCTCCCATTTGCTTCTCTTCCACTTCTTCCTTCACACCCACCCGCCCCTCGTCTCCGCCCTTAACATCACAGCCCTCCTCTCCCCTTTCCCAGATCTCTCCATCTTCAACAACCTCCTCACCACATCCGCCGTCGCCTCAGATCTTTCCCTTCGCTCCTCCCTCACTCTCCTCGCCGTCCCCAACCGTTTCCTCAGCTCATCCGACCTCGTTCGTCACCCTTACGCCGTTGCCGACGTCCTCCGCTTCCACGTCCTCCTCCAGTATCTCTCCTGGCCTGACCTTCTCCAAGTCCCTCCTAACGGCAAGCTCGTCACCACTCTCTTCCAGGCCACCGGCCGTGCTACCGCCGACCTCGGCTCCGTCAACATCACCCGCAACCCCTCCGACACCACAGTCTATGTTCGCTCTACCAATTCTTCCTCCTCCACCACCCCAATTCCCATTCTCTCTCTTGTCAAAACCCTCCCTTACAATGTCTCCATCTTCACCGTTAATTCACTCCTTGTCCCCCCCGGCTTCGATCTAATGGCCTCCGAGAACCAACCCCCTGTGGGTCTCAACATCACCGAGGTCCTGATCAATAGCCATAACTTCAATGTTGCTGCTTCCATGCTCACCGCTTCTGGGGTTGCTAAGGAGTTCGAGGACGACGAAGGTGGAGCTGGGATTACTTTTTTCGTCCCCACTGATATGGCTTTCGCTGATCTTCCCATCATGGAGAGGCTTCAGTCTTTACCTGCTGACAAGAAGGCTGTGATCTTGAAGTTTCATGTTTTGCATTCTTATTACCCTTTGGGTTCACTGGAATCTATAGTGAACCCTGTGCAGCCCACGTTGGCGACGGAGGACACGGGGGCTGGTCGATTTACTCTGAATATTACGAGGGTTAATGGGTCGGTGGCGATCGATACGGGGATTGTTCTGGCCTCGATAACGCAAACGGTTTTTGATCAGAACCCGGTTTCGATTTTTGCTGTTTCCATGGTTTTGTTGCCCAAGGAGATTTTTGGTAACGAACCCACGGGGCCTGCCAGTAGAATTCTGGGAGCTCAGCCTCCGGATGTGTCATTGTCGCCACAGGATTCACCATCCCCTTCGTCTTCGCCGGGTTTTCACGCTGAGATTCGATCGAGTGCGGCTGTTGTTGAGCTATGCAAAGCCATTGCTCTGCTCTGTATATCGTTCAATTACTTGGTCTGGTTGTAATATTTATATAGTATTTAATTTTTTTTGTTTTCTCCTCCTCTTAATCTTAATTTTTTTGGAGGTATATTAATTGGGCTTTCTTGGAATAATTTGAGAACAAAAGCACCAATTTATTGTTTGATTTCTGTTCTTCGATGTATGTTTTCTTGTAAAGAGGCTGTATTCGGTTCCTGTTTTTCTTGGAATTTTCGTTTGGGATGGTCTGTCGGTATGGGTGCAAGCAAGAAGGGGTTTTGTTTCTGTTGTATTACCATAGTGATCTCAAGAACTTGTTTAACTTATGAGAAAGGAATTGACAATTAGCTGTTCCTGTTAAAAGGAAAGGATGAAAGTTTAACCTTTGTAGTCTTGATTTTATTGATTGCCTCTTTTTATGAATACCAAGATAGAAAACTTGAGACAAAATTGGTTGAAATACAAGGCATGTTTCTACACTCTTTACTCATCTCTTCTTGATCAATCTCCATTTTCTGTCTGTTTCTCTTCACCTCATGTCTCCAGTAGGTCCTCCTGAGAGATTGCAACATGGGAGATTGCTATATTGAAGCTTCTGGTGGTCAGAGTCCTATGTGGGAACACCCTGGCCTACAGTTGGAAAGAATTCATCCTGACCTCAAGATTCAGGTGAAGACAGAGTTTATGTAAGATGGATATCGAAGGGTCTCCACAGTGTTGTTTTGCATTGATGTTTAAGGTCATAATTCTCCTTGTTGAATTACAGTGATTATTCGATTTAAACAAGAAAAATAGAAAACGGTAATGGAGCCCAACAACATAGATGCTAAAAGTCAATACATGTATTCGTTTTTCTATACAGAAAAGGAGAACAAAATAATAAGTACATAAAATTTTTTCAAACAAATTATGATGATGGAATATCTAGAGGTTTACATATCATTATCTAAATATCCAATGGCAACAAATCTATGTATGGTATAGTTCCTTTTCTTATGCAAGTGCACAATCATGAAAACTCAGAGGAAGAAGAAGAGACAAAGAGTCATAGATAGCAAAACAGTGATTGAAAAATTACTCTGTTTCTTCATCAGTTTGACTAGTGAAGAATAATCCATTTCAATAACCATCTCATTAACTATCTGAACCCATTTCAATAACAGTCTCATTAACTATCTGACATATCTAGAATTAGTTGGAGTAGAAAAGGAACTGGGAGATGCTGACAAAAGCAAATGTGATGGAAGCAATGGCCACGCGTATGGTGACCTCTCTCTTTTGTCTGTTTAGTCTATCTTTCATACATACACACACGGAGACAAAATGTGCACACTAATTCCTTTTTCTTTCTCCATGTGATCCCGCTCTTTTGGGTGCTCAGCTATCCAGTCCTATTGACATTTCCTGTTTTTAGAAGAGTTTGGTTCTACTTTTGATTTTTTGCTTTTTCTACTTGGTGAAATTCATCTTTTGGTTTAGACCAACAAGCTTGTGTTTTGTAGCCATTATTTGGTTGCGAAGTGCCTGGTTGACAATTGTTTATTTTGATTTATGTTTTATTCAGGAGGACTTACATAATAACGGTTCCACTAACCAAGCTTGGATCCCCCTGTATGGAAGGGTGTTTTGTCTTTGAGTTGAAAAGATGACCTATGATCTGTATACTGCAGCTGCCTATTTTGATCCTTTTAGTGGTAGAACCCAATGGCAGATTTCCAGGAAACTTGCCACTGATGCTGAAAGTCCACCGGAGTGATTTCCTAATGTATTGGATATTGATCATAAGACCAGATTCTGTTGGAGGTAATCATTCCTTGTTGTTTCTTTCCAATTATACCTTTCATTAGGCTAATTATTCATGACAGGATATGGATCTTGCATAAAGCTTAATATCTAATCTTTGTATATCTGAAGATGGTTAGGATTTACTCAGGTAGTGTGAAATTTTATCTGCAACTAATTCAGAAACCCTGTGTCTAGGTTCTCGAATGTATAGAGCATTAAAAAAATGACTGAAATCTTATTATTCCTTTTTTCGCACACACACACACACAATAGCAACTTAGCAGCTATTGTTCCATTGATCAGTAAATGAATTTTCTGTTGAAATTAATTCAAGCTTTATTTTTTGTACGTGGATGTCTTTATCTTTTCACATTTCCATTTTACACAACGTTGTTTATGATGTACATCTGGAGCATGCGTCATCAATCAATAGTGACAACAGGACAGGGTGCTAATGAAGTACAACGCATGGAGCATAGAGGTAACAGTGCTGCTAAAAGGCCTCAAATTTGCCAATGTGGTAGCTATAAGTAACGATAGAACCCTTTCCTTGTTAGGGAGACAGGAAGAACTGATGATGTTTCTATTCAACCCCTAAGACAACATATTGTTGGGGATATGATGTCTTGTATTCCGTCGTTTGCATAAGTGGGATGATTCCAAAGTATCCTTGAAATTCCTTACAAAGATTATAGAGGGAAATGAAAATTCAAGTAAAATTTCTTCTTTTGTTTGGGCAGTTGCTTGGAAAGAATTTCCTTCTTGAAAAATCTTCAAAGAAGGTGTTATTTGGGGACTCTGTGCTTCATTAGTTAACAGAAGAACCTAGGGCAACAACAACAACAAACTCAGCCTTATCCCAACTTAATGAGGTTGGCTACATGTGTAGGATCCAACAATGTGCGGAAAACAGGGTTTAACAACCCCCCCCCCCCAAAAAAAAAAAAAGAGAAAAGAGAGATGGGGAAACAGATGAGAGATGAAAAAGGGGAAGGACAAATGAAAGAGGAGTAAAAAATATAAAAATGAAAGATGAAAGCTAGTAAGAGAAAAGAGGCATAGCCCAGCTCGTCAAGAGAATCTCAGCTAAATGGGGTCTACGACATGGATCCTTGACCTCCAGTAGGCTCTGTCTGAGGTCATACTTGTAACAAGCCCTAGCTTATGCATGTCCTTCCTCACCAACCACCACCCTCATAGTAAGCTTGATCCTCGTGGTCTCAGGTGCATTTTTCTTGGCTACTTCGCCACTCATAAAGGCTACAAGTGCTACCATCCACCTCGGCGCTTGTTTGTCACTATGGATGTTGTCTTTCATGAGTCTAGTCTGCAACACCTCTTCAGTGGGAGATTTCTACTACTTAGGTAGATGTGCTGCCTCCTACCTCCTCTTTAGACATATTTCCATCATTGCCAGTTGTTGCACATGACATTGTTTAGGGGGAGATTGTTACTGAACAACCAGGACCAGATTTGCGTGTTTATGTTTAATCTCGTAAAAAACAGACAGACACCACTACCACCACGACACCTACTCTACCTAGCCAGTCGCCCTCTCTTGATCCAGGTTTGCCTTCAACCCCGTTGGTTCCATCTGCTCCATCTGGTAATTCTCTTCCCTCTAGTGCTAATGATCCTTCCCTTGATCCATCTCTTGACTTACCTATTGCTGTCCACAAAGGTAAACGGTCATGTACCCAACATCCCATAACTTAGGTTGTTTCTTATTCTTCACTTTCTCCTTTCTATGATACGTTTGTGTCTTCTTTGTCATCTATTTCTATTCCTTAGAATTGGTAGGAAGCTCTTGCAAACCCACGCTGGAAGGCAACCATGGTTGAAGAGATGCAAGCACTGGGAAAAAATGACGCATGGGATCTAGTTAGTCTTCCTCCACAAAAGAACACTGTCAATTGCAAGTGGGTTTTCACAGAGAAGCAAAAAGTCGATGACACAGTGGATTGCTACAAAGCCAGGCTTGTTGCCAGGGGATTTACCCAGACATATGGGATTGATTATCAGGAGACCTTTGCCCCAGTTGCTAAGATGAACAGTATTCGTGTCATCCTCTCTTGTGCAGTAAATTTGGGATGGGAATTGCAACAACTTGATGTCAAAAATGCATTTCTTCATGGCGAACTTGAAGAAGTGTATATGGAGATTCCCCTAGGTTTTGCATGTCATAATATTCAAGGGAAGGTGTGCTAACTGAAATGTGCATTGTATGGGCTGAAACAGTCTCCTCGTGCTTGTTTGAGAGATTTCACAAGGCTGTGGTGTTTGTTGGCTACACCCAAAGCAATGCTGATCACACTTTGTTCATCAAGCTGTCCGGTGGTAAGATCGCACTTTTCATTATATATACTGATGATATTGTCATCATAGGAGATGATACTGAAGAAATTTCCCATCTCAAGGAATATTTGGGCAATACATTTGAAATTAAAGATCTGGATAAGCTTCGCTACTTTCTTGGCATTGAAGTTGCTTGGTCTACCAGAGGATTGTTCCTAAATCAACCAAATATACCCTTGATCTCCTATTAGAGATTAGTATTTTGGGGTGCAAGCCTTCAAATACCCCTGCTAATGCTCATCTTGTGAGCAAGGATGGTGAATCTGTGGATAGGGGGCGATATCAGAGATTGATGCGGAGGTTAATCTAGCTCTCCCATACTCGGCCAAACATTGCTTATGTTGTCAGTCTTGTTAGTCAGTACATGCATGATCCATACTCCTCCCATATGGAAATTGTGTTTCGTATTCTCCGTTATCTGAAATCTGCTCCAAGATGAGGGCTTCTTTACTCTCCTCATGCTCTTCTACGAGTTGAGGCTTTCACACATGTCGGTTGGGCTGGTTCCCCTGATGATTGCAAGTCTACATCTGGTTATGGCACATTTGTAGGTGGAAACTTGGTTACCTGGAGAAGCAAGAAGCAGGCTGTTGTGGCTCGGTCCAGTGCTAAAGCAAAGTTTCGAGTTATGGCCCATGGTATTTGTGAACTTTGTGGCTCAAAAGTCTTTTAACAGATTTGGCTGTTCCCGTTGTTCTTCTTATGATGCTATAAAGCCATCAATATTGCTCATAATCCAATTCAGCATGATCAGACAAAGCATATGGAGATTGAGCATCACTTCATTAAAGAAAAGCTGGACTCGGGTCTTATCTGCTCCTGTTAAGTCTAGTGACCAATTGGCTAATGTGTTTCCCAAAGGTCCTAATAGTACTGTTTTCCATCCTATTGTGTGCAAGTTGGGCATGTGTGACATTTATGCACCAACTTGAGGGGGAGTGTTGTAATATGGGTGTAAGGGTAGAATTGTCCACATGGATATTTCTGTAATTGTACCCTCTTCCATTCTATTATAAATGAAGGTCTGACTGTGTCTCACTGACATAAGTCAGATTTCCCCAATCAATAGGTTTTTTTGTCTGTGTCTGTTTCCATCCCGTAAGTCCGTTATGTGATATTGTTAAGTAGAAGGACTAAAACTTGATGAAAATTTCTATCATTTGGGGGTTAAATGGTTACATCTCACATGAATTGTCCTTATGTGTGATAATGGACAAGTTGTGAGATCATCCTTTTGGATCACCCCACTTGGCCCATTCACAACCGTTGGATTAAAAAAGAATCTGTTCTACACATATGGACATGTGAAACTTTAATCACTCTTATGAAAGCATTGGCTATACTATACCCCTTTTCTCTATTTTCTGTTTATTCTTCAATATGTATTTCCTGTTCTGTGTTATACACTTATACTCAACATCTGAAACATATTCGAAGACCTATTGTTGCTGCTGGAATATTGTTTGGTTCTTAGAAAAGTGCCATGTTGCTGCTTCGTCAGTTGCTGGTTGGAAAGCGGTTTTACTTCCCTGGTTTTCCCTTGCTGAGATCTTCGAAGGCCAAGAACTGCAGATCCAACCATCAGATCAACCTGTGACAGTAATTTGACAGCCATATACATTCCATACAATATCCCTTCGATTACAGTTTGGAGATCATCGCATAGCTGGGTTAGTTGATGTCCATTAGTTACTATTTTGATTCATAACCTTCTAATTCTGAATTACTTCCATAGTTCTTTAATCAGCCATCAGTTTAGGCTGAAAATCTCAAGAGTTCTTTTCCTCAACAAGGGCTACCTTCGACTGGAAGGCCTAGTCCATCAGATCTGTCAGTTGCTACTTCTGAGATACTAATTCTGTGATTTGGTCTATCTTGGTGTTCTGCCAACAGTAAAGGCTGAGTACTGTCTATTTTCTGTAATTGACTCTTAGCATTGTGTTTCAGACCCTAGATTGTTTGGTGTATTAAGGGTTACATCAGTAGCTGGTAATTGACTGATTTCCTTGAGAAAATGTTGCTGGAACCACTGGTTGAACCCTACTGTTTGTCGGTACCTATGATCCTACTGTAGGTTAGGACATCATTGGCCTAATCCTACATTATTCTCCCAGTAAGGTTCAGAAACCCATTTTAATTTCCTAGTGTGATTAATATACTGTCTTAGAATCCTAATTGGATTAGGAATTTTTATCAGTTCAACTAAAACTGCTACTTATGAGCCCTAGGCAACCTGTGATGATAACCTTTTTTGTTTTTGATCTGAGAATAAAAGTTCTTATTATTATTTTCATTTTAACAATTAAAGAAAGAAAGAAGTATTGATTGTGTGATTATATCAGGGTATTCCTCTATCGATTTAGTCCTGTGTGTCAGTTGAATATGCTCATGGAAGTTGCCAGCTAGTTTGGCTGATAAGGTCTTTGGCTTGTCATGGCCAAGACCTGGGATTGAGTGCTGTCTTCATCCTCCTTATCCCTGCCCCCTCAGGTACCCCCAAAGTACTAAGTGATTAATAAATTGTCTGACTAAAACAAATGATATGCTCATTTGTAGACTTAAGTTCACTTCTTTGGTAGTTGTGATATGTAAATTTATCTTATAGCATTCTTGTACTTTGCAGGTTGGTTTGTCACATGAGTTGCTTGAAACACACCCTGAACTATAGAGTTTCCAGACAAGGAATTTTGTTATGTGAGGCATTATGCTTAGCTTTGAAAACTACCCATACGTATCTACCACGTGCAGTCAATTTGGCAACAGATTTGAGGCATGGGTTGACCCTATTATCCCCCATCAACCCTGAGGAAGAGTAGGGGGAAAAATAGCCAAAAAGTCAAAGATAAGTTTAAAAATATTGGCCATTGAAAAATACACGGAATAAGACCAATATAAGGTGGGCCATATGGTTGCATTGGACTCCAAATTTGACATGTGGCGAATTATGGGGGTCCTATGATTGAATGGCTGAAACTTGCCACATCATTTGCTATGTGGCTGAATTATGAGGGCTGTTATGCCAAGGCTGGTCGAATGATAGTTTGCCAGACTTGCGCCTTCCTATTATGCAGTTCCTTTCTGTAATGAGCAATGCTCTCATGTAGACCTTGTTTCTTGGATGAAACATTAGCCAATTCATGTGCTTAAGCTGAATTTGTTAGGTATTTCAAACTGGGCTTTGGCACACACAAACACTGGTCTTTTGATTGCCAAATCAACCTCTCATCCACTTCACTTTTTTCTCTGAACTTAAATAGGCTACTGATGACTCCAAATCTATATTTGGTAATTAGAAAAATGATGAAAAAAATTGTTTATAAATTTCTATTTAGATGATTAGATCTCTCTCAATCTACTTTACCTTGTCACAAACTGAAATAGAGTTCTGATTTCAACAGCTACAGCTCTCTCTCTCTCTCAATTTTTTAAAGCTGGCCATTGATCACTACTTCATTTCCAGTTGGCATCGAGAAAGAAGTTGAGACAACCAGTGAAGATAAGTTCATGCATTTGATAGGTTACTGCATGCAGCAATGAATTGCACTCATAGTTCTTCACTTTGTTGTATCGTTCCTTGCAGTATTTATATTCTGCACAGCCTTTGTGAATAGTGGCTGCAGAAAATCTGTGACAAGCTGGGTAAGAATCCAAGTTTTAAGGATGTTGGCTCCTTGGCTCCCTTCAGGTTGAATCAATGAAAAGGTTGTAGCTATCCTATTGGTTGGACCGGCTGGAGACCCAGCCCCTTGCCATAAGCACAAGTATGTAGAAGCACTTGCACTTATGGATGCTGAACATCATGGGTGATGAGTTTTGGCTGTGCTCTTGAGTGCCTGCACTCAAATCCCTGAGGCTACATATGTATCATCAATTCTTAAACCGTATAACAAACATTGGGTAGCTAAATCCCGGAAACAGCTCTCAATAATAGTAGTTGCTTCAAACCCAATTTTATCTTCAGGTTGACATGAGCCATCCGTCCATGTCTTGAAATGAAGCAAGCTTCTGAATAAGCAAGGGGTACTAATAGTAGGCTTGATGCTATTGATAGTTAATGGTGGTGTTTTTTTCTAATATTTTTTGGGTAATCGGGGAAGAACTTTTCAGTGTTTCATATTCCATCATTGGTGTTGCAGTGATTTCACTAATGAAGATGTTTGTCCAGGCCTTCCTTATCTATTACAGTTTATTTTATTTGCTTATCCTGAAGTATTTCCTTATGGCCTGTTTGATTTGTTGTTAAATCTTCATTGCATATGATATCTTACATGATTTTTTTTTTCAACGGTTTTTTTTTGTGCATCTGGGGACCCAAGGGTTAGGTATCTGGGAACTCTTAAATTGGAATGGTAGAGTCCATACCTGGCCTGTGGTTTCAATACTAGTACCAGCAACATTCTCACTACAACCTTGCCAAGAACTATATGAAAGAACAATCAAGTGAATTAGTGACCCAGTGTTTAGGGTAGAGCCAGGTGAAGAGACAGTACATAACCTTTGTATTATCTGCAGCAGTGGTGGCTTTCCCACCAGAAGTGAAGGACCTAGCCAGGGTGAACAACTGTGTTGGCTGATCTTTATTGGATTGGCAAATCACAATCTGACCCATGATTCTGTGTCAAATCCATTCATACCATCACCGGTGGAGGAGGTTTCTACAGATAGTGTACCTAATTGTTCCATGTAGGAAGGTGATGTGGTAATTCTGAGAATTGGGTAGACAGAATAGGTATGGTCTGCAATTTGTCGAGTTTCAAGGCCAAATTGGATTATTTAAACCCAGTCTATTGATACGTTCTCCTTATACTTCCAAGGAGAAAATTTTCCTACACCCGTAGTGTAGAGTTTGGCCACCATCCTAGGGTCCTAAAACATTCCCCTCCCTAATCCCCTGTTGTGTGATACCTTCTCCCGCTCACCCAAAAGCTGTGATCAAGGGATTTCCCTTCACCATAGCTAAAGGAAAACAGAGTCTTACTTTCAATTAGGGATAGATTGTATTCTATGGTGGTATGTACTATTTAGCCAATCAAGAATTCCACAAGAGAAATCAGGGTATGTTCTAAATAGCTGATTTACAATTTCATAAGAGGAAGGAGACGGATGATAGAATAGGAAATAGGAAGGAAAATACAGGATTAAGCAAGATTGATGGCTCCCAGGCTAAACTAAATTTGGTAAAACCCCATTTGGATATTGTGGAACTATGCACTTCAAAACAAGTAGTTACCAAATGAAATGATGCAATATAAGAACCCACTATTTTAGTTCTGGTCTTCCATTGGAGCTCAGTCAGCTCACATGCTCTCAGTTGTCAAATCAGAACCTGCATTAACATTGTGTAGGTCACTAGGTCCTCCATTTTTTGTATAAAGGGGCAAGAAGGGGAACAAAAAATTTCATCTACAAAAACCGTAGCTGATTGGTTGGATCCATATCTCTAGCCATTTCCAAGTTTTTTCTTTCTTTCTTTCTCTCATTTTTTTTCAATTTTTTTTTTAAACTTTCTAATGGATTTAAGTTCTCTTTCTGATAGGGTCATGCACGATAAGGTATTTATTGCTGATTGTACATGAGAGCAGTTAGTTTAGTTATTAAGTTAGTAGCGTTATTAGTATTGAGGTTGGAAAATGGATCATCTGCATGCACGTATCAACAGGTGAACGTACATGTCAGAGTCCATCACATTTTAATTTTGTTTCCATAAAAACTCCTCCACCCCTTATAACACATTTGTGATTCTTTTGGAGTTTTTCATTCATAAGTTTTATAAATCTTGTTATAAGAGTCAGTGTCATTGATTTTTTCTGTGTCTGACTAAAAAAAACCCATAAATGAAGATCTAAAAGTGCATTCATGATCAATTCAAAAGAGGAGTTTAGAAATCGAATAAAATCAAAATCTGGCTTGACCAATTCTGATTTGAATCGACTGATCCATTTTGATTCTTTGAACAATGATCTTATACCCTGACCTTTTGTGAGGGTGGATGGTGACTGGTTTATGAAAATAGGGGGTGTCCAAATCACCTCCCCCTTTTCTTTGGTTGGCTAATTTTTCATTTAGCTATAACTCAGTGTTTCAGAAAACAATGAATCGGAGCCGGGACCAAACCCAATTTCATGTCAAGATTCCCTAAATCAGTGAGATTTTAGATTGAATGGCCGATTCTAGGGTTATTGGGACTAATTTCGATCCATTTTGAATCAAAATCAACAGGGGCAGTTCCATCATTGACTCGTGGATTTAAACCCATTGAAGAGAGAAGAGGCAGTACACGACGGTCACATCGGTGATTAGTTACATATGATTTTTTTTTTCTTTTTTATATTGAAGGGTAAAATAAGATTACAATTTCTTAATTCACCATACTGTTATGACAACTGACAAGAAGTAGCACCTATTATGATTTCAACTTTAATAAAAGATACTTACCGAAAAAAACCTTTAATAAAAGATCAAATGTTCTCTGTGGGAGAGGGGATGGAGGCCATGCCTAGACACAGTGGGGGCAAAATGACCGGCCCCACACCCTATTCAAGCCGGAAATTCCATACAAGATGCCTGCACGGACTCTCGTTGGCTGTTGCGTACACAGACCCCTGCGCTCCCCCACAGTGAACGCTCTCCCTTAATAAAATGTTCTATCTGAATTCCAATCTTTTATTGTTTCTATTTTCTAATATTACTTTTGTAATTTAATCAGGGGAAGAAAGGCAATGGAACCCAACAGCAAAAAAATATTAAAAACTTTTTGTTTTTTGTGCAAACCCACTAGAGTAAAATATATTATTGTCACAGCCTCACATTAGGCAAAAATTGATTTACAATACAAAGATGGTCCTCAAGAAAAGAGGAAACCCACAGACCCTGGTAAGGACAAGTAAAAGCCCATTTAGCAAGGAAACAAAATTGAAGCAGCCTGCGAAAGCAGGGGTACGTCTGTGTACATTATAATCCTCCCCAATCCCAGCAATGGCAGGAGCCTCATGCACTAGGTACACCCTTGTATATAAAAACAAAATTCCTTTGCAACTGCTTAATATCCTTGATGATGCTAAGGATTTCCATCAACCGGTGGAGTATCATCAACCAAACAAAAAGAATCAACACCCGGAAATCCGAGTGAAGAACAACACTGAAATCCAATGATAACAGCAACACATCCCCAATCTGAGGGACAGGATTTCAACTACCAAAACTAGGGTTGGGTAAAGGTGATCCGAAGCAAATGAGGCTCCAGATGCTTTTTCTCTCATCAGTTAGAATGCAACAAAACCCCATGACTTTTTCTCCATGCCATTGTAGTGTGAGAAAGATGAGAATAAAAGAATGCACAAATGTTCCTTGCATCCTTGCCCCCTTTTTTCAAAGCTAGATCTCCATGGTAAATCTGAATGTGGAAGAGGTGTAATCTCAATTACCAACACAACTGTTTATAAGAGAACTCAACAAAACCTTAACCCAGCTACTTAAGAGGTGATCACCGCTCCGGTTCCACCACTCTGAAGACTTGGGCTTGTTTCTCTAAAAGAAATTGTTGGGCACAGCCTTACTTAACCTCCACCAGGAATTTCATGTAAACACCAACAAACACCCCCCTTCCTCTCCCTTAAAAAGGAAAAAAACAGCACTGACAACAGAAACAACTTTTTAATTTTGGGGGGGGGGGGGGGGGGGTTGTGTTAATGAACTTTGGACAACAGTTTCTTCCAGCATATTTTCTTCCATTTCTTAAAATGAAATCAATGATAAATAAACAGTCTTCCTCCCTCTCAATCAAGGAAAGAGGAACAAATAGGCCCCCCGTATCCTTGATAATCCAATGTAAAAAGAACAATCATTCCTTCTTCCACTTATTAATGTAAGGACTATATCTAACAATGTATGAACAAAAAGACCTGTTTCTCCACCTCAATCCAAGTAGAAGAGAGTCACAATCTTCCTGAGGTTCTTTGCTTCTTGACATGTTTCCATGATCAACTTACTGTCATGGAAGGCAAAGCAAATGACCTGCTGTACACGCGAGATGATGTCCCAGTTACATAATCTGTTGTTTCATCATACAATTACCCGATTAGACACAAAAGAGGTATCAAGTGGGGAAACAAAGATTTTAGAATTAAACATTCTGCAGAGCAACTTGCGGATTTAGAAAAAAGCTGACAAAATAGTTCAAAATCCCACATAAAGGATTGGTAGTTTATAATCCCAGTGAATGTGTCACAGCTAATTTCACCGATTGCTCCCCTTTTTCTGTTGTAAAGCCAAAGATATTCTATTTTCTATCCTATTTAGTATGGCAACAAAGAACCAAATTTATCATTTTTAGTTCCATTAGAACTGGATAGCTGGAAAGAGTGGGAAGACAAGGAAACGATCATTACTCCTCTACTTGAAAAGAACATGGAGTTTTGTTTCTTTTTGTTTTATTGGAAGGGAACATGTTTGAAAGAAAACAGAGAACAGGTGTCATATGGTGTGGAAACTTGATACTGCAACAAAGAACTTGAAGTACAGCTGGACAATAACAACACATTAATTAAGATTGCAGTCCCCATTATTTTCTTATTCAGCAAACCTTATGAGCTCAATGATTCCCATGACTTGCACACTATCATGTGTATCCAACATAGATGACGGTAATCTTCCAGTCAACCCTTATGGCCATATTGATTTTACGAACAGACCATGCAAATTCATCCATTCATTACAAGCCTTATAGGAGATCTAACCGATGTAAGTTATGCAGGAAAATCACATAGATGGGCTTTATTTTAGTGGAAATAAATCTTGGGTTGGATTACATACATGTTGAGCCTTTGTTCCTAAGGGTTTTCATTGCAGCAGGCCACTTTAGTGGGCTTAGAATAGCTAAGAATACAAGATTATTCAAGTAGGATGTACTTAGTCCAAATTTGTGGGGTTATTTAGAACACGTCTTTAATGTCCTTTTTGAGTTAAAGTAAAATGAGTTAAGTCCTAGAGTTATTAGGAAATCTGGTTAGGTTTTACTTTCAGTTCATACTACAGTTTAAAGTCCTAATAATGGGGTTTCTAGGGACCTAAGGCTTAGGGTTAGAAAACCTCCAATAAACCAGAACCGCAGGAAGGTAGGAACCAAATCAACAAGCAGAGAAATATTATAACAGAAGAAAGAAAGGTCTGATGGGACTGAAATTCTGGTTGAATTTTCATAATTAGAAGAACAGAAATGTAAGATATGATTTAAATCTAAGGGCCAAATTCAAAGTTCTGCAGGTTTCCTTCTTGAAGTAGAAACTTAAAATCCTGACAAAAAGCAGAATTCAATTGCAGGGTTTAATGGCTCATAACTGTTGAACCTTGATTTATTTGACTCTATCTATTCTGCCATATGGTGAACTTACTTGGATTGCTGTGTTTCTGTCCTGTGTGGGCATTGTGTCCTACTAACCTCATCTTATCTACCCTAGAACACATCATAGAGTCCTAATCCACCCTACTAATTATAACAAGGGGAAAAAACTCTGGGAGTGTGGCCTACACCAGCACTCCCATGAGTTTATCTCTCTCCTCTCCATATGAAAAGACACCACTGCCCCCATGTTTTGAGGAGGAGAAAGATAGACACATGGAAGTTCTGGCATAAGCCACACTCCAGGACATAAAACTACTTCCCTTATAATAAAATGATATTTAAAAAAAAAAACAAAACAAAACAAAAAAAAAGCTGCTAAACTGTTCCCACTTTTTGGACTGCTCACTAGGCTGAACTGATAAGATCCCAGCTGAAGACTGGAATGATTCACTGAATCTGGACACCGAAGTGGTCCAGCATGGATTGGATCAAGTATTGGTCCAATTCTGAACTAAATGATGGCCTGGTCTGCAACTGGGCTTCTTGCTCTTCTGAACTGCATCACCTAGTTTAGGTAGAAATGTCAAATACATGTCTATTTAGCTATTCTAAGAAGTAGTTTGAGTTCCAAATCAGTTTAGAAGTATTGGAGAGTTGTTTTTTTATGAATTTTGTATAGATGTAAAGTTAGTCTATGGCCTAACTCATGGATTTATGAATGGAAGCTCGAGTTTTTTTTTTTTCCAACATGATCCAGATATTGCAGAATTACTTCGTAGAGATTCTCAGGTGGCTATCTGGTTGGATTCCAGTAGCATCGCAGGTGAATTCCTGCCTTTCTATCAAACAAGCTGGCATTAAATTCCAGGCTATAAGGAAAACTACTGAAATCATGAGAAAGAAAAGGAAGCTCTAACACACCTGCTGGCTTCGATTAAAGGCAGATGATCGTTGTGGGGTTTCTCAATGACATTCTTAACCTGCAAATAAGATAAAAATAATAAAATATCAAACAGTAAATATAGCTTTTAAGAAAAATCCTTATGCACTTACAGACATACAAGTCCTACAGTTTTAACCTTTAGGTACAATGTACTACAGATTTTCACCATTGTTTTGCACCAATGTTATCAAAATGCCAAGGCAAAGCTGGGCCATGGATTGTTGGTATCCTAGGTGATGCAGATCCAATCAGATCTGATTGGCCTGCAAGTAATGGGCCCAACAATGGAATAGAGGAGATCTCAATCTGACGGCTAGATGTGGGCCAGATCTGATCTCAAAATTACCGGTTAGATTTTCTACCGAGTAACTACCAGATTTCAAGTATAATTTTCAATATAACACCGAATTTTAATTAGCTCAAATAATCGCAATTAATGTGGAGTAATTGAGGGGAGAGAAGTTCCGGAGGTTAGGTCTTAAATAGCTTACAATGGAAGGAAAGAAGAGGGAATTAATCTGATGTGCAGTTCCACTAAAGGAGGAGGAAAACAAATTTTATTGGAGTGAAAAAAATAAAATCATCCTTAAAACTAGAATACAAAATTGAACAAATTAATAAAGGGAGAGAAGAAGAAATAAGTAAAACATGGGGAAGCAGAGAAGAAAGATAAGAAAAAAGTGAAGAAGATCTCTTACCGTGGGGATGAGAGAGAAATGAGAGAGAGGAATAAGAACAGAGAAAAGAAATAAAGGAGAGAGGAAATCCCTTACAAAAGAAAGGGAGGGAGAAAAACTTCAGCCATTGCAGACGACAAACCAAATAAATTTATTCAATTTCAACCGTGGGGGGGGGGGGGTTGATTACATTCTTTATTTATAGAAACTGAAATAAAATATCCTAGATTGACTCAATTACTAAGACTTTCCTAACTAGACAACTAATTAGGACAATAACTTTCCTAAATGAACTTAAAGACTAACAACTTAGAATAATATTGATCTCTGCAATATGAGACCCACTAATAAAATAAGAATTTTCGAGCATCCACCTAAAACCCCACTTTTGGGCCTTATATTTCCGCCCATTACAACAATAAATACTCAAAACTAATGCCCAAACCAAACCTATACCAAAACCTGGCCCAAATTTAAACCAAGCTTTAAATCGGGCCTGCACTACTAGGTTGTTTTTACATAAAATATCAACCAGGAGGTACTATTATTTGGTGCAATGGTAAAAGGTCAGGCTGCTAATGTGAAGATGCAGTCAAGTCCAAGGATGGCCACTTCTTGCAAAGAAGTACTGAAAGTTAGGTCCGGCATCAGTCCACTCCTATGACCCTGGGAAAGCAGGATTCTTGCTGGATTATGGTCCTCAGAGAGAGAAATTCATAATGACTTTAGTACACCAAAAAATCCTTGAAACCAAAGACCCTAGGTTGCTTATTCTGATTCATTTTAAAAGCAACTAACATATTTGATGCAGTGTAGCAAAAAATATACAGTAGGTGTATAAGAATGGAAGAAAGTAGACAAGCTAGAGCAAATACATAAAATATTTTTTTTCTCATACTATGAATAAAAAATTGATGAATTATTGTAAATAAAAGTTTATTCAATGAAAGACATAGATACGATAGTTATACAGCATAACAAATTTGAAAAAAGGAGAATAAAGGGGTATCTATATATATTATGACTAGACCTAGGTGCATGCCCTGTTGCCTGAGGGTATGCTTAGTCACTACTCAAGTGCTTGTTTAAGCTTGCCTACTGCTTAGGCACATGTTGCCAAGCACCTCTCAACCACCTGGTCTCCAAGATGAGACCTAGATAACACTGTTATACGATTTTAAGATGAAGTATCAATTCCCATTTCTGCTGGTAGTTTACAGATTGATTATGGATCATTGACTCTGAAAAAGAAAGAAATCCGGTTCAGTCCAAATTAGAAGTACCCAATTAAAATAAAGTAGTCATACCCTGTGCCCCCCACCTTCTCCCCCCCCCCCCCCCCCCACCCAAAAAAAATAAATTCTACTGCTTTCATTGTTCAGTCCAATTCAATAGTTACTTAAATACTTAAACAACATGAAGTAGGTCTCTATGAAATTTTCCCATGGCCTTTAACCTTTTATCTATTGCCTAGCAATCTCATGAAGTCTCTACCCCCAAGAAAAGAAATGCATCGCACATTAAAGCAACAGAGCAACAACATTCTAAAACGAGAATTGACAAACGCTCTATCAGTATGATTTGTGTCCCAGCACTGTAAGGTACATTCTGGAAAAATAGATATAACTAAAGCTGTTTATTCTGCAAATTCTGAATTCCCATTGACAGCCTCTACATTGGGGAATTTTTGGCAATAAATGAAGAACCAGGGTAGCAACACAAATGGCAAGGATGGAACAGCAGCAGGCCAGAGGGAAACTTTCACTCTGATACGCTGGATGACAGTGGTAAGGATATCAGAAAAGAGGTTGGCATTTCTCTCATCCCAAATACCCCAACAAGTGCCAAGGACGAATAATCTCATAGAAATTGTCCTCTCCTAGCGAAAGCTTATGCAACTGGAACACTGACCACAGATTAGTTCAGACCTTTCTGTCAAATTAACAGAATAATAAACAATGGTCAACCAACTCCACAACCTTCAAGTACATCAATCAGAAATGGGGAGAGAAATATCCAACAACCCTCTCTTGTTGGAATACATCAGCAGTAAGAACCTTTTGTTGGGCTATTTCCCATCCCAGGGCTCTGCATTTAGACAGAGCATAAGGTTTCCGAAGGGCCTTATAAGTAAATAGTATCTGCACCATAAATAATTCATGGTGCCATGCATGGCCAATTGGCAATTGAGACTGGGACCCTAAGTTGTTGTTTGTAATTGAGACTGGGACCCTAAGTTCTTGTTTGTAAACAGTCCCTAACTCCTCTTTATTTTTATAAGCTCTACTCCTGAATCAGCCAATAAGAAAATGGGCCATGCTAATGTCGTAATGCCTAAAAAAGTCCATAACTCAGTAGTAGTCCCGTTTATGTAGGGTGCAGGAGGGGTAGACTGGAGTGGGTAACCTTCGACATGTTTAGATGAATTGGCTGCCCAAAACTTGAACCCTTGTCTTCATGCTGACAGCTGAAGCAATGGTCCCTAAGGTCTTTATGGCTAGTCCCGAAGTGTCTCATCTCTCATGGTTATAGAAATTTCACCATTTACCTCATAAGAGATGAAAAGTCAAGGGCTTGCATGATAACACTTATGTTTCTCTATTTCTCTGTTTTTTTGTTCCAAGGAACAGAAAAATAAGAGAAATTCATTTGTTGACACCGGTTCATTTTTTTGTTACTGGGAATGAACCGGGACAAAAAAGTTGCTGAGAAATATAAAAAAAGAAGCTCCAATTTGAAGCTTCTCTGTCCCAGAAATAAAAGGAAGAAATAAGGGGAGAGTTGCTCTTTAATGAACACATAGTTAATTTGATGGGCAAAGCAGTAATTTCATGTTCAAAATAAAACACCACCACCTCCACCACCACCCCCATCACCACCTCCATCGCCATCACCACCACTGCCACTGCCACCATCACCACCTCCACCACTGCCTCCACCACCACCGCCGCCACCTCCGTTGTCACCTCCACCATCGCCACCACCACCACTACCGCCACCATCTCCACCTCCACCAAATATTTGGGTATTCAATGACATTTTTGAAATTTTCTAGAAGTTCTAGAAACAGAAATGATTGTGCATAACAAACGCGTTTCTGTTTCATTTCTGGCCTAGAAGTCGAAATTATTATGCGTAACCAAATGAGTTTTTTTGCCCTGAAACAGAAGTGTCATCATGCAGGCCCCAATTGACATGGTTCAGCCACTTATAATGAAGACCATTGAATGTAGATCAAACTAGCAAGGGGAAGGCCAAATGACTTGAAAGACAGAGAGAGGTGAGAAAATAAAAAAGTTCTTGCAAGGTAGCGGAACATATAGCCTAAAACATAATGGAATGAGGAAACAGAATCATGCAGCCAACCTAGTTAATTTTGGAAATGGTTTAATTTAATTGTGCAGTAATTAAAAGGCACAAGCAGAAAACCAAAAAAAATTCAAGTTTTACTTCTTTTATTTACATTTTTTTTGGAAGAGCTAGCTAATTAATGGCAGTTTCTTGAAAAGATGAATATCCTAAATGCATGAAGTAGGAATAGTTGGAGCAGTACGAGAAAATGCAGTTTGTGGGGTGAATAATGTGGTATGGATGTCGCATAAACTCTGAAACCAGACCCTGATTTTTTAACTTAATCATCTGACTCACTGAAGAAATCATCAAGTTCCATAGAAGAGTTGTTCAAAATTAATCACTCACATATCCCGTTAGTTGACATAGCAAAGTTACAAGTCAATCAGCAAGCTTTTGGATGCTCAGCTAATAATGCCCTAACCACATTGACTTACAGAATAGTTGTGTCAAAACCAGAGTTTGACATTCATCCAGTCCCTTTTCTTTTCTCTTCTATTTTTTTTGGGGGGAAGGGAGGATGCAGCCACCAAATTTTATACAACTCAGAACTTAATCTTTTCAACTAAGTATACATCAATCCGCAGCTTTTGAAAATTCAGTGTCATATTAATTCATAGCAGGCTTGAGACAACAGCTAAAAAGCCATTGGTTACTCATCTACCAGCTCCAGGAGTTTCAAATAAGAAAAAGTTTGTCTCATGTGATTCCATGAAAAGAAGAAGCATGAGAAATGCACCTGTGATGCATGCAAGCTCATACATACCACAAGAATGAAAATGAGAAATTACCTTGGACAGCAATTCCTGGCTTTCAGGAGGTTGCATTTTCAGACTTTGGGGTAAGATAACAGTAAGCAGTTCCGGTTTCTCAGCTCTTAAGGCACCTCTAATGACAGCTGCATTCGTCCCTGATGCTCCAGATGTATAAATATGGTTTTTCTGTAACATAAATCCAGGTTTTAGAAATCTTGAGACCTTAATTCGGAAAATCTAAGATGTGAGTCCATTAGTGAGCCAGAACACCTGTCACTGGACAGTGCCTAGGATCTTTCTCTGCTCCATTTCCTGGGCAGGTCCATTTCCCCAAGTTCCTCTAATAGAGGGGGCAGAAATGACCACCCTACCCCTGCCTGAACACACTGCCCGGGTGGGGTCCACCCCTCCCCCCCCCCTATTAGAGGAACTTGGGGAAATGGAGCAGATAAAAATACACAGTGCCTACCAGGGAAATTTACAGTTTTCAATAAAATAAACCACTAAGAATGTCCAAGTTAACAGTCAGCAATTCAACATAGTTGTCAAGGCCTCGCCTAGGCAGTCTGAAATGTCCTAGACATCTGTCACCGTATATGTTTGATCACCCAGACCAGACAAGGAAAAGGGGGACAAGTGGAAGAAGAAGAAAAAACATATCCAGAGTTGGCAAACATACTAGGAATAGGCTTAAAAAATGGGGAATTAAGGCGTCTCAAATTGGCTGACTTGACTTGGCTTAGGCCTTGTCTAGGCCACAAGGCTGCTGCCCACCACCTTGCCTCGGCACCCTGACAACTATGATAGTCAATTCTCTTGATGGATTTTGATTCTAAATCTTAATTGCATTTTCGGTTAAGACCTGGAGCATCACAAACTTTCTTCCTTCAAAATTCTCACAAAGGTGATGCATGGGAACACAAGTTTGGGTGTGTGTCTGATGAAGGCAAAGTAGGATCTGACTGCTGCAACCACAACTATTCTCACACTATTTGAGCTTTTTGAATGTTTGGTACAACCAACAATCAGTAGAACTGATACCTCAGTGAGGCACTGAGATCCACTTATTAGTTACGTTGTAGGGATAGAAGAGTGGGTGTCAAAATCCAAGATGAACATGATATGTCAAATTTGTTAACACTTACCCTCTCCCCCCCCCCCCCCCCAAAAAAAAAAAATTAATAATAATAATTTAAAGACTTGGATATATGAGACTTATATTTAACTAATTAAAACTAATCTTCCATCACAAATAATTCTAAAAGTGTGGTCAAAGAAACCAAAATGTGTGTCGATGCATCCAAGTTTTGCAGTTGGATGAACTAGATTTCTTGTGTGATATATAGGGTCATACAGTTATAACCATCGCATAGCTGAGGATCTCAATAAGTTCTTGGTGCATAAAACCCATATTCCGCGTTCCAAAGAAGCCAATTGCTCTTGGCCCTTGTTGTTGAATGGCCAACAGCTCCTGCAAAAATTAGAACACTGTCAAAAATTAATGATAAAAGTGATTATTATTATTATTACTACTACTATCATCATTATATTAATTCCGCATCCCCTGTACAACTGAAAATTGGAAGGGAGAACACAAAGTAAACATTTGCTTTCTCCGGGGAGTCCAGGTTGGGATAAGTTGTGGGTCGTCCAAGAAGACCTCATCAGCCAAAGAAAAAAAAAAGTGTTCTAACTTTCACAATCCTCACACATTACCAGTACAACACTTTCAAGAGATCTGAATACACATGCCAAATGGTTAACAAATACCCTGCATGTCAGGTAATAATGTCATGTTCTTCAGCAAAGTGAGGACAAAAAAGACATCCTCTGTCAGACCCTATCCCATTAATACCACAACACTGAACTAAGCATATGGAAGTAGGACCTTGGCTTCTTCCCTCAATCCCAATATGAACCTCATCAAAGAAGTGAACAAGGAATCAATGATTCACTAATACAAGAAAATGGAACACAAAGCTAATAATAATAATTTATGAGTTTAAACATGAAGACAATGTACCTGTAGATAGTCAACATCAGTGACAGGCTTGAACTCTGACACAACCATTGACCCTGAACCTTCAACAAGCGATTGAACTTGGGTTGGAACTTGTGTACCTATCTCTTCATCAGATCCAAACATGCTTCCCCTGTTTTCCCCTTCACTCCTCCAGCTACCCATATCTTGATCCTTCATTGAATATCCACAAAACCACTATGATAAACAAAACAAAGCAGCCCCTAATATAAAATTAGCAGTGAAAACCAACAAAACCATGAATAGATTCTGCATATAATCCAAAGCAACGCAACTAAGTTTTGGAAATACATAAACGACACAGTAAAATGCTTTTTAATGTCTTGAAAAGGAACCAAAACAATAAACCAAATGGAAGTGGGACCCATCATTTGATGGATACAATCACATGAAAAGGGATATCTAGAGTAGATAGATCTGATTTAGGGATCTTTATCTTCAGAATGCGAAAATATTCTAATGGTAAATGAAGTATCATAAATAGTCTCTCAAGATAAAATCCATAGAGTAGACTAAGAGAGGGGGGGGGGGGGAAATGAGACTTTACCCATTAAGCGTTAATTCACTACACATATGTAAAATATTGTATGAAAAGTAAATAAAATAATCAACCCCTTAATTAGGTTAACAACAAGAACCAATTTAAGCATCATAAAACACGAACATAAAACCCTATCCACCAGTATAAATAACGTTAAGGAACATTCAAAATGCCAAAGCCCAACCATAGTTATCAAGTTGTCGCCATGGCGTCCGGGCTCCTTGGTTGCCTTACTGCCATGTCGTCGCCACCTTGATTTTTTCCTCTCTAAAACTCCGTGGTCACCTTCCCGCCTTGATAACTATGAGCCCAACCCAGAATCAGGTCAAATATGGCAACCTGAATCCAGAGGGAAGAAAGTCGAATCTCGACAGTTAAGCTAGTGTGTTGAATGAATTACCTAACTAAGATAGGTAACATTGGGTTCAGGTACATAAAATGTATCTCCAAACATTAAACAGTTCTAATCAGGAGAGTTAAACGAAGTCAAACAAGAAAAATAGGCAGCTAGAAATTCAAGAATAATTTCTCCTATAAGTGTAGAATTAACTAATATCTACATTACATGGATAAGGGTATGGGTGTTAGAATCCAACACAAACAGCAGATGTTAGGCTCCGCAAATCCATAGAAATGGATTCAAGGACTCTGCAGTATAAATTCATATGTTTAAAGATTTCTATATTTGCATATAATTATATATCGATATAACTATTATGTTTAGTATTATGGAAGGATCAAATCGTTTACATATACGTTTACATCTGTCAGATTGTCGCAAACTTATTAGTATTCCCTTTAAGTCTAGTTGAGCATGGTCTAAAATTAATTAGAACTATAAAAAGAAATACAAATTATATATGCCTATTGGTGCGTAGTATATATATACAAATGAGAATGCATAAAAGAGGCAAAAGTACCAGGCGTGTCTGTTCTGTTGGTGTCAGAATCTATACGTATCCTACACTGGCAAGGGATCCTATTTTGAACTGCCTGGGTGACATGGACAGATGGACTAACATAAAATCAGTAAGAACACTCGACTTATCAAACTCTATAGCATAAATTAATTTCCCCATGTGCTCAGCAATAGCACTTAGGTTGATATAGATGAACTTAAAAAAGGTCGATTCTTCAAAATCGACCTAAACAAATGCTATCAGAAACAAATGGCAAGATAACTTAACAGATTAAAATAATTCAATCATTAGGACAATTGAATCGACATTTTTGAACCAACACAATGCGTCCGACGGAACTTGAAGCAGGAAATACGCCAGGCAAGTTTTCCTTGTAAATTTGAAATAAAAGCACATATCAGACTGCAGAAAAGGATTTGCAAACCACAAGAAAGGAAATTCTACATATCTAACCGATTCAAAATCATAGAAAAAGATACAGCCCGCTTTTCAATAGATTGTTACTAAAAAGAAGAATATCACGTCAAAAGCGAATAAGTGAATAAAACTAATAGAAAAAAAATCCCTAAACCCAACTTTCAGAAAGCCATTCTGAATCCAACCCACTGCGACAGTTCCATTGTCTAAACATAAACATTGGGAGGAAAGACAAGTTCAGCATCATCAGAACAAAAAATGAGAGAAATCAAGGTAGGAGACATAAGAGGGAAATATACCATCTTCGAGCATCTCAGGTACTGCGGGTATCCCTTTACTCTGACCCATCTAGTGAACAAAGAAGATGAAGAAATGGGATATAACTTGAAGAGATCAGAGTTTCTGGATGAAAAATTAGAGTTATCGGAGAAGATTTTTGAAGGTTTTGGAGGGAAATCTGAAGAACAAAGGACGGTATTCAGAGGCAGCAAAAGCTTTAGGGGAGTAGTCATTCTTCTCTCTCCTTGGTTTTTGGGCAGCTTTTCTCCTATTTCTTAAAAAAGCTTTTTTTTTTTTTATATTAATTTTCAGAAAATAGGATTTGACACAGACGCAGTCACACACTCACTCACACACTATCAACGCAGACAAGACCACCAGAAGGCAATATTTTAAGATGACCGTGAAAGAGAGGAAGAAAGGCCATCCTCTTTTTTTGTTTTATTTTTTTGTGCCTGGGTAAAGTAAGGGTGTCAATTTTGAATCAGAATCAAAATCGGATCGAAATCGAATCGCTTGGAATCATAATCAGCCCACCAAATATAGCATATTGGTCCGGTTCAGGATCTACCAATTAATAATCGAAATAAATTCACATCCTAACCCTACAATTATATAAAGGCAAGAGATCTCTACTTGGTCACTTGGCCTCTCTATACAAGCGTCTAAGTTAATGGGGGAGCACACCAACCCATAAGTCTTAAGATTCAAGGTCATGACAGCTAAGGTCAAACCCATAATGAGGGGAATGTGGGGTGGGATTATTGGGAAGATGGAACCCACATGTTGGTGGGGATATAGAAATGTTGAAGTAAAGTTGGATTCGACTCCTCTCCAGGGAGCTCAGTGCTTAGGGAGTGTTCAAGGGCATCCAAGGGTTGGGTTGTGCTGCACACATCTCGATGCATGCTTAGGGATGTGTGTGGCACAACCCAACAGCTAAATGCTCCCTGGGCATGCTGGGCTCCCTGGAACAATAACCAAAGTTCTGTCAATTGGGGGGACTTTGGATAACAAAGGAGTGGAATTTTGAAGTACCACATCAATAGATAAAGCAATTAATCATGTCCCCTGTGTAAATTCACCACCCCAAATTAACCAAATTTTGAAATATCACATCAACATTTTCCCACCCCAATTCTCTCACCCCACCTAAGTCCCCTCTAAACAAATGGGGCCTAAAGGATACTTAGTTCCTACACTCTCGTGGTAGAAATCTTTCACATACACCCACATTAATGCCAACAACTGCCATGTGATAAATCAAATAAGACCCCAAAAATAATTGGACATGTAAACTCCTAACTCCCTTAGCTCATATGTCAAGTTTCAGTGCCATCGAAGTTTGTCACAGTCAAAACACGACTTCAAAAATCTAGGGTGATTGGTGAGTGCACAATAATTATTGAAAAACCATAGGCATGAATGGATATACATGGGATGCATGTCATTCCACAACCGTTATTTGATTGAATTATACGGTTAATCCAAAACCTTGACCTCTCAATCCAACCATTCAAAAAGGCACATTAGCTAATAGCTATAATTGTGGCTGGTCTAATCAAAATTAAAAATAACAGGCACATCTCAATTCACTAGAGATGTAATATATTGAATAAGAATTGGATATAGCACTATCCGCATTCGCATTTGATTAGTTTTTGAATGGATTTGGATAGTTTCTAGAAACTGATTTTTCAAATATGGATTCCCCTAAATGGATACAGACACAAATTGGATATGGATTTTCAACTATCCATTTACATCCCTAATTGTCTAGGTTGAATAGATGAGAACCGAAGAAAATGAAAACCCAACTAAGGTTGGTGTTAAAAGGTTGAAGCCCCTACCCACTAGGGTTAATATTGAAGTGTCATACTTAAAATTACATAGACGTCCTCATGAATCTTTTTCTTTTATCTAATTCCATGTAAATGTAATATGTTGTGAACTAGTAAGAATATTGTAGTATTATAAAATATTATTTATAAACTTTTTATTCAAGTATATTTTCATAATTGGATAGGATAATATAGCTTACTATCAGAATAAGATGGTTTTCTAAAGCCGTTTTTAAAATACGGATTCTCCTAAACAGATATGAACACTAATCGAATACAAATTTTCAACTATCCATACCGGAGAAAGTTTTCCTACATGGTGGATGAACGAAAAGTATACCTATCTATGGTCATAAATCTTTTATCCTTATAATATGAAGTTGATAATACCCCCTCTATTATTCGTTGATACCCACTACACACCATCCAAACACCTCAGTCAAGGGATTCTCCTTCAACTAAAATCCCTCAACCGTGGGTGAAGGAAAACTACCTCCATCCACTTACTTACAATTCATCTGGGACAGCTGAAGAGTAGAGATTAGAGAAGACCAATTGATGGACCAAATGGATTTGGTCTTCTATAGATTAGAGACCTAATCTGTCTAATCAAGATCACAATCCAGGAGGAAAGAAGTTATAGAAACTACGAGACAATTGGAGCCGTACTGCTACTGTTGTTATCACCCACATCCTTCTCCACATGACCGTAGAATTTCTCATCAAAACCTGCAACAAATTCCTCCAAGGACTCCCTATACCCTTCCATCCCCTGCACGTGCCGACTCAGCTCCAACCCAATCTTAATCCATCTCCGCGCAACTGCAATCTGTCCCAGACGCACCGGCATGGCCGCTCGATTCCACGCCGTTGTGGCAAGCCACTTCCCCTCTTCTGTCGGATACTCCCCTTCCTTCAGGCCCACCATGATCCTGTATGCCTGTTTATACGCGCTGTATACTTCATCATCAGTATCACCCTTATAAAAGCCTGCTAGCATGATTAGCTTCCTAATGATAAGGGCAATGTTTTTGTAGTCTGGAGAAGGGGAGGCAAGGAGAGATGAGAGGGAAGCGTTGAGGGCGAAGTTGGCTGCTTCTGGGTTGGTCCGTGGGCTTTGTGAGGCGCTGAGCCCAATCTGAAGAAGATACTCAGGTGTGCAAGCCTTTGAAGACGCGAAGCTCTTGACCAGTTGGAGCTGTTGGGTTCCACCACTCTCAAGCCTTCCTCGTAGATCATAAGCGTTGAACGTGTAGATGAAAACGATCCTGGGTTCAATGGCAGCTCCATCGTTAACCATTTGAAGTCCAGATGATATCTCTGTTAGTATCTGCAGTAGTGAAGAGAGAACTTAAACTGTTAATTTTTTCTGCTCTGCTCATCGGGGTTGAAACTATTAGAACCTAATAAGCGTACCTTTCCGGCTCTATCGAGCAATTCGATGGCTCTTTTAACATCAGATTCCGGCATCGGAGAATTGCTTGACTTTTCTGCGGCAATGGCGGCAGATACACTTAAGATCAGTGATTTGCAAACCATGGTGCTCTCTTCTACTACACCGTCGATTGAAGCAGCATAGAACTCCGCAGCCGACTCGAAGAACTCGGCACACAAGTCGTATTTCTTATCTTTCCCCGTTCTTGTTCCAATATTCCATGAGTTCAATGCAAACCAGTTCTTTTCACGTCTCCCGACTTCTCCTTTCCCAAAGAAGGCCTCGGAACCAAGCTCGGACATCCGCTTCTTAGCCAGTTTTGTGAATTTTAAGATTTCGTTCTCGTTGGTGGTCTCTCGAGAGAGGATTGTGACTAGTGTTCTGAGCACAACTACTTCTGGTGTGGGCATTGGTTTTCCAGGTGAGTAGAAGTTTAGGAGATTTTTCAGGGACTCAATAGCCACAGGGAGGGCTTGGCAAGCTATGGCTTCGTGGATCGATAGAGATAGGAACTCCGGGGTGAAGTCATGGCAGTTAGCCATTGATTGCATCTGTTTGATGGCTCCATTTTCTTCCTCCTTTTGAAGGCAGATCTTAAACTGCAAGCAAGCACAGTACCACACACACACAAACACAAAATAAAAATAAATAATAATAATTAACAACATTGGGTTCGATTACAAAAGCACAAGGGAAGATCTTGGCAGGTTAGGAGGAGTCGAACAGAGAGGGAAAGAGATGGAAGTACCTTAAGGAAAGCGCAGGTTATATTGGGTTCGAGCTGTGAAAATTCCATCAGAAGTTAAAGTTAAAACCACAATTTGATTAAATTCAATATCAACGTTAGTTATTAATTGAGATAGTTGGGTAGACTACCTTCTCAGCCTCGTCGATGAATTCTTGAGCTTGATCGAGCAGAGAGAGGCCAAGATGGCAGAGACACAGAACTCTGAATCCTTTCGCTCGAAGGATTCTACCCTCTATGTTGTAGGGGATGTAAAGCATCGATTTTTCGAACATCTCCACGCTCGTTTCGTAATTTTTCGAACCAAAATGATCCGCTCCGCTGTGAAGTGTGAATTACAGAAAGAAATTAAATAAAAAGCTTTTACTTATTAAAGAAATTGTGCTAATTAGAGTCATGAACTCACCAGTTCCAGAGAAGGGCATGCAATGTGGTTCTCTCCTTCGCTGCTTCTTCACTGTTAAACAATGCCATGACCCTGTCGTCGGAGACCAGCTCCGCCACCACCTTTGCCCTCACAAGCGACCCATCTTTGCCGCTGCCGCCGCTCCCAATGAGTCTGTGGACCACCGTAACCGCCACTCCGGCGCTGATGTGGCACCTCCCCAATAATCCTAGGAATACTCCTTTCACCGTCTCTGCACCCGCCACGCCGGCAGCTTGAAAGTAAGATTCTATCGCTGATAACCAAATACCCTCCGGAATCTCCTTATTTACCACCATACCCCTAAGCTCCTTCTCTGCTTCTCTATGCCTTCCCAAGCCCAACCAAGCCTTCATGGCTAGCACCGATGACGCTGGGTGCTGGTCTCCACCGCCTTCTCGCAAGACCTTAATGCACTTGAGAACGCTCTCGAACTCTCCGCCTTGCAAATGCGCGGCTGCGATGAAGCGAAGAGACTTCGATCTCAGCGTCTTCAATGGCAGTGATTCATCTGACCTTCTAACGATCCTTAAACCCTTCTCGCACAGATCCAAAGCTTCGTTCATCAGCTTCAGAGCATCTTTAATGGCGGATTCCAGGTTTTTCGACAACATGAGTTTGCCAAATAACAAAAACTGGTTTGCCAGTGCTCTGTAGCTCTCAGGAGATCCAAACAAAAGGGCTTTGGAGCGATTCAGTAAGGTAAAAGCGAGATTTCGCTCCGATACCTCCCAGGCGGTACGCGATCTCGCGAGGTTCAGATCCAAGAGGAGTTTCTGTTCTCCTGTGTCGGAAATCTCATCAACATCGATCTTCGCTGTCAGATCAGTGGCTCGCTCGAAGCAACTCGCTGCGAGATCGAACTTCTTCAGATCGTGCCATATCAATCCAGTTTTGTAGAAGAAAGAAGCGGATTTCAAAGACGGAGACGGAATACCGGTAACATCGCCTGCTAAAAAGAGCAGATCAGCGGAGATCTGGCGGAGATTTGCCTGTTGTTCATCGATCTTCGCACCATTGCTCGATGAACGAATTCCAGTAGCGTTTGAGAGATCGACGCAAGCATTCCACAGACGATAACTGAGCTTCCATATCTGAAGCTTCTCGGATTTGGACAACGGACAAGCAGAGTTCAATCTAGAGAGGCTCTTCTGGATCTTAGAGCAGAGCTTATCCAGAGCAGATGAGTTTTCCGGCAAGAGACGTTCGGCTTCGGTTACCGAATCTTCAATTTCTACGATTATCTTAGAACTTGATCCATGGTGGCTTGATCGGAGTTCCGGCGAGATTTCTAAGATTTTCATCTGTGCTATTGGCGGGGAAATCCAAAGGGAAAAAACTAGGAACTGAATTTTGATTAAGCGTAGAATGGAGTCTGCAGCTTTTGGAGGGAAAAAATCGAACCAACTAACCAACTAACGGTAATTACTCTGGATTCTGGAAGGAAGTCTTGTATGCAAATATCAGTGGACTTGCAATAGTCATTTGATTTTCTGAAATGACTAACAAGTCCATAATCTTTAAATGACCAAAATAAACCCCCCTCCCATGACGCAACTTACAAGTTCTCTTGTTGGGCCGGGTGATGGCACCAAGACCCACTTGGGCTAGACTGAGGAGCATGTGATTTGGGCCCGTGACACATAAAAATTAGATATGTCTGAAGCTTGTGATAGGTATGTCTGATGCCTATGATAGAATTGATTACGTTCCCTCAGGGCAATCACATAATTTCTTGGTTTCAATCCTTTTAAATTGAAGGTTAATGGGTCAGCCTTTGATTACATCACACCTAGTAGGGGACTCCTGTGATGATTTGCCGATGATTTTAAAATTATCCATCTCCTTTTTGCCGATGATATCTTTTTGTTCCTAACAACCCATCCCTCAAATATAATAGGTATAAAAAACGGTACCAAGCTAGTTTGACGAGATGTTTGGGCAGTGCATTAACACCAATTCTACTGTTTCAAGAGCCTTAGGAATAAAAGCTATGGGTGGTATTATTTGTATGTCTATCCCAAGATCAATGGGAAGGTTTGGATTTGGATCAAATTCGGACCACAACACAAACTTTAATCTAAACCACTTTAATCTTAACCTAACCCTAAGAAATTCGGACCATAACACAACTTTAATCAATCTACTACATCAGACCCCAGTTGAGCTCAGGTCCCTTACTAGTTGGAGAAGGCTGAATCACAGAGACCATTGATTAATTCACATATCTACTGTTGAGATAAGAAGTCTACCAGCTCCTGATCAAAGTCTACATCTTCTGAAGGTGCTTAAGTCCAGTTTCTTGATAAAACATCTCCTTCTGTACGTTCCAGTCCTTTGCGATATTATCCACCACATCTCCAATCAGTTTGTTATTTTCCACCAGCTTGCGATCCTCTTCTACAACAAACCATTAAAGAGAAAAGAGAACTAGTGGGGGGAGATGAAAAAGTTGTAGCCTTGCCCAAGTAATACACATAGGTAGGTATACATGTTATAACCTCAAAGATCTACCACAAATGATACAACAACCAGATAATCATAAATAATCTTAGTGAATTTGATGGTGTTATTTTTTGCCCCTGCATATTCTGTTGACATTTTGTTGAGCACTTTCAGGTCAAGTTCCATCCCCTGACAAATGACGAATTTGAAAACTCAGGTACACATGCTATAATGTAAGGACTATGCCATGCAGATAAACACAAACTCTTGTGAGGAAATATCTTGAGAGGAAACCTAGAAAGTGCTGTAAATTTTAAGTACATTTTACTGGCATGTCAAAGATAGATGACAGCATGGCAAAATTTGAATTTCATCATAAGAACAACAAAGACAATAGCATGCCAAAAATGGACCACTTGATTTATCATCACAGTCATCAAAGTTCCTTACTATGCCAAAGAAAAGCATATGGTAAACACTCTAAAATGCCAATGTGTCTGATACTTAAAGATCATCTAATTAATTTTTCATCGCTAGAGAGATTGAAAGTGAGTTCAGTTAAGAAGGGTTCGAAACCTTTCTATTTCCATTGTGTATATCATAATGTGGTAGGCACTTTTCCAACCATGCTGTGGGGGGGGGGTGTAACTAAAGTTTCTTTTTCAAAGTTGTCCATATAAAGTGTCATGTTACTTACCAAGTCCATGTGAAGGAAATGATCAATCCGAGTATTTGCAAACAACCTACATGCCAGGGAGTGGCAATGAGAAAGTTAAGAGCTTATAACTGACTAAAGCATAAAGCAAGAATTGAAGAGATGAACCTAGGTGTCACAAGTTACTTCTCATATGCTATTCGCATCTGGGCATTCTGTAGTTTATTTATCTCATTAACTCTATCTGTTGCAGAGGCTTCATTTATGTCCACGAAGCCAAATAGGAACATGTTCTTTTCTAGCATTATCTGTTGCAGAGGCTTCATTTATGTCCACAAAGCCAAATAGGAACATGTTCTTTTCTAGCATCCTTTTGACCAAAGCAGGTACTACTTTTAAGCTCTCCTTCTTCACATCAACAGGGCCTTTAAGTTTCTTCAACTCTCCTGTTGGGATTAGAGAGGTGAAAAATTTTCAGTCAGAATATAGGCTATCTTTCTACCAGGCTGTCGTTTCATTAACTAAGCAAATTATTCAAAAAACAAAATAGAATAGCCAAAAATAGAATAATTTCTTAATCAAACTCTTAATAAAAATTATTTGTGTACATCTCATATGGAATGAGTAAACTTTAAAAACACAAATTTAATTGCCAGTAGGTTGTTTTCCCACATTATCTTTGGCTAAAACATTTGTTCAGTCAAGTCAGTAGGTTGTTTTTCTCACTACCTTGATCCACATTCTTTTCATCCGCATTCCTCTAAAGCCTTAACTACACCATGTTATCCAATCTGCCATGCAGTGATGCAGGACCTATCAAAGGAAATGCAGTTAAAATATCTACCTGAATCGGAAATCTTAATTGAGAACTAGAGATTGATAATTAATATCTGAATTTTAAGAAAAAAAAGTTCAAACTTCTTGATTCACGGTAAGGGTTTAAAGGAATTGGTAATAATAAGATCATTGGAAAAATAGGGATTCTATGGTTTGAAAGGTAACAAGGAACTGATACGCAGATTAGGGCTAGCCTATTCAATTTGCAGCTAAAAGACATAACAGATGGTTGATGGGACATTGCATATAGGCTATTGGTTGAAGGTAAAGAATGAGGGTTAAGATGATTAAGGCTCACTATTGTTGCATTGCGAGTATAAGATTTTGAGGTGGTCTCAAGCAATGCACAAAAAGATTCCACTTCCACCTGATCAAAGCTAACCCAAAAAGAGAAGAAGAGGGGGATGGGGGGGTGGAGTTCTATCATGCTTGCTTCCACAAGGTTTTCCATCACACCCAGGATTATTCGCACATGGCAGCTCAGGTGGGCCCCAAATTTGATGGACCTGTTGTCCACACCAGCATCTGTTCATATGATACGAAAATTTCTAAGGCCAATCAAAGTGTCTCCAAAACAAACTAATTCTTGTAGCCATAAGGCCAATCAAAGTGTCTCCGAAATCAACTAATGCTTGTAGCTAAATCATCTTTGATACTACAATTCTAAACCCCTTAAATAGTGCAAAATTCAGCCTTGTGCATGGAGCAATAAGTTTTTTTCAAACATAATTACCCTCTCAAGTTGATCCAGATTAGTATCCGATGAAATTGCCAACGTCATCTCTGATTGATCCTCCCACACATGACAACAGGCTTCAGTTCCTGCAAAGCATCCATCAAAGTTAAGCTTGAGATACCCACCCAAGGGGGGACTAGACCTGTATCTCAGGGGTGTTGTGTTGACGACAACCGTCCAGTCCCTGAAAAGATGGTGGACTGATCACTACAGAATCAATAGAAGAAAAGAAAGCATTTTCATTCCCCTTCTAACAAATGCCCCAGCAAATGGCAAGATAGGACAATATCAGATAGGAATATACTACCTTAAGGGTAACCAACTGGAACAGCATTAGAAAGTGGATGCAGAACTTTCTAATATATTAGACAAAAAAAATGATTAAGAGATTCCCCATCTTCATGCACATTACGCAGACATGGCTAGACAAGCATCTACTAATGTAGAAGAAGTTCAACTAAGAACCACTCTACAGTAGGATCAATGATAGGCCAACAGTACGTTCCAACAACAATGATCTCTAGTTGAATGATGAACAAATCAGTAGTATTTTCCAGATAATAGATCTTCTAACCAGCAGCAAAATTGAAGCTTAGATTGTATCTTAGATGAAGATTAACACAAAGCACAATATAATAGAAAATAAGAATAAAACAGAAAAATAGAGAAGGGGAAAGAAGGGATAAAAGGATAGAAGGAGGGGGTTGGGGATAGATGGCTATCTCAGCCTTGGGCCTCTCACCCATAGCTATCTCAGCTTTTGAAACAAAGATCTCTCTCAGATCTCAAGCAAGCAAATTGCAACTTCATTGATTAAAGCTGTTGAATATTACAACTGATGGCCCCTTTATATAGATTAGCCAGGCTTCTAAAAAATAAAAAGTTGAAATGTAGAAACTTACAACCAAAAAGGAAAGAACACAAAATTAGAAAGTACTCAAAATAAGCTAAAACTAGAACTAATAAAATAAAAAATAAGCTAAAACTAAAACCAATAAATAACATGCGCAGGACATATGCCACTGCATGTGGGGTCCACCGGCTGTACTCTAGCATTATGTTAGTCCTGGAACTCATCATCAATCGATTCACTCCACATAGAAGCAGTGGATAGCTGAAATCTGCGACGCCTCCTCTGGTAAACTCTGAATCAATGATCAGTTGGTGTGATGTCCTCATCACATTTCATAGCATTCATGATCTTTCCCACACACCGCAATCAAATCACTTATCATAGATGCAATTTTTGAATCTGCCAAAAATCTGTCTTCAGCAATTTCATTAAGTTGGATTACCGTAAGTATCTCATTGCTTTTTAGTAGTCCTTCAACCATAATATTGTAGGTGACACCATCTGGATGACAACCATTTCCTTTCATTTACAAGAAAAAGTCTTGAGCTTCACCCAACAAATGCTCCTTACAAAGGCTATCAATGATTATATTGTATGCTTTAACATCAGGTTCCAGCTCTCTTACCAATGATAGCATTAAAAAGTTCTATTGCATCTTTTAGTCTTTGCACTCTACAACATCCGTCAAGAAGGATTGATGAAAATTGAAATAGCTAGAACAAGTCTATCGCATTCTGCTTCTTCAAATAACTTCATTGCTTCATCAACGTACTTGTCTATGCATAGCTCACTGATCAAAATAGATTAGGTGCAGAGATCAGGCTTTTGTCCTTAAACCTGCATTTCATTGAAGAGCTTTTGTGCAAACCCAGCTCAGCCCACCTGCACACTCCACCTATAGGAGTGCTGTAAGTAATATTGTTAGGCATCAATTGCTTGCAACGCATCTCCCTAAAAGGAAATATAGCTTCATCAATCCTCCTACTCTTTCCGAAACCACTAATCAATGCAGTGTACGTAATAACATCTGGCTCATGGCCTTGGTTCTGCATGTTGGCAAAGACTTCTATGGTCTCAACGATTTGACCTAATACACAGAGTCCAATTACCAAAGCATCATATGCATAAAGTATTTAGGTTCAATGCCTCTTTCAACCAAAAGATCTAACAGCTCATGAAAGTATATCATCATTTGTTATTTGTAAAAAGAATCCACCAACATAGTGAAGGTAAGTACATCATGTGAGATTCCTTAATCCAACAATTCATTCAACATTTTAGTGATTTCTTTCCATGGGCCAGAATTTCCCACGCCAAAAACCAAAATACTTAAGGTCACAATATCAGGAGAGATTCCTAGTCCTAATATTTTGTTTAGCAATCTAGTGGCTTCTTCTGATTGGCCAGAATTGCATAGGCCATGAATCAAAGAGTTGAAAGTGACAACATCAGGCTTTAGTCCTCTTTGAAGTATCAATTCAAACAACTTGTGTGCTTCAACAGTCCTTCCGTCTTTGCAAAGACCATCTATCAGAATGTTGAAAGTCATGACATTGGGAGAGACTCCAAGTCCCAACATTTTATTTAGCAATCCAGTAACATCTTCCCATTGGCCAGAATTGCATAGGCCATGAATCAAAGAGCTGAAAGTGACAACATCAGGTTTCAGTCCTCTTTGAAACATCAATTCAAACAACTTGTATGCTTCAACGGTCCTTCCTTCTTTGCAAAGACTATCTATCAGAATGTTGAAAGTCACGGCATTAGGAGAGAGTCCTAGTCCCAACATTTTATTTAGCAATCCAGTGACATCTTCCCATTGGCCAGAATTGCACAGGCCACAAATCAAAGAGCTGAAAGTTATAACATCAGGTTTTTGTCCTCTTTGAAACATCAATTCAAACAACTTGTATGCTTCAACAGTCTTTCCATCTTTGCAAAGACCATCTATCAGAATGCTGAAAGTCACGACATTAGGGGAGACTCCTAGTCCGAACATTTTATTTAGCAATCCAGTGGCTTCTTCCCATTGGCAAGAATTGGATAGGCCATGAATCAAAGAATTGAAAGTGACAACATTAGGCTTCAGGGCCTCATTTATCATTCCTTCTTTGCAAAGGCCATCAATGATTGCACTATATATGGTCACATTAGGCTTACATTTACCCTTGAGTTCCATCTCCTTAAGCATTCAAGAGCCTCACAAGTGTTTCCCGTCTTGCAGAGCCCATTGATTATGGTTTCATACGTGATTTCATTACAAGGGTACCCTTCTTCGAGTATCCTGTAGAACAACTCTTTGGCCTCTGCAATTTTATCCACCATGCAAAGTCCCTTAAGTAGGGTAGTCAATGTGACAATATTTGGATCAAAACCACGTTTCATGATAACCTCCAAAACAGAGAATCCCAAATCTGGCCTTTTCAACCCACAAAACAGTTGAGTAAGATGCTTAGCGTAGCGATATCGGTCTGTATTTGCAAGGAATTCATGTGTCTACTCAGAGAAATTACAGTAAAATAGTGTTTGTAGGTCGCAAGTGTCCCAAATAGTTGATTGAAGCAAAAAATTTTGGAAAGGGTTGTGAATGAACCAATAGATGGTATCGGCGGAACGCTTCCTCAACACTGATGGAGTTGCCTGTGCTACTTGACTTGCATCCATCATCATCTTCTGCAGAATTCTTGAATAATTCAATAGTACTCGCTCGCGGATGTGATTGTGTAACTTTAGAAGAACAAGAAGAAGAAAGATATGAAAGAAGCAGACGTAACGGAAGAGTAGGGCTACGAGAAGACCACCAACCCATTTGAATTGAATTCGATTTTGTGATTTAATGAGAATCCACAGCTCTCCACATCCCTTCCACTTCGTCTCCTCACTGTGTCCCTACTACTAAACATCTGTTTTTAACTACAATTAAAGGCTTTCACGAAAGGCGTTCTCCATGTGCAGAGAGAAACTCATTTCTTATCCTTATTATTTGTGGTCAATGGCCAGAGAGATTAGATTATGACTTTATGTATTAAAATAAATTTTCTTGTTTTGTTATTTCTCTTCTTTGTATTTCACCTTAAATTTATTTGTTATGAGTTAGTGTTTGTTGTTCGGTTAAGATTTGCGACGAGTTAGTTGGTTTATGCTATTGGAGCAAAGATCCAAATGTTGGTTTTTACGTTTAGTAATTTTTTTTTTTTTATGAAAAGAAAATTTATATTAAGATAAATTATACTGTTACCCCCTGAAGTTTGTATTAAATACAGAGTCATCTCCTATGTTTTTAAATTATACAACCACACCCCTGAGTGGATGATATTAAATAATACATTTTAAATATCAATTTTACCTTTTTCTAATATCCTGTTAATACTTAATGGGAAATTTCAACTTTACCCTTTTACCCTTATGTACAAAACCCTCTTTCTTCTCCAGAAATTCCACTGTCTTCTCCGGTGATCTGCAAGGGAGGAATTTCTGTTACGGGAAGAGGGGACTCAGTCAGAGAGAGCCTCTGACTGGTCGGGGTTTTTGGCAGACGGCGACACGGCGTACGTTAGTAAGAAATGCAAATCTGGTCGATCTAAGGAAGTTGACCAAAGGGATGACATGGTCTTCCAAGCTGCAATCCAAAATGCTCGGGTCCCTGCAGAGGATATTTGCAAGATTAGGGCCTGAAATCCCCATGTTAGAGAAAAAATTTAATTTGGGTTGTAAGGTATTGTCAGGATCAACAAAGAGCAATGATGGGTACATGGTAATGAGCTTTGAGATTTGGGGTTTGGGCATTTCGTAGGTGTCAAAAAGTGCAAGGACTGTCTCAGATCTGTTGGTGCTGTTGGTTCTGAAAAAAAACCTTTTGACAGGGTACGAGAGATAAATCTGAGGACAATCCGGAAGGTTGGATTTTAGCATTTGAGATGGACCTTAGAGATGGGTCTTGAAGAATAGGGATGATGAATCTGGATAAGAGCTGTGTCGCCGTCTGCATTTCTTACCTCACTAAACCAGAAGAGACAACAAACTTTTTCAATTTTCCCTTTCCTTTTTAGGGCAAATCTTCTTGATCAAATAAAATTTGTGAAATCGCAGAGTACATCAAACCAGCAGACCCTTCACGTCTCCGTTAGGAATTTCTGCTACGGGAAGAGGGGACTCAGTTAGAGAGAGTCTCTGATTCGTTAAAGACGAGAAACTCTGAATTTGAGAGGGCCGGAGAGTTGTAGACGAGGAAGGAACAAAGGGAGAGGGATGGGAGGGTAGGGTAGGGTGGGGTGGGGTGGGATGGGGTGGTGGTGGTGGTGTTAGGTTGCAGGGGGTAGGGGCAGGTGGGTTGGGTTGCAGCAGGTGCTGGGACGAGTGGGGTTGCAGAAGAGAAGAAGAAGAAGAAGAAGAAGGAGGAGAAGGAGGGATGGTGATGGGGTGGGTCCCATTAAGTCTATTTCAAGGGTAAAATTTTACAAAAAAAAATTAAGCAGTTAGAAGTATATTAATCATTTTAAATCATGAATTATCAACCGTACCATTTAATGAAAATGATATAACAGAGTAGGGCTGTCTGTACCAACTAACCAAATCTCAGAGGATGTGACTGTATATTTTAGAAACAAAAGGTCGCTTTATATTTAATACAAGAAATGACAGTGTAATTTTCCCTTTATATTAAAAAGAAGATGAATTTACAGTGTCCTTTGAGAACTACAAATATTTACGACCTTGGATTACCTGCCGCGGAAGCATACTTAACCAAAAAAATAAGGAGTTATTCTGGGTTAGCAAAATATATATCATCCTGAACAAAAGAGCTACTTTCAAGAAACATTGGGAGTAAAGTCCACGGCCAAGCATCCTGAGTAGGCTGACTGGCTGAGGGACATATTGTAGTATTCCTTTGTTAAATAATGTTGTAAAGATTTGTGTCAATTAGAAAATATAGTCTTTAACCAGCACTGGTTGATAGTGGATGGCACCGATGACGCTTCAGACGATGCACATCCGATGCCAACAAGGCCGCATCAATGCCAGATAGAGAGTGTAAGACCCAGAATTGTCCCCGACGGATGTCAATTCAAGAAAAGCTCACCACAACCCGGCCTCGTACATGTGTCTGAAAAACACCCCAGATCAACCCCGCACATGTGGGAAGTGAGAAACTTCTCTTCAAGAAATTCTACCCATGTAATTCTCATTTTTATATATTAACATCTCATTCATCTCATCCACTTCCAATGTAGAAGGCAACTTCCAAGAGAGCAAAAAAGCCAAACACTGTGGGAGAGAAAACACCAAAAACAAATTTTGAAATAATCAAGGAGGTATTTAAAAACTTCCATATAAAATACATTTTCCAACAATTATTTTGGTACCTGTGGAAATGGAACTATTTCTGGATATAGTTTGACATATGTATATGTTTGGTAAAAATTATGGAAACAATGAAAAGTATCAATGGAATTTCTGAGAATGATAAAATAATACAAATATGCAAACCTAGGAGGCATACAAGAACAACAACCGTTTGCTACAACAGTTTATGGAAGTCAATACCTAGTGACATATGCAGTTTTGCATTTGAGACAGGTTAGGTTCAACCTCTACATAAATAATATCGGCCTTTACAACCATTGGTATATATAGGGTAAGAGATCTTTGAATGATCGCGTGACCCCTGCACCAGCGTGGGGGCCAATAAGAACATGCATAGGCATCAACATGGAGGCAATTTTTTATTTCATGGGGGCAGGATGATAATTTCATGTACAAAGTTGCAATTCTTTCACCTGTGGAGATAAGAATTTATATATCTCATCTCACTTGGAGAGTAGAATCATATGGACTCGACAATTGTTAACAAAAAAAATATACAATTCATACAAGGAGATGCTTCTGGTTAAACAAGGTAGCTAATCAATCTACTACATCTGACCCCAGTTGAGGTCAGGTCCCTTGCCAGTTGGAGAAGGCTGAATCGAAGAGACCGTTGATTAATTCATGCATCTACTATTGAGATAAGAAGTCTACTAGCTCCTGATCAAAATCTACATCATTGTTCTCTTCTTGTACCTTCTGATAGTGATTTAGTCCAGTTTGTTGATAGAACATCTCCTTCTGTACGTTCCAGTCCTTTGCGATCTTATTCACAACATCTCCAATCAGTTTGTTATTTTCCACAATATGCTTTATGTTTTGGATATCCAGCAACTTGCCAGCCTCTTTTACAACAAACAATTGAAGAGAAAAGAGAATTAGCAGCGGGGAAATGAAAAGGTAATAGGTATACATGTTATAACCCCAAAGATCTACCACCAATGATACAGCCAGAAAATAAAAAATAATATCAGTGAATGTACTGTTGTTTTAATTTAATAGCAATGGGTGGGGAGCATTACCATTGATGGCTAGTTCTTTTGCCCTTGAATATTCTGTAGACATTTTGTTGAGCACTTTCAGGTTAAGTTCCATCCCCTGACAAATGAGGAATTTGAAAATTCACTATCATCAAAATTCTTTCTATGCCAAGGAAAAGCATATGGAAAACACTCTAAAATGCCAATGTATCTGATACTTAAAGATCATCTAATTAATTTTTCATCACTAGAGAGATTCAAAATGAGTTCAGTTAAGAAGGGTTCCAAACCCTTCTATATATCTATTGTGTATATCATAGTGTGGCAGGCACTTTTCCAACCATGCTGAGGGGGTACCTAAAGTTTCCTTTTCAAAGTTGTTCATATAAAGTGTCATGTTACTTACCAAGTCCATGTGAAGGAAATGATCAATCCGAGTATTTGCAAACAACCTACATGCCAAGGAGTGGCAATGAGAAAGTTAAGAGCTTATAACCGACTAAAATGTAAAGCAAGAATTGATGAGATGAAACTATAGGTGTCACAAGTTACTTCTTATATGCTATTCGCATCCGGGCATCCTGTAGTTTATTTATTTCATTAACCCTATCTGTTGCAGAGGCTTCATTTATATCCACAAAGCCAAACAGGAACATGTTCTTTTCTAGCATCCTTTTGACCAAAGCAGGTACTACTTTTAAGCTCTCCTTCTTCACATCAACAACAAGGCTTTTAAGTTTCTTCAGCTGTCCTGTTGGGATTAGAGAGGTGAAAATCAAATAGAAAGACAATGATGTCAGTCAGAATATAGGCTATCTTTCTACCAGGCTGTCATTTCATTCACTAAGCAAATTATTCAAAAAACAAAATAGAATAGCCTAAAATAAAATGGGTATCATTTTTTAAACAAATTCTTAATCAAATTTATTTGTGTATATCTCATATGGAATGAAAACTTTATAAACACAAATTTTTAATTCAGTAAATGTTAAAAACTAAGATTGAATACACAGGTAAATTTTGTCAGCAAGGGTCTATGTGTGCACATTTCAGATGGAGAACAGGAACTTAACTCAGGTTACAAGATACCTATTTCACTCGATGATTATCTATATTGATAAGCCAATAGGTGTATTCTACTTTTATTAAAATAAACTCTATCATGTCTTTATGTTATAGTATGAAACTTACATTCTCCTTTTCCAAGAAATATACCCTCAATCTCAATGAAAATGGACTAGAAACAAGGTTGGAGAGTCAGAAATTTAAATCATACCATTGGAAAGGAAATCTGATAAATGAAAATTACATGAAACATTAATTATTCATGAATTGAAAGTTCATCTTACTAGTGATGTCATGTAAACCACATAAAATAATGGAGGTTTCTTGAGTGCTCATTATGGTGTTGCTTAACAAGCCTGATCCCAGCTATTTGCATTACCAACATAAACCATGTTCACTCATTCCATCAAGCACAGCCTAAATTTGGTTGGTTCTAATTAATTCTAATTCCTTTTCTTTTCTCCTTAATATTCCCTATCAATTTTCTGTTATAGTATTTTACATTGAAACTGTAGTTATTCTATCATCGAGTTGGCTGCCTATAACTATGTTTACGTTTACTTAGCCTTATTGTTATAGGATTCTTGAATTCTCCGGCATATTAATATTTGACTGAGTGATGCCTAATTCCCACCCCCTATAGCAAGCACCTTATCAAATATTACAAAGCTGAATGTATGTAGATTAGGACTTCTATTGTTCATTGTTACTATTATCAGTGTTCTAACATGTATTTGTGTCAAGTATGCTGCTGCCTTCACCCAACTAGACAGCTTAGGTGTGATTGTAGTCTCCCGTAGGTTAGTCCTGCTCTCCTGTTAGTTAAACTTAATTTTCTAGGTTTAGTCCTACATCACTGCATGATGTAAGACCAAGTCGCAGTGACCTAGCCCTAAGCAGGATCTCAATAATTATACCCAACAGGTTCGAAGTTCAGACTTACAGTCAATAATAGAAACCAGAATCAGATCTGTAAACAGTAGGTTTAACTCAGGGAAAACAGTAGGTATTCAAACCCTAAATAATGGTCACTACATGGGGTTTAATCACCAACCGAAAGTAGACCTCTAAGGGCTGATCATACCCTGGAAGTCTCAGACCAAAGGGGTTACAAACTGCTAAGATATTGCAAACTAATGAAATTAGAAACTAGGTTCAGAATTAGAAGGTTAAGGGATAGGACTCAAACCAGCTAGCAGATCTAACCCAAATTGGGATCGAATGGAGGGGATATTGATAGAAGTTTGTCCTCCACATATTACTGGAAAACAATGGTAGGATCTCAAGTTCCACAGGCTTGAAGTTGCAGCAGGAAAATAGAAACAAAGCCCAGCCGCAGGTGTGAATTGACTGTCAGATGAGCAAGTTTGATAGCAGCACTTGGGGACTTAAATATAGACTTCAATAGATGATCTCAGCAGCACTTCTGGGAATCAGATGATGTCAGTTGTGCACAGGAAATCAACTAAGAGTAGGGATCAGAAATCGATGGAGAACATAAAAGAATGGGGATAGGGATAGGCGGGGTTGGCTATCTCAGCCTCTCAGGACAATGCATTGCAAACAGCAATATGACTTAATTCATTAAATCGTGGCTCTCAAGAGCTGATTACAATGTTTATATAGCCCAATGGCTGAGACAAACAGCATAGAAACTACACTCTAACTAGGATTCCCAACAAAATAGAAACTGGAATCTAACTTGGATTCCCAATTAGAATTACAATTCATAAGGCGACTAGGAATTAAAAATCTTTATAAAAAAAAAACCAGGAACTAAAAATAGAAACAAATCAGCCTTCTAGAAGCTGTAGTTGATCTCCCTTCCTTGCTGCTGACTTGGTTTCTAAATAAGACAAGATAGGGGGCAGATTTGGTCTTCAACTTGGGTCTTCTAGAAGGATTCCCACCAAGGCAATATGGCTGTGACACTGTTCACGTAAACAGTAACGTGAACAGTGTTTTGGTTTTTTCTTCTTCATGTTTCGATCTACATCACTGCAATTCCAGTTTCTGTTTGTTTCTGCTTCTGAAACCTAACCATTAGGTGACCTAGAACCACATTAATTATTTCATATAGCATTAATATTTTCTTTCAAGTATCATCTCTTCGTCAATTTATCTCTCAATACGACCAACTTTTCTTTGAAATCCACCATCTAGTTCTAGGGCACATTATCTCTCTTTTCTTATCTTCCATCAATTGAGAGAATCTTGCAGCATGTACATAATCATTTTGTTTGTAATAATTGTTGTTCAATGCATAGTGAATTAGCACAAGTATCTTTTGAAATTGAGATGTAGGGGAGTTAGCCATAAGCATTTGGTATTATGGCGCAAGTAGATAGAAATGTTTATAAATTGAACAAAGGAAATTTGTAAACAACAAAGATAATAAATATCAATACTAGGTCCATTGGACAGTTAGTTTTACGAGGAGGAGATGCATCATACCAAGGGACAAATATATTTTGAAAGGAGGCTTAAATGGCTGAGTCTCATAAAGACAATACAGGCAATAGAGCCCCCCTAGTCTACGTGATAAAGAATCTTCTGAAACCATATGGCCTGCATATAACTGATAGTCAGTCCACATTGAAGTAATAAAAGTGCATATTCATTATAAACAAATAAAAAAATTCAAGCAACTAAATCCTCTGTTCATTATTGCACTACAGAAATATTGTAATTCATGTGCTATTGTGAAAATCAGTTATGGAAAAGGGCCATCCTAAAGATGCAAATGGAAGGCCAGAATAACAGCCAATAATGGTGTAGCATTTAAACAATCTAATTTTATCCTGAACAATATTTAGCAATGATTTAAAAAAAAAAGAAGAAAAAGAGCCAATAAGAAATATACCTCCTAGACTATGGAGCTACCAGAAAAATGAGAAATGGAATCTATCTTATGTAATCTTTCTGACCTTATAAAATCTAGCAGGTTCAGTAGATCATTATACCTCCAACCAAGAAAATCTGGCAAAAGTTAAAAAGAAGAAAACTGAAAGCAAGTAATACCTAACAAATTCTAGTCTAAAAAAGATATATAAGAATAAAGGAAGAACAGAAACAGAGAAATAATATGAATTGAAAGCACTTGTGATCCTACAAATATGAAATTTCATGAAATGAGGAGACAAATCCCCAGAAATTCTGGTCATTGCTCTCCCCATCTAATTCATCATGGAAAACCCCGCCAGCAAAATAGCAAAAGTCAAATTAAGATGAAAACATTCCATATGTTATGTCCTCTCAAACAAGATTTAAAAAACTATCATGATGCAGCACTAAAGTCTAGGAATATTCACTAATTAGAAATGTTAAATACTAATCCCTGACCCACCATATGCAGTCAGCATCAAGTTGAATATGTCCTACGAAATCAAAAAATGAATAAACAGTTCTCTAGCACCAACATAAAGCACATATGTTTTACGGGTTGAAGGGGGGGGGGGGGACCCAAGGTTTGAATTGTGTAAATTGCCATTGGATTCCCTCAATGAGGATAGAATACTGGCTTGAATTGTTTAGCATAGTTGAAATCCCAAGAAAACATTCATTGAAAATATCAATATCAATATGGTTTATAAAGGAGGGCGGACCTCAACGCAATGGTAAGGTTGCTCTATTGCGACCTAATGGTAGCGGGTTTGAGTCGGGAAACAGCCTCTCCACAAAGTGGGGCTAAGGCTGCGTACATTATGACCCTCCTTAGACCCCGCAGTGGCGGGAGCCTCGTTGATGCAGAATGACCACCAAATAGGGCTTATTTCTTTAGAAATAGGCCTAGGGTTGGGTTATATCCATGTTGGGCCTTTGTTCCCAAGGGTTTTTATGTAATAGACCACTTTAATGAGCCTAAACTAGGGGTACTTAGGTTGCATACGGGATTAGCCCAATACTTAGTTATTTTTATGTTTTTAGATTGAACCGGTTTAAATTTGGTTGCATCCAAGTGGTTCAATGGGTCTAATTTAAGTAAAGTGTTCCTATTGGTTAATAGGTTCTTATATCCTATTGGCTAGTATGGAATCTTCACTTAAGTTAATTGTTCTAAGTTAGATTCTTTTATTTTTAAGTTAGTAGGGGTAGTTAAGTCATTACACAGTTTTAAGTAATTAATTAGACTTAAACCTCTCCCTTCCAAGTTTTTGTGAAGGAGAGGTATTTAATTTGTAGTAGAAATTGGCCTATGGCCTTATTATAAATATAAGAGATCGTGGGAGACTCCCCCACAATTGAAATTTGAAAAAAAACCCTGTTTTCTGCTGTTGGCCGACTGCTGCTGCTGCTCCTTGCTCTTCAAGAGTGTTTGCATCCTTGTGGGTACATCAAGGTGGAAGGGTGGGTGGAATCCTGCGACTCCTTACGCCGCAACGGCTGACGGCTGGGAGGGTCTCTCATTCGAAGGTGGCTTCGTGGCTTCATCCTTCTTCAATCAAGCTGCTGCCAGTGGAATCTAGTAGTAAGTTTGCTCTTTAATTTCTGTTTTTCCATTCATTCCCCCTCCCTATCGATTTCCCTTAAACCCTAGATCATCTAGGTTATTTTTAATACTCATCACCCATCTGAATTCAATCAGATTCAGACCAAAGCTCCATCACACCCCTGCCTATACTCGATCTCAGTTGCTGCCTCTTTCCATCACTCTAAACCCTAACTCCCCATTAATCACTATAAACCTAAGAAACCCTAATTTCAGTCCAGACCTATTCAGCCATCAGAAAACCTTTCTGCTGCAGCCAAACCTTCCCCCTAGTCCCTCTAACACTCGACCTTAATCCCTGCCCCTGAATCCTACTGTAAACCCTAGTTTTGGCTATTTTCCTAATTTTACAAACCCGAAACCCTAACCCTAAATCTGCAGAATTTTGAAACCTAACCAAATCTAGATATTTTTATATCATAATGATCCTCTAAACCTGCACATTGAAACCCTATAAACCCCATTCCCAAATTCCCATCCCAAACCCTAATTTTGCCCTAAAACTGCCCCTAATCAGCCCTAAACAGCAGGCTTAACCAGAGCTTGATTCGACCTGGCTCCTAGTAGGATTATTTCCTATTCTAGGACTACATTACTCGTGCACTGGGTACACCCTTTTCTGGTTTATAAAGACTCAACAATCTCTATGTAATCATTTCATCGAGAGTCAATTACCATGACACAAACTAGATCTTTTGTGACACAAAGTAGAAAGAGGCAGCTTTCATCTGACATAAGACCCAGAATATAATCCTGCAGAGCATGCATTTAAACCACCCCCACCCCAATAAAACACCACTAAAAGGAAAGGGCATATATACTAGGTTTTGGTGACATGTTCACAAGAATAAAAATAAAGACATCTATATTCACCAGTGGTCCCAAGAAGGAAGATCCACCTGGATGTTGCTCCCCCACCTCCCAGTGGTTTGCTACTGCCCCAAAAAGGCATAGAAAGACATCAAGCAAGACTAGGATTGTGAAATTAGATCTCCACAAAGAGTGTAGCCATGAATGCCTTTTCTTGTCTTTCGAATGCATTAACAAAACATGAGCAGGAAAATGACACTAGCAGAGGATCCTTTCTCTCCCAAGAGTGGGCAGTCGCCTTCGACATTTAAATCAATCTCCAAGTCACTAATGTGAATTACTATGACCAATGCAACAAATTAATTACAAAATAATGATTACAAACATGTCAAAGTCAGACACAAAAATACCAATTGAATGGGCATACAGTGATTGCATAAAGAAGCCAAGGTTTGCAGTAGGCTTAGCCTCAAAAATGTAGGAGAACTTCCGAGATAGCCATATCTTCTTCATATCATCCAAGGTTGTTGAATTACTCTGTAGTTTAAATAAGTATAAAACAATCAGAAGCATGCTACAAGAACCAACACCTTCAGTCCCTGCCAAAAAAATTACATATTCTGAAGAAAAAAGAGCGTAAATAGAGTAAAAATGAAAAACAAATACTGAAACCAAAATTGTACCTCAGAGAAATCATTTATAAGCTCATCAATATCTAGCTTGAAAGGAGTGAGATCCATTGTACCTTCAATTCCTCAAGAAAAACAGAAGATGCAATGCTTTGCTTTCTTTTCACATTAAAACAAAACAAACATTAGACATCTAATTTGGATTAGTAGCAACAATGCTAAACCTCACCCCAACCACCACCCACCACACTACTACGATTCTGAATAATTCAGCTCTAGAACCTCTAAAGTGCAGAATAAGTATACCAACCATCCTTTTTTGACTTATTGCCTATGTTTGTTGTTATCACCAATCGTCAAGCTCTATATCTTTGTCATTCAGTTTGGTAAGATGAATAGCCAAGTAGCAATCTTCTGGTTGTTTTCCAACATTGCTTATCAGAATCTCAAAAATCATGTCCATGTGCTTATCTCTTGAAAGTTACGACCAATGATGTAGGGGAAAATGCTGATTGAAAACTGTGTTGGTGTGCTATGTTTGGCCTATTTATTTAGCTTACATCACAACCCTTAATAGTGAAGGTCATAGATTTATGCATACTGATCAGTCTTAGGGCATTTGCCGTATTGATTAAGCTCATAGAAATTAGTAGTAGAGCTACCATCATATTTTGGTCAAGCAATGGAGGGGGCACATATGGAGAGGCCACTTGGATACCAATGTGGAACTCCAGCACTGACAGCAACAGGGCGTGGTAGTCAGGTGGAATGTAACAAAACCAACTATTCAGAGGCCTTGCTTGGCCCACTTTTCCTCCATTTACCTTGTTATGCCACTAGGGAAAACTTACAAGAGGATCAACATTTAGGCACAGGTGTTCAGGTGAAGTATGGTAAAGTATCATTCAGTAAGCTAGATAAATGAACTGCCAAGGAAAGGATCCATCAACCAGACTTTAACAAAAAGAGAAATGTTGTAGTTGACACAGAGATAAAGAGAAAGACGAAACAAAGATCTAAAATCATATCTGCTTCAAATATAGAGGTGGTGTTATGCTACATGAATAATAAGGACTAGCGTCTGCATACAAGGAAACAATGAATGAAAGACTACTACTACTTACTACTAAGCTTTTGATTTCACACTAATCCCACGCCTAGTATGGCAGACGTCACTCCTACCACCATAAGAAAACCCTAATTTTTTATCTTTAGCGGTAGAATGAACTACCAGCCCTTACTATTTAGCCAGCAAGATAGAAAAATCCACAAACAAAACAGTACCGAAGCTGTACTTCAAAACCAAAACCACACAACACAAAGAGAGAGAGAGAGAGAGAAGAACGAACCTGCAAATGCAATGGTCTGGGACGAAGAGAGGAGGTGGATTGGCCGAAATCGATATGGGCAGCGGAGAAGGGAGGAGTTGGGGGTGACTGTGCTCTGTCGATAGTCGTGAGGAGGAAGGAGGTGGGTGACCCGGGTTGGGGGGCGGGAATTCTCTCTAACTTTCAGTTCGGAGCCCAGCAAGTGCCGACCTCTGAATCTGACAGACTCTCATATCAATAATAAATTCAGAAACCCGTCGGATGTTTAAATTGCCAAGTGTCGACATCTCTAGTTAGCACGGTCGCACTACACAGCTTAATGAATTGGAGAAGATTAGAATTCAATTCCATGATTCCAATGCCCAATCAAAACAAACTTTTATAGATAAGGCTAATAAATGTAAAAAATTTAAAAAATTTAAAAAATTTAAAAAATTTAAAAATTTTTTAACAGAGTTTTCCTTAAACCACAGTGAAAGGAAATCCTTTGACCACAGCTTTCAGATGACCGAGAGGCTACCCCACAATAGTGGGGAAGTTATGTTTGACCATTCGTTGATAGGGAGGGATCTTTTAGGACGTCAAGATGGTGATTGAACCCTTTTCCCAAGGTGTAAAAAAATTTTCTCCTATTAGTACGCTATTGTCTAAAAACTCTTTCCAATTATCTTCAGAAACATTTATTGTATATTAAAAAAAAAGGAGAATGTTCTCTATGTGGACGTAATGACTATTCTGCCAGTTGAGTGGTAGGTCCATGTGTCTAGGCACAGACTACGCTGCGACATAGAGAACATTCTCCCTTTGTAAATTATGTTGTAGCTAAAGTGCACAAGGATCCCTTTTTTCTTTTTTTTGTCAAAATTCAAAGGACCTGTTTTCTTATCACTGCCTATAAATGAATCATTTTGTTCATGTTCAAGAACTTTCAAAAAAACCCACATGGCAGTACATGTGTGGATCCATGTGACATAGGACCATGCATCCATCTCGTTAATAAATGTTTGCCTCAAATGTAAAAGAAAGATGACTCTTGGTGTTGTACGATGAAACGTAGACTTCAGAATTTTTATGGTCAGAAGATTTTTATTGTCAGATGGGGGACAAAAAAGACTTGATTTGCTCACAATGCTCCCCTCCCCAAGGGGGAAAGTGGGAATCCACTTCCCTTAATATGGTAGTTTAGATTAAACTACTCCAGAAATACATACACAAAAGTTGTCATAAGCCCTTAAGTTCAATAAACAGATTCAATCAGGATGTATAGGAGGGAAAGAAATAGAAAAGATTGCAGTGAATCTGGCAAAAGGTATCTCAAATTTGAAGGGGTGTCTCCAAATTTAGAGGGATTTTAAGCAGTTATAGGCAATGACCAGAGAATGAAATGATCTTCCCCTACAAAATTGAGGTCTGAATTCTCCTACAGATGACCTTCACCCAGATGCAAATGAGAAGCTAATCAATCACACCACAGTTTACCGAATGAAGCAAAAGTTTTGGTGATCCATGACTACACTTGAGTTCTAAAACAAGTTCTACAGGCATGGCACCAACCAACTGCGCTAGCAGTTGTCTTCAATTGTGCAAGTTTCAGTTCTAGTTATTGTGATCCGATGACAGAAACATTGCATATATAATAAAGATTCAAAATTCTACTATAAAGGGTAAATACCAGAAGCAATTTATAACTCGAGGGATTTACACTTGCAAGCTTGAATTGATTTCCATAGGTATCTCTAATAATATGACTATGATTTTACAGTCAAAACTCGAGGACCCCTCCTCCCTTAAAGGAGAAACAAAACCCAGGATACAAAAAGATGAAGAAAATTGAGGGGTTCAGTGGAACAAACAACATCATAAATGATACAATGCGTGAAGGGATTTGAGGGGAATTACAATTATCAAAAAACTGAAGTTACGAACAAACAACACTAACAAAGAATATCTAATCCCGGCAACCTGGTCCCTTGGAATGTTTTGAGGGAAAGTTAGCCGTGCAATGTTTAAGCAATAGCCGACATGATTGTCTCCACCTCTGTTGGCCGCCAGAAAGATTTCTGGACACAAAGCAAGCCTTCCTTGTCCTTAGAGTAAGTCAAACGGATCTCCCAGTGCATGGACTTAACCATGTTCTCGACCTCACCGATGATCTCAATATTGTCACGAACAATCAGTTTCCCTTCAGGCCTGAGTATCCGATCAACCTCAGCTATCACAGCTACTAAGTTACACCTGCAGATCACAGAGCATACAAAGATGAAACTTATATGATTATGGAATTCCCTTCAGCAGACACTCTTAATTGTCAATAACACATAAAGGAGAAGATTTCAGACCTCTTTTTGAGCTTAGAAAAGAGATGATCTGCATGGAGAAGGTCATAAGATCTTGGATAGGTGCTGAACGATTCACACCAGTCATGATACATCCCAAATAGACCCCTCTCATATATGATGGGAAGTGTATCAGGAGAATCAACAGGAACCACATTCATGACCCACACTTTCATATCTCGAAGAGCCGCAGCAAAACTGGACGGCAATTCAAAAGCATAATTAAGTCATGAGAAACAGTACTTCAACTGGCAAGAGCTGATGTCACAGGAACCTACCTTTCTTTTCTTTTTCTTTTTCTTTTTTTTTGGGGGGGGGGGGGAGTGGGTGGTGGGAGTTGGGGGGAGTGTTTCATGTTGTTTCAGAGAAAGAGAAATAAGTGCTACCCAGAGTATTACGAAAAAAAATTTTGCTTACCCTCCATAAACGGCTCTCATATCCATGACATTCCTCACTGATGACCAGCTGATTCCCATCCCATTCAGATATGATTTGTTTACAACATGTTTCCAATGATCATAGTCTGTGGTGAAATCTTCTGGAGCTGCTTTACCATAAACTCCAACCTGAGAACTCTTCAACCAGTATGGTGGTTTCTCCAGCCTTGGAGGCCATTGCTCTGGCCATTGAGACCCACGCTCTAATGGATCTACAGGGACTTGGTGCATGCATGCCTGCAATGGCACATTCCTGCACACACCGATGGACAAAGGTAAAAACCATTATAAAGGGAAGTTTAAAATCGAAGAGAAGTAATTTAATTAGTTGAGATGAATTTAATCCTTCTATAAAAAGAATAAGCTACCAAGCTGCATTTGGGTCATCAGAGGTTTGACAAAGTGGAGGATCATTTTGTGCTCTTTTCTCATAGCACTCATTTGAACTAGGTTTCTGATATATTGCTGCACCAACTTGGTTAATTTTATCCTTTTTAATTGTAATCAGCTGCCAGCACATTGACTTTGTTAACGTCTTCATGGCTGTCATAAATATCCACACAAAAAATATTAGGATCAAAATGACCACTTCTCTCACAAAGCAAATCACAGAACAGTTAAAGACATAATCAACCTTCCCAAATTTCCACATCTTCAGGGAGTTTTTGGTACACTGGAGTAGCAGACCACACGAAGTAACCACCAGGTCGCAAAACACGATTTAGCTCCAAAAGAAGCTTACCCCCTGCATTATTACCTCAGTCATTGACCCAGAGCAAAACAGCATGCTTGACATCACATATTCACGCACACACATGCACCCGGGGGGTGAGGTTTGAAGTAGGAAATACCTTCAATATGCCAAGGTACCCTACAGCGTGCACAATGGACAACATCAAACACCCTACCAGGGAAGGGTAGTCTCAGGGTTCCCATCACAGCTGAAATTGCAGGGATTCCCCGTTCAAGCGCAAATTGCACTTGCGCTTCATGTTCATCCTTGGGAGCAAGAGACATGGTAAGAACATCTCTGTCGAAGAGAAATCCCCCAAAGCTGGCCACCCCACATCCAACATCCAATATAACACGGGAGCGTTTTCCCCATGCTATGTCAGGTACAGACTGCAGTGATGATTATAGATATACATGTTACACAGATTTTTGTAAGACAAGATTGAATAGAAATCATTGAATCAAATCAGTTATCATGGTCCATAGTAGGTAGCAGCAAGCACATTGGGAAAAAAACTCCATCAAAGAAAAACTAGTGAAAGTGGGTGACCAGGGTACCAAAGATTTGTACGACGGTATTCTCACATCGAAGAAATCTGGGAGACCAATAAGAAAATATGTGGATGCAATGAGTAATTGAAATGAGGATGCTGCTGCAATGAATGTACAGCACAAATGGGAAAGACAGCCAAAATTAAGTGGATTGGAATGTAACAAAATATAAGGTGATAATTAGCCGGCCCCATTTAGTTGGGGGATAAGATTATGTTGTCATTGTTGTACAAAGCCAGAAATAAGTGGATTGGAATGCAACAAAATCAAAGGTGATAAAATAACTTAAGCCAAATGAAATGGCTTTAAGAATGTATATAGAAAAATTTGACTTGCCAGTGGTAAGGAAAAACTGACTGGCATGGTTTGAATGGTCCAGAAGGAGATGCACAAAGCCAAAACTTACATGGATTGAAGCAGGGAAAAAATTCAAGGCAAACACAAGACTCAACATAAAATAAATCCCAGTATTGTCCTATATAACAACAAATGACTCAGAATAATAGCTAGGTACTACTAGAAATTCTTGGTTTGCTTTAGCCTTCCTCACAGAAACTAGAAATTCTTGGTTCATTTAAAGCTTCCTCCCCCCCCCCCCCCCACAACCCCTCAGCTTTTTATGTCATAACAGCAAAAATGGCCACCCTTGTTCTTGAATGCATGTATGCAACCACATGTATGCTGAAACCGTAAAACAGCCTCTCCTTGTAACCAATGAAGTGATTACCAAAAGAGAATAAAGCTATGCCAACAAAAAAAAGAGTCACTAAACAAGTATGGAGAATAAAGCAATAAAGTGTCATTTCAAGTGTTTAACACAAACAATATGCTGATTGCCGAATGAGAATGGGACGAAAAAACAGTTCAAGAGTATAGAGGAATAAGTGCTTACGTCCTGAATGAAATCTATGTAATGAAGAGCGCCATGCTTAAATTGAGTTCCACCACCTGGAAAAGTAAGATACTCTCCTGTAAGTTTCACCCAATTCTGATGCCCCTTCACCTCTGCAAGCTTGACATGGGGAACATTGTAGTACCATATCTGCCAGAAATGCACAAGAACATCGTTATCCTATCTAAAGAAAACACTGACAGAAATACTTTCATGCATAAATAACAAAGGTAATGTACCTTTTCCCTGCTTGTAGGCCACTGAATTGAACGCTTGTATCCCTGAGGTAGAGGAACAACGCAAGTGGGGGCTTCCTCAGGGCAGTGCCTTTCTCGATGTTCATAGTGCTTAGTAGTCCGAAGATGCTTAATAGCTTCCCAATTGTCTAAGCAAGGAATGTAATCTGGGCCAGCAGTGACATTACAGACTTTCCAGCTGTATCCACCTTGTTCTTTTTGGTCCTTAGGTGAAGAAGATTGCTGAGCTTCCTTCTCATTCTTTGACTCAACAGCTTGAGTTGAGAACGCACCATTTTGAGTGGTAGTCTCCTTTAGGATCTCTGACTGCGCCCCATCAGGAAATACTTCATTCGAGGCCTGGTTCTTTGCCTGGTCATCTGACTTGTTCTCATCAGAGCTTTGATCTGATACTTTGTCTTGATTGGTTTGCTCTGATACTTTGTCTTCATTGTTTTGCTCTGAAACTTTGTCTTGATTGGTCTCAGATTTCTCGTTCTCATTAGAGCTTTGCTCAGATCCCTTACCTTGATTTGTCTCAGTTTTCTCCTCTATCTTATCGTTCACCGTATCCTCCTGCTTAGTTTCACCTGAGCTCTCGTTTGTTTCTGGTTTATTCTCATTCTCAGTGGAGTCCACTTTTTTCTCTTCTGAGCTCTCCTTTGATTCTTCCTGTCCATCAGTCTTCGATTCACCACCTTCTGTTTTTGTTTCTCCTCCTTCAGGATTTGACTCTCCATCACCTTGCTTTGATTCTCCACTTTCATTTTTTCCATCCCCACCATTTTCAGACTTAGTTTTGGATGCTTCTTCTGATTCATATTTTTTCTTATCACTTTCGTCAGTTTTCTCTTCTTGGTTTTCCTTGACATTATTCCCTGTCGTCTGGTCAGATTGGCTCGTGTTCTCTTTAACATCCGAGGTGCTTTCATCTTGGGCAGTGTGGGTGTCACTGTCTCCTTTCGTTGCATCCTCAGGTAAATCACCGGGATTATCTTCAAATTGTCGAGCATTCTCAGTCACTTGTTGTTTTACATCACTTTTTGTGTCTTCAATTTTTATGTCTTCGCTTTTGCTCTCCTGATTAGACAAGTCCACATTTTGAGCAGGAACTACGGAAGAGGATGTCATCATCCAAACTCCAACCAGGCAAAGAGCAACAAACACGACAAGAGTAACTGTTGAACAGTAGGAAGTGGATGACCTCCGGCCATCCACTCTACTATATTTTCCAAATGCCATCTTTTACATATAAATGTCCCTCAAATTGATACACCTAAGGCAGGCAAAAACAGAAAAATCAGGGTTGACCACGAAAACCATCCTCCATGCCCACTGAATTCCCAATTCAGCGGATCTAACAAAAAAGATGCACTAGGTAACCATCCATAAAAGAATGCATTCCTGTGCAGCACTTTAATAATTGAGCAAGAAACTAGAGTATTTCAAAATACTAAAGCCGACAGAGATCCATGACAAGCATTAAAAGATCTGAGATCTCCAACAGAGGATCTCATGAACATATCTAAATCAGCATTCTGAAACAAGAGCATCATGAACCCAAACAGAAAAAGGCATAAAAATATTGGATCTAAACAGTAAAGAGCTAAAACAGATCAATTGCACCAATAACAAAGAGAATAACCAGGATCCAACTAATGCAAGAAAAACAGAGAATACTATATTACATCTGAAATATCAAAAATCAGAGCGTAAAATTTAAAGAAGGTTAAACCAACCAGATCAATGTCAATAACCGTATGTTTATTACACGGAGATATTAATACATAAAAACAAATAGTTCATTTACATTGTGGATCACAGCATGAATTTTTAAGAAAGAAACAAAAGATTCAGTATCATAAACCACCTCAACAACCTTGGATCAGTCCAGATCTACATTAAATCCCACAATAATACTCATTTATCAAGCCGAAAAATCCAAATCAACAACAATTCATCATACGAAAGAGTTATTTAAATACAACTTCCCGTTAAAAATAATAAATACCGACAGAAATTTAGAAGGAAAGCGAATTTAAGACCTCAAAACTACTGGATCTGCGGCATCTGCCTCAAACTCCGACAAACCAAAAACACCTCCACCAACATTTCATCCAAAAACCAAGGAGACAAACGAATAGGCTCATCCATTGAGCTCAAAATCAAAACAACAAAAAAAAAACACATTAAAGAGACTGTCAAAACCAGAGCTGAATGAGGATATACCTGGAGAAAGATCAATGAGATGGCATTGCTTGGAAAGAATTAAGCTTGGGAACCGATAGAAATCACCCAAGTGCCACAAAATCGCCTAAGATTTGCAGAGGAAGAACGCAAAGCTTCGTCGTGTTCTTTGCTTCTTCTATGCGTAAAGATAGCCGCTGAGAAGAGAAGGAGAGGAGGAGATATAGCAGAGGAAGCTCACTTTTAATTAGTATTTTATTAATTAACTAATTAATGAATATGATTATGTTAATAGAGGAGAGAGAGGGGGAAACAACCGGACAACCACAAGCAGGCCGTGATTTAAGTAGAGAAGAAGAGAGAGACTATGAATAGGTGGATTTAGTAATACCACGTGACCTCCGTAAAGGGCACTACAGTAGGTGTCATTTGGTTGCCTTACGTCTCATTCTAAAGGGGTCAAGCTCACCGCTTAAAGAGGCCCACCTCCCATGTTGCTATACAATAATTGAAAATGATATGTTCAAGGGATAAAGATCTCTACTTGTGCTGTTTCCTACGCCTTTTCATAGGGATCCTGAAATGATGCTTCTGCCTCCTGGGTAGATGTCCAGATGTACTTTTTCCATTGGCGTAGATGCCTGTGTAAAGATCATACAACCAAGTGGAACAAAGACAAGGAGCTGTTTTGCACGATCATGTAGGAAGAGTTCCGCTGTTCATGGTATTAAGTATGATATCGTATCTATGAATATATATTGGTATTGTGGATAACAAGATATCGATATTGATATTATACCAACGGTTTAATTTGAAGGTATTTTGGTTTAAAAAAATCCACTTTTTATCCAAATTTAAAGGTAAAAATGGTCCGATGTGACTTAATATTGTTACTAATAACATGATTTAAATTGCTATTCCTCATTGGATGGGGGTAGGACATGGTTAATATGAAAGTATCATTAAATACTCTATACTCTTTGTCAAGGTTTTAAAACTCAAAATTGGGCATTAAGATTAGTGTTAACTAATTTCGATCCAATCAGGATTTAAAAGCACAATCGATTAAGATCGAAATCAGGTGAATTAGCCTAGATCACCCTAGAATTGGTGTTGTAAAGTCTTCTAGAGTTTTTTCGTACAATATTAAATGAGCTAGAACCAACCAAAATTAGGATCGACTGACTCCGATTCTTGAAACCTTGGATCCAATTCTAACTTAAGTTGATCAAAAATTGATCAAGACTTCATCGGACTAGTAGGGTATGTACGCGAGAGAGGGATAGACACACCGCCTACATGTGACAAGCTAATGTACGATAGGAAGACACTCAGAGTGCCCTCTACAGTCACATGGTTGTAGATCCAAGACACTCGCAATATGCTTTGAAACAATTATTTATTACTAGTAATACGCTCGTTACGGTTTATTGTCAACTTAATACAGCAACCTATTAATATAAATTATTAAACAATTGAATAAATTAAAGTTGAATTTTTTTTCCCATTTTTTTTGTATGAGTTAAACCTTTGGTTTGCTTGTCACGAAAATTGAACCTCTTAGTTATACATGAAAACCTAGCCTTCGTGGGTGGTTAGAAAACCATAGCTCAATCTCTTAAGTTCCATGGCCTTCAACTGTACTGATCTCTGCTACAAATCTGTTTGGTCTATTTCTATTTTTCGAGCTGAAATTGACCCTCTTAAACAGGGTGCACTTCTGATTATCTTCTGTGATTAAAATCTAATATCTCCAACCGTGAGCAAACCAATTGGTTGGATTTAGACAACCCTGGTTTTCTGATGAACCCATTCCGGTTTGACTCATTCCATAATCGGGTCAGCCTTTTCAACCTTTGTTCTATAAGACATTAGGTTCAACCACTTGAGCTGATCATTGGGCTGTAAGACAGGTCGCATGAAGGGTGAATGGGGGACTAAAGAAGCATTTGAAAGGACATTTTAATCAATTTTTTTAAGAACTATTTAAAAAAAAAAAATTGGTAAACAACTATTCAAATTTCTTATATATTAAAGTTATGTTTAATATGCATTTTCAGGGTAGATTATGAGTCTAGAACACATTCTGAAGTGTTATTATAGAGAACAATCGAGTTTTAGAATGTGTTATAAACCCAAGATCTATTCTTAATTCATTAATATGCTTATATAAGATGTACCTTTAGAACTTGACAAAGTCAGAGGACGCAATTCTTTAACAGAAGGAGCTGGACTTTGATCCTCAAAAGATATAAAGTGCAGTTCCTAAGTTGGCATGACACTGCAAATTAAAGGCCCAAATCTAGGAGACTACACGAATGGCTGAGTGGCTACATAGACTTTCGATGCAAGAAGAATGAATCATACCAAACACAACCTAAATTTCAAGCTACGTCTCAATTTTATGGTTCACCACGTGTATTACATTTTGTTACTCGTGCAATTAGTTAGAAGGATAGGTGAACACTAATCGGTTGTGTAACCCCTGCAATAGCATGGTAGCCAATGAAACTACGCATAAAGGCATTGGTTTGGATGTAATTCTCAATTTCATTGGGGACTGGACAGTCTTTTCACAGATAAAGGCATTAGTTTATCTAGATGCAGGAACCACACTAATCAAGCGACCAGTTAACGTTCTTTATCCTTAATTAGAATTAGCAAATGAAACAATTCTAGTTTTTAAGCAAACAATACTCAATTTAGTTTTAAAATTAACACTTAATTAGAGAACAGTGGGGCCGACCTATGCCAAAATTTAGGCGCCACTTGACTTTCTTGATGTCAATTATAGAGATTGATACAAGAATTTCAAGGTTTAGAGTAACGCAAAGGACCCTAACCCTACCAAATACCACTTTGGTGGAGGATTGGTGGCCAGGGAGCGACAAGATGAGTGATTCCTTGAACCGATACGACACAGATGGTTTGTTCCGAAAACGAATACGTTGTAGTAGTAGGACCCATTTTTAACCCAATCAGAGATATTTTAACCTAATATGCTAATCATCATCATAGACGAAAGCAACCTTTCTCCTACCAAATCAATTCTATGGTGACGTTTGGTTTTGATGCAATTGCAACTTTTCACTTGTCAAGGCCAATAACTGGAGTCGGGCGTGGAGTAGGGGAAAAAGAACGTAAACGACAGTCGGTGGTGGAAAAATACCTTTCATTCAAAGTACGCGTTTTACACTTTCACTTGTTTGCATTATGAGAACCAGCGACAAGGTCAATCCATCGGTCTCGATCTCCTCACTTCCATGTTAAAAATAAAAAATAAAAATTCCATTAGTTGATTGATTAATTAAGAAGTTTGACTTTTGAAAGAGTCTGAATGAAGTAAGATCTTGGAGGTTTGTGTGGTGAGATGTGGTGGGCCCTATTCTTCTCATTTTCGTCATCACTGTTGATTCTACGGTGATTTATGGGAGATATCTGATCCATTGAATCTTTATGCGGTGCGGTACAGCGGATCATGGTAATGGGGAAAGGTGCTTGGCAGCTTGGGCACGTTCATTTACAGCTAAGGCATTAAAATACTTTAATCCTGCGTCCATTTTATGAAAGTAATTTAGCAATTAAAGCATATCGAAAGATCCCGAGGTGCCTAGGTACTCTGCAACATGTATTCGAACCCGGATCACCTCCATGACCCAAGCGGTTTCAAAAACGGGTTTGGATCATCCGACGACCCGATATGTATTTAACTCTGTCAGCTACTGGTCCGACGTGTACCACCGACATCAGCCGATACTCTTATATCAGTGGCTTTCGATCCAATATTCATTAGGGCGAGAGAACGCTGCTGGGCCTCTAGAGGCTGTACGTGCACATTAGCGAATGGGAGTGTGCATACAACCATCGTTCTGGATGGGATTTTCTCATTTTTATGAGGTAGTATGGTACTTTCATGTATTTTTGTGTCTATACATAAGAGTAATATGAACCATGTGATCAAATAGAGTTCTTTTTTATATTAATGATTGTTAAAAATTTTGGAATGACGTTGGATAAAAACTGACTATGGATAGTGAATAACAGCCTCCAAAACATTTTTTCCAACAATTTGCAAGGACTTTTGAATAAATTATGTATTTCTGTATAATAAAGGCTATGCTATGCTAATGAGCTTGTAGATTTTAATTCCTTAATCAATTTAGAATCAACTAAATTATTATGGACAAAGTTTTTCTTCACTGCATGGGAAAGTTCACCACACCATCCTAGGGTTCATAAACTCCTACAAAGTTTTAGTATTTTCCCCGAAATACTTTTGTGATATCCACTCGTATCCGTTTAAAGTCAATGCGGTCGATCAATTTTTATTCTTGGCCTATAATTACGATGGGCGTAAGAAAACTTGGTCCATTTTTTATAGTAGCATAAACATGGGGACCAACAACATGCTAGGACTTTTAATAATGGGGGTTAATTCCTGTCACTCTCCTATACTTGCTCCATAATATGCAAACTCTCCTACTCATAATTTTTTTTCCTGTTTATTTATTGTAGTAAAATAAAACAACAAATGAAGATTTGAGAGACTAGTATAATAATATGATCTTAAATAATAAAACTCAATGATGATGGTAGTACTCCACTTGAAAAACACTTAAACTTGAACCCTAACTATGTCTTATTGCAACTTGCTTCAAATGAACCTCTACGTGAAGATGGGGCTGAGTCGTGCCACCAGTGACTATCCTTGAAATTGTATTCACCATCTATAGTGCAAGAGTGTTCTTGGGAATCAATCCCCCAAGATGAAACAACCCCTCAAGCCCTCCAATAGTTTTTGCACTCACTTGTTGGGCCACTTCGAGGCACTCTCACACTATGATCAATTAACCAACAGAATAAGGAAGACAAGACTCTCAAAAACCAGTAAATGGAACCAAAAGCTGTGAGAGAGAGAGAAAGGGAGCTAGGACTACTTAAATGATCATTGGAAAAGCCAAAAATGTCTCTTGTTTATGGAGGAAAGAAGCTCTTCGAAGTGCTTGTCCAAGGAAGTCCCAAAGTGGGTGTCTCTATAAGACAAGATACAAACAAACAGCCGTTATCGGCACCGGATGCACGCTAACTGACACTCAGGAGGAGTTGTTGATGTCGATTGCAAGTCAGTCAACATCGACCATTTAAAAGAGAAAGGGAGGTTCTGAGAGACCCGATGCCATTTTCTCTTTATCTAGCATTTGATGCACCAAGACCGACGTTGGTAGCGCCTAATCCAACTTGGATGAGCTAGATCTGGCACCGATATTTGTCTGGTGAACACAAGAAAGGATTTATCAAGAGATCCTTCCGGTCTAAACTTGTTCCTAAAAATCCACTTGTATCCAACACTTTGGCACCAGGTGGAAGATTTGCCACTTTCCAAGTGTGGTTTTCTACAATGGAATCCAACTCATTTTTTATTGCCTTTTTCCAAAATATAACATCAGATGATATTTCCATTTCTTGATAAGTTAAAGGGTCCTTATCAACAAAGTAGATTGGCAAATCATTTTATCTCTTACTCCTTCTAGGTTAGACATCACTACTAATCAAAGCGTCTATTGATGTAAATCCATTATTCTTGGAAGATGAACTATCACCCACATAGAGATCCTTCCTCATAAGGAACACAATATCAAAGAATTCAGTATGTCTAGATTCAAGAATTGTGTTTGCATCAAACAAGTTTTCTAAAGTCTTTACCACAAAAAAACTATTGGCGGCACTATGTTGTGCTTACCCAATAAATATAGAATCACAAGTTTTCGGTTCTATTTTCCTATTTTTAGGTTCAAGTATACCAATCTTTTCTAGGCATCCTCAAGGCCCAAACTTTTCACCCCAAAAAGTTAATGGTAAACCTAAACTCAATAACATAGAATTCATCATTTTCTACCTCATCATTGGTCCTAATAAGATAAACTTTAGTATCCCTAGAATAGACATCAATATAGGTTATAAAGTACATTTTTCCACTTCTTTTTGTTTTGTTTTTTTTTTTTTTTTTGGTAAAACCTTTTTCCACTTTTTGACTCATGGGACTTAAATTTACCAAGGTCACTATGAACTAAGTCTTATAGGCCAATTTGTCGTCTTTCAATCGATTTATGAGGCTTCTTAATGAATTTAGATTCCACACATGTAGGGCACTTGTGTAAGGTCGATTCAAACTTACCTTCTATAAGTCTTAAATTAAATAGGCTTTTAATATATGGTGCACTACGGTGTCCTAATCTACATGACATAAATCATAAGACTTAAACAAATAAGAAGAAGATGGAATTCCAATTCATAATATTGGCAACACTTTACACAAATAATCCATTTGATACATATTCAAAATACATCTCCCTTCAAGATTATGGTCTTAGTAGCCTCAAAGGTCAATTTCAGTCATGACTTATTGAGGAAAGAGCCCGACATCAAATCCCAACAAATTTCAAGAACATGTAGCACATCCTTCAACATGAGGGTCTTTCTCGAATAAAAACTTTATAGTAAGTTGTGACATTTGAAAATTTCCCATATAAACTAGGTCACCAGAGTCAACCGTTGAATACTTGACAAAGAGTTACAATCTGTACAGATATGCTTGGTAGCATCTGTGTCTATGACCGATTCTTTTGGTTTTTCAACAAAATTTACCTTTGCAAACAATTACTCCTCTATGAGATTCACTATGGGCTTAAAGTGTCCCTTCTTTCTTGAGTTTACAACACTCTTTCTTGAAGTGTCCAAGCTTGCCACAACAAACTAGTTTCCCTTTTTCTTCCTGAACTTCATCTCCTTCTTGGCATGGAGAAACTTCTTGGATTGCTCACCTTTATTGGATTCAACAAGATTGGCATTAGACTTGAATTCCTTTGCTCTTTCCACCTTGTCCTTTTCCTGACTCTTGAATTGCTCACCTTTGCCAGACTCAATAAAGAGTAATTACACTGGAAGTAAATCTAGAATATGACACATCATAACCGGATCTTTATCCCCTCCAGTTCTTTGTCTGGTCCAATTCCCCAATGCCTTTAATAGGGGGTGCAATGATCACCCTACCCCTATCCGAACACTTTGCCTGGGTGAGGTTCACAACCCCTTATTACAGGCACTGGGGAGGAAAGTAGAGGAGATAATTTTCCTGTTATAACCTAAAAATCTGCTACCTATTCTCCCTTCTTTCTCTCTCTGGTCCATAATTCCATTAGCATTATCTATTTATTATTTTTAATCACAGAGGTGGGACTCACATATTGTTTCTTCTTCAGAGGGAAGAACACCTAGGGGTGTCAATTCCAGGCCATACCCGGCCCGGTTAGGGTCTAGGATAGGGGTGTCAATTCCAGGCTCGACCCGTCATACCCTAGTGAGCCCGACCTGTCCCATGTACTAAACGTATTGGGCTTAAAACCCATTTAGATTTAAACAGACCCATAAACCGGTTCTGCACCGTTTAAGGCCCAATTATAGCCCGAGCCCATCCTGGCCCAGCCTGATTATATAAATGGACGGTCACAGTGCAGACTTTAAACACCATGAGGGCCGGCTAGGCCCAACCAAGCCCGAACAGTTGACATCCCTACCTCCCTTGCCCTGCACCACAATCCAACGGTCCAACCCCACCCCATCTGCAACCTCACCCTGTCATAATTTGGATTTACTTAAGAGAGTAATTACCTTATATGTACGTCTAGAGGATCCGGCCTCTAATGGGGCCTTGCGGTTTCATCTGTGACTCTGCACAATTCTTGAGTAATAGATTCATAAAGGGCACAAAAAGCAGTCCATTTAGATTTCTAGAATCTTGATTTCACATTTCACCTTGAAGGATGGGGTCAGTCATCGTTGCAGATGTGTCTTAATAAGTTTCTGAGTTGGCTCGGGTTGGAATGTATTATCCTCGGATGAGTTGCTGCAGATAAAATGGGCGGGTAAGGGTTGGAAGGTAGAACTTGAAGAAGGAAGAAGCAGCAATAACGTTCCATGTTCAAATCTTACAGGACTAGGCTTGGATCAGCTGAAATTGAATATTGTTTTCTCAACCAGAGGAAAACCAGCAGCAATGCTCTTCGCAAGCTCTATCGCTGTCACGCCTTCACTGACTAGGAACCACTTCCTTTTCACCTTCTTGACCAAGATTCCATCACTCTTATTCGGTTACAGCAGTAATGTCCATCGTCATCTTCTCCATTACCCCTCTCTCAAACACCTCAACAGAGACAGCAATAGGTTCTCCATGAACAAATCAACACGTCTCTGCTCAACAGCGCTCTCTGCAATAGCCCCCATTCATGAATCCTCAACAACAACCAAGGCTGAAGTTTCCAACAAATCAAAGCGGAAAGCCTATCGAGAATCTCCCGAAGGTATGCTTCGACACAAGCTCGATATGTGTTCGAAGCACGGTGACCTCGCCGAAGCCCTTTGGCTCTATGATGATGCTCGGAGTAAAGGTATCCCACTTAAGCAACACCATTACAACGTTCTGCTCTACCTTTGCTCTTCTTCTTCTCAATCTAAGCTTGAATCGGAGAGTGGCGGAAAAAATGAGAACAGCTTGAATTTGGGTTTAAGAAGGGGTTTGGAGATTTTTCAGCAAATGGGTATCGATAAAATTGCTCCAAATGAGGCTACGTTTACTAGTGTAGCGAGATTGGCTGTGGCTATGGAAGACCCAGATATGGCTTTTGATATGGTGAAGAGGATGATGAGTTGTGAAATCCCACCGAGGTTGAGGTCATATGGGCCGGCATTATTTGGGTTCTGTGAGAAGGGAGAGGCAGATAAGGCTTATGAGGTTGATGCTCACATGGCATCGTCTGGGGTGTCACCAGAGGAGCCAGAGCTTGCTGCGTTGCTAGGGCTTAGTTCAGATGTAGCCAGAGGGGATAGGGTTTATGAGATGTTGCACAGACTGAGAACCACAGTGAGGCAAGTGTCAGAATCGACGGCTGAAACTGTTGAGAGGTGGTTTAATTCTGATGCGGCTGCAGATGTAGGGAAGGAGAATTGGGAGGTGAACAAGGTGAAAGAAGCAATTACGAAGGGTGGAGGAGGGTGGCATGGGCAGGGGTGGTTGGGGAAAGGGAAATGGAAAGTTGAGAGAACTGAGATGGATGAGACTGGTGTGTGTCGTATTTGTGGAGAGCAGTTGGTTTGTATAGATATTGATCCATTGGAGACACAGAATTTTGCCACCTCATTATCCAGCTTAGCTTGCAAGAGGGAGGTTAAGGCTGATTTCAATGGCTTTCAGGTACAACTCTGTTGCTTTTATTTTCCTTTATCGATATCATACCTAATCTGTTGAATGGAACGCAAATTGCTTTCTCGATACTGTAATCCAGGTTTTATGGATTGAAAATCATTTTAGTTCTTTCTGCTTCTTGTAATCATATAGCGGACTACATTTCTACAGCTTGAGATTTAGAAGAATGATCATTATTCTTTCTGCGTACGTGGTTTATGATTTTGAATGTTGAATAATGTAAATTCCAGTTTAATGTCGTTCTAGAAATTGTTTTGGGTGGATTTGAATTCGCAGGCAAGTTTACAGGATGGGGAGTTTTTCTTATCATTTGACTTGTGGTATTGTGATACTTGAAGCATCTCGCATCTTTATACTTTTATCCTCACTTTAAGTTTGATATGCCAATCTTTATAAATTTTCTTTATCTCAAGCTTTTGTGAAAGGTTCCAATATGAAATAATGTAATGTCAGTTGTGAAGAGTTAATTTGAACAAACCAGAGAAACGTGCTAAATTCCCTATTTCAGGGATGAGTAAAAGGCAGAAGAAAAGTGTTTTCCTTTTGTTTTTTGTGACTTTATTCTGTCTTGGATTTTTTCCTTTTTATATTTTCCCACCCTCTAGCGAAGTGCAGAAAACTTAAGAGGTTCTGATGGAAATGCTTAGTCTTTCGCTAATGTGACTAGGCTTGAAATCTGAAACCTTGATTATTAAATAGTTATCTGGTTTTCAGGTGAGGTGTTTGCTCGTCCCCTTCAAGATAAAGTTATATGGTGACTTGGTCATGTTAACTAGCTGTTAATGCATATATGGATATACTTTGTATAGTTGTAGAACTTTTCTTTCCTTAATCAGTATGAAGGCTCAACTATTATAGGCACCAAAACATATTTTTTGTGTTTAGTGTTGAGGTTCCTATTTACTACAAAAGAGTTGACCTCCTAGACAACTGCAGGGCCAGCTGGGAAAATTCATGAGCCATCTAAATTATCTGCTTTCTATTGCCAAGAAAAGCTTGAGATGTCACATAAATATGACCAGTGCAAATATCGAAGATCACTTTTATCTCTTCTCTGTTTGCTCACTTTGAAAATTTTTTAAGTTTGGAAATGTGTATGCTTGTTTAGGTGAAGTTAAGCATGCTTGTTTTTTTGGAATGAACCATACCACAGAAGCATCAAAGAGTTTCTGTTCATGAGCATCTAAATGCATAGTAACAGTTATAAGTCTTTATGAGGCGAATCGGCTACTTTTGCATTTGATTTTTAGTTCTTTCTTGCTTGCCATTCCTGAAGATGGTAAACCTTTTCAGAGGACGTCTTGTGCTGAAGTGGTTATCCAACTGTTTCTCTTGCTTCTAATTTACTGATGTTATTGTTAACTAATGTTCTCTATCTTCTTCAACTGTTTGGACCGACAAAATATGGTCATCAAATCGGACACGAGTGGCATGTCCCTTTAGACGAGTAGCAGCAAGCACCTTGTTTCAGTTTGAACAGGCACATCAAGCTGAATGCTGTGCTATTTTACCATTTTCATTTCCACTCCTCAATTCTCATTCATTTGTTCTTGTTGAGGGTTTAAGATGCAATTTTTTGCCTGGGTTGGGACCAGGGAAAAATGAATTCCTTGATGAAGTTAAAAACATGAACAGTAAATACAGAGCCGTCTTAGGAAGAAATTATCTTTCTAAGATGGTGCATCTAGCTTTTTTGTGAAGTTATACAGTTTGTGCAAACCAACTCTGAAATAAGGTATATTCCCTCTGTTTTTGGGGTCCCTTTGGGACTGTTTTGTGTCAGCCTGTCTGACAACCACTGGATTGAATTTTTATAGAGAGGGAGTATGCTTGACATCCTCTCCTGTGACCAACTCCAAACCTGATTAGGCACTGAACTAGGAAGGAAGTTTCTGAACCAGTAAAAGAAGAAAATATTGGTTCTTATTTCTGATAATAAATTTGGTACTTCATCCCTAAGTTGAATCTTCTGGTTGTCCTTTGCAAATGATTAGATCAACGGTTACCTGGATGATATTCTATGCCTTTTTATGCACTGAGCCCATTTCGTGTCAGTCATCAGTTAATTTTGTCATAAAATTGAAATGAATGTACTCAACTTACAAAATTTATTGTCAAAATGTTTTTCACTCGCACAGTTGATGGCCATTGCTTGGTCCTTGTCTATGCCTCAGGCAAATACTACATAATACATATACGGACCGTCATTCACATCTTGACTGATATAAAAAAATCAACTCAATACAGGAGTGGCTTCGCCGGCATGATCCATATGATGCTGTCATAGATGGTGCCAATGTGGGACTTATCAATCAGCACGATTTCAGCTTTTTTCAGGTGAAAGATTGCACAGATGCTGCCATAGAAACCTGTGTTTTTGCTAAATTTTCTTTCCTTGCTTCCCCCCTCCTGCGTGCAGGAACCCTTGCAGATAAGATTCATATTTGCTACTTCATCCTGAGATGAGATGCTGAAGGTGTTCATTTTTGTGGCAGCTGAATTCTATTGTAAATGAAATGCGTGAAATGAGTCCATCAAAAAGGCTACCTCTTATTGTTTTGCATCATCGTCGTGTGCATGGTGGTTCTGCCGAGAACCCAAGAAATAAGAAGCTGATACAAAGCTGGAAAAAGTCTGGTGCACTCTATGCGACACCTGCTGGTTCAAATGATGATTGGTAAGATCTCATTTTCTGTGAAGGAAATTCTTTATCTACTGTTATACTGTTTCTTTTCCTCTTTTAGGCTCTTACTCAGTAGTGATTATGCTAACTATGCTTCATGGAGTTCCTTAATTGAATCCCAAAGTGCTGTGTGTCTAATATCCTTATTTGTTTATATATGAACATCCTATGTTCTGTTTACTGATGCTGCATTATTGTCGAGCTATATTCTGCATCCTATTTAACCAAAATGAATACTTTAAGGATTACTTTGTTGAGTAATAATTATGGTAATATTAAGCATATTGTGTATCGCTAGTGCTATTGAACCCAGTTTAACTGGCCAGGTCAATGTATTCAACCTGTAACCCTGTGCCTATTCTGGTCTGGTCGATATATTGACCCATTTTGCACTAAAGTGTAATTAACATGAAACTTCCATTTACCTGTTTATGTAGGATGCTTGATTCGTTTGACTCAGATCGGTTGTTGAATCATTCAACTCTGATTGGTTGAGCCAATCACTTTATTATTAATGTTAGCAGAAATAATATTATAATGCCAACTTAAGCAGATTAACATGTGAATGAGTTCCTTCCATGGTTGATGAATGAGAGTATGAGATGGCTTTTGAGCGCTGCTTTCTGTAACTGAACAATGAGATGGATCCTGAGCATTCTTTGTATAATTAAATACTATTACTAAGGGACTTGCTTAGAATCTCATTTTGTGTATGGTTCTTGTAGGCTTGTATTATAATTGATGTTGCATTATATGTGAAACATTTCTTGAAATGGTTTCTGTTTGTTTCTAAGTTAATGATGTGAAGCATAACTAAAGCTGAAAAAGAAATTCTTTAGTAGGGATGATGTGGTTCCTTTCCTCAACAATTAGATCTTGCCACGTGGCCTAAGCTTAGGAGGTAGTTGTGGGCCCTTACTGATGATTTGAATGTCCCCTGAGGCTGTGGAGCTGAGGTGGGCAAGTGTGGAACCACCTCCTAGTATCAAGAACTTGAGCAACACACCTCTCTTGGTGAAAGGAGCTGCAAATGTCTCAGGGAACTTGCTCTGCATTTCCAAGTTCATACAAATCCACTTGGTCTAACTAAGTAATGCATGAAGATGCTGTTCTAGATTGTACCCTTCCAATAGGTGTAAATCAGATCAGCATAAGGTGCACGCGAAACTCAATTTACTCATCTAAGAAGTAAAATTTTTTACATGGGCTTCACATTCTTGTGTTGACAAGTATTAAAAAGTCTAGACTCTAAATGCCCAATTCTTCAACTGTAGGTTTGTCCTCCATCTTCCAACTCAGAAGCATTTTCAGGAAATTAAGGGTTTCTGTGACAGTGTCTTTGCCTGGGATCTTGGTCTAACCATTCAGATTCATACTCCTGTTTCGGAAGATTTCAACTACCACCATGGAGATAGAGTTTCAAGAGAGAAATTGATTGATTCATCAGATACTAGGTTGGGACTTACGGGTCTCAAGCCCACTGTTTCCGCCTTGGCAGAGCGGTCTCTAACCGATTGAACTACAATCACTTAAAAATTTTCAATTGCTTTCAAAACATTTTCTTTTTAATGCCATCAAATCTTGAAGTTGTCTAGAAAAGTCTTTCTAGAGTTCTAATTATGTCCTGATTATCATCAATTTATTAGACTTATCTTCGAATGTCCAACAATAGTTGTTGTTTATAGTCCTTTCTCTGTCGTGTGAACAAGTTTTGATGTTACTACAGGTACTCTAGTGTGAGCACCGTAAAAAATGATATACATATGGCAGATAAATTGCTAATGTGAACTGTCTTGGAAGGGAAATCTTACTGAAATTTAGTACAAATTTATTGTAGTAATGAAATTTTATTGTGCTGCTGTAGACGTTTGCCCTTTACCATTTAACTAGCATGTGCTGATGAAAAAAATAAAAATTAACAATTTTGATGTTACTTCAGGTACTGGTTGTATGCCGCTGTGAGTTGTAAGTGTCTGCTGGTTACAAATGATGAGATGAGGGACCATTTGTTCCAACTGCTAGGGACTAGCTTCTTCCCAAGATGGAAAGAAAAGCACCAGGTTTGTTTATTGCTTATCCTTCTGGTACCAGCAGCTTACAGAATTTCAGTTTCAGACATATTTTCTATCCCTGAGAATCATTGTTTTAATTTCTTAAACATTAAATGTATCTGAAATACTGGCTCCATGATGTGACAACTTAGAGCATATAAACTGACTGTGTAAAAGTTTTCGATGGTAATGAATATATTTTGCAAATATGGGGCATTTTTGGAACATCATGTAAATGTGGGAACTTTATTTTAATTACTCTCCTAGAGTATTTAAACTTATAGAGAATTTAAATTCATTGGAATATATACGTAAAATGTAGCTAAGTTCAGGAGGTTGAGATAGAAGCATGGAGGACTTGCAAGGATAGAATTAAAATGAGTGCATCTGAGGGGCTGATGCAGTTAAGATTGTCCAATTGAGTCAATTGGGTCTCAGAACACATTATTGGCCTATGGTTGGGTTCTATGGACCTTGGGTTTTCTATTTTTGGGTTTATTGATGTAATGAGCCTAGTTTTTAAGTCCATAAAGTGGGGATAATATTAGTATACAGGGTTAGTAGTTGAGTGTTTGAGTTAGATTAGGAACCTTAATGTGTTTTTGAGTTTATTTACTTTATTGGGTGTATTACAGATGATTTGAGTAAAGAATATGAGTTTTTTTTTTAGGACTTTTGGTGCTGTTGAGCAATGCAACGGGATTGTTATCCCAAATCTGACTCTTCTCTTCTTCCTCCAAAGAAGATCGATCTCATCTATCTTCCCTCTCCTTCCATTGATCTGATTTCTTCCCTTAACAATGCAGTTGTTTCCTTTTATCTCAGATCTGACCACAGATTTGATAATTGGGCTTGCTTGCATCTGAGATCCATAATCTGGATTTCAGATTGCATCAAGGGGACTTAGCAACACCAACTGGTGTCTGGATGCCAGAATGTCAATTTGAATGATTAGGCGATGACCAGTGAAGACCAACAGATGTGCCAGACTGATATGGTGACAATTTTTTCTTCTTGTGTGATGAAGACCAATAAAAGCGCCAGTTAGTAGCAACGTAATGAAACTTGAAGGTGGGGGCAGAAATGTCTCTGGTTAAAAGGGGGAGAAAGTGCATGTGATTTAAGAGCACCTATGGCCTTGTTCCCTTGAAAAGGGTGTACCTAATGCACGAGGCTCCAGCCACTGTGGGGTCTGGAGAGGGTCATAACGTATGCAGCCTTACCCCCGCTTCTAGGAGAGGCTGTTTCCCGACTCAAACCCGGAACCACTAGGTCACAATGGAGCAACCTTACCGTTGTGCCGAGGTAAGGAACTGACTTACCTATATTCAAGGCCTTGTTCCCTTGAATAGTGTGGAATAGCTGTCCAGGACTCATATGGCACTGCACTGGAGCTGACTTAAATAGCTTGGATAAGGCTAAGTGGATTTTATTATTATTAAAAAATTATTACTCATATGGCATTGCACTGGGGCTGACTTGGCGCAGCGGTTAAGTGGCATTATTGCAACCTGTTGGTTGCGGGTTCAAAACTTAACAACAGATTCTCCTGCAAAGCAGGGAGTAAGGCTGCATATATAATTATGATAACAACAACCATAAATGGTTGGAAGACTTCAGGAAAGACTGCACAAACGGGAGTGGACCCAAATACAAAACATCTCCAGAAACCCCAGACTTTCTGACTCATCAGTTACAGTGTTAGCTGATTTAATCTCCAAACAGAACTGAAATCACTGTTGGAGTTGAGAGCTCTAGCTTTTCTGATAAAATGCATGTATTGCCAAGGACCATCTGACTGAGCTTGCAGTCATCCAATCATTAGCTTTGAATCCCCTTCTATGATCGAATGAAGCCCCACACACATGGGTGGCAATCAAGGTTATAAAACCCAGAATTTGGATCCGAATCAGGTCCAGCTGATTCCGATCCGATCTGAATTGGCGACTACCCCCAAATTGATCCATTTTTTGGAATCGGTTGTGGAATCAGCAATATAATATTTAAAAAAAAATAAAAAACAAAAAACAAAATGTCCCTTTTCCCCTCCTTCTCTGGCTCCCCTCTGATGAGGTATGGACGTATACAACAACAACAAACTCAGCCTTATCCTAACTTAATGGGGTCGGCTATATGGATCCAAACAAACAAAGTATGGAAAACACAGTTTTAACCAAAAAAGAAAAGATGGTAGAGGAGAGATGGGGAAAGAGATGAGGGGTCAAAAAGGAAAAAGGACAAAAGAAAGATGGGAAATAAATAGAAAAATGAACAATGAAAAATGAAAGATAGTAAGAGGAAAGAGGCATTGCCCAACTTGTTGGGAGAATCTCAGCTAAATGGGGTTTGCGACATGGATCCTTGACCACCAGTAGGCTCTGTCCAAGGTCATACTTGGAACAAGCCCTAGCCTATGCATGTCCTTCCTCACCACTTCTCCTATGATCATTTGAGGTCTGCCCCTAGCTCTTTTAGCCCCTTCAATCAGAATCATATCACTCCTCCTTATTGGGGCGTTGCTAGGCCTCCGTTGAATATGATTGACCATACCACCTTAAACGACTCTCTTGTAGTTTGTCATTGATCGGGGCTACTCCCAAGTTCGATCTAATATGTTCATTATGTACTTGATCCTTTCTTGCTTTTCCACATATCCATCTTAACATCCTCATCTCTGCTACACAAAGCTTATCAGTATGACACTTCTTAACTGCCCAACATTCTGCTCCATACATCATGGTCGGTCGAACAACAGTCCTATAGAAAATTTCCTTTAAGCTTTAAAGAAATACTCCGGTCACACAACACTCTGGACGCACCTCTCCACTTCATCCATCCCACTTTAATTCTCTGAGAAACATCATCCTCTATGTCACCTTCTTTATTTATGATAGACCCCAGATATCTAAAATATTCACTTTGCGGTATCTCTCTTTCCTCAATTCGCACCATATCAGACTTATCAGTATCCGTCGTAGTGTGGCTAAAATTACACATCATATATTTCGTCTTTGTTCTACTAATCTTAAGGCCTCTTGTTTCCAAGGTAGATCTCCAAAGCTCTAACCTAGCTTTAATTCCTTCTGTTGTCTCATCTACTAAAAAGATATCATCGGCAAAGAGCATACACCACGGGACCTCGTCTTGAATGCTCTTGGTTAGTTCATCCATGATAAACGCAAAAAGATACGGGCTTAAGGCGGATCCCTGATGTAACCCAATCGTAATTGGGAATTCCTTGCCTTGCCCTCCCACTGATCTTACAGAAACAGAATCGCAGTAATCCAAAACACAACAGAAACTTTGACTAAATAGAACTCTAAAACGATGAACCTGATGAAGGTACAATTTACATATCCTAGAGAACCTGTGGGGGGGGTGCTTAAGTGGTAAAAATATTAAAGGAAGTTAATGGTTGGATGATGAGAAACTGACATGGACAGAAATTAGTGAGTCACAAAAACAGCAAAACAGTATGTAGAGAAAGGGTCAATGGTTTTTGCCCTTTCTCACGGGGGTGAGGTGGTCATTTCGCCCTTCCTGGGTCTGGGCGCAGGCGCCACACAGCCTGGCAGCCTTCTTTTTCCCATAAATAAATAATAGTTTTTGCAAGGGGCCAATGGACCTAGCTCTTAGGCTGTAATTTCTATGTGGCGTTGGCCATAAGCCCTGGAGCTGTCCCATACTAACCCTAATTAAATAACAAATTCATCTATAAGTTATTAAAGAAACAATAACAATTGTACCAACTGCATATGTACGTAATGTACTATGAAGTTGGGGATTGAACAATTCTGCATATATCAACCGTACAGTCAAACCCAGTATCTGTCTTCTCCATTTGACCTTTTCATTGCTTCAATAATTTCTTCGCCATATTCAATAGGTCCAGATATTGAATTTTGAGAATATATGGTGAGTACATATACAATATTAAGTGGGATTTCTCCTGTTGGACTTTCCATAATCATTGTAAACCTTTTATTTTATCAATGAACTGCTTTGAAATAAAGAACATTTTTAAAAAAAAAAAATTTAGATACACTGCATACAAAAACTGTGTCACTTTAATGTGACATTTATTCGCTTCTATTACCATTCTGCAATCCATTTTTCGGTTATTTGTTATTGGTTCAATAAATCATATACATGCTTGAGATGTCTGTTGAATTTAATGTTTTATTGTTTTGGGAATTGTTTTTTGAGAGCAACCAATTATCATTTGAATTTGAATGTACAAGGCGTATTACCTGGGTCTTAATTCTATCACTTTTGTGCTACCAATTATCATGTATGATTTCTGTTGATCTTGGCAGGTTCGTCTTACGGTGTCCAGACGTGGACCCACACTTCACATGCCCCCACCATATTCAATTGTTATACAGGTGACTGACTCTCCTACGATCATCTTTTCCCTCTACGAATTGAGATTGTATTTTGTGCCCCATCTTTCACTTTCTGACTAGAATGAAACTGCAGGAATCAGAGAGGGGCAGTTGGCATGTACCAACGGTCACTGGTGATGATATTGAAACCCCAAGGAAGTGGGTGTGTGCCACCAGGGCACCATCAAACACTCTCTCATCGCAATGACATGCCTTGGAAAATGTTAGATTGCTCTTGGTCAAACAAAAAGAATTGTGTAATTTGGTTGTGTGAGAACTGTAAATTGAATGTGGGGTAGGGAAGCTCGGTGGTTATTTGAGTTCAGATCTGATTTCTTTTTAATGGTATATTCAGCTTAGGAGAAATGACAGGACATTCAAGGAAAATTGGTGGATGGAAGAGTAGATTCTGATTCATACTTCCCCATGGGGGGTAGTGATCTGCAATGCTACTGTGTACCTTTTCTAACAGGCTTGTGGGATTTTAGACCCAAATGCTCATTTTAGCCTCCTCTATTTTTCTTCATTTTTTTTTTCTGTTGCTCCCGGGGGAAAACTGTTGTAGTTCTACTATTTTCATTGTTCATTGCAATGGGAGTGATTTCAACATGAATAAAAGACTCTAATTTTTTTTTAACTGTCCTCTCTTGCATGTCTTCTGTCTTAACTCTTAAGACCTGGGATTTATGTAAGATACTTGATTTTATGGCTATGAATATCCAATCCACTTTTTTTGCTTCTTCTTGGAAACGATGCCGAACAGGTTTGATGTGTTGAGAAAATAAAATAGCCGAAAATCGCAAGGCCACCATGAGTTATTTTTGCACTTGTTGCTTTAACTGGAAGCTGAAAGAAATTGTATGTCCATAATCAGATCAGCATTAGAAGTCCTAAAGATTGTATTTTGCCCAAGTTCTATTCAAATATTTGCTTGACACTTAAAGTTCAAATGTCTGCCAGTTTTACTCTTTTATCTTATCCATGGATCAACCAAGGCACCTTGAATGCACTAATCTGAAAAGGAATTCATGCATGTAAACATGCTCTTGGTAATCCAAAAGCACATTGTGGGTTTTTCAAAGCTTTAAGCTTGGATATCAGTTGGACCCAAATACTACACTAGATTGTAGGCTTTCAAGTTGCAACAACATTCTAATTCCTCTAAGCCACCCCCCACCAGAACCCTTCTGGTGCTTAACAAGTTGATTGATAATGTCGTAGACCTACTAGATTGGATTGTTATTTTCATAGGCAATTCTCCTGTGAGTCTCTTCCAAAAGCCATTTGATTGGAATTAGTTGTGGGACCCACAACCTTACTCTCTGACTTGTTCGGTTACTCCATTTCTGAAGTAATAATCCACTTCCTAGGCATAGAGATTAGTTTTTGATGAATCCTTGCTTCATGTTCAGTTCACCATGTTACATAAGAGGGGATAGGGTTTTAAAGGAATGCACCAATGAGATGCGACAAACGGTTTCATACATAAGAGGATAGTATGGTCATTTTATATTTTTATGTGAGAAGGGGAGAGAAGGTATGCTCCCCTAGCGGCTTAGAGAACCTTTTCCAATATAAGAGATGGAGAGTGCAAAAGAAGGGGAGGAAAAACGAAATTCATTATGGGTGGGCCCCATAAAGTCCACCAAATCACGAATTGAATGGCCCAGATTGATTGGGGGGATTGGGGGAATGAAGTTGTGTGAACCTTTCTCTGGTTGAGCATGGTTTGATTTTGTGGCCACCTCAGCAATTTTCGTCATCAACATTATCCTCACAAAGCCCATCAAAATGAGAGCAAATGTTGTGACGTGCCCCAACGTATACCTCCAAAGTTTTTAAATTCAACTCAGAGAGAGAGAAGCCAGGGGGGAATGTGGATAGGAGAAGAGTACTTTACCCCCCAAAAAAAAGAAAAGATAGGAGAACAGTACAAAATACTTTGCTCTTATGGACTCAAATTCTCAGGCTCCACCAGTGACCAAGCTACGAGATCTCTTCACTTTCCACAAACACACCCCATTGCTGGTTCTCTCTCCAGAAAGAAAGATTGGAAGAAAGAGAGATAATGGAAAAATGGAAGGGCAGGAGAGTTCTGGTTGTAATGAAGAAATGTGAAATATGAGGAGTGAGTCTTGTGTTATGTTTCCATGGCCTGCCATACCGCAACTCTATCTTCTTCCCCCAGGAGGAATGTGTTCTCCTTCGAAAAGAAGCCAATCTCTTCCCAGATTTCCTTTTACAAGAGACCCATCCCTGCATTGATTTCTTCTCTAAACAGGAGAGCCTCTTACAAGTACAATCCCCTTGTTTTCCAGGTTTCATTCTCTTCCTTTCTGTCTTACCACACTTTTGACATCTTTTCCTAAGCTTTCTTCCTCACTGCTATTTTACTTTCTTGGTCCTGTTTGCATGCTACATTGTGCTACTCTGGTTAAATAAATAATTCTTGTTTACCCATTCCTTCTATGCTTGCTTCTTAGTTTTATTCAATTTTCCATTTACTGTTAAGTATTACAAATGTGGGTACGATAATGTATTTTCTCGATTTAAGGTACAGCATTGTAGTTTTGCATTTGATGCATTATCACCAAATGCAAAATGTATTTGATTGAGAGTTTTAGGCAAATTATGCAAATATAGTGCATCCAAACAAGCTGTTATTGTGGTAGTATTATTTGAATTAACTAGTAAGGAATGGTACTAAATGGCTCAAGTGCATTCCTTTTCAAACACAAAGTTGTGGCAGAATAAAATCAGAAAAAAATTTATAGCTTTATTTGGACAATCATGGTTAGGAGGACTCTCCTCATTGAATAATATAGATTATTGAAGCCCCTGTAACCTTTATGCATATTTGGTTCATGTAGAACAGTAAAGATTACAAAATCAGACCATAAATTTGCGTTGATGATTTGAAGGTCTGATTTAGAGTGATCTGCTAATAGAAATTACGTGAAGTTGTTTCGGTGTTTGCAATTAAAACCATCCATACTTATCTGCTGATTTAGAGACTATATGCCTTTCCTATTGTTCATCATGTGAGTGTGTTCAGTTTTATTGTTACCCTTTTTCTTGGCCCTCAATTTGAAACTTTAGAATTTATGTTGATTAAGAAAGAAAATAATTTTATTATACCAGATTGTATCTCATATGATGCATGTTTATTGATAGGCTGCTAGGCTTTTGGGGCCTCCTGCAAGATTTGAAGCTTCAAAGCTGAAGGTGGTTTTCATGGCAGAGGCGATTGAAAATTATACTGAAATTGTCCCAAGAACATACATTCTCTCTCATTGCGATATGACAGCCAATTTAACCTTAGCCATCTCCAATTCCATCAGCCTTGATCAGGTGTTCACTCTTATTACATGTCCCTTTTCTTTTATGTCATTCAACATGTGAAAGAACCACAACAGATATGCACTATCTAGATTCTCTATCGATATCCTGCGCAACACATGATTTTGTAACAGTGCAAAAAAAGGTTGGAAAGCAGTCATCCCCGAGGTCCAAGATTGAATCCCACCTGGTGTTGATAAGAAAATGTAACTGCAACCTATTGGATGTTGCATAGAAAGAATGGCTATTTAAATGTGTTCTATCAGATGGTATTAAACACTGAAACAGGGTAGTAGAATGTAGAGTTTCATAATAAAATGGTGTAAACATTTTGTGGCAATGGTATAAAGATTATCAAGGAAGGTTCTCTGTACAAGCCCTCCGACACCAGAACTCCCCAGGGGAATTGATATTTTGCACTGGATTATTCCCTTCCTGCTTTTTAGCATTCTAACTGGTCCCATGATTGGGATTCTGGTTTGGTTATTTTGCAGTTGAAAAGAGAGGACTGCACTTTCCATTACTTTGACAAATACATACTATAAAGACTAAACCACAACATCTAGAGAGAACTTGATTATGTGATCTTAAAGTGTTTGTAAAGTGTGAACCATGTCTTTCTTAATTAAGAGAACTTTAGTGTTTTTCTTGGTTGATTGATTCATTATGTTCCCTTCGAAGTTGAAAGGATGGTACAACAAAGATGATGTGGTGGCTGAATGGAGGAAGGTTAAGGATGAACTTTTTCTGCACATTCACTGCCATGTGAGTGGTCCCAATGACTTGCTAGACATAGCTGCTGAGTTCAGATACCATATCTTCACCAAGGAGTTGCCTTTGGTAAGTTATGACAAATCCAGTCTTGATCATTAAAATTGTCATTCTAATCACCATCTATCTAGTGAACCATTTACCATATCCCTTCTTTTCTTGATCATCAGAAGCAGACCTAGTGTTAGAAAAGATTGTTTCTCGGATGAATATGTCCATACAGAGAGTAGGGAGATGGTATCCTTCAGTATCAACCATACTAGTATTGGATATGTAGTTAGAACTGTGTTCACCCTTGCTTCCAACAACAGATTGATGAATTGGGGATTTCGCTATTGGCTAATCTAAAACTTGCACTGATGTTGAACAATTGATCATCAAAACATTGATGAATGGTTTCAGGATGAATTCTACTCTGATTTTCCGGATAGATGTGTACTTGTCTTGAAATTATAAGGATGACGATTGTGACAATGCAATAATATCTCTAACTGTAGCGGTGATGCATGCTAGGTACTGAAGGCAATGCTACATGGAGATTCTAACCTTTTCAAAGAGCATCCAGAGCTAATGGAGACTCCGGTTTGGGTGTATTTCCATTCTAGTTCAAAGAAGTACAATTGTGTAGAATTTTGGGGGGCCCTCAAGGATGCTGCAGAGGTAAATATAAAATTACACATGCAGGCGATCATAAATGGAACACATTTGCATATTCACTCATTTAGTGTTAGTTTGCAATGGTTTTATACAAGCTTGCCCATTGACTACAGGCTTTTTACTTTTCCCCCTCCTAAAAGAATTTTGTGTAAGACTTTCAAGTCAGCAATGTCTTTTTTAAGTCAGAATCGCAAGCAAAGCTTGCTTAAATTCGTATTAAATTTGAAATGTAAACTGCATAGAATGGGTGAGTGATTGTTTTTACTGGTAACTATGGTGTGGTTTCTTTTCTTTTTTTATTTTATTGATTCCTTTCCTTTTCAGAGAACGGAAGAGCATCAACTGCAGAGGTTATTAAGTTCAGGTCAGGAAGTTTATCATCCTTCTCGAGAGAAGAGGGGAAGCCCAAAATCCATCCTACAAGCTCTCGTGTTATTCCTCCTTTAAGTCAGACTGCATAGCCAACATCATATCAAAGATACAATCCATCACCACCAATCCGAACCAATGGAAACTGTAAGTAATGAAATCTAGAGGTTGATGGACTGGCAAATTACTCCTTCAAGATGATGCTCTTGGGACTATAATAATGGCAGCTATCGCCTTGCATAAAATGTAGATGAGAAGCAAGTGAATTTCAAACTCCCCCCCCCCCCCCCACTCTCACTATACACATTTCTTCTTACTCAGCTCATGTTTACCAGGGCGGCCATTTGATTCATTTGTTGATTGATGGAAAATATATGTTGTATTTCCTTTAATCCTTGTGTTCAAGTTTCGCTCTCCCTATGCCATGTTGTGCTTTCTCTTCAATGGTTCTTCTTTCCTTGTGAAAACAGTTCTGACATGAAACTCAATTTTTTCTTAAACTTTTGCATAACTATCTCTCCTTATGGTTTCATGCTGTCAAGACCCACTCTATTTGGTATTTTTCTTTGTAATTATGGTTTGTTGTTGTTTTTCCTGAAGGCTATGCTATGATTTTGCAAAGTTCTGCATTACCTGTAACAGCAAGTGTAGAGGACAGGAAAAGGCATCTCGGTGTGTTTAAAAAATTGAAACAATACCGAATACAGAAAACCAGTGCTAACAATGTAGAAGAAGTGAGGGAAAAAAGGAGAGAAGAGAATGCCACAAGAAAGAGTAACAGTCAATACCCTGCGGCAGTCCACTCTCCACATTATCTTAGGATGAACAATTACAATACCACAAGGACAAGGACACCGGTAGTAGAAGACTAATTAGTGTAACCAATAAAGACTAAAACCAAACAATTACAATACCACAAGGACAAGGACACCGGTAGTAGAAGACTAATTAGTGTAACCAATAAAGACTAAAACCAACTAAAACAATTACAATACCACAAGGACAAGGACACCAGTAATAGAAGACTAATTAGTGTAACCAATAAAGACTAAAACCAACTAAAACTGATTACCGCAGGGTCTGACAGTAATACCCCTGTGGTACCATATACCTAACAAAAATGAACTAGGGCCACTGTAAATGGTTAAAACAGCCAGTGTTCTTAGTAAATATCTCCAAGACTCTTTTTTCACTCTACTATCCTCTTCCCCGCCCCCCCCCCCCTTTGTTCCTGCTCTGCATTTGCATATTTATAATCTACTTGTTCTGACTTAAGATTTCGTTCTTTGATACATATATTTGGAAGTTTTTTGTTCCTTATTGTGTCTGAGGTTTCAGAATTTGCTTACCTAAAGCCAAAAAACTGAAAAAGGGCTTAAAGCAAACCAAAAAGAAAAGATTTAGAGAGATCCACACCGGTGCCAATGCAGATTCAGTTGCTGGATTAAACCAAGGCGTCCAACGAAAGAAACGAACCCATTAATGACCCAGATCTCCTTCGTCCAAGCCCTGACAAAATCTTCCTTGGAGGAAAATCTGATCATAACGTGCCTAGGGTCCATCAACCCCACTTGCACTGCTGTTGTGAAAGCTCTTTCACAGTTTCAATCATTCTTGAGGAGAAAGAAGTAATAAGTTAGGAATCATTAAACTTTGTCATACAGAAAGGCTAAGGCAAATGTTTGTGCAACATCAAGGCAATTTTATTTTCTTGAGTGACAGCAGATGACCTAGCGTAAATAGTAAACTGGTGCCAGTAAATACTCATCAGAAGTATTAATCTTCATTTGAGGGTGGCAGGTTCATCCGACTCCAACCACTCCATCATTCAAGGTGTACTGTTTGTTTTTGTCAAGTTTAAAGTAGCATCTTTCTTGAACCTCCCAATCTTCATGTTATTCAACTTCTGCTTTGAATCATTAATATTTGAGAGGAGTAATGAATCCCCAGCAGGACAACAGCAATTAGACATATCTCAAATTTTAAATTCTACTCTGAAGCATTACCTGTAAACCTAAGGATGAGTCTTAGATTAATCTGAACTGCTGATATGAAAAGATTTAAGTAGTAGGGGAGGTTTCAAATCAATGATTTCATGCAAGAAAAGTTGAGAATAAAAAGCAACAAAAAGGAAAGGATATTACAAAGGCTACTTTCTGATGTTGCAGGAAATCTGAGGGATTATTGTCCTTTAAAAAAACTAAATAATCCCTTTTTCAGATTTTGACTGCACTAAGAAACAAAATTTCCTTAGAGATATAAGTTCCAAATTGTCCTTTAGACTTACATGACCAAGAAATATCTCAGTTCACAGACCTTCAAAGAATTTACTTTTTGATTTGTGATGGATATATTTAGTACCTGCTCAAGAAGCATCACATATTCACATGTTGTGACAGCTTTTTTTATCCCAAGAAAGATGCATTGCAGCAAATACAGTCTAAAAAACAGAAGAAATGTCTTACACAATGCAGTCAGAATTACAAAGTAGAAGGAATAAAAAATTAATGTAATGCAATTTACTATATGAGCGTGCTGGTGCATGGGGCTCCCGCTACTGCAGGGTTTGAGAGGGACAAATGTAGGCAGCCTTACCCCTCTGCGGAGAGGCTGTTTCCATGTTTCGAACTCGCAACTCTGATGATTGCAATAACACAACTTAACCGTTGTGCCAAGGGCCACGCACTACCAAAATTGCCCTTTACTTTACTTATTGTTCCTCAAAAGTCCTTTTTAAAACTCAATATTGGGGATGGGATCACAAAAAAGGGTGTCAAACGTCCAAATATCTGGCTGTATTATTAGCAAAGTATGAAACTAATCTGTGTTTGTCAATCTTCTTGATCCGATCTTGTTACCGGGTGCCTTGGTTTTAAATTTTTTTTTTTAAGCTTCAAGCCGCGCTAATGGAAAATAAAAATATTGAGAGTTCTTTTTCTCTATTTCTTGGGAATTATTTTTATTTTATCTCTTTTTTTTTTTAGCATATCTATATTTTTGAAAATATTTTTTTTACCTCTAATAAAAAAAAAAAAATGGGAATAAAATAAGGGGCAATTGAAGAAAGAAGATTAAAAGTTGCATCCCAAAAAAAAAAAAAAACAGATTAAAAGTTCTAAATACATCTTTAGGGGTGTCATTTCGAAAGTTCCATTAGATATTTATATGTATTAAAAAATTGCCACGTGATCAACATTGTTGGTACAATTGTTCTTTTATGATAAAATCCAAACCATAAGTGATAATGACATTTTCGTAAATATTGGATGTGGTTCCAAAGATGATAATAGTAGTTTCTAATTTTTCATGTTCACTAGAAAGGCATAATTGTATTTTCGTAATTATTGGGTATGATAACGAAAGTTATTCTATTAAATGCTTTTCAAACATTGATTCTGATCTTTTTCTGTTCCGAAATCACTTTCAACACCCTGCTACCAACCAGGCAACCACCACTCAACTCCCACGGATCACTCACGTAGAATGGGATCAGGAAAAAAAATCAATCCCACTTCAGAATCACTCTCGGTAGAATTGTTACCAAATGGACTAATTTTCATAAACATTGCTGCAGTTCTAACTTCTAAGACCTAAACCCTTCGATCTTTGTGGGTACAAATACATGACCATGGAATCAAATAACTTGGTAATTTGAAGACTGACATCATACAAACAGCCATTAATGAGTGTGTGATTTTAAAGGACCTCCCTGGAAGCTTGGGATAATGAATTTCATGGTCCAAGCCTTCCACTGCTTAATTTAGCATGCACTTTTTATATGGAAAAAAGAACGCCACTCGGTGGTGCCAGAAACGTCGCCCCTGCGCCCTGACACAAAGGTGTGTGAAATATCATTTCCAAGGTTCCAAGGGGTGTAGCGGTCTTTTTGTGCCCCTGTGTCAAGGAGTAGGTGCGACATGCATTGTGCGACTAGGTGGCTATTGTATTTTCCCTTTTATATATAAGAGAAAAAACACATTATTCGATAGGGTGGACTATGCCAACACTTCCATGAGTCTCTCTCTCTCCTTCCCATATGAAAAAAACCTTTGTCCCCTTGTTTTAAGGAGGAGAAAGATAGACACATGGGAGAGGTAGCGTAGGCCATACTCCCAGGCAGTAAACTACTTTCCAAAATATTATTAAAAACATTTTTTAAGTCTTCTTCGGATAAAAATCAGAGTCTGAGTCGAAAAATAATCCTCTTCAATTCCCTAAAAGTGTACAATACTACAGTTCAAAGTGGCGATGTCGACACCTGGCAACTCAATCATCCAATGGTGCCGAGCTCATCGACTTCCATTTTTTTTCCCTTTAAAATCCGAGTCCCAAGGTAAGAATTGTCAAGGAGAATCTCCCAAGTCTTTTAATTCCATTTGCTCTCCATCAAGTGTTAATGTGTTATTATCAAAAAGGGTCAGCATTCTCTCCAATGTGCATGTTGGGAGGGGGGGGATTTTCGTCTTTCATATTGAGTGGGACAGTCATTTCGCACCTCCATTATGTCTTAGCGTGAAGAATAAACTCTCCCACAAAAAACTTTTCTCCTACTAAAAATTATTGAACGCTTCTAAAAATTGATTTGTTGAGCAGGGTTTTTAAATATGGAATCAAATTTTTTTTTTTTTGGGGATGAATGAAAGTCAGAAATTGATCCAAGTCTTGTCAATTTCGATTCGATTCAGTTCTGAATTGGCGGAATTGATCAGATTTTGCCTGAACCCTAGGAAATCTCCATGAATTGCCTGTCCTGGAAAGTTCTGAAACGGGATCAGCCTCGACCGAGGAGGAATATAGGAAACACTAATCAACAAATACGTCTATTACTTCAGTGCTGTTAAGGGTGTCAAAAGACTCAAAACTAAACAAAATTCCACATAAACTCCTCAACCGACAGCCATTTAAATCCATGCCGTTAAATTCAGATGTTAGACGTTTAAAAAAAAAAATTTTTTGGTCAAACTACTCTTTCTTCTAACCACCTGTAATTTGAAAAGGCATTTTTGACCAACCCTCATCTTTCCCGGATCATCTTCTTCTTTTACAATCTCACACAATCAAACCTTAAAATTATCCAATAACAGGTGATGCGTGACCTGGGCGTTCCAATTACAAGTTGAAGGAGCGCTTACAGTAAGGTATTCAGGAATGAAGCTCGAAAAACCCATAAAAAATGTAGTTTAGTTGTAATTAAAAAACAATTGGAAACTGTTATTAGCTTAGTTCATTAGAGCTCAGAGTCTCAGCAAATGCTTTAGCGGAACGCAGAAGAAAATGCAGAGAATTTTTTCAACGAGGCTTCTTTTCGGAATCGAATTCGGCCTCTTTCTCTCTTCGAATCCCTATTATTGCCTCACTCAAATAGAAGAATTCATTAACATACCTGCACTTCAACCATTCTATGAATCACCGAAGCCTAATCCTGTCCTTACCCTCAAATCACCACAGAATCCAACCCATGTCAGATTGTTCAAACCTCGCCTGCATTTGTGGCGCTCAACATCCTTCTTCTCCGCCCTTCCATTAATTTTGTTGTTTTCCTTATCACTCACAACCCCATATTGTTTACCATCATCGAAATCCTCCCATCGGAACGATGGATTCCATCCCTTCCCCGTCCCTCTCCTCCATTTTTTCCTTTCCCAAAATACCTCCCCACTTCTTGTGCCCTACGAAGGATCACGAAGAACTCCTCCACCTACTCTTCTGTCACCGTCGCCATCTCTATTTCCCTCTGATCCGCTTTCAGATCTCCTTTATCTTCCTTCATTCTCGTCCTCCGTCAGTTGGCCTCATCGTTATGAGACTGTTTCCTCTTCTCCATCTCCATCTGAGCTTGATGAGAAAGAGAATTTTATTTCTCAGGTTTCTGGGAAATGTGCTATGAACGGTGGGATTGGGCCATGGAGATGGTTTTGGAACAGATTAAGCAGCGTTTGCTCCCTTCAGTTCAGAGAAACTCTCTGGTAATTCTCCCGTGAGGTCATTAGATAGATCAGGGACATGCGAGAAATTTCAGAAATGGAAGATGGATTTTGGGGAAACGAATTGGGGAAGATGAAGATTTTGATAATTATGTCCTAACAAAGGTATAACTATACATTACATTCTTCAATTTCAGATCTGTTAACATTTAATGCCTGAAATTAACGATGTGGATAAGTTGAAAAGTAACGGGTGTACATGCAATTTTGAAGGGGTGCATGTTGACTTGAGGAATATTTGGTGCATTTTAAGGGTACATGTATTAAACCCTTTTTAATAATAAATAAGTAATACCCTTTTGAATCTTTGATTTCCCCATGGCTTCATCACACATTGATGAGGGTTTTATGTTTTTCTAAAAACAATCATTCAAAATTCAAAAAAATGAAATATATTTATATTAAGTTATTACTGATATTTTTTTTTTAGGGGGCAACTTTCATACATGGCTGTGTAAGCCATGCATGTGAGAGGGTGAGAGTTTCAAGGCATTAAATAAGAGCGGGTTTTATGATTTTTCTAAGTCCTTGTGAGAGGGGACACAACCGTGCATGCTTGCACGGCCGTGTATGAAAATTTTGACCTATTTTTTATAAGAATAAATTTATAATAAATAATTACTAATGCCTTGCTGCATGAGAGTAGGTTCTTGAATGCAATATTTTCTCTAAAACCATTTAAGAACAATAAAATAGTTTAATCAATGATTATGATTTGACTTCATCTCTTGAAACTGTTTAATAAACAGTGACTTGTACCTCTTAACACCGTGAATTGAATCAAAACTGTACGGTTTAACACTATGGAGAGAAAAAGCTTCCAAAAGGACTTTTCTAAAATTTTATGGAGGAAGTTGTTCTAGATGGGAGGGTTAAGCCAGCATCCAAGGGTCCTAAAACAAACCCTAAGTGGATTTTTCTAAAATTCTATGGAGGAATTTTGCATGTTTTTGATACTCATTATACGCTTATCAGAGACTTTTCTATATAGAAATTGTCATTAACATAAGTTAAGAATTGAATAACCTTACTTAGTATTACCACTTTTCCTCCTCATCATTGTCAAATATTACAAACTTAAATATTCATGGTAAAAATTACTAAACCTACTATTCCAAGAGGTCGTTCTGCTGCACATACGTACATGTCTCATTTAGAGTGCCTTACAAATTTTTTTGAAGCAAAAAAGAACCTCACAAAAGTTCTATGCGATCAACCGATCATTGAATCCTTATCAACTTAAGAAAGGAAGAACTCAGAGCTAGATAACATGAAGCACATGTAAATACATAAAAAACCAAACCCTTGAATGGAAAATACTAATTGTAATAAATAAGAAAGCCACTGCCACAATTTCAAGAATTTTAGGAATCAGTATCGGATCAGGCGTATCATACGGCTGATACCCGATACTGATACCGACACCTAACCAATATAGCATCCATGATTTGGTTTGAACCGCAGATTTTTCAAGAATCGGTATCAACCTCTACCACATGGACTGATTAGATATGTTGATGGATAACAAACTTTTAATAAGCTACATCAACATACTATCTTATTATGAGGGTTTTGCTTGATGTAATCCCGGTTGGTTACATCAAGTTTGTCACCATGATAATGTTGCCCACATAAATACAAACAAGTGGTTGATCAATTCGTAAATAGATGGTTTTTTTGTAATAAAAAATTGAAAATATCAACCTCATGCTGATATTCTGCCTTATATGCATTTCTCGTCTTTTATGTGTCACATAGAATGGTAACAACTGATATTAACCAAAAAAGATATATACTACCTAAAATCTGGAAGGTCTTTCTAACTGAGGAACTCGTCTAAGGGCTGACGCACCTTTACCAGGTTTAGGAAATCTGATCTACTCTAACGGGGGGCCCTCTGAAGTCAGGTTCAAAGCAAGATTTCAGGCTACCGGTACCCCTACCTTTACTGACTTACAGAGGAATAAGGAAGCTATAGTCAACACATTGACGGAATAATACAATCAGAAAAATACTATCTAAAATCTATGGACCAATAAAACAACCTTTTCAGCTTCTTTTTGATTGTCGACATTATTGCCAGTTTAAAAACTGATTAAATGAGATTCTCTAGATATAACTATTCTGTCACCATTGTACGTGATATAAAAAAGACAATTTTTTATCATATTAGACAATATCATTATGAGACTTGACATTTTGATTATATAGAATACACCCTATTATACAAATATTCAGACCACCGGAGGGCAAAACCTTAAGGTGCCAGACACACCGTAACCAACCGTGATTACATCAAGCAAGACCCAATTAATCTATCGCATGGCTATGTAGATGAAATAAATGTTAAGTAATAGCTAAGTTACATCATCAACAATAGTACAAAATTACAAACCACCTAACATAGGCTGACCTAACCATGAGGCTTCCAACAGTGTCAAATCCATCACCCGACTCCCTTAAAATTGATTAACATTTGAATAAACATTAAAATGTAGCAATTCAACTAACTAGCTATTCCATAGAATTTCAAAGCTAATTTTCTCCTGAAGGGTACAAAGCTCTACAAGTTCATTGGACTAAATAGAAAAAAACACAATACTCGGTGAAATTAGCATCAAAAGTTAATAATAAAACATAATTAGTCAAGCCGGGTACTACAAGGGCCATACCTATTTCATGGGTACATATAAAGCATGGACCTATAGAAAGTAGGTGTTATTTTAAATGGTTAAAAATATGAAATGGTAACATAAAGTGGTTATATACATCTAAGATATAAGAAGATACGTTACATAATATCATTATCCAACAGCTCAAAATCCAAAATAGGCAAATCCTCTTTAATTGTGGATTCTCAAAGTCCATAACCACTTGATAAATCCTAGTGGTTGTCCGGTTAGTCTCAGTGATTAACTTGCACGTCACATTCTTCAGTGCCGAGTCCTCGAATCCTCAAGTCCAATACTTTTGTAAGAGGTATACATATTCCCAATCATGGAGGAAGAGAGGTCAAATAGCAAGGCCATACGCCCATTTGGCTTATCACAGAATATAGCTCATATCCAAACATCTGATTGGTGAACAGGGTAACACCCATTAAACTCCGGCTAAACAAAACAACAGTTTTGCTTTCCAATGATTGAGTAATTGGGGGTATGGCTTCATCAAAGCACAGAAGCTCCACACTTGTTCTCATCTCATCTTTGCACCAGTTCTCAAAATATTTACTTCAACATTTGGTTAGCATATGAGATGTATGTAGATTGTATTATATCTTCCTCAAATAGATTTGTAAAGATGAATTTTATCTCGCAAAAATTTAAAATCTAAAATACCGGTGTCTATTCCAGTGCAGAGATAAAGAACCATAACTAATTCTACACACAAGAAGTTGTCCAGACGATATGCACAATCAATGCAAACTCAGTCAGAACTGACCAAATTGTGCCCTCTAATCTCAACTTTAAGCGGGGGCTAGTGATCCAGTGCTGTTCTGAACTAGAAGATCTGATTGGCCAAATGTTCACCCTCCCCCACCCCCCACCTACCCCCCCTCTGTATAATATAAACATCTCGTTTGATTCATGGCTTTTGAATCACATACTAAGAAAAAATCCACATCTAAAGCACAACAGCGGTCCACATCCAAATCACGAGCAGTTGGGTTCAAATAATCAATGATCATGCACAATATATAATATGTAAATAATAATAATATAAATAGTAAACAAATAACTTAAATGGACAAAAGAATCAATATAAAAGGCTTTGAGAAAACTGGAGTTTTCTGAATTATATGAAGCCAGTAAGCAAACAACAAATCCATCGGTACTTGAACATGAGTACCCAGAAAAAACCAAAATGTTTGATGGAAGGCGAGATTCTTTTTTAACAAACTGATTCTAATAGGAAATTCATTTCATAAAGCACAGTACTACAAAACTGTACATGAGATTTTGAACTCATACGATTTCTCGTTCAATTCTTTCACATTCATTGGATCTTTTTCCAGAATCTTATGCGATTGACCAGAAGATTCTTTCAATTGACTAGAATCCATTATACGAATGGAAATAGATCTTATCAAACATATTACATATTACAAAACACAACTCAGATCTCTAGTCACATTTACAGCAGGGCTACAATATTATATACTAGTGCCATTAGGTCTAGCTAAAAAACAAGTTGGAGCTTGTCAGATCCAGCAGGACTCTTATAAAGGAAATTCACAGGCAGCATACTAAGTAAGCTACATGGTTCGCAAAAAATACAGATAAACCACTTTCACTCGTTTGCTAATAAGGAAGGTATTGATCAGCAAAATAGACCAGGACGAGTCAAAATATAAGTTGTTGACTACTGGACACTGAACAAGACAGACCAAAGTGGTTGGAATCAACACCCAGGCTTTACGGGAGTTAATGTGAACTCCCATAAAAAGTCGTTGGGATCAACAATCAGGCTTTATGGGAGTTGATACCATCTACACTGGCTAAAAAGATCGTTTAATTCATGTGAAGATTTAAATGACAATGCAATTATTTCCACATGGTCATTATAGATAGACTGACAATAAGCATTTTACTGAGCTCATTTCTTAAAGCAGTTGTACAACCTTCATCTCCCTCAACAAACAAATTGATTGCAAAATTTCCAAGATAATCACCCATAGCCTGTATAAAATGCAAAATAAAATCATCTTCAGGGTCTTGGGTCAGAGAGAATTTCTGAGCAAAAATCACATTACCTTATCTGCTGCAACCTTTCAGACTCATACTTCTATGCATCTTTAATCATCATTTCTGGTGTATCCTCGCGATCTGATTCAACTCACTTGTTAGCATAAATATAACATTTGCCTAAAATTGAGGAAATGTAAATAAATGCTTGCAGATGCCATTTTCCTACTTATTAGAGAATATTGCAGTAAAACTCAGGCCCAAATTTAAATGAGAACAGCCAAAAGTAAGTCCAAATTACGTAAACCCCTTAGTGGGCTGGTTCCCCAATTAATTCCCTCACAAACAAAGCAGACCCACATAACATTCATTATTCACTTCTCCATCAAGTTACTCTTATCCCCAGGAAGCAGTTGGTTACAGGAAAGTGCAAACATAACACACAAGTCAGGATGGATTCAAATTTCCTTTCATTTTTTCTGCTACAAGTTTTAAAATTTTGGATTGTTTTTGCTTCTGTAAATAAACTGGTCACCTGTTTAATGCCATCACATACCTTCTCATTCATAACCAGAAGAGATCCATGCCAAACTAAGGTTCTGCTGGGGGAAGGAGGCAGAATTGATACCCAAACTAACCTCACTATAATGGAAGGATAAAAAAATGTGATTTACTTAACAAGTAACAAATACAGAAGAAGACGAGTTGATCATATTATATCTGTAAATAACTTAATAAGTCATATATTAAAGAAGAGGATTGTAGTAAGCTGATCGACACAAGACTTGCAGACAAGAAACAATAGTAGCGAGTAAAAGCAATTATCAATCACTAAGGAAGGGATGAACAAATTACCTGATTTCCCCGTCCTCTCCAAGCTCCCCATCTTCAAGTTCCTCATAACCACCATTTCTACGGGAACTATCCCTGTGATCTCTCTTATGTCTCTTATGCCTGCTTTCACTATCTGTTTCCGGAGAGTATGCATGCTGCCCCATAAATAACAACATATATTACAACAAAATTTCAAGATGCTCAAAAGTAATCACAAGAAGTCTAATATTCCATGACATTTAATTTATCGATAAATGAACTCTTCAGCATACCTTCCTCGATTTTTTCCTATCACTGCTATGCCTACGGGACTTTTTAGGCTCTTCCTTCTCATCTTTTTCAGAGCTAACATCATCTGCTGTATTATGATGTCGCTTCCGGTGTTTCCTGTCTTTGTCTTTCTCCCTCTTTTTTTCCTCTTTTGAGACATAATTGTCAGTTATATCGACGATTTCATTTTCTGTTTCATTCTTCTTAGATCGTTCCTTTCCCTTGTCCCTTTCACGTTCTCTCTCTTTTTCCTTTCTCTCTTTCTCCTTCCTCTTCTCTTTCTCCTCTCTTTCTTTTTCTTTTTTGGCCTGCATAAGAACAATACTCAGAAAATTATAGTTTACAACAAAGAGACAGGATATTAAGCAGATAAACACAATAAAACAGAAATTGTTAAATTTGATTAGGATAATAACATCAGTCGACTGCATACTTATTTTGTTGCTGTAGGGTGTGATTTACTAGGCTTAACTGGAATACAAAAATTTGTCAGAGAACTTGAAAAGAAAGCAGCAGTGTTAAAGAAAGGATTTTTTTTTCGGACCTAAAACAAAATCATCAAAGACTTGAATCAGGTTTCCATTCTATATAGTGGTGATTAAAAAGAATTCTTTTAATCTTCCCCCATTGAGTTCCAAGCCAAATGAGAAAACAAAAGAAGAAAGAATAAAAATGATATGCCTACACAGCTTCTATTTTGATCAACCATCATAAATAATTTAAAAAACATGCTAGGAATTTCTTTCTGGATGGCTCCAATGAAAATTGCACAGCATTCCTAATTTTTTTTTGAATCGCTCAACAGAATCTCATGACATTGTGCACCACAAGTAGAAGCCAATGATCAACTATCCAAATAATATAACATTGCGATAATAAGAGCAAAAAGAGTCATGCCATGAATAAGAAAAAAAAGAATCATGCCTTGGTCATAATACAAACAACAAGAATCATCCCTGTACATATTAGAATAACTAAGATACCTTTTCCTCCTCTCTCTTGCGCTCTCTCTCTTTTGCCTTTTCTTGCAAACGTGTCACATACTCCTCAAAGATCTCCCTCCTGAAGTTCTCTTCTCCAATTGCTCTAACCAAGTGAATATCACCAGAAGATACATAAAACCCGAAGTTCAAAGTTAGGACTTACGTGTAAAATAGCATTAAAATAACTAGTGTGCCATACCTATATTCTTGACTATCTTCAAAAATTGATTTAGACTCTTCCCATTCCGAAGATGCAGTTATTTCCTACAAAAGAGAAACAATTAGTGATTCACTTGCATCACCAAATGCTACAATTAGATCAAGCATTGCTCCTCAATGAATGTCATCATTACTATTTTAAGACCTTGATAGAATGTAACAGGTCAGTGAAATCATCTGCTAAACGTTGACGCTTTTTGGCTTCTTTCTCCTCCTTCTCCTTGATCCTTTCAATTAATTCCTCAAATATAAGCTGCAAGCAGTACGAGAAATACAAACATCACATTTGACCCTTTTTCACAGGCAGATATGAGATATCAAGTACACTGTATGCAAACTAAGCATTGATTAAAAGAAACAGATATGGAAAAGTACATCAACTGTCATAAAGCCAGTGCTAGAGACAGGATGAAAGTGCTAACATAAAATTGTTCAGAACCTTAGCCAATTATAAAATAAGGCTAAGCATATAAAACCATGATGTTAGCTACAAGGTGATCCATTGGACGAGATAAGTCATCAGGAGTTGAATTTTTTAAAAATAAAAATCTTAAACTATTAAGAGTAATGGATTCACTCATCCAAAATGTGAGATGCAAGCCGCATCATGATCCGACAATTAGAAAATTTATAATGGAGAGAGAGAGAGAGAGAGAAAGAACACATTAGAAGAGGGTAAATTACAGGAAATCTACAAATTACATGATCTGTATGTCAAATGATCCAAAAATAAGGAAATTCACAATGAAGAAAGAGAGCAACTATGTTATAATGATCAATTGTATTCAAATGTACATGAACATAACCAAAAAAAAAAAAAAAAAAGAAGCAATTAAAGCGGAAAAAGCATCATGGTTGTAAACAGGAGTGAACTTTGAAAAATATACACAAGGAAATGGCATGAGACAGAACTATTTTTGGACCAGAGAGACTTATGATTAGCACATCTTCAAGAGAGGAACCTACCCCACCCCAACCCCAAAGACACATGTACATAACAAAATACCAAGTGAAAAACTAAAAATATATGTAACCCATTGGATAAATAAGCAAGTTTTTTGATATCATAAAACAAATGGAAGTCAACTAACCATCACATGATAAAAGCAACAAACCATGTTGGCTGAAAAGAATCTGAGAAGACTCGTAAAGAGACAAACACCAAGAAGGCGGCAATTATTTGGTGTCAGCCAAAACAATAACTTGTTGCAGTGGCACAAACTAAGCCAAGTTACCAAACCATCCATCTTTAGACAATTTAGCCAACAATAGCAACATTCACTTTAAGAAAAAAAAAACCAACTACTCATAAAGGCAACTCAAGCAAATAAATACAACATTCAACTAAATTCCTAGGAAATGATACAAGCACACAATAATCCAAAAACAAACAAGTTAAATCCTGTACCATGTTCTGTCAGTCATTGGAAATCCAGGCCAAGGTTAAAAATTGATTTGTTGAATTATCCAACCCAGAAGCTTAAGCTAATGTGGGAATATTCTCAACACAATATCAACTATTGATTACATATTGTACCACATAACCACTTACCAGCACATGGAAGGTTGTAAGTATGCTTGCGCATGCGTGAGTGCATATGTGCAAAAGCATATGCTATTGTTTTTCGATAATGTGTGCATGTTGTTATGCAAATGCATACAGCAGGACAGGTCACTAGGCACTCAGGCAACGCAAAGGGATGAAGAAGAAGTGAGAACTGAGAATTACCTTCAAGTTGATATCTGATACGGCGTGAGAAACTACAACCTCGGTAATAGAAGCCTTAAAGTCTTCAAGAGCCCACGATGATGCAATATTTATCTGAGAACAGACACAACATCAGTTTCTACTTCATACACACAAACATTTATACCTACTTTAATTCATAGATACAGATCATAACTTTGACCAACAATTATATGAGTCATTACCTTTCCTAACTTCATTCCATCCTTTATTCGAGTCTTGTCTTCATGATACTGCCAAGGGAACCACAGAAAATATGTCAAAAGCAGAATAACCATAACTATTTCAGTCCATAATCATTCTGACATTTGTATACACACATATCTAAGTTCTATTTGCAGTTGTAGAGTGCTTTGATTTGTCATGTTTCTCCTTCCATTCTAAAGATATTAGGTGGCATCACATAAAAAAAACTAGCATATTATCCATTAGTCAAAAGATGGATCGAGTCGCTTTTCACAAGGGATTCCCCCCCCCCAAAAAAAGCGTGCGCATTAAACAGTGTCCTGAGACCCTACCTGGACCATCTGGAATCACCCCAAACCTGTGTGTGTCAGTGTGTGTGCGCGTGCGTGCGTGCATGTGTGTCTGATGAACAGAGACAGCCTGGGTTTCAGACAATTGGCATCTAAGTAATGCTTAATATCAAATGATAGGACAAAGAAATTGTATAGCCCCTTACCTCATTGAGAAGATTAAAAAATCTACAGTGTTCCAGTAACAATGTTTCCCACATCTACAAGTAACCATGTCAAAATACTACAGTAACAAGTTGTCAACACAGATTTCCAGCTACCACTTCATCAGGAGGGCGAGAAACAATAAATGGATAGTAATGTGCTTATCTGTTAATTGAAAATTATTAATGATCCCATTAATTACATCACAAACTATTCACAAATTTAATAAAAAGTATTCCGTTATTTTGAAAATTTACAGAATTAAGTACTAATTCACTGAGTGACAAATATTTAAGCAAAACTGTGGATACATCAGAAATATCTTATCAGTGGTTGCTAGAAAATAATGAACACCAATCATTTAGTCAATATAATCCATGATCAGGATGCACTAATATAGGGGTGCTCTCTAAGGATAAGCAATATGATTATTCAGGAGTATTTATGACGTCGTTCCATATTACTCGGTGGATTAAATTTGTTTAACAATACAAGGATTATGCATAAGAATCAAACCTGTTTCTCTAATTCCTCAACAACATCCTCAAACAAATCTTTAGGCGTAGAACCAGAGGCGTTTGATGACACTGCTATATATGCAGGTAAGTCTTTAACCTAGACATAGAAATGACAGAAAACAGATGAGATCCAAGAAAGGTATGGGGAAGTAGAATGAAATGGAAAACATCACCAGAAACAATCCACCAAAAAGGAACCTGTTCTGCCAGCCCAAATACAAAAGCGATAGGCAGGAATACCTTCATAAAATAGTCACGCCAACGAGTTTTAGCTGTAAGCATCCCATCAGCAACATGTCCTTCCAGCAACTTACGGAATTCATCACGGTTTTTTCTCTCAATTCGTCTCTGTTGTTCCTGCAGTTGGACAACAAAGACCAGAATAAGAATACAGACCACAGGAAGTTACGGCTACCATAAGCATAGGAAGAGGGTTCTTTTTCTAAACCTTCTGAATCTTCTTCTGCTCCTCTTCTTCCTTTTCCAAGTCACGTATGTATTCCTGTACAAAACAAGCCAAATGAGTGCAAAGTTCAATTGGAAACTGTCAACTGGAAAATGAGGCAAATTACCTGAAAAATTTCCAAGCGATCTATCTTTTCAAGGCGAGAACATCTTTCATCATCCTCTAGGCGATCTTGAACTTTACGCCACTGACTGTTTGCCTACAGCCAAAACGTAAAGTTGCATCAATCACAACTTCTACCAACTACAGGAAATGGAAATAGAAAGAGTGAAGTTCAACATCTCCTTACTTTAATAAAGTCACAAGATTCCAGAAATTGCCTGAACTCCATTATATTCCGCTTTTGCTCCTCCTGAGCTTTAGCTCGTTCCTACATAATGTTGACATGAACAGTAAGAAAATTCTAAATAGTTTTGAACTTATTCACAACCTAGAGATACCCATAAAAGCAAAACCAATTTTCTAGGAAGCTCAAATGCTAAGAGAAAATTTGATGCAGATAAAACACACAATTGGGATTATTTTAGTGGAAATAAGACTTGAATTGGGTTATATTTGTCTTGGGCCTTTGATCGAATGGGTTTTTTTTTTTTTTTGGTAATAAGCCATTTTTATGGACCAAAAATATGGATTGGAGGTAGGAATACGGGATTTACTTTATTAGTTTATGTTAAATTTTTTATTTCTTATTTTATTTGCCGTTAAAGTGTTTTAGTTAGGCTGGATTAAGTCTCTATGAGTCCAGCCATATTTTATGCTGTTTGCATTTATTTTAAGCTGGGTTTCAATAGCAGTACAATACCTCCAAGGTAGGTTATTGGCTAGAGGGGTTTTAGGCCTGGTTTAATTCCTGTTTTGAGTTTTTTTATTTAAGCATGTATGGGATATGCCTTGTATACGAAAATGATAAATGGAATTGGCTTTCAACCTTTTCAATCTGTGAGACTCAAAACACCTATTTGCTGTGAGATGCAGTGAAGCCCTTGGTGGGATGCCAAGGTAGGCTTGGTTCCAAGTGAGGTGTTCTAGTTAGCTCTGCATCACCAGGTTAGTGATTCAGGTGGGATTCCTGAAACAAATATCATATTGTTCTATATCTCTCCTCCATCAAACAGCAGGTCAATACTTACTTTCTATTTTCTGCACACCATCCTTTTGGCTAAAATCTTGATGCTTGATGGTTAATATAAGTTGCTGCATTACTGTTTAATATTCTAGATTTGATTTCAGTATAAAATCCTTTTTTTTTTCTGTTTCTTGAATTCCTACTCCAACAAAGAATTCTCTAAACTTATAATCTAAGCATTGGATTTCAATTCTGCTTCCATACATGCCAATCGGTTACTCTTCTGAGCAGTCAAAATTTTCATCTTGGAATTGTTTCCTGGTTTTCCTAATTCAAGTTGGATTTCAAGTTCAGGTTCTGTTTCTACTTCTGACTTCAGATCTTCGCATATCAATAAATCTGTTTTATTGTGTTAAAAATGATACCTGGATAGGATTTGTCCAGATTACCCATCGGTTCTCCAGTTAGAGAATTCTTACTTCAAGTAGGAATCTTCAGATCTTAAGAATCTGACCACTGATTGGGCCTAAATTTTACTATTATATTCTCCTATCCAGACAGAGCACTTGACCTCAGCTTCAGCTAGACTTCTGTTATTGCTATTTTCCTGCAATCTTGTTTCTAAACCTGTCACTGCAATTCTGGTTTCATTGGATTTCTGAACCTAGTAACCTTAGGCTTCTAGAAACCCATCAAAATTCTACTGGCCAAAAGGAAAATTCAGTAACTACTCTGAATAAGGATAAACCAGTTCAGTATCCCTTATGTCATGCAATTAGTACAAGGATAGAACTGCCAGAGACGACCCTCTGGGAAAATTGTTCGCTACTGTGTCACCCACAATCAGCCTTGAACAATATCACAATCTCTCCGGCAAGTTTTTGCTAGACCAGAAATGCACTAGGCAATCATCATTCAGAAGGGAGTATAGCAACCTTAATGAAGTCGAGAATTCTCACATTTCTCATAGTTCAACTCATGTAACAGACCTAAAACTTAAAGTTCAAAATCATTTGCAACTGAAACTATAACAGAGAAAAAGTTCATTTCTGAATAAAGCAAAAAAGAATCAAGCAAAAAACTCCAAAGTAATTTTTATATTTGCAGGATATTTCCATCATCTTAGCAGGCCATTAGTGACCAGGTTTGTAAAACTCTACTTGTAGTCAAAATTTTCAATCAATAAGATCCCAAATCAATGTGGACAGAATTTGAAAATTTTCAATGTGTGTGCATGCACGTGTTGCATGTCTATGTGATTGTGTGTGCATGCACAAAGACTGTGCCATTGACTTTCACTTTATAAGCTTGAGCAAAGCATCTGTGATAAACAAGGATGATTTCTGCAGGAATTAAATCACAATAGAAGGACTGTTGATTTTTAATCAGAAAAGGGATTCGAATTACAACATGGAAAAAAAAAAAGAAAAAACCCATAGCCATATTTATACATCAAAAGATACATGGCTTCATGATTGGTGATTTTAAAGACCTCAATGAAACAACCATTTTAAAATGATTGCAACATTAAAAGATAGATGCTTCATGATTGATGATTTTAAAGACCTCAATGACACAAACATTTTAAAATGATTGTACCATCAAAGATAGATACTTCAGCCTTCATGATTGATGATTTTGAAGATCTCAATGACACATTTTAAAATGATTGCATTAGTCATCCTTATTCACATGTTGTGTGGTATACCAGATATAGTTGAATGGCAATTCAAAATTCTTGTACACAACCCCATTCTGTGGTCTACCAGATAAAGTTGAATGGCAATACAGATTTCTTGTGGACAACCACATTTAGTCAGGATAAAGTTTTGTTGAGTTCAGTGGTACACAATGCTGGTATAATCAAGTGCGAAAATTACATAAAGATCAAATCAATCCACCTCTTCATCATAATGGCACCCGATCTTCCCCCGTCCCCCCTTAGGGATGAATGGACTTAATGTGTTAGCTTTGATGAATTAACTTTATATCCCGAAGCATACTAGAGATTTATATGTTAGTTTATTCTTAAATTTTAAAGCATATTAAAGATTTAACTGCATTCACGTGATGGAATGAATTCAACAGTTGATACTGCTGTTAATTCTTCTCATTGAAATGAGGTATATTACCAACAATTTAACAATTTAAGCTACCAATAACTAGCAGACCCTTCACCTTTTTCTGAAGTTCCACCAAATAGTTTTCAAAAAGATCCTCACGGTCTCTAGCTCGCTCAACAGCCTTGAACCTCTCATCATCCTCAAACATGCTTATCACTTTGCTGAATATTGCCCAAAACATTAGATTAGAACTACCTTGCCATGTTATCTGGAGTTAACAACCATTAAAACAAAATAAGACAAAAAAGCATCAGAAAAGTAATGGACCTCCATCTTGTGGATGATGTGAGCTCTTCTGACTCCTGGAAAGCAATTCAAGCAAAATTATCATCATTCTGGGTCCTGAGATCAAACAGCAAGAGTTCCCTGAAAGTATAATGAACTTACTTCCAACATTTTTGTGAATTCTTCCCTTGCTTTCTTCTGTCTAATGCGCCTCTCCTCAGCCTCCTGCTTTTTCCTTTGGCCCAGGTACTAGACCATAAACAATATAGGAAAAAAAAAAGATATTTAATCAAGAAACACAAGTTGAATATGCCCAAAATGTCAAAACTCCTATTAAAGCATGTAAATTTAGTGTCATCTTTGATAATCAGTACCTCATTAAAAGCTTGCTTTCGCTCCCCAAGGGTTTTCAGAGCACCATATCTTTTATCATTAATTATAATTCTCATAGTCTGAGGAGGACATTTTCATATCAATGACAAGTATTTGCATAGAAGCCAAACATGCTTATTACTAAGGTGAAATCATTTAACTTACCTGTTCCCAAGTCCAGTCAGACTCAACATTTACAGATTCCAAGACTGCTTTAAAAGCATTTTTTGCCTCCTGAAAGTTGTAAAATGTAAGAAGCTAGAGTTCCCACCATACACAAATAAATTGGCATAAAAAGTAAATTCTAAGGTTCATACTTGCTTAGTAGCATAAACCAATGGTTCATCATCAACAGTTTTTTCCTCCATAGGAGTAACATTGATCTTACCAGCACCCGCCATGCCCTTTTTGGCCTCCTGCACGGGATAGACAACATCCATATTTCTCTCAGTTAAAACATACCAAAGAAGCATACAGGGTGGCACATGGAATACTTTAAATCATACAAAAAATAACTAATAATACCTCCAAATCCTGAACAGAAGCACCATCCATCGAAGTTGCAATACCTTGAGATACATTCTCCAAGTTGGTTCTACAAGCATTGAAATGTAAAGGTGAGAACAAAAATTAAAAGCCTCTTGCAAACACATATGCAGATGTTTATCTTGAAAAAACATGAACATACGTTGGAGTCGTCGCATTGACCAAATCAAGAGGAGCCCCAGCACCCCCTGAAAAGGTAGATTGTAAAGGAGTGACAGCTGCCGCAGGAGAGGGAATCCCAACTACATTTGATGTAGCACCAGAAGGTATAGCAGAAATAGCAGGTGATCCAGAAGTCACAACAGGGAGTGGATTTAAAGAAACAATAGGTGTCACTGGAACCGGGCTTGATGCTACCCCTGAAGTTGCGACAGTGGAGGAAGAGCTAATTGAAATTCCCACAGCAGATGGTGGCTCAGCTGAAGTAACAGCGACAGAAGACGAGGAGTTAGAAGCCACATTAGCGTCTGACTGTAGACCCTGACTAGCAGTCTTTTCAGCCTGTTCACGAGCTGACTGGAGACAAATACATACAAAGCATGTTATCAATGAAGATAAGAGAAAAAGTAAAGATAGGACACTATTGTTTTCAACAAAAAAAAATTATTAGATACCCTCAGTTCATCAGGTATTGTCCATTTTGATTGCTTAGTGACCTTGTTGTAGTAATACCTGCACAATTTTCAACATATTGACATCAAGACTGTCTACAGCCTAATTAAAAAAAAAAAAAACTCAACAGAAACTCAACCATATTTTTCTACTATTTTTCTTTTATAAATAACAATTTTAATGAATTTTTTTATTGATATGTTACCCAAATAAAAATTTTAGGTTCCTTATAGTTCAATGTAAAATGTTGAGAAGTAATTTAAAAGTTAAATCAGAAACAAAATGAAAACTTTTCAAATGATTACCAGCAATATTTATGTAATAAATCAAAAAAAATTACTGAAGCGAACTTTTAATATTTAAGTATGAGAATGAAGAAATATACTTCACTTTCAACTAAAATCTTAAGCCTAGCCATTTTCTGTTATGCTATTGGTCTGCTCTTAAAACTTCTACATTAACATTTTACATCCAACCAGACAGAGCCTTTGTGAAATCAATCACTTACTTCCTGCCCTCTGGAGTTGTAAATTCCTTCCAGACAGTGGACGCATCTGCCCTCTGTGAAAGTAACAGAAACTTAGTAAGCCAAGATTGAGACTAAAATATCATTAAACAATTTCAAGAAAGAGAGATCCAGCAAACATCATATGATAAGATAAACTACACAAAACCGTATGCCAAGTCCTAAAAAACTGATTTATCACAAAATCTGGCAACTTAAATAACCAAAATAATAATGTGGGTGCACCAAAATGTAATAAGAAACTTTAGAGAGAAGGAAGATTTGGGGGTTCCAAGAGAAGGGGGACAATACAGACACAATAACAGCGTATGCACTACGCAAAATGTACTTTGAACCAGAAAGTATGGTAAGCACAGAGAGATACATGGAAGCCGACAACTGAATAAGTTTAAGGAACAATATGCAGAAATGTATCTAGTAGCAATTAGAGAGGGAAGTGTATCACAATATGCATACCATACGCAGATCAACAACAGAGTTAACTGGCAAAATGAACGAGAAAGATATCAATAACTATTCAAAAAAGAAACCTAAACCAGAAATGACATCAGTGAGATGACTAACAACAATTTAGAGCAACCACTACCCTGAAAAGACAACAGAAAGTTTTCTAAGAAAATAGTAAATTCTTTTGTTCATGGCAGATATTGAAGTACACATTTGTCAACTTCTGTTTGCTTACATCCCTGAGGTGATGCGAACATATGAGACCTCTCAGGTGTTAGCATTGTGTTCAAACATGCAACACGTTAAAAGGCACCCACACCGAGGATTCAATTCTTTTAACCAGAAAACTTCTTGTAAGCATGGTGGTAGGCTGGTAGCTTTCCAAATAAATTCCCAAAAAGGAAGAGTTGAAGATGCATAAATATCATCAAACATCAATAGCTCAAATGGTGTACCCATTCGAACAGCCCTCTCAATCTAATTCTAAGGTCTGAAAATGTTTTTTTTTTCCGTTTTCTTTTTCTAAGATAGAGAAAGCCCTACAGACTAAGATGCTTACTGGAAGCTTCCATTCATGTAAATATCCTAAGCATAGTTTTCACAACGTCTAAGAAACACAATGCGTTGGAGGGGACCTGTACGCAAGGTGACACCAAGGTGCCTGGACGCCTAGTCGTCGCCTTGACAACTATGACTCTAAGAGTTCAATCAGAGTTTCACCAACTATTTTGAGCAACTGCCGCTCATCCATTCATCTTAGTGCAACTGTAACAAATACTATATAATAGTAGCGAGGAAGTATTTTCTCATCACTCCCCCACCAAAATTTAAAGAGACGGGGGATCATTTTCTCCTTTTTTCCCCCATGTGGAAGCGGGTGGTACTGCCACCTTCATTGATAATCATATATTGGATCAGACTATGTTAGGTTGACATCACTAATCATATAACCATGAAGTTGTCCTCAGCAAGTTCTGCACAAATAGACAGCATTTGCAAGTGCTGGTGTTACATACATGAGTTCAAAAACCTCTTCCCCTTGTAGACCACTTGAAGAAGGAAAAGGATAAAGAAAAAATTAGAATAAAAACTAGCAGCTTAAGTCTATATCCACAAATTAGCAATTAGATATCAAAAGGTAATCATGCGTTCAGTAATAAAGATGAATGCTCAATAGACTACATCAAGGAATCCAAGAATATTCAACACACTGCAAAGTAATAACAAGATAAATATCTTTAGCAAAAAAACAATGACATATAAGCAGAAGTTATATTTTATTGCAGTGAACAAAAACATGAGATCAAACTTAAAGGATATGTCTCCCACCCAGTCCTCAATAAACTATAAACATGAGCAACAAAAAGGATAAAATGCAAAGGTGATAGCTTCAAAAGCAAAGTACATTCGGACTGCAGAAAATGTATTAGACTTCAATGAATGTATATAATAACAGAAGACCAAGGTAACCAAAAAAGAAATGCAATATCATTATACAGAAAAGGAAAAAAGAAAATTCATCTAATACAAGATCCAAGTATCCAACCAACCCTAGCACTCCAAAATTGATCCCAAACTTTCTGATCACTAAAACCAAATAAAATTATCAAGTTGATACTTCAAACAGAACTTCACCAGAAAGTCTCTTATAGCCTAGGTCACTTCAGGGAAGGCAAGGTGAAGAGACATTTCAATGTACGTTAAGTCACTGGTTGACAACTCAATCATGCTGGAAAAGAACACAAACACAACAACAACTCAGCCTTATACCAACTAAATGGGGTCGGCTACATGGATCCTTGCCCTAAAATCAGCTCTATTCGCGGTCATACTTGATACAAGGCTTAAGCTAAGCATGTCTTTCCTCACCACTTCTCCTAAGGTCATTTTAGGTCTTCCCCTGGCTCTTTTAGCTCCATGGTGGAAAAAAATATGCAAGCCAAAATAGTGCTACAGATGTTAATATATGACCAACAGGCATTAGCTTCCTACGGTCCTTACCATTGTCTAGAAGTAAGTATTGGGATTGTTCTCCCTTTTTACGCAGTTCTGACCGCCTCTGGATTATATAATGACTATACAAGTAAGAGAGGATGACCGAGTACAAGGAAATGCAATTGAAAAAGCTAACGAACATGAAAAAGAATGCCAAACAGATCTACACAAAATGACATGATATAATATGGCTATTAACAAATGTAAACACCAACCAGATGAAATAGTTACTGAAGAACTTTGCCCAAACAAAAAACCAGAAAATCACAATATGAAATTCACAGGTTCCAAGAATTTGAAAACTGTTCCTTTTTGAATCATGAGAGAAGAGGTACTTATTGAGGATAAGCTACCAATTGAAAGATGAAGTTCTAGAATCATCCAACGACTAATATAACAATGAATTATAAAGTTGAATACAGATTCTGCTTCTGTTTACACTACAGAGATATGATCGCATCACTGGTATCTTTTTCTCCGTACAGCAACAAGATGATAAATGGGAAGTAGAAACATCCGTAAAGATCATAAAATCAAGAATTAGGTAATCATCTTGACACCAATGTACAAGCAGACAAATGGGGTGCTCAAAAGAGCAGTGAACTCTACAGAGTAGAAACATATCTCACCAAAAGATTCTTGTTTACAGGAGAAACACCTTATCACAACTGATTTACGAAGTAACAGTTACAGTAGATATGGCAAGCAGCACAGACCCATAGCATTTCATACCTCTCAATTGAGTAGCACAACATGTACCTGTGAGAATCCTTTAAAAGCTATAGAAGTCAAGTAAATCATATACAAAAGCACGTGAAGATAAGCAGCATAGAATGAATAATGCATCTCAAAAGTGAAATTTTAACAAACTTGAGGCTATAAGATAAACCAGTCAAAATAGATGTTCAAATACCAAAAAATACATGTAGCTGTCAGTTAAAAAAAAAAAAAAAAACTAGTAAGATATACAGAATAATTTAATATACAGTGTACAAGTTCATCATATACAACAATTAAAAAGCATCAATCTATATCTTCGGAGCTGAATCTAACCTGATATAATAACTTTATGCTAATTGAACACATGTAAGAGCTGAAGTATTGACACTACCTTCAAATCATCTAAGACCAACCATAATTAAATGCATAATAAGATGCATAAAAAAATGCAGGGGTGTACAGGTGTGTAAGGTGTTCCACCTATTCCAGAAATACTGTCTATTGGTTAAGAACATTTTTCAACAACTCTCTATTGTCTCAAAAGGGTGGAAGTTTGAAAGAAAAAGTACACAGATAAACGTCTTGACAAGACTCTGAAATTGTTAATAGAACAGTAGCCATCACTAATCTCTGGCCATAATAAATCATATCAAAACACCAAATCATAGGAAAAATGTCCCTACATGATAAATTAAAGGGTACATAGCAATGATTGCCTGCCTTGAGGAAGTGCAACCCCTCCTTCAAAATTGAGCATATAGATCGATCGTTTATTTCTCCTCACTTGCCATGACATCTATACCAGTGGGAGAACATGCAAAGGAACAGAGAATCTCCAATAAAACAATTTTAATCAACTTAAGTAATGGTACATTGTCCACTACCACAAAAAGGAAGGCATATATACATATTGCAAAGCATTTACATGTGACTGAGAGACCATAACATATGAAATTGTTAATTCATGCAAAGAGTAATTTCCAAGTAATATGACTCACCTCAATAGGTGTCATTAATTCTAAAGGCTTCTCCCAACTAGACTGTCTTGTTTTCTTGTTGTAATAATATCTGATAATTTTAGATACAAAAGAACGTTCAGAAAAATCAACCCATGAAGGAAAACTGGATGGACTTGATAGGAACAAAAACTTATTGTCAATAAAAAATAACATAGAAATGCAAATGAGTTGGCCATTTCCAACCAAAAAAAAATAAAATTTAATGACCAAGTACGATGAAAGGTCAACACTATAAACTACATATGTGACAATGACATACCTTCTCCCATCAGCAGATGTATGTTCTTGCCAATCTGATGCAGACTGTTGACTGGAGTCTGGTTGAGCATTTGTTGCCTGAAAATCCAAAATGAAAATTAATGTGTGCCTCTTTCTCACATAAACATTCAAGTTTCAAACGAATACCAACAATGTTGGTGCGTAAACAATTAACATAGAAGGACTAGCCACATTAGTAATAAGTAATAACCAAGGCAGAATTATTGCCCAAAAAAAGTCATACTAAAACAGAGGCAGCCGTTACCACAGGTTGTTGTTGAGCAGTTTGCTGGACAGGCGTAACAAGAGGCACACTCTGGCCTGCAGAAGTGAGCCAAGGTTGCCCCCCAGCACTAGTTGGTATGTTAGGTGCATGCATCTGAGATATTGGCTGGTACTGGTTAGAGGGATTAACGTTGCTTTGTAGCTGGCCATAAGATGATTGAGTAAACTGTGGGAAACCCAATTATACACAGTTAATGACTGAGAACTTCTCAAAAACCCAAAGCAGACACATCAAACATTAGTGAAATCTTACAGTGTAACCCGAGGAAAGAGGGATTCCAATGCTACCAGCTACACCGCTCATAGGATTAGCCATAGGCTGTACGTTTTGCTGAGGCTGCGGTGACACAGATGAAAAGGTAAAGGGCATCGGAATTGCCTGTGATGAAGGTGGCATACCATGACCAGGTTGGCCAGGCCTTGGAGGCAACTGCTGGGTTGGTTGAGAATACTGAAGCTGCTGACCTTGCGCAGTATGCTGCATTCCAACGTTCGACATATGAACACCTTGCCCAACGGGCCGAAACTGTTGCGAACCAGCAGACATAAAAGGCTGTCCTTGCTGCTGCGCTGGCATCATAGGGCGGAACTGAAACAAATATTGAATTTCGCAAGCTATATCATCCTCAAATTCGCTAAACAAAACTTGACCGACATTTAATAATGGAAAATAAAACTCGAAATTCATAAGGAGAAGAAACAATTACTTGCATAGACATGGATGGAGCAAAATTTTGAGGAGGACCAGCGGATCCTACTATAGGCGGTGGTCGAAGTGGCTTCCCATGACAACAATGTTTATGTTTTTATTAGAGTTTTCAGAACAGCAAAAGAACGAACAAGGGCTCACATTAAAGAGAAAGGAAATTTTCTTTTCCTACCTGTGCCGCAGAAGATTGAGGGTTATTCGCCATTTCCCCCAAAACCTGGAAGTTTGTACTCTGAAAACAAAGTCAGCGAAATCCCAACGCCAACTACGACCATGTAACGAAAAGGATTACCAAACAATTAAAAAAAAAAAAAAAAAAGTGAACAGAGAGAACAAAAAGCTGCAAGAATCACAGTGTTTCTAGTTAATCTGAACTGTCACCTTTAGACCGACCGAGAATCTTTTCCTCTTATTGTATGGAGCTCCCTCTCCGTCGAAGTGTCGACAAACCCTAAAACCAAAAAAAATCTGAAAGGCCGACGAGAATTCTGAGTAGAGCTAATATAGAAGAAGGGCTGTGCTCGTGGGTTGGGTACGTGGATGATGATCTAAGGGCACGTTAGTTTCTCGCGTCCAGGGCCTCCATGCTCTTTGCCCTCTCTATTTGCCTTTGTAGTTTGTACTCTTTGTACTCACTAGTCGGTGGTACTAGCAGGGTTCCTAATCTCGGATCGAATCAGCCGATATTGATTGGATCGAATGAGTATCGGTTGATACCGATACACCTGTACGGACAATAGTAAAAACGTTAAAACAAAAAAAAAACATTTATTTTTTAAAAGAAAAACATGAGCAATTGCATCATATTTGATCTGATTCTAGATGATCGATCGAATACACTAATCTGATTCGATCTGATTCGAGACACCGATTCAATCTAAACACTGAGATTCCAAACAACGGGTGGTAGAACTGCAAAACGGTATTATTTGTCACTTGTAATCATTCCTTAATAGGAAAAATTACTTAGATCTTCTATATAAGAAAAAGTATTACAAAACAAATGGGTTTAACTTTGTTTTACACTTACTTTTCTTGTTGTAATTGGTACATAACAATTAGTAGTCTAGCGAAATGGTACTATTTATCACCTTTAAGCATTATATAATAGGAAAAATTACCTAGATCCATTAGATAAAAAAATATATTACAAAACAACTAAATATAACTTTGTTTTATACTTAATTTTCTTGTAAACCTACTTGTTTTGTAAAAGTCCGACTCATCTGTTCGTACGAAGAGAGAGAGGACTCTCTTTGCACATTCAGGGATCGATACGTGATTCACAAAATCATATACCAATTGTTACAATTTGTAGTGTTTTTTTTTTATTATTTTTTTGCTTTTCAACCCGCTCGCTTATTCTTTGACCACTGCCTCACTTCATCCTCTGCAGCTTGTTTTCTATTGTTATTTTTTTTAATTACTATTCAATTCCACCATTGTTTAGGTTTTTTTTCCTCCCTCTTCCTCTTCTTCTTCACTAAAATTTTGTAAGTTCATGATAATAAATGATATTGTTAATATTCAATATAAGGTTTTAAAGATGTGATGAGGTCTTTAGGATGATATTTGTGGCAAAAATTCCTAAAATTTTATAGTATGTCGCATCAAGGAAGAATCTCTAGTCTAGTGGACCTATTTGAAGATTCAACAAATTCTAAGGAATGAGGAAATGAGAATCATGAGACTACAACAATTGAGTGACATGGATTGAGAATGAATCATATCTATCGAGGGGAAGAAGGTCTGAGTTACACAAGTTAGGGATGTAAACAGATAGTCGAAAATTCAAATTTGATTCGCATCCGTATCCGTTAAGGGATATTTATATTCGGATCCGATCACATCCAATTCTTATCTATTCTGTATTTAATCCGTTTATATTTAGAGCATTTAATCACCAAAAAAAAAAAAACATCTTCCCCTTCCTAGAGTAAAATTCTTTTTAATGCATGCAAATCAACACATGGTTTGAGGTATCGGTATCGTAACTGATCCCAATACTGTGCTGCATTGTTGGTACCGTATTGGTGATCCGGTATAAACAAGGGGTAAAATGGTCAAAAACTGTTTTTTAAAGGAGATTCAGAGGTAAATAAGTCAGATACAGCCAATCCGTTCCGATACCATGCACTAAAACCATGACTATGCAATAGCCAAAAGGACTTCTAATCAAAATGATGGTTTCAATTGATTGTTGGATAATAGAGAATCCATTAAATATGTAACATGTCAGAATTTGTGGTATACGAGCATAGATGCAATCAAGGGATTCCCTAAAATTCCTTTCACCCATAAAAAAAAAAAGGGTTCAAATGGATAAGCAATATTATACATTCGCATTCATCTACTCCATCTCTGATGAATACACCTCTCATCCGCAACATACAAAACCTACATCACAACATAGACAACTGCTCCTGCCCACTTTTATTCAATGCAAGCCAGATGAAACAATATGTATGTATGTATGTATGCATGGAATGTAATACTACTCCATAATCCGGAGTCCCTAACTAAAGTTCAATATGACCTGTGACTACCTTTGTTTAGATGAAGATGGCTTGGCCTTCGCAATATCAACCAAGTCTTTGAACAGGGCATCCTCTGATTTTGTTGAGGTCGATGAGTCCGGAGAGTTTGTCTTTCCATGATTAAGGGAAAGATTCTGTGCCTGTCCAAGTAACCCATCATATGAAAATTCTGATCCACTACCATTATACAAAGCACCACCTGCCAAACCTTGCTGATGTTCGAAGTACTGCTGTCTTTGATTATATTTAGAAGGTGGGGGTGGTAGTGGGCTTGGAGACTGTACATTCTCAGGGGTGGGGGGTAGTTTCTCTGTAGACTTCGCTGTTTGCACAGGTATATCATATTTGGGTGGTCCAGAGAACTCAGAAGACAAGGTTGAGTCCTTTGCATGTGATGGAGGGGAAGATAGAAAGCTTGTCTGTGTGTTGTCTGAATGAAATGGAATTACAGAGGGTTTCGGCTCTGGTGGTTCCAAGGATCTTTCTGATCCATAGGCATCACCACTGAGATAATCAACCTTGCCAGCATCAGTACTAATTGGCCATTTTGATGAGGGGGGTGGAGGAAGCAGTGGTGGGTTAACATGCTGTTCATTCTTACTATTGCCAGGCTTCTTAGCCAGCCCCTGTGCGTTGTCTCTTGCAGACCTGCAATATTTAATAGCAATGGTTATTTAAGCTTTGTGAACTTGCAACATAGTTCTAGAAGCTTAAACTACGGGGTTGAGACCATAAAATATTCACCTGTGAGCTAGCTGTGAAAAATCGTCTTCTGATTCGTCATCCTCATGGTTGACATTCACAAGAGGTGCAAATGAGGTTTCTGTTACTCCACCACTCACATTAGGTGTTGCTTTCACCATGTCATCATGCTTGCAAAGCACACGCTGCAGTTCATCATTCAATGCCAACCCCTGAAATAAAAGCTCCTCATCTCTGAAATGAAAGCAATGACATCAGTTGGTTTTAATATTTTTAAATGATGAGAAACCTACAAACAATTTAAAGCAATTACATACGTAGTATTGTTCACTAGAATCATCACGCGCTTCTGGTAAGATTTGCACTGGTCAACAAGGTCAACTATCAGTTCTTGCCTTATACCCTGCACAGAAGATGCAAAATCAGAAGTCAGTAAACTAAACTTTAGAAGACACTAATGATGATTGACTAGATTGTTACGATTGCATAAGGAATGAATAAAATCCAAAGAGAATATCTCACATTCCAAATAAGTGAAGTCCTAAAAGTTATATCACAAATGAGTCATTGCGTTGCTTTATTTGGAGAATACAGCAGTTAAAGTATTTTTTTTGAACCCATAAAAAACAATGAGAATTTGTCACTTTGTCAACAGCTCACAACTTTTGTTTGTCCCAATCCCCGCCCCTCACACCCCCCCCCCCCCCCAACAAAAAGAAAATGAAAGAAAAATTTATAGGATAGCTATAAGAACAGCAATGAAGTATGGGGCTAAATGTTCAGTGTTAAAGAAACAACATATAAACAAAACCAGTGTAACTCAGATGTTGAGATGGATGACAAGGAAACCCAGAAAAGATAAAATAGGAAATGAATACATCTGAGATAATTTAGGAGTATCTCTGAATCGTGATAAGTTGAGAAAAAGTCGATTGAGGTGGCATGGACATGTGCAACAAAGATCTCTAAATGCACCGGTAAGGAGGAATGATGTAGTTCAAGATTAGAGGAGCAAAAAGAACAAGGGCCAGACCTAAAATGACTCTGGGAGAAGTAGTGACAAAAGATACATATAGCTTAGGATGAAAAACAAATATGGCCCTATATAGACTTGTTGATCATTGTCATTCTCGAATATTAGGAGGTTCTATCAACAGTAGACTATCTTAATGGTATCAGTTAGTAGCTTTGTCTCAGTGTCAGCTTTCTGAAGTAGGAGATAGTTCAAATATGACCGAATCGGTTAACTGCATTATTCGATATGCCTCCCCCCTTAAAGGGTGGATGCATCTTTGGCCGGCTTGTTAGTCCGTGTCCTTTCTGTTTCCCCCTTTTTGGAGTCCCTTTGCATATTCTCCCTCCTTGATAATGAATTCTTTATTCACCCACAAAAATTTTGATAACGTTTTCAAATGGCATTAACATTTTATGTAGAGAAGAAAATGCAATTTGCCGGTCTGAATGGCAGCTCAAATGACAGTCCAAGATTTAAAGTTAAGGTGGTGTTGTTTCACAAAAGGATTTTTGGATTTCAATTTTCAATAGAGATAAACTCCGCAGCAAAAGAGCTCATAGGAGAGTGCTTCAAAGAAAGACAAAAGGCAAAAACCCTGCATCCTTGAAAAATAAATTTAGCAAAAGAATCAAGAAGCAACTAGGTCAGGATTTTTAAAGCAGAATATTTGATGCACTGTATATCTTTTACAAACCTTAAAAAAACACAAACGGAAAAAAAAAAAAAAAAAAAAAAAAAAAAAAAGTACCTCAGGACTTTTTGGATCCAATGCATTAAGCATATCCATTAACACGTCTGCTAGTCCACGAGCATTTTGAATCTCAAGCAAGCTGCATTAAAGACAATTCAGGGAGGAAAATGTAACAAAGATTCTTTTCTAATACAAGTAAAACAAATGAAGCAAAATAACCAGTGAGCTATAAATTTTGATCAGGTAGAAAGGAGAAATAATTACACAGGAGACAAACAGAAAAGCAGCCCCAAGCTGACAAAGATAGGGCCAAAGAAAAAACAAAACAAAGACTTAACTCCTTTTTCTTTTCTTTACCCTGATCGTCCTTTATTTTCTTTTCCGCCATGTGTTTTCGGTTGTGTGTGTTTTGTGCACATCCTTCATCCTTCCATCGATAAACTATCTCCTCGGTCCATTAAATGTTTACTTCTTGGTTACTCTCGTACTCAAAAAGGGTATGAATGCTTTAATCCCGTTTCTAATAAACAATTTATTAGTGCTGATGTTACCTTTTTTGAAAAATACCCCTTATTTTTCTCCTACTCCTATTCCATTCACTGTCCATAATGAAGATCTTCTAGGTCCACCACTACCTCTCACCGTTCCACTCTTTCAACCAATACAAATTGATCAGTGTCGCCGCCGTCGACCACCAACCATACCCTCAACCGCTGCTCCCGTACCGGCCTCCACTATTCCACCAACTGTACCTGATCCAACCCCTATTGTTTCTGATGTTCCAGGTTTGCCTACTACTACAGCGGACACCGATCAGCCCGCCACTCAATCTGACTCTGATGCTGAAGGCTCCACCGACTTACCCATAGCTGTTCGTAAAGGTACTTGTACTTGTACTCACAAACCCCACAAATCCTTAATTGTTTGTCCAATTGAGCAGTATGGTTCCATTTCTCATCTTCCTTCCCACTCTCCACCACTTGTTTCTGCTTTGTCTACTAACTTTATGCCTCACACCCACCATGAGGCATTCTCTCACCATGGCCCTGACCCCGAATAGGGCCTGGGCTAAATATTTCTGGCCCTGAGGGCGTGTTAGGCCAGAACCCTGAGTTAGGGTCGGGACGGGTCAGGGTTGAGACCCCTTGATATTTTGCTAGGGCTGCAAGTTTGGCCCTGTCGGTCCAAACCCGCCCTGACCCCGAACAGGGCCTGAGCTAAAGATTTGTGGCCCTGAGGGCGTGTTAGGGCCAGAAATTCCTGGCCTTGAGTCAGGGATGAGACCCCCTGATTTTGACCCTGATTTTGACCTTGATTTTAGCCCTGGTATTGGACCTGATTTTGTCGCTGATCTTGGCCTTGATTTCTCAACTTTCTCAAGTAAGGACTTTGAGGGAACAACTTTAGTTATCAGGACTAGCTGCTCTTCAGGTTTGGGGAGTAAAATAATGTATAGCTGGTGTGTACAATTTCTGTACCTTATTTGTTTATTGTGATAGTATTCTAGTATGTGTCTATGGTTCATTGAAGCATCATTTCTGGGTTGTCCTCCGTGAAGAAAATTCTTTATTTATAAAAAAAATAGAAGTTATTATACATGTGATCAAGGAATATAATTATTTAAAATGGGTCCTAGCTATTGTACCAAGGAAAAAGAAACATAATAAAATAACCAGATTAATGTGAATCTGTCCCTTTATTGTGTTGTTGTATAAACATTCAGCTATTTTAATTTGCCTATTGTAGCAGGAGCCGAGTGAGGGGCATGAACTGTGGGCTTGACTAATGGAGGAGGTCAATATAGGTTTATTACATGTAACATTTCACATGTTGGTAAGTTAAACCATTTTTGTGCCAGGGTTAGGGCCAGGGTCAGGTTCAGGGTCATGGTCAGGGTCAGGGTCAGGGTCAGGGTAAGGGCCAGGGCTAGGGCCAATAGGCCAAGCCCGGCCTAATCAAGGCCAATCAGAGTGGGCTTAGGCTGGGCTTGGTCCGTCAGGGTCAAGATCAGGGTTTTTAGGCCCTGAGTCAGGGTCAAGGTGGGCATGGGCCCAACTAAGGGGACTCAAGGTCATAGTTGTCATGGCGTCCTGGCGCTAGAGAAATGGTCATATCGACCAACGCCATGGCGTCCCTGTTTCCCTAAATCTCCTATTTTAGCCTTGCTCTCACCATTCGGTTGCCAGCAGAATTTTGGGGCTATTTCTCATAGGTCTGGGCGATTCATCCTTCCAAACCTTTGGCTCAACCCCTTTCAACATTGAGGCTCCATCGCACATCAGACCTGCACCTCCATTACTACCGTCAGATTTGGTTCAGTTCCATCGATCTCTTGGTTGCAGGTTCTTTCAATTAGATTCTCGGTGCCCTTGAGAGAACAGGTTGTGGCGACTCTTGCCTGAAGCTTCGTATCGATTGGGTTCTTATGAGGAAGGCCCACCTTCGAAATAACTTCCATTCTGCCACTGGGTTATGGTTCCTTCTTTGGCTGAGGAGTCGTGAGGTTGAAGAAGACTGAATTCCTTTGTTTTTTGTTTCTCAATTTCTTATCTATTAAACCCATTTTCCTTAGTTCCCAACATTACCCTTTTCTTTTACTTTTAGTCCCACCATCTATTATTTTCCATTTTGTTCCAAGTATACCCTTTACCCATCAAACGTGCTATCCCACTTCCTGGTTTATTTTCTTTATTAAATTGATTTCCATTAATTATAGTTTTGCCACTCCTCCTTTACAACTTCAGATTAATTATAATTCTGCCACGGTCGACATGATCGCCATGGTGGGCGACGTGCATAGTTATCAAGGCGTCGCCACGGCGTCCAGACTCCTTGGGCGCCATGGCGGTGTCGCCTTGTTTTTTTACCCTCTAAAACGCCATGGCCGCCTTCCCGCCTTGATAACTATGGCAAAGTTTCGATATATCGATCAGATACCCCTCCACCGACTTGGATGGCCGTGACGCCGTGACAACTATGCTCAAGGTTGAGCTAGGGTTTTAAAAAGCCCAGCCCAACCCGACCCTGTTGCAGCCCTAGTTTGAAGGCTACTATGGACACCGAGATGGATGCTTTATTATCTCGAAAGGATGTTGTTAAGTGTCGGTGGGTTTATACTATTAAATACAATCTAGATGGTTCTGTTGAGCGGCTGATGGCCACGTGGTTGCTAAAGACTATACTCAAACATATGGTGTGGATTACTTTGAGACATTCTCTCCAGTTGCTTGTCTGAACTCCGTTCGGATCCTTATTTCTCTGGCAATTTGTTTTTTTTTTTTTTTGGTCCTTATATCAGATGGCTATCAAAATGCTTTTCTCTATGGTGATCTTCAAGAGGAAGTTTATATAGAGCAACCTCCGGGGTATGTTGCTCAGGGGGAGAATTCTACCAAGGTTTGCAAACTTCGTAAGGCAATCTATGGGTTGAAACAATCCCCACGAGCATGGTTTGATAAATTCAGCTCTATTGTCACTAAAGTTGGGTTCTCTCAGTGCTATTATGATCATTCTGTTTTTGTTCGTCAAGGTTCGAAAATGGTGGTGACGGTGGTCTATGTGGAAGATATTATTATAACTGGAAATGATAATTCTGGTATTACTCAAGTTAAAGCATTTCTTCATCAACATTTCCAGATGAAAGACTTGGGTGTTCTCAAATATATTCTTGGTATTGAAGTGTTGCGAAGCAAGAAAGGTGTCAGTTTATCTCAACTGAAATATGTTCTTGATCTTCTAACTGATACAGGAATGCTTGCTTCTAAACCTGCAGATAGTCCCATGGATCCTCATAAAAAACTTGGGTCCGTGGATAGTGAGAATTTTTCCAATGTTCATTGGTATAGACGGTTAGTTGGGAAACTTATTTATCTTACTGTCGGTCACCCTGATATATCCTTTGTCGTTGGAGTCATTAGTCAGTTCATGCAACATCCAAAGAAAATCACTGGGATGCTGCTTGCTGTGTATTGCGATATCTAAAGGGTGCTCCTGGTAAGGGTCTTATTTATCGACTTAACCGACATGCTGATCTTGTTGGGTTTTCTGATGATGATTGGGCTGGTGCTGATAATGATAGGTGTTCCATTACTGGTTATTGTACATTTTTGGGTGGTAATCTAGTCACCTAGAAAAGCAAGAAGCAAACTACTATTGCTTGATCGAGCGCTGAGGCTGAATATCGAGCAATGGCACACACTACAACTGAGTTGATATGGGTAAAATCATTGCTCCAGGAATTGGGGTTTTCTATTACTCAACCTATGCAGATGTTTTGTGACAATCGAGCCGCTATTTATATTGCAAGTAATTCAGTATTCCAATGAGAGGACTAAACACATTGAGGTTGATTGTCACTTTGTTCGTGATGTTGTTATGAAGAAATTGGTTTCTACTCCCTTTGTTTCTACTACCAATCAACTTGGTGATATGTTTACTAAGCCATTGTTTGGACCTGCATTTCGCAAAAGTTGTTCCAAGCTGGGCTTAGGTGATTTGGACGCTCCAGCTTGAGGGGGAGTGTTGAAGATTATCATGCAACAGCAGGGGGAAGTCAATCTCAATCAGAATATTACATCTGATCGAGATTGGCTCCTCATATTTGTTTCCTTCTCTTGTTCTAAGATTTAGGAGCTGTCCTAGTTCTAGTAGGACTGTTTAGTCCATGTTTATTTATGTTTTTATCTTGATTCCTATTGTAATTAGGAGTAGGTAGATTAGTTCTGATTTATTCATATTGTAAGTTTGTAACTAGGATTCCTAACTATCCTCCCTTTATTTGGAGTTTCAATTATATAAATAAAGCATGGGTGAGGGACTGACAAGTTCGATCACTCTCTTGACAGTTCTCCTCTCTTCTCCACTTCTTCTTCTTGTCTTCCCATTCTCGGTTCTGGTTTCTTCATAGTTTCTGCTGTTACACAATTAAAAGAAACCAAGAGCAGTACATTGTACAAAACTTCAGTTTCTTACCAAAAAAACAAAAGTATATTATTATCGGATAAAACTATGAAAATGGTAACAGGAAACGGGGGGGGAATAGTACCTGAGACCAGAAGTGTCAGATTGAAGAGAAACCTCAACAACTGCATCATCATCATACATTGGAGCAGAATGAACTACTGGCTGAGTTTGGGGTGGAGTAAACAAAGGTACACTGTTTTCTGCTCGGGGTGGGAATTCTACTCCAGCAGACTGTTAATTGTTGATAAGATCACTTTCTCAATGAATATTAAGGATAATATGCCTTCTTCATCAATATGACAAGTAATTCATTTTCTCACATTTAACCAGCAATTAATAAGAGCACTGAGCTCATACTTGTAAAGACATGACAACTATGACTGAGCTTGAAGGAACTCTTAACTAATTCCATTGGCAATGTTGAAAAGACTCTACTGGACGTCGCAGAGAAATTGGAGGGAATTACATGCTTCAAATCCACACACAAATCTGATATATCATAATATTTCATGGTATAATATGGATAGCTTCAATAAAACCAGCTTAGTCATACAATGATGGAAACTGATTAGACTGTATGTGCAGCCATATCAACCAACAGACATGCAAGATAGCAGAAATTATATTCCGCCAAGGGCATGAATGGTCCTAGAAAGACAGCCACAAGTCAAGACAGTGAATGAAAGAAAACGTAAAGCACCAGAGCCCCAATATAATGGTATGATAATTAAGAATAAAATGAGCAGATTCCAACAATGGAGAATATGAGATAATTTGACAGAGAGATGACACAGATCTATCAAGTTTACACAAGACAAATGAAAAAGGTTAACTCGAGCACCTTCAGTTCATGGTATGCAGTATAGTATTGGGGATATCTTCCTCCAGGTCCCCCAAAAGCTTCTTGCCATGTATCTATAAGGATTAATATCTTTTCTCTTACATTTAAGTCAGGCTGCAAGGTGGAACTTTTGGACAAATCAGTACAGAAGAAATAACACTCTAAAGAAAAACAGAGAAAAATAAAAATCAATGGCAAGGATAAAGCACCTTTTTTTTCACTATTTTCACCAGTTCAAGCAATATATCACGTTCAACAATATGCTGAAATACATTCTCGCCACAATTTTTGCTGAGTGTCTCTAACACCTGAATCATCAAATCCAGGAGACAATCATCAGAACTACAGAAAGAATGCCTAATAGCCTATAAATCCATGATACCAGAGTTTTTTTTTAAACAAAAAAAAGAAAAGAAAAAGGAAACCTATCTAGTGAATAATCCAATAGATGCCTAATTCAAAGCACACTAAAAACAAACAAAAGGTACACAAGAGAAACAAAACCTTTTTTTTTTTAAACTTAGCGAGTGATATATTACATTAACTGGTCAAAATAGTGAAGAAGAAGAAGGATAAAGCACCTTCTTCTTCACAATTTTGACCAGTTCATGCATATATCACATTCAACAATATGCTGAAATACATTCTCACCACAATTTTTGCTGAGCCTCTGACGCCTGAATCATCAAATCCCAGGGACAATAATCAGAACTACAGAAAGAATGCCTAAGAGTGTGTTTGGTTGCGTAAATCCGTAGGTGTTACATCCGCAGATGTATGAATCTCAAATTTTTTTCCTGTTTGGTTGGGAAAATGGATTTGCATCCGGAGATACACGAAATCTTGAGATGCATCGTTTTAGTGTAAAAATTGGAATGTTGAGATTTCACCTCAATAGGTGAAATCCAAAGATGCACAACTTAAAGGGGCAGGGTATAAAAGGTCATGTATCTGAAGATGCAGAAATTATCGAGGAAAAAATCGATTGTTTTTTAGACCTAAAAATCTACCGTTCGAAGATCTCTGCAAGCGAGACCTGAAGAGCAATCGTTCGAAGATCTGCAAGTAAGACCTGAGCAGGTACTTCCTTCCTCTCTCTCACTCTCACTCTCTCTATCTCTCTGTGTCCGTCTCTCTCTCTCTTGCTCTCTCCGGGAAGATCTTCTTCAATGGAAGACCATCTTCTTCAATGGAAGACCATCGTTGGAGCTCAAACCCTGCGTCTCAACTCCTCTACAAACCCTTCACAAGCTCTTGGTGCATATTTTCAAGTCATCTACAACTCAAAGCCCAGGCAAATCTTTGCTACTCAATCGACTTTTTGTACTCTCTGCTACTCGATCGACTTGCTAAACTCTCCAAGTATTGCTTCGAAACCTTGGTCCTCACTGTCTCTTCGCCCGTCTTCTCCCTAACCCTATTCCTTGGTCCTCAAAATTTTTAGGGTTCAACGATGAGCAGAAGGTTGCGAGTTTTGTTGCCATTATTGGCTCAAAATCTGCACAAAAAATCCATTTTCCCCTTCGTTCTTCTCTCATGGTTGAACTCTAGATTTCATAAATCTCACAAATTTCATCTATTCTTAATGATTTTTTGAATTTTATGTTGATTATTTTGTGGTTTTGCTGATTGTAATGTTTTTCGGTAGTTAATGTTGGATTTTATGTTGGGGACATGCTCATTGTAATGGTTTTCGGTACCTCATGCTTGGGGGTCATTAGATGAAACTCAGAGAACTCTCATAAAAATTTTTTTTATTCAATTTATTTATTCTTAATCTCAACATGTTATTGCCAGCATCCTTGGTTTTATATAGATTCCATGTGCTGCAACCATCTTCTTCCTAGTGTCTTGCTATATCTACCATAAAATGGATTTAAAGTATCAATTTGTATCTCAAATTGTATTTGACTCTTGATTAAAGCCAGAGGTTGGGTCTGGATTCTCTTAACCCTAAGAAATCCAATATTGATCCCCAAATGAAGCCACTTGAATCCTGACGAATAAAATAAAAGTATCTTCATTTTCCTCTACTAAAAATTAATGTAAAATACCTGAACCCTGGTAAAGTTTAGATGCACTTATAGACTTGGCACTTCTTGCAGCTTGAAGGGATGTTACAGTGCTGGGCATGCCTATGTAGGGTATGGGTATGTAACAGAGAGAAAGGCTAAGGATGGGTAGGTAGGTATAGGCATATAGTTGCTGGACAGCTGAAGAGTGCCCCCTTTGATTTGGCTAAGTTAAATGTGGGTGGGTGGATGAGATTGAGAAGAAAAAGAAAGAACTTTCATTGAAGAAATAAACAGAGCTGTATAAACTATACACCAACCCCTGTTTCTATTACACACATTCTGAAACCAAAACCTTATACATCCTTGTACATTGTTGCTGTATGGTTGAGTGAGAGACTTGATTCAAAATCATAGATTTTCATTTGATTCCACTGGAACACAGCAGCTCCACAGCAACTCCTAGGTATTCAGCTTCTCTTCTTCTTTTCTTCTGAAATTCTTGCTGAATCTAGTAGTATCTTTCTTTAACACATAAATCCCTTGGGAATCATAAGATTCAGCAAGTCCAGATTGTAGTTCCTTTCAAATAACAGTGGTGCAGCACCTCAAGAACCCAGTTGATAGAGTAGTCCCTTCAATCAAACAAGAAAGTGATTCAACTTCCTATTCTCCTCTTTAATATCTAACCATCTAATAAATAAGAAACTCTTTTACCTTCCTTTCTTCTTATTCTTCAATTCTCCTTTGCTTCTCTTCAATTGAGATCTCCAGCCCTCTAGTATACCGTCTCCAGCTCCATTTATTCTTCAATTTTCACTGATTCAGCATTCCAATTCACAGATTTTCATTTAGTTCTATAGGAACACAGCAGCAAGACCATTCTTCTTCTCTCCTAAGTTCCTAAATTCATTTTTGTTTTGCTGAATACACTGAGCCACCTTCAAATTTAATTTACCGCTTTATACCATCCCACTTAAACTCTACTTAATCAAAAGCTAACCCAATCTCATACTTTAATTAAACCTTATTAACCCATGTAAGCACCCAACATTATTTATAATACTAATTAGCTGTAAATTAGATTCACCATGGTCAAATTGTAAGTTTCAAACTCTATTTGATGGGTCTTTAGCTCAAGTTGGTAGAGCACTTGGAACATAGTCATGTTCCAAGGGATACTGGTTCAAATCCACTAAGACCCTTTTATTCAACCGTTCAAAACATAGTCAATTAAGGTAATTTTAAAATGATAACTCTCAGCCTTTTTGTTTGAGGTCTTATATCCAGTTAAGGTAATTTTAGAATGGTTTAGTTCTTGTTATTGATATTCACTAGTTAAAAATACTAAATTTGTTAAATACTTATATTCTATTTGTGAATATATTTAATAAAATAATTAGTATAATTAATTTTATTTCATATTGCATTTTATCACATTTTGGGTAGATTCAGGTTTTAGAATCAAGGTAACCAAACAGTTATCCTAGTAGATTCAGGTTTCAGAATCAAGGTAACCAAACAGTTATTCTGGTAGATTCAGGTTTCAGAATCAGGGTAACCAAACAGTTATTCTATCAGATTCGTTCATCCACAGATACTCTGATCTATGGATGTTACATTTGAATCAATGCAGACATCTAGAAATTTATGCAACCAAACGCAGTGTAATAGCGCCTATAAATCCATGATACTAGATTTTTTATAACCTAGCAAGTGATTAATCCAATAGATGCCTAATTCAAGCACTAAAAACAAATAAAAGATACACGAGAAAAAAAAAAAAACTAGGCTACCTTGCAAGTGATATATTGCACGAACTGGTCAAGATAGTGAAAAAGAAGGATAAAGCACCTTCTTTTTCACAATTTTGACCAGTTCATGCATATATCACGTTCAACAATATGCTGAAATACATTCTCGCCACAATTTTTTGTTGTGTGTCTTTGACGCCTGAACCATCAAATCCCGAGGACAATCATCAGAACTACAGAAAGAATGCCTAATAGCACGCACCTATAAATTCATTATGCCAAAGTTTTTTATTTTAATTTTTTTATAAACTAGCAAGTGAATAATCCAATAGATGCCTAATTCAAGCACTAAAAACAAATAAAAGATACACGAGAAAAAATTAAAAAAAAAAACTAGTCTACCTTGCAAGTGATATTGCACGAACTGGTCAAGATAGTGAAAAAAAAGGATAAAGCACCTTCTTTTTCCCAATTTTGACCAGTTCATGCATATATCACGTTCAACAATATGCTGAAATACGTTCTCGCCACAATTTTTTGCTGTGTGTCTCTGACGCCTGAACCATCAAATCCCGGAGACAATCATCAGAACTACAGAAAAAATGCCTAATAGCATGCACCTATAAATCCATAATACCAAAGTTTTTTGTTTTAAGTTTTTTAGAACCTAGCAAGTGAATAATCCAATAGATGCCTAATTCAAGCACTAAAAACAAATAAAGATACACAAGAGAAACAAAAAAAATAAATTTAAACCTAGGCTACCTTGCAAGTGATATATTGCACGAACTGGTGAAAATAATGAAAAAGAAGGATAAGGATAAAGCACCATCTTTTTCACAATTTTCACCAGTTCATGCATATATCACGTTCAATAATATGCTGAAATACGTTCGCGCCACAATTTTTTGTTGTGTGTCTCTGGCACCTGAATCATCAAATATCGGAGACAATCATCAGAACTACAGAAAGAATGCCTAATAGCCTATAAACCCCATGATACCAGATTTATTAACCTAGCAAGTGAATAATCCAGTAGATGTCTAATTCAAGCACTACAAACAAATAAAAGATACAAGAGAAACAAAACCTTTTTTTTTAAACCTAGGCTACCTTGCAAGTGATATATTGCACAAACTGATCAAAATAGTGAAGAAGAACGATAAAGCACCTTCTTCTTCACAATTTTGACCAGTTCATGCATATATCACGTTCAACAAATATACTGAAATACATTCTCGCCACAATTTTTGTTGAGTGTTTTTGACATCTGAATCATCAAATCCTAGAGACAATCATCAGAACTACAAAAAGAATGCCTGATACCCTATAAATCCATGATACCAAAGTTATTTTTTCTAAAAAAAAAAAACCTAGCAAGTGAATAATCCAGTTGATGCCTAATTCAAGCACCAACAACAAATAAAATACACAAGAAAACAAAACCAGATATACAGTTATTAAATCTTCCATAAGAAGGAGTCCTCATTCACCCCAGAGATCCTGCTTTAATTACTCCCACAAAATCTTGCTTAATTCCCAAACTTTTTCCCTCATGAGTTTGGTCTAGTTTGATCTTTTTATGGGCTTGGTACCCTCATAAAGCATTTCAATTATTCATCTAAGATTGTACACATATTTGATGCTATCCACTGCTCAAGCTCAGACACGCTAATATCAATTCATAAAGCACTTAGTGATATCTTGCACAAACAAGATTGTAGAGAGATTTAAAATTAAGGAAAGGCTTGGATGATATGAGTCACCCCAAGCACCTCTTTATTTATAAGAGTAATAAAAGAATAAACATATGTACATGAGCAATGTGGGACTAAACCACATACAAACAACTAAATAAATAAAGAGGAAAAAAGTCCAGCATACCCCCCACGGTAGTCTGGCCCATATCTAACACTCCCCCTCAAGTTGGAGCATATATATCATGCATGCCCAACTTGACTAAGATAGGATGAAACAGCTTGCTACTCAGTCCTTTATTGAACACATCAGCAAGTTGATCAGTAGTCTTCACAAAGGGAACACAAATGAGGCCGGCTTCAAGCTTTTCTTTGATGAAATGTCGGTCAACCTCTACATGCTTAGTGCGATCATGCTGGATAGGATTATGAGCAATGCTGATGGCAGCTTTATTGTCACAATAAAGCATCATGGGAAGATGGACAGCAACACCAATATCCTGCAATAATCCTTTAAGCCATAGAAGTTCACAAATGCCTTGGGCCATCGCACGAAACTCGGCTTCAGCACTAGACCTTGCCACAACATTCTGCTTTTTGCTACGCCATGTGACAAGGTTCCCACCCACAAAGGAACAATAGCCAGAGATAGATTTCCTGTCAAGAGAACCAGCCCAATCGGCATCAATATAAGCTTCAATCTTGAGGTGACCATTGGGAGATAAGAGGATTCCCTTTCCTAGAGCAGACTTCAAATACCTCAAAATACGACGGACTGCATCCATATGAGAGGAATAGGGATCATGCATGAACTGGCTCACCATACTTACAGCAACTGCTATGTCAAGTCTTGTGTGGGAAAGGTTAGTTTGCCCATTAACCGCTGATAACCACCCTTGTCAACAGGTTCACCCTCTTTCTCCTTAAGTTTTGTAGTAGCATCCATAGGAGTATCGAAGGATGACAACCTAGCGACCTTGTTTGATCAATAGATCAAGGACATATTTTCTTTAAGAAAGAAAGATGCCCTTTGAAGAGCGAGCAACTTCTATCCCTAGAAAATATTTGAGAGGGCCTAGAACTTTGACATCAAACTCACGGCCAAGAAGAAGCTTTAAATCCCTGATAGCAGCACCATCATTACCAGTCACCACGATATCATCCACATAGACTATGAGAAGAGTAACCTTGTCACCAACTCGTCTGATGAACAAAGTGTGATCAGCATTGCTCTGGTTATAACCTACTGAAATCATAGCCCTATGAAATCTGCCAAACCAGGCTCTAGGTGACTGCTTTAGCCCATAGAGAGCATGTTTCAGCTTACAGACCCTGCCCTTAGTTCTGTCATCAGAGAAGCCTGATGGAATGTCCATATGTACCTCCTCCTCAAGCTCCCCATGGAGGAAGGCATTCTTTACATCTAACTGCTGAAGATCCCACCCAAGATTTACAGCACAAGTTAATAACACTCTGATAGTGTTGAGTTTTGCCACTGGTGCAAAGGTCTCCTGATAGTCAACTCCATAAGTCTGAGTGAACCTCTTTGCAACTAGACGTGCCTTATACCGATCCACTGACCCATCAACCTTCTGTTTGACCACAAAAACCCATTTACATCCCACTGATTTTTTCCCTGGAGGAAGAGCCACAAGATCCCACGTATTATTTTTGTGTAGTGCTCTCATTTCTTCCAACATTGCAGCCTTCCACTTTCCATCTGTATATGCTTCCTGCCAATTTTTAGGAACAGAGACAGAAGAAAGAGAAGATACAAAAGCACGAAAAGACGGAGAAAGAGAGCTATAAGAAACAAAGCGAGATATGGGATGTAAAGTGCAAGTCCTAGTACCTTTGCGATGAGCAATAGGTAGGTCGGAAGAAGAGGGGTTACCAGGAGATGAAGGATCCGGGTCTGGAGTCGGCAATTGGATGGGTACTGGTGCTAAAGTGGATTGCAGCTGCCCTCTGTTGGATCTGCCCCTTGTATAGGTGATGATGTTAGAGTTGTCAATTCTCTTTTGAAATTCACCAATAGTTCTCTGGACAGGAGTCAGCTCCCCCTGGATAGGAACATTAACAACACTATTTTCTATGGTCTCCCCCTGTAAAGGATTCCCATCAGGTGAGGGAGGAACGGCCAGACCATCCAAAGTAGGCTGGGCAGCAGCCGTGGGTGGTGGTAAAGAAGGCTGGGCAGCAACCATGGGTGGTAAAGTAGGCTGGGCAACAACCATGGGTGGTAAAGAAAGCTGGACAGCAGCCTGAGGAACCTCCGGTAGAGGAATCTCAAAAGGCACAACTTCACTAGAACTCTCCCCCTGAAGAGGTGGCGAAGAATAGTAAGAAAGGGACTCATGGAAAATAACATCCATACTAACCATGGTACGACGGGAAGGGGGATGGTAACACTTATAACCTTTCTGGGTTGGAGAATAACCCAAGAAAATACAACGGAGGCCTCAAGGTTCATGTTTGCCAGGAGATCTAGTATCCCTAGCATAACAGACACAACCAAACACCTTGGGAGGCACAATAAAGGAGGAATTCCCAATTAAAATATTAGAGGGGCTACGAGAGTCGAGAACTCTATTGATGAAATAGGCCGCAGTGAGAACCGCATCCCCCCAATATTGAGATGGGACATTCCTCGCAAACATCAAAGCCCTGGCCATCTCTAACAAGTGGTGATTTTTCCTTTCGGCCACACCATTCTGGGCAGGGGTATCAACACAACTAGTTTGATGAAGGATGCCATGATCAGCTAAATAATTTTGAAATTGGGATTCTGTATACTCTGTTCCATTATCACTTCTCAATACTTTAAGAGTAGCCTGGAACTGAGTTTGGACCATTTTATGAAAATGTTGAAAACATGAAAAAACTTGATTTTTTGTGTGCAGAAGATATACCCAAGTATGCCTAGAATGACAATCAATGAAAGAGACAATCCGACGATGGCCAGAAATAGATGGTTTACGACTGGGGCCCCAAACATCAGAATGCACCAAATTAAAACAAAAAGAACTCCTTTTATTTGAAATGGGATAATTCGAACGTGTCTGTTTGGCCAGAACACAAGCCTCACAAAAAAAATCATCCTTAGTACGAAGGGTAACCAGACTAGGAAATAAATGAGCTAAGATTCCTAAAGGGGGGTGACCTAACCTAGAGTGCCACTGGTAGAGTTCAGAAGAGACCATGGAGTTCTGGTGTGGCGGAGAATGTAATAGTAGTGGAGAGAAGTGACCGTCATCAAGCAGATACAGCCCACCGTGCACTTTACCCAATCCAATCGTCTTCCCAGACTCCAGATCCTGAAACACACAATGAGAAGGAAAAAAAGTGACTTTGCAGTTAAGATCACGAGTAATACTACTAATGGAAAGAAGGTTAGTAGTAAAATTAGGAATGTGCAAAACAGAAGTCAAAGGAAGAGAGGAAGTGCAGTTGATGATTCCCTTTCCAGATATGGAAAAAAGAGAACCATCAGCCACTTTGACCTTGTCGTTCCCAGAAGTGGGAGAATATCTGTAAAACAAACTAGAGGAACCGGTCATATAATCTGTAGCTCCAGAATCTATGATCCAAGGATGGGAAGCTACAGAAGCACAATGACCTCCAAATGGAATACCTGACCGGGCAAAGTGTGAACCTGAAGGAGCAGATGAATTGGCGATGGCTGATGTAGTAGAGGCAGCAGCAGCGGAAGACCTTAGCATACGTAGGAGTGCATGTAGATCATCCTGGGATAGACCAGGGTCAGTAGCAGGGGCTGCAGTAACAGTCTCAATCTGATGGGCCTTAGTCTTTGGCTTATTCTTGTTCTTGACAGCCCTTTTAGCTTCAAAATCAGCTGGTTTCCCATGAAGTTTCCAGCACTTCTCTTTGGTGTGATAGGGTTTGTGACAATGCTCACAAACAACATCGGCTAGTAGGTAATCACCAAGAGATGCCACTAGGAGCAGTATGGCGGGCAAGCAGCCTCGAGAGCGATCTGTCGTAATAGGAGGGTGCAACATAGCAGCCCTCCGGTTCTCCTCGAAGACACCAATGCATAAGATTGTTCAAGTGTGGGAAACGGCTTATGGCCCAACACCTGAACACGGATCTTATCATACTCCACATTCAAACCAGCAAAAAAGTCATATACTCTGATCTTGTCCACGTGCTTCTTATAGGAAGCAATATCAGCCACTGAAGTAGGGTGAAAGTCTGAGAAATGGTCCAACTGTTGCCACAGACTACGGAGAGTAGCATAGTATTTGGACACTGAAAGTTCACCCTGAGTGGTGTGAAGAACCTTCTTCCGGAGTTCATATACTTGGGCATCATTGCCAAGTTGCCCATATGTTTCCTTGCAGGCGGCCCAAATCTGGGAGGCAGTGTCCAGAAGAAGAAAGTTATGCTGTAGATCAGAAGTCATAGAGCCTATCAAATAAGACCTCAGAACACCAATATTGGCAAGCCAATTTTCCTGAGTAGGCTCTTGTTCAATAGGCATAACACAAGTGCCATTAATATGACTGGTGAGACCACGGCCTGCAATGGCAAACGAGGCAGATCTGGACCAGAGAAGGTAATTCGAGCCATCAAGTTTAATAGGATTTGGTGGGAAGTTGTGGTACTCTGTCTTGTGACCATCATTGAGTGACTGATCTGACGTAGCTGAAGAATTGATCGAATCACCCATACTTGGCAGCAAATAAGTCCAATGTTAACTTCAAAATAAAGGCTGAATCACCTCTCCAAAAAACAGAACCAGCAGCACAAGGAGACCCCTATATCGATAGTGTCAGGGTTTTGAAGAAAACCCTGAATTGTGGAAATCGATAAAGGGACAAGTGAGGCACAGAACTGCAGATAAAAGGCTGCAACTGAAGTTGATTGGTGCTTTATAATGGAGAAAACAACCTGTAGAAATTCAGGTCCAATGGGCAGCAGCAGCCCCAAGATCGATAGATGTCAGGGTTTTGAAAAAAACCCTGTAAGTGTGTATCGATCTCAGAGAGGTCTTCAAAACAGGATTGTAGAAGCCCAAAAATTGCAGCCGAGTGTCTCCTGGTAATTATAGAATCAGCCTAGCAGAAGAAGAATCAAAGTGCAGCAGCAACAAGCAGCCCCACACCCAAAGTCGACAATTGTCAGGGTTTTGGAAAAAACCCTGAAGATGGAGATCAAATGGGAGTGGAGGTCTTCAATGAAGGAGAAGAGATGCTGAATAGATGCTGGAAAAGGTGCTGAAGAAGCCTCAATAAGTGAAGAACAGCCTTCAATAATGGTAGGGGCTGATCTCCAGAAAAAACCTTGAAGACTTCAATGCGGCAGGGAGGGTCCAGCAGCTATCGAGCAGTAATTAAGTCATAAAAAACTGAAAAGAGGTTGGGAGGGGCAGCAACTAGGTCATACGACCACCTCTTGTAGTGCTGCCCTTAGGAAAAAGGGAGAAACAAGGAGGGGAAGAAGGGAAAAACGATGGAGGAGAGAAGAAGGAGAAAAAAAATCGATGGGGTTGGTCCCTAATTCGAAATCAGCTTTGATACCATGTAGAGAGATTTAAAATTAGGGAAAGGCTTGGATGATATGAGTCACCCCAAGCACCTCTTTATTTATAAGAGTAATAAAAGAATAAACATATGTACATGAGCAATGTGGGACTAAACCACATACAAACAACTAAATAAATAAAGAGGAAAAAAGTTCAGAATACCCCCCACGGTATTCTGGCCCATATCTAACAAAGATACATGTGGTTAGACCAGTTTTGAAGTCGCAAACATAATTGCAAATGTTTGTGTGATATACAAGAAACCTGCCTACTGGTGTTCCCATTCTGAAAATTCTATCTAATTTACAAAATATGTTGACAAATGTAAAATTGACAGAAGCGGTTGCTAAGATGAGTAAAATCCAGACAAAATAATCACAAACTGGGCTACCCGAGGAATACCTTAATTTTGAAACCAAATGTATTAAGAAAGTTACACAACAACTACTCAAGTAGTGCAGAATCCTTACTGCAGTTAGGGTGATATATATCTCTCTTCAATAAATGGCCATATAATTATCTCATTGTTTATAAAACCTATAAAAACTTGGCAGATAACATATGATACTGCAGAAAAAGAGACGTGTATTGTAAATGAATATCTATTCAAGATCCTTCTTTTGATACCAAGGGGCAAATCATACCACAAAATGCAAACTCTCATCATCACGTCCAGATATTGTGTCATTAGGATTTAGAGGCTCAAGTCACCAACACAACTCAATTAACCCTTTTCCAAACCAAATGGGGTATGCTACACGGGTCCTGGGTAGCCATTCATGACTCAACTCTGTTTAAGTCCATGTTGTTGTCAACTCAAAGCCATTCATATATTTTCTCACTTCTTCCCCAGGAACTTTTGGCCCCCCACTTGACCATTCCCAAGTATACTGGATTCTTCATATCAATCTAGACCGACTATAATTCTTTTAAATAAACAGACTTCACAATGAACACCAATAAGGAGAAAGAAAAGAGAGAGATGTAAGAAAAATTTACACAGTAACAGAACACAATAAAGTAGCATAATACTCCAAAAGCCTGGCTATATCACTAGGGAGGAAGAGCAACAATTTGGTTATTGTAAAAAAATCAACTGTGATTTATTACCATTCTACATTTCACATTCTATGTCTAACCACATAATGCTATTTGACTTCGACTCAAACTCTAGCTGGACTTTGGGATCACCGGAATAAGATGATAAGACACTATGATGGGTTTTCTAGAAGCCTAAGAACTTGGGTTAGATCTGACTTACAGTTAAGAATAAAGAACATGAAACCACTCAAAACAGAGTATAATCTGCAAAGAGCTTACTAGAAATTGCAGAAACTGATAGAAGAAACAAACAGGAAATAAGATCTGACCTGATTGCAGAACTTCAACAGTGAATTAAGGGGTTCAGAAAAGGAGGATATGACCAGACATTTCACCTGGCCTTGTTGAAATCCCATTACCAGTGTTTGGAATCTTACCAATTGGGCAGTTGAATCACACAGACCATCTCTTTTATTAAAATAAAAATAGTTGCAAGGTCAATGGCTCTTACAAGCTATATATGGAGTTGAGGGTTTATATCTCATACTCTATGTAGGAAGTAGTGCCTAAATAGAAGAAATAAAGAAAGAAAGAAAAAGGAAACTCTCCAATCCGTGGGGAAAAATTTAGAGTGTTTTAACTACATAAAACTCTATATTATCTAAACTATTTAAAAGGAAAGAAGATAAAATAGAACTCTGACAAATTAAAACTCTACCCTCATCCAACTAACTAGATAACAAAGAAACAAAATTAGTACTCTATGCAGGCTACGGTTTATGCTGGTTTTTAGTGAACCAAAAACACCCAAGAATGTGTTGGTCTGAACCAAAAGAGCTTGGTCCAATGAAGAACCACTTGGCTGGGTTAAGGGTGATTTAAATCAGTTACAGCACTCAATTAACAACTGAATCTCGTTAATGTAGTCCTAGATAGGAAAGGATCCTACTAGGAGCCAGGTGAACAGAAGTTCTGAAACTGCTAGCCGATTGGGACAGATTGGGGTATTTTAGGTCAGATCTAGGGTTATACTTGGGAGAATGGAGTTGGGTTTTATTTGGTAAAACTTGGCAGGTTTTAAGGGTTTTAATGAACTAGGTTTGAATGAGATTTTAAATTTCAGAAAATTTAGGTTTAGGGTTTTGGGATTTTGGGAATGAAGGGAATGATGAGATCTAGGGTTTCGAGGGGGAATTAGGTCAAGGGGTTCTGGTCGAGTGATATTGGCAGTGAGAGGGTGGTTCAAGTGTATTATGGTGTGATTTTGATGGTGAGTTATGTCTAGGCTGGTTTAAGGGTTGTAGGGCTTTATTAGGGTTTAAGGGAAATTAGGGTTGCAATAGTGGAATGGGGCAGTGGCTGCTGTCAATTGTAGGGATGATGGTAACAGAGCTGTGGATGAAATTAGGTTGAAGTTAATGGAGGGAATTGGGTTTTAAAGACAGTAGATGAAGCTAGGGTTTAGGGGATCGATTGGGGAATGTAGGTCTAGGTTAGAGGATGAGAAGGAGAAGGGTTATTTGCAGAATTCTGTAAATAACTTACTTGTAATGGAAGAACTTCAATGGCAGCAACCTTGAAGACAGTTTTGAAGAAGAACCTCCCGATCTACAAGATGCAAGGAGTCGTAGGAAATCCACCTACCCCTTCCACCTTGATATGACTCACAAGGTTGTCTTGATATGACTCACAAGACTCACTCTCAAAAGAGATAACCAGCAGCAAGGAGATCGATTTTTTCAAAGCCTAAATTGTGGGGGAGCCTCCCACGTTTTCATTAATAAATAATATGGCCTAAGGCCCAATCCGTTTACAAATCTAAAAAGCTCTCCCTCTAAAAATGGGGGGGGGGGGGGAACATAGCTTTAAAACAATTACTTAAAAGTATGGGTGTAAATGAATAGCCGAAATCCGTTTCCGTGTCCGAATCCGTCCAAAAGCTAAACGAATGCGGATACGGATAGGCTATAGCTATCTGAAAAGCTATATTTACATGTAAACGGAGAAAATATCCGATCCGTATCCGTTTAGCACTATCCGAATCCGTCCGAAAGCTAATCGGATGCGGATATGGATATTGCACTATCCGAGCCAAATCCAATCCGTTTACATCCCTACTTAAAAGATGCCCTAAGAGCCAATAGGATTAAAACAAAACTAGAAGGAAACCTTACATATCTTGCATCCAACCCCATAATAACTAAAATAAAAAGAAAAGAAAACGACTTAAAAAGAATCAACAAACTGATGAATATATTAGACCCTCAAAATTCAGCCAAAAGTAATGAACAGTGAAACAACATCAAGGGGCTGAAGTTAAATAATCAAAGTTTGACCACCAAACTGGATATCTCAACCATCTAAAGAAACTTCTCTGCCAAAGCCCCTTTCAACCACCTTTTGAATGGGCATTGAAACAGAAATTTACGAAACACCCCCTGAAAATGGGTCGAAACTCGGATCACCCCCTGAAATTTGAAAATACTCAGATCACCCCCTCTACACTAACAGTGTTAGTCTGCTATTAGTTATTGGTGTAAAAAGACTATTTTACCCTTGTACTAAATCATTAGAATTAAATTTACAATACTGCCCTTTCCTTCATCTTCAACCTAAGATACCCCACCCCTTCCCTGCAACTCCGCTGGCAGCACCGCCGCCACCACCACCGCCGCCGCCACCGCCGCTGCCGCTGCTTCTCTTTACTTAGGGTTTCAATAACTCCACGACTTAGGGTTTCAATAACCCCGCAAAGAGAAGCTGAAAAGAAACCTTTAAACACAAATCTCCTCTTCTTCCTCTCTGCGTTTCTTCTTCTTCTAGGGCTAAAAGACAGGAAAGGGCTAAAAACCAAAAAAAATTTAGGTGTAATCAATATAAAAAAATAAATCTAGAGTCGGATCTATAATAGAACCCAAAAACCTTCCTGTTGTTACTAATTGAATCCCCATCTGCAGACTGTACAAATTGAGCCTTTCGCTCTGCTCTGCTTTTCCAAGATGGGGGAAACGAAAAGAGGAAATATGTGGTTCAGGGGGAAAATCACTTGCAATCATGTTAGAAGCTTGCTTCCTGGAAGAAACTAAGGGATGCGGTAAATAATTCACAAAGCACTGCTGATCCACAAACCCACTAACCCATTGAAAAGCTTCATCTGAACGAAAAGAGGAAATATTATTTTCTCCGTTCCACTTTCGTTTTTTAACTTTTTTTTTTAAGGGTTTGGTTGTTTGTGGGTTTCGCATCTTCACCGGCAATTGCATGGAACTTCTTAGATTTTCTTAAGTTTTAACCTCAAACCCATGTTGGACAATGATGCTAATACGAATTAGAGCAGAGCCGCTGCATTTTTTTTGGCGGTGGATGATGGCGGGACTGTGGTGATGTACAGTAGCTGGGGTGAGGGGTTGGATGGCAGATCAAAAAAAGCTCTTATGTTGCTGCTGCGAAGAGGGTTTGATTGGTGGCAGCCATGGCGGTGGAAGAGGATCAACGGCTGCAGTGGTGGCGATGATGGTGGTGCTGGCGGAAGAAGAAGAAGAAGAAAAGCAAATAGGAAGAAGAGGAAATTCGTTGTCTTTCTTCAGTCCGGCGAACTTCAGTTTTGGAGTTGCAGGTCATTTGGGAAGAGAGTGAAGAACGAAGAAGAAAACATTAGACTTTGGGGGGGTTTTCTCTGCAAGGATAATATTGTAACTGTACATTATACAAGGGTAGTTTAGGGTTTTAAAAATTATTTAAGTGGCTGACTTCATCGTTTAACGGTGGACCACTAATGGTAGGGTTGAATCTGAGTATTGGGCTCTATTCCAGGGGGTGATCTGAGTATTTTCAAATTTCAGGGGGTGATCCGAGTTTCGACCCATTTTCAGGGGGTGTTTCGTCAATTTCCCTTTATTTTATTACCGTAATGCAACATGTAAATAGTCCCTGATCCTGATATCTTGACCTACTAAAATATTTATGAAGTTGAAATTACCAATTATGCAACAATAAATCTCTGTGACACCGATGAAGTGTAAAATACTTACAAATAACGCAAGAATTTGTATTTTGGGATTTTTACTCCCCAGTCGTTTCTTAAGTAGCTTCAGGGCATCCTTTGCTTGTCTGCAGATTTGAATCAAGAAACAACTCAAGGTGAAATAAGGCAACAAAATCAAAATGAATGCACGCCAGTACAAAAGATAATATATTGCTAAATAACAAAAAGGAAAGAAACAATAAATAGGACAGTTGTAGAAGATAATGAAGTAACCAACAGGGCAAAACTAATCCAGAAAAATGGAGAAAAAGCGACACAAATGCCACTACAATGACAGCTGAAAACAGTAACAGAAGAGGTGTTTCAGAAAATCAGGCACTTCACAATACTAGCCCTAAAGACACCAACCTCTGACAAGTCAGAGAGTTGAAGGTACAAATCTCTGGGGATGGTGATCAAGATATTACTAAAGTGACATAATTAATTACTAAAGGGACATAAATGCAAACTCACCAAACAATCAAACAACACATTTAACGTCAGATTTGATAGTGGTATAAAACCAAAACATACTCAAACTGCATGATACCGTTCACTTTTGGTTGAATGTCAGGTTTAGAATGAATTATGTGCTCAAAGGAATCAACTATTCAACTTTTAACCTTACTAGCTCAAAAATCGTAATTAGCCATCATATATGCAACATTTTTTACAAAACCTTAACACTCAACAGTTTTCTGCCTGTACATTCTAGAGCACATGTAATGTAGTACTGAATTTGACTGATCAAAACAGTAGCCAAACAAGAACTTTTCACAGAGAAATAATTCCATTTGGGGAGATTATCAATGACACAAAATAAGATGGTTGAACGGTCCTATAACCACAATCGAGTTCAGTAGGTAGAGGAATAGTTGCTCAAAGTTTGAACACAATCGAGTGGATAAATTAGCAGCTAATAAAGTAATCCTAGTACAAGTAGGAATATGGGTAAAACAGTAATTTAACAATGAAAACAGAATTCAGGAACTAGGGTTTGTATTTTGTAATGGACAATCTATCCAATAATGTTAGGCATAAACAATAGCTTAAACATTAGAATCAATTTAGGTAGAAAATTTTAAACAGTAGCTATAATGGGGAGTAGGGTCAGAATTGGAAAACAGAAATATCTCAAGATCCAACTGTCAGAACTAGGTCAAACTCAAATCAATTTTACCACTAAGGTAACATATGATCTTCTACAAGCAAGGATTCTAGTTGCAAAAAAAATTCTCAGAAGTGTACTTATTTGTTAATGACAGTGATTAAAGAAGAAAAATAAGAAACGCAGTAGCACAATAGCAGCAAAAGAACAGAGCATAAGATGATCCACCCGGGCTCCTCAATGCAAGGTGTTAATTGGATCAAACACCAATCCCTTTCCTCGATCACACAAGGGCTTTCTTGATCAAACACAAGAGATCTTCAATATAGAAAAAGAGCAGCAAAAGCAACAACTTTATATATCAAATTTGTATACAATGTTGGCCTCCCTTCCAAACTTATATAGAAGACTCAAAATAGACTCAAACACTAAAAGAAAAAGGCCTAACGCAATCCTTAACTAATAAGGTAACCTACACTGACTAGGAAACTGACTGAAAACAGGACTGAACTTATAGAGTCCTAATCCAGTCTAACTAAAACACTTAATGATAATTAAAATAAAGAAATAAAGCTATTTGAACTAATCCCGTATGCTTAGCCTATACCCAGATTATAGACCCATTAAACTGACCCATTACAATGAAAGCCCATTGGACTAAAACCCCAACACATATATAACCCAACCCAGGGCTTATTTCCATTAAAATAATCCTATTTAATTGATCTAACCGCATCAACATTCTTTGATCTACTCATCTACAAAGCAAAGGATGTGTCAATACCTTTGCCCTTTATTTCCTAGACTGCTAAAGGATATGCTTTTGGTTTAGGTCTGAGCATGGACAAGTGAGTGGGATATTTCAAGACCGGAGAATTGTCTGACGTTCAACAGCCTGAAGAGGTAATGTCTCCAAAATGATCAGGCTGTGGAGTTTGGAGCTTTGAATCTAAAGGTCAGGTTCCTTTACATCTTTTTAGATTTCTTTTTATTACCATATTGCAAAATGGCGTGCACAGTAAGACCTTTAATGCAAGGCATAGCAGGCAGTGTACGAATATTGGCATGCAATAAATCACAGAAGGGAATTAGACTTTGGAAAAAGCTTGGATCCTAATCATCTCCCAAACATCAGGGGATGCACATGAAGTAGTGAACTCGTAGGCCAAAAAGTATGAAGAGACAAAGGCAAGTATTCAAATACTTCGGCTCAAGAGGACAGGCATTTCAGAACGAATGTCATCAGTTGAAAAAGGAGAGTTGCAGGCAAAGACAGAGAAACCAAAAGTGAGGGAAGTACAACGTTGCACAACAACCTACCAAAATAAAGAGACACAAAGAGCAAGAATCATACCCAGGATCCACATTAATAATGTCGCATAACTCTATGTTTATTGCCCAGTCTGGACCAATCAGCATATCACTGGTTGCCCTTTCTACAAATGCCACAGCATTATTTGCCATGCTTGCTTATTATCCAACTCCAGCTACCTGTTGGTACCTGCTAGAAACAAAAACAACCACAAAGAACACCCAAATTTTCAGTCAGAAGCATGTCAAGCACTAATAAAACAGCAACACCGAGCTAAGCCAAAACAACTATACAAGGATTTCTTGTCCATGAGAAAAAATCAATTACAAAAGAATTTGAAATCACCTGAATTAAATATCTATTTCAACCAAAATAATACTAAAAATACATCAGACTATCAGACTTCAGAAGATCGTTGCAAGTAATTAAGACTGTAATAATTTTCGCCAGGATGACACTTTTACCACCACAATTCATCAGAAGGCAATTAAAGAAAGTCGCAGTCGAATAGCATAACATCAAGAACCCATAAGACAACGAACAGTAAAACAAGACATGGCATGCCAACATTAAAAGATTCGAATCAAGGCATGAAAACTCAACAACGGAAAAACATAACATCAAGAACCTATAACAAAATGAACAGTAAAACAAGAAAATACATGCCAACATTAAAAAATTTGAATCAAAGCATGAAAACCCAACTATCTGCTTGTTTCTGATATCATCAACGCTATGATACAATCAGACAAAAACCCAAAAGAAAATCTTCAATTACTCCGGATTCGTGCCAGGTGATATAAATAAAAACCAAGAAAAACAAGATGAGAAAATTTTGAAGACTAGATAAGATCTTGCATAGCTAACCTGTCGAGAAACAATGTTTTAGAGAGAGGGGGAACAGTTGGTCCTGAAGGGTTCAGAAGTAGTTGAATTTGCTTTACTGGGTGGTTGCATAGATTTGTGTAGAAGATAAAGTAAGCTGTGTCAAACGGAAAAGGAAGAAATCTGCAAACCTTGTGCAAGAGTAAGGAATGTAATCGGAAATCGCGAATTTGGAAATTGATTTTTAATTCTTTGATCTTTCGATTCTTCCTCTCATACCTTTCCTTCAATTTACAGTCCTATCTTCCTCTTCCCCAAATTGAAAAACATTTTCTAATGTGCTGCCTTGGTGAACGCGTTACTTGCGAGGGAAGGGTGTAACTGTATAAATCCGTTCGGTTTTTGTTTATCAGTTAGGATTAGGTTCTGTTTCACGATCTAACGAACCTTAAATCAAAACCGAATCGGTTATTTATCGATTTTAAAATTTTCAAACCAAACTTTATTAGTCATTGGTTCGGTTTAGTGGCTTCCAGCAAGGGTGTTAATCTGTCGGTCCGGCCGGTTTCGGTCTGGCCAAATCAATCCCCTTTACTTTAAGATCTCACACTGCGATCGGCCCGTTTTAAGTAATTGCTCATCATTGGTAGGTATAGTCCTATTTATAAACAGTATCAGTCTATAATTGGGTTCTTACAAAACGTGCTATAAATGAGCTCATACTAAATGGTTACAATTGGACTATGTAAGTTTGGTCCATATAGCTTCTAACGAGATTCAATTCTTTGGGATGAAACAAATACTTACTTGAGAGAATGTTTCTCACTAGGCTAACGAGTAAATAAGTATATTTGAATACATTTTGAACTCTATGGGCCTCACTTAATTTTTACCCATCAACTTCTGTGTGTGTGTGTGTGTGAATTATGATGATGAGTATCCTAACCGTAATAGTGCTCTATCCAAAGCTAACAAGCCACAAGAGAAGAACCAGCAAAGAAGTAGCTCATGTTCAAGCTGCTTTTGTCTACCACGTAATCAGGAGAGCAAAAGAGTGTTGAAGCTGAAGCAAGATCTTGACAACTTGTATGAGACAGCCCCAACATCTAATTTGACTATCCCTCTAATCAGGCGGAAAGGGAGATCAATCAAAGATTGGATCATCAATGCAGTGCAAAGTTTTAAAGATAATTATGCAAACGGCTTTGTTATCGGATTTTTTAGGTCAAAAAATCAAAACTTTAGAATGGAAATTAAAATTGAAAGTGAATTGAATTGTGTATAGTTATATGTTTTATTTTAATAATTAAAAAATTATAATTGTTTATATGTTTTAATTATTTTGGAATTATCTACTTTTAGTTTCCTAAAATGTCCACACTCACAAATAGATGATTAGTCTCAAAATAAATCAAAATGAAATTTCATCCTTAATTAATGGAGTACATCCAAAGTCTCAGGTCCCAAGTTCTCGTTCATTGAATTTTGAGAAAAATTACATGATTAACCATTATTAAGTTTTTATTTACAAAACTATCCACATTGACTTTACTTCAACGAATTTACGCAATGCCATCGTCTATGCGAGTCGGGCAAATACGTTCCTCCAGTCGGTTTTAAAATGTACGATTTCTCTTTTTCACCGGTTTGAGCGCAGCAGCGATCGAATAATAGATTTCCAAGAGAGAGACTCTACCGAAGTTGGAAGAATGATGGGAGAAGAGTTCAGCCTTCGTCCACCTTCGAATTCATACAAAGAGAAAGAAAAACGACGCCCAACATTAAGAGTTTAATCTCTCTTTCTTCCCCTCAATCAAACTTGTGCTATTCCCGACACCCGGTGGTTCCTTTGAATTTCATACTGATACTGGTTAGTTAACTCACACTTCATAACATTTTATTTTTTTATTATTTTTGGTTGTTGATTATTTTTCTGGCACATTCAATTCATTACTGTTCAACCTATAAACAGAGTAAAAAAATACATGTTTAGTTGATTCTAGTGTTGTTGATTACTAGCCTAGTTGGTGTTCAATGTAATGCCCCAATGGAATCAAGGGAGAACCTATGAGCCTTTATTTAATTCAATGCTTTGTGAAATCTTGGCGTGGATTTGTATCTCTTTTCCTTCATTTATTCGTATGGTAGCTTTGTGAAATCTTGGTTGGGATTTACTTTATTTTTTCCCCCATTCACATATACTAGTGAGGTTATAAGATTGATTTCTTCTCTATTCCTGAAGAATCTTTATTGATAAGAAGTTAATTTCATGTCTTGATTAGATTATATGCCATAATGATGATTCAGCTGTAGAGAATTTTTTTAATCTAATCCCGTAATTATTCGCTAACTTGGAGGATGGTAGATGAATTTGATATAATAGATTGTCTGGGTTTAACACTCTTTTTCCGCTTTTTGGGACGCCAAGAAATATTTTAGGAGAAAGCTAAAAAAGATGGACGAGGGATCCCCCAACGGAAGAATTGTCGTCTTGCTTGTGAGTTTTTAACTATTTAGGATTTTCAGTTTTCTGAAAATATTTGTGTTTGTTTAGTGAGATATAAACAGATTGTGCAGTTTTATCTTATGTTTCCCTGTTTTCATCCAATTCATTTACTTGAAGAGTTTTAGATAAGCTGTGGCATCTTTTTTATTTTTAATTTTTTTTTATACGCAAGGTTCTTCTTTTGTGAACTTAATATCTGTTAACTTATGAGTTACTTTGATGCTAGCCAACATAGCCATACTGTAAATTTAAATATTGAATGGCAGTGTCTATGGAAGATATGAGCATCCAAGTTATGTGATTTAGCTTCTTGATGAAGAAAAAATCAGTGGCATGAATCATATCGCCTTCTCTTCATTTCCTTTGTACCAGAAACCAGTCACTGTAGGATGAAACAACATTTGTTAGCTATTGGACCTTGATCTCATGGAGAGTAGCTTGTAACAGAGACTAATAAAAATCAATCTAGGTTGATTGTGAGTGAATTGGTAGGTGTGTTGTTTCAAAAAGCCCTTCCTTTGGAGTTTACTAGGGGCTGATTACTAATACAATTGCTATTTATTGATGATAAATTCCTTGGATATGGAAACAATATGCGTTGTATAATGACAATCCACCATCATTTAATCATTTTTTTTTTTTTTTTAAAACCTAATTGCTTATAGGGGTTACAAATTTGAAAGCCTTCATCATTTTGATTTGACGACATTGAACCCTTCAATATATCATGAATCATTCACCCGCCACGGTAGGGAATATGTTTCTCTTCCTTAACCATTCGAAATCTCTCCAAAACTCAGACCAGGAATGATACGAGCCCTCTCCAAGATGGGAAATATTGGAAGGATTCAAATTCTTGTCAATTGGTTCTCTGCTCATATGTTTTTTTTAGCCTTTTCCTATGATACTTCAATATGCTTAACTCCTTCCAGTTATTCTGAATATTTTGTCTTGTTATTCTCAACTCTCAACGACCTTTACTTGTTAGTAGCTGAATATGGGTTTTGAAGGCTGTTCTCGTACTTATAGAAAACCAAAAATCCCACCCAAAACCCAAAGACTGGGATGTTGACAGTAGATTTCCATTACGCTTGTGGATTCTCCATATGAGGAATTGGCTGATCCATAGCAGCAGCAATGTCAATCCTCCAAATTGGACTGTTACTGCTCCCATTTATGTATGGTCATTTTCTTGAACTCATCTCCCCCCTCCCCCACCTATTTTTCTTGCTTTTTTTCTGCTTTTCTTTGTAAGCCATCTGGCTTTTGTCAGAACCTTGCTTGTTTCTGGTAAGTAGTAGGTCAGAGCTTGCAGCATGGGTTAAGGGTTAAAATGTCAACCTTTTTGGAGCATGTTGGCCTCTCACTCAGGTAATTATATGTTCTCACAGACTCATTTCCCATTTCCCATTTCCCGTTTCCATATACAAACTTAACAATGGGAACTTGGGGAAGTTTCCCCTTTATCCAGTTCCACACATTATTTCAGTTTTACATTGGGTTCAACTGTGGGATGTGAAAGTACAACTTTAGTTTTCCCTCCACTGGATCAACATATCTCTAATCCGTTGCCTATAGCTTCAACCAATAGCAACAAATCCCTACCACAAGATCTCTACATGGGCCACAATGAAGGTGGTTAAGCATTCGGTGGGCATACAAAATGTGGCAAAGTAGTTCGTTGTGCATATAAACCCTCAGCGGTGGTACTAGTTTACTGAAGTTCGTAGTTTTTTTGGGAATGACTAAAAGGTAGTATTTTTGTTTTGGATTGACTTAAGATGGCTAATGTGCAAATGTGGCATCATTTTGTGGTTGTAATAACATCTAAGGCCATTTTGTTGGCATGGTAATAATGGTGGTGTGTTATTTATTTTTGGTATTTTTATATTTTGATTCCTAATACCAATGCCTATCACCATATATTTTGGTTAATTTGTTAGTAAAATGACGTGGTATTTGTTGTGGAATGCTAAAATTTTACAACAAACTCAGACTTTGTTTAGAAATTGAACACATCTGTAAAAAAACATGTGTTAACGGACATTGTGGTGGCATAGGTGATGGGGCCAAAAGGGGGGGGGGGGCTTAGTAGTGCATGTTGTGTGGGTTTCTCTCCTCTGGCATGAACATCTATTAACAAGGTAGAGGGAGGCTTGGATAGTTGGTAATAAGGATTTGAGGGATCGTCCATATCACTTGATTCACTTGTGCCTTTGTATAAGTTAGAGATGTTGTTGAAGGTGCCGGTAGCAAAGCTGGACTTTAGCTGGTTATAAACAAGCAATCATAACATTACCTTTTAAACATACGGAATGTAATTGTGCATGAATTTTGTTGTTTTAGGAACTTGGTACACGTTTTTCTCATTTCCCCTGGAGTTTGCTTTGAGTCTATGGGAGATTTGTTTGCCCTCATGAACATTATTACGGTTTTGGGGTTTCTCATGTTTAGCACACTAAACAACTTCGAGTTTGTGAATTGTAGATGATAATGTTGGTTGTTTTCTCTTAAATGGAGTGATTTTAATGTGAGAGCTTTCAGTCTTGCAGTCATTGTGTGAAGGAAGCATCTTGTCCTTGAAATCAACAAAAATAACCACATGGGTAATACCAAGCAGAAGAGATTGAATTCCTGGCGGGGAATAGACTCAAAATACTGATTCTGTCGTGTTTCATAATGATGTGCAAGTGAGCAGCAACTTTTTTGATTGAAATGCATCCAAGGGAAGTGCATTGGTTGTTGGTTCTTTTGATTCATGGAGCTTATATATGTGTTTGAAGTTTCTTGATGTTGAATATTTCCATGTTTCTTTCACCGGAGTGAGATGCCCCATATGACGGATCTTCAAATGTAGCTCATGGGGGCTCCTTCATCCCACCAGCTCACAGGAGGCTTTCTCGGGGAGGCTTACCTAGGAAGCATGCTAAGATGGTTCCTAAACAGAGGCCTCAGACATTACACTTTTTGTTTGCAAACATGAATGATCAGAGGATGAAGGCATTGTCTCATGATGTACCGATGGATTCTAATAATTGTAGCAGGGAAGGGGTCAATTTAACAACTATTCCAACTATGTTGATCATGTAAGGAGAAATGTGGGAGCATCTGAGTGTTACATGATAGAATCGATAGTTGGATGACAGAAATTTATCTTGAACATAAGATACTGGTAAGTGTAATCAAGGTTTTAAGTATCGGTCTGTATCGTATCGTATCGGCCGATAGGTATCGGTATCGGTCAATGTCGATACGATACTGACCAATACGTCTCTTTTTTTTTTTTTTAAATGTATGAAATGTATCGATATGTATCGATTGATACGTGTCGATACGTAATGTTTTACATTTTTTTACTATATTGATGCGTATCGATATGTATCAATCGATACATACCGATACATATCGATACTTAAAGAGACATGTGCTCATTTTTCATGTTGTTCAGAAAACACGAACCAGAACCACCAAAATTTTTCTCCCTCCGCGTCACTAACTAAATCTCAACTTTTTCTCCCTTCGGGTCGCGCCACAAAATATGTCGGGTTGGGTCGGATCCACATCGCACTTGAATCCTTGGAATACAAGACATATTCAACACTTGAAAGGAAAGGTAGTTTTTTTTTTAAAAAAAACTTGATCTTTTGTTTTAAATCTTGCATTTTAGTTCTTTTTTTTTTTCTCGCTATGATTCAAGGAGAATAGGTTCAACTAACTATTAGATGCATGCTTTGTATACATTTGCAAAGATTTGAACTCAAATCCACCATTTTTCTCCCAAAACTGAAAATGGCTTCCTTAGGGGTTAGTATTGTGCTTATATTCAGTCAGTACACAACATCATCCTAGTTGGTCTTATTCTTAAAGACCCTTACAGACATGAGTTTGATCTACCCCAACATTCTTAATGCCAATTGAGTGATTCTGCATGTAAGAAATCTCATCTTTTATAATAATTTCAAAGTGCTGCACTTGTCTGGTTATACATTATTTACAATTCTTAATGTATATGCATGATATATGACATATTGCTTGTTTATATTATTTTTTGTGTCAAAACGTGTATCTCCATATGTATTTTGATCATTTTCATGCGTTTCTGTATCGATCGATACGTATCTCCGATACGATGTCTTTTAAAATCGCCCGACCAATATGATACCCGATACCGATACTTTAAACCTTGAGTGTAATAATATCAAATTACTTTTCTTTTCGGTAATATCTTGGGATCTTTTCTCCCCCCTTAATTAATTTCCTTTTGAGAAAGCTTGGATTAATAATAATCATTAACTATTCTGAGAATTCATGCTTTAATGTTTTTTTCAAGGGGTTAGGAAATGTTTGATTTAACCTAGCTAAATAATATTTGCACCCATCTATAAAGTACTTACCTATATTGTATCTTTTCTTTTATAATAAAATATCATGAATCTTGACAAATCAACCAATTATGAATCTAACATTGACATCCACTCTCTCTAGGCCATTTTTTAACCTGTATGTTAATCTATAGTTGTTTTAACCTTGACCTGTTTCTTTTACCTAGAAAATTCCTTTAATAACTCTAGTCTTTCCGGTTTCAAAGCCTTTCAACTTTGTTTCTCTCACTCTTTCATATTTTCATAGAGTATATGAAAACCACAGTCTTCACCACTATAATTATAGAGTTCCATACATGCAGGACAAAAAAATGGAAGAAAGAGAAAATAATGATGATGATGACGACAACGACGATAATGATAATGAAGAAGAAGAAGGGTTAACTTTATCTTGAGTGTTAGGTGAGGTATGTCTCTTCATATCCTCCCGATATAGTAGGTTTTTTTTTTTTTTTTGGTTGGTAAATAGAAGTAGGGGTTTTTTTTGGTACTATAGTTTAACGCTTGTTCTCTATTTATTTTTCAGGTTTCTATTTACCATGTATCTTTTTTTTCTTGCTTTCTTACAACTTCATTTTATTGAAGCTTTCTTTACACTTGCATACCCAAATTAATTAATGGAGCATTATTATACAGTCATTGAAGCTCTTTAGCGTGAAACAAAAAGGTCTATTTTGGGTAGTGGTGGCATTGGGTGGCCCAGCCTACCCAAGCCTAGTCAGCTCAGCCCTTGTTTGGGTGGGCCAGGATCGGGGAATTTAATGGTAACTGTGCTACTGATCTTTACTCTGTTTTATGAAAATGCTTTGAAAAGAAGTTATTCAATTGCTTAGATCAATTAGCTTTTGTGGTTTCTTAGTAGCGTTTGGTAAATGTCTGAACGGCGTTCAGTACCGTTTTTTCCGTTCTTTAAGAACAAAAAAACATGAATTTATGTTTGGCTTGACGGTTCGTTTTTCTGATCTTTTAGAACAGACCGGAGGAATCTTTCATGTAAAGAACAAGAACGAAAAGTTGTCGGGATCAATCGTCAAAACCCGTGATTTTGGGTTAGAAGGCAAAAGCTTGCGATACATCTGAGGAAGAGAAGGGAAGAGAAGTAGCAGGCGAAGAAGGTAAACCAGGTCGATCTCATCTCTCTCTCGCTCTCTCTCTCTCTCTCGGTCGTTGTTGTGTGAAGATCCGACTAGATCTGAATTTTTTTTTCTCCCATGTGTCTTAGGAATTGGAGCAACATCCCTAAAATTTGAAGGATTCAGCCGAAAGGTATGGAGTTTATGGATTTATTGAGAAATCTTGATTTTTTTCTGACTATTTTGGGTTCTATGCCTGTCTATCATTGAAGCAAAATGATGTTTAAGCTTCTCATTCATATTCTGTTTGTTTTACCAACTATTTTGAGCACAGGATAGGTTTTAGTTTGTTATAGTAGTCGTGTAATCCAGAGCTCTACTATGATATTCCTTCCTTGCCTGTGACAAAATATTTGTGATTTTGCATGAAATGCCTTGGGTAAGTTTCCTTAGTCTGGTGAAACCTTATCACCTTTTTAACCCAAAGCAACTGCTTAAAGGGTTTCCATAATATCAGAGAGGTTTTCAGTTGCAGACCTCCATTTTTCAATGTCTATGTGATTCCTAATGCAAATTTGTGTTTATTCGTGTAATGGGTAATGAATTATTTTTCCTGTGCTGAACTTTTACTGACTCATGGACTTCAGCTAATAATTTTGGCCTTTTAATGCATTTGTGCTTCCCTCCAAGCACTCATTTACTCAAAGGAGCAAGATATATTATGTAAAAGAGGATATAAGTGATATGGTTAAGGGTAAAAAAGAGAGGTTACAAAAGTGTATTGTAACTGGGTTGGTTACAAACAACTTTACCCTTTTCCAAAATACACTTCAAGGTTCCATTTCTTTAGTTGCAATCCCAGGCGGCAGCAAAAAAAATTTTGGAGTCTGTTTTTAGGGATTTTTATCCACTGCTGTAACTGCAACGCTGCTATACTCATCGTGCGGCGCTGCAGGTGCCATGTGTGTTATGTGGGACCCGCTGTGCACACATGGCACCTGCAGTGCCGCACCTACTCTTGGTTGTAGATGGTTAACTGAATAAGATTGTTCAGATCTCAAGATATTACTGATTGTAGAAGAAGCCGAAAGGTTGAAGTTTTACAAGTTTATTGATGTTCTCAATTGGTGAAGATAGTATCAGATGAGGAGTTGGAAATTGATGCATTTCCAAGTTTGGAGGAAATATATTTATGTGAGTTACCAGAATTGACAACCATATGTCATCTTGATTTGAATTGGCCATCTCTTCATAGAGCTCTTGTTGATAATTGTTCAAACTTGGGGAGATTCCCGTTTGGAGCACAACATTCAGATCTAGTGTCAATTATCGAAAAGAAATCGGTAAGAGTAATAAGAGCAAATATGTTTTTTTTTTCCCCTTCTCCAACATGTTTTACTCCCCTCTTCTAATCCTTCAATTTCCATAGAGAAGAATTAGTTCCTTAAAATATGAACCTCCCTTTATACATTCCCTATGTTTAGTCATTATATTTTATTTAAAAATTAATGGGAAAAAGATTTCTGTCCGGGAGTGTGGCCTATGCCAGCATTCCCATGAGTCTATCTCTCTCCTCCCCATGTGAAAAGACACATTTGCCCCCTTGTTTTAAGGAGGAGAAGATAGACACATGGGAGTGCTAGCATAGGCCACACTCCCATACAGAAAACTGCTTTCCAAAATTAATATAATTTTTTGGGTAAATTACACGTCACCTCTTGGTTTCCAAACGAAACTTCGATCATCCCTTGGTTTTTGAAAAAACTCAAATCACCCACTGGTTTAGACCCCAATATGACAAATTAGTCCCTACCATTAGTTTTATGCTGTTAAGTGATGATGTCAGCCAGTTAAATAAATTTAAATTCCTAAACTACCCTTGACCGATGTTGAAGATGAAAGAAGGGTAGTATTGTAAATTTAATTATAATATTTTAGTACAAAGGTAAAATAGTCCTTTCACACCAATAACTAATAGCAGACTAATACTGTTTACTATAGAGGGGGTGATTTTAGTTTTTTCAAAAACCAAGAGATGATCTGAGTTTCGTTTGAAAACCAAGGGGTGACGTGTAATTTACCCTAATTTCTTTGAGCTCTTATGATACCTATGTTATATCTTTTCTTTTATCCCCCAAAAATTATCAAGATTCATTTGTTGAGATCAATCAATTCCAATGTATCACTCTCACTTGACAATGGATCCTTCGGTTCACCTGCTCGATATATGCAAGAAGAAGAAAATATGTGTTTGTGTGTGTAACCTTCTCCACTCTAATTGTAGAGCTTTATACATACAGGAAGAAGAAAAGGAAAAAGAAGAAGAAAATGAGGAAGATGAGGAGGAGGAGGAGGACAATTAACGACGACGAAGAACAGCTCTACGTTATTCAATAACAAGTAATTGTTGTATTTCCCTTAAATCATGTACTCCATCATTCTGTTTTCATATGCATAACTTATAATTCTCTTGTGAAATTTATGTAATTAGCAGAAAAATAATTGTATTCTTACACTACAGAGAAGCCATTTGCCAAGGATTTTTTTTTTCTTCCTGTCTATAGAAGCATCTTCATTTATATATACTGACTGATTCAATTCTGTCTTTTGCATCATTTTTGTAACTTGGCAATCGTTGAGCAGGGCAAAGGTAAAGAGGGAGGAGTCCTCGTACAGAATTGTGGTGATGAGAAAGATAAAATTTTGATGATAGGTAATATTTGTTCTCTTTAATTTGCTTCAGTTATTCCCTAATTTGTGAAGCTTCAAAAATCACCTCTTAAATGTGGGAAGTTTCCGGTCCGGTTGTGAAGTTTGATTTCCTAATATTGAGGAAAAGTTATTCAAAGAAGGAAGAGACTGCTGTGATTATTTTAGGTTCTCTTGCTCCTGATGAGGCCTTGTGGTTTTACAATGGCTTCCAGAGGACTAAATTGTATTATGATAAGAATTTAATGGTAACTACTACTGATCTTTACTCTGTTTTATGAACATGCTTTGAAAAGATGTTATTCAATTGCTTAGATCAAGTGGATTGCATACCTGGAACAGGGCAGTGTGTGGTGGTGGCAATTATGGAGGGTTAGGACTTAGAAATCTAGAAGAAGATGGAGAAGTGGGGATCGGTTGATGAAAGGAAGAAGAAAAAGTGAAAAAATAGAAGATTGAGAAGGGAGCTACGACCATGGTTGTCTCAAGCTTCTTCTTGTCTTTTGTTTTCTTTGTGTTTTTGAAAACCCTGGTTGTCTCAACAAGAAAATTATCGCCCCCGGTACTGGGGGCGTTGCTGTGCGCATTGTGCGGTGCAACAGCGGCCATGTATGCATAGTGGGCCCCACCTTATGCACATGGCCGCTACTGCACCGCACGATGCGCACTCTGGGGACGATAAAGATCTGTCTCAACACGAGGACCTTCACCGTTGGTTGAATGACGAAGAAGAAGAAAAGATCTAGGTTGGGTTTGGTTAGTGAACCAAAACCGGGAGGGTTTTTTGATCAGTTTTGGTTTTCCCTTGGTTTTCTATTAATTTTGAAATAAATAACCTACAATCCGCAAACAATCTAAATCCTAAAACGAATCTGTGTCCAAATCATGATTTAAGTAATCGGCATTGGATCAGTTGTGTTAGTATCAATAGAGATCGATTCTGAATCCCATCCGATACCGTATTAGTGTAATGGTACAGATCGTGGCTAAAATCATTCAAAAAAAAAAACTGTTTTTTTTTTTTTTTATAAAAGAAAAATGGGGATAAGATCATTTGATACTGACCCATCCATAACAGTAACAGTACTAGTACCAATTGCTAAAACCATGGTCCAAACATATTTGCGATGTTTTTTTATTCGTATAAAACAAAAGAACCCTAAAAGCAATCTTATGGAAAATATTACCGAATGCACTCATTTATACATAGCGTATGTTAACGTTCTGTCCATCTTTCTTCTCACTCTTGTGAAATGATATATTTGCCCCTCATTATTGGAAGAAAGAAATGGAACCAGGGACTCACTGGCGTACGCTAAGAGCTGGACATGGAGCTCAATTCCTTTTCTTATTTAATGAGTTTTGGTTATTTTAGTGGGGGAAATGGTGCCGCACATTGTAAAAACCCTCGATGCTAAGTAGCTTTATAGTTATTCTAAACGAATGGTATTGGTGTGTTCGGTAAAGGTTATCATACAATCATTCCCACGTAGTGCATTACAAAGTCTAAAAAGCAAACAACCGCTATCTCTGTTGGCTGGAGCCATTGAGAATACGTTTTTTGAAATTAGAATTTCTTAATTAGGTAATAAAGCATTTAATTTATCGGTAATCATATGATTAAACGAAATCTGATTCTGGTATAAACATATCTCACCATTGACTATAGCCAGTAGGGATGTCAATACCCAACCCGAATCGATAAAATCGGTCCGAACGAGCCCGGACCACATCGGACCGATCTCTTATTGGTTTGGGAACAATTTGTGGATCCAGAGAACAATTGGTTTTGGTTCGGTTTGGGTTAGCCCGATGGTGCACCGATGACCCGAACCGTTAGGCCCGAACATAAATCTAACCGATCCAACCCGATAAAATGCTGAGACAAATAAATTTTATGGATGTTCTCTCATCCTATATGCGATCATGGTTTAATACTTTAATGCCAGGAAACTTGCTTCTATAATAATTACTATAGAGCATCCATTGTACTAGTTTGCTTTATTCTTTTATGGTTTAATATTGAGCCAACCCCTGTAAGAACTTGTGTTTAAATTCATTTACTAGTTAGATATGAATTGGGAATCTCTATATTGTTGCATTTGGAATATAATAATACTAACTGGACCTTACTAGTTAATTAGTTATATAAAATCGGTATCGAATCGAATCCAAATCGATATCAACCCATTATCATAAACTGAAATCGATACGAAACCAAACCCGCACCGAAATTGAAATCAAACATTTATTAATGGTTCAGTTTCGATTTCTATAAAAGTCACACCAAAATCAAAAAACCCAAACCAAAACCGGACCGAACCGACCCATTGACACCCCTAAATTGTCTAAAGGGTAGAGAGTTTTACAGACCGGTGGTTTCACATTTAAGAGCTAAATAATGTTTGTGGGTCCGCCTACCACTTGCTTCACACAAGTCACTGGACCACTTCTCTCAGCTTTTATAAAGATGAGGAATTCTTTAAGCTTATCTACACTTGGTGTCATTCAATTGGTATGTAATCTAATATAGGATAAGATAAGATACGACCAATTAGATTCCCTCTAAATTAAATCAACTACTTTTGCCTTTGGCGTTTCATTTGTGTTTCGATATCGCAATCCGCAACGCTCGATAAGTTCTTGCCTCCTGCAATCTGCAAAAGGACCAAGAATCTCTCTCTTTCTTACTCTTTACCTTGCTTGCGAATTATGGATATCGTAAGCTCCGCACTGGGATGTTGTACCCCATATGTAGTCGATCCTATCGCAGCTAAGTTTCGGGTATTACGAAACCTAAGGGAGAACATTGAAGAACTAGGAAAGACAACAGGGAAGTTGGATGCCAGGAGAAGGGACGAACGACGAAAACTTGAAGTAGCAATGAACCAGGAAGGAGTAGTAGCATCAGCAGAGGCAGATCTATGGTTCAGTCAAGTCGATGATGCTCTATCCAACGCCAACAACCTACGAATTGAGTACCAGCAAAGAAGAGGCTCATGTCCTAACTGCTTCTGCTGGTCAAGCTATGAGCCGAGCAAAAGAGTGTTGAAGGTCAAGCAAGATGTTGACAAGTTGTATGGAGAAGACCCAAGATCTGGTTGGACTGTGGCTCCACCCCGGCCGATAGGGAGGAATATGAATATTGTTTCTATCGAGGGACAAACAGCGACAAAGAAATTAAAGGGTGAGATCATCGATGCTGTGATCGATGATAGGTGCGTTGTTGTTGGGTTGTACGGTATGGGAGGTATAGGCAAAACTACAATCTTACGACACGTCCATGCGCATTTTAGAAAGACCAATCACTTTGAATCCGTGATATTCACTACTGTCTCTTTCGCACCAAATTTTGATGAAATACGAAAACAGATTGCTGAATGCTTTGGTTTGAAAAATTGGCAAGATGACAATGATCTAAAAGACAAATTGTCTCGTCAAACAAGGAAGTATATGTTGATGTTAGATGACATATGGGAGCCAGTTGATCTTGAAGAAATTTACATTCCTATGCCAAAGAAGGGGAGCGGCTGCAAAATATTAACTGCATCTCGATCAAAAGCAGTGGTTACAAGGTTTGTGACTCGCTTTGAAACAAAAGATGTTTTACGATTGATTCGAGTGAACAAACTCCAACCAGACGAAGCATGGAATCTTTTTGTTAAAAAAACTGGTGAGGACATTACCTCCCGACCAGCAATAGAACCCCTTGCCAAGGAGGTTCTTAAAAAATGTGATGGATTGCCGTTAGCCATCATTGTTATTGGTGGTACAATGTCAACTAGGGAAACAGAGGGAGAATGGAAAGACGCTATTCGTGAATTGGGGCAGACATCCTCAAATCTTGAAGGTATGGAAGAAGTTTTCTCAATTCTCATGTATAGTTTTGAAAAATTAGAACAAATCGAACAATCCCTCTTCCTGTATTGCTGTCTATTTCCCGAGGATTACTTTATTAGAAAAGATGAATTAGTTGATTTTGTTATTTGTGAAGAAACTCTATCCGAGTTACATCGACTAGAAGAGATGAAAAAATAAACTAGATGTTTTGGTTGGAAAACTTCAAAATTCATCCATGCTTGAGGACGGCATGTACCCTAATACAGTTAAAATGCATGATGTAATGCATGAATTAGGTATTTGGATCACATCTCCTACTACATCGAATTAGTGCCACCCCAAGTTCATTGCAAAGGCTAGTGATGGAATAATTGAGGCACCTGATACCTCAGAATGGCACAAAGCAACTAAGATTTCATTGATGAAGAATTATCTGATGGAATCATTACCTCAATTGCTAGATCAATGTCCACGACGGCACACATTGGTCCTTTCACATATTTATCATATCGAGTACATACCCCAAGTGCACTTCCTTGACCACATGCCTGTACTTCGGATACTAGATTTGAGCAATTGTCTAATGCTAAAAACTTTGCCATCTTCAATATCCCATCTTGTCAATCTCCGTGTGTTGCGATTACGTGGTTGTATGGAACTACAAAATTTACCCCCTGAAATTGGAATGTTGGTTCAACTCATACTGTTAGACTTGTTTGACTGCTACAACTTAAGAGAACTACCAGTGCAGATGAACAGGTTGAACAATTTAAGGAGTCTGGACATCGAGTACACTACAATGCTCAAGAGGATACCACGTACGGTGTTATCTGTATTGGATAAACTAGAGGAGTTGAACACTATCGATAGCGGGTTAAAATGGTCCACCAATGGCGTAGAGGAATTGTCCCAATTGACTCGCTTGACAAATATCAGCACTGGAATAAGGAAAACGAGTGTTCTCCGTGGGTTTAAGCCAGTATTAGCTCATTCTAAATGCATCCGTAAATTACACCTGCAGAATTGTACTATCGATCCTTCAATTTTGTCGGATCTACTAGATTTGAATGGAATTTTGAAATTCATGTCATGTGAGGGTTTGACAAGTGTTCCAACCCATGCCGTTGAAAGCCTAGAAGTACGAGATTGTCCAGATCTCAGGACATTACTGATTGTAGAGAAAGTGGAAAGGAATGCAGCATTTGAAACCTTAAAATATTTAAAACTTGATCGATTAGATCAATTGGAGACAATATGTTGTGGGGTTCCAAAGCCTGGGTGCTTTTCTAATCTGGAACAAATACTAATAAAGGCATGTCCCAATCTGAAGGTGCTTTTCACTAAGGGTGTAACACGGCTGCTACAAAAGCTGAAGTGGTTAAAGGTGTATCGATGTCCTCAATTGGTGAAGATAGTATCAGATGAGGAGGACGACGACTTGGAAATCAATGCATTTCCAAGTTTAAAGGAAATGCATTTATGTGAGCTACCAGAATTGACAGCCATTTGCGATCTGGATTTGAATTGGCCATCTCTCACTGGAGTGCATGTTTATCTTTGTCCTAAGTTGAGGAGACCCCCGTTTGGAGTCCAACATGCAAATATATCGTTGAATGATGAAATCAGCGGCGAGGTGACAGACTCATATCTTCGCCTACTGAGATTGGTATGTGTAAATATATCCAATAGCTCTTAATTTCTTTCTTTTCTAGCGTCCCCTCTTCCTTTTGAGAATCTTAGATTAATAATCATTAACTATTCAAAAATGCTTTAATGATTTTTCATTTTTTTTTTTTAATTTATCAAAGCGGTAAGGAAATATATGATTTAACCTAAATAATATTTGCTCCCAACCATTATTAGTTGTGCATTGTAATGCATAAAGTTTAATTTACTTTGATAAATGTTGATAATTTTCTTAAATACTGGCTTTGTTTATCCATTTTTTTAGTAATATATAGAATTTAAATACTATGGGGGTTTTGGGGGGGGGGGGAGATGAGTGAAGAGAATGCATTGATTTAGTTTGTTATGCTGATCCTTTTGTTTAATTTATGTTTTCCTTGATAATATATTTTTCCCATTTAAAATCATACTTTTTTTTTAAAGTCTTTATTCTTTAAATGAATCTCACCTTGATTCCATTGCTTGGTTTACAATGTGTTTAGATTATATTTGTTTTAATGGAAAAAAAAATAAAATTTAATATCAACTCTTATTTATTAGATTTACTTGAATTCCGTTGTATTTGCCCATTTTAGATTGCATATAACAATGAATCATATTAAGAATGATTTTGAGTGAGGAAAAGATCTCACCTACATCATGGGATTGGTGTCTTCCATGGGTGGCAATTATATAGAAGTTGAATAAATTTATGTAATTTTGTAGGCCTTAGTAGTTTTTATATAAGTGCTCACATTATTCTAATTGGTCATTGATAATTTAACGTTCTTGAAATAGAGACCAGTTCTTTTGCACGTACCAACAAGTGAACGTACATGTGAGAACCAACCATCTTTCCTATTTTTTCCATTTACAATGGGAGGTGGAGTTTTTATGGAAACAAAATTAAAATGTGATTGGCTCTGAGATGTACGTTCACCTATTGATACGTGTAGATGATCCATTCTCCTTGAAATATACACCCATTTTAGATTAGTTCTTTGCCCCCAAAAATTTCTTTAATGAATCTAGTCTTTCCTCAACTAGGTTTCAAAGCCTTTCAACTTTGTCTCTCTCATATTTTCATTTAGTATATGTAAACCCCAGTCTTCTCCTTTATAATTGTAGAGTTCTATATATGCAGGAGGAAAGAAGAGAAGAACAAGAAAAGCAGAGAAAGGATGAAGATGATAATGATGATGAAGAAGAAGAAGAAGAAGAGCTAATTTCATCCTGAGTGCGAAGACTAGGTATGTTTCTTCATATCCTCAACAATATGGAAGGTTTTTTTCCCCCTTTCTTTCTTGGTACTAAAGTTTAATGCTTGTAGTGGATGAATTCTATCTTGGAAAAAATATTGTGCTTGTAGTGGATGAATTCTATCTTGGAAAAATTATTGTGTACCAGGTGGATAACTCTCTTTACTAGTTACTACTTAGTTACATATTGTCTATTCCTTTCAAACCAGATTACTTAAAACTGTATCATCCAATAAGTTAAATGTGGTTATTGATTTGTGAAAGAGAATTTCTTGATTCTTCTTTTCTATTCCGGTCCGGTTCAATCTCCATTCTTCTGTCCAGGTGATGCTGTCTATCAGAAGGGATGGTGAAGGTATGGACCTCATCTCCTCAAGCTGCTAGAGCTTTGTATAGGGTCGAGCCATGGCATTCCATTCCCCCTAGGAGCTGCATTGACTGGCCATGTCTTGGAGAAGACTGCAAGCTTCAGCTTTGCAAAGGCTGGACCAAAGCAGAGTTTGTTCCTTGGAAACAGGGCATCGTGCTTGCTGAGTTCTTGGCCTCTGGAGAATGGTTCCTGGAAAGGACCCTATCAGACGCACAAGTACTAAAGAGAGATAGACCTGATGGTTAGAACGGAGGAAAAGGTCTAAAAGATCTTTAGCCCCTACAGGTATGGAAAATGGTGTTGATCTGTTACCTGAAGGTGTGGTTAAAGTGTTTGAAGTGCATGGGGTGGATCTAATTTGATACAAACATTGATTAACAAGGCTTTTACAATTGTAGACAAAACAAGGATTTAAGCCCATTTTATGTCATATCTTTGGTAAAAATACCGAGTCTTAAACTCGTTGAATGTGTCATGACTTTGATAAAAATATCGAGTTTTATTTGACTCAGATGATTTATGACCTAGTCGCGTTGTTTTTACCCAGACTTAGTCTACACAATTTAAATTTTTATTCAAAATGTTTGAATGTCTCTTAAATTATTAACGTAACAAGGGTTTGTTATTTATCCAGGACACCTTGGCATCTTTTTCTTTCATGCAATATTTCCAAACATATATGGGTTGCTGGACCCTTGGGGGTTAGAACTGAATTTTTACAAGCCGATTCCATCTTTCATCTTTGTACATCTATCCATACCCAACCCCTTGGCAGCAATTTGACTGTAAATATTTCTTCTCCTGTTTGCAATAACCTGCTACTTCATTTGGAACGAGAGGAATAGATGTTGGATTAATCAAGCCTCTCCAAACCCTTTGACAATACTACATAATATTAATAAATGGATTTAGGACCATCAACTCTTTTCATCAACCTTGTCTGATGTCACTCCTAGTCCATCACCTGTTTACCTCAGTAAAATCGACCTAACTCGTTCACTCCCACTTGACTCCCTAACTATTATTTGTGATGTTAGTTTTCGGGCAGAAACTAAAGAAGTAGGTTGGGCTGCCATGCTGTTTCGCAATAATTCATTCATTTGTGCATACTTTGATTTTGGTTATACAGGAATAGCACAAGAGGCAGAAACTCAAGGGTTGCTACTCAGGCTGCAACACATAGGAGAGTCCCTAGATGCATCTCTCAACATCTGAACTGACTGCGAGGAACTGGTTCATTGGCTGCACCCTCCAACAAGACAATGGCCGTGGGAGATTTTCACCATCCTACGGGATATTCGACATATTTTGGGAAACTTTCGTACCTTTTGCTATCTAAAAAAGACAGATCTATTGTGTATCTAGCACATAAGCTGGCAAATCAAGCAAGATGTACTAAAATTGCTGTCTGTATTTCATATTTTAATTATAACTTAATCTAATTAGTTTTCTTCTTATCAAAAAAAAAAAAGAAAAAAAAAGACACCCACTGCCCTCTTAAACTACAATTAGGGATGTTGTTAGAAATAAAAACAAAAAAGCTTTGAAGTAAATTTTACAACAAAGAGTTAAAACGTAATTGAACAATCCATCTTCTCCAAAATCATCTACCCAATCTTTCTCCATTTTTTGGGATAAGATTCTTGATTATTTTAATGAGGAAATAGGTTATGTGACCACCCATTTTCTTTCCAAAAAAAAAAAAAAAAACCATTCTACTCATTCGCTCTCCTAGCCCCTCCCCGGCTCCCATCTTTCGCCAGAATAAGTAGAGACGGGCGTTGAAAGAAACTCTTGCCCATTTTAGTGAGTTGGTGTTTGATAAAGGTTAACATCCTACTTTGCTCTCACCTATTTTCGTTTTTTTATTTTTATTTTAATAATTTTAAATAAATCTTCTTAATTACACAATAAAGTAATTATAATTGGATATTGCCAATTGAAGCATATAAAGTTAATTTATCGGGTAATAATGAATAAATATAATCTGTTAGTGATAGAAATATAGCTCACTATTGATTAGAGAGTAGAGAGTAGAGAGTAGAGAGTAGAGAGTAGAGAGTCACAGATCGGTGGTTTCTCAGGTGGAACTAAATACTGTTTATGGGCCCGACCACCACTTGCTTCAGACAAATCACTGGACCACCATCTCTCTGCTTTTATTGAGATGAGGAATTTTGTAAGCTTATTTACAGGTGGTGTCATTTAATTGATATATAATCTAGGATAGGATAAGATAAGATATGACCAATTAGGTTCCTCTAATTTTTTTCCTAAATATTGCGGAGTTACGAAAGTCATAATACATTTTTTAAAACAGCAGCTAGTGCTCTAGAGTGCTATCTATTGGCATACCAAATAACTGTAGCACCCCTTTGTCTTTCTAGGGGTGTGATGGTCATTTTGTATACCTCTTATATTGCATCCGTCTAGATAAATCCCCCCTAAAAGAAAATATGAGGGATATAAATGGAAGAGTTTGGTTCATCTGCAAGTATCAACAGGTGAACATACGTGTGAGAGCCAATCATATTTTAATTTTATTTTCATAAAAACCCTTCTTCCCCTTATAAATGGTTAGAATAGGATAGATGATCGGTGGTAGGCTCTCACATATACGTTCACTTGTTGGTACATGCAGATGATCCATTCTCTAGTTTGAAAGCCAGATTGCCCATCATGGTACCTCTCTGGATGAGAATGAATCATTGTACGGACCAATAGATGAACCTACATGTGAGAGTCAATCACATTTTAATTTTATTTTTATAAATACCCCTCTTTCCCTCGTAAATGACAATAATGGGACAGGTGACTGGTCCTGACATATACATTGGTGGTACCTCTTTGGATCACCACGCGTCGCAACAACCCAGGTCCTTGAACGAAGACCTCATCCGGAATCTTTATTTTCGCGAGACTCTTCATCTCTCTCTCTCTCTCTCTATATATATATATTCTATATATTGGTGCGTGTGAGTCATTGATATCGTAAGGCTATTTTGATCCAACGAAGAAAACTAGAAAGAAGCACAGAAGCAAAAGGATTTGAAGCATCAGCAGAGAGCGCTGGTTCAGAAGTCGATAATGTTGTCTTCAACTCGAACAACCTACGAACTGAGTACGAGCAAAAAGAATAGCTCCATGTCGAAATTGTTGATTAAAAATAGGGTCGAAGATGTTGAAGAAAGAGGAAGCTGGAAACAACAACACATGAATTGATGCATGAGATCAGCGATGAGGGTGGTCGACGAGAGATATGGTGCAGCTGACACAGTGGTGAAAATCACAGATTCGAAATTTGGTCAGCCGTACAAAATCTGTGATTTTCACTACTGAATCAGCCGCAACAAATTTCTCTAGGGTTACGAAAATAAGTTGTTCCAAGATGAAAACGATGTGAAAGAAAGTTGTCTCTGGCTTTTAAAGGAAAGCGTATGTTGATTCAGAGAACATGAGACAAGATTAAGTGTCTTTACAAATTACAAACTTCCATGTGAGTTCACTACTTCTTCCTCCCTCATCTATGATAAATGAATGCCAAAACTATCCCAGTATTACGGATAATGGATCTATGAGCTTTATTTTCAAAACCCTAGGTAAAATCTGGAGGAGTACACCTGAATTTGGTCCACCGACGGATGATCTGTAGGGTCTTTTTCTAGTTTATACTAGTGATGTTCCTTTTGCTTTAGTTAGACGTTGTACCTTTATCACTGTTATTTTGAAGAACTTAAAATGCTTAAAGCAAATCTTTTTTTTTTTTTTTTCCTTTCCTTCCAGCTATGAGGTAAGTGATGAAGATAAGCGATAAGATGGCTTAGGTTGGTTCAAACACAGTGAGTCACTAATTAGAGCTTTGTATCAGGTTCGTATTGTTGAGGTTTTCCGTTAGTAAGTGCATCCAAAGTTGTGATCAACGAAGCAGAACGGTGGCTACAAAGTTTGTGATCCCCTTTGCAGGAAGAGATTATGTTCAATCAATTCTGAGTGAACAAACAACCACAAGATTCAGTATGGAATCTTTTTGTTGAAAATGTTGGTGTTGCTAAAAAAAATTAGCTCACAAACTTTTTCCACAAAAAGATTCCACGCCATTGTTGGTAGTGGTGGCACAACTCAACACACAGAAAAAAAAAAAGGAAGAATGGAAAGGGGCAATCAGCTTCAAATCTTAAAGGTATGGAAAAAAAGTATTTTCAATAAATGACAACAAACCGAGCAATCTCTCTTCCTTTAGTGTTGTTTATTGGAGTCCATCAGGTTTGTTGATTGAAAATTATTCTAAATTTCCTGACCTATTTTGGTGAAATATGTACTTTCTATTTTCTGTTCCTGGCTGTTTCTCGCAGTCCAAACACTGGATGAACCTGAGATTTTAGGCATGAAATCAGCCTAATAGGACTTTCCTTCGAATGTAATATCAGGCCTTAGATGGAGAACACAAAATTTATGATTCTACCCAAGCTCTTTGAGGAGAAAGGGCCACGTCTTGAGGAATTCATCCCCAACTATCATGAATTGGCAGAGTACTTGTATAGGCTGAAATTGGACGTGCACCACACCAAGCTTACCCCTTGACTTACTAAAACTTGAGGACGACTTTTTCAAGCTGGGGAGAGCTGATTCAGTTCAGTCTTGAGAGATGTGACAAAACAGGGCCTGCGTATGGCTGCTTATTTGTGTAGAGTTCCTAAACTCTATTGTTTTTTAGTTGTTTAGGACATTTTGTTTTAGGGAGTTAATAATTTTCATTATTGCTTAGTAGTAAAGGATCTCTCACTATATCAGAGAGTTTCCTATTTGGTTGTAATGATCACAGCCTATAAATTAAGAGAGGACAGCAGCCTCCAAAGATTTTTGGTGCTGGAAGAATGTTCTCCTTAGTGAGTTTGGCCGCTGTGGTAACTCTGTTGCTGCGTCTTGTGGCGAAGCTTTTCCCACATCTCCATTATTTTCTTCAAGTTCCAGCCCTAGTTCCAGTGTATGCGTGGGAGACTAATGTAACTTTTTCTGAACTTCATCCTAGTTGGTTTGATTATACACTTATTATTCTTGGTCAATACGCATCTCTATTCTGCCCAGTTTTTATATCAGTTTCAGAAGAAAAGCTCTTTCTGATCTCAGATTTTTCGGTCATCAGTACCAGTCAATCCAGTCATTGGATTGGGCTGGATTTTTTATATTATCTTCCTTTCCTCCTGTTCGACATTCAACTATAAATTTGATTCCATCAGGTTTGCTGATCGAAATTTTGGATGATTCCAGACACCCACTGTAAACATTTGCAAACCCGGTCGATTTCTGAGAACCTAGAGCTGTATGCAGATGCAGAAGTACATGTTCCATAGTTCTTTCCGTTCACAAGAAAGACTTACCATATATGATAAGATGTGGTGAACTTGTAGTGGATGCATTCTTTCCAGATGGGTAACTCCTGGGTTTTTGCTGACAAAGAACTTACAAACATAGTTGATTATTAACAAGTGAAGTGTTACACTACAGAGAAGTCATCTGCCAAGGATTCTTTTTCTACCAAAGTCAGCTGGTGGGTTGGCCCTGTGTATCGCAGGTAAAAGAATCTTCATTTACACTGACTGTTCCAGATAGTTCTTTCCGTCAACAAGAAAGACTTACCATATAGGATAAGATGTGGTTAGCTTGTAGTGGATGCATTCTTTCCAGATGGGTAACTTCTGGGTTTTTGCTAACGAAGAACTTACAAACATAGTTGATTGTTAACAAGTGAAGTGTTACACAACGGAGGAGTCATCTCCCAAGGATTCTTTTTCTACCAAAGTCAGCTGGTTGGTTGTCCCTGTGTATAGCAGGTAAAAGAATCTTCATTTACACTGACTGTTTCAGTTTTCTCCTATGTATCATGTGTTATAATTTGGCAATTCTTGGGCAGGGGAAAGGTAAGAGGAGTCCTCGTACAGGATTGTGATGATGAGAATGATAAATTTATAAGTAATATTTGTATCTTTTGGTTCAACTATTGCTAAATTTGTGAAGTTTCAGGTCCTGTTGTGAACCTTGATTATCTAATATCGGGGAAGTGTAATCAAAGAAGGAAGAGGCTGGTGTGATTATTGTAGGTTCTCTTGCACAAGCGGCCATGTGGTTCATAGCTTGCAAAGGATAAGAATGTATTCGTTAAGAACTGCCGTTAATCTTTTGACACCCAGAGTTCGAATCGGCGGTCAGCAAAAGCCATCAGCCACGATGAACTCTGTCAATTATAAGAATGTGCAGCGAGTCTTGACTTGGATCCGCAACTCTTCCTCTTTCAAAACTTTTATATGGGCTCTTACTAAACAAATTGAGAAGACGCGAAGCTGGGTCGTCGCAATCAAGGGCTTAATGTTCTTACATGGCATCTTCTCCTGTGATGTACCAGCTGTTTGAAGGATTGATGGGTTGCCATTTGATCTTTCTGACTTCACTGGTGGTCATCTAAAGGCTACGAAATCGTAGAGGTTCAATGTTTTTTGTTCGTGCTTACTTTGCTTCTTAAGCTGCAATCTTCCATTGGATGATCTAAAATATGATATAGATGCCAATCGGTCGTCGTCTAGGGTGAAAGTGCTAGTTTAATTACAAGATTGCAGACATTGTTAGATATGCTTATCCAGATTAAGATTAAGCCTTGATGTACATAGTAATATGTGTTGGATTGCTGAAGTTCTTGTGGGAATATTTGAGGCTGGAAAGATGGAGGAGGTAATGGTTGTTGGAATTTTTTCAATATTTGTGTGAACGGTTTTGAGTTATTCTTTGGTTTAATGTTGGTCTAGTTTTTTGGCAGTTTTGGGTCATTATTTGGTTCTATGTTGGTCTAGTTTTTTGGCTAAGGGACATGTATCTTTGAAGAGATATATCCATTTGTATAGGTGCATTCATAACACTTTGAAATCTTTTAATCTAACCCATTGAACCAAGAGACACATCTACACCATGGGATATCTTCAAGAGACACTTCATATAAGTGCTTGGATTAGAATCTTTTAATCTTATCCACTCATGTCAATGGGCACACCCATTTCATGAGGTGTTTTGAAGGGATACATCCACCACTATAAATAGAGGTGAAATGGATACTCCAAATGATTCAATTTTTGTAGTACGATTTCAGTCAGTTAGGCATTAACAAATTCTCAATTCTCTGATAGTTTCAAGTGATTACTGTCTCTGCAAATCAGTAATCAGTCTAGTCTGTTTTATCTTGGGAGGTAAATTTGTTGAAACTCAGTGCAGTAATAGGATGTAAATATTGTCTTAAGGACAGAGCGTTCTCGTTCAGTTCAAACTATTTCTTTGTCCTCTTCTTTTGATATTAGTGTTTTTTCTAACAATCTTAAGAATTGTTGGAATTTTTTTAATAATTACGTGGACGGTCTTGGGTCATTCTTTGGTTCAATGTTGGCCTGATTTTTTTGGCTAAGGGACATGTATCTTCAAAGAGACATATCCATTTGTATAGGTGCATTCATAGCATTTGAATTAGAATCTTTTAATCTAATCCATTGAACCAAAAGACACACCTACATCATAAGATATTTTCAAGAGACATTTACATATAAGTGCTTGGATTAGAATATTTTAATCCTATCTACTCATGTTAATGGACACATCCATTTCATGAGGTGTCTTGAAGGGATACATCCACCACTATAAATAGAGGAGAAATGTACAATCCAAATGATTCAATTCTTGTGGTACAATTTCAGTCAGTCAGGCATTCTGATAGTTTCAAGTGATTACTGTCTCTGCAAATCAGTAATCAGTCCAGCCTGTTTGATCTTGGGAGGCAGATTTGCTGCAACCCAGTGTAATAATATGGTGTAAATATTGTCTTAAGGACAGAGCGTTCTCGTTCGACTCAGGCTATCTCTTTGTCCTCTTCTTTTAATATCAATGGTTTTCTAACAATTTTACTAGGAATGTTGAGACACCTATCCAAAAACTGGATGATTGTAGACTAAAGTGCATACAATAGCAGATTGTCTTTGATTTCCCAAAGCTGTGACTACCTCCATCTATTAATCATCATGGTTTTGATGGACCGATATCAGATAGGCTGATTTGTATTGGTATTAGTGGAGACTGATATCGATTGCTTGTCGATCCTATATTGATGTTTGGTACAGATAAGAGAAAAAATGTAAACTTTCAATTTTTTGAAGGAAACTGGGTAAATCTATCTGATCTACATCCATACAGACCGTTCCGTATCAGTATCGGCTGATACCAATGCCATTTCGTCACTTGCCTGTGCATTCTCCAATGCAATTGTTGATTTAAAAATGGGGAACCGGATTCGTTGAATCGGCAAATTCATGATAGAATCGGTCGTGACCAAACTTTATTTTGACCAATCCGATACGGTCGAATCACACTCAAAATCCTAAAAATTTTCATGTTTTTGGATTTGGAGGCGGATTCTAGGGTTCTTGAAATTCGAATTGTGACTGTCCAATTCTGTCTCCGTTTCCGCAATTTAAAACCTTGAGTGCTTGTCCTGCACATTTCAGAGCCGACCAATATATGCCTTCACCACAGGATCATCCACTAATCCCGCCTTGGTAACACAACTTGGGCTTTTAGTCAGTTTAGGAATCCAACCAGAAGCTCTGTAACTGTTGCTGTTTAAGTAACTCGGAAGATGCAAGTCGTCTCATGGAAATTTTCCCCACTAGTCTTGATCCCATGACGAATTGACGAACTTTTTCCCTGCTGGTATAAAGCTGGTTGCACTTTGCTGCCGGCAAGATCCTGGGGATTCCACTCAATGAGTCTTTATTGAAATACATTCATAGAGAGAGAGAGAGAGAGATTACTCTGAATCTTCATTGATACATTGAGCTCAGTCTTTTCCGTCACCTGCGAAACACCCATCAGAAGGTATAGGGAAATTTACCATGACTATACGAATTGATTTGAGTTGAATAGAGATCTTCGAGGTACCTTCATGAGATCAATTTCGTAGAAATAACCCACTTCTGGTTAGATTTACTTTTGATGTTTCTGGCTCTGGTTTTAGGGATTTTTTTTTAAAAAAAAAAAAAAGTTCATTATAGGGGATCAAAGCTCAATAGAGGCATTTTAGGCGGGGTTGCATATGGGGGTGGTTGTTGTGGGAGAGGAAAAAGAGTGGGGTGGGGGCGGTGATTGTGAAAGGAACGGGAGGGGGAGGCAGGGAGGGGCGGGCTGACGTGGTGGGAGATGCAGAGGACAGGTTAAGGGGTGGCAGGCGGCAGTGGGCACGGCTGAGGGGAACACGAGAGGAGAGGAAAGGTGAAACTTTGCTTTTCTGGAGGAATCAGAAAAGAAGTTTAGGGTAGGAGACTTCCAGTATATACACAAGGTGAGTATAGAAGAGTGATGGTAATTGCCCCCCAAAAAACCATTTGGATCCAGACAATATTTGTGGGTTACAGGGTGGATCCGTATATACATAAGAGTATCTACAAAGCTCCTCGATTTGTTCCATTCTTTTTTCTTTGTATTATAAGCTGATTTCATTTATTAATATTGAAAAAGTATAACAAAGTGCTATTACATGTAACTAGTCAAATCTTTTTCTTGATATGAACCTGGCCATGTTGGTGTTCCCAGCTCCCTTTGATTGATTTCAAGAAACAGTCAGTAGACAGATAAGCCACCATATTTTCTCCCCCTGAAACGTTTTTGATTATTACAAATTCAGAGCCTCCATTGCAGGTTGATTCGTCGATTCCACAGCTCTGGAGAACTTTTTTTTTTATCACAAGCCTTCTTGCTACTACTTGCTTTGTGAGGTTGATCTCTCCTGGCAATTCTTGAGTCTTGGCTTTTTGCAGGGAAATATCACTAACAATGTTTTGATACTGCTGAGAACTTCCATTAAACAAACCAAACGATTAGTTGTTCTTGAGCAATCTCAGGCTCCATGATCCCCTATTATGTTTCTCCATTTTCTTGAGTTCTTGATGGTTGAATAAGCTCCACCACTCATCTCTCACCAGATAGTGGGAAAATGAGACGAGGTAATTGAAGAAAACTAACTGAAATAGTGACTAAGTACAGACCTCTGATCTGCTATTGTAAGTAATATTAGGGAGATAATTACAAAAACACTTCTGTTTGGTGGTGTTTCATTCAAAAGAGGAAGGAGCCTTTCAGTCATAAGGTCTTGTCTTTGGTTTGGAAGCAAGACCAGCAATGAGCTAACCGACCAATTTTGCTGCACAGACAGAAAGATCTGTTGAAGAGCTAAGTATATATATGACAATTAATGTATAAATGCATTAACAATAAGCCCATGATGTCAGATTTGCAAATTCTGAGTTTGATTTAACAATGTGAAATACTTTCAGGTCCAAATTTGTATTTCAACAAAGAAGTGAACAAAAATCCTATATTGTCAGATATGCAAACTCAAACTACTTTCAGGCTGAAATTGGTATCAATCCTCAGAGAGCCAAATTTGAAGTGAATCTTACTCGGAAGATCCTCTCCTAAAGACAGAAGGAAGAGAGAGAGAGAGATTTCAGATACATGTGAGATGAAGCAGGGGAAACAATCATAGTTTTCTACTTATGGAAAGAAAAGGGGGATAACTAAAAGGGTTCTACTGGAAATCAAGGTTCTAACCAAAATTTTCTTTTCCTTTTCCCCTTGTTTGTTGTATTATAGTCTAAAATCTAACTTGTGAGATTTCTTTAGAAAATTGAAGTATTTAATGATTCTTGAAAATCATATTTGATGTATGATTTCCCATGCAGAGATTGAAATCAGTTACATACCTTCTTCTTCTGCTGCCTCCACTGCTGCTGCTTCCACTGCTACCAGTGCTTCCATTGTTATTGCTTTTTGTTACACCGGTATGACTGTCCCCTGAAAATGAGTACCGTTTTTTCCACCACTCTTTATCTACATCTTTCTGTTGTGTCTCCAACTTTGGAGACTTGGGTGGGATTTTAGAATCTGTACCCATTGACAAGCTCTTCTTCTTCAACCCCAAAGAAGATGGGAAGAACATCTTAAGCAGGACAGGTTCAGCAGTTTCCATGCTCACACTTCTCCCAATCGGCCTCTTATTTCTTTCCTGACTCTTCTTCCTCTTTGGTCTCTCACTCTGTATCTTTGGATCACTACTAGTCTTCTTATCTACACTAGCCTGCACATATGGCTTCTCCACAAGGTCTTGCAAGGAGAGCTCATAAGAAGATTCTGGAATGTTTCGAATCATCTCCATGATCTCCCTTCGGCCTCGGGCGATTGCAAGTCTCCGAGATGTCGGAGAAAGACTGTTGTGGTGGAGAAGTGAAGCCTCTGCTTCAGGAATTCTAGACGGGCTTGTGTTCCATAGTGTTGGTGATGGTGGTCCAGATTCATCTTCTCCTTCTGTAATTGCTCTAAATTCAATCCCACCTCCATCAAAATACCCATAATTCTGGTAGTTTTGAGCTGTTCTTCGAGCCCGGATGCTGTAATCCGTTGAATAGCTATAGTTATCGGAGAACCCACGTCGGAGATCAGGCATGGTTGAGATTTGAAAGGGCTAATGAAGAGAGAATGGAAGAAGAACTATTAATTGTAGTTTTGAGGAGAAGAAGGGTTGGGTGTGGATTCATTATCATGACCGACCTTCCCTTGGCCTCCTGGCCCAACAAAGTCCAAGTCATTTTCTACACAGAGGGTGATGGTGGCTTGTGAGATACATAAAGTCAAGGCTTCTAGATGGGGGTTATCTTTTAAATTCCAAGTATGTCTTCTCCTCGTGGGTTTGTTGCTTCAGAAAGACTGCCGTGTCCTTTATTCATGAAATCCACTCTTTTGCCTAATAATCAATTCTGATTTAAGAGTTCAAGTTGGTGAAGGTATGCTTAAAACTTTTTCAGCCGTGCAAATGAGAACTCGCAACCAATAAATTGTTTTTTTTTTTTGTTCATATCATTTGTCCCTTTTGGTTGGTTGATATGTTTATATGAGATGGATCATATGAACCATATGTCCACCATGTCATGTCATCATCTCTTCATTGACATGGCGATTCTCTAGAAGTAAATTTAGGACGATACATGATTTTCGCCCAAACAAAATTGATTCTAAGTCAAATGAACCCAAGACCTCCTAGTAGGATAGGTTTTACTGTACCATACATTGGCAGCTATGTTAGGCGGTTATCATCAAATTATTTCTTCAGTCACATTAGGTTGGTCACTAGGGTCAATATGGTTACAAGTAAAAGGAAGTGAACGGTAATGAGATTGGTTTAAAAAAGAGAAACAATATTTTTTTGTAATCATGATTGTATAATATACTTAAAAGTTTTATTATATTTGGTAATTGTATTTCTTTATTTTTTTTAAATAGAAAAGATTTTGTTGCAGTCTTAATTATTTTTTTTGAAATCTAAGAGACATGATTGTAAAATAAAGTAAAATTTAATAATTAGATTTGAAATTAATTACATAATTATGTGGGGTAATTATTACAAAAATTTACATCATAATTTTAATTTAATTTTTCTTTATTGCTCTTACAACCAGATGGAGCTCATGCCATGATCATGGTTTTTAAGGATTTTATACCTTTTGGTGGACCGCTAAGGAAAACCTCCCTCTTGCTATTAGTGTGGAATACAATCCCCAAAGTGTAATTAATCAAACAAATACATACATACATGCATATATATAAATATTGGGAAAGTGTCTATAAACCTATGGTATTTTCACTTCCTTCTCACATGGGAGTTTTTATTTTATTTTTCTTTTTTAAAAAATAAATTAAAAATTTTCATTGTAAAGAAATATAGAAAATATTGTAGGTTCAGAGAACCCACCCCCATTAATATAATATAAGGGCAAGAGAATTGCTCTTTGGTCTCGTAGATCCTGCCCTAGTATGGGGATCAATGAGAGTGCACATAGGGGCGTCGGCACAGATGAGATTTTTTATTTTAGGAGGTATTGAACAATAATTTTGCATGCTCATGTTTAGGTGCAAGAGCCACGCGATCAAGTAACATTCTTCACATTCTTTTCTTAAAAAATAGATAAAAACATAGAAAACATTGTAGGTTCAAAGAACTCACCCCCATAAATATAATATACATTAGAAAATTAGGTTTTTTCGACTTGACTCGCCTTTTTCAAAACCTGATGATTCGAACGAGTCAAATGTAATCAAGGCGAATCATTTTTTTCTTATATTTTTTCAGTTTCTTCTTCTCCTTCCAATGAGAAGGGAGTGAGACCATAGTTGCTACACAGGTGAGAAGAAAAAAAGAGCTAATATTAAAGACAACGAGCAAAAATTATGAGATTTTGTTTAGTTGTAAACCAAACTTATGATCTATGAATAGTATATGATCCAATAAAAAAGAAAACTAAACTGTGAGTTTCACATAACTCGGAATTGGTCTTGTCATTTCTTAAACCTCGATGACTTTTCATGATTCCTAATTAGGTTTCATATTTTCATGTTTTATTATTCGACTTGGGGTGACTCGTTTGAGTCAAAACCTGACTTTAAAATTATGATTTAAAGTTAAACAAGAAAAAATATTTATATGTTTCTATTGTTATAAGAAGAGAGAGAGGAGTGTATCTTCCTTGATGTAGTTTTTTCCTATTTTATGCTTGATTCTACTTTTTATCAAAATAAATTGGGGAGGGATAGAGTGTAGGGAATCCATGCACGGCAACCCACCCGCATCCACGATTCGTCGAAGGGGTTTGGGGGGAGGGGTGTTTTTGTTATTTTGCTCCCCATCGATGGTCTTTTGCGTGACGGTGATGACTGATGACATGGTTCATGTGGATACCCAAAACAAAAAAATATGTTTTCACATGTCCCACACTAGTGGGCGCCGCTAAGTGAGTGCTTCACTTTCAAAGTTCCAATTATAAATGCACCATCTAGAACTGCAAAACCCAAAAAATAAATTAAAAAAGAAAAGAAACGAACCAATGTATTAAATCAAGAGAAAAAGATCTCTGTACGGGAGTGTGGTCTACGTCAATATTTTCATGAGTTCATTTCTCTCTTTCTCATGTGAAAAGATATTTCTGTCCTTTTATTTTAAGGAGGAAAGAGAGGCACATGAGAGTGCTGGCGTAGGCCACACTCCCGTACAGAAAACTGCCCCCCATTAGGTTGAATCCATCATCCAACTTTAGGTTCTAAACTCCTAATACACATAATTAATGTGATAAGTAGTGAAACCCTAAAAAATAAAGTAATAAAGAATAAAGTTTTTATGCATTGCCATGTATGTACATGATCGTGTTTTTCAATTGTTGGACGTGTTGGGGTTAAATGTGTAATTATACATTCCTCTCTCTCTAATCTAATGGTTGAAGGTACGACTGTGTACATTCACGGCTATGTATAAAACCTTTTGCCAAAAATAAATAAAAGACATATTGTTAATCGATGGTTAAAACCTTGGAATTGGATAAATAATTGACCTCCATTGATTTTGATTTGAATTGGATTAGAAATGATATGAAACAGTCGAAACCTTAGAAAACAGAATCTGGAAGAATAAACAAAGATTTTTTTTTAATGTATATTTGATTTTTGGAGTTTTTCATTCAAAAGTCTTGTAGATCTTACTTAGTTTTATGCTTAGTGTTTTTTAATTTTACTGATTAGAAGAAAAAAATAATAAAAATAAAAATCTAAGTTCATTCAAGCCCGATTCAAAAGAAAGGTTTGAGAATCAGAACTCAAATGGGGGAGAATCGAAACTGAGTCGATTCCACCAATTCCGATTTGACTCTTAAACCATGGGACTCATAGCCCAATTTAAATATTTTTTGATAAATTTTTCCTAAAAAGAAAAAAAAAACACTTTTATCAATCTATTTGTCCATAGTCAAATGCAACTAATGAAAGTGAAGTCTTAGCTCGTGAATTATGATTCATATGAGTCAAACGCGGCCACTTTGGTAGAGAATGTGGGCAACAGTTATCACATTTGTTGATTAGACGATGCTTCTTATGTTGCTTTGTGAACCTTAACAACCTGTGTGATATGTGTAGAGCCGACATAACCAACTGTATGTAGGATTTGGATCCTCTTCAGTTTAGAGTTAAGCGACCATCGTGCTGTGTTCAACTCTCAGTTTGTCATGTCAGATTCTATGTTGATCCAATGGTTGGTAGACAAACTCAATTCAAAATTAAAAACTGTCACTCAAAATTTAAAAAATTAGAATTCGTCTATCGATAAGGATCAACAAGGAATTTGACGTGACGGTCTAAAAATTGAACGCAACACGATGGCCGCTCAACCCTAGGCCTTAGAGGATCCAAATCCCTGTATGTATGATCCACCACAGCTATCTTCACGTACGACGAAGTTTTTGACCAAGTAACAAGAAAATTCATGTTACCATTAAGTTACAATGTAAAGATGGTAGCCATACTTCAAGAGTCTGTATCTGTACGTGCAGATGATTTACTCTGGACACACGCTCTCCTCTTAACAAGTGTCCAACCTCCTCAATGAGTTTTTCACAATTATTAATTTTTTTGTGTCAATTTTTGTTACAGACTTGGCATTAGTTTGTTATTAGATGGTGAGCTTTTATTTTGAATGGCTTTGAACGGTTGGGATTGAGAGTTGAAACGTATAATGCATAAAGATTGAAAATATGATAGAAACCTCTTTGTGACCGTTTTGACTTTGATAAATGGGAAAGAGAACGCCACTCTGTCGCGCAGTGCACGTCACCCCTCCGTCTTGACATAGAAGAGTGCAAAATAACCATTGGACCTCTCGAACCTTGGAAATGATCAGAGGTGGGGCGGTCATTTCACACCCCTATATCAAGGCTCTGGCGGGATCAGATGACATTCTTTCTTCCTTGACAAATATTATAAACAATATGATATCATAGAGGTAATGGCTATAAGCCATTATTATTATCCGATCAGCTCTTCTAGTAGGTTCTAGAAGTTTTGAGTTGGTATCGTGGTACACCAAGTGTAATTAATGAAAATAGGTATCTTCAAATCAAAGACATCTCCTATGTTATTATTGAGACTTTGAAAATAATTTCTCATCATTCTATAAAATCCCCTTGGGCGCACCAAAAAAAAAATAATTATTATTTAAAGAAAAAAAACTCCAGATAATTTCTCATACGCATGGTACACAAAAATTTTTTTTTATACATTAAGACAAACCCGGCTAATATATTGTTATTTTCATAGATAAAAAGAAGAAATATTGTCTTTGTTATTTGAAGTCAATCCATTTCAACAAGATATTAATATCCAAATTCAGAGTTTAAATCAATCAAATGCCCAAATGGCATCATCTATTTGTATGCATTCCATAAGGCTGTAAATCGTTCACCCAACCTAAAAAAAAAAAAAAGGTTGTAAATCGATCCGAATTGGGTAATCAATTCAGCTTCAAAGAGTGTTAACGTAATCTGAAATCAAATCGAGAATTAAAGTGGTTCAAAAAATCGATAGTCAAACCAAATCTGTTCGATTCAGTTCGATTCTGGTTAGAATCAAGTTTAATCAAAACCAGCCACAACTCATAAGCCGATCTAAGGGGAAAAAAAAAGGCTGCCAACCAAGTTGCATGAACACAAGAAAGGAGAAATGAGGAGAAATGACTCCTTCCCCCCCCCCCCCCCCCCCCCCCCCCTCCCCTATGAAAAAAAAATCCCACACCTTTTGGTTGCCATTGTGCATGCTATCACTCTGCGCTGGTGCGGGGACCATGCAATCTGTCAACGATCCCCTTCCTAAACCTAAAAAAACCTCCTTTTAATCATCAGATCTAATATAATCAATTAATTACTTCATCCACCCACTCACCAACCCACCTTCATTGTTTACTGTTTAGTGTTTAGTGTATTATTTTTCGGTTGATAGTTGCTATTCTTGGTATCTCTCTTACTTTTACTCTAAAAAATGAAAGGAACCGATACAAACTAGGAGGTGTGGCCGTATGGTATTTGATTTTCACTCTCTTAATAATCCTTGATTTTAAAAACTTTATTTACTATGTCGACAACTTTGTCTGTGCTGAAACTTGACATATTAAAAAAGAACCATGAGAGTTTTGCATATTCACAGAACTTTCCCTATTGAAAGTTGCCTCATGGTTTTAGAACGCGAAAAAAATTCTTCTTAACTGGACCACAAAAAAAACTATAGCTCATTAATTATATATTGGGATAAATAACGCTAATCGGTGCTATGTGTGGCCGTGTACTTGCGCCCAGACACAACCTGGCACGAAAAGACCGTCATACCCCTTGGAAAGGTGAAAAGGTCCAGGGGGTGCGACGGTCTTTTTACGCCAGTCTATGTCTGGGTGCAGGTACATGCCTACACATAGCACCGGTCTTTATTTGCTATGTCGACAACTTTGTCTGTGCTGAAACTTGACATATTAAAAGAGAACCATGAGAGTTTTGCATATTCATAGAACTTTCCCTATTGAAAGCTGCCTCATGGTTTTAGAACACAAAGAAAATCCTTCTTAGATGGACCACAAAAAAAACACTATAGCTCATTAATAATATATTGGGATAAATAACGCTAACTGGTGCTATGTGTGGCTATGTACTTGCGCCCAGACACAACCTGGCAAGAAAAGACCGTCATACCCCTTGAAAAGGTGGAAAGGTATAGGGATGTGGTGGTCTTTTCGCGCCAAGCTGTATCTGGGTGCAAGTACATGCCTACACACAGCACCGGTTAGCATTCCTTTTCCCTTATATATTATATTAAACATAATGGCACTTTGCACCCAAGAACAAACACACATGATACTTAAAAATTTATAACATATATAAAGATACAAAGAGCTATGACAATATATTTGTATATCCTTAATACTTAAGTGCCACTAATATTACCTACCCCCCCCCCCCCCAAAAAAAAAGAAAAAAGAAAAAAGAAAAAAAAGTGACACTATTATTTAGTTAATAAATAATATAATATATAAAGCATCTTTGAAATAATTTCAAATTAGTAAATTAATGGTTATTAATTATCTTAAAAGACTATATAAAGGTCATCATGCTAAAAATAGAATTGTAGTAAGCCCCCAATTTATTTACAGAAGTACCCCTGAAATATTCTTGCCTACTATTTATATTGATTAATGTAGAGATTGATTTAAGAAGGTTGAATTATAAAAGGGTTTGGACCATATTCTTTTTCTCAATAGGATTCACAACCACATTCATTATATGTTAGCTTACAACCAAGGTTTAAAAACCTAGAATCGGACACATGATCAGATTTCATTGATTTCGAGGATCTGAATAATTTGAAATCAGTTAATTAGAATCGGTTGGAATCGTTGAAACCTTAGAAAATGGAATCAAGAAAAAGAGGTAAAGATTTTTATAAATTTTTTTATTTAAAATTCTTATAGATTTTGCGATAAGAGATAAGTTTAATTGATTTTCTATTATTTTGGATTGATCGATTTTTCGATCCGAATCAATTGATTTTGATCAGTATCTTGTCTTATAGTGTATTTTTTTTTTCTTTTAATATTTTTCAAGTAAACTTGTAAAGTACCCATTTTTTTCACCTGCATGTCCATTTTTTATGGAGTGATGTTGGAGTAATGGGTTTAATGACATATTAAGGAGAGTTTTCGTCCACCCATAAGTTTTCATGATTAGTCTATAACATCCCTCATTGTTTCCCTGTACCCTATGGACACCATTTGAACCCATCGATCAAGGGAGACGTGAGTGTAAAAAAACTCGATCCATATATTAATATGTAAATGACGCATAAGCTATTATCAAGATCTAGAAGTTTTGCCTAATTGGTATTATCATGTGACATAAGTGCAATGAAAAGATCTTCAAATCGTAGACATGTTATGGAGAATTATAAACTAATCTCAACATTAAATAAAATAAATCATTCCATTTTATTACTCAAACATGTGGTACACATTTCTTGCTTTTATATATATGGTGGTTGCAAAGTTTAATGATTATACTAAACCTCACAAGATTAGATTAGTTCTAATTATTTGGTACTCTAGCTAGGAAAAAAAATCCAAACTGATACCAATCCGGAAATGATAGGAAAAAAAATGATTTTCCCATAATTATGATATGGTAAACCAAACTCAAACTTGGATCGAACCTGATTATCAAACAGAAATAAGAAACCAAAATAAACCGAATCGAAACAAAACCAAACCTTCCATTATTGGTTTGTTTTCAGATTCATCCATTCTCATACCGAAACCGATTCAACATCACCAAAACTGGACCAAACCAACTTATTGATACTTCTAATTTTATGCATTCTCCCAATTCTTGAATAAGAACAAAAAGTTTAGATAGAAAATGCCATGAAATAAATGGCTTAAATCTATTTATGATTTTGAAAGAAAAAAAAAAAACACTAGAGTTGTGAGTTGTGACTTCAAATCTTCAATAATGACCCAAATGAAAGAAGAAGAAAAAAAGGGTTAAATACGCGCACTCCCTAAAATGCACCCAATATTCCTCGTATCCCCCCTAAAGTTCTGACAAGTCCACGTACCACCACTGAAAATTCCACATACCATCCCTACTTTACCCCCTTAAAGCCATTTAAGTTCACACACCAGGTGTAAAATACTAAAAAATGACCAATCTACAATTTCTTCTATCTGTTCTAAAATTTGAAACGACCTAATTGTCCTGACCTTTTTGCTAAAATTTGAAAAGACCAAAATGCCCTCATCTTCCCCAAATCATCATCTTATTTTATATACTCAATACTACCACCACCACCCACCATTAACACCATCACCATCGTGAAGCCCCACCTCCAGCACCACCTCCAACTCCTCCAACAAGGAACACCAAGACCAACCATGTCGATTAGTTATCGAAATAACTCAATCATTTTATTCTTTAACACTATAGTTGTGAGTTTGTGACTTCAATAATGATCCAAATAAAAGAAGAAAAAAAAAAGATCGTTGTTCTCTATGTTGTAGCGTAGACTATGCTCAGACACATGGAGACGATATTTCCACCATCGGTCATTTTACCCACCCCCAAAAGCTAAAAGGGTTTTGTTTTACTAAAGGAAGCTGTAAGCTCAAAGTCTAATTCAATCGAACTCATAACTTTTTCACACCAAGAAGTATTCCAATTTCCTTGAGTATGGTGATGACTTAAATCACTTTTCCCTATTGACCCATATCAATTAAGGTGGTTTTTTGTGACGGGTCAATCACTTCATCCATCCACTTAAACTGTTTAGTCTATTTTCTCTTGGTAGATAGTCAGGTATTCTTGGCATCTGGTCTTCTCAAGTCATTATCCAAAAAAAAGAGAGTTTAAAACCCAGTGGAAGTGTTCAACTCTTTACTGTATTTTTTCTTCACTTCGAATTCGTATTGGAATTGAAATAATCTTTTGGAATTCAATTTTAAATCTTCATCATCAAATCAAGTTTTCTCCACAAAGTTGGAATTCTGAAACTGAGAGGGTCTAAGGGAGCAAGACCAGCACAGATGGGAAGTATTGGACTTTATCTATTTCTATTGTCTTTCACAGTGTCAACGCGTTTCTTGAAGGAACAAAGAAGAAACCGTTATAGGTTGGGCTGACTTTTCTTTCTTTGTTCTTTCAGGGATTGAAGAGAGGTGTTCAATGTTTCCTTCATAACCCTAAATATGTCACTATTCTGTAGTTTGTGTCCAATTTCTGTGAACATTTGCAGTGTATTGTTGAAAATTTAGCTGCTCCATTTTCCCACATGAAAAGATTAAGAAAAAAATCTCAAGGTATTAATTAGTATGTGGTATCAATGGGTGGTTTCGGCCAATATATTGATATTGATATTGATATCGATATCGATAGGAGGAATGCCAATTGGTCACGCAGCACGGCGTGTACCTGTGCCCAAACACAACCACACACGAAATGATTGACGCACCCCTAGGCCTTTCTGCCTTTCATGGGGGTACGTTAATCATTTCACACGCAATTGTATTTGGGCACACCGCATTGCACAATCGGATGGCGTTCTTTATCCTTTTTTATTTATAAAAATTTCAGTTTTTTTTTTAATGAAAAAGGTAAAATATATAAATTCAAAGGGAGAAATTTACATCATAGTTTTTCACTAGTTTCTCAGAACTCTTGTCCACAAAATTTAAGTCTATCCAATCCACCATGTTGCAGATATTTGTGCCAATCTAAGAAGATAGACTTGCCACTGAGAAAAACTCCCTCTTTCATTGTTTTGACTTTTGATTAATAAATAAGGGCTCATGTTCTCTGTGCCGCAACGCAGGTTGCGCCCAGACACATGGGCTGCCACTAAGGGGGGCAGGGTGGTCATTGTGCCCACCCCCATGTGCGGGCGCAGCCTGCGCCCTCGGCACAGAGAACATTCTCCCAATAAATAAATAATTTTGAATGGACTCGGTGATCTATTGTGTTGAACCGGAGATAGGTTTTAAAATGCATTATCGGTGATGGAATCGGTTAGAGTCAATTCTGATTCAAATCGGCCTGAATCAGGAATCAATTAAGGAATCACCATCCCAATTCCGATTCACGCTCTAGTGATTAAGATTAGTGGAAATTGGGATCGGTGTCCAATTTCATTACGAATTGGCTGATTCACCATCTGATTCTTTGTATTTGAAACCCTGACCGAAGACTCACTCAGATCGGACGGTCACTGAGAATTGGCAGATTCACCGATCATTCATTCATATTCAATTGACCGATATCGGCCAAGGTCAGTCCCAAAATTAGACCAATTTGGCAAGGTATTCTTGGATCGTTTCCTAGATCGGTCAACTCGGTTGGATCGGCCTATCTAATCGGATATTTGTCATTTTTTGTTATTTTGACCAATCCGTACCGATTTGCAATATTTTAGACCAATCTAATCCCAATACATTAAAACATTTTGGTCATTTTTGAGCGATTCAAACCGATTTGACCGATTCGGATCGGTATCGGCCCTTGACCGATTCCGAGTCCGATACCTGGATTACGAACCTTGCTCCAACCTATAGCTTTTGTTGGCGACACACTCTTTCATTCACTATCTAAAATCAGGCTTATTTGATCAGTAAGCACACGAATTAGAACACTTAAGAAGTAAATACTACGCAGTACTGCACTACTGCTCAAAGCTTAAGCGTTCCTCCTGATTCTGTGGAGCAAGAACAATCGCTTCTGTCTCTCTCTAGGGACTGGGAAGTATCCTTCTCTCTCTCTCTCTCTCTCTGTTGTTTGTGTGTATAAGTGACCCAAAATGCTAGCCAGTGCAAGGTGAACGTTGGTCTACATGGAGTTAGAAGATTTGAATTGAACACATCCCGCCCTCCATGCCTTGTTTTACATGGGTGTGAATGCAGCCTCCGTACTTAACCGTCTCCTTCAGAAGAACACCCAGAGAACCAAAACACCACCCACCAATTCTATTGCCGTTACCAAGTCCATTAAAGCTCACCTCCAATCTGGTAGCCTCAAAAAAGCCGTCTCAACCCTCTTTGCTTCTCCTGTACCTGTCCCTTTTTATATTTACGGTCGTCTCTTCAAAATATGCTCTTCCAGTCTTGCAATTGTTGAAGTCCGAAAGGTTGAATCCCATCTTGTAACTTTCCATCTCCACCCACCAATCTTTCTTCTCAATCGAGCTATTGAAGCTTACGGAAAGTGTGGTTGTTTGAAGGATGCAAGGGAACTGTTCGAAGAAATGCCTCAAAGAGATGGTGGGTCATGGAATGCGATAATCACTGCATATTCACAAGGCGACTTTGCTGAGAAGGCATTAACAATGTTCTCCCGTATGAATAAGTTGGGAGTTGCTGCTAACGAAATCACCTTTGCTAGTGTTCTTGGGTCTTGTGCTGTGATTTTATCTTTGTTTCTTTCCAGGCAAGTGCATGGGCTTATTATAAGATATGGTCTTTGCTGGAATGTGATATTGTGCAGTTCATTGGTTGATGTTTATGGGAAATGCCGGATTATTGGTGATGCACGTAGAATGTTTGATGAGATCCCCAACCCGAATTCTGTTTCTTGGAATGTGATTGTTAGGAGATATCTTGAGATGGGTGATGAAAGGGAAGCAATAACAATGTTTTTCAAAATGGTCAAGGCAAATGTTAGGCAGTTGAATTTTACATTCTCTAATGCTCTTACTGCTTGTTCAAGTATCTCTGCACTCAACGAGGGGTATCAGATCCACGACGTTGCAATTAAGGTTGGTTTCGAAGAGGATACTGTAGTTATGAACTCGCTTATTAATATGTATGCAAAATGCGGAGGTTTGGAGGATGCTTGTCAGCTTTTTGATCAACCTGGTTCGCAAAATGTGATTTCTTGGACTTCAATTGTGTCAGGCTATGCAACAATCGGGAGGACTGCAGAGGCAAGGGAGCTCTTTAATAAGATGCCTGAAAGGAGTGTAGTCTCTTGGAATGCAATGTTGGCAGGGTATGTAAAGTTTCTTCAGTGGGAGGAAGCCTTGGATTTTGTCTTATGGATGCGCAAAACCACCAATGATATTGACCACGTGACACTCAGTTTGATCCTTAATCTGTGTGCGGGGAGTTCAGATGTTGAATTAGGGAAACAAGTTCATGGGTTTGTCTATAGGCATGGGTTCTTCTCTGATCTTTTTGTTAGCAATGGACTCCTTGACATGTATGGGAAGTGTCGGAGCTTTAGGTATTCTAGGGCTTGGTTCTTTGAGATGGGTCGTTGGCGTGATAGAGTTTCTTGGAATTCTTTAATCAGTAGTTATGCTCGTCATCATCAGAGTGAAGTAGCTATGGAAATTTTTCGGGAGATGCTATGGGAGACAACACCAAGTGAGTTCACATTTGGAACCCTCTTAGCAGCTTGTGCAAATATCTTCACACTTAAACAAGGCAAGCAAATCCATGGGTACATGATCAGGAATGGTTATGAGATTGATCTTGTTGTCAGAGGAGCTTTGGTTGACATGTACTCTAAATGCCGGTGTCTTGAATATGCCCTCAAGGTTTTTAAAGAGGCAGTTTCACAGGATGTGATCTTATGGAACTCCATGCTTTTGGGGTGTGCTCACAATGGAAGAGGTGCGGATGTTCTTGAATTGTTTGGGTTGATGCAGAAGGAAGGAATTAAAGCTGATCATGTCACGTTTCAAGGGATTTTACTTGCTTGTATTGGTGAGGGATTTGTTGATATTGGTAGGCAGTATTTCGATTCAATGAGTGATAGGTACTGTATCATACCTAGGCTAGAGCATTATGAATGCATGATTGAGCTCTTTGCTAGGTATGGTGTCATTGATGAGCTTGAGGATTTTATTAAGAGAATGCCATTTGATCCAACTGTAGAAATGTTGACTAGAATCTTCGATGCTTGTAGAGAACATGAGCATTCAAGGTTGGGAGAATGGGCTGCACAACGCCTTAATGAATTCAGACCCTTAACTCCATTTCGATTTGAGACTTTGTCTGAACCTGATTTGGGCAAGTTGTGATCATTAAATGCAGAAGCACAGGAATCTTATTAATCATGGATTTCTCTCATGAGGCTGTTATTTGATCCGGAATCTCTCTATGCAAAGCTACAGTTAATCTTCATTCTTGAAAGTTGAAACATTTTATTTCCTTGCCATTATGGAGCTGAGCATTCTTAACTTGAAGAGTGACTGAAGTCAGCTGGATATAGTCTCCACCTCTGCCAGATAGGCCAGAAGCTTTGTTAAAATTTCATATGCCTCAAGTCAAAACTTATTACTGACTTCGATGGTTTCCGAAGTATTCCCAAGATCTTCTATTTAATTATCAATTCTTTAATGCTTACTCACATACTTTCTCCTTCAATGTACCTATTATTTCTCAACAAAGAAAAAGAAGTTTTAAGTTCTTTCATGCTGTCTGGTGAAGTTAATTACAGTGCTTGATGGTTGAAAACATTACACTTCATGGGACTACATAGGAAATGGAATGGTTGATATATTGCTTTTTATTTAAGTGGAAGACTACAGAAGGATGTGGGAAAAGACCTTCGATATAAAATAAAACACACACATAACTGAAACAATGAGAAAAACAAAAGAAGTTACACCAACCTACACATGGTTGACCCTCAATTCTAATTACCATTTTCTTAACCAATAAATTGTTGACCATTAATCAGCCTGTATAAAAATTGAAGTTTAGGTTAAGCACAAAACCAAATTTGGACAGTTAGGAGAAGAACGATTGACACCTGGTATTAGAGAAACTTGGACTTCTCCCAAGGATATTCAAATGTTTCTGTGGGTCTGCTCCCCAGTACCTCCTACTAAGTGAGGAAGCTTTTGTGGAGTAACACATTGCTTGTTGGAATACGGAGTTTGTGAGAGAACTGCAACAACAGGGACTTCTAGTCTATCTAGACTTCCTAGGGAAGTCTGAGTTGATAATGGTTAGAGCAGAATGCTAGTGCTGCTATCTCCGATGCCATCAGGGGAGACCCATTTGATGACATTTTGAAAGAGTGCGGAGAAGGTGAAATGGTACCATCATCACTAGATAAGGGTTTCCTGCTGCTCCAAATCTCTTAGCCATCAAAGGCTCTAGCAGTTTTTTCCAATTCAGTTTTGAAGTTTCAATCAGGGCAGCATGGCTACTGCAAGTGCTCCTATTACTAGGAAGGAGGATGTTTTAAAAATTATGGGTGAATTCACTATAAAACTATGTTTTTGATTGATTTGGTGTTTTTTAATTTTACCAAGGTTTATGTATTTGTTTCCGATATTTCTCTTTAGAATTTGCCTGGTCAGTTTGTTTACAAAGCCTTGGTAGATCTCAGATCTCTTCAGATCTCCAGAATAGATCATATTCTCATTAATGGATGCTGGATGTTTCTGCTATCTATTCTGATTACTGGAAGTGTTCAGTTCCCCTGTACTTCTGAAGAAGTTACCTGTGTGGTCTTTTTGTTTCTCATTCGATAGCTGGTGTGATCCTGACAATGTTACAGCGGTGTTGTCATCATTGGTACAAACATGCCCATGTGGTCACTGAGAAGGCCTATTACTGTGGATTCAATAACGATGAATTCTAATACTATAATTCTTGCCATCAAAGGTAAGAGACTGTAACTTGAATGAATTACTTGTGATGTGCATTCAGAACTTCAGAATTTAATTGTTACGGCTATGGGGGTCATGAATGTAAGGGGGAAAAAGAGGAACTAATGATATATTGGAGCTCCTTTTTAATTTTCTCCGTCTTGTTTCAGTTATCCCTTCATCTCTCATGTAATGTGGTGCAAGTAGTTGGGACATGCAGGTCAAATTAAACATAATCCAAAAATCTAATGTTGTGGATCATTTTGAGGGTAATAGAAAAGAATTTCAAATTTCATCCTTATATTACCAAGAACTGTACCTTAAATATTTATTAAAAAGAAGAGCAAGAGAGTTTATTCATTACATACTTGAGTTAACAATCCATCATCTTCATCAAGAATGAATTAGTGGCCATCATGGGGAAAGGGTAGAAAACCTGCTTCCTTCATCTGGTCTGCTAGGATATTGATTACTTCATAAATTTCTTCTGTTTGACAATGGGACTTGTCTTCTGCCACAAACCAATGTCTAGCATTTCTCACTTCAATAATACTATAAGCTACTTCCTTTTTCAAACCCCTCTCCTTCATGAGTGACCTCACTCGACGTGAATCATCCCATCTCTTTGCTGCAGCATAAATGTTTGAGAGCATAACATATCTTGCAGCGTTCCAAGGTTCTAGTTCAAAGAGAGCTTCTGCAGCCCTTCTTGCAAGATCCAAGTTTCCATGGACCCGACAACCACCCAATAGTGCACCCCACATCCCGATGTGATCCGGTCCATGAGGTGCAATATTGATCAGCTCCACTGCCTCCTCAAGTCTGTTCATTCGTCCCAGCATGTCAATCAGGATTGCATAGTGGTCTGACCTTGGGCATACACCAAAGTCCTTTTCCATCAGCTCTAAGAAATGTCTTCCTTTGGATACTAAACCTGTATGGCTACATGCAGTTAACACCCCAAGAAATGTTACATGATTTGGGATTACACTTTCCTCTGTCATCTTATTGAATACCATGAGTGATTCCTCCCCATATCCATTCTGAGCAAATCCAGTGATCATTGAGTTCCAAGAGATGATATCCTTCTCAGGGATTTTCTCAAACAACCTTTTAGCTGATTTCATATCACCACACTTGGCATACATGTCAATTAAAGCATTAAATATAAACACATTGAACAGGTTACTTCTATCACCATTTCTGGTAATGCACCCATGAAGCTGTTTTCCACGTTCAATGAGCGCCAGATCTGCACAAGCACTTAATAGACCAACAAAAGTGAATGCACTAGGTGGGATACCCTCGTCCTGCATCTGCTCAAACAAATTCAATGCCTCAGCTCCCCGCCCATTTTGTGCAAGTCCTGTGATTAGAGCAGTCCACGAGATGGCATTCTTGACTGGCATCTGATTAAATATCCAATGGGCTTTTTCTAGTTGTGATGCCCTTGCATAAGCAACGACCATTGAAGTCCATGAAACAACATCCCTTTCGGCCATTCGACTGAAGACTTTGTATGAAGCATCAGGGTCACCACACTTTCCATATGCATCAATTAAAACATTGTACATTATAAGATTTATTTCCATGCCAATCACAGCCAATGCTCCATGGACCTGACGCAAGAGTTGTAGTGTTCCCAAGTTAGCACAAGTACTCACCATACTGACAAACGTGTACTTATCAATCAGCAGAGCATTATACTGTTTCTGCATCTTCTTAAAGACATCAATCGCTTGTTTGTGAGACCCATGATGGCTTAACCCTGAAATAATAGAATTATAGCTAACCAGGTTTGGTTCCGGCATTTCATCAAACAAATTCTGAGCTCTATCAAAAAGACCAAATCTACAAGAAGCAGAAATGATTGTATTCCATGAGTGCGTGTTCTTGATTGGGAGTTCATCAAAAGCATTGTGAGCACTTTCAATAGAATCGCATTTCGAGTACATGTGGATGATACGGTTAGCGAGGAAGACGTTGACATTGAGAGCAGTTTTGATTAGATGACAATGGATAAGTCTTCCCAGCTTCAGATGTCTGGTTGCGAGGCACTTCTCAATAAGGGATGCGTAGTGATGTATAGGATCAACGACTTTGGTGCTGCCGTTGAGCATTACAACTCCAACGGTAAAAGCAACTTCCAAGAGTACTGCTAAATATAACTCACCCAAAGTGTCTCAAATTTCAGTGGGACCCACCACGAGTGGGCCCTACCTAATGATACTTATTTTGCCTGGATGAACTGGAGCAATATTTTTTTGTCTTTAACCCTTAGATTCAGTTTCAGTTAGAAATTCGGAGACTCACTTTTTGTGAGAATGATTTCATAATTGTTGAAAATGGACCTTGTTCTCCATTTCTACGTTCATCTGTTGCGATCTTGCAACAGTAGCCGTTCGATCAAGCAAGGCAAGCAGCTCCATGTTCATCTGCTCAAAATGGGTCTATTGAATTCTGTGACATTCATCGGTAACTACCTACTGCAGTTGTATACGAGGTGGGGTGACTTGACTGATGCGCGGTTGTTGTTCGATGAAATGCCTCAAAGAAACTGTTTTTCATGGAATACTATGATAGAGGCCTACCTGAAATCTGGAAACAAGGAAGATTCACTTGGGTTATTTAATTCCATGCCCCACAAGAATGATTTCTCATGGACTGCAGTCATCTCAAGTCTAGTAAAATCAGGTGACCTTGATACAGCTGGAAGACTGTTCAATGAAATGCCTGTCAAAAATGGGGTTGCATGGAATTCAATGATTCATGGGTACGTACGCCATGGATATCCAGAACAAGCTCTGAGGCTCTTTAAGGATTTGTGTTCAGAGCCTGGCGAAACATCGCAAACTGATACCTTTGTTCTCGCGACAGTTATTGGTGCCTGCGCCAATGTTGCAGCCCTTGATTGGGGTAAGCAAATCCATACTCGCATTCTCATCACTGATGTGGAGTTTGATTTGGTGCTTGGGAGTTCCCTTGTTAACATGTATGGGAAATGTGGGGATTTGGATAGTGCGAGTCGTGCTTTGGAATTGATGCCGGAATCAGATGACTTCTCTGTATCATCATTGATCACTGGATATGCAAGTTGTGGTAGGTTGGGTGATGCCAGAAGAATTTTTGATAGAATAAGTAGCCCATGTGTCGTGGTGTGGAACTCCATGATCGCTGGATATGTTGCCAATAATGAAGTAGGGGAAGCAGTAGATCTCTTCACTAAGATGCGAAGAGATGGAATTCAAGCAGACACCTCTACTCTCGCCAGTGTTTTAAGTGCTTGCATTAGCATGCGCAATATTACCAATGGTAAGCAAATGCATGTTCATTGTTACAAAGTTGGGGTTATTCATGATATTATCATTTCTAGTGTTCTTGTTGACATGTACTCCAAGTGTGGAAGACCAAATGATGCTTGCAAATTCTTTGGCGAGCTGAAAAATTATGACACGGTGTTGCTCAATTCTATAATATCTTTATACTCCAGTTGTGAAAGAATCGAAGATGCAAGATGGGTCTTTGAGACAATGCCCGTTAGGAGCTTGATCTCCTGGAATTCTATGATAGTGGGCTATAGTCAAAATGGCTGTGCTGTTGAGGCTCTAAAACTTTTCTGTGAGATGCATAGGCTAGATTTAAGGATGGACAAGGTTAGCCTGGCCAGTGCAATTAGTGCTTGTGCTAGCATTTGTTCTCTGGACTTTGGCAAGCAGATCTTTGCTCGAGGCACTGTCACCGGCCTTGAGTCTGATCAGATCATCTCCACCTCCCTCATTGATCTCTACTGCAAGTGTGGTAACATTAAAGATGGAAGAAAACTGTTTGAAGAAATGACAAAAATTGATGCGGTCCCCTGGAACTCAATGTTGGTTGGTTATGCTACAAATGGTTATGGGATTGAAGCATTGAAGTTATTTGATGAGATGATATATGCTGGTGTTCGTCCTAATGGCATTACGTTCACAGGTGTATTGTCTGCCTGTGACCACTGTGGACTAGTTGAGGAGGGAAAGATATGGTTTCATTCAATGAAATGGGAGTATCAAATTGAGCCAGGGATTGAGCACTACTCATGCATGATTGACCTGTTTGCCCGTGCAGGCTTCCTTAAGGAAGCAATGGATCTCATTAACCTGATGCCATTTGAAGCGGATGCAAGCATGTGGTCATCGGTGTTGAGAGGATGTATGTCTCATGGAGATGAAGCGCTTGGGAGAAAGGTGGCACAGTATATTATTATGCTTGATTATGTTGATTCAAGTGCTTATGTGCAGCTGGCTAGCTTATATGCGACTTCTGGGGATTGGGAGAAATCTGCACAAGTTAGAAAGACGATGCAAGATAGGAGAATCAGAAAGAATCCTGGTCGCAGTTGGGTGGATAGCTGAGCAAGAAAATTTGATCAATGTGTTTGTTCTATACACCTTGAAGGGTCATGGTTCATTCTGGACTCCTATTTTTTGCTCTATTTATGCTAGCATGGCTCCCCTCCCTCTTCAACTTCCTGGCATAAGGTCCTGATTTGGTAATTTCACATTATGAATGATGAACCCTAGTTGTTCCAACTTGGGTCTATGTCTCACGTGGTGATTTGTCCCTAGTTCTTTCAGAATGTGACAGACTGGAGAATTCACTTTTCCTCTTTGAAGAGATACACATATTGGATTCAGTTGCTTTCAATTTGATTATTCAGCTGAGGGAGATCTTTGGCTCACCTTGACGGAGAACTTCAGGCCAACAGGGTTCATGCTTGGTAGCGTTCTGCGCTCTGCTTCATTCTTCTTTCCAGGAGAGCATGGGACCATAATCCATTTTGAATCTGACTCAAGTCACACTTGCTCTTGAAAGTGTAAAATCAAATCTGAGTTGATTGATCCTTCAATGAATTTTTTTTCTTATATTGGTTTCAGAGAAGACTTTGGAATGCCATGCCATGATCATGTGTTTCACTTGAAGTGGATGCATGTGTGAAGCACTAGAATTCTCTTGAATAACCTAAGTGTGGTACCATAGCCAAGTGCTTCAGTTTAGGGGTCACGAATTTGTATTTGTGGGATTTTCTTTTGAGCTTGAAACTCTTTGAAAGAGTTGGAGAGAGGATGCTGAAGTTGGACTCCTCTCTTCTTGTTGTCTAGGATGTTTTTGGGATGAAGGGTATAATTCAAGTGGAATTTGGAGAAGGCGAGTGGATGCAGAGAAGTAGGATCAGGAACCATGTCTTTGTTTTTAGGGTGAACCAAATACTGCGTCATGGAGGCAAAGCCATCTTTATCAATATTAAGATTGCTGTACCAGGATATGCTGTTCTGGAGTGTATCTATCAACAGCTCAAAATGTGGTTTCAGATAAGGGGAAGAATGAAGCAGAAAAGATAACAGGAGTTGATTATTCATGCGATTATCTGTTCTCCTCTTCTGTTTCCTTGTTACATGGATAATTGAGTATGGCAAGGCAAACCTGATGGATGATTGTGTCATGGAAGAGTCAACCTAATGTCTTGCTCAAGTTGTTATTCTATACAGAAGTTCGCAGTATTTTTATCAACATGATTATAGTGGACCCTGGGGTTTATTGTTTCACATTATTCTAAAAGGCCTTGTCAACTTTAATCTATATAATCGGGACAATCAGGGAAACGAACAGAGAACGGTGCTTTCTATGACACTTTCATGTACTCGTTTGCATGAGGGCCTTCTTGTAGTTATGAACTCATATGTCATCTTTTATGGATTAAAATTGGGGTCGGAACCGTTGCAGTATCTAAACTGAAGATTGACAGTTTCAAGCAATGCATCAGTCATTAGTAGGAATTTCTTCGAAGTAGTTTAGCATACCAAAATGGCAACCGACTTGCTTGATCATTACCATCCATACTCTTGCCTTTTCAATGCCACTGCCTACTTTTGGAGACTCAGTCATGAATGGATTTTGGATTTAACTGACAAACTTTGAACAAGCATTGCTGATTTATTTGACAATGATAACCGTCTATGATTTGGATACAGGAAAAGTTTTCAAAGGTATTCGGTGTTCTGATTCAGCTTTTCTATGGAAGAGTTGTAAATTAACAACTCAAGGATTGCATTTAGGGGGAGAAAAGATCATATTTCAAGTAGCAAATCAAGGGAAGCAAAAAAAAGAATCAGAAAAAGAACTTTCTCAGTGAGAATGGAATTTGGTTGAGCCGGTAATGTTGGCAGTGCCATTGCTATGAGGTGGTGGAATTGCATATAGAAAATGTATTTGTCTATTATAGCTTTGAGATAAAGACCAATGATCCATCTTGAGGCATGTGCAGCTAGAAACTGGATTTATCTGTTATGGCTAGAGGATGAAGACCAAGGACCCATCTTGCCCAAAAATAGTTTCTTCAAGCTCTACAAGTACTTAGAGGGGGGGTGTCTAGCAGTAAATGACTGTGGCAAAGGTTCTGTACTGGCTTTGAGTCTGATCCACAATAAAAGACAGCTCGACATTATATTAAAACTAAAGGTTTTCTATTCTGCACACAGCAGAAAACATTATGTAATCTGCACATTTGTTTGTGCCATGTGGAAGGATGATAATTGGCAATTCAGACCTTTGGATATTTAGATAACGTCCTTGATATACCAGTTGTCAAATCTTTTAACTCAAATTTATTCAAGTTTCTCTCATGTATTTCCATGCATTTTTCAGCCATCCTTGTCTTGGCATGACTCCTCCTATGGTCCTGATTTCTTCCACTGTTGGGATTCTGGTTGATTAAAAACTCAGGTCACCTTTAGATTGATTGCATTTTATTGCTTGAACTAAGTAAACCTTAGAAACCAAAGTGATACTTTGCATCTGTAATCTAACTTGAAGCTCATATTGTTTCCCCCTAGCATTGCAGAAAGAGAAGAAATGGCCTTACAATTGCTATAGTGGTGAGTAACTGAAATATGCACCACTCATGTATTCTAACACATTACTTACATAAAATTGGAAATCTTCTGTTCTGCAGGTGGGTGGGTGGGAGTTACCTGGCTTATGATGGATGAGGTAGCTAGATTTGTTTACAACTAGTAGGAATTTAAACCTTCACCTAAATTTGTATAAATTTCTATTCTTTCGGTAAAGCCGATTTTATTTAGACTCCGCAGTGGCGGGGTCCTCGTGCACTGGGTACAATACTGGAATTACCTTTTCTATGATTGCTCTACATCAGAATTAAGTTAAATAATTATAAATTAATTAAATTAACAGGATTTCCGACATTGAATATCTAAAGATAGCTTAATTTACACTTGAGAATGTCTGAAAGGGACCTTGTAAACCTGCTACTTTGGAGATGTGGAAATAGTTAGAACTTGGAATTTACTGCTACTTTGGAGATCTGGAAGTTGACAGAACTTGGAATTAACCTCTTGTTTACAAATAGAAATTAATCACTTCAGTTGCTGGAATAGAATATTCAATTCGCCATTTGCTATGAGAAATCACTCCTGTTGTAGGCAGTATATGATGGATGAAAGAAAATCAGGTAAGCTACAAGTTGGTTGCATTAACTGCTATGGCTTCAACTATCCAAAGCTTAGAAACCAAACTAATATCTCATCTGTAAACTAACTGAAGCAGAAATTATTTCAGTTCGACAATACTTTAAAAGAACTTTAGAATTTGGTTCACCAGTGATTCATTGCATTGTTAGGGTTGGGGTTGGGGTTAGGGTTGAGTGTGTCTTGTATGCTCTGAGTCCACATAATTATTGTTGAGTCTGTACTTGTAATTGGGGTGGGTTTTGGGTCCATTACATGTACGGGGTAAAATTTTAATTGTGGGGATTTTGTAAGATGGAGAGTGCCAGAGTGGTGTATAGAGTTTTTTTTCTTTTCTGATTTGATAAAAAACTCTGATTCTTTTGGGTGGATATACGCATCATGAAGAATCATGTTAAATTTCTCATATTATGATAGTTTGTTTGATTTCTTCCTGTGGTTGCTCATTTGTCCCCAACATGCATAGAATCGGAATAGAAAAATTACTGTCAAATTTTGCGTGCCCAGAAAGAAGGATAAGTGCTAGTTCATCAAAGCACACAGGAAGCAAAAGAAAAGATAAGGATAGGACTAAAGACAATTTTGTCTTGCTGAGAAAACTAATCAAGATTTTGTCATCTTTTTCTTTGGGAGGAAGAAAATTTTTTTTCTTGGACATCCTTCTTCCTCTGTTACCTAGTTCCTTCAGTCTCTGCAAAACTTTTTGAACTCTGTTTATATGAGCAATGGATCTTTTCAGCCAGAAATCTTGATATGGCAACTTACTTTGGGGCCCAAAATAAATCCATGAGTTGCTACTTCAGTCAATAATTGTCATGTGAGCTTTAGAACAAGAAAGCAAAACAAAGTGGAGTGGGTGAGAAGACAGATGAAGGGTGCTAAAGAGAAGTAGAGAACACGCATGGAGAATAAATTTTCAAGTGCGCCCAAACCAAATGGGCCCTTAAGCCAATAATATGATTTGGATTGGTCTTATTGTCTGCAACTGAAATAGGGAAAATCAATTGGCAAAGAAGTTTAGGGGTAAACCACCTATAGAAAACCTTGAGATGTTCTACCCAAAATTTGCCACTTGTAGTGATGACATGGCGTATCCAAACTATCTGGCTAATTCCATGTGGCATCCTTCTGATTAAGCAGTTGTTCAATATCTCATTCGTTTAATAGATCTCTAATAAACCAAGAGAAAATAGGAACCCAAGACCTTCTGGTAGGGTGGGGTTTTAACATTCCACATCCATTCAAAAACGAACAGGTGTTGAGTGCAGTCGTATGTGCCATTTCTTTTGTTCTCCACACCTTTTTCTTATCTTTTGTTCTCGGCACCTTTTTCTTGGACTCCAACGTACAATGCTCGACACATGTCCCACCCACTGTCATTTTCAAAGTGTATTGTAGGTATTTCTCAAAGCAAAAAGGATATGGATTGAGAGTTGCTTTCCTTTTCTTGAATGTTACGAGTTTCCGCCTCATGCCTAGAGTCCAGTTCCTCTGCACGTACGTGTAGATGATCCATTCTCCACGTGTGAAGCCTCTCTGAACTGTTTATACGAAGTGTACCACGTCCATGTGTTAACAATCCCAAGCATGGTTATAAGAATCAGTATCGAATTGGCCAATATCAACCAATATCAATTCCCAATTGGTCCTAGATCAGCCAAACCAATCCAATCCATATCAAATTATAGAAAACATTGCAGGTCGATCTGTACCAATACGGACCAATATTGGGTCGACATGGATCGATACAAGCCAATATTGTTCTTATCCGAAGTTATATGGACTGATACAATGCCAATCTTGGCCAATAGAGGGCCCGATCCTTAAAAAAGTTGTTTTTATGATCCGAGAATGAGAAATCAACCTAAAATGCATTTCAAGAATACATACCAAACATAGCCTAAGAACAGAAACAAAAAGAGAGACATTGATGAATCAATCAGTAAAACTGAGATTTTAGTATTACATTTCTTTCTTTTTCTATTTTTCATGCTTTTGAGAGAGAGAGAGAAAGAGAGATCAGTACCATGTGACATGATTGATTCAAGCAAGGCCTCCATTGATACTTCTGCAAGAGCACCTACACCTAAGGACGACATAAGAGATGAATCTGTAAACCAAGATGAAGCAAACCATGACCACCACATTTCTCCATCTACTCTCTTCCCCAAGCCCTTCTTCCCTCATCACATTCTCTGCATTCATTACACACTCACCAAGCAAGTATTCCAAACACTTCCCCTTGCCAGAAAACTCATTTATCAAAAACCCTTCAAACGGATACTTAAACAGAGATATATAATGCATAAGAACCCAATACTTAGGCATTCCACTCTTGGGTATGAAATATCCAGAAAACAAAAAGAACGAACCCATCACCCCTGAAATCACAGAATTCCCAATTATGAAATTGGGCACCAGAGCAGTGCAACAAACCACAACCGAGTTAGCCGTGTACAGAATCAACCATATCAGTAGCAGAAAATACATGAAAGCAGTGAAGCTCCGGTTCAAACCCACAAGCCAATACAGAGGAGCAGAGAACAAGAAGGCCAAGATTAGCAGAAATGGCAGAAAAACGAGCCCATTAGCAATCACATAAGATGAAACCCTATAACTCCCGCATGAGGTTTCTTTCATGAAAATCTCCCTTTCTTGAAGAAATATGGGGAGAGCTTCTGTGCAGCACGACAGCAGGAAGGTCAGTACGAATGCAAACAAACCTACCCTCTCTTCAGCACCTGAAAAATCGTCTTTGAGATTATAAAAGATGGAACCCAATACTAGCCCTACGATCAGCATCTGGATCGTTCTACAAGCGAATAGCTCCTTTGTTCGATACACGTTCTTGGAAAACCTGTGTGTGAGTATAACCGTTTCTTTCAATCTCGAATTAGCAAACCTGTAAGGAAGATCGATTCGAGCATTAGCGACGGTTTCTTGGAAAAGTTGTTGTAGGGTAGAATTACCGCTTCGAATTCGTGACGGTTGTTGTGACAGTTGTGGCAGTTGGAGTGTTTCGACGGCGTCGATAGCGAACTCAACGATGTTGACCTGAAGAGGTAACTGAAGATCCATGGACCGTAAATGGAGGCTCAGTTGGTCGACGGTGCCGTGATGTAAAACGGCGCCGTCAGCCATCATGATAATGGAGTTGAATAGCTTCACGATTCTGAACCCGGGTTGATGGATGCTCAGGATTATGGTCCGACCGCGTGTCTCGGCCATGGTTTTCAACATGTCTATGATTTGCAATGCTGAGGTGCTGTCAAGACCTGAGGTTGGCTCGTCGAGGATCAAGACGTTGGGGTCGTGAATTACATCAACGCCGATCGACACGCGCCGCCTCTCACCGCCGGAGATTCCGCGAACCAAATCATCTCCGATTCGGGTTGATGCAACGTGAGTCAAGCCGAGCTCGTCCATCAGGGACTTGACCCGGGAGTGTAAATCGGCCTGTTCGAGCTTGAGCCGGAGCTTAGCACTGAACGTAAGAGTTTCTTCAACGGTGAGGAGTGGGAAGAGGGTGTCTCTTTGGGTGACGTAGCCGGAGATTTTCTTGAAATGGGTTTTGTCGATGGGTATCTGGTTGACAAGGAATGAGCCGGTTTGAGGGGTGAGTCGACCGGCGAGGACTTCTAGAAGTGTCGACTTCCCGGCACCGCTTGGACCGACAATTGCGAGTATCTCCCATGGTTTGGCTCTGCAAGTAACGTTCTTGAGAACGTGCCGGAACTCTGGTTCGGCTCCTGTGGTTTCTTGTTCGAGCTGTTCTTCTTGTTCTTTGCTGCTGCTGATGCTGAGAACCTTAAATGGGTATCTAAATCTTCTTCTTTGGTGGGTGTAGATCTTGTAGTTGATGCCCACTGCTTCTATCTCACAGCCTTGTTTCTTCATTGAAAGTTTTCTTTCCTTGAATGTGTCTCTTTGCACTGAGCATCTTAAACTCATGAACCTGTACTTCACCTCGTCTCTCCATTAGTTCTCTCTATTCCAATAATGACCATTGTATACTTACATGGTTCACGTGAACCTTTGTCTTGCAAATTTGTTAGCAATTCCGGTTGTTTACATATAATCCACGTGCACCTTGCTGGTGGTGTACCATGAAGGGTAATTTTGGTAAATTACCCTGGCATAGAGTCCACCGTGTGACTCTAAGATACGAGTTAGAAATATATTTGTTTGAATTTAAGTTCTTTGTTCACATGTCAAGTTTCAAGTCAAAGTAATGCGAAACTGAATCGTAACTACATGAAGACCTTACCAAAATGTAAATTCGTTGCTTAATTAGGAGTGATATATATGATATGGTAGGTCAAGAGGCATTGAAATTTGGGGGTCCCATCCTGAATTTGTCTCACATGGTATTTATTGAGAAGATGGGGTTAAATTTGTCATTATAATAACACTTTTTTTTTTTTTTTTTTTTGGGTGAGAATAAAGCAGCAACACAGAAGTACGAATGGAGTTTTGGAAACATTGTTAAAACCTAGGGAAGTGAGCTGGGGGAGGCCGTGACCTGGTGGTCCCATGTAGATTCTGGCTGATATCACATAAAACACTGAAACCTTATTTGTGGCTAATATTTATCGAGAGAGATTTCTCACTGCATATGTCCCCACTACTTTATGTAAATTACCAAATAAGTCCTCTATGACCTGGATTCAATAACTTCCAAGGGATTGGGTCTTGTTTGGAGCCCGGCCCAAATAGAAGACCAGTTAAGCCAACGAACTGATTAAACCAGAAAGAATACTCACCAACATCCACTAATTTAGAGAAGAACCCAATCGCAGTCCCTGACTCAATATATCGAACCTACATTCCAAGGCCCAGGTTCAGGTAAAATAATGGGCCGGATCAAGGGTGGACCAAATCCCTAAAATGAAAAAGTCCCAATACAAGAGGGGCAAATTTTATTTTTTTGGGGGGGACGGGGGACGGAGGAAGATGAGGTGGCAATGAATCTTTCTTGTGGACAAAACCGGGTGAGGAGAAGCTTTTTTCTGTGATGGCAGAATTCCTTTGCATTGATTTGGCCACGTGGTAACCAGAGGGAATTTTGTCTGGACTTGATATGAACCTCCCGTGAACTCTGGTTAGTGGGGCCACTTGGCCCAACCTTTAGAAGAAGTCCAAATGACATTCAAACTATAGCATCCTCAAACAGAGACCAGCCCGTGACCGGTGAGCCCACTTCCACTCAAAACTCCCAACTTCTCTAATGCCCTTATACCACTCAGGACTCGTTTGTTTGCGGATTTGTTTGAGGGGTACCTACGGGGAGGAGAATTGGGGTGGAAAAGTCCTAATGTGCATTTTAAAATCCCACCCCAAATCTTATTTGATTAAGTTGGGGGGTGGAATTTACAAAAACTCAAAAAATAATATTAAATATTTTGTCTGCTGACGTGACATTTAAAAATCCAACCCCTATCTTATTTGGTGGGACTTTGATTACTGTTAATGGGAAAAGTAAAAATCTTACCCATGTTTCCCAACCCAATACTGTGGGATCTAGTCCCACAACATTTCCACCCCATTCTAAACAGCCAACTTTTTTTTTGGGTAGTAAATAGCTCCTAATTCATAGTTATGTCAATGTAAAAATTGTCTTGTAATTAGTTTGGTTTCTTCATGTATTGATTTAGGCAACGTTTGGTATGCATTCCAATTTTGCATTCTCGGATGATAAAAAAACAGTTGTTTATATCGTCTGAGAATGCAAAATAGACCTAGAATGCATTTTTTTTGGATCTATCCTATTCAAGGGCCCACAGGCCAACTACAAGGTAAGGAGGGGAGAGAGGGGTGCTTTTTTTTGGCACAATATGCAATCTTGGATAATCGAATCCCTTGACCTCCTGGGGGCATGCACTCAACTTGCAAATGCCTCCAACCAACCGAGCTAGCAGTTGTTTGCAATGTTAATCATTATAGCAAGAATATTATAAATAGAATTTATAACATAAATAAAACATTTATTTTTGTCCAAAGAGAGGAAAGGAAACTTTTATTTCTATAATAGAAAAAGTAAATGGACTCCAGGAAGCCCATGTTCATCATCAGGAATGAGTTCGACAAAAGCAAAAGTACTGGATTTTCTTCACTGAGCCGATGCTATAAGCAAACTCTCCTCATTTGAGCTAGAATTCTTCTACTTTTTATTAGAATTGTTATGTGCATCTGAGGAAGAGGTGGGCAGGGATCCTTTAGAGCCTGTATGACAACAAAAGAGTCAAGATTCGATAAAATTAGTTTAATGTTGATACACTACATGTGTGTGTGCCATTTTGTCCAGGAGCGTGGCTCCTGCATTAGTGTTGGAACCAATACGGGCACACACAAAAGCATCAACAAAGACACAATTTCCACCCTTCATGGAGTTGGGTGGTCATTTTGCCCTATCTATTGGGATTGAAATATAAACTTATTTCGTGCTTCCAAATACCCTAGATTATGGTGAAAATTGGAGATATATTCGAATCCAAGAATAGCAATACTGGTGGGTGGTTGAGGTGACGAGCAGGATGAGTTGGAATCAAGGTTTTAAAACATGTAATCGGTGATGGAAGCAGTCAGTGTCGATTCCAATTCGATTCAGATCAGAATCAGCTCATTCGGTCTGAAAAACCTCTACAATCGACAGATCCTAGGAATATTCCAACGATTCTGGTGTTCTTATCCAGGAATCGGCCGTATTGACTCATCAGAAATCAAGATCGATGACCGCCAAATCTGATCTGAATCGGACAACCCCCGATCTGATTCACCGATTCTAATTGAAACACTAGTTGGAATGGATTGGAGGTGGCAATAATGGTGGTCACAGGTGGTAGAATAACCCAATTTGATCGCCATAATCTATAGAATGCTAGATCAAACTTGAAATTGGAGGCTCAATTCAAGTGCATCTCTACCCACCAAAAAAAGGCTTTACAAACCTACTATTGGTTTCCGTGGCAAAGGCATTCCAAACATGGATTTGGATCCTCGCAGCCGCCTGCCCGTGCGGTCGGTGTGCAGCCTCACACAGGTAGGAGCGAAATGACCACCCTACCCACTGACCGAGCACCCTGCCCGAGTGGGATCCATGTGGAGTCCACACCCTGCCTGTGTGAGGCTGCACACCGGCCACACGGGCAGGCGGCAACAGAGGATCCAAATTGTCCAGACATTAGTGTGTGGAAAGTACTTAAGAGTTATGCTGTATGCCTATATCTGACTGTTGGATATGTAGGAAATGTTCTAGTTTGGATGCAGATTAAACCGAAACTGTGAAAGTGTTTATAAATGATTGGGTTATGGTTTCAAAATTGAGGCCGTTTAATTAAATGGTTTAAACTAAACCGGACCGTTTAACACCCTTAGGTAGGGGACTCAAACACGAGACCAGCCTAAGACTCTGCCGCTACAAATATTAGCACAAACCACCATAGCAAGCTGATGTCAGCGCACGTACACATTACACACACGTGCAGGCATGCAACAACTTACAGAAGTTAATTGATTGATTGATCAAAACTCACCAGAAGCCTCTGAAACTTCTTCATGCTTTGTCATGTGCTTTTGCTCGGTGGCTCTATGGAAGCAAAGAAAGAAAAAGTTGGATTAAAACATTACTTCTAAAAATTAATGCATAAATTTTCAAAATTAAGAAGACAGAATCATTTCAGGGAAGAGTGTACAAAATCCACTTGTTAGATTGCAAGAAATTAAAGAACATGATATATATATATATTGTATCATTATGATTGAATCCTGAAGGTTATAGCTATAGCTAACTCACCCGAAATCATGCTTGAATAATGGAATGCTGCGGACCTTGAAAGAATATTTGGAATCTTTGCCAATCTTTTCCATCTTCTCATTGAATTTTTCATCCATTCCTGCAACCTTCACAAGTTGGAGTTTAAGGAGTTTTTCAAGGTTTTGAGGCGGCTCTTTCAAATCCGGACAATGCCCAAAGGAAAGATACTCGAGCTTTTGCAGTCCATTTATTTTCCAATTCTCTAGATTTCTCAGCTGGAAAATGGACAGTGTCTTTAGCTCGGGGAAACCATCAGTATCACAGCTTATTTCCTTTACTTGGAAAGTACTATTAGCCAGGCTGAGGACCATGAGCTTAGGAACACGTTGTAGCATTGGAAGAGGATCATCTGTGAATAGATTATCCCACAAGAATAAGCAACAGCGGTTTTGGAAGCAATTTATAGCAGAGTTTAAGGCCTCAACCGAACCACCAATTCTTAATGTATCGAGATTGGTCATGGAGCGCGCCAAAGATCCCATATGTAGGGTCTCATTTATCTCACATCTTATAGATAGTGATCGGAGGAAGTTCATCTTGTCGATGGAATCACAAAACTTTTCAGAATCAGCTTCTGCTACTCTTCCAATGGAAAGTTTTCGGAGTTGGGTCCATCTTCCTAGTTCCTCTATCAAGTCAGTAGTAGCTCTCACACCTGCAAGTGTTTGGAGTTCGAGTAATCGTTCTTCTGCTGTCTCCTTTCCTAGTGGCATCTCCACAACTTCTCTTCTAAAAGAACTACAGAGATATATGTGCCGCAGTTGAGGAAGTCGGGACACGCAATGGGGCAGTGTCCTCAGTTTTGTCTCTCTTACATCCAAGGTGTGTAGCTCATTTAACTGTAACAAGGAAGCAGGAAGCTCTCTAATTCCAGTTCTCCTCAACCCCAGGTATCTCAAACGGATCAGATTCTTCAGAACAGAGGCAGGAACCTCCTTGAGGCTTGAGCCCTTCAGTCTTAGATATACTAGAAGTACTAGAGTACTCAAACTGTTTGGCAAGGTTTTGATATCTGAGCCATCGAGATCCAAGTCCAACACTCGTAAGAGTTGAAATCGACGCATAATTGAGGATGGTAACTTACTTATTCCAGAGATAATGCAAGAGCGTATGCATGGAGCATCATTTTTATCTGATGCTATTTCTTCAATGCCCTTACCCTGAATGGAAAGGAGACGCAAACTTGGGATACCTGCTGCAATTCGAGATGATCCATTGTCTGTGGCTTGAACCAAGACTCGCACATTGGATCCAATGATATCAAGCGCTACTCTGCGAATCTGATCATCAAACTTACAAGATTTCAGATCTCCTTTAACATCAACATGTCCCGGTTGAATCAATTCCCTGTTGATGAGCTCTTGTAAGTAGGCCATGGAAGTCTCTATTGCTGTTCTCTTTGAATTTTCCTCCACCAAGCCTTCAGCTACCCATAACCGAATGACCCTCTCCAATGGAATCTCAATGTCTTTGGGGAAGATACTTAACTATAAGAAGCATGATTTAAGAGGTCAAACCAATGCATCATAGCTGAGCAATATTTCTTTGAGTGTATCATCTCTAGAATATTCATCTAATCCCTCCAATTGGCTAAGACATTTTTTGCCAAAATTCGGGGTTTCTGTTTTCCCGCAGGACCCCAGCAAGCAGCCGGATCACAAAAGGCAGACCACCTGATTTTTCGGTGATCCTTCTTGCAATCCCTTCTAGCTCCAGTGGACAACTCCCGGGAGGCTCTGTGTCTGTAAACACCAGTTGGCAGAAAAGATCCCATCTTGTTTCCTCTTGCATCAAGGCCTTGAGGTGGATTTGGACATAAACTTGGTTCACCTTAGCGTCGAAGTTCCTGCGATGTGGGAAATTACTTGTGAAAACGATCCTACCATGGTTGAAACTACTTGTGAAAACGATCGGTCCAAGTGGAGCAACTTGACCACCAAAGGGGAAAGCAGGTAAGATAACACTCCCCCATATTTTAGAGTCTGAAACACCGTCAAGAACCAATAAGAATCGCTTCTTAACCAAGCATTTATTGATTGCTGATAGTAAGGTTTTTTGATCCATCGTCTCCAATGTGTAGGGAGGGGATCCAAAGTAGAATTGGCGTAACATCTCCCGAAGGATATTCTCAGGTTGGGAAGACAAAGGGTTTGAAATCCAAGCATAACAGTCGAAAAATTTCTTTACTTCCTCATTCTGGTAGACATAAGTAACCAGTCTGCTCTTCCCAATACCCTTTCTCTCAATCACACCAATCACTTTGAATTTTTTGTCTCCATAATTCAGCAACAAATCCTCAATCCTATTCACAACATCAGCATGGATAAGCGTTGCATTTGTCCCAGTCGTCATATCATACGCTGATGGCCTTACTCCATATTTTATAGAACCCAACGAGGTTGAGGAGCTCTGTTCTTCGGCTTGAGTACTCTCAGAGGCATTATCTGGAACAGATGGACTGCCGTTTGTCTGAATTTTTTGGATTTCTTCACCTAACCCAGGCAATTCCTTCAATTGCTTCTTTAAATTTCTTTGGAATATGAAGAGAATAAGCTGATGGTGGCCGAACCCCAACATTGGTGATCTCAGGCTCAGGATTAATATCATAATATAATCGACCTTGTCTTCCAAATCCTTAAGTGCTTTTCTCCAGGCTCTTACATCCTGATCTCTAAGATTCACGTTCGTGTAACTTAAACTGCGTATGATATACTCGAACTCCTTGCGCACTTCAGGGACAAGTAGACGGGGGTGGTGCAGGTAATACTCCAACTTCTGCTGTAAGAGCATGGCTGGAAGCAAATCCATCTTTGCCTCTTTGAGCTTATCAAAGGCGTTGGGAATTCAGAGTTTCAGTTCAGGTATCAGGATCACCAAATGATGAAACTCTGCCAGCAGGGAGAAAGAGAGAGACCCTGAAACCAAGGAAAACATTAAAACAAAAAAAAAATAAAGAAATCTATGTGATCATGAGCTAGCCACAAGTAGGAACACTTAAAAAGTCTTGAATCCAAACCTTATATGGATTTGTGTAGTTTTCACCCTTAGATAACATGAACACATAATGATCCATGCTCGCCATGGATCTCTGGAATTGTTTCCTATGCAGCCCTCTTGTTTGATTTTGTTTTCGTTTTTGTTTTTGGGATTCATATTTGAAAAGTTGAAAGCTGTGAAGCCTTTAATTAAAGCTCATTTGGGTTTCTTTCTTTGCAAAGAGGAAAACTTGCACACACCAAGTGTGAGTATGAGGGCCCTAGGTAGGCTTTTTACTTTTTCTTTTCTTCATTTTAAAGCAAAGAACTGAGAACAATGAAAGACAAAAGAAAATGGATCATGAAGAAGAAAAGAGACCAATGTTACAACAACCCCTAAAGTTTAATAATATGTCCAAGCAAATAAACGACTAAGAGATAACAAGTAGTAGTAGAGCATTATTCATGGCACTGAAGCAAAAAAGATTGAAGAATTTCTGGAACAAATGGGAACTCGAAATCTCAATTCTGTTAAGCTTGCTACTACAGATCATCCTTGGTCTCACTGCAAACCTTAGAAAACGAAGATCCTCAAAATTGGTGGCTTTTGTTCTGTGGATGGCTTATCTAGCTGCAGATTGGGTTGCCACTTTCTATCTAGGCATTATCTCAAGCATCCTCAATGATTCACGTCATCAATGGTATAACCCTGATTTTCTCGCTTTCTGGACACCATTCCTTCTTCTTCACTTAGGTGGCCCTGATACCATCACAGCTTTCTCCTTAGAACACAGTCAGCTCTGGTTGTGCCATCTTCTTGGCCTGATTTTTCAATTTATAGCTGTAGCTTAGATCTTCACAAGGTCACTAAAGACACAGAACAAGCTCTTTCTCCCTACAATTTTTGTGCTTGTTGCAGGTGTTCTCAAGTATGGCGAAAGGACTTGGTCACTCAAGCAGGCTAGCATGGGCGGACTCAGAAACTCTCTGATTAAGAAACGTGATGCAGGGCCTAATTACCCTGCTGTCATGGAGGATTTCTCATCTGATCTCAGGGCAGGCAACCCAGGCATGTTAACTGTCCGAAGGCAGAACCAGAATCCACCTGAGTACTCAATAGTCTTGGAAGACCCATCATCGAATTCCATTTCTATTGACCCAAAAGATCAACAAAAACTACTATATGGAGCATATCTCTTCTTTCAAACCTTCAAACGTCTCTTTGTTGATCTGATACTCACATTTCAAGATCGGCAGTTCAGCATGTCCATCTTCTCTCACTGCAATTCAACTCAAGCTTACAACATGATTGAGACTGAATTGAGCTACGCATATGACATACTCTACACAAAATCACTCGTAGTTCATACTGCCCAAGGTTACATCTTCCGTTGGATCACTTCCTCTTCAAGTCTCATTGCTTTCTGTCTCTTCTTCTATAAGCAGCAACATCATCAATTCAAGCACAAAGACATCGTTGTTTCGTATATATTACTTGCCGGGGCTTTAGTGATTGAATTTGTCTCAATCGGAATGCTGATTTTCTCAGATTGGACAGTTGTCATGTTACAAGAGGCGAAATCAAAATCAAAATCAAAATTAAAATTGAAATTGAAATGGAAATTGGCCGAATGGCTTGAGAAGCCAGTCTTCCAAATCATTTCCGCAGTCCGTCGGTTCAGCAAACACCGCTGGTCTAATCAAATGGGTCAGTACAGTTTGTTGAGCTATATAGTTTATCAGCCCAAGCACTTGAAATTGGACAAATTTCAGGATATCTTGGGGCTGAAGGAAATGTGCAATGAGTACAGTTACATCAAATACAAACCGGTAACTGACGATTTGAAGGAACTAATCTTCGGAAATCTGAAGGAAAAATCCAAAGAACAGGACAAGGGACTCAACACCCGCAAAGGCCAATGGGCAATGAAGCTTCCCAGGAACTGTTCATTGCCGGAATGGATCATCAATGCCGAATTCGATGAAAGCCTTATTATGTGGCATCTATCCACAGAAATTTGCTATAAGTTGCAGAAAAAAAAGGTGAATTCATCAATAAAAGAAGATGATTCCTCAAATCAGAAAAAAGAAGGAATGTTGCCTGATCATCGTTTAGCAAGTAAAGCTATATCACGTTATTTGTTGTATCTTCTACTTTCACGACCCATTACAATGTCTTCCATAGCAGGATTAGCGGCGATACGACATGGAGATACTTGCGAAGAAGCTAACAAGTTCTTTGAGGAAGAAAGAATGACCAGATCAAGAAGAGATAATAAGTTTTCTGAGGAAATTGATAAGTTTGAAGCTATCAAATCACTAATGATGGTGCATACTTATGTTCGAGCTCAGGAAGTGAAGGGAGACAAAAGCAAGTCCATATTATGGGATGCAGTTGAATTAGCCAGAAAATTGCAGGAATTGCCTGAAAATGAAAGGTGGGAGATTGCAAGTCATGTATGGATTGAAATGTTGTCTTATGCTGCACGTAATTGCAGAGGAAATTACCATGCTCAGACTTTAGCTGTTGGAGGAGAGCTTCTCACATTTGTGTGGCTTATGGAGGCACATTTTGGTATGGGAGGACACTATCAAATAAAATCTGGTGAGTTCAAAACCAGCTATACTGAAGTTAAATGAGCAAAGGAGCAACACAGAAATGCTTTCATTTTGAGATGCATGCTTTATGAATGTATTATCTCCAATAAAAGAAAGGCAGAAAAGAGTGTAATAATCTCATTTCTAGCTTAGAAGTGAAATAAGGTTTTTTTGTGCTTGATTAGACTTGTTCATGTGTGTTTTAGCTAATGTCATTCTTAATTATCACCCTCCTTTTGTTGGTGTTAAAACTAACCTAGGTTCTAAATCTCATTAGTTTTCGATTTTTGGTTTTGGCCCGAGATTTTTCAGGTTTCCTAAGTTTCGACCGAGATCTAATCGAAACCTGATATTTTTCTGGGGCCAAATTTTGAAATATTCTGGGTTGGTCGAAACTATCTAAATTGGGCAAAATTCGGTATTTTTCGGTCAAAACTACCAAAATTGAGCTGCTCGAACTCCTTGAAGGTCGAAATTATCAAAAAATGGTTAGAACGTGGTATTTTTCAGTCGAAATTGGTCAAAATTATTGAAATTGTGCTGGTTGAATCCATCGAAACTCATCAAAACAGGTCAAAACTTGGTAAATTTTTTTGTTCGTCAGAACTACAAAATTGGGCAGTTGAAACTCGATATTTTTTTGTTAAACTTGTCGAAACTACTGAAATATGCAAAATATGGTTGAAACTGGTCTAAACCTGGTACAATCCAATATTGACCTTAGGTTTCATCTCAAAAAGTGTCAAAACCAAAATATCTCGATCGAGACTACAAGTTTCGACTGAGATTTAGTTCCATGTTTATGAGGCCAGAGACTGGGCGGGCAGGTATTATCCATGGATCAAATTCAGGTGCAAAATAGCTGCCACTTGAAAATTATGATATACCTCTTGAGCCACAGCAGCAAATCGGCCATTAATGCACTATATATACAACCTTAATAAGTGATTCAAAGAAGACATCACAAGGGTTTCTAAAATACACTATGAAATATTTTTGCTGCATTGAACTAGTCTCAGCAAGACGGCAATTGAATACCACCTCAAGGTGATTCAGAGAAAAAACATCATAAGAATAACCCATCAAAACTTTAAGAGTAAATTACTCTGACCTCCCCTAATCTTTCTGACAATTACTCAAACCTCCCCTATCTTTCTGACAATTACTCAAACCTCTCCTATTTTTCAAACTCGGTAGATTTTTTAAACAAGCATTGGAACACTTTTATATATGTAAAATTTTAGGGCTCATGTTTTCTATGCCGCAGTGCAAGGTGCGCCCAAACACATGGACCTGTCATTCAGGGGGTAGGGTGGTCATTGCGCCCACCGCCATTGGATCTTTATCCTCTCAATTACACTACCCGTACTTGACGTCAAGAACATCTAACAGAGGAAGCAGAAATGACTATCCTATCCTCTGCCCGAATACACTGCCCAAGGTGGGATCCACGTGGGATTCACCTCCCTCTATTAGATGTACTTGACATCAAGTACGGGCAGTGTAATTGAGAGGATAAAAATTCTATGTCTGTTCGCAGCCCCGAGCAAAACATTCTCCCAAAATTTTATAAAATCAAATTTTTTGAACTGCAAATTTTCAAGTAAAATTTTACCGCTTAAACAAACAAAGCATTAGTAAAATACCTGATGTGACCAAAATTCCCTTACACCTTTCCGTTTCTTCTTTCTTCTTCTTCCTTACCCAATAACGAGTGCTGGATTTGTCCTTACTTGGATTGAATTGATTATTGTCGCCGATTTCGTCATTGGGTTGAACGATTTGAATTCCTTCTTCTTCTCTCTTGATATCCATTTGTTAAACCCTAATCTCTGGAATCTGGATTTGCCTTTCTTCTTCTTTCCCCATCAACCCGATCCCAAGACCCTTGCCCTCCACCCGATCTACTCTCATCTACCACACTGCCCTCACCCTGCTGTGTAACCCCTCCCCTGCCATCGCCCACCTCCACTACTGCCCCTGCTGCAAACCCGCTTCGGTTTCGGTTCATTATTATCTCTCTGTTGTATACTCTGGAGATGAACCATTGTCTGTGGCTTGAACCAAGACTCCCTCATTGGCCCGTGTCCCACGCAGAGAACACTGCCCCCCTCTATTTGATTTCAAGTTTTCTCACAGATGTAATTCAATATCAATGATCTAATAATATACATGAAGTTTCACACCTCCAAAAAATCATCAAAAGAATATTAGTTCCTCATATTTTTTTGTTCTTTTTATTGGCAAAAAGAGAAATTTGAGGGAGCACTGGACAAATCAAAAAAAGAAAGAAGGAGAGAGTTCATTATGAGGGAGCATGACCCCGATGTGTGTGTGGGGACAATGGGAGCTTGTGGAAGCATTAACATGGTGGGTATTTCTGTCTTTCATGGAGCCAGATGGTCCATGTGTCCCCTCTACGTCTGGACCATACTAATTAAAAATAGCAACGACAAAAAAACAGAGTCTTACTGTACAGATTTTAAACGATAAAAAATTGCAAACGGATGGTCAAATAAAAAGAAAATAGAAATTGGTAGAAAACGAAAAACGGATGGTATAGGTTTAAATGTTTATATTTCAAAAAAACGAAACAAAAAAAAAAAGCATCATTCTCATATAAATTGAGGAATTTTTTTTAAAAATACATATTTCTATTTTTGATATCCGTGCATTGACCTTGAGTTGAAAATAATATCATGAAAACTGTAGCCCTTCAAGTCTTCTTTATGCCTGTGAAAGAATCAGGTCAAGAGGTCAAGAGGTCAAGAGGAGAGAGAGAGATATAACCAGCTAAGTCCAAGGTCTTAAAAAATGCCAAAAAAAAGGAGAACGTAAAAAACGTTTAAAACAGGAATGTTTGCCGTTTGCCTTTTACCGTATATTTGAGAGGCATACGACAAAACATGTTTAAAACGGAAGTTTTCAATGCATTTCTGCTAACAGACTTTGGACACAACGCGCACATTCCCGCACAAAATTATTTTTCCCAAGAAATAATTATTTATCCTCATCGGTATACTTGAATAAAGTGCAACCATTGATCACCCTTGGTATTCAAGCTTCTTCAGCTTCTTCTTGAAGTTCTTTCAAAGATTTGACTCGTCTCATAATGTACCTCCAAGTTCCAACAATAGAAACAATATGGGGCCAGTATTGAACTGTCTTCGAATGCATATGTTCTTTTCCAAAGGATGATACATCAAGAGTAGGGAAGTGATATGATCAATCACAGATTAAGTTTATTATTTCTCGAAGCTAAGGTAGAACAAATCTTAAGCGGTAACTTTGCCTAGAAGTATAGATTCAAGTGCCATTAGAATCATCATATTTTTCAATGTGCTTTGAAGATGCATTTGAGTCATGCGGAAGGTAGGCAGAAAGAGGCTTCAAATCAAGAATGCGAAGGAAAGGAGATTCCAAGATTGGATCCACGATGACATCATTTAGTACAGACTCCAAAAGCTCCTCCAAAGAAGCAACAAAAGAACTATCAGCCTTACACTGAGGGGTCATACCAGACTCAGAAATCAGAATAGGGGGAAAGAGGCATAATAAACTCTCCCTTCCACAGGAAGGAATTGAAGGTTGCTCTCGATTAATTTAAAAGTATCTTGTGTCTTTCCTCCCTTTAATATGAGATTATGAGTATATATGCAACCCTTTATGTGACCACATTGCACTTCCAGCTAGCCTTCCCCTTTCCAAGCTTCCTTGCCGATGGGTTGTGCTAAAGCCATGGCTTCAATAATTGTGCACTCTTTTTATCTCTTCCACATTTTGTTTTTTGGGTCTATCCTATTCAAGGGCTCATGGGCCAACTACAAGCTACAACTATGGGGGGAGGAGGGGGGGGGGGGGGAAGATAGAGAATAGTTGTAAAGCTAGAGAGAGAGAGAGAGAGAGAGAGAGAAAACATTCTCCTACACATAACAATATGGGGAAGAGTTTTCTGTCAAGAAGCATGGCCCCTATAGTCAGTGGGAGCATGCACTGAAGCATCTAACAAGGGCGAGATTTTGGATTTTCATTGGGCCAGGACAGTCATTTTTTCCCACCCTATGTCTGGGCGTAGACGCTCCGCTGCCAGACAGTTTTTTTTTCCCTAACAATATTTATATGAAACTGACTGGATGCTGGACTTAGGTTGGGTTCAATCTGGTTGGCCTAATCAATGAAGCCCAACCAACCGAGTTGTTTTTATCGTCTGAAAATGCGAAATCGACCTAAAATGCATACTAAACACAGCCTAAGAAACAGTTTGTTCATTTAGCTCAATGTGTTCTTGGGCTTGGTTTGGCCGCAGTTGGAACCAACCTGCCTGAGTTGCACATTTATGCTCTGGAGTTTTGATGGTCCTGGATCATGTTGGGCTGAGCTGTAGCCATGCTAATTGGTGGGCCAAGATCTGAACTTAATGGTCCAAGTCCAACTGCGTGACCTCTTCCAAGGAGCCCTCGCTTTAGCATCATATCGACTGGGTTGAAACCTGAAGGATCATGGCTGGGCTGGACTGGACTGGACAGGAACCTATATGGCCCAGCCCAATTTATAGTGGGCCTATACTGGCCAATCTATCCCTTCGGGTCCGTTTTTGGTTGGTAATTAGCATTTAGCAATCAGAATCGTCTTTCCTTTGGTTTCCGTCTTCAAATTCTGGAATCAGAGAATAAGGCGAGCGTGGGGCACGCATGGAGCTTCAAACAATCTTTCGCCCTGCCTCTGCAGGTATTCCTCCTGCAACTGAACCTTTTTTGTACCATTTAAGCCTTTCATTTTATTTGTTCTCTCTCTCTCTCTCTCTCTCTCTGTGTCTAAAATATTCGAGAAAGTTAGGGAGCTGACACTGAACAAACCTCAACCAACTCTATGTCAACATGACCATGAATTCCAAATGTAATTCTCCTCACTTAGCTTGCATGGATTCCTATCTTTCTTCTTCTTTTGATTAACCTGTGGGGTTGAAAGGAGGATTTGTATTGGTAGATAATAGGAGCTATTTATCCTGCAATATGTGCAATATTTTAAGTAATTAAACGGTTTTGTAGTCTGGGTTCAGATGAATTCATTGGGTGTTTCCTTCAGAATGGATGAAGGAAAACTTTCTCTTTTATTTATTTTCATTTCATATGTTTGATGGGTGTTCTTTGCTTTATGTTTCTTTTTACGGCTATCTGCAGTTTCTGGGTCTTCTTGGCTTTTTGGTTGCCATGTTCAATAACAATTTCTTAACAAGAAAAACATTTGTAACTGCGGCAGGACTTTTGCAAATTTCGATGTGCCATCAGTTATGTAAGCAGAAGAATCAGTATAGATTTTGTTTAGGAAATAAAGTGGTGGGGTTGAGAAGTTTCCACAAGCGTTTGAGGCCAGAATTAAACTATTCTTCAAAATGTGTTGGTGCTTCTAATTCTTTTTCAAGTGGTGTTAGCGAAGATCCATATGTACCCCCTTTGGATACACAACTATTTGACGCGAAAGTGATGTATTGTGTAGCTCCTGCTATGGGCCATAACCAGGTATGTATATGTTGAAATGAAGTCTGCTACTGTTGCCAATATGTTCTTAATCATAATACATTCTAGATGTTGGAAGAAAGGAATCTTATAAATTAACTAATTTAGCTGTTGAATGTACTGTACTTTTTATTTTTTTATGCCTGTTAAATATTTTCCATTATTATGAGTCATCACATGTTGGTCAAAGCCAACGCTTCTATATTTATAGTATCCAAGCTCCGCATCTTATTGGTGCAACTTGTATCCTCAACCCCAATATTCACTCACTAGTCACTAGTTCTACTGAAAACATATATGTAAAAAATTAGGCAGCATATTTGCTAGCTAGTTATGTTTCTAGATTGACTGGTTATCAGTTTCAATTTAGCATGTATTAGGTTGGGTCCTGCTCTGGTTACTTATTGAGGTGCATTAAGATCAATAATCCCAAAATCCTAATTTTAAGAGGAGAATCGTAGCAGAAAATTTCTTTCATGCCAAAGCATATCAGTGACAACTATGGAACTAATTCCGAGCGATAAAAATCCAGCAGAAACTAAACTAGCAGGATCGCAGGATAGAGAAAACAGGACCAGAATTAAGGAAAATTTTGTAGCTTCAGTTAGGAATGTCAGAGTGGTCTAAAGTTTCAGTCGATGGATCTGTTCTGCTGGTGGAATATACCTGCAAAATCTGACAGTATTCTGATAACAGAATAGGGCTCTGCGGAGAAGTCCTAGTGCTACTTGAAAAACTAATAACAGAACTGGAACAGGAATATTGACCAGTATTCTTTAATAATCAGGACCAGAGTAAACAAGATTTGAAACTAGTGAGTGAAATTTGAAGTAAAACAAACCAGTAATAGAGAGATATTGAAGAAGAATGCAATCTGAAGATTGGTCTAGAACAGGGGTACCACAGATTTGAATTAATAATGAGGAGGAAAATAAAAAGTAGAAGAGAAGAGATAGCACCTGATTGGATATGGAATTCAGAACCATAAGAAGAGAAAAAGAAGAAGAAATCAATAGGCCAGAAGAAGAGTCTTCTCCCACGTTTGCAGAGCTCAACAGCTCAAAAAATATTGAAAAAGCTTCAATTCTATTATTCAAGTCATGCTTAACTGATGAGGGTATATTACATATATAAAAACCTTTTGAAATTCCTAAACTGACTCATAAAAGGACTCCTATTCACTCTCTTATACTGACTTGATTTAAGAGACTCAAAACAGAAGTCTTGAAAGCTATTAAGTATCCTAATATAACTGAATCACTTAACTTAGCTACTAATCCCATGTATTAACTTTACCCCGACTTTGAAGGCCCAATACAACAACTAACCTATAAACAAGTGTCCTAAGGCTCATAGAACCTATCCATGGCCCAAAATCTAGCCTTCCTAAGCCCAATTGGGCAGTCTTGACTGCATCAATGATAATCTAATCTAAACGTCCATGAAGTGTGACTTGATTATTATCTGACCAATATGCCAGGACTTCCAGAACTGATGGAAACATATAAAGCTTTGTTTGTCTACCACCAGCAGTCGTGTCAAAACACCATGCTTTGCAGCTGATGTCCATGATGGCCCACTCTATTGCACTTTAGCCAATATCCTGGGAGCCCTTCCCATGTTCTAGAGAATTTCTGTGGTCAGGTTGTTCTTTCCGTAGGCCACATTTTTTGCATAATGTGAGTAAACTAGAACTTTAGACATGTACACTCCATGGAAGGGAAAGAAAATAAAAAGCAAGAGTAAATGTGCTTTCAGATTCAGTTGTTAAACTTGATGGTTTACCAGAAAAGCTTGAGATTCATTAAATCTGGGGTCTAGCTTTCAGCTAAACCAAGAAAAAATTTGCCAGTTCCTATCCAGGTGCTTAGTTTATGATGTGGTCTTAATGAGAATTGTTCTTCCCACCATTTAAAGTTTAGATAACTGCTAAATAAAATATTGAGTTGAATGGTTAAATTATCTCTTGACATTTTTTTAATAATTTTCTTCTGACATGTTATTACTTAACATTTATTGCATTTCATGGTGCTGGGGCCTTTGAAGCTTTCTGTTTTATTTATTTTCTTTTACATTCTTCGAATTATCATTAACAGGAGTCACATCCGGAATCGCACTTTAGAGTCCCTGCAATTGTGAATGCTCTTGAAAAGATGGAGCTCACTTCAAAGGTATGAAATACAAGATTCATTTAATAGTTTACTTTCTCCTTCGATGCTGTCTTTCACTTCTATTCATAAGTCTGCCTTGTCCTTCAATTATAACACTATATAGGTGTTTTGCAAACTGGTGGGAGAAAGTGTATGGAGGATCATGTTTTGATATGCTTGGTAGCCAGTCTTATATTCCTCTTTGCTCTATGTAGAAAATTAGGCATGTTCTCTTTAAATCAGTGAATATATTCTGTTCTTGTTATTCCATTTGGGCAAAAATTTACTAGTCGGACACATCTGGAGAGATTTCCTAAGTGCACCTCCTAGTCCTACCATGTGGAAGAATGATGTGGCAATTCTGATAGTTGGATATCTAGAGAATGGATTGGATTGGCCACTTGTCAAATTTCAGTCTCAAAATCAATTATATACCTTCACGTGTATTGCATACCCTCCCATGTATGTTTGTGCACCTTCTGAGTAGTCCATGCACCCTCTTGTTAGTCCTGAGTTTTTCCAGTTTTATCTTGCCACTTGGAAACATGGAACTAAATCTACGTCGAAACTGACTGAAATCTCCCAGTTTTGAACCTGGGTTTCAAACCAGGAAGGCTCAGGATCGAAACCTCTAAACAAGATCCGGCACGTCTCGGTTTTGGGCATGACCGAAACCGGCCTTGACACTGACATTTAAAACCTTGCTTGGAAAACTCTGTTTGAACTGAAACTTGACATGTGACCATGTGAGTAGGGGTCAATGGGATCTACCTATCCCCAAAATTTCAGCTTCATTGGGCATGCCACATGGTAGAACTATGTTCTCATATAGGAAACCTCCCCCTTCAATTTTGACATGGTGAAAAAAAAGATGGACCACACTGTGGCAATATCTTATTGATGTAGGAGAAAACTGGTATATGAGGTCAATAAACAAGAAAAAAACTGTTGGATTGTAGAGGCCAGAATACCATGAGGGTATTCTGGACTTTTTACTGTCTGTATTTCATGTACAGCCATGTCGGCTATGTTAGGGACAATTCTGTCCATGTATTTTTTATTCCTTATTATAACTATAGGGCTTGGGGTCTACCTTAGACTATCCAAGTATTCAGCTCTAATTCTATTCCTGTTAACATGGTATCAAAGCAGGTTTCGAATTAGGGTCTCTCCTCTCTTTTTTTTCGGCCTTCTCTTTCCCTTCTCTCTCTCTCTCTCTTCCTCCCTTTCTTCCCTTGTTTTCTCTTCTCCCAATAGGGCAGCACTGATGAGGTGATCAATAGATCAAGTTGCTGCCCTTTCTCGTCTCATTCAATGCAAGGAAAATTTTGATCGATAGGAACCTCCTCCCTGCCTGCGATATTTGAAGCTTCAAGGTTGTTGGATTGCTTCCACCTCAACCAATTGGAACCAATTCCTCTTATTGAAGATCACGAACTGCAGCAGATTTTTTGTGAACAAGTTCCTATCTTCAGCCAGCCATTGTGAAGACCTCCTTGGATCGATTTTTCCAACAATTAGGGTTTTCTCAAAACCCTGACATATATCGATCTTGGAGTTACAGATTTCTGTTGGTGCTGATATTTGAAGGACTGATCCAGTCCCTTTGGAACTCCACTCGACCAAAGTTTCAACCCCAAACAGTGTTTCTTTTGAAGGATTTTCCTCTCCATCGATTTCAGCAAAGATAGGGTTTTTTTCAAAACCCTGACAATATAGATCTAGGGGATCCCCTTATCTGTTGCTGCTGTTTTTTGGAGATTTATTTCCTCATCTTCAAGGGACTTTCTCCTTCAATTTCCGGAGTATATATTGGCCTTTCTATTGGGTTTCTCATCACACCAACTTCTCTGCGATTATGGGTGACTCAGTTACTTTGACTGCTAATTCTGTTAGTGATGACCAAGGCAAATCAGATTTTCATACCTTTCCTCCTAATCCAATCAAACTGGATGGTTCCAATTACTTGTTTTTGTCTCAGTCTGCTTCCTTTGCCATTGTTGGTTGTGGCCTTACTGACCATATTAATGGCATCAGTGTTATGCCACTTGAGACTGGTTATGCTCAAGACAGATGGCTTGCCAACAATGGGGTGCTCATGTCCTACCTCATTGGTTCCATGACTTCAGATCTTGCGCATGGGTTTCTTCTCCTTGATACATCCTCTCAGATTTGGGCTGCTTGCAAGGAGACTTACGGGCAGCTTGGCAATGATGCCCAGGTGTATGAACTAAGGAAGAAGGTCTTCACACTACTCAGGGAGAATTATTTGTCTCCAAATACTGTGCTACTTTGCGTAGCCTTTGGCAGTAATTGGACCACTTCTCTGATTATCACCCTACTACAGCTGCTGACATTACTTCATACAAGAAGCATGTGGACAAGATCAGAGTTTATGATTTTTTAGCTGGTTTGAATATGGAGTATGACCAGATTCGTGTTCAGGTGTTGGGCCATAAACCTTTTCCCACACTTGAACAATCCTATGCTTTAGTTTCCTCTTAGGAAAACCGTAGGGCTGCTATGTTGCACCCTCCTATTACTGACAGATCAGCCCTCCAGACTGCTGCCTCGGCTACTCATGCACCTGTTGGCACTTCTTCTCCTGGTGATTCTACTGTTGGCACCGTTGTTTGTGAGCACTGTCACAAACCTTATCACACCAAAGAGCAGTGTTGGAAACTTTATGGGAAACCAGCTTACTTTGAAGCTAAAAGGGCTTCCAAGAAAAAGCCAAAGAACAAAGCTCATCACATTGAGTCTGCTACCACAACCCCTGCTACTGACACTGGTCTATCCCTGGATGATCTACAGGCATTCCTATGTGTGCTAAGGTCTTCTGCTGCTGCTGCCTCTACTACATCCGCTGCTACTGCCAATTCCTCTGCTCCTTCAGGTTCACACTTTGCCCGGTCAGGTATTCTGTTTGGTGGTCACTGGGCTTCTGTAGCTTCCCATCCCTGGATCATAGATTCTGGAGCTACAGATCACATGACCGGTTCCTCTAGCCTATTCCATCGTTATTCTCCCACTTCTGGGAAAGACAAGGTCAAAGTAGCTGATGGTTCCCTTTCTTCCATATCTGGAAAAGGAATCATCAGCTGCACTTCCTCTCTTCCTTTGTCCTCTGTTTTACATATTCCTAATTTTACTACTAACCTTCTTTCCATTAGTAGTATTACTCGTGATCTTAATTGCAAAGTAACTTTTTTTTCCTTCCCATTGTGTTTTTCAGGATTTGGGCTCTGAGAAGACGATTGGATTGTACCTGTTTGAAGATGGTCATCCCTTTCCACCACCATCACCTTTTCCGCTACACTAGAACTCCTTGGTCTCTTCTGAACTTTACTAATGGCACTCTAGATTAGGTCACCCTCCATTAGGAATTTTAACATATTTATTTCCTAGTATGGTCTCTCAATGTAATAAGGATGACTTTTTTTGTGAGGCTTGTGTTTTGGCCAAACAAACACGTTCAAATTATTCTTTATCAAATAAAAGGAGTTCTTCTTGTTTTCAATTGGTGCATTCTGATGTTTGGGGTCCTAGTCGTAAAACATCTCTTTCTGGTCATCACTGGTTTGTTTCTTTTATTGACTATCACTCTAGGAACACGTGGGTGTATCTTTTGCACACAAAAAATCAGGTTTTTTCATGTTTTAAGCATTTTCATAAAATGGTCCAAACTCAGTTCCAGGCTACTCTCAAAATATTGAGAAGTAATAATGGAACAGAGTATAAAGAATCTCAATTTCAAAAATACCTGGCTGATCATGGCATTATTCACTAGACTAGTTGTGTCGATACCCCAGCCTAGGATAGTGTGGTTGAACGAAAGAACCGCCACTTGTTAGAGGTGGCCAGAGCTTTGATGTTTGCTAGACATGTTCCCTCTTAATATTGGGGAGATGCTGTTCTCACTGCAACATATCTCATCAATAGATTACCTTCTCGGGTTCTTGCATCCCATAGTCTAGCTGAAGTTTTAATGGAGAGTTCCTCCTTTGTTGTGTCTCCTAAAGTGTTTGGTTGTGTGTGTTATGCTAGAGATACAAAATCTCCAGGAAAACTTGAACCTCGAGGATTACGTTGTATTTTCTTGGGTTATTCTCTAACCCAGAAAGGTTATAAGTGTTACCATCCCCCTTCCCATCGTACTTTGGTTAGTATGGATGTTATTTTTCATGAAACCCTTTTCTATTATTCTTCACCACTTCTTCAGGAGGAGAGTTCTAGTGAATATGTGTTTTCCTTTGAGGTTCCTCCTCTTTTATTCCCTACGGCTGTTGCCTAGCCCCCTATGGCTACTGCCTAGTCCGTTACAGCTGCCTAGCTTTCTCTGGCTGTTCCCACCTCATCCGAGGGGAATCCTTTACACGGGGAGACCATGGAAAATAATAGTGTTGATGTTCCTATTCAGGGGGAGCTGACTCCAGTCCAGAGAACTATTGGTGAATTTCGGAAGAGAATAGACAACTCCAACATTATCACCTATAAAAAGGGAAGCACCAAAAGGGTGCAACTTCAATCCACTGTAGTACCAATACCCATCCAGTTGCCAGCTCAAGATCCAGACCCTTCTTCTCTTGGTAAGACCTCTTCTTCCGACCTACCTATTGCTCATCGCAAAGTTACTAGGACTTGTACTCAACATCCCATATCCCGTTTTGTTTCTTATAGTTCTCTTTCTCCTTCCTTTCGTGCATTTGCATCATCTTTTTCTTCTGTTTCTGTTCCTAAAAATTGGCAGAAAACATCTACAGATGGAAAGTGGAAGGCAACAATGTTGGAAGAAATGAGAGCATTAAAAAAAAAAATAATACGTGGGATCTTGTGGTTCTTCCTCCAGGGAAAAAACCAGTGGGATGTAAATGGGTGTTTGTGGTCAAACAGAAGGCAGATAGAACAGTGGATCGGTACAAGGCACGTCTGATTGCAAAAGACTTTACTCAGACATATGGAGTCGACTACCAGGAGACTTTCGCACCAGTTGCAAAACTTAACACAGTAAGGGTATTGTTATCTTGTGCTGTGAATCTTGGCTGGGATCTTCAACAGTTGGATGTATAGAATGTCTTCCTCCATGGAGAGCTAGAGGAAGAGGTTTATATGGACATCCGCCAGGTTTCTCTGATGATACTACCAGGGGAAAAGTTTGTAAATTGAAGCATGCTCTCTATGGGTTGAAGCAGTCACCTAAATCTTGGTTTGACAGGTTTCACAAGGCTATGGTTTCTGTGGGATACAAGCAAAGCAATGTTGATCATACCTTGTTCATCAAACGTGTTGGTGATAAGGTAACTATCCTCATAGTCTATGTTGATGATATTGTAGTGACTGGAAATGATGGTGATGAGATCAACAAATTAAAGCTCTTCCTTGGCTATGAGTTTGAAATAAAGGATCTGGGAAGTCTAAAATATTTTATAGGGATAGAGGTTGCGCGATCTTCAAAGGGATTCTTTCTTTCTTAAAGAAAATATATCCTAGAGCTATTGTCTGAGACTGGGCTGCTAGGTTGTCATCCTTCAGATACTCTTATGGAAGCTACTATAAGACTTAAGGAGAAAGAAGGTGAACCTGTTGACAAAGGTCGTTATCAACGATTGGTGGGCAAACTAATCTACCTCTCTCACACATGACCTAGACATAGCCATTGTTGTAAGTTTGGTAAGCCAGTTTATGCATGATCCTTATTCCTCTCATATGGAGGCAGTCCTTCGCATCTCACGATATTTAAAGTCTGCTCTAGGAAAAGGAATCCTTTTATCTCCCAATGGTCATCTTGAAGCTTATACTGATGTCGATTGGGCTGACTTTACTGACAGAAAATCCATTTCTGGATATTGTTCTTTTGTAGGTGGAAGCCTTGTCACATGGCGTAGCAAGAAGCAGAATGTTGTGGCAAGGTCTAGTGCCGAAGCAGAGTTTCGTGCGATAGCACAAAGAATATGTGAACTTTTGTGGCTTAGAGGATTGTTGCATCCTGCAGGATGTTGGTGTTGCTGTCCATCTTCCCATGATGCTTTATTGTGATAATAAAGTAGCCATTAGCATTGCTCATAACCCTGTCCAGCATGATTGTACTAAGCATGTGGAGGTTTAGCAATATTTCATCATAAAGAAGCTCGAAGCCGGACTCATCTGTGTTCTCTTTGTGAAGTGTGCTGATCAATTAGCTGATGTGTTCACTAAGGGGTTAAGTGGCAAAGTGTTTCTTCCTATCTTAGTCAAGTTGGGCATGCATGACATATATGCTCCAACTTGAGGGGGAGTGTTGGATTGTATGGGCCAGAATACCCACAAACCGTGTGGGTATTCTGGACTTTTTACTGTTTTTATTTCATGTACAGCCATGCTGGCTATGTTAGGGACAATGCTGTCCATTACTTTTTATTCCTTATTATAAATATATGGCTTGGGGTCTACCTTAGACTATCCAAGTATTCAGCTCTAATTCTATTCCTGTTAACAAAAACCCTTCAAGAACATCTCAGTTTTTGGGTTACTTGAGTTGAAGTGAATGCATGCTTTGAAACTACCATAGTTTAAATTCTCTCAGGCATTTGTGAATCTGCGATGCTTGTAATGTTCCTCTTTCTCGTTATAGCCCCAATCTAGATCAACAGATTAATGAAAAATTACTATACATATTCAGATTTCTAGCTAAAGTGGACTGACAGTTCTGATACAGGTTGACCTCTCTGATTCTTCATCCATTCCCAAATTCAGTTCCTAACCCAAGTGCCCTTTCCTGGTCCACGTACACACATTAGAAATGAGATCTAGAATGCAAATCTGGATCTTGATCAAGGTCAAGGCATTATCTGATCTATTTTTGGTTTGGGGTCAATTCCAACACAATCTTTTTCTTGCAAGCTCTGTTTCTAGTGCTCTTCTCTTTACTGTTCGCAGTTTGTGCTCACTCAGAACTGAAAATGAAGGGAAAAATTTAGTGATATTAAGATTATATATAATTTTTCGCATTTGTGAATCTGCGATGCTTGTAATGTTCCTCTTTCTCGTTATAGCCCCAATCTAGATCAACAGATTAATGAAAAATTACTATACATATTCAGATTCCTAGCTAAAGTGGACTGACAGTTCTGATACAGGTTGACCTCTCTGATTCTTCATCCATTCCTAAATTCAGTTCCTAACCCAAGTGCCCTTTCCTGGTCCACGTACACACATTGGAAATGAGATCTAGAATGCAAATCTGGATCTTGATCAAGGCCAAGGCATTATCTGATCTATTTTTGGTTTGGGGTCAATTCCAACACAATCTTTTTCTTTCAAGCTCTGTTTCCAGTGCTCTTCTCTTTACTGTTCGCAGTTTGTGCTCACTCAGAACTGAAAATGAAGGGAAAAATTTAGTGATATTAAGATTATATATCATTTTTCATTGGTGGTACATTGTCAAATTTATTGATAAATAGATGAGAAAGTTGCAAGAAATTGGTTATCTGTGTTTATAACTATAGTGGTTAAACTCTCTGTGTGTCAACACTACATAAGCAAGAAAGTGTACTTGGAGACAACCGTGTTGTGTTTTTATTGTTAAATATTCTACGTGAAAGTTATTTGTCAACTTATGTGAATTCGTACCACTGATTGGAACCCTTCTGGACCTATTATTTAATTCTTCTTGTTCTTTATTCTGATTTATGTATTCATTTTTTATCTTAGTACCGTGGCTCAGAGGTCATTGAACTTAAAAATTTTAGGCCTGCTTCAGTAGATGATATTGCAAGTGTTCATGCAAGGGCTTATGTATCAGGTCTTGAGAAGGTAGCCCCTTACCTTTGTTTTGGATTCTATTTTTTCTTCCTTTGTTATCAATCTTATGGAAAAGAACTACAAAAACTTTATCTGAAAGACTGAAACTGCATTGACATGGAAAATTCTCGATGTCTTTTATGATCACAATTTTCATTATGTTGTCTGGTTACCTAAATTTGTTTAAAATAATATATAGTTATTTTATTTGATACTCTGATTCGCCATACTAATTTTGGAATTTGTAACCTGAGGACATTTTTTTTTTGTCCTTGTCTGTATTGGTTCAATTTATCACATTTATTCTACTTGCTACAGTAGAACAAAGACGAAGTATATGGTGTGTAACTTCAGTTACACTAAGACGGTTCATGAGGTGGTGACTATTGATGAGGGGGAAATTCCAGAAAATGATTATTTTAGTATCTAGGATCAATCATAAATAAAGAAGGTGATATAGAGGTTGATGTTGCTCATAGAATTAAAATAGGATGGATGAAGTGGAGAGGTTGTGTGATCGGCATACTCCTTTAAAGCTTAAAAGGAAAATTTTATAGGATTGTCATACGATTGGCTATGACGTATGGTGCGAAATGTTGGGCACTTAAGAAGTGTCAAATAGATAAACTAAGTGTAGTGGAAATGAAAATGTTGAGATGGATGTGTGGCAAAACTAGGATAAGGTAAGGAATGACCATATTAGAGTTGATTTAGGAGTAGCTCCGATTCAGGATAAGCTATGAGAAAGTCATTTGAGGTGGCATGGCCATGTGCAATGGAGGCCTTGGGATGCTCCAGTACGGAGGAGCGATTTGATTCATATTCAAGATGGATTGCTCTTGTCTAGGTACACTTCATATGATCAAATTTAAGAGAAATAAAGGCATTTGTAGTACACAATTTCAACACCTAATCAGCCTGACATTAAAGGGCGTACCCAGTGCATGAGGCTCCCGCCACTGCGGGGTCTGGAGAGGGTCATAATGTACGCAACTTTACCCTTGCTACACGGAGAGATTGTTTCCCAACTCGAACCCATGACTACTAGGTCGCAATGGAGCAACCTTACCGTCGCACCAAGGCCCGCAACAGTAAGGTTGTAATGGAGCAAAACCTAATCAGCCTGATATTGTTTTACATTTATTAAAATATAATAAATAAGTTATCTAGGCACTTCATATGATCAGATTTAAGAGAAACAAATGCATCTGAATTCTGTAGTACCCAATTTCAACAACAAATCAGCCTAAAGGATTTAAGCTCAACAAGGAAAACATAAGATCACATACTGTCAAAACAACTATGACAGTGGTTGTAGTGAATACTATCTGACCATATCCGTCAGGAAGATCGTTTACAAACTGCAGAGCAAGGGCAAAAGCAATAGGAAGATCTGAATCTGATTTGATTCAGATTGTACGAACTAAAAGGACCAGGGGCAGGCCTAGATTAACCATAGGAGAAGTGGTGAGGAAAGGCATGCATAGCTTAGGACTTGTAAATATATGGCTTCAAATAGAGCTGACTGGAGAGCAAGGATCCATGTAGCCAACCCCATTTTGTTGGGACAAGGTTATATTGTTGTATTTTACGTGGTATGGTATTCTACGTTAGAAAGTATTCAAACTTGATTACTTGTGGATGGCATTTTCCTCTTTGTATGCAAATAGTTCAACTACAGGCTGTTCCTCATCACTTGGGTAGGTCTTGCAGGACATACAAACTTTTCCTTGGGATCTTAAATCTGAAGGTATAGATGCTTTTTCTTAGGAGTGGATTATCTGATGTCTTAAGTTATTGTCATTTACCTACCACTTGGACCTTATGCCTCTTATATCTGTATGTGTGAAATATACTAACCTGCCTCAAGATAAAGGATATACAGTACTCAAAGCAGGGGAGGTATGTGTAAATATCCAAAACTCACGGGTGGATCTGTAATTAGGCCTTACCTCAGGGGAGGTATGTGTAAATTTCCCATAAAAATTTAGGTCAATTGAACAAATTATATATTATGAAATTTCTCAATTGTTAAGCCATACATTCTCTTTCTGAGATTTTTTTTTTCTTGTTCCTGTTTCTTTTTTTCCAGATTTTTTAACTTCAATTCATAAGTCCTAATGCAATTAAGAATGAAGAAGTTCTGTGCTCGGCAAAATGTAAAATTTTGACATGAGTTCCCCAGAAAAAAATCTTTATGATAAATGCCAGCTGGAAAATGAAAATAAACTGAAAAAGAAAAAAGGATGGGGTTCAAACTAGGAATCTCACCATGAACCTGCAATCCATTAGTATTTTCTCCATAATTTAATCAAATCAGGCCAAATTACATAATCTTTGTCCAGTAGGGAAACTAAGAGAATTAAGATTTCTAGTGGTAGCAACGTTGAGGGTTGAGGCAATCCAACACTTCTTGAGGCAGAAGAATTAATAAATACTGTATTTGGATGCTTCTACTAGTCTTGTATCTTCATAGTCTGCTGGTATGGAGAAGATTTGATGCTCCTTACGCGGCCATACTATGGTGCTCTGACTTTCCTGCTTCATTTTTTTCTGTCATAACTATATCTAATATTCGGTTAAACCTATATTCACTATATGCTTACTGCATGTTTTGTAGGCTATGACTCGGGCATCTGACGAAGGTATTATCTTTATTGATGGATCTGGACCAACATATGCTACTTCAACTGTAAGAAACATGACTTATTTGCTTCTTTTTTTCTCTCTTGAGTTAGTGAAGTTTAGCATGCCATGTTCCTGAGCAGCACCTAATTTGTTTAGAACTTGTCAAATGATTATTAAATTAAATATAGGGAAAAGGTTCTCTAAGCCGCTTATGTAGAGTGTACTAGCACTTTAGTGTCTATCTCTCTCCTCATATGAGATACCATTTTGTTGCTCCTAATTGGTGCGCTCCTCTTTGCCACTTGCTCAAAGAACCCTCTCCCTTTAAATATAACATGAGCAGAAAAAATTGGCCAGACCACACTCACATGTCCATTTTTAAAAGAATTGATTAGAGTCTCACTGCTCAGTAAAATATTTTATTACATTGTACAATAATATTACTTTTCTGCTTACCAGTCTATCCCCATCATTTGCCCAATGATGCAGATCATAGGGAGTAGATTTGGAGGATATTCTAGAAGATCTATATGAGATTTGGAGAATATTCTAGAAGATCTAGAGAAGATTTGAGTAAGGAATGATCGTATTAGAGCTGACTTGGGAGTTGCTCCAATCAATGACAAGCTCCGAGAGAGTCGTTTAAGGTGGTATGGTCATGTTCAACGGAAGCCTAGGGACACCCCGGTAAGGAGGAGTGATTTGATTCTGATTGAAGGAGAAAAAAGAGCGAAGGGGCAGCCCTAAAATGGCCATAGGAGAAATTGTGAGGAAGGACATGCATTGTCTAGGTCTTGTACCAGGTATGACCTCGGATAGAGCCTATTGGAGGGGAAGGATCCATGTAGCAGACCCTATTTAGCTGAGATTCTCCTGACTTCCTGGACTGTACCTCTTTCCTCTTACTTTTATTTGTCACTTTTCTTTTTGTTTTTACATCATTCATTTGTCATTTTCCAATTTTCACTTCTCATCTCATTTCCCTTCCCTCTTTTTCTATCTCTTCATTCCCTTATTTTTGTCTAGTCCTCAGTCTTACCTACTTAGTTTGTTTGGATCCATTTAGCCGACCCCATTGATAAGGCTGAGTTTGTTGTTGTTGTTGTATCTAGAGGAGATTTGAGTGGGGAATATTCTCTTAAAGATATTCCAGCTACTATAGGGATTGTGGGTTTCACTTTGTGGCTTCTTTCCATTTTGTAGGGTTGGATAGATATGCTACAATCTAGCCATAGTTTCTATATTGTAATGTTCTAGATGGTTTCTATTTTGAAGGAAGACTTAAGTTGTAAGGGATCCTCCTACTGTACTAGAGGTTTCCTATTTTGTTGGTTCTATGAAGTTATAAATAAAGGAAAATGGGTTTGGATCTTTTAAGGATTGCAAAAAAAAAAAAAAAAAGTGAGTTTTGGCTTCAGCCTTGTTGGTGCAGTGGTGATGCAGTTCCAGCCCTCTTGGTGGTGATACCAATCAGACCCTCCTGTGGTGATTCAGTAGGTTGGATGTGGCGGTGATTCCATTCCCGCATGCCAGCTGGTGAAACCTTGGTCATATCCTTTTTATTTCTTCTTTCATATGTAAAAGAAAAAAAATGTTAGAAAATTCTATTATCGATTCTGATTTGTCCCTAGAGGCAATTCTGCTGCGATTGATTTCTTGTTGGCATTATTAGTTCGAGGTCGATTTTGCATTACTTAATTGACTGTATGAATGGTGCTGCAGATACCTTAGATGCAGATGATGTTAAGTAAGGCTGTTTGTGTTTATTGATTAATTGATGGTATGCTGCTATGATGTAGGTATCATGTGGAATTTGACAGTTGTATTTGGATGGGATTTTGTGAATCTGAAGAGATTCTAAAATCCAGATTCTCACTTGTCTCTAAGAATTTGGAGAAAACTCATAGATTCAAGGATTTACTAATAAACCATCCAGAATCACTGTGAAAATCCAACAATCAACTTTTGCCTAATTTCAGAATCGGGTGAGATTCATGTTAGATTTGAGAATCAGGGTGCTTGAATCCACCCGTTCTATTCTGATTCCAATCTAGAATTCATAACCAGAATCTGATCATATATGGCTAATGAATTCGGTTCAGTTATCCCTTAAAAGTAGGATTTGCAGGATCAGTAGTATCTTCAATAATGTAAAAGAAATACATAGTTTCTTGAGAAATTTACTGACCCCTCCTCTGTACTTTGCCCCAATTAAACTTTCCTCTCCTCTACTTTCAATTATTACTCCCCCCTCCCCTACAATGTATAATCTATTACAATTAGACCCAGCCCGTTAGTGTCCGTCTGTTAAGTCATGACGTGGCCAAGGAGTAAATTTTAATCCCCAACATACCCCCCCACCCCATCGTTGATGACATCACTGATCTTGCTGCCACTTCCCTCGGTGATCAAGCCGTTCTCACCATACTATTCTTCTTCTTCTTCCTCCTGCAACCCCACCCGCCCTCACCCCCTGCAACCCCCTCTTAACCATACTGTAAGTACCCATTTGAAAGATTCTACACCAGTCTTAAGGTTCAGTTCCACAAAATGATGTGTCTTGAGTCTTGACCAATAAACCAATTAAACACTAAATGCTGGTTATGAGAAGGAACAAAATCAATAGGTAGTGAAGATGAACAATAAAGCAATAGAGAGTTTCGTGCTGGAATAGATTGGCGATAGCAGAAATAGCTTGCTGCAAAGAATGAGAAGGAGATGAGAGATGAGATTAGAAAGAAAGAAGGGGTTGTGGAGAGGCCGGATGAAGCTTCTGTGCAGCACTTTCGATATGAGGATCGATCGGCACTGGTCAGAGAAGAAGCTTGAAGAGATGACGAAGAGGGATTGGAGAATTTTCAGACTGGATTTCAATATTTCCTATAAGGGATCGAGGATTCCCAGGCCTATGCAAAATTCTCCTAAGAGCAAGTTGAGTCTGGAGCTCTTGAAGGCGGTGGAGAGGGCAGGGGGCCAGATGCCCTCTCCGATTCAGATGGCTGCAAGTCCACTTGGGCTACAACAGCGAGATGTGATTGGGATTGCAGAAACGGGTTCGGGGAAGACTGCTGCTTTTGTTCTCCCTATGTTGACTTACATCTCTAGATTACCTCTTATGAGTGAGGAGAATGGGGCGGAAGGGCAAAGTAAAGTGTAATAATTGAAAGTAGAGGGGTCCAAGTGTAACAATTCAAAGTAGAGGGGAGGAAAGTTTAATTAGGGCAAAGTACAGGGGAGGGGTCAGTAAATTTCTCTAGTTTCATTAATACTAAAGAAATAAGCCTAATTTCATCATCTGCATACTTTGGCTGTGAAGATGGTGGTGTGGACTCCTGAACGGATAAAGTGGTGTAAAATAAAGATGTTTATTGTGTGCTAAGTGATTGATTAGTTAATTGCATGTTTTCCTAGTACAGGTTGATTTAGAAATTTTACGGAGGTATGGTGTCAAATTCAATGAGCCCAAAATTTAGGACCTGCAGAGTCACTAATGTCTTTAACTTATGTATAAGAAATGGCGCCTTTGTTCAGTGGTAAGAATTATGTCAGATAGCTTGAACTTTATTATGTACAGGCAAGGCATGAAGTTTCTTTTTTTTCTTTTTCCTTTTTCCGAGAAAAAATCAAATATTTTGTTAAGGTAGGGGGAGTTACCCAAACTATAGATACAAGTACATCTATGGGAGAAGTATACATTTATCACTGCATTGTTTACTTAGTTAGGGGCCTTAGGGCATAAATATGTCTAATAACCTCATCATTGCTGCCTATAAATATTCTATTACGGAAAAAAGAATTGATAATACATGCTAGATGTTTATGTACATCATTCATGATTCAAGTGATAAGATTAAAACATTAAAAATCCTTGGGGAATTTGTGCCAAATTCCATGGATCGTTAGAATCTGAAATGGGTGTTATTTAGAAAGCTCATGCATCACATATTGATAGTTGATGGATAGGGGATTGTGTTTCCCTTGGTCATGGAGTAAGTTTATATAAACTCCTGATGGGAAGAATGGTTGGTTTTTGAATTTTTAGGAAAATTGACCATTGGTTGGGTTGATCACTGAATGAGTGCACAGATTTGTGTGTACATCTTTTTGTATATTTCCCTTCTTGATTTATATAAACTCCTGATGGGAAGAATGGTTGGTTTTTGAATTTTTAGGAAAATTGACCATTGGTTGGGTTGATCACTAAATGAGTGCACAGATTTGTGTGTACATCTTTTTATATATTTCCCTTCTTGATTTTCTTACTGCTTTTGAATTGCTCATCTCAGCCCTTCCACATATCAATAATTTTGCAGGGATTGATGCCTCTGCCATTATTCTTGTAATGATTGTGTGACGTAAGATGAAAGATTAAAGTGAGTCAATTTTAGAGCACTATATGCTAGTAAAGGGATGGAAAACATCTTGTGTTAATTGAATTGCTATGATACTTACAGACAGATTTCCATCTCTTTGTCGAAGTAACTATTTTGAACCAAAAATGGAAAATGAAAAACCTTGTTACACTCCAACCTCTTTTTGAGTACTGTACTGACCAGATCTAGGTTAGTTTAGTTCCTTCTTAGATTCATACAAGCGCCTTGTGTCTAGCCATCTAATAGAGCCCCAAATTGACCTTGCTGACAGTTAGGAACCACTTTGTAACAATCAAGCCTCTCTTTAGTCCTTCACATTTCTAGCTAATTGTACTGAATATTAACCATTTATACCCTGCAGGAGTTAACGACCTGCCAATTCCAATCAATTCTGTCACTTTTTTAGCATTGCCAGGCTGGTTGATTGCAGTCCGTGAGTTCTATCAATGCAGAATGAAGACCTAGTTAAGAAATACCTGTTGAGAACAACTCTATGACACTGCAGTTAGTTTCTTATCTCTAACCACTCTCTGTGTTTCACCATCAACAGTGCCTTAGTTATAGCTGGTCAAATAAACTGGTCGAACTTAGATGTCTGGGCCAGCTTTGGTATTGACATTGGCTTCCATTTTTGCATGAATTGGGGTTTATACAGTGGTAGGATGTTGATCTATGACAGGCTGTACCCCTGAATTCTTGATGGTTTGGACCTATTCTTCGCATTTTTCTTTACATAGATGTATATAAAAAATGTGAAGAATTATGTGGTGTACTTGAGGCTTTCCAAGGTGTATGTGCCAGTTCCCGTAGCTCTCTTGATGGTCTGCTTGTTATCTGGTCCCTCAACCGCACCACCCTCTGTTTGTATCTGTGGCACAGAATGCCAAAGGCTCACAAACCGTGGTGATCTCAGGCATGCTCTCTAACAAACATTGATTATCCTGTAGCCTAGATTTGTAGTGTGCACTCCAGTGGCACACATCTCTTGGTAAGCCTTGGACCTATGATATAATCATATAACATCTGTAATGGAAGCACAAAATATCAAATTTGTTATCAGAAAAGTAACATGACAGTTTTCCATACATTTTTCTCCATTGCGCTTCCTGCAAAACATATATCATGCTATCTTTCTCTACATTTGAGCCATCAAAACCTAACTACCATTTGTTAATCTCAGTTTTGGTGATTCTGTATGAGCTTGTCTTATTGTTGACATACTGGTGCAGACATTTCAGGAGTCACTCATTGCAGCTGGAGCGGGGATTTCTTTAGTTGATTCAGTGGTGATGTCCCAACTTATATCAATAATTTTCTTGTTCAAATTCCAATCTGATATTTATCTCTTTTTCTAATCTAAAATTTATTCAGTGGTGATGTCCCAAGCTATAACTTTGTTTCTTTTATTTTTTAGTTCATTGCAAGGTTGGGTACTTTATATTTATGATGATGATAACTATAGTATATGAAAATCTAGATGCTTCTTGTGATTGTGAACCAGTCTAAGTCTTGTTTGAAATGCCCTATCTGCCGAAAGTTTGTGGGTGTGGTTTTGTTCAGGTAGCAGCATCAAAGATCAACCAAAATCCACCTGTGGGTTTTGCTTTGATAAGGCCCCCAGGTCATCATGCTATTCCAAAAGGACCAATGGGATTTTGTGTTTTTGGAAATGTTGCTGTTGCAGCTCGTTATGCTCAACGAGTTCATGGATTAAAGCGGGTTTTTATCATTGATTTTGATGTTCACCATGGGAATGGAACAAATGATGCTTTCTATGATGACCCAGATATATTCTTCCTTTCAACTCATCAGGTAAGAAAATACTTGGTTACATTGCTGTTGGTAGTTTCCGACTTTCCATAGATTATTTGTCGATGTTATCATGGTTGTTCAGCTAAATATGTTATTAATCTTACCTGCTGTTAACATATTCATTTTATTTGTGCACATGGTGGTGCCTCTTTATGCCTTCCAACATCCTAGTGATGCAATGTTATACAATGGAAATCTCAAATCTAGCATTCCTTTGTAGATTTGTTCTCAAGAAATGGATTCTGGAGGACATTGTACAAATGCATAAAATTGAAGAATAATTTGAATTATCAGGCTTTCTTCTTCTTCTTCTTCCATATTCTTACATTTATACCTGCAAGAAGTTCACTTAGCTAACAAAACATGTTTATGTGCTTGAATAGGATTATTAAGTTGAGAGATCATAAAATGAAAGAGTTGTAGCAACACAAACAGTGTTGCTTTGCATCTCAACGTATACTGCTCAGCATATCTGACACATGGTGGGTCAGTTCCCAATTTCACTTACACGAAGGCCCAGCTTCCCCTGCATGTTCTTAGTTTGAATCCGAACAGACTTTGCCACTTGGCAAAATAAAGAAAAATTAAATGGTTAGAGATACAAATCTTTGAGAGATTTGGACCTTCGAATATACAAGGAAAAGTTGCAATGGATGGTGGGCCATACGATTGATGTAGATATGGGAAAATATGCAGGCACCAGAGCCATCCTTCCCCATCTACTTACATGTTGCTTTCTTTCTCCCTATAGAATATTTTTAACTTGTAACTTTAAGGTATTAGTATAAAACTTCAACCTATTGTCCATCTCCATTCTTTTCATGGTATAATGCATTTATAACATGAATGAATGTGAAGGAACACAGTGGCTTGATCTGATTATAAATGATTGAAGATTCTGGAGAAAGCATAGGATACATTCAAGTCTTTCTCATATCAAATTTGCAAGGTTAGAGAGGAGTAACTATTCCCAGATAAGGCTTTTCTAATCAAAGTACAGAGAGGACCTTACAGGTGATTATCCATGGTTGTAGAATGGTGTATTGGGTTACTTTTGAATTTCAGTGGTGATGGAGAACTGGACCAGCAAGGTATATAGTTGTCTTGGGTTTACTTCTGGGATATTTTCACTACTTGAAACTTGGGGTTCAATTGTGTTTATTAGGGATATTATAATTTCTGTTTCCTTTATAGGGTATTTTGTAATGTTTAATTAGGGCAATATATAATTATTGGTACTAGGATGGGAAATTCTCACCGTTTTGCTTGAGGGTATTTTGTAGTTGCCTTTTGTTTCCTCAAGGCAAAAGCTACTTAATAGTTTCTTGAAAATTTATTTTTTCTGTCTTAAGTAAGCTATATCTAGCTTCTTGGGCAAGCAACACTTCTGCTATATAAGGATGTAAAACTCTTGGAGAAAGAGAGAATGGAAAGAAGAAAAGTTTGTGTTTAGTGAGAAGTTGTCACTTGAGCCCATAGGGAGCTGATCCCTTTGGAACCCTCCCCCCTTTTTGTACCATGGTAAATACTCTAATTGTTAGGTGAGAATTGAGATACTTTGGTTTGAAACTCATCAATCCTTGCAGTTTGACCTGCAAGAATTGGACATCTTGCCCACAGAGCCTAGTCAAGCGGTTGAGTGGGCAGTCTTACGCCTGGGTAGTCAACAGTGTCTCGACCCCTAAAGCATGGGATTCAGGCCAAATCGTTTGAGTAACTGAGTCGACTACGCAGTGTGCAAGCTATGCTTCATCCTTGTACTTCAGTCCTTGAAATTTAAACCTCTAGATTTTCCTACATCAAGTGGTTAAAAAAATTAGCTCAAGTTTAGGGAACTTCCCATCTTTGGGAAGAAAGTCAGCTTAGTCGACCAACTCACCCAAGGCTAAAGACATACCAACTCATGTCTCAAACAGGAGTTTGGTGCAGAGTCAATTGAACATCTTGAAACTTTAATGCTTTCTCTAAAGATGGCTATTTCCATTGAGCTTTCTGAGACATGCATGTTGATCAATCAGTATACATTCATCTACAAATGCAGGTTGGAAGCTACCCTGGGACCGGTAAGATTGATGAGATTGGTCATGGTAGAGGTGAGGGAACAACATTGAACCTGCCCTTACCAGGAGGCTCGGGTGACACTGCTATGAGATCTATTTTCGAGGAAGTCATTGTACCATGTGCCCAAAGGTTCAAGCCAGATATCATTCTCGTTTCTGCAGGGTGAGTTGCTTGTTGCCTGACATTGAAATTCTGATTAAGAATTCCTTCAACCTTCCTCATCTTTTTTAGTTCCCTTTTTTCTGGGAACCTCATGGTGGCCATATATTAATTAAACAGACTTCCAATATGTGAACTCCATAGTGCTGATTCTTGTTGAACTGGATGTATTTATACAAAAACTTTGAATTACCACTAACTGTTTTGCATGTTTCGTCCATATATATTATATGTAACTTATAATAAATGATCATTCTCAATCCCCTGTTCAGAGGCTTACATTTATTTTCAATAATTGATTCAGTTATGATGCTCATGTGTTGGATCCGCTAGCCAGCCTGCAATTTACTACAGGAACCTACTACATGCTTGCATCAAACATCAAGCAACTTGCGAAAGAGCTGTGCAAAGGCCGCTGTGTGCTTTTCCTGGAAGGTGGGTACAATCTACAATCTCTCTCATATTCTGTGGCAGACTCATTCCGGGCTTTTCTCGGTGAACCAAGCTCAGCGTCTGCGTTTGATGATCCTGCCATCCTGTATGAGGAACCTTCTAATAAGGTGAAAGAAGCAATTCAGAGAGTCAAATACATACACTCCCTTTAAACATATCTGCATATAAATCTATCCATATTTTTACTCCATTGTTTCTTATTTATTAAAGAAACGTATTATTGTTGTATTCCGATGTTTATGATTGTGTATATGGTATACTTGGTATGTGACATTGTGTATACCACATTACCTTGTCAAATTTTGTATAGTTTGAATATGTAAAAAGTACAGATCCATGAAGTGATAATCTACATTTATGTATTTGTTGTATATTTACTGTCTCAGATATGTTTTTTATTGGTCTACCTATAACTATTGCACATGCAAGGATTATTCAGTAAGAGAGGGGGAGGGGGGAAAGGGACTGGAGAACATTGGAAACATCATCAAATAGGCATGAGATTGAGCATGACATGGAGACAAAACAACCCATATCATATATTTGAGATTGGTTTAGGTATTAGATGTTTGCTCTTAATTTGATCAGAAAATTATGGCTGCAATGTTTGGTTTAGTGCTGTGCTAATAATCATCTTAAAAGTACAAGTAGATCTGTTTACTTGAACAATAAAAAGATAAATTAGTAACACATAAACTCTTTTCCTGCAGACTATTGCAAATAATTCTGCTACAATACAGTACCTCATAAGAGGTCAATAGGATATTTATTCTTATTCTTTTCAAGTCAATTAGCCTGACATCATCTCTTGAAACACCTAATGGAGAAGGGTCCGAATGATCAACTCTGCAATTAGTTGTTAGAATCAATAGGTCTTCAAATCGTTCATTTGTCTGTCTATCCCGTAGCAGTCGTCTCTATTTATTCACCCCAAGAATGAACTATCCTTTGTTTCACGGAATGGGTGAGGTCGATGGGGTATCCTATATAAACAGTTGTAAAGCCGAAGATTTATATATAAATACATACACAAAGTTCTGCTCTCCCTGTGGTTGCCGGACCTAGCCTAAGGCCTTAACCCAAAGCCAAGCCTGGTCTGACCTTGGGTTGGGATTTCTGTGCTTGAGCCTAGCCCAAGCCCAGAAATTCTTGGTTGTGCTCGGCCCAAGTTGAACCCCTACTTGGCGGTGTGGGGGGAGTCAAAAGACTTAACCCTTGGAAATCTCCTTATGCTTATATGTATAAAACTAAATTTTCTGTAAATTCAACTATTATCTTGCATTGATCTCCTGGAAGATGGTATGGATACTCATACAGTGTTGGTTGATCCAGTATTGACAGTCAAAGTTTTTACAGAGAACGACTTGATGCAATTTTAGTGCTTAATGTCACTTTCCACACATTGATATTATTGTTAGCTGTGAACTGTGGTTTGTGTGTCCTTTATAAACTCAAAAAAGCAAACTCTATGTGACATAAAACATGATTTTGCTGAAAGATTCTCCACTATGTTTTTCATTGAAACTGGCTGGCCGGACTATATTTTGGAAAAAGACAAGCATAGACATTACAACCATCCAGTAAAGATACTCCTCTTAACCATAAAAACACTACTTCTAGGCTTTCCCCCTTAAATTCTCAATTTTGATAAGACACTTCCTCATCCTTTATTTGTCAAAAATCTCTCTCAAGTGCAAGGTTTTAAAACTCAGAACTGAGTACAGATCTCGGTCTCCATCAATTCTGAGCTGAATCGGCTTATTACGATCGGACTCAGTATGCATAGAGTCGAGCTTAAACACAATTGGTCCTGATTGATTTTGAGTCGACTTAGCCGATTCAGCCAATTCCGATCTGAGTTTTGAAACCATGCTATGTTGTTGTTCTTCCTAAGCATGAGGCTGGAAGTGTATCCACATCTCTGACTGCATTCTTTATGTCTACCCACCAATACCACTCTATCCATAGATTGATCCACTCCATCAACAATCCTGAAGGTTCACTTGTGGGTGAGAAACCTGTTCAATCTATAGAGGTATCATCACAATTAATGGTTTTGTAACCTTTATTCCCCAACCTTCACAATTCAAAGTGATGCAGCTACTGAGAAGGTGATCTCCAATGTCGTGGATGTTAATCGCAGTAATCAGCAATCTATACATTCTCAACAACAAAACCATGCAATCAAACACAGTAAAACCTATCAATCATGTCAATTCTATTCGTATAGCTGAACAGTCGCACACTACTCGATCGATGTGGGACTAAATTCCCCTCCCATTCTTAGGGATGGAATGCACTCACTGCATCAACCTGCTCTGATACCATCTGACAGCGTTCAGCCTATAAACCTGAGTTTCAGGGTGGAAGGACCTTCTCAAGGTCATCATAAGCATAGTAACTGACACTACCCGACTGATGTGGATCTAAACTTTCCTTTCATTCCTGACCATGGAACACATTCATTGCATCAAAAACAAACAATCAACTTAGACCATTGTGGGCTGGTGGGTCAAGAGGAGTGTCTACCTTTAGATAGTATCATATTAGTTACATCACAATGGTCACTATGATGACTTGATTGATGCAATTACTTTGCTGATTTTTTCATGCATTGTCATCTTTGTTGGGTGTTCCATCTTCTATAGTGCATGAACCTGCACATTAATATAGCACTAATCACCAATCACAGATGCATTTCCTCCTTATTATAGGGCACTTTGCCCACTTTTCTTCTCTTTAATACCTCAAAAAATATAAATAAAATAGTTTTATGACATAGTAATCTACTTTTATATAATGAAAGAAATAAAGTGTTTAGGTTTAAAATTTTGTGGGTAAGGAAATGATGTGGGTATTTAACAATCATTGTTGCCAGTGTGGGGGGACTCTGATTACTAGGGTTTAAAGGAAGGGAAAAAGGGGAGTAGTGGAAGAAGAAAGTGAGTCTTAGGGAAAGTGAGATATATATATATATGCATAGGTAGAGCTTTTATTAATTGGCTTCATTCCTTAGCTTCCTTTACAAGTGATTGACTTGTAGTTGGTCAGCATATCACTAAATAATGGACAACTTTAACCTCTCCCCCTCCACAGGAGAAGTAATGAAATGTTGACGCATATATTGAGTGTGTGTGACATAAGCAAATTTGAGATCATCATGTGGTGGGGCCTATATAATCCAACCCTTCACTAAAGTATATGATGATCATCATCGATGATATAGCATGTTAACACCCATGATCATAACTTTTCCTTTAGTCACATGTCAAATTTCAAACCCTAATTCAATCAAAAGGTCTCCATTCTATTGATAGACATCTCCATGTATTTCTCGATATATTTTTATGGTACTTCAACCAGTACTGTGCAATCTCCCATAGTTGGATTTTCATTTGTTCTATTTTATCACATGACAAACTTTGAAAGAATTGAAACTTGACACGTTAGTAGGGGACCCACAAAATTTGAACCCTATTTGATCAGGCAATTGCCAGCTATTGGCATTTATCTTGAGCATGTGGGAAAGATTCCTACTATGGTCGTATAGGAACCTAGGTAGGTAATGTTTAATTTCACTTGTAAAAGGTAATAAATTACGACATAGGTATAATAATATGTATGTTGGATCGATATTCATAGAGGGATTGTCTGAATGACACCTCTATGAGTGTCTTTGAATCATGTAACCTTCTTTTGATTGCCCTTGTCTTATTCTCAAAAGTTCTTCTAAGTCAAGGTTGAAAAAAAGTTTCCAAAATAATTTAAAAATATATTTTATCATTATATCATTTTCAAGAGTTGCTACTGTTTTGCTCACTTTTCGATCACTAAAGACACCAATTCTACCTTATATGCCCCACCTTTAGACAAAAATAACCCTACAAAAAAGCCCTAATTGAGTGGATAGCATGAGTGCATTGACTTCGAATGATTCTTTGTTATTTCCTCTCTCTCTCCTCTCGGTCTGCCTGAAAAGAATTTCCCGTAAGAGGGACAGTTAGAACAAGATGATGATTTGCGGTTTCATCAGACAGGATAGGATCAATAAAAAAAAATGGGCGTACCCAATGCACGAGGCTCCTGCCATTGCGGGTTTTGGGGAGAGTCATAATGTATGCAACCTTACCGCTACTTTCACAAAGACACTGTTTTCAGACTCAAACTCGTGACCACTTGATCACAATGGAGCAAACTTACTGTTGTACTAAGGCCCACCCTCCCCTTGCTCACTTTTCGGATACACATTTAAAATGACAAAATTTATAAATTATTTGACACCTTAATTAACGGATGTTAATAAAAAAATATCATATATAAACAAGTCTAAGTTTTGGCGAATCATGCCCAGCACAGCCAAGCTGAGGCATATTTAGGGTATCATGATAGCCAACTTTCAATTTTGACTATCACCATAAATTTTGTCGTTTGGATGTTTTATTTTTGTGCTTTTTATAGGATAGTAGGCTGTCTCATTTTCAATGTAGGTGAGTACATTCTCTAATGGGGTGCAGTAAAATCAAATTGACTCAACTTTTAAGTCCATCATAGCATGTGTAACTCGCAAGCAAATAATTAGTCACATTTTATTAACTGTAAATGTGATTATCAATAGCTTAAACACTATTTAGTGGTGAGAAAATAATGGTATGTAAAAGAGTTAAACTACAGTACCAAGGAATCAGACATTTTAAGCTAATTTGGTACCCATAAACTAAATCAACAATACAAATTTGGAACCTAAGTCAAGTTTAAGTTTAATTGAATTAAGTCGATTAGGCTTTGGCTAAAGCTAATCCAATGACTTAATTTTTAAAAAAAAAATAATGTTAAATGCTATAATGTTGAGAATAAGAGCACTAACCTACACGACTAGTAGAGAAAAAAATTGGTAAATTAGAAATCAAAGCAAATGACACAGAGAATTGACGTGGTTCGGCTCAATGTCCATGGGATGCGATCTCCATCTTCACAGTGATAGAACTGTTAAATAGATACAAGTGTAATCAAGTTTAATTCCAAACCCAATTCCTAAGCCTTTGTACTCCTTTTCTCCCTCACAATCTCTAAAACAATGAATAATACAGTCATCTCAATTATGTAGAAAGATCGAGTTTTCCTTAAGCCATGGTGAATGAGGAATTCCTTCATTAGTGACCATCATTGTGTTTAGATGCGTGTCAAAGAAGAGTGAAGAGCATTTTGGACATTCAACATATAAGGAGGAGAAGTAATGCTGACCTTCGATTTGTCGTTGAAGGGAAATTTTCCCTTATATAGGGTTTTTAACTTATTTACAACCATTAGATTAAAGCAACATCTAATGACTGGGATAAAATACACCATTCAATGATAGGCAAACGTAGGAAACACTTTTCCTAGACTCTTAGGAAGCCAACCATAATCCTAAATGACCTTTAAGAATTTTCCAGTTGACAATTGACATGTTATAGTTGGATCTCAAAATTTATGGTCATATTGTCAACATCACCCTTGACTCGTTTGATAAGTTTTAATTCAAAGGTACTACATCAAATGCTATATATCGATGGTAAATCTTTGTCAAGATTTGGACAATCAGGGAAAAATCTATTGCATGGTGGGTCATATGATTAATTTTAATTTTAAAATTTGATTAATGCCCCCCTCCACCCACCCCCACACCCCCAACAAAAAAAAAAAAAAAAAAACTCAAAAAATATAACTTCAACTAAAATCGCCATCTTACAGGCTCTAATATCAAATCTGAAAGGGAAGTTTTCGATTAATACCCAAAAAAAATTGATTTTTTTATGAGAAAATTTCAGGAGATCTAACTTAAAATCAAGAAGAAAAACAACAAAGGCAGTGAATGGACCCTTAAATCTTTTACATCAACAGATTTCAACGAATCTATAAAAAGAGATGAAGTGAGTGATTGACACATTAATGAGTCAAGAACCCACTCAATATCGCGAACCCTATTCTCATTCACAGTTCCTAAGAGCTTTGAGGACAAGTTACAAGTTACTACTCATTTTTTTTGATAAATTATGAGGGTAATAAAATTACTACTCATTTGATGATGGTTTAATAACACATAAAATTTGTATGAGAACTCATTCTTGTTTATATAAAGCCAATAATTTAAGTCATCAATATCAGCCATTCTTGTGATTGATGATGGATAACCCATTTAGGGGAGCCTCCCCTAAATAGGGTCATGAAAAAAGATTTCCCAGACCAAGATTGTTGCCTAATGCCCAAAAAAAATGAGTGCACCTGTACAAGTTTTAAAACTTCTAGAATCCCAAAATATTTTTTAAATGATGGAGCATCTCAGCTTGTTGGGTTGGACTGGGGTTTGACCCAACCTTGAGTCCCATTAGCTAGGCCCAGGCCCAGGCCGATGCTGACTCAGGGTCTGAAAAATCCAATCCTGACCCGCCCTCAGGGTTCAGCTGGGCTGACCCTGATTGCCCTAATTAGGGAGGGGGAAGAATAATGAATGAATGGATGAAAGAACAGGAGAAAAAGGAAGAAGTCGGGCTAAGCCGGGCTGGGCTCAGCACAAGGCCTCAAACTTGACCTAACCCGGCCTTGACTCAGGGCCAGAAATTCCCAGCCGTAACCTGTCCTTAGAGCCAGGGTATCTCAGCCCAAGCTTTATTCAGGCTAGGAGGGTCAGGGCGGGTCAAACCGACAGGGCCAAACTTGCAACCCTAGTCTTTTCCTTTAGACTTAAAATAGGTTAAAAAAAATGTAGATTTGGTCTCAAACCCGGCCTTGACTCGGACTGACAGGGCCAAACTTTTTTTTTTGTTTTGGTACAAGGCTTGTTTAAGTAACTACTTCATACAACAATGTGAACTCAAAAGTTTCCATTTTGATCGGAAAAATGATCTCTTTACTCAACAGACTTCAATGTAATCTCCAATAAAAAGAGAGAATGTGAGTTAACAGACGATACATCAAAGCTGTGTTTGGTATGCATTTTAGGTCGATTTCGCATTCTTGAACAATAAAAATAACTATTTTTATAATCTGAAAATGTGAAATCGACCTAAAATATATTCCAAGAATGCATATCAAACACAGCCCCAGAGTCAAGGACCCTCCCAACATCGCCAACCCTATACCGATCAAGGCTCCTAAAACCTTTGAGGATAAGTTACAAGTCAGTAAGCACCAAGTTCCACTACCATACTACTCAATTCATGATGGTTTAATGACCCGTGAAGTTTGTGTTAGAATTCATGCTTGTTTAAAGCTGACCCCACTAGGTTTGGAGGGGTTCAATTATAATTTGCCCTCTTTTTTTTTAATGCCAAAATCTTCTTTATCAATTTAATATAGCAAGTGGTATAGAGGAGTACATCAGTGAGGTGTGATAAAATAGTATCGTACATAAGAAGACAGTAAGGTCATTTCATGTGATAAGGAAAGGAATAGACACAAAAGTGCTAGCACCCCTGCCCCAGCGGTAGCCGCTTAGAGAACCTTTTTTCTATTGTTTACTGGTATAGAAATTGCATGTCAATAATAAGGGGATATGATTGATACTAATATTTAGAGTATTCTAGATTGGATAGATCAGATTAGTCCAGAAAAGTGGGGGAAAAAAAAAATTTCATATTTAGGTTTAGGTTTCTATTCATTCTAAGGAGATGAACATGTTAGCAGATTCCCTAGCGAGGAAGACACTGTCTATATCATGTACGACAATATAACCTAATTTCACTATGTGGTTGATAGAGTTTTATACCATGTCAACTATGAGCTTGACACCAGTATGACAACCATATCTCTATTCAAATTTCTTGGTTTTAATGGTAATATTCCTATTTCATTCAAGCGGTTCATTTGATGGGCTTTCCATACATTTAAGGTGTAGATTGAAAAACTGCTATAATTGTCGGCATGTCAAGACAAATTGGTTTCAAAGTTTGGTAGGCTTTCATGCTTTCTGCAAGTCCTTTCATTGTTGTAAAAGATATAATTTCTAGAAGATTTAAACAAAAATACAAATCCTTATTGAACCAAGCCAAAATTAGCAATTTCTAGTGCACTCAATTGTTGGGGCCATCTATACATTTAGGATATTTGATGATTCATGATTCTGGAAATAATTTTGAAGGAAAATAATTCGAGTTTAATTTGTTTGACTCATTTAGAAATTTCGTCACGTACAAAAGAAGATTTTTTTTTGTTACGGTAAAATGTCGTCTAATCTGGAATGATTCAAAAATTAATCATTTATGTTTGAAAACTCCGGAAGAAAAACTCGGTCACTTTTCTTAAAATTTTATTGAAAATTTGAAAATATTTCAGAATATTCATCCAATTTTATTTTATTTTTTGTTTAAATTTTGTAAAATTCAAAAATTTTCAAACCTATAGTGTTCACAAAATATTCTCAAAGGACTGACTTTTTGGAGTCCAAATTATTTAGGCTACATTATTCGTTTCTCAAATTATTCACAAACTCTTTGTGAAACTAGAAAAAAATATGGATTTTTAAAATTTTAAGATCAATTTGGATTTGGTTTGAATCCTGGCTAAACCAAAATTTTGGCGGGATTATTCGCAAATTTGCTAACTATGGTGTAAACTGAAAACTACTTTTAAGTTCTTGTGCACTCTAAGTGAAAAGGTTGCTCAATTGGTAGGCCATCTGTACATTTAGGATAGTTGACAAATCATGATTACACCATTATGGAATAATTTAGGAGAAAATTTTGAGTTTAATTTATTTCACTAATTTAGAAATTCTGTCAAAAAAAAAAAGAATTTTAAAAATTAATGATTTAAGGTTGAAATTTTGGTTAAAAAAAAGTGTTCAATTTCCTTAAAATTATATTTTTATTTTGAAAAAGCATTTTAGAATACTCGCCTATTTTTATTTATTTTTTATTGAAATTTTTGTAAAGATTAAAAAAAATTCAAACCTAATTATTCACAAAAATATTCTCAACGACAGACTTTTTGGAGTCCAATTTATTCAAGTTTCATTATCCGTTGAGTTTCAACCACTTTGCTCAAAGCCACTGGGTTTCGTGACACACCCATTCAATTTGGGACCGTGCCTCTAATATCTTTCTTTCTATTGCATTCTATCTTATCGTATCACATTTTGTTTTCAACCCAAATTGTTCACGAATTATTTGTTAACTCCCATAAAACATGGATTTTTAAAAATTTTAAATCAATTCAAAATTGCTTCAAATTTAGATAAAAATAAAATAAAATTTTTTCCAAATTATTTGCAAATTTACTAACTATGGTGTAGACTGAAAACTACCCTAACTGTTGTGGCCTGTCAAGATGTATCACTTTCAAAGTTTGGTGGGCTTTCATCTCGATCTGTACAAACATATGCATTCTTCTAATTAAGGACACAATAATACAAATCTTTTATAAGTTAAATTAAGCTACAATGAAAAGCTAATTAAATGAAAGAAAACTAAATAACTGTCTTTTCTCTAATTCCATTTTTAACTACTTTTGAGTTTTGTGAAGGATTGAAAAAAAAAAATGAACTCTTTGCTTATTGTAATGGTGGTAGGGCATTGGTCTCTTGTCTTGAAATGACCATGACTATTAGCTTTCCAATTTGAGAAAAGTTCAAAATTAAAGATGATTTTTTGATATTTATTGTGATGGTGGTAGGGTATTGGTCTCTTGTCTTGAAATGACCATTACTACCACCATTTTAATTTTTCTGATGTCTTCTCCATAGTAGCTTCCCTACAGAAATGATGTTGTCATTGGTTCTTTGTCCTAATTAGGTAACCATTTGTACACTTCTCTCACTTGCTATGGTCAATGTTATTTTTTTATTTTTTTTAGGGGCGATATTTTTTATGCCGCAGCACAGGCTGCGCCTAGTTCACATGTGCCTACCACTCAAGGGGTAGGGTGGTCATTGCACCCACCCCCATGTGTCTGGATGCAGCCTACGCCCCCCCCCCCGGCACAAAGAACATTTTCCCTTTTTTTTTTATTACGTGAGTAATGCATGAAATTTGTATATAATACATAAAAGGGTGAGGATTTCCTCAAATGCTTGTGTGTAGTTTCGAGCGGAGGAGGAGGGTAGCATAGGAAACTTTGTCAAATAAGGAATATTTAAGACTTTTTAGAAGGGGTGCTACATTATTTCCAGTTGAGCCATGCAGTTTCAGGCCGAACACTGGTATTGTGGGGGATCTTTTCCCCAACATAAAAATTATATGTATTCCTTAAATTATGCTATTGCATTAATGTTCCTATTAGTAAGAAAATCATAAGTTGTGTATAACATACAATTAATACAAAACTATATGTGCCCATAGAATTGTACACAACACACCAAAAACTATAGGCCAAAACGACGAGCACAGAAAATAAAAACATGCACATACACACAAGAGATAAAGAAATTTATGTGGTTCAAGAAAACTTCCTTCATTCACTGAGTGAGATCAAACTTTTATTAGGATTAAGAAAAGAATACAAACCTTGCGACTTTGATTCTCAAACCCAATTGGACACCCTTCTCTCAGCCTCCTTCCTCCCATTTTGACATCTCGATCACTAATTAGATCCTCACTGTTACCCCCTTTGAAATACACCTCTCTCCTTTTATAGGACTCCTCTTTCACATACCCTTGGAATATTTCACCTCCTAGAAAGACTCCACCCAGTTGGAATAAAGATTCCCCTCTCTTTCACTCTAAGAAGATTTCACTCACTTGGAAGACTCTACCCAATTGGTACTCTTCCACTCTTGGACCACTCTACTCTCTTGGAGACTACACCTCACTTGAAGACTTCAACCACCTTGGAAGATTCCAACTCATTGGAAGACTGTACCCTCTTCCAATTACCATTAGAAGCTCCACTGTTTAACCCAACTAGATCATTAACCCAAACCATGCAACCAACTGAACCCAACAAGCATTACCTCCATCAATTCGAATTCAAATTGGATCAAATTGATTGAAAATCAGTTGGAATCGTTGAGTTTCTAATTCAAAAGTCTTATAGATCTAACTACAAAAGATAAGATTCATTGATTTTTTGTATTTTCTATATTACTAACTTAAAGAAGGGAATTTTTTTTCTTTTCAAAATTAAAGATCTAAGTACATTCATGACTGACTCCATGGTCCTTAGTTATCTAATATTAAAACACTATTGTTAATTGATTAGTTTATGTACTAACACAAGCGTAGATGGGCCCAATAAATGGATCGGACCCAACCCAAGGCAGAAATCCAGCCTTCTTGTTATGCTCTCTATGGGTTAATTAGGTCTAAACTAAAACCAATGATGTAATTCACAAGAAGGAAAAATTAAAAAACATAAAATGGGTATTATGATATCAAGGGCTTCTATTCATTAATTTGGAGGGTTGAAATTAGAGATGTAAATGAATAGCCGAAATCCATTTCTGTATCCGTGTCCGTATCCGTTTAGCACTATCTGAATCCGTTCGAAAGTTAAACGGATACGGATACGAATAGGCTATATATAACTATCCGAAAAGCTATATTTACATGTAAACGGATAAAATATTCGATCCGTATCCGTGTTCGTATCCGTTTTGCACTATCCGAATCTGTTCGAAAACTAATCGGACACGGATACAGATATAGCACTATCCGAATCGAATCCGATCCGTTTACATCCCTATTTAAAATGTTGAATATTAAACAAGTAGTGCATATGAAGCCATGAAATCTGAGATCAATTTTAGATATATTATAATATACAGAATCTCAGTGTTCCAAAAAAATCTTCCTTCCTAAGATAACTAAAAAAAATTAAGAATTCTGTTATGTGGTGATAGGGCTAAAGATTGAGTGGGGTCTAGGTTTGATCAAGAACAGTGTACACGTGGATGAATAGCAAACCATGGTAGGATTAAGTATAGCTTAATTTAATGGTAGCTCAAAGGCAACACAACAACATCATCATTATTATCTCTGTCTTCTCAAAGTTTAGAAAGAAAGAAAGAAAGAAAGAAAGAAAGATACCTAATAAGTCCTCTTCCATGGCTAAAGGAGGCTTCAACCCTAACATATCCATCCCATTATTTCAATTTTCAAAGTATCTTACCCTTTCCCTTAGCCGCCTCTTCCTCACTCCACAACGATCAACTCTAAATCTCTCTTCTCTATCCATGAATTCTGATCAAACCACCTTTTCTCTCACTCCAATCTTTTCTTAATTTCCTTCTCTTTCATTATATATATCCTCTCTTCTTCTTCTTCTTCTTCTTCTTCTTCATATTGATACTAACTAAGATGGGAGATAACCTTCCTCCTGGTTTCAGGTTCTGCCCAACTGATGAAGAACTCATAGTTCACTTTCTTTATAGTAAGGCATCAATCATACCTTGCCATCAAGACCTAATTCCTGATCTTGATCTCTATCCATACAATCCATGGGAACTTAATGGTTTGAAACTTATATATCTCTCTACTCCTCTCAATACTTGTCTTTTTTTTTCTTTCTCTTCTTTATTCTCTAATCCTTTATGATTCTATTTGACCTTATATATTGGGATATTGAGTGTAGGTAAGGCATTGCAAGGAGGAAACCAATGGTATTTCTTTAGTAGAAGAACTCCAAACCGAATTTCTACTAATGGGTATTGGAAATCAATGGGTATTGATGAACCTATAGTCTCAAATGATAGTAATAAGAAAGTGGGTATGAAGAAGTATCTTGTGTTCTACATCGGCGAAGCTCCGGCCGGGATCAAAACTAATTGGATAATGCAAGAGTATCGCCTTTCCGATTGCGGTTCAAGTGGTAGATCTCCCAAAAGAAGAGAAACTAATAAACAAGTAAGTATGGACTATATATGGATATATAAACATTTTAGTTTGTTCTCATGCAAATACTTAGGCAGTGTTTGGTATGCATTCTTGATTCTTGGAATGCATTCTAGGTCGATTTTGCATTCTTAGATGATAAAAATATATATTTATATTGTCCGAAAATGCAAAATCGACCTAGAATGCATTCCAAAAATACATACCAAACATAGCCTAATTAGTTAGTTATTAGTGAATTAATTAATATCCACTATAATGGGCAGGATTCAAGCAAATGGGTTCTTTGTCGAGCTTATGAGAGGAAAGGTGGTTCTCAAGGGGGATTTTCTGATGAAGATGATGATGGTACAGAGCTTTCATTCTTAGATGAAGTTTTCTTGTCATTAGATGACCTTGATGAAATTAGTTTTCCTAATTAAATCCAAAAATACTATGATCTAACTAAGCAACTTATTAAGATGTGTTTTTATATCCTTTTGAAGGGCTTAATCCAATTGTAACATTGTATTAATTTTCCTATTAGTATGAGAATCATAAACATTTTGCAACAAAGTTTGATCTCACTCTTTGCTTGTCTTTCCTTGCCTCTACGGCTCTACCATTCCTCCTTTAGGCTTTTTAGCTTTATTTTTGGCTTTTTTTAGCTTTTTAATTTTTTGGCCTTGTCTTCCATGGGTGCATGCTTAGGTTTGCATCTTGTCATAAATGTTGTAAGCATTCACAACTGCAAGAACAAGTTCGCCAATTAACTGTGAACCTGGCCCTGCCTAGCTAGCTTTTTTGTCTTTTTTTTTTTTAATTTTTTAAATGGTCTGATTAATCCTAGTGATTACCATAAAATCAATAGGGAACATGCTTAGTATGAAAACAAAAAATATTAATAATAATTAACATGCTTTAAAGCCTTTCCTAGGTTTCTTGTCTTTGTTGCTCATTATAAACACGTGGGAAGATGACCCACAAACACTTAATTAAAAGAGAAGAGAGTAGATACTTCTCATCACCATCAGCTGACCATCTCATCAGAAGGTCGGTTGTGGTGCTTTCATTTTGTTGCTTTTATTGATCGGATTGGAAAGTAGAGATCATCTATTCTTCCAATATCCTTTCATTAAACAGATTTGAAGTAAAATTTTGGCAGTTTGCTGTCCCAATCAGAGTGCTTCCGCTAGTATTCGGTTTTTCTCCAGTCGTGGCGGGAGCTGAGGATCTAGTCCAACAAAAACAAGGGTGTTTGGGTAATTTTATAGGCAGGTCCCTCTTGAGTTCAAAAGTAAGGTGGGGTAATTCTGTCATTTTAGTAATCAATGACATTTTTTCTTAAAAGAAATGCTTACAATAATATTAACCATTGCTTCATAAGCTCGTAACCACTACTCTTCTTAATCATCTCATCCATACATACATGTATGAGAAGGGTATATAGAGAGGTCTCTAAATTGTTTAATAAAATCTCTCTCTCTCTCTCTCTCTCTCTCAAATCAAATTGAAAACAGTTATGATTGCAGAAAAGCATGGCCGCCTTGGGCCTAACACAACTTGTTGATAAAGCTTGGTGTGTGAAATAGACAAGAAGAGGAAGTAACCGAGATGAACACGACATGCTCAAATATATATATATATAAAGGATTGTGAGTTTTAATATTTAGGGTTTACATTGGAGAAACAGAAACTAACAAAGATTGTTGGGCCACCAATGTAGCTTTTGAGAAAAGCTAAATTATGTTAAATCCATGGAACCACATCTATCTAGGTCAAGCAAGCTCTGTAACGGAGTCAACCAACACCCACATGGAAAGATGAGAAGGGAAGAATAGTAGTAGGAGGAAATCATCTTTTAGATAAAATGGATCTTCATGAGTGACAAAGTAGTGCGAATGTGCAAATGGAAATACCACTTGAGAGTTGGAAGTAACCCAAGTGAAAGGCGCCACCTATAAAGGTTGGACCACACCCCCCCCCCCCCCAAAAAAAAAAAAAACACCCACACACACTTGCACTCAGATCCACTAAGGCGCGCTGCCCATAGCGGCCTGATCGGTGCACAAATAGGGTGCGCTGCAATGGCCACCTTATCCCTACCCAAGTAAGGGTAAGTCGGTCATTGCGTTGCACCCTATTTGTGCGCTGCTCAGGCCACTACGGGCAGTGGGCCATAGACGCTCTGGATCCCACACACTTCTTCCTAGGGGTGCAAGTTTGACTGGTGAGCCCGAGCATGCCTTAAGCCCACCTTAATTCCAGTAGGGCCTGCGTGGCCTTTTCAGGCTGAAAGACGCTCCAGGGTTAAAATTCCTATGCCCGAGCTAGGATCGGGCTAGGCATGGGTTGAGGCCTTGGTTGAGCTCGATTGGGAATTTTCAAAGTTGGTTATGAGTTATGATCAATATGAGTTCAGATCTGCTACTCACATGGGGATGGGTGGGGACAGATCAGAACTCTTCATGGGGGTGTGGGACCCACGGGCCATGGAGGGGTCAGATCTGTCCCCACCTGTCCCCATATGGGTAGCTGATCCGGATTCGGAAATGCTTCATCTGGTTGGGAATTGTGTTGTTGCTATTTTTTTTTTTTCGGGTAAACGTGTTGTTGCTATTTAAATCTAACAAATAAGAAGAAATGAGAGTCTACAAATAAGAGAGAGTGATAGTAGATATTTTTTCTACCAAAAAAAAAAAAAAAAAGATAGTGGATATTTCAAAGTTGGTTATTACCCATGGAATAGCTTCAGATCCTCTAATGCCTTGGCCCTTGTGGATAGCTGCCATCGTCCTGCTATCACACTCAGGCCCGCCACGTGGTTCTTTTATCATCCAACGGTTGAGGTTTAAAACATTAAAATGAGGTTGAAAAAAACACGGTTAGATTGAGATTATCTACTTCAATCAAGAGAACCCGAGCCGACCAAAATGGTTGGTTTTCTAAAATAAACCCAAACAAAACCATCCTATTTTAGAAAACCAACCGTTTTGGTCGACTCGAATTGTTTGATTGAAGTGGGTAATCTCAATCTAACCTCTTTTTTTTTAGCCTCATTTTAATGTGATGGCGGCAGGACGATGGCAGCTACCCACAAGGGAGTTCAGATTTGCTACCCACAAGGGCCAAGGCAGTAGAGGATCTGAATCCGAATTGCTTAGTTGGCTGGGGGCAACACTTCCAATTAAAAGGTCATGAGTTCAGTCTCCTTGGGACCTACCTATCAAAAAAAGTTGGCTATTATTCCGACTAACCTAATGGTCTAATGATACAATAAGGCCAAACCCAGCCCGCCCTGAGCCTGGGCAGAAATATCAGTTGATTTCGATTCTAATCGGCCGACTCTGCCTATTCGATTCAGTTTTAAAACCATGGTGTTAACTAGAGGGTGCAACTCCTGGCGGCCCATTATGAAAATTTTCGGGCTCGAATTAGAACTACTTCGGGGTGGGCCTTAGAGTGGCCCAATAAAAAAAATTCAAGATTTTTCTCACCCAGCCGATTCAAAATCTCCGAAGCCAATGGTTAAAAAACATGAATTACAAGTTAAATAAGCATTGTCTATGCTTTACCAGCCTTACCTGTTGATTTATTAGGTAAATACATTTTCTTTTTTTAGGCTAAACCCCTCCCAACAGAAGCTTAAGCCAATTCAGGTAATTGTTAGTAATGAACAGAAAATGAGGATATAAGTCATAGGACCGAGTTTCCCTCCACCCACGGTGAATGGTATATCCCATTCACCAAGGGGAGGGAATGGGTATCAAAAGGGTATTTTGAAACATACTAAAACCCTAGGAGGGACCTGTGAACCCTAAGGATCTGTGTCCTTTGAGAGTACAGTAACTATTACAGTCTACAGGGGTATGAATATCATCCTACCAAGAAACTGATATCAAGTTATAAACATCATTCAAACAATGGATCCGGGAAAAAAAATCATTAATCACCTCAAATAAAGCTACTCAGTACAATTGCTGAAGGCCCACCATAAATATGGTTGACAGTTCAGATACTAAGCTCTAATCCAAGGATTACAACTAGAGATTCAGGATCAGATTGGACTCTGCCAATCCCAATCCCAATCCAGATTGGCAGGATCCTTACTTGATCTTGAGCCATTAGGGAATTAATATCCTACTAGAGACCAATCCTGATCTAATCCCAATACTTGAATCCTTACTCAAATACAAGAACAGAGCAGGATGCTACTGTTGTATCACTGGAAAGAAAGATATGAAACTGAAACAAGTTTGCTGTACATTATTCTAATGAATTTTCTCATCAATCATGTCAACAATAAAAGCTCATATTAATTTAGAATTTTTATACTTAAAAGCGCAAAAAGAAGCATGTCATTCAAAAAGAAAAAGGGCAGCTTGTTGAATTGCAGTAGGTAAACAATAGAACAAAGTATTATAGCAGCTAACAAGAGTTGCTTCCCAAATGCATTGGGCACATGGAGTGAATCTCCATCGAGTGCAAACGTCTCTCGTCCAGTAATACAGACTCAAAAAACAAAAAGAAACACCTTGACTCACTGATGAAGCCATTTAAATCAGCTAGAGGAATTGGTGAAAGAGGATAACTACCATTAAAGCAATCACATGGATGAAGCTGATTGTGCTTCAGTCAGAGAATCTCGAACTGCCTTCAAGAGCAAAGGCATCAACTTTTGGTTGGTGACTATAATGCCTGTGTCTAGATCCAGGAATTTACCCTTGGAGAAATCCAAAGGATTTCCTGCAGCATCTGTTACCACACCACCAGCTTCTGTAAAACATCAACAAACATAAGTCATTATATATGGAGAAAAGAGTAGTTTCACTTCCAAGGAACAATGCAATCTCAATATTCATTGCAAAGGAAGGAATTATAATGATTACAATTGGAATATGGCATGAAACACAGATTTTCTCAAGCTTTGCCAGACAGCTTTCAAAGTCATAATGTTTCCTCTAGAAGGTTTCAACTTTCGAACCTTGTTTTGAACTGTGATACCAGGCTGGTACGTTGGTGACAAGCCTGAGGCACTCGAAGTGGGTTCCTGATCCCCAGAAAAGAACAAAAGGGCGTATCTTTTATTTAACTCCAAGAATAAAATAATTAATGCACCGATATTGGAAGATATAAAACTGCAAATGGCACTGGTTGATTCAACGAATCTCAATTACAAATTTCTTGTTTCGTCTTTGTATCATCAGTCATCTTCTCCAGTCTCAACAACAACATCATTGTTATATTAAAATTTAAAAAAAAAAGGGCACATTCTCACAGACTTCAGTTGTAGAAATTTCATAAACATAACTAGGTTTCATCAAATTTCACACTCAGTAAAAGCTGAAAGTTCCAGAAGAATGATGTCAACTATTAACATCCTGAATAGACGATCTTTATTCATATGTTTCTCTTTGATTCAGAAATTAAGTCCATATTCCTTCTTCTGATATCAACATCCACATCACTGTGTCTATAAATATCTATACCATTTTAGGTTCTGGATATTAGGCCTGAAAGTCAACCACGAGTCTTCCTTCAGCTTTTTAACAGAAGAATGGCATAACAATATCCACATAGCCAATCCCAGAAGTTGGATAAGGATTTCAATGAAAAAAGACTTATCTAGTTTCAAATTCAGCTACATTTCTCAATCCATTTTCTTGATTTTCAAACCATTCTATAGTTATTTTGAAAATCTCATTTACATAAAACAGAACGTTAATCCTAGGGTCCAATTTCCCAGAGCTGAATGCTTTATTTAAACATAATTCCCCCCACCCAGGGAAAAAGCAAAAAAAAAAAAACAAAAACGGAAGCAGCAATTAAGCTGGACTTCTAATCATGCAATCTTGAGGTTGAAATGAAGAATTCTGAACAACCGAGCAACAGCCTCAAGTTCAATTCTCTAAGCATTTTATGGAAACATAAGAACTTAAATTTAGAAGCTTCTTTGAAAATTAACCTAAGTAACATGTCACAAAGGCAATAATTAATGGATCAACTCAACTAGCAGTAGCTTATTTACCTGATAAAGGAAAAATAGGTCAATCAATACTAGGTGTGTACTAGAGCTCGAATTTGCTATTTAAGAGCAGATCTCCCACATTATTATGGAGGGAGACTCACAATGTCTCATAGTTTTGATGGGGATCATGAGAAGGGAACTTGGAGATTCATGCACTTCTTTGGACATTTAAGACATTTGGGTTCCCAAGTGACCTCCTAGTTCCAATGGAGACTGCAGTGAGCAAATGATTTAGCAGACGCATTGGCGAGGCAAGGATGCTAAGGCCAAGGATGTTTTTTGTGAGCATAGGGTCTGTGAGATCGTCATTTCTGTATTTTCCTGTGCTTTGTGGGGAAGCTAGAAGCTTTTTCCAATACCGCTATATTATTTTTTCTTCTCTCAAAAAAAATCAGTTAATTAAAAAAAAAAAAAAAAAAACTAGTTGTGGATTAGTCTTTGTTGGATTGCTTCTTGTTTGTCAAGCATAAATGTCTTTCTTTTTTTGGCACAAAAGAACAAAAAGTTACTAAAAGTGATTCTATCTATCTTTTTAGGAAGGGTGAAATTGTTAACTTTAACCACCCCAATCTCTAAACCCCTTCATTTAGGGCAAGAAGCCTGCCAAGTACATTCATTTTTTTTACTTTACTGCTGAAAACTTTTAGGATTTTTTTTTAAAAAAAACCTTATTTATTTTCACTGATGTTCAGTATTTGGTACATAAATATGCTATTTAATACGTAGGTCATGCATGACTTCCCTTGAAAGGTCAAAACATCTAACCCTTGCAGGGTGTTTTACTATATTGCGAATGAAAAAACAACTAAACACAACATTATGTTTGTACAAACATGTGCAAAACCAAATAAGAAAATTTACTAAATACTCCCAACAACTTGAACAAGAAAATCACTTCCGAGTCCACATACAAAGAGTATAAAATATTATTATACTTTTCTCCCCAACTTTAAGTACTAAGTACCAAAATAGGGAATGTGAAGCAGAAATTGTTTTTAATGGATAAGTTTTTGAATATACCTGTAACTACAATGGACCCAGCTGCATGGTCCCATATCTTCTCACGATATCCTTTATGAGGAAAACGTAAGTATATCGCTCCATCTCCCCTGGATAATGCCCCATACTTTGCTTGGCTATCTATTCTAACAGGAGGTGCTTGGACACCAAGTTTCTAAGGAAAAAAAATAGCATTAGTGGCTAATCAAATACATATAAACATGAAGTAACGCATATAGAGATAGATACATCATACAAGTAAAAATCTTTAGTTTATGGTTTGAAGGGTTTGAAGACTATTAGAACAGTCCAGGCCAACAAACTCACATTAGTCCAATGTTTTTGAGTCTTGAGACCCCCCCATAGATTGGACCCGACCAAAAGATTGACTAGGAGAAAAATCAGCTTTAACAGATGATCACCACCATGTATTTTTTTTCAAGTATTCATTCGAAAAGGGAGAAACTATCCATTAAAATCTTGAAACAAACACAAAAGTAATCACCAGGATTCATGGTTTCAGGTGCAGGTTCTGGGTTGATGTGGGTAAGAGCCAGATCTGTCCAGGCCCTAAAACTAGATAAAAGGACTTGGCTAATAACAATCCTCCAACTGGCTATGGGTACATGAACACATCAGACATCAAACTATAAATAAACAATCTCAAGTTAGAAAGCATGCTGTAATTAACAATCTAGGTTCAACCATTAATATATCCAATTGAAAAACATTCAGCAACAAAAGAATGCAATTATGAGCTTTCAACAAGCCATTAAGGATGCCAATGGAAGATTTTTCATGTGTAAAAGTTTGTGGATACAAATGTTTAGACATCAGCTGAAGTTTTAATCACTAGAATAGTACCTAGTAAGCCTACCAGCCGTAATTTATTTCATATGCAAGTCCATAGTTGCCACGGCGTCTAGGCAACCCAAGGCGTTGGAGACTTGGAGGGGGTCCAGAAGAAAGTCGACCAAGGCGTTCAAGATGCCCGCCTAGGCATCGCCTTGACAACTATGTGCAAGTCCAATGAATGGTATGTAACGAACCCACAAATTTTAGAACCTGGGGGTGGGGGGGGGGAGAAGAAATAAACACTGATTTGACAGATCCAACGCATATCCCATACCAACACCCAAGTCATCCAAGATCCAACACAGGTACTTTGAGATAAAAATAAGAGTCCATTTATTCGGTAGATCCTGGTCCTCCTCTGAACATTAGACACATAGTAAGTTAAGCAGAAAGGAGGAAGAATAACAAACTAAAGGGGACATATATAGTACCTTTGCTATAGAACCAGATAAATCATGCATGGAATGCGCTGCTTCAAATGATTCAAAAAATGATGCCTCTGCAGGATTATCAATGGCACTGACATTCACCTGAAAAACAAACGTAAGCTTAAAATCATCAAAGACCCAGCGACCAACTAGAAATGAACTACTGAAACATCTCGAATGTGTATTAACCTTTATGGGTGAAGAACCATCCAAGGACTGCATATAGGTGCCACAACCAACTTTAGCATAGAAAAGGCAACCAACTTGGTTTTGAGAAGAATGCTGATCATGACTACCCATTCTTGCAACAGGAAGATTTGGACACGCCAAAACACCAAGAACTACTTTTCCTTCATCTAGCAGTCCTAATGCTATTGCATATTGATCTCCTCTTAGAAACCTAAAATCCAGTCTCATGAATATAAGACAACCTACCAAAGGAAGCTCATAGAGTGCCACAGAGAAACAGAAACATATAAACAGTTTGATGTGACTGCAAGGAACAGTGTATACGGGCAAGTAACAAAAAGGGGAAATCACTAAGAAAAATTCATGGAATCCCCTTCATTTGTAAACAAGTTAAATTTGGATTTTGATTGAGAATAAATCTAAAGCAAACCAGAAAGATGGAGCGAATCTCTGAAAGAATATAATATTACTTCAGCACTAAAGAATCAGGTATTTTTCTGAATTTCTTATTGTTAAATTAAGCATGCAGTTACATAAGTAACTACTATGTTATGGTAGTGAATGGTGACAGCCAAACTCTTCCAGACTTATACTATACTTCTTCCTCAGTATCTTGTTTTCCTCATCCCTTTATAGAAATAAAAAAAGAACAGCAAACATCTTATCCATCTATTGCTAATAAAGAATGCCAATGCAGCATAATTGCATTGGGAAAATGAAGTGTGTCTACATCTATTTTAGCATATCTGCCAGATGAATATGTATATTTACACATAATGAATAAGTTATTATCCATGAATAGTATAATAATGATTAAATGCACCTCTCCCTAGACTTGTTGATAGGGCTAGACTCACTAAAACAGCAAGTAGTTAAACTCACAAGCCAGTTTGATGGGAATCCAATGGACTCACGTCATGAGATAGGATAGTGGAACAATACTCCCAAGTTTGATGGGAATCCAATGGCTAGATAGGCTGTTATAATAGAGAGAGCAAAAAATAGAAAGTAGGTCTCAGATTTAGCAACAATCAAGATCAAACAAACTTCTGGACAGATCAACACCAAATTAGAACCAAAGGTAGGGATTGATGCCTAGATATATCTCTCCAAATATGTCAACAAACTGATAGTTAGATTGAAAGATAGGAACAAAGGCATGAAATTAGAAAGTAGGGACAGATTTAGTAACTTACTTATTTGTATCATAAGTAACCATTAGAATGGGTTAAACTTCTGGTCAGCAGAAGTCCTCCAATAGTAAAGAACTCTTCAAAACACTACAAGAATCTGCTGGGCAAATTGGAAGATATGAGGGATAGAAAACTGCTGCGATGAAACTTCAAGGAAAAGTACCGCAGGATATGGAAGAGTGGAAAATATGGTCTGCTCTTGATCTCTCATCACCAACACCACTTTAGTCCAATGGTACCAGCAGGCAATAACACAACTTCAGAAGGGTCTCGGACAGCTTCACATACACTAGGATTGTAGAAAATTGAAGTAGAAACAAAGGAAAGAAGAAGGGGACATGACCAAGGCCTTGGTCAATATCTCACTAACCAGCAGAGCATCTCACAGAAACAAGGGCACAAAGCCAACATTCATTCATTATCAAAATCGTCTGGAAGGCTCTAAGGTCCCTTCCAAATAGAGAGAAGTGTACTACCTCTAGAAAGGAAGGTAATAAAATAGGCCCACACATGTAGTATTGAAACCTTGTACACCAAGCAACTAAAAAATAGAAACAACTTAAATAGAAACTAGCCTATTACTGCCAAGTAACCAAAATAGAAACCAGTCACCTGTAGTAGCTCCTAAATAACAAAAGGAAACTCCAACATAGCCCCTACGATTCTGGTTTCGAGTGAACCAGCAAACTCCCAGACCCATGGGCTTGGCCTGGACTGAACCAAAGTCCAGTTGAAGAACCTCAGTCCTAAGTATGGACCTTGTTTTCTTATTCCTGTGGCTGTACTATTTGTAGTGCAGCTTGTCTACATCACTTATCTATCCATATATGCATACAAATGGAGTGCATATAGCTTGTCTGTGAAATAACTAGATACATCTAGAGAAGAGAAGAATACAAAAAAAAAAAGAAAAAACAAAACAAAACCAAAAAAAGGTACAGTTGCCATCAATCCACTTCACTTTTTTCAACAAAATAATAAGGGAAAAGATCTCCAGATGAATTGCTAAGAACAGATGCTCATTGCTAGCTATTTATCACTGGATCCATGGTTAATTGTAACAGTCCCATAGAACTTATTGTGGACAAAAGTCCATACACATACAGAGAGACAGAAGAAATCAAGCAAAGAGAAAGAAAATAAATAAATTTGCCATGTCATCAATAACCCAAACCACATTTTCCTATACAGTGAGAATTAAATTTTTGCTAAATGGTTATTTAACCAAAAGAAACTATCCATTTCAGCTATTAAACTCACCCTTTAGTACCATCTATGGGATCCAAAACCCAGTGCCGGCCAAGAGGACCCCCTTCAGATTTGCCACTATCAATGGCCTTAAGCACATCTTCTGCTGACAATGGATATATGTTGTATGTTTCATCACTAGATAGGGTCTCGTTCACAAGTTTTGTTATACGTTCCAGCATTTCCTGACCACTTTCCTTGCGGAGATCTCCTGAATCCTAGAGAGGTACTCAAATCATATTGTTAGCTTCTACAGAAGAATTTAACAACAATTGCCACTGGATCCATCACATGCACAGTGAATTTAACAATAATATGAGTCTGCATATTACCTCCTCAGCTACCAACGAAAATGATTCAGAATGAAGTTCCCTCTCCAGCACAAAGCTAACTAGTGCCTGTGAACCTGAAAAAATAAGACGAAGCATCGACTGGAAAAAATAAATATTAAATTATGAAAAATAGGAATTCTATCAACCTAAAAGCTGAAAAAGTAACACTTAACAACAGCCACAAGAAGCATTGGAAACTGTTCTCATTTTTCCCTCTTATTGTTTGAACATCTGAGCAAGTGACAGTTTTCACTTTTATTTTTTGGGCTTGAACTTAATGGTAAAGTATTTTCACAAATATATCAGATGACTTTACTAAAGTCAATGGCTAGATTCAGTCAATACCATAGCAGCGAAAAAATCACCATTGCAGATGAAAAGTATGAAAAAGTGAAAGTTTTAATTAATTGGGAGCCAGATTTTAATATTTTTTTTTTTTAATATATTAAAAAGTAAAAAATCTATCACCCTAGTGAAGGCCCCTTATGTGGAGAAAGATAAGAGGAAGAATTGCATGGTGAGTATAGGATGGGAATTTACTTCTCCTTCCTCCTGTTGTATGCATTGTGGATGCACATACTGGGGGGAAGAGAGACCATATTGAGTGTCAACCTCTGGTCTCCTAAGCGAAAAGCATCCTAGTGATCCTGTTAAAGTGTTATTTCTTATTTCTTATTGTCTTTTGTATTGCTTGCTTACTGTTTACTGTAGGTATTTAATTAAAAGGGGCAAACTTGCAATTGCACTAGCAAGCAAGGGTTATATATATGCTGCCTATCGGTTGGGGAATTCAATTCTATCCTACCATCGGTTAGAGGAGTTCTTCTCCTTCTTCTTCTTGTTTTCACCTATGTAGGTCTAGTTCCTTTCTTTCTCCGGTTTTTGCCACATGGTATCAGAGCCAGGAGGTCGAGTGTTCAATCCCTGGTATGTACAAAGATTGTGTTAGGTGGTGTTATGCCCCTACGCTTTGTGCCCCTTGCTGCCACGTGATGTGTCACACGCAGAGCGTTGTGTATGTGGGCCTGCACATGTAGGGGTGTTGATGTGTATTGATATGCGTTGTTGTGGCCCTTAATTAACAGCTCGAGCTATTGGGATAAGCAGTTGTAACATAGTATCAGAGCAAATAAACCAGTGACTGCATCTTCTTGTTGTTGGCTTGAGAGTCCTTCAACGGATCATGAAAGTGCGCAATAATTCTACTGCTTCTTTTGTTCCATGATGTCTTTTCTTGTTCAATGAAGAACTAAAACGATAGATTTTTTTTGGGCGGAAGGAATCTTCTTTGCTCTCCTCCTGTGTGGAGGAGAAAATTCCTTACAAGATAACAATCCAATAAAAATATAAACTAGCCAAGCATACTCCCTAATTTCTAGTTACATCAAAACAGAAACTGAATGGCTACTTAAAAATAGAAACCAAGATAAAATAAATCTCCATAAAGCCTCCCACGCAAGTCACTTAAGGGGACCCTTAATGGGCCCAAATCTGGCCATTAGTTGGGCCTAAAACTCAAGCCACCAGAGGTTTTAATGCAGACCATGCTGGTCCCACTGCTGGCCCATATAGGGGCCAAAAAGGGGCTGGCTCGATTAAGTTCAGGGCAGGCTGTTGTGGCTCTGGTCTTCCTCCTCTTCAAGCTCATCGTTCTGCATCACTTGAGGGGGAGTGCTATTTCTTATTGTCTTTTGTATTGCTTTCTTATTGTCTACTGCAGGTCTTTACTTAACGGACTTGCACAACCAAGGGTATGGTCCCACTGCTGGCCCATATAGGGGCCAAAAAGGGGCTGGCTCAATGAAGTTCAGGGCAGGCTGTTGTGGCTCCGGTCTTCCTCCTCTTCAAGCTCATCATCCTGCATCACTTGAGGGGGAGTGATATTTCTTATTGTCTTTTGTATTGCTTTCTTATTGTCTACTGCAGGACTTTACTAAATGGACTTGCACAGCCAAGGGTATCTATAGATAGACAGATAGATAGATATAAGGGCGTACCCAGTGCACGAGGCTCCCGCCACAGTGGGGTCTGAGGGGGTTCATAATGTACGCAGTCTTACCCCTGCTTTCGCAAAGAGGCTGTTTCCAGACTCGAACCCGTGACCACTTGGTCACAGTAGAGCAACCTTTACTGTTGCACCAAGGCCCACCCTCAGTTGGGGAATTCAGTTACAGTTCTCCTCTCCTACGACTTCTTCTTCTCCTTCTCCTTATCCTCCTCCGATTCTTCTTCTTTTTCTTGTTTTCTCCTACGCAAGTGTTATTCCTTTCTTTCTCTGGATTTGTCACAGAACCTACTGCATGGTCTTTGGATTTAAAATTCTGACTTCAGACTATGTTTAATGCAGACTAGAAAATAGAACTTTATCCGAAAGTCCCTACAAATTTTGAGATAAGGTAAGAATACAAAGAAGAGCTACATTGCCTTTTCCTTCCAATCTTAACTGACTATTTACTAGCTGAATTTTCTTTTATCTCCAAAGTTTTTCAATGTGAACCATTAATGGCTCTGAATCCCCTGCAATATATGCATATTTATGAATTGAGGAACAGGCCACAACATGTTTCAGATGGAAGCTAGACAAATAAAAATGAATTAAAGAATAAAAAATGCCGCTATATTCTGTATGCTATGTAATATAGCACACATAATCTCTACTGCAATAATGTCAAGTGGAAAGCAGCTTTTCAAATATATTAATAGATACTAAATGTTCTCCTCCTTCAACCAAACCATGACATGACTAATCAGCAGAAGAAAGAAAAGAAAAGGAATAAAATTGCATAGACAGTCATTACAAACCATAATCTGCCACTGTAACAGGACTTTTATCGGATTTTGACTGGACATCTGACTTTAGAATTGCTGTTTGCACCTTCTGGAGACACAAACATCAATTAAACCATATTACTCTTTCTATTACATTAAGCAAATGTTTGCAGAAAGGAAAATGGCCACCAATATATTCAAGTAAGGTTATTAATGTTAAAATAAAAAATTTAAGAATTCAAAACAATCATGATTAATTAATTAATTAATAAATAAATAATCTCAATAATTGAGGCCCTGATTAGTTCAATATCATAGTCAAAAGTTCCAATCATCACAGAAAATATGCAATGAATATGACGTCTGTGAAAAAAAAAAATTAAAGAATGCAATTCTAATCCACCATATGCATTTTATATAGAGTAATTCACAACCTATTGAATAATTGTGTTCAGAGAGAAAACTCCATGTCATCCATTATGCAGCCTTGACAAAGTTGAAAGTTGTTTGAGGAAGTTTATCCGAATAAAATTGCACATCAATTTTGGAACCTAGGTATACTATAATAATTTGAAGGCTTTTCCAAAGTTGAACACTCGAACTGAAACCTGCAACAGTGCAGCCCTCCTAAAACTAACCTATCAAACTCGAGTTTGTAGGTGCGATTTTCCCTTTTTTTTTTTCTTTTTTTTATGATATGTAACTCCTTTTGTTGTTTGTAGACCACATCCCCCCCCCCCAGCCCCCCCCCCCCCCCCCCCCCAACAAACTACCTGTGAATTTTCTTATGAAATATTTGAAAGCACAGGGCGCATACAATGTTAAGTTGGTCCTTTTAATCCATGTAATGTAATCTGGCTAAGATTAATGAAGAATTTGTAGACGTAATCAGAACTTATCCATCTAAACTGCTCAGCAAAAAAATCCAGGGGGGAAGCTTTTGTCCATTAGAATGGCTGAAGTTGGAACCGATTTCAATAGCTACTAGGGAAGAAATAGCATTTTGTGGAGATATTATTCATGCTATTCACTCAGGCTTGACTACTAACAGTACCTCACAACACAGTTGAATGGCAAAACAGGATCCCTGTGGCCAACCCCATTTATCTGGGAAAAGTCTTAGTTGAGTTGAATGGAGTTGAGTATTATTTATGGTAGTCATTATTCCTTACTTCGTTCTCTCTATATTTCATTCGGAATGGGAGTTCTCAAAAAATGTCTCACTGATGTACCAGCATATGTGAAAAACTGTGGCAGTTACTGATTAGAGTCTGGCTCCATTCTAGGATCTTTTATACAATTTCAAATTTCAAGCGTCACAAACGGTAATTCCACAGCATCTGTGAAGAGGGATTTTGTATAAGAAGAACAATTTTATGATGCGGGTAATGACGATTTGCGAAGAGTAAAAATAATTGATGAGGAGAAAGGTTCCAAAAGAAATGAGCACAGGACAAAGCTTATGCTAATCAGAGAAATCAAAATCTTCCCCTCTGCCTACCCCAGCCGGCACAACCACAGAAAAAACAAAAAAAAAGGGTAATAATAATGTCGAAATGGCCAATCCTACATCTGGGTTTTACTGGAAGTACCATTTTATGATGTGGGTATTGCTTAAATAACACTACTAAACCACAGAAAGAAAGAAATTCAATCAAGCAAAGAACACCAATTATCAATCGGAGCAGAACAAGAACTGGGTTTTCAATACTTCTTCAAACGAACATGTAAAAACTTGCCTGACACAGTTGAGCAGCAATAGAGGCCGCTTTCTTCGCAGCAGCGAGCTCCCTCTCATACGACATTGAAGCAATTGGGGCTTTTCTCAGAAGGAGAGACAAAAGAGGCTTGACTACTTTGGTTTTTGCGAAGAAAGGTGATCTCACTGAATTTATACTTTTAAACCCTGAAAAGCTGACAATTGTTGATGCCATTTCTTCGCGGGTCTACAGCACCCTTGTATATCGGCGGGCTACAGTAGATTTTCTATTACGCATTACTTTCACATATCCTCCAGGGAAAGGTACAAATGTACAATCACACACAGGCAGGAAGATGTGAAGATCAGAAGATGAGATTGAAGAACTGTGATGTCAGTCGCAAGACTCGCAACTCCAGTATCTACCGTCTGATGTATGAGGCCTGATTTGGTATGGTTTCTATTTCAATTTCATAGGATGATTTCTATTTCAGAAAATTGTTTGATTTGATTTTTGCAGGTTATTTTAGTGAAATATAAATAACTGAGGAGCTGTTTCATTTTTTTAACTAATTTCATTCTTGCTCTTTAATGAGCGCATGGTTAATTTGATGGAGTGTCTGTTTTCTTCACCTATGGTGTGAATTTATGATTGTTTCATAATTCGCATATGCGGAGCAAGGATAGCATTCAATAACAGACACAATATCGTTGATAGGACCACTCTGTGGCTCAGCCTAGTTGCAAAGGAGAAAAAAATGAAATAAAAACAAATAAAACTTAAATTATAATTTTATTTATAATTATTATTTAAATATAATTGTATAAGTGGTCACGTTAAGGTTGCTCCATTGTGACCGAGTGGTCACAGCCGGTTTGAATGTTGGTGTCAACCTATCCACGAAGTGGGGGTAAGACTGCATACATTATGACCCTCTCCAGACCATGCAATGGCAGGAGCCTCGTGCACTAGGTACACTTTTAATAATTTTATAATATATTTGAAAATATATAAAAATTTGTTTAGTAGATTTATTATGTTTTGCAACTAAATTTTTTGTTTAAAAAAGAAAAAATATGGATTCCATTTGTAAATATGATTATCATAAGAGAACAAGAACTCTATCCGGGAGGGAGTGAGTGCTACACCAACACTCCTATGAGTCTATCTCTCTCATCCTCATATGAAAATACACATTTGGCCCCTGATTTTGAGGACGAGAGAGATAGACACATGGGAATGCTAGAGTAAGCCACATTCCCAGACAAAAAACTATTTCCTGTATCATAATTAGCAAGAGTTTTTTCCATCGATACACAATCATGATTACAAAAATTTATATTTTCCTTGAAAAATTAATTTCCCTTCCCTTCCCTTCGAACTAGACAAAGCCACAAAGATTTAGGGCTCGGACTAAGGAGCACATTACGAATGCCAATCCCAATTCAAGTCGAACATAAATTATCTAACTCTTTCTAAACTCGGATACAAATTAACCTATTTGAAGCCGATTTAGGCTCTATTTGAGATTTTGAGAAATATTTCATGGGATGATAAATTGAGATTAGGGTGTTTTGTCTTTTCCTCTTTTGATTTTTGAGTTTTGGTAATTGATGAAGCATGATTTTATACTTTTTCCCAAGTGGCTACACAACCCTCATTTGTTCTAGTCACAAGTGACTTTCTCTATTCTTTACCAAAAAAGAAAAGAAAAGTGACTTTCTCTATTTGATGGGCCAGGCTTGGGCCTACACGATAACGATAAGCCATATGAGACTTAGCCCAATTCTAAATATACACCCATGTACACTTTATGATATCTTTGGTTTTTTTGTTTTGAGAAATTTTGAATGGATCAACCCTCACTAGCTCAAGTCACAAGAGACCTCCTCCATTTTATGGGCCAGGCTTGGGCCTATTCTCTCTTAGACCTTTACAATTGTTTGTCAAGCCCAACAAAAAATGCAAGTCTACCAATCAGGTAAAACCATAAAAGGCCTAAACACATGAACACAGCCCAAGATGAGCCAGGATAACATAGGGGTGTCAATCAATCGGTTTGGGTTCAATTTTGATTTACCATGTAAAACTACTCCTAAGCATAAACAAAATGTGTTTTTTTTTTTTTTTTTGCTGATAACTTGGTTCTGTGTCTTATCGGTTTCAATGCAGTCCGATTTGGTCTCGATGTCACAAAACCCCAACCCAAAACATGATCCAATAAGTTCATATCGATTTCGTTTTGATCAGTTCAACTCGATTTTATCAGTTGGGGCTAGCTTTTGACACCCTAGGATAACATATTTTTAAAAGAAAAAATCATTAGTGCAGCGAAATTTCTATCCTCAAAGTCCCTTATGAAGAAGGTGGTGATTGTTACAACGTCTACCTCCGTGAGGAGTGAAGAACATATCATGATAAGAAAGAGGCTAGCTATGTCATCTAGACCAAACAACAGTAGTCTCCACTCTTCTCAATATGATCTAAAAAATAATTAGGGTTTTGTCTAACTCCACACAAAGCCTGATCATATACGAGTGAAAGAGCTAATGACCTCTTGTTCGAGTGGTTTGTGTTGAGGTTCATACAGAATGCGGAAGCAATAATTCCATATTGGATGTAAATAGTCCGATGTAGAGATATCTACGATTAGCTTTTAAGAATGAGTTCTACTCAAGTCCTTAACAAGTGATATCAGAACCAAACCCTAACAGAGCCAGAGCATCCAAACCTAATGTCTCCGATGATGAAATCGGAGCCGCGCAAAGATTAACTCCTTACACCGATGCCATTGCAAGCATTAATCCCTCTCTCTCCCCTCTCCCTTCTTAAGTTGTAGGCCCCATGTGGTACTGTACTGTTCTTCTCCCCTTTTTAAGTGGTAGCCCATGTAGCATTGTTCTGTAGTTCTTACTTGACACCAACAAAAGAAAAAAGAAATGGGCCTTTTTTCTTTCTTTCTCTGTGTCTATAGAAAGTTTATTGGTTCTCTAGGTATTATTTGGTACTCTTCCGGGGCTCTTTTAAGAGTGAGAGAATTAGTGGAATAAGTCCAAAGAAAAGAAAAGGTAGAAAAGGGTTGAAACACAAGCTTATGGTTCTGAGATTGTGACACATGTCCTATGATTGTGACAATTGTTTTATGACCAAATATATGAGGTGTCATAATCCTATTGGGTCTTGTGAGATTGTTTTGGAGGGGGGGGGGGGGGAGAGAGAGAGAGACCATGTCAATTCATGCTGTTCATAATGGTAGTATACGTTATATCCATTGTTAATCATTCAATCTTTTGAGAAGCAAGGGATCAATAATTCAATGCTATAAGTGGATGGATATATATTGAGATACCTTCTTATTAGAATCTAATCATAAGATATAAAGTGTTGTAATAAATCTCATCATTCAGAAATGTAGTGGTTCTGAATGCCATTTTTTTTTCTTATTGGAAAACATATATCTATTGATTTGCTGGTGAGTGACTCATGGTTGATTTACAAATATCTATCAATGTCATTTGTATTGTCTAAGTCTAATAAGTTTTGATCCCGAGGGTCCTATCTAATTGGGCAGTTAATTCCCAATTTCAATTGGATTACATTAATTAAGGATCAATCTTAAGCTCTTATCTATTTGCGCTTATCATCGACGATCTAACTAGAGGCATATAAGAAGGGATCCCTTGGTATATGATCTTTGCAGTTGATATCGTTTTGGTGGATGAGACTTAAGTAGGGATTAACGCCAAAGTGGAATTATGGAGACCAATCTTGGAATTAAAAGACTTGAAGATAAGTAGAACAAATATCGAATATATGGTGTGTAACTTTAGCAACACTGGGACGGATAATGAGACGGGAATAATGGTGAGAGGAAGATCCCACAAAATGAGTATTTTAGATATTTGGGATCAATCGTTAATAAGGAGAAAGACATAGAAAACAACGCTGCCCAAAGGATTAAAATAAGGTAGATGAAGTAGAGAATGCGTTCAGAGTTCTGTGTGATCGACATATCTCTTTAAAGTTTAAAGGAAAGTTTTATTGAACTGTCATTAGACCAGCTATGATGTACGGTACAAAATGTTGAGCTACGAAGAAGTGTCATATAAATAAACTTGGTATGGCAGAGATGATGATGTTGAGATGGATTTGGGAGAAAACTAGGAAAGATAAAGTAAGAAGTGACTGTATTAGAGTTGGTTTGGAGTAGCTCCGACACATGATAAACTTAGAGAGAGTCATTTGAGGTGGCATGGTCATGTTCAATAGAGGCCATCAGATGCCCCAGTTTGAACGAGCAACCTAATCCAGATTGAGGGACACAAAAGAGCTAGAGGCAGGCCTTAGATAACCATAGGAGAAGCGGTGAAGAAAGACATGCTTACCTTAGGCCTTGTTCCTTGTATGACTTTAAATAGAGTTGAGTGGAGAGAGAAGATCCACATGGGCGGCTCCATTTAGTTGGGCTATGATGTTTGTGACGATGGTGTTAATACACTCTTTTCTTGAGGCCTAAGGCTCAATTATGATGCAGTTCATGCTAAGTCGCGTCGATGCCCTAGAGTTTGTGTCATTGTTGTGTGTTCCTTCCTTTTATTATATTATTAATTTATGTTACTTTTGGGATCCATATAGCTGACGCTATTTAGTTGGGATAAGGTTGAGGTGTTGGTGGTGGTGTTGTTATCTAGGCATCACTATGTTTAGTGAAGTATAATGCTTCACTATTTGCCACTTAACAATACATGTGTTAGTCCATGTGATAAAGGACGCCACATATATCTCAATGGCCAAATTTTAGTCCAACGTAAGAAAGGAAAGTTACTCAAACTCTGATTTAAATTTTAGTAAATTATTAAAATACCATCAAATGGAGATCAATATAAAATAAAAAAGATAGCATCTTTTGTAATTTTAGTTACTTCTTCTACTCATTTTAGGTTAAACTTGTACTAATGAGATGGGACCTTTATCCGCTGTTGTGCACTGTAGCGTTGTTGTGCCATTGTGCGGTGCAATAGCGGCCATGTATGCACAGTGGGGCCCGCTATCCACACATGGCCTCTGCTACGCCGCATGATGGCACAGCAGCGCTGCAGTGCACAACAGCGGATAAAAATTCTAATGAAATGCTAGTCTAGTACCAACACCTCTTTAGTGCAGTTGGTGAATTGTGGTGCGCTTCATGCCCATGCTCACTAGGACTCGAAATCTCATGGCTAGTACCTTCCCCCCTCCCTATTCCCCCCCCCCCCCCCTTAAGAAAAAAAAAATGATGTGTGTCTGATCCTTTATCACATAGACTAAAACATGCACTGCCATATGGAAAATAGTAAAACGTTAGATCTGTCTAATATTGTTCTTGGCCAAAAACATCTCTAGAATCTTGTTTGTGTAAATTTTATTGTTCTTGGTCAAAAGAATCTCTAATATTATTCTAGCAAATATGTTCCACATGACATCTCTAATTTAGTGCTCGGTATGAGATCTTGTTATATCTTCTACCAAAAAATAAAGAGATCTTATTATATCACAACTTTTGTCAGATTCATGGTTAGCTAAAACGTATTTTATACAGCCTTTTTGGTCGTTTTCATTTTTATTTATTTATTTATTTTTTTGGGGGGGGTGCTGGGAATTATATGGTAAAAAAGGCCAAAAGATAGGAAATGTTTTAAACACATTTACCATTTTTTTTTTGGCATGAAAAAGTGACACATTATAAAAGCTTTTTTTATTAGTAAAGAAAGTTATTTTTTTGGGTAGGAAAAAACTTACTTTAATATTTTATAATTTATCATTAATATATATAATGTTAATATATAATTTATAAGTCTAACAATTTATATTTTTTAAATAATTTTTAAAATATTTGACTGTATTTTTTATATATCTTCTTTAATTGATCAATCGAATTTTAACAAACAATGGAAAGATTTTGATCCAGGTCACACAGGATTCTTGGATCTGGCTCTCCTCCAGCCGTGGCGGGAGAGTGAGGGTCCAGCCCAACAATAATACGCAAAAATAGGGGGGGTTCATAGAGGGGTCCACTTTGGGTCCCCCCCCCCCTTTTGAAATGACCAAAACCACACTCTTTTTGAGTGTTTTTCCTAGGTTGGACCCTCCAGCTCTTTCCACGGCTAGAGGAAAGCCAAATTAAATCACACCAGGCTACGGTGAATCCTAATCCTCTCCAATGAGAAGCACACCCAACGAGCATCCCAACAGTTGGGCTGACTAGACATCTATCGGGATGTGTGCTAGCCAGCTCAACCGTTGGATGCCTCGTTGGAGACGATTTGGATCCGGCTACGGCTACGATCTTGTAACACATCCCAATTCGAAATATTCAGTAAAATTTTTCCACGTGTCAATGCAATGAAACCTTTTTTTTTTTTTGGTAAAGTAATGAAACCGTTTCACATCATCAAATCTGAGCCGAAGATAAAAAATAATGCTCCCCAATAATGAGAGATTTAAATATAAGCATAAAATTCAATCCAACGGTTCAACAGGATTACGTTAGGTGAACACCGTTCCACTCAATCACCAGTAGGCCTTATAATCGAACTAGATGTCACCATCGCCATTAATTAATTGAAAAAGAAAAACCATTCTCAAATCTCAATCATGAAAGTTGCAGTGGTCCCATGCCGCGGCCGTACACTATATCCATGTGTGATGTCGTACGTTATCATTTTTTCAGGAAAAGAAAACCAGCATTTGTCAGTTTGACACGGCAGGAAAACGACTAAGTTGGCGAATAGGGGAAGAAGCTGAGTCACCTTCAAAGGTGGAGATTCAACGAATCCAAGAGCACCAAAAGGGTCCGAAATAATACGGAATCTCTGCAACTTGCTCATTTTTCCCACCCTTTAATCTTGACTTATTTTTATTAAAAAAAATTGAGATTTGTTTGGTATTTAACTTATATGCCAACAGGTTTAGAGTTGATGGAATACGTTAAATTAAGTCTTTTAATCCACATGTTATAGAGTAAAATGATAATAAGATTCGTGATATTTAAACAAAAAAATTGATTTTGTTTGATGAAATCATGAAAAAATTACAAGCATTGTTCGACAAATTCGACTCTTTGCTACCAATTGAAATTATCATAGGAGAGCACTCAAAGCCGTCAACAAAGAAGAAGAAGAATCCAAAACAATACAAATCAAGCACCACTTCCTTCAAAATGATACTAGTCTTTACAATGAAATCTTTCTGCCATGAGATGACCATACTTGTTTTGTCAATTGAGATTTCTCCTATCAAAATCTGGGACCCGGTGGAATAATTTTAATTTTATTCGTTATTTCAATTCTTAAAAAATTGGTCTTCAAGACAAGACCAAATTTAAGGGGATAGAACTGTTACGTGCATCATGGTTAGATTATGGTTTGGGTATATTTTACTTAGTTATTTGGTAATAGGTGGGGTTATTTTAGAAGTGAGTTGTAATTCGTGGGAGGAATTGTAATGGAAGTGGTAATTAAACCGTAGAAATTGTGTAACGGTTACCTTTAGCAGCCCTAGTTATTAGTAGGATCAAATGGAAGAAGGAAGTTTTTGAATCTTTAATATATTTCTTAGAAATGAGGTAGGCTTCTTCACCTAGGTTGACGCCCTTGCTTTGCCTGTAAAGCAAACCCCAAGTCCCTATTTCCTCTCTCTCTCTCTCTTTATTATTTTTTTATTTTTAGATTATCTTGCACTTATCATTTGATATCAGAGTCAGTCACCATGTCACGGGTTCGACTCACGGAAATGACTACATAGGAGAGGCCTATCTGGAGTAGAGTGAAAGCCGTCAAAAAAAGATTACTTACTGCTAGACAAAAACTATGGAGCAGAGTGGAACCGCTTAAAAAAGACTATCTATCGCTAGAGTGAAAGTTACTTAGAGTGAGAACCGTCGAGGACGACGGTTACAGAAACGTGGTAGTCTATGTTTAATAGGGGCCCACTCTAGTGTATGGATGTTAAATTGGATTAAAGGGTTTGATTTAACGTGTTCCATTAGTTCTGAAGCTTTTTGACGTACCGATTAAATACCTAACAAGATTTAATAGAATATCTCTTGTTAGAAACATTTATTTAATTCTTCTAATTGATTTTTTGTGGTCAACCATTTGGAAATGAGGAAGTGATTCTAAGATGATTGTTTTTTTAAAAAAAAAATTAGATTTTGTTTGTGTCATTGTAAAATTGTATGTGCAAATGATATTTTATATAAATTGTTTCCATTTCTTATTTTATTTGTATTTTACATTAAAACAAATAAGTGGAAAATTCTAAAAGTTTAAGATTTTAGATGTAAAAGCACGGTTTTAAAAATTGGTGAATCGACTGATTCAAATAAGAATTAGCCGAGACCGATCCAGCCGATTCCTAACAATTCCTACTGTTTTTTTTTTTGGTAATGCAATTCCTTTTCCTACTTATTTTACTCTATATTCTATCAGTTCTGGCTGGCTAAGATTAATTCGAGCCAATTTAGGTCGAAGTTAGTCATGGTCAATCCAACCGATTCCCGTCGATTTTACTTTGTTTTTGACCGATTCCAACTAGTTCTGACCAATTCAAATCAAAATCACCACTGGTCGATTTGATTCTCGTTTCCATTTTTTGAAACCTTTTACAAAGGTAAAGACTTGATTGGTATGAAGTCATTTCAACCCCTATTATGAGAGGAGGGACGTCCTCCAAAGAACTTTTGCCCTTGAAGTTTTCAAAGAATTGAAACGCTCAAAATCTCCCTACAAATTTAAAACCAAATGGATTCTACTTAATAAAGAGTATTGGGAGACGAAAAAGATCCTATGCATCCGGGCTGCATGTGCAGCGCCAGGCTCAAGGCGGTGCGTTTTGATCGCCTTACCCCTGCTCGGACAAGACGTTTGGATACGGGTAAAATGGTTAAAATGCACTGCCTTGAGTCTGGCATTGCACATGCAGCCCCACTGACCGGATGCACAGGAACCAAGTCCATTGGTAGATGGGAAACAATAATTCTCCATTGTTTCAATATACAATATGGATCCAGATTTTAAGCACAGGTACACATAACCTTTCTCCATTGGTGCACATCACCTTTTGCAGTTTTGCCGTTTAGGGCATTGGAGATGGTATTAAGGGAACCCTGAAAATAGGGGTGCGGTAATTTGGACATTTTGAGAGAAGTGAACAGTAGTCTCGGTGGGAAGGGAAGTGCCCACAATCCGCATGCAATTTCAACATAAAACTAACTTTCCCAATATATTATATGTTTTTGTTTTAAGGCAAAAATAAATCCATCTAGGATCGTAAATGCTCTGCCTACTACCAATATCTTCCATTGTTCTCTGACACTCTCTACAACACCATCCGAATCCCACGGTCTCTTTTAATCGTGGGTGAAGAAAAACTCAGTCCTTGTTTTAAAGGCAATAGAAATTGCATAGAAAAAAATAAAGTATTTTACTCAAATTCATTAAAATTTTAAAAATAGTTTCTAATGTATTTTTTTTAAAAAAAAATCATGTTGTATCTATCCATAAAAATAATCTACAAAACTAAATTTTATTAGGGAGAAAGAACGCCATCGGGTCGTGCCAGACATGCTATCCCTATGCCCTGACACAAGGGTGTGCGAAATGACCACCTCACTCCTGATCATTCCAGGGTTTCAGGGAGTGTAGCGGTTATTTTGCACACCCCTTTGTCAAGGTGCAGGGGTAGCGTCCGCTACGCAACCGAGTGGTGTTCTCTTTTCCCCTTTTATTAATATACTTCTAACTCTTTGTTGGTGGCTTTTTTTCGATTTTTTTAAAATCTTAGTAATCACACATAGAGCTACTTTTTACTTTGGTGTATGCTTTATTAATGGTTCAAAAGCGGGACCATTACTCCATTAGCGAACCAAGTTCCAGCTATTTAGGAAACTTAGTTCCTTTATCTGTGGATCCCCTTTAATCTTGGGGCCAAACATCCCCCCCCACCAAAAAAATAAAAAAAGAGCAGATCCCACTGCACCACTTTGAGCAGCTGTGTTTAATTAGGTCCCCATTCCTCCTGTTCATATTTGTCTTTCTCTGTCGTGCCCTAATTCTCTTTCTAATTATTTATCCTTGTTTATCTTGCAATTAAACTTTTTTAATTAAGGGAAGCAGTTTTCTGTACGGGAGTGTGGCCTACGCCAGTACTCCCATGTGTCTATCTCTCTCCTCCTTAAAACAAGGGGCAGAGATGTCTTTTCACATGGAGAGGAGAGAGATAGACTCATGGGAGTGCTGGCGTAGGCCACACTCCCGGACAAAGAACTTTTCCCCTTTAATTAATTACATCAATTCTCGAGCTGTCTTTTTCAAATTGATTAATTTTTTCTTTTTATATATTAGTGAAATAATTACTTTCCCCATTAATACGTACAAGCGAGATTATTTACTTCATTTCAATTAGGAAGAAAGAACGTTAAGCGTGTACCTACGCCTAGACATCGCTATATCCCCTAGAAAGGTGGAAAGATCCAAGAGTGCGATGGTCTTTTCGTGCCAGGTTGTGACTGGGCACAGGTACATGCCCACACAACACTAGTTAGCGTTCCTTTTCCCTTACACTTAATATATAAAATCTTATTCCTCAACATGATTTTTTAAGAATTGTGAATTTAGTTTAGTATCAAATGTACATGGTACTCCCTACCAAGAATGATTAGATTTTATTATCAAAAGAAAAACAAATTCCATGCATGAAAGTTATGTTGGGATTCCACGCAGAAAGCGAAAAAAATAGTCCCACATTGGATATAAATTGGAGTATGGGTGAGTTAATAGGTACTTGGGTACTCTCACCTTAACGGCTAGCTTTTGATAATGAGTTCTATCCAAGTCCCTAACGAGTGGTATCAGAACCAAGGTTGTGGCACAGTCAGGATATGGCAGGGCCAAACTTTGGGGAAAGTCAAAAGATCTCTGCAGCTCCTGCATGGAAGGAAAGATCTTTGGAGTTTCACGCTGAAGGCTTTTGAGGATGAGTTCTACCCAAGTCCCTAACAAGTTATCTTCAGCGGAAAAAATAGTTTCACATCGGATATAAATTGGATTGTGAGTGTGTTAATAGATACTTGGGTACCCTCTTCTTAACGGCTAGCTTTTGAGGATGAGTTCTACTCAAGTCCCTAACAAGTAACAAGTTATCTTCAAAAACTTTTTATATAATAATCTTTTGATTAGACACATTTGACATTTTCGCTTTGTATAACAAAATATTGAGATACTACAAAGCTTTATTGATATTCTCCGAACATTAGATATGGTACAACTACAAGCAAAAGTGAAGGAGAGCTAAGAACTATTTAAAAGTAGGAAACTTCATAACACGAAAAGATGTAGAGACACTGCAAATTGGAGCACATATCAAGATTTTGGACATTATCAAGATTTTGGACATTATATGGGGATGAAGGAAGAGAAAGGAAAGAATTTTGCGGAGATCTTGAGAAGGGTCAAGTTTAGATGACCTGCCCACACCTAACTTCGTTTCTTAAATCCCAAATAATATAGCAAGTGACAATGAAAACAGAATCTAACTAACCAAGAGATTGTTTATCAAGAAAATTATCATTTAGGAAGGAAACATAAAAAGCAGCAATTGAAATATCAGAGGACCTATAATACAAATCCGTTTTGATTATTCACAAAAAAAAAAGAAAAAAAGAAGACCAAATAGACTTAACACATGATCCACAAAGAACACAAGTGGGGTCTCTCGAGATCCATCTGGAGAGAACAATTTTGACTGAAATCCCTACATATAAAATATATCAAAAAAATAATTTAAATTTAAGATGTAACTTAAGCTTCCAAAAACAAACGCCACCGTTGAAACTTACTAGCATCTCTTCAGAAAAAGCATTGGAAAAAGAGAAGAAATAAGGCAGCACTCGATTTTCCGTCCTTGAGGTAGGAACATCTAGAGGTATTTTTTCCTATGAGTACAGAAAACTCACTTTTATCGTCAGTAAAACAATAGTATCGTAAAAATCTAGTCAAAGCGCAGCATTATCCCGCTTTTCTTGTAATGGCTCTAGGCAAATTTATGCGACATTTACGTCATACCACACATATTCGACCTTAGTCTGTGGTGCCTCCCATTTGTCATCTTGAGCCAGATTCTTCAAATGCTCTAGCATTGATCTGCTTCAATATCTCAGCCTCTAAGTGGGTGTGGGAGTGGGAGTGGGAGAATGAAAAGTGTGGAACCATCATGCCCGGCATTTTCAATCCTTGCATACCTTGAATCTAGAATTTATAAGCTTCACTCTATTGGTCTACATTTTTGTTGTTTCAAAGGTGCTGTTTATGAAATTTGTTGGGATATCCATGTATAAGGTAAAAAATAAAAAATAAAAAATAAAAAAAATTCAACATCAGATATGAAAGGAGATGTGGGTGGGTTAATAGGTATTTGGGCACCCTCTTCTTAACAACTAGTTTTGAAGGATGAGACCCAAGCCCCTAACAAGTGGTATCAAAGTCGGCCCGTGAAAATTTTCGTTTGACCGAGGGTTCTCGGGGTTTGATCTCAGGCTCCACATCAGCTCCCGCGTGGAGGGGGAGATCGAAATCTCAGACTCCACGTGTTTGTCATCCGCGTGGAGGAGGAGATTGTTGGGATATCCACGCATAAAACAAAAAAAAAAAAAAAAAATAGTCCCACATCGGATACGAAAGGGGATGTGGGTGGGTTAATAAGTACTTGGACACCCTCTCCTTAACAGCTAGCTTTTGAGGATGAGACCTAAGCCCCTAACAAAATTAAACTTTTAAAGGCATTTTGATGTGTCAAAAAAATATCCAATAAAATATAGGCTCGAGTATTCCTCTAGTCACGGTGAATGAGATCAATAAACTATAGGATCGAGTTTTCCTCCATCCATGATGAATGAAATTCCATTCACAGTAGGCGGGAGAGAGCGGGAAAGGATATCAGAAGAGTATTTTGAAACATAATAAAATCCTAGGAGGGATTTGTGAACCCTAGGATGGCGGGTAAACCGTCTTCTATATATGGAGGGAAACTTAATCCTAAAATATAATGTATCTTTTAATTGATAAATTTCAACCATACAACATCTAGTATAATCAATCATAAAGTGGACTAGTGCTTGAAACGATCTTATATTGTTGGACATAGTGAGACTCTTGGTCTTCTACATGTAAGAGGATGAAAATTGAGTGTATGAAGTTCATACACAAGTACTTTGTTAAAAGATTTTGTGTGTGTGTGTGTGTGTGTGTGTGTGCTTTGGGGGGGGGGGAAGTGTGGCCCTTGTGCCCAGACACATAGGGAAGTGAAATAACCGCCTCACCTTGTAAGAAAGACAAAAATACCCACTATGTTGATACTTCTGCGTGTATTTTCACTGGCCCCCACGTGATCAAGAATAAAGAATATAAATTCGGACGAAAAAGAGATACTATTGAAATCACTGCACTAATTCTAAACAAAGAGAAATATTGTACAAAAGTGTAAAAGAATATAAATAATTTATTTATGTTTTTTTTTTCAATTAATTTCATTTAAATATTTTGGGTAAAGGCTGGACTTGTTCGCAGCCTCTCACTGTGCCCAACTGAGTCTGTCTCTCTCACACCCCTTATGGAAATGATCCCTTGTCTTCCCCTATTTCACCCTCTTCATGGGACACAACTGCTAGCTCCAGGAAAGTTAGTGGCTGAGCCCAACCCTCTCCCCAATATTTCTACATTGTTCCATTTGTAAATATTTAACCCAAAAGCTTCCAACACTTTTTTTACATGTAGGTAGGACATAACTGTGTACACATTCACGGATGCACAGACTTACAAAACGGGACGAAGCAAGATCAAGACTTACTCTGAAAATATGTAAATATCTACCAAAAATAACAAATTATTGGGTAAAAAGAGACTCACAATTGTACAAGGAAACGAATAATTTTAAGTGTAATTAAAAGTGAGATTATTCTACCAACATCCGCAAAAGTTCTAAATTATTCTATTGAAGAAGTTAGTAAGATAGAATGGCCAAATTCCTCTCCTTGGCTCCATGAGTTTTGTGATCAGTATATTTTAGGTTGCTCACGAATTCATTCTCAATAAATCATTTTATTATCAAAAAAAAGAAGAAGCTAATTATCCTTTTTAAACGATAGATGCTCTAATCTCCCCAAATAACCTGACCCAACCATGGTTTGAAGAATTGGTATTGGATCGATCGATTTGAATCAGTATTAGTATCGATTGGATTGACCTATTCACTGTTACAGATTTACAGGCCGATATAAATCGGTACAAACATATCCAAATCGGTATTGATTTAACCAAGACCGATATTGTATCCGTTTCGGATTCCCAAATACCTGGACCCAACAGGGAAATCCCAGTTCATTGGGCATATATGTTTCCAATCAATCTTTGGTTGAGAAGCACCTGTCAATTAGTACCTTTTGGCATCATTCTCATGTGTACTTTGGAATCTTTTTAGTGGTTGGAAATGATAAGATAAATGATACCGTACATCGAGGTTGGTTATCTTTATGCAAACATTGTCTATTCCGAATCTTTTACCGCCAACAAATTGTAAACTATGACTTCTACCAAAAAGACCTTAATACAAATTTCATTATATTTTTAAGCAAAAGTTTTCTTCACCAATAGAAGAAGAACTTCAGTCCACTGATGATGTCATATGATATGACTCTTGACCATACGAAAAGGGCATCTTGAAAGAAAAAAAAAGGAAAAAATCAACATTAGCCGTGGGCCCAAATTATGTAGGAGTCCAGATCTTTCTTACGATTGGCCGCCTTGAGGCCACTAGCTTGGGGTTTGCTTTGATCGACATGCTCAACCAGCTCCAATGGGAGATGGGCAAGCTGGTCTACGTATATATCACCCAACCGCGATACACACCCTATGAGTAGATCAATCAAGATAACATGAGAGTGCAGAAGAAGAAGCAAGGATGATGAGGGCTCAAGGGGAGGGGAGTTGGAAGGGGTGGGGAAAAGAGGGAGTTAGAGAGAGAGAGAGAGAGAGAGACCAAACCATGATTGTAGATGGGTGTATTTTTCCTTTACACACGAGGGTTGAAAACTTTTTCCAAAAGAAAAGGTAGGGGGGGGGGGTGGGAAAGAAGAAGCAAGGACGATGAGGGCTCAAGGGGAGGGGAGTTGGAAGGGGTGGGGAAAAGAGGGAGTTAAGAGAGAGAGAGAGAGAGAGAGAGAGAGAGAGACCAAACCATGATTGTAGATGGGTGTATTTTTCCTTTACACACGAGGGTTGAAAACTTTCTCCAAAAAAAAAAAGGTGGGGTGATAGGAAAGAGATTGTTGCTTGATCAAGTAGCACTTGCCCCTATTGCAGGATCAATTAGAGCACACATAGGATCATTAACACAGATGGATTTTTTTTTAAATTTTAAGAAAAGCTAGGTGATAATTTTGCGAGTTCATTTATGCATGACCCACACAGCTAAGCAATGTTCTTTTTCCATTTAAAAATAATTTTTTTTTCCCACTGTTTAGGTGATTTCTATTATAAAATATGAACAAAGTTTTCCTTAAGCCTCGTGAATAGGAATCCATTAATTGAAACTTTGGATACGCATTGAAAGGTATCAAAAGGGTAATTTAAAGAACATGCTAAAACACTATAGGGGTTTGTGACCTTTAAGATGGTCTAGTGAAAGAAAACTTTCTCCTTTTGGAAAGAGGGTTAACATCGAGAACTTAGGGGATCGAGTTTTCTTACACTCATGGTGAATGACAATCTTGCTACCCAAAACAAAATAATAAATGAGAATCCATTAACTACACAACTGTGGATGGGTATTTGGGGAAAAATAATAAATTCCTTTAGAGGTTTTGTGGACCTAGGATGTGGTGGGTATTCCAGGATGGACCACGAATGCCTCTAACCATCCGATGCACTGGAGAGGATCTCTTTCCTACGGGTGAATAAAACTTTCTCCAAACTTATGGAGTTCAAAGTCAAACAAAAGTTTTTTTTTTTCTTTTTTGGTTGTTGTTGTTGAAGTGGGTCAAAAAAATATTATTATTATAAAATCATCATCATCACCACCAATACATTCAATCATAGGGGCACTAGAAAAATATTAATATGAATTTCATAAGGCCACTTGTGCAAAGCCAGAAGTCCACACTATTAATCCCACTCATCAACACGTCAGCGTATTTCACAGTAGGATATTTTTCATTCGACTCATCACTTTATACACATCATGGGCATCTTCGTAAATTCACTCCAACAAAAGAACCATTTGATTCACACGTCGGCACGCGTACACTATGGTAACCCACCAATGGTCCCACACCAGGTCCCAAGTCCTACCGGCATTAGTTATCGAAAGGGCAAGCCTACGTGAACCCAGCTGTATAGGATCAAGAAATTACTCAAGACAACAAGAACGACAAAGCCTGAACTAAAAATATCAGAAATCTGTCCTTTTTACAACTGTTCTACAGAGTCAGGCTTTCGGTAGCCGCGTCATGGCTTACTTGTAAAATTACGAAAAAACCAAAAAGAAAAAATTAAAATCCTTTAATTTTTGGTTCTTTTAATTTTGGCCGTGAATTATTTAAAGGCTTTCCGACATCGTGTCGAGTCATCACTTGTGTTAGCGCCTCTTTGTTTAATTTTTATTTTGGATTTTTTTTATCCCTTAAAGCTTCTCTGAACCAGAGAGACAATAGAGCATTTTCTCTGCAAGTGCTCTTCCGACGTCGAAAGCAGAATTACGCCTGAAACTAGTTCGAAAGCGATATATATTTAAATTCTCTTGTTGATGATGTTTCGGGAGTAGCAATCGAGGCAAGGTTGTAAAGCTTTAAAGGTGAGTTTCTTTCTTTCTTTCTTTCTTCTTCTGCTTCTTCTTTCAGGTGTTGTCTGTGTTATTTTCCGTTTCATCTTTAAAACTTCATCTTTTCGTGGATTCCTTCGTTTCTAAAGGAGACAAAGAAGGATTGAGCGGTTTTCTTCGTTTCCGAAGCTCTGCAGGTGCTTTTTTTTTTGTTCAAATTGAAGAGTTTCGTGGTTTTTGAACTTTCTGTCGCCTTCCGCATACACGAGAAATTCGTCCGATTAAGTGGATGATTTTGAATTTGATTTTAAATAAGAAAACGAAATCTTTTCGCAGTTCGTTTGTCTTCTGAGATTCTCCTTGTTTTCTCTGGAATCTCGTGGTTATTCCGCAACAATTCGAATTATTTTTCTTCTTCCTGTGGTATTTGTTCTGAGAGTGAGTAAGCTTCCATTTTTGCAGACGTGAGAAATCTGCAGATTTGTCTCACAAAGTTATGTAATCTCCAAGAAATGTCAGTAAAATTTTGAAATCTCGATAGTGTATTTTGTAGTCCAAAATCCAAATGCCAAATCAACAAACAAAAAGTTTCTCTTGTCAAAATTCACGTTTTCTCCTGTTTACGCACACAACTCTTTTGTTATTTCTCTCCGAAACTTATGTCTTAAAAGACGATTTTCCTTCTCTCTGTCTTTTCTGTAAAACAGACAAGGCATTGACTCTGTTTCTTTGAAAAATTGAAGATTCCGCCAATTCCTCTCTTCTGTTGCTGCGAAAACCAGCTTTCCCTTTGGTCGAAGTTCTAAAGTAAGCCGGAGGCGTTATACCTCATCATCTCATGATGAGATCAATCGACTTCTCTAGAGCAACTCTCCCCCCACTACACTCTTGTGAACTGTGGAAATCACTATAGATTGTGCACTTTTGCTGTTGACCATTTAATTTAGTGAAAGTAGGCCCCATGGAACACTGAATAGACGATCAAGATTGATCAAGAATAAAGGAAGATTAGACTTAAAATCTTTTGAGTTTTTTGAGGAAGAATAATCAAATCAGTCTTAATTTTTTTTAATTATGTTGCTCATTATCAATTAATCAAATCAATCTCAAGTGATATTTAGTTCCAACTTCCAATCCCAATCTTGATCTTCTCTAATTCATTACCTTTTTAACTGTCTAAGTCTCTATTGGCTCTTTAAGCATATTTGGACACTCTCACTTTAGAGCCTTGGCTGCTTCAGTGCTTCTCCTCCTCTCCTTTTAAAATTCTTTTCTCCAAATATTCCTCAAAAGCTGTGATAAAATCGAATTGTAGTATCTGGGTTTGGACCAGGTGAGTGGGCTTGACCCAGTTGGCCCAGCCCAATAGTGTCACTTTCTTAGTTGTCCATTTCAAAAAGGCTTTGTTGTTGGTTGGGAGGCCCATATGGAACTTTTAGGCAGAGCGAAAAATCAGAGAACAGAGATGGTTGGAAGGACAAGTAGCATATGTCTTGTCTCTTTCTTTTATGGTTAAAATGATATTATGTAGCAGGTTATATTGGGAATCACATGCTAAACCACCTTTTTTTGCACTGATTTCTTTTTTGTTGCAGGATATTGTGTTCATCATGTAATAAGCATATTTAAGAGATTGGTTTAGGACCGTTGGATTCGACTGCTCCTAGCCTCCTTGCCTCCTTTAACCCAACTACGGTACTACTCTCTCTCTCTATGAAAGATGACATTTTATTCTTATATTCGTCTTTCTTTTGATTGTTCCTCAATTTTATTCCTTGGATCAACTTTGAGCGGTTTCCCATTACTTCGGGTTAAAATTTTGCCATTGCATGTGTGGGCTCCACTATCGCATAGACCCACATATTGAACGATGATGTGGCAATTTTGGAAGAGCAAAACTTCGTCAGGAAAAGTCACCATAGGATCCAAGGAAACAGGGCATCCACTAAGTGATGGATGGTGGAGCCCAATGTAAGTCACACCCATTAAACTGAAGGGTGTTAATTGGTTTGGTTCTGATTCGGTTCATAGTATAATGGGAAGAAATCAAAATCGAAAATGGTTTCAATATTTCAAATCAGAGACAATTAAAAAGGTTTCGGTTAAATGCGTTCTAAATGATTCTGATTTCAATTTTTTGCCGGTTTGAATTAACCATTTTAGGTCCAATTAGAAGCGAATCTATTTTTCAGGACCTATAAAAAAAATTCTCATGTTGTTGAGCTTGAACCATGGCATCTGTGCCCAATTTTTGACTTAAGATAAAAACAGTTTATATATGATGTAAATCCAATACAAAACATTAGAGAGCGTATATAAAATGTTAGGGTTACCTTTTTTTTTTGTTAAATTAGTTTAGTTTAATCGATTTAACAGCATAATGGTTCTAAAAAGGACAAACTTAGTGCACGAGACTCCCTTCACTACAGGGTCTGGGAAACAGCTAGCATCCTGGAGTTCAAAACCAAAGGTTAAACGGTTTCAAAACCAAAATAAAATTGTTTAATGAATGGTTTCACTTCTTAAAATTAAAATTGAACTAATTAGTAAATGATTTATTGATTTTGATTTATATGGTTCGATTCAATTTTTAATTTTTTTTTTATAGAAATTTAATTTGTAATTCGCGCCCTTACTAGAGTGTCGTGACTGTCGTCTATAGACTCTCTCCTTTTTTTATTAGTTTGATGCAATCCATTCATTTGTTGTTGCTGAAAATGAGAATGTTCATTTTATTTTTATTTTATAGGAAAGAATGATTCATATATTGAATGCTCTTATTTGGCTTCATTGATTTCGAGCCCAAAGACACAAAAGAATCCAAATTGGAAGTTGGAAATTTGGAATATTTTCAAGGATAACAAATCAAAATTTAAAGATCGAGTTTCCTTTCACCCACAACAAAGAGGAATTCCTTAGCTGATTGGTGTCAACTCCTTTGAATGGGCACCAAGAATAGTGAGAGGGATATTTTCGACCCCATACTATGTTGCGAGTAATTAAGACCTTTAGTTTTCAAGTTGAGATTTGGAAATTTGGAATATTTTGAAAGACAGCTAATACGATTAATTTAAAATTTAAAGATCGTGTTTCCTTCCACGCATACTGACACGAGAAGTTCCTTAGCTGATAGCTGTCAGCTTCTTTGATTGGGCATTGTGATTAGTGGAAGGAATATTTCCAACGCTGTACTATGGAGTGAGTAATTAAGACCCTAGCATAGTGGGTGAACCTTCTTCCATGGGAAAATTTTTTGCTGCTATGCCCATAGCAGAAATGTTCCTGCTACAAGATTAGTAGCCAAGGAAATGGAATAATTCACTTCCCCTTTGGGTTCATGAATATTCTTCTAGGTTTTGGTATTTTCTAAAATGCCCTTTAAGATCCCAGTTCCTTGGTTGCCAGCCTTGTAGCAGGAACATTCTTGCTACTAGTGTAACAGCAAAATTTCGTCATCTTCCATGAGTGCGGAAATTTTAATGTAGAAGTCTAGAAAGATCTACGCTCAGCCTTATAATGTGCCTCAATAAACCTTTTGTGGCTCACAGACTTTTCAAGAGACTAGGAGAGTGTGGCATTGGCTTTGGAGAAGAGAAACTAAGAAACAAAGAGGTGTGTTTAGATGGATAGAGTTTGCTGGCCCTATTTCGATCCCGAGTACGAAAACTTGAACCTTCGCATAAATCCTCCAAGGTTGGCCCTCCTTCACTCTTATCTGCTTTTGATGTCTTGAACCCTTCAAATTACAATCCATGAATTCCTGTAATTCTTTTGCTCTAACTTAAGCTTTCATTCTGTCTTAACGTGCGTTCATAATGCAGGGTATCTATAGATAATGAGACTTGCATGGATTGTACACTGGTTAAGGTAAAATCCCTATTAATTCACTATTGATACAAATTACATCAAACTCATTGTTGCTCATGCTCACTAAAATTGATATGTGACATCGTCCTATTCCCTGGACTTGGATCCTCTCCAGCACGCCAACGCGTCCAGTGTGCATCGGATGGCTGGCGCACCAGCATGCATCCTAATGCATTGCACAGCAGTCCGATGCGGGCTGGACGCACTAGAGAGGATCTGTTTTCTTATTCTCTAGGCTTGATCATTACCCTAAAGAACTAGTACTGGACGATAATCATGCATTGTAGGCAAGGATTCTAAATTCGGAATCAAGATCAGATCCGAATTGGGTCTTGAGTAATCAGCCAAAATATGCCCAAACCCTAAACTTGGAAAAGAATCAGCCGAGTGGGATCAATCAGAATTGAGCTCGGCATTGACCGATGTTTGTAAATCCGACAAAATGGGCTTCCGATTCTTTTATCTGTAATAATGAGTGGTTGTCCTTTAGTTTGGGAATTTCTATGGGTCTTGTCTCATTCTAATGAGGATTTAGATCCTCTGCGGCCTGGGATTGAGTGGTTATCGTGTTGCGCTCAATTCGCAGGCCACCATGTAGATTTTATATCAACCCAATGGTTAGATGAGCTCAATTCAAAATTCAAAATTGTCATTCAAAATTTAAAAAACCTAGGAGCTCGTCTATCAATCATTGAATCAGCATGAAATCCAATGTGGCAACTTGTGAGTTGAGCGCAGCACGATGGCTGCTCAATCTCAGGTCTCGCCGAGAATGCAAATCCTTCTACTGATTAACACGTTTTTTGTTTCGTACTTTTGTTTGATCCAACGTGGCTTTCTGGAAATTTGGAGCTAGTGACAAGTGGTTGCCGATACCAATAGGGATTGGCATTGATTTCCGCCGATATGGAAACGAATTGGCTTATTTGGTTGATAAAATACTAGTTACTAAAACCATGCTCTATTGACTCAATTTGGATCCTCTACTGCCGAGCTGCCCGACAAGACTATGCTGTTTAGACATGGTGCTGCGTGCAATGTCCACCTTACCTCTGCCCAAACGCCTTACCCAAGTAGAGGTAAGGCAGTCATTGCATGCAGCACCGTGTCTAAGTAGCACGGTCCTACCGAACAGCTCGGCAATAGAGGATCTGGATCAATTTGATTCCGAGTTATAGCATCTACGATTAGATCAGGCATCAGTTGGAATTCACCGAACTCACCCTAAGCGTTTTAAATGCATTTGTCGTTTTTTAATGGTAAAGTGGTAAACAGTATGTAATAAAACTTAATTTTTTTGATTTGGGTTTGGATGTTTGACTCATGGGCCGGGCTAGGGCTAGAAATCCCAACCTGAGGTCAGTTGGGCTAGCTTAGGGAGGATTGGGCTTATAGCCCAAACACATGGAAAATTTGCATATGGGGATAAGCGTCAATGGATTACGTATGTATAAAAGAGATTCACCTTAATATGATAGATCCAATACATATTACTATTAGGAGTCATTTTTAGTGAACCATTCTCGTACGGCCTGAAGACAGCCTCAGGAGGGGAGCCGTGATTTGGGTGGGACGTTTACCTGTTCTATTTTTTGGGAGGGGGGACTGCCCGGATGGGATCCACCTCCCTTTATTAGAGGAATTAGGGGAATTAAGGCGGTAGCATGGAAGCGCACCAATACTGAGCGATGACACAGTTTCATATATGGGGGAGCAGAGAGATCATTTCAAGTAGAGAGAGAGAGGATGCTAGTATACCTCCCGGCTTAGAGAACCTTTTTCCTCAAGTTCAGATTTAGCATAGCATTCACATCTGATCATAGGTCAATTGTTCCGTCCGTTGGTCGGTAGCATGCCAGTAGAGTTGCAGCCGTCACCGCCGCACCCGTTGTCAGTGCCGGATAAGAACATGGAAAGAGCTTGCTTCAAGAGGAAAGTGGAGAATCCAAATGTTTTGTGTTAAATCAATCTTTAATTAAAGATTTGGAACAGAAGAGGGGCGATTTAGTCATTTGAAGATCCAAAGCCACAAAATATTGCAGCACACACAGAAGGGGTGGTGGGTAGGGTGCCCTGTTTATAAGATATGGGTGGTGCCCAAATCATCTTTCTTGGGTAAAATCTTAGGGGAAAAAGGTTCTAACATGCCCTGGTACATGGACAGATGATATGCTTAGATTAGACATGTTGTGAATTTAAAGTCTAATTCAATCATATGTCTCTCCATGTATCGGCATGCATTCGCATTCCATGTGGCATGTTGGACTGGGATTCCAAATCTTAGTTGTGTTACTCGTTTTTATTTGTATTGATCCCTTAAAATTAAATGTATGAGTTCAAAATAATTTGAAAGTAACTTGTCATTCTCTCATTATCAAAAGATGTAGGATCAAAAAACGAGGTTATAAATTATTTATTTTTAAGATTTGTCAATAAGAAAATCTTTTTTCTAATATATGTGATACATTATGATTGATATTGGTGGCTGGATGGGAATGGTTTTGCAGGTGGACAGCATGAACAAACCAGGCATACTGCTGGAAGTAGTCCAAGTTCTAACAGATCTCGATCTCATTATCTCCAAAGCTTACATCTCTTCCGATGGTGGATGGTTTATGGACGGTATATAGCAAAACATTCTCTCTCTCTCTCTCTCTCTCTCTCTCTTACACACACACACACACACGTATGGTTGATGCTTATTCGTGGTCTTTGGATCAACAGTGTTTCACGTTACCGACCAGCAAGGGAATAAGGTTACAGATGCTAGAACCATTGAACACATAGAGAATGTAAGTTTTCCTTATCTCTTCCAATTTTCTACAAAAAGAGAATAGTAGGTGACATTCTTTGGTAAGTATAGGGCGGGCCTTGGTGCAATGGTAATGGTTACTCCATTGTGACTAAGTGGTCATGGGTTCGAGTCTGGAAACAGCCTCCCTACAAAAGTAGGGGTAAGGTTGCATACACACTGACCCTCCCAGACCCAGCAGTGGCGGGAGCCTTGTGCACTAGGTACACCTTTTTTATTCTGTTGTAAGTAAATCAGTCATTGTCTTGGGCTAGATTCATTGCCAAAGGAAATAATATGGACATAATAAGTCCTACTAATAAGGAAAAACTCTATAGCTCAGCTGACATACAGAGGTCAAGGGTAACTGCATTAGCCTCACCCCCTCGCCCCCCAAGTGCTGCTTCTTTGTATCCTCAAAATACATGAGGCTAGCTGCAAATATTAACAAATGAGATCTATACTAATGCACAGAACCTTGGATTGTTAGTCAGAATCTGCTCAGAGTAAAATGAGTGAGTCTGGGGTAATAGTTTTATGTTTAGTTGGGTACCAATAAGGCCATAGAAGTGATTAAATCATCAGCTTTATTAATGAGGCAATCTTCATCAGTAGAATTGGGAAATGTACTTAAAGGCTGCATTTGTTTCAACCGTAAAATACTTTACAGGATTTGTTGAAAACCAATACAAAATTATATAAGGATTAGAAAGATGGAAACTGTTGAACTGTTATGCAATATACAAAAAGTTGTAAGACAACATCCATTTCAAAATTCAGGATTTTGTTTTACTAAAATAGTGATGGCAGTTTGATTATTGATACTCTTGGCACCTATATGGGATTCCACCCTCATCATATGGCAGGATTATTTCCCTCAGTTAATCATGTTCAAATGTGCTTATTAGTCATATCCAACAAAAAAAATGTCAAATGGTGGGCATATGTAAATAAAATTTATAAATAATAATTCTATTTCCATAAAATATTTTACAGAGAAACAAATACAGAGCAAGTGAATTTTAGTTTCCAGGTCAATTTTTTGTTATTATGTGGCTAGATGTTAGGACTATTACTGACTATATATTGAAACCAAAGCATGACACATTATCACAGGCTTCAGAGAACTAGTTGTCAAAAGGAAATTAATAACGATTTTGATTCAATGGGGGGCCGTCATGTGATAGGGTGCTTCAACAACAACAACTCAGCCTTATCCCAACTAAATAGGGTGCTTCTTCTAACATTCTATAGCACTCCCATCTATCCAGGAATCTGAAAATGAGAGCCTTCTTGGCTCTGTTTGAGCCATCCTGCGTATCCTTTGCAATGGTGTGGCATGGAATTCTCTCAGGCAAGCAACCTATTGGTCTCGAATGGATCCAATGATGGTTATACTGTCAGTCAGTCAGACTGAGTCCGGGTTTTGAGAGGCAGAATGCCCAGCCATCTCAAATCCTGAAAACACAGTTGGTTAGTTCAAGGGATCAACAGCGCTATGGACCTACTTCTGAGGAGAAACTCAGTTGCAATGGATAATGGACCTGTATACTAGACTTTATGCAGCATGATTCACAGTTTTTGTTGATTGCCAAGAATAATACTAACTCGTTCATTGTATGTTATGTGGATGAGTAAATTTCTGTGATTTTGTGTGTATAGGCTCTAGGACCAAAGGGTCACACTGTGACAAATGGGGTGAAGGCTTGGCCAGGGAAGAGGGTGGGTGTGCACTCCATTGGTGATCATACAGCCATTGAGCTCATTGGCAGGGATCGCCCAGGTCTCTTATCAGAGATCTCAGCTGTACTCACTAACCTCCACTGCAACGTGGTTGCCGCTGAAGTATGGACCCATAACATGCATGTAGCATGCGTTCTTTACATCAACGATGACACCACAGGTTGCGCTGTGGAAGACCCAATCCGATTGTCAGCAATGGAGGAGCAGCTCAAGAACATTGTACGTGGGCGAGAGGATGATGGAAAAGCAGCTCGCACCAGTTTCTCTATGGATTCCACCCATATGGACCGCCGTCTCCACCAAATGATGTTTGCTGCAAGGGACTATGAAGATGGTGGGGTCACAGAAGAGAAGGCTTATGCACCTACATTCCAGCCAGTTATCACAGTTGACCGGTGTGAGGACAAGGGGTATTCAATGGTGAATGTTCGATGCAAAGATCGGCCAAAACTGTTGTTTGACATTGTGTGTACACTAACAGACATGCAGTATGTTGTTTTTCATGCCTCCATCTCATCCAGTGGCCCCTATGCACTACAGGTACACATGAAGTTTTCCTAGATGACTGTCCACAATAATAACCATCTTTGGATCAATGTCCAACTTTATGCACTTTGTCTAAAGTGTTCTTAAGTATTATATTCTTACTTTTCAATCTAAAGGATGTTGCAATTCAGGATATAGTCCATCCAAGGGGTGGCACTTGGATTTAAGAATTTCGAGTGGAGTCACTAATTAAATTCATTTTTATGGGAATTAATAGGAGTATTATATACGTCATATGGATGGTTGTATACTTGATACTGAAGGAGAGAAGCAAAGGGTTATCAAGTGTCTTGAAGCTGCAATTCAACGAAGAGTATGTGAGGTGAGGGACAATTCCAAATTTAACTAAAAAACCTTCATTCTGTTTTTGCTTATTTAGTAGCATAAAGTGTTGTGTTCCATTATGTGTTTTATGTTTTCAGTGTCTCTTATTTAGTAGCATAAAGTGTTGTGTTCCATTATGTGTTTTATGTTTTCAGTGTCTCAAGCTATGTTGTAGTCTGTTGATGTCTGTGTGGTAGATGTTTTCTTCATATTTTGTGTAAGGTGGTTCAGTCCTGTATGGTTATTACATTCTGTAGGTGGTACCAAGTGCAGTTGTCCACTTGTTTTCTCCATGTAGTGCCATTTCTCTCTTGGGTGTTCCTTTTGTCTAGTATGTTATCTGAAATTGATCTATTTGTGCTGATTGGACATATAGATAAAGGGTCATTTTCTTCATGTTGAAGGTCCCTGTGGAATACTCACCATAAACAAGGATTAAATGATGAAATCTTCCACTCATCGGTTATGATACAATTTCTTCATCAGGCATGGCTATCACATACATTTTCCTTAGCTTTGTAGTTGCTTCATGGGTCCAAGTTTACAAACCTAAGCATCTTACCTGGCAATTGTTTTCAACCAAGAATTGATAAGTCTACAAGTTGTGAAGGTTTATAGGCGTTTTACTATCTCATCCTCTGTACTCCAAGTCTTAAGACTGGAATTTTCAATTGATCCAGTGTAGGAATTGCATCCCTTCATAATTTACTTGTTTGTATATAGTACCAATAACAGGATTGTCTAGCATAATTAGAGGCTAGGACCAGTCTACTTACCATTTCTAACTGTAGAACTTTGTGCTTTTCTTCTCCCTTCCCTCATCCTGGTTGGCTTCATAATTCCTGATGAAACTATATTAGCTGGATCTTGAGATATCTTTCTTATCAATTTCTACCAATCCTAAAGACATTCATGACTGTTAATATGATCTATGTATAAGTAGTGCCATTTTATTTTTAACTTCATGCTTTATTAAAGTTCCAGCTATGTCTGTTACTTTAAAAAAAAGTTTTAGTAATGACTACAATAAAATATCCTCGAGTTTCTTGTTGTACCTTGCAATGCCACTTCAATTTTATTGTGTTGATAGTTTAAGATTGTAAAATATACTCAACCTTGGCCATGCTATTTGAAAATCTGGGATATAAGCTCCTTGTTGAATGTATTGCAGGGTCTAAGCTTAGAGCTTTGTGCAAGGGATAGAGTAGGGTTGCTATCTGAAGTAACTAGGATTTTTCGCGAGAATGGATTGACTGTTACAAGAGCAGGTGTCACAACAGTTGGGGAGAAAGCCATGAATGTCTTCTATGTAAGTGACGCTTCTGGGAATCCTGTAGATATGAAAACTATCGATGCGCTCCGTAAAGAAATTGGGCACACTATGATGCTCGATGTGAAGAAACTCCCTACAGGCAGTGCCGAGGCACCTGAGTCCACGGGATGGGGCAAGACAAGCTTCTTCTTTGGGAGTTTGTTTGACCGATTCTTGGCTTGAAACAGGTCACTTCGCTCACATAAGACTCCATTGAATGTACAAAACATACTAGTTTTTCAGGGGGAAAATGTGGAAACAGCCAAAAGGCCATGTTTTTGCATAGTTCTAATGGAGCATTAAATACTTGATTAAATTTTTTTTTGAGTAAATAACTTGATTGATTATTTGCTGCTTCCATCGATTAACAGATACAAATATGTAATTAGTTTATGTAGGATGTGGGCAGAGAGAGAGAGAGAGAATTCTAGCTTACAGTGCATCAAATAGGCACCAACCTGATAGAAAATCATAACAGTAGAACTAATAGCTAATCATAGTTCTGCAGTTATTGGCTAAAAAACAAAGCTGAAACTTCCGAAAGACCTCCAGTAACTTGGGACCAGTCATGAGCTACCAAATGTCATTGATAATCTCTAAATTATCCTTGAATTAATCTTCAAAAATTCTTGAACACCTCTCCATCCATAGAGTCCATACTATTTTTTTTATATGCCCTTGGGTTGAATAGGCTGAGAACAATTAAGAGTTATGAGTAATATTGAATTACTGCATGAAGATCAACCAAATCTTCTGTACAAGATAGTGAATCTGAAGATGGTCAAAAAGTTTTAATATTTGAATGAGGGGCACATACTTGGGAGGACAAATAGCCTTTGCTTTGAAGATATTCTCTGCCATTTGAATTCTCTTTCATAGCACTGTAACCATGAGATGAATGGTGATAGAAATTAACTTTCCAAATCTTTTTTTAAGGGGAATCCTCTTCATTATAATCAAAGGCTATATGAACCCCTAGGGCTAAGTTCATATGAATACGAATCATTATAATCAAGTTTTTAGGAATCAGTCTAGGACAGCAGGGACAAAAAATCCAAGTGTCACAATTCAATTCGGTGGTCAGCTACCTATACTGATCCTCTCTTTCTCTCTCTCAATTTTCAATTGCATGTCTGGTTTAATAGAAATGATAATTTTGAAAAATTCATCTTTCATAATACTGATTAGCTTAGAAATTGCATTGAGGCTCTTCAATTTTAGTCAGCAATCATTTAAACACTCATTTATGTAATTGCTTTTTATGTAGTTTCTTTTACATAATGTTTACAATTTGGTGTGATGTCTTTTGGGAGAATAGTATTACATTGATTATCCTTGAGACCTTCTGTCCCCTGATATACCTGTGAGTTCCTCCACCCAATAGTTCGAGCTTTTTGAATGGATATTTACATGGTATTGAAGCGGGTTTTCTCCAGTCCTGCTGTAGGTGTCTCCAGAATTTGCCATTGTTCATCTATGCACGTGTATGCAATTTTGTTTTGGCCCCACATTAGTTACCCCTGGGACCTTCTGTCCTCTCATATACCTGTGAGTCCCTCCACCCAATAATTTGAGCTTTTGGGTTGGATATTTATAATGTCCATTACATGGTTTAGCGTAGTCAGGCATATTTGGATGTGTTAGCTGTAACATTGGATGATCCACCTACTTCTATCACATGCCGTGATGATGTGGCAATTCTGATTGTATTAGCAGACCATGAGGCCTATAGTCTACCTGGCCACAAAATTGGGGCTCCATTTGACTTGACAAATGGCTCAAAAAGGTCAATCATGTAGAGAAGTTAATCACAATAGTTGTGAAAGAATCTTTTACCCAATATGGTTTGTAAACAAATTTTCAATATTTACTCATCAATATCCTAAATTAAAGATCTTATTTTGTTGGTGTTTAATAGTCTCTATAATTAACTAAAACTTACTAATAAAAGTGAAAGAGTGGATTGAGGTGTGTGGATAATAATAATAAGTTTTTTAATGTTCTAAAAATATGGTGAAAATGTTTAATTATGTAGCGTAATTTGATGTAACATACAACTACAAGTTAATACAATTCTTCATATGGTTAGGTTGTAGAATATTTTAAATTTATTCAAAGGTTTTGATTCCTCCAGTTAAATTATGTTATACTAGTAAATTAAAATAATGTTGGGTAATGATTACAAAAGCTTATTTTTTAAGTTTGAAAATTTTTACTTCCTTTTCCCTTAATTTTCCTTGTAACTAAATAAAGTTTAAGAAAATGAAACAAGTATTGATAGTGGATATGATCTTCTTACAAATCAACAAAAATCAAATATATATATATTCCACATCCCTGATTCTACGAAGAAACTACCCCCCTATGTGGGGGGCTTTTCTCTCTTGTCTTTCAACAACCGCTATTGTTCAACCAATATTTAGACAATATTGAAATTTTGAAATGAATTATAGAACCACACGTAGATAAATTGGATCAGCCTAAAATTCGACAATTATCTAGATGATGATGTCAACAATATATCCATCAAAATTCAAGAATAATGGAATTGTGATGTGACAATTATGAAAAATATAATGATGGAAGGACATTCAACTAAAAGGCATGGTGGATTCCCACTCCACTCCTCTTTCCTAGGAAAAAAAATAAAGAAAAAAGTGACCCATTTGTTTTGTTGGTGTGACCTAGATTTTTGAAACATGACAAAAGAAAAAAAAAAGAAAAAAAAAAAGATTATTAGTGATAGACTAATTGTAAATTCGACATACAACACTTAAAAAAAAAATCTTTGACGTGACATGGTTCACTCTATTATTCATATGGAATACATTTCAGGAATGAACCACTGAACGGCCCTTGGCTTTCCTATTGATCAAAGGCGTGAGAAAGATAGAAAGAGGAGTGTATCGATGATTAGTACTCATTTCTCTGATCCGGTTGTCGACCACAGAAAGTTGAACAAGTCATTGATCCTAACATAATCAACATTCGACAACTGGGGAGTGGTTTTTTTCTGGGCTGGTGGGGGCCTTTCCATTCGCTTTCCTTTCACATCGGTGTTACAAGGCCCTTTCTCCACATGAACATGTGTGAATGATATTAAAAAAAAAATAAACAGAGTGAAAATTGTTTACTCACTTTGCGTGAATAGAAATACACGTGGTTGATTGCATATCAAGTTTGATGATCCATCTCAAACATATAGTCCACTATGTATTGAATTCTTACCAATATATATTACCTGAAAAATCACTTTTCAACAAAAAATAAAATAATATAATACATAAATATAAGATAAATGCAGTTTTTTATTAAAATAAATACATATTATACCATAAAATTAAAATTCTAAGAAAAGATAATTAAGTAAAGGAAGGAAAACCTCTTGCCAATAGAAAGAAGAAACATAACTAAAACAACTAAGAACAGATTGTAAAATCTGCCTATTACATAAAATAAAAAAAGAAGATAAATAGAATAAAATATCAATAATGCATGTTTTGGATCTCCCTAAAAGCATCCACCACCTCTAACAAATTCAATCAAATCATCACATTCACATTTACACAAAGTTTGAGCACCAGTTTGGATTGTTAGTGTTAATTGTTCCAAGTAATGATAAGGTATGTAACCCAGATTTGGCATAAGATACATTATCAACTTAATTTAAAAAGAAAACCAAAACATTAATTTAAACTGTAAACTAGAATATCTGAAACCATGAACTAACACATATCTTATTTGTTTCTTTCTGTAAGAGCCCACATTGCAACTTAGCTTATCTAGGACTCAACACCTATTGGAGCCTGAACCATGCTTTTCAAATAATTCATAAGCAATAATCTTCTATCTCCTCAGTCACTTCTGCAACTTTTTTCATTGTGGGTGAAGGATGCACCTGGTTAGGAACCCAAGCAAGTTCATTGGCAATCTTTATCTAACTTTTTAAAACCTTACCCTTTTGGCTTGTGGCTTGTTGAGTGTCAAGTTGGTCTGCTCCTACATTCTCAAATACGTAAGAGACAAAACAAAATGCAAACAAATAGGTGGGTAGTGAAGACATGCTTATTTGGCAGTTGCCACCCATATCGTATTGTGGGCCCTGATAGAAACAACCAGGGTCCACAGCCAAGTCTATGGAGATCTACATTAAATCCATTACTTTTTCTTTGGGAATATGTTCTCTATCTGAGAGTGCGGGCAGCGTCAGCGAGGGGGCCAGTAGGAACATGCGTGCAAGCATCAATAAGGGCAATAATTTCGCCTTTCATGGGATGTGGGTGGTCATTTCACCCCCATCTTGTGTCTGACACAAGATCACTATCCCAGACAATCCTTGAAAAAAATTCTCTAAGCGGCCATGAGAAGGTTCGCATGGTTTCATGAATCGTGAATCAGATCAATAAATCTGCCAATTCGGATCGGAATCAACAATCACCAATCTTGATTCTTATTGTTTTGACTGGGCTAGAGATCAGAATTGGAGGATCTGGCAATCCAATTCGGATTAAAAACCAATCTTTAGGAAACAAAAATTGAAGTATAGAACCTTATTTCGTCTTTGAACCCCTGTTTGTTGAAACCAACCCAACCTACTTCTCCTTTCCATATCTCCATCAATTCTTGGCTGATTGAGCTGAAATTTTGAGGGGAGCTCCCTCTCTTGGTATGAATCATATATTCAAACAACCTTGCCAATTTGGAGTTCTACTACTTAAAAAAATATTGTTATAAAATAAATTATAGTAATACACGATCAAGCAGCGATCTATTGCCCTTTTTTTTTACTCATATTAGTACATTTGTTATTTTGTCTTGCAAGTTATTATAAAATAAATTCCTATTGTTATAATTTCTTTTAGAAAAAAGTGTCTCTGAGCCTAAGGCGTTTCCTATGCTCTCATATATACATTTTCATTTTTTTTTTTTTTCCCTCTCTCTCTCTCTCTCTCTTAAATGAATACAAGTTATATGTTGAGATAACGTAAGAAACACCTTAGGCTCAAAGAACCCTTCCCCTTTTTTTTAAAACTCATTCTAGTTATAACTTTTCTAATCCTTGTTGGTTACTCCAATTATTTGTTAAAGCACAATGTCAATTATTTTAAGATGCCTTATTTTTGTTAATTTCTTAAAGACTTTTATCACAGCACCCTTTGAGTTATAGCTAAAACTAGGCCATTTATTAAGAATCAACTATAGTTGAGGAGCAAAGTCAATTACTTGGTATTCAAAGAAAAAAAGCTTAAATAATAAAAAGCAATTTAGGTAATTTAGAGTTAACTATAAGAATAAGGTCATACAACCACAATTGGATCAAGATCCTCTGCAGTACCGGCAGGGCAGCAGTGAACATCCAATGGCACAGCAGAGGCCAGGTGGAACACATGGCACACATGGCACACATAGTCTCTGCTGTGCTGCCGGATGTGCACTGCCACCCCGCCGGTACTGCAGAGGATTTTAATACGCCACAATTCTACCCACCCGTGAAAAGTACAATTACCACAAAAAATTGCAATTTTAATAATGGAAACGTTAATCGGTCGTTGGGTGCGGCGTGTACCTGCCCCCAAACATAACTCAACATGATATAATTGAGATTGTCCATCAAACTTGACAAGTAACTTATCAATGCGACCTCAATCTGAGAATTGTAGATGTGCCTTGAAAGAAAAATTAACACCAAACATGATGAGAGTATTTTGCAGTTAAAGGGTTAAATCTACTTCAAACTTTTCGAGTAAAATAACATGAAAACAAATAAAGTATTTAGATAATTAAAGTTAGTAAGGGATGGGAGAGGATTCTCGGTGCTGTCAATGTAAGAGGAATCTCCCATGCTATACTAATGACAATATATAGTATTATCATTAGGAGAATAGAACCCTAGTCGTGCATTTAGTGAGCACCTAGAATTTCCACCTTTACATGAGGGTAAGACGATCATTTCCAGGTGCCCAAGAAAGTTTCTGTATCTAGATATGGTTGCCATGCTGGGTGCACAACCGGATAGCATTCTTTCTCCTTTATCATTATTATGAATTGAAGGTCTCACTCTAGAGGGTTATAGAAAAGAAAAAAAAAAATAATTGTGAGAAAACAAGGAAGTGAGGGAGAGAATGCTCTATGCACTGATGCTTCGTTTCTTCGCATCTACCCACCACTCATAAGTCGCGGTTTCGATTTTAAACAGCAATCTTATCTGGCCTCTTTCTTTTTCCTTTGATTCCATTAATTTCTTCCACTCCATCATTTGCATCTCTCATTGTAGCCCGTTAATTTCTGTAACTTTTTTGCATTTCCCTTTCTTTCCTTTCATTACTTTAATCGTTTTCCACCCTTTTTCTCCCTTCATCGTCATCACTAATCCGGTCTCGTTCTTTCTTAATAACCCAATTTTAATGGGTCCCACCCAAATTCGATTTCATCAGCCTCCTACAGACCGACACGTGGATATCCACTCGTCATCCTTTCCGTCCTTTCACGTGCACGTCATCTTTCTCCCGCTCCTCTCTCTCTCTATCTAATTTTTTTTCTTCTCAAGCAGAGCTGTGCAGAGCGTAGACGTAAGAAAGAACTGCTCAGAAAATCACAATCTCTCTTTATAAACCCTACTTCTCCCTCTCTTCTTTTTTCTCTCTCTCTCTCTCATGTCTCAGTTCTGAAGAGTTTTCTCTCTTATTCATCTCACCTGTTTCGTTCTTCACCCTTTCATTTCGTTCATTCCTGAGAAGATTTTGGAAGCTCTGAAAAAAACTAAGGTAATTCATTTCTTCTTATCTTCACCCTTTATTCTAGTCCAAATAGTTTCATTTTTCTTCGATTTAAGATCATTTTACTTTTCCGTTTTGAGTTCGACTTCAAATCTCTTCTTTCTTTCTAAAGTAGCTTCTGCTTTTTAAGAATTTCTCCGGAATTTTTGTGCTTGTTTTCCGTTTCTTCTTCCTCTTGTTTGGGTGGCGTTTGGGACTACTGATTTTGCAGTTGATCCCAGTTTTATCTGGTGGTTCTGTGTTTCGCTTTTACCCACCACTGTCGTTGTTCATCTTTATTAGTTTCTCTTCGTTTTCAAATATATGTTTAATTGCTTTCTAATTGAGAGGCTGAGGAGCTGATATCTCGAATGGAGGTGCCATTTCCCTAAATCACAAGAAGGGTTGAATTTGATCTTATTTTGCAACCTTAATCCCTGGTTTTTAAGTTAATTGTGAATTAAATACGTGTAATTTTTTTTTTATTTTTTTTTATATGACTTATGAAGAGTCTGTCTGTTAGTATATTGTGGGGTATCTAAAATTTATGATCTTGAGGGTTTTTGGTGGCAGTGATAAATTCTATTCATAACATTTGGAAGACTTATGGGTCTGCTCGTTTTTCCTAGTTTTTCTGAATTTCATGTATTGAAATTCGTTAACATGTGCTCTCAGTCTTTATCTCACTTTTCCACGCCTCTCTCTGTTTGTCTTTTTGCAGCAGGCGGAGCTTTTGACAAGTGATTATGTTTGGGGAAGGGTCAAAAACTGGTGATTTAGAATCTTGCTTTCAGAAGCTTGTAGTGTTTGGTGGTAGAGAAGGCAAAATGAGTGGAGGAGGAGTGTTGACTGAGTGGAAGGACCTTCCCATGGAGCTTTTGTTGCGAATTGTTTCGCTTGTTGATGATCGGACTGTGATCATAGCTTCTGGGGTCTGTACTGGCTGGAGAGATGCTATTTGCTTAGGGCTCTCTCAACTCTGCCTGTCATGGTAAAGCCCCTCCTCCCTTTTTCCTGAACCCCTGTTACAGTTCATTTGTGGTTTTGAATGCCCCTTTAGTTGGTGATATTGCAATTTTCCGTCTCACTACGTCTTCATTTTCTTTTGTTTAATGCCATTGATGCACTTCTTTTTTTTTTTTTCCTTTGGAAGAGATTGATGCACTTTGTTGGTTGTATTGGTTGTTTTCTTCCTTGTTCTTTCTTGTAATGCATGTTATTGTATTCCTACTTTCTTAGATTCCCGGAGGGATGTGTTCTGGATGGAATCTATTGTTATCTTTCTTGTTACTCTTTACGGTTTGCTTATTTTCATGGTGAATAGAATTACGTATGGGCGCATAATGCTTGTCATTTTTCTTCAACCCCCCCCCCCTCCCCCTCCCACTTCCCCTTCCCCTTCCCCCTTTTTCTTCTTTTTTATAAGTTTATGGTTAGGTAATTTATTTTCTATTTCCTTTTGCTGTTTTTCTCCAGGGGCAACCTGAAACCTTATGGAAGGAAGATAATTTTCCCAGTAATTTGACTTGTTTAGGGACTTATCTCATCTTTGCGCTATGAAAGTTTAGATCGATATGGTGAACAATCTGCAATTTGGATTTCTGTCATGTTTTTTCTAGAGAGTTTATTTCCTCTCCCCCTTCCCCCGAACACTACATAGACACACACTCTCTCTCTCTCTCTCTTACACACACACACACAAAATAAATGTAGGATATTATTTGAGTAGGTCTACCTTCAGTTTATTTTCTCCGTGTCATTTACTTGTCACTATGATCTCATCAAGGCACTGTTAAGAATCATGGTGTTCATATTCCTGCCAACTCAATAAACCTTTTCCCCAACATTAGGGGGTATGATATGCTATTTGTGTGTTTACAAAATCGTAATTATTTTTGAAGAGTAAGCTAGTGTTTGTGAAATTTTTTTATACTAATGAATGGTAAATTGGTCTGGGTTATGAGTTATGACATGGGTACATGCCGTAATTTCTGAGGTTGGAACTGTCTCATATATGATTGTGACAGTGATTTGGAGCAAATTTATATTGTTTTCTGTAACTTGGATTTCTATTATTATCAGCATCCTCTGTTCCCTTTCCTTTTTTCACTCTTTCAATATCTGTTGCCAATCTTGTAACATTGGTTCTGCTATGCCATTTATATGCTTTTGTGTTTCAATAGTCTTAATACTGAAACTTTGTAATTAGAAATTTATTTGAGTCAGCTGGATCATGGAGCCTTGGGTCCCTGAGTGGCTCTGACCCCTTTGTCTTGCAGAATGCTGCTTTTGTGCAAACTGATCAGCATTTGAGTGCAGAACCGCTTCTTCGCTAGTGAACATGTCCCATTTATTTGCGTGGAAATTTTAGCTGTGTCCATCTTTTTCTTTGTATTTCTTTAGTTTGCGCTTCCTGGTGGGTGTGACCTAAGTATCACAATAGGTTATTTGTGTAAACTGTTTTTTTTTTCCCAGAGGGGACCAGGAAAAACCCTCCCCCACTGCTCCCCCCCCCCCCCCGGCGCCCCCCCAAAAAAAAAGTTGTCTATTATTGCGGATCTGATCACTTTTTTTTTTAATCTTGGTTTAAGTCAGACTGCTCTTTGTTGGCATTTTATTTGTAGAAGCTGTGAAAATTCCATGATAAAATTTGTCAATGACTTATTGGACCAGGCCGATTATTTGGGAGGCCTTGTTGGCATTTATTATTTTTTGGAGCATAATTGTCTACTTGTTAGTGCTTAAAAATTGCTTATTCATTGTGACGGTTATGTATCACTTTGCTCTTACATTAGGCTTATTCTGTTAATTGATTTCCTATCATTATGATCATCTAGCTGAAAAACTGAAAGTCATCTTAAGACATGCTATTGTGCATCTGGTTATTCCACATGTTTATGCACCTGTGCATCTTAGTTATCAAGGGATTCAATCAAGTACATTAAGAAATGTGGCATCATTAATTTCCTTGTTTCAGCTGTCGTGATGACTGATGAATGTAATTGGACTTGTTATATATTTTTAATTAGTAAGCTGATGGATTGGAAGTTTACAGGAGGATTATTTTTAGATCTATTTTAAAAGCTGCTTGGGAAGGAAACTTTCCTGAAGTGGCAGATACAAGATAAGAGAAAATGTAAAATACTGATTTGGATCTTAAATTCTTAATTTTCTATAAGTTAAGAGACAGTTATGGATGAGTATCCTATTCAATATCCCTGAAATTAACCACGTGGAATGATGATTGCTGATCCAGGCTGTCCATTAGAAAGGGACCCACTGGATTGGTGACATGTCACTATGTCAGATATAACACTATAACAGCCACCTTGACTGTATGGTCCACCATCTCTTGGGTTTTTCCCCTATTATTCCAATAGTTAAAGTTTTAAATTCCTACATCAAACGTGGACAGCATAAAGCTCTGTTTTGCCACATGGAGTTGGAATGAAATTAGAGGGTGATATCCTGGACATTTGGAGTCACTCTGCTTACTAGACTGTTGTGTGGACGATTTCTTGTTTAGTTCTCGATAGGTGAGCTACCCCTACGCCCATCCTAGAAGGGGGAAAAAAAAAAAAGAAAAGGGAAGAAAGGACATGCATTGACCTCCAATGGTTAGTCTCTGCATAATTGAATTGTTTTATTACCGAACATGGTGGAAGAGAGGACATGATATTACTGGATTTGGGCAGATTTTAGGTACTCCTACAGCTGAGGTGACCTCTGATAGGTTAATCTTTGCATAGTTTGTATTTGAGTACATTAATTTTGTGCATTTGCATATGCTATATTGTTCGAGACAAGGCATATATAAAGAAAAACATGGAGCCCTGTTTTGTACTTCCTTGAATCCAAAAGTTTGCATGTTGGTTACGAGGTCCCAATAATTTTCCATTAATTTCATGTTTTGGAAATAGTGACGCATGAGTGATTAACATTGTTGACTCTTGATGGAAACTCTGTGATTTAACTTTTCATATCTAATGCTTCCCTCCTTGTTAAAACTGAAAAGCTGATAAACTGTTATCTATTTAGTGTACTGGGAGTTTCAACACTTCTTTTTTATTTTATCACAACTATTACTTGATTGTAAGGCCTGGATAAAGTTAGCTCGAATAATCTCATACTTAATTGCAGTTGCTTGATATCCTAGTTGGATTTTACTGATTAGGAAATTAACAAGCAAAAAGATTGCATTCATCATGCACATTTGCTATGGACCTCCTCAGTATAGAAGTCTGAAGATGAGACATAGAAGCTAAGCAGGTTAAGATGGTTAGCAATTTGGGTGAAAGCAAATCTTAATGAGTTATTAACAGAAGAGGAGAAAAAAGAAGAAAGAAAGAAACGGTGAAAAGGAAAGGCTATTGCATCCTTATAATGAGTGGCTTACATAATGATTGTTATATTGTATTCTTTCAGTGGTGATTCTAACAAAATATTTGGATGGTACTGATTTTAAAATTTAGAGAGAATTTTGTTCTCATCTTTTTTACTTCTTGTAGGGCATAGATGATAGAGAAACTGGGTCTATCCAGGTGTTTCATTGGTTGAACAGATGTTACCATGCCACGTACATAATACTTGCATGAGTGCAGTACTAAATTTGAATTAATTTTGTAATTATGATCCAACAGGTGAGCCATTCTCCACTTATAGGTGGTGCTTTGTTTGGTTTTATGATTTTATTAAAACTCTCCATTAGCTGCTTGAAGTGGAAATGAGGTGAAGAACCGAATAAAGCAACTTTGCTAAGATTAAGTCCCAGTAAGTCACACGGTATAAAGTTTTGTGATATTAAAACTTGGGCTGAGCATTGCCATCAAGTATATTGCGGTCAATTTCCATCTCACTGATCGCAGTCCAGTCTAATCCATCAATGTTTGAGCGTATGATACAAGAAGAATTGAGGCAGATAAGTACACTGTTGATGTTCAAGATGCATTATCAAGAGGAACTGAGGCCTTCCTCGAGCATGTCTTAATTTTTTGAGATTTTGCTACCGTGAAATTTCTTACATTCCTTAAAGTAAATATGTTCTCATCAAATATGGAAAACCTCAGCATGTAGAGCAATTGAAGGAGGGGAAGCTTCCTAACTTCTGCCTTCCTTTGCTTGTCCGAACTTCTGTTTCACTTTTGTGTGTAGCTCTTGATTGAAAAACTCATTTCAGATACTGTTTAAGCTAGTTAAACTTTTAGCGGCCATTGATTTACTTAACACCATTTTGCTGCGTCTCCTTTCTATGTTAGCATCCAATATAAGCATGGACTATGGAGGCATAGGATCATTTTTTCAAGTGATAATTTCTTCTGTGCTTTATACAAGATAGGTAGCAATTTGGGGGGGGGGGGTGTAATGCTAGTTTGGACACTATTTGAGTGCCCTTTGAATCTGTTTTCCTAGTTGGTTATGTCAATGTGACTTTTCTTTGTGCAGAGACTATTTGTCTTAAGTTTCTTCCAGTGCTAAGCATTTGCATTGCTTCATACATTTTTTTAATTATGCACATCATGTGGATTTGCCGTATTTCTCTGAGTCATGTAATGATTTTATCATTTATTCAGGTGCAATAACAATATGAACAACCTTCTGTTGTCACTTGCCCCCAAGTTCACCAAACTGCAAACTCTAACTTTACGCCAGAATAAACCACAGCTCCAGGATAACGTGGTTGAGAGCATTGCAAACTTCTGCCATGATCTACAAGACTTGGATCTCAGCAAAAGCTTCAAGCTCACTGATCGTTCCTTATATGCATTAGCTCTTGGATGTCCTAACATTACAAAGCTCAACATCAGTGGTTGTTCAGCCTTGAGTGATGCTGCCCTTGCATATCTTACTGGCTTCTGCAGAAACTTAAAATTCTTAAATCTTTGTGGATGCGTAAGAGCTGCATCTGACAGAGCTCTGGAGGTAAATGGTCTTCTGTTTTGAACAGGGAATGATATTTTAGTTGCTTTTGCCTCTGTATGTGTGATGATCTTTATTTACTCTTGCTGCTCCCTATGCAGGCCATCGCTTGTAATTGCAATCAGTTGCAGTCTCTGAATCTGGGTTGGTGTGAGGGTGTAACTGATATAGGAGTGATGAGCCTGGCACTTGGATGCCCGGATATGAGGGCCCTGGACTTGTGTGGTTGTATCCTCATAACAGGTGAGCAAAACCTGTCAGATATGTTGTTTGCTAGTACAGGCGAGTGTTTGCTTTGTTGGCTTTGAAGTCTTGACCTGTTTACATGATTTGCTGCAGATGAGAGTGTAATAGCATTGGCAGATAGGTGCCACCATCTGAGATCTCTTTGCCTGTACTACTGCCAGTATATTACAGACAGAGCCATGTATTCTCTGGCCAACAGTCGGGTGAAGAGCAAGCACGAGCTGTGGGAATCTGTGGAAAATGGGTACAACGAGGATGAAGGGCTCATTAACCTCAATATCAGCCAGTGCACGGCTCTGACTCCTTCAGCTGTTCAGGCTGTGTGCGACTCATTCCCTGCACTTCACACATGCCCCGGAAGGCATTCCCTCATAAAGAGCGGTTGTCTCAACCTAGCATCTGTGCACTGTGCCTGTTCTATTCAAGCCCATCGTGCGGTGAGCCTCCCTCATCCTGCACATTGATTGAACCAAGCAATCTCAAGAACATTTCTCCCTCCCCCCCCCCCCCCCCCAGCAAAAAAAAAATCCAATCCCTGTACATATGGTTCACAATGAGGCGTGCTTGATGTTTTGGCCAGGAATAGTTGTTTTTTCATTCAAAGCAATTGTTGGACTGTGGAATTATGTTTATAACTTCTGCATTAACAAACTTTATTTGAACATCACACTACCCTCTTGCCTTTTTGAATCTTTGTTCCTTTGTATGCAATAAGGCTTCCAAGATGTGATCTGCCTAAATGGGGATATTAACATTTTTTGGCAATGACATTAGGTCATGGTTCAGTTTCAATCCTGTTATAAAGTCCCACCATGATCAGGGGCCATGGGAAAACCAGAAACGCAGGTGTTTCTTCAGCACCAAACTTGACCACCTAAAATATTGGTTCAATCCAAGCCAATGACAGTAAAGAGAGTCAGTCATCTCCATAGAAGTAACCATCAGGGCTGCTGAACCTAATACCATTTATACACTCTAGTTGGTCATAGGTTCCCACCTGGTCATCTCACTCTTACTTGATTTCGATTTTGCATTAGAAGTGTAACTCATGTCATGGACCATTCAGCGAAAGCAACCTTGTAGTTTTCTGTTTTTTTTTTTGTCCCCTTAAAAAAAAAGTTAAGATTCTGAATATATGACTTGAAACAAAGATGAAGCCAGCATTAGTATAACGTGGAAGGGACTCACACGATCGAACAAAGGTCATTATGAATCTTCAATATTACAAACAGATTAGAAAATGGAAATGTTTAGGAACTACATTTTAGTGGAAGTAATTTCTGTTTTAACTTCTTGAGGCAACAATATTTTACATCTGAACTTAAAAGAGTACAAGACTTAGCACAAAGTAGAGAGCAACATTAAGAAATTTTCCAGACTATAATGGGTTGGTCTTAATTTGTCCATGAATGGACAACACTGACTCAGTCATTAATACAAAGGGGATGGAGGAGTTATGGAACAGTAGAAGATTACATCTGCAGTTTTGGTCTTAATTGGGTCTGTGTGCGGTCACTATTCTGTAGTTTGCGGCCCAAAAACAAGTAAAATGCTGCATGGATAGCCCGCTCAGCAAGACTTGGATCGGATAATAGACCTCTCTTTAGGGGGTTAGGGCCTGGCCCAGGCCCATATTCTGAAGCTCTGGTCAATAGTGAACTCAGACTGGTAAAACCTTCATGGATCACACATCTCGTGCTCAAATTGTGTGCAAAATGACGCCTAACCTTCCCTCACTTACGTTATTGCATACGTAAGTAAATTTTCTAACTCTTTAAGACTATATATTATAGGAAGAGACTTTTCTACTTCCTCTCATGCCTACTGAAAGGAAGAATTAATTGGAAGAGAGAGAGAGAGAGAGAGAGAGAGAGAGCAAGGGCCGTTTCCATGCCATTTCTTGAGCTTGATTGGGCTCTGATCTCGTAGATTCACTTATTTAATCAAATTCCACTTCTCACTTCCCACCCACCCACACCTCTCTTCACTTCCTCTCCCCACTCCCCAGCCGGTGTTGGGAAAGCAATCAAAGAGATCCATCGATGGCTGTTTCTTTCGCGCCGGAGATATATGTGAACGCAAGGCCAACGTATCCCAGCGAATGGTACTCGAAGCTTGCAGCGCTTACCCCTAATCGGACCTTGGTTTGGGATGCCGGCACCGGCAATGGCCAAGCAGCAATTGGGGTTAGCCCCTCATTTTTCTTATTCTTACTTTCCTCCTTCAAATAAACTAGGATTACAATCAATCTTATATATGCAGAACTTGAGTGTAGATTTGACGAATAATTATCACCTCCAATTCCTCTAATAGGGTGGGGGAGTTGACCCCATCTTGGGTAGTGTTTTCAGGCAGGGTGTAAGATGGTCATTTTTGCCCCATGTGAGGAGTTGGAAGAATTGGAGGAGATAACAATTCGGAATTGGCATGCTGAAGTGGTCCAATAACATTGAAAAAAGAGACCATGAATTCTCCCACATGTCTTAATCATTTATTTTTAATTTTATGTGGCTCCACTCGTTGAAAGTGGCTGCCTGAGGTTCCACCTCGCACGTTGGAGACAATCCTCTTGCATTGCATGCAGCATGCCATATACTCCCCCTCCCTGCTTTGCTTTCAAGGAGTCTGATAACAAGGAGATCATTTCATCACTCCAATTGCGACCATCAGTGCTGGAGGTCCTTCCAATATATCAAGACATCCTATATATCTGGCTTTTTGTTTTGAAGAATGTTCCTTGTTCCAAGACATCAAAACCAAGTTGCTGATTCCTTAGCCTGGAAAACCAGGTCTTTAGTCAATCCAACATTAAAAAAATTAAGGTAAAATCTTGGGCCCAACCACATATATATATATATATATATATCTCATGGGATCTGGTAGACATTACTCAGTTCCGCATTGGGAGTGAGTGTGCGAGGGGATGGGGGAGTACACGGTACACCCCATACCAATAGTGTTGCAAAGAACAATATTATCCACATGAAATTCACATAGGCCTCACAGCTCATCATGTGAGAGGGTATGGGATGGAATCTATGCCCATATCCGCCCTTCATATTGGATGCTTGGGTGCTGGCTCCCATTTGTCCTTGTGCTGGCCCGTAAGGGCCATGCAATCAAGTAGCGTTCTCAGCCATTCTAAATTAATGATTACCTTTCATTTTTGTTTCTTTGCCTTTATAGGTCGCTGAGCACTATGAACAAGTAATTGCAACAGATGTGAGTGAAGGCCAAATAAAGCATGCAATGCCGCACCCAAAGGTTCGTTATGTTCATGCCCCACTCTCCATGTCTGAAGATGAATTGGTATCACTGATAGGAGGTGAAGGGTCAGTTGATCTGGTCACTGTGGCTGAAGCTGTACATTGGTTCGATCTACCAAGCTTTTATTCTCTTGTTAATCGCGTATTAAGAAAACCCGAAGGTATAATCGCTGTTTGGGGTTACAAGCACTTCACCCTAAATCCGGTTTTCGATTCAGTCATGAATCGTTTCATTGAGACTGCTATGCCTTACTTCAATCCAAACTATCTTTACATTAGAGATTCTTATAGAACACTTCCTTTTCCATTCGAGAGTGTGGGTTTTGGATCAGAAGGTAATCCATTGATGCTTGACTTGCCTCAAGAGTTGTCATTTGATGGGTTATTGAAATTGTTAAGCTCATGGTCTGCACTCAAAACAGCTAAAGAACGTGGTGTTGATTTGTTAACTGAAGATGTGGTTAAAGAGTTTGAGAGTGCATGGGGTAGTCATGATCATTCTAATTTGACAAGAACTGTGAATCGCAAGGCTTTTATGATTGCAGGAAAACCAAGGATTTAAGCCAATTAAGCCCACTACTTGAATGTCAAATAATTGTTGTTGGCCCAGTTGGATTTTTATGAGGGTTTTTTATGCAATCAAGTGTACTACCTTGGATCAACCCAAACCCGTTAATTGGTTGTTATGCTGGTTATCTGTAATAATTAGCAAGTTATAATACACATTATCATTTTTGTGGTTTTCTATTTTAAATTTGAGAAAAAAATCTCTACTTGGTGGTGGTGTTTCCTTCACCCTCTCACAGGATAACGTGAGATGATGCCTTTATCCCCTGGGTAGATACCCAGGCATGCTCACCCATTGACCCAGACATTTGTGTAGAAACCATGCGACCAAGTACAGATCTCTTGCCCAATTTAAATTTTTAGGTTAAATATCTTGTCTTACAATTTAGATAGTCCTTTGTGGCTCTAGTGACGACTAAATCAACGCATGATTGCATCAAGAGAAGTTCCCATCAAAGTTCAATATGAATCTTTGGGTACCTATCATGAGATTTATGGGCACATCTAATAGTAAGAAGTGTAACAATTACAAATGGGGCCTCTACTTCCCTCTGGCTAGATAATTGACACCAGATGGGTGTCCTCTTTTCTATAGTGGGTGCTCGGACCCTCTACTCCTCCGGCATCCCTAGATGCTACACAACCAATACAAGATCAATCTCCCTTGGGTTTTTTGATCCTTCTATTTCTCAGTTTAGTGGGTTACTGATATATTGTTTGAGCATAACTATTACTGATATATTGTTTGAGCATAACTTTATTTTGGGGTATATTGAGGTCAAAGGACTACTTCAAGGGTTGCAAGGGGTACTGTCATGGTTTTAGTGCATGGTATAGGAACGGATATCAGCAATCTGCAAAATCGATACAATATCGATACGGTATCAACCTGGATCGACTGTATCGAACAAAAATATCCCTAAATTTTCTTAACAAATGAGTTTTCTGACCATTTTACCCCTTGTCCGTACCGTGCTACCAATATGGTATCAACACAGTATCGATGACTAGCAAAACCGATACGTATTACCCGATTCGAACGATACGATATCGATACTTAGAACCATGAGCACTGTAGGTGGGATTTTTGACAATAGAGATTTGGTTCCCTTTTTGTGAAGGTGGTTTGATTCTGATAGCCATGACAACTTAGCAGTTTTACCCTTTTAGCTTAGACATTTTGGATCCAATTGGTTAATTGGCCCTAACATCAGGTAGTCTGGAACATTATGTTCAAACGGTTGAATTTTTTTGACCATTTTTAGACCATTCTGCCGCAAGGGTAGAATGATCAAACTAGCCCTCATTAACCACATATGACCTTTAGAGAGGTGGTAATCAGCCTAAGAGGGAAGGAACACGTCTGTTCTGCAACTCATAATCCACCGAACCCTAGCTATCTCTTTTTCCTTCTTAACCACCATGTTCGCTGTGAGAGGAGCTGTGACTGAGAGGATGCCGATGCCACGTAACTGAGAGGAGCTGCAACTGAATTTAATTCTAATCGATTTCCCATTCAACGGAGTGTGATTCAGTTTTTCGATAGCACGGATTGCTGATTACCACAGGTGGACCGAAAACATAAGTCAATAAAAAAAATTAAATTAAGTTATTAAAAACACGAGAGGGAGGGGAAGAAGAAGAAGAAGAAGAAGCAAAACAAAAAAGCACAGTAAGAAATGGTTTCCGACAAAGAAGACTGGAAAAGGTGGATACATCTTTCAATTTTGTTTCTCTTCTTTTCCCCCTTTCCATGAGTAATAAAAAAAACACAAGTGCACCCACAAAAGGACTTGCACAGTATAGTGTGCTAATCAACAGAAAGAAGGCAACCAAGAGAAGCAGAAGATCACAATTAATAAAGAGAACTATCAGAATAAAACAAGAACAATCCAATCGAAGGTAAAGGTAAAAGCCTTTTTCATTCCCCATCTTCTTCTTCTTAATTGATAATAAATAAATCAAATTCGGCCAAAATATAAATTACATAGCAGCAACTAGTTCAACCAAACGAACCAGAAGAAAAAGGTATAAAAGAAAGAGAAAGAAAACAAACAGAAGAAACAGAACAATCGCCCACCCGACAATCATTCAGAAGAACCAGCATTATATTATAATCCAACAAATTCAATTCAAGAAGACAAAGAATTAAAAAAAAAAAAAAAAAAAAACAAAGAAATTTCAAGGTTTTGTCGAATCAATGGATACCGTCTTGGGTAGTGATGAAAATAGAAACAGGGTCTTGTCGAATCCCCAACGTAAAGCGAAGCAGGTGCAGGGACGTTCGAAGGAACAGCCATTGACGAAACAAACACAATAATCCCCCCGCACAAGCAGGCGGAGACAAACCCAAAGAGAATTGGAAGAGAAGAAAAAAAAGGTTTTCTTGGGTTTCTTCTAAAAACTCTTCTTAATCTGAAGCGAATTTTTACAAAGAAGAGAGATGGTTAGGGGAGCGGAGAAGGGAAAGAATGTAGAAGCTGAGCAAGAGATAACACAAAAATGGTTAGTGAGGGCTAGTTTGGTCATTCTATCGTTTAGAAAAACATAAGGGAAAATTACATCCCCCTCCCCTGTATTTTGACCTAATTACACGTTCCTCCCCTTGATTTTCCCACCTTACATACCCCTCCCCTCTATTTTGAACAAAATTACTATTACACCCCTGTCGTTAGCGTCCGTCTGTTAAATGCTGATGTGGCGTACTAAAATTTTTTATAATCCCCAAACTAACCTTGGATCCTTGTGAGATGACCCATTTACCCTTATGATTTAATCCCCAAACTAACCTGGGTTCATATAAATAGACCCTTTTACCCTTCTTCTTCTTCCTCCTCCTCGTCCAACCCCTTCTCCGGCAAACTCCGGCGAGAACAAAAATGGAGTTCCTCCATCTCTTCCTCTCCGCTTCACTAAACCCTAACCACAGGCAACCCTTTTACCCTCCTTCCTCCTCCTCCTACAACCCCTTTTCTTGCAACCTCCTAACCTAAAATCGTCGATGATCAGAAGGTACTCACTCTCTGCCCTCTGCAACTCCCCACCCCCGCCACTTATCCTTGTCCCTCCCTCACGGCCTCACCCCCACCTTTGTTGTTGTTCATTTAATACCAGAGCTGGCCAAAAAATAACCCTTGAAAGAACCCATCTAAGACCCCTGTTGTGCATATGAAAGACTAAAACAAGGGGTTTCTTTTGTTTTTTAAACAAATATCATCATTGACAAGAGAGGAGTTCTCGTCTTCTTCAAGCTCTGTTCAATCAAACACCCATAACGCATCTGAAACAGCTTTATTTTTTATTTATTTTTTTTAGTTCCCGAATTTGCAGGTCACAATGGACCCGCAAGGTCAGGTGGGATGCGAGCACAGAGTTTTAGGGAGGTGGATTGGCAAGTATGGGTTCAGGGAGAGGAGCTATTTCGGTGAAGTGCACTGCCGATACCCTTTAGGGTTTCAGGAATCAGCAGCGCAGTAATGGGGGTTTCAAGGAGATGTTTCAGGTGGGGTTTGAAGCTAGTAACAGGGTTTCAGAAATCGACAGGGGGTTTCAAGGAGGTGTTTCAGGTAGGGGTTTAAGCTAGTAATGAGTGTTTTAGGAAGGGGTTTCAGGTGAGGGGTTTTTATAGATGGTTTTCTGTAGCAGTTCGGTAACTTAGAAGTACTTGTCATTTGGTCTTGAATCAAGACTTATACAATTGGTTCAACTATGCACCTGTGAATTTCTGAAATGTATTTTTGTTCTTAAGAGAACTAGGCCAAAAAAACAGGATACCACCAGACTGAGATGGAGATTTCTTATTGCCAACAGACCACAGCCCAGATGGGCCACAAAACTGGATCGATGTAGGTGTCCTTGGAGGGCAATAATCACACACAGTACGAAGAAAAAATTGTTGGACAGATAATTAATAATTTCATAAATCAATCTGAAACCATGGAATGAGCTTGATCTGTAGAAGGTGTTTCCGGTTTCTGGTGCAAGCTCTCTTGAAACCATCTTTTGGGATCCTTAAATATGAGCTTTCTGTTTGGCCATTAATTGGTTAATATCAAATTTGAGTTTCATTGGTAGGTGGTTAGACCCTCGTATATCACCATGTATATCACCATCGACGGTGACGGTGACGGTGGTGGTGGTGCTGGCGGTGGAGAAGGAAAGAAAGAAGTATTTTAGGTTGAAGATGATGAAAAGGGTAGAATTGGAAATGCAGTTTTAATTTGTTAGTAAAGGATAACATTGTCTTTTCAAACCATTAACTAACAGCACCCTAACCCCGTCAGCCATAAGGGGTCAAAACGTAAGGTGGGAAAACCAAGGGGAGGAACGTGTAATTAGGGCAAAGTACAGGGGAGGGTGACGTAATTTACCCAAAACATAATGGTTTAAGAATGGTAAAAAAAATCCAGCCTTTGAACATAAACTAACGGACTGGACCAAAGTGTTATAGTATTTTTGAAGGTAAGAGAAAGTTTGCAATTTGTACAATTGTAGAGGTACATTTGAACAAATGTACATTTTTTAGGGGTATTTGACAAAAACCAAAAAAATAAAGTAGGCAGTTCCTTCACCCACGTTGAACAAAAGATTTGGATTTCTTGGGTATAGGGAATAATTGGGAGATTATGATCGACTTCATATTGTAGTGGACAGAGTAATATGACCCCGAGATGTGTACGACACAGTCCAGCTGTTGCATTCCCCTTGACACTCCTTAGAGAGGATCTAGATCCGGCCTGGCCCTTTTAGTTTTTAAAATCTAAATTATTAAAAAATAAAAAAAAATAATAATAATAAAGGATATGGTTGATGGTTCTCTTACACAAATATTAAAGAAATAGTCTCTTTAGGAGGACCTAGCGAATTTAGCTCATCTCCAGGGAGTCCAGCACACCCAGGGTGTTGTCAGTTATTGGGCTATGCTGCACACATCCTTAGGCGTACACCAAGATATGTGCGACATAACTCAACCGCTGGATGCCCCCTGGGTGTTGGGCTCCCTAAAGACAATCCTGATCTGGTCCTAGCGCTGTTTGTGGCTCAAATTTTAATGTCCCCTCCTCACTTGAGAATGTGAAGAACATGCTAAGCATCACCAAACAAAATAGACATAGATGTGGAAACCAGTACCTAAGAAAGTTAAATAAATGATCAACCTGCTAACTCTCTTCACTATCCTATAAGTTAAAGAATTGAACTTTGGAAGGAAAAAACTAGGGTTCTGAAAACAAACACGGTAGATCTGTAGGTTGATGGGTCCGGTTTTGCCAAAAGAAGAAGAAGAATAAGCCTTTTCTCAATTTTCAACACACCATCATAGTCAATTATATCAATAGTTAGATTTTAGAGTGTCTCCCAAATAAAGTCACTATATAGATGTTTTGGGGGTACCTACAAATTTAAGAGCCTTAAAACTGTCAAAATCAAACCGAAATCGAATACCGAACCTAAAAACGAGCCGAAGTAATCGAATCAAACCAAATAAATTGGTTTGGTTTCGGTTCGTGTATATGAGCATTTAATTCAGTTTGATTCGTTTTAGTTTCACTTTAAAAACTATCGATTTGAATCGAAACCGAATCGAATACCACACTTAAATCCAAAATCCTGTAACTTTTTTTTTTTATGGTGTTGCCTTTCCTTTTGCAACTATAATTTTGAAGTGTTTCTCTCACTTGATTGATGGGTAAGCTAAAAGATAAGATTTGAAAATAGAGATCTCACTTGGGATTCTTATTTATTTATTACTATTTCTAGTTCCTTAAAGGTTTTGTGAGCATTTTATTTATACAAATGAAGTTTCTTGAGAATATAGCAAGATAACAAAAATTGACAGCCTAGCAAAATGGAATTGTATTGGAGAACAAAATTGGAACCGTATTGAAAAATCGAATTAGAATCGTAATCGAACCAAACCGAGCAGGTTTGGACTCAATTTCCACTTCCAGAACCGAATTGATTCTTGATTTGGTTTGGATCACAACATCACGGCATGGAACCGAAACGATTGACACCCTTAGGCCTTCTTCAAAAATTTGATAAGGAGCAGAAAATTTAAAGGGCAATTGATTGCCACCTGAGTGCGTAGTCTTTGCACTAATGCAGGGCCAATAAAAGCAAAACGCACATGGGTATTTATATGGATGGAATTCTTTTTTCAGTTTGTGAAGCTAAAAGAGATAAAGACGAACCTAAAATGGCTATTAGAGAAGTGGTAAGAAAGCATATGTATTTAGTAGGACTCAATCTTAATATGACTGCGGATAGAATTGTTTGGAGAAGAAAGACCCGTGTAAATGATCCTTCGTAAGGGAATGTTTTTGGGATACTACTTTGACTTCTTTCTTTAAGCATTCTCTATTTTTACTTTCTTTTAATCCCTTTTTTGTTTTTTTTCATTTCTAATATTATCATCACCCGACAGTTTTTATTTTTTATTATTCTAAAATAGAAACCACAAAAGTAAGAGACAATGTGAAGTCATAATTTGGGGGGAGGGGGGGGTATCCTGCTGTAAAGGGAGCGCTGCTGTGCGCATCATGCAGTGTAGCAGCATCCATGCGTGTAAAACGGGGCAGTGGATTACTGTACACACATGGCCGTTGCTGCGCCGCACGATGCGCACAGTTGCGCTCCAGTTACAGCAGCAGATAAAAATTCGGGTTAGAATGTGTCCTTATTTCATTGATCCCGGACCCCAGTTCGGAGATCGGACTGAGATCGTAGTTCAAATGTTCAATTAGATCTCAAAGGGCTGTGTAAGCCTTTAAAAAATCAGTTTCTTTCTCTCTCCAGATCGAGCACTTAGGGCACCCAGGTTCTCCAAGCGGGGAAGGTGAATAATATGCACTGATCAGTCGAGAAAGCCTCAGGAATTACAAGACAGAAGTGTTAGTAGAGAACGGAGTGAAAGGTATGTGGAGAACTGTGGATGCTCTCATTAAATTACAAAATCGAATTTAAATGGGTAGTTGGTCTTCTCTTAGCCCTTCTCTTCCGCTACGTCCGGTTCTTTCATCTCTTTCTTCTTCTTTTTCTTCTAAAGCTGCAAAAACACATCCTCGAGCAAGTGTTGTCAAATTGTTGAAAAACTCTGCAGAAGATGATGGATGCAACAAGTCAAGTAGTACAGGCACCTCCATTAGTGTTGAGGAAGCATTCCGCCGATACCACCAAATGGTTCACTCACAACCCTTTCCAAAAATCGTCGCTTTCAATCAACTATTTGTGAGAGTTGCCAGATGCAAACACTATTTGACTGTGATCTCTATGTACAAAAATATGTTTTCTTTGCAAATACAGCCAGATATCTTGACTCTGAACATCTTACTCAACTGTTTCTGTGGGTTGAATCGGACAGATTTCGGCTTCTCTGTCTTTGGGATCATCCTGAAACTTGGCTTCCAGCCAGATATTGTCACATTGACTACTCTACTTAAGGGGCTCTGCACGGTGGATAAAATTGCAGAGGCTAAAGAGTTGTTCTACAAAATAGTTAAAGAAGGGTATCTTGGTAATGTAATCACGTACGGAACCATAATCAATGGGCTCTGCAAGACTGGAAACACTTGTGAGGCTCTTGAAATGTTTAGGACAATGGAACTCAAGGGTAAATGTAAGCCTGATGTTACCATGTATACTGCAATCATCGATGGCCTTTGCAAAGATGGAATGGTAAATGAGGCACTGAACCTTTTCCTTGATATGGTCGGGAAACACATCTCCCCTAATGTTGTTACCTACAGTAGTTTGATTCATGCATTTTGCAATTTAGGTATGTGGAAAGAAGCTTCAAATTTGATCCATGAAATGTTGAACCATGGAGTATCACCAGATGTCATTACCTTCAACATTATGATAGATGGTCTTTGCAAAGAAGGAAGGGCTGTTGAAGCCAATAAATTGTTTGAATTGATGCTTCAAAGAGGACTAAAGCCTGATGTTGTCACTTTAAGCTCTTTGATTCATGGCCTATGCAATGCTGGCCAATTAAGAAAAGCCACTGGGTTGCTGAAGAAAATGTTGGGTTTAGGAATCTCTCCTGATGTCGTGACTTTCAGCATTCTGATAAATGGTCTTTGCAAAGTCAAAAAGACTGCTGAGGCACATAAGTTGTTTGAATTGATGCTTCAAAGAGGACAGAAGCCCGATGTCGTCACTTTCAGCTCTTTGATTCATGGCGCATGCAATTCTGGCCAATGGGACGAAGCCATTGGATGGCTAAATAAAATGTTGGGACTAGGAGTCTCTCCTAATGTCGTGACTCTCAACATTCTGATAGATGGTCTTTTCAAAGCCAGAAGGACCGCCGAAGCACATAAGTTGTTTGAATTGATGCTTCAAAGAGGACAGAAGCCCGATGTCATCACTTTCAGCTCTTTGATTCATGGCCTATGCAATTCTGGCCAATGGGAAGAATCCACTGGATGGCTAAATAAAATGTTGGGACTAGGAGTCTCTCCTAATGTTGTGACTTTCAACATTATGATAGACGGTCTTTGCAAAGATGGAAGGATTGCAGAAGCACATAAGTTGTTTGAATTGATGCTTCAAAGAGGACAGAAGCCCGATGTTGTCATTTTCAGCTCTATGATTCATGGCTTATGCAATTCTGGCCAATCAGAAGAAGCCGTTGGATTGCTAAACAAAATGTTAGGTTTAGGAATCTCTCCTGATATCGTGACCTTAAGTATTTTGGTTTTTGGTGTAGACAATTCTGGCAAGTGGAAAGAAATCACTAAATTGTTGACTGAATTGTTGGATTAAGGAAACTCACCTAATGTAGTGACCTTCACTATGTTGGTGGATGCTATTTACGAATAACAAATGATGAAAGAAGCATATTAGCTGTTACATCTTACGGTTCAAAGAGGCATTGATTTGAACCCAATACTTACACATACGATGCTTTGGTATTTGAACACTTTGTACTAGGTCAAATGGTTGAAGCTGTTGATGTCTTTGCCACCATTCAGTGGCATGATCGTTGATAGAAGGTTGGAACCTGATATTAAAACATACAAAAGGCAATTCAGTTTTTTAATGGAATTGTTGAAGAGGTTTTTTTGGCAGATTCAGAAACTGTCTTTGAAAAGTGATTTTTTTTTTGGTGTGTGGGCAAGATTGTGAATGCTATGAATGCTTTATAGGTTTTTTCTTGATGAATGAAAAGCTGATATATTTATATTCATTTAATTTTATCCATTTTAAGTCATTTAAATAGAGTGGCTTGCTAGAGTAATTCTCTATATACATTTGGAAGGTCAACAGCATTGACAGAAATGGATCTCAATATCAAGCATGTTTGGTAGATATCATTTTCTAATAAATAGAAATCAATATATTAATCTACGTTCTTTTGAAATTATTCCCATGAAAGAAGTTGATTTCACTAGTATAATATATACATCCCATTGTGATAGTTATAATCACCTCAAAATGAAGCATGTTTTGTTGATATCATATTCTAATAAATAGAAGTTAGTAATGTTATTCTATTTTCTTTCGAAGCTTACACCCTGACTGGAGTTTTTTTTTAGTAGACATTCCATTAAGGTTGTGACATTACAGTAATCGTATTGAAGTTCTGTTCTCGTTTCGTTCCAATATTAATTACTGCTCACCATTCAGGTCAAGCAGTTAGCTTTTGAAACTGAGATGGACATAATTATGACCGTGCAAAAGTGAAACCAGCGATGGAGGTGTTGCTGGCATTATGCCTAGCATAGTGGGACAAATAAATACTCGATTAAGCGGCATCAATCAATTGTCGGTGTCGGTTTTGGAACCTGGAATTGGTTATTTAATCAGTTGTTTTTGGTTTTAGTAGGAACCTATTAGGAACTGAAACTGAGCTTACTGACACCCTTGTAAATCTATTTGGAAATCTCACTCCCATCTAAATGTAAAGCCTTGGGATGGAAATTGCACACAGAAAGGCTCTTACTGCTGATGGATTCCAGCAGAGGAGAGTTGATAGGTGCTTGTCTAGCCATCTCTGCCTAATGTGCATGAAGACGGGTAATCTCTAAAATCAATTTTTTTTAAATTTACTAGAAAGGTGCACCACTTTCTAACTGTGTCTCGTACGTTAACCTTAAGGTAAGGCAATTCCTAAGGAGATTGTCCTTTCTTGCCATTTGATGAGCATTTGTTAGACGGGGAATGAGAGTGCTCGTCTTTTCTCTAGGGTCTATAGTGATCCAGTATATACAGTGAGAAGTGCCCACTGGGCCAAAACTGATCATTTAATTTCTAGTGTTTCAGACAAACCATCTTTTCAGGTATGGTCCGTATGGATGCTTATCATTGACAACATCTCTGAGATTCAGCTCTAATGCGGTTGCGAGCATTGCAAACTTCTTCCATGACCTACTAGACTTGGATCTCAGCAAAAGCTTCAAGCTCACTGATCGTTCCTTATATGCATTAGCTCATGGATGTCCTAACATTACCATGCTCAACATCAGTGGTTGTTCGGCCTTGAGTGATGCTGCCCTTGCATAACTTACCAGCTTCTGCAGAAACTTAAAATTCTTAAATCTTTGTGGATGCGTAAGAGCTGCATCTGACAGAGCTCTGGAGGTAAATGATCTTCTGTTTTGAACAGGGAATGATATTTAGTTGCTTTTGCCTCTGTACATGTGAGGATCTTTATTTACTCTTGCTGCTCCCTATGCAGGCCATTGCTTGTAATTGCGATCAGTTGGAGTCTCTGAATCTGGGTTGGTGTGAGGGTGTAACTGATATAGGAGTGATGAGCCTGGCACTTGGATGCCCGGATATGGGGGCCCTGGACTTGTGTGGTTGTATCCTCATAACAGGTGAGCAAAATGTTAGAATGAATCGATCCGAATAGGGACAAAATCCCAAAAGCCAGGATCTCCATAGGACGTTCAAGAACACAATCAAATAAATAATAGAAAATAGGGATAGAACCACCAACCTTGTTTCGCATCCATGGTGATGATGATTGCAGCGAAAAATAAAGAACAAATATCTAGGTGCTTCCCCTCTATTCCCAAAGTAACAGGCCTGATGAGAATACCGAATGCGTAGGGACGACGAACACTGAATATCTCCCTCTCTTTCAAGAATGCACTCCTCAATAGCAATTGAAAATAATAAGTTGTGTTTTGTAGAGGGGGATCTAGCTCTCCTTATATAGTAATCCCTATAGGGTCTGACTTATCACAGTCCCAATAGGAATCTATCTGGACCACACTAAGCCAGTCCACATTAGACTTCTAATATAACTTAATGATCCCACTTTATTAGACCAAAACCCTAATTAGTCTGGTTTAGGGATTTAATTATGTTCATATGGAATTATATTAGAATTAAAATTCTAACACAAAACCCATCAGATATGTTGTTTGCTAGATATGGCAGGTGGGCCTATTCCTTGTATAACAGGCGAGTGTTTGCTTTGTTGGCTTTGAAGTCTTGGCCTGTTTACATGATTTGCTGCAGATGAGAGTGTAATAGCATTGGCAGATAGGTGCCACCATCTGAGATGTCTTTGCCTGTACTACTGCCAGTATATTACAGACACAGCCATGTATTCTCTGGCCAACAGTCGGGTTAAGAGCAAGCACGAGCTGTGGGAATCTGTGGAAAATGGGTACAGCGAGGATGAAGGGCTCATTAACCTCAATATCAGCCAGTGCACGGCTCTGACTCCTTCAGCTGTTCAGGCTGTGTGCGACTCATTCCCTGTGCTTCACACATGCCCCGGAAGGCATTCCCTCATAAAGAGCGGCTGTCTCAACCTAGCATCTGTGCACTGTGCCTGTTCTATTCAAGCACATCTTGCGGTGAGCCTCCTTCATCCTGCACATTGATTGAATCAAGCAATCTAAGAACATTTTTCTCTCCTCACCCCCCCCCCCCAACAAAAAAAATAAAAATAAAAAATCCAATCCCTGTTTATATGGTTGACAATAAAGTGTGATGGATGTTTTGGCCAGGAATAGTTGGCTTTTCATTCAAAACAATTGTCGGACTGTGGAATTATGTTAATAACTTCTGCATTAACAAATTTTATTTGAACATTACACTATCCTCTGCTTTTTTTGGTTTTTTTTATCTGTTCCTTTGTATGCAATAAGGCTTCCAAGATGTGCTCTGCCTAAATGGGGATATTAACATTTTTGGCAATGACAGTAGGTCATGGTTCAGTTTCAATCCTGTTATAAAGTCCCTACATGATCTGGGGCCATGGGAACGAGAAACACGGGTGTTTCTTCAGCACCAAACTTGACCTTCTAAAATTATTGGTTCAATCCAAACCAATGTCAGCAAAGAGAATCATCTTCATATAAGTAACCATCAGGGCTGCTGAACCTAATACCATTTGTACACTCTTGTTGGTCATAGGTTCCTACTTGGTCATCTTATTCTTACTTGATTTGGATTTTGCATTAGAACTCATGTCCTTAACTTCGAAATCGAGAAATCTCTACGGGAGCGGGCGCTAAAAAAATCAGAAGATTATGAATGACTTGAAACAAAGATGAAGCCAGCATTAGTATAATGTGGACAGACTCACACGATCGAACAAGATCATTATGAATCTTCAATATTACAAACAGACTAGAAAATGGAAATGTTTTAAGAACTACATTCATTTAACTATATTTTTACATCCAACTTAAACGAGTAAAAGACTTGGCCCAAAGTAGAGAGCAACATTAAGAAATTTTCCAGACTATAATCGGCTGGTCTTTAGAAGATTAATTCTGCAGTTTTGGTCTTAATTGGGTCTTTGTACACAACTCTGTAATTTGAGGTCCAAAAACAAGTGAAATGCTACATGGATAGCCCGCTCAGCAAGACTTGGATCGGATAATATGCCTCTCTCTGTAGGGGGTTAGGGCCTGGTCCAGGCCCATTTTCTGAAGCTTTGGTCACCAGTCAACTCAGACTGGTATAACCTCCATGGATCACACATTTCGTGCTCAATTTGTCAAATTTTCAAACAAATTGTGTGCAAAATGACGCCTAACCTTCCCTCACTTACGTAATGGCATGCGTAAGTTTTCTAACTCTTTAAGACTAGATTTGTATCGCCTTTACTCTCATGCCTACTGAAAGGAAGAATTGGAAGAGAGAGAGAGAGACAGCAAAGGCCGGTTCCATTTCTTGAGCTTGACTGGGCTGTGATCTCGTTGATTCATTTATTTAATCAAATCCCCACTACTCACTTCCCACCCACACTTCTCTTCACTTCCACTCCCCAACTCCCCATCTCCCAACCCCCATTCCCCACTCCCCAGTCGGTGTTGGGAAAGCAATCAAAGAGATCGATGGCTGTTTCTTACGAGCCGGAGACATACGTGAACGCAAGGCCAACGTATCCCAGCGAATGGTACTCAAAGCTTGCGGCGCTTACCCCTAATCGGACCTTGGCTTGGGATGCCGGCACCGGCAATGGCCAAGCAGCAATTGGGGTTAGCAGCTCATCTTTCGTTCCCTTTCTTCTCTTAATTTCCTCTTTTACCCGAAAAAAAAAAATTTCCTGATAATGCCAAAGTGGCCCAATAACATTGAAAAAGGAGACCATGAATGACCCACATGTCTTAATCAGTTATTTTTTTTTTTTATTTGGCTCCACTCGTTGAAAGTGGCTGCCTGAGGTTCCACCTCGCACGTTGGAGACTATCCTCCCTTCCCTGCTTTCAATAAGTGTGGCCCCTTGCCCATTCCTGTCCACTTTGTAGGCTTCTGTCTGGCTCCATTGTGGAAACGATAACGTCATTGTTTTATTGGGGCCAAGTGGTCATGGATTCAAATTTAAAAATAGGGATAAGTTGTGTGCATTGTGACCCTTTCAAGACCATGCAGACGGAACCCTTGAGCACTAGGTACGCCCTTTTAAGTCTTGTCTTCAATTGTGGTCAATCCAGCATACATTAAAAAAATTAGGGTAAAATCTGGTGCCCAACCATATATCATGTGGTAGACATGACTTAGTTCCGCATTTGGAGTGACACCATAGGATTTGTTTCAACCTTCTCTATATTACTATTAGGGAGACGGTTCCCACCAGAGTGAGTGTGTGAGGGGATCCACATGAGATTCACAGGGGTTAGAGTAGAGAGATTGTTAGTGTGGGCATCACAGCTCATCATGTGAGAGGGTGTGGGATGGAATCTACATTCACATGAGTGTCTGATCGCACCCCCTACGTCCATACACATGAGTGTCGAAATGATCACCCCACCCTCATATTAGATGCTTGAGTGTGTGCTCCCATTGATCCTTCCGCTGGCCCCGTAGGGGGACACGCGATCAAGTAACATTCTCACCCATACTAAATTACCTGTCATTTTTGTATCTTTGCCTTTATAGGTTGCTGAGCACTATGAACAAGTAATTGCAACTGATGTCAGTGAAGGCCAAATAAAGCATGCAATACCACACCCAAAGGTTCGTTATGTTCATACCCCACTCTCCATGTCTGAAGATGAATTGGTATCACTGATAGGAGGTGAAGGGTCAGTTGATCTGGTCACTGTGGCTGAAGCTATACATTGGTTTGATCTACGAAGGTTTTATTCTCTTGTTAATCGCGTATTAAAAAAACCCGAAGGTATAATCGCTGTTTGGGGTTACAAGAACTTCACCATAAATCCGGTTTTCGATTCAATCATGAATCGTTTCATTGAGACTGCTAGTCCTTTCTTCAATCGAAACATTCTTTACATAAAAGATTCCTATGCCACACTTCCTTTTCCATTCGAAAATGTCGGTATCGGATCAGAAGGTAATCCATTGATGCTTGATTTATCTCAAGAGTTGTCATTTGAAGGGGTATTGAACTGGTTAAGCTCATGGTCTGCAGTCAATACAGCTAAAGAACTTGGTGTTGATTTGTTAACTGAAGTTGTGGTTAAAGAGTTTGAGAGTGCATGGGGTAGTGATCAGTCTAATTTGACAAGAACAGTGAACCGCAAGGCTTTTATGATTGCAGGAAAACCAAGGATTTAAGCCAAGCCCACTACTTGAATGCCATATATAGTTGTAATTGGCCCATTTGGATTTTTATGAGGGGGGTTTTGATGCAAGTGCACTACCTTGGATCGATCCAAACCCGTTGATTGTTATGCTGGTTCTGTGTTTCTGATATTATTATAATAGGTATTGCCAATAGCTAGCCTAAAGTTATAATACACATTATCACTTTTGTGGTTTACTATGGTTAAATATCTTGTCTTATGAAAAGGCTATATTGATTTTGGTAATAAGGATCAATTGTTAGATGATAACATTCTGGGTTTCAAACCAGAAACCCTAACTCCATATAATGACCTAGAACACAAATACATAAATCCACTGAGATTGGATGTACCTTTCACCTTTCATATTTTGGTGACGATTGGGCTATCACAATCCTTCATCACTCTACGATCTCTTCTTTGTGCAAGAAAGAGGTAAAAATTATGACAAAGGTTACAGGACTCAAGACAAGTATATATATAATACTGTCTCAACCCTAAACTCAGTTCCACGGTAAATTGGATTGGTCTATCTCAGTGTGTGACAAATCGAATCGATTCAGGTGTAGACACCCACTAAGTGACTAACCAGTAATTAATTAAGCCATTAATTAGAAATTTCTAACATCAATCTCCCTTGGGTTTTCTTATCCTTCTACTTCTTAGTTTGGTGGTATATTGTTTCAGCATAACTTTGTTTGGGGATATATCGATTTTGGTAATACAAGATGCCTCCAAAAGGCTTAGGTCAGAGGACTGCTACAAGGGTTGCAAGGGGCATTGTAGATGGAATTTTCGACAATAGAGATTTGGATCACTTCTTTAGAAGATGGTTTGATTCTGATAGTCATGACTGCTTAGCAGTTTTACCCTTTTGGCTTAGACATTTTGGGCCCAAATAGTTACTTGGCCCTAACATCGGGTAGGTTTTACCTTCACTGAAAAAAAAAATAAGAAAGAGAGAAAAAAGTCGTTCACCCACGTTGAACAAAGAATTCCTTGTCCATGATTTGGATTTCTTGGATTGGGTATAGGGAATAGTTGGGCGATTATTATCGACTTTGTACTATAGTGGTCAGAGTATCAATTATGTCGAGATGGATGCGACACAGCCCAGTCAGGATATTGGGCTCCTCTCTTTGGAGGGCATCATCACCCAATGAGACATCCAATGGCTAGACTGTGCCACACGCATCTTGATTCTTGACACGTGCACAGTCAACCATTGGGGTGTGTTTGGCACAGCACAGCCTTTGATGCCTCATTCGGAACACATTGGCGATGCCCTCCAAGCAGAGGAGCCAACCGGCCACAGGATTGTTGGTAAAACCGCCATGGACTCAAATTTCGTGCTCAAAGAGTCAATTTTTCAAACAGATTAAGAGTGGAAAATGACGCTTAGCCGTCTCTCGCTTACATCATTGCGTGCGTGTGTATCGCGCCTTTCTTTCTTCTTATGCCTATAGAAAGGAAGAATTGGAAGACTCGTGTGAAAGAGAGATAGAGAGTAGAGCAAAGGGCGCCCTTTCCTCTCTTCACTTCCAGTACTCTGCCGTCGAGACGTTGGGAATTGAAAGCAAAGAGATCGATCGATCCAACGATGGCTGTTTATTACGATCAGCAAGCGGAGGCATACTTGAACACAAGGCCAACGTATCCCAGCGATTGGTACTCAAAGCTTGCGTCTCTCACCCCTAATCGAACCTTGGCTTGGGATGCCGGCACCGGCAATGGCCAAGCAGCAATTGGGGTCAGCTCCATCATCTTTTCTCTTCTTTAATTTATCTCCTTGAAATAAATTATAGATTTTCACTCTTGCTTGCTTCCCAATGTATGAATTGATTAATTACCAGGGACTGACCATTAGAGAACTTGAACGCAGATGAAAAGGTAACACCAGACCCCTGATCGATCTGTGCCATGTGGCATGCCACATGGCCCAATAACATTGAATATATAGAGAGACCATGTATGTATGGCCCACATGTCAATTAATTGGGGTTCTTACTTAATTCAATGATATGGTCCTTCTAAATTCATTCCAATAATTTGAGAATGGTTTTTAATAATTTGATTGATAGGGGCAAGAGATCTCTATTTGGTCACATGGTCTCTACACAAGAGTATTCTAGGCCAATGGGTGAGCACGCCTGGGTATCTACCCAGGGGTAGAAGCATCATCGATCTCATGGTGCCTTGTGAGAGGACGTAGGCCCGGAAACACCACCACCAAGTAGAGATCTTTTTTCCCTTGATTGAAATTATACATTTACCATTGCACCGAGGCCCGTCCTCAAATTCTATAATACATCAAATCTAGACCTTCAAATTTATATTGTGTTTGAATTGGTGTGTATTCTTCGAATGCATTCTAGGTTGATTTCACATTCTCGTGCAATAAAAACAACTATTTTAGTCATTTGAGAATGCAGAATCAGACTTAGAATGCATTCTAGGTTAATTTCTTCATTTTACTCACAAAGTTTTGAAATTCTACCCACCCATGCATACGAAATTACCTTTCATTTTTTTGTTTCATTTTGTTTGTATATATATAGGTCGCTGAACACTATGAAAAAGTGATTGCAACTGATGTGAGTGAAGGCCAAATAAAGCATGCAATACCACATCCAAAGGTTCGTTATGTTCATACCCCACTCTCCATGTCTGAGGATGAATTAGTATCACTAATTGGAGGTGAAGGGTCAGTTGATCTGGTCACTGTGGCTGTAGCTGTGCATTGGTTCGATTTACCAAGCTTTTATTCTCTTGTTAATCGCGTGTTAAGAAAACCCGAAGGTATAATCGCTGTTTGGGGTTACAAGAACTTCACCGTAGATCCGGTTTTTGATTCAGTCATGAAGCATTTCATTGAGACTGCTAGTCCTTTCTACAATCCAAACATTCGTTACATAAATGATTCTTATCGCACGCTTCCTTTTCCATTCGAGAGTGTCGGTATCGGATCAGAAGGTAATGCATTGATTTTTGACTTAACTCAAGAGTTGTCATTTGATGAAGCATTGAAGGAGTTGAGCTCATGGTCTGTAGTCTCTATAGCTAAAGAACAAGGGGTTGATTTGTTATTTGAAGGTATAGTTAAAGAGCTTAAGAGTGCATGGGGTGATCAGTCTAATTTGATAAAGACAGTGAACCGCAAGGCTTTTATGATTGCAGGAAAACCAAGGATTTAAGCCCATTTAGCCCACTACTCCTACTTGAATGTCATATATAGTTGTAATTGGCCCATTTGGATTTTTATGATCCGAGGGTTTGTCTGCAAGGGCTTTAGCCCATTTGGTTCCGTTTCCTCTCTATCACTTAATAATGACATATAGATTAAATAAGTTTATCTGATTAATTGCATATTAATTTCTCTATTACATAATATCACATAATGGACTATAGAGGAAATTTTATTACTGTCAAATCCCAATCCATCGAACATGTTTATACAGAGATTCTGTGTACATGATTGGACCAAAACATTTTCAAAATATTTAATAAAATAATATTATTAATAATTAATATTAATTTTAAAACAATTTCTAAACATTGAACAAAAACGATATTGGATCCGGATTTTAGTCCAATCATGCGCAAATATTCTTTCTACAGTCTCCTCAATATTTTTCAGTAGGGCAATAGATTCCGTGTTGAGCATCTCTCTCGTTTACGATAAAAAAATCATGCACCCAGTAAATCGATATAGTCAGGGAGACATCAACAATTAGTGCATGAATGATGTGTAATCGCAACGACAATGACATCTTAAGTCAAGAGACTAATCAAATTTACTAACGAGAATCTTGTTGCTTACCATCTGGCAGCAACACATGCAAGACTGTCGTATGGTCCTGTTCAATGCACGCACATACATGCACTCACACTTCTATCTTAAAATCTTCATTCCAAAGAATACATGGTGTGATGACCCTATGAATATGATGTCCAATCTTATCCCTAATCGAGAACACTTTTACCCTACTAACAACATGTATAATCGAGAACACATGTCAAATGATGGCTCAAAATTTATGGACAGGTAGACCCAAATGTCCTCTCCTCACATGAGAAGTGAAGAATATTTGCCTCAGAGACAAACGTGTAATATTTGCCCAAATTTGAGTGATCCCGAGCCATATTGACCGATCCGATCCAATCTAGCCGATACCAAAATCACGAACCATGGTCCAAACACATGGGCAACACCACCAAGCCTTTAATAAATAATAATAATTCAAGTTTAGCTGTTGGCAATATTCATTTTATAGATATTATTTCCTTATTTCATTGATTCCAGACCCCAGTTCGGAGATCGGATTGAAATCTTTGTTCAATTAGATCTCACATTATAGAGAATTGATGGATGGCTAATAAGACATGGTCTGTGTAAGCTTGTAAGAAATCAGTTTCTCTCTGCAGATCGAGCACTCAGGTTCTCCAAGTGGGGGCAGGTGGGTGAATATTATGCACTGATCGCTCGAGAAATCCTCAGGAATTACAAGACAGAAGTGAAAGGTATGTGGAGGAGAACTGTGAATGCTCTCATTAAATTACGAAATCGAATTTAAATGGGTAGTTGGTCTTCTCTTAGCCCTTCTCCTCCGCTACGTCTGCTTCTTTCCTCTCTTTCTTCTTCTTCTTCTTTTTCTTCTAAAGCTACAAAAAACACATCCTCGAGCAAGTGTTGTCAAATTGTTGAAAAACTCTGCAGAAGATGATGGATGCAACAAGTCAAGTAGTACAGACACCTCCATTAGTGTTGAGGAAGCATTCCAACGATACCACCAAATGGTTCACTCACAACCCTTTCCAAAAATCGTCGCTGTCAATCAACTATTTGTGAGAGTTGCCAGATGCAAACACTATTTGACTGTCATTTCTATGTACAAAAATATGTTTTCTTTGCAAATACAGCCAGATATCTTGACTCTGAACATTTTACTCAACTGTTTCTGTGGGTCGAATCGGACAGATTTCGGCTTCTCTGTCTTTGGGATCATCCTGAAACTTGGGATATTGTCACATTGACTACTCTACTTAAGGGGCTCTGCACGGTGGATAAAATTGCAGAGGCTAAAGAGTTGTTCTACAAGATACTTAAAGAAGGGTATCTTGGTAATGTAATCACGTACGGAACCATAAGCAATGGGCTCTGCAAGACTGGAAACACTTGTGAGGCTCTTGAAATGTTTAGGACAATGGAACTCAAGGGTAAATGTAAGCCTGATGTTACCATGTATACTACAATCATTGATGGCCTTTGCAAAGTAGGAATGGTAAATGAAGCTCTGAACCTATTCCTTGATATGGTCGGAAAACACATCTCCCCTAATGTTATTACCTACAGTAGTTTGATTCATGCATTTTGCAATTTAGGTATGTGGAAAGAAGCTTCAAATTTGATCCATGAAATGTTGAACCATTGAGTATCACCAGATGTCATTACCTTCAACATTATGATAGATGGTCTTTGCAAAGAAGGAAGGGCTGTTGAAGCCAATAAGTTGTTTGAATTGATGCTTCAAAGAGGACTAAAGCCTGATGTTGTCACTTTAAGCTCTTTGATTCATGGCCTATGCAATGCTGGCCAATTAAGAAAAGCCACTGGGTTGCTGAAGAAAATGTTGGGGTTAGGAATCTCTCCTGATGTCGTGACTTTCAGCTTTCTGATAAATGGTCTTTGCAAAGTCAAAAAGACTGGTAAGGCACATAAGTTGTTTGAATTGATGCTTCAAAGAGGACAGAAGCCCGATGTCGTCACTTTCAGCTCTTTGATTCATGGCGCATGCAATTCTGGCCAATGGGACGAAGCCATTGGATGGCTAAATAAAATGTTGGGACTAGGAGTCTCTCCTACTGTCGTGACTCTCAACATTCTGATAGATGGTCTTTACAAAGCCAAAAGGACCGCCGAAGCACATAAGTTGTTTGAATTGATGCTTCAAAGAGGACAGAAGCCCGATGTCATCACTTTCAGCTCTTTGATTCATGGCCTATGCAATTCTGGCCAATGGGAAGAATCCACTGGATGGCTAAATAAAATGTTGGGACTAGGAGTCTCTCCTGATGTCGTGACTTTCAACATTATGATAGACGGTTTTTGTAAAGATGGAAGGATTGCTGGAGCACATAAGTTGTTTGAATTGATGCTTCAAAGAGTACAGAAGCCAGATGTTGTCACTTTCAGCTCTATGATTCAAGGCCTATGCAATTCTGGCCAATCAGAACAAGCCGTTGGATTGCTAAACAAAATGTTAGGTTTAGGAATCTCTCCTGATATCGTGACCTTAACTAGTTTGGTTTTTGGTGTAGACAATTCTGGCCAGTGGAAAGAAATCACTAAAGTGTTGAATGAATTGTTGGATTAAGGAAACTCACCTAATGTAGTAACCTTCACTATGTTGGTGGATGCTATTTACAAATAATAAATGATGAAAGAAGCACATTATCTGTTACATCTTATGGTTCAAAGAGGCATTGATTTGAACCCAATACTTACACATAAGATGCTTTGGTATTTGAACACTTTGTACTAGGTCAAATGGTTGAAGCTGTTGATGTCTTTGCCACCATTCAGAATCAAGGGCATGATCGTTGATAGAAGGTTGGAACCTGATATAAAAACATACAGAAGGCAATTCAGTTTTTTAATGGAATTGTTGAAGAGGCTTTTTTGGTAGATTCAGAAACTCTGTTTGAAAAGTGATTTGATTGTGGTGTGTGGGCGGCAAGATTGTGAATGCTATGAATGCTTTATAGATTTTTTCTTGATGAATGAAAAGCTGATATATTTACATTCATTTAATTTTATCCATTTTAAGTCATTTTAATAGAGTGGCTTGCTTAGAGTAATTCTCTATATACATTTGCAAGGTCAACAGCATTGACAGAAATGATTCTCAATATCAAGCATGTTTGGTAGATATCATTTTCTAAAAATAGAAATCAATATATTAATCTATGTTCTTTTCAAGTTATTCCCATGAATCAAGTTGAGTTCATATCGTGACCATGATGCCCCCAAACCTTGCTGCTTTCAAGTAATTGACATTGTTGGAGTACAGAGTTTGTGCAAAGCATTCTTCTTTGCTTGGAAACAGGGCTTAGTGGTCTCTTGAGTTTCCATTTTGCAAATGTTTATTTTGATTTTTTTTTCCCTCTTCTTTCCTTTCTGCCCTCTTTTCTCATTTGCTTTGTTTTCTCATTTGACTTCTAGGGTCAGAAATGCACATTTTATGGATGCCTGGAGAGGCTCTAGCACTGGTTTTCGTGTTACATTTTTCACTTCTTTGTTTCCAATGTTTTCCTGTCATGCTTGCCTGTTTCTTATGCCTTTGAGGTTATTGAATCTGTTGTCGTCTGAACTCTGAAACCTCTGAATGTATCACCTTTTTTTTTAAATATTAATAATCTTAGGTCAGTGAAATGGTAAGTTTTGAGCCTGAGCCTCGTCTAGCCTGTGGCTTATTTTGGGTCAAAGTTGAGTCCTATTTCAGCCCGACTTGCACCCCTAGGTGCTTACATGAACTCTGTTAAGAGAAAACTCAGTTCAGCTGATGAATGTGCCATACCAAGCATTTTGGAACCAATGACCCATAGTTTGAAGTGGTCAAGTGGGGTATTTAGCTCAGTTATCCTTGAGGCTGGGCTTATTGCTCTGAGTAATCAAGCCAACGGGTTCTGTAGAAGGATAGAATACAAACTAACTAGTGACTTGACAGGTTAGAATACCAACTAAATAGTGACTGCTACTTATCGCTAACGATGACTTGGTCAGTTGAAGGGTCAGTTGATTTGGTCACTGTGGCTGTAGCTGTGCATTGGTTTGATCTCCCAAGCTTTTATTCTCTTGTTAATCGCGTCTTAAGGAAACCAGAAGGTATAATCGCTGTTTGGGGTTACAAGCACTTCACCGTAGATCCGGTTTTGATTCAGTCACGAAGCATTTCATTGAGACTGCTAGTCCTTTCTTCAATCCAAACATTCGTTTCATAAATGATTCTTATCGCACGCTTCCTTTTCCATTCGATAGCATCAGTATCGGATCAGAAGGTAATCCATTGATGCTTGACTTAACCCAAGAGTTGTCATTTGATGGGGTATTGAAGGAGTTTAACTCATAGTCTGTAGTCTCTACAGCTAAAGAACATGGTGTTGATTTGTTATCTGAAGGTATGGTTAAAGAGCTTAAGAGTACATGGAGTGAGTCTAATTTGATAAAGACAGTGAACCGCAAGGCTTTTATGATTGCAGGAAAACCAACAAGGATTTAAGCCAATTAAGCCCACTACTTGAATGTCATACAGTTGTTGTCTTGTGTTCTTAGGATAATTAGTTTTGCTAGCAAGGAAATTAGAAAGAAAAAGTGTAACTTCTATGAACATTCCATTTCCTCTCTTCACTTAGTAATGGGAATAGCATATATCAAACCCAAGGCAATCCAAAGGACAAAATGAATAGAAGCATTGTAAATTAGCAACAAACAACAGAAATACTAGCCATATATAGCTCACCATCGGCAGGCCTATTAAGGGTGAACTTCAGGTCTAAGGTAGTGCTGGAACAAACCTTCAAGTTTTAAAAAACTCACTCTAATCCGATGGCTGGAGTCCCCTTGAAGAAGCAGTCAGAAAACCCCCAAAATAGTACAATCACAAGTCCTATGCTCATCTCAGAACAACATGCAACCAACAATTATATCACAAATAGCCTTCTAATCAGCAATCAAAACAGGCCAAGAAACATGAAAGGATCCTCTTCCCATGTAGTGACTTTCCCACCTTTGATCCCACACCGTCCATGAGTGTCAAATGTACACAACCTTACCTCTTGCGGGCTGTTTCCAAGATAATATGAAAATCTCTAAGGCCAATAAAAGTGTCTCTGAAACGAACTAATGCTTGTAGCCAAATAGCATTCAATAATAAGATTCTAAAACCCTTAAACAGAGCAAAATCCAGCCCTGAGCATGAAGAAAGAAGTTTATTTCTAACATAATTATCCTACCAAGTTAATACAGATTAGTATCCGATGAAATTGCCCACCGTCATCTTTGATGGGTTCTCCCACACATGACAGGCCTGGGGTTTCTTAATCCAACAATTCATTCAACAATTTAGTGATTTCTTTCAACTGGCCAGAATTGTCTACACCAAAAACCGAAACACTTAAGGTCACAATATTAAGAGAGATTCCTAATCCTAACATTTTGTTTAGCAATCCAATGGCTTCTTCCGATTGACCAGAATTGCATAGGCCATGAATCATAGAGTTGAAAATGACAACATCGGGCTTCTGTCCTCTTTGAATCATCAATTCAAACAACTTATGTGCTTCAGCAATCCTTCCATCTTTGCAAAGACCGTCTATCATAATGTTGAAAGTCACGACATTAGGAGAGACTCACATTTTATTTAGCCATCTAGTGGAATCTTCCCATTGGCCAGAATTGGACAGGCCATGAATCAAAGAGCTGAAAGTGACACCATCAGGCTTCTGTCCTCTTTTAAGCATCAATTCAAACAACTTATGCGCTTCAACAGTCCTTTTAGCTCTGCAAAGACTACCAGAATGCTCAGAGTCACGACATTAGGAGAGACTCCTAGTCCCAACATTTTATTTAGCCATCCAATGGCTTCTTCCCATTGGCCAGAATTGCATGCGCCATGAATCAAAGAGCTGAAAGTGACAATATTAGGCTTCTGTCCTCTTTGAAGAATCAATTCAAACAACTTTTGCGCTTCAGAAGTCCTTTTGGCTTTGCAAAGACCATCTATCAAAATAGTGAAAGTCACGACATCAGGAGATACTCCTAGTCCCAACATTCTTTTCAGCACCTCAGTGGCTTTTTCTAATTGATCAGAATTGCATAGGCCATGAATCAAAGAGCTTAAAGTGACAACATTAGGCTTTAGTCCTCTTTGAAGCATCAATTCAAACAACTTATTGGCTTGAACACCCCTTCCTTCTTTGCAAAGACCATTTATCATAATGTTGAAGGTAATGACATTTGGTGATACTCCATGGTTCAACATTTCGTGGATCAAATTTGCAGCTTCTTTCCACATATATAAATTGCAAAATGCATGAATCAAACTACTGTAGGTAACAACATTAGGGGAGATGTGTTTCCCGACCATATCAAGGAATAGGTTCAGAGCTTCATTTACCATTCCTACTTTGCAAAGGCCATCGATGATTGTAGTATACGTGATAACATCAGGCTTACATTTACCCTTGAGTTCCATTGTCCTAAACATTTCAAGAGCCTCACAAGTGTTTCCAGACTTGCAGAGCCCATTGATTATGGTTCCGTACGTGATTAAATTACCACGATACCCTTCTTTAAGTATCTTGTGGAACAACTCTTTAGCCTCTGCAATTTTATCCACCGTGCAGAGCCCCTTAAGTAGGGTAGTCAATGTGACAATATCTGGCTCGAAACCAAGTTTCATGATGATCCCAAAGACAGAAGCCGAAATCTGTCCGATTCGACCCACAGAAACAGTTGAGTTAGATGTTCAGAGTCAAGATATCTGGCTGTATTTGCAAAGAAAACATATTTTTGTACATAGAAATGACAGTCAAATAGTGTTTGCATCTGGCAACTATCCCAAATAGTTGATTGAAAGCGACGATTTTGGAAAGGGTTGTGAGTGAACCATCGGCGGAATGCTTCTTCAACACTAATGGAGGTGCCTGTACTACTTGACTTGTTGCATCCATCATCTTCTGCAGAGTTTTTCAACAATTTGACAAGACTTGCTCGAGGATGTGTTTTTGTAGCTTTAGAAGAAAAAGAAAACGAAAGAGATGAAAAAAGCAACGGAAGAGAAGGGCTAAGAGAAGACCAACTACCCATTTAAATTCGATTTTGCAATTTAATGAGAGCATCCACAGTTCTCAACATACCTTTCACTTCGTTCTCTACAAACACTTCCCTCTTGTAATTCCTGAGGCACTGATCAGTGCATAATGCTCGATCTGCAGAGATAAATTGATGAATTTTTTACAGGCTTACACAGCCCATGTCTTAGCCATCCATCAAAAATCTATATATTGTGAGATCTAATTGAAAAAAGATCTCACTCAGTCCCATCTCTGAACTGAACTGGAGTCTGGGATCAATCAAACAAACATTTTGCTTTGTCTCTCAGTCAGTACAATCTACGATGGGCCTCCATTTGTTCCCTCTATTGGGCCTTGGCCGAAGGGCACCGTACTAGCCTTTTTGGAGCTCTCTCGTCTCAGCCACTATTCTAGAGTAATTCATTAATTTCTTTGAAATATCCAGACTATCCCCTCCCTAGTTTGGGGATCGTTGATAGGGCTTACGAGACAATGCCCGGAACCCTTCTTTCATTTTATTTATTAAAAAAATAAAGGAGATCATTACTCTGTGGGAGAGTGAACCGTCTATGCCAAACACAGAGGGAGCGAAATGACTCCTCGCCCCCCCCCGCCCCTCTATGATGCCAACGTGTGTGTTTTCATTGGCCCCCATACAAGTGTAAAGACCACACTCCCCCACAGAGAACACCAATCCAAAAAATAAAATACGAGATATGTATAGAAAAAGGATTCTGTCTAGCTGTGGTGGGAGCTGGAGCGTCCAACCCCGCTAAACGAAAGCAAAAACATGGGTTGGATGATCATTTCATAGGTAGGTCCCACATGTGAAATGACCCCCTGTTCTTGGGGTGGTTTCTGAGCACTGGACCGTCCAGCTTCTGCCACGGCTGAACGAGAGCTAGGTCCATATGTATACCAATTAGATGATATTCGATTCGAAATAGAAATAATGTTATCAGATTAACTTTTGAATTCTTAGAATATTCAATTTTTCAAATACAAATGTGAATTGAATCATTCGACTATCCATTTATGCAATTTGGATCCTCTATGGCTAGGCAGATAGTGACCTTGGTGCGGCCCACACCCAAATAGGGGCATGGACTCCACCCAGGCAGGATGCTCAGGCAATGGGTAGGGTGGTCATTTCGCTCTTATCTGGGTGTGGGCCACACCAAGGCCGTTACATGCCAAGCCATAGAGGATCAGAACCCACATCCCATTTACGTCCTCATTGATATACCAAAAAATAGCCCATCAGCTATTAATCCACGAAGCTAAATCCACAAGCAAAAACAAAGTGGTACAAAACCCCTAGGGACTCCACATCCCTATACAGTAACACCTGCACATAACCTTATCTCTATGCGGAAAAATGGATCTCTATCCTTTCAATTACACTGTCTGTACTTGACGTCAAGTACATCTCATAGAGGAGGCAGAAATGATTTTCCTATCCCTTGTCCTAATACACTACCCGAGGTGGGATCCACCTCCCTCTACTTTACGTCCGATTGCGTAATTGAGAGGATAAAAATTCCTAACATCATACACCACACATATAAGAAGTCAGATTCACGCATCTAGATACAAACGTGGCACATCGTGGGTCACAACGGCTTTCCCGTGACTTTCATTCCCCATTATGCAAACAGTGTGTCTACGTCTTACCTCAAAGTCCCCACTTGGCCACTTCCCACTTGATCAATCGGACAAGATTTATTGTTTCAAAAATTTATATAGAATTTATATTGCTTAACAGATATAAAGAGCTCCACATGGCCCTTTTCCCCGAAAAAGTCCTTACCGATTACATATGCTTTTCCATGGAACCTGTTAACTCTCTCCACTTTCTGTTCTCTGCTTCTTCTAATCCACTTTCGTTCTTCGGTCGATCGATTCTCCTTCTTCAAGAACCCCATTTTTTTTTTGTTTTTTCTGCGTGTTAAGTTTTTACAATCTTTTCATCCTCTCTTTCACATGAAATCGCAATGGAAGCTGCAGCCATCGTAGATCAGGAGGCATGTGAAGAGAGTTACAAATTGAGCAAGAGTTCTGTAGATCTCAGGTTCAAAGAACAATTTGTCGCAGCAAGACCACCTTCTCCAGCGCTTGTGAAAGACATGTGGGAAAGCAAATCCATCGAGAACCAATCAAGAACTCAAGGAGTGCTACTAAAACAGGTATGTGATTACATCGGTGATCTATTATTTTTTGGAATCACTGGAGTATATGGAATGGAAGGATTGGGCAAGATAACAAATAACAAGATTCTTGTGATCAGTCGGAATCAAGATACCTGCACTGATATGGGTGCTAAAATCACAATCTTGACCTTATTTTCAGTACCCATTTTTCGTTCTAGAGATGTTACCAGCATACTAGTTCTCAGAGCTTTGAGATAAAAAATGGGTATAGAACTCTATTTATAAAGGGACGTACTGAAAATATGTTGGAAGATGTGGGGTTTACCAGTGGCAATTGTCACTGTTACTCACACAATAACGAATAAACATAGAGTTGTTGAAGAGTGGAAAGATATAACAAGGGAAATGAAGCAATCAAGCCACAAATCTCCTGTTATGCAAAGGTGAAATATTTTTCCTTTCAAAAATTCAATTCCAATTTTGTTACCTTGAAGATTATGACATAGACAAAGATGACATATAAAACTATTGCTTTGAGTCTATATTGGGAGCTTGAAAATTGCTTGCATAAGAAAGATAGAGAGTATGAAGATATGGTGAGAATATATGATATGATGCTTGAGCTTGCACTTTGTATTAATACTCCTTAGTATTGTTTTATCTCCATCCAAGTTTGTATGCATGAAAGTTATAAGCAGTTAGAGATACTTAGATTTGGAAGAATCATGGTAGCAGGAGAGATTTTCTTGTTTGCTCAAATTGATGCTTGAGCTTGCACTTTGGATTAATACTCTTCAGTTTGTTTTATCTCCACCTAAGATTGTATGCTTGAAAGGTATAAGTAGTTAGAGATACTTAGATTTGGAAGAGTGAAGCCAGCAGGGGATATTTTCTTGTTTGCTCAAATTGGAGGAAGAGGGGAATGAGGATGAGAGAAGTGACTCTAGTGATCCATCAATTACATAGGGTAATCGTGTCCCTTGACAGAGTTAACAAGAGCGAGTTCAAAGGTTATCACTGTTCCCATCCAAGGCTGAAAAGATTATTTCTACTTGATCTACCAACGATACCTGATGTGTGCAGCAATCATACGTACGAACTGTCTCCTAAATGAAGTTGTATCCCTCCATGTCCACAACTTCGACTGATTACATAAACATTGTGGAAGAATTGTAGAAGAGGTTTGAATAGTCTTCCTCAACAAATGAACTCTCTGCTCACTCCATCTTTGTCTGTTACTTATTGTATTGGGTGATTCTATTTTTGTATTCTTCACATCAGCATTGTACTTCCTTAAACTGGGTAATTTTGTTTTTGAATTTTCCACCTTACTTTGGTGGATGGGAGAGACATCTCATCCTCCTCTACCTCTGTTGTTTTCACTTCTCTTAATAAAAAAATGCACCAAGCTTCATTTTTTTATGGGTAAATTACGCTTGACGTACCCAATGTTTGATAAAAAGATAGTTTGGATGTTTTAAAAGGGACGTTTGAGGTTCTTTTGAGCTTAGATTTACCCTTGAATTGAATGAATTTAAATTACCCTTATCGTAATTTCTTCCCCACCCCGATTTTGATGGTGGCTGGATTTGGTAGGTTGACGATTAAACTGTTCCAAGACAAGCTTACTCAGAGCAGACTCACCCTCCTGTTCTAATCCCTAGTTATGTGCATCATCATCTTCATCCTCAAGTTTTGGTTAGTTGTTGATCACTGATTCTGTGCAGGACTTTGATCTTGATGGATTGAGTTTGGTAGGTCGTGGAACCTTAAATTCTTGCCAGTTAGAATAAGAAGAAATCAAGGAACAGAGAATGAAAAAAAAGAAAAGAAATAAGAATTCTTCTGGTATTTCTCTTCATTGCACGACCCAATTCAACTGTAACCAACAAACCTATAGAAAATAATCAAATATCTGTTTATTGATGACACACAAACCAAAAAAAAAAAACTAGCAGAGGAGGGTTTTTTCTTTTAAGGGGAGGGGAGGGGAGGGGAGGGGACAATCCCGATAAATAGAAAGAAGGGGAAATTTCAAGCTCCTCCTCTAAGGTATCACCTAATTACAAAAACATCTCTCAATTTTGGGAAATTTCATTGTGTCTTGTAAGGTTCTTAAAAGTGAACACATGTCTTCATTCTGTTAGTTTAGATAAAATCAAAGAGTAAAGTGATAAAAATGCTCTTGAAAAAAAACCATGCAACTCATCTTCCCCAAATCATTTAGGGTTTGAAAAAGAGAAGATGAGTTGGAGATATCCTTGAGCTTGACAACCTTGAACTCGTTGCTGCTTCACTCGGCAATATCAGCATTCAAGTCCTCACCTATGGTTCTATCAAAAAAAAAAAAAAGTCCTCACCTATGGTCTCATGGTATTATACTCTGTTTCTCGGAACAAAAATTTTTTTTTTTTTCTTTTGATTTTGCCCATTAAAATTTATTGTGATCATTGATTGAAGGAGCAACCGATGATGAAGATGAACACCCATTAAAATTTAAATGATAAAAATTAATAACAGATGATGATGAGTGATGCTTCGTACTTGCGATCTCAACTGCTTATCTCCTTCAAGAGTCACAGCAAAACCATTGATATGTCTTGTGTAGCAGTATATAATCAATTCTTTGGCCCAACCTGACCCTGTTTCACCTCTAATACCAACGAGATGATATTCGATTTGAAATAGAAATAATGTTATCAAATTAACTTTTGAATTATTAGAATATTCAAATTTTCAAATATAAATGCGAATCAAATAGTTCGATTATTCATTTACATCATTTTTTTTGTTTTTTTTTGGTTTAATTGTCGTACATGGCCCCGGCACCACGCACAAACCGGGAGCTTCTGGACCCTAGTCAACCACAGACGGGTGGCCCCAAAAAATTATGCAGCAACGAAGTTTTGATCACGAGACCTCGCTTCCTGAGGCGGACATGTCCCCTCCAAGCCAGCTGCACTAACCCCTTGGGATTCATTTACATCATTATTGATATACCAAAAAATATTCCATCAATGGCAAATTGACATGTGACGAAGTTAAGGCCATAAGCAAAAACAAAGCGGTAAAAACCCCCAAGTACTCCACATCCCTATGCAGTAAACCCTGCACATAACCTTATCTCCATGCAAAAAAGTCTGCACACAACTACCTCCCTATAGAAAAGTCTATACACTCCACAACCCTTTGCAGAAATGTGTGGATACTCCACCTTCATGTTCATGAATCTAGGTTCTATATTGTGGACTTGGCTCTTGTGCAACCGAGCTACACAGGTACAACAGCATCATCCCAAATGAGGTTATATCCAGGGGTATAAATGAATAGCCAAAATCCATTTTCGTATCCGTGTCGGTATTCGTTTAGCACTATCTGAATCCATCCGAAAGCTAATCGGATGTGGATACGGATAAGCTATAGCTATCCGAAAAGCTATATTTACATGTAAACGGATAAAATATTCGATCCGTATCCGTTTAGCACTATCCGAGCCGAATCCATCCGATAGTTAATCGGATGCAGATGCGGATATAATACTATTCAAGCTGAATCCGATCCATTTACAACCCTAATTATACTCTTGTTTTTGCTGTTGTTCAGCGGTGCTGCACCTATGCAGCTCCCACCACGGCTGCACAGGATCTTTTTCCCTACATTACCCTACTAAGAAGTCAGATTCACTCATGGGTCACAGGAAAATTTAATGCCCATCCCGTGACTGCCTGTTTTTGGTAGAAACTTTCCCGTGATTTTCATTTTCTAAAACAGAAACAAAAAATCAATCCCGATTCCTATAACGCAAATAGTGTGTCACGTCTTATCTCACAGTCCGCACTTGCCAACGTTTCACGTGATCAAACGGACAAGATTTATTTTTTCAAGAATTAATATTGCTAACAGCTTAAAGAGCTCCACATGCCCCTCTTTCTCGGAAGTCCTCACCGATTACATATGCAGTTCCATGGAGCCTTCAACTCTCGACTTTCTCGCCTTGTATTCTTCTAATCCACTTGCCTTCTCAGATTGATCAATTGTCCGATTCTCCATCTTCATAAATCCCTTTTTTTTTTATCTTTCAATATTTTCATCTTCTCTTTTCCATGAAATCGCAATGGAAGCTGCTGCCATCGTAGATCAAGAGGCGTGTGAAGAGGGCTGGTGTGTGATCTGGAAGTGCTCACACTACAAATTGAGCAAGAATTATACAGATCCCAGATTCAACGAACAATTTGTTGACCATCTTCTCCTTCACTTGTGAAAGAGATGGGGGGAAGCAAATCCATCGAGGACCAATCAAGAACTCAAGGAGTGCTACTAAAACAGGTATGTGATTACGTCGGTGACCTATTTTTTGGGATCACTGGAGTATATGGAATGGAAGGATTGGGCAAGATAACAAATAATAAGATTCTTGTGATCCGTTGGATTCAAGATACGTGCACTGATATGGGTGTTAAAATCCAAATGAAAGTGCCACGAATATTTCATTTGTGAAACAACTTTGTTAAAAAGACTAATTAAGAAGTTACCACTTCATTGTTCTAACACTTCTCAAAAGGCAGTTTAGCACTCTACGGTGTGGTTGAATTTCATTTTGCAATTGCCTTGGAAACAATTGTTGACGTGAAAACACTTACCAAGCCTCCATTTATAGAGTGACAAAATAATATCGCCATGCGTCACAAATTGGATGGTAGGCACAATTCTTACTAGTTTCCCCACAGTTATTTGTTACATGGATGATGCTTCCGCACCACGTGCATCTTCCACAGATCTACTGGACTTCAATCCAACCTCCCAACTGTTAGCAGCCATCTTTATGGAGTTTGCACTTTGGATTAATACTCTTCAACAGTTTGAGATACTTAGATTTGGAAGTCAAGGCAACAGAGGATATTTTCTTGTTTGCTCGAGGAATTGACCTTCTGAAAATCAAATCCAATAGCATCAGGGTGATGAAGTTAAAAAAACCGGATTTGAGTAGCTGCAATTCAGGTAAATTAAGAGGGGAATGAGGATGAGAGAAGTGACTCTAGTCATGCATCAATTACATAGGGTAATCGTGTCCCTTGACAAAGTTAACAAGAGCGAGTTGAAAGGTTCTCACCATTTCCATTCAGAGCTGAAAAGATTATTTCTACATGATCTACCAACGATACCTGATGTGTGCAACAATCATATGTATGAACCGTCTCCTGAATGAGGTTGTATCCCTCCAATCCACAACTTCGAAGGATTACTTAAACATTGTGGAAGAATTGTAGAAGAGGTTGGAGTAGTCTTCTTCAACAAATGAACTCTCTGCTCCCATCTTGATTTCCTGCTCTGTTCTCTTCTCACTCCATTTTTGTCTGTTACTTTTCATATTGGTGGGTGATTCTGTTTTTGGATTCTTCACATCAGCATTGTACTTCCTTCAACTGGGTAATTTTGTTTTTGAATTCTCCACCTTTGGTGGATGGGAGAGACATCTCATCCTCCTCTACCTCTGTTGTTTTCACTTCTCTTAATAAAGCAATGCACCAAGCTTCATTGTTTTTTAAGGGCAAATTACGCTTGAAATACCCAATGTTTGATAATTAAAAAAACAGTTCGGGCGTTTTACATGGGACGATTGAGGTTCTTTTGAGCTTAGTTTTACCCTCGAATTAAATCAATTTAAATTACCCTTTTAATAATTGACCCCAATCCAACCTCACGTCCCCTTCCCACCCTTACTCCCTCCCCCACACCACACCCCCCAACCTGCAACACCCCTACATTTAATCCCTGGTTATGCACATCATCATCCTCAAGCCCCAACACCAACACATCCTCCCTACTGCAATCCAGAAGTATTTTTTGCAAACATTGGGTATGTCAGATGTAATTTACCCTTTACGATATAACGTCCTCTCATTGGAGGTGCATTTGCACCCAAGCATTGTAGGGCAAAATGATCGCCTCACCCCCTGCGAAATGCAAAATCTCACCCATGTTGGATGCCCCCACGTGCGCTCTCATTGGCCCCTACGTTGGTGCAGTGGCCACACAACCTGGCAACTATCCCCTCCCTTTATTTATTATCAATTGTTTTCCTTTTCTTCTCCTGGGATGCAGTAATTCATAACAGCATTTTATCGTATGAAGTTGCACCTCAAAAAACAAGGATTTTCAACAGGATTAAGCCTAACCAACATAAACCTGGCAGGTTAAAATAAAAAATCCAGGTCGCATATATGTCAAGTTCAGTTCAACCACAATCCAACATGGAATTTTTTAGATTTGGTTGAACAGCCCTCACCTGGGAAATAAGTGTTTGTATTTCTGGATCACGCAACATGTCCATCTCTAAATTACTTGCATTAAACCTGAACTTCAGGCAATAGGTGTTTAGCATATGAGAGTATTGTTCATGAATATCTATATTACAGAGCCCTGTGTATTTTGTTAACACAGTTCTGAATTACATCGACACCTACAACGAGTAAAGCCCTTGAATTTTCAACTCCCAAAATTTTCTTTTTCTCAAAAAAGGCAGGGTGAAACCAACTCCTTTAGACAGCGATTGAATTTAAGTTAAAGACGTCCCACATGGAATGATTGATGCATGGAAAACCAGTTGGCACATGGATCTATTTTGGGCTGCTATGTGTCGAAAATTGTGTACCAACAGTTGAAACCTATACATCCTTGGCCTCTTGGGCCATACATTAGCCACTAAAAGAATCCATAATGTATGACCTTAAAAAATTTGAACTGTATTTTCAGTCTGAGAGGACTCAAATCATAGGTATCTTGCTCTTCCCCCTCCCCTCCCCTCTTTTCAAAGGGGTGATCAATTGGACAAAGAAATAGGTAGAGACAAAGGAATTGAGAACCAATCCATACATGCCTGAAGACTAACAGCAGTTGGTGGTACCCCTGCAGGTTGTTGTGGATCCCAAGAGGTTAAGGAATCTCTCCCATTCCTATCTTGTTAAGTCATCCCCTATGTGCTCTAATATAGTGTGGAACAGGTTTAAGTACAACCAAGGGAGAAAAAAATATATTTGTAGATTATTCAGTCAATAACTTTAAGTAGATTATGTTCACATATTTGAGTATGGAAAATGGCATAGCCTAAAGATGAACTGATGAAGAATAATATCAAAGTCCAACAAACAGCAAGAATGAATCATATATTCCACAACTGCCATTATATTTTACAAATATCTTTAAATGTTATAATTATGATTTGTGCAAGGTAACACTTAACTGGTTGACACACATGACAAAAAAGTGCCAGAAATGAAGAACAGAGGTTCATCATTTAGCATTGGTTGAGAGGAACCTGTTTGGTATAGAACATGTATTCTAATATGATATACAGAGAATCCCTAGGAAAGGGTGATGAAAAGTTGCAAGGAACTGACCAGACTTGGCGGCCAATGCTTTGTTTCTCTTACATAAGAGAGATCTGTATAGTGAGGATCAAGCAGAGTGGCAATCGCAAACTGGTTTTCAGCCAGCAAAGGAGCATGCTTGTCCACATACAAGGCTGCAGCTAAAGCGGCATGAACTTCTGCAGGAAACCCCAAAATAAGAACAATAGGATGGAAGATAAAGAAAGTTCTCCAGGCTTGCACACTTTTATGTCTCAATCTGAGCGGTTAATGCTAATAAAGTTCACATGTACCTGGATATCCTTTTAGAGATATAGAAACATCTTCCATCTCTGCAATTGCTTCTTCTCTATCGCCAACCTCATACAAGGCCAATGCTCTTCCCACTCTTGCATAGTCTGAGAATGCAAAATCTTTGTACTCTTTGACCACCTGAAATGAAAAATAACTGAGAACAAGATGCCAATAAAACAAGTCTTGGCATAATTTCCTTATGTATAAAGAGTGACAACTGACAATAATTTCTGGTACCGCATTTTGGGAGACCTAAATTCCAGCATTTGAAGTTGAGGGATTTGCCCAAGTCATTTCTACTTGAAGATCCATGAATTTGACATAACATCATAAGCAGATGCTTAATAGTCATAACAACCCCCCTAAAGTGAACTTTGTAATTCAAAAGAGAAAGTACTATATCATGTATAACATATATTTTTGTTGCCACATCACAAAAAACAAATAGTGTACCTATTTTTCTGCTATATGATGCTTGAAATCTATATTCAACATGTAAATAACTTGAGAATGCTGTCATAGATTTATAAGTAAATGAAATCATGTTTATCATTAAGAATATACGATGGATATAAGGAAAGTGAAGGTATTACCATCTTCTAGCCGTAAAATTGGATTATGGCGAAGATTATCATTCTTGGACCCTGATAGCAGATGAGTGGGTTATCGTATTCATAATCTGGCTTCCCAAGCAGCAAAGTCATACAAGTGTTAATAAGCAACCCTCATTCCTGAAGGTTACATAGTAGATATGTCTATCTATCTATAAAAGAAGTTTGCTTTCTAATGCAAGAAGCCTTAGAACCGTACAGATTGATCAGTTTCCACTCTTTTTTTTTTTTTTTTCTGGAGGAAGGGGGGGGGGGGGGGGGAGGAGGTATGGTGGGTTGCAGAGGAAGGAGTTGGGCTGTTCCCTGTTAAAGGAAAGAGAGTAACCTATCCCTTCTGTTTCCGTGCATATGCATGTCAACTTTTCTGAAAAAACATTGATCTCATTACCAAGAGAAGTTTACTAAGTTAGGTATCTCCTTCAAAAGTTCTCTGTTGCTGGTAGTGGAATCTTACCTTAAAAATTAATACAAGAAGATAAAATTGGACTTCCATTGAATTGAAGTGAGTAATGGTCTCGGTTTATAACAAGCTACTCCAAACTCCAACGTACCCCCTAGCAAGCCCTGGCATGGACTAACCAACAAGGCCTATAGGTGAATAAGGCAATCATATAAGCAATTTCCGTCCCAGATCTAACCAGGTCTAAAGCAGTTCGTCAAGTATACTAAGGTGCTCCTTTTTACTCTCATCAATAAAGCACAGAAAAATCAAAATTCCTCTATAAGATCTTCTGGATATTAATATTATATAAATTGATTCACAGAATAACGGAAACAATCAGGACCCTTTTAGCTGAGTTTTAACATCTCAGAACCAGATTTAGATTAACAACTACCAAACACTCCAATCCATTGCCTGACATGAGATTTATTAACTGAAATTGCACAAAAGCTCCATTACACCTGACATAAATTGGAATCAAATCCTCTAGGGAGCAGAACAGAAGAGGGGGGGGGGGGGGAAGCAAAGAAAAAGAAAAACCCCGAAGAAAACTAAGAAGTGGGTACCTGAGAAAAATATTCCAAAGCATGATTGAAGTCTCCCTGAGCCTGCAACTCTTTACCCTTCTCAAGCAATTCAATGGCGTTAGAGACTCGTTCAGAAAGGGCATCGCTGGCATCTCTCTCAGCTGGGCTCACTGGGTCGAAGTTGGGAAGAGCAGAGCAAGAGCCGGGTTGATTTATAATGGGAAGGATAAGAAGAGTGGAAGAAATGGGAAGAGAGAAGAGCAGCAAACGCCTCTTTGACGAAATAGAAGAGAAATCTTTTAAGGCCCCATTAGGATTTGCTCTCTGGAGGGTTTTAGGATTAGAAGGGTTTGGAGTCGAGGAGAGAAGATTGAGAATGGATGCTTTGCAGGCACCCATTTTTTTTGAAACCTTCGGATATTCAGTTTTGTATTTTTAACTTATTTCTCTCAGCTTTAATTTTGCGGTAATTTACACATATCACCCCTGAGGTTTGACGAAAGGATAATTTTATCCCTCATTTTGGAAAATTCTGTCTACCCTTGAGGTTTGCAAACGATAACAAATAAGCCCATTTCGTCAGTTTATGATTAAAAATACGATATGAATTATCGAAATTGCCCTTGCAAAAAAACAAAACAAAAATAAAATAAAATAAAAACCCTGCAACTCATCTTCCCCAAATCGATTGGGGAAGATGAGTTGCAAGTAACTGCAGGGGGTAAAATTATCCTATCGTGACTGAGAATGCCAGTGAAGGATTACCAGGGTTCTTCGGTGCCTTTTTCCTCGATAGGTCATTCGTTATTGAGTATTAGGCGCGATCAAGTTCATTCCATGGAAGGGAACCAAGAGCCTACCAACCTGGAATTGGAGCTCGAGGGGTTCCAGAAACAGGTGGTTGATCGGTTCAATGATCTCCATGCCGTTACCGGTGAAGATCTGCTCTCCCTCTCATGGATCCATCACCTTCTTGATGCGTTCCTCTGTTGCCAGGAGGATTTTAGGGCTATTTTGTTCAACAGCAAGGCTCTCGTCTCGAGACCGCCCTTAGATCGCATGGTCAACGAATTTTTTGAGAGGAGTGTGAAGGCGCTTGATGTCTGCAACGCTACTCGCGATGGAATTGAGCAGGTTCAACAATGGCAACAGCACTTGGAGATCGTCCTTTGCGCCTTGGACTCCCGCTAGAGAATCCTCGGGGAGGACCAGTTCAGGCAGGCCAAGAAGGCGCTGACGGATTTGACAATCGCGATGCTGGATGAGAAGGATTCTAGCTCTGTCCTCTCCCACAGGAACCGTTCGTTCGGGAGGAACAACAACAACAGCAAGGACCACCGTCCAGCAGGGCATTTCCACTCGCTCTCCTGGAGTGTCTCTCGCTCTTGGTCAGCCGCTAGGCAGCTTCAGGCGATAGGGAACAACTTGACCCCTCCCCGTAGCAATGAAATTGTTGCCACCGGCGGGGTAGCAGTTGTTGTCTATACCATGAATTCGATGCTTCTGTTGTAATGTAGTCTCTCGTAGCTGCTATACCTTGTCAGGACCGTGGCCTGCAAACTCATCTCTCCATCCCTCGCCATTTCCCATGGGCAATCTCAATTCTTTCACTCCAAGAGCGGATCACGGAGGAATCCAAGAAGCGGGACCGAAAGAATGCGAGTGGCTTGTTGAACGAAATCCATAAAATTGAGAAATGTGTGCCTCACTTGACGAAAATGGCCGATGCAGTTCAGTTTCCCTTGACAGAGGAACGGGAGAAGGAGCTGAGACAGGGAGCATCGGATTTGGCATTGGTATTGGATACAGTGAGAGAGGGATTAGATCCTTTAGAGCGTCAGGTAAGGGAGGTGTTCCATAGGATCGTGCATAGCCGAACTGAAGGTCTGGACTGTATGGGTAAGGCAAGCAATTCTGAATGATCTGAAATTCTGAAACCTGAATTCTGGTCCACCTTCAATGTGCATCGAATTGTACAATTTTGCAACATATGTTTGGGAGATTTTTGGTTTTCTGGGTATGCAACTTAGTTGCAGTGGAGTAGGAGGAGGAGAGAGAGGATGAGCAGAAGAATGATATTAGATGTCCATCAACGATAAGAACCTTTTTTTTCCACTTTCTTTTTTATACATTCTGTAAAGAAAATCCTTGGATTGGATCGTCCCGTTCAATGGAGCTGTTTATTCGGTTTGTATCCTATCAATTTTCTCCGGTTAGCTTCATCTTCATGTCGTAGTGGTTTATGCGATTCTTCTTTTAAATTGTGAGTATTTGGATAGTTACAGTTGCAGGTTTTTTTTGTTTTTTTTTTTTTGTTTCTTGCAAGGGCAATTTTGACAATTCACATTGTATTTTTAACTGTGTTAGTCATAAACTGACGTAATGGGCTTATTTGTTACCGTTTACAAACCTCAAGGGGGTACGCAGAATTTTTCAAAACTGGGGGATAAAATTATCTTTTCATCAAACCTCAGAAGTGGTATGTGTAAATTACTCTTAATTTTGCTTCTCTTCTTGTCACAACTTGATTGTTGTGTGTAAACTCGGACGGTTCAACTCGAGTTTTCTACTTTTCCTTGGCGTTTAGACGATTCATCTCGATAACTCGTGGGCCCAACGGTAAGAAAAGAGAGCCCTGTCAAGAACCACTGTTTTGGAAGTGAAAGGAATGTGAAGAACTGTGGATGCCGAAACGAAATCCCAGAATCGAATTTAAATGGGTAGGTCGACCTTAGCAACTTAGCCCTTCTCTTCCTGTCTGCTTCTTTCATCCTTTCGTCGTCTTCTTCTCTCCAAATGTTATAACCTCCAATGTATTTTGAAGAACAAGAAGATTAGAATGAGAACAGAAATTTTGAAGAACAAAAATATTTGAACCCCATTGTAAACGTCGAAGGAGAATAACCTCCTTGAACCCCACTGCGGAAGATGCTGAACACATGCAGAGCAAGAGAGAGAGAGATGGAGATCGCTGGAAATTCAAAATTTGCCAAAATTAGGGACAAATCACTGGAAAATTTCGACAAAATGAAAGGGAACAATAAGAAGTGAGGAGATATGCAATGAAGCGAAGGATAGACTGTTGGTGTTGCATAATCGGAACGGGCGGCTTGTAGGGGTGTCAATTTCAGGCCCGGCCCGGTTCGGCAGTCCGATGAAGTCCGACACGTTTAATAATCGATTGTTCTTGGTGTGGGGTTCTAGCCCATCGAACGTCTGATCGATTACGAGCCCGACTTAACCCACCCTGTTAAAACCCGACCTAGCCCGACCTAAACGATGTTCAAACATTTTATTGTATCATTGATACAGGGTTGGAACATTGATGTCAAAACATACAATATTGATCGCATTTGTCAGGAGTGTTTGTTGGGTGAAGCCCAAATTCCCAACTTCTCTTCCGACACTCTCCCTCCCTCATACTTTTCACTCAAATCCAAGAAAGCATTTCTTTTTTGTATTATCTCAAAGTATTCCTCTTCACTCTCTCCCCCTTCTTTATCAATTCCTTCTATATTCCTGAAACAATGACCTCCATATTTCTAGAGAAAGAGGAAGCAGAACTAGGGTTGTCCCCAACTTTTTCATGAAATGCTAGAGAAAGCAGTTTTAAGTGAGCATTTCCATTGAAGTAGATGTTGGTACTCAATTATTTGGTGAGTGATTTGATGTAATGAAGAATGCAAATAACAATTAGGGTGTCCTTCAGTTTCTGTAATAGTTTGCTTACTTGCTTTTGGTTTTTAATTTGGCGTTGGTTACTGAATAATAATCTATCTTAATGGAATGCTGCTCTTATTTTTTAACATTGTTTGCATTTTCTCTAAGGAATCAGAAGTTGAAATTTTGGGTTTGATGAATTATTGTTGCATAAAATGCCATTGTTTAATAGGTCTACCTACCTTTGAGATTCCTCTTTTTCTTTCCATATGATTGTGTGTCATTTGACAAACCGAATAAGTCTATTTGGGATCTTATGGACTTGTATATTAGCAGCAGAAATTGGAGGCCTGTGGAGTATTTTAACTTCATAAGGGAAGAAAAGTCTCTCTATGTATGGAGGGAAACATCTTATTCCAGTGGCATCATGAATCTCTCCAACATTACTGCTAATGTTGATGCACTAGCCGGAAAGGCCTATGATGTTTATATGGGTTGCCCTAAAATGTTTCCATTTACTCAGAAATGTAGAATCTGTTGGACTTTCCAAATAATCTCCCAAGAAACTTGTACCAACAGCCAAACAGAACAGAAGATTTAGGGAAAAAGATTTATGTGCGGGAGTGTGGTAGGCCACACTCCCATGAGTCTCTCTGTCTCCTCCCCATGTGAAAAGACATCTCTGGTCTCTTATTTTAAAGAGGAGGGAGACAGACACATGGGAGTGCTGGTGTAGGCCACACTCTTGTGCAGAAAACTGCTTCCCGAAGATTTATAATAAGGTGAAGAGGAACACCAACTTTCACTATTTGAGGCTGAATTGACAGTTTTCCGTCAAGTATGTATTAAATATGACAATCAGAGAAACCTGACATGACAATCAACTTAGCAACAGCCACTAGTTGATGCATCAGCTTGCGAAGGAGGCTTCTGTTTAAAGATGTTCTTTTTCACACCTGCTGAGCTTTCAGCCAAGAGACTGGGTGTGTCCAATATCTGCACACCACCACCACCAAAAACCATCATCATCATATTCTAGCATGCTAACAAGCAAACTAAAAATTATATAATCAAAGGGAAGTAGTTTTCTGTCCGGAAGTGTGGCCTACGCCAGCACTCCCATGTGTCTCTCTCTCATCCTCAAAATAAGGGGATAGAGGTGTCTTTTCATATGAGGAGGAGAGAGAAAGACTCATGGGAGTGCTGGCGTAGGTCACACTCCCGAACAGAGTTCTTTTTCCCATAATCAAATTTTAAGAACTCCAACCTGTTTACAAGTTAATGCAGTAACCATCTAAGGACCTTCGGTATTTGCAAAATGCTGCATCATAGACATTTGAGTATGTTGACAGAAACCATGAAAATAAGGAAATGTGTCTTCCCACTCACTCAGTCATTTTCAAACTTGTGGAAGACAGGCCATATGGAATTGATATGGCTTCCGTAAGGTATACAAACCTTCATTAATGAGAAAGAACAAAACCCAAAAAAGAAGAGACATTTCACATTCTGTATGATGCTTTCATGAGTCAATGATGTGGTTTACCTTGCACTATCAGAATGAAAGACAAAATGTAAAATTAACCCTAATATTATCGACCATTGGCTCAAAAAATAACAATTAGTGATCAAATATGAGAAGATTCTGAAATTTTACAATCAGAATTCTATCCATGGAAGGGTTTAACTTGGATAATTAGGATCAGTGTAAAGAGGAGCTTTCCATTTGCACAGTCAAGATTTGAAAACGTTTTGGCCAAGAGATATGAACTGAGTTGTGGTTTTATTAATTCAAGTATGTCACGTGGACAGCTTGACATGACCAGATGATGCCTAGACCACCAGTCGAAAGAACATTATTTGAGATTCTCTCTCTCTCTCTCCTGAAATGATGTCTCTGCCGCCAATGTTAGAAACATTTCTTTGCCTCTCATTGGTGCACTCCCCTATGCCGCTTGCTCAGAGAACCTTCTCTCACTAATTAACTACACCAAATGACCAATGAGTTTAAAAAAAAAAAAAAGGGTGTACCCAATGCACCAGTCTTCCGCCACTACGGGATCTGGAGAGAGGTCATAATGTACGCAGCCTTACCCCGTTTTGCGGAGAAGCTGTTTCCCAACTCGAACCCACGGCCACTAGGTCACAATGGAGCAACTTTACCGTTGCGCCGAGGTCCGCCCTCTAATTACTAACTACAATACATTTAACACTAAATTAATAAAGTAAAATAACAATTGGACAATGAGAATGGTAATCGACTTGGAGTTCTCTCTATTTAGTATTTACACAATGCAGTTATTATAAAGTGGCATTTATTGTTTCATTTAAGGCATATTCTAGGACTTGTATATTTAAAATGTACATACCTTTAAGACAAGCTCCTCAAAACATTGCTCTACATTAACTCGGGTTTTAGCACTACATTCAAGAAACAGGCATCCATACTCCCTAGCAAAGTTAACACCCTCTTTCTTGGTGACAACCCTTTCACTTTCCTGGAGAGGAAGGGGAAAAAAAGAAAAAGCAAACGATCTCAACCTGTATCACACCTTGAAATGGTGCAAGTACTTCTATGATGAAATTCAATTGTTCAATGAGTACAAAATAAACATAAGCTAAAGAACAACTGTTTCAACTATTTTCCAATTCCTGTCAAATATAGGCCTGATTTGGTATGATTTCTATTTCAATTTCAGGGGGTGATTTCTATTTCTAAAATTGTTTGGTTTGATTTTTGCACCTTATTTCAGTGAAATAGAAATCAAGTTGAATAGAAATTCTGAAATAACTGAGGAGCTGTTTCAGAATTTCTATTTCATTTGATTTAACACTCTTACTCCTGAATGAGTACATGGTTAATTTCATGGGCAAAGTAGTAATTGCATGTTAAAAATAAAACACCACACTTCTTCTCCTAATGGTCTCACTACCACCACCCCACTCCCACCATTGCCACCGCCACCACCACCACTACTACCCTGTTACCACCACCACTACTACCCCGCTACCACCACCACCACTACCCTGCCATCACCACCACCGCCACTACTTCCACAACCACCACCACCACCACCGCCACTACTTCCACGTCACCACTACCCTTCCACCACCATCGCCACTACCTTGCCGCTACAACCACCATCCTTCCCAAAGAAATATAGAGAATATATCCTCAGAATTTGAACTATCAAACGGATTTTTTTTATTCTTGAAATATTTTATATTCATTCAACCAAAACAATTTCAATTTTTTGACCAAAAATCTATTAGTTGACTATTTCAAGAAATCAATCTAAAATTGAAATAGAAATCAATCTAAAATTGAAATAGAAATCATACCAAATCAGGCCATAGTCCTGCCAAATTCTCCATAAAATGGAAGTTCTGAGCCAGGATATCTAAAGAAGTACCTTATCCACTTTGTTTCCCACCAGCATCTTGATGCAATCTTGGTTTGTTGAGTAGAGGTCAATTTCTTTGCCCCATACATCAGAAAGGTTTGTGAATGTTTCTCGCCGTGTGACATCATAAACTGTCAAGTACTCCCCGAGGGGGAAAAAATTTACTAAGGTTTTCCACAACATTTCTTAACTTGAATTGTATGAATACAAACGAGCTAGATAATAAACACATGATTTTCTTAGATGTAGATGTACTAGAGCAGGAAGGTGCCAGTATAGCATGCTGATAAGGACCTTGGCCTGATCTCAAAGTCTTGGAATCGAGTCCCACCTTCACCCTCCCTCCCCCCCCCCCCCCCCAAAGTGAATGTAACCCCCCCAAGTGAATGTAATGATGTCAATTTCATATTAAAAATCACGAAGTTTTTTATACTATTATGACAACGGTCGAGAAGAAGACTACATAGATCGTTCTTATTCTGCTCAAACAATCATTAGGTTCATACTAAGGCCAAAATTATTCTTCAGTTAATGGAATAAAATTTAGACTTTTTCACATAAACAAAATTTCCAACAGTAGAAGCGTTCCAATAAGACAAAAGGGTCAGTATATATATGTAAAAAAAAAGAAAAAACAGTAGAAGATTAACCTTCATTCATTGCCCCACATACAACCTTCTCTCAAACCCTAGTGACATGGTTATGTGAAAGAGAAAAAAGGGCGTACCCAGTGACATGGTTATGTGAGTAAAATAAATTTTAAATACTGAACTTCAACCACATTGAAATCCAATCGGTCATCTTAGTGGTTGAAACTGCTGTCATTCAGAGTCCTGAGTCAGAAAATTTGTGAATAGTCAATGTGTCAACAGCCATTGGACATCATTATTGACACTTGATCCATCCAGTATCCTAGATGTATCAGTAGCCATATCTGATTCAGATGTGATTCAATTGTCAGTTGCAAAATTATAATGCAACTAGGAAAGGCTGTACTTGGAATTATTCTGTTTCAATACATTGTATATGACGCATAACCCCAGAAACAATAGCCCTAAACGGGAGGACTACTCAATTCTTATGTCATACATACATACATAGGGCATCTGCATTAACCTTACTAAGTTACTTTACATATCAAACATGGATAGTCATAATCTCAGCACTAAGAATGAATTATAACAATCAAAGAGGGAAAGAAATACATATATAATGTCAAACCATTGCCATCAGCCATGCAGATTCTAAGCTCACAAATCATCCACAACACCGAGCAACTTTATCACACCCCACAAGTAATCAGAGAGGCTCCTTTTCAATTTTTATCTTTGATCCATAGCGAGATTGCACTCAAGTGAATACAAATTTTGAACAGCACAAATAAATTTGAAAAACGAAATATAGAACTCAAACCTATGTCCCAAAAAATAAAGAAAAAAATATTAGGCTGAAGTGTGAAGAAATACCCATAATGATTCCTTGCGCTCCTCTATAGTATGAGCCTGTTAATGTTCTGAACCTCTCCTGCCCAGCTGCATGATGAAAAGAATAAGTAACTTCATTATTCCCTTTTTTATGGTTAACCAAATGAACCTCATCTGCCTAAAAGGAAGATGGTGAAAAAGGTCATTCAAAAAGAAGCACAAACAAGGTATCTTATTCTAACCACTTTACAGTACATCAGCAAATTTTTTCCATTTAACAAAGAGATAATTAATATGCTCCAACAATACACTTATCCATGATGGATTCTCAGTAAGTACACTTACCCAGCTTGAAAGTAATCTTGAAAACTGTCTTAACAAATGTAGTTCTTTGTATTCAGAGGCTGCTGAAGTCTTTTATTTAATTTTCTTCTGAAGGGCATTTGTGTTGTGAGATTAAGTACTTAAAAGCATAGTTATCAAGGCGGCAAGGCGACCAAGGCGGTGGAGAGGGTCCAAAATCAAAGCAACACCAACAAGGCGTACCAACGTGTCCGCCTAGGTGCCCAAGGCAACCAAGGAGCCTGGACGCCTAGGCGACGCCTTGATAACTATGCTAAAAAGAAGCAGTGTATAAAGACATGGACTCATGCAGATGGCAGGAGTGGTTGACTTGGTAAATGCAATCTTTAAGGGGAGGGGAGACGAAGGAAAGAAAAGAATAGAAAGAGAAGGAATGACAAGTCTTTCAGTGCAAGGATTTAGCTCACTTCATAGACATGGTCACCAACATCATTTTTCATTTTAATTGTTTATAATGACAGCGTTACCATGTTTAGAAACCGGAGGATTTTCCACTGCAAGAATTTCAAAGAGCTTGTCATATTTGAGAAGATTGTTCCATACTGTGGTTCTAATGGATTGGCCAATCAACTGTGGATCGAGTGTTTTTTTTCTCCTCGAATCAGTAGATCCTTTCTCTGATTCAAAACGACAGGGTCATTATCACCAGGACCAATCTGAACAACAATAGCGATCCTTAAATCCCTAGATTAAGGCTTTCCAACTTAAAGAAACATGTTGAGTGTTCATAATACTCGAGCCTAATCAACACCAAAGACTCTACACATGCTGCCTCAGTTCTCAAGAAATGACGCATCCACCTAAGTGTGAATGGAAGACACTGCATTTTGTTGATGATTCTCTCAGCATTTTCATAGGATACCACCGTTTGGTGACCAACTAAAGTTTGCATCCTATTTCCTAGTTGCCCATTTATTTTGATCCCAATACAGTTCACTCTTCACTGATGAGCTAACAAGCACCAATATGTGATGGTATAATTGACTTTTAAAGAGTCCTCAGCTGGAAGGAATAGCAAAACTAATGGTACTTCATTAGGGAACCCAGGATAATCAGGGGTGGGAGGTCTTAACACCTAGTAGGGAGTAGTTTCGAGAGCCTATTCAGCTCCAGTTGGAGAAGGAAACTCTACAAAGGCTGAGCTTCTATCATTTGGAATATGCTTTGAGAGAGGGCATTTGCAATCTAATAGTAGAGGGAGATTCAGCCAACTATTATATTTTGGATGGATTCAGATTCACAGGTTCCATGGAGGTTTGCTCATGCCAGAAGGAGTATCAGATATACTGCTTCCCAAATGAACTGCTGCCCATTCAACTGGAGGTCCAGATCTGCTAATGATGTGCCAGACCAGCTGGCCAAACAGGGTGTGAATAGGCTGGTAAGGCTGCGTACATTATGACCCTCCCCAGACCTCGCAGTGGCGAAAGCCCTGTGCACTGGGTTCACCCATTTTTTTTCTTTTTTTTTTGGGTTCTTTTTCTGTAGTTCTTGTTTGAGCTGTCAATTTTCCAGTTCCCTGTGTTGCTTCAGGTCTAGAATGTCTCAAGTTCTGTAAATAACAGTTTCATTAACAATAAAATTGATTCTACTATCATCTAAAAAAGAAAAAGAAAAAAAAAAGGGTTTGATATTTTCAGACCTTGACTAATGGGTCTATTAATTAATTATTTCTTTTTGGTAGGCAAATATTTTATATGGGTTTCTAGGTTATTTATTTCAAAGTTTTTGAAAGTTCGCACTCTCATTTAAAGGGTTCTCAATTTTAAGATTTTTACTTATATCAGTTTTTTTTTTCAATGCTTCTATGTTGGGATTAGTTAATAGTTCCAATGTTTTCAGTTAAGGCTTAAAAAGAGAGAGATTAAAAAAGTGATAAATATAACTGTTATATTAATTGGATTATTTTGAAGATGCTGTCACTGCACTGGTTAAAGCCTGCAGGCTGTCATTTCTAGGCCATGGGTTCATCTCCCACCTTCATCCTTACCCCTCTTCCCTCAAGCTATACCATATTCACACAAGAGAAGAAAAAAGTGGGATAACTATGAATTTCCTTCCTTCTGCACAATAAACTTTTGCTAAGACAATAGTTGTACATGCATAAACAGTGTATGCATGTCTTCCAGCATAATCAGGTCAATTTTTTGTTGGGGGGGGGGGGGGGGAGGTTCTCAAGGTTGGGCTTCAAAGTACATTGAAAAGAAAGATACCATTTTTTCCTTCCTCTTTTTTTAAAAGGACTCATGAAATTTTATATGCTAATTATACACCAGAATTTCTCTTATCATACAGAGGTACTTTCTTATTAAGTACTTATTACAAGTACAAGGGTGATATAATTATGCAAGTGTGATACAAACAATGTGAAAGTTACATTTAGCAAAAGAAAGCAATGAACTGTTGAAGGCTCCACTATGCAATAAGATGAGGAAAAATATATTATGACGGTTGGGCAAATTATGAAGGACATTAAATGCACCGATAAGGATTAAGGAGCCATATTCTGCAGATTAGAGGAATTAAAAGAACTAAAGGCATGCTAAAAATGACCTGGGGAGAAATGGGTGGCTCTATGTTGATAAAAGACATGACCTTAAATAGATTAGAATGGTGAGACAGGACTGTGTAGCTGACCGTATTTAGTTGGAATGAGTCTCAGTTGAGTTGAGTTGAGTTTAGTTGGGTTCAAAAGCAATGAAATTGCATGTGTCAAGGTCATCTAATTCCAAAACAAATAGCTGGGCACTAAAAAAAAGCTTTTTTGGTCAGAGAAAATAGGAAATACATTGAAAGCCATATTAAACACAATATAATTTCTTATGAGAATCTGAACTGTTCCACGGGATGAGCATGTCGGTTAAGATGGTAACCTGTTATAATTAAGGCGTTAAGAATTCTGCAAAATGAAATCATTAGTGAAGATCATTTACCTGTATCCCAGATAGCAAGCTTCAACTTTTTACCCCTAAGAGTAACTAACTTTACCTTGAAATCCACACCTACAGAGAATGAAACAGAAGGACATGAAAAACTATGACATCAAGAAAACGAGAAAAAGTAAATACATCAAAGAAAGAAAAAAAAAACTTCTTACTATATTGTCTCTTGTAGTTAACTGACTAAATAGTCAACAATTTTTTCAGTTTTGGGGATACCTTTGCACATCCATCAGACATATATTTGTGGTTAGAAATGGACTAGATGCCAAAAATAAAATAAAAAGCACACACACATTAAATTCTTTACATACTTTGTAACGGATCTGAGCATTATCTAGGTCATAATTGATGAGAGAGAGAAAAGAGAGTTGGGAGAAAATAAGGAAACACATTGTTGTAGTTCAAGAGAACAAGAAGGCCAGCAGCAAACCAGGCCATCAAAAGAATGGACTTATGCTACTTTTGAGTGTCCAATAGGTTACATGGGCTAGAAATTTTGGGTTTACTAGTGTAATGGGCCAATTTTATAATCCCAAATATTAGGGATTTAAGTCCAATACGGCATTTAGTAGTTAGTTTCAAATTTGTAATGTTCTAGAATAGCTACTATTTTGAAGAGAGACTTAAGTTGTAATGGTTTATCCCTATTATATATAAGTGTTTCCTGTTTTGCTTATTTCCATGAAGTTAATAAAGAGTAGCGAATCATACCCACTACCAACGATTTGAGAAATAATTTAGCCTTGAGCTTGTGAGTTCTGGGAGAGACAGACCATGGTCTTGTGGGATTCAAAACTGTTCTACTGTGGGATGCAGTAGGGAAACATTGGTGGGATGCCAAGATTGGAGTTGGTGGGATACCTTTTCCACAGTTAGGTGTGAGGCATAACATATCCTTCTCGTCTTCTATTCTTCTATCCTTATCTTTTTCTTTTCTTTTTCCTTGTTGGTTGAGGTACTGATATTGTTTCTGTTTCCAATCAGTTACAAATCACACATTACCATCGAATCTGGCTTCTAAGTGTATTGTTCTTTCTGAAGTGCCAGGATCAGTCAATTCTATTCTCAACTCAACTATCAATTTCAGGAGGTCATTGTTGTCATGTTTTGAACTCCCTGTGCTGGTGCCAACACGGTGTTTTGACTCCAGTTGCTATTTCATAATCAGTTGTTAATACTGACCGACATTTTATTTCTGTAATCTATTTCTATTCCATCAGTGGCTATTTTCTGTCAAGCTTTAGTTTCTAACTCTGATCCCAAGTTTCTATTTGGATTCTAACTTTCAATTTCTTGATTTCAGGTTGCTATTCTCTTCCAGATACTAAATCTGAGTCTCTAATTTGATTATCATCTATCTCTGTGACTGTCGGGCCTCTTAAGATACTACCGTCAGATCTGAATCAGACTTTTGGGCATTGTTATCTATCTTCAATAGCTTCAGTGAACAGAAGATCAGACCTATTTGATCCGTCTTTTGTGAGTTATTTCAGATCTCTAATTCTGGTACAATTATCCCTGTGATTCTGGTCATTGCTGGAATTCCTCCTACACCCTTGCATGTCCAAGGAATCCACATTACACATTAAGCAGTAACATGACCCCACTCAACAGCTCCTTAAGAGTTCTGCCTGATAGGTAAATCCACAGGGCCACATCAACTATAAGTCTATAACTAGGTCTACCTCATCTGCATCCCTGCTTACATGTACCATGCACTTGGAAGCAGGCACATAAATTGCAATCTATTCCTCAAATTGCACTCTGTGATATAAAATCGTATCCATATTTTTGAGAGCATTGGCAATAGAAGTCAGGTCGATCATTCACGCAACTTGCAGACACATGGCAATTCAATTTTAACCAGACCTTTCATGTTGCCCAACCAACCAACCACAAAAAACGACCAGACTCTTCCTGTTGCTCAGGCAACCCTCCAGAAAGAAATCATATATGTTCCTAAACCAATTTACTATATTTTCTCCTTGGTCGTAGTATGTGACACCCACAAAAGGACATTTACAAAACATCAGCTATAGCATCAAATATCTGCCATGTGGCAGCTCCGATGGGGCCCAAATGTTTTGGACAGGTTGACCTCAAGGTCCCCACCCACACGTCAAGTTTCAGTCCAATCTGAGCTGGCTAAGTGGCAAAATAAGCCACTAAATATTCAGGACTATGAAGAGAGTACATGGGAGTACAGATGAGTTCATGAATATACATGGGGGTTATGCCATTAGATGGGAGGGTAAATGATTGAATTCAAGGCTGAAATGTGATACGTGGCCCATCCGAATCTCTACCTGTCTATCCAACAGTCGGAATTGGCAACATCATCCAGGAAGTACGAGTATTGGTGTGGTTTCAAAAAATCTCCTTTAATTCTTAATTTACTTATTTTGATCAAACCGGTATCATTTCAACATTTTTTTTTGGGGGGAGGGGGGGGAATGAAAACCAGTATCATTTCATATCATTGATCATATAATACAGTATAGCCACACTCTTCAATTACTAATCAAGCTAATTTTCATGATGGTTTGAGTTTATAATGTTGTGTGCGTTACTGGGTTCTGCTATTTAGTAGTTGTTTCTTGGGTCTTAAATTAGTTAGGTCTTTTAGCTATGGATGCCTATTCATGTGGTTGTGGGCTGCCTAAGTAGGCTAAGTCGCATAGTCTAACCATGGGCTATAAAATACCTATTGGTTGTGGCTGCATAAGGAAGCGAACCTTCTTCTGTTCATGGTGAAAGATCTCTTCTTTCTGGATTTCAACTTAACCATCGGTTTTATTCGACTCAACCCTCAGTTTTCCAGAATAAAGCATCCAAGTTATAGGAATGAATTCAACCATGGTTTCAGTAGGTGAGGACAGTAATTTTGTTTCTGCAAACCCTGTTTTTCGAATCAGGTATATTATCCTCGGGAAAGAGTTCTCAAAGAAAGTGGGCTAGCCTACAACCCCTCACAAAAAATTTCTATTCATTTTTTCCTCTCTCCTCATGTGAGTAGACATAAGCCACGCTGTTTGCTCAGAAAGACTTTTCCCATTATCTTCTTATTGAACCGCAGATCCTACAAGAACTTTTAAACATTGCATTGAATATCTTCTGTTGCTGCAAGCATATGAACCAAGGAAAAAGTTTAGCTCCATCTTGTTGATGAGCACAGAGTCAGATTTAAATTGAAATTGAGATTTTTATTACTTTTTCCAATCTGGATGTTACTTAGTGTCTAAAATCCAAGCCCATTAATCCTAGTAAATCTAAACCTTATGTTTGATCTTTTAGAATTTGTCCCTCCCCTCAGCAATGATTGTACTGGTATTGGAATCGTTTTTCTTTTTCTTTTTTTTGCCTGGGATTTGAGACCATCACAGATTGCTGATCAGTGAGGGATTTGTACAGTGCTGTTTGGAGAATTTTAATAAGTTTCATAGTTTCATATCGATCTCCTAGGGATATCACTATTTGACTTTGAGAGGCCAACATTTTAGCTTCTTAAGTTGGAGTTACACTAACATCTAGAAATGATAAGTGATACCTTATCCTTGGAGACCATCCAGCTACTCTTGTAAAACTCATAGATAAGTAGATAACATTCCTTAAATGGGAAAGTTTTTCTTTAGCTGATAAAGGAGCTCCCTCAGATACCCAAAAGGTGGACATAAATACTTTCTTCTCCATACTCTAATTAGACCCAAATTTTACTAGCTACTTACATGTCCATCCAGGAAAGGAACTCTACCGATTAGCTTGACAAGTTTGTCATAACATAAACTTCATAAGTATCATATTCCTGTGAGAACCTTATGTCAAACCAAAAGATTGAACAATGTAAAAGAAATCAAGGCAATGAGTCATCATTCCACAAAACTACAGCCTCATATCTACAGGCTATTAATTTATTCTGCCTCAAGAGAAATGAAACCAAAAAGCTAAGCTACATATATACGTTCTCAAAGGCAGGAGCCGAATTCACTGAGGATTTTCTTCACTTTGTTCCACCAAAAGAAGAGAGCTTCAGCAGCCACCACGTTATAATCAACGTAATAATGTGATTCTCTATTTCACCTTTTCACATTTCCCAAATCCCAATATTGATAAAACCGAAGAAAAAGGCCCTAAACAGCCAAACTTACCGATTGTCGGTGAAAGATCTTCGAAAGTATCGGACGTGAAACTCAAAAGAAGACTACTCTTTCCAACTCCAGAGTCTCCAATCAACAGCAACTTGAACAAATAATCAAATTCCGGTTGGCTTGAAGATGAATCCATCGAATTCCCCAACTGCTACCGCCAAAATCCTACCAAAAAGAGAAGGATCAATTAAAGAAAAGAACACCCATAGATCAAATCCAACCAATTTACAACTCACACCGCCATTTCGCACACTCTCAAATATCAAGAGGAAGCTGTTTGAATTACCTGTTAATATAGATAATTCAATGAGAAATAGGATAAAGTCAGATCTGATACCCAATGAAAGAGAGGGAGATAGAGCATAGAATGAAGAAATGAAAAGGTTGGAAAAGGGAAAGAAGACTTGAAAGGTTGCAGAGAGACAAAGAAAGCTTGAAGAAAAAGACCTCCTTTGTTTTTTTTTTTTTGGGTGAAAGCCGGGCATTTCACCGTTTCCGTTTGTTTCATAAGCAGAATTTTCACACCATTAAAATGTTATTTGCTTCTTTACCGACAATAACGAGAAAAAAAATTCTTTTCTTCGCCATTGATATCTTCTTGGTTTTTTTAGGGTAAACTTCGCTATTGATATCTCAATTGGAGTCATTGCGGGGCTTAATAGATATATATATTTTTTTTTTGGGTACAAGCAGGCTTAATATATATTTTTTTGAAAAATTATGAGATTACTCAGAATCGATTTTAATTTACAAAAACTATCCATCCAATGTTTATGTTGACTGAATTATCCAAATTGAGTATTAGAAAAAAGAAGACCATTCTCTCGGGGGAACCGCAGCCTCTGCGTGTGCACCAAGGCCAATGAGAGGGGGCACAGAAGCATCTTGGGGGACTGGAGTTGGGACTTCCATCTTTCATAGAAGGTGAGACGGTCATTTCACTCCTCACTATGTCTAGACGTGGGTGGATGGTACACTCCCCCATAGAGAACTTTTCTCCTCAAAATTAAAAAACCCTAGTGTATGTTTATATAAGAGTATATGACCAATACCCTGCCCACGAAATCTTTGTAGGTTAAATATCATCTAATGGTAGAAGGGAGAAGTTGGACGAGTTGTTTGATCTTGTTTAGGACTTGAGTTCTTGGCATTGGTCTTGGTGAAGGGGGATCTTGGGTCGTTGGAGGTGTAGATGGTGAGCCCACTTGGGTGTCTTTTCATCATCATCACTATCATTGCTCCTATTTCTAACACCATCATCATGTTGTTGTTTTGGTGGCTGAACATAGTGTTATACCAGTGATGCTTCTGCAACTGTAGTTGTTGTTTTCTTAAGTTTAATAACGGTTTGATGGAGGCAAGTTAAGCATCCAAGACATCGATTAATTCAAGGCTACGAATGATTCCACGCTAGCAAGGTTAAAGCGATTCCACATTTGTAGCAATGAGGCCAGCTGGGTCTCTTCGCCACTCGGGTTAATAAAAGATAGACTACTGCCAAACCAAACAGCATTGACGAAAGGGCATTCAAGAAGAACCTGATCACTGGATTCCACCGCATGTCCACAGGATGATGAACAGCTAAGGTCAACAAGAATCCTACGGGTTCTGCGGATAACATACATAGGCCGTACACTATTTTAGGTATTGTTGTAATATCAAAACTCATAATTTTACGGAACCTGGTAGTTTCCTTTTAATTAATATAATCACGGTCTGATGCTAGGCTGACGGCATTGATTTTGATTGGATTGCTTGATTTTGTAGAGTTCGGATCAGCTATCCACATGAGGACGGGTGGGGACAGATTTGACCCCCACCCAGATTTGACCCCTCCAAGTGGATATCAGATCTGAATTCGATTTTGTGTTAGGGTGGACCCCTATTATCTTCCCAGCCTCTCCAGAAAAATAAGGATGGGGCCCATCAAATCCTTATACTATTTCACCAATGAAAAAAGTGATTCAATGAGAGGTCTTGCATATGCGGGCTTTACCTTGAAACATGAACACGGTCCATAATCTGGTACTTCTGCTAGATTGAATTGACTTTGAGTTCGAAGAAAAAGAAGGGACCTAATGTACTCCAAAGATGTTGGATATGTTTGGGCATAATTTCAATGGGGGAAGAGTTCTTTGTCCAGGAGCATGGCTGATTTGCCAACACTAGGATCAATGGGAGTGTGTGTGAAGGTATCGATGACGGTAGGATTTCTGCCTTTTATTGGGGTGGCACAGTCATTTGACCCCATCATTTGTCTAGGTGTAGTAACTATGCTCTGGAATAGAGTCCTTTTTCCCAATTTCAATTTGATCGATTGCGATTGAACATTGTTAAAAAACAGATTAGGAAAAAGGTTTTTTGATCGAAATTACAACTAGCATCCTCTCACTCTCTCTATCTTTATCCTCCTCACATGAAATGTCTTCTTTGTCCCTTATGTAAACTGTTTTGTCGCTTCTCATTGTAAGTTTCTTCTGTGCCATTAACTCAAAGAACCCTCTCCTTAAAGATGAAAATAAAAATAAGAGACGGAATGTTTCTTGTTTGGGAGATTAGCCTATGGTAGTAAAAACACCCAATATCAAGGGAAGTGAACAGAGAGATAAGGAATTTCAAAAGAAATTAAGAGCGTGGCTGACTCTCTTGCCAGGAAGACCTTGTCTCTTGCGTGTGAAACAATTTAGACCTTTTCTACTCTCTGAATTTCTAATATTTGTAATGAAGATTCATGCATTGGACACGCTTCAATAAATAACCTTATTCTCTATCCAAAAAAAATTAGAGAGATAAGGAAACATTCCCCCCTACCAGAGAAATAAATTATGAGGAACATTTAAAGCTCATGGAATAATACGACCAAAGGTATGAAATCCGGAAATCAAATTACAAAAAAAAAAACAGCTTTTTCCAAATGTCCCCCTCAAATTGCTCATTTGTATAGATGCACCCTTAAAACTTTACTATTTTCAATTGCACCCCTACTTTCCAATAACGGATAGTTACGGACTGGCCTAAAGTGTTACAATGTTTGGAAAATAAGGGTGCAATTGAAAATAGTAAAGTTTCAATGGCGCATCTATACAATTGAGCAATTTAAGGGGGACATTTGGAAAAAACCCTAAAAAAAAGGGTATACCCAATGTAGGAAGCTCCAGCCATTATGGGCTTTGGGGAGGGTTATAATATACACAACCCTACCACCACTTTGCAAATAGACTATTTCCTGACTCAAATCCATGACCACTAGGTCGGAATGGAGCAACATTATCGATGTGCACAGACCTCCCCTCTGAAATGCAAAAATCAATAGATTGGATTTAAAAATCTATTTTCAATTCATAAAAAGACAAAAGAAACATAAACTTTTATTCATATTAACTTTATTGTCACAAAATCACAAACATTAAAAAAAAATTATTGTCAAAAAATCTCATCTGTCATGAGCAAAATATATAGGTGGCCAAATTATATATTATGCCACTTTACAATTACTTCAATAAGTTATATATCCTCTCCCTTGAAAAATATGATTCAATTCAAAAGATCTTCAAAAGCATATCAATATCCTTAGCTACATTTTGTGCATCCTTTGAGATGCCCTGCAAGCCTCTCCTTGCAAATCCCACACAATAGAGACCAGATTTTCCTTTCCAATGGTTCGGGAAACTCACTTTAGGCATTCCATTTTCATCAAAAAGATCCTCACCACCCTACATGCATCATACACATAATTAGTACCCCTAAGTAAGCTTTTCAATAACTTTAAGCCCATATGTAATTGGTCTGCATGATACAGTCATGGGTTTTATACTGGTCAATTTGGGTTTCAATTAGTTTTTCAGTGTAACTGATCGAGCACCCATCGGTTCATCGATAAAAAATAAATCCGATTGATTATCAAATTTCTTTATAAATTTGATCGATCAATCTTGATCAGGTATGCCAATGCGGGCTTAGAAATGACATTCCTAATTTTTCGTATCTTTTATGATTTGAAGCTTAATATTAAGACTAGAACTAGATTAATAAGTACCTTAAGCCAATTACGAGTCGTGCTTTTATAGCCTGTGGCAAAGATTATAGCATCAAACTCTTGCAAATCGCCATTTTCAAACATGACATCATTTCCTCTTATGCTTGATATCCCAGGAAAAACCTAATATAATTGTCATCACAAGATAAGAATATTAATTAATTAGGAAATAAATACTTTTTATATACATTTAAGGCAAAAATATTAATGCTACTTACTTGGATCTCTCCCTTCTTAATCTTCTTCAGAGCCCCAACATCTATAGTTGGAGATCGACCGGTGGTTACCTTGAGATAAAATGGTCCCTTCTGTGGTCTTTGAATTTTGTTTCTCAAATATTTTCCATATTTGAGTTTGCTAAGATTCACAACTATAGAATCCACCACAGGGAGTGGTAGGAATTTCAATAGAACCATGCCTAGGAACACTATCTCTTTGGTGAGCACATGTACCTGTAAACATTGATTAATTAAATTAATAATCCATCCAAGTAAAATGAAAATTTTTAGTAAATTTTAAATTATGGTCTAATTGTATAACACTAACCAGATCAAGTTAGTAAATTATGGTCTAATTTTAGTAAATTAGAAGAAAATATTTCAATCCCATCTTAATTTTCACATTCATGGTTTCAAAATACAGTATCAGATTTTTTTATTTTTATTTTTTGGTAAAAATACACTGTCAGATTGGTCGATATCGATACTTGGCCAATCACATATCAGTGTAATAGTTCATAAGGGAAATTTTGTCAAAATAAAAATCAATTTTTTTAATAGTGAGGACAAATCGTCTTATACGATCCAATACAATCAATACGTATTAGTATCGGCATCAACCTAGATTAATACTAATATTTAAAACCATGGTCACAAGACAAAAATAATACATCATTATAAAAATCAAATGCCACCAACTTAAAATTGTATAAACTGTCATGTATCAATAAATAATCTCATATATATATATGACAAGAGATCGTTGTTTGGTCATGTAGTGCTTGCACCAGCACAGGGTTTAATGAGAGCACACACAGGAACATCAACATAAATACGATTTTTATTTCATGAGGGGTAAGGCGATACTTTTGTACGCTCTTGTATTTGGCCACATAGGAGTCACGCTTTATATATATGGGGCAAGAGATCGTTACATGGGCCTCTAGAGCCTGCATGCATAAGCTGACCAATGGCAGTGCATGCGCAAGCATCGATTAGGGTGAGATTTCCGCCTTTTCATGGGGCAGGGCAATGGATCTTTATCCCCTCTAGTTCCTTGCCCTGCCCAGTTCCCCAATGCCGCTAACAAGGGGGTGCAATGATCACCCTACCCCTGTCGAACACTCTACTTGGTTGGAGTCCACCACCCCCTTATTAGAGGCATTGGGGAACTGAGCCGGACGGGCAAAAAACTGGAGGAGATAATTTTCCACGACGATAGCTTTCTTTAATCCATACACATACATATATAGAGTGAAGAGAGAGAGATAGAGAGAGAGAGAGAGGGGGTTACCGGGCTACGAATAACCAAAGAGGTCCTTGCTCTATAGTTTGACAGATCATAGGCAATCTCCATGCCAGAGTTGCCAGATCCAACAACCAATACCTGCTTTTCCACGTAAGAGGTTCCATTCTTATATTCAGAAGAGTGCAGAATCTCCCCTTCAAAGTTCTCCAACCCTCTAACATTAGGAATAAATCCCTCACTGTTCTCTCCAGTTGCCACAACTAAGAACTTGCAAACATATTCCTCAGTCTGATCTGAGACACTATTTCTGGCCAAAACACGCCATTTTCCGGCTACTCCGTCATACGCCGCCGATTCGACTATTCGACAATATTTTGGGTTTATGTTAAAGTGAGAAACATAGTCATCCAAGTAATCAATAAAACCTTTCTTTGAAACAAAGGTTGGTGCATTAGAGGGAAATTGCATGTGAGGGAGTTGACAGAATTGCTTTGCCAAGTGAAGTTTTAAACGATCATAAGAGTGTTTTTTCCATAAAGAGGCAGAGCAATCCTCTCTCTCAAGGATTATATTTGGGATTGAAAGGATGTTTAGGCATGCAGAGATTGCTAATCCTGAAGGCCCTGCCCCTACTATTACAACTACTTCTTCCATATTATTTTTTTGGAATTATAGAACCACTGCTTCCCTCTCCCTCCACCACCTTCTGCTCCTAATATTATATTACAGTTTTCAAAAATCTGAAAGCGGGGGAGGGAGAGGGAGAGGGAGAGGGAGCGAAGGAATGGGAGCCTAAGAGGGAGAGATAATGGAGAGGAAGAAGAGAGGGAGAGGAAATTTATAATAAAAACTCCACCATAAAAAAAGGAGGAAAATATAATCAAGAACAGAAAAAGAAAGCAAAATATGGTTAAAAGAAGGGACAACAGAGTTTCGTTTAAAAAAAGAAGCTGTTAAAATTTTGTGTTAGAGAGTGAAGTAATGGGAAAATTTGTTAGTAAAACGAAGGTAGTTACAAGATTCACTTATCACTTGTACAAGTGATTTCTTTCTATTTTTTGCCTTGGATTATATCTTTTAGGACGAAATTTTGCTGCTACACTTATAGCAGCAATATTCGGATCCAGTTCCTCTACTGCATGGGCTGCCCCCAACGGCTGTGCTGCTTATCTACTACCGAGCTGTCCAGCAGGTCCGTACTACCAAGACACGGTGAGGCGTGCAATGACTGTCTTACACCCACTTGGGCAAGGCGATCGGGCAGGGGTAAGACGGCCATTGTGCGCCCAACAATGTCTGGGCAGCACGGTCCTACCGGGCAGCTCGGCAGTAAAGGATCTGGATCCACCTCACTGTATCTGGTGAGGGTGTCAAAACCTAACCCGAACCGTTAAGGCCAATCGAAACCGATCGAAAAAACCCGAGACCGAACCAAACCGCGAACCTTATTGGATTGGTTTTGGATTGGGGTATGACGGGATCGACTGAAAATCGGACCGCACCGGATCAACCGATAACAAACCAAAAACCAAAAACCAAACCGAATGAAACTGATAAAAAAAACAAAGTATAAGGTTATTAATAATTGAATTGATTTCAATATTAGTGAGCAAATTTATGGTTATAAGGGAAATTGTTACAAATCAATGAGTATGAGGTTATGAAAATAGGGAAATTCATTTGTAACAATGTTTTTTCTATTGATCTGCTTTTTAAGTGTGGGGCTAATGAAATATTTTAGGATAAAGTACACGTACCCCCTATAATGCACCCAATATTCCTCGTACTCCCCCTAAGCGGCTCAATATTCCACGTATCACTGTTCAATATTCCACGTATCACCCTTGCTTTACAGCCTTTACACCCCAAATGCCAGATAGATCCCATCCGTTAAATACCACTGTTAGATGCCAAAATTCTGACCATTTTACCCTTTGCTCCATTTTCTTAAATCTGAAAAGACTTAATTACCCTCACTTATTTGTTGCCCTAAACTAATTGAAAATGACCATTTTACCCTTTGTTTTATTTTTATAAATGAAAAGACCTAATTGCCCTCATTTATATATCACCCTAACCTAATTTGAAAATACTATTTTACCCCTAAATATTTGTTCCTAAAAACCCCAAAATACCCTCATCTTCCCCAAATCATCATCTTCTTTTACATACCCACCACCGCCGCCCATCATTAACACCATCACCAATCCAACCCCTTCATTCTTCTCGTTCTTCAGGGGAACGAGCCTCCTGGCTGGTACTTTTTCCCCTCCGTCAAAACCAGTAACCTTCACCAGCTTCTCCGTACAGAAATACTTTTAAACTCATTTCTCTTTTCTTCCCCTTTGCGTATACGTTTCCCGCTAGTCACCGTGGATTTTCCTTTTCTTTCTCTTCTGCGTATGCGTTTCCTTCTCGCCCTTAGACATTTTTTTTTTGGATAAAACGCCCTTAGACTTTTCACTTTGCTGCGTTTGTGATAAGTGGTCTGGTCTTGTGAACTCCTGTGATCAGATTTATTACCCAAATTCAGATCTCAAACAAATTCCCCTCTTCGTTTTCAGAGAAGTAGGAAACAGAACCGCCAATTTCTCCATTAATTATCAATCCCCTTCAACAACGCAAATCAACGAATAAAGCTCCTTGACAAATTCAGAATCGCACATCTCCATCTTCAACTGCAATCATCATGGTGTCACGGGTTGGATCTTCAAACTATGACGTGTTTATTAACTTCAGAGGCAAAGACACTCGCAATTCTTTCGTTGGCCATCTTTACAGTGCTGTAAAAGATCGTGGAATCCATGCTTTCAATAAAATTCTTGTGAAAAACCACCACCGTCATTGGCTCTTGTGGGGGGGGGGGGGGGGGAGAAGAATGAAGGGGTTGGGTTGGTGATGGTGTTAATGGTGGGTGGCGGCGGTGGTGGTGGGTATGTAAAAGAAGATTATTTAGGGAAGATGAAGGCATTTTGGGGTTTTTATGAACAAATATCTAGGGGTAAAATAGTCTTTTCAAATTAGGTTAGGGTAATATATAAATTAGGGCAATTAGGTATTTTCATTTATAAAAATAAAACAAAGGGTAAAATAGTCATTTTCAATTAGTTTAGGGCAACAAATAAGTGAGGGTAATTAAGTCTTTTTAGATTTCAGAAAATGGAGCAATGGGTAAAATGGTCAAAATTTTGGCATCTAACGGTGGTATTTAATGGATTGGACCTATCTGGCATTTGAGGTCCAAAGCAGGGGTGGTACGTGGAATATTGAGCCGCATAGAGGGGTACGAGGAATATTGGGTGCATTATAGTGAGGTACGTATACTTTACCCAATATTTTATGTAGTTGAAAAGAGAGAGAAGAAATAGGCACAAACCGAACCCAACTTGTTTTAAAAAACCCAGTACCTAACTGAATCCAAACCACTATCAACCTATTATCATAAACTGAAACCGACACGAAACCAAACCGCAATGAAACCAAAACCGAGCCGAACCGAAAAGTCCTTATTGGTTTGGTTTTTTCGGTTTCGATTTCGTTAAAAGCCACACCGAAATCGAAAAAATAGAACCGAACCGACCGATTGACACCCCTAGTGTCTAGACAGCACGGTCCTACCGGGCAGCTCGGTAGTAGAGGATCTGGATCCACTGCATAGACACAGCTGCGTCGGGGGAAAGACCGCCTTACCCCTGCCCGAGCGCCTTGCCCGGGTGAGGATCAGGTGGTCATTGCACGCAGCTCTATGTCTGCCAGCACGGCTCTATGCCTGCTACCATGCCAGCAGCCAAGGAAATGGAATAATTCACTTCCCTTTTGGGTTCATAAATACCATCCTAGGTTTTAGTATTTTCTAAAATACCTTGTAAGGACTAATTTTGTTGGTACCCTTTACCTGGGACCAGGTAAGGAGAGGCAACAGTTGACATTTGGCTCCTGTAAGCCAACCCTAAAGTACGGACTAAATCCCCGATCTTTATCCTCTTAGGTTCCCTACCCGGTACAGTTTGTACGGTTCCTCTCATAAGGTGCAGAAATGGCCACCTTATCCCCCGCCCGAACACACTACTCGGGTGGGGTCCATCCCCCCTCTTATGAGAGGCACTAGGGACCTATACCAAGCAGGAACCTGAGAGGATAATTTTCCCTAAATCCTTTGCTTGGGCCAATCAATACGTACCCAAGAGCCAAGAGTCACGCCTCTCTCCCCTTTTTTGTTGGGTAATCCATTTACCCCTACACCTTAAGGTGCATGGTTGGTAAATTTTCCTTCATAAATGTTGTAAAATTTTACACCTTACGAAGTAAAATTTACCAAGGAAAATTTTACGCCGAAACAAACGTTGTGTAATTTTGTTATCAAATTTTCCATTAAGGCTCTGTTTGTTTCTGCGTAAAATTTTACCTGGAAAATTTTCCTTGGTAAATTTTACTTCGTAAATGTAAAATTTTATATATTGAAAAATTTTCCAATGGTTTTTTTCCATAAAAAAAAAAAAAAAAAAACATTGGAACACTTGTCAACATGTAAAATTTTACATGTCAATTTTTTGAAGTGAAAATTTTCAAGTAAAGCCTAAGTAAAAAAAATTTAAAAAAGGCTTATTTTCCGTGTAATATTTTTTCACATGGTTTACTCTCACAATCATAGTAAATTACACAATATATTTCATTATGTAACATATATAACTCTATTTTTCATTTTTTTAATTATTTATAATTTCAAAACTACACTTGTCAGTAGCGCCAGCTTATACATTGAGCTCATTCTCCGTATCTTCTCCCTTAGAATCATGTAATTGTATCATTGTAATCCTAGATTTATTTCTTTCCTCTTATCCCTTCCCCATTATAAGAAGTTATATTTATGTCTCTCTTCTTTTTCGTTATTTTTTGGCTATGGTTAAAACATAGTTCAACTGATGTCTTGGTCTCGGGCTTGACCGAAACCAAGTCTGAAATAGAGAGATAGACATGTCTACTAGCGTGCAACATGCAAGTGGTCTGCTTAGCCTTTTCCCTTATTAATTCTAAGGGAAAAAGAACGTTGCTAAGCAGCGTATACTATGCTAACCTCCCTGTGTCTATCCTCCCACAATAGGGGCATATATGTCATTATATAGGAGGGAGAAGAGAGATAGACACAAGGAGGCACTAGCATAGCATACTCAGCCTGGTATCGTTCTTTCTCCTTAATAATATTTTAGCAAAATAAAAATGTGAAGTGTTATGGTTGTTGCTCTCATAAGAAATTAATCAGCAAGAAAAAAAAAAAAAAAAAAAAAAGAAGAAAAAAAGAAATTAATTACAACATGACGTTTCTTAAGTATTTATTAGCTTATTTATCAAAAACAATGAACTGGTTGATTGTTTTATGCAAGATTGTGGGCAATGAAATCAGTCCATAAAATAGTGCTTCATATATCCTAGGGAGAAAGAACGTCACCTGGTCCTGCATTTGGGAGTGTACCTATGCCCCGACACAGTCGGGCACAAAATGATCGATACACTCCTACTTTTTCATGGGGGTAGGGTGGTCACACCCCGTTGTGTCTGGGCGCAGGTACACCCCCAAATGCACGACCAAGTGGCGTTCCTTTTCCCATCTTAATATTAACAAATCAAATTATATTTTTGTCAAACACTTCACTAGGTAAGATTCTAAAAGATCATTCTTAAAATCTTATGGGGGCGTTGTTCTCTGTGTCGCAGCGCAGGCTGCGCCAAGGCACATGGGGATGGGAGCATTGACCACCCTGCCCCTAAGTGGCAGGCCCATATGCCTGGGCACAACCTGCGCTACGGCCCAGAGAACATGGTGGCTCTAGTATACTTAAGTGGGACCCAATGTATCGCGCAACAAACCCTTTTGCACAAGTTTTTTTTATTTATGAAAGTATAATCACACAAACCACACACCAATCCCAAAAAATTAACCCATTTTTAATAAGTTGTTCAAATTCAGTTTAATCATCCGATTACTCACTGTTCTATCAGTACGTGTTATTTCTGATTAGATTTACACGGGCAAATTGAAAATTCTACACCACTGGGAACTTCTTTCATTGTCCTATATGCACTACAACAACCAAAAAAAAAAAGTGCCATTAACGATGCTTTTTAGAGACCGAAATTATTTTTTTCTCTAATAAAAGTTAATTAGAATCCGTTTGTTAATGCTTCTGTTTCACGTTTTTGGTGTTTTTCTGTGCTACTGGGAACTTCTTTCATTGTGGATGTTTTCGTTTTAATTTTAAGTAAAGTTTAGTTAAGTAATGATATTTCTATAATAATTCATTAATTTGGTAAAATGTGTTTCAAAACAGATTTTACCAAACGGATTTGTGTTGTTTTTTTGTGCTACTGGGAACTTCTTTCATTGTGGATGTTTTCATTTTAATTTTAAGTAAAGTTTAGTTAAGTAATGACATCTCTGTAATAATTCATTAATTTGGTAAAATGTGTTTCAAAACAGATTTTACCAAACGGATTTGTGTTGTTTTTCTGTTCTTTAAACGTTTCTGGAACAAGTTTACCAAACACCATTTTAGAGTCCAGAGACATGTTTCCAGAACAAAAATAGTAGCAATGGAACGGGACAAGAGTTTTATGTGGGGGGAGCGTGTCCCCTGTGCATGCGGGTGGCAATGGGAAGCGCACAAAAGCATCATGGGGATGGGATCTCCACACGTTATTCTTCCCCCACAGAAAACTTTTCTCCATAAATGAAAACATCTTTTTTAGTGTGTTGGGTATACAAAGAATGGGAAAAAGAGCACTGCCTAGTCGTGTGACCCCTGCGGTCCTCCTCCTTGACATAAGAGACCACAAAATTACTGTCCTGCCCCATTTGAAATAAAATATCCCATACATTTAATAGCCATTTACAAGCTTTGATTAGCCCCGCACTAGTGCAATTTGCAAACGATTTGGAGTTCAAATCCTCTGCACGTACATGAGAGAGGCAACCACATGTCCCATTTTGACATTTGCAATTGGAGAAGGGATATTTATGAAAACAAAAGGGACATGTGGATGCCTCTCAGATGTACGAAGATACGTGTAGATAATCTATTCTTGACAGTTTGTGTTTATTAACGGATCATCCCGAACTTGTTCATTCTTAAAAAAGAGACACACCAAAAGTATTTTGTATTTGTACATAAATGGGCAAGACATCTCTACTTGGTCGCATGGTTTTGATACACGCATCTGGGCCAATGGGTGAATATGTATAGGTGTCTAACCCGGGGGCAGAAACGTCATCTCACCATTCAAGAGGACGTTGGAAACACCACCAAGGGGAGATCTTTTAATTTTCTCTGTACATATTTATGATTCATGACAAACAAAAACATAATCTCATAGCAACAATTTTGAATTGGAAATCATCAAATTAATTAAAAGCGGAAGAAAAAAAACCAAAAAATCAGACATGATATTGCTCCAATTGAACATCCTTGCTCGTAAGAGGCACATAGTCTCCAAGATAAACCTCAAGATGATCAGCCAAGCAAGACTTATCGATGCTCTCATGGTGATACGACTTGCAGACGAAGTAGAACACAGACTGAACAACCAACCCAAACAAAAACAACTTCAAAAGCAAAAAGAAGCAAATCATCCCATACAAAACCCTATTCCCCATTCCCAATTCTTCCCCATGAACCACCGATTTCTCAAACGCCATCTGTATGAATAAAAAACCAAGATTCAATTTAACAAAAATTGCAGAGGCAATCCATTTCTTCCCCTTAATCAAAGCCTCGCTCTTAATCATGGCTTGGATTCCTTTCAAATCTTCTAAAACAGAGATCACCGAAGCCAAATGCCACACAATACTTATATAAACAATTCCAATAAAGTAGAGAACAAGAAGACCAATGAGAACAACTCCTCTTGTGGTTCCAGGAGCGATCCCGATAAGAGCGAGAATAAAGAACAACCCTGCAACAACATTATAGAAGAAAACTATAATGAAATTCCATAAGAAAGTGACCATGAGGCGTTTCCACACTTTGGGGACAACAGTCATGACCTTCTTGAAGGTTAATTCTTTAGAAGTATAAATAGAAGCGACAGAGTATACGATTGCAGAGGTAGAGAGAAGGGAGAAGATTAAGAAGAAGAGGAAATAGGTTGCTTTGAACAGCCAAAAAGTAGTCCATTCTGAAGAAATTCGATCGCTGAGACGATAATAAGAAGGTGTGCCGGAACGAGTGCTATCTAAGTCTACTTCGTTTCTGATGATTTTGGAGAAGATGAGTTCAGAGATTTGTATATGAGCTAAGAAAATGAAAGTAAGGGGAAGAATGAGTGCAAGGGTGATTTTGGTGAAAACTCTTCGACATGTGAAGATTATCTTCAAGGATTCTTTGTAGATTCCTATCAAACCCAGGAATTGGAGTTCCTCTGGTTCTCTATCCATCTTGAGATTTCTCTTCTTCTTCTTCTTCTTCTTTGTTTACCTTGCAATGAATCTGGTTTGTGCTCTACCATATAACCCCTCTTCAAGCGTGCGTTGTGGGCAAAGACTAACTAAGAATTGATTCAGTGTTTTTGGTTGTAAACTACATAACATGGTACCGGTGATATCTGGAAACGGATCGGAATCTGTGAGGGAAATTGGGAGGTCATGATGATGGCATAGTTGAAATTCTTTCCTTCGTGGGCGGTAAAGAATGACTGAGTCTTCCAAAGACCACAAAGTCTGTGTTCTTTCTCGAAGGTGTGGTGGAGGAGGAGTCAAGTCAACACGCTCTGCTTTTTTGCCGTAACATTTTGGAAACGTTGGAAAGAGATCTACTAATGTTTTGAAATTACTGAAATGGGCCTGCTTTGAAGGTATCGCAGAAGTCAACGTTCAATAAAATGGGACGTGGACTATGACGTGGATTTTGAATATTGTATATCCATTTGGAATTTACATAGAATCATGAAACCCTGCATAATGGAATCAAAAGAAGAAAATCGGAGAATGTTCTCTGTGTGGCAGCGTAGGCTATATGCTTAGCCACATGGGTCTGCCACTCAGGACTCAGGGGACAGGGTGATCATTATGCCCACCCTCATGTGCATGGGCGTAGTCTGCATTGCGTCACAGAGAACAGTGCCTCATCTTTTATATTTTAAAATTTTTAATTCTTTAATCTTTTATATTATTTTACTAATTAAAAAAGAAGGAAAAAAAGATCAAATTGCATTCATGGCCAATTTAGATTTGATTTTTAAAACCTTGATTGAAGCATATCTTAACTATGATTTGCTCAATACAGCCGGTGAAGACCTTATAGCTGGTTGTGTGGAGGTTTTGGGAATTGGAGAATGGAGTTTAAGGGTATTTAAGGGATGTGGGAGGGAGTGGGATTTAAAGAAGGAGAAAAGATTCCTACATTGTCCCCTTAATGTATGTCCTCTCACAATTTTTTTTTTGTTAATTTATTTCCTCTCTCTTCCCTGATCATTGTTGCCTCTACTGCATATTAGTGTATTACCAATGTTGTGGTGTAGGAGATTCTTCCTACATTGTAATGTGGGGAACCCTTCCCGTTAGGATCATTGCGTGGTGGCATGTTTTTGCACAAGAGTAGGGACCAATGAGAGGACATCAATATGGATGGTATTATTGATTCAAAGCGGGGTATGGTAGTAATTTTGCATGTTCTTGTATCTGGGCACAGTGGTCATGCCACTACACAACGTTCTTTTTCTCAAATAGTATATATATCTTAAGGGAGAAAGAACGCTACTTGGTTGGGTTGCGGTGCTCGAAAATGACCATTGTGCCCTCATGAAAAGATGAAATCTCAGGGGGTACGATGGTCATTTCGTACAACCCTGTGTTTGGACACAGGGACCATGCACAACACATCAACACCCAATCAGGTAGCATTTTTTTTCCCATATCTTTTTGGCAAAAGGTTACAAACCAAACGTGTTGGGTTTTATGTCACTTTCATGTGTACCTGGGCCATGATTGAAGGAGCTCAGGCAAAGCCCAGTCAAGCTTTTGATGGACCAAGAGAAGGAATGCCCAAATCTAGTCCAATAAATTGTAATCAAGTTGGACTACTAGAACTTAGGGCCTCCACACTTAACCCTCAAACTTATTTGGTTAACACCACCATCTAAGACTAATCCAAGGCCCAAACTGAAAACTTTATTAATTACTCACTATATATAGACACACCATTACATCTCTGCGATATATGCATCCTACAAGTGAATCATGAACTAGAACTGAATGTGCCAATTTGAATGATAACCAACATAGAATGAGAGATTTAAAGATTCTCAATTTAGATCAGAATTTACTTAAAAATTGCAATGAAATAATAGATACCATATGATGTGAACTAGAGGAGTCCACTAAATAACTGAATCGCTTCATTTCAAAGTTCTTCATAACCACTTTGCTTGATCTTATTTCGATACATGGAAAAGTGTAGAAAATTAATTATGTGATCGATTTCGATTCAAGTCAGATCAGAATTGGATGAAATAAGTTGAAATCAAGAAGACAAAGTGTAGATTCCCACAAATCTTTGGTTTTTAAAATTTTTGATTCAGAAATCTCATAGATTTAAGTACACTAATTTTCTACACATTTGAACCGTGATTGCTTTGATAAGTCTTAAAAGAAATCAGAAGAAGAAAAATAAAGGTCTCACCGGGATTCGAACCCAGGTCGCTGGATTCAAAGTCCAGAGTGCTAACCACTACACCATGAAACCGGACGTATGATTACTATTATATACATATTAAACTCTTTTAAATTCCCCTTCTGAGACAAAGAGAGAAAGATGGGGTGGAAGAAAGACGATAATAACTTATATCAACATATCATTTCTAATTACCTTTAGCCACAATCAACCTTTCTTGAATAGTTTATTTGAAAATAAATCAGATGGGTTGGCAATATATAACAATCTTAAAGTTCATGATTGAAGTTCTAATTCCATCTTTTTAGTTTAAGAGACTTCTCAGAGCCATCAAAATTGATATAAGATTGCTTGGTTTTGGCTCTAATTTGATTAAGACGGATGGGGATTCTAAAATCATCTTCTTGATAACTTTAAATTGGATTTCATTTATTTTTATCAAAAAATAAAATTAAATTTGGATTTCATTTATCTACATCACTAATAACACATTTATCATTCTCTTTTAATAATTTATTATGGGACGTTGTTTTCTGGGTGAGACCAAGATCATGTCACTTGAGCCAAACAATGAGAGTGCACGCGATGGTACAAAAGAGGGCAGAATTTCTACCATACATGGTTAGCATGGCGGTAATTTCGACCCCTGTTGTACGTAAGCGTGGTGACCCCTACGTCCCAAGCAAAAAAAATCTACCATTTAGTATTTATCAAAAAGAAACCTGTTGTTTGTTCCATTAATGAATCTCTATTCGTGTGTTTTGTTTTTTTTTCTTCAATGGTAAACTATCTTGCCCACACACCGCAAAATAATATTCCATGTCTTTCATTGTTATTGGCTGACATGAAGTACTGGCCATTAGTCAAATGTCAAACATAGCCATATAGGTAGCAGGACTCTTTAGAGTCTAAGAGCTTAGGTGGATCTCTACATGGGACCTTTGTCCGCTGTTGTAACTAGAGCGCTGCTGTGTGCTTCATGCAGTGCAACAGCGGCCATGTGTGCACAGTGGGGCCTGCTGTGCACACATGGCCGTTGATGCACTACACAAAGCGCACAACAGCAGATAAAAATTCATCAGGTAAGAATGGATCATGGACCAAACCAGGTGTAAGATGTTGGGTTGAACCACTTTTTTTTTTTAAAACCAATCCAACCCTGAGTCTCTTTAGCTCAGCCTAGCCCAGCCTAGCCCTAAAAGCCCGAGGTTGGACCATTTTATTGTCATTCAATTCTCTACACCCAACTTGAGCTGATGCAGGAGCCACGCTCCCGGACAGAGAACGGACTCTAAATTGGAAATCATGGGGTCAAACAGATCCTTATGGGTTCAGGAAAGGCTAGAATCCGAATCCGATCCATCCGAATCCGTTTAAAGGTGTCCGTTTTGCCTCGTAAAGACCGTATTAACTAATACGCACTACGGCGTATGATAATTCACCTCTCCTCGTTTCAAAGCCACCGAAGTTCCGAACAATCTCGTGATACCTTTTATTCTTCCTTTCTTCTCGCTTTTTCTTTTTCTCTTTTGTTGGGGTCTGCATGGACGTCGAGAAATCCTTGTTCGTCAACACAAGGCGTTGTGGTTTAACCAGAGCTTCATGGGCAGTTCTATTGCTGGTATTCACAGTTATCGCCGTTTCATGGTTCCAGATAACCACAGAAACTGTTTTCCCGATATGGATGGTTTTGGGTTCAGAGAAAACCGATATTCCGGCGGACCCACGAAGCTGTTCTGGGTTTTTCCGGCAAGGACCGCCGCGACAGGTCGTTAAGTCGTTAAGCGATTTTGGTGGTGTTGGTGATGGTAAAACTTCAAATACCGAGGTGTTTCGGAGGGCGATACGATACATGGCGCGTTTCGGAGAGAAAGGTGGATCGCAGCTTAACGTCCCTAAAGGGAGATGGGTTACTGGCAATTTCAATCTCACCAGCAACTTCACGCTTTTTCTTGAAGAGGGTTCTGTGATTTTAGGTTCTCAGGTAAGTTGAAGAAAGGAAAAGATTAATTTCTTCTACCCTGCCCCTGTTCTTCTAATCCTTTGATTTGAATCAAAACATGTTTCTTTTTAGTTTAATGGTTATTTCGTCGAAGAACCCTTTTGTTTTTCGTTGAACTTGAATTGGGTTTCAAGGACCAAGTCAATCAACCATGTTAATTAATGGGTACTTATGGGACCACTTCCCTGTGAAATGAAACAGAGCTGTGTTTATGTTAAGATCCTTATTTGAAGAAACTGCTGTAAAGCTATTTCATAAAGCTGTTTCACTTTATTCATAGATGCTAATTCCATACCCTCAACTGCCAAACCTACTGTGGTTTGTTCTTTTGATATAAGCAAAGCTCTGTTCATTTTTTATGAAACCCCACTGGATCAGTGGAGGCCCTGCTTCCTGGAGTTCTTGATTTACTGAACCTTTCTCTGAATTCTGAAAAAAATTATGAAATAGGAGGAAACAATTTCCTCTTATGGAGAAAACTCTTGTCTGATTTTGTATTCCTGAATTTGGTTTGGTTTATTTTAATAGAATCCAAAGGAGTGGCCTGTAATAGAGCCATTGCCGTCTTATGGACGAGGGAGAGAGAGATTGGGAGGGAGACACATTAGCCTCATTCATGGAGATGCTCTTACTGATGTTATCGTCACAGGTACCCCAGCTATAACCACCATATTTGAGTCTACAATAAATTTGCTCATTTTCTTCTTTCCATATGTTGTATATTATTTGATCATTGAAATGGTGGTTGCCTTTAATTCTACTTAATCCTTATGTCACACGGACATTCAAGATTGACCCACCATTCGATCAGTCACAAGAAAACCTAGAAGATTGGGATATCTTCCAGTTAGGGCACATCAATTGTTATGTTACATTTTGGGGAAGCAGGGCCCACCATTTGATGGATTTGATTTCAGCAAGCTGGTCCCTCTGATCCAGTAGCATTATCTTTCACTTTCTACCTTATTAGCTTGTAACTATCCGAGAAGAATGCAACAACCCTGAATATCTGATGTTAAGATCACCTTAATCAATTTGTTAGTTAACATTATATGTGAGATTAGAGAACATTTAAGAAGTTTTGTTGTGCAACCAGTCATCATCAAATGGTCTGGATTGGATGACCACCTCACTAGTGTTTTGAGGCCCCTGGCATTTGGGGGGGGGGTTGTTGGAAGAACAAAAGACAAAGGTTGAAAAGTGAGATCCTTCCAGTCAGTTCAGTTTTCGTTTAATCCCTACCAGGATAATGTAGAACCATAATTGAGAATTGTTTTGGCTTTTCTACAGGAAAAAATGGGACAATTGATGGTCAAGGGAAGATGTGGTGGGACCTGTGGTGGAACAGATCACTTGAGTACACTAGGGGTCACCTCCTTGAACTAATGAACTCTCACAACATTCTCATCTCCAACCTCACTTTACTTAACTCTCCCTTTTGGACAATCCATCCTGTTTACTGCAGGTTTGAATTCCGTAAAACTATTCCTCCAAGTTTTTCTTTTCTGTTTTACAGTTCCTACTAGTATGAAGATATTATTCTTCAGTTAAATAGTTACACTTTCAGATGTTTGTTCAACAAATTCAAATCCCTTCCCCCTATGATTGATGAGTACAATATTTTCTTTGATGCTTATGATCAACTTATTCTCTGCTTACCACCATTCCACGGTCCTAAAAGTCGGTTAACCTTTTGGGATTGATATGTGGTTTGTGTGATTACACTTTCATCAAAAAAAAAAAAAAAAAACTTATACTCTACTTATAGCTTTGTTATTGTTTTTTCTTTGAATATTAAAGAACTAATTGTTGTTTTTGTCTTTTGTTTCAGTAACGTTGTAATCAAAGGAATGACTATATTGGCCCCCCTTAATTCCCCAAATACAGACGGTATAGACCCAGGTGTGTGTGGGCTTCTCTTCATCTTTTTCCTACTTTCTCCTCCCTGCCCTCCCTTCCCCCCATCCCCAACCAAAAAAGTTTAGTTGATTTAAGGTTTTACAATCTAAAGTTTGGAGTTATAGTTACACTGATACCACATATGTACCCACAATTTGTCCACCATTCTATATGCTATAATCTCCAACTTGATTACATGCTGATATCCCACTTGCCTTCTTAATCATTCAGATTCAAGCGAAAATGTATGTATTGAAGACTGTTACATTGAGAGTGGGGATGATCTTGTAGCGGTAAAGAGTGGTTGGGACCAATATGGTATTGCCATGGCCCGTCCAAGCAAAGACATCATAGTGAGGAGGGTATCTGGCACAACTCCTACTTGCTCTGGGGTTGGAATTGGTAGTGAGATGTCTGGTGGGATATCAAATATAACCGTGGAAGATTTGCATGTCAGAGATTCAGCAGCCGGGGTACGTGTAAAGACTGATAAGGGAAGAGGAGGATATATAAGCAACATAATCATAATTAATATAACCATGGAGAGAGTGAAGATACCCATAAGATTCAGTAGAGGCTCAAATGACCACCCAGATGACAGATGGGACCCTAATGCCCTTCCCACAGTGAAGGGAATTTTCATTAGTAATGTGGTCAGCGTAGACACAAGGAAAGCACCAGTTTTAGAGGGCATTGAGAATGCTCCATTTGAAGGAATATGCATGAGAAATGTTACTTTATCTGGATTACCTTCATCTGCAACATGGCACTGTGAATTTGTCAAAGGTGATGTGGTCGACGTACATCCAATGCCATGTCCACAGCTTCAGACTAATGACTCTTTATTCAGCTGTCCACACTCTTGAGCTTCAATTAATCATGTAATGGCCTAGCATTTTGAGAGGTTAAGGGACTTGGTTTGAAGTGGTCCAGGTGACTTAGCCTACACTGAGAACCTGGGTATCAACGAATTTAAGTGATGCATAGTTGAGCAGGATCAGATTGGAGTGTGTAGGTGATCGGAGAAGATTGATGTATATTAGCTTGCATGCCTACAGTTCAACATTCCATGAGAGTTCAGTATGATCTCCCTTGCTTCACCCTGTACTTGGATTGAGTTCTACAGGAGAGGTCTATATCTCTCAATGATTGGAATCTACCACCAGATTGCCGGGTTGCTATACCAAAGATTGTTAACAGGAACTGGCTTTCACTCCCCCTGTTTTTGAGATGTATGAAGTGGGGTTTATAACCCCCCCCCCCCAACAGCTTTTTATAGAAAACCATGTACATGAAAAATTGGAACAGTTAATCAAATTTATTCATGAGATTTTTTCCCCTTATCAATTCTCCAAATTTGATGGCTTGGTATTTACACAGGTTTCTACACCATTATGTAGGGATTCTGACATACAGAGTATTTTTTTTTTTCAATCAGAAACAAATGAGATGAAATAAAAAAAAAAATGGAAAGAATCTATCTTGTAGCTTGGTATTTACACAGGTTTCTACACCATTATGTAGGGATTCTGACATACAGAGTGATTTTTTTTCAATCAGAAACAAATGAGATGAAATAAAAAAAAAAAAAAAAATGGAAAGAATCTATCTTGTAGCCTTGCTTTGGTTGTCCTTATTTAAGTGTTAGTTTCCATTCATTGATAGAAGCGATACAAAGAAATAGCTATGTGAATTTTGATACTTGTAACCCCTACAAAAGCTTTGGTCAGTTCTAATCTTTGTGAAATCCATTAAAGGTTTCTTAGTTTAGCATTAGAACATTATCCCATATATTGCCCTTAAAGTGATTAACTGTCTCATTCACCAACTGCCACGAATTAATTGTCGGCTTAAGAGTCCCTTGTCTGCAGTACTCCATTAAATTCTTGTGATGTACAGCAAAAAAAAACGAAGACTGCAATGGAACATTAGAAAAGTACTGAAGGCTATAGAACAATTTGATTTTAAGGTGCTTCAATGGAAAATTTAGTGAAAGTAATAGTAAACAAGTTGTGGAGATAACAGAGAGATTGTTTGTTCACCACTTCCAGAAAACATTGGAACCACACTTGTACTTATCCTTCCCTTCACATTCTAGAGCTAAATCATCCGAAATGAATGGTACTTTCTGCATCACCAGGTGAAGAAAAAAGTTAGCAATAAACCCAGATTAACTTAATTAACAGTTAAACACTTGTAACATACACAATAAGAATAATTCAAACCTTTTGCTTGGCAAGATCTTGACAGCCGGTGAAGTTCTCAGGGAATTTACATGTTCCGAACTCAACTGTGTATGCACGAGCAAAGTTTGCTCCACTTGTGGCCAACCTCTTCTTGTCGTTCAGTGCCTTCATAAACATTCATGTTTGCTTTTAAGCATCACTACTAAGAATGATTTATCTTTCATAGAAAACTCATCACAACCATCGAAAATATGATTGTAAATTATAAAATAGAACAAGATTAACAAATCCATCTTGGATTTCCTAGTAATGGGTGTATAAACAAATTCAATTCAGACTCTGTAATCTGCTTTCAAATCTTAGGAAGATCACCAAACATCCTTATTCTATAGAACCATGGTTTCAAGAATTGGATTAGAATTGGGGGAATAAGCTAATTTGTATAGGCCTGATTCCGATTAATGTCAATTCCCACAACCTATTTTGAATCTACTGTAAATGCTCTTTGATCTTCAGTTTTTACCCTCTTTTTTCCCCCTTCTTTAAATCAGTAAAATAGCAGACAACTTGTAGCTAGATCTACAAAACTTTTGAATACAAATTCTCAAAAGAATCACAAATTTATGAAAATCTTCGCTTCAACTATAAAGCATAATCTTGATTGATGGTAATGAAAATGATGAAATAGAGAAGAACCAGCAACATGAACAGTGCACCTTGTTAGCTTTGCTCTTCTCAAGGTACTCTTCGATGACTCCAGCATTGGCCGAGGCGCTTGAGGTGGCGCCAGCAAAAAGAGCAGCTGCAAGGCAAACAAGTGCAGCTCTTCTTCCCTCACTAGCTCCTATTGCCTCCTTGTTGTCAGAAACTACCTTAGCCTGTTGAGCCTTGATCACTGGCAATTTAGGACCTGAAACAGATGAAGATGTAACTGAGGGAAGCTTCCAGTTGGCATCTAATGATGTTGTGCCTGAGATTGCATAGTTACATGCCAAAACACTAGAATTAATAGCTGCCATTGCTTCAAATTGAGTTTGTGAAAGGAAGCGGAGAGAGTTGAAGAAGAAATACTATTAGAGAGATGGTATTATTGGGGTTGGTTTATTTTTCATTTTTTTTCCCTTTCTATTTGAATTATGGATTTGATTATGATGATGTGGAGAAGGAGATGATGCCTGCAATAAAGGCTGTGGTTGGAGTGTGGATAAGGTGAGATTGCCTCACGCTTATTGGCACCTTACTTGACTCCTTGTCCCTATAATCAAATTTTTGTGGTGGGTTTGAGACCTTGTAAGGGCTGTGGGTCAAAAGCTCAAGCTCTCTCTCTCTCTCCATGTGTGTGTAAAAGATTAGATTGCCTAACACTTATTGGCACCTCACTTGCGTATTTTTATCTCCTACAATTCTCTCTCTTTCTCTCCATGTGTGTGTAAAAGATTAGATTGCCCAACACTTATTGGCACCTCACTTGCGAATTTTTATCTCCTACAATTCTGACACCCTCTAATTCCCCTACAATGCCTCACATGGGAGCTGAAATGACCACTTACCCACTGCTTGGACGATCACTTACCCACTGCTTGGACAATGTGTCCAAGCAGTGGGTAAGTGGTCATTTCAGCTCCCATGTGAGGCATTGTAGGGGAATTAGAGGGTGTCAGAATTGTAGGTGATAATGATCCCTTGGCTCCGGTCTAGCCGCTGGACGGTCCAATGCTCAGAAACCACCCCAAAAATAGGGGGTTGGTCATTTCACATGTGGGACCTAGGTGAACCCACTTGTGAAATGACGATCCCACCCCTATTTTTGTTGTCATTTAGTGGGGCTGGACTAGGGGTGTCAATCGGTCGGGCTCGATCGGGCCTAGTCGGGCCTCACTAATTGTGCAGGCTGCACCATGTCCGACCATTTAAGTATTCGACCCGGCCCATGTCGGGCTCGATCAGGATTCGGTCGGTATCGGTCTTTAATCGGGTACTAAAATCGGGCTTTAATCGAGTCTTAACCGGGTTGTGGGCCTGTTTAACTCTTCATCGGGCCTTTACAGAATTAAATTCCTACTTGAAAAAATAAAGAGAAAAGAAATGGGTTTCCACCAAAACACATTCAAGACCCAAATTCAAACCCAATTTTTCAAACAATAATCTTTTCCTAAACTTATGTTTATTAGTTTCTACCAAAAAAAAAGTGAGAACTTATGTTTATTAGTTTTTATTTATTGATTTATTTCTTTTTGTAATTATAATTAACTCAAATTTATGAAGTGCTTATTCTTATCAGCTCAATCATCATTGACGGTACTGGGTTCGTCCTGCTATTTGTTTTCTCTTTGGAGCAAGAACACCCCCAGCCCTTTTTGTATATGTCTGGTTCTGTTCTATGAAATGAGAAGCTTAATGGAGAATAATATAAACATTTTTTCTGAGTTAAGGAAACCCATCAATTGAATTGCCCATTAATTTGGGCTTAATGGGCTAATCATTTTAAGGAGTTGAATAAGAAAAGAGAGAGGGTTATCAGGTGGGCTAAATGGATAATGGAGGGTGGTTTGCTTAAAGGGTCGGGCTAGGTCAGACTGTAGCTGGACGGGTTAGGTCGGGCTTGAAAACGATCGGTCCAGTCAGGCGCCCGACGGGCTTAGACCCCACACCGGGACCGCCCTATTATTAAACGTGTTGGGCTTAAGCCCGACACGTTTAAGAATCTGTCCGGTCCGGGTCGGGCTTTAACAAGGCGGGCTCGATTGGGCCTGCCGGGCCAGGCCTGGAATTGACACCCCTAGGCTGGACGCTCCAGCTCCCGCCACGGCTAGACAGAATCCTTTTCCTCCTCTTTGTCCTTAAATCAAATTTGTATGGTGGGTTTGAGACCCTTTAAGGGCTGTGGGCCAAAAGCTCTCTCTCCCTCTCTCTTGTCGTTGCAAGGGAAATAAAGGACAGTTCACATGATTATATAATTAACTTTAAAATGTTCAAAATATATGATTATTAAATTTATTTTACTTTACGATCAAATTCTTGTAAATTCTTTTAATTTAAAAAGTAAAATAAAGATTACATCTCAGAAGTAAAACTATCATATATATTAAGAGGTTAGGTAGATTATACAATCATGAAAACAAAACTTGTGTTTGGATTTCCCACATAAAATTTCAACCCCAATTTGAATTAACTACTCCTGTGTATTGACATGCCGTTCCTTATATGTTTATGCATACCTATTGGTACTTCAAAATGTATCGGAACACTTCCAGTTTTTTCAATGCTCTAATTTATCATTTGATATTATCTTTTGGATTGAAAATTAACATGTGGTAAAGGACATTGGGGTCTATGTGTCTACAAATTTCAGTTTTATCTAACTAGATGCCCATCATGGAGATTTTTTCCCTTGACATCTGTCGATTCAAATTTGATATAGTTTACCTAGTCAAACTACGGTTTGAAAAATAAATAAAATCTAATAAACATTTAGAAAAATAAAGTACCTAATTGAGAAACCAATAAACCAACCATTCAACCTAGACCAATTGATACCAACTATTCACTTATGGGTAGAACCAGAATGACCCAAAATGTATTCAATTTTTTAGGTATTGAAAAAACAAGTCATTTTCTTACTGAATCCATGGTTCTGTTTGTTTCCGTACAAGCTAATTTTATATGAAAAATTTATTTGTAAAATTTTTCATGTTAAAACTTTTTTCAATGTCTGTTTCCAAGAGATAAAATACAACGTAAAATGTCAATCAATGTTTCTAATGTTTGTTTTTCATTGTTTTACTTGATAAAATTTTCTGAAATAATTATGTAACAAGGGTTTCTCTCTCCCCAACAAAGTGGTGATTTTGTTTGTGTCCTCATGGTCGACTTGATTGGGATAATCCATGCTTCATCTTTTGAGCGTTTGTTGTTTTTGAGAAATTTTAAAGGGAAAAAAAGTGAAAATTTTCAAATCTAACATAGAAAATTTTGTAATAATTACCCTATGTGATTGTATATATTAATTAAAAATTTTACCATATTTAATAATGATACATTTTGCATGTAAATTTTATTGTTCTTTTTAAACCAAAGAAAATTAAATGCAAAGTAAAATGAAATTTAATAACCAAATATGGTATAATTTGAAGTTAATGATAGTCACATGAATAATATTTACAAAATTTTCTTTATTAAGTACAAAATTCTCCCTGCTCTCCCTTCTCTTTCAATAAAAAGTAATGAAGATATGGGACATTGTTCTTTGCACTAGGGAATACGCACATACACATGCAAGGCAAGCAAAATGACCAGCCAACCTCCCCAACGACCCAAACCCCGGCCCTATCTCACCCCATATGTCTGGGCGTAGTCTGCACCCAGATGCACTCCTAGACAAAAAACGTACACCAATATATATATTAAGGGTGCATGTTCTCTGCTCAGGAGCACATCTGGGTATAGACTGCACAAAGACCCAAGGTACCAGACAGATGCAGAATTTCAATCATTTAAAAGGACAAAGCAATCATTTCGGCAAATTCCCATCCATGCATTTGGGAGACATCCTACACCCCCAATGTAAAAAATATTATCCCACTACATTTTCTCATATATTAATTAGTTTCAATCAATTTACTGTGATTTAAAGAGTTCGATTCAATTCTTAAGGTTTCATCATGACAAGTTCAATTCAGTTTCAATAAGTCTTACCAAACAAAATTCTTTTCTGTCATCCAATACATTTAAGTTGTAACCTACTTTTTTGACTGTTGCCTTATTCACAAAAATTATTTGACTTTTCACTTATAAATTGAAAAATCCTAACCCTAAAAATAAACTACTTTTGAGAATAAAGAACAAAACACAAAAAAATAAGATTTAGCATTTTACAATGTAGTATTTATTGTAATTTTTTAATGCAATTTTATCCTTGTCTTTTATTTTAAAATTATTTAGATGCAGATGTCCGAACTCATTGAAATTCCATCAAATAAAACAGAATAATTACATCCACATGTCCTCTGTGCCACAACACGCCCAGACACATGGATCTGCCATTTAGGGGGCAAGGTGGATGAACATTTTGCCCACCCCATGTGCCTGAGCAAAACCTTCACCCCATCACAGAGAACATTTGACCACAATTATATATCTCTAGAATAATACATAATAAAATCACAAATAGAGCCATTACAACGAATCAATCCAGACTCGTAGGTCATTTAACCTTTTTATTGAAACTTCTATACCAAGAAGAATGGAAAGTTAAGGAATTTAACATTTTTATTAAACCATCCATACACCAAAGTGAGCCCCATTTGACACATTGGTGAAATCATATACATTTAGAAAGAGTCGTAGGTCATTTAACCTTTTTATTGAAACTTCTATACCAAGAAGAATGGAAAGTTAAGGAATTTAACATTTTTATTAAACCATCCATACACCAAAGTGAGCCCCATTTGACACATTGGTGAAATCATATACATTTAGAAAGAGGGATGAACAAACAATCCACTAGTATTGAAATTAACACATAAAAAGAGAAAGTTAACCTTCAACGAGGCAAAAATCATCTCTTATAATCCCATAATAAAGCAACAACTTTGAATTGAGATAAAAGAGGAAGAAGATGTGAGAAGGAAATATACCTTCACATTTTTCTCTACTTCAACACAAGAAAAGATCCTCTCCAAAGACTCCAACCACAAAACAATAATGAGGATTTTGAAATTGCATTCCCAAATGTTGCGAGGCGTTCAAGTGCAATACACCACCCAATGCACCTTTAAAATACTTTGAATGTTCAACACACTATTCAATGCACTTAAAAATATATTCAGTGGTGGACAATACTTGAGAACATGAAAATTCATTGTAGAAATGCAAGGTTGTTTATCAATGTCCTCCATCAATTGAATGGGTGGTTGGAGATGAAGATCGCAATCCAAACCTGAATCATTATCCTCTGCTGTCCGCTGCTCGAACACCTCCTACTGGCCCCTCACATGAGGACAAAATGACAACTTAACCACCCAACCCAAACACATTGCCAACAAAGATTAAGTTGTCATTTCATGTCCACCCAACCCAAACACATTGCCAACAGAGATTAAGTTGTCATTTCTTGCCCCATGTGCAAAAACAGCAGTTTGAGCAACGAACAATGTAAGATAAAAATGCAATTCAAATCGAACAACTTGTAATCCATTTACAAATAACTATCCCTTATGAGTATGTAATTCCAATACAAGTGGATAACTTGCTCATCTCTATTCTCTAACCAATAAAGCATTCAATTCTCATCAAAATTTGTTCATAAGTTGTTAATTTGTTCTTGTTTTTGGGCAAGTTCATATGATGCTAAAACATGGCAACGGATATGTGAGATTGAATAAACATGAGTCTGCTTTGTAACAAACAGAAATTTAAAGAGAAAATTCCAAAGAAGAACTCTGTGCCTCAGAACGTACTAGTTCTCTCGCATATTCATCACTGTGAAAAATTATAATATATCCCACAATCAGATTTTCTTTCTTACAAGTCATCATTGGCAGTGACTTTGGAGAAAGAAAAAAACAGAGACATTGTTGCACAAATTGAATTCAATCTATTTCTAACATTAACAATTTCACCATAGGAGATTAAGCAAGGAAAAAGGAAGGGAGGGGAGGGAGTCAAAATCTTCGCAGTTATAATACCTGTGCCTCACCGAGAGAATCATGAACACTAAAGTCTTAATGAAACAACCATACCCAACAGCAAATTAAAAACCAAAACTGTAGAAGAATAAAGAAGAGAAAGTTCAAAAAAACCAATGGAATATATAAGAATCACCTTGGGCAGGATTTTCAACTTTGAATTAATCACCTGCACGTATCAACAGCTGAACATACATCTCAGAGCTAATCAAATTTTAATTTTGTTTCCATAAAATCCCTTCACCCCTAGAAGGAAAAATAACATGTCATTGACCCTCACATGTTCGTTCACCTGTTGATACGTGCAGAGAAACCAAACTCTGGGCGATACTTTCAATTCGAGAAATATTAACAATAAAACATCCTTCGCAAAAGGTTATTCGGAGCGATTAAACCCAATTCCGATTCGATCTGAATCGAGATTAATCAAGAACTCAAAATTCCTCGTTTTGAAAACCTGAAATTGAGTTTAAAAAAAATAGCAGAAGAACAGAAAAGACTCAAAAGCTGTCATAATAGTCAGAGATTCAAAATAGATCAGCAGCAATGCATCAGACAGGGATAACTGTTCTATTCAAATTCTCCTCATCCTCAATGATTTTCAGCCAACACAATCTTTGTATAAACCACTCAAAATCCATAGAAAAACAAGAGATAGAAATTCTGAAAAACGTTTTATCAAACAATCATTTCATGCCTCAGACCGTCCTAGTTCATGAATTTCAACACAATGCAAGCACTCATACTTGCATTTCAGTCAACCAAAGTTTGTGTCATCACTGGCAATATATAGGGTTTGTTATTTTTCTACAGAAACAAATGGGGGAAAAGAATTCATAACAAATATTCGAGAGATGAACAACAGTACACCCGCCCTCCCCCCCCCCAAAAAAAAAAAAACTACAGCAAAGATGTCAGAGTTGATAAGAATCATCACCAATGAATCAGACAGGGATAACTGTAATTTGAATTTCTCATCATCCATAATGCCGTAGGAAATTACAAAAAAATAAAGTCAGAAAATTTAAAAAGAAATGAGATTTATGCTCAAAAAAGGTCAAGAGGCATCAGCTCTTCCTATTCAACTAAAAATCATCATACCCAATCAATAAATTGGGTATTCGAGTCAGAAAGTTCATCATTTGGCCTCTTCAAACTATATAAAAAAGAGAAGAAGCAAACGATGGTAAACCGGATGCAGAACTGAAAACCTAAATCCATAGTGAAGTTTTAAAATCGATAACGCTATCATGGAGAAAATTTCCCAAATATATGCGAAGAAGAAGAAAAGGTGGTTGTGGAACAGAAGAAAAATTAGGGCTTTGCGATCTTGAATCGTAGAATAAGAAACCAGGAGAACCAGCTATCGCGATGACTAAACGATGTTCTCTTACGAAACAACGATTCTAAACGTCGAAGGGAGCCTCAATAGGGTTTCTGGTTTATAACACAAGAAGCTTGAGGGATTTTCTATTTATAGGCTTTTGCGGCCGAGCGTTAGGGTTTCCATCCGTTTAAGCCCGAAAAGGGAGAAACAAATTTACCATCAACGGGTTTTGATCCTGTGTAGCAGTTAGGGGGTGCAAGTTTGGTCTTGTCGGCCTGAACCTGCCCTGGCCCGCCTTGAGCCCGAACAGGGCCTGGGTTGAGATATCTGGCCCTGAGGGCGGATCAGGACTGAAAATTTCTGACCCTTAGTCAAGGTCGGGTCGGGTTAGGGTTGAGGCCTCAAGCTAAGCTTGGCCCGGCCCGACCTAACCTTGATTTAAGTTTTACTATAAAATATATATTGATATAATATATACATTATAAACTTTAAATGTCACCTACATTTTTTTTATATAATATATTATATATGAAGACAATTACTGATATAATACCTTTTATTATAGTGTTATTTTATGTAAAATTGATAATGTTCTCCCCGGTTCATTCCAACCCATGCATTTCTTTTTCCTACTCTATGATAAGGGCCAATCAGGGTCAGCCCAGCTTGACCCTAAGGGCGAGTCAAGGTTGGATTTTTCTGGCCCTGAATTAGGGTAGGGTCGTGTCTAGGCCCAACTAAGGGGACTTAGGGTTGGGCTAGGGTTCTGTAAAACCCGGCCCAACCCGACCCTGTTGCAGCCCTAGTAGCAGTTATTAGATTTTCATCATTTCAGTAAACAAATGCCAAAGCATCCAAGGGTTAGGGAACACATGGGGATTTGATTAGGGCGTATTATGCAAATCCACATCAGAATCCATCAATGCAACATGCATCTCTTTTTTATATTTTGGGTTTTTTATAATTACCATCCCAAAAACTTTACTATTTATTAATTACCCCCCCAAAAATTTTCAAACAATTGTTACCCCCATGTTATAAGCTAATTACTAAATGAACCCCACCGTTATAGACCCATAACGGTGGGGGTTAGTAGTGATACAAAACCGTTGTCACGGATTTTTTAAGACAAAAATACCCTTGGTCAAAAGTGAAATAAACCCTTTGATTTTCAGCTTCGTCTCAGCCCTCTTCACTTCATCCTCTCCACCTCACTGTTGCAAAGAAACCAGGAAGAAGAAGAAGAACTTCATCTCACCCTCCTCTTCTCCCAAACCAAGCTCGAACCCTAAATGCCTTTGCAAGCCTGCATCCGTTGCCGGAAGGGATCAAATCCACAGGTAATAAATAATGGGTAAAAAGGGCATATATGGCTAAATAGGGTTTCAGTGAAACCTTTGCACACGATTTTCTCCATTCTCCGTGACTCTTCTTCTCCACTCCCCCAACGCCCAAATCCCAAACCTGATTTCCAGTCCCCGTGACTCGCAATGCCCTATTGTTCTAAATAAAACTTCAAATATGGTAGAGGATTGAAGGTTTAGATCTGGTGTAAACCCTTGATGATCGATCTTCACAAGCAGATCTGTTTTATTTCGGAAGTAACGTAGTAATTGCAAACGAGAATCACGAGATCTGCTACCTGGAACTTTGAGAATCGATAATCAGGTTTGCTCTTCTATTCTATCATGGCTTGTTCATTTCTCTTTCCCTTTAGAAGTGTGGGAGCAGAGGAATATCTACATGCGGACTGTGGGTTGTGTAGTACAGTAGGTCTTCAACGAAGTAGAAGAAACAAAAAAATCAAAAGGGATGTAAAAGAGATTCATTACTTTGTCGGCCATTTCACAGATCTCCATTAATGTTAATATGAACATGAGATACCCTCTTTGATCAAGCTCTGTTACTATAAGAATCATAAAAAACCCAAGTTAATGGATCGATCCAGAAAAGGAAAAAATAACAAACCTGGAGAAGATGGTTCCACAATCACATTTGTACTCCTTTGTACCACAAGTATGTGAACGAGGCCTTCCAATCAAGCGAGAAGGAGAAGACATGCTTGCAATCCAATACCTTACATGGAGAGTGGAGACTCGTCAAACTAAATCTGATTGCAAAAGCCTGCAACCGTTGTCGGAAGGGATAAAATCCACAGGTTTATTTCCCTTTTGATCAAGGATATTTTCGTCCTAAAAATCCGTGATAACCGGTTAATATTTATAATGATGACATAATCAATGCAACTAATATCAAGCCCAAACAACCAACCCACTCACAATATGTGTTATGCCCCGATGTTATGAGTTGTCCCGAAAAGTAACCGTCACAGTGAAAATTTAAACCTAAATTTAGTAATTAGTTTGCAACATGGGGGTAACAGTTGTTTGAAAGTTTTTTAGAGGGTAATAATAAATAGTAAAGTTTTTGGGATGATAATTGTAAAAAACCCTTATATTTTTTCTTGTAACTGCAACATGCATCTCCTTCCAAACTCATTGAAGATCAAATGGGACCAATCTAAGGTTGTAAATGAATAACAAAAAATCCAAATTCGATTCGCATCCGTATTCGTTTAGAGACATTCGGAAAAAAGTTTGAATACTTAATAATAAAAAATTAAGTAAATAATGATCTTGAGGGTTTTTTGAAGATTCAACTTCTAGAATATGAGGAAAAAGATAATCATGATCTAAGAGATACGGATTGAAAGTAAATTGTATCAGCCAAGGAATATCCGGATCCAATGTGACGTATCCGAGCTGAATTTGATCTGTTTACAGGCCTAGACCTATCATGCCCATCTAGAGTTGGTCAACACCAAATGGGACCAATGTGATTCTATACTTCAAAGTTCAAACTAAAAAAAAATAATAATAAAGAGAACGCCAGTCGGTTGCCATACACATCGCCCTTGCGCTGACACAGGGGCACGAGAAATGACCATCACAACCCTAGTAAATTTTTGGGGTTTAAGGGTGTCACGATGATTTCGTGCGCCATGTATCAAGACGCAGGGCCGGCATGTATGGTGGGACTGAATTGCATTTTTCAACACCCCCCCCCCCAAAATGAAGGGAATATAAACGTTAATCGATCGTACAAAATTATTGCACAGTCCCCAATGAACTAAAAAAAGGTAAACTATAGATCACCCCCTGATTTTTGAAAAAACTTAAATCACCCTCTGATTTAGACCCCAAAATGCCAAATTAATCCCTGACATTAGTTTTATGCTATTAAGTTTTTTTTTTGTTTTTTTGTCTATCCTACTCAAGGGCCCAAAGGCCAACTACAAGTCGAGGAAGGAAGACAAGCCCACAATCTACAACTAATGGGGAGTGGGGAGGGGAGAAAGGTGCCTTTTTTGCACAATATGCAATCCACGAGTCGAACCCTTGACCACTGTAATGCCTCCAGCCAACCGAGTTAGCGGTTGTTTTATGCTGTTAAGTGATGATGTCACCCAGTTAAATAAATTTAAATCCCTAAACTACCCTTGAACAGTGTTGATTTACGATTTTGCCCTTGTAACTAAAAACCCTAAAATTGATCATCTTCCTCATATGACCTGCAATTGTGTGTAGAGGAGCTCACGGCAAAGGTCATTAATGGAGGGGTCACGGTGAGGAGGTAGAGGGACGTGTGGAGGATTTCACGGCGGAGGTCATTAATGGAGGGGTCACAGTGATCGAGCATCCTAGATGTCAACCCTTCTGTAGTGATTTGAACTACCCTGATTCAAATCCCACCTCTGCAACTCATGTTCCAAACAGTGCTTGAGTTCAAGACCTTCACTCCAAACAAACAAATATCTCCATGAAAATTCCACCCCAATCGGTTCAATCAAACTAAACCCACTTCTAACTGAACCGATGTGAATCCCTCAAACTAAACCCATCTCCATTTCACACATCCCCATTTCATTTCGAACGAAAAGCCCTAAAACTCTGAGTTGCAGAACCTCTCTATCGCTTGTTGGAGGTTCCGTTGCTGGTTCTCTGCTCGCTGCCGACACTCTTTATATCGTCGTTGTTGCATTCACTGACCCATCTTATCACCGGTTGCCAGCTGAAGATGAGTTGCAGAGTTCTGGCTCGGGTAACGTTGGTCACTCTCCATCAGGTTTCGGAGGCGGTGGTGGTGGTGGCGAGGGAAGCCATAGCCACCCTGCTCCACCAGCGGAGTCATGTGGGGTATCAATCTATGGCTGCAATCTCTCTTCGGATTTGATTTGGGCCCCAACCGCCAGACAACAACAACCACCACCACCACACTTTTGAATTCCGCCCGTGACTTTTTTTATTTTTTAAAATCCTTTTTGGGATTTCTTTCTTTCTTCTTTAATTTTACCTTGTTAGCTTTTGAATTCAGAATTCGTTCTCTGTAATCGAGATCTATTTATTTTTGAGCTTAATCTCTGTCATTGTAGTTTGTAGATTTTGGAGAGAGGAGAAAAGTAGTGTAGCTCAAGTATGTTTATGGAAAGAAAGAGAAAGTGGGCTCTAATTCTTTTTTTTTTTTTATTTCATGAATTACTATTAAGTAAGAAATGAAATGCTATACATTTCTATATCTGGGTTTGGAATTTGGAGTTTGGACTACTGGGGTGAGATAATGGGGTTTATTTCTTCATTAATTTATTCTTCTGCAAGTTTAAAGGGACCAGAACTGTTGCAAGGCTGCAAGAGCCCTGCACCGGCTTAGTAATCACTTCTGCTCTTTGGATGAAAGCAATCCAGGTTCTCCTGGATGTGGAGCAATGGAGAGGTTCTCGTGGATGTGGAGCGATGGAGAGGTTCCGCAACTCAGAGTTTTAGGTGATGGCGGTGGTTGTGGTGGTGTTGATGGCGGTGGTGGTTGTGGCTGTGGCGCGAACTTCAGGGTAGCTGAGGGATGGGTGGAAGAAGAAGATGGAAGAAAAAAGAAAGGGTTGAAGATGAAGGAAGGGTAATATTGTAAATTTTATTTTAATGTTTTAGTACAAGGGTAAAATAGTCCTTTCACACCAATAACTAACAGCGGACTAACACCGTTACTGTAGAAGGGGTAATTTGAATTTTTTCAAAAATCAAGGGGTGATCTGAGTTTCGTTTGAAAATCAGGGGGTGATCTGTAATTTATCCAACTATATCATCTAATTAGACGTTCATGCATGCACTCTTATTGGCCCCAGCGCTAGTGCAGACACTACATTACTAGACAATGATCCCCCTTCCCTAAAAAAACCTTGTTTTCCCCTATCATTTAAGGGTGTGAAAATTAGCAATGTAAAACAATTGAAATCGAATTAAATATAACATTATTTGTATTCACATTCAATTAGCTTTCAAAAACCGGTTTTTAAAATATGGAATCTCCTAAATTAATATTAACACAAATCTTTTTTGAAAAAGGTGGGTATGCTAGTGGTATACTGTATGCTAGCACTCTATGTGTCTCTCTCTCTCTTCCCCCTTTGAAGGATAAAGGAGTCATTTCAAAGGAGAAAAGATAGATAGACAGACACATACGGTATACTCCTAGCATACCCATTCCTTTCCAAGAAAATTTTTAATGTCAAAAGAAGGGAAAGATAATGCCACCCCTGTCACAGCATGTGGCACTATGTCTGGCGCGACCAAGTTTCGTTCTTTTTCCCATAAAAAAATATTAACATTGCTTTGAATGTATAGTCGCAAATCTGGAGAGAGTGGTACTACAGTCTCATTGTCTCCATTGAGTGAAAGAGATAAACTGAAGAAGATAAAAATCGAACAGATGAAAGGGTGAAAAGTTGAACCCCTTGATCATGGAATCCCTTGATCGTGGGTGAAGGAAACCCCCGATCCTTGAGTAGATTATACGATAACTGTTTTTTTTCTTAAAATAATTTCACTTTCCTTTCCCTACTTTTACTTGCAAGAAGGAGCCAGAGGAATCAAGGATCCAAAGACCCAGCTCTTTGTTTTTTTGGTAAAAAGCAAACTTATTAATTGAATCGTGTCCAACACATGGTATCCGAGTTACAAGCCTCCGAAAACCAAAGAATAGAGAGCGGTCATACTGTCTCACACGAACAAGACAAGGCCTTCCTAGCCAAGGAGTCAATCACGCTGTTAGTCTCCCTAGAGATAAAAGAAAAAGAACAAGCCCTATCTTATCCCCATCGTGAAGGACATATCCTACTGCAAATAGCCCAAAATCTCTTTGCAGTTTGTCTTAACCTCAATAAAGTCCATTCCTTCAGAAATACCGTATAACAGACCCCTTCTTATGGCGAGTGCTTCTCCTTGAAGGGCTGAGGAGACAATAATTGGGGCTGAAATGGCAAGGCAAGGCTCACATCTGCTGTTACGAAAGATACACCCAATGCCCCCTTGTCCTTCCTTGAAAGGGCCCAGCTCACCTTGTGCTTACCATGGCTCGTCAACCGCCCTTAAGATCTTAAGCAATAAACTTTTCAATTCTTGAGCAGACTGAGGAAGAAAGCTGATACGCCCAGTACCAATAGAGAACGACACCAAAAATGACCCTTTTAATGAGTGCAAGCCTGCCTGCGAAGGAGAGGGCAAGGCTCTTCCATGACTAAGATCCTTCTTGTAACCGCCGAAATTGGGATGATTAGAGGTCTGAGAGAGGGAATTTCTGGTTAACATTTGGGTTTGCCCTCTTATCTCCTAACAGAATACGGGCAGCTGAATTTGGAGATGCTTGAGATAGCCACAAACAAAGCTATGAAGAACCCCACTTAGCTCTGTAGCCGAAGGAACATCCACTTTGAAGAAACAAAATTACATAGTTTGCTAAAAAAAGCTAAGTGAGACACAAGAGTGCAAGGCCTTAATAGTTCACCCACTCATGGCTAAAAGCAGTAAATCAGCAAAGTACACTGTGCATCACTATAAGGAAGAGCAGGAAGGGGAGGGGGGGAACATAAGCATAAACTTATGCTTGGTGCCATTAATCATAATGGCAGATCTGAGCCTGGTACATAAGCTTTGACCCACGAGACAAACAAAGATGAGGAGGAACAGAAAAGTTCAGAATTGCTTAGTAATATCATTACTAGTAATCTCCGAATCTACCCGCATCATTCTACAGTATTTTAATTTCTTCGATCTTCTGAAGAGCAATACCATCTTTCTGAGCACAAGAAATGGCAGTGCTTTACGTAAGCCTTCCATGCAACGAAAACAACTCCCTCACCCAATTTTCCAATAACTGCATTTCATAGGCCCTAAATCCTAAAAAAATCCTAATTTTTAATGCTGCAGTTTACCTAAAAATAAAGAGAGGTTCTGAAGCCTGAAACCTTGAGGGCTCACATTGCAAATCCAAACTCTCATACGCAGAGATAGCAATTTGCAACCCCACCAACCCAACCTACCCGCAAAAGAGAACTTTAGTTGAGTTGTACTTGCAAACTTGAGATTAGTGTTTGACTTTTACCCTTCCTGTTAGTAAGTTTCCTGCAATTTTTTAAACGTTTCTGATGAATTCCCTCCGCATCCAGGACTGGCAATACATCACTTTGCATGGGCCATTTCATGTATTTGCAGATAGCTTCAGGACTTCAACTGAGTCATCCCCTTGTTTAAGGATGAAGGAGGTTCCTTCTCACTAACTGACCTAAAAGTGTACTCACAAAATTGGGACAAATCCAGAGGACTAACCAGCATCCCTGTGTTGGTTTTGGAAAAGATAGTAATGCTCAATCAGCTTACCTCCCTGAATTTGCATCAAATACCCTTGTATTTCACATCTGATAATACTCAACTATGGATCTGTCCTATTTTAATTTAAATGTTCTCATACATGAGAATTCAATACAGATCATCTCCCACTTTGGGTATGACAGTTTCAATTTTAACAAGAATCTGCTAGTATTTAAAAATTGTTAAACAAGCCCCCTACCAAATACAGTTTTATAAATTACCAAAATGGATCGAATGGACAGAGTTAGAATTTTAGCTGTAAATTGTTGCAGGTGAGTTACTAATGTGGAAAGGCTACCCTTCAAGGATGCTTGGGTGTGCAGTCCAAAAGCTAGGCCCAATGATGTCACAATGATCTACAATCACCTTCAGAGATTTTTTAACAGGATCTCCACCTTTAGTGTCCTGTATGCTCTCTCCCACCTGAGAGACAAATAGATAAAATAAAATTAAAAAATTCTGTTGCGCTTTGACAAGCAAGGATAATCAATAGATGAAAAGAACCATACACAAAGGACTGCAGACAAATTTCAGTTGATAATACCCAAATTCTGTATCTTAAATCCAATGTAGAATGGAAACACATTTGTGCATGCTGAGTGACAGTGAAAAGGAAAAATAGATTCATTAATAATAAAAAAAGAACTAAATGGGCGATGGGACCCATACTTTGGCATGTGCTTTTGATTTCCTCTCCCTTGCCAAAATTGACTAAGGCGTATCAATGATTCAACACACACACAAGTGCAGTCAGCAATAATAGTGATCCAATATGGTCACTTCTTTTGCTTTACGAAATGTGTTTCCAAACTGTATTAACCACGTCTACTCTTTTCCACATGTGCCAGTATACCCTTGATGAGCATCCCAGTGCACGAGGCTCCTGCTACTGCAGGGTCAGCAAGGGGCACATGTACACAGCCTTAATCCCCTGCTTCGCAGAAGAGGTTGTTTCCAAGTTTTGAACCCACAACCAACAGGTTGCAATAGCGCAACTTATCCGTGGCGCCAAGGATCGCCCAGCAGGTGGGACAGATAGTGTACCTTAACTCTGTAAACACAGGATCCTTTACAGAATATGACGGTGGTCTTGTAGTTGATACAAAACTGTTATAGAAGCAGTTTGGTTTTCTCATGTTTGAGTACCCTGCACAATCATGATACACAGGATCTTTTACAGATTAATGTGCAAGCACTTGGTGGGATAGACAGTCGACCTTATCTCTGTAAACACAGGATCCTTTACGGAACATGACTGGTAGTCTCTCGTAGTTGATTCCAAACTGTTGTAGAAGCAGTTTGTTTTTCTCTTGTGTTTGAGTACCCTGCAAAATCAGGATACAAGAAGTTAACAAGGAAAAACACCAGCACTTGTTATTAGGAAGTTTTACATTTTTGAACCATTTATCATGTGAACAGTGTGCAGACATAAAGTGAAAAGAAACTGAATGTAAGACAAAGCATAACATCAATAGAATGAATAGATGGAACTATGGAAATTTTAAGAGTAAATCTTCAAAACAGCTAAATTGGAGTTCCACAAATCTAAAGCAGGGTCAACAAAATTAGAACTGAAACAGAACTCAGCTAATAGATTTCAAGTGAACTAGTCTAAATCCGAAGTCAGCCAAGTACAATCAATGATCATTAAAATACATTAACAAGATCACATCACTGACCCAGCTCGTCAATCATGCCACATATCAGAAGCTGTTTCAAAAAATTTTAAAGAAGAGTGCTCTGCAATTTGCTTAAGTAATTACTAATGAATTAAAATGACTGTCACTGAGAACCAGTTTTAGCCTTCCACATCCTAGCACCCATCTCTTCATTTTCATGTGAAGCATGTGTAACCTGCTAAGAAGATGGACACATTCATTGCACGAATGATCCAATTATGACCTTCCGCATGTAGGACATCAACTTATGATCACATCTTGTATTTCTTTACATTTGTAAGTAGGGGCTTACTTCATTACATTTATCAACAGTGGCTGCCTCATCCATGACTAACCAGTAAAAGCAAGGGCACATATCACAGAAAATGGTCATTCAATCATGCACCTTACCAGAATTTTATGGATTCCCTGTTTCCACCTTTTTTTGCTCAGCACAGACAAGAGACATTTATTACAAAGAGAGAGAGAAGGGAAACACCAAGACCCAGTCACCAAGAGGAGATGAGCAAGAAACACTCTCCATGGGGGGGGGGGGGCATGAGAGAGGATAAAACAGAGGCAGTCAGAAACCAATGTAAGAGTTCTCCCCACCTTGAGAGAAAATTCTCACCGGGACAGAAAAGCTTGTAGAAAGAAAAGTATCTGGACCCAGGCAGAAACTCCTCAAAGCACCCGTAATGTCCTTCCAAGTGCCTAAACCGTAACTAAGTTTACCCAACAAACCAATCCCAACATTCTATTTCACCATGGAAAAACCCTTCACGCATATATATAACAACTTTGGAGCCCCATGAAATGGATTATGCCATTTTAACTAAACATATAAAACACCGTTAATCCTAATGAAGATCACACCTAAGGTTTCCCACACAATCCTATCCTATAGGATGACATCGCATCTCAATCTATTGTATGCTTTTATATGTTAAATAAAAGATATAGCAAACAGTACAGAAAAATAGTTGGGATTGGTAATGGCCAGCCAATTCCTGAACTGAAAGATCTTATAAATGAGACTCTCAAATGGTAGTCTAAAAAGTGCTCCATGTGTTCCACATGTATAAAAGGAGAACAGCTTCTCTTTGTTCTCCTAGTGTGGTAACGTGAGTTGTTCTGAAAATTTAATGAAACCAGTTTCCCTATCACCATAGGATGAAGTTTTTGGAATTCTGTAATATAATTGTACAAAGCTAAAAGCCACACCAAGATTGAAGGGAAAATTACTATTTTTCTGATTCCCCCAAAAAAAGTAAACTTCCACCCCTCTTTCTCCACTAATATTTTAAAATTCCTAGACTAACCCTCTGGCCTGACCGTCTTCCCTCCTTCGCAAGATCACACCATCCTCTGCGTCTCCCTTCTCACCCTGCCACCACAACCGCCCCCACCCCCACTCCCTCAACCGCCATCGTCAGATGCATTGAGCTTTCCCCACGCCTTCAGTTGACGAAGTCTTCCAACAACAAAATGTCCAGCAACAGCACACCCTCCCCCACCACCACTCTTGACAGGCCCTACGTTGGTCGCTCCTCACCCTTCATTGGCAGAGACCCTTCTCCACCACTAGGGTTAATCTTAATGCACAAGCGAGGGAAGATCACACCTACGTTGGTCTCTTGACGGGCCCTACATTAGTCCTGATTATAATGCCAGTGATGGTGGTGATGGGATTCTCCAGCTTGGTTCTTTGCTCCAGAGTAACAGAAGATATGTCACAAGCTGCAGTGGCAGATACTTTGGTTCTTGCAGTAGGAAGACCCCTCCTCCAACTCTAAGCAGAATCAAGACGTTGGTGAGGTTTGCCCCTACGAATGAAATTGCTAAATTTCCACAACCATGCCCCTGTTTTTGGCTCCTCGATTGTTGGCCTCCTCAGCAACCCCTTTCCAGTCTTTTCCTTCCAAATAAAGGACAAAAGCAAAGAAATACACTATCCAAATTTTTCTTTGTACGAATTTGCCTCCTTCCTTTTCAAACGTAATATGAGTTTCAGAGCCGTTTTTTTGTATATTTTGCCATTATAGTGTAATGTTCTCAGAACAGTGCGTGAAGGAAGAAACATCGTTTTTGTGACCTTGTGAAGCATTTGCATCTTATCTGTTACGGTTTTGCATGCAAGCGTTTATGAAGAGGTTAAGCATGTGGGCCAATGGCGGACTAAGACGACAAAGAAAAATAGTATGATTGACCTGACTATTCTACCATCTTCATGTTCACGTACGACCTATTTTTATTTCTATTTGTCCATTCCATCATCCACCACCAAGGTATCAAGCACAAGCTGGAGTTATGGGGATGTAGAGGGTACAGAGGTGGCGATGGGGGGAGGGGGAGGGGGAGGGAGTGGTAGCAGGGGGAAAGGGAAGGTGATGGGGGAGGCGGTGCAGGTGAGGGGGGTCGGAGAGGTAGTCTAGGAATTTTAAAATACCAAGGGAGAAAGAGAGTGGAAGTTTACTTTTCTGGGGGAATCATAAAAGAAGTTCTGAATAGGGGAATTGACTAATTATAGTGCAAGTATAGAGTAGTAATAGTAATTTTCCTTTGAAGGAATGGATAGAAAAAATTAAGTAAAGATTTGCAAGCCCACCAAATTTAAATACAGGAAACTGAGGCACCCCAGAAAAGTAAGCAACTTTTCTAAACAAGTGACATGCAAAAAATATTGGTGTCATTCTTTTCTCTTTTCTCTATCACCTTTAAAAGATCGTGTGCCTCCCTTTCGGTCTTTCCTGATTTAACCAGCATCCAGAAACAGGTATTGTACTGATTGTTGATGTGACCTGCAGAGTAGAAACGGAGATTGAAAGATTACGTGCATTGAACATACCTACCTATGCCATACAGAAAGAAACAAATCCAATGGATATGTTTTGGCAACATTTGCTTGAGCTTCACAGTCAAAGAAAAGCAAATACTCACAGTCAATTTGTCTCCATGACAGATAATGTCGAAGAATTGGAACCAATGGATAGCATACAGCCCGGCCATCAAAAGAAGGAGGATACTTCAGCTCTTCTCTAGGGAAAAATACCTTCCATTTCATTACATATAGGGAAGAGAATAATGATACAGTCCGTGAAATTATTTTTCTGAAAAAAAAAATTGATTTTGGGAGTAAGTCAAACCACTGAATAGAGATCATAATCCTACACTGCAACCCATTTGTGGAGGAAATAAGCAATTCAGGATGGAAGGTCTGGGAAAGACCTCTATTGTATTTGTAATAAACATCCGTTGGCTCCTCCCAGTCCTTCCATCTTGCCTTTGGCTTGTATCATTAATCTATAATCTAATGCATCAGCACCAGGACCCTTTTTGCTTAAGATAAAAGGTTTAAAGAGCAACCTGGCACGCCTTTGGCAGAACTGAGATCCCTCCTTCAAAACAAAACTGGAAGTTAAGACACAAATAATGTTAGAAATGCCAAATGCTGAAAATAATAATTCAAGTAATTTAATGGGCAAGTAAATTTCATGTTGAGTTGAGAAGACAGTATGACACCTAATAACTCAGTCTAGAAAGAGTTCTACAACTTCATCTAGAGGTTTTCTAGTAATTAATCTTTGGTTTGGTCCTTTTTGACACACAGGTCCAAAGGTTTTACCAGACAGAACACCCGGTTGTGCTTGTGCCACATTGTAGACTACCCCAAGGTCCCTTGTTCACAAGTCAAGTTCATGCCAAAACAGAGTTAGCAAAGTGGTAAATAAAGCATCAAAAAATTGGAGCATTGAGAGGCATGCCAATGCTTGGAGTACTGAGAGGAAGCATGACAACAAATGGGATGCTATATAATTGAATTTGAGTCTGAAACTTGACATATGGCCAACCAAAACAATTTCTTAGACACCCAAAAGTCTGAATTGCCACATCACCCTTCTGCATGGCACAACTACTCATGCCCGTCCAATGATACCCTTTGGACAAGAAGCCCACCCAAAGAAACTTATGCCTTTATCTTTCTGTTTATTAATACGATTTGTTCTTATGGCTCCCTATGCGCAGATATCACATTTCTCATATAAACATTATTTGCTAGTATGCTATTCTTACTAAAAGGAAAAGGGGGAAAAAAAAAAAGAAGGTAAATAACTAGAAAATGCATATTATATCAAAAAGTACAAAAAAACTAATGATGTCAAGCTAGTAATGATCGATCATTGCAATTTCAATAAATGAAGTCACGAGAAAATAATAATAAATCACAATAATATGATGATTTTAGACTTATGATATGACCCAAGACTATTATTTGATAGATGATTCGTAATAGCAAAGATGATGATGATAATGATATGCCCTGAGATTATTATTAGATGATATCCAGATAATTAGGCCTCCGCCAGGGAACCAAGTTGGTTTCCGAAAGTACCTGTACTCATCACTGACCCCATATGAGAAGACTAAATCTTGAAACTCCTCTAACATAGCCACTGCACATGAGTTCATCAGATTCAAAGCTTGCTCGTCATTTGGCTTCTCAAATTCATGGATTTCAGAAAATCTACCAACAGGCAGGAATGGAAACTCGAGTTTCAGGAGCAGAATCTAATAAACAAAGCAATGAAATTCAAATACATCACAGATTTTAGTTCATTACAACTTGTGAGTGCCTGAATAGAGGTTAGAACATCCTCTTTCCTTTATTATAATGTTTCAGGTACTACACTTAATCAGGGGACAATATATAAACTATCTAATTATGAAAGAACAAACTATTCTAACAGTTGAAATGGAAGGGGTGAATACATAATACTTGTATAGTTGTCATGGTGTCGGGCAGGTTCCAAGGGCTGGGCAGTCGCCCGCCTTATTCTAACTTAACAAGGTGTGCACCTTGGGACGCCTAGGTCCCCAGGTGGTCGTTTTTTTCCTCTAAATAATATTGTCTATAATATTTTTATTGGCTTGTGTACAAGTTTGTGTACAGGTGAGAAGCATGGAATCATTTAGTATCCCAAAAAATAAATAAATAAATTAAGAAAGAATTGAACTTCATTAGTTCACTTCACTTATTAACTTACGCTTTTTTCACTCTGAATAACATTGTTTCTAACATAGTGTTGTTGTAATGATGTTGCTAAAAGTAGTGGCATATTAGTGCATAGATTAAATCTGTACTGTCGTTGTTGTACTGCTGTAAGAATAATTATATTATTGCTATACTAGATATAATGGACACATAAAAAACAAAAAAATACTAGGGCGTCTAGCCGACACCTAGGCAGCGCCTTGTTTCCAAAGCGCTTAGGCGGCCCTACAACACCTTGGGTCGCCTAGGCGCCTTGAAACATTTACTTGTCCCTGCACTTTCTTTTATCCTATATCAAAGTTGAAGTATTACTTGATGATGCAGGAGCAACACCCAGAAGAATTACAAAGGTTGGGTTTCCCCAGTCAAAGATCCATGTCGTAGACATTTAGCTGAGATTATCCTGACAGGTTGGGCTATGCCTCTTTCCTCTTAATATCTTTCATCTTTCATTTTTCTATTTATTTCCCATCTTATTTTATCCTTTTCCTTTTTCATCTCTCTTTTCCCATCTTTTCTTTCCTTTTTTAGTTAAATCTATGTTTTCCATATTTTGTTTTGTTTGGATCCATGTAGCCGACTCCATTAAGTTGGGATAAGGCTGATTTTGTTGTTGTTGCTAAATAACTAATATCCACATTTTTTTTATTAGCCCCCCCCCCCCACCTTTTTTTTCTCACTTGGCTTAGTGATGCAAATCAGATGATGGAGGACCTGCTCGTGGTGGGAAAAAAGAGAATAAGGAGAGAAAACAGAGAAGAAAGGAAAGAAAAATCTTGGGGGAGAGAGTAGGTTTATTTGCTAGTTATTCTCCATACTTAGTTTATTTTCCTGTTTTTAGATTGAACCGGTTTAGAATTGGTTGCACCCAATTGGTTCAATTGGTCTAATTTAAGTGAGTTCCTATTGGTTAATAGGTCCTTAAATCCTATTGGTTAGTATGGAATCTTTTTTTAAATTAGTTGTTTTAAGTTAGATTCTTTTAATTTAAGTTAGTAGGGGTATCTTAGTCAATTTACTGTTTTAATTATTTAAGTTAGATTTAAATCTCTCCCTTCCACAATTTTGTGAAGGAGAAGATTTTAATTTGTATTAGGACTTGGCATTAGCCATATTATAAATATAATAAATCGTGGAGGCTCCCCCACATTGAATTTTGAATAAAAAAAAGACTGTTTGCTGCTGCTGCTCCTGCTCCTTTGTGAGTGTATATCCTTGTGGATCTCAAGGCGGATAGGGTGGGTGAATTCCTGTGACTCCTTGCATCGAGAAGTTCGGGAGGTTTCTTCAAATTCAAGCTGCTGCCAGTGGATTCCTGCTGTAAGTTTGAGTGATTAAATTCTGTTTTCCATTCATCCTCCCTCCCAATCGATTCCCCCTTTTATTTTTATTTGATTTCCCCATAAACCCTAGTTTCTCCTACCACCATTAACACCCTAAATCCTAAAATAATCTAAATTCCCCACAGCCTGATTCCACCATTAGAACCAGCCCATATTTGGATCGAACCTTCCCTTCCCTGTTTAGTAAGCTCAATCCCAAGCCCAGCGTTCACAGCCCACTTGAAACCCTAGTTTTAGTAGTTTTCCTAATTTCTAAAACCCGAAACCCTAACCCTAAATCTGCAGAATTATAAAACCTAACCAAATCCTATTTTCTTTATACCAAAATAACCCCCTAAACCTGCCTATTAAAACCATATAAGACCCATTCCAGAATTCTAAAACCTAACCCTAGTTTTGACCTAAACTGCCCAATCAAACCAGCAGCCCTTTCTTAATCCTATTGCTTGGCCTCTAGGGGGATTTGTCTCCTATCTAGAGCTACATTAAATCATCTTCCAGCTTAAGAAGCTCTATTGTAACGGTTGTTATATGAAATAATTGGTGCTTTTCCATGGAATCTTTTGGAAATTAAACTATGACCAGCATGTTGTATCAGCGTGAAGAGGAAATCTAGGGTCGAACTATCTATATGTAGACATACTTGTACTGTAAATGGAAAAGACCCAAGTCTTACCCCATCCTGAAGGGCATACTCAATCCCAACAGATGATCCAAACCTTCTTAATCACAGTTTTCAAGACTGCAAACCCTATAACTTTCCTGATTCCACAACAAAATTTGGTGACCATCCACATAGAGCCTATGTGGAACTTATCAATTAGTGAGTCTAGCATGTAATACGTACCATATGAACTCATGAGCAATCCTAATATTCTCTGAGTTTTCCATCTTATTACTTACATCAGAGTCATATTGTAAAAACAATTCGATTGCGTTTTAAAGCAATTATAAAAACTACAAGCAATTCTTTCTGCTCAGCAATTAAATAATTTACCTATGAAAACGGCAGCCGTCAATTCGAACAACAATCCACGTGGAGGGAATCAACTTGTCTTCGAATTCAAAGGATTTCACAGAATCACATTTGGTTGACCAAATTTTCCAGAAATTCTCCTTTGGTATAAGTAGCGCATCAATTAGACATGGGTGCTTCGCCCAAAAGCTTAGCCAGTCCGGATCAAAGTGGTCCACTATCAGCTTTTCCCGTACTCTTCTAACAGGATCTCCAGCCTGATCGTACTTCACAATTTCTTCCACCTTTTTTTTTTTTTTTTTTTTTTTGGGGGGGGGGGGGGAGAGGGGGAGGGGTGGGATGGTGGAAGAAAGTTATCAAAAGCAGTTAAAAGAGAAAAAGACACAGGATCCAACACCATATCATTAAGCACTCACTCAAGCAATATATTAAAAGGCTCACAAATACAAGCTTCCATAAATATGATCAACAAAAATCCAGGCAATCGTTACTGGATCTGCAGAAGCTACATCCTTCAGACCCTGATTTGGATGTTTGGAAAGGTAAATTCTAATGGACTTTTTTTCCTCTAAATCTGCTTGGGAGTTAGCTTGGCATAAATCTGTCAAGTTGAAGCAATTTGGTTCTCAGGTAATACTCCAAGGCAACCATTCACTACATGAAGATGGCAAATTGGCTTTCTATTCTACTATTCATCAGTTGTGGCAAGAACAGAAATTCCGGATATTCCAAAACAAAATAAGGACGTAACCTCAGATTTTTTATACCATTAAGGAGGATATTTAGGTAAAGTGTAATTCTCTTTAGCTTTCTGGTATTCAGAATTCTAGGAATATACTCCTTGTGGACATATGGGGAGTGCAGGTAGTATGGATTCATGGATGTTTCCACCTGAGGATGTAGTTGCATTGCACTGTGATGGATCTCTTAATCAGAGTAGGGCCTCTTATGGGGGTTTGGTCCGCGATGCGAAGGGTGTTCCCATATTTTCCCATGTGGGTGTTGGTGGCAACAGATCAGAATTGTTTATGGAGTTATAGAGGTGTGATATTATGCTTGGAGAAGAACATTCAGAAGCTTTCCATCCATTCAGATTCAAAACTAGCAATTGACATTTTGGAGGAAAAAATGACTGGCCCATGGATGGTGCAGCATTTGAAGAGTGCTTTCAACATGTTTGGCGGGAGCGAATTACACTGCATCCATGGCTAGTGGAGCAACTGAGACCATCATTTATCCTCCAGATTTTCCAGATGAGTCTAGTAAACTTGTAAAAGATGACTACGACCAGTGCATCTATTACCGAATATAAAAATAACATTTAATATAAAAGGAGAGTCTATTGTACTCCTTCCACCTTGCCCAAGTCTAAAATATTGACCAGTTCTGGGGACTGTTTAAAATCCATCATGGTGACTGACCTATTCCGGAGACCTGATGACGAGTCATCTAAGTTTACCTAGACCCTCCTCATCCCCATGGTGACTGACCTATTCTGGATAACTGATGATGAGTCATCTGAGTTTACCTAGACCCTCCTCATCCCAACCTGTTTGACCCAGAACAAACCAATAATACAAGCTCCCGGTTGGTGTGTCAACACACTATTTTGGGAACCACTGATGAGATGTCTGGGTTAACCAGCACAATCAATTGGAATCTATTGTGCCTTAGAGCCTAGAAGATCCAATAGTGATGCAGGTAAACCAGTTCAACTGGGGCTGGTTAAGCCTTGTTTTAAGCCATTATTGGGTTACATGGGCTTTGGGCGGAAAATTTTGGGTTATTTGTTGTACGACCTAATTTATAGGCCCATGTGTGGGGTCTTAAGCATGCACACAAGATTAATACTTGTCTTAGAAAATAAGTTAGAAGAGTCCATGTCAATGTAGAGGTCATCTAAGGTTGACAGCAGTTTTTTTCCTATTCCAGTTTAGATTTTGAATATTTTATTTAGTCTAAGATTGTCATTACAATTTCATATTTGAGTTTATTTTTGTAACCTAATATTTTATTAGTAGGGAGTTGGCTGTTGATAGGAGTCAATGGGAGTCCAGCTTGTCTCAGTTTCTGTTGACCTCAGGCTCTCAGCGAGTTCTCAATATAGCTTGTGTAGCTCAAGATTGATGATATGTGGCAGTCTTGTTGTGGTTAGATTTATATGTAATACCAAATTGGAACAACCTAAGGTTCCAAAACCCTAATTTAGATCACCATGGGCCCTCCAAAGCAAATAAAAACTCAAATTAAAGGAATATTGGCAGTTCTGTAATTTCTGGACAGTTCAGGACCCGTTTGAACAAGGCAAACTGAATCATAGATCAAACACTAATTGAATTTGTGGGGAAGGAACTTTCTAGCATTTTAGAACAGGCTAGGGATAAAACAGAACAAGACTCAGAAAGGAAGGACTTTTAAATAAATAACCAGAGAATCTGGCCTTAATTGTAACCTCTCAACAAAAACAGAACCAGGATGACCAAGTTCAATTTCTGGTGAGGAATCTCACCCATATGGCTTCCAATTGGTTTGAAACTTTAGGTGGAGTTCGATAACTCAAAGTCCTATTTAATCCAATCGACCAGCACTCAAAATAAAGTTAGAAAAATCAACATAATTTTGCAAGTGATACCAGATGGTACTTTGCAGGTTCAGCTTTAGTTGCAGGTTGGTTTCTCACAGTAAGGAGGCTTGTAGGAGTTTGGGTTGCCACAAACTAACTCCCAAAAATTCAGATCAATAGGAACAGTACCGAGAGAGATCGAGTTCTCTCTTGCTGGACTCAAATTGACACCAGAAAAGAGTTATGCCAGAAGAGAAGAAACAAGAAAAAAGGAAGAGGAAATGAGAAGAACAAAAGGAAAAAACTGAGAAAAGAGTTAGCTGGAAGAGGAAGAACTAGAGGCTTTCAACAAGAACCTGGTTCTTTCCAGTCCACGCAAGCAGACGAGCAAACTCTAAAAAGAACTCAATCTATCTATTCATTCAACCTGCTCAATAATATAAGGATTACGTCATATATAGACTCCCTTACTAAACAAGATTGAATCAAACTGGGAAACTGAAACGAACTAGACTCCTAGACTCCTAGTGACTCCTGTTGACAGCCAACTCCCCCATAATAAACTGAATTTCAGATTACAAAATAACCCCAAATAAAAGATAAATTCTTCAGCTACCCATATAGAAGTGAAACCAAGGTTTAGGCTCGGTTCTCTTTGGCCTAGACTTCTAGATTTGTTCATGGCTTCATGCAGGTCTAGGAGAGAAGGCGAGAGGAAAAGAAACATCATGAGTGGACCAATGGCCATTAGCCCTTCCGCTCCACAAGGGAGAATCAGTGTGACCATGCCACACAAGATGCCGACCACGGTGCATGTGCCCCCCCCCCCCCCCATAGAGGCTACTCAAGAGGTCCATGCCATCATTTAGACCGGATAAGGTGGAAGAAAGCATGGATATTAATGTTACAAGCTTGTCTAGAGGAAAGTGGTGAATATGGTGGGTATGGGAAATGGCATGCACCATTCTGTCCCAAGAGAGCTCCAGTTCCGGGTACGGTATGTATAGTTAGTATAACTCTTCTTCATTCCCCACTGAGTGTGAGGGTAGATCGTCTTTTGTGAAGAACATCTTCTCACACCCGGCCCCTCAACCATATATGCCCACTCCATCAAGCAATTATGGTGGGTCCACATATGCAACTTCACGGCCTGGTGATCAATATACTAGGTTGGATTATCTTGCATATGTTGATTTATCCACCTGTAAGGCTGTTGTAATGGACTTTGAGCTCTTCTTTAGGTAGAGGATGATATGGCCAGCATATGTAACACAGTCAGAGGAATGATCCCACTAACACCAGGGACAGCATCGATCTTCTAGTCAATTTGACCCTCTCCAACACTCTATGGTATAGCAATAGACCTAGGGCTATAACTTGCAATATTGGGTGACAAACTATTGCCAATTTGTAAAATGTACTTACTGACTATGATGACACTTCTTGACAATGCTGTAATGTTAAAGGGTTTCAAACTTTGTTAACTGTGGGATGCTTTCCAATTTTATGGTTCTTCATTCCTAATGCATATTTCAATTGTTTTTATTGAATGTTGTGTGTTCTAAGATTGAATTATGTGTAGAATAGGATTCGAGAAGGGCTGGCTTGGTTGAAATCCACCTCCTTCGCTAAGGTGATTAAATAAATCCAGACCATAAAATAAAGTTGTCATCAATTATTAGGACTAACCCCCTTTCATGTTGACCACTAGATACTGCTATGCTGCTCCAAGAACGTCCAGCTGTTCTATCGAGAGGGATCTTGATCCTCATAATCAAGATAGGCAAAGAAAGGAAAAGCACAAGAAATGACATGACAGACTCTCTTGTTGTCGAAATGGGAATATAAATTCTTCATAAATGAAAACACACCCAAATCTGAATTTGTCTCCCTCTAGTTTTTTATTTCCGCTTTTGAGTTTTTCATACATTATAACACTATATAGTTCAGGAGTTCAATTTGTACAAGATTAGCTGGCAGAAAAAACTTGCGTATAATTAAGGTTGTCAATTTGGAACCAGACCGAAAGCCGGCTGTTTAAAACTGAACCCAAAAAAAAAATGGTTCTTTTTTTTTTTTTTTCGGAAAATAAATTTTCATTCAGTTTTGAGGCTAAAACTATCGGTTTGAACCACACCAAATGAAATGTAAACCGTATAAACTGAACTTAAACCATACTAAACCCTAGAAGGTTAAAACACGAGTTCTAAGATTTCAATTGTCACTTCGTCTCTTCCACCTCCGTCTTTGATCATCGACTCTCTTCACTTCTCTTCTGCAGTTCTGTATTTCTGCCCATTTCCTCTCTTGTGCCTTGCTTCTTCAAGGTCAGCACAAGAAATTCCCAAGTCTCGTACGAACCGAAGAAGTGAACCAAACAAAAACCAAATTATCAAGACAGTATCAGAACCGAATGAAACTGAATACAGAAAACAGAATAGGAACTGAACAAATCAAACCGATTCAATTTGGTGTCAGTTTGAGGTTATGAAAATTAATCGGTTTCGATTTGTACATATTGTATCCTGAACCAAACTGAGAAATGGGCACCGAACCAATTGACACCCTTACGAAAACAACAAAAATGGTAAGGACATATTTATAGTTCTCCTAGTGATACAGGAGATGACAGCTCCACACCCAGATGAAGTTCATGAATCGACGTAAGATTTTCAATCTGATCAATAGTCTTCAGAATGTAAGAGGGACCTATAGTTTGAGTATAGATTTTTAGAATCCTTACTGGAGTATCTTTCATGTGAAGAAACTAATACTAACCTTTTCCTTGAGAATGCAGGATCCTCTACGGAACATGATTGGTAGCTTCTCATAGTTAACACCGAACTGTTGGAAAAGCAGTTCATTTCTGTCCTGTTTTTGAGAACCCTGCAAAATAAAGCATACAAAATTAAGTCGGGTGAACACTTGCAATTCACACAGTAGCATTACTAAGAGTCTGAGCTATTATGCAAAACTTTGATTCTTTATTGGTATCACTGAAACAAAATGTTATTAGAGGAAATAAAACATAAAAGAGAAAAGCTTGAAAATATAAGGAAACAAACAAGAGAAATGTAATTCAAGGTTTAAGAAAGAATTTGGAGCCTAAAAACCAAGAAAAAGAGCAGTTCAGTATCAATGTAGAATCGATAGAACTAAAATAGAAGCATTATAGAAGACTGATAGGAGATATTATATCTCTCACGAACAAAGAAGAGAATTAGAAGAAATCAGAGAAGTTATTAGAAATAAGAAGAAGAGAGAGGAAAGATCACACCTGATCTCAGAGATGAATAGAACTAAAACGAGGAAGAAGATTGGATTTGGAATATCAATCCCATAGACAAAGCTCAACAGCTCCAAAACTTCTAAAAAAAGTCAAAATCCTCACTCAAATCACGCTTAATAAATGGGGGAGGTATTACATAAATAAATATCTTTTGAAATTCCTAGACTGACTCATAACAGGACTCCAAATCACTCTAATAAACTGAATGAAATAAATAGACTCAAAACAGAACTGCATTTAACTAATAAGTTTCCTAATCTGATTCAAACGCTTAAGACACTAATCTTGTATACTGGCTTCACCCCAACCTTATGGGCTGATAATTGAGGCTTGTTACAATGAAACCCATAAAAATAAAAGGAAAACCCAGCCCATAAACCCATATGTGGCATAAAATAAAGTCTTCCTAGGCCCAATTGGGTAATGTTAACTGTATCAAAGAGAAGTCTTAATTGTTCTACAGTACAGAATTTATTGTTAGAAAAACAGAGCTGGAAAAAGTCTGACCATCCAGTGGTTTTTTATAGCAAAATCATCGCTTGTTAAATTTTTCTGAAATTGATTTCGGATTACATTCAAAACAGAATCAGCGCTTGGTATGCAACTGATAGAATCACTCCAATCTACACACTTACAATTACAGAAATGCCATATTAATAAGGCAGATGTTATTCTCCACTTTTACGAAGTCTTAAAATTTTCATAAATGTTAGTAACCATTATCCAATTATAATAACATTTGTAAGGAGGGAAGGGAGCTCCATTACATGGCAAGCAATTAAGAATTTAATAACAATTTAATAAGGGTGCTGTTTATTTTCTGGACCACATCTTCATTCTTCAAGATATGAGTCAAACCAGACAATCCTTTGACCAAGCCAACAACTCTTTATCCAAGAACAATTATGACCTAGCACTGGATATTCGGGCTCAGCAAGTGGTGGTCCAAATGGTCTAACCACACCACAATCCAATCATTGAGTCCTGAAAACACTGTTCGCAGGGCTGTGACACACAATAGGTCATACCTGATACATCGTTAAATTTTGTCTTGGCTGGAGGCTTATAGGATCCACTTGGGACTGCCACGTCTTTATCTTCTTTCTACCATCATCTATACTACTTCCTTCATAAAAAAATTAATGATGGCATAGGCAAAAACCAGCAGGACACAAATGTGTAGTACAAAAAAGCATATAACTCAACAAGGTGTACAGTATCGGCAACAGTCACCATATCAGAAGGGTAAGTTTAAGAGATGTATCATATTGGAGAAACACAAGATACGCTAAAAATACGCATGTAAATTTTTGAGAAACGAATGGAAATACTTAGGATACATGCAAAATATAGTTTTAAAACACCTTATTACACAAATTAACAAAGATATATCCTGTATTAAAAGGAGAACAAAGTACTACAAGTCAAAAATAGAACAATTTTAAAAATAATAATAATAATAATTTAATGCATGCACAAGAAAGTCACACATTTCAAAAAAAAATTACAGATTATATGCTCAAATCCTTGTAATTAAACCCAATTTGATTCAAGGATTTGAGTTGCTTTTACCTAATTTAGTGATGCGTTAAAAGAGAGAGAGAGATCTATAACTTTCATCTTTTTTAACCAAGTTTGTTTCAATCCGAGATTTGAGCAATCCCCAAAACTTGTTGAAATGGTGAAGATTAGCGTCATTTTTCATATTAGATGAGTTCTCCCAACTCAGATCGAAAAGAAAAATCAGTTTTCACGACCTTTAGTTGCTCTTGGTATCTCATTCACAGCTTTTGTTTTGTAGGTTTAAAGGAAACGTATAAAGTGTATCCAATCTATATCGACCCGTCTCAGACAATACAAGTAAGATACAATATTTTTATATTTACGTATCGTATCGGGTTAACATCGTATTGATGCCTCCTGATACCGATACATATCGGGCGATTCCGACCGATAACTACGAAGTTTGATTACATAATTGGCCTCTCATAAACATATAAAAAAATACTGGTTAGAACCTTCAAAATATTCTGTGCTTCCTCTTCAGTCCTCCCAGACTTAACAAGCATCCAGTAACAAGTATCATATTGGTTGTTAACGTGACCTGGAAAACACCAAGCAATAATGAATTTAAAGCTAACATGATGTGACATGTCATAAAATAATGAATTATCTACTTTGAATAGGGATCAAATCTAAATGCCAAAAAGAAAAGTATGCATGCCAGGAGTGCAGTTGGATAAGTGCTTGGTTAGGCTTTAAAGCTTAAGTGATCCCAGAACTCACATTCATCTCGCCTCCACACCAGATAATCTTTCAGAACCTTAGCTTCAGGACAGAGAAAGATCTGTCCATGAAAAGATGGAAGGAACCTCATCTCTTTCTGAGGAAAGAATTCTTTCCATTTCATGACATAAAGAGAAGAGAAGAAAGATACAGTGATAGACACTATTTTGCTGCAAAAAAGACCAGTATGGAGTAAATAAACAATGAATTGGTAAAATAATAAATAATCTGATGTAATCTTCGGGAAGAATCATTATTAGGATGGAACGACTGGGAAAAAATAGTCCTCTTTAGCTAGTACCATACACGTTATGCACATCCACAGGGGCCTACAACTGGAAGAGGTTAGATCTACAAGATAATGTTTAAATGTTGTCATCGTATTGGCCTTGTCAGAAATAGACTGCCCTACAATTGCTGAAGAACTACAACTTATCTACTACAGTGCTTTTGATCAATAACAGAGAACCCTCGCCCACCCCAAAAACAAAAACAAAAAAAATACACCCACAAAAGGGGGATCATTTACAGGGATGTAAAGAAATGAAATACCAAGATTTAATAAAGGGTCAATACATCAAAAGGAGGCCCAAAACATATAATACCTTGGACACTGCTTGCTTAGATAGTTCATCCTCAATAAAACAGACAAAACACAGTGATAATGGAAGATATGAACAACTGTGGATGGGCACAAGCCTCTCTAACAAAATTGTGCAGCATTTAAGGTCCTTTGCTAAAGAAATAAGCCAGCCAACTACAGTGAAGAATCGTGAATTATATAAAATAAGATGCCGATGGAATTATTTTAAGGGGACTATAGCATTTTGGCAACATGAAGATCTGCACAATATGAATACAGATATGGAAATCTTTTCAAGTGGAATATAAATATTCCAAAAAAAATCTTTGTGAATTGATATGCTTGCTTTGTTTCCTTCTATTGGAATTTCCCTCTTCTTTATTGACAAACAGGAACATCATAACAAGGTTTCTATCTACCCTCTCCCCTTCTTCTACTTTTATCTCCTTTGAAAGAGAGGAGGAAAGTGGGATTCTATTAAGGGCCTGGAGTAAGGTTTGATACTATTGCATGTCCTTTTTTTAATCCATAAAATTCTGGTGGCACCGTTCACCTTTCCTAAAATTAAAAGATCTATTAAAAAAAAAAAAAAAGGAAGAGTAAACTTTGTAAAGAAACAAGTGGAGTAGTTAAAGGATTTAGCCAATACTATTCCTATATATTGGAACATCCAAATCTCCTTGTGGCAAACTTCGGCAATAAGATTCTAACAACATATATTTTAGCTCTAAAACTTTTATTCTTGCCAATTTTGATGAGAAACGTCTAACATCTTTTTGGTTCTTAAACCTGTATTCTGGTTAAAATCTCTCATCATCATGCCACAAAAGAAGCCATGGAATCGTAGGAGCTAAAAAATGAGTAGGATATCAGAGGACAAACCTGGCACGCCTCTGGTAGAAATTTGATGTCTTCTTCAAAATGAAGCTGGAAGTTATAACATTACGAGAAATATAATTAGTTCTAATCGTCAAAGAAAAACAGCAAATAATACTTGAATACTTGCAGAAGTTGTGCAAATTGAGATTGATATGATGTGATAAACCTAAAGAATAACTACAGTACCTGTACTCATCACTGAACCCATATGCGTATACTATATCTGGATATTCTTCCAACAAAGCCATAGCGCATGAGTTCATCAGGTTCAAAGCTTGCTCATCATTCGGCTTCATAAATTCATGAACTTGAGAAAATCTAAAAAATGCCATAAGAGAACTCTCAAAATTTTGCGTAGCAGTTAATGCATACCAACCAAGAACACAATTCCAACATATCAAAATTTAATCACCCAAAGATCCACCAGGAAAAGAAAACAATTTCTAATTGATACACAACATGATAGTGTCAACTAAAGGGTTAAAAAGGTCATTTTTTTTCATTTATTTCACTAACTTTTAAATAATATAACCCTAAAATATAAATACTTAAATTCGTGGTTCTTCAACCTAACCATTTAATGGCATACTATGAGCAGATCTTACTCAACTAGACGTTGGTATATAAGAATGAAGTAACCCATAAGTAGACAACAAAATCAACTAGAGCCAATTTTTGTAGATAGTATTCCAAAAAAAATGAAAAGAAAGGCCAATTTCCGTGAAGAAACTAAGAAGTCATTACCTTCGAAAATCATGGCCATCGATTCTGACAATTATCCAAGTGCATGGAATCAACCGACCATTCACATCCTCAATTTCTTTTTCGAACTCTTCCTTCACATACTTGTATTTGCTATTGGCCATCAACAAAATCCAATTCAACCAGAGAAAACCAAAAAGTGGTACCAAAGTAGAGGACGGGTGGGAGGGAGAATTAGCTACGCTTGGCAACAGTGCTGCTTCGCTGGAGAGTTGTTTCTGCGCTAGAAACACTTCTGAGTGTTTCTGCTATCGGGGTGCACTTCTACAAGATAAAAGCGCATTTGATAATCAACAACAGGGACTCAAGGAGTGCTTTGGGAAGCCATTGTAACAAAAGCATTTCTGGCACTTCCACAGCACCCTATTCCAAATAACCGCAACTTTTAAAATCTTTTCTCCAGGAAACTCTTGATGGTAGCAATCTTCTCACCAATCTCTATATCCTTCTGTTCCAATAATTCCAGTAGCAAAACAGGTGACTACCAATTTTTCTAAGAAGCAACGACCCAATACCAATACCAATTTTTTTGACAAATTTTCTGTAATATCAAACTTAACTGATATTACTCTGACCTTCTTCTTGCAAGAATGAGAGAGATTGCTTAACAATCTAATAAATGTTCGCTGCAAACTCCCATAAATTCAATTGATTAAGTTAAAAAAAAATTTTGCAACAAAAATTAACAACGAAAACATAGCTAACATATGACATTTGGGGTTTTTAGGGTTTGGGGTTGGAAAAAATGGGGGAAGTGAGTGACAGAAGAAGATAGATAAAAAAGAAGAGTGGAACATGGAGACTGGAGAGGGAGCAGCAACGGTTCCCTGCAACTAGGCTAACGACCGCTAGTAGAAATCTTGCGTGAATTGAAAAATATAGTAGATAGAGAGAGAGAGAGAGAGAGAGAGAGAGAAACGGGTTGAAGAGAGGGTGAGGAGCAAGGATAACACTGCTACCTGTGGATTCGTAGGATGGGAACGACAATCGATGGAGTTCCAGAGAGGGTTGTAACGAGGTCGTTCTCGAGAGAAGAGCTTTCATCCACCACAACTACAACCTTCAAAAGCTTTGCAATGGAGTCCAGTTGCAGAGGAGTTGTGTGCGAATTTTTATCGAGAACAACCGACTTTTTGGTTCTTTCAAACGAAAAGAAGCTCCTTTTTTTACAATTCCCGCCTTGCGGTTCACTCGGTTTGGACTTTGGAGTGGGAAAACTGTTTGACCACGGTTCTAATAAATGGAGTTGGCAACGGATCGGCCTCCGCAATTCCGATCCAGCCAAAAAATCGGCTAAGAATCAGCTGGAGTATTTCTGGTGTTCTTCTGTTCTGCAGGAATGCACGTAGAACAGAAAGGTACCTTCGGTTCATTTTTTTGTGCTCTCGAATTGAATCAAATTAAAAACATAAGAACACAAATTTTTTTTTATTTTTTTTTTCGGTAAAAGAAGAACACAAATTGAAAAACACATTTTGGGTGTTTCTTTTAACGCTTGGAGCATTTTCGAATTTTGACTTGTAGGTAGGGTATCAGAAAATCTTGGGTTTTATACGATACAATTATCTTAAATTCTTGATGGGAAAAATAAAGAATGAAACTAAGAACTACCGGGACTCCAATCGTGTATTTATAATACAAAATTCTTATCCTTATCTACCCCACAATGGAAAGGATTATAATATCTCTATTAACCTTAAAGTGATTCTAAACCGGGTTTATGCCCGTGGATCCATACCAACAATTAATTAAGCCCACAAGAAATCGAACACAAGGAACTGTCAACGGGTTGAAAAAGCAATCGCATTCATGTATCAGTATGGCAATGGCCAGATTGGATCAATATCGGCCAAGTCCAGTAATGAAAACTAAGGGTAAAACCGACCAATCCGAATTCTTATAGACTAATCCAAATCGATATCAACAGATACCGATACTGTTCCAAGGTAAAACCGACCAGTCCGAATTCATATAGACTGATCCAAATCGATATCAACAGATACCGATACTATTCCAAAACCGATATCTCAATCCCTAGTACTCGGAAGGGAGGCTATTGAAGGGAACTCTTAGCCCATTCCTTTCTTTGGATGACACAAATTTACCAGTAAGCATATTAAATACGTGAAGGAAAAAATCGACGAAAGTCAATGATCAATTTTTATCCATTTACATATGAGCAACGATTTAGTAACCGGTATTGGGATTGGTATCGATTTTGGTCAGACAGATTTACCCCTATTTTCCTTATACAGTATATTTTTTTACCTTTTTACCTTTGTTCTGTATTGATCTAACGATACGGGACAAGTCAAGAATCAATTTCGGTCTGTACCAATATTGATACAAATCGGTTGATCCGGACAATCCGATATCAATTCCTCGAATCTTGCATGTGAGAGCAGAGTACACCAAAAACTCAACTAAATGTCCAATGCCTCCTCCCTCAAACTGTCCCATATCCCATTGCAGTGCTTAGCTTTCGAACCAAACAAGAAATTATCATTAGACATATAACCATCATAGCAAAGATTGAAGCGTGGAACCTTTAGCCATTGCTACATTCACTGGGGCAGTAATTGGACAGATTGGGTTCATTATCCTACGATGCCGGCCTGTCTTGAACTGTGTTCGTAATTTAATAAAGTGCCTTCAATATCGAGAATGGATCATCTGTACGTACCAACCGGTGAACGTACATGTGAGAGTCAATCATATTTTAATTTTGTTTTCATAAAAACCATTCCTCTCCTTGTAAATGACAAAAATAAAATTATGATGCCCAAGTATTAGCTAAGGATGCGTCCCTTTTGAAGGTGTCTAAGGGTAGATGCATCCGCCTATTTTCATTGTCAATCCAGGCCCATTGAAGGACAGTAACTCTTATTTTTATTTTTTCTTCAAATAATATCTTGCTTGGTGGAGGCGTTTCTCCATCTTTCCTTTACCCATAAAAAAAATATTTGCTTTTCCTTCCTAGTTTTTGTGTATTCAACAAGATTAATGCTAATGCTATTACATAAATATATAAACAATAAAAGGTTTTCTGGCTGCTTACTAGTTGCTAAATAGGATTTGTGAGTGAAATTAATTCCAAAACATAAATCTCAAATGAAACCTGGTATTAAGGATGTCAGCGGATCGGGTTTTTTAAAATCTTAGCCCAACCCTAAGTTCTCTTAATTCAGTCCAGCCCTAAGTCAGATTGGGATATCTCAGTCCAACCTAATTTGACCCAGTGGGAGGGCAATGAAGTCATTTCATGTGAAGAGAGAGAAACAGACAGACGGTGCTAGCATACCCTACCCTAATGGTTCAGAGAACCTTTTCCCTAATATTATGTAAGGCAAAAGGTTTTTTGCATCACCTAATATGCTTGTTACAATTGAATATTGAGATTGTGTTTCTATAGGGTTTTTCACAATACAAGATTCCTGCCTGAGGGGTAAAGGGTCAAAAAAAAAAAAATCTATAAAATTTTCGTTTGTGAATATTTGATATCTTTTAGATATTTATTAGAATATTTTTTCCACAAAAAATATACCCAAGAGTTTATAAGCTAGCCATGTTATTGGTATAACATCTTTTTAATTCTGTATCTCTCCATGAATTGCTACCCAAAAAAAAAAAAAAATCTGTCCATAAATTGAACGATAGAAGATTAAGATAATCAGGGAAAGCAATGACAACCAGCGAAAAAAACTTCAAATTTAATATTTGAAAATAAAATATTTTCAATATTATTAAAATGTGATTTACAAATTATTTTCTAAAATTTAAAAGTAATATTTATGTTCCAATCTAATATCACTTAGAGATGTTAATGTAATGAAAAATAGCTAAAAAATTAAGGAAATTTTTTATTCTAATAATTTAAAAAAAAAGTTATTAAAAAGTAGAATTGGTGTCAATATCTATAATGTGGACTTTTCTCTCTCTCTTAAGATTCCTTCTTAATAAATTGACCAATACGAGATCAATATAGAGTAAAAATGGCAATAACACCTACCCCAAAGATCTCACAAATCCAATTTGAGAAGGTTTCATGTATTTCCTTTGAGCATTATTAGAATCTGTTTTTATAAATAATAAAAGCAATGTTTAAATTAATCTGTTTTCAAGAAGATTTCATGTTTTTGTTAAGGCATTATCAATATATTCAAATGTTCTTCCAAATAAATGGTATAGGAGGCATATCATGCGTCCTATTATGTTTTAATAACTATTATTTATTCTTTTACCCAAAAAAAAAAAACTATTATTTATTCTTAAAAAAAAGTTTAAAAGGAACTAAAAACACATCTAAATTTATATTGTCTTTGTGTTTGGCAAAGCGGATATGTGAATTGGTATGACCCAATATTGGTTTACCAAAAAACAAAATGACCCAATATTGCCACATCATCACTTATCCATAAGCTACGAATTTTTATCCTCTCAAGTGCAGTGCATTGCCCAATGCACCTTTAAAGTGCATCGGACGGTGGCCACTACATTTGTCTTAGATTTTTATCCTTCGAAGTGCAATGGTCACCGTCCAATGCAATTTAAAAGTGCACTAAACAATGCACCGCACTTCAGAGGATAAAAATCCCATAATCTACCCGTTGGGTGTTGAGAATGTAACTGATGAACGTTAGGTGTTAAGACTTTTAACTGTCGAACGTTGTGGTGGAGATTTGTAACCGTTCCCAAATTTCGTAACGGAGGAAATGGCCGGGGAATGGGATAAATACCACAAGGGGTCTGGTCTTGGTAACTCAAGCATACGAATTGTTATCCATTGTTAGTGTGTCCATTGCCTGAGAGCACAAGAGACCAGAACACCTATTGTGGAGGCTTTTCGACGAACGAAAAGAGTCGCTTTCACCTGAAGGAGAATCAGAAGTTGAACTGATCAGATGGCAGGAGTGCTAGGTCCTCAAGGAGGTATTTTTCTTGTCTTCTTTTAGGATATACATGACATGATTTTATCACCATAATAGAGCTTCAACTTCATTCTTTTCCACTACTATACTCATCTCAATTAATCCTTTCTCTCAAGTTTCTAGATTGTTTTGGTGGCAAAATCTGTGAGGGGGTGTGGTACGTTAGACATAGAATCAGGTCATGTCCTGGCCCTATGAGACCTACAAAAACACAATATTGAAAAGGGGGGAAATTCACTTACATTCTTTATTGTCTCTAAGCCCTAGGGTAACTTTTGTAGGGTTTCTTCTCTAAGGAGTAGATAACATTATTTCTTGACATTGCAGGAGGAAGGAAAAGTAAAGAAATTCAAGATTTCTCTCAAGGGAGAAGTTATGAACAGAGTGAATCTTACTGGATTGGATCAATGATTTACCAGAAACTTATTTGTAAGCCCCCTTTATTTGACCCTCTAGTTATCCCAAAGCCTACACCCCTTTATTGACTCACGATGGCTTCTTCTTTGTCTTCAGATATTAAGAATGAAGAATTAAAATGGTCCAATTCCATAGAATGGGAAAATATTCTTCAGGTTGATGTTGAACCTCGGTAAAGACACAGAAGAGTCCAATGCGAATCAGGTGTACGAGGGTAATTAAATTTCAGTAATGGCTGGAGAAGTTGGAATAGTGAACGAAATGAAATGTAAACACACACACACGCACACTAAACGAGGTTGACGAGCAATTTCTATATAATCTGCCATCCTCACTTCAACTTCACCCTCAACAAATCTCTGCACAAACTTCCTTTCCATCAATATAACCACTTGGTCAGGGAAAATTATCGCCCCAGTACTTTGGTGGGGGGGGGGGGGGGTGCTGTGCGCATCGGGCGGTGCTCGCCCCCCCCCCCCAAGTATTGGGGGTGATTAGGTTGCCGACAATCGCATCCCTGTGGGCGTAAATGCTCCCTCGAAGCAACTTGAGAGCTTTTGAAAGTATAAAGCTGTGATAGATGCTTGATTTTAAGGGTTTGGACTGCAAGTTATTTCATTTGTCACTTGGATGTTGAAGAATCAGCCATTTGTCTCATTTGCTACTTCTCAACAAGTCTTTGTAGTCTTGACAAGATACCGTTCTTTCATTTCTTTGCAATTAATTGGCCTCCGTGTGCGTGGTAGAAGCAAGTGGTCCTGACAATTTATTATACTTGCTTCTTTGCAAGTAGAAGCAGAACCAAAAGCAGAAGAAGGGGGTATGCTTACCACACTTGTCACCGAAGATGCTTGCAATGTTTGCCGGAGCAAGAGGTGGTCGCAAAATGGAAGATCGTTGGATCCCAACCCTTGTGGGGGGAATTTATTAATAACACATAAGAAAGGGCAAAATTATCCTTTAGAAATAGAACTGAGTTAGTATTCAGGGGTACAGATGTAATTTTTTAAATTCCAAGGATAGTAGACATAATTGTTTGAAAACACATAGTAGATGTAAATTAATTTCCATTTTTATTAATAAAAGAATGTTTTTAATGAAATTGCATTAATTGCTTTAGAGTCACTCTCTCAAGTAAGCCTTGTTGCAAGGCTGTATTTGGTCTGGCTTTGTTGTATCCTCTTCGGATTTCTCTCTGATCTTGATTCGACTGTAAAGATAGGCCGTTGATTTTTTTACGGAGCTCTCTCCATATATATATATATATATATATTATTTTTTCTTATTTTATCCTCCATTTTTTTTGGGTTTGGGGGGGGGGGGGAGGGAAGAATTATAGGCTTCGTTGAATGTAATTTAAGGGAGAGAGTTTTCTGTCTGAGAATGCGGCTCTTGGGCTAGCATGGGGGCCTTGGAGCACACGTGTAAGCATCCAAAAGGGTGGGATTTCTGTTTTTCATAGGGATAGAATGTCATTTCGCAAGGGACTAAGTTTGGTCACAAGAGCTACACTCTCGGACAAAGTCCTTTTTTCCCATAATTGAATTGCCCAAAAAAATACGTAATATGTGTGTTTCTAATGTTTGGATACATAAGGGAAAAATACTAATAAACAGTCTTTCAAGACTAAAGAGAAGGCTTCCTTGATAGTCTATCTACTTGTGCGATGTGGCAAGATAATGTGACAATTCCTAGTGTTGGATTGATAAGTCAAAATAAAAATAAGGTATGTAGGTTGGTTGTCCACACTTATTTTCATGATGAACTTCGAATGCAGACCTTGTCTATTTATCTTTAACTTTTTAATCAAACCCTAAGTCCATCTTCACCCTTACATCTCATTGTTACAATAAAAATTTATTTCAATGAGAAGCCTAGGAGGTGATAATTGGAAAACCTTAACCTAACAAGAAATTCTTTTTGGAATTACCTAACTTCCAATCAGTCATTGTAAAAAATAAATTTTAATATTTTTCCTTTTCTCCTATTTAATGGGATTCGTGATGCCCAAAGACACGTTTGTATTGGTTCTTTACATGGCCAATATAAAGAAGCCTTTATTCATCACCTAACCTAAAACGATTGTTACAAGACACTGATTCTATAGGTTTTTCTCAATATGAGATCCTCTCTGAGGGGAATCGTTATCCCCTCTAATTTGCTGCCCCCTCCAATTCTTCCAATTCCTCACATGGGGTAGAAATGACCACCTTACCCTCTGCCCGAAAACACTACCCAAGGTGAGGTCCACTCTCCCCTATTAGAGGAAATGGAGGTGATAACTATTCTCCTGAGGGGAGGGGAAAAACTATCCCAAAAAAAAAAAAGAGAGAATGTTTTCTGTGTCGCAGCACAGGCTGTGCCCAGGCACATGGGCCTGCCACTCAGGGGGCAGGGTGGTCATTGCGCCCACCCCCATATGCCTGGGTGCAGCCTGCATTGCGGCACAAATAACAACGCCCCTAAAAGAAAAGGTCATTTTAAGTGTCACTATGCCTAGTGAGTATAACTCTTCAATATTTGCCACTTTGTGGTACATGGTTAGTTCATGTGATAGAAGACCATACATACATCTCCATGGGCAAATTTTAGTCCAAAGTAAACAAGAAAAGTTGCTCAACCTCTAATTCAAAGTTTAAGTAAAATTACCAAAATGCCATCAAATGAATATGGATATAAAATACATATATATATATTTTTTATTTTTTTTTTATTTTTTTTTTTTGTGTTGTAATTTTAGCTACTACCTCTACCCATTTTAAGCTGAAATTATACCAATGAGATGCTTGCTTCAGTTGCTTGATCCTATATTACATGGATTGGCCCATGTACTGTCGTGGCAAATAGTAAAACATTATATTTTACCAGGCATAGTGATAGGGAAAAAACCCATAAAATTTTAGTTTGTGAATATTCAATATTTCTTAAGCATTTATTAGAATCTTTTTGTTTTGTTTTTTAAGTAAATAACTAATATTTCAAAAGCAATGTTGATGGTTTAGATATCTATCTATAAATTCTTTCCTTTTTAAAAGATCCCTTCTCTCAATGAATTGCACGATTCATGATCAAGATAATGAGAGAGAGAGAGAGCAATGCGACCAGCTAGAAAAACTAGAAAATCTTTCAAATTTAGTTTGTGAAAATTCGATATCTTTTCAACATTATGAAAATGTGCTTCACAAATATTTCCAATAATATAAAAGTAATGTTTCTTTTATCAATCTAATATTAGTTAGAGAGAACACTGTGGAGCGGTGCAGTTCTGGGGTGGGATGTCGCCACCTGGTAGGCGCGACATTGTTGGTCCAAACTCAATTCAGTCAAATTTTTTTTTTCTTCTCGAGCTTGAACCGTTGAGAGGAGAAACTCCCATAATCTACCCATTGGGATTTGAATGTTGGGTGTTGAGAATGTAACTGATGAACGTTGGGTATTACGATTTGTAACTGCCGAGCGTTGTGGTGGAGATTTGTAACCGTTCCCACATTTCGTAACAGATGAAATGAAGAGAAGGATAAATACCATAAGGGGCCTAGTCTTGGTAAGTCAAGCATACAAACTATTATCCATTGTTAGTGTGTGCATTGCCTAAGAATACAAGAGACCAGAACACCTATTGTGGAGGCTTTCCAAAGATCGAAAGGAGTTGCAGACAGCTGAAGGAGAATAGGAAGTTGAGCATATCATATGGAGTACCAGGTCCTCAAGGAGGTATTTTTCCTATCTTTTTTTTTATCGGATGTACATGACATGATTTATCACCTTAATAGAGCTTCAACTTCATTCTTTTCCACTATTATACTCATCTCAATTAACCTTTTCTCTCAAGTTTCTAGTTTATTTTGCTGGCAAAGTCTGGAGGGGGGGGGGGGGGGGAATTCACTTACAATCTTTATTGCTAGTAGTCTCTAAGTCTTAGAGTTACTTTTGAGGGTTTCTTCTCTCAAGATTAGATAACATGCTTTCTTGACATTGCAGGAGGAAGAAAAAGTAAAAGAAATTCATGATGTCTCTCAAGGGGGAAGTTATGATTAGAGTGGATCTTATTGGATTGGATCAACGATTTACCAGAAACTTATTTGTTCTCAGAGAGCAACAATAAGCTCCTTTATTTGACTCTCCGCTCATTCCAACAGTCTGCACCACATTATCTCCTGAAGTTGCAGTAGTAGTGGTGTTTGGTATGCATTCTTGGAATGCATTCTAGGCTGATTTTATATTCTTAGATGAAGAATTAAAATTATTCCACTCGATTGATTGGGAAAATATTCTTCATTTTGTTGTTGAACCTCGGGAGAGACATAGTAAAATTCGATGGGAATCAGCTCCCTGATGGTAATTAACTTTCAGTTATGGCTGAGATTTTTTTTTTTTTTTTTTTTGGGGGAGGGGGGATTAAATATGGATGGAGAAGTTGGAATAGTGAGCGAAATGAAATGTAAACAATTTTTTTTTTGGTAGAAATGAAATGTAAACAACACACACATACTAAACATCAGGCGCTTGATCGGTGGTTCAAGTTTCCTTAGCGACACCTAGTCCACATTTAATTGCTTTCCAAGAAGTGGAGCCTTTGGGTACCATATTTGACCCCTTGTGGGTCCCCTCATTGCCTCCTTGTGGGGTCCCATTGAGGTTGATGGCCGGTGGGCCCTTAAATAACACCCAAAAAAAAAAAAAAAAAAAAAGGAGGTTGATGAGCAATTTCGCAATACGATACATGATGGACCTTAGTTAGTAAATACGCGTATTATATGCGTACCCAAATTTTTGAACGTATAATACTCCCGTCCCCATATTTTCCTATATTTTTATAAAAAAATGTGTTTTTTAATCGATCGAGTATTATACTCGTATAATACGCATATTATACTCTTTTTTTTAAAAAAAAAAAACCCCAAAAGATTAGAATTTAGGGAAATGATTTCACTTTCACTTTCGTGCCTTTCGATTTGCGTTGAACATCCAACCGTAGCAGGCAACAGTAGCCGCTCTCCATCTCCAATCATCCTCCCCATCTCCGTTCAACAAAGCGGCACTTAAGTCTTGTACTCTCCTCTTGTTTCTCTGGTCTTCGAACGTTGATGGTGGTAGTGAAGCAAATGAATCTGATGTGATATTGACGAGAACGGCTCAATCTCTATTCTATTTTATTCTTGTTTTTTTGTCTCTTGTAGCTAATGTGTACAGTGGAGATCCATATCTGGAACTCTCCCTCTTGTCTTGTGTTGGTTAATTAGTGGGAACTCATCCCCCTTCACAAGAACACATCTGGTTAAAAACATATGGTTATCTCATTGTAGATAGAAAGAAATGTAATGTTGGAAGAATGATTTAATGATAAGGTAATCAACTTGCTCATCTCATTTTCAGACAATCTACATTCATTTCTTGTAGATTATTGATATTTTGGTATGTTAAATGATAATCTTAGAGATGTTATATAGCATATTATATTATTGTATTTATTTTAGTTCATAAAATCATGATATTATTTTGTTTATTAGGTGATGAATGCATGTTAAATAATGAATATTATACCCATATTAAACGCGTACCGTATTATTACCGTATGCGTTTTATGAAACCGGATTTTTGAAAAGTATTATTACCGTCTAGTCCGTTTAATTGCCGTACATATCCGTTCCCGTTCAATTGCCGTTCTCGAACTTACTAACTAAGTGATGGACTATCACAGTGAATTACGATATGCCACATGGCAGAAATCAGAAAGACCTGACTTCTCCATCTTTATGCCAAATGTAAATATTTTTTTTTAACCTTTTTAAATAATAAAACTTGATGTTTTTAATGAAATTGCATTAGTTGCTTTAGATAAAAGAGTGATAATTTTTCTACCTCTTTGGCCATCGTAAATCCCACAAATGGGGGGGGGGCGTGAGTAAAAAAAACAGAAGGCCCTTAATGGGTGTGTAGATGGCCCGTTGTACATGGATGGCCGGGGTCTAAATTTGTAGATAGGTAAATCCCTAAGTCCTTGCTCTCATGGAATAATTATCACCTTCAATTTGCAGGAACTTCCAATTCCTCTAATAGGGGAGAGTGGACCCCACCTAAGGTGGTGTTTTCGGGCAAGGAGTAGGATGGTCATTTTTGCCCCCATGTGAGGAATTGCAGGACAGTGAAATAAAGGGGATAGCAATTCTGCTCTCATGTCAAGTTTTAGCCCACATGGAGTTTGCCGAGTGGCAAAACAGGGTTTGGAAGAATCCATAGTGGTGCATAGTACTGGTCATGTTGTACAGTTGCATGGATATACAAGGGAATGCATGCCAATACTTGGGAGTATATATGTTGAATTTAGAGTATGAAATTTGTAACTATAATATCTAGATCATCTCCTGCCTATCTAACGGTTCGAAATTGCCACATCATCCTTACACAAGGGATTGAGTCTAGGCACAGCCGCACAAGAGCAACACTCCTGGACAAAGTCCCTTTTCCCATATTTTAATCACCCCCAAAAAGTAGGATCATTATCACCTCCAATTCCTTCCAATCCCTCACATGGGAGCTAAAATGACCACTTACCCATTGCCTGGACAATGTGTATGTAACTATAATATCTAGATCATCTCCTGCCTATCTAACGGTTCGAAATTGCCACATCATCCTTACACAATGGGTAAGGCTGCGTTTGGGAACGGTCTGAACAAAGAACGCTCGTTCTTGACTAGAAACGTTCTTTTGCATTCTTGGTCTAGAATGGCATTCTGAGACAGAAAATGACCGTTTGGTAACGGTCTCAATAACGCCGTTCAGAACGAAAATGGTGTTTGGTAAAACCTGTTCTTTCCTATTTGATATTAATTACAATAATGTCATTTCTTTGTCAATTATACCAAAGAAAAAAAGACTTGTAAAATCCTTTTCACTTACCAACCTTAGCATAAAATTAAAATATCTCATTAATAACCAAAGTATAAAAATATGTCAAATTTCAAAGATGCCATTAAATTTGGGTTCTTGTATGGATTAGTAGGATGACTGACTATGCTATGAATAGTTGAATAAAGAAGGCCTTAGTGGACTCGAACCACCATCCGATTGGAACATGCTCATGTTCCAAGTGCTCTACCAATTTGAGCTAAAGACCCATCAAGTTGTCAATGAATTAACACAACAGATTAAACCAAATTATATTCTCCATTCTTTTTTTGAATTAATTTGCAATGAATGAATTTTAGTGGCCCAAGAAGCACCAAAAGAAATCACTCAACGAACCTGTGGAAAGGGAAAGCGTTTTTACCCCATCAAGTTGATGAGAGAAGTGAGACCCACCAGATAAGGCGATGCCAAAGAACCCCCTCTCCTTCATTGATATCTCACATAATTCAGCTATATAGTCCGCCAAATCAGTGGCAAGTTCCTCCACATCTTCATGAACTCTCAACTCCCTTCCCTCCTTGGGACCCCAGACATTGCCATTGTTCTTCAGAAGTCTATGAATCAAAAGCTGATCCTGCAGTGTGGAAAACAAAAATGTTTACCTGACAAAAATCTAGTTAAGAAAATTTTATAGTCTGAAATCAAAGGCAAATAAGAATCAAAACCACACCCTTCGAACAAATTTAGCAGAAAAGTTGATGATTGTTAGATAGTGAAAGAAATGCTAGAAAGACTAAAACTTCAAAACCACCACTGGATTTATTGAAATAGAGAAAGAGACAGCCATAGTCTTTCGACCCACAAAATGAAACCAAATTGAAAAGGCTTATTCCACAAACTCAAAATAAGATAAACCCCTAAGAAACACCAATATCTCTTCTAACTTTTCTCTTTCACCCTACCTTCCCTTCCATGTCCTTACTCTCAAGTGTTAGACATGCATGCAACTTGAGAGACATTGTCCACAAGAATGTGTGTGTGTGTGAGAGAGAGAGAGAGAGAGAGATTGGCTTTTAGTATTTTTAGTATCAATTTGGTAATGGAGATGGAACTAAAAATATAACTTGAACAGTATTCCCTTTTTGTATCAATTTGGTAATGGAGAAGAAATTAAAATGAAAGTTGAACAATATTCAAATAAGTAAGTTGAATTTGGAATATAAAGGGTGCCCACTAGTAGCAGAGTCTAATAGGTCTACTTCCCAGTTTTTTCTGGGTACAACCTTGTCATGAAGTGGTGCATACTCCTGCAAATAGCAATCAAAAACAGCAACAAATCATTCCCTGCCACTTCTTGCAACTTTTCTTCTTTACAGAATCCAATAATTTAACAACCAACTCTAACGTAAATTTATATATATATTGTTTGCCACGCTATGAAATAATGATATTTATTTTTGAAAGAAGAGAAAGAATGTCTTCATCTTACTTTCATTTTCCTGATCAACTCTTCTGCTGTATATGCTGAGACTACAATCTGTCTTGTTGAATCCTCTATAAAACCTTCCTCCATTCCTTTGAAAGTGCGAGTAAGTTGTCATAATATTTTATCAACATTCAACAAGCCCACCTGTCTCAAATTTCAGAGGAAGAGAGAATGAGAACCCAGTTGCCAAATTCAGTGCAAGAAACATAAGAGGAAAGTAACCTGGATTAAAGGGCACCCCATCTTACTGGTTTCTCATGAATTCCTAGTTGAGACCATGTTATCATCTCCAACAGTTCTTCCATAGTACCATAACCACCTAAACAGGTTTAAAAAGCAAGACATGAATATGGAACCAAGACATGAAAAGCAAACCAGCAAAGTGAAAACTAATACCCAAGAACATGACAACCACCATTAGGAATAGAAGTGTAGTACAAACCAATAACTTGAAAGAGGGTTAAAACCAACTTACTACAAATTAAGATTGTGCAAAGAAATCAAAAACAAAGCCCAAGAAAAATAGGTCAGGATTACAAATTAAATCTCAGGAAAAAAGATTGGCGCATTTAGCAACTAATAAAACGACCTGATGGATAAGAGAAACACCCACTACCATGATACAATCCAAAAAAAGAAGAAAAAACCATTTCCCTATAGAACACACTAGAGCATCAAAATTGATCGATATCATAAAGAGAAGAAAAAACAGAACAGTTGCCTGAACAAATACATAATCTGAAAAAAAAAACCCAATTAATTCGTTCATTCTATAGAATAACCTTATAGCAATTGAAAGCTCTGCAAAACCAACCAGATCAAGAAAATGAAAACGGAAGATCGACATAATATGAAGCAAAATCCTAATTATAAGCTTAAACAGAGAGCGAACGCGGGACATAAATAGAGAGAAAACTGACTGCGAAAATTTTGAAGATGAGAACGGTCAAATCTGGCAACTGGAGTGAGATCAAATATTTCGCAGCTTTCACCCTCAACACCTCAATAGGCAACACCTCCCACGGATTCAAATAAACCTTCCGAAGCCCTCTGTTTATACACTAGAAACTCAGCCGAAAATCCCAATTAATCCAGTACAATCAGTGACGCAGAATCAGTAGGAAGAGGGAGAGGGCAAGCGAAATAGACGCTGGGAGAAAGACCTCAACTAGGGTTTCAATAGGTTCGCACACAGAGAGAAGGAGAGAGTGAGACACAGAAAGGGAAAGAGCGAGAGAGAGGTGCAGAGAGTGCGAGAGATAGAGAGGGAGAGAGAGAAACAGAGAGAGGGAAACAACGTTACCAGAGCATGAGAGAGATAGAGAGGGAGAGAGAGCGAGAGAGAGTGAGAGATCTCACCTAGGGTTGCAGAGCGAGCCCTTCGTCATCTCCCAAATTCGTGGTAGCAGAGCGAGAGAGATGTGAGTTTCGTGATGTCTCTAAAAAAATCACGGGTTTGTGACTTTGGTCCGTTGCTTGTTCGTTCTTTGTTTTTTGGTGCTCAAGACCTCCGGTTCGTTCTAAAAGAACGAAAAAACGAACCGCAAAGCCAAACACTTTTTCATGTTTTTTTGTTCTTTTCGAACAAAAGAACTGTTCAGAACGCTGTTTTGAACGTTACCAAACGCACTCTAAGTGGTCATTTCAGCTCCCATGTCAGGGATTGGAAGGAATTGGAGGGAGTCAGAATTGGAGGAGATAAAAATTCCAAAAAGTATGCAATATGTGTGATTCTAATGTTTGGATACATAATGTGAAAATCATAAGACTAAAGAGAAGGCTTCCTTGACAATCTATCTACTTGTGCGATGTGGCATGATAACGTGACAATTCCTTGTGTTGGATTGATAGGTCATGGCCAGGATTATATGTAAATTTTTACAGGCAAATTCAAACATACTAGCCTCTTTTTTTTTTTTTTTTTTTTTGGTAAAAACATACTAGCCTCTTCGTGGTCCATGTCTTGGCGTGCACCCTATTGTTTGTCTTGGATTCTCAAAAAACAGTTCCAATTGGATTAAAACTTTATATGTAATGTCCTGTAAGTAAAATTACCAAAATGGCATCAAACAAAGATGGATATAAAATACAAATTAAAATGTCATTTTCTTTTTTTCGGTAATTTAGCTACTACCTCTACTCGTTTTAGCTGAAATTAAACCAATGAGATGTTTGCTTGGTACTATATTACATGGACTGATCCATGTACTGTCATGGCAAATAGTGAAACATTATATTTCACTAGGCATAGTGATACGAAAGAAAACCCGTAAAATTTTAATCTGTAAATATTCAATATCTCTTAAACATTTCTTATAAAAAAAAATATCTCTTAAGCATTTATTTTACAATAAATAGCTAATATTTCAAAAATACTATTGGTGGCATTGCATATCTATCTATCTATAAATTCTTTCATTTTTAAAAGATTCCTTTCTCAATGAATTGCGCGATTCAAGATCAAGATAATGACAAAGAGCAATGACAACCAGCTAGAAAATATTTCAAATTTAATTTGTGAAAATTCAATATGTTTTCAACATTATTAAAATGTGCTTCACAAATATTTCCAATAATTTAAAAGTAATGTTTCTTTTATCAATTTAATATTATTTAGAGAGATTACCGTAGAGCGAAATTAGTAGCGCTACTAGCCTACTATATCCCATTGTTTTCCCCTTAAAACACCATCCCTAATATCATGCATAATAAATGAAAAAAAACAGTGAGAAAGTCGCAATGACAACAACCCTAAATATCTTACCAAATTTTAGAATAAAAGTTCTCTTTGAGGGAATGTACCGCCCACGCCTAGACATAGTGGGCGGTGAAACAACCACTCCATCCCTATGAAAGATGAAAATTTAGCCTCCCGTGATGTTTCTGCATACATTCTCATTGGCTCCTACTCTTGCACATAGGCCATACTCCTCTGCAAAGAACGGTCTCCCCAAATTTTATTTGTGAACAATGAATGTCTTTCCAATACACTTAGGGGGGCTAGAGGTATTTACGGGTGTCAAAATCAAACCAAAATAGTTTACTAAATCGAACTAAACCGTTTAAATCGAAATTATAAAAATATTTAACAAATGGTTCGGTTTTATTTTAAAATTAAAACCGTTTAATTGAACGATTTAACCGAAACCGGACCGTTTAAACCGAATTTCCCCGACGCCGAACGTCTCTTCTTCCGTCTCCCACTCTCCTCTTCGCTCCCCTTTTCAGAGAAACATTACATTACCATCGCGGCGTGTCAGCCCCGTCCTGTCGACGACAAGCACGCCCCGCGACTCTGGTAAGTTCCCGGTCTCACTCTCTATATATACTCCATCGTGCCCTCCGACGGTCCGACTCTCCCCTGTTCGGTTAAGCCCACACCCTCCGTGTGTGTGTGTCTGCAAACCCTAGTGTTAGAGCCAACCCTCACCCCGAATCGGAGGATTCAGAACACGAGTTGTTAAAAAATTCAGGACAATGGCTCACCAAAATTAGTAGAGGTTAATGCATGCTTTTAAAGAAATTATTCCAAATACTAGTTTTTATATAGGCCGCATTTTTTCAGAGAATCTAACCAAAATCTTTAATTAGAAGACGAATTATTCGGAATTTTACGCCATCTTAGTTATTCCTTAGTCCGAATTTGTCGACTCTATTCTAGCCAAGTTTCAGACCATATGAGAGTTCGTTTTCCAGTTCTATTCTGTATTGTATTTATCACGGTTTAGTTAGCATTTGAGTCTTCTGTTTCAGTTATATTTTTCCAAGTCTAGTGAGAGTTTGGGCTTTAGTTAAGATTTAAGTTTGTTGTTCTAGTCTCATTAGGAATTCAGAGTTGTAATTTTTCTAGTCAGTCGAAGAGAGTTTTATGCCATTTTACAGTGCTTTGTGGGTCATAGTAGTTGATATTTAAGTTGTAATAGGTTATAGTCATGTTAAGATGGAATATTTGTGGAGTGCCTCTTTATATAAGCATATGTACCGGTCCATTCATCTGTATGAGTTTATGCAAGAAGGTTTTCTGTTTTCTTTTAGCTTTGTGTGTGCCCTGCTTTGAAGATGGATTCCTGACTTTCTCCATCAGTCTATTTAGGATTTCAAATTTGTTTTCTGGGTTTTTTCGACAATCAAAGTCGGGTCTTTCAACAGGTTAATAATCTTTGTTTCGTCTTCAGTTCATTAATTTCCTGATTAGTACCATTGTTATTTTAATTATCTTCATGTCTAACTGGTCAGATGAAGTTCTGAAAATAGAACAACCCCAATTATCTGAATTCCTGATTATTCAGGCCAGTAAATCAGTTTCTGTTCATTTCAGGTTCAGAACCAGATTGGCCTCCTTGTTAAAGATTAGGTAATTCTGATCTGTTCCAGCATATAGAAGAGTTTTGATCACTCAACCACTTCCAATAGTTGGACTCTGGGATTTAATTTTAACCCTTTTACTGTCCAGGTTTGAGTTTTCAGTGTCCTAACAGTTTTCGGATTATTTTGTTGGACTTGTTTATTCAGATACATCAATAATTTACTGTGTTTTTCCCATTCACAACTTCTCTAACTCACAATTGATTTTTGAAACGCAAATGACTGCCTACTGATTATGCTTGTATCTGTATTGATTTGCATTTTATACATGTAATTCACAGGCATGCGATTGTGGAGTGGGATTATTTGGCTGCGTTGGGTAACATTCTCCGGAATTTCATTGATGTCCTGCTCACCAGGAGCAGCGGATTGTGAGCAGAATAGCGTTTGGCATGCTGGTCTTTTTTTTTTTTTTTTTGGCTCACAGAGAGCAGTTCCAGTTCAAAAAGTGTTTCAGTGAACACTTTTGGCAGAGCAAAAAAAGTTGTTTTTCACGTTCACGAATAGATTTGTAAAAACTCGATCTCCTCTTCTGTGAAAGCCTTCATTGACCCATATCACCATCTCCTCTTCTGCAAAACCCTAAAACCCCATCTTACCGTCTCTTCTTCTACGAAACTCTATTTCCCTATCTCTTTTTTATACTGTGCTTGATGGTGCTGCCAATGATGATGAACAGAAGTTCGTCTGGCATTGCTGCAAATCCTAATCCTCAGTTGAGCTGCTGTTGTTCCTCCTCTATAAAATTAGTACGGTGATTCTAACAAATCCAAAGATTCATTGCTTCGCAGTTCCCACCATAGGTCCAAAACCCTCTCTCTTTCTCTCTCTCCCAATAACTGCTTCTGATGAAACCAGAAAACCCCCTCCACCTTCTCTCCCAGAAATTGACCACCGGATGTCCGATCATCGACTGTGTCCTCTCTGGTGGCATTCCCTGCAACTCTATTACCGAACTCGTCGCCGAGAGTGGTTGTGGCAAAACCCAACTCTGTCTCCAACTCGTCCTCTCTGCCCAGCTCCCAATATCTCATGGAGGCCTCAGAGCCTCCTCTCTCTACATCCATTCTGAATTCCCCTTCCCCCTTCGCCGCCTCGAACAACTCTCCCTCTCCTTCCGCTCGTCTCACCCCCACCTCTTCCCCCCTCAAGATCCTTGTGATTTCATCTTTGTTCGTGCCGTCCAATCTGCTGAAGAATTACTTCTTTTATTAGACAGAATTGATGCTCTGCTCACAGACCCACCTTCAAAATTACCTGTGAAGGTGATTGTGATTGATTCGATTGCGGCACTCTTTCGTTCAGAATTTGAGAACACTCCGGCTGATCTCAAGCGCAGGTCATCTCTGTTTTTCAGGATTTCAGGGAAGTTGAAATCACAGGCGAAAAGGTATGGACTTGCTGTTGTAGTTACGAATCAGGTTGTTGATTTTATGGCATCTGATGGTGTTCATGGGCTGAGAGTTGGAAATATGAGGTGCTTTTATTCATCTGGAAGGCGGGTTTGCCCTGCTTTGGGGTTGGCCTGGGCAAACTGTGTAAATTCAAGGTTGTTCTTGTCAAGGAATGATGAGATTGTTGGTAAAGATTCAGGGTTGGAGGATGGAGGGGTTGGGGGTACAGGTGTTGTGAAGACTAGAAGGAAATTGCAGGTCGTTTTTGCACCCCATTTACCAGAAGCTGCTTGTGAGTTTGTGATTGTGAGAGAAGGGATTTTTGGAATGAACATGTAAAGATTCTTTAGTTTTCTGTTGTCTATTTTTGTTTTTGTATTTTAAGGGAGGTCTGAGACTTGGTTTTTTGAATGTATCCTTTTTTATGCCTACCAAAAGAATTTTGAATTTAGTTCTTTCTCTGTGTTTTCCCCCCACAATAGTGCTGTAGCTTTTCTGTTTACAAAATTTAGTGAATGGGAACAAATTCAACAGAAGTTGTTAACCCTGGAATTCGATTTTCATTCTACAAATTATTTATACCTCAGAGGATTTGGAATCTTTGCATCTGATATGATTTATTGATATGGGAGATGGGTAAATGAAAAAACTGAGGGATCCACTAATGGACTTGTAAAAACCATAACTGTCACATGTTGGCCTAGTTTAGGTTTCAGTAGGAGTTGGTGATTCACAAATGGACTGGTAAAAACCATTGACTGTCACATGTTGGCCTAGTTTAGACTTCAGTAGGAGTTGGTGATTCAGAAAACCCAAAAGTGAGAGTATTTCAAACCATTGTGGTTTGGCTATTGGATCTCATCAAGAGCATGGACTTCCACAAGGTTAGCCAAGTGGTTCTAAAAGAGTGGATCACAGAACAGATGATGAATTCACAAAATTTGAAGATGTTTTTCAATCTTTAAAGGTTAGTTTGGATACTCACCGAAATTTGTGGGTTTGGTCCAAAATGTCACCCACCTGATATGTTTGTCTATTACCAAACCCTGGGAATGAGGAAATCCTTATATTTTGAAAATCCCTTAACAGTATCACTTTTATCTGTCCCATGTTTTGAGTTAAGCAAACTACCTACCCTCTTCAGACTTCAGAGCACATGGATATAGATATGCAATTCTACAAGATGTTTTGAGGACAAAATGAAATTAATAATTTGTAGCTGTGATCAAGGGATGTATGAATGAGCTCCATGAGAAGGGTACTGTTTGCCTTGCGCATTCGACTTGCCTGCATACTGATAAGAAGATTTTCTTATTAACTGAAGTTTTCAGCAATATTATGGCCATCTTTTCATATTTCAAAGTGATTATTCTGTTAATGCAAGCATATCATAGTCTACAATGAACATAAATTGTTGTTAAGATGCCTTGGTATTTAGAGATATTATCATGCATTAGTCTCTTCAATTAGAAAACAGGTTAGAAATATCTAAATCCAACTTTGTTTGTCTTTATCTTCTTCTTTTTTCTGTGTAGCCCTAAGATCTGTCTATCCTAATCTAAGGAATAAAGATGCATTTTTGTAATATTAAATCAAAATAACCAATTGTTTATATTGAATATAACTTATGATAGTTAATCAAGTAACCAATTATGTATAATGGCCATATGGGTATGTCCATGAAATAGGAAATCTCAAACAAGCAAAAATGAAGCGCTTCAAACGTAAGTCTAAATTGACAAAAAATTACGAAAAATGACATTATGACATTCTTAATTTTAGGAACAGACACCTTTTAGCTCGTTCCTTTTCTTGTTTGGAGCTGGAACTTGGCCAGTGGATAGGTATCGAGTCCTTTATAACATGAACCCTCTCTTTATGTCCACCACTTAACAAGAAATTATGACTTGATGCCTAGCTAAATGTAATATGATTACCTAAAAGTTGGTTAACCTTTTGGGTGTTGCCGTATGGTTTGTGTGTTTAACATTATAAAAAAAATGAATTTAAAATATATATATGATATTATTTTCCTAGAAAAATAATAATGGTATTTCTTATTAAAAAAGGGTCTTACTAGGCATCATTATGCCTAGTGAAGTATAACGCTTCATTATTTGTCATTTTGTAGTACTTGAGTTGGTCCATATGATAGAAGACGTGTCAAACATCTCATTGGTAACTACCCTAATAGTGTTACATGGTTTGACGACGAACAATTGGTGGTAGGGTACGAAGATTCTTCTATCAAAATTTTGGATCTTAAGACCTTACAAGTAATAATTATTTTTAATGTGAAACTGAAATATTCCTTGGTATCTGATGTGCAACTTAGGTTAAGAAATATATTATGGTACCCCGTCTAGCTAAGCATTTGCTTTCCATTTCTTCCACCTTGTAACTTAGCTAAAGGTTACAAAAAGAAGAGAATTCTCTTTGCTAGAGAAAAATCAAATAAACTAACTTCAGGCGGTTTCGACAATATGATATGATATTCCACCATTATGGTAAGCATGATTATGCACACCGAAGTAGCCATGTCATAAAAGTACACATGAGAATTGAGGTCTTGCTATCAAAAGGGTTGTCGCGCAGCGGCTCTAATACTTATTGAGACTCCACGCTAAAGCAAAGATCTCACGTTGGATGTGAATAGCCTAATATGAAAATTTATAATGACTTTGACACCTTTTATTTAAAAGCTAGGCTGGTTTTTAAGGGTGAGTTCTACCTGAGTCCAATCAATTGGTATTAGAGCTAGAATGCGACAACTCTGGTACACCTCCAATAATGGAAACAATTTGTTTGGGAAGATCTTAGTTCCCACTTGTGCTTCTACGTAGAAGGGAAGATTGTGTTGGAATGTTTATTTGTTTATAAAATTAAAGATTCAAATATTTTATAGAAGTATGTTAGTGGGTTTGTCTTTTCCTAAGAGGCATCAATAGATATCTAAATGATCAATACGTGTGACTATTAAAAGATTTGTTTAAATGGTCAACAAACAAGCATTTTGGAAAAAAACATGATTTTTTGGCATGTCTTTTAGAGACATTTCTTGGTGGTACATCTTCCTCTCTTATATATAGAGAGAGGAGGGTTTACCAATTTCTCTAACAATTTAGAGATAATTCCTACATTTTTTTTTTCTCTTGGCTTTCTCTACATTTTGGTTTTATACACCCCACCGGATTGAAAGAATCTGAAAGAAATTATAACTTTGAAAAACCGTTGAGAGATTACAACATGCAGTGTGCCTTGCATTGCTAGAATATTTGCTAATTGAACATTAGTAACGTCGTACCTACTACCAATTGAAACAAAAATAAAAACTATCATTATGATTTAATCTAGTCTAACCTAAACTACCTATGCTCTTATTAGAAATGGAAGGTCTATTTGTTTGCAGTACAATCGTTCTTGGAGTTAAGGTATTTGTCACCGCCAACTTTGATACCGATACCAATAAGTATTGTCGATGTCAAGACAAATGCTCTCTTAATTCTAACTCGTTCGTCCCTACAAGAAATATTGATTTTAAAGCCGTTGCAAACTGCACCCAAAAAAACCAAAAAGGATCGGTTGCAAATTAAACCAATTAATAAGCATCAGCTCAGTCATGAGAAGAATTGAGAGGGTTATATGTTAAAGGTATTGCGGGCGGGCCTTGATGTAACGATAAAGGTTGTTTCATTATGATCAAGTAGTCACAGACTTACGGGTTTGAGTTTAACAGTCTTTCTGCGAAAGTAAAGGTAAAGTTGAATACATTATGACCCTTCCCAGACCCCACAGTGGTGGGAGCAAGTGCATTGGGTAGGCCCTTTGTTTTTTAGATGTGAAAGATATTATGATAGACAACATTGCCTGTTAGTTTTTATTCCTTAATAAATCATTATGAATGTTACAGGAAAAAGAAAAGGTCTACGCCAATTAGGTTTGCCATTCCATAGAGACAACTGAAAGAGAGACGTAGAAAGAAGCAGAGACGACATACCCAAACACACAAAAAGGATGAAAGAGGATCTTACCCTTCCAACAGATCTTCCTTATACATTGAATCAAGAAATCATTTTCAGAGAAAACAAACACAAACAATTGAACAAAGTACAACAAATTAAATGAGTCAAACCACAGGAAAAGAAGCTTTCAAAGCCACTTTTCATTAATTCCACTTAAGAATAAATAATAGATAAGTTAATCTTAATAAATTTTTTTTAAACATTTTTGGATTCGTTTACATCCAAAAGTTCATTATTAATTTCTACTTCCCATAGCCCCAAAAGTCCATCTCTCCACGGAGTGAAAGCTGATTAATTTGGTGTACTGATGTAGAATTTGCATCTCCAAATCTCACTCCTTTGGAGGAATCCTCTTGACCAAGATGGGAATTTACTAGCATAGCCCAGTCATTAAGGCCTTCTTCTCTTCCTCCTACCAAATGCTGTTGAGCTGATTCACATGTCCCTACCTCTAATCCTGCTTCACAAGCTTGATGAGGTTGAAAATGTATTTGTCCGGCGAGGCTCTCGCTGCCGCCACCGCCGCCACTGTCACAGTCTCTCTGGATTGACAAGAGGTTCTTGAGCATGGATGGGTTGGTGGTTGTATCTGAAGGAAGAGTGGACAAGTCATGAAGAAGGGCTTGAGGTTGTAAATTGGAGTAAGGAAGTGCTGGGATGTGGGAGTAGTGTAGGGCAAGGTCAGGCTTGTAGAGGTCGAAGCCTGGTTGGTTGCTGCCATGAGTATGTTGACGGCGGAGGTACTCAGTGTCTCTGAGAGTGAGGGTCCGAGGCTGGTTATGGTTGGAGCTCAATGTGTTATTGAGTTGGTGATGATCTGAGTTGATTCTACTGCCACCACCTTCATTGTTTCCAACTTTGAATAAGTTCTTCTTCTTGAAAACTCGGCAAACTACCCAGCCATCCTCCTATAATATGAACCAAAGAGAAAGGAACTGTCGGTGTTATTTTGCATTAAAGTTCTACTTGAGAGAAAGAGAGATGAAGAAGTAGCAATTCATGCATGGGTAAACAAGAAGGTTTAGTATGGTAGAAGCTCAAGATTAAAGAGATTGTTGGATACCCTATGGACCTTTATCCCCAAAGGTTTGTTGACCGGTACGGTTGTGTGGTTCCTCTCATAGGGGGGGCTGAAATGACCATTTCACCCCCTGATCGAACACACTGCCCGGGTGGGATCCACCCCACCTTTTATTAGAGACACTAGGGAACCGTACCGGGCAGGAGAACCGCAGGTGATAAAAATTCGATACCCTATACCTCCACTTCATCAATATTACTGTATCAACTACAGCTTACTCGCAGCTAAGATATTAGATATTGCCAACAAGCACACACACACACATACATATCTACGTAATTTTCATCTATTCATCATCTTTTCTCACTAGGTTTTATGCTCACTAGGATTTTGCATAAAATCTAATTTTAATGTTTTTGTAAAAGTTTAGGGTTAGATTAGTATTTTGGAACATTGAATCTTTAATGGATAATACTTTTGAATTGATAGAATATTGGATTTGTAACGAGTTAAAGTTTTGATTTGATAGATGTTATCAGGAGAAGAAGAATTAGCATAACATGTATTCAAGAGACTAGAGGAGTTGGATGACTTTAAACTTTGGTTGTGAGACTTGATAGATGTTATTAGGAGAAGAAGGAGTAACATAGCATGTATTCAAGAGATCGACTAGAAGAGTTGGATGACTTTAAACTTTGGTTGTGAGACTCGATAGATGTTATTAGGAGAAGAAGGATTAACATAGCATGTATTCAACAGACTAGAAGAGTTGGACGACTTTAAACTTTGGTTCCGACTCTCTCTCTCTCTCTCACCGGAGGATAAATGTAGGAACTACAAATTAATGGATACCCTACCCATGCATGTTGGAATTTTTATCCTCTCAATTTGCTTGCCTGTATTTGACGTTAAGTACATCTAATAGAGGGAGGTGGACCCCATCTCGGGCAATGTGTTCGGGCAAGGGGTAGAATAATCATTTCTGCCTCTACCCCTTGCCCGAACACATTGCCCGAGATGGGGTCCACCTCCCTCTATTAGATGTACTTGACGTCAAGTACGGGCATGCAAATTGAGAGGACAAAGATCGATCCTGCATGTTGCCATGTTGGTGGTGAGAAGTAGTAACTTACAAAACATCTTTTCAATCAATGACTGATTGGGTTGATCCTTAATTTGGTCTAAAGCAGATCTTCTCTGCTGGGTTTCACATGTACTAGGACTTGGACCACTAAATCAAGATCCTTAATTCCATAGCTTCCTTCTTACTTATCCTCAGTATCTTCAATTTATTGTGGTTTGACTAGCTTCACATGCACACATACGTACAAGATTACTAAAGAACCCACCAGTCAAACTCATCAGTTCTCATCAGATGTATAGGCTTGCATGGCCACGTACATCAGATGCCATACACTTGGCACACATGTATTAGACCTAATTATGGGTAGCAAGATGACCACATAATCACATTATTCAATTAATGGCAGAAGTAATTACTAGATTAGTGGTATAGTACTCTTACACTGGAGTTGCCTTGAGGATCATCACTATCTTCAAGCCTGTACTCATGCATGATCCAATCAGTCTTTTGCCCATGGGGAGCTCTCCCTCTGTAGAAAACTAGGGTTTTTCGCATTCCAATCTTCTTGTAGCTGTTCCTGATGCATTTATCTCTTCCAGTTGCCTTCCAAAACCCGGCATTCGTTGCCCTGTTCGTCCTTGAACCAGTTGGGTACTTCCTGTCCTTGTGACTAAAGAAGTACCACTCATTCTGTGGAGTAGATCCTATCCTGCACCTCTCTATATATAGAGGACAAAAAACATTACAAACACATTAATTAATTAATTAATTAATTAATTAGAATGTATTTGTAAATTCCATTAACTGAAACTTTAACATACTCGTATATATTCATAATTTAATTTAGGGAAAAAGTTCTCTATCCGGGAGTGTGGCCCATGCCAGCACTCCCATGAGTCTATCTCTCTCCTCTTCATGTGAAAAGACACCTCTACCTCCTTGTTTTAAGGAAGAGAGAGATAGACACATGGAAGTGCTGGCATAGGCCACTCTCCCGTACAGAAAACTGTTTCCCTTTAATTTAATGTCTTCATGGAATTTCATTGTAATGTCACCTCAAAATCTTCCATTTGTGTGTGTGTGGGGGGGGGGGGGAGATCGAGGGAGAGAGAGAGAGCGAGATGAATTTTGGAGTACATCTACGGCTAGTTGAGATAATAAATCAATGGACTCTAGGAGGATTAATGAGCATACACGGGCAGCTATAACGATGCATGTTAATACATGGGAAGATATTTGATTGAATTAGGTTCTAAAATTTGAAATGTGGCTAATCCAAACATAGATCCATGAAAAAGCACCAAATAGTGGGTGGTTGAGATGCACGTATCTTATCAGGCCTAAATGATATTATCCCCCCCCCCAAACCTCTTTTTCGGGGTGAATTATGAAAAAACACCCCAAACCCACTCCGGTGCCACATGAGAGGAGGGACACGTCCCTTTAAGGGACTTGGCTCCTGTCCAGCACTCTGCCCGGGCTGCACGTGCAGCGCCAGACACTGTGAGGCATGAAAAGACCGCCTCACCCCTGCCCTGGACAAGATCCTTTTGGCCCTTTAAGACCTCTTGATACTATCCCATTTAAGTTGAAAACATAAGTGAATTATAGCCATAACCAATTCATTTGCAATTAGTTTCAGATTAAACTACTGCAACCAAAACATTTAGAAGGGCACAGAGAAGAGAAGAGAAGAGAAGTTTCAGTACTACTTCTTAAACTGCAAAGTTTAAGAAGAGAAGCAGAAAGAGAAAGAGAGAGACTGAGACTTCACAAGCAATTCAAACACAACAGAAACACAAAACTATATATCCGGCCATTTATACAAAGAACTAAAGTTTCAACACTAATTACTTTAAATTCTCTTTGACAAAACCCTTTTAAGAACCCTAGAATTGAAACACAAACTCAATAGAGCAAAGGGTAGGTACTCTCTACCCAACATGGCAGAAATTCACATTACCTTGCAAGTCCCATGGCTCCATCTTATTCAAATCCACCTCTCTAATAACCTCCAAATCAAACTTCTGAAAAGATATCTTCTTCTTAAGATAGTAATGAAGAAGCTCCTCATCTGTAGGATGAAACCGGAACCCCGGTGGAACTCCGCCGTTCGAAGACGCCATCTTCGGGCCTCGATCGATGATCAAAACAACTTAGTATAGCTAATTACAATCCCCTAAGCTATATGTTCTTCCCTTTAAACCAGCTCATCAACCTTGAAGAACTTAAAACAAGCTCGATAGCTAGCTTTTCTACGTAGGGGTTGTCACAAACTTATATATTTATATATCAAGTGTATCACCGAAGGATGTGATGTCAAAAGTTGACGCCGGTGACGTCGCCGGCGGATCGGCAAAAGATATCGTAGAAAGCAATTCAAAGGAATGAGACTCAGAAATGAAAATATAATTTTGTGATTTTTGATTGGTTTAATTTGGATTATTTAAAATAATAAACGATCCCGAGAAAATAAAAATTAGTATAGTTATGAGGAATTTGATTGTTTTCAAAGCAAGGCTTGGAAAAAGCTGCGAGTACCTTATTGGGATTTTCGCTTCTTGTTGGAAGGCCGAAATAATTTCAATAAAATAGATAATATGAGTTAATTAAATATAGAAAAAAACTGGTCTTTTTCTGTAATAATATGAACAGTTGGAGACGCAGCCGCCATAGCTTGAGCTTGGCCATGTGGGGACGACTTTTAGAGGGTATCAGATTTAATTCACTTGATTGAGATATACGCTTTCCTTGATTTCTGATTGGTTTCTCACCTTTGCTTTGTTGGTTCATGGATGCATGGAAAAATAAGGTAATGTGAAAGAGTTAGTACTAGTTGGTACCATCTGTCTCATGCAAGGACCACCATGTAATTAAGGCTGATCTCTAAAGAAAATTGTGACACGTGTCTTGTATATGGAGGATCAAGATTTGCCAGTTGATGGGTCCCAGCAAGACATATTCCTTAGGTCAAAAGTCAGCATGGTCAGTGGAAGTTTAATCATATGATCTTTGCCGACTTTTCAGTTCAAGTGCTAATAGCTAATCTCTCCGAGTCTCTGTGGGCTTTCTTTTTTATGCATTATCTACTTTTCTAAGGGGACTTTCACTCAGGCTCAGCTTGGAGAAGTTGCTGATGAAGTTTGATCTCAATCTTGAAAATGTTGCGGTGATTTTTTGGCAGGTCAGTTTCATCTTTGAAATACGTTAGAATGGTCAAAAAGTATATATTATGTTGGTTCAGATTTGAACCAGACTAGGTGGGGCTCTAGGGACAATTTTGTATTTTTTGAGTTAAGATTTTCTTATATATAGTAGTTATCTCTTTGAGAGATGTGTAAATGAGAGTTTGTATTTTGCTTTACAGAAATAGTGGATTAATTCTAACACTTGGTGTGGATGTAGCCTTCCTTCTTGGAGTTGAACTACATAAATCTTGTCTTGTGAGTGTGTGATTTTTTTTTTCTTTTGCATTTCTTCTGTAAAATCACTATTCTGCTGTGTTGTTCTTCTAACAAAAGACCATCATCATTCATGGGCATGGAAGAGCATTTTTAGAGGACATCAACTATTACGGAAAGATTTGATATCGACGATGGGAAATTGCAAATCTATTTAGATACACAATGATAATTGAATCCCTCTCCATAATGGTTAAGGATTGAGTTCACTCCTCTTGACCCCTAGATGCCACTTTGGTCTCTAATCTTAACTATCCTGCTGGCACTTAGAATGTTGTTTTATTGAGAAGATCCTTCTTTCTTAGATGGATTCAATCCTGATGGGGTTCCCATCACAAGGGTGTTTTCTTTGTTAGATCAGGCTCATTGACCTGAAGCCTCCCTTACTCCCTCCAAAGGGTGTAAGTGTTCTTGTGAAAATCTTTTATCAATGCCATTGGTGAACATGTTAACCTCAAGCAAAGGAAGATTGTGTAGTTTGAGCTATGCCCATGTTGTGGATGCTATTGAAACCATGTTGATCCAATTCGAATCAGAGACGATGGAGGCCGATCCCATTTAAGTATAGTTTCGGGTTTTTAAAGTTTACATGCAGCATTATTTGACTTGTGATCAGATCCAATCTTCATTATTGTTGCTCTAACAAGTAACAACCACTAGCTAGATTTATTGCTCGGTTCACATCTAGGAAAGGCTTCCTGCATAGTCCACCTTGTTGTGGCAGTTCTTCACCTTAAATAGATAAGGTGTGATCTAAACTATGAAAAAGTTTTTTTTTTTTTTTTTTGGTCTATCCTACTCAAGGGCCCATAGGCCAACTACAAGCTAAGGGGAAGGCTAAGAGAAGCCCACAATCTACAACTAAGAGGGGGGGGGGAGAAAGGTGCCTTTTTTTGGTACAAATGTAATCCAGGAGAGTCGAACGCTTTACCTCCTAGGGGGCATGCACCACCTTGCAATGCCTCCAGCCAACCGAACTAGCAGTTGTTTGCTATGAACAAATCTCACGTCAAACCCTATAGTTAAACAGTGATTTTGATAACAAAATCCAACAACAACTTAAAGAGAATCGTATCTATCTTTTCTCTCCCCCCTCCCCCACCCCCCTCTTTTTATGGGATTTTCCCAATGCCTAGGATCCCGCAGAAAGTGCTCTTATAGGCTGTTGAGCAAACAATTAGATCATTTTCTCATTTCCCTGAGGTTTGCAAAACCCTCAATTCCATTTTTATGTGTTGACATTTTTCGAATGTAGATTTGTTACAATTTAAGGGTGTCAAAGGTTCGGTTTGGTTTTTGTTTTGGCTCAATCCTCTCCAATTCCTAAAGCTTTACAGCAGTACTAAGTGGAGATGTCGACACTTGGCAGCTCGGACATCCAACGGTTTGAGCTCAACATAAGTCAATGAACTTAGACCATTGAATGTCTGAGCTGCCACATAGCAACATCCCCGGCCACTTAGCACTACCGCACTGCACAGCTTTAAGGAATTTGAGAGGATTATTTTCCAGCTCATGCTACAATTTATACAAATTCAAACAGAATACTTTTACAAACCAAAACCAATCGGTTGGATTCAGTTTTGTGTGTTCAGTTTAATTCTTTTTTTTTATAATAAAAACAGAGTACAAGAGCAAAGCCTGAAGGCAAGGCAATACGGGGACCCCTATGGTACATGGTTTCATTTGGTTTAATTCGATCTGGAGCCACAGTTTGATTCGTTTAATTCACTTCAGTTCAAGCCAACAATTTTACCCCTAAAATCAAAACCAAATTAACTTCCAATTTCCAAAATTAAGAACAAATTATTTTTTTATCGGTTTGATTCTATTTTAACGAACAACTGTAGACACTTCAGTTTTTTTTTTGTTAACTTGAAGGATCCTTGAGACAATGATGAATTAAGACTGACATTGCTCTCAAAGATCACATGGCATAAAATAACTGGATCATCCCTAGTGTAAATTGGGTAAATTGGGTACTTTTTTTTTTGGGTGCAATTTAAGGGCCCACCGGCCATCAACCTCAACAGGACCCCACAGGGAGGCAATGAGGGGATCCACAAGGGGTCAAATATGGTACCCACAGGCTCCATTTCTTGGAAAGCAATTAAATGTGGACTAGGTGTCGCTAAGGAGACTTGAACCACCGATCAAGCGCCTAACACAGTTCTTTCAAGAGAGTAACGAACCACCAGGACAAGCCCTGGATCGACACGCGATGTCATTTGGCTATTATTTTATGTGAACTAATGTTTTGTGGGTCTCCTAACTCATTTTGAATATAGTTTTAATTGTTTTCCTAATCGAATTTGCATATGATTTGCATTATCACATAATACTTGGAAAGACTTTCTCCACGATATATGACTCACAAAAATCAGACCCTTGAATTGAATGATATCAGTGTCTGAAGTTTAGAACAAAATCCTATTTCTGGGTTATCTTTGCCACATGGCAAGTAGCCTCGCGGGTCCCGACACACCCCTCCCGCACCCCCCCCCCAAAAAAAAAATAAAAATCTATAAGTCGTAAGCCCCAAAAATTGGAAAATCATGGTTCAAAAACCAAAAATAAATAAAAAATAATATTTTGTAAGCTTCTAATTAGTATATCAAATATTAATATTTACTTAGTTAGACAATAGTTGATCCTACAATTTTTGTCGTTGTTTTGTTTCAGTATTTTTCAAATCTAAACGTATAAAATCTGCACCTTCTGCCCTTTTATTTCCCTCTATTTGTTTTTACCATTTTCAAAATGTTTAACTGTATCTTTGCCTGACCCATTCGACTTCTGAGCCATTTTGAACATGCCATATTGTACCAACACTTTTTTGTCAATCCCGTCTTAGCCATCTTAAAAATTCTGATTTTTGACTCTTATTGATTTTATCATATGGTAAATGTTTGGGAATGCAAGCGTATAAAGAAGCACCCTCCCACACCCTAAGGGTATATGAGTTACATTTACATTTCAAACAAATTGGATAAACAACTAACTAGTTAAGGGATGAGGTAATTAGGGTCTCAAAACCTAAGCTGAACCGGTCCGAACCAGATCGAGCTTTTATTTATTTGGTTTTGGCTCGGTTTGAACTAAACCCGATGGACCCCCAATTATCTCATCCGATAAGACCAAACCTTGAACCGAACCAACACCCGAACCCTGCCTAATCCCTAACAAAAAGCAGTCCATACACTGGTTTTCAAACTGAATCGAACTGTGTTGAACCTGATAACTCAAACCGAAACTGACTCAAGCCAAAACTGAAACCGAATCGAACCCCCCGATTGACACCCCTCGATGAGGCCATCTTAACACGGTGATTTGGCATTAACAAACTCACAAATGTGACATCCAATGGCATGCCGGGATATCATGCTGCCTTCAAAGCACCGGATTGGTATCTGCTTCTAAGCTATACCTCCATGATTACATACTTTCCTGTGCCAATGAAAGGTGGCCCCTCGTTTTGAGCCCTTTCTCTTATTAGTATCACACTTTCAAGGGAAAATCTTTTTTTGGTGAGACAAGGGAAAATCTACTAGCTTATAATAGTAAGTAACAAATTAGGAACAGTGTTGATTTCACCATTTATAATTATAACAAATTACTTTTATTCCTTTTATCTACTTATTTTTTAATTCAGTTCGGGGACAGTTTTCATACACGGTTGTGTTAATCGTGCATGTGAGAGGGTGGGAGTTTCGAGGAATTAAATATGGGTGGGGCGTTTATGACTTTTCCAACTCTTTGTAAGAGGAGACACAATTGAGCATGCTTGCACAGCCGTGTATGAAATCTTTGACCATAAAATTTTACATACAATTATCACGGTTTGAGAAATCGGAATCGAATCAGCTTGGATAATTCTTGAAACTTTCATTTGAATTACTTAGATTTGTTTTTAATATTTAATTATTATTATTTTTAACTTTAATCAGTAAGTAACAAAAAATTCAATGAAACATATCCCTTAGCAAGATCTTCAAATCAATTGAACAAAAAACTATAAAAATCATAGATTTCGCCAATTCTAATTCAATTCAAATCGAAATTGATGGATGCCAATCCCACGTTTTATTTTGGGTTCTTAAACCTTGACTATTACAAATAAGGGGGACTCCTTTCTACCAACAACCAAAAAACAAACCAAATAAGGGGGACATATGTATGTGTTTCCATGCCATATATACAACTAAATTTCTTCTTTTTGGCTGCTTTTGCTCAGATGGAGATGTCAGCTTTAGGTTTGATCGTAAGACATTGGAGGTCAGGTGTTCGACTCTTCAAGTTCCCACTCTCTTCCCAAAAAAAATCTTCATTTTGACAATTAATAATCTATGCTCACTGTTCTACCAAACATTACTTGAAAGAAATAGCCCATACATGTTTAGATTATTTTATGTCATATATCGATGCGAGGTCTATAAAATCAACCAATATGAAAAAATGGTATGTGACTAAATCCATTGTATAGTACTCTTTCCTTTTCACAATGATTTTAAAAGATCCATTTGTTGAAAAACTAAACACAACAAAGGTTGGTGATGATTTTTTTTAATCCAAAAAAATATTAGTTAAAAAAAGGAAGAAAAAACGCTACTTGGTTGTGTGCGGCACGTGACTCTTGGGCCTAAACACAAGGCCATTCAAAATGACCACCACACTCCATGAAAAAATGGAAATCCCCGAGGGCATGCCAAACATTTTGTGTGGCTCTGTGTCTGGTGCAAGGGCCACGCGTCGAACTCTAATGGGTAGCAGTCTCTTTCAGAAAAAAAACTAATTGTTTTGAACTAAAATTTGATAAGTGAGGGTTTGAGTGGAAAATTGTATCCTCCAGTTCCCCAGTGCCTTTCATAGGGGGGAGGTGGACATTACCCGGGCAGAGTGTTCAGCCAGGGGTAGGGCGGTCATTGTGCCCCATTGCTTTGGGCACTGGGAAACAGGGCTGGGCTGGGTACTCGACGAGATAAAAATCCAGGTTTGGGCTCCTTATCACGTTGGCCCAACATCTTTATTAAAAAAAAATGGCGGATTGCTATAGCTCCTAGGTTAGCTAATAAAGCTAGAATGGATTAGCGAAGGAAACTGTGTGAACTTCAATACTGCACATCTTTTCGTTAAAACGAAAAATATTGGACAATGAGGATGCAGGATCTGAATAAAAAAACCCAGAAAATATATAAATCAAAGAAGAGTCCAAGCTTGGATTTCTTTCTATGGTAATTCGAGAGACACCGAATAGAAACCTGTTAAGCAATTTTCATTTATTGATCTATCCAATGTCTCGCAAGCCGCAATAGGTATGTTTTTTTATTAAAGTAATACACCTTTTACGAATTACGATTTGTTTCACTTTTGTCTTTTGAGGGTTTTTCATCGTTCCTGGCCGTTCCAGTTTCCACCTTCTGCTGGAGTTCCAGTGACCTCCAACTACATCGATCAGAGAAATATTGACGACGCTACTCTATCAGCTGTTCTTCGCAGTCATTAAGAGGGGAAAGGTAGGGTTTTACTTCTTCCGTATTTCGTTACTTAGTAATCTACAGTTCACAATCCTCGTAGGTTACTCTCATGCGCTCTCCTTTTATCTTTTCTGTTCGATTTCTTATTGGTTTGATGTTTAGATTAGGTTTTCGCGATTAGATTCTATGTTACTCAAGATTTCTGGTGTTTCTAATGGTAATGTGTTGCAACGGAGTAGGAGCGTAGGGTTATTGATCATTGTCTATTTTTTTTGATTTGGTTACTTAAACTTGCGCATTTAATTTATGCTCTGTTAACTATCCTCGCCTTTTCCCCCCTATTTGGGTGGGCTTCTGCTCTGGTAGGGTTTTCTTTTGGTTCTTACGGTATTGTGCCCGCGATTGTTTGTTCAATTGATCACAGTTTTGGTAAATGTTGTTTGAAACGAAAGAAGAAAAAAAAAAAAAGGGAAAGAAAACATGCCAGATCGCCAGTACGTCTTTTACCCCCCTCCCCCACCCAAAAAAAAAAAAAAAAAAAAAAAAAAAAGAACTTTTGCTCAATTATGACCTCCTGTGTAAATTGTGAGACTTGAGACTGATCTCCCGTGTGCATGTTGAGCTATTATGCATCGTCTCTTTTCACATTACTGCATTATTTTTCCTTTGGAATTTGAAGAAGCCGAGGAAAAGAAGGCTGAGAAAGTTTTTGTTTCCCTTTTATGTATTTGGAGAAAGTTTTCCTTCACCACACCATCCTAGGGTTCACAAACCCCTATAGGGTTAGAGTTTGTTCCCCAAAATATCCTCCGGATACCCTCCGGCCCCACAGTGAATAGGAAAGGAAAACTTGGTCCTATGTATTTTATTTATAATGAATCAATAACTCTTTCAATGGTTTTTAGTCTCAAAATATACTCTGTAAATTTTTTGGTCTAATAGTAATTTTCCTTTCAGGTTTGGTGATAAAGCCACACACTGCATTCTCTTTACCCGGACACAGGTCGTTCCCATTTTAGTCATTAAAAATGGCAAATATAACTATGAACAGTATATTGGAAAAGGTAATCCTTGCACCAATTATGGTCATGTGTAAAATATTGAAGAATCTCTCTCTCTCTCTCTCTTCCCCCCTTATTGTCAAGTTATTGTAATATCACTAAAAGGGATGGGGTTATTATGGGTTTGTTTTAAGCTCCTCAAGTATATTTGCAGATGACGGGTAAGGATAAAGATTACAGATACATGGCAACTTCTGATTTACTGAATGAGTTGAGCAAAGATGGATTTAAAGCTGACACGGACATGGAGATAAAACTGACAAATATCGTCTTACAGCAGCTTGATGATGCAGCTGGCGATGTTTCTGCATTGGCTGTGAAATGGTTTGGGGATTCCCTCTCCCCACCTCTTTCTTTTACTGATTTTTGATCAGTGGATGCTATTACACTTTTTTTTGTGGGGATAGGAAATCTGTTTTGATTCTTATATGTGCTCATATTTACTCTGCAATTATTTTCTTCATCACATGTTTGTTGTTATTGTTTAATAATAGTTTTACACTCTTTACTCAGATCTTTTTCCTCTCATTTTTTAGTTGAGTGTTTCAACCTGATATTTCAATGACCCACAAACCATTTTTACTTAGCTGCTGCTTATGTTGCTATGGTGTACTTATACTCCAAGGGGATGTTTTTCCTTTTTGGAACTTTTGCCCTTTGTGCTTTGATCCGATCCGTTGGACTCAGAAACCTATAGCCAATGAATTGCTTATTATCTTCATCTAATAGCTATTGTTGATGTGGTACTCATATTGTTGGTAGATGGTGCTTTCCCTTTCTACCATTCTATCAGTTTTGGTGGTGATTAACTTAGTCATTATGATGAGTACCGATCTTTGCCTTCTTAACTCCCTTGGTTAGATTTTTCATGCCAGTGTCCAACACCTATTTGCTTGAAATCAATGTTTTGGTTGTTTAAACGAGCATTTGTTATATATTTGAGTATTTTGTTATTTCTGGATTGTGTGTAGTGGCTGTTGTTTGTTTTGACATCATCTGTGGTCCTGGTTGTGGTTTCCATGCTCAGTCTGCTTAGTGTTTCAAATGCCAAAAATCACAATGTGGTAAATTTAAACAAAATTGCAGAAATCTATTGAGAACCTGGAACCTTGACGCACTATTTAACGGTTGGGGATGGATGATAGAGCATTTTTTAGCTATGGTTCTGTCATTGTTTATTGTCTTCAACTATCTTTGCTTGTATGTGGCATTTGTTTGCCTCAACACGACCTTTTGAAAGCAAGATGCAGCCACGTGGCTTTGCACTGTCGAGCACTCTACATGTTTCGATTTCCATGAATGGAAAAGTTGTCATATTTTCAAGAAATTTCAGCTGCATGTTTGTCTCATTTGAATCTTTGCACAGGTGTGGGGTGATTTTAGCTGGTGGTTTTTTGTCCATTTGAAGTCTTTATTTTACTGCAAGATGCTATTTAATTCTTTGCTTGTTCATGCGTGTCTATGCAGTTTGGCGCCTCTTGTGAAGAAGGTTGCCGAGCCAAGGGTTAGAGAAATGACTGAAAGGCTATGTGTTAAATTGCTAAATGGAAAGGACCAGCATCGCGACAGTGCAAATATAGCCCTGAAGACAATAGTATCAGAAGTCACTACCCCGACTGTTGCACAATGTGTTTTGGTGTGTCTTACTCCACAATTAGTGAAAGGAATAACTGTCTCTGTAAGTTCTGATTCAGCTCTTTCCTCGTCCCTTTGTTTTGAATTTGACAAGCTAAGTAGAATCTCTCATAGTATATTTTGGGATTTCTGGTATTTACTTCCTTGCACTTGCATGTTGCCTGGTCAAGAAAGCTAAATGTAACTACGCAAGAAAGTATATTGCTTTGTTGTCCAACTTGAAAGAGAAACTATAGGAAAGAAATATGGAGAAAGGGATCTTAATGATGGGAGAGTGTGTCAAGAAAAAGAAAAGCGATAGGAGAGAGAGGACTACAAATCACAAGTGAGAGAGAATAAAAGAAATAGGAGAGAGTAATATCATTGGGGAGGAGAGTGAGGAAGATAGTAGCCAGCTCGTGGGAAGAAAACAAGAGGGAGAGAGAGAGAATGAGAGCCACACTAGGCAATAACCAAACCAAATAAAGTCATTCCATTCTAAATCGTGGAAGGGGTGGGTGGGTGGGTTGGTTACATTGCTATATGTAAAACAGAAATAAAATCTCCTTAATTGATTCCACTAATGACTCTGAACGTTTCTAAATTGACTTAAACACTTAACTTAAAAGGACCCTTCTAGATTAAACTAACTTGACTACTTAACAGCACATGGACCTGCACAATCTTATCTATATACTCAATCCCTTGTATCTCCTTACTTCCCCAACTTTTGGGCTTATAAAAGAGGTCCATTATAAATAAATAAATAAATTAATAAAACTCAAAAACAACAAGCCCAAGGCCCCTAGAACCTGACCATGGGCCAAAATAAAGTGTTCCAAGGCCCACTTGGCCTGATTGGAAACAGTGTGCCAATGCTCAAACACAACACTAGATGAATGTCACAGGGACAGTGGGTGATGTAAATTGGCTGTCTAAAACCAGCCGCAGGTGTAGGGATTCTTCTCTACACCAGCAGGAGTAGCCATCGGGTAGGTGTAGGGGAATCCCTACAACAGCAGCAATCGTGGGCAAAGTTAGGATTTTAATTTGTTATTTTTTTTTTGAGTTAGTCTTTTATTGAATGGTAATTCTAATTTTGGATTCCTAGTGCAAGTTTGAATCCTAGTTAGAAGTCCTAGTTAGTATTCCTAGTTCAGTTATGAGTCCTAGTTATGTTTTGAGTCATAGTTAGAGTCTTTTTTTTTTTTCTCGCAGCCATAAGGCTATAAATATGTAAGAGCTCTTGAGAGCCCCCCACGATTTAATGAATAAGAATTTGCTTTGCAATTGTCACTGTCCTGACATATGCTGTGAGGGTGAGATAGCCTTCATTGCCTCTCTCTCCATCGATCTGTAATCAAGTGTTCAAGTTGTTTCAATTCTGCCATAGCCGAAAGTTTGAAGATTGAATTTCAGTTGCTGGTTTTCTGCTACAAGATTCAAGGAGCCCTAAGCTAGCTAGTAAGTTCAAATCCCCATCCCCAAACCCTTCTCCTAATCCACTAAGCCCAACCCTAACATTCCCCCAAACCCTAAATTCTGTCTAGGTCAATCCAGCCATTAGAATCCATCCAATCCAAACTTGGATTGAGCAACCCTTACACCCCTAGGAGAACCCGACCTGAACCCCTACCCTTAAACCTAACTCTAAATCCTAGATCTCTTCTTCTTCCACTTTACCAAAACCCAAAAACCCAAACCCTAATTCAATATTCATCTTTGTTTACATAACCTCCATAAAACATCTCAGGACCTTGACTGGAAGACTTACCTCCACCAACTTTAACCTAACCCTACCATGAAACCCTAGATTCTACTTAATCCTAACCCTGATTTCAAAATCCCACCTATTTTAACCTAGCCGATTCCTCCAACCCTTAGCAGATCCTGGTTATTGGTTCTAGTTGGTATTCTAGTCATCTAGAATTACATTAGTAGGCCACATGGATTTCTCGTGATAAAGATTGCGGAGAGAATATGCAAACCCCTGATTTGCATGTGATGCAGATTTATCACCAAATTTGGCTGCTTTTATTAGGAATAAGTCTAGGGTTGGGTTATATACATGTTGGGCCTTTGATCCCATGGGTTTTCTATGTAATAGGCCACTTTTATGGGCCTAAAGTTGGGGTATTTGAGTTGCATACGGGATTAGCCCTATATTTAGTTTAATTTTATGTTTTTAATGTTTTAAATTGAACCGGTCCAAAGCTGGTTTGAACCAGTGGTTCAATTTAAGTGATTTTATTAGTTTTTCTTTTAGTTGTTTAGTTGGGCTGGATTAGGATTCTATTTTGAGTCTATTTCAGTTTCCTAGTCAGTTTAAGTTACCTAATAGGTTAGGGATTGGGTTAGGCCTTTCCTTTTTACTGTAGGAGTATAATTTTGAGTCTTTTATATAAGGTTGTAAGGGGGTCAAGTATTGAACACGAATTTGATTAATAAAACTCAGCTTTTTGCTTGCTGGCTTTGTTGCTGCCTTTGCTCCATCGTGAGTGTGCCTTGTGAGTAATATCAAGGTGAAGGGATTGGTGGATCTCCAATTGACTCCTTGCATCTGTTAAGATCGAGAGGCTCCCTTATCCATCTTCAAAGCTGCTGCTGGCATTGAAGATCAGTTTTCAAGTAAGTAGTTTACTGTTACAGCATTCAACCTTCTTCTTCTCATCCTCCAACCTAAGCCCTATCTATCCCCATCGATTCCCCTTGTTATCCACCATTAAAAATCTAAAACCTGCATTCACCAAAAAAAAATAATCTAAAATCTGCAACTATTCTTCTTCCCTTCTAGAAGGTCACATGCAAGGTGATTTTCGTGAGAAATCTGCCCAGCCGAATCTAACCGTTAAAACGTGCTAAAAATTTGATCGAATCTTCCTTAAACCCTAAGAGAGTCTCGATTCAAATTTCAGCACCATCCAATCAGCCGATTGTCTAAAATTATAGTTTTACCCCTCTCTCCTACTTCTACTAGGAAACCTCCATAACTCCAGATTTAACCATCTGATTTAGCTGTAACTTTCAGCATATATTCCCCTCCACCCTACCCACACTCAACCTAATGCCCTTGCCCTAACTCCACCTCTAAACCCTAGATTCCATCACTTCCCTATTTCCAAAAACCCTAACCATAGTTGCTGCCCAATTACATCTAAACTACTTATACTCATCCAAAACCAATAAAATCTAGTTCATTAGACTCCCCTACACCTGCCTAGCTTTAGCATATAAGATACCTATCCATTATCCTAGCCCTAACCCTAACCCTAACCCTAACCCTAAATTTGACCTAAAACCTCAATTCTGCCCCCATCGAACCAGCAGTTCTACAGGTCCTGGTTGTCTGGCTCCTAGTAGGTCTCCTACCTATCTAGGACTACATTAGCATGGTTCTAGTTGTCAAGTTAAGTTGGATAAAATATACTGGCATATTTCGATTTTCACAAGGTTTGGCATGAAATTTTCTTGGAAAACAATCAATTACTGTGTTATGATGAACCTTTTGACATCCCTTGTGAGATTTGATCATGTTGACTGAAACATTATTTTGGCTGTATCAGAATTTAACTACTTTGGCCTTATGACATGCCAAATATGAAACCTGCCAGACACCATTTAATATTATGAGAGTAATGCTTTGTAATTGAAATAAACAGTTCTAAAACTCTCGATTTTTATAACTTTTTTACTTGACATAGTAGCCATGGTCTGTGTTTTATGGCATATGGTTTTTCTTTAATTATGTCATTTTAAAAAAAAAATGGTTTGTGGTTTTCCTTTATTAGTGATGCCATATCAAGTTACTCTTAGAAATTTTGATATGATTTTCGAAAGTCTAGATTCTATTTTCCAGATGAGTCTTAAGTTGTAATGTAGTTCTAGATTGGTATGAACCAGGATCTGCTATGAACTGGGTAATTCGGCTAGGTCAAAATAGTTGAAAATTGTTAAATTAGGGTTAGAGTTTGATGGGACCTAGGGTTTGATGGTTGGATTAGGTCAAGTGGATGTAGGGGAGTCTATCGGTGAAAGTTACGTTAAGTTTTAATGGAGGAATGAGTGCTGGAATGAATTTGCAGCAGGTTAGGTTTAGGGTTTTTGGCTTTTGAAAGTTGGAAGATGATGAAATCTAGGGTTTAAAGTGGTCAACTAGGGCTGGGGCTTGGATTGAGTTTCCCTTAGGGTGAGGGGAGAATTCGATCCAAATTTGGAGGGGTTTTGATGGTTGAATTGGTCTGGACAGAATTTGGGTTATAGGAAAAAGGTTTAGAGATGAGGAGATGCTAGGGTTTCGTGATTTAGAGTATTAGAAGAAGAATTGTTGGGGATGGGGTGATTCAAACTCACTGCTGTTGCATAATTTCCTTGGCAGCAGCTTGTTTGATTGTATTGAATAAAAATCAAAACTTGAATTGAATTTGAAAGTAGTTCTTCAAAAGAACAAAGCGAGCTTGAACGAACCACCCGGGCTTCACACCCCAAGGTGTTGATTGGATCAAACACCAATCCACCAGCCTTGATCGAACACAAGACAAAAATCTTGTATTATGTTTAAGTGCTGTTACAAGTCTGCAATAGGAGTATTGGCAGCATATGTGTCTGAAGTTCAATCTCTGTTTTCTGAGAATCTACTCATCAGATTGGGCTGAGATTAAACTATGTCATTCCCCATCCTATCTACTTCATTTGACCCAAGTTTGTTGTCCATCGGACTGGTGGATTGAAAGTTATGCTAGTTCTCTTTGTTTTCTATTTTTCTCCATGCGTGTTATTCCTAATCCAACCATCAATTTGCTTTAATATTTTAACCATATACTCACCCATTATGGCCTAAAATATATGTTAGTTTCAGCCCCATCAGATTTTTGGTTTGCAAGTTCTAATTGTATTTAGTTTCTGCCATATTCATAGTTTTCTGGTTCACTGCGATTCTGGTTTCTAGTGTTTGGTTTTTCCAGCATAGCAAACCTCATCAAAATAGATGATCTTTTATTTGTTTCACATGTTTCGGTGATGGGTAGCTTAGTTTGTAGCTCAAGCAGTCATTTTTCATCAAATTTGATAGATTATATTATCGTATATTCTTTCTTCACCTGCATGCTGTGGATCCCTTTAATTTTCCTGGGTGCTTTTTCTTTTTCCTCTGCAGGGAATGAGCACTGAGATTAAGTGTGAGTGTCTTGATATCTTGTGTGATGTTCTTCATAGATTTGGGAATCTCATGACAGCAGACCATGAACTGTTGTTGGGTTCACTATTGTCCCAATTGAGTTCCAATCCGGCCAGCGTCAGAAAGAAGTCCATTTCATGTATTGGTGAGTTGAAATCAACTTATATTCAATGGTTTCTGACATGTTTAATGATCTTGTTCCTTTTGCAATCTGAAAAACTGCCTTCATTAAAATGCAGCTTCTTAAAGATATAGAATTATTATGATCTTTTGATAACAATCAAGAGATCTAAATTATTTATTCTTCCCTTCTAGCTTCTCTTGCTTCAAGCATGTCGGATGATCTGTTGGCAAAAGCCACAGTTGCAGTTGTTCAGCTCTTAAAAAATAAGGGCCCAAAGCCTGAAATGACTAGAACAAATATTCAGATGATCGGAGCCCTGAGGTAAGCAATGAAGCATTTCCTTTTGGATTTGTGCATGATTCCTGCCCATTTTTTTCTTGATAATTTCATATGTGGAGCATATAAACAGCTCACATGTTATATGACCTCACATCACATCCATAAAAATTGTTGGTAGTTGATATTATTCATTGTTTTCTATTCAGTCATCTTGATTGATATATACAAGGTTTGAAAACTTGTTTTGTTTTGCCTTTTCGGTCAGACTTAGAGCGAAGTAACAAAATTTTGGCGTAATTTCTCTGAAACTGTGTATTTTTCCCATGAGTTTTGCTTGGCCATTTTGGGGGGCAAACTGCTGAAATGACCGAAATGAGTGAAATACCGAAACAAAATGACGGGGAATGACCGAAATTTTGGCAAAACAGTGCTGATTCTGGGTTTTGCCTCCTGTTTCGTCTCAGACATGTTGAAATCAGTGAAATTTCGGCGAAATTTTGAACTATTGATATATAACTGCTATGTTAAATTCTTGGAACATTTATTTTATTTGTTTACTGCATTATTTATTGCTTCTCTTCATAGTTATCATGGCACCAAGGTGAACTTAGGTGGTGGCCAGGCGCCTAAGGCATAATAAATATACCAAACTGGGGTTTTTAGTTGCAAAGTAATGGTATTTCTTTCCTTTAAAATGTAATCTTGAGTGGGTTTAATATGTAAAATAAATTTTTTATTTTATTTACTTATGAATATTAAGGGGGCAATGTATAAATAATAAAATATCATCTTTAATGTTATAATTTAACTTCTCCTAACCAGCGATCCACCATTCTTCTCTTTCTCTCTTCTAGCTGTGCTCTAGCTATGACTGAATTATATATAATCTTTTTATGTGTTTTCTTGACAATTGAAAAAAATCCACTACAAAATTTTCTGTTTCCTTGAAGCACTTGTATATATCTTCCTGTTGTTCAGTAATCCTAAGGTTTTCTTGCTTTTCAGTGCTTTTAAATTAAACGTTAACATGTCATGGGGACTTCTTGTGCTAAAATGTTAATTACTAGCAACAAATCATGCTCATTATGGTTTTTTCAGTCGTGCTGTTGGATATCGTTTTGGACCACATCTTGGAGATACTGTTCCATTGCTTATTAACTATTGTACAACTGCATCAGAAAATGATGAAGAACTTCGAGAGTACAGTTTGCAGGTATTATTTGTCAACTTGTCTGTAGGATGTATACTTTTGGAAATTGAATTGCTTGTGTCAGACGCATTGATTACATTGTGTTATTTTATTCCAGGCGCTTGAAAGCTTTCTACTCAGATGCCCCAGGGATATTTCCTCCTATTGTGATGAAATTTTGCGTCTTACTCTGGAATTTTTAAGCTATGATCCAAACTTCACTGATAACATGGAGGAGGATACTGATGATGAGAGCCATGAGGAAGAGGAAGATGAGTATGTTTATGGTTTATTGTTGTAGACGAATGGAGATGTGATCTCATGTTCATTCTAGCTTCTAATTTTATGTCCTGTAATATTGTAGTGAGAGTGCAAATGAATATACAGATGATGAGGATGTCAGCTGGAAAGTTCGAAGGGCAGCAGCCAAATGCTTAGCTGCTATAGTTGTCTCCCGTCCAGAGATGCTCTCAAAGCTGTATGAGGAGGTATTAATTAAAAGAAATCATTCTTTTGCTCTTCTACTAGAGTTTAGGGATTAGTAGCCTCTCTACTGAAGTTGTTACTTTTGTGGTATTCTGCCTGACTTGGTTAGCTAGAATTGGACAAATTAATGATGTTTAAAAACAGGTTTTGATCTGTGGGTTGTGAATTGGGTTAAGATTTTTTTGAGAGAATTAAATATTGTATCATCTCCACAGCTGCCATGATCCTATTATTCTAAGTTTTGGAAGAAGTTTTCTTGTACGGCAGCACCAATGGCCATTTGTCTCATGGAGAGGCATGATTTGATCAATCTGGCCAGTGGAGAGATGGGATAAGTGAGATATGATAAGTAAGTGGCCAATCCCAACCATATGGTTTGCCATGTGTACATTGTTTGGGGAACTGGAACTGGATAACTGATTTCCAGTTGAATCAGATCAGAATCGGTTGGATCCGATTACTGATTAAAAAATTGACCGATTTTTAGGGTGAGGCTGATTCCGGCTGATTTTGACCGATTCCCTGCCGAATTGGAACTGAAATTGATGGAGGCTGATCCCGTTGCCAATTCCGCTTCCTTGAACCTTGCACGTGTAGGATTATGCCGTTGTTTCTTCAACAATTCAAGTTCTTTAGACAATAAACTTTGTCAGACTATTTTTTAGCATTGTATTGACACACGGAGAAATCAATTGGTCTTAAAATTAATCTATGGCTTGATGACAACGTTGGCAATACTTCCTCTTGGTTTGACCTGCCTAGTGCAGAGTAAATGGTAGATTACGAGTTGGAGCGGCTTCTGACATGGTTCAAGGAATCGGAATCAAATCGGATGAATCAGCCGATACGAATTGGAATCAGCCTAGCCAATCCCGATTCCTGCGATCCTTTTTCTAGTCGCCCATTGTTCTTCTTTTGATCTTCATTTTTGGTCATTATTTCCTTCTTTTAGTCAGTACAATATCTGAAAATCAAGGAAACCTACCTCTCGTAGTAAGAACCCCAAGTTTATTTAATAAAAAACTCCAAAAAATTCGGAAATCTTTGCTGCTTCCCGATTCCAATTTCTAGGCTTCTGGCCATAGTTATCAGGATGGCCATGGTGTTGGAGAGGGTCTAAAACCAAGGCGACACCAACAAGACGCTCAAGGCGACCAAGGAGTCTGGACACCCTAGGTGACGCCTTGATAACTATGCTTCTGACCAATTCCATATTAACAGAGACCAATCCCATGTCCGATTCCTAGTTCTTAAACCTTGCTTTTGACAGTGTTGGTTCTAAAAACCCACTCCCTGTAAATTAATGTGTTCCTGTTGTGATATTATTCTGGTGATATGTATGTGTAAGTGATGTTTCTTCAACTGTGCAGGCATGCCCTAAACTGATAGAAAGGTTTAAAGAAAGAGAAGAAAATGTCAAGGTAGTGTCAAGTCATGCTTTTCTGTATCTCTTTTTGCATCCTATGGTTGATTTTCAGATACTGTTATGCTGCAGATGGATGTATTTAATACTTTCATTGAGCTACTACGTCAAACTGGAAATGTTACGAAGGGACAGGCCGACATAAATGAATCGAGGTAATTATTATTATTATTTTTTTAATCTTGAGTAGAACTTGTATTGTTTGTAATTCTTTGATTGGTAAGATAAATATATTTAGGAAAACTTGGAGAATTCTAGTCATTATTTTAGGTCACAGACAGTTTTATGGATTTACCAATCCAGATTGATGAGATTCGATATTCGTCTGGGATCTCTGTGATACTGATACTTATCTTTAGATCTTTGATTCCGTCCAATAATGATGGCGGAACCTTTTGGCTCTGAACAGTCTCAGAAGATTTTGCTTTGAACCTAATAACCCTGACCCATCAGTATGCCTGTCCAAAACCAGATTATTCCGGTTTTGTGTGGCAAGTTTTCTTTTTTTGATCTATGAAACTTTTGGAGAAGGTTATTTAAGCCCGCCTGAGAATAGAGACTCATATCTCGAAGAACCAATTTGGTTTTATGCCAGGTAGATCCATGACAAAAGCTATATACCTACTTAGGAGGCTCATGGAAAGATGTAGAGCTAGCAAGAAGGACCTCCATATGGTCTTTATTGACCTGGAGTCTGGAGAAAGACTATGACAGAGTCCCTAGAGATTTAATCTGGCAAGTACTTGCAAAGAGAGGGGTGTCGAGTAAATATATAGATGTAAAGATATGTATGAGAATGTGGTGACTAGTGTGAGATTTGCGGGAGGCCAGGGCAAGGAATTCCCAATTACGATTGGGTTACACCTAGAGATTTAATATGTTTTCGCTTATCATGGATGAATTAATCAACAACATCCAAGGCGAGGTACCGTGGTGTATGGTCTTCGCCAATGATATCGTTTTAGTGGATGAGACGACAGCAGGGCTTAACACTAAGCTAGAGATGTGGAGATCATCCTTGGAAACAAGAGGCTTTAAGATTAGTAGATCAAAGACGGCGTATATGATGTGTAACTGTAGCCACACATGATGGATGTTGACATGGTCAAATTTGAGGCGAGAGAGTTACTGCCATGTGACTATTTCACTATTTCAGATATCTGGGGTCTATCATACACAAAGAAGGTGATATAGATGATGATGTTTCACAAATAATTAAAGTTGGCTGGATGAAGTGGAGAGGTGCGACCGGAGTACTGTGTGACTGTCACATTCCTGTAAAGCTAAAAGGAAAATTTTACAGGTTTGTGGTCCGACCTGCTATGATGTATGGGGCAGAATTCTGGGCGGTTAAGAAGTGCCATATGGCGAAGCTATGAGTCACAGAGATTAGGATGTTAAGATGGATGTGCGGCAAAACTAGGAAGGGTAAAGTGAGGAACGAACGTATTAGAGCGGAAGTGAGAGTTGCTCCGATCAGCGACAAGCTCCAAGAATGTCGTCTGAGGTGGTTTGGCCATGTGCAATGGAGGCCTGAGGACGCCCCAATAAAGATGAGTGATTTAATTCTGATCGAGGGAGCTAAAAGAGCTTGGGGTAGGCCTAAAATGACCGTCGGTGAGGTCGTTGTGAAGGACATGCAGAGTCTGGGTCTTGTGCCAAGTATGACCACAGATAGAGCCTATTAGAGGGCAAGGATCCATGTTGTTGACACAAGGTAGCTGAGATTTTCTTGATTTTCTGGGCTTGACTATTTCCTTTTACTCTCATTTTTCATTTTCCATCTAGTACTTTTCATATCTCTTTTCTCTATTTTTATTCTCCATTCCTCTTACTTTTCGTTGTGAGGAGCTCAATTTTCTCTACTTTTTTTTTAATAGGATCCATGTAGTTGACCCCATTTAGTTGGGATAAGGCAGAGTTGTTGTTTTATGTTGGTGGGTAAGAGATTTGTTGAGGTCATTTCCTCCTTTTCTTGGTTCCTTGTGTGGGTTGTTGGATGGTGGACCTTGCTGTCTTTAGAGTCTCTCTCTGTGTTTTTGTTCAATGACAAGCTTTCATTGGTGTGTAAATTCCGTAAGTGACATGCAAAGTAAATATTATAGGGCTTTGTCACTGAAGATTGTTAAAACTAGAAGATACATTTTCAAACTAGATGAAAAAATTTCTTACAAGTTACAAGATCCGACCAACACTTATCTTCAATACTGGGTTGGTTTGCTTTGTCAGATTTGTTGTGCTTGGTTGCCTAATCTAGCTTATTGGGTGTGATGCAAGATAGGTTTGACTACCTATGTAATGCTGGGGGTTATGGGCCTACGATACAAGCGTATGAAGTTTAGGGCCGACAACACAGATGAATGTTGTAAAATAAGCGAAGGAGATCAATAAAAATTCTTAAAATAACTTAGCTCTTAAGGAGGAGGAGTAGGGTAAATAATATGGTGCCTGCATAGCTAAGAACCAAGGTTCTAAAACTCGGTCTCGACCAGGTCGAGTTTTCTAAGATCTCGAGATCTCGGCGGACAGTTTATTTTGTTTTATGTTTCGGTGGACATATGGCCATAGTTGGCTTCGAAACTTTAAGGTAAGCTTGTTTTAGGCTTAATAAACATATCTAAAGGTTCACATTGAAAGAAAAAAAAAACACCCAATTTTGTGTTTTTGATTTGCACCCTTGGTTGGCAGTAAAGGCCGAACCCTTAATGTAATATTGCCTATTCTACACATTGTTTGAATGATATGAGACATAATTGGCAAGTAAAACAAGTAAATTATGCACAAACCACAAGATAAAATGAAGTGTTCACAATGTAGATTACATAGACACCCAACCTAAGTACAATGAATAATATATAAGTCATAGACACCTTACTACCCTAGTCTTCCACGTCTTAACTTTTAAGTCCCAACAATACAATACTATGACTCTATGAGTACTGAGGAGGTTGAGATTCTCGAATTATTCGAAATCTCGGTCGAGTTTTTCGAGCTTTTACATTTTTTATTGTTTCATATAATAACTCGTCTCGAGAAGCTCAAGTTTCTCCAGTTTTCTGAGATCTCGGCGAGATTTTGAACTTTGCTAAGAACAGGGTAAGGGAGATCAGTAATATGAGGTAGGGCTTCAAAAGATGACGGTAGGGGTGGGTAAATAGGTAATGGTGTTTACATATCCTCCTAGTTGGAATAAAACTGTTGACCTTACTCTATAGTATACAGGTAACAAATCCTACCATCTGGAGCGTAAACAGGTGAGGCGTGTACTACATTATTCCCCTTTGCAAAACCTTATAAATAAACATAAAATAATCAATTACTCAATCCATAAAATACCATGGAAATATTCACATGTAAAGTCAATGTTCCCCAAGTTTTTTTGGGGAATGGGGATAGGCTTTTGAGTAATTGAGTGTTGGTCAAGGATTTTGGCTAGTTGCTTTGGGTCTTTGGGTTTGAGTGTAGGATTGGGAATGGATCTAATTACTTGTTTTATGCATATAATTGCAAGGTGGGTAAACATATAGTGTAGAAACCCCTTACCCTCTCCATTTTGTTAAGCAGAGTAAAAGCTGTACCCTTATCCCACCCACTAAAGCTAAATGAAATCAAACCTTCATCCTTACCTCCAAAGGAGGGTCAAATAAGGCAGGTAAATGGGTAAAATTTGCAGACCTAAATCTATGCTTGTAGATATGTTTTAAGAAGTCTACTACTTAGTAGACTACAGCTATTGCTTTTTCATTTTTTCCTTTTTTGTTGTAGAATTCTTAAAGTGATTATATTTATCTTGATGTGGGAAACCTGAAATCCAATTGGTTTTAAATTTGAATGAATATGTTCTTTTGAAATAGGGAATGGCCTTGATTTATTACCTGTTCTTGCTGTTATTTTGATTTCTATCTGCTGTGTTGCTAATCTTTATTGTTTTTCTTCATTTTTACTCTGATCATAGTTGCTGATTACTTGAGGTTTACCATGACGGCTGCTTATTTCTTGGCTCTTTAGTTTCTTGAATCTGCATATTGAAGTTTCACTGTTTGTATAGCATCTTCAAGATTCGACGATTAGTTATAGATCCTGAACCTTTAGAAATTAGTCTTGTTTCCTCATGCGCTCGGTCCTATTTCAATCTGATCCAATTGATCGTTGAACTGACTCTGTGGATCCTGTCCTGTAAATTTATAAATTTTCAGTTGATATTATTTGCATTTGATGGTTTGTTTAGTATTTCCTGCAAAAGTCATAAGCAAATTCTATACCTGCCAAGAACATATCTTTTTCAGTTTTCTCTTCCTTAGTTGTTAACCCTAAGGTATTCTTCCCCATCTCAACTATATCTCTTTTAAAAGTTCTGTTTGATTGTTCCTCAATTATTAGAGTCCCTCTCCCAGGTGTTTCTTAACCCTAATTTCATTGGGTTACTTCCTAGTCCAATAACTTGCATGGTTACAATTTACAAGGTTTTCTCAAATCTTTCTGCATCTTTTATAGACTTCATGCTATTTTGCATAATTAACTGATATTAGTTTAGCCTTCATCGTGATATGTATCCAATAATTTCTGATTAGTAGTTATTGCAAAGCTGCAGCTGATACTAATTTGACCCATTTGCAGTCCACGGTGGTTACTGAAACAAGAAGTCCCAAAAATTGTTAAATCTATAAATAAACAACTGCGTGAAAAGTCTATCAAGACAAAGGTGGGAACAAGAGTAATAATTTTTTGCTGATACACAATGGGACCTTTTCTCTTTCTTGTCTTGATCCTTTTGTCCTTAGTGCAGGTTGGTGCGTTTTCAGTTTTGAAGGAACTTGTAGTTGTCTTACCAGACTGCCTAGCGGAACACATTGGGTCCCTTGTTCCTGGAATTGAGAAAGCATTAAGTGTAAGTGAAACCAGTTAATGCCGAAGAGTGAAACTGTTTGCCTTTTCTCTGTATATGCTAACATGTTTCCTCCTGCGTTAATCTGTTTTTTTTAGGACAAATCCTCGACCTCAAATTTGAAAATTGAGGCTCTAATTTTCACCAGATTAGTTATGGCTTCACATTCACCTTCTGTCTTCCACCATTATGTCAAGGTAACAGTGTAGATTATTTTAATTAATATTTTTTTTTTACAAATGCAAAAGATTTTAATTGAGAGGGGAGAAAAGAGAAGAATATACAAGCAGAAGAAAAATGGTTAATTTTATGGTGGTTGTCACCTGCTTTACTTCTATTTTACTTTTTCGTTAACATCCGCAACTGAAGTTTGGCATTTTTTTTAATTGAAAATTTGAGTTTAATGTTTAATTTAAGTTTACCGAGATTTAATTGAAGTTCTGTAATTTTTTGAAGTCAGATTTGGTATCCTTCTGAATCTGTGCATCTACCAATCCTACAAATCTACTTATTTTTCATAAAAATCTATTTGTAGAACTTTCTACAGTTTATGGCCCATGGGATTAATAACCTATATTTTATATAGTATTTATTAATCCAAGTATTAAACTCAATACTGAAGGATCATCTTCAGGATCTATTGATCCACTAAAGGTTTCCTGTGGTCATGTATTTTAGTTCCTATAGCATTGTATTTAAGGAAACCAAATATTAGAAAATTTCCTTTAAATATTTGTCCACAGCCTAAGTAAAAAATAATATGTGGATATGTTTTTCCTTATGTAGTATTGTTTGTTCAAGTGAAAGCACACATTTTTTATTTATATGAGAAAAATATGGAAAATTAATTTTTCCTTGTAATAGTTACATGGAGTCCTAATGATACAGTATTCAGCTACTAGCAGAAAGAAGAGGAAGAAAAGAGCCTGTGGTTTGGGTTTTGGGTCAGTCTGGTTCAATTTCTGGTCCAAATCTGGCATGTGGTTCAAGTCATGTTCAGTCCAATCGTGGGTCCTTGTTTAGTGTTTTTTCTCGCTATTTAAGTGTTTAGTAGGGGGGGGGGGCCTTGGTGCAACTGTAAGGTTGCCCATTGTGACCAAGTAGTCATGGGTTCAAGTCTGAAAACAGTCTCTCTGCGAAGGTAGGGGTAAGGCTGCGTGCATGATGACCCTCCCTAGACACCGTGGTAGTGGGAGCCTCTTGCACTGGTTACGGCCCCCCCTTTTTTTTGAGTGGTTAGTAGATAGTTGGATTTGGGACTCTATGACTCTACTCTTGCTTGAAGTTTTCTTTTATTTTATGTAGAGTTATAGTCAGCATAGTACTAAAACTCGTTTCGTCTCGGTCTAGATTTCGAGTATCTCGGTCGAGTCGAAACAAAATGCAACATTGAATTGAAAAATGCAATATTTTGAATATTTCTTTTGGAAATCTTGGTCATCTCGTTTCGGGAATTTCGGAAATCTCGGTCATTTTTGGCATCTTACACCCACAAAAAAAAATACCATATTTCGACGAAATTTCGGTATCTCGGAAATTTCGGTCTGACCGAAACACCGAAATGAAACGAGTTTTAATACTATGATAGTCAGTTAAAACTACCTCTTTGGCAACCTATTGGCTGAAGGAGTTTTAAGCTTAGTTAGAGTCTGTTTTTGAATCTTATATAAGGTTATAAGGGACTTCAGAGGGGCTCACGAATATCTGAATGAAGATGAAGATTTCAGCTGAATTGGTTATGTGGATCTCAGACTAGCTTTTGTGGATTCAAGGTGTTCTTGCTCAATGGATTCTGGGTGAACTATTGTGGTGTTCAATAGTTCTGCCGTGGATTCGGCATAGGATCAGGTGGGATTCCTGTTTCATAGCCTTATTCCATTTCTCCGTTGATCAGGTTAGTTTTCTGTAACTTTCCCCTACACTGCGCAAGTTAAATCTCCCTTTTATCTTGATTCTAGTTGCTTTAATTTCATACTTTTCTTCTAATCAGTTTCAGCCTTAGTTTACCTTTGTTTTCTATTCTATGTACCCTGTTTCTACCTTTGTTTTCTATTCTGTGTACCCTGTTTCTATTTCTGGTCCCATATCTTTTTTAAACCTAAAAAATACTATCAATTTCTGAGAGTCCTACTTCTGGTTTGTTTCTTCTAATTCTCTGTTTCTGGTTCTGTTTTCTCAATTCTGGTTGGAGACCACTGATAAGCTCTCTTGTAGCTGTTATTTCATTACATCAGTTTTTTTTTTTATCAGATTATGTTTTGAACCATTAAGAACCTGCTATTGAATTCTGGTTTTCTATCAGAATTTCAGTTTCTATCTTAAGTGTGATTCTTCTTTATTTTAAAATTTGACCGCTGGATTGCTTCCTAATTTTGATTTTTGTTCCCTATACCTAATAGAGCAATCAACTAGAATATTTGGCCAATCTGAGCTGTGGTTACTAAGATATTTGTGGTTCCTACCTTCTTGCAATTCTGGTTATTTGTGGTTTTCTAAACCCTAACCCCTTGGGTTTTTAAGAACCCCATTACCTAAATAGAATTTATTTGTAGTTTAAATGATTAGTGGTGCACATTTGAGGTACTTAAATCTTCCCTTCTTTATGGTATCATAATTGGGTTAAAATAATAGGGTTAAATAATGTTTATTATGTTGTTAGGTTTGGCTGAAGCAGTTTATACTTGTTTATAGCAACACTTTTGCAACCTTGGTGCAACGGTTAAGTTTCACTATTGCAACCTGTTGGTTGCGGGTTCGAAACTTGGTAACAACCTCTCCTGCGAAGCTGGGGGTAAGGCTGCGTACATTTGCCCCTCCCAGACTCTGTAGTAGCGGGAGCCTTGTGGCCTGGGTTGCTGTTATGCCCTTAGATTGTAAAAACACACACCTAAAATGGTAGTTTGACTTTGGACTCTAGGAAACCCTATGTTGTACAATGTTGTATACACTAAATTTAGTACTAGAATTCACATTAATTCTATTAAAACAACAAAATTATGCTTATTTAATGAATAAACATAAATCAGAAACCATTTTATAATAATCAAATGTTACACATGGTTCATTACAAATATACGGGAATAATTTGGCGAAAATTCACAAAAATTGAGGTTTTCTAGGAAGTTTTGCTCTTTAGAGTTGAAACTAGTGAAACGATACCGAAACTCGAAACATGGGCAAAATTTCATCCAACCCGTGCATTTTATACAATAGACTTGACTGAAACGATACCAAAATCCAAAACATGGTCTAATATTCGCCGAAACTGCGAAAATTTCTATCCAAACTTTGACAAAAATGTATATTGGTGTAGGTTTCGTTTCGAGACCGCTAAACAGAAACGAAACCCGAGATTTCCACGAAATCTTGCGAAACCTCGTACCATGCTCTAGATTCTATTTTCCATTATTTTTCTAATGTTAATGGTGGCTCCCATTCCCATGTTTCTTTTACTCTTTGGATATTACTCGTCTCTGTAACCTTTCTATTAGTAAATATTTTGTTGTGTCTTTTGCTTGATCTCCCTGAAGATTTACGTATTTGTTGTTCCAGGCCTTGTCTGGTCCTATATTATCTGCTGTTGGTGAGCGTTATTACAAAGTCACTGCCGAGGCATTAAGAGTATGTGGGGAGCTTGTTCGTGTTGTACGCCCACCGGATTTTAAGGTGAAGATATTTTGTCTTTGTTGACTTGAACCTTTAGCACAACATTTCATGGCATGTTACTATTTGCTGATGCAGGGTTGTGATTTTGATTTTAAACCTTATGTTCATCCAATATATGATGCCATTTTGACGCGTCTTGCAAACCAAGATCAAGATCAGGTTGGTAGAACTCTAAGTTGATACTTTCTACCTCATGTTTGTTGTATCTCATGAGGTTCATTTTCCAGGAAGTCAAGGAGTGTGCTATTTCTTGCATGGGACTCGTAATTTCGACCTTTGGTGATAACCTTCAAGCTGAGTTACCTGCATGTCTTCCTGTGCTTGTTGACCGGATGGGAAATGAGATAACCCGACTTACAGCAGTTAAGGTGTGTGCCTTGTGATGGAATATGGCTGGAGAAGATGTCTTCTTTCAGCTTCTGATGGAAGTTCTATTAATCTGTTAATACTATGTAACTGTTTTATCAAATTACCAGTACTGTGTTTTAGTAACAGCTTTGGGTTTCTTCTTTCAGTTTCTGTACTTTGTCTGGTTGTGTTTGTATACATGTTTTAAATGCCTCAAAGCATGTGCTGTATGTGTTGTGGGAATTGCAGAAGCACATGTGGTGATGGGGTGGGTTTGGCCCAGGTTGTATATCTTGATTTGGCCTTTTGCTTATTTGTTGTATAGGTTCGTATGCTGGTCTTTGTGTATTTTCCTCTTGGGTCACAAATTTGGTTGTGCATGCATGTGTTCTACCTTTTTCTTAGTGTTATGAATGCTGGCTAGTACTTGTTGCATCCTATTTAGTATTTTAGTTCTTTATGTTTGACAATTTTGAAATCCTTAAGTGCTATTATATAGGTAAAGAGCTAATAACTTTTGTTCTTGTGAGTTTGGAGGGGATTTTGGTATTTGATATTTCTGGCTTCAGAGGTGTTAGTGGTGGTTGAAATTCGGTGAGTTGGGGAGGATATGTGGTCCTTTTGAGCAGTCATAAATGTACATTGTAGTTCTGAACTAAAATACTTGTACAGACTACCTTTTTAATCTAGATTGTGGGAGAGTTACTGGGACTGGCTTTGTGGTAAACAAAAGGGTTCACTTTGTTATGCTGCTCTTGGTTAGAACTTTATTGGATCACCCTAAAACGAAGCTGGGTTCCGACAATCAAGGGAAATTATAAGAAGCATAATTCGATATATTGACTAGGGCCCAAAGAGGTCTAGATTATGGCAGAGAACAATAAAAAATTCTGAGAAACAGTGAAAAGAAAGTGTGTATACACACACACACACACACACATATATATATATATATATGGATATTTTAATCTTGTTAAACAAGATTATGACCACTAGGAAAATGCCTGATGAATGGGGGAGAAGCGTTGTGGTCCCAATTTATAAAAACAAAGGAAATATTCAGAACTGTAATAACTATAGAGGCATAAAGTTAATGAGCCATATGATGAAGTTATGAGAGAGGGTTATTGAAACCCCCTTGAGAAAGGAGACTACTATTTCGGAAAACCAATTCGGATTTATATTTAGAAGATCCTCGATGTAGGCAATTTTCTTACTGAGGAGACTAATGGAAAGATATAGAGAGGGCAAGAAAGATCTTCATATGGTCTTTATAGACCTAGATACAGCCTAAGACTGAGTCCCTAGAGAGCTTATCTAGAATATTCTAGAGAAGAGAAGGGTGACATGTAATTACGCTGACATAATTAAAGATATGTATGCTGATGTGGTGAATAGCGTTGGAACGACCGGGGGGTGGGGGCAAGGCAGTGAATTCCTAATCTCAATTAGGTTACACTAAGGATCAGCCTTAAGCCCTTATTTGTTTGCGCTTATCATGGACGACTTAACCAAAGGCAAACAAGATGAGGCCCCATGGTGTATGATCTTTGCGGGTGATATTGTTTTGGTAGATGAGACAAAAGTAGGGATTAACTCCAAAGTGGAACTATGGAGATCAACCTTGGAATAAGAAGGTCTGACTATGGAGATCAACCTTGGGATAAGAAGGTCTGAAGATAAGTAGAATTAAGACTGAATATATGGTGTGTAACTTTAGTAACTCTGGGACGGAGAATGAGGTGGTGACTATTGGTGAGAGGGAGATCCCGCAAAGTGATCACTTTAGATATCTGAGATCAATCGTAAACATGGAGGACGACATTGCCCAAAAGATTAAAATAGGGTGGATGAAATGGTGAGGTGCGTCCAGATTTCTGTGTGATTGGCGTATCCCTTTAAAGCTTCCAGGAAACTTTTATAGGACTTGTAATTAGACAAATTATGATGTATGGTGTGGAATGCTGGTCCGTGAAGAAGTGCCATATAAATAAACTTGGTGTCGCAGAGATGAAGATGTTGAGATGGATGTGTGGGAAAACTAGGATGGATAAAGTAAGGAATAACCATATTAGAGCGGGGTTGGGAGTAGCTCTGATCCATGATAAACTTAGAGAGAGTCGTTTGAGGTGGCATGGACATGTTCAACTGAGGCCTTCATATGCCCTAGTTCAGAGGAGTGAATTGATTCAGATCAAGGGAACCAGAAGAACCAGGGCAGGCCTAAGATTTCTGTAGGAGATGTGGTGAAGAAAGACATGCTTAGCTTAGGCCTTGTTCCCGTATGACTTCAAATAGATCTGATTAGTGAGCAAAGATCTGTGTGGTTGACCCCATTTTGTTGGATCATTATGTTGTGATGCTCTGATGCTATTGCTGTAATACACTCCAATTTCGAGGCCTGGAGCAGAATGTTGGGCAATTAAGAAGAGGTACGTAGCTAAGAAGGGTTGATGCCCTGGAGTTTGTGTCGATGTTTTATGCCCCTCCCCTTTTCTTCTATATTATTAATAATCTGTCTCTTCTAGGAACCATGTAGCCGACCCCGTTAAGTTGGGATAAGGTTTTGTTATTGTTGTTGTATAAGAAGGGATATGTTTTCCACAGGAATCCACCAAAGGTTCTTGAGTAATCCATGTTGGTTTATTATAGAAGGAATCTATTTTCAAAGTCCAGAAGTCCTGAAAATCAACTTCTTTTTTTCCATTTGACTATTAGGATGGTGCCTAGAAAAATGTGGATACATGTCTTTTTCTTTTGGGGTGTATCTAGCCTTTTTTTTCTTCCAGTAAGAGCCAAAATCAAATCACAACATGTTTTCAAGCCTCTTTACTTGGTTATTTTGTTAAATTGGTGGCTTCGTGATGTTGGGAACTCAGCCATTGAAACATGGTTTCTATTGTTTGTTTTTTCTATTGCCATTTGTTACATTTATACCAAGGAGAAAGATTTTTGTCACCCCGTGGAAACGTTCACCACACCATCCTAGGGTAGTAGGGTTCACAATCCCCTGTAGGGTTTTATTATTTCCCCCGAAATACCCTCACGATGCCCACCCGTGCCTATCTGGAGCCCGCAATAGATTCCCATTTACCGTGGGTGTAGGAAAACTTCGTCCTTATATTAATATTGCTTTCTCTTTTTTTGGGGGGGGGGGTGTGTGTTTGCGGGGGTGAGGTGCATTTCTATTAGCATTTACCGCTGAGATAAACCTTGGTTCATGGTAGACTACTGACCAATATAAGCCATTTCATAAATGCATACCTCTTTCATTGTTTTAATATTCAACAAAAGCTTAAAGTTGTGCACTACAGGCATTTTCTATCATTGCTTCGTCTCCGCTCAAGATTGATCTATCGTGTGTTCTGGAGCATGTTATTGCAGAGTTAACAGCATTCTTGAGGAAGGTATGCAACTGTGACAAATCTGCTTCTGTCATTTGAGTGAATCTAGTGTTTGTGTGTGGGTCTAATTTGTTTCTTCGAAAATAGGCAAACCGGGCATTGAGGCAGGCAACTTTGGGGACATTGAATTCTCTAATTGTAGCTTACGGTGATAGAATTGGTTCACTTGCGTATGAAGTTATAATTGCGGAACTTTCGTCTCTTATAAGGTTCGTATTTTGTTTAACTTTATGTTTGTGTGTCTCTTTATATTATTCTTAACATGCATCATTTATGTGCCAGTGATTCAGACCTGCATATGACGGCTCTTGCATTAGAACTTTGCTGCACGTTGATGGCTGACAGTAATTCAAGCCCAAATGTGGGTTTAGCTGTTAGATATAAAGTTCTTCCTCAAGCCCTAACATTAATTAGGAGCTCATTGTTGCAGGGACAAGCACTTTTGGTATTGCCCTTAGCCTTTTGCTGACTGTTGTATATTGATCTAGAGTGTTAGCATTATTGAAAATGATCTTTTCAAATGCTGCAGGCTCTGCAAAGTTTTTTTGCTGCCTTGGTCCATTCAGCAAACACAAGTTTTGACGATTTGCTAGATTCTCTTCTTTCTAGTGCTAAACCATCTCCCCAGTCTGGTGGCCTTGCAAAGCAGGCACTGTACTCAGTAGCTCAATGTGTTGCCGTTCTATGCCTTGCTGCGGGTGATCAGAAATGTGCATCTACAGTAGAAATGCTTACAAACATACTTAAAGATGATAGCAGTACCAATTCTGTAAGTTTCCTCAAGCTTCAATATCTTTAGCTGCCTTCATCTTACAACGTATTCCTGCTCAATTCTGTTTCTGTGAGGCGCTCTTCTTAAGTTCAAGTGTTCCTTCAAATTTCATCTTGTTGGTTGATAATTGATGTTATTAGGATGCGAGGAGCGTAGCGTTACAGGAATTTATTTATAACGACTCAGGAAGTAAAGTCCCTTTCCCAATAAACCAAGTCAAAGTCGATTTTTCAAAACCCTGAAAGTTCGATTCCTCCAAAAAACCCTGATAAAAGTCGACTTCTCCAAAATCCTGACAAGATCGATCTCCAAAACCCTGACAAGTTCATTCTCCAAAAACCCTGACAAGCTGATGTTGATTTCTTAATCAGGAACTTTAACTGCATTCTTCACTCCGTAAATCAATCACCATAAAAAGAGAGGCCTAGTTCTTAATTTTGAAACATGAACTAGTCTCTAAATAGTCCCAAAACACAGCATTGGGTGTTGCACCCCTTCAAACAGAAAACAAGAGAAATCGCAAGCCCAAACTAATATGAATCAATCAATAAAGATTGAAACCTAGAAAGAGAAGAGACAAGATACTAGAAGAGCTGTAGCAGTGCCTAAGGATCTTGCTCTGATACCATGTAAATAATAAGAGAAAAGAAAAGAAGAGAGAGAGAGAGAGAAATGATGGTTTTGTGTTACCTTGGTAGTTACTCCCATGGTTCAAAATCTCGCGATATTATCGCTGATATTTCGGATATCTCGACACTGTCGAGACGAGATGACCATACAAAATGAAAAAAGTCTAAATTTCGGTATATTACTTAAACAATGTGTATTTAACTATTTATACATCAGGGTTTGACCGTATATTGTCAATCAAAGGTGCATACCCAAAACACCACGTTGAGTTCATTTTTTTGCAATATGAAGCTTTAAATGTGTTTATTTAGGTTAAATAAGGGTGTACATGAAGTATCAAGCCTTAATATGGCCAAAAACCCACCGAGATGGACTGCCAAAATATGGCAGAAAAAATACCATATTTCGCAAAATTTCGGTCAATTTCGGATATTTCGAAAATCTCGACCTACCCGAACTACCCCTCACCTAGCGCTAGCGCTAGCGCAAGCCAGCGCCATTACCTAGGCTCAGAAGTCTCAATTTACAGTTTTTAATCAATTACTTCATCATTTGAGTACATCAAAGTTAGGAAACATGCTTTCATTTAGTAGTTGTGGAGGTTAATTTGCCTCAATATTTTGCCTTGAGGCAAATTTTAGATTCATGAATGAACTTAGGCATCTTATTGCTTGTGATTTATGTAGATGACTAACTATTTTTTATCTGTACATCGCATTAAGTTTCGTATGTGTCTTGGTTTAAGTTCGAACGACCTTCTAAATTTCCATTTTTGTAGCAACTTAACTCGGGAGCTATTATTCTACCCCAAAAAAAAAGGTTGTGGGGAAGAATCCTAGAGTCATTAGCATCACATCTCTCAGTCACTCCATTGTCATTTTTTTTCCTTCCCTATACTTATGTGCTTGTATATAGTATTGAGCAGAGAATTTCAAAGTAACTCAACTTGTAGCAACTCAACTCGAAGCTATTATTCTACCCTGAAAAAGGGGGGGGGGAAGAATCTTAGAGTCATTAGCATCACATCTCTCATTGTCACTTTTTTTGTTTTTTTTTTTTTCCCCTTACCTATAGTTTTTTTTTTGTTTGTGAATAAAAAATATATTACCAAAGCCCCAAAGGGGCAGTGGGGAAAAAGGGGGGGGATACAAGATGGGGAGGAGGAGGGGGGGAACTATATAAGTCTCATACCTAGGAAGAAGAGGGAGGAGGCCGCAAAATAGAAATGTCTAGGCCCCAGGATACAACAATATGCCTGTTCCTTGGGGTATCAAAAATGGGACCATGGTGGGGAAAACTAAGCTTGGAGGAGACATAAAAAAAGATGGCTTTCCTATTCAAGTCAAAAGAGCGAGAGTTGGAGGTCCATCTCCTAATGTTCCTCTCCATCCAAATGTGGGAGAGAGTAGCGCCAAACACAAGATTGCCAACTGTGTCACAAATAGAGCAGCTGGGAAAAATCATGATCAACCTGAGCCATTCTCTTGCAAAGGGCAGGGGTCTCCTGCTACAAGGCCAAATGAACGAAAGTGCTTTCTTCCAAATGGTGGAGGTGAAGGGGCAAGCGAAGAAAAGGCGGTCGATGTCTTCGGTTCCATTCCAACAAAAGTGCAGGAAGGGGGGACGTGGATGTCTTCGGTTCCATCCCTATAGTTGTGTGCTTGTATATAGTATTGAGTAGAGAATTTTAAATAAGAGTAGCATTTGTGAGAAACATGAAATCTATAAATGATACTTATCCAGATTCTTCTACCTGGGGTTCTCTTCTCCGAATTCATGAGTCTGGATCTTTATCCATGAGGTTGCCCCTGGGTTGCACACTTGCACTATTTTTTAGTACTTATAATTGGAAAATATTTTTATATTTTTGTTTATTGTGTGTTACTTGAATATGAACTTACACTATTTATAGTTGGTTTATTATCTGTCTTGAATAAACATTACAAAGTTCACATCATTGTATTCAGTTATTTAATATTTGATAATTTCATTGATTTTCCTTTTTCTGCTCTAACTCCTATGCATGTCCATGGTATTTATTTTTTAGGCTAAACAACACTTGGCCTTGCTTTGTCTGGGAGAAATTGGAAGAAGGAAAGATCTCAGTTCACATGCACACATAGAAAACATTGTTATTGAATCTTTCCAATCTCCTTTTGAGGAAATTAAATCTGCTGCCTCCTATGCTCTTGGAAATATAGCTGTGGGGAATCTATCAAAGTACTTACCTTTTATTTTGGATCAAATTGATAACCAACAGAAGAAGCAGTATCTATTGCTTCATTCTTTGAAAGAGGTTTGTTCTGAAGTTTGTATTGCTATTTAGACCTTTATTCTCTTCTTTGTGCGCTATTTGAATGTACTATATTCCAATTTGCAGGTTATTGCAAGGCAGTCTCTAGACAAAGGCTGCCAGGCTGAGTTTCAGGATACGAGCGTGGAAAAGATACTGAAATTGCTTTTCAACCACTGTGAAAGTGAGGAAGAGGGTGTTCGTAATGTAGTGGCTGAGTGCCTTGGCAAAATTGCTCTTATTGAGCCTGCAAAACTTGTTCCTGCACTTAAGGTGTACTTCCAATTATAAATATAGTGATCTCATATCTTTTTTGCGCTTAAGTTTCATATTTATGCTATGCTGTTAAGCGCTTGCACAGCTGGCATAACTCTTTTGTTTCACTAATATAGGTGCGGACAACTAGTCCTGCTGCATTCACTAGAGCGACAGTTGTAATTGCGGCTAAATATTCAATTGTTGAGAGGCCAGAGAGGATTGATGAGATTTTATACCCTGAGATGTCCTCATTCCTAATGCTTATAAAGGATCATGACCGGGTAAATATTATCTTTCCAATCAGAGTAGCATATATTTTAGTTACATTTTTGCCTGCAGTCGTTAAGCTTTTATTTTCAATCTTCAATTGTTTATCTTTTGCATAAATTATTGATTAATAACCAATTCTGTTGTCTCTTTAAATTGATGTACAGCATGTTAGACGTGCAGCTGTGTTGGCGTTGAGTACGGCGGCTCACAACAAGCCAAACCTCATTAAGGGGCTTCTTCCAGAGTTACTACCCCTTCTTTATGACCAGACTGTGGTTAAGGTAAATGTGTACGACTTTGTATTTTGTACTTCAGCACCTATTTCCTGGACCAAATTTGTAATGACCAGAGATACTTGGTCTTGGATCTAAGATGGAACCAACTATTTTTTTATTTTCTGGCCATACTCACGTGTTAAACACCAACACACACAAGTCCATACTAATTGATACTACAGTTAGTTATTAATAGATTGAAAGGCCTGAAAGAGAGCATTGTTCTGGCGGGAGGGATGCCTGTTGGTGCCAGATTTAAAAGATTGGGGCATCATTAAGGGAATGTAACAACTTTCATTTTTGATATTGAAAAGAAATTTTCAATTTGAGGGGGAAATGGTAGCTTTTTTCCACCAGAGATTCATTTGATTCTTCATTATTGTATCCCAAAGAATTTCCATGATATGGCAGAAGTCAAAATGGTCATTATTTACAGTATATGCATACAATACCTTAAGAAACGTGGATAATCCCCAAGTCTGTTGACAGCCCTAACTGCCTCAAGTTGAAAGCATATGTAAAATTGCTAATTTTAGATGATCAATTAATGACTTTTTACTAGTTGATGCCCATGGTTGAACAAATTGGATCGGATTGGCTGAGGCCGATCCTGATTCTCCCCAATCTGACTCGGATCCTGTCCGATCCAGGCCGATTTCAATCGGATTGGATCAGAATCGGCCGGGACTGATCCAGATCCCGATTTTGGGTTTTTACACCCTGTTGATGCCTAGTTGGCTCTCCTCCCCCCATGTTTTAAACTAGTTACCTCCTGTTTATTTTATTATTTAGCAATCGTCTAACTATTATCTAAGTTGTAATGCATACTAAAATGATAGTTGGTTCACTGGTCATTGACGGGTCAGCATTTTTACTTGTTCTGGTTCTCAGAAATGTAGTTTAAATAGTGGAACATTGATTTTTTTTTAATAAATTATCTATTTGTGGTGTTGCAGGGAAGAGAAAACCAACAACTAACTAGATGTTCAGAAACTCAATTATAATACTCTCATTGGTCAGATCAAAACAGTGAGAATAAAAGTCGATAGAGGATTTCACTCTCAAAAGTTGAAACAGGGTTTTGATGAACCAGATATAGGATAATCGAACTAACCTGTAGGGGTGTCAAATAAGTTATCTGGTCCTTATCGGTCTGGATCTAATCGGTCCAGTGCCATAGGACCTAGGACCAGAACTGACTGATAATTTAATCACTTCTAAGTCTTAGGACCAGAACCAATAAGAAATCAATTCAAATTTGTTCCGGTTCCAATCAGTTCTGGTTAATCTGTTAATTGGTTCAAGTTGGTAAGGAGAGCTTGAACAAGTTTGGCTCGCTCTTTTCAGAGCTAAGATAATCATTCTCTTCTTCTATACATAGTTGTCAAGGCGACCCAAGGTGTGGGGGGCATCCCAAACACTTAGGCGACAAGGCGCCCACCTAGACGACCAAGACGCCCAAGTATTTGATGACAAAAACCAGAAATTATGATTCTCAATAACTACTGACTACAGAGAAATTGTAAGAGAGAACAACACCGCAGACATGAGATTTAAGCAGGGAGCAATGGAGCATGGTGCAGCGGTAAGGGGGGGGGGGGGGAAGCAAAAGAAGAAGCAACATTACACCCAATAAAAAAGAAGTAGAAGAAGAAGCATCGGCAGCATGTTAGCGTCATTAGTTCATTGCCAAAAAAAAACAGAGAAGGATAAGAAGAAGAAGCAGCATCATGGGACCAAAGAAAAAAAAAATAGAGTAGAAGAAGAAGCAGGCAAGCAGCAGCATCATCGATTCATTATTACAAAGGGGGGGGGGAAATAAACAGTGAAGTAGACTGTAGCAGAAGCAGCAGCAGCCAGCAGCATCATCATTAATCATTTCAAAGTAAAAAAAACAGAGAAGTAGAGAAGAAGCAGCAGCTTGAGCATCGTTATTTACTTATTTGTTTTTTAAAAAAAAGGATAAGAAGAAGATGATGAAGAAGCAGGGCTGCAGGAGCATGAGAGCATCGTTTTAAAGAAAAAAACAGTAGGAAAAGAAGCAGCAGCAGCAGCAGCAGCAGTGGCATTGTTAAAAAAAACAGGAAAGAAGAAGACTATTGCCGGAGCTGGAATGGTCTGAGGAAGCCTCACTAGAGCTTTAGTAGTCGGAAGATGGTTGTTGGAGCCGGAATAGTAGAGATATTGCCAATGAAAGAAGCCTTTTCTAGCCTTGTTTTCTCGCAAAGAGGCAGATACGATATGGTCAAGGGTTTTGAGATGTTTTTGGGACATTGGATAAGCAATTTATAGACTTGATGCCATGTAGCAGGGTGTATGAACTCATATACGCCAACAAATGAAAAACAAACAAACAGAATAAAAAATAATACATGAAAAAGAAAACAAAACAAAAACAATAAAACCACACTTAAAAGGCGGACGCCTTTCTTGACTCAAGTAGAGCGTAGCATCGGTTAGCCCTCTGAATACTGCCTGGACTCCATGGCAACGTCTTGACAACTATGCTTCTGTAGATGAACTGGCCAGTCCCAGTTCCTCAAACTTACATGAAAATGAGAGAGGGAGAGAGAGAGAGAGAGACAGTAGATTGGAGATTGCAAATTTAATCTCCGTTTTGAAAAGGAATTAGAAATCTTTTGCAGCTTTGAGATTAGAATTGCAGAGTAGATTTTTTTTTTCTTCCAGTTTTCTATATAAATCCATGAAGGTTCACAATCGTTGGGTTTCATGTAACCTTTGTACTTGTTTTGAGTTGAAAGTTTGCCCCTTTTTTTTTAACATGAAGCTCCATGTAGTTCGTATGTCTATCGTCTTGTGAGTAGGATAGTCTTCACCTCTGAAATCCTTGAATTCAAAGTTTCTTTTCTGTGCAACTCAAGCATGCACTTGTGATTGATCTTTGGCGGAGATGGAAAGTGAGGGTTGATGCAGGTTCATCATCGAAATGGGCTTAGGGCTTATTTTATTAGGAATAAGTCTAGGGTTGGGTTATATACATTTTGGGTCTTTGATCCCATGGTTTTTTTTTATGAAATAGGCTACTTTTATGGGCTTAAAATATGGGTAATTAGGTTGCATACGGGATTAACTGTTTTAATTCCTTAGTGTTTTTTTTTTTAATGTAATTAGTGGTCATGTGACTTGGTTAAGTGGTCATGTGACAATTTAAGTGGTCATATGACAACTTAAGTGGTCATGTGATGTACGTTCGGCTGGATTAGGACTCTATAAGTTCAGCCATGTTTTGAGTCTATTTCTTTTAGTATTTTAGTTTCCTAGTCAGTTTAAGTTACCTAATAGGTTAAGGAAACTGGATCTCTCAAGTTTTAATCAATTTACAACCGGTTTGAAATTTTTTTGGGAAATTTATTCTGGGCCATTGGTCTCGGTGCTAAAACTGGATTGACCAATTGTCTGAAATTTTAAAATACCCGGACCGAAACTGGACCACTAATGAAATGGTTGGCTTGGTTTGGGTTGTAATTAGGCGGTCAGGTCTGGTTTGTCAGATTCAGACCCTTTTGGCAACCTTGCTAACCTTACTAGCAGAAGAGTGATGATAAATATACGAACAACCAGAGGGAATGTCGAGATCACCAGCCTACCCTGGGAGGAACTCACAGCAAAGCCATGCACAAGCACAATTGATATGCCCTCAGGCCATCTCCAGATTATTGTTGATCTCAATGAAAAACATGTGTTACAGCAGGACTGACCTTTTATTTAGACTAGTCTGACCCCTAATCCTACTCAGACCTTGGTTCAAAACTAACATCAGAATAGTAAAAGAAAATCTATTTCTACCCAACTTAGAAATCATTATCAAACCTTATTGAAACTCTCCTGATGACACTAGTACACTTGACTATTACGTAAACTAATTATTAATTTCGTGCGTAACCCAAAACCCCACAGTATGGGCTCATAGAATGGGCCCATTATAATCCTACACCCCAAAACAAGTAACCCAATGCCCATATAATCCATGGTGGCTAAAAGTAAATTCTAGCAGCTTTTGTATCTCTTAAATTGAGGCCCGTAAAACCCAGCCTCTTGTGATGGGGTAGATATGGGCCACATGGCTTTCCAACCCCCAGCTTAACTCTTTTCGTCATTCACAGAATGGAAACTTGTCTACCGAATTAGAAAAGAAGAAAAATTAAAAAAAGGTGTTGAGCAGTGTGAATTTGTTGGGTCCTGTCTTTAGTTTGTTCAACATGATCTTTATTCGTCATATTCTCAGTAGCCTACTCTTACCTGTGCAGCAAGAATTGATCAGGACAGTTGATCTCGGTCCTTTTAAGCACATCGTGGACGATGGTCTTGAGCTAAGAAAAGCAGCGTTTGAATGTGTCGACACATTACTGGACAGTTGTCTTGATCAAATGAATCCTTCGTCTTTCATTGTTCCTTACCTTAAATCTGGTTTAGATGGTGAGAAATAACTCTGCTGTTTTTATTTCTTCAAATTTTAAATTGAATCTTGTTTCTTTGCTAACTAATCCTTTAAATCTTGCTTCTTTGCTAGAGTATTAATTTCCTTTCAATTCCCGTATGTGTTATTGAATTGGCTGATGAGTAAGCCAAGCAAGGACTTAGATTGTGTGATAGAGATGCCATTTTTTGTAATTCTTGATACATTAGTACTGTTTCATCCTAAAGTTTTGGGTTGTCTGATGACACTTATTCAACTCTTGGAGGCTGTACTCTTCTTCTTTCTTTGATCAATGGATGGTCATTTATCACAAATTTTTTTAATTATGACTAGTTCTCTTCTGTAATGGATACGTAGTTTTATTTGTCCCTTAATGCTATACACTATAATTTTTGTTGGCAAGATATGTTCCTAAATTACATGGCTAGAATTTCTTTACCTTCGTGTGCCTTGCTATACCTAATATCTCTGGTTACCTAAATCACTTACTATGTAACTTGAAATTTCTTTTTCTTCCAGATCATTATGATGTTAAAATGCCTTGCCATCTTATCCTCTCCAAACTTGCGGACAAGTGTCCATCTGCTGTACTTGCAGGTCAGTGTAATCCTTGAACAAGTTATGTTGTGTATATTTTTTTCAATTGTGTGTTTGCAGATTTTCAATCTCTTCATATGCTTTTGAACTTCAGTGTTGGATTCACTGGTTGACCCTCTGCAAAAAACTATTAATCACAAGCCAAAGCTTGATGCTGTGAAGCAAGAAGTGGATCGTAATGAAGACATGATCCGGAGTGCTCTTCGAGCAATTGCCTCCTTGAACCGCATAAGGTTTGGTCCCTTAAAATATCTTTATTATTTTTAATGTATCAAACTTTACTATGTTTATGATGGTTAGCATGAACTACGATATTCAGAAAATGATTTACAGCTCATTTACAATGCTTTAAAAGTTCTCGACTTTATGCCAGCCCAGCAAGGTGAACTAAAAATTCAGGTGGATTTGTACCTTTTTGCCCAGTAACACTGGCTGCTGCCACGCACATGTGTGCACACAGACAGACAGACAGACACACATGTGTGCACGCCAGGGGAGGGAGGGGAGAAAATGATGTAGAGGAGTTAAAAGACTCTTAATTGGACAGTTTGGAGAATTCCAAATTCAACAGAGCTGGCCCGAGGTAGTTGCAGAAACAACAGTTTTTGGACCGAAAACAGAATATCCGCCAGGGTCTTCTTGCAGTTCCTAATTCTCTCTCTTGGACTTATTTCTAATCCATCAATAACAGAATCGATGGGTATATCATTTACAAGTCTAAATGTGTGGGGTCCAGCAGTCGTCTACCGTGCTTGTAAGTTGTTTATTGTCTAAGAACCAGAGTAAAGGGAGAAGAGAGAAGGAGAAGAAGATGGAGAATTCGAGATGTTGAAGAAGAAAAGGATGAGCGATTGGTAGAAAATAAACTACTGCCAGCCTCCCTATTTATAGAGACTAATCTAGCTATACTAGGAAACTAAAAGAAAAGTAGATAAGAACTATCTAACTAGATTAGAGCCACCTAATTAGATAGAAACAAGATACCCATGGTATAGAGGTCCATGGGCATACCTAGCTTGGAACAGCCGCTAAGAAAAGCCAAGGTGCAAGAAGAACTCGGTTTTGTTACAGGTTTCACCCTGGCCAAAGACCGAGTTGGGGTATTTTTTTTTTCTTTTTGAACTCGATGGGTGGTTTTTGTGGGTTTTAGACCTATTTTGGGGCTGAAACTTGGTACTCAGCCTATTTTAAGCCATTTAAACACAATGGCACTATCCAATTTTGCAAAAACAAAGTCCAAATAGGAGTTTAACTTCGGACCATATGTTGGTAGGCAACACCGTACTAATAGTCCCTATTCTACACCTAATTTAGTAATTGAATTCAATCAAATCTTACAATTAATATAGTTACAACTTAAATAAACATTACAAATGTAAAAGTGTACAATACATCAATCTTAACATATTACATCTATCATCCCATGCCATATTGCCAAATCCAGTATTCACCACCACAGTATGGTTGAAGTGTTACACAGAGGTTGCCGCACAACTCATATGAGTGTTGTCATCAACATATTCCAATCTCCCTATCCTACGTTTAGAAGAGGCGGTTGCGACAAGGGCCATGAGGCGTGAGATCTACTGCTACTGCCACCATGCTGTTGAAATACTATCAGCATGTATGGGTGTGGCTAGGTTGGGACTGGGAATATGTCCACAAAACTTGACCAGTGCTTTGATTGTCAAACTCATGTGTTGACTGCCCAAACTGGTCATAGCCACTATATTCAGAACTGGTGCTCTCCTGGCCATAATCATAGTCATACTGAGGCTGAGATGCATGACACGGTTGACGCTAAGTAGTAGTATCTATACTCATGCTTGCGAAAGTTTCAGCATGGTCTTCAGTCTCATGTCATCATCCTGAGCCTGTGATTGTTTGCAACGCGAGCGTCTCTGGTACGTAGTGGGGACACCATGGTCCTGATCCTGTGTGGTATGCGTAAATTGAGTCTCACTTGTGTAACGCACAGGCCTCACCTCCATCCCCAGCTCATACTGGTATTGCTTGCGCATCCCCTAATGACGATCTTCATAATAACCACTACTCGGCGTGCCACCACCGCCACCAGCAGCAGCAGGGTCACCATCATCATCACTACTACCGCCACCGCAACCATCATCATCATCAGACTGGTGTTCCTCGTCATCAACACTTTCTGCTGTAGCCTCAAAAGGTCTCGGCGACTCTGAATGTATACGCCCCTCTTCTGACATATATTCGTCAACTTTTGTACCGATTGCGGTCGCAATGGTGGGGTTGGGCCTGCCCCCAACTTGATCCATTTCTGGTGCACCACAATCCCTCACCACTGGCCACTGGATTAGGGGATCCTCATCATCATCAGAGTCCTCCTGGAAAATGTTTGCTAGCTCGATTGGTTCTCTATCATTGGTGTCCATTCCTTCACATATATGCTTCATCCTTAGTCTCATATTGTAATGCACATACACCAATTGCTCCAGTAGTTAGTGACCCAATTTGTTCCGCTTCTTGGTGTGGATCAATGAGAATGTACTCCAGTTGTGCTCGCATCCAGAGGATGAACAAGTCTATGCGAGCACTCTGACTGTTATCTTCCTCAGGTTGGGTGAACTTGTACCATAAAGCACCCACCAGCTGGCTGCCTCTCGCAATTCTGTATTTAGCCCAAAATTATGCGAGTACTGATACTTTGGATTGAGATAGTATGCTGGTAAAGTGGTATTGACAAATATAACTTGTTAGTGACTTTTGAATATGTAAATGTAAAAACTCAAGTAAAATGTAAAGTATGTTGAGCTCACCAGCTTTGTGCAATGGATGACTCATGTGCTTCTCCCATCGATCAAGAATGACGTTATTGTATGCCCTTGCACTCCAGGATATCGCAACTCTAACCATTTCCTTCATCTTCTGAAGGGCAACATAAATGTAGGCAAGGTAGGCTTCTTCTTTGTATCCGCCATCCTTAGTACTATTACCACTGGCTCTAATATAACAACTTTATTCAAGTCACGCCATAATAAGTCACTTGCAATGGTCTCTTGTGATGCCCTCCCTTCTTCTGAATTCAATCCCTGCCAACCAAACCATTGTTCACTTGCAAACAGAGACCTCAAACCGACCATTTTCGTTTGAAAGCTCTTGAATGCAATGTAATTGGTGGCAAATCAAGTGACACCAGGCCTCACTAAATCGCCATTGCATCTTTCCCTCAACATGGGTAATGCATAACCATGGTTATATACAACTGTGGTCACTTGTCTTGCCTTTCTGACCACACTTGCCACCAAAGTTTTCTTCTAGATGGTCCTTCAACATTAAATCAATGGAATGTGCTGCACGTGAAGTCCAAAAGAGGTGGATACTCTTGCTTTTCTTGTTCATCAACTTCTCCCAGCCTTTTTAGGTCTATGGGCCCACCTTGGCTTCAGAGTCTCAATGTAGTCTTCCAACTCCTTTTTCTCCTTGAGTAAGTAGACATTCATCAACTCATATGGTGTGGGCCCCTTCAATCCTAGGCCAGCCCTTCCTGCAGCGTCAAGGAACATGATAGTATGTTCCCTATGCTACATTAGGTGGGATGCTATTATAGAACGTGAACTTGTTGACGGGATCCCATTCTTCATCTCGTTTACTACCATACATTTGCGGGATGGTTGGCTGGTAGGCATCTTGTTGCCTGAATATGGTGGGATCCTGCTGAAGAACGTGATCTGGAAAATGTACTCGTGGTCAGGTTGGGGGCCGTGGGGATTCCCTCAGATTCTGTCTTGTGCTTCTCCTCCTCTCATCTTGTTGCACTGCCTTTGGTGCAGCTGAGTCAGATCCACCAGCTCCTCCTGCTTGCTCATATGCTCTCATATTCTTAAAATGCAAATTTTGTCTACTAGCTGCCAAAGTCTGCTGGTAGATTCTCCACTCAAAACTCTGATTGGAAATCATCAGGAGGAGGCCTATATCTAGTATCATCTCCAATGACCTCTACACCAGGCCTCTCTAGCACTGCCTCATCTCTCTCTTTGTTGCCTTTCCCTCTCAAGTTTCCTTTCTCTTCCTCCTCTTAATTGCTTTGCTATGGCCTGTTGCACCTCCTAAGGAACATTGGTGCATTTGGCAACATCCTTATATCCATCAACCAAATGCTGCTTTAATCTGGTAGCTCCTCTAGAATTTAGCAACTTCCCACAATATCGATACTTGGATTTCTTTTTAACCTTCGACATTGGGGTTCCATATTACCATGCTATCTCACTGCGGTCCCCCATTGTGTACCAAATGTCTTACTTTTTACACTGTTGCATAAAAAAGCATGTATTAGTAACTATTGAAGACTTAAAGTAATGTATTAAAGACTTAAAGTAATGTGTTAGTAACTATTACACATAATGTCAAACTACTAAAACAATTAAATAACTATCTCATATATATCCCCAACCCTATTATTTATTTCTTAATTAAAAATTAAATTTAAAATTTCTATTAAAATTATTTATACCTTAAGTATGAAACATTATAATGGAATGTTGTATTTGACACCATTTTAATTTGGGCATATGGTACATATGTTGTACAAAATTTTCCAACAAAAACAGGTATTTTTCTTTAATATTTGATATTCTTTGCAAATTTTAATAATATTTTTATTGATTCTGAAAAATAAAATAAAATATTTTATGGATGAAAAGAAAATGACTCCGTGAAGCCGAGGAGCATGCAAAGGTGTCCAACATACATGAATATCACTGCCAAACAATCACTATTGTACTATTTTTTAAATTTTTGTTCAAAAAAATCATTTTTGTTTTGCATAATATTTTAAAAAAATTTTGGACTTCATCGAGTGATAGATCAGCCAAAGTTATGTAGAATATATTAAATTGACATGAATCTACCAAGGTTTGAACAATCTTTTTTGAACAAAATAGATTTGGGTAAAAAATGGTTTACCTTTAAAAAGTTCTTCAAAGTTGAGGTGAAAAATCACAAATCTTGCACTTTTGTAGCTGAATGATGTCTCCGGCAGATTCTACGTTGAAATCCAGGTGAAAAATGAAAAAGAAGCAGCTCACAAGCAAGTTCTACAGCTCTCGGTCGAGTTAGAGACGAGATCTCACCTCTCGGTTGATATATGACATTTTTATAAAGTGGTTTGGGTCGAAATCTCGGTCAAACCAAAATCTCGACCCGAGATCTCGACTCGATCGAGATTTCGACCAAGTTGGGTAATTCTGGGTTTCGACCTTCATCTCGTCTCGCCTTCTCAAAAAAGCGAGTTTTTAGTGGGATCTCGATGAGTTCTTGTAGCATGAGAAAAGCAGGTCAAAACAACACCTTTGTAAACATAGCACCAAGTTGACTGCCGGAGTTGACAAACGGAGCTGAAATAAGCTTCTGCGTGACTACATTTCTCAAAAAATGGCAATCAACCTCCATGCTTGATCCTCGTGGATTGCTAGCAATATAAATCGCAGTTTGATTATCACAATACATCTTCACTTGTTGTAAAATAGGAAACCCCAACTCTTGTCGGAGAGACTTCAACCACATCAACCCTGCTATAGTATGAGCCATAGCACTCGAGACGACATATTTTGGTACAATTAGGAACCATTTGTTGAAGCTTGGAAAGTGAAAAGTCTCCCAACCGGTAATGCCAATGAAGAGGTGAGGTGGCAGGAGAGGTAGCAAAAGCAGCCGTAGTAGTGGAGTCATCAACATTGTAGAGGCCATCCTTCTCACGTTCTCCACTAATCATCTTCCTTCTGGTGAAGGGGAAGACTTCCTTGAAAAATCACTAAGATTGGCTGATCAAATGAAAAGTAATTTCAAAAAACAAAGTTGCTGAAAAGTCTTCCAAAAACAGAGTACCGCCTGGACATATGGGGGAAAGCATTTGCTGGAAGTCAGCTACTTGAATCAAGGGGAAAAAATAAATCAAGTGTACCTCCTCTTGGGGTTAGTAAAACCCAAAAACTTGGGCATCATCTGCTGGCTGTTCATAAAGTAATTTGAGGTCTCTATCATCAAATAAAAGAGGAAATCAGAACCTGCCTCCAGCATCATACTTGCAGAATTTTGATCCTAGTTGATTTCAGTTGACTGATCATTCTACGGAAACCAATATTTAGATAAAAGGAGCCCTAACTATTATGATATCACCACCAACTAGGGCCCTATGTAGGTATTATGCAGCATAGGGTGCTGCAACCCTCAATCAGAGACTTCCGAGAATCATAGTTGTCAAGGCATCGCCTAGGCGTCCAGGCGCCTTGGTCGACTTGGTTGCCTTGGTCACCTAGGCGGACGCTTTGGGCGTCTAATTGGTGTCGCCTTGAATTTGGACCCTCTCCACTGCCTTGGGTCGCCGTGACAACTATGCCTGAGTTCTTCAAAACAGAATCTGAAGTTGGGGTCGTGTATCTAGGTAGCTCTGATACCATGTAAGTTGTTTAGTGCCTGAGAGAGTAAAAGGAGCAGAAAGAATGAGAAGAAGATGGAGAAGAGATGTTGAAGAAGAAGAGGTTGAGTGTTAGGTAGAAAATAAACTACTGCCAACCTCCCTATTTATATTAGTAAAAACCAAACCGTAACAGTAATAGGAAACCAAACAACCTTATGGCAATAGTAAAGATTAATCTAGCTATACTAGGAAACTAAAAGTAATGTAGATAAGAACTATCTAACTAAATAAGAGCCACCTAATTAGATAGAAACAAGATAAGAGAACCATCCACGGTATAGAGGTCCATGGACCCACATGAACCTCCAACCGGTACTTTCTTTACAACTTATTTTATTGTTCTGTTTTGGACTTGTCCTCTATCCATATCCCTCTGCTACTGATCAAATGGCAAACTTGAGGTTGAGTTTTCAATGTGGCTGGTTTTCTTTCTTTAGTTATTTACAGTTTAATCTCCTCAAATGTCTTTCCTTGTGTTAGAAAAACTCTTTTTTTTTTTAATAAATTAAAAGCAAGTAAATGTACGATGTGCACCAAGACATAATTTCTTGATTACCCTGATTACCTATTTTATTCCTGCAATTTCTTGATTTTTGACTTTGGGAGGTGATGAGCAAAATTGACATCTGTATTTGCCGATCCATGTAGCAGACCCCATTTAGCTGAGATTCTCCTATCTTGTTGGGCTATGCCTATTTCCTCTAACTTTCATTTTCACTTTCATTTTTCAATTTTTCTTTTTATTTTCCCTCTCTCATTTGTCATTTCCCATTTTCCATTTCTCATCTCCCATCTCTCTTTTCACATCTCTTCATTCCCCTTTTTATTTAAACCTCAGTTTTCCTTTGTCTTGTTTGGATCCATGTAGCCGACCCCATTAAGTTGGGATAAGGCTGAGGTTGTTGTTGTTATGATGACTCTTTTCTAACATGGTTCGATGTTCCGTCTGCATTCTAGTAAACTGAGGTTGCAGAGTTTGGTTTTGCACCCAAACATTAATTAATTTAAAATCTTGTTGATTCTCCATATTTCAAGTGGTTTTCCCATTTGCTTACTTTTTATTCTTTCAGTGGAGGAGACTGCAGCCTTAAATTCAAGAGCCTCATGAATGAGATAATGAAAGCACCCTTGCTTTCTGAAAAATACAATTCCATTCGTTACGAGTGAAGGGCTTTCCAGTTCCTGACATGGTTGTGTGAAATGGTGACGGAAAAGAGATGCTGTCATCATCAACGTAAATGCGGCCAGAGAATCTTCTTCAGTGTGGCATGAGGCTTGAATACCCTTACTCCGCCCTCGCTCCCTTGTTAGTTAATCTTTGGCGCATAGGTATATACCCATAAAAAGGAGGAGAAACTGAATATTGAATTTCAGTTTTGGATGGGGAGAACAAAGAAAATAGGGGGCGATTTGATGGTGCTTTTTCTGTAAATGGTTTAGTGCTCTTCCTCCCCCGGCCCCTCTTCCCATACACACCCCCACCCCTCCCCCAAAAAAAAAAAGAGAGGAAAACATTTGTTGTGGTTCTGTAACATATTTTTCGAAGATATTTTATATATATTTTTTAAAATTTTGGTTTCTGTTTTCTCAAATGCAAAGATTAACCCCCCCCCCCCCCAAAAAAAAATTACTATTTCAACTATGGTGCATTCGCATTAAGTTGATCATTTTTCATATATTTTTGGTTACATGCTTCCTCTTTGCCTGCTCGGTGCAAGTACCTTTGATGGCAACAGCAGTGATTATGAGAGGGAAATGATGGAGATGCTACGGGCAATTAGACAACTTGTAGGCAATTACCTTTAGGTCAAATTAGTTAGCATTTGTGTTGATAACTTGAAATTGACAGTAACCCAGTGAACCGAACTGTTGGGACGTGTAACAACGTTTACATTGGTTATGCATCACTTTATTGTGTCTCTATAAAAAAAAGAGTGTCCCCAGTGCATGAGGCTCCTTCTAGTGCTGGGTTCTGAAGGGCAAATGTACTCAGCCTTACCCCTGCTATGTGGAGTGCCTGTTCCATCTTGTTCCTCACCTGTTGTCATTTTAGCCATTGTTATGTCCCAAAGAAATACCCACCTTTCAGATGAAATAGTGGTTGGCGAGGACAATGTACCTTGGTCTAGATTGGTGTTGGTGTTTGCAGTTAAGACCAGTGAATATCCCCAAGGGGACGTTTGGTTCGCATTGAAGTGAAAGCAAATTGCAAAGATTATTTTTTGTGGGGGGAAGGTGGGGAAGTTTTTGCAATCCTAGACTAGATGAGGAACAAGAGTTCTCAAACGTGAAACCTCGTAGGGGCTAGGTTCTACTGCATTATCAGCTGTCCTCAATTGCAACGAATTAGAAATCCCAAAAGAAATTTTCAACTGGGGTGTTTGGTTGATGCAGAGTGATATGAAATAAGATGGGGACCATAACATATGGATGGTATGAGGTGAAGATTTGTGCTACTACTGAATGAAAATTGAAGTTATATAAAGTAATTGCATATTAGAAGTAACATAAAGTGATCACATTTACTTCCTTTTGAACTGTCTAGGAAAGCTTTCCTACACTGGGCTGTGCAAAAAGAATTAGGCATTAGAATTAAGCTATTAGTGCTGAATATATCAACATTACCAACAAAAATATAAGGTGTTTTTGGGTGTTCACCAAGGATGTTGGCAATCCTTGATCCCACTGCATCCATCGAATGCCAGGTATTCGCTGAAGCCCCATATCTTGAACACAATATATTTAAGGGAAAAATAACTGTCTGGGAGTGTGTCCTACGCCCTCATCCTCATGAGTCTCTCTCCTCCCCATATGAAAAGACACTTCTGTCCCCTTGTTTTGAGGAGAGATATACACATGGGAGTGCTGGTGTAGACCACACTCCCGGACAGAAAATTGCTTCCCTATATTTAATTACAGACCTAGAAAATGATGAAAACAGAGATTTGATTACCTAATGAGTACCATTGATATGCCATGGCTAAGTAGATTTATCCTACTGCGATGGCTGCACACTATCCTGAAGCACATTTAAAGCTACCTTCAGGCATTTCTGACTGCAAAGGTCGCCTATCATTTGAAGAATACCTGTGCGTTCCTGCTTGTACAAAGATGTTTATACTACTCTTAATAATCCATTATTATATCTAACATTTATTCTCTGGTATCAAACTTGAGGCAACCCAAAAATCTCAAGGGACGCACAATCAGACAATATCCTGTTTTCTATATTGGAGGGTAATGAAATCATATCGTGTGAAGAGAGAGAGACACACATAGAAGTGCTAGCGGCTACCCCAGCAGATTATTGAACCTTTTCCTTGTAAGTTCTATGTTAGGTTAGATTTTTCTAAACAGTCGGTCCTTTCCTTGCACAAACAGCAAATAATAATAGCAGCAATTGAGAACTAGAATTTTTTAGCCTTTTTTTTAATATTATTGTCACAAAATATCTAATTAAAAAAATTTTAATATTATTGTCACAAAATATCTAATTAAAAAAATGCACACCATTTGGAAGATTAGATCTGCAAAATCCGGTCATATAGCAAAAAATAGGAGCATCCTCAAAGTTGTAGGGAGAGAATTCTGGGATCGTGGCTCAAATTTGTAGGGTTTTCGGGTTATAAGTGGGATTGGTCAAATCGGCCGATCGGTATCGATATCTGATTTTTAGAAGTCTATAGTTTTTTATTAATTCAATTATCTTTGTTTTCCTTTTATTTGTAGGAATACAAAACCTTAGTGAATTCTTGACGGAATTTTTTTTAAAAAAAAATAATAATAAAAACTAGTTAAACAATTATGAATTTTTTTTTTTCATTCAACTTATCTTCAGGAGCCGAGAGCGCGCATACTGATTGTCACACCCATGATCATTTCCATCTTTCCAAGGGACGTAATAGTCATCACACACGCCCCTATGTCTGGGTGCAGGGGTGGCGTGCACTGTGCCACTAGGTGGCACTCTTTCTCCCTTATTTTTTAACGAAGTCATATCCATACGGAACCTTGATTAATTATGTTTTTGAGTAAATTTTTAAAATTTTATTTCAGATTGAGTATATAAAGACATCCAAGGTCCCAGACTAAAAGGTTAACAAGCCAAAAAAATGGAGAGATATATATTTTTTTTGGTAATAAGAGAGAATGATTCTAATAACTTTTTGAGAATCTGACAGGACCATGGACCTTGGACCTCCAATCTGACACAGTTTTACTTATCCTCATAAATTTATCCAAAAAAAAAACTTACCCTCATAAAACAATTTTTAGACAGTTTTACCCTTGCGCTATGAACCATTATGTGGATACATCATACATTTCCAATTGGAACCATTGATTGCAAAAATGATGAGAAAACCAAACGCTCGAAAGCAGTAAAATCTAATTAAGCCAAATAATACCCTAATCACGACCTTCCCATTGGTAAAAGATATGAAAGCCCTCGATCACTTTATTAATAATAATGTTTAGTAGTAACATCACATTCCAATCTCTCTCTCTCTCTCTCTCTTGATCCAGGTGAGGTGAGGTGAGGTGAGGTGTCCACTGGACTCCACATCATTACCTCCCTTTATTTTCCTCCCTTTTCCATATAAGTTAAAGGCATCAAAAGAACCCTTAAAAAATTGGTAGGGCCCATCAAATACAGAAATGGTGAGAGACTACTACAGCTATCTTAATCTTATCAAAAGTGTTTTGTAGTTCTAAAGAGAAATGATCCAAACAAACCCAATTTAAATTTGAATTTGAATTCCTCGAAAACAAAGACCACATATGACATGGGACTAGGGAATCACACCAGCACAGACACACTCCAAGCTCAAACCCAAGCACAATCCTGGCCCCACTTCCTCTGATTTTAATAATTATGAAGCCTATGGAATTGACCAAAACACCCTCTATTTTAATATATTTAAACTTGGCGGTTTTTCCATTCAAATTCTCCAATCACACAAGAATAGTGAAAGTGAAAGAATATCTTTAAAAAGGCTTCCTGCAGCAGAAGACATGCAGAGTGAGTGAGCAAACGAGACTCTCTCTCTCTCTCTCCTGGTAAGATCTTTTACTTCACGTGAATCTGGTTTTGGCTTCTTATATTTCTTCTGAATTTGGGATGTTTTTTCATTTCTCTCGGCTTGAATTCTTGCTGTCTCGTTCATAGCTTTTTCCTGATTCCATGCTAGAATTATCAAATTCTTTGGTTGTTTGATTTCCATGGCAGAAGCAACAAGAATGTCGGCCACAACTACAAAAACATCTGCCATCCAAAGCTCTGTCTGGCAACCTGGGTTGGAATTACAGCAGGCGGTGAGGTCCACTGATGACCAAACATGGAGGATTGCTGCTACATCGAGGCTTGTTCTTGAAAATCAGTTCAGAAGTAACAATGATCAAATACAGAGTAGCTGCTCCACAGATATATTTTCAAACAACTCAGAGACATACTATCATCCTCCTTTGGCTAAGCCCCATGTGTTCTACGGACGATGCAATCAGGTGGTTTATCAACCTGATAGATGGCATAAGACCCTGCCGCCTGCAGAAACACTGCCAAGGACTGAAGTCTTGGGCGGTTACATTTTCGTTTGCAACAATGAGACTATGCAGGACGATCTCCGCCGCCAACTCTTTGGTGATTCCCTTCTCATTCTCTTTTATGTCTCTGCTATAATTAGCCTTCAGCATGGTTAAAAAAGTATCCTGTACTGATAAGTAAACCCGAGATATGCATCAAGTTTGGCTTTGGCAATTCATAGTTTGCCAGAACCTATCAGCTTGAAATTATTTCAATAACCAGCCCTTTGGACCCAAAAATCTCCTTTAAAACCATGATTCCAAATCATAGTTTACTTGGTTTCATCCAACAGTTAGATTGTGAGTACTCAAATCTCAAGTTCCATTGAATAACTTCTAAATCAAAGCCAGATCCTGGAGTCCTGGCTTCTTTTGTTCCTAGTAATCACAAAATGTGATAGAATTTGGGATTGGAGTAATGTATTACTTCTGCAGCAAATTCAGGACTTGGGACTTGGTACAAACTTAAAACAATATAAACAGTGTCTTGGAATCACAGTTTTGTTTAAGAACTTTGAAAAGAAAATGAATGCCACAAAGTTCACACTAATCACATCATAGGGAAAGGTTCCCCCCCCCCAAAAGATAGACCAGAGTTGCTGAATTTCACCTTTCTGTTTTGCAGGACTTCCCCACAAATATAAGGACTCTGTCAGGGCAATAACCCCAGGCTTACCCCTATTTCTTTATAACTATACAACCCACCAAATGCATGGAGTGTATCAGGTTAGCTCACTTTTGGATGTTGATGACCATTTGTTTTTGACTACTCATTCGCATTTTGTAGAGATCAAGAGAAAACAGGAAACGATTAGAGCCACTACATATTTGATTAATATAAAAGATCTTGCTTGTGTTGGCTTGTAACATTTAGTTATTAAATTTCTTAGGCAATGAGTTTTGGAGGTTCAAATATAGACCCAACCGCATGGGAAGACAAGAAATGCAGGGGAGAATCAAGATTTCCAGCACAGGTAAAACTGCAAATAACTAGGTAGAAGACTTCTCAAGTATTAATTATTTGGAAGTACCTGAATCTGAAAGCTGTCATGATACAAAAACTACTCTCAGGTGAGAATTCGAATCAAGAGGAGGTGCAAACCACTGGAAGAAGATGCTTTCAGACCTATACTGCACCATTACGATGGCCCGAAATTCCGGCTGCAGCTTTCCGTGCCTGAGGTACAATGCTTCCATCTATCCTGCAGTCAGATTTACAAATAGAACCATTCAAACACTTGGAAATCAGGACTTGACCATGATATACTCACAGCATTCTGATGTTTGGACTGAATATCTCAGGCGCTAGCGCTGTTGGACTTGTTCAAGGAGGAAGACATGTAAAGGTAGAAGATGTGCTCAAAACAGCATTACAAAAGTAGAAAGGAAACATTTTACAAGAAGCAGCCTTGTTTCTAATAATCAGAAGAGAACCAGGAGATATAACACGGGCCACGAAGAAGAAAAATATAAATGGCATATGATTTTCACAATATGCAAAAAATATTTATAAAGTTATATTTGAGTCATTTTAGATCAGAAGGCAATCTCTTTTTCTGTTTTTACCAGTATTTCATACGGACTTGATTTAGTCCTCAATAAAATACTCAGCCAAAGTAGCATCTGGCTACCTCTCTGCAATAAAATAAAATAAAAAGTTCATTACAAGAAATCTCTTCTAAAATCCGAAAATCATCCTGAAGGTGAAAGGGCCTTTCCATGGTTCATATTAAGGATTACCTTCTCCCAATTATTCACCACATTATGTTCAGCATATGCCCTTCCCACAAGCTAGCATATTGCTCCCAAAATTCCCACAACCATTAGCAAAAAATTAGTTTGGCTATAAGCTGAGTACTGCATTGATCCAATTTGCGATACTTCCATGGTTTAATTCATGTTTTAGGATCTCTTTGCAACCTCTCTAACCAATAAGTCATTAGTCAACCTGAAGTACTTCCATCATCTCAGCCATTTAAGGAACGAAAGTAACTTCTAAGGCCCCATTTCAGAACCTGATTTCCATTCCGACTTACTATTTACCAATTTCCTGTCCATCTATTTCAAGGTTTAAAGTATTGATATCAGTTATCGTATCAGAAGGGTGATTTTAAGAGACATATCGTATCGTATTGTATTGTATCGTACCGTATGGGATATATACTATAGACATGCATGGAAATGATCAAGATACACATGGAAATACATTTTTAGAGAAGAAAATAATATAAATAAGCAAAATATATACATGTATCATGCATAAATACTAAAATGGAGTACAACGTATAACGAGACAAGAGATTTTCTGACTTTCAAGAATTTTGGTACAAATCATTGCAAATGATCATGTATGATGCATCAACTAACTTAGGATTAAAAATCTCCTTCAATCTCTGATCTCAGTTTGTTGAATGATGAAAACTAAGTTTTTGTAACATCTCTTGAATTGTTTTTGAGTGTAGATTAGAACCCCAACTCCAATTTTTTGAAAAAATTTGGTTAAAGGGAAGTTTTGAGAATCTTGGTTGGGAGTTCTTACCCTTTTTTCTGGCCAAATAACTCTTTGTATCAATTCTGATAGTCACATGGGCCTTTAATGGCCGTCTCGACATATATCGGTTGGTATCTGTCTAAAATGAGCCATATCGATACTCTCACAGAACCCTTTAATGTATATATTATAAGTATTGATATGTATCGTATCTGGCCGTATTGGGCGATACAATACTATACCAATCGAGACATGCTATTTAAAAAAATATATGTCAGTATGTATCGATACCAATACATATGGACCAATACGGACTGATACTTTAAACCATGATCTATTTCTACAATAGAAATTTCATGGAGCAACACATTGGAAAGGTAACATGGGCTGCTATTTGAACTGGAGACCAAATTGAAGCTGGTATTCATAAGCCAAAAATTAAGTTCTAGAATAATATTTCTTGCATACTGCTTAATTTGCTCATCTGCCAAAAGACACAGCAACAAAACCAACATAATTTGGCGGGAGCAACTCTTTCCTCCATCAATGTTTCCACCAATTCTAGTCAGTGCTATCTAGGCTTGTGGCCCTCCAAAATGGCCAAAAGATTCTTGCTGTTAGGTAAATAACCGAATCAAGACGCCACACATGCTAGAACTGTTCCATTGGACAAGTGACTGAGCCATGATTACAGAGCACAACCCACATCATATGACTTGATCCTGTTTGTCAAGTGTTCTAATTTATTCTCTAGGTTTCAGGACCATGCTTACCAAAACATGGCCAATTTTGTATGATTCTTCTTGGCTTCATCAAAGGAATTCTCTACTACAACAGACTAATTTATATTCCTCTTACGAAATTCCTTAGACCATGCTCTGAAACACAATACAATGGTAAAAAAGAACATTACATTGTACAGATACTGGAACAGCAATCTCATACAGTTTATTCATCAAATATCGAATTATATATTCAACAGAAAATTTAATTTGCAATGCACAAATTTCAAATCTCAAGTAAATGGTAATAATCTAAATAGTACTAGCTACATGGGCAATAAGGAGAATGAAAACAGGTTCCAAAATGCACAAAAACAAAAGAACCTCTTTGAGACCAGTATTTAATAAAAAACATTGATAAAGTTATGTGTGCACACTACTAACTCTTAAATATACAACAATTCTCCTTCTACTTCAGTTTGGAATCAGCCAATGAACTTGAGTTTGCTCAAAACTTGGAAAGGATCTCAAGAAAATCATAACTGTTGAAGTAACATCAGAGGGAAGGATAGTTCAAGAGATAATACAAAAAAAGATGGAGTGCAACCTGTTAAAAGTTACATATCCTGGTTTCTTAATGTCTGGCCCTAAATTTGAGTTGAAGAAGCTAGGCTAAGGATTAAAAGCAATGATGCTGAAGAGACAAAATTCATGTGAGAAAATATCATGTGTGCAAGCTGCAATATATTGGCATTTTACAAGTTCATTGGAATGAGAGAAGAGGCTTCTGTAGAGTTATAGGATACAGGAGAGGCAAAATTCAGGATTATATGTTGAGGAGAATATCATGGCCTGATGGACTAACAGAGAACCACATTTCAAGTGTTGGTTACAAGAGTCTTACCGGATCAGGTTTCCAGGCAGAATCATAGGAAAAGATTGGAGATAATACAGTTCGTATATTGGAATTTTAAAGGATCTGTAGATGCAAGGTAAAACGAAAACAAGCAATGAAATTCAAGATAAACGTTCTTTCAGGTGGATGAACCAAATTTTAGTTTTGCCGGTTCCTTGATTTCTGATTTAAAATGCATTCAGCCTAATAAGGGCATGATTTACTAGACCTTATAAATGTATACCCAGCATAATCAGCCAGAGAGAGAGGGATAAAGATATGTCAAGAAGTAACAGTTTGAAATATGACAAGAAGCATTGAATTTGAGCAAACACTCTACAGAATATGTGGCCTTGTAATATGGTTCTGATTTAAATATAAAACCAGTACCAAACAGAATCGAAAAAAAGAGTGAAAATTTTCCAAGATTAAGAAAACTAAAGCATAAAATCAGATCAAACTATAAGTCTGATCAAGTGCCTCTTTTGTACGGTAGAACCAATGCTGAAAAACTCAGCCACATCTAATGGTCAAATCTGCTGATGTGGACAACCCCTAGTGGAACTAGGATAGGTCAAAACCAGTCAAACTAGGAATCGAATGAATGATCAGAGTACAGATTTAATATGCTCAACAGAAACTTGATCTATGCTTGGAGGGCAAGGATCCATATTTAGCTGAGATTCTCCTGACTTGTTGGGTTGTTCTTCTTACTGTCATTTTTCTTTCTATTTTCCACTTTTCATTTCTCATCTCATTCCCCATCCCACTTTTCCCATCTCTTCATTCCCCTTTTTCATTTAGATCTCAGTTTTCCCTACTTATGTTTTTGTTTGGATCCATGTAGCCGACCCCACCAGTTAGTGAGTGTATGCTTATATGCTTATGTATGCTTTGTCTTTATGTTTATGCTTTGAGAAGTATGGACTTGTAAGTGTGTGAAGTCTGGTGTGGACTTGTAAGTGTGTGAAGTCCGGTCTCGTCTCTATAAATAGAGACCTAGCTCTTTGTAATGGACCATCCTGTATTGTAGTATTCTCCTTTTTAACTAAGTTGGGATAAGGCTGAGTTTGTTGTTGTTCTTGTTGTTGAAATATCAGTTATAGAATAGTCTTCAGAATATCAAGAATCGAATACCACTTGGAGTAGGATTGTAACATTCATGCAGTAGATTCAGAAATTGATTACAGAATAATGATTAGCATACTGATCATGAATGTTTATGAAATCAGAATGAAGATCAGACCTGTAGAAGACTTGATTCCAATAATCCTAGTGTGAGTAGGTCATCCTTATTGCATGGACAACTTAGATTCGAATGTGAAGGTATAGGCTAGAACATTTTTGGGAACTTGAGAAGAAATCAAAGAATGTAATAACAGTACATGGGTTTCTCACCGCAAGGTATTGATTGGATTCACCACCAACCCACTTGTTGAATCACCACAATGAGGATCTGAATCACCACAGAACCAAAGGCAAACGTCAAACTTCTTTATTCATCAAATTCGTGTACAATGTTGGACCCCCTTGCAAACTTATATAGGAAACTCAAAAACAGACTAAAAAGAAAGGCCTAAACCAATCCTTACCTTGACTAATAAGGTAATCTAAATTGACTAGGAATTTAAAATAATGAATGAAACTGACTTAAAACAGGACTGAACTTATAGAATCCTTATCTAGCCTAACTAGAACACTTAATAACAATTAAAATTAAGAAATAAAGACACTTAATTAAACTCATATTATAGGCCCATTACAATGAGAACACAATGGATCAAAGGCCCAACACATACAAAACCCAAACCAAAGCTTATTTCCAATAAAATAAACCCATTTAGGTGATTTAACTGCATCACCTTGATCAGGCAAGATGCTGGGGGAGTAAAGCCAGCTTGGTAGCCTAAATGAAGGAATAGTTTCTGATAAGTCTCCATAAAGACCCCCAAGCAATAAGAAAATTGATCTCTTTCAAAGTTCCCAGAGGAAATATGCATGCATGAAACTGTAAACAAGGAAGCAGGATCCTTCCTACTAAGTACTAATACAGAAAAAAGAAATTCCCCATACCAGCAAGGCTAACAAGAAACCCTACCCAATATGGTCTGACTTAAACAGTCAAACATGGGTATGGTATGAACTGATAAATGGTCCATAAGCGTTAGTGTCCAACTTAAGAAACAGCCGCATCGAGGTAACCATGGTACCATGACATGAGTAACACGATAAATCTTCAGGAGATGAGAATACATATAGAAAAAGGCAAAGAAGTTCATTCAGACAAAATTCTTACCCTGCAAAATCCCTTGACAAGAATAGGAGTGTAAGGATATGCTTAAGAAATCCATTCAAGTTTCAAGGCTTACTTTCTGAGAAGGGTTATTTTGGTTCTAGTTATGAGTCACATGAAGGAATTTTTTGTCTACTTTCTCTTCATCTTGAAGATTTGGAGGTTTAAGTGAGGGCATTGATGCGATCAGGGGTTTGGAAACCTACTTGGGTTCGTTGTGGGCCCAATAGAATATTAGGAAACTTAATTTAAGAGTATAGTGGCAAAACAGTAAATATTCCTAGGCTTATGTAGGAGAGTGGCAATCTCATAATTATAAAGACAAGTAAAGCCTTAAAAGTAAGACATCATAATAGGGATCATGCCACAAATTAATTTTAAAGAGGGAGGGTAATCCTGGAAGTTAACTTAAAGGAGGGGAGTAATCAGAAAAAAACTTAAGAATAGAGGGGCTTACTTGTAATTGACATAACACTCTAATAGCAACAAGGAGAACAGTTCTTCTTCAACCTTATACAGTTACATTAGAACAACCTGCAGTGAACTAAGGAAACGGAAAACTGGACTGCTCGTAACAGTCCAGATTGGGCTGTGAGTCTGTGACTATAGGGATAGAATCGACATGCCCTAGTGAACAGTTTCCCTCCAGAAAACATTAATAACAGGGCTTAAGATGCAACGATGGAAAAGTTGCAGAAACTTAGAAACAGAGCAGGTTGTAGGAACAGCTTATAAACTGGTGAAGAAACTGATAAGTAATAACAGGATTTAATAGGGAATGAAGCCAACAGCTTAAATACCAAATTTCAGAGCTAATTAACAGGTAATAATGAAGTTATGAACAAAAATAGAGGTCTGAACTTAGCTCCAAAAACAGGGTACCGCTTATAGCAGTGAAAGAACTTCAAAGAAGAGATGAGAGGTAAGAGAGAAGAAGATCAGAGGAAGAGTATGGAGAGAACACACCTGGAAGAGACATGTTTCATTGCCACAGATTGTTTCATAGACATGCTTATAAGATTTTCATCTCACTGATCAATGTGTTTCCATTATTTAACCCTTCCAAAGCACCTCTTCCTATGCCAACCAACTCCATTTCTTTTAGCAACTGACATGACATAACAAAAAAATGGTTATTATGGGGTATCTTCTGGCACTGGTAATGAGCTTACCTAATGCACATTTTGTGCATATCCAAATTTGTAATACATCACTAATTTCAAAACCTGTCAATCTCCAAGCTTCGCATCAGTGTTTTTCACTGTCATTTTGGAAGCTAGCCCAAAAAATTTATCTAACACCCATTTAAACATGAATCCCAAAAGCTAAGCTTACAATAGCAGAAAAGGGTCTAAGATGCAGGTTGTGGACTTACAAAACCCAACAGAAGGGCAAGCTAAATAGCCCCTTCCCCAGTCATGGTGATCCTTTGACTAGCCCATTGGATTCATTACTGTGTCTTCTTTTGGTTTCCATACATTTAGTTTCTGTTACGGGTCATTCCTAGTTGCATTAGGATTTGAGTTGATCGTTAACTTCGATTATTTTAATTGTTAATGCTATTCCGGTAGGGTATGAAGTTAGGGGTCTTTTAAGCTGATAATTTAGAGATGTTTGTCTCTCTTGCTTTCAAAGCTATTTTTCTGATTCCTACTAGATATTGGTTATCCCAGACTGAGTAGGAGTAGGAGTTTCTCCAAGTCTATAAATACTAATGTAATTTGGCCCATCATGGAAATAATTGAGCTTTTCAGAACCAGCAATATTGTATGTATGCCCCCCAGCTGTGTGGATTCATGAAGAAGATGGATTCCCTCTTGTGCTAGGTGAATTCCAAATGGATAATCTGTCTTTCTCTCCATACAACAACACCCCCCCCCTCCCCCAAATCTATCTTTTAAGTCATTTCTAGTTCTTAGTTTGGTTCTGCAGATACAGTTCCAGTCACTTGTTCCTTCAATCAACCAGGTCACTTTGAGTTACTTTATTCAATTTTCAAGTTCTAACATAGTTCACCAAATTCAACTAGAAGTCCAACACAAAATTCTCAACCAATAGGTTCAGGTCTGCTGCTTTCAACCAGCAAATAGACTGTAAAGCACATTGGTAATCTGCTGATTTCCATCTTAATTTCATTACCTTGATCACCATTAAATCCCCTATTGCTGATGATTAACATTCATTTTGAAGGAGATCAATTTACTGGTCTGCAAGTTAACCTTATCAGTCAAACCATCATAGAGCTGTGAAATTAATTCTCTCTCTTTTTTTTTCTTAGAAGAGAACGTAAGGAGGACATCTTGTATGATCAAATAGGGCAGAAGTTGAGTTTGCATTTGTTTTCTTTATTTAGTTTCTTTTTGTTTTTCTTTAAATTCAACATTGAAACAACAACCCCCCCCCCCCCCCAAAAGCAAAAAGGTTTGGATCCTTTTTTCTAGTTTCTTTGTTCCTTTTTCAGATTCTACTACAGAAAATTATTAGTACAACTAGGGTAGGAAAGAGCTCAATACCTAAACCAATCTGCACAATCAACAAATTAATCAATCACTAGTAGACCCTGCCCTTGACCCCTATGTAGGATTATGCTTAAGCATCCTAGTCGCTTTGCCAGATGGCCAAACTGACCTCACATACAGTAGCTTTATTGAAGGAAAGATCATACCATTGGAGAATATGACTTGAGATGGTCCGCACAAACTAAAACCGGTGATGCATAGAAAACAGAGTATACAATAGTTTTCTGAATAAAATAATTAAAATATAAGACCACACAAAAAATAAGTTCCACAGTAAAATTATCAAACCATAAACTAACAAGGAAACACATGCAGCCATATAGATATGAGTATCCAAAGTTACAACAGTCTCAGCAAAGGCTGGACACACAAATATATTAGATGATAAACACTTCATTCATAGTACAGTACAAGCAATTCCAATACCAGGAATTGCCACTTTGGAGTGGCCAACAATAAAATTTAAAAAAAAAAAAAAAAAAGTGAGATGCACTGAAACTCATCTTACAAGTACAATTTTATAATCAGGTCATCTTGAAAGGGAAGCAACTAACTTCTCCTTCAAATGTTCACTTGTACCATTTTGAGTACGGATGGAGAACGTATGAAGCAATGAATCATTGTCCGTGGTTGAAACATTAGATTCTTGAACCATAACTTCATTTTCTCTAAATGCCTTAATAACTTTAGAGACAGGGTGTGAATCTAGAGGGCAGCTCACACGAACAACAGTGTCCTCATTCCTTGTCTGAACATCAATATCCGGAGCAGGTAATTGCTTTTGGTTGCCATTCACCATCTCCCTTTCAGCTTCCAATACCCTAATCTTCATTTGGAGATCAGTGATATGGGTAATGGCATCTCCAAGCAACGAGGCCTTGTCCATCTTTGAGATGTTGGGAACAACCGCTCTTAATGCATAAAACCGCTGATTAAGTTTCTCCCGCCTTTGCCTCTCTGCTTCCACATGGTTCAATGGCTCCTCTCTCCCATTAGCAGGCTTTCTCCCTCTTTTCCTAGGTTTTCGCTCATCAGGCCGAGGCAACATGTCATCCTTGGATTGTTCAACAACCCTTGAATGGGTTAGAGCCCCAATGATCATCTGCCTAGGCTGTGCAAACAGTTTAACTTCATTTTCTTCACTTCTACAGCCATTGGGGAAAGTTCCAACAACTCGATTAGCACCCATTTCTTTGCTCATAGCTATGGTTTTACCATGTCTAGAGACTGCTGCTTGCACTCTGTAGGATTCTAATTGGAAACCCTCATCATCTTCTTCCACCTTTGGAGAGAAATTAATAGTGATTGAACGAGATTTTGAGCTGCCCAGACTAAGGTCATGGCCAAAGATCTTAGGAGCCGTTGTTGCAGTTGACATTGGTGTTGACTGACGAGTACTGGAATCCCCAAGTAAAGTTTTAATCATCTGCAAGCCATTTTGATCTTCTTGGAGTGATTTAACCGAACCAAGTTCCACCACCCCTGAATCGATTGGAACATAAACCAGGGTCCTAAAGCCAGCTGATTTTGCCAGATATGATCTTGACTGATAATAATCTGCACAAACCTTCTGGTCCACAACCCAAAGTGGTCTACGGGAGGCAAACGAAAGTGCAGGACCAGCCTGGGCATCATATTTGAATGAATAATACATTGATGTAAGGTAGAACATCTTTACATCCGATACACAATCCAACCGTGCAGCATAGCTATCTTCCTTTGATCCACCAAAGGAGTGAAGCTTCTGAAGCACCAGCTTCCTCATCTCCTGCTCTTTCTCTCCTCCTTCAACCTTATGTGATTCAGAATTCCCCGAGGTCCCATCTTCTTCTCTTTCGTCTCTCTTGGGTTCTCTGCAGTGTCCATCTCCCCATATCAAGGCTAACTCACCAGATTTACACCTTGAGAGCTGCCAGAAAATGGCGTAGGTCCAGTTCGAACCTTCAACAAGCTGGCAGAGCTCCTGCTGCACACTTTTGTCGCTTGCCGTTGTAACCAAGTCTGGCGAAACATAGCTTGGGGAAGTCAAGAAGTCACAGACTTCAGCACCCAAAACAGCTTCCGCCATGGCCTTTTCTTCCTCGTTAGACCAAAAATTCCCCCTCACATCACTCTGCTCACCCATATCTGCCAAGTCTCAGAGTATTGACTAAAACTCAGAAAAGCTTTGGGAACCAAAAACCCTTTCCCTTTCGGTTTCTAAGTTCAGATACCCAAGAAGAATTAGGAAACTATATATCAAAAGTAAAAAATCCTACAACCCTATCCACAGATCTTCTCAAGCTTTCTTTTTTCTAACTGCATAATACATTACACCACTTACATTTTTCTTTTTGGTTGATACATAAACTACAACATCAGAAGATCAAGATTAGAGGGGGTTTCAATAAGATCTTCTTGCCATGCTTCCTTTTCTCTAAATGCAAAATACATCACAACACTTCCATTTTTCTTTTTGGTTGATGTAAATACAACAACATCAAAGGATCAAGGTTAGAGGGGATGCCACCTTAATGTTCCCTGCATCGTTTGCCTTTCTCTTTCTTCGTAGATGAACTACGTTTCCAATCATCTCCATAGATCTGCAACCAAATTCGAGCTTTGATTCCCGCATTTCCCCCTCGGTATGTATCTCAATGGTTTCCAAAAACACGACCACCCCGGCTCAATAGCCTGTATTAAGACCCACGAATCGTGAAATCTCCTTCAAACACAAACCCTAGAATCGCTGACCCCCAAACCTCTTCTCTTCCGGTTCAGTAAGCAATGTTAGGATTTTTACGCGGCACTTAAAGCATCAGCTTCGCTGTATAAAGAATTAAAAACCCTAAGTTCCCAGTTTCTCTTCCTCTCCACCAGTCCACCACCCATTGCATCTCCAACCTTAAAAAACTCGAATTTTATTATTTTTTTCCTTAAGAGAGAAACTATGCGACCGAACAAAACACAAGCTTTCACTTATTAATTTTATATAAACTATTCACTGCAGAACAAAATCTATTTAACATTATACCGTAAATCATATCGTATTCCCCTTCACTTGCACTACAAATCAAACATGTGCGGCTATAGTCATACCTTGTCAATATAGCCTTCCCTTGGCCATCCACCTTTTCCAGTTGCGTGGAAGGTTACCAACCAAAGAAAGGAATCCATCTCTCAAATTAGCCATGTGTCACATTCCATCTCCATTCATTAAGAATTTTATCGTTTTATTTTCAATAATGTATTGGGGAATCTCTTACTCTATATCAATCATGTAGAAATGCTTTTATCCCGTAAAAGACCCACATGGTTCGAAAAGAAATAGTGTGTCAATAAGGCACCTTCATGGTTAGAATGTAAGAGAAGACATGGATTTAAGTTGTCATGGAATTGCCATCAAATAAACCTTTACCAGTAATATTTCCTCCATAGTTTAACCATATGAATGGCTCAGCTCTATAAACCAACTCATAGATGAGTAATACACTCCATGGGGTTATCCATGTGTTGAAACTTTAAAGTCTCGTTGCTTTTGTTTCATCTATATGGTTCACCATTTTGAGCTTTATTTTAATGATAATATTCTCCTTAGCAAGGTTGAGTTTTTAACCACTTGTGGAAACTTTAACATCATCTCCACTTTAGAAAATAGGCTTGACTTACCATAGTAGATAGATAGATGGAGATGCGAATAAACCCACAAAACTAGAGCACAAAATAATCCTCCACATTCATTTGGCAAACAAACAGAAAATTAAGCTTACATGTGATGGACAAAGTGTCTTCAATGTAAATTTTATTTTGGGAAACAATTTTTTGTTCGGGAGTGTGGCCTACGCTAGCACTCCCATGTGTCTATCTCTCTCCTCTTCAAAACAAGGGGGCAGAGGTGTCTTTTCATATAGGGAAGAGAGAAGTAGACTCATGGGAGTGCTGGTGTAAGCCACTCTCTCAGACAGAGATCTTTTTCCCTTTTATTTTATACTAGAAAGAAGAGGGCAGTCCAAATTTGGGCAACAATAAATCAAGGGGAAGTGTTCTCTGTCTGAGAGTGTGACTTCTACGGACGTGGACCAATGAGAAAGTGTATGGGGGCATCATGTGGTATGTCATTTGCACATTTCAAGGGGGTGGGGGGTGATCATTTCGCCCCATGTGTCTAGACTCTGGACTTTTGGAGTGTATCGGGAGATGATCATTTCGTCCCCATGTGTCTGGACTCCAAACTTTTGGAGTGAATCGAAAGGTGATCATTTCGCCCCCATGCGTCTGGACTCTAGACTTTTGGAGGATACACTCCCGAACAGAGTACTTTTTCTTAAAAACCAAATACTTGGCCGTCAAAATTTGTTGCGGGCCTTGCAGCCATTGCAAAATATTTTTTTTGTTTGTATTGACATTTCATAATTCACAAGTGGTAGACTTTACCAAAACAAACTATTAGTAGAAGGCTATTTAAGTCTGGGACCATGGATGATAGCAACATGGAAATAGCATGACTTACCATAGAATCTTTAATAAGTTTGTATTCTACCAAGACCTCTTAAAAGTTGAATATTCGTGATCGCGATTCGCGACCTCACGTACTCGCGTGGTTCCACATGACGACTCTTTATTTTTTAGGTCAAGGAACCCGTGGGAATCAAAATAGAGTAATTTTGAAATGTCACGGCTGGCATGTGAAACTTGTGGGGCCACCAGACAACAGGTAATAAAGAAGTGATTATGAGAGTCCAAAGTTTCCCCAAAAACAAAAAAAAGAGAGTCAAAAGTTGGCCCGTACCAGTAAGCCCGACCTGAACCAACAGGTTGAAGTCCGAAACCGGCTAGATCGATTATTAAATGTGTTAGGTTCAAGCACTGATCAATTAATAATTGAATGCTTTCGATGCAAGGTAGTGGTCCAATGGTTGCTTGATTGGGATCAACCAAATACTTTGATCAATTGATAATCAACTGTTTATAACCCGATTAGTTCTATTTAGTCCGATTATAATCCATTAGCTACCGTTTATATCCTGATTAATCAATTAACCCGTTTAAAGCATAATTATAGATTGATTAGCCCGATTAACTTGACCCCGACTATAGACTTGTAACAAAATAACAAAAATTGTCCATATCCATACCTACAAGGCCAAATTACCTAAATGAGCAGGAAAGACTCTAATCAATAGGGACCGACTGGGCCCAACCGGTTGACACCAAAGAATCCATAGTACAGATTACAGAATGATCTTCTTACCAAAAAAACAAAAATTACAGAACGATCTGTAGGACCCACTATTATTTGAACCCATCTTACGAATTATCTGAAACGAATAAGAGTAAAATGGACACGTTGCCCCTAAACGTTGGTGACAATGTAAAAGGATATACCTACTAAAATATATATATATAGAAAGGACAGGTAAGAGAGTTTTTTGGGTCTCAAAATTTTGATGAGTAAAATAACTTATAACCAATAGAGAAAAGGATCACTAACCGGTGTTGTGCCTCAACTGTACCTGCATCCAAATACAGCTGCGCACGAAATGATCGGTGCACCCCTAATCCTTTCTGCCTTATCAAGAGATTACCAATCTAAGGCAGCAGGGGAAATCACCCTCTACCTGCTACCATAAGAATAGGCAGTTAAGGATTCTACTCCAAATATATTCTATCGAGATCTAGCTGCTTTATAGATGGGAATTCTCACGAAATTATAGATCAGTGACCTTAGAGAAAGTGGAAGGAATTGATGAGGCAAAGCCGAATGTAAACCTACTACGAAAAAATAAGAAAGTCTCAGCTTGACTCTAATAGGGCACCCTGCAGCAGGTACCTCGCACAACTCGGAAAAATGATCTTTTTTGCCAGCCGAGCTAAGAATCAACTCCATGAGCCCCTACTCAAGTAAGTTGATCTGAATCCTTAGATATGAAAACTATAGGTTATAAGTGTACTTCAACTTGAAATTTGACATGCCACACCTGGGCTTCACTTTCTTTAGAGAGAAATTCTCCAGACATGGTGATATCCCAATCAAAATAATCCTTTCTTCTCCTATAAAAGAAGGGTTTCCTTTGTATTGATCATGCTCTTTGGGCTGAATTCAGTCTGCTTCATGGGTTTTGGAGGCTTGATTAAACCATTCTAGGGACTAAATTGTGGCCTCATAATTAGGGAGTAACCATAATTCTCCAACTAAGCTCTTATAAGATGAATAGGCCGAATTAACACAGAATCAACCCAGAAGGCACTAAACCCATTAAACAACAAAATCAGTCTAGTCCAAGGATAAATACACATTATTATGTACCTTAGATACCTTTCTTTAGCCTTTCACTCCCCAGACAAATACAGGAAACCTATATTTAGTCTATTGGGAAATGCTATAACTGCCTGATCAAAGGTCACAACAGAAACTTTAATTGTAATCCCTACAAAGAGCAAGTTGATGAGCCTTAGCTGTGTCTGTGCTTGCATATATCTGCTTTTACTGTCATTTCTGTAGAAAAGTGCTATCCACGTTTCGGTGGTATATATTGGACACGTTCCTCCTCACATATGGCCTACAAAGGGGCAGAGAAAATAAGTTGAGACTCAAGCAAAAAATTGAATAAAATGTAAAGATCATAAATCGGAATCTTATCAAATTGCTACACAAAAGCACCAATAGAAATTACGCATGCACGACTAAGAAACAGTATGCAGGTTGCCAATACTTTCAAGCTAGCTATGATTCCCAAAATGACAGCAAGAAACTAAAATCAGTCTGCCAGTCCACAACCACTATCAGCGGGTGCAGACATGAATAAACAAGCTGGGTGAGAACCTACTGACTTGTAAATCAATTCATAAATAAGAAGATTTGGAGGCTATCTAATGGATTTAAAGGGAGGACAGATGAAAATTCAAACCTGCAGTTCTTCTGGGAGTGCTTCTGAGACAGCAAGAGTGTAACAACCAGGAACAAATCTTCCTGCAAAAAGTGGGAGCCAAAAATTCACTCATCTAGATGGTAATATCTATCAAAAAATTTAAACTCCTGAAAGGAAGAAAATAATAATAAACGAGTGTGATGAAGAAAGGGACAAAGGGTTGAGTTTCAAAGCCAAAAAAAAAAAAAAATCTTGAAAAAGAAAGAGGACATCAATTGATCCATTAGGTTGAGGGATATAATAGATCTGGAAAGAATAAAATAAAAGTGACCACTCAATCTAGATAAGAGGAATTAAAGTAAAGCAATTGATAATAGGAATGAGTTCCAAAGCCAAATAGCTTTTCAGATGCATCAGGACAATGAAAACAGCCAAAATAAATAAGAAATATTAAAATAAAAAAACTCCACAATTGATCAATTATATTTAAGTACATAATATATCTGGAATAGAAAAAAATAAAGCAACATATTAATCTCGATAACTCATAACAGAAATAAAAGTAAAGCAAATTGATGACAGGAATGAGTTTTAAACCAAGTAGCTTTTCAGATGGCATCATGATAATAAGTGAACAAGTGGGTGACCTTGGCACAACAATTAAGTTGTGGTATTGCAACCTGTTGGTTGCAGGTTCAAAGCTTGGAAGTAGCCTCTCCTGCAAAGCTGCAAAGCTGCAAAGCAGGGGGTAAGGCTGCATACATTTTCCCCTCTAAGACCCAGTAGCGGGAGCCTCGTGCACTGGGACGCTCTTTTATCATGATAATGAAAACAACCCCTTCCCCCAGTTAAAAAAAGGGGGAAATTATTTTTCTTGAAAAAAGAAAGAATTGCAATTGATTAATTAGGTTTAAGAATATAATAGAACTGAAATAGAATAAAATAAAACTAACCTCCCAATCTCAATAAGGAAACTAAAGCAAAGCAAATTGATTACTTTTTTAGAACAATGTCTAATGGTGGTTTCTTGATCAAGGGCAATGAAACAAAGAGGCACTAAGGCCCTGCATGATCACACTTCTGTTTCTGTGTTCCTGTATTTTTTGTTCCAGAAAACAAAAAAAGAACAGAAATACGTTTGTTACCGCTGGTTCATTTTTTTGTTCCTAGGAATGAACCAGAGAACACACACAACAAAAAAAACTTTAATTTAGAACGTCTCTGTTCCAGAAACAAAAGGGAGAAATAGGGGGGAACTACCGACACTACCACCACCACCATATTTGGTTTTTTTGGATATTCAATGACATATTTATATATTTATAGAAGTTCCAGAAACAGAAATTACTATGCATTACCATACGTGTTTTTTAGTCCAGCAATTTGGCCTGGAAACAGAAATACCAAAAGTTATTTATGGAATAGACACATGGCCCAAAAACAGAAGTGTTATCATGCAGGGCCTTATGAAACCCAATGTTGGCCCAAACAACCCAACTACGCAGGAAATGAAGATCACATCCTGGATCAATCTAATTCCCAGCTATTTTTACCAGGTTAGGGTCTTAAAAAACTGATAACTTTTACATTCCAGATCCAGATGTTGGTAGATCAAGACAGGACATATGCCATATAAACGAAGATATTTAAAAAAGGGAGTACAAGAGCATCTAGCTCATCTTCATGAATCATGATCCACTTAGATCTGGGCTTGGATATGTCCAGACATCTAGACTGCAACAATTTGAATCCACCAATTCCAATTTAGACACTCAACATCCATATCCAACTTGTTTCATGACCAGTGGCCAACAATAACACAGCATATGGAACATGCAAGGAAGCATGATAGGGAAACAAGCAAAGTCAACAGTGGAAGTGATCAGAAATTGGTGAAAAGTCACAATGGCATTTCTGTGCCAAACAGAGAAGAAAGATCATAGAACTAGAAGACAAAGCTCTTGCAGGAGTAATTTTTTAGTGGTCTTTTGATGGGCCCCCGAACCGTAAATAAATTGGGTAAGATGATTTCATGGGACAACAGAAAGAGTACCGATTACTGGAGGCTTTCAGGTCAAAATTAAAAGATTTTGGATGTAAAACAACAGGATGAAAGCAAAGAAGCTGTACAGTATATTCTAAACAATTTAATTCATAATGTTTGAAATAATGTTTTAGATGCTCACTAGTCTCTGCTCTCCATTATATATTCACCAGGCAATGTCTAAAATGATAAGAAGCATGTACTGAAGGGCACCACGGTCTACAAATCAAGAGACCACATGAAACTGCGAAACACATTCACCGAAGCATTGGCAGACTGAACCTAAGTTTTAAGTAGCTAAAACCTAGGATTGCAGAGTAATGCTTCTAAAAATGGAATGGAACCTGAAAATTCCATGCCACATCAGCCCTCCACTGATTTTACAGCAGTCGATACAAGGGAAGAAAAATCCACTAGATGGCCAACACAAAAAACATTTGAAATGTATAAGTGAAGAAACTTTAAATTAGACTAAATGATAGCACAGCTTGGCTATATTTTCTCCAATTGGAATTACAAGATCAAATCCATTGTTTGAATTAGAATTCCCACTTTAAGGTTTTTTTTTTGTTTAAAAAAAGGCATAATAAACACCATTTATAACAATAATAATGCCACCTAGACACTTACCACAGTTTTGTTCACTGACAGTCTTTCTAAATGGGAACTTCACATGTATAATTTTTTTTTAAAATACAACATATTGGGCAGAAAAGTAATAATAATACCCCATTATTTGATATTTTTATAAATGTGAACCCTAGGAGAAGCCTAAAATGTAGAAATAAATAAAAACATTTAACTATACAGCTATAACTTACCTATGCGCAACCACCGAGCAGACCAACTTCTACTTGGATCCATGACCGAGATTATCCTAGAAAGATAAAAAAGAATCCCATTGTCAATAACTGGAAGCCAATATGACCACTGTCTTTTAATCAATTGGCTGCGATTTATGCAAATTGAGCTCTGGCCCTCAAGAAACAACGATGAGACTGAGAGATTACATACAGCAGAACCAACATCAACTAGCAATTCTTGGTGGTTTTTCAACCTTCTTAAAGATACCAACAAAGACCTAATCCAGGAATCAGTATCGAGGGAGGACAGACGAATGTGTAATTGTCCGCCTCTTAATTGGATAATATTTGAGTTGAGACATATGACAGTTCAAAAGAAACAAAGTTCCCAGAGAAATAAAGATAAAACATGTGTAGACAACAAACAATATAAAATTTACCCAGTAAAATTAGGAGTGGTGCATTCCACTACGCGCTCATGATCTTTGTCCATGCCGAAAAAGGGGCAGTTTTCACAGCCTGATTCTCTAAACTGAGCATCCACCACAAGAAGATATTAAAAAAAAAAAAGCCGCAGTGAGAGAAACTATGAACAAAATACGAAGAGGCAGGACAATATGGTCCAGATTCACTCCGTCAGACAAAGGGACAACATAATAGAATTAATAAAATAAAGAAAATAATTTCTTTGAGTTATAACAAACAAATAACCCTAACCTAAAGGTGAATGAGCTTCAGGGCTCCAATGGTGGAATGGAAAATCGATTGGACTTAGTAACAGAAGATGGTTAACCCTAAGCCCAGAGAAAAAGAGTACCTGATCATAAGTCTTGACGAGCCTGCAGCGAAGGCAAGCCCGAAGCTCGTGACCAAAGCTCGTTGGAATCTGCGCAAAATTTGCCATCTTCATAGCATAGTTAGTTAAAACGGGAACAACAAAACAACTTTGTTCGGGACGGTGCGTTTAAAATGGTTTAGAAATTAAAATAAACAGAAAAAAATAGTCAAACGTTCCAAGAACGGCAAAAAAAAAAGGAAAACAGACGGTATGTGATTTAAACGTTTTAGAATTTTTAAGTACGGGACCAAAAAAAGGGCAATATAAGACTTGTTCCTAAGTTCAAGCAAATATATATCAAGCACCCATTTCAAATTCCACATTTCATTCCAAACTTCAAAATCCAAGCACCATCTATCAAAGAAGTATATTAAGTTCAATGACTCATTTCAAGTAAAAATGATATTCAAGACCTGTACCAAATTCACACACACACACACACAAAAAAAAACATCACAACTCTAAAGATATCATCCAACATCATACAAGAACCATAAAACTGTTGGTCTTTCGGATCAAGCGTTTACCGCTACACTAAAACCAATTGGTGGTAGTGAGGGTGCAAATTTATTTCCTTATGCAAGGTGGGCGGTTAGTCCTAAAGTCGTGAGGAGACACTAACCTTTTAGGCCCAACAATCCCCCCCTTAGCGTTTGCAGAGTGACTCAAACCTGCGACCTTGGCTCTGATACAAATTGTTGGTCTTTCGTATCAAGCGCTTATCACTACAATAAAACCAATTGGTGATAGTGAGGGCGCAACGTTATTTCTTTGTGCAAGGCGGGCGGTTATTCCCAAAGTCGCGAGGAGATGCTGACCTTTTAGGCCCAACAAATCCATATGTTACCATCACATAGAGCATTGAGAATTAAACTACAGTTCCTGACATTTCACATTCTAACATCAGAAAATAGATGGTAAAGTCAAACCTGGATAAAAAACTGGATCTCCTGCATTGGTATTCCAATTGGTAGTGACAGTGAGAATATACTTAAACCAAGGAAAGATTAGTGTTGTCCGTTTTAAGGTTTGATGATAGCGTATTGGGTACCCCAGGTCAAGTAGGTTTTGTTGGGGAGGGTTAATTTATTCTAATGGTGTCATTCTTGGAGTACATTCTGGACCTCTGGGAGTCCAGTTGGCAGCAACAGCGTATTGATTGACCTTTGGGCTTCATTGATCATTTATAGTAAGAAACCAAAAATTAGATGAGCCTTGTAGGCTAAGATGGGTCCAAGTTTAGTCATTTGATGGATGTAAGCAAACTGTAGAGCCCCTTGGAGGATATCTCATCTTATGACACAGGAAAGGACCTTAGATTCTAACCTTATTCCTGAAAACTCAATTTCAGATGAGCTTGCCTAAGAATTTGAAGTTCTTATAAACAGAACTATTTTGGTAATTCTTTTTTTTTTTCCCTCTAAAATTCTTAGAACTAAAAACACTAGTAAAGCTCAAGTGGCATGCTAAAAAAGTTCCATCTAGTTCAACTAGAGCTGTCCAAACTTTTTGAATGGACTACTAAAGAAGCCTATTTCGCCATGTAGTCCACTCCATTAAGCCTGAAATTTGAAATGTAAGCAGGTGACCTGGGCCCTACCTACCTGCCCATAAAATTTTGGACTGATCTGCCACACAACAGGCATTAAGGCCATAAAGGAAGGCCTCCCTGTGTAACCTTGCAGCAAAACCAGTCCCAATTTTTTTTTAAAATGACAGCATAAACTTTGCAACAAGGAAGCAATAAAACTTGACACATCACGTAACTGAGAAATAATTGCATATAAAACCAAAGTATGGAGAGAGAGAGAGAAGTTTAAACAAGTCATGTTATATTTTGTAACTCTGTCAATGTCATGTTAGCTTAATGTCATTGTTGTGTTGGTCATATTAAAATCATTCCATTTTGTTTTGGAAAGTGCAGGTCCTTGCTATAGTTGATTTCTGTATTCTATAACTGGTAGAGAACCATAATGAGTTGTGTAAGCTTCCTTTTTCTTAAAGAGACCAAGTTGTCAACAAGGTTATTCTTAAGCATTATACATATGAAAACCAGCCAATCTTCTAGGCAGCAGGTAATTAGAAAATTTCAAGTCCACATGATACAAAACTTAAGCATATTTCCTGCTGCCACTTTGTGAGGCCTGTGGTTGGAGACAAACTGGAGTGCTTTTGATGGTCGGTCATTCAGAACCAGATTCAGGATGGTGTTGATACTTTTGAGCATGTGATCCTAAAAATCTAGATACAATGCTAACTAATAAAAGGTAGAAGCGTTTTTGTATTCCTAGTCATTTATGGCTAATTGAGGTATGATCCACTGAAAGCCTTAACCCAAATGGGCTGGCTTTTATAGTTAGTTGAAGTCATTCTTGAAAATTAAAACCTCAGGGTAATTTTCTTTTCCAAAATCTACAAAAAATTTACCCAAGTAACGTATAAACATAAATACTTAGCAACAAACCCAAGTACCATATAAACATAAATTCATAGCAATAAACTAACTTAAAAAAACTGAACAAAAGACCACTTTCTTTAAGATATTTATTTCTGCTTTACATATAACAACCCAACCCCAGAATTCGCTTAGACAGAAAAAATGTTGCTGGAGCATGCCAAGGGAGCCATCAAATGGTTTTAGGGAAAAAAAAAGAGAGGGGGTCATTGACCTTCCATATACCTTATTGAAACAGAAGAAGCAGAAAATAAATTAAGAAAAATAAAATCTTAAAAATAAGTTCCTTTTAACGTATTAAGAATAAACAGGCACACAATAACAGCACCAAACACCCCAAATTATACTTACAATCAAATTTCCAAAGTCAACAACACAAACACATCCAAATGCAAGATAACAAATATCAGAGCCACATGATGCTCCACCAAAAAAGAAAAAAATCACACTTAAGAGTTATAAAACACATCAGACGTACAGAATAGGTAGTTCATGAGCATAAAAAAACGACTGTAAGAAACCCAAGCTAGCCAAAGCCTCTGCCAAAACAAGTCCAAGAAAAACACTGGGGACTATCACAAGAACAGTACTAGACAACCAATCTTCGAGAACCGTTGACATAACCATTTCAGAAACTAAAACCAAGCACAAGACAGGAGATTGGAACCCTATAAAGGTCGATTATACAGACAGCAGCAAAAAGAAAGAGGGTTTGAGTCTCCAAACCGTTTACAGCATAGTGTAAAAACAGGGAACTAAAATTTCGCCCACACAGAAAAGGGACTATGCAGCCGGGGCGATCTCAAAACCCTAGTGATTACAGACAATAAAATGAGAGAGAGAGGGAGAGAGAACAGGACGTAGTACCTTTTCCTTCCTCTCCGATGAGATTCGAAGTGGAAGCACGAACCAGATGAGATTATGAGAAGTGTATAACAGTGAACACCTCCGCCGTCAAGGTGGTCTTTGGGGGCGGGGTGAGACCGTGAGAGACGGGAAAACGAAATGGAAGTTTCAATTATACCAATACGTAATTACGTATCCAGTATATTTCTTTTGTTTTAACTTCATTTTTTTGAATTTATCGTACGTTAGTATATTCTTTTATGTTTTTGGATAAATTATTATTGGGAAAGAGAAATAGAGAATGTCACCCGGTCGCACGCGCTCTCCCCTTGATACAAGGGCGCGCGCGATATGACCACCACACCTCCCTATAATTCCAGAAATGACCAGGGGTGTGGTTGTTATTTCGCACACCCCTGTGTAAAGGGCCAGGGCGCAGATGGGCGTCCATTTGAGACAACCGAGTGGCATTATTTCTCCCAATATTATTATATTTCAAATCAATACATAATATTGATGCGTTTTAATGAAAACGTACCTTCAAAAGAATGTTTCAATAGATATATATAATCTTAACTTAGGGCTTCTTGGTAATTCAATGTCATCATTTATTAAAATGTGAAAAAAAAATGTGGCGGATTCTACGGCTCTGTATTGTAATGTTTCTGTTTATTTTTAGTGTTTTTGGGTCTGGCACACTTTTATGTGTTTGTGTGTTTTTTGAGCATTTTTTGGTTTTGAAATGTTGTAGGGTAATCCTGAAAAAAAAAACGTTTCTAAAGTTAAAAAGAAACAGACATCTGTATGAGTTGCACTTAACAGAATTATTTATATTGTTTATCAAAAATTACGTAATTGCCACCTACACCATGGTTTTTATACTTATGCTTTTTTTAGCAAAACATAAAAAAAAAAACATCACAAGGACACATGGGACCTTCACCAATATCCTTATTTGCGGGGCATTTGAAAAACCATCGTTATGGGTTTCTGTGTGTGCAAGACATGTGTATCAGATCGGCTTCACTTGAAGAGCTTCTCTGATCATCCCAACTCCCAACTATTCAAGAGTGAACTTCACTTTCTGTCCTTTACCCAAAAAAAAAAACTTCATTTTCTGTCTTAAGCCCTCAATTCTACAACAAAAATCTTAATAAACTTTAGGGAAAATTACATTATCATTCCCTGCGGTTTGTACTAAATATAGAACGACCCCTTATGTTTCTAAATTATACAATCACACCCCCTGAGCTTCCATTTCGTTAGTTAAATGTTAAAATGTCAGTTCAGTTTTTTCTCAAATGACTAATATACCCTTCAGAGGATGAGTTTACCATTTTGCCCATAAGGCATCCCTAAGCTTAATGAAGGTGTTTTCCCATATTTACCCCCATTTGTTTTAAACACTAAATATTTTTTTTAAATTTTACACTTAAAATAAACTTAATGGGACCCACCCCATCACCGTCCCTTCTTCTTCTTCTTCTTCCTACTCTACAATCCCACTGGCTTCTTCTTCTTCCTACTCTGAAACTCCACTGGCCCCACCACCTGCTGCAACCCAACCTCACCCGCCGCTACCCCCTTCTGCAATCCAACCCCACCACGTCCCACCTTCCCTTCTCCCCCCTCACGATAATGGAGCATTCCAGCTAACTCCCCCCCCCCCCTACCGCCTTTGTTTCCCTAGCTTTCACCGCCGGAAGAGCTTGTCATCCCTTCAAACTTTTTATTTCTGATTCAACAGCTGCCGAAGCTTGGCATCTCATTTACTCAGAATCTGCTTCTCTTTCAACAATCAAAGGTGCAAAAGCAGATTCCAACAATAGAACTTTGAAATTTGACTTTTTTTTCCCTTGTAATTTAAAATTGGATAGTGTAAACTACTCAATTAAGAAGCTCCTCTTATGGCAACGACAACCTACGAATAATCATACCTCTTATTATTTCCAAACTTCATCTTCCTAAAAATGTAAGATTCCAAGCATTTCCTTTCTTCGTTAGGTATCTAGGCAAGTTTTCTTAGGTCTCTAAACAGAAAATCGAGATAAGGAAGCATGCTTATAAGATTCAGACACGTTCATTCTCGTCATATCGTCTCCGCTTCATTTGCACTCATCTTCTTCACTCTTCTTGATCGCATTCATTCTTTCTCTCTCTCTCTCTCTCTCTCTCTCTCTCTCCTCTGGGATGTGAAGGATAGGAGTGGATGAGGATTTGCAGTATCAAACCGAAAAAAGAAAGGAAAATTTTCTCATTGGGTTGAACGGAAACGAAAGCTGTCACTCTTCCCCTAGAAAATGGTGATTCACCTGGGAAGCAGTGGCTTACGTTCCAACGCTTCGGTTGTTCCTCTTCAATCAATGATCCAGCCTGTTTATCATTGCAAGAATTTGAATGTCATTCTGACTCTCGAGGAGTCTATTGTCGTTGTGAGCTGGACTGAACAAGTCCAAGATCAGAGTGGTAATGTTGATTTGTCACTTAGGGTTCCCCTTCCTAAGGTTTTGGTTGATCCTTGCTCCACCGTCGATTTCAATGCGACAGAGGATCTCGTCGAAATGAAGCTCGTTTTGCTCCTTCCGGTTGATCACCCCGTAGTCGCAACCCTCGATTCAGTACTAAGCCTGTCACAAGATTCTTCTGCTCAAGAAAATATGTGTGTTCAGATAGGCTGCAGCCCCTATCCATGGATTCTGGAATAGAGGGAGGGGGGAGACGGGAGGGTGGGACGTGGTGAGGTTGGATTGCAGAAGGGGGTTAGCGGCGGATGGGGTTGGGTTGCAGCAAGTGGTGGAGCGTGGGGTTGCAGAGTAGGAAGAAGACGAAGAAGAGGAAGAAGAAGAAGAAGAAGGGGCCGTGATGGGGTGGGTCAAACACCATCATTAAGGCCTAGGGATGCCCTATGGGTAAAATGGTAAAACTCACACTCTGAAAGGTATATTAGTCATTTGAGGAAAAATTTAACTGACATCTTAACACTTAATTAACGGAATGGAAACTCAGAGGGTGTGGCTGTATAATTTAAAAACACATACCTAAACTTTATTCTTGCAGTTGTTCACCATTAATCCAGGACAAGGTTAGACCTTTAAAAGACTAAAACTATACAAGCCTGCAACTCCTTGGCAGTAAATCCCTCTTTCTCTCACTCACTCATGATCGGTTTGAACCTCCCACCATGAAATATATGGCTCTTTTTGACTTACGGGTTGAAGTGAAATACCGATGGGGGTTTCATGGCATCATTAAAATACTAATATTAATCAAAATAAAAAACCAAGCAAAATCTAAACAAAAACCCAAAACCGCTGGGTTTTGCAAAATCACAAGTTCCAAGTGCAGAGAGCAAAAACGACAGAGAAAGTGGGAGAGAGAGAGAGAGAGGTTTGCCACTACCGTTTGAAGGTTGGAGTCGTCCCCTGCGATTTTTGGAAGCTCGGTGGAGAAACCCTTGATGTCAAACAAAGAAATGGCGTTAGGTTTTCCCTTCTTATGTTTAAAGTATTCAATGACAATAATGCCCCTCGTAACTTAAAAGCTCTGCGTGTTTCTCCGATTGTGATGCCATACAGTTTTTATGTCGTTTCTATTCCAAAAAATAAAAAAAACATCAGAATCAATTATTTGAAGCGTTACCATACAGAGCCTACCTAGTTGTCTCCGATTTCACAAATTTGTAATGTATAAGTTGTCTATTATATATATCCAACCTTTTTGTTTTTTATGGAAAGAAAAAATATATATAACTAAAGAATCACATTTGTACAATTGTCCAGACAACAAGGGGTATAGGGAGCAAAATTAACAATAAAAAAAATGCACGATTTAAATAATTTTTAGAGAAAATTGCACGGACAACCCTTAAAAGTATCCAATGTCACGGACATGCCATACTTGGTCAAAATATCAACCTTCCCCCTACTGTTAAGCACAGTTAGCCGCCATAATTGAAATGTCAATTTTAACCTCCTTCCAACTCTGACGTCAACCACCACCACAACCTCATCCCTCAGAGCAATGGCGCTAGCAGCACTGATGCGGTCTAATTAGAAAAATCCATTGGAATTGCAGCACCCGACAAGACGAACCAGGATAGCTGATACGATCACTCGTGCATGGCAAGCTGACTTGGCAGGGCAGGTTGACGAGGCATAACAGATCGTGTTTTAGAAGAGTTAGAAGTTATCGTGTTTCTTTATTCCAGCATTGAGTTAGAAGAGTTAGAAAGTTAGTAGGAGTGATATGATTAATAGAAGTTGGTTGTTAGTAGGTGTCCACTTTATGTTGGGGATAGTCTATCCCTATGTAACGTAGTCCATTCTTATTATGTTTGTTTATTCTGTTTGTTTTGTCACCTTATATATTGGTGAGTTGATATTAATAAGGGACGAGTCTTGAAAATTAAAATTAATTGCGTTCTCGCGAGGTTTCCCCCCAAAAGTGGGAATTTGGTCTATTCTTCATCTTCCCAAGTGTTGTTCTTATCATCTGGTATCAATGCCAGACGTTAAGCCATGGTAGAGGGCACTCGAAGTCAGGATTTCAAACGGTTTGAAGCCAAGCTCTCCAAGCTTGCAGCACAGCAAGGAGAGGGTATCAAGGAGATCAAGAACTTAATGGTCACCATGGATAACAAGTTTGCTGCCATGGACCTTAAGTACGAGCAATTGGCGACGTCAATCGCTTCGTCTTCACAGAACCAACAGGGGATGAGTCGTGGTACACCTTCTTCGCAACGATCGTTCGCTACTCCCCAAGGGCCCATCCAAACAAAGTTTGGAAAAGTGGAATTTCCAAAATTCGATGGAGAGGATCCACTCAGATGGATCTATCGAGTAGAGCAGTTCTTCGATTATAACCAAATTATTGAAGAAAATAAGGTACCTCTCGCTGCTATCCATCTAGAACAAAAGCCACTCCAGTGGTTCAGCTGGATTGAGAAGACTCAAGGACTCATCAGTTGGAAAGAGCTTGTAGACGCGATATGCACTCGATTTGGACCTAATGCCCTCGAGGATTTTGTTGGTGCACTTACCAAGTTGCGTCAGACATCTACAGTTAAAGACTATCAAGAGCGATTCGAGGAACTCGCCGCACGCACCAGCGGGACGAGTGATGAGTTTTATATCAGTTGTTTTATAAGCGGACTCCGAGACGAGATCCGTATTGCTATTCAAATGTTTAAACCAAAGACCATCAGCCAAGCATTAGGGCTTGCACGACTTCAAGAAGACAATGCCGAGGCAATTTCACGACGATAGAGATCAGTCCCAACTCGATTCGATCAGCAGCGATAAACTCTGGCTTCCAAAACCCCATCCAAGGCACCAACTACACCCTCAAATCTTCCCTTCAAACGTCTCACACAATCAGAGATGAATGAAAGGCGTGCTAAGGGTCTTTGCTTCAACTGCGATGAAAAATTCACACAAGGGCATCGATGCCATCAGCGTCAGTTGTTCCTTATCGATGCAGGTGGGTCTGATACTGATGACAACATTGCCACCCCTGATGATATGGCTAAATCAGAGGAAGAGGTACAGATTTTAGTGCACGCTCTCACAAGATCCTTGTCTCCTAAAACCATGCGGGTTCGAGGTTATATTAAACGTAGGCCTGTGGGTATCTTGATTGACTCTGGGAGCACACATAATTTTTTAGACCCATGTGTCGCAAAACGCACCGGCTGCAAGGTGAAACCCGTCCAACCCATGCGAGTAAAGGTGGCTAACGGTCAACAACTGGTATGTAATGCCCTCTGCCCAAATTTTCATTGGGTAATGCACGGTACTGAGTTTGTAACTGAGGCTAGATTGCTTCCACTTGATGGGTATGATGTGGTCCTTGGTATCCAATGGTTATCAACCTTGGGTGATATTCTTTGGAATTTTGCCAAGCTTCGAAGGGAATTCCTACTAGATGGTCGACGACACGTCATGAGAGGGGCCATTAGTGGTGACTTAAAGGTTGTGAGTCGCAATGACATGGGAAGGGTCATACGAAAACACGGTCAGGGTGCATTAGCTATGCTCTGCTCTATATCAGCTATGGTTGAATTTGACGAGCCGATAGATCCCAAGCCGCCCCTACTGACTAAGTTGTTGCATGAGTATGAGGACCTCTTCGCTGAACCAAGTGGCCTCCCACCAGAACGGGTGCAAGATCATAAAATCCCGTTACTCCCAGGTACTGCTCCTATTAATGTACGACCTTATAGGTATCCCTATATGCAGAAGAACGAGATCGAACGCCTAGTGCGTGAGATGTTACACACTGGGATAGTCTAGCCTAGTGTTAGCCCTTTCTCATCACCTGTTCTATTGGTGCGAAAGAAGGACAACACTTGGCGATTTTGCGTCGATTACCGAGCTTTAAACCAGGTTACCGTCAAAGACAAATTTCCCATTCCAGTCATTGACAAGTTACTAGATGAATTACATGGGGCACAATTGTTTTCTAAATTGGATTTACGTTCTGGATTTCACCAAATACGGGTCCATCATTCAGACATCCACAAGACTGCATTCCATACCCATGAAGGGCATTATGAGTTCCTGGTCATGCCATTCGGCTTAACCAACGCCCCATCGACGTTCCAATGCCTTATGACTGAGATTTTTAAACCACACCTTCGTCAGTTTGTGCTCGTCTTCTTCGATGATATTTTGGTCTATAGTCGCACCTGGACTGATCATATTGCTCACTTGCGCATAATTTTCTCAACATTATGACAACATCGGCTGTATGTTAAGCGCTATAAATGCGCTTTTGGGCGACCTCAACTAGAATATTTGGGGCATATTATTTCTAAGGACGGCGTCACAACAGATCCAGCTAAGGTTATAAAATGCTCGTTTGGCCACGACCAACGACATTGAAAGCCTTACGAGGTTTCCTTGGTCTCACGGGGTACTATCGAAGGTTTGTTAAAGATTATGGCAAAATTAGCAAACCACTCACTGATATGCTAAAAAAAAACGGGTTTACTTGGACATCGCCATCTAAAAGTGCCTTTGACACCCTCAAGCAAGCTATGAGTTTGGCTCCTATTCTATCCTTACCCGACTTCACCAAAGAGTTTACTATTGAAAGTGATGCATGTGGCGTTGGCATTGGCGCGGTACTCTTACAAGATGGAAAGCCGATTGCATTCACAAGTAAGGCTCTCACTCCCAAGCATTTGGCACTTTCTACATATGAAAAGGAAATGCTTGCTGTTGTTCATGCCGTGCAAAAGTGGCGACCGTATCTTGTGGGACGCCATTTTCAGATTCGCACCGATCACCAAAGCCTCAAATTTATACTTGACTAGCGGATTAGCACACTTGCCCAGCAAAAATGGCTCGCAAAATTACTCGGTTATGATTATGAAATTTCATATAAGCGGGGCACTGAAAATGTCGTTGTTGATGCTTTGTCTCACCAGCACGAGGAAAACGATACAGTGTTGGATGCCACCTTCCATGCACTATCTTCACCCATTTCTTCATGGTTGACACAAGTCCAAGTAGAATGGCGTACTGACCCTGGCCTGCAACAGCTCATCATGAACTTGCAAAACAACCAAGCCTCTCACCCTGGTTTTACATGGGATGCAGATGAGTTACGCTACAAGGGGTGTTTGCCCCTCAGCCCAACTTCACCCATGCGTGAAGTGATTATGCTCGAATTCCATAGCAGCCCCACAGGAGGGCATAGTGGCTTTCTCAAGACTCTAAAGCGCGTCAGTCGCGTTTTTCATTGGAGCGGGTATCGTCACGACATTCGTCGCTTTGTTGCTGAATGTGACACTTGTCAACGCAACAAGGGTGAAACTGTTGCTGCCCCGGGGTTGATGCAGCCGTTATAGGTTCCGTCGTGCGTGTGGACTGAACTTTCCATGGATTTTATCGAGGGTTTACCCGTCTCCTATTGCAAGTCCGTGATCTACATCATGGTCGATCGATTAAGCAAATACGCCCATTTCATGTCCCTCAGTCATCCTTATACAGCCTCAACGGTATGACAACATATTTAAACTCTGTGGCATGCCTCTCTTGGTCGTAAGTGATCGCGATCCTATTTTCTTGAGCATATTCTGGCAGGAAATTTTTCGTCTACAAGGTTCCCAACTACAGCTGAGTTCAGCATATCACCCCCAGACGGATGGCCAGACTGAGGTGGTTAATCGGTGCCTTGAGGTTTACCTACGTTGCACAACAGGTGACAAGCCCAAGCAGTGGGCTCGTTGGCTCTCTTTAGCAGAGTGGTGGTACAACACTTCCTTCCATACTTCCACCAAAGCCACCCCATATGAGATTGTGTATGGCCAAACACCACCCCCTCTCACTTTGTATGCACCAGGTAGCTCTAAGGTAATGGTCGTCGATCAACAGCTACAAGATCGAGATAGTTTCATCCGTGTCGTGCGTGAGAATCTTCATCGGGCAGTCCATCACATGAAACAACAGGCTGACTCGAGGCGTACGGAGCGGGAATTTCAGGTTGATGACCTTGTCTTCTTACGTCTGCAGCCTTATCGCCAAGTCACGGTGGCTTCTCGGACCAATATGAAGCTCGCCCCAAAGTTTTACTGTCCTTTTCGGGTTTCGCAGCGCATTGGCCCCGTGGCATACAAGCTCAACCTTCCAGCAGATTCTCGTGTACATCCCGTGTTCCATGTTTCCTGTCTAAAGAAGAAGTTGGGTCAACAGGTGACTACCCAGTCTGCCCTTCCAGAGGTTAATGACGATGGTCAGTTCTTGGTTGAGCCAGTTCGTGCTTTGGATCGACGGGTGGTAAAGCGACGCAACTAGGCCGTAACACAGCTCTTGGTTCAATGGTCGAATCGTGCACCGGAGGATGCTACATGGGAATTTTGGTATGATCTGAAGGAGCATTTCCCAAATTTTGCGCCTTGGGGACAAGGCTCGTCTCAAGGGGAGGGGAATGATACGATCACTCGTGCATGGCAAGCTGACTTGGCAGGCCAGGCTGACGAGGCATAACAGATCATGTTTTAGAAGAGTTAGAAGTTATCGTGTTTCTTTATTCCAGCATTGAGTTAGAAGAGTTAGAAAGTTACTGGGAGTGATATGATTAAACTAGAAGTTGGTTGTTAGTAGGTGCCCACTTTATGTTGGGGATAGTCTATCCCTATGTTACGTAGTCCATTCTTATTATGTTTGTTTATTCTGTTTGTTTTGTCACCTTATATATTGGTGAGTTGATATTAATAAGGGCTGAGTCTTGAATATTAAAGTTAATTGCGTTCTCGCGAGGTTTCCCCCCAGAAGTGGGAATTTGGTCTATTCTTCGTCTTCCCAAGTGTTGTTCTTATCAATAGCTGTGAGTCTTCTAATCACCGTATTCTGCTTCTTCTTCTAACCTATTCTCCTTCGTTTCTTCTAACCTATTCTCCTTCGTTTCTTCTTTTATTGTCTAAAAACCAATCTATGGCAGAGAAGAGTTGCAGGGTTCTCATTTCTCTTGAAACAAAAAAGGGAAGGGAACTTCTGCAATCGACGCCATTTTTTGATTCATTTACATCCTCTAAAAGCAGAAGGAGGAAGAACACCAACACCGGTGATGGTGTTCTCGGTTGGGTGAAAAATGGAAAGTGAAAAGAAATGGGTTTAGGTTTCGGTGGAGGTAGATGGGTTGAGATAAAAATGAAGTTCGGGTTTGGGATTAGGAGATGGGACAGAGAAAGAATTGGGGAAGACGACGGTTGTGGTTGGAGTTAAAAATAAGGAAAATAAAGAGAGGAAATCCAATTTTTAATGAATAGCAGATAAACCCTAGATGTTACCATTACCCTAATAAAATGCCTTCCATTTTCTTGATCAATATAATAGAGAATAAAACTCCAAACCCGGTAAACAATCACTCCGCTTGCTTCTTCTAACCCATTTTTCCATTTGATTTCGAAGCTCTAACCTAGAACCGGTACCACCATTTTCCCATTTTCTCTTCCATCTACCACATTCAACACTATATTACTCTCTTTCATTTTCTGAAACCACAAAACGAAACCCATCTTCATTTCACTTTCTTTCCCAACATCCTAACCATGGCCGCCATCCCTTTTCTTCTCCGATTTAGAGAACCCTGCAACTCTTCTCTGTCATAGATTGGTAAAAGAGGGTTTTACCAATTGTGATACATTTATCTCAAGATAATTTGACCATTATGATAAAACTAACAGCAACTTAACCTTAAAAGCCTAACGGAGTGGATTAAGTTCAAATATCTTCATAAAATAAAGGCATTGTGTGCTGTGCTATTTTGACCAAGTTTGATAAGTCTATGAGATGTTAGATACTTTTAGGGAGTGTCCATAAAATTTCCCCTAATTTTTATACTCTTATTAATTAAATTTTTAAAAAAAAAACATAAACATACATTATTATCATTGACCATTGTGATATCAAAAAAGATTGAGAAAATATCATCCCTTTCTCCTCTAAGTTTTCTTAATATCAATCCAATACCTAAGTTTTGAAAAATGATAATATCTTCTTTTACTTTTTAAAAATCATATCGACCATACCCTAACCATTCAAAAATGTCATTAAATGATGACATGGCATGTCCAATTTTTATAAAACCCCAAATTACCCTTAATCTAATTTAACTTCATTTTTACCCTCATCAATCCCAAAAACCCCTTCACCCTTCATCGTTTTTTCACCTCTAATCAAAACCCCTTTTTAATCTTTTGTCCCCCAAAATCAAAACTCTTTTTTCTTCGTTTCCCCCCGAAATCAAAACCCTTTTCTTCTTCTTCTTCTTCTTCTTCCTCACACCTGCAACATCAAAACGAGGAACACCACCGTCCCTGCAACACCACCGCCGATCCTCTTCTTCTTCGTCTTCTTCCGCCAGCACCACTACCATCATAGCACCAGCTCCAGTGCAACGACCATTTCTTCCGGCCGAACGAATCTAAGTCTGAAACTATAACGAAACAGAGCCGCTCCGCCAATGAGACTGTGAGAACAGGTTGAATTGCCTGCGTGACCGCGTGGGTAACCCTTCTCTTCTTCTTTAGAATTCAGAGTTCAGACTTGAGGTCTTCTTCATCTTCATCATTTATTTTGATTTTGGATCCATACGGGGACTCAGAATTTAAATATACAACAGAACGTCAGCCATTATTAGAAGAGCTAGAATAGAATGGAAGCTGCAACATTATCTCTCAAAAATAAACTCTTGCAATGAATGATCGATCCCCACCATAAGAGAACACAACAAAAACAATAATCACCATTCTAAGCTTATTTTCTCTCTTTATTCTTCTTTACAATAATTGTGTTTGGCTTCTCTTATTATTCCCAACTCCCATGATAAAGATATAAGAGTTTATCACTGATCGAACATTCGATTAGATGCCTGCAACACATTCCGGTGGGACGACGGGATAGCGGGATCTGTCGGCACAATAGTCGTAGGTCATGTGATTCAGGCGGACCCACCTGTATCTTCTAGCTTGAATGGCATCAAGTTGCTGGTAAGCAGGGCCCTCCCACCAGTTCATGGGGTTGGAGGCACAAGTTGTAGGGCCTGGGACAGGGCAACCCGCAATGTCGAAGTCCTTATAGTAAGCATAGAAAGGTGTTTGCTCCAATCGATTTTCTCAAGCCCACCCCTTGTGGCCCAGTTATCTGCTTCCCACAAAGTAGAGTACACTCCCATGGATTGGAATTTGAAGTAGAGAATCCCTCTTGCCTCAGTATTCTTGTAAACCCTGATGGGTATTTCATCGACATAGAACCTGCAACCAAAAACCCACCATTGTTTCCCCATTTATATACCTTTTTTATATGTATTGTGATAAGTGTTTAAATTTAACTTACACGACATAGTGGTCATTCCATAGAATGGAATAAGTATGGAAATCTGCAGATGGGTCGAATCAGAGGTTGATCCTCTGTTCTCTATCACCTTTCCCATGAGCATACACATTGGTTGGGGCTGTGGATGACTGCCCACTTCGATTCCCCAAGAACTCGAAATCCAATTAGTCTCGCTTAATGTCTGTGTTCGAATTCATCTACAGAAGAAAAGAAGGAAAGGGTAAGAACAGAATTTGGAAACCAGGGAACTTGAAAATGCAGAATTACGTACATAGAAGGCAGTGACGGTGGCGACAGAGTCACCAGGAATGAGTTTGATCTTCATGCTGACACACCCAAACAAGTATTGGTTCTTGGAGACAAATCCACAACCTGAAAATTTACCAAATTTAAATGAATCAAATCTCCAATTTCCAATCTATACGTAGAAAGAGTAGTTTCAGAGACTTAAAAACCTGAAGTTTCGTCAAGGACCAGTTGGATGGCCAAGTCTCCATTGATTTGTCTGATATGGGAATCAGACCAAGTGACACAGAAGGTATGTGCTATGATGGTAGTGGTGCTGGCGCTGGTGCTATGAAGGTGGTGCTGGCTGAAGAAGACGAAGAAGAAGAGGATCGGCGGTGGTGTTCCTCGTTTTAATGTTGCAGGTGTGAGGAAGAAGAAGAAAGACAGAAACTAAAAAATGGGTTTTGATTTTGGGGGACAAAAGATTAAAAAGGGGTTTTGATTTGGAGTGAAAAACGATGAAGGGTAAAAGGGGTTTTGGGATTGATGAGGGTAAAATGAAATTAAATTAAAATAAGGGTAATCTGGGATTTTATAAAAATTGGACATGCCACATCATCTTATAATGGCGTTTTTTATTCGTTAGGGTACGATTGATATAATCTTTAAAAAGTAGAAGAGGGTATTATTATTTTTCAAAACTTAAGTATTGGGTTGATATTAAGAAAACTTAGAGGGGAGAGGATGATATTTTCCCAAAAAGTTTAAAAAATATTTTTTGGAATTGTTGTGTGGTTTGTGGGAGTACATTTTCATCAAAAATAAAAAAAAACCTCAAGGAGTTACCCCAGTTGGCTTGGAGGGGACATGAGACTCCGTCTCAGGAAGTGTTGCATAATTTCTTGAGGCCACCCGCCTGAGGTTCGGTAGGGGCCAGAAGCTCCCGGTTCGTGCATGGGACGGGGTCATGTACGAGCCCCGGGGGATTTAGTCGGCCTAAAGTTGGATACCCTTCCTGTCTCCAAAAAAAAAAAAACAAAACGAAAAAGACTATCCTCTGCACAAATGACAAATCGTTCATCAGAATTTTCTACTGGAAATCCGGCTCAAGGTGATTTTTCACAATGTGACGAAATTTTGTGGGTTATATAACGAAGGGAACAAAACATAAAAGGGTTTCTATACAAATTCATGAAAACACGAGGGTTTTACGTATTTATTGCGATAACGAGAGAAAAATAGACTCTCGAACCTCGCTTCGAGAAATCGAGGAATAGAATTATCTTCTCCGTTTATCTTCTTAATCTTCTCTGTGCGACTCTAGTTTTGTCGACTCCAAAATTCTATCAAAAGGGAACTTTTGTTTTTAAAAGAAAAGGCAAGAAGATGCAAGGAAGCGAAGAGCTTAGTATTAATGAACTTGCTTCTAATCTTTCAACCTATAAGGAACAGCTTCAGCAGGTATCATTTCTTTAAAAAGAAATTTTCCCGTTTCCTTTCCGATTAGGCTCTCATTTCCCACTATTTTTTTTTTCTATGAATTATTTTGTTTTGATCTTCTATGAATTTGGTTCTTCCATTCGCTGAGGTTTATTTGTTCTAACCTGAACTAGGGTTCATCACTGAATTTTTTATTATAACTCTTTTTTTTAAGTTGAATTAATGGTGGAACTAGAGTTTCGGGTCAATTAATTGATTATTTATATGGCTTTTGTGGCATGTTCAGAATGAATGCTTAAGATTGGGATTCTATATGTTTCCGGTTATAAATATCTTTGGTTAGGCTTTTTGGGAATTGGGAGTACGTTGATTGCATCTTTCATTGTTTTTACCTCTTTCTGTAACATCATTGGAAGTCAAGTGAACTTCAAAACAAACTGTATTTTGGGTCTATCTGTTTATCTCTCAAGTGACACTGAAATAATTCTGCTGGACTAGGAAAGTAACTCTATCCACTTTTTGTTTGCGCCGAGTAAAATTAGAACTATTGAAGGTTATAGCTTACAGTGTTTTCATCGAGTTTGAGCACCTCAGTTGATGCATTATCGACGAATTTGTTTAAACTTATATATATTACTTTGATGATTGTTTGAATTGCAACATAAGGTCACAGTTCTATAATTCCAGCTCACCCAGAAAGAGTGCACAAAGGGGAAACAAGCATTGCTTTATCCATTGTTATCCCGTGGAGTCACATGACAGCCCCACTTCAGCATTTCAAGAATACAGTCACAGTTACATTGTTTACATGTTAGCATTTAATGGATTTTATCCCTTTAACTAGGCTATAAGTTTAAAAAATGTAAAGAAGATAAACTAGTGTGCTTTTTGTGTGGAAGTTCTGAACAACGAGCAACGACGCACACCTTTTATGGTAGGCATTATGTAGTTTTTTTCTTGTGCTATTGTAGAATTTGATTGATGCTTCCATGCTTATTAAGCATTTTACCATTTTTTTACATATTTTGTGTAGAATCCCTGCTTGAACTTTCCCCCTGTATAACGTCCTATAACCTTATCTTTATCAGGTCAGAAAACTTTTGGCTGATGACCCTGGAAACTCTGAGTATGCAGACATGGAAAAAGAACTTCAAGAAGTGAGCTAATCTATGAACCCCTTTTTCCATTTCATTAAGCTATCTGTTGGTTTCTCTTGGATATATGTTAAAGGTTATTGAGGTTTTGAATTGTAGACATTTATGGAATGTTCTTGTGCATAGAAAGATTGTTTAGCCTGTAGTATATTCAATAATTTCATGTTCGGAATGCCCTTTTCTTTTATATTTTCTTTTTTCAAGGAATCATTATGTTGTTCGAGCAGGCCAGCATGATTTGACTGCGTAATGACTGGAGAATTCTCGTGGAAGTTTTTGTTTTTATTTTTGTTTCTTGAAAAGGTGAGGAAGATGTTTATGTTAAAACATAGTTCATGCATTCCTCTGAAGGGAGCTATATTGGGATTTAAAATTTTGACAGATAAAATAACTGTATGTGAGAGATGCCCATCACTAGTATCTTGGTTCCTGTGCAGGTGTATTTTCCTCGATGGCCTGCTTGCTTGCCTCTCACCTCATTTCAGATGTTCATGATGAGATTCTAAGTTGGAAATTCCAAAAAAAAATTGGGTCTTTTCCGATGCAAACTGATTGATTTGTTTTGGGGTTGTTTTGCTTACTTGAGTGAGACATCTTTGGATGCAGGTGATTGCGCTTACAGAGGAGCTCTTTGCAACAGCAAATCAAAATGATATTTCTGGATCAGAAATTGGGAGTGATGACACTAATGTACCTCCACATGGTCAGCAGTCTGCAGGGACTTCTGGTTATGATATGGTAATTATTTTTTCAATTTAGTATATCGTACTATCCTTCCGTGCTCTCTCTCTCTCTCTCTCTCTCTCTGTGGAGTGGCTCCATTGCAAATTAGGCAGAACTGTGATTGTACGAAAGCAGAGGAAAATATGACCATACTTGTGGAGATAAGATGTGCATTCTGAAGATGGAATTGGAAAAAAAATAAAAAAATTTAAATCTAGATGCGAAAGTTGATATTTTATAGTTATTTTGATTGTATTACTTTTATACGTTTATATTTGCTTATATTGTGCTTCTGTTTAGGCATCAAACAACATCTCAGAGCCGTTTGACAAACTTCCTGTTGGCACGAAAGTTCAAGCTGTTTGGAGTGAAGATGGGGAATGGTATGTGTAGTACAAAAAAATCTAATTTGTAACTTTTCTGTTTTTCTTACCTTTCATTTGTTTTACCAGTTGCCCTTGTATGTGTTTGATTAGTTGAATGTCCAGGTACGATGCAACGATTGAAGCTCATTCTCCAAATGGGTACTATGTTTCTTATGATGAGTGGGGAAATAGAGAAGAGGTATGATTTTTATGGCCATGCTCTTGAATGTTAGATATTGGAGTACTTAATCTAGTTTCCTTGTTTGAATTTTCTCCTCCCCCCCAGTTGTCAATGACTGAAGAGTGACATGTATAGCTGGATACATATGTACATTAAAGTAACTGCTGAACCCAGAATGGAAGTTTACAAAATTAGTATAAACAAAGAAAACTAAATTTAGAAAGACAGAAGTGTGTAAGAGAATATTTGAATCTTCCGAGGTAAAGTGTAACTTGAAGATCTAAGACACTGAACATTTCCCACTAACACTTCTACAGTTCTACATACAAGCTACCCTGGTGACAATCCTCATATGTTCAGAAAGCAAAACCTGTAATACTTGTATTACATCAAGTGTTTCATCCACAATGTTCTGATATGAAGTCTGGGTGGAAGATGGGAGTTACAAAGTATTTCAACGCTGCTATAAATGCTGGAGCATATTGCAAAAAGTCAGATCTGGTAAGAATTCAATGTAAACATTGTTACAATAGTCAGCTCATTGGCTGAATGCATAGTTTAAGTACTTAATATGTCAGTGCAGTTCCTGGTAAGTCCAAATTTTATTGAAGCAGCAAGGACTTCTCGTGAAGCATCAGCCAAAAAGAACAGTATATGCCAAGAGGGTATTTGTTTCCAGATGTATCTCAGCACACCCTCATCCCAATGATTAGTCCACTAAGATGTTACTTTTTTTTTTTAAAGTTAGTTTTCCTATTCAGTTACAGTAGCCTCTTCTTCCCTAGAAACTTGGGTGCAACTCTAGCATCGACTATGACAAGACAGAGTTTGACTTAGATGATTTGGTCATGGGCAAAAACGATTACCAATGGAGAGTGACTTGGTGCAAGTTGAAAGCTTTTGAAGTACAAAGGGGAAGGCTAGAAGGATTTTGCTTGAAGTAAAAAGAAAAGAATAGAAGGGGCACCATGAACAGGAATTGTTGTCTTCCAAATCCAGGTAGCTGACTAGGTCATGAGGCTAATTGGATATGAGTTGAGATCAATACACAAAAAGCTTTATTTTAAAGTTCATCTGAATGAGTTAATTAATAAAATCCAGGAACTGCTGGAGAGCAAAGATCCATGTGGCCGACCCCATTTAGTTGGACTATGATGCTGTAATGCCGCTGTTGTTTTAAACTCAAATTTTGAGGCCTGGAGCAGAATGTTGGGCAGTTAAGAAGCGGTACGTAGCTAGGAAGTTTGTGTTGATGTTGTGTGCCCCTTCCATTTACTTCATATTAATTTTCTGTCTCTACTAGGATCCATGTAGCCAACTCCATTTAGTTGGGATAAGACTGAGTAGTTGTTATTGTTGTTGTACTAAAGAAGCAAAGGGAGGAAATTAGTGTGTCAATTTGCAAAGGTGAAAGAATCCTAATGATGCAGAAGCGCCATCCAAGATGACAACATATGCCTCAACATAGGTGACTAAGGTGAGCATTAGTCAGTTGCCAAATAGGGTTCCTTGATATTCTATCCAGCAAGAAAAAGCAAAGATCCATCAGTCGAAGCATCACTAATTAGTTATCAGTTATTATTAATTATTAAAGTTGCTGGGGGCGGGCCCAGCAGGATTTAAACATGGGCCATAGCTTATCACCGAATGTTACTAATTAAGCCCATTAATATTAATTGGTCTTAAGTTATACAATTCTGTTCTATATCTTATATGAAATAGGAGATTGAACAGGTTTTCTACTTGTACTAAACGTCTTCCCTTTGCTCATATATATGGTATGTAGGGAGTTCACTGAATAGGAGATTTTGGTTCCTCTCTAGTCTCTTCTCTTAGCTTTGACCTTTTCTGTTGCTATGGTGATATCAATTTTTAGGTTTTTCTCTAACTTTATCTTCTGAGATTTTCAACCTGGATGATAGTTGGGTCCAATTTCGAGCACTATAAATTCTACCAATTCAGCTTTGCATGAGTTTAAATTTTGAGGGCTGAAGCCCCAGTCAAACACGACTGCTGAAGGCACTAAAAGCTTGTTAGTTGGTTGAAGTTTTGATTTTGCTTTAAATTCAATCTCTCTCACTGCTCTGCGCAAAAGGCACCATACTGAATTTTCCCAATATCTTTCCCGAGGGCCTTTTGAATTTACTATCAGTTTTTAGGAGGGTCTTGGGTTAAGAACAATCTCCCAATTTTGGTTTGAAACTTGCAATTGAAGCAATACAGAGTGTATTACAAAATTTTGGTTGAATGCCAGACTGGATTGTGTTTCCTTTTGTTTAATTTGCTTGAATCGCATTGAATAATTAGGTAGGCTGCTAAAATATGGAACACAAGATAAGGTTTAGATTAACAGAACAAGGATTGCTGGGATTTGATTATGTACAGGAGAAGAGATAAAGCAAACAGAATTTAGAACGAGAAATTTCAATTAAAAAATAGTGATCAGAACTGACTAGCTAGAAGTACATTGTAATATTCCTCCAGATCTAGTAGAAAGGGGGGAAGAAAAACTAAAAACTAGAAGAAAAAAGATCGCAGAGAGAGAGAAGCAGAATAATTAGATAAGAATCAAGATTGCAGCAAGATAAGAGAGAGAGGTCTTTGACTTCACTTGGCCACACACAAGTTACACACCTCCCTTAAAACAAACACTTTATTTCGTTCAATCCCAATAACCATAGGAGGTAAACTGCATATTTATTAAGACTAAAATAGAAAATACCAAGTGATGCGTACTTTTATCCTACGAATAAAAATTCCTTCGTCACTTTGTCAAAACATAAAAGAAACACTTCAAGCCTTCAAGGGGGTAGCTCAGCTGGTAAGGACCAACACCTCACAATGAAGAGGTGTCATGAGTTCAACTCTCCTTGGGGCTTATCTATGAAAAAATTTCCTACTTGAACTAAATCTCTTATAATGGATTCTTTTAGACAAGTAAACTAGATTAATGAGCTATTCTATGGGACCCACATAACTTATTCTTTAGTGACACTCTTTAATAGACTCAAATGACTAAACTGCACTTACGACTTAAGACATTTAATAAAATTTGCGCTCCCTCTTGGACCCAATATATGGGGCTTTATAATGTAGGCCAATATAGGAGAAACCTTGTAAAATAAAATCCCAGCCCACACAATATTCAAACCGGCAATTATTATTACATGAATTGTATCACATACCTTTCCCAGGGGCATCATACTCAAAACTTGAAATGTTTTCAATTCTCATAAGAATGCGCCAACCTGGTCAAGGCGACCAGATGGAAGGAAACAAGGAAAAAGTGTAGGGGAAAACAAGGCAAAGGGTGTGGAATTTTGGTGTTTTTTTTTTTTTTTTTTTTTTTGGGTGGGGTGGGGGGGGGGGGGGAGGGGGAAAGGGGATTTGTAGGGGGGAAGTGGAAAAAAAGGAAGAAGAAAGAGAAGCGAGCAGCAGCACTACCATCACCATCAGCACAGCTGCAGCAGAGGGAGAGGGAGAAGAATGAAGGAGATGACGGAAGAGGGGGCGGAGGAGGTGGAGGTAGAAGAAGCAGCCGCAGCAGGGGGGTGGGGGAAGAAGAATATAAGGAAGAGGACCAGAGAAGAAGAAAAAGGTTCGAAACTACGTTACCTACCTGGTCACTATCACAGTCTCACTGCTGCAAGTAAATGCTGGAGCATCTCGTCCCAACTCCCAAATATCGACAAATGGAAGTCTCTTTGGCTTTTTCAGTTGCAGTCTTAGGGATGATATCTTGTATTACTATTCTGTCCATGAATTTTGCTTCATTTCTGCGTTAATCTATTTTTATTGTAACATACAAATGCCCACTTTCCGGCTTCCGCAAAATATTTGTCATCGATACCCTCTCCTTAGTAAAATAAAGTGCCCATGCAAATGACGCCTAAGCTTCCTAGCAGATTCCTAGCGCCTATACTCGCCTAGTTGCCATGATAATTATGGTTGAAATCACACACCTTATGGTGGTGCTTTTATTATTTTTAACTTTTCTGGCTGGGCAGGCTGCCATATGGTAATATACCCACTGCTTCGATCTTGTCTAGGATGATCATATTACTCGTGTTTGTGTGGGATGTTCCATTGAATCTCTCTTTATGTTCTGTGTGTGGGTTTTCCATTGAATCTGATTTCTTGCCCTTAATGTACTAGCTGGGTAGACTTAAATAATGTTCAACACTCGTATGTGTTTATTTAATGTCTTGTGTCTTTATTTTTTTATTTGAACTGTCACAAGCATGATTTTTTGTTCGTGGTTATGGTTTCCAGGTGGATCCTGGCAATATAAGGCCAATTCAAGAAGGAGAGTTCAATGCTTTGGTGGAAGCTGAGAGAGTAGCTGAAGCTACAAAACAGGCTATCAAACGAAAGATTGCACAAGCTGCCACTACTGACTTCCAATCACGAACTTTACCAGCAAAGCTCCGTATAGATCCTGATGATCCTGAAGATGTGGTGAGTAGCATCACAGCATTAATACATAGGCAATTTTCTTGTCTTTTGGGGTGGGACACAGTTCATTTTCTTTAAATAACTGCATAATGTAGTCGGTAGTTTACAATTATCCCACCCGGGTAGCCTGTGGATTGGGTTGCTTCCTTGGGAAATGGTGTGTTCAAAGCAAACTTGTCACACTTCTGGAACTGATCTAAGGAAATTTTGGAAGAAATTTGCTGGTCCTAAATTATGTGTTTCCATTTTTCACGGTTGGATTTATGATCTCAGATAATGTGAAGCTTAGCGAGCCATTTCATGGGTTTGATAAACTGTAGCGTGTTTGTTTCTTCAGGGGAAAGGGATATGTGGCTCCTTGATCACCCCACCGAATTGCTTACCATTATCATCTCCCCCCCCCCTCTCATTTGATTACCTGTGATACACTTAAAAGTTCTACCAATTTAAAATAAGTTTAAGCAAAAACGAGTCACCCTCCTCAAATTATATATATGAGCAATTGATTTTCTTTTTTGGTATTAGGAGAGTATGATAGTGTCCTTAACTAACTGTTACATTTACAGAAAGCTGCTAAGAAAAAGAAGATACATGCTTTCAAGTCGAAGGTCAGGCTTGAGCAACTGGAAGTCACACAAAATAAGCGACAGAATGCATGGCAGCAGTTCCAGACAACCAAAGGCCATACTAAGAAGGTAGTTTCAAAAGCTATGATTAGATGTGCTAATATATCATATGGTTCTGTATATCATCTACCTTTGCATAGATCACGATGAAAATGATTGGTTTTTATATGAAAGCCAGAGATTATTTCCGCACTCTAAATTTCTTGACTTGCTTGACCAAGATGTAAGTTGATTCTTTTTCCAATTGAGTAATATGTTTCTGATTGCTATTCATTTTTTATATGTTAAATCGCTTTTCTAGACTGGGTTCTTCTCGGGGCGCAAGCGTGAGAGCATCTTCAAGTCTCCAGATGACCCAAAAGGGAAGGTTGGTGTGACTGGCAGTGGAAAGGGATTGACGGATTTCCAGAAGAGGGAAAAGCATTTGTATCTCAAGGGTGGAACTGTTGAATCAGAAGAGTAGACGGCTTCAGTAATCCGTATCTGTCCATTACATTTTGTGATTGCGTAATCATTTCCTTCAAATTTCCATATGATGGTAGTAGAAAATTGTCTTCAGGAAACAGAGGATGAATCACTTGGGGCCTGGAAACTGACCTTTTGTTAAACAGTGCTGGTGTAGTTCATGGTCATGTTTATATGGTCTTAGTTGTAGCTTTAAACTTTTATACAGATGACTTTCGACACTCTTAGTTTGGTGCTCCTTTGGTTCGTTGGAGAGAGAAATAGTGATAGTGCAAATCGCATTAATGTCGTGAGTTCTTTATCTGCCATCTTTAACGAAACCAGTTGTCTCCAAACTTAAAACCCCCTCTCCCACCTGAGTCTGCAGTCTGCACTTATGCTAACTAAATGGATTGAGAACCAAAAATCACAACAACAAAAAAAATTTTTAACTTCACTGTTTTTCACTTTTATTCTTTCAGATTGGTGTAGGAGCTTCAAATTCAGTTATGCAAAACTTGTTCTGATTATATTGAATGTTGGCAGTACATGGTGAGATGGTAGAGGCTTCTGAATGAAACACTTCATGTGTCAGCCAGCATATATCCTTGGAAGTGATCACTCTCAATGATACTTTTGCATTGCAGTAATTGATGGTGTGATCTATTTCTTTCTAAATGATGGATAATTAATATGATATAATTGGTTGTTATTATCTATTACATTTAGTTTTTCTGGTGGAAAATATGGAGTAGAGAAGCATAGAATTGTGAGTCCCAACAACCATAATTTAGAGGAATAAAGTTCAAGCAAATGTGATTTTAGGAGGTTCACTTTCACCTTCCATTAGGGCTGTACAGTGTACACACGGAATAATGGCCTTGCCCTGGCCTAAATGGAACTGTAATACATTTAAGTAGTCCCCCCAAACTATATATTAAATTAAAATCTTTTATTGTAGCACTATGCCTCTACAGCTACAGGGGGTGATAATGTTTTTTGATTTTTGTGTTGAAGCATTTACATATTGAGAAGGATTTGTAAGGGTCATATTGCCATGCATCTTTGGCTGTCCATGTCCTAATGTGTACCTTCTTGGTAGTCTTAGATTTTCATTTTATGAGCTGGATTATCCTTATTTAGTCTAAAACTTGGAAAAGTGAATGATGTCATGGGGTAAGGAAGGGAATAGAGGGGGTGGAAATGACCACCCTACCCCCTACCTGAACACACTGCTCAAGTGGAGTCTACCTCCTTCTATTAGATGGAATTGAAAAAATTGACAGACAGACAAATTGAGATGATAATTTCTCGATAAGAAAGTGGAGCCGCAAGTTCCAATAGAGTCATGGGACCCACATGATTAGAATAGGTCAGAGAATATTAGTGTGGGTGTTTATTATGTAAAGGATATATTGGAATCTGTACGACGGGTGGTGCATGCTTTCTTTTCCGTAAGTGTAATTATTATATGAGTAAATTACTCCCCCCTCCCCTTGATTATGTTCTAATGACAAACCCCTCCCTTAGGTTTTGAGTAATGATTCTCCGCTCCCCTGCATTCCCAAGATTCTGTCAACCGTATCTATTCCGTTAAAAAGGGCTGTTAAGTGTTTAAAAAGATTATATTGCCCTCTAACCCAATTCTTCGTCCTCCTCGTCCTTCAACTCAAATCGTATAGAATTGAATTGAATACCGCTAGTACAAACTGCAACGCATCTAGCTATTGCGATTTTAATCCTTCACAAGAAGAGATTCCAGGCCGCTTCTCATCCAATGATGCTTCGAGTTTACTGGGTCACGAATTTCGCCATTGTTTGCTTGTTCTCTGTTTCAGCTATCATTCGCCTGAGCTCTGTTCAATGGAAACAGGAACCAGAGTTAAAGAACGGACGATGTGTTCTTCATTGTTTATTACCGTTCTCAACGCGTGGTACACAAGGAGCACACGTCTCACATATATTCCTTTCTATTCTTTATGTAAGTGGATCTGTTTTTATATCTTTCTTTCCACTTTCTTATGTAAATGGATCTGTTGTTTTATGTTTCTTTCCACTCCTTCATGTAAGTGGAGCTTTCTTTATTCTCATCCCAACATTAATAGGATTGAACCCTGTAACCTGTATATATATATATATATATATATATTCTATTCATTGAATAACGGAGACACATAGGAAATATTCAGAAGTTTGATTATTGTTAATATCCCTGTATCTGTTTTTCTTCTCCTTGTCGCCATTAGAGGCTCAACAGGGATTACGACGACAGGAGAAACGAATTTCTGAGTTGGAACCAGATGAAAAATTGAGAGAGCCGTCTTCATTGAGCGACCCGAATGTTAGCCTCTACGCTTCAGCTTCTTCGCTGTCTAGAGCGGTATGGTTTTGGATGAATCCCATGTTGAGTAAAGGTTACAGATCTCCTCTGAAATCGATGATGTGTTATCGCTTACCCCTCAACATAGGAAGACAATTTTGTTTCTAATGCTGAAGTCGCACCTAATCTGAAGAAGATATAGACAAAGGTCCTATCTGTTCCCTCTTCGTCAAACAAAACCTCAAAAAAAGACAGAATTTTTGAAACCCTATCTCACTCTCTGGCTGTCTCAGCAAAGCAGCTTCTACTTCTGAAATTGTAACTTGATCGTCCTGTTTGCCTCTTGACCATCGCCATTACCGTCACTCTAGGGTCCCATTTTACCTCTGATCGAAGCCGAAGCTTCGATTTTCCACTACTACATTCAATTGGAATTTTCTCTCTTCTTCACATATCTCTCTCTCTCTCTCTCTCTCCCCCTTTTTTAACCATATACGAGATATGGAAGATGAAGGCAGTGGAGGGTTTCGAACCTGATCCGTTCCTTGCATCTATATTGAACTGTGTAATGTGGATCTTCTATTGTCTTACCTTTGTGCATCCCCATACCTTTCTCATCATCACCATCAATGGCGTCAGTCTCATTTTGGACCTCGTGAGGGCGGCGGCGGTGGATACAGCCACAGTGGTGACCGTGGCTACGGAAGTGGTGGTGGGGGTATAATTGAAATATTACAAATATAAGGGTAATTTGGAGTTTAAATGAATATAATTAAAGTGATGTCATCACTTAACAGTTCTTTTTAAATGGAATAGGTACGGTTGATAGAATCTTGGGAATGTAGGGGAGAAGAGAGTTATCACTCAAAACCCAGCGAAGGGGTTTGTCATTAGAGTATAATCGAGGGGAGGGGGGAGTTATGGGAAGCAATTTTCTGTACAGGAGTGTGGCCTACGCCATCACTCCCATGTGTCTATCTCTCTCCTTCTTAAAACAAGAGGTTAGAGGTGTCTTTTCATATGAAGAGGAGAGAGATAGACTCATGGAAGTGTTAACGTAGGCCACACTCCCGCACAAATAACTTTTTCCCTATAAAGATCTTATCTTAAGAATTACAATTGTCACCAATACAAAAAAAAATTATTACAGTCGTCACCATTGCAAAAAATTGTAACAAAGTGGAGTCATAAGTTCCGATTATCTAAATCCATTGTACTTATACCAGGGGAAAAAAAAAATAAAATTCCCCATGACCCTAGTGCATTATCGCTCTCAGATGATTTTTTTTTTAATTTTTTGTTTTCTTTCTTACCTTGACCATATGAACCTTTGTGAATAATAATACCCTTTTCAGCACCACCATTGGTGTGGCATAGAGACTCCTGAATACCAATTATCAAATATTCCACTTGCGTTCTATCAAAAGAAAGAAAAAAAAAACTACTAGTGGATTAGAATTTTTATGTCGCGCATATATTGTATCCCAGCATCACGGTTTTCTTTTTTTAATTAAAAAAAAACGATGTGGAGGGCTGACTTGGCCATTCCAAACCATTGAATATATATATATATATATATATCGGCACCCCTATATAATGTGTGGGTCGGTACACATCGTACACAAGTTATGCTGACCTTCCTATTGTCCTCATGTCCATTCTAAAACAACCTTTTCTATGGATCCAGATCGTCTACGGCGCAGCTACTCGTCTTGCCTGTGCTGTACAAACACAGGGCCACGTGGAAAGATTGCCTTACCCCCACTCAGGCAAGACGCTCAGGCAACCCTTGTCCCTTGTGATGATGCATACTATGAAAATTTTCCTTCTTCATCCTATGTAATTATTTGTAAAGGTTGAGCTTCAGTAGTTGTTAGGATAAGGTTTTTGTGAGTGTCCCTCTAAATTTTGTATGTACCGCACAAGAGTTGGAGACGAGAAATTCTCAAAGGATTGCAAAAAGCACAAGAATTAGGGATCACTACCATCACCATCTACACTAACAACTAAATCTTAATAAATATGATTGAAGGAGATATGGAACAATGACCTTGGAAAATTTTTACCCTTGTACTGGATATTAAATCTATTCTAAAGTCTAAACAACTATGATTTTGTATGTTTTATTAAACAATCTCGTTCTTATATTTCGGTTACTCATGATCTAGCCATTAGAGCTAGATCAGGGATAATTAAGTTGCATGTTGATGACGATGTTTTTTATGTTTGTCTTACCTCAATTTAATCTTTTATCCATAAAAAATATATAGAAATATAAATGTATCGGTTTCGGGGACTGTCCTTTTATTTTTAATGATGTCAGTCAGTTTCAATCCCTCACCAGGTGACCAAATAAGAGCTATTCCACCGATATGGGATGGACCAAGTATCAGTATCAGCCTCAGCCGACATCTGATATTTAATTCCATGGTCGTGTAAGTTGTAACCAAAGTTGGTGAAAAAAATTAAAATTTTAACAAAATCTTGTTGTAACCATGGTTGGTACGAAAAAACTCAAAAACTTTATTTTTTTGCCTTTTTAGTATAACACATTTTATTAATGCAAGCAAATTATGTCATTTCACATGCCTACTAAAAAAATGCGCACATGTTTATAAAATTATGCATATTTTTATAATCACACAATGACAATTCACTTTCGAAAAAATAAAATCCTATTGTTGCACGTATGTACTTGAAAAAAACGTGCAAAACAATATCAATGGTTAACAATGACACAATGGCAAATCACTATCAAATTATTTTGAAAATTCTTTTCTATTCCTTTCTTAAAGAACTTTTAGGTATACCATAGGGGGCAATAACAAAATAAAATTTCAACTTCTCAATTCACCATTTTAATTACCACAAAATGGGATCTGGATGAACTCCACTTGCTAGAACATCATAACTCTTCACGTATGGTTTCTTGATGACAAGTGTGGCCTTTCTTCCACAAATATCCTTCTTAATACTCTAAATGACAACATAGATGGGTATTTATCAAAGCAATTGATCACATGCCAGTCACGTGATAGCATGTGATATGCATAAAACCAACTTGCCTATGGATGATCGACACATGACTAGGCCAAAGCAGGTAAAGCACAGTTGCCATCATGATACCTGATACCTCGACATCCTCATTGTCATAAAAGGAGGATTCTCCACTACCGCCACTATCCATCCTATACATAGGAGGACATTGTACGAGATACAGGGATCAGTTCATCATTAACTACCAATCATTCTCATTCACTCACCTTAACTGCTCGTTCAGTTCCCAACTCAAATATTACTGTTGCTCAGAATTTTGACTTAAATATCAGAGAATCCTCCTCCGAGACCGCTCTGACCTCCTTTGCTGCTCAATTCTTTGGTCTTTGGTGTGCAGGTCTCCTCTCACGTGTGACAGTTCAAATTCAAGCGGCAACAACATATAAACCCTCCCCCAACTGATCCAGGTTAAAAAAAAGTGCACCTAATTCTACAATATACATGGGGATGATGAGCATCTAGCTTCATGGGAATGTCGATAGCTCAACACTCCTGCCCTACCCCTTTGAAATAATTGTCATAATATCAACAAATTTCATTCGTTTAACTAATTGAGGAAGAATTTGCAAATCGATAAAACTCAATAGTCGAATTGCTTCTTTGGTCGTATCTTGCTGGTGAAGAACAAAACACGCCTGTATCAGAAGTGGAGATGATAGCTGGACTTGTAGGCTGAGGTCCAACAGAAGAACCAAGTAATTGCAGGCATCTCCAGTGCGACAATGCCCTTATAATCTCGTGCATTGGAACCCATGGTTATGAACCCGAATCCGTTAGTTTGGAACATTTTCTTTTCAAAGTGAAATCCCCTAGTATATGAAAGAGTGAAAATATGCTTTCGTTGTTATGGAATAAGAAGCCTTCGTATCTTAATGCATGTAGTAGTATACTAATTGGTAACTGGTAATAAGTATGACAGGGTAGGCCCCTTCTGGTTCCTTATTTGGCTCTTGTGGAGTTATGGGTCTCTGTCTGGTTTTCCGTCAGTGGGTGGGTTGGCGCGAACAAACTAACTGCAACGTCAGAAAAGTGATTATTTTAACTAACTAAAAATTGCGAAACAAGACTGACTGGAGGAAAAAAGAATCGGGTTTTTCTGATGATGATGATGTCCAGAGGCGCTGAGCTCCTCTATTTGTTCTTGGGCGCGTATCGTGGTCTCCTGCGCTCCGCCCGCACGCGCTCGAACCTAACATTCCAAGTTTCCAACCCAGACTTCTATCTCTCATTCTCGTTCTTCTTCACCTCTTCTTTCGTGTTCTAAAGTCTAAACCCTCAATGGGAACTTCATTTCTACTATTTAATTGGAGACTTAGCTTCTCTTGTTCTCCCAATTTGGGACAGAGACAGGGACATATATGGTGGTTGTGGCTCCTGTTCTGGTTTCGGTTTAATTCTAGGGCATGCTAAATGGATTCTTCTCGTTCGCTCACGTTCTATGATTTTCTCGATCGAATGCGTCATCCTGCTTCGCTCGATCTCGTTCGCTCCATAAAAAGGTACTACAATTCTTTCTTTACTCTGAGGTTCTTTTTTCTGCTTTTTCTTTTGAAATTCAATTGCGCTTGAAGCTTGATTATCTCACCTTTCGTTATTTCAGCCTTTTCCTTTTTTTGTTTTTTTTTGTTTTTGTGGTTAAGATATTGTGATTCTTTGCTTTTATGTTCGGTGCGAAGTTGATCTGCTCCAAGTTGTTTATCAATTTTTGGTTTTTGTATCTTTTTAGTGAGTGTCTTATTTCAAATGTTCCATAAAGTTTGGTACTGATCAAATTCAGTCACGTTAACGAACATGATGGGCTATTGACTCCGAATTGATTTTTTTTTTCGGTGGAGTTTACATGATTTTAAATTTTGGAAGGCGTCAATTATGAGGAACTGAAGGTTTGGCAGCATGAGCGTGAAATTTCACTTTAAGTGTCAGGTTCTGGGATCGGGGTGATGATGCATCTGATAGGATTTGATTTGAATGCGTTTTAGGGTTTAATCACAATGTCAGTATTACAGTATAGAAAGGCGAGTTGATTTCTCTTGTTTCTATGTCAATCTGGGTAATAGAAGTTGTTCTGCTCAAGAGTCTTAATATACAAACCATGGTACTCGCAATGGCTTCTGTGATTGCATCAAGACCAAGCAAGCAGAAGTTTATTGGTCCGGTGGAATGCTGACTTAAATATTGTTGAAAAATCAATCAGTACGATTAAAGATCATGGTTTAGGCTCCCTTGGTAGAATCTATAACATAACTGGATTTGGAAGATTAATTATCATTAACTTTATGTTTCCTGATGCTAATTGAATAAATGCTCTTCAGGTTCAGTACTTTACTCCAGATCATATCATAAATGCTCTTAACTCATACTTTTATTTGCCTCAGACCTCACCAGAATTTTCTGGCTTAGCTCTTTCTGCATTCAAGTGTTATTAGCAAGATGACTCTGGAACCATCAATTACCTCCCCTTCAACTTTTTGTACTTGCATGTTCAGCAGCTTTATTTCCGGCTGTAGCAATGATTTGCAGCCTCTGGAAACAGCCTCTTGGCAAAAGCAGGGGTAATGCTGCGTACATTATGACCCTCCCCAGACCCCGCAGTGGGTAAGCCCTTATTTACATGCTCTCTCCTATGAGGACTTCACTTTCAAAGGTTTTTTGTTTAGCATGTAACATGTCACCATCATGGAATGTTATGTGAACTGCATTAACACGAGCTTGGGATTTTATTGTGGGCGTATGCAAATAATTGAAGATAGACTGACTTTACATTTTAAATAAATGAACTCATTCTCACTTTCTATTACCATTCCTGATATATTTCCTTTTTAAATTAAACTTATTATTTTACATGCTATGTGAACAAAATGAAACGATATCATTCTGAAAGACTTCAGTTTAGGTTTTGTTGACAATTTAATGCTGTTTTGGAGAATTCAGTGTGTAAAATGTTAACCTCAGGTGTAGCTCAGTTGGCAAGGGAATGTGCCTATATCGACATGCGTCCTGAGTTCCACTCCCCTTACCCCCTTGGAGCCAGCTTCTATTGTTCTCATAGAATCCGGTGCTGACCTGGTGCGCATGTGTTGGGGTGTATGTGTGTGCCCGGGGGACTAGTCGGGCCAAAGGTCCAGACAGCCTCATTACTAAGTTAACCTCAATAACCTTTTCTAAGGTACATCCTGGAAGGAGCCCTATACAGATTAGGCTGGTTAAATCTCAATTCCAAGATTGGGATGTTTCATTCTGGTGGAGGAACAGATGTAGGAATTCCCCAATGGATGAGCTGGCAAGGGAGAGATCAAGGATTTTAAGGTTCTTTTAGTGATCACTATGTATAGGGCCTTATCTAATTACATTGTTAGCCCTACTTGTGAGGGACCTGTCTTAATAATACAATTATCCTGCAGTTAATGGGCTCGCAAACTTCTAAGAACAGTGACTTAGTTAGCAAAAATTGCCACTGATGACAGTAACCCAGATGGACCAAAATTCAATAAAAAATTACTGAAATGCCTACGTAAAACAAGCTGAAACTTTAGGGTTTAATTCTTATCCCTAGTGATGCAGGAGCAATTCCTTGGAACAGTCCAAAACTGTTGGGGAGTCCAAACGGGGATGAACCAGGTCCAATTGATTGTTGGGTCTAGTAGGATATAGGGACTTAGAGTTATTTTTGTAATTTTTGGATTTTCTTTCTTTCTTTCTTTATTAGAATTAGATAGCATTAGTAGTATTTGCCTATCTGGTTTCAAAGTCTATTTAGAGTTTGGTTTTAAAATTTAATTTCAATTTTAGATTAGGACTAAGATTGTTTCAATTTTAGAATTGGAGTCTTTAATTATTTTCTTTAAATACCAGTGTAATCAAACGATACTCTGATTGCAAAAAGAAATTTGGTTGTGTTTACTGTTACAGTGCGGACAAACTACTCAGCTGGTCGTGTGACCTTTCTTCTTCGTCCTCCTCTCCTCTTTTCTGGTTCTGAACTTCTTCTTTTGTCTCCCTCATCTCACCATATTCTTCTTCTTCTATCTTCTATTTTATTCAGTTCTACTTCTTTTCTTCTTGTTTATTCACTATTTTTGCCTTGTCAGATTGATATTCCGATCTGGGTGGTACTGGCAGCCCCCCAAAGTCTGAAGTCAATTTACCTACCCTTTCACCCTGGTATTTGTTGGGATGTTCACAAATCCTTAGGCGACTCAGGCTGCCAAATCTGAGACTGGAACTCAATCTGGTTTGTGAGATTTAAGCAGACTTTAAGTCTGGTCCTTCTTCCAGTGCCAGATCTGATTTGCAGGTTTATTTCTTTAAACTTGGAACTCTAGTTGGAGTGATACCTGTTGGATTCAATAGGGTCAAGGGTCAGAAACCTTCAACTGAAATCTCGCTTGGATTGGAGTTGTATTTTGAAAGTTCTCTCAATTTGAAGAAGTCTGGTTTTCCGCCCTGTTCTGTGCAAAAGGTTGAACACAACCTTCATTGTGGGTTGTCAAAAACACCTTACTTCTTGTTTTCCCTAAAGTGCCCCTCCCTTCTCCAATATTTCTGTTTAGTCCGATACCTTAACTGTGCTTCCTAGTTTGTCCAAAACAATAAATAGTAATCCGCTTTGTGTCCCTTCTTCTTTACATGCCTAACAACCCCTTGAAATTTCTGGTATTACGAGATTGCCACTGGTCATTAGAATTGAGCATTTTATTGAGTGGGCCCATATGTGATCCGAATCTGGTTTTGAAACCCCGGATCCACATCACCTAGGCTCTTTTTCCAACTTCCAACTCCTAAAGTGCCATAGATAATATTTAGAAATTCGTCCATAGTTACTGTAGCTTCCTGTAGCACTACAGGGTCGGAAATTGATTTTTATCTTGAACCACAATTGATCTTTCAAATCTAAAACACCCCAAATCTGGAAGAGAAGGGGTGGGGGGTAAGCAAGAGTATTTCAACAGAGACAAGGAACTAAATAGTTACCTGCTACCAAGGTTTCAAGTATCTGTATCAGGCAATGTATCAGAAAGTTGGTTTTAGGAGAAGTCTCGAAGATGTATTAGACAGATGCTAAATATGCTTGATACATATCGATATGTTATGATACATGCAACACTGGAGTTTTTAAGCATTACACACCATAAATAAGCAATCGATAATATATCCAACCAATGTCTGGTTATCTATGTCTTCACAGAATCTATGTCATTCAAATCTTCATTGGAAAGTCCAATATCAAAAGTACTAATAAGTAATAAGAAGCAATTAAGGCAAGAAGATTTTGAAAGAAAAATCTGTGACTTGAATCTTCATTGGCAAGTGCTAATTTTGCTTGTTTAATTACTCATCCTAGGTCGTTTTTGAGTGTAGATTGGATCCACTTAGGTTTTGGCAAAAAAATCAGAATAGGAAGAAGTTCAAAACAGAATACTTTTGTAAATAGCATTATTTGTAAATACTTTTGTGTATCGATTTAATGTAGAACTGTAATTGAATGATCAAACCTGTACCAAAACAGAATCGAAACACAAAGAATAATATCTAGATTTAGGAGAAATTAAATAGATCACAATCAAGACCTAGATGGTCTCCAAACTCAAATCCAGTTCCATAAACAAGGAAAAGAATCCTTGCTGAAATTCTTAGATCGATCCTAGGGCTGGATCAGAAATATGAGGCAGTCCTATTTGTGCTAGGAGAGGGATAGATTGGTAATTTCACCACTCAAAACAGAACTCAAAAGGGAGGAGTATGTAGATCAATCGATCCTGAGTACATACGAATAATCTCAGCAATACAGAACAGTAAAACCAGTAAATCGACTCGGTATTCAAAGGGCAGAATTCAGCATGAGAGATAAGGGTAGAATAGGGATTTCAGTATAACTCCAGATCTGGAGGTCTATCTGGACCAAACTTTGATTGGAGGCTTTCTTCAGGTTGAAGAACAACTGATCAAAATTTGATGAGGATCGATTGGCCAGATTCTCTCAATTGAAATTTATGTAAAAAAACCCCTTTCATATGAATGCCCAATCAGACTAGGGATTGCAGGAAATTCAGAAGAACACTTACTTTCATGGAGAAAAAGATGGAGGAAGAAGAATAATAGCAAGAGAAAACACCCGGGCTTCACACCAGAAGGTGGCTGGAAGGATCAAACACCAACTAGCCTTGATCGAACACTAGGATGAAAGATCCTTGATCAAACACAGGGTTCTTCCCCAATGGAGAAGAAGAGAAGCAAGATAACAAAGCTTTTCATTAATCAAATTTGTGTACAATGCTGAATCCCCTTGTAAACTTATATAGAAAGTCAAAAACAGACTCTGACACTAAAAAGGAAAGACCTAACCCAGTCCTCAACTAAAAACAAGACTGGACTTATAGAATCCTAATACAGCCTGACTAAAACACTTAATAACAATTAAAATAAAAAATTGAAGACAACTAACTAAGTAATCCCATATGCCTAGCCTCTACCCTCGTTATAGGCCCATTACAATGAAAACCCATGGGATCAAAGGCCAACACATACATAACCCAACCCAAGGCTTATTTACACTAAATAAGCCCATTTAGGCCAACTTAAACACTTAAATTAAAGAGAACTAACTTAAAACATTAAGGAAACTAACTTAAGACATAAATTAAAAGACTAAAAGACTAAACAAACTAGGCCACGCTAGTTGGCCTTTCTTGGTCTTCCTCCTGCGGTAGGTCTTCAGATCTACATCTTGAATTGTATCATATCGACATGGCCAATCTCGATACGTATTCATGCAGTTAAGATTGTCCAATTGGGTCAATTGGGCCTCATAACACTTTATTTTGGCCCATGGTTGGGTTATATAGACCTTAGGCTTCTTATTTTTGGGTTTATTGATGTAATGGGCCTAATGTATAAGCCTATAAAGTGGGGATAGTATTAGTTCACGGTATTAGTAGTTAAATTGAGTTTTTGAGTTTGATTAGGATACTTAATAGCTAGATAGAATTCTGTTTTGAGTTTATTTATTTTATTGAGTGTATATGAGTGATTAGGAGTCCTTTTATGAGTCAAATTAGGAGTTTTAGGTGGTCTATATTATATATGTAATACATCCCCCATCAATTAGAGATGATTTGAGCGAAGAATTTGAGTTTTCTTAAAGAGTTTTGGTCTGTGGAGGTTAATGCATAGGAAATTAGGCTGGAGTTCTCAAGGTTTTTGGGTCTGTTGGCTTTTATTCACAATGAAGGCTTTTTGCTTCCATGTTTGCAGAATTTTCCCCCTTTGTAAATTATCTTTATGTTGTGAAAGAAATAACCAATGAGCTTGCTTTCTGGATTGATTTCTGCGTCCTTTCAGAAAGTTGCAATATATTTAGGATTTTGAAGTGTAATGTCATCTTGTGTTTAGTTTTTTACGGTAGTGTTTGTACATTGTTCTTCCAAGTGTGTTGGTTATGGTTTCTGTACTCTATTCGGAGGTTAATATCAAATATTATTTCAAATAATAAAAAAAAGTACAAAGTCTGGATTTGCTTTTATTTTTTTTTAAAGGGTTTGTCTGTTATTAACCAAGAAGGTTACGACCAGAAGTTATACATTTTTTTACCTTAAAGGGTGGCGTGTCAATGATTTAGATTTCAGAGGGCCCAAAGATGTAAATTTACAATGGCCCTCATCCCTCACCAAGTCCTCATGGTTTAGTTGCCAATGACTGTGAGGTGGTGGTCGACTCCCTGTCAGCATTACTGCCAGTGTTTTCGGATCCTAAAATCTTCTCCACTCTTGTCCCCACTCTGTCCCCTCTTTTCTGCTTGACACGCCCTCCGATAAGATTGGTTGAGCCCACTATGCAAGTGACCGTGCCCCCCTCTGCAAAGACGATAACCTGAGAGTTTTCTCGAACTCTTTCACAGTAACCAGACGATTTGAACCGACTTGGTGAAGTTGGCTGAAAATCCCATCCTGTCTTAATTCATCCACAACAAACATTGTTCCATCTCCTAAATTTTTTATTCTACAACCAAATTCTCGGTGGAGTCCCCCTCTCTGAAAATTCGAAGCATCATAGGACGAGCAAGACATGGAAGACTGACGCGATGACAACCCATCTTCAAAATCAGAACTTCTGAGCACAGCCCCACTATTCAAAACCAGAGGTTCCTTATCTTTTTCCTATGCTAAAAACCATATCACATAGCAGAGTCGGTGTTCAAGCAGAACATCATCGTATATTCAGAGGGCGACCTGCGAAGGGAGATGTGATGGGCAGGGCGGAGCAGGGGCAGGGTTGGGGTGGGTAGTTGCAGGGATGCGGGAGAGGGAGGTCAGGGTTGTGGTGGGGAGTTGTAGGGGGAGGAAGATGCGGTAGATGGGGTGGGGGAGGGGGAGGGAGAGGTATGGCGAAGGAGGAAGGAGAGCCGGAGGGGAAGGGGGGAGAGAGAGTGGGGAAGTTGCCAAAAAACCCACCAAAAAAGAGAATAGGAAATATGATCATGGGTGAAAAAGGAAAATTGGTTAAAACAATCTTTTGACCACTTTTAGTTACAAAGAAAATATTCTGAAAATTTAAATGTATCGTTTTAAGTAGATATCCTTCTGACCCATCTCAACTGTCATTTCAGTTTCTTGGTACTGGTTTTGCTGATGTTTCAGCAGTGCCCTTTTTATTTCATTATGTAAATTTTTTCTGGGGCTGTTTTTTCATTGTTGATTGGATTTTTAATACTTCAGTGGTACTGTATTGCAGCTTCATTGTATCCTTTTCATTTCATACTTCCAACTCCGAAAATGATAGCAAAAGGCTACAAGACTTCCTTTCAACAATGGAGACGTCTATTAGTGATCATCCATTATGGTCTGGTGCCTCTGAGGAAGAAATTGACTGTGCCGTCGAGGTAAATGATCTATATTGTAGCATGTAAGGCTATCATCTTACGTACGTTGCATTTTCGACTTTGTTGGATTTTGTAACTTTTTTGAGACTTATTGATTAGCTTAATTTTGTTCGATCAGTTGTTTGAATTGCTGCCATATGTAGCTGATTCCTGAGTAATATGTAGGGAAATTTTATAGTGAGAATGGTGTAATGGATATTACTCAACATGTTCCTTGTCCATCAAGTTCCAGGAGAAACATGGTACATGTATGTGAAATATGTCCTCCCTGCCCTTTATTTTGACTTTTTTGGTGGATTTGTACCCAGTACTTGCTAATGCACAAGAACATAAATTGTTGACTGAATGTTTTTCCATCATATAAGTTGCCATAACCTTTGCTGTTTCAATACATATAATTATTTAGTTTCTCAAAGGAATTTGTATCCATTTTCCATGTAAACTTTTGTATCTATCCTGATGATAAACCTTTCTACTTCTACACAAAAGTAGATTCGATTTTTTACTCTCATCCTGGTACTTTAGATATGCAAAGCTTTTGTTAATAGTGCACTGGACTCAATATACTTACTCAAGCCATGTTAAAGTTATGGATGTTCTAAATATTGATATGGTATAAAATCTTCTCCTCCCTCTCACCCGGTCTTCTTCCCTTCTCTTTTTCTCTTGTAGATTTTACTCATCTTTTCTATGTATACTTTTGGGGAGTAAAGTTCTGTGTGTGTATTATAGGGCTTGGAGAAGTATGTCATGACAAAATTGTATGCCCGTACATTTGCTTCCTCTCAAGAGGATACTAAGGTTGATCAAGAGATCTCGGAGAAAATAAATTTGTTGCAAAAGTTTGTTAGACCTGAACATTTGGATATACCTGAAGCTCTTCATAATGAAACTTCATGGCTGGTATGCATTATCCCTTTCTTTTAGATATTAAATTTTATTCAATCTTTTGTGATTCTTAGATTGTTAATTGTTATATAAGTTTTAAAATTGAACATGGCCTGGATTTTATTCCATGTGCTATTGTAAGTTGAACTATTCCGCAAAAGTCCTGTCTTGATTCCTTCACTTATGCAGATAATAATAACAGGATGGACTTCTCTCTCCTGACACTCATGATGACATGGTATGGTTGGGTTAACTAAGATCTTGCAGCAAAGGAATACTGTTAATGCAAAATGTACCAAAATAGAAGACCCAAAACTCATTAGCAGAACCAGGATCACCCAAAACAAAGGAATAGAGCATTTTAGGGAGAAATTAATAACTTGAAGCAGAGAAATCAGATAGGTTTAATTTTCTGGTCAAGTGCTAATTTGTACGAGTAGAATACGTCTGCAGAAATCTCAGCAAACAGAGGTCTAATATGGCTTGTGCAGACTCCTCCTAGTGCCAGTAGGAGAACAGAATAATATCTAGTAGTCTAGCTAATCAAACTCAGCAGAATAAATCAGAAATCAAAGAGATCAGATTATCAGAAGCCTATGTTTCAAATTTGAGCCAATTCTAATCAGTATTCAGTGAGATAGAGAGACAGCAAACTATAAGGAAAACTTGACAGAAACTGGGGTGCCACAGGAGTTTGAAGGTTAGAGTAAAACTGACCTGTTAAGACAGATTATGAAGATAGAAGAATAGAAAATAAGGCAAGGAATCCTCCTGATACCCCCTTGGAATCCACCATGTTGAACCTGAGAAATCCACTCAGAGAAATATTGAATCCACAACAGCTTGAAGAAAAACTTAAGCTCCTTTCCATAAAATCTTTGGGAGGGAGGGGGAGGAGGAGGAGTTGTATGCCTGTACATATATTTATAGTTTTGGATAGGAAAGACTCATGACTGACTTGGTCTGACCTAGTCCAATTCCTAGACTGAAAATGAAACAGAAACAAAATTAACTGATAAAATAAACCTGTCAAGCAGCCTAAAGAACTCCTGGTTCAGCTAGGACTAACAAAACTTTCAAAAACCAGACTGGAAAAGGACTGATACAATTCCAGCCAAGATTATGAGATGTACTAACAATCAAAGATCATAATAACACCTAATTTCTAACCCAACGATCAAGACTGATATTAACTCCTAATGTTACAAGGAAACATCATTGCAGGTCATGTTCTCCTTCTCTTGGTCTTTGATACAGCATCTGTTTTATCTTTGCACCAAAAGAAAGCTATACAGATTGCTGTTCTCTACAGCAGTTAGGTCTAAGGAATTGTAAGCTTTAAACACAGGTTGATGAAGAACAAATTAAGGCCTCAGATAATTAATTAGTTACGAGACGATGGAAAGGAAGTGAAGCTTTGTGCAATTCATCAGCACTTAAAAAAGTCTGTAACAGTAGCTTTATAATTTCAGTATATCTAAGTGTTTAGAATTTAGCTCATAAGAAGATTTCTGTCAACGGAAGATCAGGTATCGGCCTGTAAGAAATTCGATATCGAAGTTGGAGAAATTAGTACTAGATTAGAATAGAATTAGGTAATTAGGCCCTTCTACATCTGAATTAGTATCACTCAAATCAGGTGTAAAGCTTTAGATGATATCCCTCATCTGGTACTGTAACATTGGGAAAAGAACAACTCTTAAGGTACCCTTAACTAACTTACCTGTTTCCACATTAACTGGTTTTGGAACTTAAATCAGATCCTTCTTCACATTTGGGTCAGATCTTGGTTTGATGACACTGGGTCTTTGAATTTAATCCTGTATGAATTAGGAACAAACTGGCTGGGACATTTTGCTAAGATAATTGGCAGGTTTGTTTTAGAAAAAAAAAAGGCCGGACAACAAAGGAATGAAATGGTGATAGGAAAAGGTTCAGCTGAGTTTAAGGTGTAGACTAATAGGACTTGGTATGTACCTATGGTTTGAGTTTGGAGTGCACTTCGAAATGATGTTATATTCCTACCCAGGGAAAATTGGAAGGTGATTAGGTTTGGGAGTTGAATGCTTGGATTGAAGGATAAGGAAAATCATTGTTCAGGATAGAGTTTGAACTAGGGTTGATAGGAACAAATTGTAGGGATGACTGGGGGTAAATCATTGGTTCCCTTAAATAAAACTGTGATTAAGTTGCTCAAAGAACAAGATGAGGATGTAAAACTCAAATACCCAAAATAGCCGTAGATCCACATAGTATTGTATTCCACCTTTATTTATGATATTTAACTGACCTGATTATTTTTAAACATGACCCAAACAAGAGTATAAAAGGACCAACCTGAACCGTACAAGACTGAAGACAGGAAAAATCAAAATTAGTGAAATTCTGCATTGTAGTAGTGGCAGCTCTCTACCCACCTGGCTAGCCAACCTGCTCTAACCTGCTCTGCATAACTCAATTGATAGTGGGCTGTTATTGGGTTTGGCTCGGTCACCCCATTATTAAATGGGCTGGACTTAGGCATGGACATTGGACCCAACATGCTAGTATACCTTCAAACTGTTTGGGTTGCCAACTGCTGGACCAGAATGATCTGAGGCCCTGCACTTTTTTAGGGTGATACCAGTACGTATGTCAGACGGAATGCTTTGGGAGGAAGGGCACAACATAGGTGGAGATGGATTTTTATAAAGACTATAAACTTGAGAATCCAAGAGTTATTCTTACCTGAACCTTAAGAGTAGAAACGAACCAACCGAAACCGAACAAGACTGAGGACAGGAAAAATCAAAATTAGTGAAATTCTGCATTGTAGTAGTGGCAGTTCTGTACTTCTGTACCTGGCTGGCTAGCCGACCTGCTCTAACCTGCCCTGCACAACTCAATTGATAAATGGGCTGTTATTGGGTTTGGCCTAGTCACCCCATTATTAAATAGGGTGAACTTGGGCATGGGCCTTCCCGACATGCTATTATACCTTCGGACTGTTTGGATTGCCAACTGCTGGGCCTGAATGCTCCGAGACCCAGTACTTTTTTAAAACATTTTCAACAACAAAAGCAATTCATTTATCCCCAAGAAAAAAAAGAAAACCTTCTTTCAAGTTGAGTTTAGTTTGTTGGACCATCACTGCCCTATGAGGGATGGGAGGCCTTAACAATTACATATATTGGGCTGTTTGAGGGCCTATGTGTTAAAACAAAATCACACAAGATGGCCAAATATGGGATCAGAGAAAGCAACAAGCAAGACAATCGCAAACACACAAGATTTACGTGGTTCGGTTTCGCAAGAAACTTACGTCCACGGGAAGAGCAGCGGCAAACTTTTCACTAAACAAAATGAAGATACAAGTTATTTTGTCTAACCCTAGAATGAGAGAAAAGTGCCTTATAAATACGGCTACAAAAATTACCCTCCGCGTCACGAACTAAATCTCAAATTTTTTTCTCCCTTCAGGTCGCACGCCACAAAATATGTCGGGTCCGGTCGGATCCGCATCGCACTCGGATCCTTGGAATACAAGACATACTTTACACTATGTTTGTTTGGTCTGGCCACATGTATGATGTGCTGTATGATATGTCTCAAATGAATCATAATTGCACAAGTATCCATTTCTATCCCATAATTCTGTTGGACATGTATCACGAATTGGTTGCAATTCCATAAGTATGGATTTGGCTCAGATTCTCTAAAAGCAACTCGGGTTAGGATGTATCATTTGTAGGACTACACTCCTTTCTCTGAAAGCGTTTTTTCCTTCTCACAGCTTGCAGAGAAAGAGCTGCAGAAAATGAATGCCTTCAAATCTCCTCGTGAGAAGCTTCTGTGTGTTTTGAATTGTTGCAGGGTCATCAACAATTTGCTTCTCAATGTTTCAATGTCAGCACATCATGTTCTAGCCGGGGCTGATGACTTCCTTCCGGTTCTTATTTATGTTACCATCAAGGCAAGGTCTCCTTGGTAATAATTGGTTCTGCCGGTTGTCTGATAATTCAAAATGTAGTATCTTTCTTGTTTCATTGTGTGATAAGGCTTAGTAAAGTCGAGGTTATTTTTTTAATGTGATTTGATCTTGAAAGACTTGACAGTGTGATTTTTATGGACCAGACTTTTTTGAAGTTACAAGGACTTTCCATCTAATGTGATGTTGTTACAAATCTTTGTTCATAAGGTTCATTTCATTTCTAGTCTTTCATAGTGACGGATCAAACTGACTGTGAACTATCAACCAAAAAAGTAAAAAACGGATTGTGTACTTGACATGTTGTGAGATATATATATATATTTTTACATAGATGTAAGGACCGAGTTTTCCTTCAGCCATGATCAAGGGAGAATCCCTTGACTGTGGCCTTTGGAAGGGCGGGAGAGGGTATCGCACACGATCTGTGGGGGTATTATCAACTTCGTCCGGTGTAGGAAGACTTTCCCCTGGATCTAATGATAAGCTGTTACTGATTGATCATGTGGCATATTTTGGTTAAAATTCTTCCTTTCAGGTATGAAGTTTTGGGGGGAAATTATTCTTATGTACTGATTACCAAAATATATCTACCCATACCTAGTGCAGACTCTGGTAGTGGCAGTAGTTTGAACTTCCAAATTTTATTGATCTAGGATTGTAGAGTGAAGAAGGTTGGGAAAATGGTAGCACAATAGCTGTGCCATGCTTAGTGCAGCTGGCGGTTTATTGCCTGTCAGATTTTGAGGCATTTAAGGTTTTTAATGGTTATGGTACATTTCTGGATTCATTTAGTAACCTTCAAATGAGATACGGAGGTTCTGGTCCTGTGATTTGTTCACTACGGTCAATTTCTCAAATGATTCAGTGTGTCAGGATTTTTACTCAAATAAGTTTTAGTTCATTAGGAGTGTGACTCGGTTTGTCTCTCAAGTTAGGGATATCATTGGTACTGTATTTTCAGGATTAGTGCCCATTGTTTATTATCAATTTATATGTGCATTATCACCAACTGAAATGCTTCATTGACAGGCCAACCCCCCTCAGTTGCATTCCAACCTCAAATTCATCCAACTATTCAGGCGGCAGTCAAAACTCGTCTCAGAAGTTGCTTATCACTTTACAAATGTCATGTCTGCCAAATTGTTTATTGTTGACTTGGATGGCAACTCTCTCTCCATCGATGAAGCAGAATTTCAAGAGAACATGCTTGCAGCAAGGTTGACTAAAGGTGACACACGAAAAGACCCGTGCCCCACACTGCAGTCAGCTAGGCCCACATATCAAGGTCATTTCTCAAGAAAGCTTAGTGAGGAGATCAATGCTCTTGGTGAGTTCTAAACCTTCATCTTGGTAGAGCAAGGGATGTTGATTGGCCCATGTAATCCATTCTATTTTTCTTGCCACTTGTGAGCCTTCTGCCTATTTGGGAGAATCGTTATCCTCTCCTGTCCGCTGCCCGGACAGGACTGTGCTGTCCCCTCATATGGGGTACGAAATGACGACCTATCCCCCTGCCCGAACACACTGCTCGGGCGAGGTTAAGTCGTCATTTTATGCCCCCATGTGAGGGGACAGCATGGTCCTGTCCCGGCAGCGGACAAGAGAGGAAAAAATTTCCTATTTGGGATGGTTTTCGCTTATGGTCAGTCATTATGAGTTTTCACATAAGATCTCGTAAACATCATCATTTGGTCCAATAGAAAACCATTGTCAGCTTTGAAGAATATTTACAATATTTTGATTTGGCAATTTGGATTCTAATAAAGCCCATTGACAGCCAACTGCTTTATTACATGGTTTCCCCTGTGCCTTATGTTCCATTTTGAGAATGCATTTGTAAGAGTGTTATAATAACTAGTATTAAATGGTTTTTTCTTTGTCAGATGAGGGAGATTATCCTTTCATGGAAGCTAAGCCTGGAGATCTAACTGTCACGGATGTTGAGATATTGCTTAATTTGTACAAGGATGTTGTCAAAAAATATTCGAGTCTCTGTCGGACAGTGAGAAGCCTCTCCCCATCCAAGGAACCATCTGTTATGCCTCTTTCAGAAGAAGCCAAGCTTGATTTACCTGTTCAACCTGAGCAGCAACAGCATCAACAGGCACCGGACATTATAGATCCTGGACCCGAATGACTAGTTGTGAGTTCACTCTTTATCGTTGTTATGGTGTTTTATTTTCATTTTCCCTTTTTTGTCCTTTCGTTATATTAGTAGTTCGAATTGCCTTTTGTAACTAGGGAAGTCTGTTTCAGTTCCAACTTGTGCACATTGGAAGTTGTACACCGTGAACAGACCAGTTTGATGTTACTGAAACTCAGAATTTTTCTTACACTAGAGAAACATAGAAATTAGAAAGAAAAAAACCAAATAAAGGTAGTATATCCAACATACACCCTCAAAAAAGATGGGTAGGAAAAAGAAAAAAAGATGATTCTGAACCTAATTCCAAACCCGTTTATGTTCACTGATCAACTATACATTATTTATGCCAAAATGGCATCCCATGATGGGAAACTGTACATCTACAAATATACAGATACATTTCTTCATCGGACACGGAAAGGCATTGTCAAATTATTCTCAAACCCAACGTTTGCAGCAGCAACGGATTCATCTTTGCATTGTCTTCCACCTTCAGAGGTAGGTGAAGTAGTGCAATGATTAACTTCACATTTCCCACATACAAATCTTGCTGGCACCACAGCAAAGTCGTCAATGCCTGCACATCTAGTGTGCTGCCATACACCACATGCATCACAGGCCAACATCCTTTCACCATCGTCATCTTTAGCTCCACAAGTGCAATCAACCGTCCAGTTTTCAATTCCCCTTTCCATCCGAAACCGTCGTAGCCCATGATTACCAAGGCATTTACCTCGTACCCGAACAGATCCACTCAAGCCAACAAGGAACTTAACATGAGTCGAGTCATCAACAAAACCATAGTCAAGCAACTCTTCTGCTTGGAATCTCCTAAATAACACGTATGCTTCTTGAAAGGCTTTGGTAGCTTCAACCTTAAGATCAGCCACAGTTGCGTTAAGTGGTAATACAATGAGCTCAGGTGGCGGAGCAGTGTAATCTTTAGGGTGATCAAGTAGCTCCACCACGCAAGATAAGCGAATTGCAAAAGGATTCACAGAGGCATCCTTATGATCACACTTGGCATAGTCCTTGACAAACTGCTTGGAGTCTAGTAGCTTTGCTGCTGAACTGAGCGCAAGCTCTCGTGCATATTGAGGTCTATAGTTCACCATGGTTTGAGGGTGAAGAAGAGAATCAAATAAAAATTTTAGGTCACGCAGAAGATGGTCTTCTGATAGGCAGTTTGAGCTCAAAGAAGTCGAATCCCCATGAATATTTTCAACGACCCTTGCAGGTTCAAGTCTGCATAAGATGGAAACCACGGATACACATATCAGAACCTTAATCGCTTGATAACTCAAAAAAGAAGTGAGTTAAGACCTTTACCTGTATTCAATAGCATCAGTATCAGGGTTGCACCGGGTACAAACAGCCATGCCATCTGATGTCAATTTTCCTCCTATTTCCTTAAGACAGTAATCAAGGAGCTCAGGGGAACCAACCTTTGTAACAGCACCCCTGAGAGCACGCCACGACACCCAGCGAGAACCACTCCATGCTCCAACTGCTCGGAGCACCTTAATCATGGCTTGTTCAACCCGGTCAATATCATCAACTGTCCACGAACATAAGACTGTTGAATTAGAGGATTCATTCTTCCTACAGGTTCTGCCAAGAACTCCCTGCTTGTGGGCATCATGAATCAGCTTCATCAAAAAGCGGAATAGATCTCGTGTTGTTATGAGCTCACTTTCCGACATGGCCTGGTAGAATGAAATCACATCCTGAAGACGTGTGCGAGGTTTCCGCGCTTGGGAGAGAAAGAGGTTTAGGGGCATATGAGATAGAGAATCAACAGCTTTCCGGTAGGTATCCACAGTTAGAGCAAAGCTACCAGCTCCAAACTCAAAGCCCCAATTACCATACCATGGGAGGCCATTTGTTATCGCATGAAGAACGCGGTACTCCAGCCCATATTTCTTTGATACATCGATCACACTCACCTTCCTAATTAAGGGAAAATGGCAAAAAAATGCAATTAGTAAATGTAAAGACTAGCAAGATTAGTAACTCATGCTTTAGGCAAAATTAAGTCCAATCGCCTGCACTGTTGATATCTGCCATTAACAGCAGCAAGCAATCCCAGCTTTTTCTGAAATAATCCCAACCCCTCTCCCCCACCACACGCCCAAAGTTTTCAACTTCCAAACTTAAACATGAAAATACCCTTCACCACTTCTATGATAACATTGAAGAAGATTTGATAGTTCTACAAGTTTTTCCTAAGAGGATCCCAACCTAATGTCAAACATTTGCAGATTTGATAGTTCTCTGAGTTTTTCATAAGAGTATCCCTACCATATGTCCAACATTTGCAGCAATGCAACCCAGGGAAAGGAATGATAGACTTGCTTTTACAACAGAATTATGAAGTGAAAAAAGTATTTATGTTGGGTCATTATACTGTAGTACTTCAGATTAAACCAACATAGAAAAACGAAGTGGATACGAGCAATGGTCCTTACCTGACTCCAAGTGTCCCACACAGCCGATCCCAAAAGCCCAAAATGTCACATCCTGACAGAAATTTGGAGCCACCTTCTCGGCCATTTACTCTGAGAAGATGGCCATAGCCATTCGAATGAACCACACCATGCAATAGATGAGTTGTGTCTTCCAACTGAAGATAGATCCAGTCTTCCAGATCTTCTGCAGTCATCACATAGTTGCAGGACTTGCACCTGAAAAATGTTGCATCAAATAATGAAAATTATAGTAGAGGATCATGGCAGTGAGATATGACAACAATCATGCCACTGTTCCATATTAGATGAAATGTAACAGTTCAACAAAGTGCTTCAAAATTCCTTAATATTTGATATACAAAGGGAACACTTTCATCCCCAAGTCATCCACTGAAATTAGGGTCTTCAACAAAACTTCAGCCCATATGTTTCTCATGCCCGTAGTTCTCAAGATAGAATGCATAAAAGATTATTGACACATTCAATAAATAGTATAGAAGACATGGAGGATATCAAATTGCATGAATTTCAGCCATCAACAACAAAATATTATAACAAAGCCAACTGTTACTCGCAACATCAAGGATGAGCATAAGAGCAATGTACAATCAACTGAAAAGCATAATTATACGTACATGGCTAACATGCCTAGCCAATAACAGTGAGATGACTTCAAAAAAGTATTTCCCTTTTATGGTTACATGATGGTTTTTGTGATTCTCAGAGACTAATCACTGATAACACCCTTAACAATTCTCCAAGGATTTGCAACAAGAAACATGATTTGTTCAAGAAGCTCCACTTCAGAAATAAGCTGAGAGGCCACTCTACTTCTAAGCACAACCAAATACACCTCGACCTTGCACTTGCAGACACAACAATTCAAATTAAGCTGCAATTCCAACAATGTAACAACAGAATCAAGACTAGTGTTAATTGAATATCCAATGAATAAATGTTGAAAACTAGGTTACCAAGTGAAAAACACACCTGAAAATCAGTGCACTCTCTAGAGAAAGCCTTGAACCCTTTAAAATTAAGGGATTTACAAAGCCCCATGTTATTGTTGTAGAAACTATCAGGTTCTGAGTGCACTAAGTTGATTCACACAATTTTGTCCCATGGAACATAAGCCTGCCATATAAAAATCCTTTCGGCTGAAGAAAAAACAAAAGAATGCTAGATATGGGCAGCCTGGGATGTTTCTTCACATTTTAGGTTGGCTCTGGCTCCAAAGTCCTCACAGTCAGGAATTGAGTCAGGAATTGAAACATAAGCATCTAAACAGATAGAAATTCCTTCCAATGGCGCCCTTAAGTGACATGTTAATTCTCTTTCTATTCACAAAGATGATAGAAAAGACTGCAAGGTAGAAGGGTAAATGGCATCGGGAAGCAAAGAAAGGTCACCATTTAAAGGATGTGAAATTGTCATCAAGAAAATGTGAAGAACTTAGTGGGAGAAAAATAGGCATTCATTCAGCCATGCCATGCCAAGCCAAATTCCATGGATTGTTACAACTCACTGTAGTTGAATCAGCAACCCCTAACCATAAACTCCCTGCCATTGCTAGGAAGCAATGGAAGAAGACAAGCACCTTTTAAATAGCCATTGATGCAGGAACAATGCCTAGATGAAGGTGAACCATGTCAATTGGATTTTTGTGTTCAATAGGATATCAAGTTTATTTGTTTATTAGGATTTTTACTAATTGTATTTATCTTGTAATCTTTTTTCTATTTTTAGTTTTAATGGGTTAATTAGTGATAGTGTTGCATTAGTATTATTAATCCAGTTTTAGATTACAATTAGTAGTGCTTTATTTTTCCTCTTAAAGAGAGGCTAGTAAGCAACGTAAGAGGCAGATTGGAGAATGAAGTTTAATTGAGTGCTGGATGGGTAAGAAAACAAGGTTGTGTCACGTGTCACCTCTCTCTCTCTCTCTCTCTCTCTCTCTCTCTATTCCAACAACTATTGCAGTCACGCTATAGAGGTCCTACCCTTAGTTTCAAACTGTGAGGGCTAGGTGATTCTTGCTCTGGAATTTAATGGCTGTTTGAATCTGATTTCAAGGTTGTTTTAAATCTCCTATTCTGGTTCAACCGCCTAAAACCCCTTTGAAGAGTATAGAAAACCCACGATACCCTCTCCTTTAACCCTTCTTTATTCCTCGTCTGGAAATAACACTTCACTTTCTTTTTTATTACCTCTTACCCTTTATTTTAACTTCATTCCAAATCTATCCTAAATCAATAAATCAAATACCTTGTGTCGCCTCTCTTGTCCTTGCCCATTAGCCCTTTGAGATTCTATTTAATTACAGGCGCATTACTTACCCTTGATAACTTCAGATTATTTCTCAGATTGCCACTGTTATCATTTTTTTTTTCTTTCAGATTTCAATTGTTTGAATGGGGCGAAAAGCGATACAAATATCTGCATCAGCTATTCTAAGTTATTTCAGTACTTAGTCTAGTTATATCTCCCCACCTACCAAAAAAAGATGAGAAAGATACAATGATCATTACATTATATTCATGAAATATCGCATTTTGATCAGCCATCCAAAACCACTGAGTGTTGCACAAGCACACAGGTCACATCAAGAAGAGAGATAGAGAGAAATGTTTTGGTCAAAAACAGAGTTAAGAAAATTCTAACCTTGGGTCTGACAAATGAACCAAGTCCCCACAGCTTGTACATGGCTTGTGATATCCGTCAATGGAATTATTGTCAGCTCGAATTATGAAGTGGTAACGCTTCCCACATACAGGATGGCCACTCCATCCTGATACCCAAACCAAATAATACACAAAAAAGAGCAAATGAAAGAAAGACAGATCAGACCTCTGGTGACAAAAAACCAAATTATAGAAGAAAAAATTGGAACTCAAAAGGCCAAAATCGACTACCAGATATCAATCCATGTTAAAAAATGCAACCAAAGCACAGTAACCAATTTCAGTAATGTAAACAAAGCACTTATCCAAAATAAAAATGCAACCAAATCGTGCAACCCAGTTGGAAACTGCAGTCTACACACTCCCTAATACCTCCCACTTAAAGTACTAGGATATAGACTGTATTCGGGATCATGGATTTAGCCCACGGTATCAGTGACCGTCGATAAAACGGTATAGGGGAATCCCTTGACCTTGGATCGCTACAAAAGTGGGATAGGCATCGACATGACTGGGAGGTGGTTTGAACTTTGTCTAGCAGGGGGATCCTAGATGGGTGTACTTTTCCTTTGCACAAAAACCAAGGACAAGATGGAGAGAATCTCTTCATTCATCACTTCTGGTGGTTGGATGAGATTCCTATATCATTGCCAAGGGTATATGGGGCTTCATACATTGTGGGATAAATATAAGACAGTTTTCGATCACCCAAGACGAAGAAAGAATCTCTTCCCTTGTGAGTTCTGGCACTTGGATGGGACTCCTGGAACAGTGAGGAGAGTAATCCAGACATTCGTATAAAATACATACGAGGAGTAATTATGACAATCATTAATTGACAAAGATTCTTGTTTCACATAGGTGAAGTAAAACTTTTGTTTTAATTTTTTAGAGAGTTTCTCCACCCCTGGTAGAGAGAATCTCAATGGGATGTCATAATTATGGAAACCTTCACCATAGATGAATAGAATCTTGCTACTAGATGTCAGAATGCTTTCTCGCTCATATACGAATGTCTGAAATGCCCTTCCCATTGTCCAAGAGTCTCATCTAACTGCCAAAAGACATTGGATGAAAAGATCCTTCGTTCATTGTAGTTGAAAGAATACTGGTTCAGTTTAATGCAATATCATTAAGAAGAGCCCAAATAGAGAAAGAGAGAGAGAGAGAGAGAGAGAGAGAGAGATGGTCCAGTCCATGCAGGACCGCGTCAAACCTATACTCTAGAGTCAAGGACTCAGGACCAGAAAATCCATCACCAGCAGATTTTGTGTGCATATACTCGCAATATCTTACTACCCTTAAAGGCCTCTCAACCGTACACGTGTCGCATCCACCAGCATATTTTTTAGGTGGATAAGTCCTATATATCACTAGGAGGAGAGAAAATGACTGTAGGCCCTATAACCACCATCGCGACACGTGTCAACGCTTAAGCCTTGCTAATTGTGTGCAAAGCACTACGTTGTCATTCTTGACCGGGCACAAAGAGGTGGAACCAATCCATGAACCAACTCCAGGACCAGTCGACATCAGCGACTCTGTGAAGGTTAAAGGAGTCTTTCCCACTAAAATATCGCGAGAAAACTCATAAATATCGCAGTTACTATATTTAAAATGACAGCTGTCCACTCACGGTACATTACTCGCAAGCCCAAAAATTAATTAATAAATAGAATAATCTATCTAAAAAGCAAAAACCGGTACACGAGATGTCTTTATCACGAGATAATGACGCAAATATCGCCACGTCACCAAGCAATGGAAAAACCTAACATTCCCGCCTCGAACATAAGTAAAAAAACCGGCACCGGAAACCGGCAAAGAGTCTAGAAATCCACTCTACAGTGTGTGAATGTGAAATCGAAACAATGATTTAATGGTTTATAGTTAGAAATTTACTAAAAAATACTCACCACCAACACGGCACTGATCGCAGTAGACAGACCTAGACCTGGTGACATCCTCTTCGACGACGTCGAGAGCGACGACCGTAGGAGACGAATCAGGTCCCTCTACCAACTCGCCGATCCGGAACAAGATCTGCCATGTGAGAAGATGTGGGAACAAAGACGAAGGTGGAGGTAGCTGCGCATGCTTCGAGAGGAACGATCGTACGTTCAGCCTGAAAGGTCCGTCTGGGTGGTTAACACCACTGGAGGGTTCGTCTTTGGAGTAGGCAGGAAAGTTCAGGAAGTCGTAGAGATCTGCGGTGACTCTCCTCTTAATCCTCTTCAAGGGCCTACCGTCCACAACCATGATGATGATGATCGTAACGACGACAAAGAATTTGAGTTGTTTTGGTGTCAGATCTGGTTTTTGGTCCGCCGATCTTGGCTAGATCTGAGACAGTAAGGGTTAGTTCAATTTTTGTTTTTGATATTTAACAAAAGTTTGATTTTTATGATGTTTTTCGAGTCTCGAGTCTCGAGTCTCGAGTCTCGAATCTCTAATCTCGATTTCTTTGATCAGAGAAGGAACAAAATAGAGAAGAAGATGAAAAGAGGACGGAAGAGAACGAAGAACAGCGAAAGTTAAGATTAGGGTTTCCAAAGCGACCTAGGAATAGAAGAGAGAGGGAGACCATGCGGCGTTGTGCTTTAGTTAGGGTTTCTTTTAATCTTTTCCCACCTTTTCTTGGTTTTCTTGGGGTTTCGTATGTTTTGGCTTTCGAGAAAGTAGAGTCGGTTTTCTATTTATTCTCTCTCCTCATTTATTCTTTTTTCGTTTCCCTGCCCTTTTTAAAATTCTTTATTTTCTCTTTACAGTTTACGCGCGCTTTCAGCTCTTTCTAAAAAGTAAGAGGGAAAATACTTGGGAACTAAGAAATTTCACATTGAAATTTACTTAAATAGCCTCAATCTTTATTTAATTACTTTTATAGATTCTTTTGTTAGTGTATGATGACGAGATTAACCTTGAGATTTGGAACGTTGAGTTGTGCAGCAGAAAGAGGAGGGGTCAGGAGAATCTTTTCGACTAGGAAATCTCGTGATTAACATGAAAATACTAATTTACCCCTGGAAATTTGGTGGAATTACAAGGGCGTGGCCCTAGGATTTGGAAATTGGAAAGGCGGTTGGAGTTGGGATTGAGGGTTTTTCAAATTTTGGTTTGGGTGTGAAGAGTCAAAAGTTGGAAACTGGAAACTCCCAGGGAGGACCGTTTTCTGCAACCTTAATTGTCTTTGTCTGTTTTGCCACGTGTTCTTATCCTATTTCGTAGTCTTTCCGAGGTCTGACGTTTTCCTTTCCCCGATGAATATTTTGGTCGCTTTACCAAAAAAAAATTTGAATATTTTGGTCGTGTGGGCCACAAAACCTATGGGCCAACAAGCCCAAGTTGTCCCAAGTATATCTTCGTCGGCCTACAAAATTAATTATAAATTGTTCATAGGAAGATAGTACGTATTTACATCACCATGGTTTCAGTGCAAGGTATCGGATCGGGTATTGGTCACTTGTAAAATCGATATGATATTGCTATGGTATGGACATGGATCAGTTATATTGAACAAGTCTACCTTTGCTTTAAAATTGGTTTTTTTACTGTTATTTCATCCATGCAGTATTGATATTGGTGGCTAGCGATACCCATATGTATCACTCAATACGGGAGATTCGATATTGATATCTCAAACCATGAACGCAACACAACAAGCTAGTTATACTTGGTACCTAGCAAATAACTTAGAGCCCGCTTGATAATCTTATGATAAACGGAAAAACACCCAAAAATCGCTTAATAACGAAGTGATTTTTGTGAGTGTTTTTGGAAATATAAATCAAAATTTATGCTCCCTGGAAGACTTTTGACAGAGACATGTTCTGTCGTTCTGTGCTGAAAATTAAAAGTAGTGCCCGATAAACTGTTCACGCCTCTAACCTCTCTCTCACCTCTCATGCCTCTAGCCATTGAAACCTTGTACAACCTGCAACTCATCTTGGAGGTAAGAACGACCTCGTACTCTATCCCTTTCTTTCTCTCACTCTATCTCTTCCTCTCTCTCTCTTCTGTCACTCGCTCTCTGTTCGCAATTTTGTTCACAGAAACCCTAAGAACCACGATTTCTGTGTTCATCCACTGGAGTGAACTGACAGCTGTGGTTATTAGGGTTTCCCACTTGAGAACCTTCGCGGAGAAGTAGGAACCCAAGAAACCTTCATCGTTGCTGCAAACTTCAACAAAATCACTAGTTCAATATGCTTTCGCAATTACTAGAAACGAGAAGACCTCCCTCACTAAAAGTCCAATCGAAGGGAAATTTCAGGGTAGGTATCCAAATGGACTACCCTCTTAAGTACAAAGTACTTATTCACCCAAAAGATCAAGCCAAACCACTAAAATCATACCTGGTGGTAGAACAGATATCATATTTGATTTCAGTTTGATATATGACAGTAGGGTTGGATTTAGGGTATAAGAAACAAGGGCTAGGGTCGCACAAGAGAATCGATTCAGACCCCAGAGTTTGGGATGGAAAGATGAATAACTGAGAAGGATCTGTGTCTCTCTTGTGGAACCAGATCAAGCTGGGACTGAACAGAACAAAATAGGGATGCATGGGTATGGAAAAAATAAAAAAGGGAAGAAATATAAGTCGGCCAAGTCAGCGACTCGCCAAGCAAACACACACAGAAGGTACGATCCATTGATAAAAGATTTAAAAGCAGGTCGCAATTGCAGACAAGACCTATAACCAAGAGAAGAAGAAGAAGAGGAAAAAGTGAAAAAAGAAAAACGTTTTCCAGAACAGGTTTACCAAGCGGGTCAAAAACGATTTCTTAGCACAGAAAAGAAAAAAACTGTTCTGCTGTTTCTCAGGACATAACCAAAACAGAAACAGCAGTAAAGTTATCAAGCGGGCACTTAGCTTCTCAAAATTTAGGACATAAGTAGACTTTTTCATTCAATATTTAATTATAAAAAAAAGATTTTCTTTGTTCGGGAGTATAACATATGGTAGCGCTCTCTGAATCTATCTCTCTCCTTCCATAATAGAGGGGCATAGGGGATGAGAGAGATAGACTCAGGGAGATGCCAATGTATGCTCCACTCAAATTTCAGTTTAATTGGAGTTTAGAGGAAAAAAGGAAACCAAAATATTTTTTTTAAAAAAATAAGAGTCAAAATTGGTCATTTACCTAGCTCTCAAATTACAATTTGTATCCTCCTCTTGCCACCTGCCCGTGCAGCTGGTGTGCAGCTTCACACAAGTAGGGGTGAAATGACCGCCCCACCTACTGGATAACTTATTGACCAATTTGAGTAAGAATTCACCTAATTGATTTGGAGACGAATGTGCCTGATTTGATTTATAATCAACCAGACCTTTATTCTGATAAACATTAATTCTATGGGAACTATCTCAAACCTATTTATGTCAAGTCTGGCCAATACTGGATTAGTTTGACCAATACGTTATGAATCAAGAATCTATTTCAATAATGCATACCAAACACAACTTAAAATTCTAAATAGAACCATTCTTAAAAGGCAAAAGTTGCTTAGTATTGAGGTCTACATGTCCAAAAAAAATTGAATACCATCTAATCAGCCATATGCTAGAAACTGGGCCATTTTGACAAGCTCATCTTGATACACCATCTTGAGCACTGTTTTAGTAAGTACCGACTACAGTATTAGTCTCAGTCGATATCAATCCTGATCGGCCCGTATCAAATAGAGTTGTCCCTGGTTTTCGTTATAAATTGGTTCGTACTGATCCATCGATACGGGATGCCCGAGAATCGATTTCTGATTCCTCAAGCCATAGTCCTGAGTATCTTAGCCCTTTACCTTGGGGAGAACTTATATATATATATTAATATATACAGCCAAGAGGAAGCAAAGCAGTTCTAAGCATTGTTTCATGAGTAATTTTGAAGATCTAAGTACATTCAAGAGATAGACAAACTTCTATCTTGCATAAAAGTAGTTTCTTCATCTTGTAATAAAAATTGAAAAAAAAAAAAAAAAAAAAGTTCTTTCATCATACGGTCTTCTTTGAGCTCTTCGTCAAAAGATCAACGTTCCAAACAGCTCCATCTCCTTCTCCACATGTGTTGTGTACGTCTTTCATACGCTCCACAGATTTGCATATTCCACTGCATGACCAATCAAATGATGCCACACACACGTTTCCCGTTTGAGCTTTCCATTCGCAATCTACATGGCACATGATTGAAATAATAATTATACATAATACAATAACCGTATGATCATAATCGTCCATGGTGGTATGGAACTAATATACAGTATACATACCTGGAGGGGTCCCACAGCACATCGAACGGTCATCAACGTGTTCAACCTCCAAACCAATGAGCCATGATCCTAGGGAGACATCCTCGTTGGCGTATCTATGCAATATAGGCCTGTGCACACGAGATAAATACCATCAAACAAATCTCTATATATATATGTATAAAAAAAACAAAAGGTAAAGGGAAGATCAACACGTGTACGGTAGAGAACTCACGCATTGATAGAGATATAAGCAGCAAGATCTTTAGAAATGGCATAAATTTGACCAGTGGCATGCCTGAAGTATTTGTTCCCTTCCTCTCCAAATTTCCAAAATTCTGGCTCATGATATTTCGCACTCCTTAATCAACAAAGAAGCAATCTTTATTAGGCATTTTAAGAGGACTTTTTTAGGAGGCCCGGTCTGGCCGGTCCGTTCTGGTCCTGAGTGTCAACTGGGTCAGGCCTCAAAACCAAAGGCCAGAATGGGCTGACAGTTGAATTCCATGTAAGAATGTGGGCTTGGGCTGGCTTGTTAAGCCTAACCCAAACCACCAAATAATGTTTGGGTTTATAGACCCTGTTTCTCTCCATTCATGGTGAAGAGAGAATCTATTCATCCACCCCATCTGATCCTCTACTTGGACTGGAGAAGGGTATTTTTTGGATCATGAACAATAAAGGGTGCGCGTTAATGATAAACCCATAGTCTAATCATAACATCACATCACCATTGATGAAGCGATTCTCTCTTCACCTTGGGTGAAGGAAAACTTAAAATCGAAGAATTAAAGTGCAGATTCAAAAACAAATCAAACAACACATATGCATGTATCGATCATGGTTCACCTATCACACATTTAACTCACTTTTCTGATAGAACCGGACCAGACTTCATGCAGCCAATATAAATTCTTGGTATCGACCGGTATCTTGATAGCGTAGTTGCAAGCATACCTATTAAACATTAAACACAACATTAGCAATAAACGTTGCTCTAATTAGTGCACCTTTAGTAGTAGGGGAAAATATATAAGAAGCTTACCCAAATTGAGATGGATATCATCGTCTACTTTAACATAGAAATCGGCATCCCACATAGTTACGGCCATAGAGAAGTACAACCTTGTCTTTGTGGAGAGTTCATGGTAACCTTCAATGTGCTTGAGTCGGAGGAAATCCTTGTGTTCTGCATCTTCTGCATCGATGGATCGGTCGAGGACACCACCCGGTGTGGCACTATGTCCAATTACAAATCTAATAACTATCCCCTTTTCTTCTTCTAATTGCTTAAGTTTAGCTCCTGCATTCATATACAAAGATGATCATAGGAAAGAACCAGTTTTAAGGGTTTTTATTGTGTCATTTAATTCAAATCTTGTAATGAATTTAATGGTAATACTATAAAGAACAGTTCGTAGGCCGGAAGCCCAACCCATTATGACCTTCGTAATATGGGCTAAACTGGCCTAAGTCAACCTGATTTTTAAAAACCGGTTTAGTTTTGCTGGGACAGAGTGGAACCAAACCTGCAGGACACCTTGGTTCAGGTTGAGGGCAATAACTTTCAAGTGGGAAAGGTTTTAACCAACCTGCCTTGACTTTTGATCACCTGTTATGCGTTTGGTATGCTTTCTAGATAAAAAATGCATTCCAAGAAATCAGACCAAACATAATTTTAATTTTATGAATTCCATTATAGCTGCATAGTTCAGTCTCTTTAACCACAATTTAGGGTTTAGATCTTCGTTTAGTAAAGTGCTTGCAACTCACAAAATGAGATTGAGAAGATGAGATGACAAATATACATTACATAAATAGTGGGTCTAGATCTTTAAGATCATGGATGGAGAATTTAGCTTGTCTCTAGGGAGCCCAGCACCCCCAGGGTGCTGCCAGCCGTTGGGCTGTGCCACACACATTCCTAGGCGTGCACCGAGATGTGTGTGGCACAGCTCGACCGCTGGATGCCCCCTGGCAGCACCTTGGGCGTTGGGCTCCCTAGAGATGATCCTGATCCATGGATGGAAGACTTAAGGCTGAATTTGGTATGTGTTTTTTTAAAATGCATACCAAACACAACCCAAATTAAACAGTTTTTTATGTTCTAACTAAAAGAATTTAGAAGTACGAGTGCATCCTGTTGTCACCAAGCAGGTGAATTAAGAGATTGTATCCCTACTTTTTTGTCATTTGTCTTATTCTCAAAAGTTATTTAATGCAAGAGTAATTTTCTTATTTCACATGGACAATGATAACTTTTGAATATGATATAATGATAAATCGCTTTCAAGTTATTTTGAAAATCTTTTTTTACCCATAACAAAAATAACTTTTAAGAATAAAATAAGAGATAAAAAATAAGATTATAATCTTATTGTAACCAACTTTGATTATGACAAGATTTTCCCTTTAGGTATACCATGCAAATTGCATGTTTGTAAATTAGGGACAAATAATGATTTAAATACTTTTGTTACATGTCATTTTCAACGCTTTGATCTTGACCCTATTAAGGTGTAGAGTTTTTGACACCCTAATGTAATACTTATTCGGCAATATTCTTTGCGCCGGGGCGCAGGCTGCATCTAGACACATTGGAATAGGTGAAATGACCACCCTGCCCCTTGAATGCGATGCAAGAAATATAAATTTGAAAGGAAAAAAAAAAAAAAAAAAAACAGGAATAGCTAGCTTAAGAAAGAGAAATTACCTCTAGGCATCCATGTTTCCCGAAGGGAGTCTCTCCTTTTCTTGCTGCTGAATGCAGTGTTAATTCCAATAACAACAAATGCTTTCTTTAGGGTTTTTGGGGCTCTTTCTTTTGTACCCACGATACTTGTTTCACTTGTACGAGCCACTGCTAATTCCATCTCTAATGTTGAAATTGTTTTATCAAGTTCTCTGTAAAAGTAATTAATTAAAATGGTGACAATCAAATAGACTTTAATTAAGAGATAAAATAGCCTAATTAAGGGAGATTTAATTTTTTTTCTCAAGTAAAATTTGAATGAAGATTTTTACTGAATGGCTTGATGGGTCTTTGTGACTTCTTCCATAATATCTCCGGGATATGCTTCAGCCATTCTCTGACAGATAAACAACAATGGAAAAGTTAAACTCAAATAAATATATATTATGTAATGGACCTAGGTTTCCTCATAATGGAATCCATTCACCACGGGATTTTAGATGCACGTGGGAGGGTATTTTAGGAAACATCCTAAAATCTTGTAGGGGTTTGTGAACCTTAAGATGGTTTGGTGAATCTTCACTTCTTAGTGTAGGAAAACTTTTTCCTTATGTAATTGTAGTTTGGGAACATGTTCCCGGTCCGGGAGCACACCCCTGCGCTCAGACACAGGGCCATGCATAATGACCACCATGCCCTTCCTGGTCGATGCCCACATGTTCTTTCTCATTGGCCGGGGCACAAGGCCACGCTCCCGACAAAGTTGGCCTGGTCAGGTCATGGGCCAGTCTAGAACTAGAGGAAGAAGAAGAAGACTTTAAAGGAGCAGAAGATCCAGTTCAGGCCTCATTCCTGGTCCAACCACATGGTTCATTCTGAACTTTATGCATGTAATTACACATACTATTCACGTACTTGTTGATCATGTAGGTCAAAACCCTAAAACATCACTGCATGAATCATACATGAAAGAACCTAGCTTAGCTCACAGTAAGGGGAACTTACAGACTTGTGATCACAGTCACTCCTCAAAGCCTGGCCAAGCTTCTTGACGCGATTTTGGATTACCGGAAGGCGAAAATCTTTATTTTCCGCCACATGATTCCACTTCCGTTTTGCAAAGAATGATCCTGCAAGGAAGCTCACAATGCAAAGAGCCAATATGGCTTTCCCTGAAATTGGTTTTCCTCTCATTTTCTTTGTCTCTGTATCAGTTTTCGGCAACAAACACACTGTTCCAATAGATCTCCGGAGTCCAAACACTATCTTCTTCTCCAGCTTCATTAGAAAAATGGAGAGAGAAGTTAAAGATCATGAAACATATGATGAGCCTAAAGAGGGGTAACAAGCTTGGTTTTAAAGACGGGTTTCAAGCTTCAATGTAATTTAATGTGGGAGATTGAACATTTAGCAATTTTTTTTTCTCTTTGAAATACTGAATTTGACGTTGGAAATGAGAAAGGTACAAAATTTCCTCTTATTGGAAACTATTTTCTTTGTAAACATCTCATAGTTTTGGAAAGAAAGGGAAATGATCAGTTACAGTTAGCTTTCAAATTCCTACAAACACTGAAATGGAAATTTGGAAATTTGATTTCTATTTAACATATCACGTGAATGGATATGGACATTAAGGGTGAGACTTGAGTACTGAATTCAAACTAATTTCCTCAATAGGTATTTAATTTGTTTTACTTGAGAAAATGGGTTGGCTTTTTCCCAGATCCGAGTTTTAAAAGGGCCGGCACAAGGGAAGCATTCTTGGGCTTGTGCCCGGTCGAGCCGGATTTGGGCCAATGCAAGTAATATATATATGGTCCAATCTGGTCTATGAAAGATCAGAGTGGTTGCCAAAGGATGTAAAGATAATTCACTTCCAGAGTCTTTTTTTAATGATTAATTTATTGTAAGATCTTTCATAATAAGAAGGGAAAATGCTTTCTAGGGGGGGTGGGGAATGACAGCTCCACCCTCCATGAAATGCAAAATGACGCCCCTATTGATGCTCATGCACGCTCTCCTTCCTAGGAAACACTTATCCTAATAAAAATTAAGGGAGAATTCTCTAAGCAAGTGGGTAGTCTGTGCCCACTCACAAAGATTATTATATTTAACTTTGGGGAGAGAGTTCTCCGAGTAAATGGATACCCCTCGTAGATATTATTCTATTTATTCTTTCTTTCTCTCTTAAGAAAAAAACCATTTGAGAGGTGCAGGGCTACGCTGCTTGCTCAGAGAGACTTTTCCCTAAGAATTATTATTAGTTCAGAAGTTCTGACGGTTCAGACTAAACCGTGGTCCAAAATAAAGCAGATCCGGATTCCGGTCCGTTTTTGGAAAAATAGTATCACCGTTAATCAATAAATGTTCTAGGTTCATTAATGTGTCACATGCATGGTAGAAATTCCAAAAGTTTTAGGCGGATCTTGACGGATTAAAACATTACAACGCGACACCGGCAAACCTAATCGATTTTATTTTCCGGTTCTCATTTAAGTTTATTAGGCAAAGAGTTCCCAGAAGACATATATCGCAACACTTTCCTTGTAGAGAGAAGTTTTTCTAGCCATGAATGAGTCTATGTCCTTAACCAAAAAATAAATAAATGAGTCTATGTCAACCCCCCTTCCCCCTACTTTCAAATAAAAGTAAATCATATCAGACAAGCAATGGTTATGTACCAATAAATATTACTATGGAACATTGTAGATTCTCCCCCCTTCTCTGATTGTACGTAGTTTGCCTGTGAAATGACCCAAATACTATTCCTACTACAGCAGGAGGAGAGCCAAATACCTTCAGAAGAAGCTGTGGTTATGATTTTATATCCCTTCCAGTCAAGCCAGCCCACGTATCTTTCTTTCCCAATTAGGGTTTCAGAGAGGGAGTTCTTTTAATATTCCCAGAAATGGAAAAGAATCCCTCGTTAAAGCAATTGGTTGTCCACTAAAAAGCTTGACAGACGACCCGCCGCACCCTACCCCTTGGCAACACAAGAAGAATAAGTAGCTAGCTAGCTAGCTAATGTATTTAATGAAAGCTAGGTAAAGACAAATAAGATCCATTAATATGTAAGAAGAAGAAGATAAGGATTCAGTGATTTCTGCAGAAATCAAATCAAAATGAAATTGAAAGAGATAAAAACTACCATTAATGCATGCTAGCTATAAATATCCCTTCTTCTCTAACAGGAAGGAGCAGCAGCAGCACTGACTTACAGATGAATATCATAAGAATACACCAATGAGAGTCTTGATGAATATTAATGGTGAAGATGGAGAGTATTTTCAACTCTGATCGATCAAGATTCAAGTCTCTCTCTCTCTCCTTGTGTTAATGCACAATTTAAGGTTGAAGTCGGCAGTTCAATCATGTGGGGTTCATGTCTCAACCAACATTGGCTTTTAAAATGCTTCGCCCCTTGATTATATAGATATTACTAAATATATAATACCCTTAGGCGGTATAGTGGGATCAGCATTGTCTCTAAGGAGTCCAGCGTTCAGGGGGCATCCAGCGGTTGAGCTGTGCCACACATATTTCAATGCATGCCTAGGGATGTGTGCAGCACAACCCAACGATTGACAGCACCCTGGGCATGCTGGGCTCCCCGGAAACGAGTTAAATTCGTTATAGTATGTGTTTATGTATCATGGATTTAGTGGCTGGTATCGATCTGGATCAGTCCGTATCGGATAGATTTACCCTTGGTTTTATTTAAGAATTCAATTTTTACCTTTTTATCCTTGGTACCTACCAATCCACTGATATGGGATTGGCGAGGAATTGATATAGGCGATATGAATCGACCGATCCAGTACCGGTTACTAAAACTATATTATGCTCATGTATGTAAGACTTATATATACAAAGTCTAGGGAATCCTTTCTCCGACACCCATGACCCACCTTGGGATGCTTTCTTATTTGGCATTTTGAGTGTGAAACAGATAAGATATTCATTAGCCGGTTGGCCTTGATAGTAGAATTTTAAGGTTCATCTCAAGTACTAGGGTCCAATAAGGTCGGGCCGGACTGGGCTAGCTGGGCTGGGTTTTTTGAGGACCTAGGTCTGACCTTGCACCAAAATCCAAGTTCGGTTCTAATGATGGTGGCTTTGAAGCCTGCACCAACATGAGGAATGGTAATGTGGCAGATCCAGATCATTCAAATTATCAGAGTTCCTTCAAATTATAAGTAACCATTGAGATTACTGAAGCATGCATCAGTGTCAGTTCTATGACCAACACTCTCTATAACTTTTGTTCTATAAGCATTAATAGGACTGTTGAATGACATCTTTGGGCAAGAGAATATGGCCTTGTGATAGCGTACGGGCCAATAGGAGCATGCACACAAGTATCACCGAGGGGGGGGGATTTTCTCATTTTCATGGGTGCAAAGTGATCATTTGTGTCTAGACGCATAGGCCACACGACTAGGTAGTGTTCTTTTCCCTGACACCTTTATAGATGTATTTAGATTTTAAAACATGTTATCTTCTTTTAGTTGTCTTTGTCTTCTTCCATTAAAAGAAATTTGTAAATTTATTTTGGGTGATTTACCATCATGTCATTCTCAAGAATTGTCTTTGTCTCACATTTATTGAATATAAATGTGAGATGATAAAATTTTACCCGGAGAAAAAAAAGAAAGTGATTATACTAACAGGGCAAAAAAGAAAGTTTCCAAAATTATTTGAAACTTTAAACGATGTCAATTATAAAATCCCATAAACAATACCCCTTGATTAATAATAACTTATTAGGGAAGAGTTCTGTCCTGGAGTATGGCCCTTAAGCATAGGAGACAATGGGAACGCCCATAGAAATATCAACAAGGGGTGGGATTTGCATATTTCATGGGGGTGGGATAGTCATTTCACCCCATCTTGTGTTTGGGTGCAGGAGCCATGCTCCCGAATAGAGTCCCTTTTCCCTGGGCAGAAGCCTGTATGACTGAGGCTTGCTACATGAACAGTACGCATGCATGCAAATAAGTGGGTTGAGATTTGGGCGTTGTAGTCTACCAAATCCAACCGGAACATTATGTGGGCGTTAAGACAACACAGGCTTGGATTATAAAGCCCACTACAATCTTGGACCAGGCCAGGATGGGCTTTTCAAATCTATTGAGCTTGGTGTTCCTATATATGAGCTTCTGTGGTATTTTACGATTTAACGTTGTAGCTTCGTGGAAGAAATCTGGGAGCTAGGGTTTGCAAGCTAGGGTTTTCTCATACTTGCGTTTTGGTATTTTATCGGGAACGTGTCTTATTTTTTCTTTCACATGTTTTTTTGATGATGAACTTTTGCCCAATTCAACATGTATTTCTGTTTTTTTTTTTTTTTTTTTTTTGTGATAAGAGTATTTCTTGTTCTGTCAAACCTATTCTTTTGAGGGTTTTAGTCAGTTCGTTACGCGGGTACAGGAGAACAAATTGGATTTGCCAAACAGTTTTTAGGCATTTTGTCACTGAATGCTTACTAGAAAAGAAGAACAGTTTGGAATTGATAGATGGTTGCAAGGCCTTCACTTTGTTCATGGCCCAATGATCACTGTCATAGTTTTAGTTCACTGTATTGAATTGGGTATTAGCCAGTTCTGAAATCGACACCGATAACATATCTATGAATCTTTATCCCCGGCCTCCAGTTCCCTGTCCTGCCTAGTTCTCCAGTTCCTCTAACAAAGGGGGCTGGAATGATCACCCTACCCCTGCCCAAACACTCTGCTCCGGTGGAGTCCACCACCACCCTATTATAGGAACTGGGGAACTGGGGAACTGAAGGAGATAATTTTCCCCATATCTATCACCTATCTGATACACAAGTATCCATATTGGATGGTACCGATACAGATCGGTACCCAATACCAATTCCCCCTAAAACCCTATTCACGATCGCAAGTATATGTGAAATTGTATTTATCACATTGTTACTAAAAAATAGTAATTGAATTATCAAACAGCGTTTATATTAGTTATCACTTTTATTTCTTGAAATTATATAGAGACAGTGTCCATTACACTTGTCCATAAAACCATTGTAACATGGCATCAATAGGGCTATCTATATAAATTTATATATTTAACCAACCAAACACTGGAAGATTGGACCATATAGGGGCATTAAGGACATAAAACAAATACCCCATAGCCATGGAATATCAGGTCTAGTGCAAGAAATTAGAAGAAAGAGGAATATAATACTAAGTATTCCATTAGATCACTCAGGTAAATTCATTATCAAATCACCACTCTTGAAGAGACGATACGAGAAACCCGTTTTCATCACGAATTTCGCCCGAAAAGAAATCTGTAGCCATTGAATCTAACCTGAACGGACTGTGAAGAGGCGCTTCTTTCACGTCCTCCAACAAATTCATAAGCTCCTCATCTTGTCCCCACCAATGATCCAAATTTGAACCAGAACCAGAGCAAGATCCCGGTTGGACCGTCTCCTTCCGGCATTCGTTCGTCCCCAGATCGAGAGCGGCTTTGGCGGCGGCCAACTGTATATCTCTGGGTGACGACGAGAGGGGTTGAGGGAGCGAACCTGCTGAATCGGGAAAGTTGAGTGTAGCCGCTTTGCCTCTCAAGAAGAACGCCGCCGAGTCGTAGGCACGAGCGGCCATCTCCGGTGACACGAACGAACCGAGCCAGACTCTGGTTTTCTTCTTTGGTAAGCGAATCTCAGAGACGAAACGACCCCAACTTCGTCTACGAACACCTCGGAATGCCAACTCGGGCTGGCTGGACCGTTTCTTTGACTCTGGTCCTTCATTGTTTGTTCCGGTTACAAGAGCTTCTTCTTCTGCTTGTGACATTGCAAAAGTAGCTTCCGAGAGAGAGAGAGAGAGAGAGAGTGAGAGAAGATGAAGAAGATGAGAAGAGCAGAGAAGGAGGATTCACGGGGTTTTTGTAGTGTGTGTAGTAAAGAGGGGAGACATTGACGTGGGTCCCACTGATAGGGATGGAAATGACGGAAAAGAGTACATCATCCGCACAATCGCGTCGCATCTGTAATTACCAAATCTGGTCCTACCAAACAAATTAATGCCCTTATGTGTCCCCTTTTTTTCTTTTTTTTTTCCTACCTCATTTTTATTTATTTAATATCTGGTTTTGTTTAGTTATAAGTTACATTTAATTCAAGATAAATTATTAAAATGAAATAATAACCATGTCGGCAATGGGGTTAATTGGTAATATAATTAAGCAGTAAGAAGCGGTAACTGGTCTGGTAGGTTTTGGTTTTTTACCATTGCTCAAACTTAAATGCAACAAGAGGCCATAATAAAAAAACCACAAATTTCAACAGATGGGGTTAGACGGATGTGGTAATTATACTATAGTCTAATTGGATGCCACGTCTCCCTTTCTAAAACTTAGATGAGACACTACGCATGGGGGAATAATTAACACTGTTGCACTACACAGCTTTAGGAATTGCAGAGGATTAAAATCCTGCGGTGCGCTATCCTTATGTCCAGGAATTTAGCTCATCTCCAAGGAGATGTGCGCGCCTAGGATGTTGCTAGGGGGCATCTAACAGTTGAGCTGTGTCGCACACATCTCGATGCATGCCTAGGGATGTGTGCAGCACAACCCAACGGTTGACAAGTCCTTGAGCATTCCCTGCTCCCTAGAGACGATCCTAATCCCATGCCTAGATACATGGACAAGTGAAATGATTGCTGTCCCCCCCCCCCCCAATGGAAAGTTAGAATTTTCCAGCAGTGTGACGATCATCTTGCCCACCCGTGTGTGTGCAGGGGCAGTGTAGCACACACTCAAGTATTAAGAATTTTTTCTACCAAAAAAAAAGTATTATGAAATTTAATCTTATAGAATATGAATTAGTTTAATTTGATGAAAAATTTGTATGGGGTTAGTTATTTTATTATCATTATTTTTTTGGGTGAAGAGCTATTTATTCGAGTTGATTCATTAAATACAATCTTGGTGAGTTCATCATAAAGGTGTCAATAATTTCCAAAAAAAATAAAAATAAAAATAAAAATCATAGATGTGTTAATTAATATGGGACGGGGAATTGGCATTGGACCGGATTCAACGGATTAAAAACTAAAACCAATCAAAATCGATTATTAATTGGTTGGTTATGGTTCTAAATATTAGATTATCTATTTTAGTATTGGAACCAGACCAATCCTATTATTCGATTTATTGATTAGGGAGGTTTATAATCTAATTAAAAAAAAAAAAGATTATGGAGGTTTATAAATAAATGTTTAGGGTTTTCATCAACTAGTCACGCTCTTGGGCCAAACATACTAATGTTAAAATAACTCATTGAGTCCAAGGGCTCTATATTTCATAGGTTTTTGTCTAATTTTATCATAAACTTTGTAGGAATCAATAAATAGGCTTAAAAAGATTAATTAAGAATCGTTTAATTGATTGGTGTTTTGGTCTTCAGATTGATTTAGAATTAGGAGATCATTTCAACTCCTAACCCTAAAAAGGTGGAACTGATAGAACTCATCTTAGTTAACCAAAATCATGATAATCATCCCAAAACCTTAATCTATAAACATAGAATTTTAACGGAGAAAATTGGAAAACCTATGATCTCACAATCATTAGTTATTCCTTTTATAGGAAGAAAGTTTGAGAATGCTCATACCACTATTATGTTCCCTGTCCCACCTCATTAATGTCTACAATAAAGGAATACCTCTTTTGCTAGGATGAAGGAAAACTAGAATATCGATAATAGATCACTGTCTAGTTTTGTAGTTCTTACATCAATGAACAGACTAATAAAAGTGTATACAAAGGCATCAATATGGATGAGATTTTTTTATTTCACAAGAGGTGAAATAGTAATTTTGCACGCTCTTATATCTGGGCATAGTAATCACTCGACTAGATAACATTCTATTTTTCTTATTTTCTTTAAGAGAAAGTTTTACTTCACGATAAAATATCGGTTTCGAATTTGTTTAGCACTATCTGAATCCGTCCAAACGCTAATTGAATACAAATGTGAATATAACACTATCTGAACCGAATCCGATCCATTTATAGTCTTACTTAAAACTTTCTTTTATTTACAAATAGTCAAATATACACCTACTACTACACGATACCTATTCTCAGACGTTCAAAAACCATGGTCAAGGGATTCCCATTCACTTAAGATTGTTGTGACTCTTGCATGCGCATTAAAATCAATAAAGTAGAAAATAAAAACTAGAAATTGATAAAATCAGTTTGAAAACAAAATTGGGGATGAAAGATAGAGAGGGGCAGTTTAGTCATTTCACAAGAGGGCTTCGTCGTGGACTGAGAAATGGATGAGTCATCAGTTAGAACGCGTTGAAGCCAGCTGGGAAAGGCGGCTGTCTCTTGCTCTCGATTGTCGATGAAAGCAGTTGGGTTGGGTTGTAATCTTTATATGATAGCGTACGTGTTGACTCATAATATCACTACTACAAAGCTTTCCCAACTTTCTACTCCGCAGTTGACACTGAGTTCACGCTTCTAGTACGATCTCTTCATTCTCTCTTCCACTTCCCACTCTCTGTCGGTAACTTGCATTATCCAATCATTCTTGAGTAACTTTGACAGTTCACTTGCTGTACAATTTTTCCTTCTACGATCAATTAATTAACGCTGTTGAATTGCAACCATGGTTCTAAGTATTGGTATCGTATCGGGTAATATATATTGGTTTTGCTAGTTACCCATATTGATATCATGTCGATATTCTATTAGTATCATGGTACGGACAAGGGGTAAAATGATTAAAAAACTTATTTTTTAAGAAAATTCAGGGATATATTTATCTAATACAGTCGATCGAAGGGAGATAGTGTATCGATATCGTATCGATTTTGTATGTTGTCGATACCCGTTCCAATACCGTGCACTAAAACCATGGTTGCAACCTCGTTGAGATATATAAATGAGCAATGCTAGGTTAAGGCCGGTGTCAAAACCAAATTAAGGTCGTTTATAGAAACCAAATCGATCCGTTTGCATTGGAACTATGAAATTGTTCAGTAAATACTTTGGTTTTGGATTAAAAAAATGAGATCGTTTGATCAATGATTCTGTTTTAGATTTAATCAATTAAAACATTTAAAATGAGTAAAATCGATTACGATTTGATTTATGGGTTGATGTTCTCTTTGCCGCAGCGCAGCCTGCGCCCTGGGTTTGCTATTCGGGGGGGGCGGGATGGTCATTTCGCCCACCCCATGTGTGGGCGGACACAGAGAACTTTCTCCCTTGATTTATATATCAAATAAATAGCATTCTCCTAAATCTTCGACATTCTCATGGTCTGATCTCATATTGATAAATTGTTTATGCCTTTTTATTTAAGAATAGTTTTATATTAAATAATTTCTTATGATTTTTTTATGAAAACGTATATAAACATAATTTTCCCAAAAGAAAATGAACTCACAACTAGTCTTAAGAACAAAAGGTACATCCTAATATTTCGAATCAAATGTGAATATACAAAGCAGCAATAAGAAAAAATATTATTAGAAATAAAAGTATAGGATGTGACAGTGAGAGGTAATTTTGTTTTGATAGTTGATTAGTATTTTTATATATTTACCCCATAAAGATTATACAAACTATTTAATATGAATATTAACACAATAAATTAAAGCATTTATTTATGGATTGTGTAGGATGAATTAATAGACAAGATTAAATTCGATTATGTATCCCAAGTCACAAGGATAATCAAATTAGAAATCAAGCTTAGGACTGATAGACATCCTAATTGACTTGTGATTTTTTAAATATGGCATCTTCAAACATTCTTCACTAGTAGAAATAAAGCGGAATGTAAGTTAAACATCTTTACAGTAAACATATGTTCTTCTTTACTCATTCCCTTATTACTGGCATGGGCCATATGTAGACATGTACATGACACATGACTAATATTTAACATATTCATTTGAGTAGGATTAAATCAATCATTTATACCTATGCAAGATAACTTGCGTCCAAATGAGCATAGATCTATTTACTCAAGTGGCTATACTACTCATTGAGTTTGGATATTCTTTTGATTCTTTTTATTCAGAGCATTGAATTTTCTATGATCGTATTAAGTAGTTTAAATTATATTGGCTTTTATAGATAAGTTAAATTGTCTACAAATCTTGTTTTATTTAATATGGTATAAAATAAATAAACATTATACTAATTTATTTGCCATTTTGACAATTTCGTTTGACAACTAATTCTTTTTCTTCTTCATTTTTTTTCTTTCCTTTTGGTACCACAAATATTTTGTTTTCAAAATTAAAAAGTTATTATTGTATGTTGGCCATATTAATGGTTGACAAGGGTGTTTTGAAAAATTATCCTAGACTTAATGTCGTTAAGTTAAAATATTAATCATAAACATAGGTGATCGAAGAGAACCACAGTCCAAACACTTGAACATATGTAGTACTCATTAAAAAGAAAAAAAAAAAAAAAAATTAAAGAAAAAGAAAAGAACCATCATGAGAATGTGCCACGAAAGGCTTATCATGTGATATGCTAAAAGATATCAACAATAATGCTTTCCTCAAATTTTGTTTTCAGTTTTATTCATATTTATGTTAATGTTTAGATGTCTTAGGATTAATGTATAATATTTTATAACCTAAGCTCACCCATAAGATTGTTGCATGCAAATTTGAACTATAGAAACTTGAATTTATACTTGTTACTTGTTAGTTTAACTATATTTTAATTTATAAGTCATGTTTATATTTAGTATCTTTCAAGTGGATTGAGGTGGAACGCTTTTACCATGAATGTTTCTTTGAATATCTAAAGAGACACAAGGTGTCATTAAAAATATCCAAAATCTAATTAGTGAAACATATGATATAGTATTTTGGATTAATCCTAACATTAAATATTCGGTACATAAATAAATAGAAGATTTTTTTGGGTGTTGGATTATTTTCAAAAAACTTGCAAGTTGTGTTTTTGGTAGCATGAAATGATAAATATTAAATAATCTAAAGATAAAGTCAAGATAAATAGTACTTGAGTAAAAAGTTGGATTTTCACTCACTTTTTTATTATGATTTTTAATGTTTTTCTTTTTAATTAAGATGGTTCTAATGTGGACCCTTTTTTTTGAGTAATTCATTATAAGCCTTTAATTGGTTATGTGTTTTGTACGGATATATCATTATAGTGTGGTTGGACATGCTATTAAAAGTCACAACTTTATCTAACATCTTTTAATTTTCCGTTGACAGGACTACATTCATCATTTTAATTGGCGTCCTTTCGATTTTCCACCGACCAATATTTATATTAGATAGGAACAATGATTTTAATTGATTTGGTACCTTTCATGATAAAATAATTTTTTTTTCATTATAGTCTATAGATTGCATTTTACTCGATTTAATAAGCACTCAATTTTCTACTGATGATATATAACATTGCTAGAGAATCTTAATACTTAAATTTGATTTAGCATCAATTATTACAATTCACACATTAATTTATTACAGTTGAAAGGACAAGTCTAATACAAATTTGCGAGACTTATGTTCTTAGTCTATGCAATGCGCAATTTAATATATTCACTTCATTGATATACTAATCATGATGCCTATAGGTTTTAAAACATTGATAGTTAATTAGCCTAAACTCAATTGATCTACTCCCTTTCATGAGTTTATTTACAATACATTGATAATCAATTGATGGGTATTTGGTAGGCATAGTGAATTTGACAATTTTAACTAATTTCTGTCTTACATTATTACAATACTTGTAAGAAACTGTTTAATAATTTTTCTAAATTTTAAAGAAAAAATAGTTAGTGCAATGATGTTTAAACAATATAAATAAAAGAAAAAAAAAATAAAAATATACTTAATATTTAAATTTAAAATGATCTTTTTTATATGTGATTAAATTCCATTTTCTTCCATATTTTTCCCGTTTTAAATATCATTTCCTTTTTTTTTTTTGTTTCACAAAAATAACAATATACTTAATGTTTAAACTTAGAATGCGTCCTTCTATGTACAGTTAAACTCAATTTTTGTCCATATTTTTTCCATTTCAAAATCACATTTCTTTCTTTTTTTGTCTTTTAATTTAAAACCTCATCACGTTTCCTCATTTTTTTTTAATGATATGTGAGCCATGGCATATGGACTAGATATCACATTTGAAACATTAGATTTTGAACCACTGTCAATTGATCACTTTCTTGAACAAGATTATTCAATAAATTCTTGTGATCAAAATTTTTAATTCACATTTGCGTTTTCTTATGGCAATTACTAGCATGATGCATAATTGTGCCTAAACTAGTACATGTTTTAATTACTTAATCTTTGTACTTGAATTGATATTTTGAGAACCATTATTTAAGCACCTATTTTTCATTCTATGTCGACTTTTCTCCATAAATTAAAATACATTTTATGTTGTGTATATCCGTCATTCCACGGTCTGAAAAGTCAGTTAACCTTTTGGGATTGGTGTGTGGTTTGTGTGATTACATTTTGTTTCATCAAAAAAAAAAAAAGAAGAGGTGTGTGGGTTTAGTCCCACATCGGGTGTGTGTTGTGTATATCCTCCATTCCACGATCCCAAAAATTGGTTAACCTTTTGGAATTGGTGTGCGATTTGTATGATTACACTTTGTTTCATTAAAAACAAACTTAAGGAACATGCTCCAAGTATTACCAACCACTTTATCTATTTTCTAAAGAATAAATCCAAAAACCTTAAGTCATCTACTTGCTTCCCTTTTCTCCCTCTTTTTTTATTGTAATGATCAAATTTGTCTTTATTCTTAAGATACTTGGATATCGCTTCACCTTTTTCTCTCTCTTTTTTTTTTTATCATATTTTAAATTCGTGAGGTGGATTTTAAATGCAACAAATCCAACCACAAGAAGATCTATCAAATGTTAGTACTCAACATCAGGAAATCTAAGCTTATTAACAAAACAGGGTGCATGGACATACATGAGAGCCTTGAGAGGGTTTGCTATTTCATGCACCGTTTTAATATGGGCTGTGGCCAATACCGATACTAGATCAACACGGTATCAGTGAAATTGAAATGGACATTATATTTTAGGTGAAAAAAATGGACTTTTGATCTTGTATTGGATTATGATACAAATCATATTTGTGTCAATACCATATTTTAAAACTGCAACTGCATGTAAACAATTGAATTTGAAGCTGAAATTTGTAACATATGCAATCCATACAATTTTATAGTTATCCAATATTTAAAATTGTCACATTATCCTTCCACATGGCAAAACTAAGTATGCATACCATACAAGGTTGTATTACCCTATGACAAGTCATGAACTATAAAATCATTTAAATACCACTACGAAGTTTTTGTTTTTTTGTTTTTCTAAGATAATAGCGGTGATGATAACAATGAAGAAATGTTAAATTTATCTTGTAATTCACAAAGATACCTTTGTAGGATTGGATGTCTTGTAGGGGTGTCAATAAAGCCCGGCTGGCTCTAACCCGCCTTAAGCCCGGCCCGGGCTTGACTCTGATTTTTCGACCACGAGGGCGGGTTTGGATTTAGTTATAGTCGACCCTGGCGGTCGGGTCGAGTCGGTCGGGGTTTAGATCCTGGGCCTAGCCGCCCGGCCCGACCCAACCTGTATTAATTATAGGTATATAATATTACATATATATATATATATATATATATATATATATTATATACTTAATATAAGTATTTTCTTGACCAAAAAAAAAGAAGAGAATTGTACAGAGATAACTACTAGCTTTGTCATCATCATGAAGTGGGAACCCATAAAAGAGTAGATCATCTACTATTTTGATTAGGATCATAAAAAGAATCACGACATGATTGTTATTTAATTGTAGCCCTATAAGCTTCCGGGCCTATTGAGGGGACACCGTTAGAATTGTAAAGAGAGAGTTTATACACACGCCATTTTTTCAACATATTTATTAGCTGTCCATAGGTTGAGATCCTATGTTACAAAACATGGTCTAATGAGACACGTGGAGGTGCATATACCACGCGGATCGGGTTAGGCTCTAAGGTCGGTCGGGGTTTAGGCAGGCCCGACAACCGACCCATTGACACCCCTAATGTCTTGGTCCAAAGTTATATTTATTCTTTTATACTTTTAAATGTTTGAAATATAATTGTTGGCAATTGAATGTTTAATTGTAGATACACATGACAATCAATTGTACTTAACATATATCATGTAGTTAGAAATAAAAAATTAGATCTTCGAATGTGGGGTCCCCTAATAATCCAATATTGTAAGTAAAAAAAAATGTTTTATTGAAAGAGACTTATCATGAAGCGATTGAAAGAAAAGATTTTTTGATTGTGATCGATGATGAAAATGAAATTTACTATTGAAAGTACTGCTTTTTGCAAAGTAAATTCATTTACTAATGGAGGTATAATGTTAACATTCTAATTAGTACTGGGATCTACTAATTCTCAATTAATCAAATGGATAAAGTGCTAAAAAAACATATAAGTAGATGTGAATATATATCAAGATTGAGATCCCTAATGTGAGAGAAATATTTAATTTTCATTTACATTTTATGTTTTTTTTTTCTTTTCTTTTCTCTCTTCATAAAGATACCTCCAATTTTATGTATTTACAAACTTTTAGATTGGCTGCATGGCTTACATGTTTGGCTAGCCTTTTCTATGAGAATATGATCATAAACCTCACTAATTTTTAAAGGAATGCGAATATAATATCGATACTTGTTAGCTTCATATTTTACTTTAATTGGCATCTGTTTATGATTAGCATGTTATTGTTGGCTAGTGAATCCACTTTCTTGCAATTAACTAGACATAATTAATTGATTAAATTTATAGTTCTAATATGGTTCATGTCCCATATTATATCCGGATGGCATGTCACTGGGTGGGTCCATTTAAAAGAGTTTCCCTGACTATTTCATAGATCAAATTTCAATTCAAATTGAGCCTATTATATCGGTTAGAATGCTAATCAAAGTATTTAAAAAAAAAAAAAAAAAAAAGATGGTTAGGTGGACCTTGGTGCAATGGTAAGGTTATTTCATTGTGATCAGGTGGTCACGGTTCGAGTCTGGAAACAACTTCTATGCGAAGCAGGGGGTAAGACTGTGTACATTATGACCTTCCCCACACCCTGCAATGGCGGGAGCCTCGTGTACTGGGTACACCCTTTTTTAGGGACACCACCGATACTACGATAATACATACACTTTCACATTCTCTCTCCTCCCTAGTCACATGGGCTGGCCCCTTGTATACGAATCGTGAGACACTTCCTCCTTAATTGACACCCATTGGCTTGACCCTCCTGGGCTCCAATTGGCTCTGCGGAGGACTGTGAGAGATACCAGTACACGCTTCCCTTGTGTACATCCCTCTTTTATAGTTAAAATATCTTCTAGCATCAGAGAAATGGATTTTTCTTCCAGCCAGATAGGGTGAAACTTGGGTCGAAAAACTTGTTTCCTGCTTGGGCTGGGCCTGATTCACTTCTATTTATGATATGTATTTATCTTCATTTGTTTTTTTGGGTAAAATTTATGATATATATATATATATTTTGATCTATCCTACTCAAGGGCCCACAGGCCAACCACAAGCTAAGGGGGAAGGCCTAGACAAGCCCACAATCTACAACTAAGGAGGGGAGGGGAGACAGGGGTGCCTTTTTGGCACAATTTGCAATCTAGGAGAGTTGATCCCTTGACCTCCTTGGGGGGCATGCAATCAACTTGCAATGCCTCCAGCCAACTGAGGTAAAAGGTTCGATGTGCACGGTCTTGTCCCACATTCAAATGAAACCATCAAATGACAAATCCCCTATTTACGTATCGTAACTCGTTCCCTTTCTCATGCATCCATGTATGAAAACCTTTCCCTAAAATATATATTTTTTTGATAATCCTCCTAAAATATATTTTATTTTTTATAAATTCTCGATCCAAGAGGGGATCTGGGCACAGGTTGCGTTCAGACACATGGGACGGGACAGGGGTGAGGTTTGGGTCATTCAGGGGGACGGGCCTTGTTAAAAATCTGAAATTTGGATAGAATGCTTCACTTCCACTTGTATGGATAGGGGTGAGCTGACTCCAGTAACAAGAACCAAATCACAACAAGCGAAGCGGTCTGATCTTGCCTCTTCTCTTGCCTGCAGATCAGAAATCCCTTTCTCCGGCCGGCCAAGCCCTGCAGGGCCGATTGTTGTTGTGTTATCCTTGTTGTTTTGAGCCAAGGAGCTCGTGACTTCCCCATTTCCCACCACCATATGTCTAGGCGTACTTTCTAGCCTGACCTGAAATTGGACGGTGGATATGTGATCCGGCAAAGGTCTACTTTGTCCAAACACAGCCTAGCCCACCCAAGTAGCACACTCCAAAAACTGGAGCCAAATAGCCCAACCTGGCCCACTAACACTCCTACACTTTAGTCAAATTTACAACATACATAATATTTTGTTTTTGTTTTTTTGTTTTTTTTTTGGGGGTGGGGGGAGTAGTCTTATCTTAGTTTAAGCCAAACCCGGCCTGAGGTCGGGCTGAGATATTGATATCTCAGTCCAGTCCAACCTGGCCTTGTTTGACTTTGATCAGACAGGACTTGGATTGACCCTGATATTTGTCAGGCCGAGTTTTCTCTGACCCTGGTGGTCTTGCTCTTTTGCCATCAACATCAATCATTGTTAAATATAATCCTAAAAGGTTAAAGCCTTAAACATAGTATGTAGTTATATAAAAAATTTTTTTGGGGTAGAAATATAGTTATATAAAATTAAGATCAGGTTCGGGTAGACCGGGTTCAGTGCAAGGCTTTATAGGACAGGCCCAACCCATCCCGGGCCTGAAAATCCCAGCCCAAGCCCAGTCTGCAGGCTAATATGGCCAGCACAGGGCCTGTGCTGGGCTTTTCAGCCTAAGAATGGGCTTGGGTTCACCGGGCCATACTTATGGGCATTAATTATCATTGAAGGTGACTCGTATTGTCAAGTGATAGCTCTTCTGACCCTCCGTTGCAAGATCTTAAGTTTTAATAAGTGTTTGGCCGTCTTTCTGTCCACCAAGCTGTATAGCTCTGTGGTACATACTCTTGGATGTTGTTTTGTAAAGTCCAGCATGGAATCGGGGATTGAATCATGCGATTCTGATCTGAATTGACTGATTTACCAATTCGATTCCCAATTTTTGAAACCATGGTAAGATCTTCTATTTCTTTTTCGTGGTCGGTGAATCCTATAGTCTTAAGAAGCCCTGGCCTACCCCTATGCTTGTGTGAACTTAGGATGTAATTTCAGCTGGATCAGCCCAAGGCCCATCATTATTCCAAGCCCAAAATTTAATTTAAGGTGGGTTGCCCTGTCCTCTACCTAGCCCAATGGACTGGACTAGTCCAAATCTTTTTTTTGTTCATGCGACGGACATACAGAGCCCGTCTTGTACTACTTCAATAGGCCAGCCTGGGCCTAGCCCAAGACTCAAGACAAGGTACCTGGCCCCAGCCTGAGCCTATCCTGTTTAAACCCAGTCTATGTACAAGCATTGTCGTTGTATATATGCACAAAATCATAATTGCCGGATGAAACCGGACTTGTCACACCAGATTCTGTATGTTAAGGTGGGCTTGCTTAGTATTTAGGATAGGCATGGGCTTTATATTTAGGTCTTTGTAGAGCCCATGCCAAGCTCGGGGCATTTACAAAAAATCTCTGGTTCTGGGCCTAGGCTCATGACCCATGTTCATTGCAAGCTAGCCCATTGACACCCTAAATGTCCAACACCGCAACTATCCCAAATCCTCATCCATTGTCCATTAAAGAGACAAGCGAACCTGGTAGCACTGCTTTGTTGCAAGCCCCTAACACTTTGTGTGTGGGTGTGGGTGGGATCCGGCTCCTCGCCAGGGAATCCAGCGCCCCGGGAGTGCTGAGTGAGGCATCCAATGGTGCTGGGCATTTTGGGATGCCAACTGAGCATACATCCCAGCATGCCCAACAACCCAGCACAGTTGGATGCCTCACTGGACACTTTTTGGGTGCTAGGGTTCCTGGAGAGGAGCCCGACGCGTGTGGGTGTGCGTGTAGCTGGGGAAGGGGAAGTTGTATAGTTGTTACTTGTGAGTTGTGACTAACCTTCATAAAGTTATAAGAATGTCATTTCATATAAGTAGAATATATCTAATGACATTTTTGTAGTTTATGTCAGTTTGCACTCACATTTGAGACCCTTCCAACTTGTTTGTGGGCAAAGCTTGACCAATGAAATGGCTATGGGTTCTTTGACTATGGACTCACCCATGTGCCAACATTTGAAAAATTGTGATTTGGCTTTCCTTGGTATGCAACTTTTATAAACTCCCAATGGAATCACTCTTCTTGAAATTTAAGAATCATAAATGCAGTCTTTTATATTTGTTTATTTATTTATTTTTTTTGGGGGGTTGGGGGATGGGTCTTTCTAGTTGTGACTATGCCTAGTGAAGTATAACGCTTCACTATTTGCCATTTAGTAGTACATGGGTTAGTCCATATGATAAAGAACTACATTTACATTTCAATGGCCATATTTCAGTCCAAAGTAAGGAAAGTTGTTCAAGTTCTGATTCAAAGTTTAGTAAAATTACCAAAATGTCATCAAATGGAGATGAATATAAAATACAAAATGTCATCTTTTATAATTTTTATCTACTTTCTAAATTCATTTTAAACTGAAATTGTACCAATGAGTTGCTTGTCTGGTCTTTTATCCCACGGACTAACCCATATGACAAATAGTGAGGCGTTATACTGCATTAGCACAATGACGAGAAAGAAAACCCTCCTTTTCCCCTCCCCCCCTCTTTTCATTTGTTTGAACATCTGTGAACAGAGGATTCACGGTAGCAAAACCCTTTTTCAAAGGATAATTGTTTTTTTTTTGATAAACCCCTTCATCAAAGGATGATGAGTAAGGTATTAACATCATTTATTGGATGTGGATGAAAATAAAAGCCATAATTGGTGCATTGAAAAGCATAGAAAGAACAAATCAGTGAATGGGTTATAATGGGACAAACAACTTTTTACCACAGACTATGGAATGAAACCCCTCAGAAGAAAGGGTAGACCAACAGCTCTAAGAATCATTGGACAGATTAAAAAGTTTAAAAATCTTACATTGACATTTGACACAATTGTGTCACTTACTCCATCTTTCAAAGTGGAAATTAATGTCTTTGGAATGTCATCAAAAGGGCTATTCACTAATTGGGTCTCCTAATAGTTTTTAATTTTAACCAACATAAATGTTATAATGGAAAACACATTCTTTGAATCCATTTAGTGTTTGGATGGTATATGCATGACAATGTCAATGCTTGAGAGGTCTTGCAAGCAAGAGGGGACCAACCACCAAGAGAAATATAAGACATGAATCAGACATGTTTTCCCCTTGTAAAAGCTAAAATGATTGAGAAAGGTAACACTACATGGAAGCATTTCCCCTAGAGGTCTAGAAAGGAAAAAAAAATAAAAAATCAAACTTTTAGTTTTTATTTTTATTGATAGACACTTCATTATATTGCAAATACATGTATCACATCACAAATAGAAGAATTTAGTTTAGAAATGACCCTTCTTTTAACTAAAGCATAAAGCAACACTTCCCACCACATCATTTAACACATATACATGCTTCTTTTCCACTCATTTAAGCAAGTTCTTAAAGATGGAATTAGACCTAACTTGCTTTTGGATCTTAGTAATTACCAAGTATAAAACCTTTGTACCATCAAAAGTCCACCTTGAACAGTCAAATTATTAAAGAAAGGAAAAAAAAGAAGATAATATGGAAAGTGATCTAAAGGCAATAGACCTAGAGGGTTTAATAAAGTGGGTCTATACCCAACAACATACATTATTGTCTCTCTACCTTTTATTTTTCTTCTCTTTGTAATGCTTTTCTTTTATACAATATTCAAGTAGAAGGTGGAAAACAAAAAAATTAATTAACAAGATAATGTTATTTAAGGTATAATAATATTGTCATCACTTACATGCTTTGAAGAGCTATGGTGCCCTAATTCTTCCTCATAAGAATCATGTGGTGGAGTGGATGATAGAGATGGGTTGTAAGAATACCATCTTGAACAAAAGAGATAATTAAAGAAGTTAATGATGCTTAGGGCAGCTAGTAACCAATAGAAAAGGTCTAGCCTATCTTTGTTGAGGTCATTGTCACTGAGCCAACCTCCACCAGATGAATTTGAAGTGATTTTGTTGACTAGAGAAACAAGGAGAGAACTCAAGTAGAACCCAAATGAGTATGAGCAGTAAGTCATAGCTGTAAGAAATGCTTGCATTCCTGATAAGGATTGTGTGTAGAAAAACTCAATTAGACCAACTGCAGTGAACATCTCTGATAGTCCAAATATGAGAAATTGTGGAGCAATCCAGAAGATAGATAGAATCTCTTTTGAATTCATAGCTGAGTTCCTTCTCTTGTTCTCTACTAGGGCAGCTGATACCATGGAGAAGGTAGCGAAAAAGAGGCCGACGCCTATTCGATGTAACGGGGAGATTCCTGAATCATTTCCTGTAAATTTTCTTGCAAGTGGAACAAAGACACCTTCATAGAGAGGAACTACAAATATGAGAATGATGTAAGGAATAGATTGAAGTGAAGCTGGTGGGATTTTGAAGCTTTTTGTGAGTTGGGTATCCATTGCACTTCCTTGTTGAACTGAAAATGTTTGGAGTTGAGCTAGAATGGTGTTGAATATGATGGTGCAGGCAAATATGGGAATCACTGAGAGGATTATTTTCACTTGCTCAACTTGGGCCACTGTGCATAATCTCCATGGGCTTTCCTTGGTTTGAGATCCATCTTGGATTTTAATGCACGCCTTGTCCAAGAATCTGAAATAATTTACATTGAATATATTAGATAAAGATGAGAGATTAAAAAGTTTACCAAAAAAAAAAAAATGAGAGATTAAAAAAACTTTCCTTTAATAGACTACGTGGTAAATTTTACATGTTAAAAAATTTTCTAATGTTTTTTTCTATGAAAAAACAAATATTGGAACACTTTTCAACATTTAAAGTTTTACATCTAAAATTCGTTGAAGTGAAAATTTTCAAGGTAAAATTTTTCGTTGAAACAAACAGAACTAATCTTTGAAGAATTGAATAGCCTTATTTGGATACCAAAGAGATGAGATTCTTGTTAACAACATATGGACCTGAATTTTTCGGCGTGTCGGGGATTCGCCGCATTATTGATGGTGAAAACTCTGTTGTTCACTACATTAATTTGGCTTCCATGAAACATCAGATCAGAATTAGATGGGCAAACTTGTTTTCTTTTTGAGAATGCTGCAACAAGAACCTGCAAAACCATATTAGGATGTAATTAACATGTTATATATTCCCTTTTCAATTTTATACAAGATATGAATTTTACATGATATATATACTATGAATCTGAAGAAAAGACATCATAATTAAGTACCAGAAATCATTTTAAAATATAATCATATTGAAATTTGAAAATGAAAAATAAATTAATAAAGGAAATAATTTAAACCCATGATGCATATTACCAAACAACCTGATTGTCCTGAAAAAACTACCAAAATAATAATAGTAATAATAACAAATTAAAAAAAAAAAAAAGTTCACCCATCATGCCTATTAGAAAACATGATTGTCATGAAAAACCACTAAAAAAGTTCTAAATTTCACATCATCTTAAAAAGCTCCATCAAAACTTGCTCAACAAACATGGACAAGCACAACCCCAAAAAGATAGACCACTTTGTTGAGAAATGATATAGAAAGAAAGCCACACAATGGACACTAAGGCAACGTTTGGTAAGCATTCTTGGAATGCATTTTAAGTTGATTTTACATTCTCGGATGATAAAAATAGTTGTTTTTATCGTTTGAGAATACGAAATCGGCCTAGAATGCATTCCAAAAATCCATACCAAACATAGCCTAAAAATGAAAGGATAGATAAAGTAGTACTTGAGCAATTGGAGTGAAGATGCTTCCATGAGGGGGCTTGTTCCTATAGATTAGGGTTCCAGTTATCAAACTCATCAACCCCAATGCCATGGCGGCCGCCGAGAGTCCAAACCCAACATCCATTCCCGATCGTGTCTGGACCCATACAAGAACAGTGAGGGCAATGAGCTCTCCGACGCAGAAAGCGAAGTAAGCGGCATTAAAGTATGTTGAGAGCTTCTTGGATTGCTTTGGGTCCTCCTTCCTGAATTGATCAGCCCCATGAGAGATTATGTTGGGCTTTACACAGCCACTTCCTAAGGCCACCAAGTAGAGTGCTACAAAGAAAATTATGGCCTTGAACCCTTTTGCTGGTTCACACTGCTCAGATACCATGTTGCACTGGAGTGGCCTTAGTTGAGGGAGATGGGCTTGGACTGAAAGTAAGATAAAACCCTGTAGAATTCACCACAAATACCATTTATGTAAGAACTACTTAATCTTTAGTTTTTTCTCTTGTTGGATTTGGATAGAGAGAAACTTACAGAGAGTTCCACAAAGCCAAAGATCACCATTGTCCAGAAGCTCCCAAGATAAGAATCTGAGAGGAACCCACCAAGGAGAGACAAGAGGAAGATAGTCCCCACAAAGTTTGTCACTATATTTGCAGATTTTGACAAAGGGAAGTGCATCTCATTAAAGACATAAGTTATGAGATTGTTTCCAACACCAGCAATAGCCATTATCTCGAATGCTTGGAGGCCTGAAACCACCCATCAAACAACCATCATTAAATTTTTTTTTTTTTTGGATGAATAAAAATAATTTATTAAAATAAACAAAATAAAACAAAAGCCAAAAGGTAGGAGATAAGCCAAATTAGCAAGAAGCTAAGAGGCACCACAAAGCCTTAGGCAAAGAAAGGAAAAGAAAATACAATAAACAAATAGACACCCACAAATTAAGTTTTTGATTCCTTGGGACGAAGGTAGTATGTGGCAAATCTTAGGCGATGATTTCGACCCGTATAAATGACATGGCCATCAAAATCATAGCTTTTTCAAGACGCTTCAAAGATTCCTTAGAGTAGTGTCCATCAATAAATTAAGGGAGCAATTTTGGTGGACAGCAACCCACGGGCTAAAATGTTTGATGGACACATAGATCTGCCACATGGTAAATTATGTGGGGTTGAAATTTTATGGACAAGATGGTAGACCTAAGGTCTCTTGTCTACATGTCAAGTTTCAGTTCAATCGGAGTGGTCATGTGGGAAATAAAACATAATCCAAGACTATCAAGAGTAGGATAGGACTGCACGATGTGCATGGATATAAATGAAAGTAGATTGAATTTGAGGCTGAATATAATTTCACAAAGAGTCTCTTGATACCATTTCGTAGATATCCAATGGTTAGAATACTTCGTCACTACTCCACAAGGTAAAACAAATGCTCTCACCCACCAATTTTGTTCGTGGGCAACCACAAAAACTTTCATCATAAATTAATGAATAAAAGATATCAAAAAAATATTTAAAAAATTAAAAAGAAGAACCCACTAAAATCTATACTCATTAAACTTAAGTTTTAAAAGCCCAGACCCCTTTCTTCATCATCAAATTCGTAACCACACTACCCCTTCAAAGTACGAGGAAGTACCTAGAAATCCAAAGAAAAAACATGACAAAATTTCATCCTTGCCTATCAATAAATAAATAAGAAATTGTGATTTTTTTTTGAAAAATAAATAATATATTAAAACCCGAAGGGAAAAGAAGAGATACTAAAAAGGAGCGAGTAGAAGCAAAAAAAAATAAAAATAAATAAACAACAACAACAACAGGATTAAAATCCTCTGCAGTGATCGATATGATGGTGCACTGCGGTGCGGCCTTGTGAGCTCGACACGAGGATGATGCAACATCCAATGGTGCGAGCTCAATTGTACTTTATTTTTTTCTTTTTCTCGAGCTTGACACCGTTGGATGTCGCATCATCCACATATCGAGCTTGTAGGACCGCACCTCAATGCACCGCTAGATCGGTGCACTAGAGGATTTTTTTCCACAAAAACAAGGCTAAGCCCTAGCAAAGGCTAACTAACTAAGCCTCACCAAACCAAGCAAAATCCCAGGCCCAAGGAAAGATTTAAAGGAAGAGACAGAAGCATAAGTGATCATAAAACCAAAGGATTACACCTTTGGCATTGCCTAAAACCCACCAATTAATATTATAATGTAAAGTCTATAACCTAAAGAAACTACCCAAAACAATTTGAGAGAAAGAGAGAGAGAGAGAGAGACCAAGAACAAGGGCAGCAGCTCTCATTCCACCATGCTTGTCAGTTTTGCAAGGTCTTCCCCTCCAATCCATAGCAGCATCCTCCGAAAACAAGGATTCACCTTTGATATTCTTTCCTGTCTCAGGATCCATTTCTCTTTCTTTTCCACTTTCTCAGACACAAACGCTCTGTCTACTTACCTAATTGGGCAAGAAAATCTCCCAACCAGAGTACCAGAGAGAGGTAATTAAGGGGAAGAAGTGTCTCAGCTGGGCTTTGGTGAGTTTTAAGACAAGTGGGTGCCCCATATTTATAACCACAACAAGAAGCACTCAGTACCTCGGGGGCCGATTATTTTCCGATTAAAAACTTCCCCCATTACATCCTCGCCAAAACATCGGCCTCTCTTTTTGGTCTCAAATTCCAATTCACCCAATCACTCATGAGTCATAAATGGATGGATATACAATACATAGATCATATACATGCACACAATGCTAATGCGATTCCTCTCTCTCACCCACTATAGAGTCTTAGAGAGTAGAGACACTAAGTAGATATTGGAGAGAGAGAGAGAGAGAGAGAGAAAGAAAGGGAATCTGGGTGGTGGTCCAGGGACATGTGTCATGTAACATCGATAAAGCATTCTCATTGGTCAATCACCTTATCTCTTGTGGGCCACACCATTAAAAGTCAACATCAATAGTAAAGTTCTGCTTGGGGGGGGGGGGGGTCAAACCTTATTTTAGGTCACGTTTGCCTTGTATATAATGTGATGACATTGAAAACTCAATTCGGCATAGGAGGTGTTGTTTGGTGAATTTTTTAGATGATTCTTGTTTTTGGTTTTTTGGGATTACATGTTTGTAGTTTCCATGCATGCTTTCATGTATTGCAGCTTCTTATGATTCGGGGCTTTAAAAGACTGGCATTACTATTGGACAAGGAAAACTTTACCAAACACAGCATTAGTGTTTTTAGTCTTTATGTATTTGGTTGCGCGTTGTTAGTCTCATAAACACATGGACCAAGTTTCTTTTAACCCATGGTGAAGAGAGAATCTCTTCATCCATGGGAATGTGACTAGCTCTTTTTATTTGGAATGGAGAAGGGTATTTCGGACCTTAAAAAATGTGTTGTGCTAAGCTTTTGTTGTTCTTACTTTTTGTCCTTGATTTTCACTAGAAAGTCTAGGGTGATTTAACTACTATTTGTTTTCTTGATTATTAGTAAATAGATAGTGATTTAAGTTAATTAGAATTGTCATATTGTGATTATAGACAATATCACTTATTATGAAAGAAAAGGGAAAAAGATCCCTGCTTGGTGGTGCCCCCTATGCCCTCTCACGAAGCAACATGAAATAATGCCCCTGTCCCTTGGGTAGATACCTAGGCGTGCTTTCCCATTGGTGCAGATACCGATGTAAAAACCATGCCTATCAAAGACTAGAAGTAGAACCAGAGTTTGGTTCCTCTACACGTACCAACGGGTGAACGTGCATGAGATGAGAGCTAACCACCTGTCCTATTTTTGCCATTTATAAAGAAAAAGTATGGAAACAAAATTAAAATGTGATTGACTCTGAGATGCACATTGATCCATTTTCATAGAACCATAACACTATCTATTTTTAAAGGCCATTTATTTTCTGAATTGTGAGTTCATGGAGGCGAGATTGGGGACAAATCCATCATGGGCATGGAGGAGTATTATGGGAGGAAGGCGAGTTCTTAAGACCGGTTTGTTGTGGAGGGTTGGTTCAGGTGACAAGATTGATATCTGGAATGACAACTGGTTACCCAATCTCCTAAATTACAAGCTGCAGCATCCGCCATTGGAAGACTGCCCCTTCACTCGAGTATCACAGTTGATTGATATTGATAACTGTCGATGGAATGGGTTTGTTATTGATCAGTACATCCATCCAAATGATAGACAAGCCATTTACCAACTTCAATTGAGTCTCTTCGCCACACAGGATCGACAAGTTTGGGGACCCTCGAAGGTTGGGAGTTTCAGTGTCAAGAGTGCTTACCATCTTCTTTGCAATCAATGGACGGCTAAAGAGTTGGGGAGGCCATCATCATCAACCTCGCATCGTTGGATGGAAGTTCCTTCATCGGTTTGGAAGTCTATTTGGGGCAGCAATACCCTCCCAAAGCTTAAGAGTTTCTTATGGAGGGGATGTTCTAATGGTCTTGCCACAGCCTCAGCACTCAATGTGAGGCAGATCAAGGTGGATATGCATTGTGGTAGATGTGGAGTTGCTCCAGAGAGCATTGAACATATTTTATTTCTCTGCCCATTCGTGAAGGCTGTGCGGTTTGGGTCCAGCATGGCAAGTCTTATTCCAAGGGATGATGGAGCTAAACTTCACCATTGGATTCAGAATTGGGGTTCACTCTCTGCTCTGGACAAGCAAAGCAAGAAGGACCTTATTACACTTTGTACTTTCATTGCGTGGTCTATATGGTGTTCGAGGAATGAAGGTCTTTTTGGTCGTAAGGTTTCTTCCCCGATTAAGGTTTTGATTGCGGCATAGAAGGCGTGTGATGAATTCCTCTCAGCCACTCGGCAGACTACTCAGGGGAATTTACGCAATACTTCAGGTGTTTCATCAGGTCCGGAGCCTCCAGTATCGTACTAGGTCTGGTCTCCACCCCCACATGGCTTCTTTAAATTAAACTGTGATGCAAGTTTTATGCCTGGTAAAGAGTTTGGAGGAGTTGGATTTCTTTTGTGCAATCATTTGGGTCAGCCTCGGCTTGCAGTTTCAAGTCATCACAGATTCAACTGCATTATTGAAGGTGAAGCAATTGCAGTGAGGGAAGGACTTCTTGAGGCTATTTCGGAAGGAACTTACTAGGTGTTGGTGGAGAGTGACAATCGGGAGCTCATCTCGTATCTTCAGGACTGTTCTAAGCAACCACCCCTTTCCATCTTCCCTATTATTGAGGATATTCAGCATCTTGCCACTTACCTTGATGTGTGTCTTTTTACCTTTATTCCAAGGGATGCTAATTGTGTAGCAGATTTCTTGGCCAAGAGGGCACAGTCTGTAACGGATAGGACTGTTTGACCCAATTCCGATCCTTGTCTATTTGTAGATGTTGTTACAGAAGATTTGAGTTTAATCCGTTAATAAAACTATTTGTTTTTCTATCCAAAAAAAAAAAACAAAAACACTATCTATTTGTGCCATATATATGTCCTACCATGCGCCTGATCATATACCTGTTCTAGGTGGGTGGAAGTGCAAGTGTGGAACCCTAAAAAGCTCTTTATTGTGTTGTGCGGCTGAGCCTCTTGCTTGCTTATGCTTACTATAAATTTTTTTCCCCCTTCTCTCCCACCATCTATCTCTATTATTGGTAAGTAAACGAGTCAAATTTAGCTGCGTACAAGACATATTAAATAGTCTTAATTTTTAGTGGTTGTAGGTTGTAATACAAAACGAATGGAGACAATGATAAATATACTCCCCCTTTTGTATCCCTCCCTCCCTCCTACCCATTAATATTTATTGTTTATTGACTGATGAGAGACTGCGAAAGTGGATAAGATCGATCCGTGTAGAAATTAAGTGATGCTATACATATACAATCACACAATTAGTCATGTCATAAGCCCACATAAATTCTCTCTTTTTCTTCTTCTTATTATTGTTATCAATTAGGGGCACCTCATGTTATGCTTATTCTTTGATAGATTGACATGATAGACCTAGACATCTCATATTATAAGAAACATTACCAACTTATTGAGTCCGCCAGGTTTGTATAACGTCATGTATTTTATTCTGTTCCATTTCTTGCCCGCTTCACTCAAGTTCCTCTAATAGAAGGGTGGACTCCATTCGGGTAGTGTGTTCGGGCAGGAGTAAGTTGGTCATTTCCACCCCCTTTATTAGAGGAACTTGGGGAGATGGACCTCCCCAGGAAATGGAGTAGATAAAGGTATCCTTGTTCTACAGTTACCCCATGTCCCATTGGTTTTGCCTTATGAATTTAGAGTTCCAATACTGATGTTCAAATTGGGTCCTTCCAGATGTCACTATGCCTAGTGAAGTTTAACGTTCCATTATTTGGCACTTGATAGTATATGGGTTAGTCTATATGATAGAAGGATCAGACAAGCATCTCATTGGTACAATTTCAGGTTAAAACGAATAGAGGAAGTAGTTAAAACTACAAAAGATGTTGTTTTTTGACATTTTGTATTGGGGGAAGTTCTCATACACAGCCGTGTAAGCATGCACGGTCGTGTCCCCTCTCACAAAGAGTTGGAAAAGTCATAAACCCCCACCCATTAATTAATGCCTTGAAACTCCCACTCTCTCACATACACAGCTTACATAGCCATGTATAAAAACTTTCCCCTTTCGTATTTATATCAATCTCCATTTGATGGCATTTTGGTAATTTTATTAAAACATTGAATCAGCTTCTGAGCAACTTTCCTTGCTTACTATGGACTGAAATTTAGCCATTGAGTCGTATGCAAGATCCATTATCACATTGACTAACCTAGGGGTGCAAGTTTGGCTCTGTCGGTCCGAACCCTCCATGAGCTCGAACAGGGCCTGGGCTGAGATATTTGGCCCAGAGGGCAGGTCAGGGCTGAAAATTTTTGGCCCTGAGTTAGGATCGGGTCGGGTTAGGGTTGAGGCCTCGAGCTAAGCCTAGCCCGGCCGGGCCCGACCCTGATTTAAGTTATACTATAAAATATATATTGATAAGGAGACTTAGGGTTGGGCCAAGGTTCTATAAAGCCTGGCCCAACCCGACCCTATTGCAACCCTAGACTAATCCATGTACTAACTACCAAATGATAAATAGTGAAACGCTAAACTTCACTGGCATAGTGACATATGGGAGGTCCCATTTATTACTTTTATCATAAAAAAAAATATTGATTACAAGAGGGCCTATTGAACTTACTAAGTATCCTTATCTGGTATCTTACACTTGTACATTTTTTATGGGCCTTTAATATTAGATAGCATTCTTGTCATAGGTATGTTATGTGATAACATTCTTGAATTAAATTAAATTTTTTTTTTTTTTTTTCCTTTTACTGAGATTCGTCACTGAGGCCGGAAGTGTTTTTTTAAGCCTTTAGGAGTAACAAACAGTAACCATCTGCGTGGACACCTTCGTGTTCTCTTATGGTGCTTAGAGATGATCATCGTTCATCCCAATATTCCTCCTAATTGTTATAAACTTTTGAGAGAGAGAGCACTTTGGATTAAAAGGAATGATGAGTTGTATTTGATAGGTGAAGGGAAAGTGCAAGCAACTATTAGGAGGTCAGACTCTGTTGTGTGCTTAAACACAACACAATTAAAGAATGTCAAAAGTTGGTCTCCCACGACCAAAACTACACAAAATTAATTTTCTTTTGTTAATGATAATCTACTTCATGTAATGCTGGTTTTATTAAAGTAAAACCCTACTATTTAACTTTTGGGCTACATTTGTTTCTCAAGTTACACTTTCTTTTTTTTTTTTTTTTTTTCTTCCTGTTTTCAGTGTTGATGGTTACAAGAACATAACCAACCTACCAGCATTTTGGAAAGGTATTCAGTCAAATGGAAGTTCCATAACCTAAAAAGAAGATGCTCTACATAAACCACATAATTTGGTTGATTCTATTCTTAAAGACTGCTCTCTCTCTCTCTCTCTCTCTCCCACACACCATTGAAAATTCCCTCTCTCTCACGCACACAAACACCCACACCCACACACCATAGAAAATTCTCTCTTTTGTTAAAGTAAAGGCAAGGGAGAGAGAGAGAGAGAGAGAGAGAGAGAAAAGAGGTTCACAACACAAGTAATGTGGTTCGGTTCAGTTTGAACCTAGGTCCACATAAAAGTTTAAGCTTTACTACAGTGATTAATGATAGACACGGTTCTCCCTTCTTATAGAGAATGAGAGAAATCGAGATGACAGAGGATTCTATAGAATGATTGATTACAAGGGATAAGAAAAGAAAGAAGTAACCATTTACATGTTTAGTGGATTTGAAGTCATCCAAATCGGAATCTTTGGATTCATATACTCTTTCTCTCACAGACCTCTCATAGAAAATTGAACTATCATTATTAAGGGGAATTGGTTACTACGTGGGAGTATGGTCCCTGTGTGCTTAGATAGGGAGAGCGAATGACTGCACACCAACCTCATGAAAAATCAAAATGCTCACCCTATTGATGCTTCTGGGCGGAACTCCATTGATCCCTAAACACAGGGACCGCATTCCCCAAAAGAGAACTATTTCTCAATTATTAATTACAGGAAATTTAAATTACATTAAAGACTTCTAGAGATCCCTTGGAATCAGATCTTCCGTATATAAATGAAATATTCTCTTTTTTTCCGAAATTAAAATAAAGAATCCGCATCCAATGACCCAAAGGCAAAGGAGGAAAGAGTAGTCTGAACTCTGAATAGAGCATGAAATCAGGTTAGAGAGAGAGAGAGAGAGAGAGGGACAAATCAAATCAAAGAGAAGGACGTTTGACATATTTTCCGACATGCTTTAGGAATATTTGTATGATATGTGGCATAAACTGATAGGACTGTCGGTGGTTAGTGTACATGTGGGCCCACGCAAAGGGAAAACACAAAACCTAACTCAACTATCTGCCTCCCAGTCCCAGCACCTGCACCAGTTATATATGTATATAGTGATTATTTTATGGATTAAGTTTTACATGTTAATTAAGGAAACCACAAGTGAAGATGTCGGTGAGGTTAAGGTCCATCGCTCCATGAACTGTAGGTGAACAGGGCCGGCCGGGGACATGCTCCAGAGTCCAGACAGCAACTCTTGTGTTTAATTAGCTTTTGCTCGTGTCATTTGATCTGTTGGATCAGACTAAATTAGAGGTTCTAAGGGTCCCATCCCTTCATACTGACAGCAATTCTTGTGTTTAATTGTAAAACGAGGCCGGAACTCAGGTTCACGTACGAGAATGTTGGGTGATTTGTAGGCGTAGGAGAATGTTCTCGTATGTGAACCTGGAGCCGAGTCCGTGTAAAACAAGCCTGATTGGGCATCAGTTGGGAGAAGGACAGGCGGCACACTTTCCATGTGCGGTAAAACTAGTAGGTGGCACAAATGGGAGCGCAAGATGAGGCATCATATAGGAGCAAGGGCGGCATTTAAGAGGGGGGGTGAGGGAGAGAGAGAGAGAGAGATTAGGGGTGTAAGTTTAGTCTGTTAGCCCTAGCTCGCCTTGAGCCTGAACAGGGCCTAGGCTGAGATATCCTAGCCCTGAGGGTGTGTCAGGGTTGGGAATTTTTTGGCCCTGAGTTAGGGCCGATCCTAGCTAGGGTTGAGGTCATGGGATGGCCTGGCCCGACCCAACCCGACCATGTCTTAATTCGTCTCCTTCTTCTTTCTTGTTGTTCCTCCTCCTCCTCTTCCTCCTTTTCTTTCTGATCCTTCTTCTTCATTCTTCTTCTCCCCGGTCTGGCCTAGCCCTTGCATCTCCCTTCTCCCTCCTCATGATAAGGGCCAATCAAGGTCAGCCCAGCCCGGCCCCGAGGGCAGGTCAGGGAAGGATTTTTCAAGCCTTAAATAAAGGTCGGGCCTCGGGCCAGCTAAGTAGATCAGGGTTGAACTGGGATTTTAAAAAGCCCGGCTCGACCCGACCTTGTTCCAACCCTAAAAGAGATAAACACAATGGACGCAAGCTTGTAGTTGTGTGGAGTGTAAAAATCCACCCTAATAAAAGAGAGAACAACTGTCTAGTGCACTTCGTAGAAATGTGGTGCGTAAAAACCCACCCTAATAGGAGGTCTTGGGTTCAAACTCTTGGTTCTCGATCATCTTCCGTCCCTCCCCTATAGAATTGGTAACTATTGAAAAATAAAAATAAAAGCAAGGGTTATGGAGCTTTTCAGTAACTCTTCACCAAACAATTATAGAAGGTAAAAGCTCATCATATTTTTTTTATATTTTGGGAAAAGATCCCTTGTTGACTGGTCGAGATACTTTCCTACATCATCTCATAGCCTAACTATGTGAGTCCCACACTGATACACTCTTTCTTCCCTAATATGTGGGTAGGTTATATTGATCATGTTTTGAGGTATCAATATCGTATCATCCGTATCTATTTTGCAAGTGAGCGATCCTAATACCATGCCAATACCATGTTGGTGATATGATACAAACAAGGGGTAAGATGGTCCAAAATCATTTTAAAAAGAGAATCAGGGGCAAATTTGTCTAATACGATTGATCCATGTCGATACCAATCTAATACCGTATCAATTTCGGGGTTGACCAATACCGTGTACTAATACCATGCTATTGACAAAACCATTTCTCTAACCGTGATTGATATATATATAGGCGTGGGAGATTCTCATTGTGGTTTCTCAAACCCTAGCCCAGGTCACTTGGCTGAAAGCCGCCCAACCCAGCCTAGCTGAAAATTGGGTTGGCCCAGTAGGATTCGGATTAACAATAAGTCATGGTCTCAATGTCTCATGGACCTTCTTCCAAAGTGCTGTGTTGAAATATGTCTTATGACTCTTATAATTAATTCTCTGCATGGATTGGAAATCTGGAGAAAGAATGGCGATTCTTATGGCCGCCAAAAGCTGAGCTTTTCGGGCAACCATTGCGTGTCGGCCATTAATGATAAGGTCATACGTAATATTACCGTCGGTGTCTGGCACCAAACATACCCGACACGTAATTTGTCGGAAAAGGATTGCGATGGTTCATTGCTTCTTCTCTGTTACCTTTATTAACCTTATTGTGAAATAATGCTGTTTGTGAAGATTGAGGGAGTGGTTGATTCTAATTTTCTCAAAAGTTTTCCGATTCATTCTTTCGGTCATCAAAGCAGCTTTTGCTCGTTAACTTTCTCGTGTCGGCCACTATTTTTAATTTCAGTCCGAGAAGGGATTAGAAATAACTACTGCATGTAACGATTCCTTATTACATTTCTTACAATCATGGTTCTAAGTATTGGTATCGTATCGGGTAAGACGTATCAGTTTTGCTAGTCATTGATATTAATACCGTGTCGATATTGTATCAATAGCATGATACGGACAAGGGGTAAAATGATCAGAAAACTCAATTTTTTAAAAAATTTAAAGACATATTTATCTGATACAACCGATCCAGACCAATACTGTATCAATATCGTATCAATTTTACATGTTGCCGATACCCATTTCGATACCATGCACTAAAACCATGTTCTTACCAGCACTGATTACCACTTGTAGGACTTGAAACGAACACTCATTCATTTTGATAAGTTTTCATTCTGGGAAAAGTGTGGGAATTTCGTCAAAAAAGTTTAAAGGGTCAATCATGGCAAATCCAGATAAAATAGGGATGAAATTTAAAGTGAGTTTTAGATATAATTATTCAGAAGTTCTTGATGTTTGGGGTAATTACACTTGTCATCCTAAGTTTGCTCAAATTGCACCTACGGCCTCAAGAAACTCAATGATGTTAGAGAGAATAAATGTAGATATATGTGGTCTTTTTACTTTTATATCTTTCGTATGAAAGGAAGAAAACTATCCTCCTAACTATTGAGTAGAAACGATAGCTCTCCTCCACTAAAATAAAAACCCAGGCTCCTCCTTCTGTTCTCCTCCCTTTCCCTCCATCACCATCATCGTCTTCAATGATTGGCCAATGTAAAGTGGAGAATGCTATTTTTATTCATCGAAAAAAAAAGTGGAGAATGCTTTGTGTGTCTTGAATTCTTGTATTCGTTGTGAAGTTTTCTCCGTTCTAACATGTTTTATGGCGATTCAAAGAAGAAATTTTGTAAGGTCTGTGATGGCAGCGGAGGACTTGGGCTAACTTTTGGTTTTTTGAGAGGAGTATTTGTTTTATTGTCTTGTTGTGCAAGCAAAAGAGAGAAATGAGATTTGGGCATTTTCGTGTTAAGGTTTTGAAGGAGAAAGTTCTTGCTGCGATTTTTGGTATTCTTGAGAGATCTCCATTGTATTTTTCTTCCATTACATAGTGAATCATTTTTAGGTTCACCTTTGGATGCAGCATACCAAATTGGTATGTGAACCACATTAAACGATTTGGGGAAGATGAAGGCAATTTGGTCAATTTCCCTTCTAATTCTAACATAGTTAGTTCCTAGTTAACGGAATGGGTGGATAAGTGGATTTGTTAATTTTTTTATAAAAGTAAGGGGCATATGTAATTTTTCAAAACTAATGGGTGTTTTTATAATTATGTGATACCTTAGGGGAGGTACGTGAAAATTTCTCCCTTTTTTTAGAAAAAAATTATTGTTATTTATGTCTCGAATTCTTGTACCCATTTCATAAACTGATCCGCTCCAACATCTTTGGTGGTGACCTGAATGAAACTTTTTTCTGAGATCTGTGATGGTAGCAGAGGGCTTGGACTAATCCGATGGATCGACTTGATCCGATGGAGGAGTATTTATATTCTTTACTTGCTTTGTTTTAGAGTGAGTCAGATTTGGGGTTTTTGATTTAGGGTTTCTAAGAATGAGAAGTAACGTCATTTTTGGGTATTCTTGAGAGATCTCCATTGTAACTTTCTCTGATTTACATAGCGAAACATCTTCAGCTTCGCCCGTGGACGTAGCACACCATACTGGTGTGTGAACCACGTTAAATATCCATGTCATCTTGCTCTGTTTTTCGTTTTTGTTCATGTTTTGTTTGATGTTTTTTCTAAAATTTATGTTCCATAGAATTTTCAAAGCTTTATTCTTCAATTTGATCGATTCTATATTGACTAAAACTTGACATCTGAGTAAAGGGCCTTGAGGTTTACCTGTCTCTATATAAAGGTTTAGCACCATCCACTCTACACAAATGTTTAACTCTCTAATCCAGCCAAACTAAAAATATATATATTTTTATAATTATAAAATAAAAAATAGAACCGGTAGTCACAATGATTAAAGGATATTGTAATTCTTTTCAAGAGAAATAAAATCTTATACATATCATAGCAGCACACACACATTTGCAGACTCTGGTTTTAAGGTTTTTTTTTTTTTGGGTGGAATTAAGAGCTTATATATATATATCTTACTTTTTTTTAGGGGATGGTGGGAAATAGGGAGGGGGGAAGGTACTAGTCAGAAGATTCGAACTCGAAACCTCCTAGTGAGCATGGGTATGAAGCGCATCACAACTCACCAACTGCATAGTGCAATTGGTTGTAGACTCTGGTTTTGAGTTAAACTGATAAAGCTGAGGATGATCATATGCCGAAGGCATAAACCTTACAAATTATATTTGAGAAGTCCAAAACCTACTAAGCAGACCGTTGTGACCCACAAAACGTTGCGGTAGAAAGCACAAGAGATGACAGAGAAACAGAAAGAAAAAGAAGGAAGGTCCCAAGCCAAAACATTACCAAAAACTCCGAAGAACTGCTACTTGATGATTAAATCACGACCCTAAGAAGATTAATGAAGCATTATGGTTAAATTGTTTTTTTAATTTTTTTCCTTTCTTTCTTTACTTCTTATAACTCTTAAGTCAACCCTCCACGATATAATCCCATTAACACATTGAAACTGAGAAGCAAAGTCTATCAAGAAAACTTGTCCAACCCAAGACCCCACCATGACTAAAAAATAAAAAAATGCAACCGACCAAAAGCCTTTCCAAACAGTACCTTTTGCATTTTGGATGTAATTTAATCTGTGGGGTACATGAAAGGGGTCAAGAAAACCAAGATTAGGGGGGTCGTAGGGCACATTGGAACATGCGCGCCCTCCAAACAGTACCTTTTGCATTTTGGATGTAATTTAATCTGTGGGGTACATGAAAGGGGTCAAGAAAACCAAGACTAGGGGGGTCGTAGGGCACATTGGAACATGCGCGCGCCCCCCCCCCCCCCCCGGCCCAATTTGTTTCTTTATATTTCTAGGCATTTCTATCCCATCACATTCACCAAAAAGGATTTTGGGGCCTAGATAGGCTTTTGGTTAAGGCATTATTTTCCATACATGATCTACTTGGATATAAACATTAGAGTTTATTATATTTTAAATTACTAAAGCAATTGAGATGCCCACTTGTCTTCATTGTGATATTCCACATGGCATCCTTCAAGATGATATGTTGTAGTCTAACCCAAAGGTCTCTATATTCTCTCTAGAATTTTATGTTTTATATTCAAGAATAGCGTCGCAGGTTCAAGTCGGGAAACAACCTCTCTACGAAACGAGGGCAAGGCTTCGTATCTAATAACTTTTTGATTTAATTCGCAATGATAAAAACTTCGAGCATTGGGTACACTCTGTTTTCACTAGTCACCCACTATTTTTATCATATTTGTATCATAATCTAGATAACAAAGTTTGTTGTAAGTTCTCATAAATGTATCACAATTTGGAAAAACATTTAGAGGAACCAAGTAGCTAAGAACCTTTGGAGATGGACTGCCAAGTCAAAGATATTTCAGCAATATGTGATGCTTATGCTCTAGTGACTTTCATTATCCCCATTGTTAACCATTTTTTTTATGGGCAATCAAAAATTACTTATTAAAAAAGATTAACAATGAGGTATTGAAAATCACTAGAGCATAAGCATCATATATTATATGTTGAATTGTTAACTTTTTTGTTGATGTATTGTGGTAATACCTTTTGTTGATGGATCAAATTATAATCCTAAACTTATTTAGGGAAACGGTTGGGTATGCTAGCGGTATACTGTACACTAGCACATTATGTGTCTGTCTTTCTCTTCCTCCGTTTGAAGGGTAAGGGAGTCATTTTAAACTAGGGATGAGAGAGATAGACACATAGAGTGCTAGCATATGCATCCCTCTCCCATTTATTTATTACTTTTGCCAGAAGAAAGTGAAAATTGTTTTTCACTTGTGAGGTTCCATATTTATCTACACAAAATTATGTAAAAAGAAAATTCTTTAACACAGATTTCATGTAAAATCTTTCGATAGCATGCTTTTAACCCTAAAACCAGAGAAAATCGAGCTTTCTAAACTTCTGAAAACTATACTTTCACCTTCATGCATCAACCTCTTAAAAAATAGGGAAATTTTCATAAACCTCCCCTGAGGTATCATGTAATTATAGAAATACTCGTCAGTTTTGGAAAATTACACGTGCCCTTCTTTTGTAAAAAATTAATAAATGCATCCATTCCATTAAATTAAAAATAACAACATTAGAATTAAAGGGTAAATTAACCAAATTGCCCTTACAAGAAAAAAGAAAAAAAACCTACAATTCATCTTCCCTTAAAATTAACAATAGATAGATTCAATATTTATATTTATAAAAAGCAAATCTAACAAAAGGACTTGTCTTAGGAGAGACAATCTCAGATCTTTTTCCTCTCAATTACACTGCCCGTACTTGAGTCAAGTACATCTAACAGAGGAGGCAGAAATGACTATCCTACCCCTTGCCCGAACACACTGCCCGAGGTGGGATCCACCTCCATCTATTAGATGTACTTGACGGTCAAGTATGAGCAGTGTAATTGAGAGGATAAAAATTCGACAATCTCCAACAATGGAAAGTGATGACATTTATTTTTTTATTCTAACGGTTACAGGAAAAGAAAACAGTAATGCCTCCTTGAATTGTTTGTGACGTTCGTTTTCATCACAACGGGGATGATATGAATATCCCGAAGCTTCTTTTAGTAGCTCTTCAAAAGGTTTCAATAATATACTAATTAATATAAATCAGCAACTCTAAGATTAGCATAAATAAAATAATAAAAGTATTATCCAAAAAATAAATTTGTATTCCTTAATACATCATATGTCGATCAATAATATAAATTGGGGGTGCTATTATCTGTGCCGCAGTGCAGGCTGCGGCCAGGCACATGGGGGTGGGCGCAATGATCACCCTACCCCCCTGCACAGGCTGCCCATGTACCTGGGCGCAGCCTATGCTGCGGCACAAAGAACATTCTCCCCTATAAATTATTAAAACGTACATTACATCACAAAGCTAAGATCCGATTGTGGATTGATCACTTGCATAATAACCCAATCGAATTCCAGATCCTTGCTAACCACATTAGAAACATCTTGATCAGATCTCATATTTTCTTCTATAAGCTTTTATGTTGTAGATATGGTGCCTAAAATTATTTTAATTTTAATAGCGTGTTAGTAGGGTTTCTTTTCCATTATATTTAATTGAAGTTTGCCATGAGGCCAGAGCACATTCATATAGAATCTAATATATGTGTGTGTGTAAATCTCTTTTCACCTTTTTAGTGACATTAGGATTTGGGACATGCCCATCTAACAAAAGCCTGATTAGGGCTAGATGTATAGTTTGGATGGTTTTATGGGTTAGTTAATGTCCATCCCCATTCATTGGAAGGTAAAGGACTATGAAGAGGCTAGCATTTCTCTTAGAAAGCATAACCAAAACTAGTTTGGGATGTTTTCCTTCAAGTTCATATAATCAATATGCTTGGTTAAGGAATAAGAGGGTTTTTTTTTTTTTTTGAAACGAAAAACTATCAAATTATCTTCAAAAGCTCATCTTGTAAATTGGTTTAATTCAAGGGAAAGGCTGGCCACGTTACCAAGGTATCTACCATGTGTCATCCTCTCTCCTCCTATTTTGGAAAAGACCCGTTTGTCCTCCTGTGTCCAGCCTTTTAATTGGTGTATACCGCTAGCTTACTAAAAGTTGACAGCATACCCAACTCTTGGAAAAAGATCCTCTCCAAGTACCCATCTAACGGTGGGGAGGATTTAGATACGTATCCCCAAGTGTTGGCAGATTGCATGTCCAAGTCATCCCAGCTATTGAATGGGTGGCTAGAGAGTTGGACACCCAAGTAGTTGGAGAGGATGTCGATCCCCCCCCCCCCCCAACCCTCTCCCTTGATTCAAATACCAAGGGAGAAAGTGTCTAGTTGTCTTCCAGCACACCCATCCGAATGGGGGTTTTTTTTTTTTCCTTCTATTTTTTGGTTGCTTATTCTAATTGGCTTTGCTAACATAACAAACAGAAATATAATCTAGACTACTCTTGCTGCCCCAAGTAAATGAGATAAGGCATAGTGAGGTTGAGGGGTTCCAGGTCAAGACCAAGAGCAGGGTCAGAGAGAGAGAGAGAGAGAGAGAGAGAGAGAGAGAGAGAGAGCATTATCCATATTTTCAGGAAAAGTGTAGTAAAGTGAGTAGTGGGTTACGTCTAGTGCCATTGTATATAGTCGTTTTTAGAAGGTGGGTTGGTGGAAGAGGCTTTTCTTTTGTCGACGTAAACCTAAAGCCCAGCCCATACCACAAGAAAATCTCTAGTTCAGGCATTCCTTTAAATATGAGGAATGAACCCTCTACAGTAGTATTTAGAACTTAATACCATCTCTTAATTGCTTTTTTAGTTAATTCTCAAAAGTTTTTTGAGATAAGGGTATGAAAGAATTTTTAAAAATAATTTGAAAGTGACATATCATTATGTTACCCTTATCAAAATGTGTCATTGTCATATACATTTTCTGAGTACACATATGAAATGACTATTACTTTCGTAAGAAATAATTTGAATGTCATACTAAAAGGGTAAAAAGGTAAAATTATAAATTATCTGTTACCTTTAGAGGTGTCAATAAGAAAACCCCTTCTAAGTTTTGGGTTCTATGTTAGAGCTAAAAGATGCACTGAATGATAGGAAATTGAAAGTTATGGAAGCCTGGCCTATTTGTAACCCAAACTCACTCTCCAAACCCCCTCCCCCAACTCCCAAAAAAAAGGGTCATACCCAATGCACAATGCTCCCATTGAGTCCCACGTTTTGCAGGGTTTGGGAGAGGTAGATGGTAGGCAGCCTTACCTTTATGTGTGTGTGAGAGAGAGAGATTACAATGACTGAAGAAGGTGGAATTGGCTTTATTTGGCAAGACATAGCTATTCTTCTCTACATATTTATCCACTGACCTTAACTAGCGTCGTTGAAAATGAGGGGTGCTGTTCTCTGTGCCGCAACGCAGCCTACACCCAGGAACATGGCGGTGGGCGCAATGACCACCTTGCCCCCTGCACAGACTACCCATGTGCCTGGGCACAGGCTGCGCTACGGCACAGAGAACATTCTCCCTAAAAATAATGATAAAAATAAAGCTAGCGTATCTTGGTCATATCAAAGTTGATCCCAAAATATGGTTTTTGTTCTACTCTCCTTGTGATCAGGTTTGCTCATTGCACCCCCAAAAGTGGTATTGAACCTATATGAATTGAACCAAGTTTCAAACCTTACTGTTAGATCTCAACCAACCCAAACTATGAACCAATAGTCCAATTGGGCTGCACACCCCATCTCTCAACAAGATAATGGACCAATAGTCCAATTGGGTGCTGTTCTTTGTGCTGCAGCACAGGCTGCGCCCAGGTACATGGAGGTGGGCGCAATGACCATCCTGCGCCCCTAAGTGATAGGCCCATGTGCCTAGGCGCAACCTACGCCGTGGCCCAGAGAACATTCTCCCATATTTTGTAAGGATTTGGGGACTCTCCAGATTGTCAGCGTTGCAATGCCCCTCGACATCACCACAAATGTTAATTTCTAATGATTTTTGGCCTAAAACAGACTTTGTTTTGAAATATCCGAATGTTCTTCTCTCTCCAAATGTGATCAAGAATGTTACAAGAAATTTTTTTGGCAATACTTGAGATTTTTCTTGAGGTAGACTATAATGGAAACTTAAAATTAGGTTTTCAATTTCTATATGGGAGTTGGCCTAACTCCAAATCCAGAAGGTGGGGAAGGTGGTTCCCATGACAGGATTGTTGTTTCATAGCAACCATTTTATCCCTTATCGGAATAGGTCTCACATTGGCTTTATTTGGCTAAACTATGCTTTAGTAAAGTAGCTCTTTCTATATTATGTCACGTCACTCTTTATTACTCTCACTCGTATGGTGGCAAGACAAACTTCCATACTAAAGGTCATGAGCATATGAGAGAGAGAGAGAGCCAGTAAGAAACAGGAGGGTTAGATCTTGTTCCAACGTCGACGAACCTTGAATCCACACATAGAGGAAATGAAAAACTTCTTCTATTCAAAATGTAAATTGCTTACAAAGAAAAATTCGAAGCCCTTATATAGAGATGCTTGCTTACAGAAAAAGAAAATAAAAATTCAAAATTCAAAAATTTCAAAACTGCAGTAGTCTGTTTCGCCTTCAAATCGCACAATAAGGGCAAAAAAAACATACATCAGCAGAATTTGGATCGTCTACGGCCTGCTTGACCGTAGCAGCCATAGCAGCGCCCTGATGAGGCATAGTGCAATGACCGCTTTACCCCTGCCCGAGCACCTTGCCCGAGCAGGGGTAAGGCGGTCATTGTACCGCACCTCATTAGTGCGCTGCTACGGGCAGCAGGCCGTAGACGATCTTGATCCTACATCAGCATCGAAGGATCAGTCCGGATGGACTTCTGCTGGTCCAATCGGCTCAAGAACTCATTCGATATCTCCTCGACATCAAAGAGAGAGAGAGAGAGAGAGAGAGTCCACATTTTCAGGAAAAGTGTAGTAAGGTGAGTAGTGGCATGTGTAGTGCATTGTATGTAGTCCTTGTTTTTTGGGAGTGGGGTTTTTTTAGGGGTGGGGGACACACACACAGATAGAGAGAGAGATGATTATAACCTTATTTTTCTGAAGCTGTGGTAATTAGTCGCTCTTAGTGCATTATATATAAGCTTTCTAGATAGGGACTTAAATGGAATCTTGACAATGATCAACAGTACTGGTCATTTGGGAGATGAGTAGTAAGATCGTAGTTAAGATCACAGTCACCATCAATGTTTACTTAGCTTGCCTTTCATTAAGGAATGAGTGCTGAAATTTTTTGGTGAAAAGCATAGCTGTTCTGCTTTGCATCCCCTCCCTTTACAAACTTTGCCTTTAGCTACCCACAATGGCTACAAAAACTTAAGCATAAAAGGAAACTTTTGAGTCTTACTTTTCCCAGAGGGGAAGATTTAAATGTCCAGAGGGAATGTATGAAGAAAAAGAAGATCATGAACATGAGAAAAATGAAGAGAAGATGATAATGGTGATAACTCTGTGGGATCTGATGGAATTCTTATAAGAGATTTGATGTATACCTTTATGAGATGATGTTTTGTGCACATGGGCATGCCCAACCCTCTCATGGTTTTCCATGTGGTTGCCTTATAATGAATGAATAGATTGGACCAAAATTTGTAATTCTTACATCCATTGTGAAAAACTATTGAGAAAAACATACACATAATTCCAATGGTTTTCGAAATTTGAATTTTATTCCCTCTATGGGTTTTTTCTATGTTTTCAGTTGAATTACTACAAAGTTTAAAATTTACAATCTATATTAGTGGGAAGAAGGCCCACAAAATTAACTTTCTAAACATGTAATCTCAAACTTTCACATATTTAGGTCTTATATACGATTTTTTTTGACATGTTTTTATTGGGGGTAGTTTTGTACTTTTAGGGAATTAGGGTTTCTCTATATATTGTAATGCGTCTTAAAATGCTATATATATATATATAGGGAGATCTCACAAGGAGGTGAGTATGAGGGTTTTTAATTTCTTCATCATAATAGTAGAAGCTCTGATTTATCGCTCTACCATGGTTGTAGCCCATCTTGGGTGAACCACACACGTAAAATGATATCATTCACATTGTTGCATTTCTGACATGGGTAGACAGACAAACTAAATATATGGTTGCATATCTGATGCCATAATGGCCCAATGGGCTTTCCTCCCCACAAACTACCAACCCAATTGATTATTGGGCTTGCACATGATCTGGCCCAGAGTAATAAGCCAGTAGTTTTTCCATTTTATGAGGGTCCACTTCCCTCCTGACCCAACCCAGCAAATTATTCTTTGCTAAAAATTAAGGGGAAGAGTTTTGTATCCGGGGGCATGGTCCCTGCTCCAGTAGGGGGTCAATGGGAGCCCAGACATAAGCATCAACAAGGGCAGGATTATCGCTTACTATGGGGATGAGGCGGTCATTTTGCCTCTTCCTGTTTCTGGGTGCAGGCGCCATACTCCCTGACAAAGTTCTTTTTCCCAAAAATTATATACTGATGTAAATGGAAGAGCCTTCGCTTTAGTCAATGTAAACCCAAGCCCATCCCATACCAAATGAAGAGCCTTGCTACCTAACTAACCTAGGAACATTAGGGCTTTAATCAAAGTTACAATTTGTAATGTATCCAAACCAAAACCATTGAGCTTTTATACATTCCAAACCCCTCCACAATTTAATTACCAGGTTGGTTGCCTCTCTTATTATATTTTAAAGAAAAATTCCCCACGTCAACAATGTGGGTATCCTTTCTCACGTCCTCTCACATCCTTACCATGTGAGTCCTGCACTGATACTTTCTCTCCTTCTTGATCATGTGGGTCTCCTGTTAATGAAATAATTTACCCGCCACATCATAATCCTTTTTTACAGGGTGTCCTCTTAATTTTGAAAAGATGTAAAATGAAGAAAAAGAAGGCATGCATGAAAGGGAGTAACAAGACAAGTAAAAGCAGGAGGGAACTCAGGAAAAAGCCCATAGAAAGGATAATTGCATGGTTCTTACATCCCGTTAACTCCTATCATCACCTTTATACTGAACTGACAAAGCCCACCTGTCATATTTCTCACATTCATTCTAATCTTCCTCTTTAAGTTCCCTTCAATCTTAACTTCTATTTGAGCATTCCACATCAAACATTTTTGAATACAATTAAATCAGTTCCTTCTTACATTGGTGAGCAAAGAATATGAAGATGGAAAACACAAATTCTTGGTCTCTTGTCAATGCAGCTAGATTGTTGATCTCCATTGTTGTGGTGATTCTCCACTTGGGGTCTAGATGGGTCATTGGAGCACCACAAGCCACAGCAATGTTTGTGTTTGGAGACTCATTAATTGACAATGGAAACAACAACTACTTGTTGGGCTCTTTAGCAAAAGCTAATTACTTACCTTATGGGGTTGATTTTGAGCAGGGAGCGACCGGCCGATTCACTAATGGTAAAACCATAATCGATCTCCTAGGTAACTTCTTAAATCTAATTAATATCTTTCATTCTCTTAATTAATAGCTCCTTACATCTCTTTATCTCATGAACCAAAATGGATTTTGTTGTTCTTAAAGGTAAACACATATGCCTTAATTGGGCCATTTCGGGGCCCAACCTTGCTCCTATGAAAACCCACTATTAGGCCCAATGACAAAGTTATAATTTGATCCTTTAGTATATTTGAGATGAATTGAGATGAATTGAGAAGAGTGTTAAACCATATAATTACCAGTTTTAAGTTTTATTTTACAGGAGATAAGTTGGGTTTGCCGTACCTTCCGGCCTTCGCAGATCCACTCACAGTCGGAACAAGAATTCTTAAAGGAGTGAATTATGCATCAGCGGCTGGGGGGATCCTTGATATCTCGGGGCTACATCTCGTAAGTATTTATTAACTAACTAAATCTAGGGAGATTACTCTTAATAATCGGCTAATTAAGGGGATCATAATGATTATATCTTCATGGAACCTCAAGGTAAGTGTTACCACATTGAGGTCCAAGCCAAACCACTGCCTTGATACTAATCTCAGGCCCATGAAGCCCAAAAGTAACCTTGGGCTGGCCTTATGGGCTGGGCTACTTTGATGTTTCCTTGCAAGTGTGCACGCATTGAGGTCCAAGCCAAACCACTGCCTTGAAGGCCAATCTCAGGCCCAGAAATCCCCTAATATGCTTGGGCTGGGCCACTTTGATGTCACCTTGTAATTTATAGATTCATTTATGTATGTTTCTAAGAGAGTTTTTCTCCACACTGTAATTACAGGGACAAAGGTTCAGCTTAAGGCAGCAGGTTATCAGCTTTGGAATAACTTTGAGTCAATTGAGGATCCAACTGGGGGGGATGAACATGAATCTAAGCGAGTACCTGGCCAAATCGATCGCTGTGATGGCACTCGGTAGCAATGACTACGTCAATAACTATCTTATGCCCTCCCTTTACCCTACTAGCTTCATCTATAATCCCCGTGACTATGCAGATCTCCTCGTCAACCAGTACTCCACGCAGATTCTGGTAATGGCATAGACCAATTTGATTATATATAGGGTTCGTCAGTTGTCTACTAACTAATTGATTCTCACCCCCCAAAAAAAATACTTGTGATGAGAGTTGGACCATGGCATGAAAAGGTCTTTGCGGTCTGAACCGGGTTGATCAATAATATTGCAATGAACCCCTGTTCTGGATCAGCCCACTTTGACTGACTTGACCGGTCCAAATCTCATTAATGTGGTCGAACCAGAGTTAGAATATGAATGTGGTTTTTTTTTTTTTTTTTTGACCAACAACCATTGTAATATATATCCTTTGCAGGCACTCCACAGCTTAGGGTTAAGGAAGTTCTTCTTAGCAGGGTTGGGCCCAATAGGATGCAGCCCCAGTCAAGCAAGAGGGCAATGTGCCACGGGCGTAAATGACATGATGGGATTGTTCAACGAACGGCTCAGATCACTTGTCGACCTGCTGAATGCCAATCATCCGGGGTCAATCTTTGCCTATGGCAACACATATGGAGTTTTTGGTGATATACTCAATAATCCAGCTGCATATGGTAAGGGGCTAAGAGCTCATGTTTATAACTGAACATTAGGTTAAAAGGAGGAGGGTTTACATGGGCCTACCCTGAGAACTAGTTTGGGCACCTGATTTTTAATGGGCCTACCCTCAGGCTCAGTTGTAGCCCAGCCCATGATACACACCTCCAACATGATCTGCAATAATTATCAGAAATGACAAAAGACATAGGCACTGTTTGGTTGCAAGGAAAATGCAAGTATTTTTCTGGGAAGTGAAATATATTTTATGGGAAATGCATAAATTTCATTTTGATATATGGAAATTAAAAGGAAATTTTTGATTTTATAATTGCGATTATTTGCTGATGTGGCAGGATTTATGATTACAACTCGAGGGTGTTGTGTTCTTGGGGTGAATCAAGGAACATGTCTTCCCCTCTCAACCCCATGTCCAAACAGGAGGGAATATGTGTTTTGGGATGCTTTCCATCCAACAGAAGCTGTTGATGAAATCCTTGCTCAAAGGGCTTACGCTGGCCCTCCTTCAGACTGCTATCCAATCAATGTTCAACAAATAGCACAAATGTAGACCATTACTACTAGTCTACTACTACTTAATGTAATACATAGTATATACACAATAACGGCACTTTTACATACCGTATCTGGGGTATAGCAATGTTAGTATATATCTAGTGGGACTATGTATGCATGTATTTGTGCTACTATGTGTTACAATACCAACTAGTTAAATGAATTGGATTTGATGTATTTTAAGAGCATTTTACTGCTTTGGCACATTAGTTAGGAGCTCATCTATTGCTTGATTTGATCTATTCCAAGAGACCACCTAAGGATATTCATAGGTTCTGTTTGGTTCCATGTAAAAAGGAGAAAAAGGAAAAAAAAAAAATTCTTTAACATAAGATTGGACATGTCTATCTCCAGTCTAAGTAGAGAGTCAAATAGGTTGGATGAAGAGATTCTCTCTTCACCAAGGGTGGAGAGAGACCAGATCCAATCAAGCCAGGCCCGTCTAATGTCCCTTGTGCAGCCTAGATCTCAACCTTATCAAAAGGCTTAGAGGAAAGCAACAATCCATATGGGCTCCCACTTCTCTTGCACACATAAAACCGTTTCAAATGGATCATCATCATCATCATAATTCATGACCCACTTCTTTAACTCGGAGCCAACTTTGTATGACAAACCTACACTGCAAAGCCATCTCTGACCAGAAAGAAGAAATCAAGTATGAGAAGAAACAGCTCCAGAGTGGTCATGACTGTGGTGGATCCTTGGCTGTTGTTGATCTTCACCACAACCATGATCTTCTATTTCTCATCAAGTACTGGGGCTCTTGGAGCACCACTGGTGCCTGCTATGTTTGTGTTTGGGGATTCACTGGTTGATAAAGGAAACAACAATTTCCTCAACTCCATTGCAAAATCCAACTATATATGCCTAATGGGATTGATTTCTGCATATGGAGGTCCCATTGGGAGGTTCTGTAATGGAAGAACTATAGTGAATATGCTTAATGTGAGAGGAGCACTCACCTCAAAAGCCTGAAAGATGGGAAGGAAGCCTCCCTCATGGTTTCTTCTTTAGACCTGACTTGAACCATATGGGTCATCCAGGCCAGGTCTTGGAAAACCAAATATGCTCCAGCTAACCTAATCCAACTACTTTGCAGCCCATTTGCAATCATAGGTTTTAACCTTGCACAAGGACAACCCACAACACATTGAGCTGAGCCTGGGTTAGCAAAAGATGTGAATTTAAAGTTCTTCATTTGGGATTGTAACCCCTATCTTATAATAGATGTCTCAAGGCTAACACTCTGTACTCCATCTTTGGCACAGGGAGAACATTATAGCTTGAAACAAGAAGTGCTTAACTTTGAATCAGTTGAGCACCCAGATGAGTGGGAGAAATTTGACCCAATACTAAAGAAAGGTTTTCTTCCCCGTCATTACACCTAGTGAAGTATAACATTTCACTATTTGCAACATGGCAGTACATGAGTTAGTCCATGTGATAGAAAACTAGGCAAACATCTCATTGGTAAAATTTCAGCTTCAAATGAGTAGAGGAAGTAGCTAAAATTACAAAAGTTGTCTCTTTTTTTTTTTGGTGAATAAGAAATTCATTGCCCGTCATTGTATATTTTACATTCATCTCCAATTTAGGTATTATGGTACTTTTAATAAAATTTCAAATCACAGTTTGAGCAACTTTCCTTCCTTATTTTGAACTAAAATTTGGTCATTGAGATGTATGTGGGGTTTCACATGAACTAAACCATGTACTACCAAGTGGCAAATAGTGAAACGTTATACTTTACTAGACATAGTGATGCCTAAAAGCACCCAAAACGGAAATAAGGCCTCTCACCTCTATTTGTTTGGAACCATGTTAATCTTGATTGCATCTGGTAATCTATGCTGGACTATTTTTTTTCTTCTTTTTTTTTTTTATGCTTGAAAAAAAATTATTAAAAAGCGAAGGTAATCTAATATTTGCAGGCCTTATACAATGTGGGACTAAGGAAGTTTCTGCTAGCAGGGATAGGCCCACTAGGATGTATCCTAACTTGTGGTCCAAGGAAACGTCTAAACTTGTCTACTTGGCTGGCTTTCAAACTGATCTGAACTATTGTCACCTGATAGTAACTCAATAAAAAACAAGCGAGTCTGAAAAATTCAAGAACAGAACCATTTTATCACAACAGAAGCTTTTTCCCATTTCCAAGAACTAAATGCTACTAACTGTTATATGGGTATTGCAGGATTTAGCATCATTGACAGAGGTAGCTATGGTCTTGGGAGAAACCAAGGGCAGATGACATGTCTTCCCCTCTCTACTCCCTGTCCAAACAGGAACCAATTCATATTCTGGGATGCTTTCCATCCAACACAAGATGTGAATGCCATCCTTTCTCAGAGGGCCTTTTCCGGCCCAACTTCCAACTGCTACCCAATCAATATTCAGCGAATGGCACAAATTTAAGCCATTCCTCATGATTCATTGTCTTAGTAGTATGGCTCTATGTAGTCTTGTGTATTTAAATTAAAATGATCTATCTTCATCTTCATCCCATCCCTCAATACAACAAATATGCTACAACTACTACTACATGCGTGTAATGTGCATCACATATTAGAATGAGGTCAAGGGAACAAATAGACTTGAAAAACAAGTGCAGGCCTTGACCTAGGAGGTGTCAAATGGGCCGGTGCAGTGGGAACTGGACAAGACCCAACTGATTATTTAATCGGCTTAAGTCTTGGGACCAGAACCAAGAAGCAACCAGTTCTGTTCAAGTTAAACGGTTCTAATCAACAAGAAGAGCCTGAACAACTCTGTTTTCAGAGCGGTGGTAATCATTCTCTTCCTTTGGAGATGAATAGGTCAGTCCCAATTCCTCAAGATTACAAGACAGAGAGGGCAAAATGCTTAAATGAGATGAGTATAACAATTTTTTAGAATTTGACATCATGTACATGGAGGAACTCAACCAAAAGCATTGCCAAAGCAAGGCGCAAACAAAGTACAAACCCATGTTAACCCAATAGAGAGAAGGCATGGCACTTTTTTTTTCCCCTGAACTACTTTAGGACCATTGCCTTGTATATTATAATTTCAACAGAATGGTCAGAGTACTATATAATGCCTGGAGATATGAGCATAAGCATCAACCAAAACCCAGGCCTGGACTAGATTCCCCAGAACTCGCAGAACCTCGCCTTTTGAACTTAATCCAAGTGTACAAAACTACTTGTTTCTTGCTCAGCAAATCTAAACCTGAAGACTATAAGCTATTGACAAGAAGTCAAGTAGCACGTGTGCAAAGGTTAATGATTTCAGCCAAACCTGAACCAAATAGCAAGTGTAGGAAAAACGACAATAGTTACAAGGCCTGCTTTTGACCTGATGATGGTAGTGCATGAGGTTCAGGAAAGGGTCTGCCTGTTAAAGGACTCCACTGTTAAATTGGCGGTAAATGCAGGAATTGAGTTCATCTTCCGTATGAATACTGCAATCTGAAAGAGAATACCAAAATGGTCAATTTTCCTAGGCAATGAATCAGAAAAAGGGTTAGACAACAGGAAAAAATGGGATCATTAGGGGGGGAAAGATAAAAAAGACTAAAGCTTCAAACGGCCCAAGAAACAGTAATTGAGCAACAAAATGATCACACATACAAATGTCTGACAGACCATTCACCAGTATCAAAAACAGGATCATGAGAACCTTTCACCCTAAAGGATGACTTCATAAGAAATTATTTCTGGCAATTGTTCAATTCTTATGCTTGCATTTTTCATTTCCTCCTTTACCTTTAGACTCATGTGGTCGGAAGAAAAGTATCAAAGAAAATGTTAATTATTTTTGTTTTTCCGAAACTGAATTTTGTGACATGGTTGCATGAACAATGAATTTTTACCGAAAAACCATTTTTCTGTCAACATTGTATTTCATTTTAATTTTTTGAAACATTTATAGAATCCCAGGTAAAGTCATCCCCTTTTTTGTTCAATTCAAGTTACTTGACAATCTATACCAGAGCCTTGAAATGAAAGCACCAGGTAGTGGGGCAACAACGGAAGGCACACCAAACCTGCCAAGCAACCAAAACAGAAATGTCTATGACAGCAGCCTAGAACTCCACCCTCGCAGTCTCTTCAATACCCAAGATAATGATTTGTGTCACCCTTCCTGGTGACAACAAGCTTCCTTTTCTGATAAGGTTACAAATCTGAGGGCCAGGAACAATGATAAAGAAAATAGGATCAGGTCCGACAAAACCCTAGATCCCCAGGACCGAGCATTTTCCAAGATGCAAGCATCCAGAACAACTTCAGCAACTAAAGAAGAATAATTCACTTCTAGGGTAGAAAAGGTTTCTCCACCTAAAAAGTGTCTGTTAAAGCACAAACACTTATATTAAAGAGGAGGGGAAAAAGGAACTCAAGATTTTTTTATTAAAAAAAAATGGGAGTGATAATGGCTTGGCAGATGAGTACAAGGAAAGCTGAAAATTTGGATTTCCGTGCCCCTCCACCAGGTTTTCTGCATTTTCTATTTTTATGCTTTATTAATCAGACAGGATGGATTTGGAAGCACATGGTGGATGTAACTAATCGATTTTAATTACTACGACTTAAACAGAGGGCTGAGATCAGGGAGGACAAAAGGCAACGTTTATTATTTTCTGCCACATGGAGGGAAAGTTTGGTTGTTTTGGTTCCTGTATAGAGAGTGAATCTTAATTGATCTTATGTCAAATTGGTGGTCTACCTCAATCATATGATCCACCATGTATAAGATTCTTGTCTCTTCAACATTCCAGATTTTCTTCTAAAGAGACCTGACTTTTTCAAGCAATTTCCAACATCATTCTGACATGGAAACTCAGATGAGACTTGAGATCAACATAAGGACTAAATGATGACATGAACATCATGACAAAAAGTTCGAACACTAACAAAATGCATGTGGTGACATAGCCAACTGGCAAAACAGAGGCGATCCACCCCGCAAAATAAAACAAAGTCACCCTGCCAGTGGTGGGGCACTGGGGCACAGGTCATAACTGCCATGCAGCAGGTTGTGGCGCCCGAATTTGGTGCAAAGGCAGGCCAACCCCGCTGTCCACCTGTCAAATTTCAAGCAAATGGGGTTTGCCACATGGAAAAAGGTAAAAAATTAGTTGAACAAGATGCTTTTAATGGCTGAAAATACAAGGGTGAAAGTTTGATACAAGATTGGCCTAATGTTTGAATTAAACCACCAAATTTAACATGTGTCCAGTCCAAGGTGCACTGTCTATCCAACAATTCAGATTCCACATCATTTCTCCAAAAGGCTTAAAATCAGGTCCATTTCGTATGAGGCCCAACATAACAACCATTTGCTACCTTTTATCCTGTATCATTTGTTCATTTTATTTTCGTATTTGAACTGGTATATTTGATTTGGACCACATCCATAACTTCAAACAAGGCAGTTCAGGAGGCAACAGACACAATTTTTTTTCACAATGAAATACAATTGACATACCTGTTGTGCTATCTCAGGCAGAGAGGCATAATCATTTTCCTATTGAATCAAATAACAAAGTTAGAATTTAACTCCATTTCAGTAAAACATTACAATAACTTCAAGAGCTCTACTAGATAACTTACCAAAATATTTGTGTTGCCTGATTCATATTCAAATTCGAGCTTCTCGTCGTCATTCTGGGCATAAATAGATTGGAGAGTAAACCGTGTCACTGGAATTCCATTAGGACGCTGGTGATCATCCATTACTATCTGCCAAATATTGTTTACATAAGTGAGAAATAAATGGCTCATTTTATCAACAAAAGAAAAATAATCAGAGAAAGAAGAGAACAGAGGGAACATTAAACCAGAAGACAATTTCAATAGGTCCAAAGCAACAACAACAATAACTCAGTCTTATCCCAACTAAATGGGGTCGGCTACATGGATCCTTGCCCTCCAATCAGCTCTATTCGAGGTCATACTTGATACAAGGCCTAAGCTATCCATGTCTTTCCTCACCACTCCTCCTAAGGTCATTTTAGATCTGCCCCCTCACTCTTTCAATTCCTTCAATCTAAATCAAATCACTCCTCCTTACTGGAGCATCCAAAGGCCTCTGTTGAACATGGTCATGCCACCTCAAACGACTTTCTCGTAGCTTATCATGTATCAGAGCTACTCCCAAACCATCTATAATATGATCATTCCTTACTTTATCCTTCCTAGTGTTGCCACTCATCCATCTCAACATCCTCATCTCCACTACACTGAGTTTATCTATATGATGCTTCTTAACTGCCCAACACTCCGCACCATACATCATAGCTGGCCGTATGACTGTCCTTTAAGTTTTAAAGGAATACACCAATCACAAAATACTTCGGACGCACCTCTCCACTTCATGCATCCTATTTTATTTCTCTGTGAAACATCACCCTCTATATCACTAGATATTAGAGAGCATTGTGTATGAGACAAACTATAAAAATACAAGAATGAAATCATATTATCAAGTTGTAAAAGAAAAAAGTATTTTAGTGACTTACAAACTCATACCTTGTTTTTGTAGGTAAGGCTCATATGGTTCAACGTAAATGGAAGGGAATAAAAGGAAAATGAACATAAAATTTTTAAGGGAAAAAGAACGCAAACCAGTCGTGTGGTTAGCGTGGTTCTTGCGCCTAGACACAAATCAATGCCTTTGTGCACAACAAGACCGTTCAGCCCCCAATGAAATCAAAAATCACATCCAAACCAATGCCTCTGTGTGCACTTTCATTGGCTACCGCGCTGGTGCAGGGGCTACACGACCAGTTAGCATTGCCCAATTTTAAATTATAGAATTCATTTATTCGCCAAAGACTATAAAATAAAGTAGAAGTAAAACATCTCCTCTACTTTCTTTTACTTCCGGGCATTTTACATCAAAACAAACTAAAGCCCAAGGACAAAAAGGAAACATCAAAAATCAGAAAAAGGAACTTTTAAGTCTAGGTCAGGTCAGGATTGGTCATGGGGGAAACTATGAACAGTGTGGACCAAGAAGGGGCATTTTCAATCTACAACCCGCCCCCCTAAATTTATTTAATTATTCCTTATATGTATGACATGATATGCATGGTAGGAAGAAGGGAAAAATCCACCGCTCTCCTCACTCACACCTGAACTATGAATATACTTCTGTATCGGTCCATTGGATGCAATTGAATATAGGATTCCACCCCTCCCCTGCACCCCATTCACACTTTAAGTATGAATATACATGTGCATGGGATGCAATTGAATATAAGTGCATTGCTTGACAGAAAATTATATTATTTTTCAATTGGCCACTTCAATTAGAGTCATATGGATGATAATCAGGTGATATGACCAATTTGAGCATCCCATTAGATAGGGGACCTTTCTGTATGGTACCCAATCCACTTCCTTAATTCTCCTCAACAATTGTTCATGCCCATGATTTAGGAAGCCTATCCTATTGTAAATTCTCCCCATTCACACCTGAACTATATTTCTTTCTTCAATTTTCATAAGATCACCTCAAAGGAATGAAAATTTGAATAATCTTTCCCAAAGAACAGTGGAGTTCACTGAACCCACTGCCTGGGTCAATCCCACATGTAAACTGAATACTTTCTCCCAAGCCTGAGGTTCAATATCAGAGATCACAATCCATGCCCTGAAAAAGAATATGAAAGTTCAGTTATGAGGAGCAACTCTAGGCCCTATATGGTTATTTCCTCTTCAATTTACAGCATGTATGCTTGCAGTATACTATCTGTTGAAACCTATAGGGAAGCATTACCCAGTCTGCAAACGATTTGCAGAATACTGTCAAATATATAGATGAAAAGCAAAAATTTCAGTTTCATGAACTCCATGAATTTATGAAAATGAACCTTGAAGCATGAGAAAAAAGATTATATGGTACTGTTAAATTAAGAAATTAATTATTCAACTCATACCTTGTAACCGAAAAGAGAACAACATGCCCTTCGGAAAACAGAAATTTTCTCAGCAAATACAGTCTTGTATCTGTTTCGTTTGTACATTCAGGACAACAAAAATATAAGAAATGTTGTACTATAAAAAAGAGAACACATTCACTTTCACATAAAATTCAATATTTACCTTTCTTCACGTTTCTCCAGAGTTGCAACTTGCCCTTTGAGTTGTGCAAGCTTTTCAGATACTTGGGAGTCAATCAAATTTCCAGCATCTGCTAAATACTTTAAAAAAAAAATAAGTATGAGGAAAGCACATGCCCTAAGCATAATAGTTAACCACAAATGAATATTTGAACCAAGAATTGTATTAGAAAATGAATACTTGAAACAATTCTAACTTGAGTAGTTGCAAACATATAGTCAAAATGAAGATAACTCGAAAACAATTCAAGGACAGATTTTGGAAAGGGATGTTTGGATCTTAGACATCTTTAAAGGCATCTAGGTGGCTTACCGTTTCAGTCCCAATGAAATTATGCAAATAAAAACATTGTATGAATTCATGATCAGAGCTTTTTGTTGAGATGTTGGGAGTTATAGAGGTATAGTCCTACATCGGTTAAGTTCGGTCATTGGTGTCTTCATATATTTGAGGAGCTATCTTCACCTAATGCCTTAAGAATTGGATTGGACCCTCCAACATGGTATCAGAGCCCAAGCCTGTTTGTTGTCCTCCCTAAGTTATTTGTCCACATGTAGAGCCAGGTGTGCCGAAGCTACACGTGAGGGGAATGTTGAGATAATAGGAATTATAGAGGTATAGTCCCACATCAGTTAAATTTGGCCCTTGGTGCCTTCATATACTTGATGAGTTGTCTCCACCTAACGCCTTAAGGTTTTGGGTTGGACCCTCCAACACATTTAAAACCAGCACAGGGCATGCCCAGTGCACGAGGCTCCCGCCACTGCGGGGTCTGGGGAGGGTCATATTTAAAACCAGCACAATAGAACCGAAGGAGAACCACCACCTTTTTTCTGGTTAATGTAAAGGTGCATCTAGGGGGTCCATCTGAGCCGGGTTTTTGGAAACCCAAGCGCAGCCTGGGGTCCTCAATTCTCAGCCTAGGCTCGGCCTGGTCCGAGTCAGGCTGGGATATGCCAGCCCAAGCCCCGCCCATCCTGCTTCGGTCTAGGCCTGGCTGGCCTGGAATTTGGACATGTTCCATTTTGCTTGTTGTTAGTTATAGTACTAGTACGTAATTTTAATAAGTAGCATGTTATATTGAATCACACATTCACACTACACAACTTACAGATATATACATTTAGTATACCAAATTAAATTCAGTAGTGAATACATACCACAACGCCTGATCAATGGCTCTGTGTGTGTGAAAATGTGTAGCCAGGCTCAACCCTAACCCAGCCATTGGGCTGAAAGTCCCACCCAGTCCCAGAAATTTTCCAGCAGGCTTGGGCCATGTTTGCACCCCATGCATCTATGAAGAATCAAATCTGAAAACTATTAATGGGGAATATCATTGTGCCAATCTATAGCCTTGCTGCATAGTAGTTTCCTTTTTTATTTTATTTTATTTTATTTTTGAATTATCTTGATTTCTTCCCAAATTTTCAATTATTTTTAACTTTTTTTTTTAAATTGCGGTTTGACCAGTCAAATCAGTAACACCCGGAACTGGGTCCTTTCCTGTTTGATTCCAGTCCAGTTTAAAAAACTGTGTTCATGACAAGTTCTGCTGGTCCGGAAATCCAAATGTCATGTATATAGACTGGACCGACCTAATTGAGAGAATGCTTCTCTTTTCAACCCCAAAGTGTGTTCACTTTAAATGGAATTTCTCTCACCCAACCAGCCTAAAACCCACCTTGTCCAACATATTCTCTTTAATTTTAATAGCAGCTTAAAGTGTGAACAAAGTTTTGGGGGAGAAATTCAAAGGTTGAATACAAAGGCATTTTCTCAATTATGTCGGCAAGTCTATACAGACAGTCCTTTTATTTCAGAAGCAGCATAAAACAAGTAAATGGTACTGTCAAAAAGAAATGTCCCAGAAATAGAGCACGTCACCCAACATTGTGAAAATTTTCCAACGGCATTAACACCTTACACTCTAAACCAAGTAGAATAAGCCAAGTGGAATTTCCACTTCCCTGATGCAGAAGCCAAGTTGTTTGGCAAGAAATACTTTAAGAAAACACATGGGAAAAGGGCTGGTTCACTTCACCAACTGGTGGACCAACCCCATGGGCCATAGGCCAACCAACTTTAAGTTGGGCCAGCCCAACTGGCCTGGGAGTTGCTGGGTCTCTCAAACCCAGAATCGTGGGGGTATGCTTGTCAATATATTGACAAAAGTTTTGTAACTCAAATGAGGGTCGAATGTCACTTATGGTGGTCCCCACTTGAGGAGTGAAGTATCCTATTTTATTTCCAAGCCCAGTCAGTATTTAGAGTAGTTTCTAATTTCTTATAGTGAGTTAATAAGTTAAGTTTCTATTTGTTGTTTTGCTTGAGGAGCAAGTTTTTGCTCTCTATTTATTGTAAGGGGTGTTCAAGCCTGCCCCATGATTTATCAGTTGAATGAAATCAATTTTGCTTTGCTGCAATTATGAACTTCTTCTCAAGTTATGCGTGAAAACTTAAAGGACTGAAGAAGCCTGGCTGGGAGAGCTAAATCCACCTATCCCCCAACCTTCTATTTTCTGTCTCCTTCACCTTCTCTATCTCTCCATCGATTTCTGTGCTCCTGCTGTGATTTGTGACTGATCAACCATTGAAGAAGACCACTCGAGTGCCCCCACTGTTCCTCCTGTGCTGCTGCTGCTGTTTCTTCATTCAAGTGAGGTTGTTGTAGCTCCTGCGATCCAGCCTTGCTGCTGCAACTTCAAGTGATCATATCTTTGCAACAAAGGCTCGTCTTCAGCTGAGTTTTGGAGGACAAGATCACACCACCAAGGGCTTGACTCGATCCCAATTCCAGCCCAGTCTGCTGGCTGGTTTGGCCTACAGAGCCTAACCTTCTATTTTGGTGTCACCCTCATAACTTCCAACTGAGCCATCAGAATTGATTCATCTTTTCAGCAAAGGACCCCCCCTCACTGTCATCTCCACTTGATCCAAGTTTGGATCCATTCCCACGGCTGGTCTGGTTTCTAAGAAAAGTCCTCTACTTTCTAATTTTGTGACCTGTTGATGAATTGTGATCTGGTCATCCTATTCTGTTCCTGTTTGGAGGGTTTGCTGGGCACCCTAGGACCTGCACTCAACCTTGTTATCAGCCCCATTGAGTGGTTGGATTTTGACATACAGCCCAGGCCTTACATCTGAGTTTCGGCCCTTGCTTATACCCTGCTGTTGGGGTTATTCTAAGTTGACTGCTGAGAATTATTGTGGGTTATTTGGCACTAAACCTGACCTCGTTTAGCCTTACATTATACCCAGAATCCGAAAGGAGCACCTTGACTGCCTTAATGTTCCAGTGTGACCAATGGCTAAGTGGTACTTGTGTGTCCATATGTCACAGATCCAAATAGTTAGAAGTAGCTTGGTGAAGATTCTTTTGTAATCTTTCTGTTAATAACAAATTTGAAGAGGGTTGTTCCCTCAATTACATAACCAATAGAGGTTTGTCCCCTCAATTGTAACACATTACACCATTTTGTTCATTTTTTAAACCAAATAGTGGTGTAAAGTATATTAGGAGTTCAAACCACACCTTCCTACCTATATGAGCATTCTAATAAACCTTCACTAAAACCTCTTTCATTTCCATCTTGCATGGTGAGCCCACCAAAACCCACACATGCTTGATACCAAAACTTGGAAACTGGACAAACTAAACAAGTAATTCTCCTATACCTTTCAGCCCCCAAGGAAGGCATTATGGATTATGATGCCATTTTCCTTCAGTGCAGGTATTTGGAAATAGCACAAAATAATCTTTAGGAGTTCTCTTTCTTTGTCAATAAAATTCTGCAGATATTGGATCTTTGCTAAAGGAATTGTTACTACATTTAAAAGAATTCATGGAATTGGATGGATATCACTGCTTTTGGGTTTTAATTTATTGCAAAAAGGGAACCACGCTCCTCCAGTTTATTGTCCAGGGTTTATTACTTCCTCTCGCTCTTGTACAGCTAATTCCATTGCTAAAAAATACAACTACTATTACAAATAAATACTTTCAACCAATATGCAATATTCACCCAAACGACCACAAATGGAAAGAAAATTTTATAAGATCTATCCCTAACTAAATATAAGTTCAGTTCATGAACAAATATGCTGAGCAGATACAGGCATACAGCTTAAAGTCAGCTTAATCAACAAGCCAGATCTCACTAAATAAAACCACAATACTTAAAAAGGGAGGTGGCAAAAAAGGATGGGATTCTGACTATTTTGCATGGAACATAGTAGTCAAGGCATCGCCTAGGTGTCCAGACACCTTGTTGGTGTCATCTTGCATCCAGACCCCCTCAAACGCCTTGGGTCGCCTAGACACCGTGACAACTATGGCATGGAAAACCTTTTTTAAGATGGCAGTTTAGTTCTCTTACATTTTATGAGAAGCCAATATGATAAGAAGTACTCAACAGAATCATGCACCAAATTATATTGCTCTATGACTCACCTTCTAGAAGGCAGGCCATTTCAATTTTCCATATTTAGTATTTGGGGAGTCTTCTAAAGCCTTCATACAACTAAGGAAATGGCTGTGTAATTTATTTATTTTTGTGGTAAATAATAGCCCAATAGTCCTAACACATCCCTAAAAATGATAAGAATCGTGTAAAAACATAACATACCAAGTTGCCAACATAGGGAAAGCGCCTCTTGGCGTGGTTGTGGCTACCAGTGCAGTAGAGCACTGACCTAAGTCCAGGGAGAGGTCACATGTTCGACTCTCCACCCTCCTATCGGATGTGTACATCCTTTTATTTCCCCTCCTCCCCCTCCCAAACACTCCCACCTCCTGGCCACCCTTCCTTGTGTTGGGACGTCAACCCCTAGTGGCCTATGGGCCCTCAATAGGAGATGACCAAAAAATAAGTGACCAACATAAACTTATATTCTAGCTTTAAGACCTTATGTTATCACACGTCTAAAAGTTTGTCCTTTCTGTTCTCCTTGAAACATTTCTGTTGCCTGCCAAAAAATTGCATCATGCTAATTTTAACCATGACCAAGCTCCACCGAAGTAGGGGGCCATGAACATCATGCACAAATAAAGAAAGAAGTAACGCAAATTAAATACTCTATGAAACCTCACTAAAAAAATATCATAAAACACCATCATATTACCTGACTGTCCTTTCAATTCTTCAACAGCTTGTAACTTTTCCTTTGTTTTCTGCAATTCACTTCGTAGTGTTTCTATAGTATGTTTAGCCTCACTATCGACAGCCAAGGTATTCACCATCCGTAGAACTTTTGTACTTGCAGCAGAATAATCACCCTGACTTAACTGTGAAAGATAAATATTTTTAACAAGCTGCTGCTTCCTCAATTGCAATAACTAGCATTAAAAAAAAAAATCATAGAGTTCAACAAGTGAAGGTAGATATTATAGGTCAAACAAGAATAAACATTATGCAAAAGCACATCTCCATCATGTCACCCAAACCTTCAATATAAAAAGAGAAGAACACAGTCAATTTACATACATGGGATCATTTTATTACTGTGGGATTAGATCATTAGAAAAGATTTATTAGCAGAGGTCATCAATGTAACTTTCTTGTCATTTAAATAAAGAAGCCAGTTGTCCGGTGATCTAGTTAAGCCTTTGACATTATGAATCTTTTTAGACCCTGCCCAGCTGAGCCAGTTGACCTGTACACAATCACTAAAACAGGCTGACCAACTCGGTACCCTGTTATCTTTCTCCAAAACTGCTGACTTGTCGACAACCTGTCCAGAGAAGTTAAACCACTACCAAGGGCAGTATGAGGCTGTACCCAACCATAGGTACCCTTAAACCTCCAAGTCTCACCTTCAGATTAAGATAGTCTCAATCTAGCCATCCATTTCATTTATACTCATTGGACTGCACCCCATCTCCAACATTTCTTATTTCTTGATACCGAAGAACCGGTGAAATAGTTCTAAGAGAGACGAGCAACGACAGCTGAAAAGAGCAATAGACGACCAGAAAAGAAGAAACACAAAATAAAGAGTGAAAGATGAGCAGCATTGGGACTGGTTATGACCTTTCAGTCACTACTTTCTCTCCCAATGTCTCTGTTTTTCAGATTGAATACACAGCCAGAGCCATCGATAACAGCGGGTATCACCTTCATTTCCGCTTCTCTCAACTGGGTTTTCTTAGTTTTCGCTTTTCTATTATACTCCTGTCCATTTTTTCTTTGATGTTCCAGTTTGTTAACAAAACTGTAGTCGGCATCAAGTGCAAAGATGGGATTGTTATGGTTAAGTTTCTCTGAATTGGGTTTGTTTCAGTTTACTCTTTTGTTGGGCAGTCGGGTTATTGCTAATGTTTAGTTCTGATATTGGTTTAGGGTGTGGAGAAGCGCGTAAGGTCAAAGATGATGTTACCTGGTTCAAATCAGAGAATCCAATTTGTTCATTGTCATTCTGGAATGATGCTCTCTCACTTGGGTTTCTCTTATGTTGATTTGATTTTCCCTGTTTTTATTTATTTATTCCACTTGTCATTTCTGGGTATGTTATCCGCTCTGTTGTCCTTTCTAAGAGCGCTCCAGTGCACGAGGCCCCCACTATTGCAGGCTGCAGGGTCTGAGAGGGGAAAATGTACGCAGCCTTACCCCCGTTTTGCGGATAGGCTGTTTCCATGTTTCGAATCCGCAACCTGATGGTTGCAATAGCGCAACGTAACAGTTGCGCCAAGGCTCACCCACTTCTGATTCGAATAACTGACATGGGTGCTGGGTGATCATGTACTGCCTCTACCTTGGACTTCTCTACTTGAAAGTCTTTGGAAGTCTCTAGATGACCCCAGGGTTTGGACATGTAGAGTGGTGTGAACTTTTTCCCAATGTCTGTTTTTATTCTTTACGCTATTATTTGGAAATCTCTAGGACAAAAAGTTCCTTAAAAATAGGTAATGAAATAGAGGATACCATGTGGTACAATGCAATAGAGGGATCCGTTTTCAACCGCTTATCCCAAAGCTCGAATTAAGGGCAACAACAATGTATATCAACAGGGTCCCCTAGATGACTGAACCTGGGTCCTCCTAGCATTACCCGTTATTTTTCTTCTCTAGTTAGGTTTCTTCAAAATTATATGTAGAGGTTAGTTAGTAATTTCATTTCAGTCCGTAGATGTTGGTTTCACTCTCAACCAAAATGATATAGTCTATGGTATATTTCATCTCAGCCTGTGCTAAATAAAAAGTTAATGTTGAATGGTTGATGTCAGAGGGACTTGAACATGAGACCTATATTAACTATTGAAGCCTTAACCACCAAGCGAAATGCAATTCTTTTGTGCAATATCCAATATTTTAGTACTGTTCAATTTATGATATACAGAACATACATAATATTTATATATTGTTACAATATCAGTAATTGAACACCAGCAACCACAGAGAAAAAGAGAGAAAAGAGGGTGAGACTGCTGAGAGAGATCGCGGCTCTGTGTACAGCAGCCACCTACCCCCTACCGAGAGAGCAGCACTACTAGAAATCCATACTCAGAGAAACAGTAGGAATCCTAGAAACAAAATAAAAGTAGAATCCTAGCTTTAAAAATAAGGAAAGATAGAAATCCTAATCTAATTAGGAAAATGAGAGATCGCAGGCTGTGTGCACAGCATTCCCCCCCCCCCAACCATTTATATTTATAATATGGAAAAGAGTTACAATGTGTAGCACTACTAGGAATCCATACTCAGAAAAATAGTAGGAATCCTAGAAACAAAATAAAACTAGAAATGATCAAAGATCCAACAGCTTCACAATTTCATCTGTTTTCTTTTATGAAAAATATTGAAAATGTTAAGAACATGACCAAAAAGACTAACATCATGGAAAGCTTTACAGTACATCCAGAGTAAGGAAAGCGAAGAACTGATATTATGAAACTGGGAGGGAAAAGCCTACCCTTACATGTTTCAGATCTAAGATGCCAAGGATAAAATGAGATATAGATGCAGTATTAGTATGCCTTAAGAAAGACATCAAGATATAAACAGATTGTATCATTTTGAGAAACAACGCATTCCGGTATAGGTGTATACAGACTATTTTTAGTTTTGTAAACACACCTTAGATTCCAGTATGGCAATCTCAGAACGAAAACGATCCCCCTCCCTCTCCAGTGATTTTATTTTTCTTGTTTCATCACTCAGCCTCTCAGTGAGTAACTTAATTTCATTGTGCTGACAATTTATAGTTTCCTTTTGTTCATTTAACTCACGCTCCAATTCTTGAATAGCTTGTTCCTTTTTAGCAAGAGATGACTCCAGTTCCTGTGCATTTTAAACCAAAATAACAATCACAAATCATCAGAAAAAAAACATAGTTTAAAGGGAAATAGAATTTAATGACCTGCATTGGAGTCCCATTAGCTGATCCCCCTTCTGCTTCCGCATGCTTCTTCAATGCATAAGCATCCTTTCTTAGCCTCTCTCTTTCTTCACTAACCGAAGAAAGCTGCAATGAAGTGATTCCTATGAGATAAATCAGCATATTCCATAAAGAATATATAATCCTGCATCGCATTATCAAATTATTTAATGCTATTTAGTGCAGAAACAAAAAGGGTTTTCCACAAAATACAAGCAAATACCACATGGCACATGGTTGGGGGTCGAGGAGGGGAGAGAGCGGTAGAGTTATGGAGAGGTAGGAAAAATGAGAGGGAGAGGGAAAAAGAGAGTTTGGAGGGAGGGAGGAAGGGAGGGTGATTTTTTATTTTTTGGGTTGTTGAAACATGCAACAACTGAGAAAGTAATTTCAAATACTTAATTTCTGGAAATATAAAAAATTTCTAGATTAATTGGTTGAGGATTGGGGCAGGGAGGCCCAGGAAAAGGCCAAAACCCTCTTACAAATAGGATATATTAGAGGTTATTAAGCATCAGAATGCAAATTACGAGAGTACCTTCCGTATATACATTACTTGCATACATATTTCTGTGATTGAGACGGTGAGTGTGTAATTCCTGCAATTAACTAATATTTGTATAAGAACATCCAATATTATCAATGAGTCTATGGTTCTAGCACCAATTGATTGTGCTTACCAATTGGTTGCACAAAGACACGATATTTGGGACCCCATGCAGAGAAGCTCTAGATCTCAAACTACAAGCTACATGGGTCAGCTTGGAAACATATATAATATTGAAAACAATTTTTTGAAACTATAAACACGTATAGCATAGAATTATTATAAAATTTAAAAGTAAAAAAAATAAAACTATTTACTTGTGCCATACAATAGCATTCTTACAATAATTAACCACTGAAAAATAATGGGATACCAATTTGATCCAAGATAGAAGAAATTGCAATGGCCACAAAATTTTAGGCTTCAAAGATTAAGTAGCAAAATCAGAGCAGGGTTGGATAAGGAAAAGTCTCTCCAATGTCCCAAAGTTGGAACATGAGCAGACGAACAATCACCAAGAAAGGGGTCTTCACATTTGGCAAAGCTAGACAAAATGCATGTTTGCATTTGAGAGAGTATTTTTCGTTCAACTTGATATATCACCTCATGGCTTATGCAACACTCAATTTTGCTCTTCAAGAGGAAGACGAGCAGAAAAAAGTGGACTAAAATGCCATAGGCATATAACTCACAAATGAACCAGCAAGGAGGGAAGCAATTTCTTTTCAATGTCATCCAAAAAGGCCCTCCTCACAGCTCTTGGAAAGATTGGCATCCAGCTACCAGGAGAAAATTAGATCATTCACCCAAAATTTTAGCTGCTAACACGAAGAAATCACACCCCAATTCTACTTTTTCCCCTAATTGGCAACCAGTAAAAAGTTGATTAGAAGAAACAAAGAAGAGATTAAACTGCAACATACCACAAACATCCACCCCAGGCCACAACAACATAATAAGCCTCCAAATCCAAGACCAAGAGAAAGAAAACAAAACAAAACAAATTGATTCTCCTGGACATTCATTAACATTTGCATGGCCAAAGCTAAATCTAATCAGACGAACCGAAAATAAGAAAACTAATTTGCAAAGGGTATGTCAAATTAATGAAAATTCCTTAATCTGATGCTTACAATTAATTCAAGCCGTCTGATCTCTGAAAGTGATTCTTCAGCCTTCCTTTTCACCAATGCAGCCTCAGTTTCAGCTTGGTGTCTTCCATGTTCTGCAACTTCCAGAGCTACCTCCATCTGTTTCAAACATGCATTCCCCTCACCCAACTTCATCATACTCTCAAGAACCTCTCTGCATGACACACAAAATCTCAATACCAAGAACAACTTTGGATTCCATCGTCAAGTTGGATCAAACCCCTAAGTTCAACAAAATAATTGGCCATGCAAAAATAAAAGTCAATGCCTCCTTCCCAGCGCCATATACACATGCATATTTATGCCCTTGGTTACTAGCAGGTTTAACAGAAAAATGATGACATGGTGTCAGTAGAAGAATTCCCTAACCAAATTTAGATGGAAATACAAATCCCACCAGTACTAGGACCTGAACAATACACTTTAACAATGGCACTAGGGCCAAATGATACCAATGAAATGAAGAAAGAAATTGCAGAATTCTCTATCCCTTGCAATAGGGGAAAATCAAAGAAACAACTGAACAACTCCAAATTCAATGGAACTTCAAACATGTATTCACTAGTGGCTGACAGACCATGTGGTTATAAAAACTGATTCCTCTCAAGAAGGAAAAAAGGTGCAATTTGACAAGAATGCAATTCTGCTCAATTTTCAGCTGAAATAGAAAAGTGAGTTTACAACATAATTAATGAAAAATATTACTGAAATATGCGAGAAGAAATTGGATAACTCAACAGATGATAGTTTACAATGTAATTAATGAAAATATTACCGAAATATGTGAACAGAAATTGCATAACTCAATAGATGAATCAGATTGAAAATAAATAAAAAATAAATATAGAAATAAAGGTTGAAATTCAAATCAGAACACGTGAAAACAAACCAATCGCCCTCAATTGGCAAATCTCTCTCTCTCATCGCTGCCACCAATTCTAAATCAGATTCTCTCTGAATCAGTAACTAATGACATGCACCAAATTTGTTCACAAAGTTCCCTTGTCTGATCCTCTTATGTCAATCTTTCTTAGGATTTGTGGTTTTGTACAACACTGGGGGGAGTTGAGATTGGTAAAGTCATTCCACTTAATGGAGATTTACATTTAATGGCAGAAAGGCTTTTAGAGTTTGTCGCTTAAGTCTAATGGACAACTTTTATATAAATGCATTCCCTTAGTTTAGTGCAATGTCTTCGAAGTAAATGATACTTTTTCTAATAGCGCTATATGGAACTTTCTGCCCTTCAAAAGACGGCTGTTAGTTGGACAGAATGTAAACTGGTCATTAACCACACCTACATGGAGAACTTTTCTATGATTAATCGTCTTAGATTGGTGCAACATCCACCAAATTAAGGATGCCTTCTGTTAGACTGTGACAATGCTCTTAGGAAGCTTTCTGCTTTTCAAAAGACAGCCTTTAGTTGGACTGAAAAGTCAACTGGTCATTTGACACCTTTCCCGACAAAGTATATTAGTGTCACTCCCAAAACAAGACAGAATCTAATTCAATAAAAGTTAGGAACATACTTCTGCAAGCCTGAAAACTGAATTGGTAGATCATCAGGACACAGAACACCAGGAATATCGTTGATTGCCAACTTCCAAGACATCAATTCATCCTCCAACTTTTTCACGTTTAGCTGGATCTCTTGCAGCTTAAGTAAATCCGATTCTGCCCGCTCCCTGCGGCCCTTTTCTTCCAAAAACTTCTCTCTCAGTAACTCATTGTTTTCATGAGAGGATTTCAACTTTCGTGCTTCTAAAACCTCAGACTCCTATAAGAAAATAAAAGCAAAAAAAGCATCAGGCATAAATAGTGTCAAAAGAGGTTAAGTGATAAAGAAAAAGGACACTGATAATATCAAAAAATAAAAGGAGTCTCATTTAATAGCTTAATATTTTCAAAGATGATCACGCAATTTCAAGTTTTGTGAAACTACTTTAACCAAAAAAAAAAAGGCCACTTTCTTTCAGATAATAGCTTCTCCATAACCACTACGGCTTGAAACGAGCTTCAAAAAGGCCTCAATTCATTGCACTGAGAAGAAAACTCACCATTATTCCAGTAAACAACACCATCTTTGTCATTCCATTAGGACTGAAACGCAAATAACTAAAAATAGGTACTAATGAAGTTACACGATTATTTTAACCAGTCATCATTGACAACTAATCACTTAAAACAGATCAGACTGACAGCAGGATTCACATAGCCCTACTGATGCAGTTACTGGTGTTCAATCGGGCCAATTGGGCCTTGGAATACTTTATTTTGGCCCATAATTGGGTTCTATGGGCCTTGGGCTTGTTATTTTTTAGATTTAATTAATGTAATGGGCCTCTTTTATAAGGTGACTGGTCACCTTGGATCTCAAGGGCACCTTCTCACTTAGGCAGTGCCTTGAAAACGGTGAGAATTGAGCCACTTTGTGTTATAATCAGGTCTTGACACGATAAGAAATCGAGAAGACATGAACCATTACCATCCCAATTGATGGCAAACTATTAGACACATCTAGAAGCTCTTTTACCTCGATACAACAGCTAACTCAATATTTTCCAAAAGATTACACCTTTTGGGCCCACAACTAAAATTTCTCATACAAGTTTGTAGCCTTGTCTTTAATGGAGTTGGGCTCAGTAGTTTAAAAAAATATTATTTTAATTTAGATGAATAGCTTGTTGTTATACATTGTTGTAGCCCTTACCTAATAGCTCGAGCTTTTAGGATAAGCGGTTGTAACAAAGCTAAAACTGATTTTCTAGGCCAACTTTATGGATGAAAGTTTTTCTTCTAAATGAACAATTCTTATGAGAACACCATGAGCTCTGCAAACTCAATTGCAGATGAATTGGCTAGAGGACGAGTTGGTAGACATTTCTTGTATACAGACCCTTATCATTTGACGTAGTCTCCTCTGACTCTCTGAGTTTTGTGGGCTGTGGGCCTGTGGCCTTCTTTTGTTGTGTTGTTGTTGTACTCTATTTTTTTTATTGTAATATTATCTTGTATCCTAGCTTTTCTTTATAACAAAATTATCATTACCTATCAAAAAAGGTCTTATGAGAGCACTGAAAACAAATAGCATCCTGAACAGGTCAATGAATTAAGCTTGAGGAGCAATTCAATTCTAATTTAGTTCTTGTAAAGGAATTCTTCAGTCAGTCACCTTGGGAAGCCTTTCCAAAGTTTTTTTTTTTATACAAGATGAAGTATTCTTTACAATTTAATAACTTTAACCCATAGCAAACCACAAAGAATATCAATAAAATGAAGGACCAGCACATCTCACCCCCCCCCCCCCAAAAAAAAAGAGTAATAATGCAACAAAAAACTTACATAGCTCCTAAGCTCTTCTTGCAGATGCTTCACCAAGACATTGGTATCTGCATGATTGACTTCCCCTGATGATGATGAGAAATTTAATAATTTCATCTCCACTTCATTTTTCTGATGGAGACACTGCAAGGAAAAGTAGCCATTAAGATGCTCAAGAAAAGTCAAATACTGTCCCAATTCGCAAACATAACTTTTTAGGCATTAATATGGTGGAGATCATAAACACTAATAGAACAATACCAAAAATACAAAATATTAAAAAAAACCGTCAATAAATCAATTATACTCATGATTATTACAATCACCCCCCCCCCCTTTCATTGCCCAGCAAGATTTCAATTGTACTAATAATATGTAAGAGATACAAAATGGAGAAGGAAGAGTTTTTACCCAAAAAGCAGCCAAGCTATACACAAAAATTACAAGTTTCTGCACAAACAGCACTTCCTATTACAAGCTCCATGTTCATTTTAAATCAGTTCTCTGCCTTAGATATTTATGGGTCATGTCAAACTGGAAGCACCAAGCACATGCATGGACTGGTTTAAACTAAATTTAGTGTACTGAACAAGCGAAAACCCAAAAAAAGGGAGAGTTGATGATTGGTTTGAGTCTCTACCAACCTAATTCTCCAAAACACCAGCAATTTGAAAACTATTGATTGAATTATGATTCAAAATGATCAAACTTTCTTTTTAATCCCTAGAAGAAAAAAAAATTAAAGAGTATTAGGTAAGTTCTGGATCTTGTCAATCATAAAATAACAAATTAAATGACTATGGCAGAGCCCTCCTGTTGGGGGGGGGGGGGGGGTTGTTCAGATTGAGCAGGAAAATCAGGCCTGAATTCTGAGCCACCTTGTAATTGACTGACCCAAATAGGGATCGCAACAGGGTTTAATTGTAACAGCTTGTCTAACCAGAGTCAAGCGACAATAAAGTAAAGTGCAAGACCAGATTTGGGCAGGCTGGGATATTATACAAAAGACACTCAATCAGAAAAACATTAAGGAAAAAAAGACACTTGTCAAGCCTGGACTTGGATTGACCAGAAAGGAAAGTCGGATGATACTCTATCCAAATAATGTATTATCTAACACTGATTGGGACAGTAAAATTCCTCACTATCGAATTGAGAATTATGAACAAAAGATAATGAGGAAATGTCAATGACCTCATTCATCTGTTCGTTAAGTTCTTCCAGCTGCTTCTTCAGCAGCTCTGATTCTTTTTCTGCATTATTTGCTCTGCATTCCATCCGTTCAAGCTAAAACAGCCAAGTCAGTTAATAAGAGGTGGATAGAGAAATATCATCATGTTAAATCCAAAAGATAAGTGCAATTACTCACATCTGAACCTATTCGAGAAACAGAAAGCTTTGACTCTCTTTTCAACTGTAGGAGCTCATTATTAAGATGGTTTTTCTCTCTTTTTATGCTGTCAGAAAGTTGCCTGAGTTTTTCCTCGAGTAAGCTAGCTTTATCTTCAGCTGAAGCTGCTTTCAGCTCAGCATTCTTGCGAAGGTCCCCTTCTTTTTGTAACTTTACCTGGATTTCAAGTGACAAAAAACAGTAATTAATTATGATGCCAACAGTGTAAGAGATAAGGAAGTGCCACACAGCCGCCTACTATATTCTCCCCCAGAAAAACAACTCTTGCTCAGCCTTCTACTTGCAGACTACATTACATTGGATGCTTCAAGATAGAAGCAGCATCTGTGTCAGACAAGTGTACTACCACAACCAGTCAACCACTACTACTACACCGTACACGCATATCTCTCTCTACGGTAATTGAAAAGTTAGACCTAGCAAAATACCTAAAGGCCTTATAACTTTGTTATTTACATATATGTAAATAATTTGATCACTTCCGTTGATAGATTCGTTTACGTCGATAAATATGATATGAAATAAGTTTTAGTTATCTAAACATAAAGATGTTTTACCCCCTAAAATCTCCCCCTGTTCCGGTCATGGAATAGATGAAACCATATCCTTATAATTTAGATGCTTATAGTGATTTCTGCTGAAACATTTCTGCTTCAACCAAGGCAAGAAACAACGTGTAACCTCAAAACAGATTCCTTGCTTCTCAGTTGAAAAACTCATTCTCTTGGGTTCAAGGTCAACTAATGTTGGCACTAATATTGCATAGCTATACCGTAGGCCTAATATCCCAGTACAAATGTTCCAATTTTAGGTCTCTGATATTATAGTCCACCCTTCCTTGTCTGTCAATACACCAACAAAATCTCATGGTATTGAAGAAAAACTAACAAGCAATAAGTTCAAAATATTAATTGTAAACTAAAAATAATTAGTACCTCAAGTTCACTATAAGATTTTATTTGTTTTTCAAGTCGTTCCCAAGAATCTTTGACCTCATTCAAGAGCTGCTCTTGAAGTGCCTGCTCACGCCCTTTGGCAGCAGCAAGTTCTTGTTCTGCATAATAGAACTTATCTCGGAATTTCTTCTTCTCAGCTTCTGCAACCAAGAGGATCAAACCAATGAAGTCTAAAAAACACATTGATGTTCTTTATGGAATGAAGAAAAGAAAGGAAAAAGGGAAAACAGCAGAGGGGAATGGTTTACACAAATGAAGACATTGCACAATTAACACAGTTTCTAAATGCAAAACTTTGCAATTTTGGAAGACATGCTATCTATCACAATGCTAGTACATACTAGATCAGAGAGTATTTGGAAAGACATTCACTCATGCAATCACCAGTAGATGATTTTGGAAGTCATGATTCCCAGTACAATCCCTCAATTGATAGGACTAGCACACAGAGAGATTAAGAAGCATTAAAAAAAAACTAACTTTTAATAACCCACCTGCCTTGGAAAGGTCATCATTTAGTGCCTCCAATCTAGATTGATAATCATGCACTAGCTTCTCAGCACTTCCCAATGCGTCCAGAAACTTTGATTTAACCTAAAACGGTGTCAGCAAAAGTTCCAAGTCAAGAAAAGCTGTTGGAAATGCATCCAATGTCGTTAGATCAAGTAAATGATAGTAACAAGATCCTGCAAAAAGTGGTGCTGCGGATTCCAAGAATAACCACAATGGGATAGACAAAATTAATAGCAGAGATTGACTACAGAAGGATATTGTAACTTGAAATGAATTCTTCAGCAGAGCATGCCAAAAGTATTGACGAGTTTTTTTTTTTTTCCCTGAACTGATTTATGGAAGACGACACAGCCAAACCCATTAGTTTAAGACTTCGTGTGTGTGTGTGTGTGTGTCCCCTTTATACCCTTCTCACGTAATAAACAGTGGGGCCCACACTGACATTCTCTCTTCTATTCTGATCATGTGAACCCCATATGGCTGATACTATTTTCCAATCCCTAATTAGTGTAGCGTGCGGATTAATGGGCTCAAGATTCATAACAAAATAACTGGCTTTGTATTGTGGTTAGACTTTTGACTGCAAGAATGAGGGAGGCTGAGATGGTGAATAAGGAGGTGTTGGAAGTAAAGGTGGTCGTCTTAGGAGGAAATAAGGAAGGCTTTTATGGAAGGTGAACTGGAATTTATGCTTTGCTGGGGAGATTTTCCTTTGGAGGAGGAAGGTGATTGGCATGTGGCCATTTTGCCTGCAAGAATTCCTTAGATAATCTACTAAAGAATTTTTAAAACTATTTCAAATTTGAAAGAAGAGTTTTTCCATCATGCAAAAAGAGATTTTGAAGCCAAATTTTTATATCCTTTTTGAGAACAGATTTAGCATGTTTGCAATCAATTCTAAATATAAATTGTTTTAAAATAATTTCATTCTAAAAATTTAATAAATAAAAAACAATTACAAGAATTTCTTTTTGAAGAATAGAATATTTTTCCTGAGCTGGATTCCATAGCTTTGAAGTGAACTGTATAATCTGTTTTTTCTCCCTTACTCTACTTCTTTCCCCTGGGGAAATTTGGTTTCAGAGACCTTAGGAAGAGTAGGATCTGGAAGGACAAGGCAAGGAAGGCCTTTGACATGAGATTTTATATCAAAGGCCATAGATTCACTGTTAGTGGCTCTCGTGGATTGATTAGTATATACATAGAATTTTGGAGGAATTAAACCTTCTTTTACACAATTTAAGTCAGCACGTATATCTATTAAAGCTATTTTTTCTAATTCAAAAATAACATCTCCCTGTTGAATTTTAAAGATGATTTTAGAGTACCATTTTTGAGTAATTATCTTTTCTATTGATCATTTGATCCTATGAGATTATCTAGATTTGCTGTTTCAGGTTCGATGTCATTTTCGACTACTTGCTTACCTTTGAAATCTATTATTTGTTTATATTCTAATTCTTTTATCTTTTGCCTTAAATCCTTAATTTCTGTTTCAACTTCATGAATTTCACTTTGTAATTCTTGTAAACTTAAGAAACAAGAATTAAAAGATTTATATTGATTATTTTGTCTATTTAATTGTTCTAAAATGTTTGACAAGAGAATAGGTTTTGCAGTTTTTTAGGTTAAATACCATACTAGAATCGAAACCAGAGTGTATCAAGGTTTAAATACCATGCTAGGATCGAAACTTGAATATTCTTACATTTTTTGGGGCTTCCAATGGGACTACTAAGAAACTAAATATCCAGATTGATCGAGTTGACCAAGTCATGGTTGAAGTCACAAAACCCGCTGCCTCCCCATGGAATCCATGTTCCCGGGAAGACTATACCACATGGATCAGTATGGCAGAGACAAAGGCGGAGTCCCTGTATCTGAGATAAAAGAAGCAACTGCACTATTAAGGGAAGACATCAGATCCATGGAAGAGGAGGTAAAAGAGATGATATCAATCTGTTTGGGAGGAAGAAGAGAATAGAAGAGAAGAAATCAGGTAAGAGATACCCATCCTGAATGCACTGCTAAACAACACAAAACTCTTTTAAAAAAACTCATATTCTTTACTCAAATCATCTCTAATTAATGGGGGAGCATTACATCCCAAATTGACTCATAAAAGGACTTTTAATTACTCTCTTATACTGACTTGAAGTAGATAGACTTAAAACAGAACCCTTAAAGCAGTTAAGTATCTTAATCTCACTCAAACACTTTACTAAGTACTAATCCTGTGTACTTATTTTACCACCAGTTTATGAGCTTATAAATTAGATCCATCACATCAATAAGCCTAAAAAAATAAACGACCCAACCTATAATATAACTACCTTACTACCCAAAGGTCAATTTCACCCCCATTGGACTGCCCTAGCACCTTATGGGTCTCCCAAGCTTGCGCATAAGCCTCCATACAGGGTTAATGTCTAATGCAAAAGTATCAATCTTCTTCAACTTACCAAACAAAACAGGGGTCTCATCAACCTTTAAAAAGCATACATTGGCATACGAGCCTTGATCTTGTAAAAAAATCAAAATGGACCTCCACAGGATCTTAACAGGCAGCTGGGAGTGAATAGAGCCACAAGCAACCTTCATAATCATCTTCTTTCCAGGGAAGTGGAGGGCCTTCATCTTCCGGCGGACAAGACTGGTCAAGATGCAACTCTTCAATCAAATTACCACAACCTTCTGGCTACCAGAGGTTCCACTATGATAAAAGCAAGGCAGCCAAGAATCCAGTGAGCATGGATCTATCACCATTCCAGGTGCAGTTCCCGAATCCTGAAATATATTGTCTTACTCTTGTATCTCCTACACTTTGTACCCCCCCCCCCAATGGAAAGAAGTAAGACAGTCATTAAACACAAACTTAAGATATCAATTGTCAATTTTGGTTTCCCAATACAAGCAATCTCAAGTCTAACAGTTCTAGAATAACACGGAGGTACCTAAAAAACCTAAGCTACCTATGTTTGTCCGAAACTCTAGAAATACAGTTTCTTAGTGGAAATTAACTAAAAGGGGAGTCCTGCAATCTGCATGTCGTTCGTCATTCATCCCAGAAAGTGAGATCTGTGAACAATATTTTATCATAGAACTCAATGTCTTCCGGTGTTAGCCACTGGAAAGTTACATCTTTCTGAACAACAAAACGTAGCCCTAATCCACAAAGAACAATCAGAAAACGAAAAGAATCCGCCAACAACACCCGTATGCATTAACAAACACTCGAAAGATAATATAGAAGCAATTATCTACACGTTTCCGGCTAAAATCTCACTACATATAAATAAGTAAGCAGCGACAGTCGAGCTAGTTATTACGGTTTCTGATTACCAATCATTCATACCCAGACAGAGAGATCAAACTCGTTCAATCACCAACGTATGGTGTTTACCAATTTGCAATGAAGAAGAAAGGGAAACCAACGAAATCAACCAGAACCAGAGAATTTAAAGAGAGAGATAGAAATTGATAGTGGCGAATAGGGAAAGGAATGGTGGAATACCATCTGACGGCATTGGTAAGTGCAGAGCATCTGCTCAGAGGGGTCGTGACCGTGAGACGATTCCGGCACGGGGTCTTCGTATATCACGAGAGGGCGATTGGAAGCAGCTGCAGGGGTTTCGTAAGCGACGATAGCAGCAGCATCGGGGCTTGAATCCACCTTTCGTTTCCTGGGAGGAGGAGTCCTGATGATCATCTTTTCGAATCCTTCACTCTACTTCTCACTGTGATGGAGATTGGGGAGACGAAGAAGAACAGTGCCTTCTTTATAACTTCTAGTCTCCGGCCTCTTTGGTGGCTTTAAAGAAGATTGAAGCGCAGTTTAAAAACGGAGGCGCCATTTTTCCGTCCAAAATTCTGGATTTTGTAGAATTTTCTATTTGAATGATGCAAAATTAATGAAATATTGCTGTTTTAGGGACCTTTTCATAAATTTTACCAAACTACGGTAATTAGTACTGCGTTCAGTGACTCCCCTTCAACATACAATGACATCCATCTTCAATAACTATTTCTACCCAAAAAATATATATATTCAATAACTATTCAATTTAATATTTTATGGGCAAGAGATTGCTAATTGGTCATGTAGCCTCTGCACCAGCACAATAAAGACGGGTTTTTTTATTTCACAACGATAATCCACACGCTTGTGTCTAGGCGCAATAACCACACGACCAGGTTGTGTTCTTTTTCTCATATTTTATTTAGGAAAGAATAAATCTATACATTATATTTTGAAAAAGATACTATCAAAATGGAATCCATATATTCAAAATAAATAAATAAACTCATGTGATATAAAAATTCCACGAGGGAGTGTGGGTACTGGTAAAATTTGATTTACATGGTCCATGTCACTCTGCCTTCTCAAGACAGTGAACATTTTGAACCACTTGGATAATTGGCCAAAACCAATGGATCATTGGTCACTTGTAAATCTTTTGAATTAGCCATTTTTTGAATCTCAAACTCGATTTTGATTGAATCATATACTTGTCTTATCTATCTATGTATGTCTGTGTATCTAGGTAAACAATATATATATATATTTTTTTTCAGGACAACCATTAATGTGGCGTTTAGATTACTCCCCACACTGCTGGCAACATGGAGAACCCTCTCATTTTTTAAGTTAAATTATAGTTGAAGTATCAAACATTTATAGTAACCATGACCATGGTTCATAATGTTCGATATGCTATGTTTGGGGTGCTAAATGAGAAACTTCATTGGTTATTTGTAACGATTAATATCAGTTTACCAAAGTACCCATTGAAAGGAGGCAATTCATTAAGCCCCATAAGGACAGCAACTTTTGTACAATAATCAGCAACTCCGCAGGAAATAAGGAGACGCCCATGTAGAAATAATATGGGCCAAAACATTATTTGCCAGATGGAAACAACAAGAATCAAGCCTAGACTATTGGAACTTTATATACTCAACAATTATGGATATCTCTACAGGGGGCGACAAGACTCCCACAACAAGCATCTAATTAATGAGAGGCAATCGGAATGGAAAGCAACCTGATGGTAGTTGGCATGGAGGGCGGTTCTCAAAGCCATCTGGAAGGACCTTTTGCTCCATTTTTTGGACAGGTCCATTTTTCCAAGTTCTTCTAATAGAGGGGGCAGAAATGACCACCCTACCCTTATCCAAGTGGGATCCACCTCCTTCTATTAGAAGAACTTGGGAATAGAACGGACAAGAAATAAAGCAAATAAACACACCCATTTGGAAAACAAGGGCCTCACCCACAACTACTGAAGAGAGAAACATGTGGTCAAAAGTAATCAATCAACAATCAAACCTCTTGCTTCCCATCAAAATAAAGCACCTCAATCTCATTACTTTCGGCCTAACATAAATAACGACATCAACAAACACAAGGAAGGTCTCCAAAGGATGAAGAAGGCCCATTAGTATCAGGAGGGGGAGATGAATTTGGGATCAAAGGGAGGGCTTCCTATGAACAATAGTGATATTGGATTTGAAGGGACTCTAAAGCGTTTGGAATTCCTCATATTCCAAATCTTCCAAACAATAATCACACGAGAAGAAAAAAACCTTGTTGCCCTTTTGTCAAGCTAGGAAATCTATCCTATTTAATAACTCATTAATAGGTAGGCACAAAGGGGCCATATGAGGACTTCATAGTCACACAAGAAACAAACCAGACTTGCTCAGTTAAAGGGCATTCAAAAAATAATAAGAAGGGAAAAAGTCTGGGCATATAAGCATATTAGCCCATATACTGCAAGGTAACGCCCGTTGAAGTACTACGTAATTAAGACACAAGTCTTTGAAGGATTCTTTTGACATATGAAGAAGACTGTCATGGAGTGTAGCTTCTGCGCTAAGACTCATCATGATGTGAAATGACTGCCTCACCCTCATTGAAGGCAAAAATCTGACCCCTATTGATGCGTTGATGCATCCTCGAATACTTCCATTGGCTTCGCACTAGCGCAGGGACTAGGCTCCCGGGCAGAAAACTCTACCCCAAAAAAAAGTTGAGAGCCTTTTTCTTTCCCTCGCGCTTTAAACCCAAGAGAGGGAGAAACCGACATTCCGATAGCGAGGGAGAGAAACATTTGATGGCGTCGTTTCTCACGAGATCGTTGATCAGAGCGTCGAATCGTCGTTCTTTAACTTATTCTTCTGCTCTGAAGTTGTCACAGTGGGGTTCTTCTCGCTTTTATGCGAAGGTTCCTTCTTCAGCTAAAGAGAAGGAGAAAGAGGAGAGGGTAGTAGTTCCGGATGTAGAACCAGAAGTCTCAGATGTACTAACTTCTGGAATTAGCCGTCCATTGTCGGAAATACTCAGAGAACTCAATAAACGAGTTCCCGATTCTCTCATCAGAGTCCGAACGGAAGACGGGTTCGCCGTTAAGTACGTTCCCTGGTAAGCAATCCGCTCTATACCGCCCCCCTAAACCTTTTTTTTTTCCTTTCTAAAATGGTGCTGTCATTTTTCTCAACTGTACTGGTAATATATCTTAAGGAAAGATTTTATTTTTTTTCACTCAGTTCATTAGCAGGAGAGGAGATTTGTGTTATCAGATAAAAGAAAAGATGGCCGGAAAATGCAATAGTCAGAAAAGGAGGAAAAAGAATCGAAATACAAAAAGATTTGGAATAAATAAAGAAATTTATAACTTGGATTATGATGTTAAAACCTCATACTTTATGAGCATACTTCAAGTGCACAGCACTCCCACTCCCACACTGCTCTAGTTCTACAGGCAACGGAATTTAGTTTTCTCCTTCTTTGATGAATATGAAACCATGTATAATCAAGGGTGTGCTTATTCTTTCGATTTTAAAGAAAAGTTATTAATCAAGGAATGGTCATTTTGTTTGTTTATACTTGAGTGAAGGTGTTAATAGAGGGCAGACAAAGGGATCTAGTGCTTAAAATGTTAACGGGTCAGTTCAGTTTGCAAATTTGGTTCTGTTGTAAACACTCACAGCTCTCACCAAGGAAGCTGGCTTCACTTATAATAAGTGTCTGGGAAGCACTGTTGTGATGCTACGACATCATAGAGATGGTGCTTAACAGAGATGCCATGACACCTTGAAGAACTATCTTCAAACTTGCATGGATGTCCTAATGCTAAGAGGGTTTCCCTGGTCATGAAAGGGCCAACATGCTTCAACTATGTGATTAATTTGTTGTCTTGTGCTCCAACCTCTTTGTCATTTGTCATCTCTTGAGCTCTTAAGCATGATGAAATGAGTACTTCATATTCGAATAATGATCCTAGTTTTGCTCCCTTTTTGAATATCAGGTAACCTGAGTTTTATTAATATGGTTTTTTTTTGGGGGGACATTTGCTGTTTGTAGTACTTGGTTACCAGTTATCACTTTTGGTTCTTTGCAGGCATGTTGTGAATCGGATTATGAACTTACATGCTCCAGGTCTGTTAATTTGATTTTCCTTTTCTGTTAATTGATCTAAAATTCAAGTTTCATAAAAAATATAAAACTGAGTGTTCTTCACCCATTGTAGAATGGTCTGGCGAGGTTCGGAGCATCACCTATTCTGCTGATGGCAAGTCTGTCTCTGTCGTTTATCGTGTAACTCTCTATGGGACTGATGCAGAGGTACCATTTGTGCTTTACTTTAAGTGTGGGAAATCCATCATGAAATGATTTCATATAGAAAGTACTTTCAATAGGCAGATGAGGGTATGCCATCATGATGTGTGCCAATTAGCTCATGCTTATCACGTCTAAGCTCTAACCTTTTGCTGTTCTGTAGACTGGATGTAGAATCACATTTTCTTTTCCTGTTAGTCATAGATTTGTTAATAACTCAATCAAAAGGCAGGGGCTAGATTCCAACCAAGAGATACCAAGAAAAAGCAAAAAAACAAGCATAGATGATGATCGGGTTTGAAGTTGTGTTCTCTTGTTTGTTTTTCTCCCATTTTCACTGACTAAGAGTCCCAGTTGTGATCATAGAGTTCGTTTGCTTCTTTTGGGAGCTGACATGGCTCAATTTATTTAGGTTTATTGAAGGTTTCACTGAGGTTTCTTGAAAATTTGAATTGAAAACAGTGAACAAGGCAGTAATATTGATTGTGGATGTTAATGTTTTAAAAATCACATTGTATCATATAACTATAGGCTATAAAAATAAAATTTAATCTTTTTAATTGTAATATTATGTTTAAAGTTCTGAAGATTTTAAAGGAGAGAGATCTTTCCACAGTCTGTGCTTATAGGTTCTGTCTATGAGACTTATTTTTCTGGGACATGGAAGCTTAGTTGACATCAAGCATTTGTGTACCTATTATCCTCATTGGTCTCTAGCCATGTGGCTTCAGCCCTGATGCCTACAGTCAGATAGAGAAATAAAGCTCCAAAGGTAAATTTTTTTTGAAAAATGCATGGGAGAAAGTCTGATACATGATGGACGATATGTTTGAGATGGACAACAAAACTTGGGGACATCGTCAATCTAGACCTTTAACTATCATGTTGTTGTGATGGTTGACAGAAATTAACTCACGGCCTATTAAAGTCAGAACTGTAAAATTAGCAGTCCACATGCAGAAAGTGTGGCTGTGGACAGAATCCATATACATGGACAAGGATAGATTCCACCCCCCCCCCCCCCAAAAAAAAAAAAGTTATAAAGTTTTTTTGCATGATCACCAGTGAAAAGATTATGATAGTTGCATCTCACATGGTTCTTGTTACTTGGATGTGGCATTTTAGATAATTTTTGTTACCCTTAGGACATCTGAAATCCCATGATGATTCAGTAGTTCAGGGGATGAAACATCAGTTATTCTTTTTTATTTCGGGTTTAGTGAAGAAGGCAACCAAAAACTGACAAACTCCAGTTCCTGAAATGGGTAATGATTTTAAACAGATATAAATAAATAAGTAGATGGGGTCTCCAAAATGATTGGACTCCATTATTTAATATTTTAATGGGAAATGTGCTTCACTTCTGACAAAGGTAAAAGCTTGTCATCTATCTCCTTTGCATCTCTGCAATGATGCTTTGGTCATACGGACCATTGGCAATTGTGTATTGAGTCACTTGTTTTGGATTGGACATATTTTAAAGACTTGAGGTCATTTGAGCATGTCACGTTCTTTTGGGTAGTTAATAGAAAAGTTAGGATTATACTTACTGTACTAAAAGAGTTTCATGTCTAGGACAATGTCTCAATGCTTTCAGAATCTCTAATACTTATAGACAAGATGTATGAATAACCAGAAAGTTCACTTTCCTCACACAATGTTATTCCATATGACCCAAAAACGCTCATACCAATCTGGATGAAATACTTGCACCCTCCACATAAGATAAGCTGATAAGCCAGACTCTTTTGATCACTGGACTGGTCTAGAAGGGAAGCTTAGGAGGATTATAAATCCGCACAAGTTTTGGGTTGGATTATATGTAAGTTGGGCTTTTTTTTTATTAGTTTTCTTTGTAATGGAAATGATTTATAAGCCTATTTGTTGGTAGTCTTTAGGAATACAAATTTTCTATCACTTTCGAGTATTGGCCTTTCTTTAGATTGAATTGAATAGAGGAAGTCTCTAAGGCTCCGGTATGGAAATCCTACTCTCAATTTCTCCCTAATTTATAAGTTGGTATTCCTGGCTGAATTGCTATTGTGAATTCTTTTTGAATATTTGATTCCATTTATCTGTTTTGAGTTAGGATACTTGACTTTCATTCGTAGAATGAGAGATGTATCCATTTTTTTTGAAATACTTTCCTAGCCCTCTAGAAGACTAGAAGTCCTATTTTTGATAGAATTTGTCTTCTCTGTTCCCAACTTGTCTATTGTGCCTCATGCTCCTCTGACCCATAGGCCTTGGATCACTCAGGTTCAGCCTATTAAGCTTAATATTGATGAATACTTCCCTGGAAACATTGGGAAGGTTGGACTTGGAAGGCTTTGGGCATCATTCAGTCATTTTCAGGTCTGGTATGTGTGACTGATAACCTTGAGTGGAGATTAGAGCATTACTAATCTCAGTCATATGGAGGCCTAGTTCTAGATATTCCACTATGGAGTAATTAGCCTAGAGTAGTGCTCTAGTGCTTTTATAATCTGTCCCTTACGGCCTTACCCTATAATGTAGATAGGTTGGATAGTTTTGCTGTTTTCCTTCTTCTGTAATACTAGTGCTGATCATTTAGCCTGCTGTATCTTCCTTCATCTTATTCTTCTCTGTTTTTATTAATCACATCAATTGTAAATGACCTCTTTGATCAGATGCAACTATTCCCTCTATTGAGTTTGTAGATCCAAATCTGTGAGTTGTAGGATTGAGATCTCTATTTGGTTGGTGTCGGGCCTGTGTCGACTCCCCCCTGGTGCTAGTCGTAGATTTAAATCTGTGCTTTAAATTCCTTCTGTTTTTGGCTTTTGGAAGATTTTTGTGAATCAAATAGGTTAAACCATGACTGGGCATATATTAAAACTGGCCGAAACTCTGAATTTTGTGAATCAAATAGGTTAAACCATGATTATCTCCCCACCCTGGTTGCAGGGTATTAATGGTTGTCTTATCTGACATATAAAAAACATTGGAAACAAAATTTTAGAAATTAATATAAACCTAGGAGAAAGCAATGAGAAGGCTAAATATCTCCACCTATTGTTCTGGTGGATCTTTCTATTCTATTTGGCGAATAAAATCTGCTAATTCTTCAGATGACTCTTGGTCCTCTTTTTTTTTTTTTTGGGGGGGGGGGGGGGGTTGTGTTAGTAGAATTGCATTTTATCTAGGTTTTGCTCCTTTTGGTTAGTCCCTTGTTGAGGTCTTGGCATTCGACTTGTGCGGTATCATTCTATTTGTTTTAAGGGAGAGGGTTCTCTGAGCAAGCGACATAATGGAGCACACCAATGAGGTACGTTCAAAACATTATCGTATATGGTAGGGCAGCAAGGTCATTTCATGTTTGGAGGAGAGAGATAGACATAGGGGTGCTAGTGTACCCTGCCCCAGTGGCTCAGAGAACCTTTTCCCATTGTTTTAATATGACTATATTTGTTACTTATGAAGCAAAATTGAAAAGCTAGATATATCTTACATGGCTTGGATTCTTGAAAAGATTTATAGGGAATCTACTGGGACTGCCTCTGTTGACGATACAAGTTATGGAGACCCTGTTCAAAAGGCAGAAGGAATGGCATTTCGTCGAGCTTGTGCACGTTTAGGGCTTGGGCTTCATCTCTATCATGAAGAATTGTCATAGGATGGAACATTCTTCTTTAAATGGTGTGCAGTTACGTTTTTGTTCTTTGGATCCTTATAAATGCCAGATTGTTTATGAGGAATCAAGAGGCTGCTGTTGATGTCTTCCTTTGCTGGATAGAATTACATGTAAATGAGCTTGAAACATCAATGCTTGTATTCATGTTTGTAGCAGCACATGTATCTGTTAGTACTGGAGAAATTTGTGTACCTTATATTGACCACTTTGATTGAGGATTTTGGTTCAATCCCATTAAACTCCTTGAATGTCCGAGTTGCCATTTGACAAGCTAAAGGCCCGTAAAAATGGGTGTGGGACTGCAACTATATATGAACCATGTTTCTCATGTTTAGAGGATGAATGTGTTTCATGCAAAAGCTTGCATTGACAAAGTCTTGCACATGGGATTTTTTAAGATCTGTTCCTCTAGAAGCCCTGTTGATTTTTTGCTTGGGATGATCAAGTAAATGCAGAGAAAACATAAAATAAGGTTTCCTGTCTTGCACATGGGATTTTTTAAGATCTGTTCCTCTAGAAGCCCTATTGATTTTTTGCTTGGGATGATCAAGTAAATGCAGAGAAAACATAAAATAAGGTTTCCTGATACTCTGATTGAAAGTCATGACAAGCATGATCACTTTAACCTGTAGAATGGTTTAGGGCTCATGAAACACGATACTGCCATATAGCTTGCATTAGTGTTATCCTTACAGATCGGGAAATGCCAGCTTTTGATGAGTCAACTCGGGATCGCTGGAGTTGGGTTTGATTTGAGTTTTCAATCTTCTACAATATGGGTTTCGTAATATAATCGAAAGTCTTTGAATTTAAAGGTAGAAGTAGACAACATTGTACATTGCCTGTGTAATTTCAGGCGAATAAGGGAATCTCCTTTGGAATCTGAACAATAAGGAGGAGCATTTATGACTTATCACTCTCTCGCATGAACTATATGTGAGGGTGTGCAATTTTATTTTTGAGTTGGTGTTTTACAAAACTTTTTCCCTTATCCTGTAACAGCGACACCATTTGAAGAAACTGTTCATGTGTTGGGTGGGCCGTGGGCTCAAGCGGCCAAATACGAATATTATCCAAGATAGATGGGTTGGTGGGTAGGGTAGGAGTGTCAATTTCTAGCCTGAACTGGCCAGATCAGGCAAATTTATCAGTTCAATCCAAATCTAACTGAATCTTACCGGTTTGGATGCATGAAACGGATAGAAGCAAACTGGACCGGCCGTAACAACACCTATTAAACCAATCTGTTAAAAGACCAAACTAAACTGGACCAAAACCAAAGCCAACTTAAATCAAACTTTGAGTGAACTGTTTGTTTCGTTTTGTCCCATTAGCAGCCTGGCCAAAAGCAGACCAAACCGACCAGTTGACAGTTGACACCCCCTAGTGTAGGGTATCCGTTGTGTACATGTTGTTGATTTTGTGGTTGAACCATACATGACAAGCCGAAAGCGGTTGACCCGATAAATCAAACTGAGGCTAGACAAACAAGGCTAAAGAGCAAAGACTAAAGCTGAAGGCTGAAGGTGGACCTGAGTTTCCACGTGAGGCCGACAGCAGCAGTCCAGAGTCCAGAGTCCAGAGTGTCTGTGTCTCGGAGAGGGCGTGGGGGGCATGTTAGCGGGTGCAGACTGCACAGAGAGAGAGAGACTGAACTCGAGAGAGAAGATAAGGGGCGGGGGGGGGGGGGGGGTGGGGCGGATTGGAATTAGACCGGTCAAAGGATAAGTTGGAAACAGCTGCCACCCAACTCAAGACAAGATATAAAGAAAAATGGTTCCCATCTCTGTCAAATCGGAGTGTAAAAAGATTGATAGATCTGAGAAGACAGCTTCAATTCCATAGTTCCTTCCATCTTATCAGTATCTTACCATGTTGATGTGGTTGAATGTGGTATCTTATTCTCATGTGGCAGCCTTGTGTACACGTGTCTTCCACATTACCCTATATTTCATGAAAATTTTTTTTTCTTGGTAAAATCTCATGAAATTAACTTGAATATTATTAAGGAAAATGTTATCCGCAGTGGGGCTATAGGCTGCATCAAGACACTTGGGGGTGGGCGAATGGATCACCTCACCCCATGGATGGCTAAAACGACTGCCCCACCTCGTTCCCCATTGAATGGTTGAAATGATTGTCCTAATCTTCCCCATGTGTTTGGGTATATCTTGCACCCCCATGTGTTGCGATGGAGAAAAAATCACCGCATATTGTTATGAAGACTCATATCATTTAAAGCTTGATATTTTGGTCATACCATTATCTAATCGTGAATTTTAATTAATTTTGAATACTCCTCTTAAGAAAAGTTCAAAATACCATACCACAAGGTTTAATAAATCCACCCTTTCTAGTTTGTTATTTTATTTTATTATAAGATTCTTATATTTCTTCCTAATAAATGATGACCATACAATTGAGAGGTAGATGAAAAGAAAGGCATTGTGTGACCAACAGAGCTGCTCAAGTTGGTCATGCCATCCCTCTTATCTTTCCATTTTTTCAATAGAAAGATCAGTAAAAAAGAGATATAGTTGCTTATAAGAATGAGTAATAGCAAATAAATGTGATATAATTACACAACTGGGGTGAAGGTCAACCCCCCCACTCCACCCCACCCCCAAATTGCTCTTGCTATCAAGGGGTTGGTCTTTCTTAGCCTGCCAACATGCAATGCAACATGGCTTATTCATTGGGGGCATGTATCAACCAAGTAAGGACAAATTTATTGTTGTACTTTGTTGATATAGAAGACTTGGTCAAGGGGATATCTACAAAGATCATGTCCAAGCAGATAGATTACAAGAATGGAAAATTCCATTTTTTCTCTCATGCAGGATGAGGACGTATGGTACCAGAGTACTGGTGAAATCAACCTTATAACCGAGTTCTATAGATGCCACCTCGGATCAGGACTCGGATCAGGACCCTCTATTGTCGAGTTGCCCATATTGCACCGTGCACCCTAGACATAGCAAGGTGAAAAGACCACCCTACTCCTGCCTGAGTGGGGGTAAGGCGGTCTTTACCGCCTTGTTGTGTCTGGGGCACACGGAAGTAGGGGCAGCTCGGAACTAGAAGATCCGGGTCCCGTGGAGCAACGATTGGACATAAGAGTTTCAAAAGATTACATAGAGGCTTCTGTGATCACGTGACAGTTAATCTCTTTTAAAAGATTAGGGTTGCTTTTGAAAAATGATTCATAACAGATACGTCTTAAAATATATACAAGGAAGAAAATGTCAATACATGGAAGATAAATGGTTTAATCTAACTTTGGAATGTGATATGTGTTTATGGATAATCCAGATCGATGATCATGTCTTTTCATCATTGCATATTTTCTTATTAAGTGGACCATGTAAAAAACTTTTTTATTGAGGACAGACCTCGGCGCAACGGTAAGGTTGTTTCATTATGATCTAGTGGTCGCGGGTTGAGGAAGAAAATAGCATGTCTACGAAGCAGGGTGAGGTTGTGTACATTATAACCCTCCCCTGACGGGAGCCTCATGCACTGGATAAGTTTTTTTTTTTATTTTTTTTTGGATTTGGAGGGGGGGGGGGTTTAAAAAGCCTCCAATTTCGCAAGCCGAAGTTGAACCCGTCACCACACATGGCAACTTGTTCACTCCCTTATCCTTGTAGGAAATAGCCGTCCACATCCAACCCAATTGCCGCTATATGTTCCTAGGCTGGATGTGGGATCTTTATCACCTCCAGTTTGCTGACCGGCCCAGTTCCCCAGTTCCTCTAACAAAGGGGGGCTGAAATGACCTCTCTACCCATGCCCAAACACCCTGCCCGGGTGGGGTCCACCATCCCCCTATTAGAGGATTTGGGGAACTGGGCCGGTCAGCAAACTGGAGGTGATAATTTTCCCTGGATGTGTCAATTTTGTTTTTCATAGAAACTTAAAAACTTTAGAAAACAGTAAAGTTTCAATATCCATCTGAGAGACTATTAACCTCGCATCCCTAGATTTCTTATAACAAAACGCATAGTCTTAAATCTTTCATAAAATTAATACCAAAAAAACCAAATAAGGATTTAATGGGCATCCTTGACAAATACAAGAAGGCTTAAAAAAAATAAAATAAAATAAAATAAAAAATTGTTCCCTTCTAATTTAATAGAATATGAAACAACAATGGATCAATTTGTGATGTGAACTTCAGGCTCCCATTTCTTTTGATTGTGTTGATCAAGAGAGTCCTCCGGGCTTGTCAGTATATGAGAATTTCACTCCAGACCAATGGAGGCGCAGGGAATGATATCTTTCACATGGGGTTTACATGATTAGGAAAGAAGCGAAAAAATAATAAAAAAATTCATGCAAGAATGCAAGAAGGCTCATGGTACATTGATTGTCTGGGGAACTTTTTTCCGTCTATTTGACCTATTAAACATATTCAATTGAAAATAAGAGTAAATCTTGTTGTAAGTTGTAACAAAGCTTGGTGAAAAAAAACCACAATTGTAACATGTTTTTTGTTTTTACCCTTCAAATGTCACTGTGGGTAATTCATTTTTTTTCACATAAATCTCACATTAAATAACTTTTGAGAATATGACAAGGAGTTAAAAGAATGTTACAATGTCTTAGTTCACTATTTTGGTGACAACAAGTTGCTTCCATATAATAAACTTGGGAATATTCATTGTCTTTTTTTTTTTTTGGTAGAAAGAATATTCATTGTCACAAGGGTTAACAACTTAACCACATGATAAACATAGGTGGATCCATGTGATAGTGGACCCCGGATTGTACTAAAATTTTGTGAATAGGTAAACCCAACGTTTTCTACTCACATGTCAGATTTCAATCCAAACGTATTCCATCAAGTAGTAAAACAAAACCTTGAAAATCAGAAGATATCTTATAATGATTGGGACTAGTAGCTGTGCATGGACATACACATAATGCATGCCATGCATACGAGCAAATGGTTGAATATGAGTTTTAAATTTATTATGGTCTTACTAAAACCATCTTCTATGTATCCAATGATCAAATTTTCCATTTGACCCTTCCACCTGGCGAAATTAAGTGTTAAGACCAAAGACGCTCTTTACTACTCTGCTTACTCTAGAAACTTTAGAAACTTCTGAAAAAAAATCAAATATAGTATGTGATATACAAATATAGAAGGAAGCTTTCGCATTGCAAATTTTGCCACATGACATAACAGTTGGATCATTACAAACTGCTAGATGGGGTTAAAAAAGAACCTTGGATTAGTTATATATTCAAACATGATTTAATTTAAGGGAAAAAGAATGTTAATCGGTCGCATGGTTTCTGTGCCTAGACATAATACCATGTGAAATTAATTAACATTCAGCCCCCAATGTACTAAAAAATTCCATTCACTTAAATGCTCCTGCACGCACTCCTATTGGTCCCCACGCTGGCATGACCGGTTAGCATTCTCTCTCCCCCCGCCCCCAACAAACAATGTATTACAAGTTTTTCTTTATATTAAAGTAGATCCAATTAAGAGTGTCAAATGGGACGGCTCTTGGTATTTGGGACGGGTCTGTACCTATACCGGTACCAAAGGTGTCAGTCCCAGTACCATCCCATTTAGTTAACAGGACCAAATCTAGGTCCCGGTCCCGATTATCAATGGAACGGGACGATAACGGTTCCTAAACGGTTCTAAGCCTCGTAGGAAAAGGAAGAAAGAACTTTAATGGTTTCTAATGAGATGGTTTAATTAGTAGTGTTGTGGATCTCTTCAGTATTATGAGATCAAAGGCATTCCTTACTTTTGAAAGTAATTTAGAATACGAAACCATGATGAATTGAATTTCATGGTTTTATTTCTTTAGATCACATATAACCTTCTCAAAACGACAACTAAGAATTAACAAGGATGAAATAAACAAGTCCATATACACTTTTAGTACTATCACAAAACAAATTTATATAAATAGAACTGAAGGTCTATCAGCTAAAACTTCAATAAGAGAAAATGTTAGTCAAATACATCAAACTCCAGCCATAAAGCATGAATGAAAGAACATGAAATATAACTTTTAAAACGGTATTGACAGTTTCGGTCCCATCTAGTACTTAATCGATATTTCAGTATTGATCTCAGTGGGAATCCCATCCCAGATCCGTCCCGTCCCATTTATTATATGGTACCAAAATCAGATCTCAGTACCATCTCGTTCATTAATGGGACGATCCAATACCAAGTTTTAGCGAAACGGTTCTAGGACGGTTCCCGGTTTTGATCTCAAATTGACATCCTTAGACCCAATAGGTTTGTTCTTATAATCCTTTTTCCTTGAACTTTATTTTGACAAGTGGTTCGGTATGATTGGATCTTCGACTAGAATAACTCGATTGCCAGTAAAATTTATACTCCACATGAACTCCACATGGCAGACATGTCACCCGACTGGCATACAAGGCAATGGGCCATCTATGATTACAACGGTTAGATTGGGAGCATGGGGGCATTTATGTCAAAGTAAAAGGAGACAGGATTTAAAATATGTCGGAATCTGACGGTTTAGAACTCGATAACAAGTTGTCCATGATCATTTTAAATCATTTCCTTTTCTAAAATTTGAGCTATAATTGGGCTTTAAGCGGGCCAATTGAGTAATTAGATTATAAATGATCCTTGAACAGACCATTATAGGGTTGGAAGGACTTAAACGGACTATAAAACAGTCGGTTATTAATTGGTCAGAGTATTCGATTAGTCTAGATCGGACAACTGTTGGGCCACTATCTTGCACCAGTAACACTGGATTATCATTCAGTTGGTGTTTGAGCCCGACATGTTTAATAATTGATCGATCCGATCTTGGGCTTAAACCAATCAATTTAAGTTGGACCTACCGATGCCCCTAAGGCCCTAACCCTAACAATATGACTTTGGGTATAGAAACTGGGTCAAACTGGACAATCAACCGATGCCCTGGTAGAACCAGACCCATTATCAGTTCTATCTTATGCGACACCAAATCTTTATAAACCAATAAAGTCGTCAAGAACCAAGATTAGCTAATTATATCACCAATCATCAGATTAAATACCGATACCTTAATTTTAAAAAATAAGATTGATATTCGAACTACCTATCCGGTCTGATATCTGGTTTGATATTTAAAACCGGAGCTGGGGGTTCAGTTAAATTAATTACCAACAAGTTTGGAAGGTAAGAAGTTAATAAGGGGCATTCTTGTCATGATAGAAAAAAAAGTATGAACTTGTCACTCATTCCCTGTCCGAAGCACGAAAGAGGTTTTAATTCCCTGGCAACAATCGACATGCCCTTCCTGTAAGGCCGTAACATACCCCATATGGACACAATTCTAATTAACGCCACCACCACAGCGTAATGTAGCCCCCACACCTCTTATTATGTGGGTGGGTGCGCATTGCGCATTGAATTGGATTCCCTTGTGGGCCTGTGGGGTATATCTTTTATGGGGCCTACGAGCTTTGGGCATTTGGCTAATCCGAGCGAGCCCACTTTGATTATTGTGCCAGCGCCCAGCCCTTATGTAAGGTGAACCAGTCTTTATAGAAATCGAAACGGATAAAAACTACTTGTTATGAGAGCATGCATACTGACATCAAAATGGATAATTTTTTTTATTTCATTTGAGGTGGAGTGGTAATTTTGCACATTTTTATGTTGGAGTGCAAGATCTATGTGACCAGGCAATGTTATTTTATTTATTTTTATAATAGGATAAACGAACATTGCTAGGTTGCATAGTGTACATTAGCATCTCCCTGTGTTTATCTCTCTCCTCCTTCCTCTTTGCTCCTTATTGAGTGAGGAAAGAGATAGACACAAGGAGGTGCTAACGGATGCTACACAGCCTAATAAGGAACTCAAGCTATGTAACCCCTATACCAGTGAGGGGCTAATGGAAACACGTGCACGACCATCCAAGGGGAGGGGCAGAGTGGTCATTTCACTATCCCATGTGATAGGGCATAGAGGGGTGCTAGTGCTACCGGACGGTGTTCTTTATCTGGGCTGGTACATGCATAAATCGATTCAATCCAATTAAAACTAAACTGAACCAACCATTTGATACCCCTAGTTTGGATGATTTATTGAATGGTAAAGGCTTCTACAAACAATGAGCTAATCCCTAGACAAAATGAATAAAGGGTATTGCTCGTTTTAGAACCTAACAAAAGACGTTTTAACATAACCAAAATGTAACACAATTTGAACCATGTACTGGTTTAAACCAGATCAAAGCAAGCCATTAGGGTTGGGCCAGGCGAAGGCGGGTTGTACATTCAAACCGTCTTATTACTTGCCGAACACTCATTGGTGATTCCCTACCATCCCGCCAATCCTCAAACTCCGAGCCAAGCCGAGCTGAGCTGAGCTGATGACGCGGGCGCCAAAGTCTGCCTTCAATCTCTGACAAAGTTTATTTTACATGTTAGGTAAAGAGAGAGAAAAGGTTTGCCACAATGATTATCCAGAACAGCCTAACTTTCCTCTCAGTGACCATATTACCCTTAACAAAAGACTAGATTGACCAAAAATTCATAAACAAATACCGCTACCTGGTTAGTGCTCCACCCGCTAGATTTCAATGTTTTGCCGCCCAACGCCGCAAAACAAGTCAACGAACATCCTCTGTCTCTAACCTCTTCCATCTCCCTTGGTAGTTTAAAAAATATGTAATTTCGAATCAGTGTGACACAGGGACGCATGATAGAAGCTGCAATGCTATTGGATTAGAATCTTTTATTCTTTAAGGTAACAATATCTCTATCCATTGGTTTTCATAAAGGGTTTACAACCCGGACTGTAAACTTAGGGAAGATTTAATTAGGGCCCATTAAATAATTCTTATTAAAAAAAAAAAGGAAATTAAAATTAAAAAATAGAAAAGTTAAAAAAAAAAGGGTATCTTCGAGATGTTGAATGTTGACCTTCCCGGTGATTCTTAACTCCTAAGGTCCCCCTACCCTTGTTGAAAAATTTCCGTTCCGTTTTTGCCACTTGAGTAGTGACAGGCTTTATGTTCTCTGTAATTGAGGTATCTTATGTAATTCCGACAAAGATAAAGGTTAATTCTGTCATTTGGTCTACCTCTTTGGTGAGATTGGGTGACAGCGATGAGTGACGTTAATAATGTAAGGTGTGGGGACTTATAGGGGTCTTGTTCATATAAAAACGTCCGAATTATGTGAAGGGTCTGTCTCTTTTGTACCTTTTGCTTTCTATTCCCTCCCTTCCCTCCATCTCTTCTCTCTCTCCCTCTCTCTTCTCTCTTCCTCCTTGATCCCTAACCTAATTGGCTGCTGCTGATCTTGAATACTTCTTTGCTGACCAGATTTCACCTCTAAATCCAGAGAAGATCTTCTAAATCTAGTGACCCTATTCTTCATTTTGATCTCTGTGTATTTGTAGATCAGCTGTGAGTGAAAAGCTTGTTGCCAAGGCTTCTGATTCTAACTTTGAAGGAAAGAAGGATCAAGGAGAGGAGGAGAAGAAGAAGATAAGAGAAGGGTTTTCTTTTTTTTCTATTTGGGGTTCATTTAGAGGTGAAGATGACTCCAGCAAATCTATCAGGTCAGTTTGGGGATACTACTTACACCAAAGTGTTTGTTGGGGGTCTTGCTTGGGAAACCCAGAAGGAGACTATGAAGAAATATTTTGAACAGTTTGGTGAGATTTTGGAAGCTGTAGTGATTACAGATAAGAATACCGGGAGATCCAAAGGCTATGGATTTGTGAGTTTCTTCATTTCCCTTTCTTCCTATTTTGTGATTTGGTATCTCTCTTTATATATATTCAGTTCCTTCCTTTTTCTCATTGTGAATTTCTTCATAATTTGATCTTGTTTATGTTTAAAAGATTGATTAGATTAGGGTACGTTAAAGATCTGGATGTGGGTATTCTTCATGAAAGAATCAAGATCCAAAATTATTGAATAAAGAGAGAGAGAGATAAAAAAGAAAAGAAAAAAAGAAGAAGAATCAAGATCCACTTTTCCTTTTTACCATTTATCTTGCTATGGTTAATATTGACAAGCCTGACATTTCTCTTCTCTTCTTCTTCTTCTTATTTTGTTATATTTCTGTTTTAGGTAACTTTTCGAGAACCAGAAGCTGCCATGAGAGCCTGTGTGGATGCTGCTCCTATGATAGATGGAAGAAGAGCTAACTGCAATCTTGCTTCCTTAGGTGTTCAGAGATCCAGACCCTCTACACCACAACATGGTAACTACTTTCTTTTCTTCTTTTCTTTCTATCATTTCCCTCTCCTTCTTCCCTCCTTCATTCCCCTATAAGCTAAGTTACTATTTGATATCCATTCTCTCATTTTTTTTCTCTGTAATTTTGGTTTCATCAATGAGAATTGCATTTGTAAATTCCCCCGTTAAAGTTGATAGGGAGAGAGAATCATGTTATACTTGTAGAACTGATCAGATCTTTCAAAGCCCAAGAGTTGCTTTCGTTTTTATTCTTTTAATTTCAAAGCATTGGAATACATTATACATTAGCATTATATAAGTAATGTATGTATGTATCTGCTTATATATATACTAATATGCATGCAATGTAAGTCTCACGTATCTCTTAGCTTCTTAAGCACAGTTTAGTAGTAGTTTGCAAGTATATATATTTTGGTGAGTATTTCTTGAAGGAGAAGTTGTTAGGAAGAACAGATTTTTATTTTTATTTATTATTTATTTCATAGATCAAAATGAGATTGATTGCTTAAGAGAATTATGTTGCTAAACTTAATTAGTTGATTAGACATATTAATTAATTTGTGGTATTTGAAAAGTTAAATAAGAATTGTCTAATAATAATAATTTTGTTGATCAGGAGGAGGCAGGAACTTTAGGGTGATGAACTCTTTTCACAGTGGGCTTCAAGGTGGAGTGGGAACAGCTTTTCCTTCTGCAGCAACCTTCCCTCATTATGCCATCCAACAAGGCATTCCTTATAATGTGTATGGGTAAGCTTTAAAGCATTTCATTTCATCTCTATATATATAGGAAGCTACACGTGCATTGCCAGTTCATACACATTCCCTTATTAAATAATTACCATTACCATCCATGCATGCTCATCATCCTTGAACATGACCATCCCATCCATCTCTCTCTCTCTCTCTCTCTCTAACTATTATTATGTATGGCATCACATACACCCATGAAAAGCAAATTTGACTAGATGCCAACATGCCACATCATCCCATATGCATGTGCAAAGAAGCACGCGGGAAAAGGCATACCTGCACGTCCATGTAAACAGATGTAGACATATGCATGCACATGCACATTCACATGCAAACTTGTATTCTAACCATTTTTGTGTTGTATCCCCAAAAATTTCAGGTACTCTCCTTACTCGCCGGATTATACTTATCCAACGGTTTGTACAGATCCCTCCACCTTCCTTTATTTACTCCCATGCTTTATAGCTGCAAGTGTTTATATAATAAAATCAATCTCATCACCAACCAACCAAACCACCTATATTTGAACTCACACCAACTGCAATAATTATTATCTTTCCTCTTACTCTAAACCTTCCTACTTAATTCCTTAATTACAATTAAATACCGAATACTTAATTATGTTTTGTGAAACAAATTATAGTCTATTTTTCTTAATTTTTCTCCTCTCAAGTTCTCTGCCCGGTCAGGTTCGTAGGTACCTCTCATAGGGAGGGTGGAAATGACGACCTCACCCCAACCGGGGAATGTGTTTGGACAGGGGGTGAGGTCGTCATTTCCAGTCCCCTATGAGAAGAACCTACGAACTTGACCGGACAGGAAGCCACCACCTAAGTTGTGGAACTCACGTTGTTTTGACGAGTTCGTAGGTGAGTTTGTAATATTATGTTAAGGTTTTTCAATTTCCACGTATGAATTTTCGTTTCAGAGTTACTACGGTTTATATGGAGGAGGTGCAGCAACACAGTACCCAATGTACGGTGCAGGTGCCGGAGGAATGGTCACCGGTGCTGCATTCTACCCTTATCTCCAATTTGGTGGCCAGAGCAATGGCGGAGCTGCTGCTGCCGCCACCACCGCCACCGCTGGTGCTTATACCGGAGGCCAGGGATATGGTGTCCAGTACCCACACCATCTCTTCCAGTACTCACCCATTACCTCAACTGGATTCCCTCATCACTACGGTGGACCGATGTCCCTTGCTCCTACTCCACCCTCTCAAGCAGGTTTGTTACACTCTTTCCCTCTTTCTTTTCTTTTTTTTTTTTTTTTTTTTTTTTTTTTTCAAATTTAAATGAAAATGACTAATGGGAGGACGAAGGTTTCATACACTCATTGTTTAAAGTTAGGGTTAGACGACAAAAAGTCAGAAAAAGATACACTGTTTTCAGCTTTTCTTTTTATATGTCGTTCAACACAATTGCTTTTGGACAGAAAGAATGAAACTTCTATCCTCCCAATGGTCATGTTAGGAGATTTTCCTTTCTTTCTTTCTTCTTCTTCTTCTTCTTCTCATGTGGTGTACTAATATCTTTAACAGTGTGTTTTACTCTACAACAGGCGTGACCATGGCTCTTACAGCAGCTCCAACTACTACTGTTCATGCCCCAACACCTCAACCCTACAGACTTGTTCCTACCCATTTCACTCCAACAGCATCTGAGCAACCTTCGGCTTAACCATGGTTTTGAGGCTCTTTCTCCTTTCATCCTCTTTTCTCTCTTTCTCTTTCTCTCCACCACCATCTCCAGTACTTCTCTTTTCTATTCTCTACTGCAAGCCCAGGTGTGGAAAACTTAGGGTTTGTCAGAAAAATTAGTCCCACATCGGGACTAAACCCACAATGGAGGAGAGCCCCTCCAACATCCCTAGTGCATGTCATGTGAAAACGAGTTCATTTCATTTTGCTCAAGATAGGGCTATGTTTACATACAAAGCCCTGAAGTCTGGGGGGTTCCCTAAAAGAACCCAAGAGAGAATGTGAACGAATCACATCACCAACTCTAGCTACTTGGGGAGCTAAGTAAGTTGGGAAACAAAAAGAAGAGATGTTCGTTCTAACCTTAGTAGCCCTGGAAAGGCTAAGCAAACACAACCTTCTAACTTAGATGTAAATTCCTCAACATCAAACAACTTTGGCTTAAGCACTACCCCTCTAAAGGTAGAGAGGCAGTCTTAGCAAACTAATTAAGGGCATGGGTTGCCCTACAACTTTTGCATTGCATTGGCATTTTGACATAAACCCTAGATTTAGGTTGTCTTTTGTTTTTTTGTTTTTGGTTTTTTTGGGGGGGAAAATTGACTAAAACTTGAGTGACAACTCATGTTCTTTCAAATGGTTTTCCAACTTCAAATAACTAACTATCTCATATAATCTTTGTGTAACCAACCACACATTTTCCCTGAGGGAAAGGGAAAAAGACTTTCACACTAACTCACTCTTTTTGCATTTTTGGGTCATGTAGTTCATTTTGTCATGGCTGAACTCATGGGAGTTTTAGCCAGATCTTCTAACTAGGTTTCTTGGAGGGGCTCTTGCTTGTTTTTGGCATTCACCTCCTTTCACAGTCATACAGACCTTTGAAGAAGAACTCCATTGATGGCTTTTGGAGCTCAAACTAACTTGTAGAACTCTCTCTCTCTCTCTATCTCTTCCCTTCTATCCTCTCTTTCTCCTCCCTTCCATTCTCTGTCTCACTAGCCTAGTGATCCAATCAAGACCATGGAAGCAACCCTTGGGGAATATTTTGGGTCTCTTGGGTTCATCTCCTTCAAATCCTCCAACCATGGTTAGGACCAAGGTCATCTTCATCATCTTTTAGGTACTTTCTCTCTCTCATATTGAGTCATTTTGAAGCATGATGATACTCTCTCTCAATATATATATATATATATATATATATATAAATATGTAATTGTAGTAAGGTTTGGATTGTAATAAGTAGGCATAATCTTTAAAGAACACTTGTTCTCCATTGATATCATCTAAGGGTAGGAACATTCAGTTTTATTATTGTAGAAGTGATTTAGAGACTGCTTTGCATATCTAAGCTGATAATTAATATTAATGATATGGTCAATTACTTACTATCCTTTGTTCATTTAAAATAAACACTACCATATGAGGCTTATGAGCTCATAAAATTAAGCTTCGGGATCGGTCCGTATCAGATCTGTATCGGCCAGTATAAGTTCGTATCGGTGTGCACTTTTTTGAATTTTTTGAACAAAATCGGTTACGACCAAGTATCGATACGGATTCCCTGACCAAGATCAGTCAAGAATGGGTACCGGCCTTGATCAATATCGATCCAATCCAGTCGATTCCACCAATTCGATACCGATTCCTCATTCCAAACGCCCTAATTTTATGAGGTAACTAGGGTGGGAATCTACCCCTGTCCAGTGGGGTCCACCCCCCTTATTAGAGGGATTGGAAGGGTTGGGCAGGGAATTGGAGGACATAATTTTTCAAGATCTTGCCCGGCCCAGTTCCGGCCCCAGTCCCATAACAAGGGGGGGTGCAATGATCACCCTACCCCTGCCTATAAACACTCTGCCTGAATGGGGACCACCTCCTTATTAAAGGGACTGGAGAATTGGGCCGGGCAGCCCGGGAACTAAAAGAGATACGTTTCCAAGGAGGGGGGAGGGCGGAGGGGTACCTGGGGCTTTTTAATAAAAGGTTGTAGAATAGGTATATGTAACGACGTTTTTGAGTAACCACCCATAGGTCCCCCCCCCCCTACCAACCTTATCCTAGGGTGGGTAGGGAAACTAAAACTCTATTAGACCTTACCAACCTTACCCTAGGGTGGGTGGGGTGGTTAGCAACCTTTCACATCACTATATGGGAAGGCCAGAATAAAAAAAGGATTTGCATGTAGATCATGTGTTAGGGATGCAAGATTCGCCCGGTGAGCCCGAGCCCACCCGATATTTTTTGAATTATTTCACCATAAGTTAAGCTTTCTAAAGAAATTTGTTCAAGAGATAATTTAACGTTTCCGCAAAGGCTTTAAAAAGTCTAGAGATGAATTTATTGGTACGATTTTCTTGTTGAATGCTCAGATCATCGTTTGTTGGTATTTTTTCATACTATCCATGAGACACATTCTTCTGTCATCAATAGAGGTTTAATTCTTCATCTCATCCTCATGAACTCAAATTTCTGGGAATTCATTATCCATGAATACTCTTAAGATGAGAATTTTCAATTCCACTAGAAGTACGATTTCTATTTCAAATACGATATAATATGGTGTTGCCCTAGTTGAAGTGCGAATGGATGTTTTATAGGTTAATAGAACGTAAATAAGGATCGTGATCCTTTATTGCTGAGCTGCCCGATAGGACCGTACTACGTGCACTGACCACCTTACCCCCACTTGGACAAGACGTTTGGGCAGGGGTAAGGTGACCATTGTGCGCAACACCGTGTTTGGGCAGCACGGATCTGCCAGGTAGCTCGACAGTAGAGGATCCAAATTGTGTTTCTTTCTACCATTTTCTCCAAGATTCATTTAGCCTTTTAATTGGTGGTTAATTTCCATTGCCCTATTGATTTGTGGTACGTAAGGTGAAAACTCGTGCCTCGAAATGTTCAATTGATCACATAATCTCTTCCTTCCTTCTTAAAGAATAACCCCTTGATAAGATTAGTTCTTGTGGTATCCCATGTCAGTAAATGGTGTTCTCATTTATAAATTTAGACATCTCGTCCCAATGTCAACTTGGGATATGACTGAACTTAAACCCACTTGGTGAAGTAGATGATGGACATTAGGATATACTCTTAACAATTAAAAGTTTTGGGGATGACTTGTCCAATTAAATCTATAGCCCCAGGTTGCCATTGTGAGCTCGAGGTATGTATATTGGTGTATCTATTAGATTGACAAATATTTGGCATTAATGAAAATTTCTTCACCTAGTTTTGTCATAAAGAAGTATTGCAGACTTGCAGCTGAAAACCTAAGTCCCTTGAGAAGTTGTCGACGGACTTAGGTTTTCATATTCTCTCAGCGAACTATTGAACAAGAGAACTTGAGGGTTCTTACCGTTTTTCTTAACTCAAGTGGAACATTTTAATGGGTTTTTAAAAAAATGACTAGACTCTCATATTTTATTGTGACTGAGGTAAAAAGACCCAATCTCATTTGATTTGAACGAGTTGTGAGTTGTGACAAATTCTTGTATTTTTTTACCCCGGCCAAGCCCATATGACTCTTGACTAAGTTTTCAAAAAATTTTGACTTAACTTGGAAAACTCGCCTCAAGTAAAAACATGATTTTCCAATTAGGTGCTCACATGTGATTTTTTATTAGTTTTTTCTCGTAAAAAAGAATAATAAAAATCTCTTGCGAAAATAACGTTGTTGGTTCAAAACCTGCTTCTCTTCAAAAAATAGTGAAAAAGAAGTTAGTCAGACTGTGTGACCTTGTGCCCAAACACGGGAGAGGCAAAATGACCACCCCATCCTCGTTGAAAGCCCCGTGTCTCATTGGCCCCGCAGTGATGTAGAAGACACGCAGTTTGGAAACGATCCCCCTCCATAATAAATAACTAAGGGCAAAAAGAGCCTATTAGGGAGCGTGGCTCCTGTGCCCAAACATAGGCCCTTGAGAAATGATCGCCTCGTCCCCATGAAAGGCGGAAATCCCTTACCTAGTGAATTAGATGGATTTTTGAGTTAATGAGATGGAAAAAAACACAAGTAGTCTCCAATGAACTAAACATGTTATATGATGGAAATAATTGGGAATTATCCGGTATTCCCAGCCCCCAGAAAACAAAACAAACAAAGTCTTTTTAATGAAGCATAATGTTTCACTATTTTTTTTTGGTAAGAAATAATGTTTCACTATTTGCCACATTGCAATATACATGTTATATGATGTTGGAAGTAATTGGGAATGTTCTCGGGTATTCCCACCCAACAAAACAAAACAAACAAGGTCTTAATGAAGCATAATGTTTCACTATTTACCACATTGCAATATATAGGTGGTCCATGTGATAAAGGAACTCATGCCCATCTCAGTGGTGAATTTTTTTGCTAAAATAATTAAGGAAAATAATCCAAAATTCTATTCAAAGACTCAATTAAAAAATAAAAATCATATGATGAAAAATAATATAAAAATACCAAGGGAAAATTTTTTTCTGTCTGGGAACCGTAGCTTATGTTAGTGCTCTCCTTTCATTTTCTGAAATGACCTCTTTGCTTTTGAAATGATTCCTCTGACGGAGGGGGCACTCGAATAATTATCGCTTCCAATTTGTGGGCATCTCCAATTCCTCTAATAGGGGGGAGTGGACCCCATCTTGGGCAGTATTTTCGAACAGGGGTAGGGTGGTCATTCCTGCCCCCATGTGACAAATTGGAGGAATTGGAACGGGCAGCGAATTAGAGGAGACAACAATTTGGGGGCACTCATTTGGTAGTAGGAAATACAAAACATCATCCTTATAATTTCAGCCACTTTGACTCATTTTCATCTGAAATTGTTATAATGAGATGATAGCATATAACCTGAAGGCAATAGTTTTCATTCACGGCCATGCACATACCCCACCTAAAATGACCAAAGAACCCCTTATAAGACAAGCTCGATGAGAGGAATCTCCCGTACACGAGTCCTGTCCCCTAGTCTCAGATAGTGAAGTTTTATATTCTCCTATTTTTGGTGGGACTGACTGATACTTGTGTCTTTATACTCTAGGTAAAGTGGTACTTGTGTCTATTTTGAGTACCAAAACAGATTGAGAACACGGAGAATATCAATATGGTTAGTATCTAATATCAAAATCCCCTAAGAAGTTTACTTTTTGTTAACCTGTTTGGATAGTAGCAAAAGCATCTTTCCTTCCCTATTGGCCGCATTCATAAGGTCGATGCCTCGACAGAATGTTAGTTGGTAATTGGGAGAATAGCCAAATCGTACGATTGCCATCCGATTTTAATTTTATTATTATTATTTGTTAGGTACCTAATCCACTGGTGGATGGGTTTTACCACACTACTCTATTAACTACGCAATTGTCCTCATCTGATATTTTGTTGCATTTAAGTGTTTTTGGTATGTTTGAAGGAAAGCCAATTATAAAACAATCTCAAGGTTTTAAAATTCGGAATCGGTCAAAGAGGATTTTGATTTGAATCGAATCTGAATCGTTATGAATTGATTCAGGAATCGAAAATCTAAGTTATTTTATGGTGAAAATCAAATCGATTTAGGAATATGGAATAGGTCCATAAATTAATCTAATTTATGATGAATTATAAAGAAAATGACTAGGAATCGGCCGATTAGACCGATCCAATTCCGATTCAAGATGCAACGATTAATAAAATCAGGGGGAGTGTTTCCTGTGGGGGAATCGTGGTCCTTGCGTACATGCACCTGTGGGCCAATGAGCACACGTGTAGGCATCAACATGGACAGTATTTTTGCCTTTCATGAGGAGTTGGGGAGTTCTTTTTTACAAACTGAGGATCCCTAACAGTTTAACAAATAATTTTAATTAAAAAAAAATAAAACCACTTAATAACCCCAAAGGTACAGCAGTTGACAAGGGACAAAACCTAAGGTAATTAAAGGTCCTGAATTCAACCCCAATGAGTCCATTACCGATTATGATGTTTGCTTTTACTTTAGTAAATCTGGTTTAACGGTTTAGACCTCCTTATTTTTAGGTATAATCCAATGAAAACGTCTTCCATGACATCTATCCTAAATTTAAATTTGAAAATGTCATTGTCGGAAATCTTAGTAAAATGGGGAAGGATTCGTTAGTCGGCCGACCAAGGACTTTTAGGAGTAAAATAAGAAAAAAAAAAACCGATTCATCGTCTTCCAAATAAGATTAATTTTGTTTTATAAGATTTGTCTTAGAACCAACCAAACATGTCACATTTCAATAAATAGAAAAAATAGGAGAAAGTTTTCTGCTCGGAGTTGTGGTGAGTTTATATCTTTTTTTCTATTTTAAAAGACATCTCTATCCTCTTATTTTAAGAAAAAAAAAAATAATCACGTAAGAGTAATGAAATAGGCCACACTCCCAACAGAAAATTGTTTTTCATAAAAAATCCATTTTATTTTGCTTTTCGCACCGCTACATGTGGGTCCACTCCCCTACTGTCCCAGAATGAGTCTTACCGTTATCATTAAAGTTTGAATCCCTTACCAACATTTCAAGGAAATAACTCATGAAGAAAAAATAAATATATTTACCCGAATACCTCAATTCCTGCAACCTATCCATTAGAAAGATCGGGGTTAATATCGTCGTTTGCCCAAACATTTTCCACATAAGGGATACCAGCATTGACAAGGTGGATTGGTTTCACACAAAAATTAATAGGACAATAAGTAGCGACTCTCTCTCTCTCTCTCTAACAGTTTTCATTCACACAAATCTCAGAGCTTTCCTGTCAATTGTCCAGAGTCTCTCGTTGTTGTTTGGGAAGTTTAATTCGTTTTCAGTTAAATTATAAATCGAAATTAAAAAAAATTTCAAGTCCGGACTCTTGACTGTGAGGACTGAGGAGCTCAGGAGCAGCTATAAAAGGAAGTCTCTAAGTCATTGAACTGTTGCAGCTTTTATCCTTTTAATGGTGGTTACTTGACGCTCCATTTCTGCGTAAACACCTCATTCTCATGTTCTATTCTTTATTTTCACATTTGATTTCGCGGAGTTAATGATGATTTCCTTCCTTTTTTGACTGCAATTTCTGGCGAGTCGATTCTTCTACATATTCTCCGGCGGAGAACGCAGGTTCCGGTGACGATCGGTTTGTATTGAAGTTGAATCTCTCAGGTCAAACTGCGTATAAAGCTTAGTTCGAGTTTGCTTACTAATCAATTCTTTTGTGTTTACAGCTCTGTAGCTTTCTTTGGATTTTTGTTTTGTTCATTCTTTGAGCTGCTTGTTTCTTGCTTTAGTAATATATTGTCATTCTCTAATTCTCCTGTTTTACTGATCAAGAACATGCTCGAATTTAGATTTTGCGTGCGTGTTTTTGTGTGTGAAGTTACTTAATCTTTTTCTTGATTTCTAATTGTTTGCGAGTTTTTTTTTTTCACCTTCTGTAAATGTAACTGTGGTCACTAAATCAGTCGCTCTGGTTACGTTTCTCCTTGCTCTGTTTTCTCTTTGGGTGTTTCTTCATTCAGGGATCCCTACGCTGGATCTTTCTTCTCTTTCATTTTGAAGTTTTCTGTCAGCCAATCAGTCTACTCCATGCCCTCCCTATTGAATTCTGTTCTCCTCACTGGATATGGTTTTTTTTCTCTGTTCAACTTACTTTTGATCTGTGTGTGTGTGTGTGTGTGACTTGTTATATGCATTCTTTATTTTCTCACTGCTCAAGTTGTTTTTTCTTTCTTGCAGGCAGCGGTACATCCTTCTTGAAGGGGCGGATTCTCAGAGATCAACGGTAAAAACAAAGGTTTTGTTATTATATTTTTCACTGGTTATTAAGACGAAGGTGTCAGTAATCTTTTCTAGTGATATGTTTTTATTTTCAATTTTTTATGGGTACAGTTTTAGTGACGTGTTACATTGTGGATATCAACAGTAGCTTGCTTGTTCTTGTCACTAATTTTAAATTAAAATAATCCACCATCAATTATTGACACCCATGGGAAATAATTTAGATCTGTGTGTTTGTGTGTGAAACCTGAGCCTAACTTCCTGATTTGGCTGTCACTTTTGGTTTAAATAGATTAATATGACCTTCTTTTCCGTTATACATTTTTTTAAGGAAATCTGGAACTGTTAATTAAGATTATTTTTCAAAAATGTTGCTGCTTGTTGATGAAGAAGATTCACTCTTAATCTCATGATCAGTTCATCTTTTTCTGAATCTAGAAATTGGTTTTCAAATTGTTTTGCTCTAGACTAGAAATACTGTATTTGGATGTTTATATGGTTTGTGATTTTGGATATGTGTGGCATCATATATTGGATCTTACCGATGAGTCCATCAAATGAAATTTTATGCTTTGCTTTTTTCATGACAAGAATCCATACTGACAAAATTTGATCTAGAATACCAGGATCAAGGAAGAAGGAAGGGAAGGAGAAAGAGAACGAGAGAACAACAACATTACTGACCACGATAGATTCAGATTAGCTTCTATCGTGGTCAACACCCTTATATTTATAATATCAGAAAGTATATTCTTAGTAGGAAACCAACTAAGAATATAAGGCTAGTTACAAGTAATTACAAAGAGAATAAAACACTAAAACAGCTAAACAGCTAAACAACTAGACATACACCACAATAAGGCGAGGGATTGCCCATCAGTGTTAAAGTTGTATTGGGCTCTTTCTTGTTGCTATCGTGTTTGGCCATTTTGAAGTTTGTCATTATCAATGTTTGTCTCTGCCTTTGAAGTGCATGTCATGAGTACCACGAATCAGTTGTATAACCGTTCAACCAAAAAAAAAAAAAGAAGCAGTTGTATAACCGAGAATTCTGTTTTTTTTTTTTTTCACTGAGTATTTGAATCTTAGATCTTAATTTCCGTCAAAATGTCCATGCCTTCATATGTATTTGGAGTAGAAAATTGCCTTCAAATGAGTTATTATTTTGACAATTATGTTAGTTAGGTTATGTCCAATTAATAATGTGATCTTAAAGTTCTTCTCTTAGTCTGCTTAAACAATCCTACCTTTACCATCTTTTGGAGCTTCAGTAGTAGATTACTGTAGGACATATTAGTTGAACCTCAAGTCGTCAACTAATGTTTTTCTTACTCTATTCTTCCCAGGAGACCCCTCTTATTTCCAAATCCTTCCAAGAGAAAGGATCATCCATCCTTTAGATGCCCTTGTACAATGTCAAGAATCGAAGCAATTGCCTGAAATTGACATGCTGCCAATATTTTGGCAAGGGAATTCCATTTCTGTGCACTCACTTTTCCATTTCAACTTATTTTTCTGATGGTTCTTTCAGCATAGCTTTCGATGATATATGATATATGATCACATATAAGATTTCTGGGATTACTGAAGTGGCTTTCAAGATAATCTGCATCCTGAACATTTTCATAGAATTTCTGTATTTGATACGATTTGTCTTGTATCAAGTTGTTTGTTCATTTTAGTACACATGTTTGTTACCGGGAATATAGATGATTTCTCTTATTTGCTCCGTGAAGGATACTCATCTTCGAATCTTTTGGATTATACCTTGAATTTGGTTTCTGTGGGACATAATTCTGTTACAGTGCATGACTGATGGTTGAACTTCTTCAAATCCAGTTTAATTCTGCTCTTTTTCTTCGGAAGAGCGTTCTTATTTTAGGGTTCAGCGTAATACATTCTGAACTCGTTTAATGTTGAGGTAAATAATTTCTTTGGAAAATGACCTCACCTTTAGGTTCAGTAGCAATATAAGGTTGAATCTTTTGAGTGTGCCCACTGTTTTTATGCTTTTTTGTTACACCTGTTAATTGACCATGAGAACAGTACACATCAGCAATGAATTACTGATCCTCATCCAAAAAAAAAAAAAAAAGGACTTGTAAAAAATAAAACACGTGGGGAATGTGATCCAGCTTTAACAGTTGCCATTTGGCGGTCTATGTGTGGTGTTTTGAATAGTTCATATTTTGTACTACATATTTTCTGTCCAAAATAATGAGACAATAAAGAGGGTTAAGATAATTTTATGATGAATTTTTGGTATGGGATATCTTCCTGATGGAGTCTTCCAGTTAATGTGTTCCTCTTCTCTATGGCCCTTAGTGCTGGTATGCTGTTGGTATTTTGTCCTTCTGGTCTAAACTAGTTGGGATCTTATGTTTTTCTTGAACAATTTAGTCTTTCATCACTTTGTTTTGATTTTTGACCAATGTATACTCGAACAAAACTATGCAGAGATATTTTGCAGTACTGAAATGGACTCAAAAAGGAGAGGTGGCAAGCAATCCCTTGTTGGTACTGTTAGTTCATCGCCCAAAGGTAAAAATGTCAGCCCTCAGTATGGGCAGCCATCTGGAGGCTCTGGTTCTGGTAACAACAGCCCCAAGTTGGACCAGCTGAGTCATGATGTCACAGACATCAGCCTGGATAGTGCAGAAGATGGTGAGTGGGAGGTTTGTGCAAGGAAGTCCAAGAAACGAGGAGGAACTGGTGCTGCAAAAGCAAAACCATGGGGCGCTCAGAGCCCTGGTCCTAAAGCCTGGGGCCAACCAGATACAGCACAGAAGCTCAGCCTGGCCAGTACTGGTGGAACAGGTAGGAGTCCTGGTGGTGCGTGGCAGACACAGGTTGCTGAACCTAGGAGACCAGCTGGAAGAGGAAACCCAAAAGCCAATTCATCTAATAGAGGATGGGAGAATGCTTACCTGGCACCACTGCCTCATATACCTCCTCCTTTACAACATGGATGGCAGTGGGCCAATCGAGCTGCTGGACAACACAGGGCTTCAGAAGATGACCAGGGAAATGATAAAACCCCTAAACTTCATACAGGATCGGCTGGAGAAGACAATGATGGGTCTGACATGAGTTCTCGTCATCATCCCATTGATGTTGATGATGATGATGAACCATTCTATGATGATGAAGATGATGATATACTAAGTGATGATTATGATTCTGATGAAAGCCAAAAAAGCCATGAGACACTCAAGAAGAGCAAGTGGTTCAAGGTATTCTTTGATGCCTTGGACAATTTGAGCATAAAACAAATAAATGAACCGTTGAGGCAGTGGCACTGTCCAGCATGCAAAGGTGGCCCGGGTGGTATTGAGTGGTACCGAGCCCTGCAGCCCTTGCTTATCCATGCAAAGACAAAAGGAGTGAAACGAGTGAAGCTCCATCGCCAATTTGCTGAATTGTTGGATGAGGAGCTGTGCAGTAGGGGAACATCAGTTATACCAGCTGGGGAAGCTTATGGCAAATGGAAAGGCCTGCAACAGACGGTTACTGATAAGGAGATAGTCTGGCCACCTATAGTTGTCATTATGAACACGAGACTTGAGCAGGATGAGAATGACAAGAAGGTACATTGCAATATTCCATTTGCTTTAGGAATTCCACAATCTTTTCTTTGCTGCTTGGTTACCTCCATAAACAATTGCATGCCATGTCTATTCCGAATTGAGATTCTAAATTAGTTTTTTTCTGAGATGAATCCGATTTCTAGATTGCATACGGTACAAATTATAGATCTAGATTTGTCTATAATTTTCTAGACAGATGAAATTGGGTTCCATATGTTTATGCGCCAAGGAGTGATTACTGATTGAAATGGGATAGTCACTGCTAGGTACAAAATAAACATGGTCCCACAATATTACTAAATTAAAGAAGTTTATAGTTTACAAGTACCTTCTAGTAGTTAGTTACTTTCCAGGCCTTAAAACAAAATCTTATGCTGCATTATGCTATCCTTTAACTGAACTGTAATGTGGCATCTTCATGGTTATTGTACTGTATACTCTTGCAGTGTAGTGCCCTTATCATCGTCATACCTTATGGTTCTTTTGCTCCTGTTGTATTATATCTCATCCTTCTTTGGTCCTGTCTGATTGTTGCAGTGGATAGGAATGGGAAATCAGGAGCTTCTTGATTATTTTAGTTCATATGCGGCAGTCAAGGCTCGGCATTCCTATGGTCCTCAAGGGCACCGAGGAATGAGTGTACTAATATTTGAGAGCTCTGCAATGGGCTATGTAGAGGCTGAGCGTCTGGACGAACATTTTCGTAAAGAAGGAACACATAGGGAAGCTTGGGAGCATCGTCGGGTGCTTTTCTCTGCAGGTGGTCAACGTCAACTGTATGGTTTTATGGCATGCAAAGAAGACTTGGAAATCTTCAACCAGCATTCTCATGGTCCAATTCTTCCCTTGCCTAATTTTTATGTGTTTATACTCATATTGTACTTATAATGGTCCTGATTATTAGGGTGGCTCTACCTGGCTGCAACTGCACTTCTCTTGCCACATTTTATTGCCTTATTGGGATGCTATTCTTTATATATACATTAATCTACTTGTAAAGAATAATAATCCATACCTTCAAAATATATATTAAACTTTACCCATAGGTGATAGGATTTTCTTACTTATGAACTGTCATGTATGCTCAGCCAGATGCATAGCATATGCATGATACGTATATTTGCAGGGAAATCCTGCAGTTCCAGTGATTCTAATTTTTGGTTAATGCATTTTCTTTCCTTAAATTGCACTGTATAATTGAACTCTATATTTTTTCCAACTCATATTTGATTTTTTGATTTATATACTTATAATCCTTGAGAGTATCAGTTACTACATTTTTTTTATTTATTTTCTGATTGGATGTAATTGATTAGGCAAGTCGAAGATGAAATTTGAAATTAAATCCTACCTAGAAATGGTTGTGGGCCCAATGAAGCAAATGAGTGAAGATAATCAGCAATTGATGTATTTAAAAAATGAGGTGGTGAAAGAACAAAGACATTCAAAGGCTCTAGAGGAATCATTTGGGGTATTGAATGAGAAGCTACGGAAGACTGCGGAAGATAACCGCATAGTGAGGCAGAGAACGAAAGAGCAGCATGAACAAAACAAAGAAGAGGTAATATTGGAAACCACGGATGTGTTTAATTTTCTCTACATTCTGTTAGGTAACACCCCTTGCACGTTTCCTGTTTCTGGTTGCCTACTGTGGTGTAGGCAAATGGACTTTCTGAGCTGCACAAGCTGCCAAGCTTCATGCCTGAACTTAGATAGAGTCAGTGTCCAACTCCAGTGGTTGCTCGTAGCCATGCTACTACATACTAAATAAGTAGGAAACATGATACACTTACATTTATGCAACTCTATTTCTTCGAGCCACTGTGCATGTGATGTGTTGGCCTGTTGGAAAACCTAAAGCTTCTATGTTTGTCATTCTGGTTTTCTTCATTTGGCCTCTCCTTGTGTCTGGTTCTGATGGTCATGTTGTTGATTCTTATAAACAAGTCCCTTTTCCAATTCTTAGGTTTGCATCTGCATGTCTGCTTCATTACCGACACTGATGAGTGATGAAACTGTCCTGTGTGGGGAGGGGAGATATGAAGATGGAAAAATGCCAATCCTGTAAGACTTATCAATTGTTAACTTTCATTCTCTATTTATGATATGAGGTAAACTGGGATAGAGAACCAAATTATGGCTTGAGTTTTTGAATATTTATAATGTTGTATGAAGTAGTGGTGAGTTGGAAAGGAAATTTAGGAATCAAATTTTTGGACTCCATAGTGTGCTTTTTTGCATGACCGTATTCATTGAGGCGAGACAAACATGATGAGAGATCCATTAATGTCTTTATGCATTTTTAGTACATTGCTTGTTCATAAAGTTCATGAAATGCTCCCAATTTTTATTTTATATTATTGTGTGCTTATTTATTTTCGATAATGTTATATATTGCTCCAACAAGATACGCTGACTACAACATAAGCAAAAAAAACATTTCCAGTGGTTATTCATACCCCCCCCCCCCCCCCCTACCTAAGAAAAAAAAAAAACCCCAGTGGGCATGTACATGTAGATGGCTTATCAATGAAAGACCCATTTTTCACACACTTAAGTTAGACAATAAATGATGTGTTTTGCTCCATAATAAGCTTATCATTGTGTTTTTTTCGTTGGATGAATGTTGTGAGGATTTCCAAAGTTTCTTTCTAATTTTTTAGTGGAGGGGGCTGTTGCTTGAATTTATACTAGATGTGGAGCTTTACATGTCTCTGCTGACGTAGAAATTGGCTGTCTCAGACCCATCTTTTGCTCAATAGTTTTTCTCCCAGTCTTGCTAATATTCACGAATTTTTTGTTTCCCTGGTGTTTCATTATCTTAAAGATGGACTACCAAGAGAACTTTTTCAAGGATCAAATCAGCTTTATTCAACACTCACTGGAGGAGAAGGAGCGAAACTTTGAGAAGCAGCTACAGGAAGAGCGTCAGAAAATGAAGCAATCAAATGTGAATTCCACGTCCAAAGAGGACCAGAAACTAAGGTATGTTGCTTTCATGTCCCTGCAAATGTCTTCTCAGGTTATGATGAATGATTGATACTTTTTGACTAGGTACAGAAAACATTTTTTAATTTGCTCCAAGTGATTATGATTTTCTTTGCGGGTTTGGTATTTTTCTTTTTGGAGTGAAGGGCTTATGTAATAGAGGGCAACAACTATCACAAGTGAATACAATATATGTGTGGATGATTAAATAGGAGCATTATGGGGAATCCAATAAAACTTCATATCTTGGCTTTTAAAATGGACAAATATTTTGGAATGGTGAAAAACTTCAAACAGGACAGATAGAGTATGTGCTAACCAAATATATGAGACCATAAGGTGCAGGATAGGGAATATTAATGTGAACTTTGTAGAGTTCAGTAGTTGCTATGTGGCAAGAAATGGTGGACATAGGTGGGCCCATGTTATTAGGATCTTGTACCCATCTCACTGGTAAATTTTCAGCCCAATATGAGAATATACTGTGGTCAAATCAAGGTTTAAAGTTATAAAACTAGAATGCCATAAACTATGTAGTAATGGAGGTTAGTGGAATTTTTGTAATTTCTACAATTTTGGAAACACTTGTAACCCATTTAGCAATGTTCATTTTCTATTGAAATTTGAGCAATGAGATGGGTGCAGAGCACTTTATAACATGGAAGAACTCGAATGTTGATCAATTTCTTGCAAAGGGGTGAGCTACATAGAACAATATAGACATGACCAACAACAACAACAAACAACAACAAACTCAGCCTTATCCCAACTTAATGGGGTCGGCTACATGGATCCAAACAAAACAAAATAGAAAAAAACAGAGTTATAGTCGAAAAAAGGTGAAGAAAAGATGGAAGAAGAGGGATGGGGAAAGAGATGAAAAATGACAAAAGGAAAAAGACAAATGGACGATGGGAAATAAATAGAAAGATGAAAGATAGTAAGAGGAAAGAGGCATAGACCAACACAACAGGATAATCTCAGCTAACTGGGGTTTGCAACATGGATCCTTGCCCTCCAATAGGCTCTGTTCGAGGTCATACTTGAGACCAGACCTAGACTATGCATGTCCTTCCTCACCTCTTCTCCTATGGTCATTTTAGGTCTGTCCTTAATCGGAATCATATCACTCCTCTTTACCTGGGTGTCCCTAGGCCTCCATTGAATATGACGCATACCACCTTAAACGACTCTCTCGGAGCTTGTCATTGATCGGGGCAACTCCCAAGTCCGCTCTTATATGTTCATTCTGTACTTTATCCTTCCTTGTTTTTCCACACACCCATCTTAACATCCTCATCTCTGCAACACAAAGCTTATCAATATAGACATGGCTATGGGAGATTTTACTCCTTACCATCAAAGATGAAATAGATTATTGAACCTGATTGATCTTGGGCTTTCAGAACTCTTGCAAGAATTAATGATGGTTCAAACACTGTTTTACATGTACATTCATGGGTAAAACAGTCGATCCTTCGTAATTGCATGGGAAGTTTTGTTGAAATAAAGATAGAAGAAAGAGGGGGAGGGGTTTGGGATCTATGGCTGTTAGATCTTTGACCAACACGTGGATGATATACCATTTGTCTGTCCAGGAGATTCCTTTTACAATCGGTGTAATGGATTGGCAGTCACCGCATTTCCACAACATTTGGATTGATGGAAATAACAAGCTACCACATTCCGTTGCGATCATCTGATTACCCCTAAAAAAGTGGCTAAATGCTAAAGTTTGTATGATGGTTTATCTCATCGGGTTGCAGTTTGTTGGTGATCTGGGTGTAATTATTTATCTTCTTTTCCACCTGAATTTCTATTTTAGAAGTGTATTTAATCTTTTCTGTTTTTTATGGTTTTATTTGGTGATGGAAGATTTTGTCCATTTTGTTAAAGTTATTTGGCTAGACGTTTGTATAGTTCTCTGAATGAAGAAATTGTTGCCCATCGAAAAAAGGGAGGAAGAATGATTGTCTATATGTTATACTAGATGAGCAAGTGATGCATCAAATATATTTGTTTTTATATATCTGCAATCATAAAAGTCTAGGGATTTTTGTTTTCCAGGGGAGAGGAAATAGCAAGATTCATCCAAGCCCAGAAAAAAGGGGTGGAAGAGTTTGAAGCAGAGAGAGAAAAGCTTATAAGATTTCATGAGACCAAGAAGGCTGAGATGAAGAAGAGGCATTACGAAGAAGAGATCGTGCTGGAAAAGGAATTTGAAACTTTAATGACTGAACTGATGTCCAGATACACTCCAGGTCACTCCAAGGAAGGCAATGCCAGAAATTCTCAGGTGTGACGCTGTACACAATGGAACTGCTTTGGCAGGATGTAGCCCTGAAATTAATACTCAAAATAGCTCAGAACAAATATAGACCTATTGTTCTTGTCTTTTATTCTCTTTTTTTGAACATTTTTTACAGTGAATGAATGTTATTTGTTTGCCTTGCTTGTAGGAATATAGTTCTGGTGCCAATGGTTATAAAAGTTCTGTTCTCTCTGTGTTGGGTGCCTTATTTACTTCTTTCCCCTACAAAGCTTGGTTAGAACTTAGAAGAGAGTTTTGTATTTCTCGTTCTGATGTGTACAGATCTGTTAAAGATTGTTGGCTCACTTTGAACAGGTCGGAGAATTACATACACAGATAGAATTGGCAACTGGGAAGAGGAGGACCCATGCATGAATTGTTAAAGAAATTTAAAATTTTAGTTCTAAAAACACATTCACTTGTTATCAATTAATCAGCACATATCCTCAGGTTCATTTCACTCTCTTGACTTCTCAAATCACAGCTCTTCCAAAACCACATTCATCAATGAAGAAGCACACAATAATACATTTAACTATACTCATTGCATGTTGGCACCTTCATCATTCTAATTTCTTCAATATTATATGACCAGTGACATTCTTATTGGCCCATGTTGATGGTAATCTGATCAAAAGGCTACCAAGCAGCTGCATTTCTGATACACAAAATCTACTTTCGCCCGTTGTTCGCCAAAGGAATACAATATAATATTTTTAAATTAAATTTTAAAATCCAAAAATTTTCCAAATTGAAACAAACAGAATCTAAAGATATTAATTGTAAAGCAAGCAGTAGAACCAATGTGAGATACAAAGGATATATAAAAGGCTTAGAAATAAAATTGTGGAATGATAAATGGAAATAGTAGCATAGGGCTGGGCCTAACAAACAATCAAACATCTAGCAAGCTAAGGTCTGCATGTATATATATAAGGCTTAAAGTTTAGGCTTTCAAGCAAGCTTAGTTCTGCAATTTTGAAGGGGAAAAAAAAAACAAAGCTATTTGCAGGTCTTATATCACTCTTAATTAATTACCTCTTCCTTTTCGCGAAGATACTGTTGTGTGTCCTGGCTATCGATTTCATCATGTAATAATATATCTGCATGTTGGGCTCCAAACAGGGGGTCTCATCAACTTAGGACAATCATAAACATGTGCTGCTCCTTCCTCTGTAGAGAGAGATGGCAACTTCATCAAATCCAGTAGATGTTGGCTGCTGCTGCATATGGCTGTCAATTCTGGTAGCTCACATAACCTCATTTCCTCTAAACTTGGAAATGCATTGATGTTGATGACGGATTCTTCCCCCAGGTCCAAGTCCTTCTCCTTCTCCTTATTATCATCATCATCTTCTTCATCTGATACTATAATAAGGTTCACCAATTGAGGACATTGATATACCTTTAAAGTTTTCAATTTTTTTAGCAGCAGTGATACACTAGTACTAGTGAAAATTAAGCACCTCCAGATTGGGGCATTCTTGTATTCTTAAATGAAACAGATTAGTAAAGCTTCCAGATCGTGGAGGAGGAATCCCAATACATATTTTCTTGAGATCTGGACAATCTCGTACATATGTCACTATAGCCATTAGTTGGAACACATTTCAAACCCTTGCATGATATGAACTTCACAATCCTTTCTCGATATGGACAGTCTCCAAAAAGGTCCGGTAAAGCTGAAGAATCGATATCACAATTCCACAGGTGTAATTTACCTATGCCTTCAGCTAACGGCTTCAACCAATGGGAAAGCTTCACTTTTTTTTATTATTTTGACCTCATCAATACCTGTATGTGTGCCATTTTATCCCGCTTGCCCAAGTGTACAACTCCTCTAGCTTCTGCAATCTAGATAATACCCTTGGTGGTATACTATTAAGCTTTTGAGTATAACTGATGTTCAGATGCCTTAAATTGTTCAACTTTTTCATCTCCACGGGTAGCTTTCTTAAGTTCCCGTAACATTCCAAATCTAAAATTATGAGCTGAACCAACATTCCGATTTCTGGTGATAATTTTTGTAGATTGTCATATCAATCTAACCTCAAAACACAAAGGTCAACAAGATGGTATATTGAAGGTGGCAAATCCCAAAACAATCGCTCAAATCAAGTATCCGGACAGGCATGCACTCTAGGAAGTGTACTTGGGGAATGCCCTTAATAAGAGTACAATCTGTAAGGAGCAATGTGTGCAGTTGTGAACATTGATCTTGCAGTTGAGGTAAAGATCCTATCTCATTCATCATTAATGAAATCTTAGGTGCTTTGCCCCATCTTGAGGCATCAAGTGCCTCAGTTATTCTAGCACTTGCCTTTGCAATGAACTTGAGATAGTATTGGTACTTATTCAATGTAGATGGAGATGTGATCCACAAACTCTATACACGCATCACATCATGCATTTTAGGGTGTCCATCGCCAGCGTCCTCAAGCATAGATGAATTTCGAAGCTTTCCAACCAAAGATTCAACTTTATTTCTCAGGTCTCAAAGAGTTTGCATTTCATCACACATTAATGTTTCTTCATCAATGGCAAAATTATATAAATTGTTTCCCCAAATAGTAGAATCCTCGGGAAATAAACAGCAACAGCAATACAGGAAAAGAGGGATTGCTTGAATCGTTCCAATTTTACAAAACTAAACATGTGTTTTGAAAATACCTCATCTTCTATACCTTTAAGTTTTGAAGCTGACTGTTGCTCCAATTCACGTACATCGTTTTTTCCATTCTCCCTCTGTTTCCCATGTTGACATTGTGCCTCCAATAAGAGCGATAGCCAACGGCAATCCATCGCACTTTCTAAGAACCTCCTTGGCTAAGGGTTCTATTACTGATTTAGAAGTAATAGCCTCATCAACCTTCTGAACAAAAAAGACTCCATGCTTCATCTGTTTGTTCACTAGAAATAATTGAAGATGATCTCTTGCTGCAAAGCCGAGTCACAAATCTTATAACCTCTGCTTTTAATCGAGATGCCATTAATATTCGCAGCCGTTCTCCTTCTTTGGTGCAAGAATGCAGATTTCACCCAGATCAAACCAATATCGACATATAATTCTTTCTTTCCGACGATGACAGGCGAGACAAATTTTCTTTCAAATAGGTGTCATCTTGGTATTTGTTAGAATACAAGCCAAAGCCTTTGCCAATATCTTTTCGCATTTCAACGAAATTTGGTGTGGCTGACACGGGTGAAAATTACGGATTCGAAGTCTTTGGTATGCCGAAAATGCTCATACACATGTCGTAGGAGTGTGGTTTTGCCTATTCCTCCCATACCGTGCAACCCAACGACAACATACCTATCGTCCAGCACCGCATCTATGATCTCATGCTTCAATTTCTCTGCTGTTGTTTGGCCATCGAGAGAAATGGTGTCCAGTTTATTCCCTTTTCGCAAGAAGGCGCGGTCCAACCAGATTTTGGTTCTACTTCATACAAGTTGTCCACAACTTGTTTTAGCTCAACACTCTTTTGATCAGTTGATAGCCTGACCAGCAGAAGCAGTACTTTTGGCATGATCCACCACTCCTTCGATCATCCTCAGTTCGTAGGTTGTCGGCTTTGGATAGAACATTATTGACTTCACTGAACCAGCAATTTGCCTCTACAGATGCTTCAACCCCTTCTTGCTTCTTTTCTTCTTCTAGCTGTCGTTTTCGCTCTCTCTCCTTCCTGACAGAAAACCTGTTCTCTGTCTTAATTCTTCAATGTTCTCCCCAAGGTTCCGCAAGACCCGAAACTTAGCTTTGATAGGATCGATAACATATGTGGGGATCCATCCTAGTATTGGGCTTACGAAATCCATAATTCACACAGAGAGAGAGAGAGAGAGTGTTTGGCAGATGATTACAGGAGGTAAGCAGAGCTTCTTGAACGTTGGGATGTCAATTGTTGGAAGAAAAATGTTGGACAGCAGTGTACCTGTGTAATTTTGTCTAAACCAAATGGATCGAATAAGGACGACCCACTAACATTATTGGCTCCAACTAAGAACTCACCAGCATAGGTGATATTGACGAATGATTAATTCTATCAAAAATAGATTGTGTTGTTTGATCACGATTACCGATACATTAAGTTTATAAGTTTTAACTCATAGTTGGAAAATTAGGTTTTGATTGAATCGAATTGTCTGTATTGAATCAAAATTTTGGAAAATTTGATTCGATCGTCCTAGTCAAATAAGATTCAGTATTTTTACCCATGTTTTGACAGATTTAACCGAATTAAGTTGTTTTTTAAAAAACCATAAAATTGATTTACTAAAAAACTGAGTGGAGTAAAATAATAAATCTCTTTCCTAAAAGGTTAAAATAGTAAAAAATCCCCTCAACTCCTAGTCTTCCCTAGGATTTTTATCAATACAGATCCTCTACGGTGCACTGTCCATCGCAGCCTACGCGGCCCAGACAGAATGCCGCGTGCAATGTCCGCCTTACTCCTGTCCGAGCAGGGGTAAGGCAGAGCACAGGCCGCTATGGACAGCGCGCAGTAGAAAATCACGATCCAATTTTTATCCTATCATGTGCAGTGCACTATCCAGTGTTCGGTGCGCCACGCTTGAGAATCCAACATTGGATGGGAAATTAACAGAATCACTAATCAATCAGAGCATCTCGGCGATCTTCAACCAAACCCGTCTACCGAAAACAAAGAGAGGCTTCACCTTCTACTGCATGAATTACTTTAACTGTTGTGTAAAAAGATCCGAAAAAGGAAAGGGTGGAAAAAAGGATTGTTGTGCCTCTACTTTGTACAGAACAAACAAGACCGAAGGATTTAGTAGATCTTCTTATAAGATCTCTGATTTCCTCATCTGTCGCATCATGGAGTATTTTTGAAGAATGTTTATAAGTTGGTTCATAGTTTACAGTAAGAGTCCTGGTTCGTGCACCCCCAGGTACAAGAAAATAGCTTTTATTTTCCGCTTGTTGGGAGGGTCGTATGCTTGCTGTCGAGAGATGGACAGTTGCAGGTCGAAAGGCTCGCCGTCTCAAAGAGCAAAGTAAAGTCCTAATTCTTCTTCATCCCCATTTTGTTTTGTCGTCATGGGCAGTTTCGTAAGTTTACATCATAATAAGGATAGTTTGGCCATTTAAAATTTTGAAAATACAAATTATTCGTATGTTGGTAGGTTCGTGTATATTTTGGAAACACAGGGGAGGTGTGTGTATTTAAAACACAACTCAAGGGATGTCCGTGTAATTTAACCAAATTTTAATATGGCTTTACGAAAAGAAAGAAGGTAATTAAAAGAAAACATTTAAACAAGATAAAGGATGTCGGAAGGTGACTTGGCATCCACCATCACTTTCCATTTGTCGGCCACATGCTTTTGGACTGAAACTTTGGTATGCTACTAGGCTAGGTCTTTGGAAATCCAGGCCTAGCCGAAGTTGCTTCTTCTAAACTATAACCAGCTGGAAACTCCCAACCGTAACCCAGCCCATTTGAGCTGAATCCTGCTTGAAAAATGTTTGAGTTGGTGGATAGCAACACACACATATTGCCAAGATCAGCAACAACTGAACTATCACGTACAGCTTAACTACATAATCTTCTATGCATGCATAATTGTGTACGTTAGGGAGGGTTCCCCATGCTGCCGGTGTAGGAGGAATCTCCTACGCCACACCAATGATAACCTGTGAGACGGTATAGTCAATAAAAAAACCCACAATGGTCAGGGAAAAGAGAAGATGAATAGAAAAAAGGCAAAAAGCCAAATGACAATTTGTACGGATCTAGCTCCTATCCAGCCGTTGCGGGAGCTAGACGGTCCAGCTCCACTAAACGACAACAAAATCAGGGGTGGAGTGGTCATTTCACTTAGTGGGGCTGGACAGTCTAGCTCCCGTCTGGATAGGATCCTTTTCCCAAATTGTACATTAAGCAGACAGCTTGGGATCTTTTTTCTTTGTGCTTGTAGTGCTATACATATTTATAAAGGGAAAGTGTTTTCTACGGGGGAGTCACATGGGGGTGACATGACACCACAGATGCCAACGTGCACCGCTCCCCCCACAGAGAACATCATACTATTGGCAAGAGATTATTGTCTGGTTGTATAACCCTTGCACCACCACAAGGGCCAATGAGAATGCGCTAGGACATCAATATGGATGATATTTTTTATTTCACAGGGAAAGGTGAGGTAGTTTCACACGCTCCCAAGTCTAGCCGGAGGAACCACATGACCAAGCATCATTCTATAACACATTTAGGACAATTGCTAGGTCAGCCCAATTCGAGAGGTTTTTAAATAGGCCGTCTATTTCCACCATGCAGAGGCATAATTTAGCAATTCTTGGATGCCAGAATAAAAAAATATCTACTTGGTGGTGTTTCCTACTCCCTCTCACAACACACCGTGAGATGACGCCTTTGTCCCTTGGGTGGATACCCAGGCATGCTCATCCATTGGAGAGCGTAAGAAACACCACCAAGTAAAGATCTTTTTCCTTAAAAAACATCTACTATGTATGTCTATGCATCTCCATATTTGTCAACCATCACCTTTTGTGTATGCATCCTCTCATTAGTCCTTAATTTTTCAATACTTAATTTTGTCACATGATCAACTCCGACTAGGCTGAAATTTGACGTGAGTAAAGGATCTTCGGATCCACCAGAACCAGACCTGCTTCCTGCTTGCCTGCCTAGAAACACTATTCCCTTGAGAAAAACAAAACCAGGAAGTGAACAGAATATAGGGTACCCAAGCATGTATTTTTATATTGAGAGCTGGTAGTTCCCCATTAGTCCCATTTACACAATCAGAGGCCAAAAATCCAAGGGTCATTCCTTGATGAGTTACCGAGTAAGGGACCATTCAGGGTTGATATGGTTTCACAGGCCAGCCAAACCGATTACCAAACAGATGTTAAGCAGCTCTTCCAAGTCATATTTAGACTTTAGAGTATGCAAAACTCTAAGCAGAGGTGACAAAGAGACCTCATCCTGCTCAGGCCACAAAATGTTTGCCTTCTGAGGCAGAATGGCCAAAAAACCACTGAAAAGCGTATGAAGGATTGGCATCATGCAGGAAAACAATGTTTTTATATAAAGAAAAACCCTAAGGAATGAAAACGTATATCCTGCTTCAATTTTACAGTGTACAACTTGTTCAAAAATGTCAAAAACCTGCTCAGTTCGTCTTCTTTTCATCAGCCTTCACAGCAGCAATGTTAGTACCACCTGTGGCCTCAGCTTCATCTTCACCGCCAAAACCAAACTCATTCACACGCTTCTTGTCAACTGGATAAGCCCACCTCTGATACAGATATATCAGAAAGATAACATCTGGGGGGCACAGAAATGAAAAAAGTCAATAATTACTTGAGCATAGGAAGATGGCATCCAGTCGTTATCAGAAATATAGCAAATTCGCATTAATCAGTTCAGAGAAAATACTTCATATCCTATGATGTTTAACACAGCCACACTCCAGGCAGCTAGATAGTGAAAATTTATGTTTCCTTTTAATTAAGTTTACACCTGCAAATCACTGTCTATGAAATACACATTAAATTTACAAACATCTGATTTTATGTCAAATATGACTACTGCAAGGGCTCAAAAATGAAATACCTCAGATCATTTAGCACAAAAAATGATGCAAGCTCGCACATTCATGAAGTAAACCTCCCCCCCCCCCCCAAAAAAAAAAAAAAAAAGAAGAGAAATTTATGTTCACAAGATGATGCATTTCAGTCATCAAGCTCCTGCAAGATATTGGCAGGATAACCAAATAATAATAATAGGGGCGCCGTTTCCTGCCTGGGACGCAGGGGCCACGCTGCACGCGCCAGCCAATGAGAGCGCACGGTATGGCACAGTAGGGGGCAGAATTTCCGCCATACATGGTAGGCAGGGCGGTCATTCCAGTCCCTGCTGTGAGTGGGTGTGGGCCCTGCATCCCACACAAGAAACATTCTCCCATACTAATAATAACAGCAATAGAGAGAACAACAATAGTGGTGTTTCCTGCAGCACGATGCAGTGCCTTGCCATCAGCTACCACACATGCAAGGGATTTTTTTTTATAGTCCCATGAAATGGGGAGTGCTAAAGGTCCTGGTTTACCAGGACGCACATCCAACACCATTTCATCATGAAAACACCGATAATTGGTACTTGTTGCCCTAGTGATGAGCACTTTAATCCTTATAAAAATGAATTTGAGGAGTCTAGATAAACATCAAAGGTAGTATCATCAGGAACTTGTATTCCTAGCTCACCATCTCGGAAAACAGACAGCCTATGGAGCATAGGCATTTTAATGACAAATGCAAAGAGATCATCGATGATGGTATTAAGGAACTTGTACGTCATCTGTCTCCAGGGAAGATGAGCAACCGACTTCAACTTATAGTTTATGAACAACTGAGGACACATCATGATGAAACCTGCGACATTTGTGAACATTTAAGGGTCAGTTCTAACAGATCGTAATAAGATTAGTGGTAAATAAAAATAGCTCTCAATCAAATCAAAGTATAGCCATACAGGAGTAAGATACACACAGAAATACAAATAAAGCAGTATCATGGAATATATATATACTTCTTAATGTGTTATAGGGGGCTGATAAGCGACATATGGGGGGTAAGCTTTAAGGGGGTTCAACTAGAGCTATGATCTTGTCAATGCATTGTGAAGACAGAATGGGAGGATATTAGTCTTTGTCATTTTACATCTGTTTTCAAATTCTGCCCAACTTCAAATTGAGGGGCAAAACTGTAAAGCAGCACCCCTTGTGAGGTTCTTTCGACAATTCTCATCCATGTCAAGGGAGGTGAGAAACCTCTTCAAGGGATTCGTGCCATCTCTCTGCTGTGCAAGACCATCTCTTATGCTCTTAGGTTTTTCTCTGGAAAAATCCCAAAGGAAGTGAGAACAGCGTTTGCCTTCGCTTTTTGGAGTTGCAGAGTAGTTCTAATGTGTCATGTGCAGACTGGAAATTTTGGGGTGATGGAATTTTATGATTGGCCATGGATATGAATTCAGGATCTGTTGGTAGGTTTACGAAGGAAAGCAGTAAGTAATAAAGTAGCTAAAAACGAATGCGCTGAGCAGCGGGGTACCGCAGCCTCCTTTGTTTCTCTTCCTCTCAAACTGAGTAATGTCAACAACAAGCCTTCTACAAGTCATGTGCTAAATTGCTAATATAGTAACATGCCATCTTACTCCATATAATACTGACAATCACATAAAAGCACCCAGGAACACAAACATTAACAAATAACTGGGGGGCCAAGCATGAATGGTATCTGTTTAGGACTCAACAATCTAGCAAACATCCGCATCTGAATTGGAACCTAAATTAAACAATAAGAAATGGCACCACTTTAAAATGTGTGTGCATATTGTATGTTTGTGCTTGAACACTTAATAAGAAAAAGGTCAGTTATTCTAGGATATTGTAAGAGGCTAACGGACTCCCAGAACTAGTTGACAACAAAGGAAGTGGAAGTTCTTACCAAACATGTATACACAGCTTGTGAGTGATGAAAGGATCCATGAGTACCAGCTCTTGTGACGCTCATAAATGAGAGAATAAACGGCAGAACATCCCACAAGTAAGAAGAGCACATAGGACAGATACTTCATTGCAATATCATCATACTCCTTTGTCTTGTTGTGTGCATATGAATCGCGGTCTCGGAACCTCAACGTAGGTATCCTTCCACTTCTATCAATCTGGAGATACAAATAATTTAAACTTAGAAAAAGTCATAATTGACTAAAGATCTTAGAAAGAAGAATAGAGGATCAAATAAAGCTAAAAGTCTGTTAGTTAGACACCCCCCCCCCCCTACTTACATTCAGATCCAGTATTTTTAACAAATGGACCTGGAAGGAGTATAAGGGGAGGCGGGCCCTTTGATGTCAGATACTTTGGCATTTATGTCAATCACTCATAAGTCAGTGAGCTCAAAGGCATCAGTGGCACTGAAAGAATTTTATGCATCATGTGTGGCATTGATTTTATACAAGCAAACAATGTAAATACTTAACAAAAGTCTGGACATCACATGGTTAGAATAATCCTACAAGGATTCAGGAGATCGTGAAGCAAGTTCCAATAAGAAGGGAGGGTGTGTTTGTTTGCGAGGGGTGTTGGTTATTCAATAGGTGTGTCTAGTGTTTTTTGAGGGTTCTAAGAGGCGGAGTGCAGACTTCTTGTTAGTGGTGGGGCTGGTTTGGTAGTATTTCCATCTTATTCCATCTATTCTGATATTCTCTTGCATCTCCTTTTCTTCTCTAGAAATAAAGTTTTTTTCTGTTGTTGCCTATCAGGAACGACGGAAGATATGGACCACTAAATGGTGCATCCATGACACACTGCGTGTGTGCCACACAGAGCGAAGACATTTCTTACATGATTCCTCTTCATAGTAAATGCAAATCCAAATTACAGTGGCATTTCATGATTAGAAGAACACCAGTTTAGGACATTTCCAAGAGCATATTATATAACCTATACTTAGTAAATACAAGAACGGCATAAAAATGCAACAGATTCATATGGGTATTAATCAGACCTGAAAGTCAATAATACTTCTAACGCACAAGCAGCAAATAGGATACAGATAAATTTGTGTTTAATACAATAACTAAAATTATTATTTCACAATTCGGGAGCAAAAAAAATGAGGTTATACAAGGGATAAGTACATGATCTGATCAACACAATAACATCATCCAATCAACACATTCCACCACATTTCAATAAATACAAGTAACATATTCAGAATAAGCATTTTACTGGGCCTGTTCTTGGGTGCTTTAAGCTTGTCTAGGTAATATTAATAGAAAGAGGGAGAGAGAGAGGTTGTCTTATCCAACATGATGTCTTGATCAAAACATAGAAAAAGCATTTAAAAAAATATATAATTTAAACAACCCAGTGCTTTGGACAGTAAAAAAACTCAATCCCTTGGACTGCAAGTGGTATTGTCTATAGTTAATTTGTGGATTATTCACTACCGTACCATCTTTTAAAATTAAAAAAAAGACAAGACAATCTGCTCTCAGCGTATAACTTTTATATTACAAAGATAAGCTTAAAGCCCCTACTAACAGGCTCAATGAATGGCTTATCCTAAGTATTTTCCTTAGATAACTTGAAATGCAATGAAAAGTGTTGATTGTATGATGTTATTTTGTTGGGCAGATAAGGTACTTAACCCTATTACCTAAAATATATCGCCGCATTTTCAAGCCCGAATTGTCCAATAGAAATTGTAGGGGAAAAAAATTATCCAGTGTCCCATTTTTTGCTGTATGTGCTTTTTCAGAAAAGTTGTGTTGCTTTATTCTTGCACATTCTTACCTTCTAGGGAGGGCTTTTCAAATCCCCAAGTGGGCCAGGTTCAGCTAGGCCAACTGGCCAAGGTGGGCCAAGGCCGTCTTGTAGGTTTTCAGCTCAGGCTTGGGCAGTGACTGGGTCCTAGCCAGGCCACCAGAATATCACAAGGCCATGCAGCAGGCAGGTCAAGGCAGTGGAAGTTGTATTGAATTTGAGATAGTGAACCCATGTCTAAATGATTAGATAACGAAATTTGTGTTCTACTAATGAATGTCAGGATAGGGTTCAGTTAGGCAATGGACCCAAGGACTTGCATGCAAGCAGGTCTCTGTGCACTTGTGTGGAAGGATCTAGGCTGGATCCAATCCAATGCACAAGACAAGCCCAGTTGCACCATCTTACCATACTAATGTCACAGTTTTCCCTTCCTTACAGAGAAGTTTCTTTATTCACCAATTCAGAATACAGTGTAATCAACATTTCTCTAAGCAACTGGCAAATAGAATAATCTAACATTTTATCTTCCAAACACCATCTAGTTGTGAAATAAACCTCTATGTGCATTGCTTTGCCGATTTTCCAAAACTCAATGCAAACACCAACGCCAGAACTTGCAAGAATCATCCATGAAGTATCATTATCCAGAAGGTAGAGGAATACAATCAGCTGGCTAATAAAGCTCACAACAACTGACTTTGCTGAGAGTCCTTCCATAGATTTGTTTTTGTTCCAAAACTGGATGTCTGCAGGGGTAAAATAGAAAGTCGTTAACAGTCGTAACAAAAATATAATCAATGTCCCAAGGGTTGTATGGAGAAAGATCAACTGCAGTTCTTACGCAGCTTCTACATACCATTCTTAAACGCCAAGAAGTCAAACACGGAATGTAGTAAAGACACCACCATCGTAACCATCAGGAGGTAAGGATTCCCTTCCAAAAACACCCTCTGGACGGGACAAAACGAGGAGCAAAGTAAAAAATTAGAAGATAAGGGGAAACCATGGCATTGCCTTTAAACTAACATTAGAAGCAAGAGGAAGCAGGATCAGCAACCAAATAATACAATTAAAAGAAGAAAAAAAAAAGATTGCTATCTATAAAGCTAATATAAATATGATAAAAATTGGGGTACTGTTCTCTGGTCTGCGTTAGACCAGAAAACCACTTTCCATAAAAAAAAAAAATGTAAGATTCCTTTTCCCAATAGAAGATTAACAAAAGTAATCAACTTAAAAATTTGTATAGCAATTGCACAATGATATTGTAGTTCTCCACAACAATTTAGAGTAATTTGTAAATCTTGATTTCCTGTTGACAACAACCTCTAGTAATTAAAAAAAAAAAAATCAATATTGACAACCAATAGCAACCATGAAATGAAATCATAAACCATCTTTCTATCTAGAATCAAATAGTTTGTATACAAGATATTGCAGAAGCTGATAGACATGTCTATTTAAAGGTAGTACCTACATGCTCTAATCCATCTCAATTTTTTCAAAATAAGGATCAATTAAACAAAATAATTTCTGACCAAAGAAGTCGCATTGTAAAAGAAACAGCAACACTTGACAAGAAATGTAATCTTTCTATTTCAGTCTTTAAGCAGATTTTTTTTTTTAATAGGAAAAGGGAAAATTTTCAACAAATAAGTGATGCAGAAAGCCCCGCCTCAACAGCCTTACACCCTGCAGGTAACTAGAGCCAATTCGAAACAACTTCCATAACTGATGATAAATTGGTAAAACTAGAGCAAATAATAAACAAAAACTAGCCCAAGAACAGCAGCAAGAAACTTGACTGCAGCCAAGAATATTGTATGACCACAAGTCCATAGCCAACCCCAAGAACAGCCAAGGTTTTGCATTGAAATTGAACATCCCAAATCCGGATACATCATACATGTCTAGATTATTTATATGCTTTACAAATCCTAAATGAATAGAGACTTAATAATGCAGAACAGGACACTACAGTGTGGGAGAGTTTTCCCATTCTAATTAGACTTCTGCAGTAAAAAATTAAACGCTTACAATTAATTCTTCAATTCAACTAAGGAACCTTTCTACCCATGAAACCAGAGTTACTAAATTTAGAAAATGTGTACTCACTATAAATAGTACTTTTGGGACTGACTTACCATAAACAGTAAAATTGAGATCTACCATAAATGTTATTTTATCACTTACAAAAAAATAGCAAAAACAAATTATTGAAAATACAGTATCTATTACATTTTTAAAAAAAAAAAATCCAAAATAAAGATGCTGTCCCCCTAAATGAGACAGGAAATAGGTGATAGAGATGGACGGAAAACAAAGTGGGTACAGTTCTCAATATTTCTGTCTTTGTTTGGTACTACTTATACTGTTACTAACATTTAAACTCAATTAGAAAAACATCTGCAATAATAAGGCTGCACCCAATAAGGACATGAGAACCAGTCTATGCTTCATAATCAGGAATCATCAATCCGCACCAGCTAATTGGGTACCACAGACAACCTCAAAACATATGTATATGTAGTCTTCACTTTCCATTAGCAGAGAAAAAATGAAAAGCTAAACATCAACAGACACATAGAGAAGATTTTGTTGAATAGATATGATTGGAACAAACTTCCTTTGAACATCCAAAAGAAAACAGTCAAGTAGATGAAATGTCAAGACAATAAAGGGAGAAAAATGGAAGCAAGGAAATCATTAATTTTGTTGCCTACTAGCAGTATGAGTTTCAATAGATACTATTCAGAAGTGAAAAAGTAGTACCTTAAGTTCATCTGCCTCGCCTTCCAGCATGCTTCCATAACTACGGTGAAGCTGGAAAGACTGCTCAATCTGTAAGAATAGTTGCCACTTTGTCGTGCTAATGGGACCCACCTCCAAATTCAGTGGTAGTTCTGTCACCGTGTCGTTGATTGAGATCAACTTATCTCTAAGCAGCCAAAACTCATTGAAGAAAACCATCGGATAGTAGTTCCCGGTACTAGGGTCAACATTCAAGTCTGCAATCTGGGTCAAGAAACTCAACTCTCTCATCATAACTTTTCATCGGGCCAATATTAGTTTGAAGATGCAGGTTCTACCGAGAGATTCAATATCCAATGTGAAAAAATAATTAAGCATTGTATTACTAAAGAAACCTCAGGCCATAACTATCCCTAAAAACATGATAAATCCACATGTACTACTAAGGACCTAGTCAAGTGTCGCCGAGTATACTATCAAAGTATAACCCTAATGGGTCTGTAAACGGTTTAAAGCCCGTTTGGTTGCCAAGGGATACATACAGACCTATGGAGTCAATTATTTTGAGACTTTTTCTCCTGTCACCTAGAGCCTTGTTTGACAAGTTAAGCTCTAGTATCACTCGGTCTTTGTTAGTCAATGGGACTCCAGAGTGATTGTGTTAATTGTATACGTTGATGATATTATTATATCTGGTAATGATACAATTGGTTTTACAGAGGTGAAATCCTATTTACAACAACATTTTCAGATGAAAGACTTGGGTATTCTCAGATACTTTTGGTATTGAGGTTGTTGAGTTGTTCGTAGCAAGAAAGGGATTAGTGTCTCCAAAGAAAATATGTACTTGATCTTTTGCCTGAGACTGGTACATTGGCATCCAAACCTGTTGATATGTCGATGGATCCACATCAGAAGTTTGGGGCTAATGATGGTGAAGAGCTTGCTGATAAGCATCAGTAAAGGAGGTTAGTAAGTAAGCTCATTTATCTTACTGTTACCAGGCCAGATATATCTTTTGTTGCCAGTATTATAAGTCAATTCAATTTATGGAATTGCCAAAGAAGGCTCACCAGGAGGTTGCTTGTCGGATTCTGAGGTACCTTAAGGGTGTTCCAGGAAAGGGTCTCGTTTATAGACCTAATAAACATATTGAGTTGGTTGGCTATTCAGAGGCAGACTGGGCCGATGTTGAAGGTGATAGGAGGTTAACTACTGGATATTGCACGTTTGTTGATAGTAATCTTGTTACATAGAGGAGCAAAAAGCAGACTACTGTGGCAAGGTCAAGTGTTGAGGCTGAGTATAGGCTATGTCTTATAACATAGCTGAGTTGATGTGACTTTAGTTACTTCTTCAAGAGCTTGGTTATCCTATTACTAAACCTATAGGTTGCTATACACATTGCCAGCAACCCAAATGAGCGAACAGAACGTATTGAAGTGGATTGTCATTTTGTACAGGATGTTGTGATGAGGAAACTGGTCTCAACTCCTTTAGTTACTTCTGGGAATCAGCTTGGTGATATGTTCACTAATCCTAGTTTCGTCCAGCCTTTCATGATGGCTATTTCAAGCTGGGCAAAGGCGATATATATGCTCCAGCTTGAGGGGGAGTGGCGAGATTAGTGGTTACTTTACCCATGTCTTATCGATAGGCGTAATTTGGGGTTATAGCTTTTATGTTTAAGTAAGGGTATTGTAGTCTTGTTTTATACTAATGGGGGTGTTTTGGTCTTTGTATTTTATTCTTTTTTCTTTTAATATATAAGAATACTGCTCACGGTGGTAGGTCTTTCCAACCTACTGTGAGTCTTTTCTTTTCGCCCTTCACATCGACTTCTTTGAGTTCTTTCTTCTCCTTTCTTCTCTTCTTCTGTTTGCCAATAATGTTGATTGCTAGCTGAGGGTGGACCTAGCTGCAACAGTAAGGTTGCTCCATTGAGACCAAGTGGTCACGGGTTCAAGTCTCTGGAAATAGCCTCTCCACGAAGTGGGGGTAAGGCTGCATACATTATGACCCTCTCCAGACCCCGCAGTGGCGGGAGCCTCGTGCACTGGGTATGCCCTTTATTGATTGCTTTCTGTTTTGATATTTGCTACAGCTATAAGCCTATAATATAAATGAGGAAGTCTCTTCTGTAGTCCTTGGTTTCCACTTTTTTTTAACACTTTTACTTCATTACTTAGAGAATATCAATAAATAGATGTAAATTAAAAAATTATTTTAAAATAAGCCAAATATGATTTGATCAGCATGCAACCATGTACATTGGGAGATGCAACACTAATCATACACATTAATGTTTCATGTTTGTTAAGGTCAAGCACCGACACATGGGCCCATGCCTAAGATGCACAGAAACATGTGACAGAAATTAGAAGAGGGCATACCATCCTGTCTAAGTGAAAATAGATTGGCCAAAATATAAGAATCAAGGATACAAGGAGCAATATTTGGTGGAATAGCATTATGAGGGTATCTGCAAAACAATGCAGGGAATAGAAGGCTCATCAATAATTCAGCTCATAAAAAAGGATACAAGGAAAGAACTATATTTAAAAAATATATATAAAAAAACAGTTACTTACACCAACAATGATAAAATACAAAATAAATAAAAAAATCACAAGTAGCATAAGCATAATAAGTCATTTCCAAACAAATATGCTGAGGGTGAAAAGCAACAACTAGGCACATTTCCAATGAGCAAATCTCTACTCAATCCTGTCCACAATTGTATCCCAATCCACAGAAACATAGACCTCTCACCAAGATGTAGAGAAGGTATGTTGGACCACTTGTATCCCAAAAATTTTAGAACAAGCCTTGAATAAGCAATAAACGTTATCTCCAATGAAACCAGGTTGAGGTCACTGCATCTATATTAATTTGGGAGAAATGCTCCCTCAGTCAAAACGACTCAGAACATATAGTTAGAGCTTGTTACAACAAGAAGTCTTAATTGATATATGCAGACTAGAAATCCCAAGCCTGATGCTATTCAACTCAATTAGGCAATGCAGACAATAAAAACCTACAAGTGTACTTACTAATCAAACATTTTTGTTTCTAGAAATGGTAACTGAATGAACTGGTGCTGTTAAACATGGAATGGTTGCTGCCTTGCTGAAATCGTTGGCTAACCAATGTCTAGGCATACTGAATGCCATCCTGACCATTTCAAAAGTAATATCTTAATTAAAATTAAAAATATGAAAAACACAAAATTATTATATAATTAAGCCAAGATTTGGGAGAGCTTAGGCAGTTTTCACATTCACCATAGAAGAGGAAAAAGAGAGGTAGCACCTTAATTCCCACCAGTCAATCTCAAATCAGAAAGAGGTAAGTCTCTACATCTCTGCCTCTGGTCACGCATTTGATATCAGAGAGAGAAAAGAGAGAGTTTCAAAGCCTCTACTTCTGGACTCTCCATCTCTGACTTCGTTAAGCTCTGATGTCTTAATCATCTAAGTCCTGCTTGAATACCAACAAATTGAGAGAGGAAGGATCAAGACCTAGCCAACCAAATGTTTAATCAACATGCCTTTCCAGCATTTCGAACAGGAAAAATGTCCGTCCCATTGACTAAGTCAACCCCTCCTGATTGCAGAAACGGTTGGCTAAGACGAACATTTTTGGGGTACCCTAGACAGCATTTTGAACACTGTGAAAGCATATGTGGATGACATAGTTATCAAGGGTACCAGCAATTTGGCTCTTTGGGAGTTGAGAAACTTTACAATCCACAGGATGTCAGGATCACTTAGAATGTAAATTTGTCTCCAGTATTTATGGGGTCACAGGAGAAATGTTTTCCTTTTCTTTTGTTTATGGTTCTTCAGTCCCTCCTTATTTTGAGTACATTTTTTTCTATAAGCATATGTGGATGACATAGTTGTAAAGGATACCAGCAATTTGGCTCTTTGGGAGTTGAGAAACTTTACAATCTACAGGATGTCAGGATCACTTAGAATGTAAATTTGTCTCCAGTATTTATGGGGTCCCAGGAGAAATGTTTTCCTTTTCTTTTGTTTATGGTTCTTCAGTCCCTCCTTAGTTTGAGTTACATTTTTTTCTATGATTTCTATACCAATTGGGAACACTGTAAGGCCTATACTGTTAGGGCAAAGGGTCTAGTATTGTCAGCCACTTTTTGCATCTGCTTTTTTAAGGTTATGTGCCCACATCCGACTCAAACTGCTGCGCCTCTTGTCTCTCTTTATCTTTTCCACTGAAACTGCTGCTAATTTAAAAAGGTGAATTATTGTTAAGGTCGGTTATTTTTCAAAATGTCACAAGGTATCTATTCTGCCACGCGGACAGATTATAGGTTCATCACAAACATTGGATATAAAGGACATGGTCTAGATTATCCCAGTGTCAAATTTAAGAGTCTAATTCAATCAAATATCTCCTTTTGTATAGGCACACATCTCATGTATGTCCCTGCATGTGTACCAGTACTCTAGACATTTAGTTTCAACTCTCCCAACTCTGAGTGGGAACAGACGGTTTAGATTAAAAAATATATAAAAATGGATGATTTGGATTTATCTTGTGATTTTCGAAAACATCATCTTCCATTGTTACATGGATAACAACCCATTTAAATAAGAAAAACTGCAAGAAAAGACTTTTTGGCATAGTCTTTGTTATCATCACTTGCTTTCAGTAGTTTTCCACAATTTGAGGTTGCTAAATCCCAAAATGGCACATTACTTTCCTCAGGAGGTAAGATCGGTGCCAGCACTGAAATATAGATACATACAGTGCATGTCCCATTGAAAATACAGTTGAGAAGAACCATAAGTTGGCAGTGAAGACCATTATGTGGCACTGAAAATATTGATAATCTTAGTCTTACAGAGACTAGCGCTCAATGTGAATTGGTAGTAAGACCGATTAGTTCAAACATTTCCAGTACCGACACTACATATAGTTAACCGCATGAACCAATCTATCAACTTGATTTTTTTATTCTCTTCCCCCCCCCCCTCCCTTCTTCGCTTTTCTTCTGAGTCTACTTTACCCCAGAGCAAATTAGTCAATGGGATGACTCCCCATGTACCAAATACTTGTTGAGCGACATCCTTGAATTCCTGACTCCCATGTCAACTCGTATGACTACCACCAAGTCATGTCGCTCTTCCAAGGTTGGATACTTTCAGAAGTGGGAAAGAAACTAGAATGCATAATTCCTATTTTCATCAATTTCACCATGAGTGGTAAAACTAGAATGGATAAAATAAGGAATGAATTAGAGCTAGTTTAGGAGTAGCTCCGATACATGATAAGTTCCGAGAAAGTGATTTGAGATGGCATGGACATGTGCAACGGAGGCCTTTGAATGCTCTAGTACAGAGGAGTGATTTGATTCAGATTGAAGGAGCTAAAAAAGGCAGGGGTCGGCCTACAATGACTCTAGGAAAAGTGGTGAGGAATGTCTTGCACAGCTTAGAACTAGTAACAAGTATGGCTTTGAATAGAGCTGATTGGAGGAAAAGGACCCATGTACATGACCCCATATAGTTGGGATAAGGCTGAGTTGAGTTTTATCTATTTCACCATGAGAATATGACATAAGTTTGTTTCGTAATAAGTATAATCTTAGTGTGAACTTGACTTTACCAAACAGATAACCCAAAATAAATGGCACATAGTTTATATCACAGAAGAAACAAGCAGTAAAGGAATTATTATCTACACGAGGATAATAAATACTTTGCAGAGGTTTTTCTTATCAAACTGATGACGGATGAGAATTTCTTAATAGTCAACAGTCTTATACCATAATCAAACATACAAGGTCTTAGTTTTAATTCCTTTTCATTTTCTCCTCTATTCTTAAAAAAAATAAAAAATAAACAGAACCAGCACAAGCTACTAGGGAAATAGAAGTTTAAATGAGGAACTCATTAACTAACTCAAGACAAAAACTAATAGTCTGCATATGCTGTCAATACCAAAATCCTTCCTAGTCACAATCATTCTAAGCACAAGGAGATTAACACCGTAGGCAACAATACCGTGTAAAGTCATCGACCAAATTAATTGTAATATTTGGTTTCCAATATGAAACCCATTCTGTTGGACCATCATCTTTTGAATCAGTCCGACTTTCATCTACCACCTGTAATGGGCGGCATATTCTTCAGATATCCAAATGAGAGACGACAACAACAGGAAAAAATATAATACAGAAAGGAAATAAAAGAAATGCATGGAACAAGTGAAAATTAAATTTAGAAAATCAGAATAAGTATCAAGAGCATAACAATATTCTTTTGTCGGTTCAACATGCACAGCTATATGGAAAAGGATATCTACCAATAACTTCCATGAGAGAGTTTGCTATCCATATGAAACGGAGTGCCAAGACTTAGCATACATGTAGACCATCAAACAATAACTGACATAAGTGCATGAGGATCAACGAAAAGAACAAACCTCAGATGCATTTTCGCCCTCTTCAGAGCCTTTGGCATTCCCCAACAAGCTCTTCCTCTTATTTGCTTTTGACTTGGGTAGGTACATTACAACAGCTGTAATCAGAGCACAGAGGAAAATCACATACGTAGAAAAAATTCTGAGGCATTGAGGTTTTAAAAAGCTAATTCAAGCAACCTAAAGACTGTAGAATTACTTACGATGTGTCCTCCCAAAGGCCATAAATTGCTGATATTCCGGATCGTTAGGGTCTGGAGGATAACCAGAACGTGCAAAGAAAACATGTGCATATAGACTACCATTGTGCTTCAGGGACTGGATCAAATAATGAAATTCATGAAGCAATAACGAGAAATAATCAGAAGATGACGAAAATGAATAACTTGCATTAGCAAGGATTTCATGTCAATTTAAACATTACAATATCCCCTTTGAATACCTCTGATGGAATATATTTAATGAAACGAGACCTTGTACCATCAAGTCCCCAACTTGCATATGGAATGTTTGTCTCGTGCCAAATAAGGGCACCCTCGTTACTGAAGTCATTAAACTTTTCATGCTGTGAAAGATACAACCACATATCCTGTCCATAAAAGAATGCAGTCAACTAATGAACTATTGGTCAAAAATGGGATAAGGGACAATCAGCAATAGATAGCATAATACATGCAATGTGCATTATTTAAATATACAATTTTTATTTCTCAGGCTGAAAATGATATCCGAATGCCTCAACATGTTAACAAAAAAAATACCAAAACAGGTACTTTATGCGGCCTAAATATTTTTCTTCCCTCACCAATAACTATATTTCATATAGAAATATATGCAAGGAAGAACAAAATAAGATAAAAATGGATGCTTTGAAAAAAAATATATCAATTAGCTAATATCATACACTGTATACGAGAGAAGTCCCTCCCTCCCTCTCCAGAGGCAAAATCTATCAACAGCCACTATATGTTGGGCATTACACCCCCAGCAGATGCTCAGAGGCCCCAGCCACTTTCGTCTCCCCTTGTTTTCCCTCTCCCTGCTCTATATTTTTTCATCACTTGCTGTTTTTTGCACTCTCTTTTGATGGTTCCATTTGATCCATTGTGTATGGATCTTCAACTTGCCTTTCTCTATTTAAAAAATAATGAATCATTGCATATTAAAAAAGATTACAATGTAATCCCATTGTATTATCAGCTATTTTCCAATATCTGTAAGTCATACTTATCTGCTTGTCAAAAAAATGGTGGATTGCTGCAGAATAAATGTTAGAAACTATGTAATTATTAGATGGGCTCATGTTCTCTGTGCCACAGCGCAGGCTGCGCCCAGACACATGGGCCTGCCACTCAGGGGGGCAGGTTGGTCACTGCGCCCACCCCCATGTATCTGGGCGCAGCCTGCGCCCCCAGCACAGAGAACATTCTCCCTTATTAGATATTTCACCTTAGCATAAAATTAAGTACAGATCTACCTCAACAATTAAAGCTAAATCACAGTACCAGCATACTAGATTAGCCACTACTAGCTATATCTATGTCCCATATTACAGGAAATTAAGAGTTGTTTCACTCATAGTATTGCCAATAGGTATTCCAAGAATCCAAAAACTATTAGATTCAATTAATTATTTCTTCAAATATGATTCCACTATGTTTCACTACCTTGAAAGTTCCGTCCCATCTAGTTCCCCAACCGTCACCCCCAAAAAAAAACCCATTTGTTCTATTCCTTTCTTTTCTCTCTAATTGAAAAGGAAGGATGCCGAGAACTGATATCTAACTTTGATTGGAGGTATAGCTCTCACCAAACTTGAAACCATACAATAGTGCATGATGCATGCTCTTGAGTTCTAGTTGGAAGGTTTAAAATCACCTGAAACATTTTTCCAGTACAAGATGGAACTTATACAGGTTATGATTTGATTGAACCTCCACCTTTCAACCCCATCATGTCCTAAAACAGAAGGCTTACTTAGTTGAGGAAGAAACATTTTAAAAGACAGATGCCTTTGAAAAGTGAACTGTACAAATTTACAGACCTGTTAGTGCAGCATTGAGAGGCAGGATTCCAATCAATCATGCAGATTAATGCAGGGCCCATGCTCTAGCATTACTAATACAAATACTAAAAGAACAAAATATGGAATTTTGGGACTATCAGAAATATCTAGACATGGTATTGCTTTAAATCCAACTCTCACAGCAACTATAAGTCTATAATCCAGTCAAACAGCAGGATCAAACTACCAAAGACCAATATTGAGCATTCTGGAGGTGTCCTAGTGTCACATAACTCTCTCTATATAATGCTGTATCTCAGTTTCTACTTGTACAGACTTCAAATCAGTTGTATTGAGCTCCAATTCTTAAAATTTAAATTAATAATGGGAGACGCATAGGCACACCACCCACATTTGGTAAGCTTGCAGGCAGCACCAATCGGAGTGCTGAAAGGGGCATCATATAGGAGGGGCAGGGGTTCATTTCAAAGGGGGAAGAGAGAGATAGTGTACCCAGCCTTTTCCTATTAATAATATTCTCATGGAGTTCAAGCATAGCTCCCCTGTTCAAAAAGTGGGGGAAAAAAATCATATGAAAAAATGTGATCTTAGTTCAACCCATTAATAGGATTAATGAATCAGAATAAAGTAACTGGTTAACGAACATAGTTGGAAAGCTAAGGGACCTAACTCCTACAACCTAATTTTGCAGTTAACTTGGTTCGCCTGTTCTTGAATAATCACAAAGCTCAACATTTCTAGTCTTCATTTTATGAGAAAAACTGCTTCCTTCGATACATTAAATCTTGATATAGAGAGCAGAAATCATCAACATTATGTGAGACTGACAAGATCCCCATTGCAACTTAAGGTAACCCAAGGAGCTTAAACAGTGCATCAAACATGAAATAGAAAGGGCTTTCTTCTCATTAGCTTTAAAGCAGGAGTATGTCTTATATCTGTATCAGTAGCCTGACAAAAACAAAACCCGCTGCCCGCTGCGTCACTGAATTCCTTCTCTAAATTGATTTCTTACTTGTAATACTGAATTTGAATATGTTGGTCTAGTGACAGGTTCCCAGAAAAGAGTAAATTCAGAGGTATCAAAGCACGAATTGCGAATAAAAGCAGAAGTAAACAAACTTATATGCCTAAACTTCACACCTTTGTATTATATATCCAAAAGAACGAAGTGAGAGACAAACCAGGAGTTCGCCCTTGTTGAAGAGATTGGAGATCTGCTGGGAAGGTTCAGTTGGTTGCTTGGGACCGAAGAACTTACTGATGAAATAAAAAAATATCGCAATCCTTATTACCCCCGTCACCGTCTGCCCAAGTCCTGCTGGTTGCTGCTGCTGCCCTCCTCGCCCTGGTTCTCCCTGCTGTCCCGCTACTTCACCCGTTGATGGGGGCGCCATAACTATGCTAGCCCCAAAACAGAGAAAACTAACGGCAAACTCCAAACAACAACACTTAAAACCTCAAGTACTCAAAAAAACTAAATCATTCAATCCATGAACGATCGACCGATTCAAGAAGAAGGGAAGATGATCTCCGAATCTAGTCTCTAGTCTCTACTCGAATTAACTGATTCGATCGATTTAAGCGAGTGCGGACTGACACTTGACAGCAAGTGGCCATTGATATCGAAGCTATTCTCATTTCTTTTTTCTTTCTCTCTCCCACGCACATTCTCTGGTTGCATGCACTAATTTTATTTTATTTTTAAATCGAATATGTGAAAGAGGAGTTTTAAACCATCGGATTGGTGTCATTCGGATTTTAGCCACTACAAAGTCGGTTAATAGATTCTTATTTGACAGCTAACGATGTGAGTTAAAATTTACAGGTCGCTAGGGCTGTGTATGGCGGAATTGGATCTTATCCAGCCGTGGCGGGAGCTGCACCTGTGCAGTACCGCTAAACGACAGAAAAAACAGGGGTAAGATAGTCATTTCACAGGTGGGTCCCACCTGGGCCCCACATGTGAAATGACCACCCTCCCCCATAGTTAGGGTGGTTTTTGGTGCTGCACCCTGGACTTGGATCTTGTGCAGCTGTGGCGGGAGCTGCACTGTGCAGCACCAAAAACCATCCTAAATACAGGGGGAGGTGGTCTTTTCACATATGGGGCCCAAGTGGGACCCACCTATGAAATGACTACCTTACCCCTATTTTTCTTGTCGTTTGGTGGTGTTGCACAGGTGCAGCTCCCACCACAGTGGGATAAGATCCTTTTCCGGCACCCGTTTCTTGTCGAAATAGTATTCCAAGTAACAAATACTTTTTTTTTTCCCCAAAGTTCATTTGCAATACAATAAAGGGAAAATTGAAAAATAAAATTTGTCACTAAAAAACAGAAACAGGAATACATATTACGTTGGTCGAAAACTCGAAATTAGTATTTCTATTTTCACCCCAAAAAAAATTAGTATTTCAATGTTACGAATATTTTTTTTCCTATTCATTTGCAATACATTTGATGGAAAATTATCTCCTCCAGTTCCTCTAATAGGGGGTGGTGGACCCCACTCAGGTAGAGTGTTTGGGCAGGGATAGGGTGGTCATTCCAGATTTCTAGCCCCTCCCCCTTGTTAGAGGAATTGGGGAACTGGGCCGGGCAGGAACTTGGAGGTGATAAAGATCCACGTTTGTATAAAATAATATTATCTGATAAAATTGAAAATAAAATAGAAACACATGTGGAATGCATATTACGTATATCTTATGTTCTGTAGAGGTGGAAGTGAAGGTGGTGGTATGAATTAAAATCTTTTGTAGTACCGTTAGGTGTGCACCGCCATGTGTGTCATGTGTACCATGTGGCCTTTGCTATGCCGTCGGATGTGCACCACACACCCGAAGGTACTGCAGAGGATCCCGGTCCGTGGTGGTATCGACTTTATCATCTCAAGTGCGGTTCACTGCCCAATGCACCTATGTGACGGGAGATGCACAACACTTGAGAGAATAAAAATCCATCACTCTCCTTGGGTTGAGTATCGTTCGATGTGCCACGTAGATACACTAGACAGTGCACTGCACTTGAGAGAATAAAAATTCCAAATTTATTGGGTTTCTTTTTTATATATAAACAACATCAAATCTGTTTCACTAGTGATCATATTTTTTTCACTCTTATTCCAAATTAATTCTAAAAAACACACCCAAAAAAAAAAATCAGAACTTTTTTTTTATCCAATACAAAAAAAAAAAAAACACCATAACTGTTTCTAAAATGTTGCCTTACAAACCATGCATGATGATTGATGATAACCTGACAGATGAGTGATGGATTTCAAGCCCAATCCACTTCGGACTTTGAGACCGGGCTGAACTAGAAGCCCATCCTGATTGCCAAGGCCTACTTATGCTGGGTTAGGACAAATGTTTTGTCCAGTCCAAGTCCAACATAGACTGTGGCAGGGTCAGGACTAAGGTTTATATATATATATATATATTTTGTGTGTGTGTGTGTGTATGTGTGTGTCTATCCTAATCTAGGAATTACAAAGGGAAGGCTAAGGGATGAGCTTTTCAGCCAGCGGTTTAGACTTTAGACCAGGGTTAGGAATTTCAGGCCTCGCGTTAGGCCTTGGGTCGAGTCTAATATGGTCTAATATGGTACATCAACGACTTAATATAAGGAAAAGCAATGCCACCCATTTGTGTGCAGTGGTGTGTACCTACGCTCAGATACAGCCAGGCACAAAATGACTAGCCCGCCCCCATGGAAAGGTAGGGGTGTGCTGGTCATTTCACACTCGGCTGTGTCTAGGCAAAGGTATACGCCACATCACATGACCGGGTGGCGTTCTTTCTCCCTTTAATATATTAGACTAACGTATTTAGGTTAAATTTTTTTTTTTTTTTTTCTAGGGCAAAGATTGGAAGTGTGCAGATTTTTACGCATGCTCTATGTCTCACATCCCCATGGACCCCACACTCTCTTTCCTCTGTAGAACCCCCTGTTGGATAACATTCACTTTCACATTCCTTCATTGGTGGGAAACTGCAGTCTAAGCATCATAGATCAATGGAGGAGCACACCTGGGTATCTACCCAGAGGGCATAGGTGTCATTTCATGGTGCCTTGTGAGAGGGCGTAGGATCTTTTTCCCTTTATATTTATATGTATACAAAATAGCATGAAAATGAAAAATAAAATAAAATAGTGCCAAGTCCAGCCCACTCTGATCCCAATAAGATCGAGCCTAGACTAAGAAGATCGGGCCTAGACTAAGATATCCCAGCCGAACTTGGGCTTAGTCGTGGACCCTGGGTTGAGCCTAAGTTTTCAAAATACGTAGTCCAACCCGGCCCATTCGCACCACTAATGGAAACAAAAAATAAAAAATCTATGTGAGACTGAGAACCCATTAATGTCCAAAAATAAGTCTTGGCCAGTCGCAATGGAGGAAAATATCTTACACCAGAAGCCTACATCACACATTATTAGGTTGCACTCAAAGCTTGTGATATATTGTTTGGGGCGAGGGTTCTCTAAGCAAACATGATATTCTCCACCCTCTCAAGTAAATATTGTTTATTCATTTATTTAAGGAGAGAGAAAAAAAAAATCAAATTCCATCATGTGTCATAATAAAACGTTTGAAATTGAATTGAATTTTATATTTTTATGAACCCATTTGGGTCATGGGAAATATACACCTCCTTTGTTCCTTAAAAATTGTCAACTTTAAGTGTTCCAAAATGATAATCAACTTCAAGCATTTAATATAATAATTTTATTCTACCTTTGACACACTATTCCAATGGGATATATTTTTTCAGGCAATATTCCAATAGGATATTGACCATGGGAAATTTAAGGACAAGATAAATACAGCAAGACTAATACAGGTTATTAAACTAAAATTAATGTTAATCACTGATGTTTGTATGATTTGCATTTAATGAACTCTTACTTCATTCACAAGTTCATTCAAAATAACTTTGTTTGGGAGTGTGGCCTACTTCAGCACTCTCATAAATCTATTCATCTCCTCCCTATATAAAAGACACCTCTGTCCCCTTGTTTTGAGGAGGAGAGAGATAGACACATGAGAGTACCGAGGTAGGTCACACTCAAAAATTACTTCCCAATAATAAAATATAACTTAAAAACGTACATCCATTATTACTAAAGAATGGAATCCATCAGTTTCGTGTAGTAGTTATTTCAAAGATCACAATTTATAGACTTGTTGGATTTGTGACAACCATGCCAGCGCATAAACCATATTAAAAGTATGGGCAAGAGATCTCTACTTGGTCGCATGGTCTCTACACAAGCGTTTAGACCAATGGGTGAGCACACTTGGGTAACTACTCAGGGGGCAAAGGCGTCATCTCACGGTGCCCTATGAGAGGGCGTAGGAAACACCATGTCACCGCCAAGTAGAGATCTTTTTCCCTACAAGTATAACCAAATTGTTTAGATTTTAATCCACCTCTCCCCCACCCCTTGAGAGTTAAAATCAATTGTAGGGGAATTCTTTCAACATCCCCATGATTTCTTCTAAATGGATTTGACCCTAATTATAGGATACAGCTATTGAATATCAATTTTTTATACATTAATTTTAGCTTAGGTGGTTAATTTCCTTCAATTTTCTTAGTGGTATGCTTAACATCCTCCTTTGTACTATAAAGGAAAAGGATTGCCACACTGTCAGTGTGTAGTTTCCTTTTCATATGATTTTTTTTTTCTTTTCATTTGTTTTGAAAATGTGAGCCTACATTTTTCAGGACACTTATTGATGTGGCGTGCAGATTTCTCTCACAATGGTAATGTGGGGAACTCTCTCTCAAATTATAATTATTCTTATTATTTTTTAATTACAATTTTTAGAAGATACTTAATAATGGATATTTTATACTTTTATTGTCATCTTTCTATGATCAATTAGGAATCTTAAACTAAAAAAGAATGTGCTGTCAACATATTTTTCTTTTGCTTATCTAATTTACTTGTTTGATAGGCCAATTCCTTTAAATATAACAAAGTCCAAATAATTTATTATACTCACATTTTTTTATTTATTTTTTGTGCGAAAGAGAACGCCACCCGATCGCGCAGTGCACGTCGCCCTTGAGCGGCTTGCGCCCAAACACAGGGATGCGCAAAATGACTATTGCATCCCTTTACTCCAAAAATGACCAAGGGTGCGACGGTCATTCATGTGCCCCTATGTCAAGGTGTAGGGCGGCGCGTCTAGCACAACTGGGTGGTGTTCTTTCTCCCTTTTTTTTGTTTAAGGAAAAAAAATCACAAAAATTAATTACAAACACTCCTGCAACATTTTAATAAAGTGCAAGCACCCTTTTGCTTTAATCATTTACATTTTTTTATCCCTTATGACAACAAAACGTCAGTGTGGATTATAATTTAGGGATTTTCTTATTGACATCTCTTGAGGTGTCAAATAATTTATAATTTTACTTTTTTGCTCATTTTGTATAACATGGTTTTTTTTCAATGATGGTAATATTGTCATTTCACACTCATACTAAAAAAAAATGTGCATAATAATGATACCTTTTGATAATGACATAATGATATGTCTCTTTCAATTTATTTTTGAAAACCCTTTTAAACCATTATCTTAAACACATTTTTTTTTTTTTTTGGATGAAAAAGAAAATATATTAAGAGAGAAATTAGATATAGGAGTTCGTACAACAAGTAGATTCTAAACAGCCCGGCAAGTGGTTAGCCGTAAGAAGAAAATTAGAAAACCAGTTGCTAAAGTTAACAACAGGATTAATCCTAAACTTAAGATTTTCAGACTTATCAAATATCTTTAGATAGTAATCCAACACCTCAAGCGGCCACAGTGAAAGAGATGGAGATGGAAGAAGTCCTGGTAACAACGGGTTGGAACACCAAACTTCTTTCGCTTAAACACTTTTTTTTTTTTGCTAAACATCTTAAACATCTTTGATATCAAAATAAAGAGTGATTAAAAGAAAGTTTCAAATACACATATAGAGGTGTCATTGAGACTCTCCTTTTAAGTGATATGACAAATTTGCTGATTGATTCCTCATCTTTAAGATTGGCAATGGAATGAGCTAGAGGATCATGGAGATCAGGGACATTCATTTAGGATCAAACGACCTCGTTTATAAATATGATTTGAGAAATTCAAATTTATATATTGTGTGTGAGTGGGTATGGTAGTGATGAAAATGCAAATAAAAATACACATCATAAAGATGGAGTGGTTGGTTGGGAAGGCAAGTTATAGCCATAGTATAAGGAAAAAAGAAGTTTGAATCCATGGATAGCAGCCATGTTTGATGAGAACCTTCATTCTTGCTTCTTTTTTGTTATAGTCTTAAGGAATTGTTCAAAGTTTTGTTTGCCTTTGTTGACATAAGATTGGCTTTTTTTACTATTTTTTGGGCGATTTTCATCGGAATCACTATCCACGAACCACGATAACCAATTAACCATATTGTAGTGGTCGCATGAATGTTCTTTTCTCTTATATGTTCATGTATCTTGACTGATTTGCTGAAGCAAGGAACCTCTCTCTCTCTGGTAAATCAAGTGCAGGCTAGGTGGGAAAATAGTATCCATCCATCTATTCTAATTTTCCTATTGTTTCATCCCATTACATGATCTCCACTCACCTTAACAACAAAACCGCGATTCCATTTCGACAAAAGATCCACACCCAAGTTCCATAGTTTTGGGTCCGCTATCCTGATCATTATTTTCCTACCCCAAAAATAAAGGAAAGGTTCATCCCTTTTGCCGGTTTTGGGAGAGAAGGGATTTGAACCCATGACACCATAGTTTGTAGCCACATGCTCTAATCCTATGAGTTGAGGGTAAAAAATAAAAGGGTTGACGTCCTCTATAGGAAGAACGTGGCCCATGTGCTCGTGGGGGCCAATTAAAACACGCGCATTAACATCATGGGGGTCGGATGATCATTTTGCCTCCCTTAGTGTTGAGGCATGGGCGGTATACTCATCGGAGAACTTTTCTCCAAATAAAAAATAGACATAAACCTGCCAACCAGTCCCAAGCTAATCCGATTTTTCTAATGAGTCTTATTTCATATAAATTTACAAAGGCCCTCTATTTTTTTTTTTTAACAAACGCCCTGGTTTGTATCATTGTAAAAGTTTAATGCAAATGATATTTTACAAGAAAAATTTCCCTAATGTAAGATTTCAAGAAAAAATCTTGATGCAACCAATATTGATGAAAAATTATTATAATCTTATTGATAATCATGTCAAAAGTCAGAACCTGTAAACAAAGTTGAATGGTTTATTTACCCTGTTACCCCTACTCTACAATAAGCCGCATTAACTATTACTATTTGGTTATAAAGACTTTTTCTACCCCTACACTCGTGTGACTTGGGGGCATATTGGTAAGGTTACACGGCTCAGTGTAACCAATCGTGGTTACACCGAGCACATCTCTTTTAGTATAATATATTTTTTCTTTTAGGGTGAGGGTTCTTTGAGCAAGTGGCACCAAGGAGTGCATTAATGAGATGCAACAAAATAATATCTTACATAGAAGGGCAGCAATGTCATTTCATGTGAGGAGGAGAGAGAGAGACACATAAATACTAGTGTATCCTATTCCAAGTTCCAACAATTCAAAGAACCTTTTTCCTTTCTTTAAATAATGGTTAAATTTTCTTACAAAAAAAAAGAGGTTAAATTTTGTCATTTTGTATATATAGTAAAAAAATGTGCAAGACAATAATAGTTTTAAAAATAATAAAATAAAGGAAAGTAGTTTTTTATCCGGGAGTGAAGCCTACACCAGCACTCCCATGTGTCTATCTCTCTAGTCTCTCCTCTTCAAAACAAGGGGCATAAGTGTCATTTCATATGGGAGGAGAGAAATAGACTCACTGGGAGTGCTGATGTAGGCCGCACTCTCATACATAGTTCTTTTGCCCTAATATAAATTAGAGAGAAGGTTAGGCATGTCGCCAACTTTCAATAGACTAGCGATATGAACCAATGTGCTCACTGCCTATGCTAGCACTCTCATGCATCTATCTCTCTCCTCTTCAAAACAATGGGGCATAAGTGTCTTTTCATATGGGGAGGAGAGAGATAGACTCACTAGGAGTGCTGGCGTAGGCTACACTCCTGGACAAAGTTTTTTTTCCTTAATATAAATTGGAGAGACTGAGGGAGGGTTAAACATGACGCTAACTTTTTGTAAACTAGCGGCACATACCAATCAGAGGGCTGAACACAGGAGGATGGAGAGATCTTTTCTAAACAGGAAGGAAAGAGAATGACACTGGCAGCGTGCTCAATTTCTTTTTGTTCTATAAATTATTCTTAAAATATTTATTGAAAAGTAGTTTTTTGCCCATGAGTGTGACTTACACCTGCACTCCCATGAGTCTATCTCTTTCATTCTCAAAACAAGGGTCACAAATGTGTCTTTTCATATGGGAAGAGAAGGATAGACTCATGGGAGTGCTGGCTTAGGCCACACTCCCGGACAGAGAACTTTCTCCCACATTTATTTTAATAATATTTTTTTATAAACAATGAGGCAATGTGTCACACTATGATTGGCTGAGGACGTCATTATGTCACGTCCAATGTCCACTTACAGTATACGGAGTCCTTTTTACATGGTTTCCATCAGAGATCACATGTGAAGAGGGTGTACGAAATAGAGAAAAGAAATAAAGCTGCCTGACCTCATTACTCCTCTTCTGACCCTTCTCCTCCCGGACTGGGGACCAAAACTATCCGTCTCTTCATAAACCTTATTCGGTGGGCCCCACATCAATTTTCTGAAAAAAAAAAAAAAAAAAACATAAATAAGCATGCAGACTATACACAAAATTAAAATTTAGTAAAAATTAAGAAGTTTTATTGTAAATTAATAAAAAATTAGAGCTGAAGAGCAGAGAAGAAGAAACCAGAGACGCTACCCTTTCCTTCCTTTTACGTCTGCCGGAATATTTCTGGGCAGCCCCCTATGCCTGCCCCAACCCCGACAGTCAATAAAACCCCATTCAAAATAATTATTATTCTGCCCCCACCTCTCTCAACTAACGATCGCCGTCAGATGCCGTCTCTTTCACAGCATTTTGCATGCATTAATCCGCCGGCAGACGTTACTGGTTAAAGCTGAACCTTGGGTCAACTGAGAGTGAAATTACCAGAATAGCCCCAACAGACATCATATATGTATGCGCTTTTCAAAGGTTTCGTCGAAAGTTCCCAAACCAGATTGATTGGACCAATAATGTCTTCTTAATTTACCTAAAATTATTATCCATAATAAGTTTCCAGAATTGTTAAAGTGAATCGGGGGTATATATGGTAATTCGAATATGAAACAGATTCCTGACACAGGCATAGAATCTCGTCAGTCTTTTCCAGTTTCTGGTTGTACACGTGGCTGGAATTGACTGGAGGACACTTCAATCATTATTGTTGCCCAAAAGTGGGTCCTGATTCTGATGTGTGCCAACGTGAAGGAACTCGGAAATACAAACACCCAGAACCCCACCGGAGTAGGGTCGGACCTGAACCGGAGTTAACACTGAACATTTGACACTGACCCACCGGAATAGTCTTCCAACCAAAGAACGCCACGTGGGAGCCAGGCCGGTTGGATCGAGGAGAATTGGAAAATGGTCAGTACAGTGGCAATATGGTGATTATGTTAAAAAGCAATGGTGAAATGTGAAGAGGTGGTGAATATTTTCCCTATTATTTATCTTTTTGCGCGTGGACAGGGAGCTTGTAGGGGTTTCAGGGTCCAGGGCACGCTTTGGATCGGTGTTTTTATTTCTCATCTTCACTTCAGAGAGAGAGATAGAGCGAGAGGATGCGCAGTGCGCACACATCGGTCGAGCTCGAGAGAACGAAAGAGAAAACCTAGATAAGAAAAAAAAAGAAGCGAGCGGTAGAGGGAGAGAGAGGGGTAAAATTAAAAGAGCCTCGGTTTGCGTGGAAATCTGAACTGAAAAAGAGGCAGCAGTTGCAGCGACAGCAGACAAGCGCTTTTGCTGCAAACTTTCCGATCATCGCCTGAACATCGATGACCTTTGATCTCATTGGATCGAATCGATTCTCTGTGGAACACAAAGTAACTTCTTCGTGAACCGTACTAAATTTCAGATTTTTGAGGCGATCGAGCTTGTTTTTGTTCTAGATTCGACAAATTCGGAACGCCGTGTCGATCGAGCTTGTTTTGGACAGAATTGGCGGATTTTTGAGCTTGTTGAGTAGAATCAACGAGTCTCCAGCATATTCCAGCAGATCCTGACACGTTTCCTGCGGACCTGTGGTTCCTATACGTGGAAAAATAGGTAAGAAATTACGGCTTCAATAGTATCTATTAATCTCCTTCCTTTCATTTTCGCTGCGACTTCGAGGGGATGGTGGACTTGGAGTCTTGGTTGATGACTTTCCTTAAATCTTTCTTCCTTGTTTGGTTCTCTTCGTCTCGTCTCGTCTCGTTCCACCTGTCCTTACTCCTTACTGTTCGGTATCGTATTAATTGTGCACTCTCTCTTTCTCTTTGTGAAATACCTGCTGGGCTCTACAGCAAAGCTGGCGGCGGAGAAGAAACGCTAGACGGATCAAGCATCTTACTTCGTTGGTTCATTCCAAGTTAGACAGAATTTTGGTTCTTGCATAGCCTCTTGTATTTATTGTTTCTGTGCCTCCCTATTTGTCGGTTTTTTTTTATTTATTATCAATAATCTAGTAAATTGTCGCGAGTTCAGAATATTTGGAGTCTGAAAAGCTTGTGTCTGCATCATATGATCGGATTCCGTTCCTCCCCCCCACCCCTTTTTAAGTTCTGATTCCACTCCCTTTTTTCTGGCAGAAGCTTAACGGTGTTCAAGCTAAAGGATTGGAAGTTCTAGCAGATCTGGTTCTTGAAGCATCAGTTTAATTTTCACTTGATCGGAGTTGAAGATCTAACAGCTTTGTGCATTTAATGCCGGAGTTTAAAGGATTTCTCTGGGGTTAAAGCGTAACAGACTGACACGAAGTCATTTGTACTGTTTAATGAGCGATTTCAGCCACACCTGATTTAAATAAGGCTCCCCCATTCGTCTTTAAGCATCTCCAAAACCAGTTATTTTGAGATTGCAATAATATCGAACTTCACGCTTTATTACGGTTTGATTAAAGAGGCCCAGGGGTTGGAGGGTAAACATCTGGAGAGATGTGGGCCTTCTGAGCATCGAACCTGTATGGTTGGTGAGAAGATTAAAGCTCGCGGTCAAATTCCATTCAACAAAAGTTTCTCCATGTGGTATGTATGTGTGAAAAATTCTCTCCCAATACAGGAATGGGGTAGTTGGAGAGATTGATGTGGCGATTTGGTTCGGAGACCTTCTGTACTGTCGGATTGAACAGGATCACCTATTTCGTGTCTGTTTTTCTGGGAGACTGTTGTAGATCGGCTGCTTGTGAGGATCTTCTATTGGGGTTTTCATGGCAATGGCTTCATTAAATCATTCCTCCGGAAGACTCCACTCAGGTCAGCCTTTTGTTTTCAATCAAAATATTGTTTATTCGCCTAGGGTCTCTGGTTTGTAAGATGAGAAGTCCGGGAGCTGAAAAATTAAAATTCTGTTGGATATATGAATCGGTCGCAGTAACTTTAGTTTCTGTTCATGGGGGGAAGATAAATTGCTTTAATACCCTCAGAAGGGTATACAGTGATTACTTGTGACCATGAGGGAACGGAAATTATTTTTCTTCTTTTGTTTTAATTTTGTTCTTTGATTTTGCTTTAAGTTCTATTTTCATCCTTTACACTGGGTTTTAGCAATGTAGGTAACAAAATGCTTTATTTATTTACTTAAAGGGAGAGGGTTCTCGATGTTGGTGGCTCAGGAGCCCACCAATCAGGGGGCGGACAATGGTCCGTTATTACAGATCAGGGAGGAGAGCGATTGTATCACGAGAGAGAGAGAGAGAGATCCCTTAAATTAACTACATTAACTAGAATTTGCTTCTCTTTTCTATTTTTATTTTTGCTTGAGATTGCATATTAGAGTTGAGATGGATGAGTCTAAAAACTAGGAAGAATAAAGTAAGGAATGATCATATTAGAGCTGGATTTTTAGTAGCTCCGATTAATGATAAACTTAGAGCGAGTCGTTTGAGGTGGTATGGCCATGTTCAACGGAGGCCTTCAGGTGCCCCAGTCTGGAAGAGTGACATGATCTTGATTGAGGGAACCAAAAAAACCAGGGGCAGGCCTAAGATAACCTTAGGAGAAGTGGTGGAAGAAAGACATGCTTAGCTTAGGCCTTGTTCGTAGTATGACCTCAAATAGAGCTGTTTGGAGATCAAAGATCCATGCGGTCGACCCCATTTAGTTGGACTTTGATGATGTGACGTTGTTTTTTAGTATTACACTCCACTTCGAGACCTTGAGCAGGATGTTGGACAATTAAGAAGCGGTTCATAGCTAAGAAGGGTCGATGCCCTAGAGTTTGTGTTGATGTTGTATGCCCCCTCCCCCCCTACTTCCTTTTTTTACTCTATTGTCTCTTCTAGGACCCATGTAGCAAACCCCATAAATAGGGATAAGGCTAGGATGTTGTTGTTGTTGTTGTCTTGAGATTGCATATTCTTGAAAAACCCACAATTCTTAAAATATAATGCCCTGTACTAGTATGAAGCATATGGTGCTCAAACATGATTTCTGTATTTCAATGCCTTTTTTTACTCTCTCTCTCTCTAATTTATCTTTTGGTTGTGTGTTTTTATAGGGGCCTCTGGTGATACTTTGTACAAGGAACTCTGGCATGCCTGTGCTGGTCCTTTGGTCACCGTTCCGCGTGAAGGGGAGCGAGTTTACTATTTCCCCCAAGGACATATGGAACAGGTGGCTTGAACTTCATTCTCTAGTGTTAAAAAAATAAAAATAAGAAAAGGAAAGAAGGGCTTGGGAATTTCATTTGGGTTCAATCTGCAACCATTACCTCCCTTTATTAGAATGAACTAGTCAATATGATTCTAAAAGCAAACTCCTTAATGAAATCGGAAAGCAACCTGGTTGGACTGTGATTATTATGTCATAATTCATGATTGCAAAAACCCTTATCATGTCATCTTTTATGTCCAGAGGAAAGCGCTTTTAATATTTTTGCCTTTATTTTCCTAAACTCTACCTCTTAATCTCAATTTTGTATCTGGTCCATGAAGTAGTTAAAAAATGGATATTCAATTGAACTTTGCGATATAAAAGTTTTCTGCTTTCCAGGTTTTACTCATGTAATATTTAACGATGTCTCAGCTCAGTTGAAAACATGTTATGCCTCTCTTGTATAGTTGCATTAGGGAGGGATGCACTGATTGCACATTGTTCTTATTTATTTTGTTTGCCTCTGTTTTATCTGATATAGCTTGAGGCATCAACACATCAAAGTCTGGACCAGAAGATGCCATCTTTCAACCTTCCTTCTAAAATTCTTTGCAAAGTTGTTCATGTGCAGCTCAGGGTGAGCAATTCCAGATCATTTTCTTGATTCTCACAAGAATAAGGGTGGTTTTCTTTTTCACTGCACTCAGGCTCTTTCTTTGGAAGTGTAGGCAGAACCAGAAACTGATGAAGTTTATGCACAGATCACTCTGCTCCCTGAACTAGATGTGAGTTTTCCTAGTATCCCTTTAATGTGAATGCTAGTATTCTGTGTATTAAGGACTTGGATTTGAGGTGACTTACAAGGCAGCCTCTTGGGCCTTGGTGCAATGGTAAAGGTTGCGCCATTGTGACCAAGTGTTCTTGGGTTCGAGTCTGGAAACAGCCTCTTTGTGAGAGCAAGGGTAAGGCTGCGTACATTATGACCCTCCTCCAGACCCCGCAGTGGTGGGAGTCTTGTGCACTGGGTACGCCCTTTTTTTACAAGTTAGCCTCTCTTTCCTCCCGAACCCCAGTCTCCTATCTCTTTTCTGCTCTTTTTTTTAAGAGAAGAGATATTACCTGTATCCTGGTGCATTGACACCCATATCTATGTTTATATCTTAGATGCCATGTTCTTGGTACATCACTAGTACTGAAATTTTGGTTTGAACGTCTACCTGTTAATGCGTTTGTTTAGGAGAATCTAACTGTAATTGATGGTGTTCTGTTTTATGTTTTCTTTTGTTATTCTCCTCCTACATTGAGGGTAGCAAAGTGAGGTTACCAGTCCTGATCCTCCACTTCCAGAACCTCCAATGTATACAGTTCATTCATTTTGCAAGACGCTTACTGCTTCTGACACAAGCACCCATGGGGGATTCTCTGTTCTTAGAAGGCATGCTGATGATTGCCTGCCACCATTGGTGAGCTTTCAATTAAAATTAGCTTTATTTTGGATTGTTCAGTGTGTGTCATTCCATTCTTACCCCTCTTGTGCTCTTCACTGTTCAGGATATGTCCCAGCATCCACCTTGGCAAGAATTGGTTGCCACAGATCTGCATGGAAATGAATGGCATTTTCGTCACATTTTCCGAGGTTAGTTTCTTTTGACTGAGGAACTTTTTCATTGAAGATCAGGTTATGATGTATAAAGGCAATTGCTTTCAGGGCAACCTCGGCGTCACTTACTCACAACTGGGTGGAGTGTCTTTGTCAGTTCCAAAAGACTGGTAGCTGGCGATGCATTTATATTCCTTAGGTAAGTTGCGTCTTGCATCAAGTATTTGATTGAGCACTTTTAGTTTGTTTATGTTTATTTGACATAACTGCTGCATTTTAACATTTAACAGAGGTGAAAATGGAGAGCTGCGTGTTGGAGTAAGGAGACTCATGAGGCAGCTGAATAATATGCCATCATCTGTTATTTCCAGTCACAGCATGCATCTGGGGGTGCTTGCTACGGCATCTCATGCCATAGCAACTGGAACCCTCTTCTCTGTTTTCTATAAACCAAGGTTTGATAGCTCTTCTCGTTAACCTCTTTCCTCTATTCATCAAAGTTGAAAGTTGTATGTCTTTATCGTTATTATGATTTTTATTTCTTTTGTCCATTTCTTTCCTCATTGATGTTCAGAAACTTGTAGTAACTGAGAAGTTGAATTTTAAGTACTGATTTCGAGTCTCATGAGTCAGTAAGAAACTCCCTGATTTTGAAGAAGTTTAGTTGGCTCTTCAATGTCCTGTATTATGACATCACTGGCTTTGTCTTGATGACAAGCCTTCAATTCCTCAGGAGAAACTTTATTTCTTGTTGATAACCCCATATTATAATGACGAGCCTGCAGTTTCTCATTAGAAACTTATATTTTGTTGAAAATTTCATTTTTCTCATCAGACAGTTTTTCTGAAATAGTCTGGTCCTTTCATGAGATTTTCTGTTTATAATATGTGAATTAAGATACAATTTTTTGAATTAGTGGGCCGCTCTAATTTCTCGATTTCTCCAAGGCATTCTTGATGACATACTAATTGAAATAACAAATTTCTTAGTCTATGACTTGCTCAGATTTGTGAATATTGATAGTTGGAGGAATGTGAAACTAGCAAACTGCCATCAAGTTGTATTAGGTCCTTTTGATTTTCCAACCATTTGTTTAATCGTCCTAATTTCTAGTTACTGTTGTTAATTGGCAAAAAAATAAGCATTTGCTGATTCTGCCCTATTTCACTTCAGGACTAGCCGCTCGGAGTTTATCGTTAGTGTTAACAAGTACCTTGAAGCACGGAATCACAAGTTATCTGTTGGGATGAGGTTTAAAATGAGATTTGAGGGTGAGGAAGCTCCTGAAAGAAGGTATATTGTGTGATTGGCTAATTATTTTGATATGCCTTGGAAGTTCTGGAAGATATCTACTGACAAGCTTGCTTGCTTTTATAATTATACAGGTACAGTGGTACTATTGTTGGTGTTGGAGAGGCTGCAGCTTCACGGTGGGCAGATTCTGAGTGGCGATCGTTGAAGGTATGGTCTGCTGGAGATTTTGCTTGGTATTGACCTGGAGATTTTACTTGGTACTGACCTGTGCAAATTAATTCAAGGACACGAAGACTTCCAAGTCTTTTTCTGTATATAAAATGTTGTTATAAGTAGCCTTCTATGGGCCTTTAAGATCCCCTTAGACTGTAGGATGTGAAGGATTTGGTCACACAACCTTTGATTTTGCAATGTTCTCATTGCTGTTTCAGTTTTTAATGTGGCTTTAAGCCCCAACTGGAGAGTTGACCTCCAGGGATCTTTGTCATGAAAATCCAAGCACATTAAGAGCTTGGGAAAGGGTGCCCAGGACTAACTTGAAACTGTTCAAACACCGAAGGCTTTGGTGTAGGTCACCTCAATTTTCTTGTTTGTGTTGAGGTGATGAATTGAATTCTGAGCCTCTATTCTGAAACCATTGGTGTCTTGGCATCTTTTCCTTTTTCCTTCTTCTATGTTCTTATTCGAGATACTTTATTTGTCTTGGAACTCTGACTGATATCATATTGGTGTCTAGGTTCAATGGGACGAACCATCATCAATTCCACGGCCAGATAGAGTTTCACCATGGGAATTGGAGCCACTGGTGGCAGCTGCTCCTTCAAACTCCCAACCAGTGCATAGGAACAAACGTGCACGGCCTCCAGTTTTACCTTCACCAACTCCAGACATTTCAGTATTTGGTGTGGATTTTAGTTCCTGGTACCTTGTCAGTGCTTTCTTTCCTTTTCATGTTGATACTAATAAGAAAGCAATCTTTCTTTATCCAATCAGGTATGTGGAAACCCAATGTTGAGCATCCCTCGACTTTCTCATATTCCGGATTACAAAATGGGCGTGACCAGTATCCATCTCCCAATTCTGCCTCCCACGTTTCCTCAGTTACGAAGGCAGACTCTCTTGGATTCAGTGGAATTAATTCTCAAGCTGCAGTTTCCAGCAATCCGATGTACTGGCCTAACCGTGCAGAAACTCCAAGTGAGTCTTTAACTGCAATTGCTAATAGAGAATCTGGAGAAAAGCGACCAGAAAGTAGTAGTGGTTACCGGCTGTTTGGGATCCAGTTAGTTGGCAACCCCACTTTGGAGGAGACTTCACCGGTGGTAACTTTGTATGGTGGAGTGGCAGAGGATCGAGCAGCTCCATCCCTGGATGCAGACTCTGATCAGCAATCTCAGCCATCAAATATCAATCGTTCTGATATACCTGCAGTGAGCAGTGAACCTGAGAAATCATGCTTGAGAACTCCCCAAGAAACACAAAGCAGGCAAACTCGGAGTTGTACCAAGGTAGGTTAACCATGCACCCATTTTCTAATTCAACAGTATTCTAGGCACTTTCTCAAAGAAAAGTTTGGTTGTGACTGGACTATGAATTGGAAGACATAACAATGAGTTAATGACAAGACAAAGTATTAGCTTTTTGATGGATTTTAAATCTTCATTTTGCCATGTAGTCTATTCTGTTAGTGTTGGAACTTGACATGTGAGCAGGGATCCTGGGCCTTATATGTCCACAATTTTGGCTTACCTGATCTGCCTTGGCACAGGTAGGCTTCTCTAAGACTACATTTGGATGTCAAGAAAAGAAAAAAAGAAAAAGTTTTGAATTTGAGGAGAGAAAAAAACCATAAATCACTCATTGCATTAAAAAACATTTTTGTCTCATTATGTTTTTTCTTTTCTTTTCTTGGCATCCAAACATAGCCTAAGGGGTTGTGTTGGAAGCCCACTCTTGAAGCCTTTTCTAGGTTGATCACACACCCACAAAAAAAAACTTGTACATGTTGGTATTTTCCCATGAGTAATGGCATTTTAACATATGTAAGAAAGGCATAGCACCGCAAACTAGTGCTTCTGTTTCTCTAGTTGGTAAAATTCTTTCAGAACTGAAGCGCTGGAGATTGCACATTGACTAGACGATTGCTGTAATAGGGCAAATTCATGTATTTGACAGAAATGAACATCTAATTTAGCCTAATAAATGTTCTGTGAGCTGCCTTATCTGGCCCTGTTACTGTTTTTTCTTTTAGAAAATGAAGGGAATGTATTTTTCCACAGTGGTGTTTTACATTTCCGTAGAATTCTTTGTTGATTTTTGAAAAATACATGCGTCCATATGTTAATATTTTTGTGCATGTGCTCATTTGAAGGCTCACATCTTGACCTGCACCATTTAGGTGTAAGATGGAAATTCCTATTTAAATTTAGCTTTTGCTTTTGTTTTCCTAGTGGATCCATTAGTTTCAAAACAAAAATGATATGATTTTTCTCCAGGTTCACATGCAAGGAATGGCTGTTGGAAGGGCTGTTGACTTAACACAATTTTACTGCTATGATGACCTGCTGTGGAAACTTGAGGAAATGTTTAACATTGAAGGAGAACTATCCGGACCCACAAAGAAATGGCAGATTATCTACACGGATGATGAGGATGACATGATGATGGTTGGGGATGATCCATGGCAGTTAAGTTCGCCTGACCCTATCTAACTCACATATTGCTTTCTGTTTTTTTTCCCCTTCCTTTTTTAGACCAATTTCTCCTTCACTTCCAACAAACCTTCTTTCTCTCATATAGGTAACATTTAGATGGGGGATGGGGCAACCTTATAAGGATAAATCTGTAGTCCCTGTTATACTTAAGGGAATGTTGTCATTAAGTCAATGAGGAAATAAGTGCGTAGTTACCAGTTACAGACCCACCATTGAATTCATAAAACATTGAGTTCCTAGTTCTGAAGTTTATACAACTTGTTCAGTTAGCGTTCTTTTTTTTTACCAAAATTCAAGTTCTGACCAAGTCGCCGGGGGGGGGGGGGGAGGAGTTTTAGTTTGGTTCTGAAAATCCAACCAGTATTTGTAGCAAAAAACAAAGTTTGACCTCATTTTTTTGTGACCTGCAAGCCTAATTTTCTTCTGAAAAAGTCCCTTCAACCCTAGCAACTATTTGCTAGTTTCTCTGAGCAAGGAAAAGATTTGATATGAGTTTGTGTTGGACAAGAGTAAGGCTGGAAATAACTTCTATTGGAGTAAGATGGAAGATGTGATTGCTTTTGACTAAAAAGTGCATAGTCCCACCCCCTACCAAAGATAAGAGGGGAACGACAGAAGAGATGTACCAAAGTATTTGGGCTGACCTTGATTGAGTTATTCTGCCTGGATTGAACTCACCCATTAATTGGAGCTGCATAGCATAATGGTGCATGTGTGCTTCCGTTGAGGACAGTTTGATTGATCAAGATAAATTGATTGATTTTTGGGGCTTGGTCCATACATCATTGATTGACTGATAGGATCAGTTTTATGATTTTTATTGCCTCGATGGTTAAAGCTCCGATGCTTTGAGCCTTCATTTCTGGAGTAGTTCTGATTCATAGTCTAAACAGACTGGTGTTATGATATTACCTTGATGAATGGTTTTATAATATTCCATTTCCTTCTGTTTTTGCAGCGAGTTCTGTAGCATGGTTAGGAAGATCTTTATTTACACGGCGGATGAGGTTAAGAAATTGTCACCGAAGACCAAGCTTCCAGTTAATGGTGAAGCCAAACTGGGCATACAAGACTCTGAAGTGGCAGTTAACAGTATAGAGGATCAATCGTCCATAGTTGGGCCGGATTCCTGACGTTCTACTCTTGTCACGAAGCAGAAAGTCTGTATTTTGGAGAGGGGAAAAGTGGTAGGGAGAGAGAGGAGATGATGATTAAAAGATGAATTGTCTTAAGCAAGCACTTACTGTGTAGCTGTGTCCCTTTTTACCTATTCTTTTGGGGAGCTTTGTAGTTGTGGCATGTGAAAATTGGCCCATGTGATGGGTGTCTCTACACATGTTGTCGTGCAACTGGTGGGTTTCGGTTGGATAGGTTGGGTTCCGCTGTATCTACTTTCACTGTTTACATAGTTTTTTTTCCCCTTCAACTTTATATTGGTAGTCGACTAGTTCCCTCCTCCCCCTCTTTTGTTTACTTCGTTTCTTTCTCCTTTTCTAGGGTTGGGTCATATTTTGGCTGATTCGTGACCGATGTAGACTGATTCTGATCCAAAATTGGATTTGAATTTGCTGGGATCGATCTGGATCCTGATCCTGATTCTGTTCTTTCTAACACTGATTTCGAAATTCATGCGTGTTCTTGGAGTAGTTGAGAATTATGATACCCCTCTTCTGATGCCCGTGGCAAAGGAATTAGAAATTATTCTTTTGCCATGGGTGAAGGGAAACATGCCTCTTAAAAACATGTCAATAGGCCTATAAAAAGAAATTTTTTTTTTTTGGCTGTTCCACAATATTGCATTGTATTATATTCATTTTACAGTGTGTAAAATACTTGGCACCTTGATTAATCATTTTAATGTAAAATAAAAAATAAATGTTCGGATTATGGGGAAATTAAGAATATATGGGCGCACCTCCTCACCTATGAAAAGGAATTCAAAACAGTTGGGGTCCCCATTGTTTCACAAAGCGTGATCCACCATGTTTTGTGGTTAAAAAGACTAAAGAGAGTATTTGTTATTATCAAAGGGTTTTTTAAAATAACTTGAAAGTGACTTACAGTTATGTCATTATCAAAAGTTGTTATAATGTGCAACATATGTTGAGCTTTCCAATTCCCTAAACTGTGCAGTGCGACAGTTTGGGGTAGAGATTTCGACATGTGACAATTCGAACATCCAACAGTCTGAGCTCATTAACTTTTCTTTATTTATTTATTTATTTTTGTTGAGTTCGGCACCGTTGGATGTCTAAGTTGCCACATGTCGACATCTCTACCCCGATCTAGTGCACTGCACAATAGGAAATTGGAGAGGATCATTTTCCAAAAGTAAACCAGGAAAATGGCAGTTCAAATCTGTCTTGTGATGGGCAAAAATTTCACAATTTTTATGACATAACTACCCATTTAGAATATCTCAATAATGCCACCACATCACCAAGAAGGCAAGAAGAGTTATTAATGTCTTTCAAACTACTTATGTGCAAGAATACTAGTAAAAAATGAAGTGTTTGAATAACACCTCTATAGGTGTATTTAGTACATGACACCTTCTTTAATTGTCTATTGTCTTATTCTTTTTTTTTTTTTTTTTGGTAAAACCCATTGCCATTCTTAAAAGTCCTTTGACAAGGGTGTAAAAAGATTTTTAAAAATAATTTGAAAGTGACACATGTGAAATAACAAAATTACCCTCATTATAAAAAATTGTGTATCATATTAAAAGGGTAAAAAAATAAAGTTATAAATTGTTTGACACCTTAAGAGGTGTCAATAAGAAAATTACATAAAAAAAGTCCTCTGTACATAACTCAACTCTTTGACTTCACCGCTAATGGTCCGGTCCCCTAATTGATAGTTGAGTAAAAAATCTAGGTGGAAGTTTTCCTTCGTTTGGGTAGAACAATGAATTATCATTACTCTTCCACCCTCTCTTGAGGAAGTCCAAACTATCCACTTCTTTGATAATTTGACCATTTCAAAGGGGATTAAAATTCTTCTATAGTGCGGCCCTGAGAACTCAACACGTGGAAGAAGCTTCATCCAACGGTGTGAGCTCGATGCAAGGCCTTTTTTTTTTTCAATCTTCTCGAGCTTGGTAACGTTGGATGTCGCATCTTCCACGTGTTGAACTCTCAGGCCCACACTGCAGTACACCTCCAAATTAGAGCACTCTAGAGGATTTTTTTTCATATCAAAGGCCGTGATTCTAATTCACCATGAATGAAGGAAAATTTAGTCAAAAAAATCTAAGCTGTGAGAGATATCCACTGATAGAAAAGAGAGACTGGGGCTTCCATCCTCCAGTGGATCCCACAGTCCTCTCCTCTCCCCTTTTTTTTCTTTCATTGGAATGGAGAGGCTTCTCACACAAAAATTTCAACCGCATTTGAGTGGCAAAAGTATTGAACAGTTACAAAATCAGATGTCACTTGTGTGGTGACAACAAAGTTGTTCTATTTCTTTTTTCTTTTTGGTAATTGAAAAGTTGTTCCATTTCATCAAGCTTTAATTCATTTTTCCCTATTTCACCCTATTTGTCAATTACCCGATAATGACAAGTGGACAACATCAAGGCCAAAAATGTAAAAAGGGAGCACACTTTAAAGTCTTAAACCGTCACTCTAATTCTCACTCCCACTGTCAGATGTTCTCTTCAATTCTCCCATTTTTTCCAATGCACGGAGCCCTAACCCTTCAAACTCCGACTCTGGATCTCTGATCGGCCTGAGGTGTAACTCAATTAGAGAAACGAACGGCGAAAGGCGAGGACCGTGAGATGATCCAAAATCCACCGTTCAACACCGGCAACGGAAAATAAGACGGTGAGTCTTGCACTTTTATCTATTGGTACTGTCATTAGTTCCCATTTCAGAAAATTCTCTTGAATTTGATGAAGAAATGGTGTTATACAATCTCATCATTTGCTTTATAATTCTATTTGAAGTTAAACTTGTCATCCGCATGGTCTCATCTGATGGTTATGTGGGAAACAAATTCAAGTGAAGGTAAAAAGGAATAGACTGGTAAATTTCTCCTGCAAAAGAAGTTTTTTTTTTGTTTTTGTTTTTGTTTTTTGCATTGCTGTAATCATATGCTGTACACTGCACAGGAAGAACATCTCAGAACACATTGTTATTTAGTCATTACACCCAATCGACAAGAAATAAGCAATTTAATTCTGCCTCAGATGACTATTTAGTACACTTCAATTGATGTGGTTTGGTCTTCTAGGCAATTCACTGCAACTCACTCTCCAAATGACAATCTGCTGTCTATTAGCTTTTTCATTGTTCATTTTGGGCCTGTCTTCCTTAGCTCAGTGAAGATTCAATATGCCACTCCACTTGGACCTGAGCAAAATAATTGATAGAGCCTGAACTGGTATTGCCAGTCCATGACCTGATCTTGATATTGTTTTATTTTTTAGTATGGGGACCAGACTTACTATGTAGGTGCTTCTTGATAATTTAGTCCACATAATAATTTTTGTTAGGGTAATGCTGAGCAGATAATTGAAACATCCTTTAATCCATTTTTTTTTTATTATTCTAACTTGTGATTAACTGTCTAAATCTAATAAAGGTAACCTCCGGTCCCAGTAAAGTCCCCTGTCAACTAAATCATCCTTAAAAAATGATACATTATGTATGTCTGGTTTGATCCCATGGCCTAGCTCCAGTGTAGTCTAATGCTTTATTAATTTCCTCTCAAAGTTGGTCAGATCACTACAAAGAAGATGCTATAAAATTAACCTTTATTAGGTTGGAATAATCTCAAAACTGATCTAATTTCTAGGTTTGCTTTTCCCCTCCTTTATGTCTTATTCATTTCTCTTTTAATTCTGGTATTTAAATTTTTTTTATATTTACATTTATAAGTAGATTGATACCTATATTTTGATTCGCATAAATGCTAGACAATCTGGGATGTCTATTAGTACCTGTCCATATCAAGGGTTGTGTATGCGTCCTTGTAAACTGATACTTAAAATACTTGGCTCTTCTAAGCGTAAAGAGCCATGCAAAGTGCACGAGCATCTCACAATGGATACGAAGATGAGGGTGTCCATGCATTTCCTTAAACACAAATAACTGATAGTCTAAAATGTACATCATGCCTGAGATTTTCACGGACTTTCCAATCATATTGGAATGCAGCTTTTCTATTGTATTTTAAGATGAAAAAGGTTGGAAATTTTTGATAGAATGATAATACCGTGGGTAGAAGCCAGATTTGCTTGGAAATATGAAAGATTTTACTGTTATATTGAGTCTATCACTCAAGATGTTCCAAAAATATTAACAATCTAAGATAGATATACGGGATTTGGGTTGAAAAATTAAATTTTACTATTAATCAATATTTCATTTGTTGACTTGTTGACATTTCTAGTATGCTAAGCCAGCTTGTTTGTATTGGTTGTAGGAACCTTCTTCTTTATCCCAGAGGAGCTACAATTGTGTGTTGAGCAATAGGCAATACCTTCACCCCAGCCCCACCTGCTGGTAACTTTAATTATTGAGAGAGAGAGAAGCTGAGAATCATTCCCTCCCTCACTTTCTACATTACTTCTACTCCAATCTCCATTCTTCTACCTCACATCAATAGCTCTGCAGGCTTCTGTGAAATTTGTCGATTTGCCTGAATATTTTTACTCTGAGAATCTGAAAGGTTTGTGAAGAACATGGCAATTTGTTCTTCAAGCTTCAGATTATCACATTTGGCCAATTTTCCAAATGAGATCGATTCAAAGGAGCAAGCGTACAAAAGTTGGACAGTTGATGCTAGGGTATTTGGATGCTTGAGAAGGCATAATGGTGGATTGCTGCCTTCTACGAAGGCAGAGGTTTTGTCAATTTCATCAAAATGCAAGACTATTGTATATCTCTCGGGGAGAGAGCGAAATAGGTTCATGGTTACAAGCATGTTGCAGCCGCTGAGTGAACTGGAGTCGGGTGATCCTGGGGCTACGGTTTTGCAACAAGATGCAGCTAGTTCTCTAACAAAGGATTCTAGGGTTCTTCAAACTAGCTTTTCTCCTCACACTGACAATGGAGGTGGTGGTACTTACTCTTTGAGCAGTAGCGATGGTAATGGAGAAATTCCATCTGGAGGTGGAACAGGAGGACATGGAGGTGGTGGTGGTGGCGGCTCTGGTGGCAGTGGTGGTAATGAAGAGGATGACCATGAAGAAAAGGAGTTTGGGCCTGTAGTGAAATTTGTGGAAGTGATGAAAGAGGCTGAAGCTCGTGGTGTTAGTCTTCCTCCAGACATGTTAGAAGCAGCTAAGACTGTTGGAATTCGCAGAGTTCTTCTTGACAGATACTTGGATTTGCAGGTGTGTACATTTATATTAATAATTTGTGTTGATACAATAAAATTTTAGTACAATTAACTTGGTGCATATACACAATTTCCGCTACTTCCCTGTTCAATTGAGATTTTATTCATTTGATTGTAGGGTTCGTTCTGGCCTTTAGGCTTTGCAATCAGATCCTGCTCATTGCTTCGCAACCGTATGCTTGCTGATCCATCTTTCCTTTTTAAAGTTGGAACAGAGGTTTGTTGAGGTTTATTTGATTTAGCTCTTATATGAAGTTCATTTCAACTTGAAGGAGGGGGGAAAAGTACAATCACAATTGTTGTTGGTGGCATCAACCTACTCTACGATCACCTGTGTGTTAATCCTCACTATTCAAATGTTGGGCAATATTTTCCACTCGCTGAGGCCTATTAAGTCATTGATTTTAGTGACTTGATGTTACCATCTATTTGGATGGGTCTTCATGTAGTGACTGGAGAAGTGTGGCTAACACTGAAAAACAATTCCACTCATGAGGAAGATGTCCTACATTTAGGGTGCGGCCTGGAGGCACCTCCAATCTTAACGTGCTTAGAGCTGCCATATTCTGGATTTAAATATGTTACTTGTGATTTTTCATGGTGCAGATTGTCATTGACTCATGTTGTGCTACATTTGCGGAAGTCCAAAAGAGGGGCAAGGACTTCTGGTCAGAATTTGAGCTGTATGCTGCTGATCTTTTAGTTGGTGTGGTTGTTGACATTGCTTTAGTTGCTATGTTGGCCCCCTATGCTCGTTTTGGGCAGCCAACTGCATCAAAAGGTTTACTTGGCCACTTGCAACGTGCTTCTGGAGCCCTGCCTAGTAGGTTAGTACTCCATGCAAAGAAGAATTCATCCTGTTGGACTCCAATAGAGAATTTTAATTTACATTTTCAGTTTGGATTGGATTAGTAAATCCGTAGAACTTATGCTTTTATATTTTTATAAGGTTGGCATGTACTCATCAGTCATGTTCTCTTTGTTCTTTTCATTTGCAACCTTGACTAGTTGTGATTATTTTTATAAGGTTGGCATTTACTCATCAGTCATATTCTCTTTCTTCTTCTCATTTGCAACCTTAACTAGTTGTGATGAAGCTCGTTGATTTTTTTTTAACTTATGCAGTGTGTTTGAAGCTGAAAGACCAGGATGCAGATTCACAATACAGCAAAGGATAGCAACATACTTCTATAAGGTAATACATCTTTGTTGTATGTCTGAACTTGAATAGTGGACTAGTTAACCTTTTGAACATAACTTCAAATAGGGAACTTAAACTTTTAGCAATACTGTTTAGTACCCAAAGGATGAACTTAATAAACTCTCACTAGCCTAATGTTATTTCTCAATTTCTCTTTTCTGACTTCAAATTCATGAGTTGTTGTATGGTTGATTTTTTTTTTCATGAACTATTGCTGATTAACTGTTCTCGATCCAGGGTGTGTTGTATGGAGCGGTTGGGTTTACTTGTGGTATTATTGGACAAGGCATTGCGAATTTGATAATGACTGCAAAACGGTATATTATCCTACCTAATATATTCTAAAAAAATATTTGGTGTATATGTCTTTTACAAATCATACTATTCACTTGTGTTTGTTTATGAGAATACGTTAATGTGGGATCGATGCAGGCAAAGACACTAAGCAGCCTGCTTGAGAATCGCTGAATCGCTTGATATATCTCAAATTAAGATTAGTGTAGGTAATGAACACTGATATTAGATTTTCATAATAGGGAAAAGAAGTAAAACAGATCTAGAACTAGATAGAAGAAGGTCCAGATCTGAATATCAATCAGGGAACAGTTGTTGAAGGAGAATTGCTGGGTAGAACTAAACTGAGAAAAAAATGAATAAAAGCGAGAATAAGACTGAATTGTGTTCAATAACAGAGAGAGGTTAGGAAAGATCAGAAAGAAAGGAAATAGAAGAGAAGATAATTATATCAAATACTGGAGGAGTGAAGAAACAGATATGCTGTAGGCTTCAATGTAGATCCATATCTGCAATTCAGATCTGAAGTTGATTCGTAATAAGAGAAATATAGGGTTGACAGAGAATATTTGGGAGGAGAGCATTCGTAGGCTAGAGAGAGAGAGGTTACTTATTTCAAGTTGTTCTAATTGGGTTGAATTAGGTTTCTATGAGTCCAGCCTTGTTTCAAGTTGTTTTCTTCATTATTTTATAGTATTCTAGTCAGTTGAGTCTAACTACAAAGACCAAGGTAAGCTATTGCCTCGAAGAGTTTTAGGCTTAGTTTGTTTTCTGTTTTGAGTCTTTTATATATGTTTTAAAGGGTTACAGCCCTGGACACAGATTTGATCAATGGAATTGGCTTTCGGTCCTTTATTTCTGTGAGATTCAGAACATCTATTTGCTGTGGGATGCCAAGGTGGGCTTGGTGGGATGCCAAGTTAGTGATTCAGGTGGGGTTTACGAAGCACATATCATATCCTTCTTCTATATCTCTCCTCCATCAAACAGCAGGTCGGTGCTTACTTTCTATAATCCACAGACCATCATTTTGGCTTAATATTAGATGCTTGATGGTTAATCTGAGTTGCTGCATTACTGTTTAATATTCTCCTAAGATTTTGAATTTGATATCAGCATAAAAAAAAGGTCATACCCAGTGCATGAGGCTCCCACCACTGCATGGCCTGGGGAGGGTCATAATGTACGCAGCCTTACCCCCGCTTCACGGAGAGGCTGTTTCCCGAATTTCAGCCTAAAAATCCTTTTCCCCACCTCTGCTTCTTGAATTCCTACCCCAACAGGGAATTCTCTGAAACTTAACATGTAACCGTTGGATTTCAATTTTGCTTCCATACATACGAATCAGTTAATTTTTTGAACAGTCTTATGGATCTAAAATTTCATCTTTAAATTGTTTTCTTTTCTGGTTTTCCTGATTCAAGTTGGATTTCAAGTTCAGGTTCTGTTTGTACTTTTGATTTCAGATTTCTGTATATAAATATCTCTGTTTTATTGTGTTAAATCTGATTCCTGAATTGGATTGGATTGTCCATATTCACCATCAATTCTCAGATTTGGGAATTCCTTCTTCAACTAGGAATCTTCAGATCTGAAGAATCTGATGATTGGGTTGGGTAGAACTTTAATGTTATATTCCCCTACCTAGATAGAGAACTTGACCTGAATTTCAGCTAGATCAGATCCTTCTGATCTTCTGTTATAATTTTCGTGAAATCTGGTTTCTAAACCTGTTACAGCAATTCTGGTTTATTTTGGATTTCTGAACTCAATCATTTAAGGCTTCTAAAAACCCATCATATACATGGATAAATGTGTAAAATTACAAGTTCTGGGTGAAGCTTGAACTACTGCGGTTTCCCCTTTTTATGGAAAACTATTGTTTATAGAAGCCTATATAATATTCTGATTTACTTTCCTTGTTTTGATTCCTTACTGTGTCTCTGTTTATGCAATCAGGAGCATAAAGAAATCAGAAGAGGACATACCGGTGCCACCTCTTGTGAAAAGTGCTGTTCTCTGGGGTATGTCTAGAATACCTTTCGTGGTCCCAAGTGTCTCTGTTTATGCTTATTTAACTTATGAAAGTGTGTTGATGTCAATTAGCTGATGTGGACCTTATTGTCTACAAGGTCCCCTAACTATATCTGATGTTATCTGTCCTAATTACCTTTAGTTTCAGCTGATATTTGAAATTAGAAATTCATTCGTTTGGGCTTATTAATTTTTTTTTGTGTGTGTTACATCAAGCCTCTTATTGTATTTACTTACTGAAGGCTTGCCTAACAGTTTTTGTTGACAAAGTGTATCTGTTATGACATTTCCCATGTCCTGCCGCGTTACCTTGACCAAGGTTCTCTTTGGAATCCCTCGTGATCTAGTACAGCATACCAATTGAGTCCTTTGGCTTTGTTACACATGTCTGGGGCTTTTTACTTTGTTATTTTGTTAAAATTTTGTATATTTTTTATGCTGCGCATAGTGCCACTAAAACATGGTTTTTATTGCCCACTTTTTCTTTTGGCATGTAGTTCTTTGTTATACACTTGTACTAATATTGTGTTTCTTTTTTTTTGGGTGGGGGGTGGGGGCTGGGGGGGGGGGGAAAGAGGGGATTTAGTCCTGTCTATGTGTGAGATAACCCCTTAATTTGAAAAAAAAAAAAGTTTTCTGTCGGCCAGTCCTTGCAGAGGCATTACTGACTGATCAACAGTTACTCCCGAAGAGGCTGAAATGCCTAAGCAACCGCAATGTTTTGACAACTTTGCCTCTAGTTTTCACAATTGTATCCATTGCTTTGTTTGATTGCCATGGTTGTCAAGGCTCGTCTAGGGTACAAGGTGACCTTGGATAACCTAGACGACTACTTGCCTCAAGTCTCAAGGCCCCCTGTCCAGACCAAGGGGAGAAAAGTAGAAGAAAGGAAACAAAAGGAGAAGGAAGGGGAAAAGAAGAGGATTTCAAAGAAAAGGGAGGGGTAAAATTGGGAAGAAGAAGAAAACATACTCAGAATTGGCAAACATTGTTGGAATAGGTATAGGCAGTGAAGGCCTTGCATCGTCTCAAGGGCTTCTGGCCACCGCAGCGGTACCATGACAACTATGTTGATTGCAATATCTCCATGTCAGCAACATAATGTTTTCTTGATTGCTCTACATTATGTCCACAAGGCATGACTTGGCTTCTTTCCCCCAGTAGTTTAAGAAATTTAATTGAGTGGACTGTGGGATGAGTTTTGCTACAGCGCTGATTACAAAAGACGCATGGCATACTTGGATGTATGCAACAGAAACTATTGCAATAACCTAGATTCTATGCATTTGTAATGTACCATACAAAGTACTAAAAAGAAACAAGTTCTTTAATTTTCATGACCACCAGATAGCTGGTTGGGGTCAGTTGTCAAAATTTCTGTTCTTTTCTATACAGAGTGATATAGGTCTAGGTCTAGGGCCATTAAACCCAAACCGTGAAAGTCTGGGCTATGAATTCTACTCTCCACCCATCGACATGCAACTGATTCTGTATTTGTGGACTGACTGGCAAAGGTTCAAATTCTGATATATGTAACCATCCATCTATTCTGATATGGAGTTAACCACCTGTCTGTCCTTAACAAAATACTTATTGGGTTATGATGACATAATGCATATAAATCGTTGTTACAAATGTCAAATATTTTGCTTACCATTGTCTCTGATGAATGCATTATTTAGCACATTGACGCCCCAATATTGTCTTAACCTGAAAGCTATAAAGCCTGGTATTTGTTGATTTTATCTAATTTAAAAGTGTGGTACATAGTGGTTCCTTGATGAGTTTTTAACTGCCATCCTTCTATTCTGCTAATTGGTTTCTTTTTAACCACGCAGGTATTTTTCTTGGTGTTTCTTCTAACACCCGCTACCAGATTATAAACGGATTGGAAAGCCTGGTTGAAGCATCACCTTTAGCAAAGAGGGTCCCACCTCTTTCAATGGCATTCACTGTTGGTGTGCGATTTGCCAATAATATTTACGGTGGTATGCAGTTTATTGACTGGGCGAAATTGAGTGGGGTGCAATAGTAAGTCATCCTATATCTCTATTAAATTATGCAGTTAAACAATAAGAATGTAGATAGAAGAAATATAAAAAATGTGTATCTCTGAACCTTATTCAGATGTGAGTTTTGCTCTGATGCTATTTCTCACTACTAACATTAGAGGGAGGAGCAGAGATGCAGTTCAATTTTGCATTTTGGGTTGTAACCTTTTATGGGGTCTTTTCTTTACTATTCTTTTTGAATAATTGTTGGTAATAGCAAGGTTATTATTTGTTCTGCTTTTAGCTAGAAGTTTGCCTACAGAATTGCCTTCACCAGACCACTGGTACACACGGTAATTGTGCGACTCCCATGGTTAGCTAATCTGCTAGGTTTTCTCAGTTTGGTTAAACGCAAAATGTTCTCTTTCCTCATGGCCAAATTTTACTACATGGAAGGTTAATGTGATAATTCTGACCACTGGACGGATATAGAACTGTTTGGAGGGGCCATGTGTCAAATTTCAAGAGACATTAACCAAATGCCTCTTACATGAGTATTAAAAAAGAAAAATACCTCTAATGGTTGAGTGCACTCTCTTGTATCTTCAGCCACAGGGTTTAAAAACATGGAATCAGGATCTGGATTGATCCCGGCCGATTCCGATCAGGATCGGTGTTAGAATGCCCTCTAGGGTTTTTCCGTACAAGGATCAACAAGCTAGATCCGCCGATCTGATTCCGATTCTTGAAATCCTATTCAGTCATCTATTTGTTTTTAAAATATCAAAGGAGTTTTGAGGGATCTCCATTGCTTTGTTTTCCCAATCAGCCAACAACACTATTAGGCCTGACATTTGGTATAAAGCCTACCTCCACAAAAATTGGCATTTACTGTGTGGGCTGTGCAGGAAATAAGTGCCCTATGGGAGGAGTTCTACATAGGTAGAGTGGTCTCAGGCTTTTTTATACGTACTTATTTGCTACTGCTGTTCTGATGCATGCCCTTACTGGTCTCAGTCTTGTTGATTTGGAATTTTACTTATCCTAATAAAAAAAAGGAGCAAAGGTCATTTTCCTTCCAGGTAAAACCTTAGTTAGTAAGTTCGGGAACGACAATTGAACGGGAACGGATATGTACGGCAATTAAACAGACTAGACGGTAATAATACTTTTCAAAAATCCAGTTTCATAAAATGCATACGGTAATAATATGGTACGTGTTTAATACGGGTATAATATGGCATAGACGGTAATAATGCTTTTAAAAAAACGGACATATATTCATTATATAGCATGCATTCACCACCTAATAAACAAAATAATATCATGATTTTATGAACTAAAATAAACACAATAATATAATATGTTATATAACATCTCTAAGATTATCATTTAACATACCAAAATATCAATAATCTAAAAGAAATGAATGTAGATTGTCTGAAAATGAGATGAGCAAGTTGATTACCTTATCATTAAATCATTCTTCCAACATTACATTTCTTTCTATCTACAATGAGATAACCATATATTTTTAACCAGATGTGTTCTTGTGAAGGGGGATGAGTTCCCACTAATTAACCAACACAAGACAAGAGGGAGAGTTCCAGATATGGATCTCCACTGTACACATTAGCTACAAGAGACAGAAAAACAAGAATAAAATAGAATAGAGATTGAGCCGTTCTCGCCAATATCACACCAGATTCATTTGCTTCACTACCACCATCAAAGTTCAAAGACCAGAGAAACAAGAGGAGAGTACAAGACTTAAGTGCCGCTTTGTTGAACGGAGATGGCGAGGATGATTGGAGATGGAGGGCGGCTACTGTTGCCTGTTACGGTTGGATGTTCAACGCAAGTCGAAAGGGACGAAAGGGAAAGTGAAATCGTTTCCCTAAATTCTAATCTTTTTGGATAAATTTTTTAAAAAAAAAAACCCCGTATAATACGCGTATTATACGAGTATAATACTCAATCGATTAAAAAATGCATTTTTTTTAATAAAAATATGGGAAAATATGAGAACGGGAGTATTATACGTTTAAAAATATGGGGACACGTATAATACCCTTATTATACGCGAATTTACTAAGGTAAAACAGGGCATAAAAAAGGGCTGGCTTGTCAGAAGTCCAATTCCTAGTTCACAATCAATAAGGGTTCATTGAACATTAAAATAATAAAAAATGAAAGGGAAAAAGTTCTCTGTCAGAGAGTGTGGCTTACGCCAGCACTCCCATGAGTCTATCTCTGTTCTTCCCATGTGAAAAGATACCTCTGCCCTCTTGTTTTAAGGAGGAGAGAGATAGACACATGGGAGAGTTGGTGTAGGCCACACTCCCGTATAGAAAACTGCTTCCCAAAATGAAAGCATCCACCTGCTTTTCTCTCTCTCTCTCTCTCTCTCTCTCTCCCTTTTTTACTTCATTTGTTTTTTTTTCTTCAATTTTTTTATTTAATTAATTTTTTATTTAACATTTCATCCTCATAGTTCTTCTTCGAACATATCATGGTTCTAAGTATCGGTATCTTATCGATATGTATCGATTTTGTTAGTCACCGATACCGTGTCGATACCGTATCGATAGCACGGTACAGACAAGGGGTAAAATGGTTAGAAAACTCATTTTTAAGGAGATTTAGGGGTAATTTTGTCCGATACAGTCAATCCAGGCCGATACCGTATCAATTTCGTATCTGTTTTGCAAGTTATCGATACCCGTTCTGATACCCCTAAATCTCTTTAAAAAAAAATTAGTTTTCTGACCATTTTACCCCTTGTTCGTACCATGCTATTGATATGGTATCGGTACAATATCGGCGACTAGCAAAACCGATATGTATCGCCCAATACAGGTGATACGATACCGATACTTAGAATCATGATCTGTTTGTAGAAGAACGATAAAGATGAAATGTTGAATAAAAATTTAATTAAACAGAAAAATTGAAGAAAAAAAAAACGAATGGAGTAAAAAACGGGAGAGAGAAGAAGCAGGTGGGTGCTTTCATTTTTTACTATTTTAATGACAAAAATAGTAAAAAATAGAAGAAGAATGGTAGGTTAAATAGATTAGCAAGTTACTAGGGGAAAAGAAAGGGTAATCTGGGTATTTAAAAACATGAGGGTAGAAGTAGATGTAAAAGTTTAAAAGCAGGTAGTTTCAGAAAAGAAGTTTAAGGTAGGATAGTTTTAGTAAATATAGGCTAAATGTACCCCAAGGGACTCAATTGGCAAAAGACCAACTCCTCAAATAAAAAGTCACGAGTTCAAATCACCTTGAGTCCTATTCCCCCCCCCCCCACCCCCCTATGAAAGCTCTCCAATTCCCAATAAAAAAAAAAAGATATAGGTTAAGTGTAGGGTAGTGATAGTAATTGCCCTTGGATGAAACAAAGATTTTTATTTTTTTGGTAATAGATGAAAGTCATGAAACAAAGAAGGAAAATTATCGCCCCCAGTACTGGGGGCGGTCCTGTGAGCATCGTGCAGCGCAACACTATCCATGTGTGCATGGTGGCCCCACCATGCATACATGGATCGTGCTGCACCGCACGATACGCACAGGACCCCCCAGTACTGGGGGCGATAAAGATCCAACAAGGAAAGAGAAAAAGAGAGAGAGAGAGGGCATTTGTATAAGAATTTTCCTCCTTTTTCTGTAAATCCTTAGTCCTCTTCCACAAGGAAAACGATAACATCAAATGGCAAATGTTAAAGAAGATTGCTTTCTTAATTGATGATTCCATTAAATTCAGAATGATTTTTTATTTGAAAGTTGAAACCAATGATAGGTAGTCAAGGGAATCCCCTATATTTTTTTTGTTTTGGTAGAAGGGAATCAAATCATCAATCCCCTATATTGGCAACAATAGAAATTGAACAGGTTTCATTACTTTCATTATGTTCTTAAATCACTTTATTTATTTATTTTTTCGGCTTTATAAGATCCATTATAAGTAGAAGTGGTTTTGGTTGATGGATGAGTCTCAAACTTTCTCCTTTTATCTTCTCTTTCCTTTTTCAATATTACATAAGATAAGAGCTAGTGGGGAGTTAACAATTAAACCAACCACGTTAGTTTTGGTATAAAATAGTATCTTTTGGCAATTACAAGAAGCCAAAGATTAGAATCTGGTCCTATTGATTGATTGTTCCATGTGGTTTTATCAATATTATTATCTATGCATGATTCATTACTTATTGATAAAGTGCCCATTGTGTCACCAAGTGCAAATTAACCACATTATTAGTGAAAAAAGAGAACTCATCCTTGGACCTTGGTGGGCCTTTTTGGTTAAAAAAAACTAAAAATTTTAAAGCCCATGTGTAACAGTGTAAGATAATGAACATGATTCAATGTATGAGGGAATAAAGGTTAGTTGTTGTGAAATTGTGATTTCATATTCCAACCATTGGATGAGTGAAAGGCCAAAACATGCTTTGAATTATAACCTTTTCTGAGTTCTTTTTTGGTGCAATGCCTAGGTTTGATTCTTGCTTTTTGTCAAACACTTAACTTTGTTTTAGGGTGCTAAATAAAATACTCTATTTTGGGGGGCCAAATGGGATGCAAGATTTCTTGCTTAAGTAAATAAGAAACATACTAGCAACCCAAGGAAGGAGTTTGATGAGAAACTATAGTTCTTTACCATTGGGGATCCCTCATGGAATCAATCATTTGGTTGAAGGAGGCATATCATTATTAGGGGAAAAAACTGTGCTTGGTTGCGTGGTTCCTGCATCCAAATTCAGGAGCATGCGAAATTATCGTCCTACCCCCATGAAATAAAAAATTCCATCCATGTTGATTCTCCTGCGCTCTCTGTCATTAGTCTCTGTGCTGGTGCAAAGGCCACGCAACCAAGATCTCCTCCTCTTATTATTATTACAAAAATAATAATACATGATGGGTTAAACAGCAGCTTTGATGTATTGTGTTTGGATTCTTAGGTTCTTAGCTTAACCATGCGACCAAGTAGAGATCTCTTGCCCTATAATCTTATGATTTACCAAATTAAAAAGAAGGGAAAAGATTCTCTCAGCCACTGCAGTTGGGTAAGTTAACACTCTCCTCGTCCTCATATAAAATAACTTTAATGCCCTCCCATCTACGATACCATTTTGTTGGATCTTATTGGTGCATTCCCTTATACTACTTTCTCAGAGAAACATGTCCCTTATTATATTAGAGTTATTAATAGTAGCTGATCTAGCCTCAACTCAAGGTTTGCTGATACCACAAGTTCACAAAATAGAGAAAAGGATCTTATCCGGCCGTGGCGAGAGCTGCACCTATGCAGCATCACTAAATGACAAGAAAAATAGGGTTAAGGTAATTATTTTATAAGTGGGTCTCACCTAGGCCCCACATGTGAAATGACCACCTCCCCCTGTATTCAGGGTGGGTTTTGGTGCTGCACAGTGCAGCTGCCACCACAGCTGCACAAGATCCAAGAGAGCATTAGCGCGTTCACTTTACTTTCCCCCTGTTCGCCATTTTTTTTCCTTCCTCGGTAGTCCGCACAGAAGCAGGAAACAAGACTTCCAATTTCTCCATTAATCAAATACATTCTTCAATCTATGCAAATCAAGAGAGAGAAAGACCGAGCTCTTTAACAAATTCATTGTCGCATCTCTCTATCTGCAACTGCAATTAATTAATAATATTCATGGAGGAGGAGGAGGTTGGATCTTCAGACAACTATGATATGATGTGTTTATCAACTTCAGAGGAGAAGACACTCGCAGTATCTTCGTTAGCCACCTTTACAGTGCTCTAAAGGATTGTGGAATCCATGCTTTCATGGATAGCAAAGATCTGAGCAGAAAGGAGAATATATCAGAACCCATTAATTTCAGAGGAATCTACTTTGGAGGAACCTACTTGGGAGGTTTCTACATCTGAGTGTAGAAACCTACTTCGGAGGAACCCTTGCGGACGAAGAAAACATTGTTTGAGCTGAAGATTACACATTTTTACATTCTTCTATCTCCATTGAAGTATAAGTTGCACAACTTTTTTTTTTTTTTTTTGTTTTTTTGGTAAGCTAATTTATTATCGAGGGAACGAAGTTCCAATAGAGTCACAAAACAAAGACATGGAAATGCAAGGGGGAGGGGAGTCAAACCAAACACAGGAAGATCGATCAAAAGCGCCAACAGCTGCGAGACGATCTGCCACCGCGTTAGCTTCTCTAAAGGTGTGCTGAAAGATGACCACATCAGAGGTTCCGCAAAGGCTCCAACAATCCGAAATGATATGAGAAATATTCCAAGGAATGGAATCAGACTGCCGATTCAGAATGTTGACAATAACCAGATTATCACTTTCAATGACTAGCAGTTAGATATGATGATTGGCCGCCATTAGAAGTGCATGACGGACAGTGCAAGCTTCCGCAAAGATTGCAAGGTTCCAGCCAATAGCCTTCGAAAAACCAAAATTAAAGTATGCAGTAGATGATCTACAAACTCCGCCTATAGCAACCCGACCAGGATTTCCCAAGCTAGCACCATCCACATTGATTTTAATGAAAAATCAAGTAGTCATAGCAGATACTTAAATTTTTACAACACTTTGATCAAAAAATGTTAACTGGAGGGGAACTATTTTGACTAAGTTTGTCATACCAAATTTTATTTTGAGCAACTGGATTGGTAAGTTTAGGGGTGCATGTTTAGCCCTGTTGAGCTCGAATAGTACATGGGAGAACATTCCCTGTTCAACAACTAGGATAGTTGTGGGTGAGAGACCCAGGGTTGAGAAAGCCCATCCCCCTATCCCCTTCTTCTTCTATCTTCTCTTCTCATCTCTTCCCTACTCAATATACATTGTTGTGTTGTTTCTGTGATTACAATAAGCTATTGTGAAGATACCCATTGAAGACCAAATTCACTTTCCAATCATCTTTAAGGTTTACTGTTCTTGCACATCATTAATAGATCCTTATCGTGTTGATCCAGATTGCAATTGATCTCTCACTGGTATCTCTTTGGTTCGAGGTTGACTTTTGTATTACACATTTTTCTGCATAGTTATCAAGACGGCAAAGCGACCAAGGCATCAGAGATGATCCAAAATCAAATAAACACCAATAAGGCGGACCAAGGCGTGCAAGGCGCCCAAGTAACCTGGATGCCTAGGCATCGTCTTGATAACTATATTTTTTTGCATGATAAAAAATTATGACTATCTTTTTGCTTTTGAGAGTGTTGCACTTGATCCTTAGGACTAGGAGGCCCCAAAATGGAAGGAGAGTTGAATCTTCATTTTTTATTAGTAAATAAAATACATTGTGCTTTCTAATGATTGATGCAAGGAATAAGCCAGAGTTTCTCTTTTCATTCTACTGTATATGTGGAATAATTATTCACTGTAATAAATCATACAATATTATATGTGAAACAAGTTTAAAAAATTCAGAATCAGGTATGGGATCAGTCTCTATCGAGTCCGTACCAAAAATAAAATTCAAGTATAAAATATCATGCATAAAAAGAAAAAAAAAAATTATTTATTAATCAAATTCGATTTTGATGAACCCAATAGTTAGAAGAAAATATCTAAGAGAAATTTTCTAGGAAACAAGAGGAATTGGGCATCTTTTACTTTTTTCCTGCTTGTCTCCAACGTTTCTCACACGTCTCTTAATTCAAGTCTCATCTATGAAGAAGTTCCTACAAATAACGTGGTGGAACCTATTTTTCAAATGTAAGTTGGAAGGAAAGTTCGAAAAATGGTATTGGACTAATGGTGCAAAATGAACTTAGGAAGTTTTTTTTTTTTTTTTTTTGTTAATGGTATTAACTTCTTCAATTCTTATCAAGTCAATAAAATGGTAGACATGCATAAAAAATCCTATTTTATACTGTGATGACCAATTAAAAGTAATAGTTTCTATGGTATCATTAATCTAGTTCCATTATAAAAATGAAAATTCTAAACAAAATGGTACATCTCCTCACAAGCCCATTAATAAAATCTATGGTCAATTCACAAGGCTAAATATATTGGCTAGAGAAAATGTTGTGTGGGGCTGGGGAAGGCCACGCCTAGACACACCCCGCCCTCCCAGATGCCAGCTTGATCGTATATTCTCATTGACTGTTGCATACGTGTAGCCCCATGCCTAGATGCATCCTATTCGGATCCAAATCGTCTACGGCGCCCTGCCCGTAGTGGCCTGAGCAGCGTACAGACAGGGCATGTTGCAATGATCGTCTTACCCCTACCCGAGCGCCTTGCCCGAATGGGAGTAAAGTGGTCATGGCGTTGCACCCTGTTTGTGCGCCGCTCAGGCCGCTACGGGCAGGGCACCGTAGACGATATGGATCCGTCCCACCCTTCGAATTGTCTGTTTTTGCGTGAATTCAAGTTATTTATCACCCTTTACCTCAAAAAAAAAAATTTATTTATCACCCAAATTTTTGGGTTTTTTTTATAAATGTCCCCTCAAAAATGGTCATTTGTGTAAATGCCCTCTACAACTTTTCTAATTGTTAATTCTCCCTTACTTTCAAAACATTGTAACACTTTTGTCCAGTCCATTAATTTAGGACATTAGAAACTAGTTTTAGGGAATCTAATGACCAAAATGCCCTTACAACAAAAACCCATCAAAATTAAAGAAAAAAGTGACCAAATTGCCCTCATCTTCCCCAAATGGTTTAGGGTTTGAAACTGAATCAAATCCTATCCTATTAGGAGAAGATGAATCTAGACATTCTCCCAAGTATCTGCATCTATAGTGAGGAGGAATTAGAACATGTTTACCGGTTCTGTTAAACATACAAGGATATGTATGTTGATTATCCCCGTTCGCAGGTAATCTATGGAAGGCAAATTGCAGTTTCTTCACATTGTAGGAAACAACACCTAATGGTTTGGATACCCAATGAAGAGAACCCCTGTAAAAATTTGATGGACCTGCTAATGAAAATTTTCATTGCCACTAAGCATATGTCTGACATCGTACAACTTCGATCTCCATTTGAAGGTTTCTGAAGATAATGTCTATTTCCAGACCTTTCTTCCGATTGACCAATACCGTCACAATGAAGATGGGGGTTTCAGAGTTTTCATAGAGGAATACAAAGCCTGTGACAAGAAATTTGCTTTGCCCATCTGACGGTGCTTTCCCAAATGGTCGTCGATGCCGAGGGAGATGTAGTTACTCCTCTGTGATTGGATTATATACAATGTAGGATCCTAGTCTATAACGAGAAAGGACTAATCCATTCAACAGATTTGCTACGCCAAGGACATGAAGAGGAAGAGAAGAAGAGGGTTTTTTCTCTAATACCAATAGGGTTTTCAAGAAGGGGAAAAGTAAAGAACTTAACTCGTTTGAAGTTAGTGTGGAAGAAAGCTAGGAGAACAAGATTTCGGAACTGATAGTCCTTGATAAAAGAGGGGTCGGTTACCAGACGAAGCCAATTCTTCGATACAGACTGAAACGGGTGACTGATTGCCATGGCAGTCGCAGAAGGATGCCTCTGATCAAAACTCCAATGATGGATGATGGATGGGGGAGGGCTACAGGAAGAATCATAGGAAATTGTAACTTCAATTTTGGAGGTTTGACTTTAGGGTTCATCTTCCCCAAATGGGTTAAGGTTTGATTCAGTTTCAAACCCTAAACCATTTGGGGGAAGATGAGGGCAATTTGGTTACTTTAATTTTAATGGGTTTTTGTCACAAGGGCATTTTAGTCATTAGATTTCCTGAAACTAACCTCTAACGTCTTAAACTAATGGACTGAATCAAAGTGCTTCAATGTTTTAAAAGTAAAGGGAGTTTACAATTAGAAAAATTGTAAGGAAACATTTAGATAAATGGGCATTTTCAGGGGGGCATTTGTAAAAAATCCCAAATTCTTTTATCTCGAACGAGTGGTTGGTTTCCTTCCGTGAATTCAAGACATTTATCACCCAAATTCTTATCCCAAACGAATAAATTCCCCTCTGTTCGCCATTCCCCCAAATCCTCCTCCGTCCGTACAGAAGCAGGTAACAAGACCGGCAATTTCTTCATTAATCATTTTATACACTCTTCAATCAATCGCGTCTCTGAATCTCTCTATCTGCAACTACAATTAATTAATAATATTCATGGAGAAGGAGGCAGAGGTTGGATGTTCAGACAAGTATGATGTGTTTATCAATTTCAGAGGGGAAGACACTCGGAATATCTTCGTTGGCCACCTTTACAGTGCTCTTAAGGGTTGTGGAATCCATACTTTCATTGATAGCAAAGATCTGCAGAAAGGAGAAGATATTGGGAAGCTTCTCAGAGTAATAGAAGGCGCCAAGCTCTCGATTGCTGTCTTCTCTCATAGATACGTGGAAAGCAGATGGTGCCTCCAGGAGCTGGCTCAGATGGTGAAATCTCATAGAACCAATGGTCAAATCATTTTGCCCATTTTCTTCATGGTTAAGACATCACATGTTAAGAATCACACTGGATGCTTTGAGATTTTGCCCCAGATGCATAGCGAGGAGGCGGCAGAAACTAGATCAGCATGGGAGGATGCTTTGCGAGCAGCAGGAGATATGAGTGGATGGGTTGTTGACGAGAGGTAACTCCCTCCTACTATATCGAAAGTAATTCTTTCTTCATTGAAGATCACTATATATATATATATATATATATATATATATATATATATATATATGCTCCATATCTTATCTTAATAGTTTTTGTTTTTTTTTCCTATCATGATCTTAATAATCTCTCTTCCCTCAAGAAACCTTGTCCATCTAATTCATATTTTCTTATAGCATTTGAGTTTCACTTCCAATTGTATTGTGAGTTGTGACTACCCTTTCTAACTAATTGCAGAGATGACCAATCAGTGTTAGTCAAGGAAGTTGTTCAAAATGCTTGGATCCAATTAAATAAGGTCCCCTTGATTGATGTCAAAAATTCTGTTGGACTAGAATCCCGCGTACAACGTGTGTTATTTTTGCTATCAAATTCCAGCTCCAAGGATGTTCAATTTTTAGGGATATGTGGTCAGGGTGGCATTGGGAAGACAACCATTGCGACGACTGTATATAATTGCATCTCTGAAAAATTTAGCAAGAGTTGTTTTCTTGAGAATGTTAGAGAGCAAGAATCACAAACCGGTATAGTTTGTTTGCAAGAGAAACTTCTTTATGGCATCTCCTCCATGGAAACAAAAATATCCAATTCTAGAGAAGGATCACGATTGATAAAGGAAAGATTTCAGAACATGAAAACTCTTCTCATTCTTGATGATGTGGGTGATCGTACCCAATTAGATGCATTGACTCGTGATCTTGATTGGTTTGGTCTCGGAAGTGTGATAATTATAACGACTAGAGATCGGAGCGTTCTAAGTGGGGTCCCTGAAAATAATAGAATGATATATGAACCTAGAGTATTGAATAAGGAAGAAAGTCTTCGACTCTTCAGTTTGCATGTATTTTCAACGGACCAACCTCCTGACGATTTTAGGCAGCTATCAGTTGATATAGTACGCACTACAGGAGGGTTGCCCTTAGCATTGGAGATTTTGGGTTCTGATTTGTCTATGACAAAAGATAAAGAAGATAAGGCATTATGGGAGTCCATTCTTCGGATGTTAAAACAAATTCCTCATGATATTGTATATGAAAAGTTGAAGATAAGCTTTGATACTCTGCATGATATTGAGAAAGCCATGTTTCTTGATGTTGCATGTTTATTCATAGGATGGGAGGAAGAAACCGTAATTTCCATATGGAAAGCCTGTGGCTTTGAGCCAATATACTGTATGGAAGTTCTCAAGAGAAAATCTCTCATAAAGAGTCGTGAGTCATTTAATTGGGAAGATGAAAAATATAAAAGGTTGTGGATGCACGATCAAATTCGAGACATGGGAAGAAGTATTGCCTACAATCAAAGGCCTGATAATCCTGATAACCATAGCCGGTTATGGTCTCCTGACAATATCATGAAGGTATTAAAGAGTGGTAAGGTAAGAGCTATAATTACATGAATCTTCTTTATTTTTTATTTTATTCTTCTTTAATTGCTCTGATTAATTATAGGCAAGCATTTGATACTAATATATAAATAGATATTGAAATAAAGTGCATTAGGACCAAATGCAATGAGTATATTGACAAAGCCTTTACATTTTTTATGTTTATTAATTTTTTTTTCCTTTACTTGGACTATTTTATTTTGCTATAGGGGAATCAAATGGTTGAAGGTCTCCTCCTACATACAAATGAAAACATTTGTTTACATACTAAAAATTTCAAGATGATGCCTAAACTTAGATTACTAACAGTTGGTGGAGCAACCATGGAGGGGAGCTTTCAGTGTCTTCCTTCTAAGTTAAGGTGGTTCAGATGGCACGGATGTCCATTAAAAAAACTACCTGCTAGCTTTTGTCACGAAGGCTTAGTAATGCTCGACTTACCTAATGGCAGGTTTAGACAAACTTGGAATAATTGGCATGGTAATAAGGTGAGTGGTATTAATTAGTCTACTGGTTCTCTTTGATTTTACGACTGGTCAGATCGAGAGAATTATTATTGGACATTAATAATATTTTATATTCATATGTTTCTTTGTTTGACATGTACAGGTGTTTCAACAATTGAAAGTTCTTCGACTCAGTCATTGTTATAATCTGTTTAAATCTCCCGACTTCTCAGGATTTCCTCTCTTAGAGAGGTTGGATCTTTCTTATTGCGAAAAATTGGTTAATTTAAATGAATCCCTTGGGAAGCTCCAACAGCTGGTTTATTTGAACTTGAAATATTGTCATTCGCTTGAGAAACTCCCAAACAGTATATGTAGGTTGAGATCGCTTCAGAATCTTATCCTCACTGAGTGCAAGTCACTCCGAGAGATTCCTGTATCCATGGGTGATCTAAAAGAATCTTTGGTTGAGCTTGACTTGGCCCGTACAACTATTGAAGCGCTGCATGATGGTATTGGGCTGTTAAAGAAGCTGAAGGTATTGAATCTTGATGGCAGCTATGCACTGATGTATCTGCCAAGCTCAATGGAGAAAATGACTTCTTTGCGTTACTTCAACCTTAGTGGACTTAACAAGCTTTTGCCCATGCCAAAGCTTCCCTCAAGATTAATTGAATGGTATTTCTGCACACGTTTTGACAGTTTACCAGACATTCATCAGAACATGAAAAACTTAGAGCAGTTGCACCTTGGAGATTATTGTGTAAAGATGGAGAAATTTAGAGGCTTCGTGAAGACGAAGACAAAGAACAATGATGATGATGATGAATTCAGTGATCTTATCAATAAAGTGGATAGACGCTGCTGCGTGGTTACAAATCATCGTTCGTGGCAGACAGCACAAGGCCAGCTGCAGGTCATCCATCCTTAATTAATTTACCTGTCTATTTATCTTTGGGGAAGTAGTTTTCTATTCGGAAGTGTGGCCCACACCACCAGCACTCTCATGTGTATGTCTCTCTCCTCCTTAACACAAGGGGGCAGAGATGTCTTTTCATATGGGGAGGAGAGAGATAGACTCATGAGAGTCGGATAGAGTTCTTTTTCCCATATCTTTGCTTACGTATATATGTGGGAAAAAGTTTTCTGTCCGGGAATGTGGCCCACGTCAGCACTCCCATGAGTCTATCTCTCTCCTCTCCATGTAAAAAGACACCTCTACCCCCTTGTTTTAAGGAGGAGAGATATAGACACATGGGAGTGCTGGCGTAGGCCACAGTCCCGTACAGAAAACTGCTTCGCTATATATGTATTGGGAGAATGTTTTCTGTGCTGGAGCGCAGGCTGCACCCAGGCACATGTGTAGGGGGGCAATGTGGTCATTATGCCCACCCCCATGTGCTTGGGCGCAACCTGCGTTGCAGCACAGAGAACAGTGCCCCATATATATATATATATATCATTTCTTCTTTTGTTGATCTTAATTAATTAATTACAGGAGGGAACAGCATTTGCATGGGGTAACATTGAAAGTTGGAGACAGATTTGGATACCTTTGCAGCAAAAGACAGATGAAATGAGAGATAAATGGGGTTGTCATCACTTGATTCGTCATTACCTGATTCCTGATGATGAGATCTGTAGCTCGAGGTTAATTATGCATGTTTCTTTGAGTGTCACCGTTCGTGAAGAAGACTATTCATGGATACGTAATGGATATCAAGATATCACGCTGTGGTTTAATTCTCGTGTCCATAGCAAAGATGATAAAAAAATCGATTGTGAAATTGGGCTTGCAATTGAGGGCATGAATAAATTGAAAGGTGTAGGTGTAGATGATCATATAGAATACATTCACGAATTCAAAGGGTTCGAGTGGTTCGGAATTCAACTGAAAGGCAGAGATGCTATTGAGATATCAGATGTATATGTTAATTATCCTGAGTGGGGGAAGTTGAGAGGGTTGAACCTCTTCCTGGCAGAAGATGGGAATCATCAATTCAGTACTGATCAGAAATTTCTTGAGATTGTAAGATATCCGAGGACAGACGCGGAGGATATGGAGGAGGATGAGGAGGATATAGGATCCGGATCCTCTACCGCCGAGCTGCCCCAACTGCCCAAGCGCCTTGCCCGAGTGGGGGTAAGGCGGTCATTTCGCACCTTGTTGGGGGCAGTTCGCCAATAGAAAATCCAAATTAGGGAAGTGAATTATTCCATTTCTTTGGCTGCTAGCCTTGTAGTAGAAACATTCCTGCTCTTAATGTAGCAGCAAAATGTTTTCCCAAATTGGGAGGGTATATGGGAACCTATTTCGGAGGAAGAATAGGCGAAAACTAATGTAATGCGTGCATGGGTGGTGTGTGTCATTCTTCTTTTCTGTTGCTCAGCGAGTTAATACTGTGAGTATTGAAGCAATTAGGGACTCTGCTTTAATTTACTTGTTTTTATATAATCCTCAGTAGAGTAGAGTAGTAGTCTGATAAATTATCTTATCAGTTACTAATTAAATTAATTAATGATCCATATATATTTCTTTTCTTGTGGGCCAGACATAGACTACCTAACAAATGATGGAAACCGATCCTTTGGAATATCCAGTAGTACTGGCACTGGTGATTCATGCGTGGAATCATGGGTACGCCGACGGCGAGACGACAGAGAATGAAGTAATAGTCTTTTTGGTTCCATTGATGCTGTACGTTGTTTTGGTAATCAGAAAATGTCTCTGAATATTCTTGTAAGGTAATACCAAATTAACTAATAAATGAAGTTGTTGAAAGAAAAGGGCAGGGTCACTTACCTGATTATCTATCTCTTCAACTTAAATAATGGTACGTGTTTGATGAAATTTTTATCCTCTCCTGTTACAGCACGGTGTTGTAACGCATCGTGCGGCGGCTGGAGAGGCCATGTGCACCATGTGAGGTCCACTGTGCCACATGGCTTCTCCAGCGCCGCATGATGCGTTACAGCGCCGCACGATGCGTTTCAGCACCGTGCTGTAACAGGAGAGAATAACGATTCGTGTTTGATGAGTTCCCTAACCCACATAGAAACATATAACTTCATCCACCAACTCAAATCATCAACCAAGTATGTTATTTGTGATACTCAAATTACATATGAGAGATTTTGATGAAGTTTTAAGACGCTTATTTATATATTATTAGTCTCTGTTTCTCTTCCATTACCTGCTAGGGTCCTTATCTATTTCTTATCTTGGAAATTAAGCTTATCAGATTATCTAGGCTGGGCAGCTTTTAATATTTCAGAAGCTGCACCTCATGTTTGTTTGTTATATCAGATCGACCATGACTTCTTGATGGAGTATTGAGATGAGCTTAATTTCCAGAATTGCTTCAAGGGATAATATGGACCTTAGCCTTCAAGACTCATAATACTCTGCATTAAAAAATAAAAATAAAAAAGAGGGGATTTCTTTAGCATCAGTTGGTTCAACTTTAAGTCTAACCTTGTGTGCACTATGCTCTCCTCCCTTCTCTCTTGTACCCCATACTAGAGCATAAATATAACACTTCCAATACCTTTTTTTGGGTGTTAGGCTCCACACCGGGCCTGACAAAGACTCACAAGGGACCAGCAACGGAGCACATTGGGTCACATTTACTACTACTAATACAAGAAAGGCGAGGTAGGAGGGTCGAACTCTTGACCTTCTCTAGATGTACACTAGACTAACTAATCTAGCCGCTTGCCAATGAGCTAGAAGTTCATCCCAATACTTAATTTAGGATATTGGTACAATTTAAATTCAGGTGTTACATCCACTATTTTTTTTGGAAGGGGAGGGGGACCTTGGAAACAATAGGAATTAAGAGTAGTAGAACGAAGATGGAGTATATGATGTGTGATTTTAGTCACACTATAATGGTTACTGATATGATGCGAATTGAGAAAAATGAAATACCGCAAAGTGATTATTTTAGATATCTAAGCCAACTATAAGTTAAGAAGGTGGTATAGAGGATGATGTTTAACAGAGAATCAAGTGGGATAGATGAAGTGGAGAGGTACGTCCAGAGTGCTGCATGATTGACGCATTCCTTTAAAATGAAAGTTCTACATAATTGTTGTTCGACCAACTATGATGTATGGTGCAAAATGTTGGGCAGTTAAGAAATGTCATATCGATAAGCTACGCATAGTAGGGATGAGGATGTTAAGATGGATGTGTGGAAAAACAAGGAAGGATAAATTACAAAATGAATGTATTAGAACGGACTTGGGAGTTGCCCTGATCAATGACAATCTTCGAGAAAATCGTTTAAAGTGGTATGATCATATTCAATGGAGGCCAAGGGACGCCTCAGTAATTAAGGAGGAGTGATATGATTCCAATTGAAGAAACAAAAAGAGTTAGGGACAGACCTAAAATGACCATAGGAGAAGTAAGGAAGGATATGCATAGTCTAGGTCTTGTATCAAGTATGACTTCGGGTAGAGTCTATTGGAAGGCAATGATCCATGTAGCAGACCCTATTTAGTTGAAATTCTTTTGACGTGTTGGGTTGTGCCTCTTTCCTCTTATTATCTTTCACCTTTCATTTGTCTTTTTCAAAATTTTCATTTCTCTTCTCTTCTGCCATCTCTCTTTTCCAATCTTTTCATTCATCTGCATAAATAAGCAAATATCAAATACAATGGCATAAAAAATAAACAACAACAAACTTCTTCATTCTGTAGATCAAACAGAAAGTAAAGTATCTGGGTGTATCCTTTCTAATTTGGTAATTAACCAGTACTTCATGTCCTAAGAGTATATCATTGTCATCATTATACTCATCAGCTCCTCTACATGAGTCAATAAACCGGCCAGAATCATTTTAATTCCTATTTTAAACTTCTTCTATATACTATGTAAAAAAAAAAAAAAATTAATAATGAAAACAAAGGGTCAGGACATCATAGGAAAGAGTGCACCACTAAGTTCAATACTGCAATCATTTACATCATGATTCAGCCAAGATAACTTCAATTTCCATAGTTAGCAGGGTCTCAAAGTTCAGGAAAGTAGAATGATGTAGGATAGTAAAGTTCCCACAACCCAAACACTAAACTTTGCTTTCATTTCTAGAGAGAAGAAACCCAAAAGAGAAACCAATACTAACACCACACCAACCACATGGCTACAGAATATGACGGCCGCACTCAAAAACAAGGGCAAAGTGTTCTCTGATGTTAGAGCTGAAGATTACACATGTTTTACATTCTTCTATCTCCATTGAAGTATAAGTTGCACAACCATGTATATGTTCAAAATTCAACTTAATCTCAAGTAGAGTCATATCAGAAACTTAAATTTTTACAACACTTTGAACCAAAAATGTTAACTGAAGGGGAACTATTTTGAGTAAGTTTGTAATATCAAATTTTATTTTGAACAATTGGATTGGTAATTTTAGGGGTGCATGTTTAGCCCTGTGAATCCATATCCGTGTTGAGTTCAAATAGGACATGGGTTGGATTTTTCAACCGTGAGGGCCGGGGGGGGGGTAGGATTGGATTTTTTAAGCCTGAGGCCAGGACCGGGCTGAGCCAAGTTTGAAGCCTCTGTTTAAGGTCATATTGTAAACTCACTAAATCGCATAGAAATATTGGCCTTCTTGTAGCTGAGCCCTGATTGCATCAGTTTCTCCCCCTTATTTAGACGGATAAGATTTAGGCGTCACTAGGGCAATAATTTTCCTACTTTGACTCCCATGGCCAATCAAAACAATTTGTGAAAAAACCCATTATTAAGGTGAGAAAAGGCCAAAAAGGACAAGAGTGGAACGGTCAGATAGGAGAAGATGAAGAGCGCAGTAGTAGAATCTCATTGTCGTTTCCTTATAGCTACCGTATCACCTACTTGTGTCCTTGGTGCGGGATAGAAAGATCGAGATAAGCTGTTGAGCGAGTGGTTGGTTTTCTCCCGTGAATTCAAGACTTTTATCACCCACCCAAATTCTTAGCCCAAGATTCCCCTGTGTTCGCCATTCCCAACCCCCCCCCCTCCGTCCGCACAGAAGTAGCAGGGAACAAGAGCACCAATTTCTTCATTAATCGTTTTATACACTCTTCAATCGCGTCTCTCTATCTGCAACTACAATTTCATGGAGGAGGAGGAGCTAGAGGTTGGATCTTCAGATAACTATGATGTGTTTATCAACTTCAGAGGGGAAGACACTCGCAATATCTTCGTTGGCCACCTTTACAGTGCTCTTAAGGGTTGTGGAATCCAAGCTTTCATTGATAGCAAAGATCTGCAGAAAGGAGAATATATTGGGAAGCTTCTCAGTGTAATAGAAGGCGCCAAGCTCTCGATTGCTGTCTTCTCTCAAAGATACGTGGAAAGCACATGGTGCCTCCAGGAGCTGGCTCTGATGCTGAAATCTCATAGAACCATTCATGGTCAAATCATTTTACCCATTTTCTTCATGGTTAAGACATCAGACGTTAAGAATCAGACTGGATGCTTTGAGATTTTGCCCCAGATGCATAGCGAGGAGGCGGCCGAAACTATATCAATGTGGAAGGACGCTTTGCGAGCAGCAGGAGATATGAGTGGATGGGTTGTTGACGAGAGGTAACTCTTAATTAGTAGATCGAAAGTACTCTTTTCTTTCTTCACTGAAGATCACTACTCACTATATATGTTCCATATCTTATCTTATAATTCTTTTTTTCTTTTTTCTATCATGATCTTAATTAATAATAAGCTCTCTTCCCTCAAGAATTAAACATTGTCTAATACATATTTTCTTTAATTAGCATTAGAGTTTCACTTCTATTAATTGTGTTCTGAGTTGTGACTTCCCTTTCTAACTAATTGCAGGTATGACCAATCAGTGTTAGTCAAGGAAGTTGTTCAAGATGTTTGGAACCAATTAAATAAGGTCCCCTTGATTGGTATTAAAAACCCTGTTGGACTAGAATCTCGCGTACAAGAAGTGTTATTTCTACTATCAAATACCAGCTCAAATGATGCTCAGTTTTTAGGGATATGTGGTCTGGGTGGCATTGGGAAGACAACCATTGCCACCTCTGTATACAACTGCATCTCTAAAAATTTTAGCAAGCGTTGTATTCTTCAAGACGTTAGAGAGCAAGCATCACAACCCGATGGTATAGTTTGTTTGCAAAAGAAACTTCTTGACGTTATCTCTCCGGGGAAAATTACAGAACTATGCAGTCCTAAAGAAGGATCACAATTGATAAAGGAAAGATTTCAAAACATGAAAACTCTTCTCATTCTTGATGATGTGGATGATCGTACCCAATTAAATGCATTGGCTCGTGACCTCAATTGGTTTGGTCTTGGAAGTATCATAATCATAACGACTAGAGATCGAAGCGTTCTAAGTGGGTTCCCTGAAAATAATAGAAAAATATATGTGCCTGAGGAATTGAATCCGGAAAGAAGTCTTCAACTCTTCAGTTTGCATGCATTTTCAACGGAACGACCTCCTCATGATTTTATGGACCTTTCAGTTGAGATTGTAAATACTACAGGAGGGTTACCCTTAGCATTAGAGGTTTTGGGTTCTGATTTATCTATGACAAAAGATAAAGAAGATAAGCCATTATGGGACTCCCTTCTTCAGATGCTAAAACAAATTCCTTATGATGCTGTCTATAAAAGTTTAAAGATAAGCTATGATAAGCTGCATGATATTGAGAAAGCCATGTTTCTTGATGTTGCATGTTTATTCATAGGATGGGAGGAAGAAACTGTAATTTCCATATGGGAAGCTTGTGGCTATGAGGCGAGATACCGTATGGAAATTCTCAAGAGAAAATCTCTCTTAAAGATTCGCGAGTCAACAAAGATAATAGAAAGTAAAAAGTTGTGGATGCATGATCAAATTAGAGACGTGGGAAGAAGAATTGCTTACAATGAAAGGCCTGAGAATCCTCATATCCATAGTCGGTTATGGTCTCATAACAATATCATGAAGGTATTAAACAGTGGTAAGGTAAGAGCTATTTATATGAATTCTTTTTATTTTTATTTTCCTCTGCTCTTGCTATAGGTATGCCTGTGATCCTAATATATAAATAGATATTGAAATAAAGTGCATTAGGACCAAATGCAATAAGTACGAGTACATTGTCAAAGCGTCTATATTTTTATGTCTATCAATTTATGTTTTTCTTTACTTGGACTACTTTATTTTTTTCTATAGGGGAATGAAATGGTTGAAGGTCTCCTCTTGGACTTCAATACAAATAAAAACATTTGTTTACATACTAAAAATTTGGAGATGATGCCTAAACTAAGATTACTACAAGTTGTTGGGGCAACCATGGAGGGGAGCTTTCAGTGTCTTCCTTCTGAGTTAAGGTGGCTCAGATGGCACAAATGTCGGTTGGGGAAACTACCTGCCAATTTTTGTCATGAAGGCTTAGTTATGCTCGACTTAAGTCATGGCTTTTTTAGACAAGCTTGGAAAAGTTGGCATGAAAATAAGGAGAGTGGTATTTGTCTTTTCTTCTCTTTGATTTTACAACAACCGAGACTAGAGTACTATTATTGGACATTAATTAATAATATTTTTATATATTCATCTCTCTCTTTGTTTGACAGTTGTTTCAACAATTGAAAGTTCTTCAACTAAGTTATTGTGAGAATCTGTGTAAATCTCCCGACTTCTCTGGAGTTCCTTGCTTAGAGAGGTTGTATCTTAATCATTGTTATTCTTTGGTTAATTTACATGAATCCATCGGGGAACTCCAACATTTCGTTTACTTGGACTTAACAAGTTGCACATCCCTTGTGAAACTCCCAAACAGTATATGTAGTTTGAGATCTCTTCGTAACCTTATTCTCCGTGATTGTGTGTCACTCAAAGAGTTGCCGGGGTCCATTGGTGATCTAAAAGAATCTTTGGTTGAGCTTTCCTTGAGATGGACAAAGATTGAAGCACTCCCTGATGGTGTTGGACTGTTAAAGAAGTTGGAGGTATTGGATCTTTTCTGCAACCGTGAACTAATGTATCTGCCAAGGTCGATGGTGAATATGACGTCTTTGCGTAAATTTGTCTTTAGTGGCGGACATGACAAGCTTCTGTGCATTCCTGTTTTGTACACACTATTTGAAAGTTTACCAGACATGCAAAACATGGAAAACTTAAAAGTATTGAGCCTTGAAAAGTTTTGTGTAAAGATGGAGCAATTTAGAGGCTTCGTGAAGACAAGGAACGATGAATTGAGGGAATTGATCAGTATAATGGGTAGATGCTGCAGCGTGGTAACAAATCAACATTCGTGGCAGAGGCAAGGCCAGCGGCAGGTCATCTATATATCATTGCCTACATACTTTATTTGAATCCTAATGAGCAACTGCACTTGAAATATAGCTGAAATTAGTTTTTTTTTTAGTTTCCCAAATTGATGATGATGATGATTGACATGTATGTCCTTTCTTCCTTTCCTCTCTTACAGGGAACGACATTTCTGTGGGGTAGCAATGAAAATTGGAGACAGATTTGGATACCTTTGCAAATGACAGTTGAAGGTTCTTTGAGCCGTTACCTGATTCCTGATGATATTGATGAGATCTGTAGCTACAGGTTAATTATGCATGTTTCTTTGAGCGTCTCCTCACTTGAAGACATTCCATGGGAGTTGATTAGCAAAAGAGATATCACGCTGACATTTGAATCTTTTGTCCATAACAAAGATAATAAAACTGCTTATGAATTTGGGCTGGAAATTGAGGGCATGAAGAAATTGAGAGGTCGAGATCATATAGAATACATTCACGAATTCAAAGGGTTTGATTGGTTCGGGGTTCAGCTGGAAGGCAGAGATGCTATTGAAATATCAGATGTAAGTGTTAATTTTATGTTGTGGTGGAAGGTTAGAGGGGTGAACCTCTTCCTGATAAAACAGGGGCCAATGTTTGACAGTCAATTCAGTACCGAATGCCATTATTATGGTGATCAGAGATGTTTTGAGATTGTAAGATATCCTTCACCTGAGGATGAGGATATATATCGGAACCTACTTCAAAGGAATCTAATTCGAAGGAACCTACTTCGGAGGAAGAAGAGAAGAGGACTACTGAAATGGGTGAGACGTAGGCTGCAGAGTTAGGAGGAGGTGTATGCCATCCTTCTTTTCTGTTGCTCAGCGAGTTAATACTGTGAGTACTGAAACCATTAAGGACTTTGCTTTGCTTGTTTTTATTTCTTTATTTATGTCCTCATATGAAGAAGGGTGCTTTACTTATTATTAATTTTTTTTCCTTTTGTGAGGATTGAGTAGTAAAACAATGTGAGTTGTTTTTTTTCTTTAATGGTGATGAGTGGGTAGAATCATAATTGGAATGACTTGAGTAGCGAGGCCTGAGATCATATATGTGATGGTTAGAACATATCATCTGTTAGAATAAATGTTTTGTAACATTTGGGTGGTTGTTGTATGATTATAATTATGACGTTACTGCCCAACAGATTCTGCTTCTCATCATGTTTCTTATTTAATTATGAAATTTTGTTCCTAACAGATCTTGAAGTAGTCTTTGTTCTATTGAAGATGTTGTTTGTGATAATCAATGATTGTTTTTGTGATACCAAAGTCAACTAAAGCTGTTGAAAGAAAGGGTCACCTTGATTGTCTCTTCAAGTTAAATGGTGTTAGATGGTTTTCTGTGAACAATGGTAATATCTGGAAGGCCAAATAGGGAATAGCTAGCTTAGATTTTGATTTTGGCTCCATATGCAAACCAGAATGTGTAGTAGTATTAAGTGGCTTATTAATTAAGCTGATCGATCACATTATATAGGCTGGGCAGCTTTTAATGTTTCAGAAGCTGCACGTCATGTTGTATCAATAGCTTCTTCTTGTTGATGGAGTATTAAGATGATCTTAATATCCAGAATTGCTTCAAGGGATAATATGGGAAATATGGACCTTGGCTTCAAGAGTCATAATACTCTATAAAAAAAAACAGAGGAGTCGGCCGTGTTTCCTTAGCTTCAGTTTGTTCAACTTAAAGACTCTAGGCCTCTTATGTTATCTGAGACCTAGGATCAGGTCTTGTCTTAACCTTGTGTGCACTGTGCTCTCTTCCCCATATTAGGGGCCAGACAAGGACCCACAAGGGGCCAGCAAGGGAGCTCAATGGGCTACACTTATTATTACACTACTCTACTGTTACTGTTATTACAAGAAGGATAGGGGTAGGAGGGTCGAACTCTTGACCTTCTCTAGACATATGATAGACTCAACCATCTAGCCGCTAGCCATTGAGCTAGAAACTCGTCCCAGTACTCTCGATACTTGGTCTAGGATATTGGTACAATTTAAATTCAGGTGTTAACATCCAATCTTTTTTTTGTTGGGCGGAGGAGCAATCTTGTTGTGACCAAGGTTTGGTGAAAAACAAAAAGGCCAAAGTCTTGTGCATGGTTGTGCATGGTGCACAGTCGAGCATAGTACCTTGGATGGGGATAAATCCCCTATCGAAATGACGAAACACCCCTCCCCCTATTGTACAGGTCGTCAATGGGATTCATGCTCCTGTGCATGAATCCTTTTCTAAAACAAAAATTATAACCTTACTTTTTTTAGTACCCTTTTAATATAACATGTTTTTGTCTTTTTTAATAACAATAAAATCATGTCATTTCATACGTGAACATATAAAATGCATAAGACAATATTAATTCTTGATAATGACATAATGGAAAAAATATCTTTTAAACCTTCACTTAAAAAAACTTGTTGAAATACTATACAGTCACCATTTTGATGACAACAAGAAACACATTGGGGGGGGGGGGGGGCGGGGGGCTCATGGGCTCACCTAGAAAAATACAAATCCAAATGTGTCTGTATCATGCAAATTACTTTGATCGTCCACCTCCTACATGAAGTATTAGGATATTGTCTATAACAGGATAGGTGGGTGTAACCAATTTGTCTTATGTTGATAATATTGAGGCTATTTGGACCAACAAGAAGGGCCTATATTCGGTATATTTGTTTTGGATTGAAGAAGAGGGGCTCCCGATGTTTACTGACAATTTCACTACTGAATGCGAAGTCGGCAGCGGCGGCCATTGTTATAATTATGGTCATCATCATCATCAGAGATTTCTTGAGGTTGTAAGAACTTCGGAGGTATCTATGTTGGAGGAACAAGATTTCGAGAAAGAACTGATGTGGTGGACTAGTGAAAGGGGTAATGAAATGGCTGACGCAAAGTTTTTAGAGTTAAAGGAATCACATGTCAAGAAAGAAATGGAGAGGGCCAATGAAATGGAATACCGAGATTCAATGGAATCATTATTCAAGCAAGAAGGATCAAAATATAGATCTTTGTCCCCCTACAACTCAAGAAAACGAAAATGAAAAAGAATTTATTTTTTATTTTTTTTGTTTTATTTCTGAGATTTTGTATTTATCTAATTTTATTTTTGGTTTTTGTGGCTATTTTTTTTTTTTCTTGTTTATTAAAATAAATATGAAGAAGGGTGCTTTACTTTTTTTTTCCTGTCTTCTTCTTTTGTGAGCTGTAAAAAAAAAAAGTTTGGATTGATTCTTTTTTGTTGTTCGTTCTTTCAATGGTGACGAGTAGTAGAATCATAATTGGAATGACTGAGTAGCAAGGCCCGAGGAACATATATATCATGATTATCATCTGTTAGAATAAATGTTTTGTGACATTTAATTTGGGTTGTTGTTGTATGATTATAATTATGACATTAGTGCCAAACAGATTCTGATTCTCATCATGCATGCTTCTTATTTAATTATTATGACATTTTGTTCCTAAAACAGATCTTGAAGTAGTCTTTGTTCTATTGATGATGATGTTGTTTGTGATAAGTCACTGAAAATTCTTGTGATACCAAAGTTAACTTTATAAAGCTGTTGAAAGAAAGGGTCACCTTAATTGTCGATCTCTTCAAGTTAAATGGTGTTAGATGGTTTTCTGTGAATAATGGTAATATATATATCTGGAAGGCCAAATAGGTATAGCTAGCTTTGATTTTGGTTCCATATACATTAATCCAGAATGTGTAGTACTAAGCAGCTTCTCCACTGGTAATCTATGGTGCATGACCATGGATGATATATTCGTCTATTGATGCAGTGCATTGATTTGGGGATATAGAGAATGAAAAAGAAAGAAAACGAAAACAGATTGGAGATAAATAATAGATAGATCCGTTCCTTAACCTACAGAACCGTGAGATTTGGTGAGGTTTTAAGAGGCTTACTTATTTATTCTCTGTTTCTCTTCCATTATTACATGTTGGGTCCTTCAATGAGATATGCTATTTTCTGATCAGATCATCTAGGCTAGGCAGCTTTTAATGTTTCAGAAGCTGCTTTTTGTTATTGAATCAATTGACTTCGTTTTGAATGGAGTATTAAGATGAGTTCGATTTTCAGAATTGCTTCAAGGGATAATATGGGAAATATGGACCATAGCTTCAAGAATCATAATACTGACAAAACAAAGAAAAAATTGAAGGGCAATGGTCTGCTGATGTGGAATACCAGCTCACTTTAACGATAAATGGGGGAGTTGACCTGCTGGTGTACACCTTAGGATGACTAGGTCAATGGTCTGTCTACTCTTCATTCCACCTAGACATCCATCATGGAGTCCAGGAAAAGCAAACCCCCTGTTATGTGTCTCGAATTCTTGTACCTGTTTCAAAGTTTTTCCCTGCTCCGATGTTTTTTGTGGTGACCTAACAAGGTATCAGTCCAAGCCCTTTGTTACCATCACCCAATGGATTGACCTGACTTGGAGGAGTATTTCTTTGTTTAGCTGTCTTGTTGTGTAAGTAAGTAAAAGAACTGAGATTTAGGGTTTTTCGAGTTAGGGTTTATGTCGAGAGTTCTTGCAGTGACCTTATGGTGTTCGTGAGAGATCTCCACTGTACTTTTCTTTCATTACATAGTAAATCATCTTCAGCTTTGCCTGTGGACATAACACATCATATTGGTGCATGTGTGAACCATGTTAAATCTCTATGTCATCTTTTCTTTGTTTTTGTGTTTTTTTTTTTGTGTTTCTTGGTGTTTGCATTAATACTCCCATCCATGGACTGAACATACAATGAATGAATAGGTGGTTTGCATCCTCCAGATCTTGATGATACAGATTGCATACATTCCTCATCCTCCAGCCCCTCCTAATGAGGTTATCCATTGTTAGAATTGTGACCAGCACAGAATCCACATAATTTTGTCAAATTGAAATTTTTTTAGTAAATGTATTTTTTACTGTTTTAAGCAACCACCAATTTCACCATTTTTAATCTTTTAAGATGTTCTATTTATATAGAATTTAAGTTAATATTTACATATATATTTCCTTTTGCTAGCAAGTTCGTCAACATAGTCCAAGTTGTTTAGGATTTGGATTTATGTATAGTTTAAGAGTTCAGCCAAGGACCATAAACAACGGCTGATTGATTATGGACTTAGGGATATTGAGTTAAAATAGCTCAACAAGCCAAACCAAGAGCTATAAATAAGCTTCTAATCAGTTACTTTCATTACATGTAATTTCAGCTTTTTTTAACTAATGTAGTACCTCTTCCTCTCTTGGTGATGGCCATGCCGAAGGTGAGAGAAGTCGGGTCTTCTTCTATTTTGGTGCTGTATCTGGCATAATCTAGTGTATATTTGTTCTCCCCACCCCCTCCACCCCCTCCCCTTGTTCTTAATACAATTGACCTTTTAGCAAAAAAAAAGTTTCATTTCCTTGGCTGCCGGTAGGGTAGCAGGAATAACATTCCTGCTACAAGTCTAGCAGCAAAATTTTTTCCACATATTACCCCATGCTGCCTCTTCCTAACTTAGGCATCCATCATCTTTCCCCAAACACTAAACTTTGTTTTCATTTCTAGAGAACAAACCCAAAAGAGAAACCACTAGTAACACCACACCAACCACATGGCTACAGAATATGACGGCTGAACTCAAAAACAGGGGCAAAGTGTTCTTTGATGTTAGAGCTGAAGATTATACATGTTTTTCATTCTTCTATCTCCATTGAAGTATAAGGTACACAACCGTATGTTCAAAATTCAATTTAATCTCAAGTAGAGTCATATCAGAACCTTAAATTTTTACAACACTTTGAACCAAAAATGTTAACTCGAAGGGAACTGTTTTGAGTAAATTTATAATACCAAATTTTATTTTGAGCAACTGGATTGGTATTTTTTCTTCACCCTTCGTATCCCAAATGAGAATTCCCCTGTTCGCCATTTTTTTTCTTCCTCCGTTTGCATAGAACCAATCGACGCAAATCAACTTCGCACACAAATCGGGAGCTCTTTAACAAATTCACAATCGCATCTCTCTATCTGCAACTACAATTAATAATATTCATGTTCATGGAGGAGGCAGAGGTTGGATCTCCAAATTATGATGTGTTTATCAACTTCAGAGGGGAAGACACTCGCAATATCTTCGTTGGCCACCTTTACAGTGCTCTAAAGGGTTGTGGAATCCATGCGTTCATTGACAGCAAAGATCTGCGGAAAGGAGAAGATATTGGGAAGCGTCTCAGTGTAATAGAAGGCGCCAAGCTCTCGATTGCTGTTTTCTCTCATAGATACGTGGAAAGCAAATGGTGTTGGGTAGAATAATTTTGGTTAGGGTATCAACCCATCAGTTTGGATTGGTTTTGACTCAGTGTCATCGATGGCGTAAGAATAAGCGAGTCTAAAACATGATCCGATAAGGGTACATTGGTTTTTTGTTCGGTTTCGATTTGGATTTGGTTTTTTATTAGTTTCTCTTATCGATCTATTATCGGTTTGGTTTGTTTTAAAAAAAAATTGTTTTTATTTTTTTTTTTTATGAATTTTAGGTTGATATCCATTTCTTTTCAAGTTATATCGATTTTAGTTTGATTTTTAAGTTGTGTTTAATGTGTTATCGATTTTGATGCGATTTGTTTTGGTTTCGGTGTCACAAAACCAAGATCCGAAACATGCTTCCAATAGGCTCATATCGATTTGATTCAATACAGATTTGTTGGTTCAGGCTAGATTTTGATAACCATAATTCTGGTTCTTAATTGGATCCAAGCACTATATTACGTAAAATTCTAAAATTTTACTTGATACAATAACCAAATTTTCATTTTACACTTTAAATAGTTAAAAGGGGAATTTTATGATGTACACTTTAACATGGTATAATAGAATCTTATATACTCTCATCATATTGACCGTCAGATGAAATAAATAAATTTCAACTGTTCTTTTCGGTTGTCGATTCAACACCCACCATCCAAGTTTAATACAATCTTATATACCACCATCATTTTAAGCTTTAAATAGACCATGATGGTTGAGTCCGGATCCTCTACTTCCACCTGCCCGTATTTCCATGTGCGCCCTGCACACAATGGGCATGCAAAGACTGCCTGATCCCTGCCTGAGCCTCTTGCCCGAGCGGGGGTAAGGCGGTCTTTGTGCACCCCATTATGTTTAGGGTGCACATGGAAGTAGGGGCAGGCGAAAGTAGAGGATGTGGATATATGATGGTTCCGGTTCAAAAAAAAAAAAAAAAAAACTCCTCCTAATTGATCTTTCAGTTTTAGAACCGTTTGGAAACACATCCTAAAACTGATCCGTATAGAAGCAGATTGGACCATTTTGCCCTCAAATTTGAAAAAAGAAATCAACTTTTGAAATATTTTACCCTCAATAGACACTAACACCACTGTTCCGTATCAGTATCATATCAATGTAAGTATCGACCGTTACACAGATACGATACGAATACTTAATAGCATGGTTGACATTTGAGACTTGAATAATGCTTGTTATTAATAAGTGAGGTCTTTTTAGAATTATCTTTGTTCCAGAATATGACTCATGCTGCCTATCACCCACAAACCAACTAGAAATTAACACCCTAATATATTGGTTTTTTTTTTTTTTTTTTTTTTTAAAGTTATATATATATATATATATATATATTCTATAATCTACAAAAATAAGTTGATTTTAATTGGGATAAGGGATAAGTGTCTGTGTTAAAGTAAATGTGCCTTTTTACGAGGGGTGTAAATGAACAGCCGAAATCCGTTTCCGAATCCGTTTAGCACTATTCGAATCCGTCCAAAAGCTAAACGGATGCGGATACGAAAATATAGCTATCTGAAAAACTATATTTACATGTAAATGAATAAAATATCCGATCCGTATCTGTTTACCACTATCCGAATCCGTCCACTAGCTAATCGGATGCAGATGCAGATGCAGATATAGCACTGTCTGAGCCGAATCTGATCCGTTTACAACCCTACTTTTTACGTAAAAACCAAAAAAAAAAAAAATATAGTTTAAAGTAAATGTGCCATTATATTGTGATTTTATTGCTATAATCTCCAACGTGTTCATTAAAAACTTGAAAAATTTTTACAATGCCTCCGATCAAATTCGAGAATAACTGAGTCTGTCTGCCGCCCTAAATAAATTTTTGCTTGTCCTATGCTCGGGGCTGTGGATGTCAAACCCAAGCTCAAGTTGGGCTGTTAATGGGCTAGTTTAAGGGGTATAAATTTTTGACCCAGCCCAATTATTAAATGTGTTGGATTTAAGCATAAGACGTTTAATAATCGAGCGATCTCGATGTGAGGTCCTAGCCCGTTGGGCACCCGTCTGGACTAATCAATTCCAGGCCCAGTTATAGCTTGACCCATTTAAGATTTTTTAAAATTCTCATTTTACCCTAAGATACATTTTCTATTAATATCGGTATCAAAATGTGTGAGAAGATGTACAAATTGGTTATATGTGCGACTAAATTTATGTGGCACATCAACACAATTACGTGAATTAGATGTTGCAATAAACCAGAACTATTTCGTAGAATATGCGAGAACAGGGTATCCCATGGTTCGTTCTATCTTTCCATAATATATAAGGTTGTCAAAGTTCAGTAGCGAAGCCATATATGATTGTTAAAGTTCATTAGTGAAGTACCCATTAAGAGAATGATGAAACTATGCTTAAATTTGTGACTTCACAAGTGGAAGACTACATCCCTGAATTCCACACTTGTTAGAGTGTCTCTAGCTACCATATAACAATTGATCAAGATTAAATATAACTAAGCATGAAATTATTAGAATCCATTTAATAAAGGATAAATTATAGATCACCCCTTGGTTTTCAATTGAAATTCAGATCACTCGTTTAAAAAACTCAAATCAGCCCTTCTACAGTAACGGTGTTAGTCTGCTGTTAGTTGTTGCAGATGAAAGGACTATTTTACCCTTCTATTAAAATATTAAAAATAAATTTACAATAGTACCCTTCTTTCATCTTCAACCTAAAATACCCCACCCTTTCATACAACTCCGCTGGCAGCGCCACCACCACCGCTGGGAACAGTAACAAATCACTTCAAACCGGAATTCCTTCTCTACAAACTTTGATCGCATCACATAGAGTTCCAAAACCAGGGGAGGGGGAGAGGAACAAATAACATGCCCTAGAGCCGAGAAATCCGTGATGAGAGGGTTAGGGGGAGATAGGGATTTAGGGTTTTCAAAATCATCACAATCGTTGAATCTACATTGGGGAAATTGGGTCTAGAGAAGTGAACGTAATCGAAGAGAAGATGATCGACCTGGGTCTGACTGGAATCGTAGCAGGAGTTGTCAACGCAGGCAGACAGTATTACGGTTTTGCTGTTGTAGCTCTTGCGGTGGTGGCTCCTACAATCGATGGTGTTTCTCGGAACGATTCGAGAGCCGACCAAAGATGCAGACATAGAAGGTTCTGGTTACCCATCTCCGTCCATGCCGCAGCGGAATCACCCATCTCCGCCTACATGAGGAACCTCCAGAGCAACCATTGGAAAAGCTTTTGAACTCTGGATTCCAGATGTATTCCCATCTGTGCCCATCAAAGATGATCTAACCAACACCTTATATATCCAGATGAATTATCACTTCTAGTTTGGGGTATGAATAAGGAGCCCATCTGATTTTCTAGTAGAAAACAAAAACCAGAGGAATTGGAATAGAAAAATCCCCAACAAGTACAGTTTGAGCAAAGATGTTGGCAGTAAGAAAAATTCACATAGTTAATTGGATTTTAGAAAATATTTTCGAAGTACCTCAAGCCGGCACCTAGACTTGTGTACAATACCGTTGTCGATGAATTCGAATGAACACCACCGGTGCCATTTCTTGATGAATTAAAAATTACATGTAGAAGCCAAGGAATGGGATTTATCTAATGGCAAGCAACCTTGTCTGCTATCTTGATTAATGCTGCGAAACCCAGCAGGACATGAACAAACACCTAGCCTGATCCGGCGGAAGCTGTGCACAACCCAATTGAGCCACAGATGTAAGGAATTTGACAACGCGATGTCTCCGTTATAGTTTCTGATGTCTCCGTCGCCTCTGCCATTTGGGAAGCTTCCATCACCGTGGTCGCCAAATCACCACCACCATTGCCGCAGCGGCGATGTCTCCGTCACAATTTCTTCTCTTTCTTCTCTCCGGAGATTCTTCTTCTTGAGATTGAGTTGCAGGTCATGGGAGGAAGAGAGTGGTGTGAGGAACAGAATCAATTGTGGGGTTTTTAGATTCAAGGGTAAAATAGTAACTCAATACTGGTCAAGCGTAATTTAGGGATTTAAATTTATTTAATTGGTTAACATCATCATTTAACAGCATAAAATTAATGGTAGAGATTAATTTAACATTTTGGGGTCTAAACCAAGGGGTGATCTACAATTTACCCTTTGATAAATGATCCGTTAAGGCCCATTTATAGACACAGTTTAGAATTGAACAAGCCTGTACTCCGGTTAAAGCTCAATTCTAGTGGCCCGAGTCCATCCAGGCCTAGGCCGATTAGTGAAATTGACGATCACGATACAGGTATTGACATTGGTGAAGCCTGGTAAGGCACGATTGAAGCCAACTACGATGTTACGATTTCCTACAGTCTTGGTCTCACATGTTACGCTAATGATGCATTAATATGACGGGGCCCCATTTACTACTTATTAGTAAGCTTTACACCTGATGCCTCAGCGGGCGAGTTTGGATCTGCTATCCACATGGGGACGGGTGGGAACAGATCTGAACCCTCCATGGGGGTGTGAGATCCACCTCTAGGGTGCGGGACCCACTACCCATGTGGGTAGCTGATCCGGATTCCAATGGGCTCAGCCTCACAACGGAAAACGTGAACTAGAAAATCATTCCAAGAATCAAAAGATTCCATCATTTTCACTTGGATTGATTTGTTTAATTTCACGTGTCACTTGCTTGTTCGTTTGGTCCCGTTGGCAGTTGTTGAGTTGGTTCTTCCGAACAACTCAGATCGTCTACGGCGCAGTTGTCCATAGAGGCCCGTGCAGCGTAGACTGGACCGCATGCGGAATGACCGCTTCACCCCTGCTCGGGCAAGGTGTTTGGGCAGGGGTAAGGTGGTTTTTGTGTGCACCACTCAATCTATGCCGCACAAGCCGCTACGGGCAGCGCGTCGTAGGGGATCTGGATCCTCTTCCTGAGCGGCCCCGTCAAGAGATGATATACATATTTATGGGGTCTATTTTTGTTGATTTTGTTTAGGCTTTAAAATACTTTCTTAGTACATATTGGTTTAGTAAGGGACTATCTACTTCTGTAGGTTTAATTCTATTTGGAGAAAGTTTTCCTCCACTCATACATAGAGGCGGTTCTACCTTCTCTCATCCACCGTGGGTGGAGGATAGCGCAATCTAGTGACGGCTATGGACCGGGAAAATTGAGAAAGATAGGAATCGTCACAAAATTGTAGGGGGAAATTCTCTTGAACTCCAAAAACTAAGGTCTCAAATTTTAATTCAACTTTCACTATTTCATGGGCATAGCTCTAATTACATACTTAAAAGAAAAATAAACCCCTAATCTCGAACCCTATTGCTATCGATCCAACGATTGAGAAAGAAAGATCAAAGACAAAAAAATGAAAAAAAAAAATTCAAGACAACCTTAATCGGCTAGGTTTCTGTGTCAAAAAAAAGAAAAATAAAAAATCGTCGAGGTTTCTTGTTACAAATAAAATGCAAAAATAGAAAATAATAGCTGTAAAGATACTCTCCTCTTAGCTTAGATAATATTTCAGACTTAAAGTGAAGATGGTGGAATGCCAAAGACCGTGAGCATTGGGGCCTTCCAATCTTAATTGGGATCCAGAAATCAAAGGCTTCCTTAGATAGAACAAGGACGGCCACCTTGCCTAGGAATTAAAAAAATCATAAAATACTTATAAACTTTCCAAAACCCCGGATATACGTTGACCCAGATACTTGCTTGCTTGCTTGCCATCGGTTTAGGCTTCTTGGAGGCTGAGTTAGCCTCCACTAGAGGGTGTGTAGTTGAGGGAACCACCTGGGTTATGATCGCCTTGTTGACCTTTTAGAAGGCTGAGTCAGCCTCCATTTTGCTATTTTTTTAATTGTCCTTTATTATATTCCAAAGAATTATTTTAAGATATGGCCATAAGAGTATAAAAGGGTTTTTAATAATAATAATAAAAAGTTATCATTGTTGTTCATATTTTTCAATTATAAATTTGAAATGACAGTCTTACTGTTTATTTTTAAAAAAAAATTATGCATAATAGTAAATTATATTTAGTATTATATTTGAATATAAAAAAAAGAAAGAAAACATGAGTAAACCCGATTAAATTATATTTCCACAAAATCAAGCACCAACAAAATTTTGTCTCCTTGTAAAACTGATTTTAGGACCAGATCAACAATAGATTTGATCGTTTAGATAGACCATTAGATGAGAAATAAGTTTGCTTGTGTTGGGCTAAGGATTGGGGATCTCATACCCATGCTCAAGTTGGATAGTGGTGGAGCTTGCCTTGCTTGATTTTGGTTTGCTATCTCTCCAATCGAATTTTTATCTTCTCTTGTTATAGTACGGTGCTGTAATACATCGTGTGGCGACTGCAGAGGCCATGTGCACCATGTAGGACCCATTGTATCACATGGCCTCTGCATCATCGTACGATGTAGTATAACACCATGCTGTAACAGGAGATGATAACGATTCCCCTCCAGCCCACCCAATCCCAATAGTGCCCACAATTTCCAAGCTTCTATAGGTTTCTCTTTCCCTTTGTTTCTCTCTCTCTCTCTCTCTCTCTTTTTGGCTGATATCGGGTTGGGCGGTTGTAAAGTATCTTGGTAGAGGGGTGGCAATTTCTAGTCTGAACCAGTTAAACCAATCAAAACTGAACACTTCAGTCTGAACCAATTCAAATTAACCAAAAATAGAAAAAAAAAAAAAAGGCAAACTGAATTGGTAGCAGCCCGATAAGAACCCGTTAAGCCAATCCACCCCCCCCCCCCCCAAAGGAAAAATAAAACATTACAAATTTGAATTAAATCATAAACTCACTTTGACTTAATGTGTGATTTCGATTTGATTTATTACCAGGACAAAACTAGTACAACCCAATTGAAATCGATCAATAAGTTAGGATTATTTTATGGTATATTTTTAAATTAATATTATCAAATGGACCTTTAAATTTATTGTCAAATCTTTTGTAAAATAGTATATGAGATAAGTAGTACCAATCAAAATTGAAAACTAAAAAAATAAGGATTTGACCTAACTCTCATGTCTTTGAGTCTTAATAATTATATAATATATAGAGTTAGAATGTGAATTTGTTCTTGTAGCATCGATTCGTAATTGATAGATCCAAAATCAGACTAGTAACTTATCGGTATATACTAAACTAGACCAATAAACTATTGAATGGATCGATTCCAATTCCTAACTGACCGGTTCCGATTCTAGTCCAAAATTGATATTCTTATCTTTAACAGCTCAGCAAGTCCATCTCGGAAGCAATGTCAAATATGTTCTCGTTTTTAATTCTTTTGAAAAATTGAATGTTGTTTTTCATTTTTTTTTGCCTGACTGGTGTGGGTGAGCCCTTTGACCGTTAGATGTCTTTTAGTCCTTGGTGGGGCTTGGTTGAGCAATTTTGTGGTATTTTATTATAATATTATCTAGTCTCAGATTCCCTAGATTTTTCTTTTCCTTTCGGGTTTTAACCAAAAAACTAATAAAATAAAGGTTCAACCAGGACAAGAAAGAAAGAAAAGTTCCTGAATAGTAGTAGTACATCTACTCAAAAAAAGGCCCGAATTCGGGGATCTTTACAGGTGCTAAAAATAACAATTATAAATGTTCTATGGTTGGTGATGGTACACCATCATCATTGCTTCAAAATATTATCACCCCCATGGCTATCTATGTACAGTGAACTCCACCGTTCGCACATAATCGTTGCTGCGCCGCACGATGCACACAGCAACACTCCCAATATTAGGGCGATAAAGATCCCTCTTTTATTCTTTTGCAATTGCTGCTGCTGCTGATACAACCTGGGAAGCTATATCCAAATTATGTGGAGCATCATTTGAGAAGTCAACTGTAGGATTGTTGTGGGTTGCAACATTGGTAGCGGGTGAAGAGGAGGGGTTGGTGGTAGAACTGACAACCACCTCCACCACCTCCATTTGTTCTGCTTCTCTGTTGCTTTTGGACGGCATAAGCTGAGACAACTTCTTCATCTCCTTCCCCTTCCCCCATAGCACTACATACAACCCCATCACTATCACTATTCCCCCCACCACGCTGCAAAAAAAAACATAAACAATTGTAAATAAAATTCACATCACCACAGTTACTTAATCCTTCCTAGTAAATTACTAATTGTAATAATTCTCCCAATCATAAACCCAAGGGTGCATTTAGGAATGCAAGAATAATGCATTTTTTTTTTACCTTCCTAAATGTAGCTTCTCGTTAAGGAGCAAGGAACTCATGATTGCCACCAACACAAGCACAAGAGGGTTGAAAACCGCTACGAATACTGGGCCCCTTACCCTTACACCCCATGCTATCATCGTAAACATCACCCCAGTTGCGAATATTCCCTACACCACCACAACATAATCCATTCACCTTGGTTAAGCTTCAAATCTTTAATCATTTATAAAAATAAAAATAAAAATCTCCATCACATTTAATCTATCAAAAATTTAATATAATACCGCATAAGTCACTGTCCAAAGCCTAATGTTCCATCCAAGCTTCCATTCCTCCCACTTCCTCTCTACGCATAGAGCGTAAATGACACTTTGTATTGAACCCATTATACACGTTAGAGCTGTGCTTGAGAAGTAGCATGGGTACCTCTCGTTCATCTTAGCCTGGAAATTAAGACAAAACAGACCCAAAAGGGAGGATGAAATTTCAATGTTAGTGGAGGATATTTTTGGTATTCGAATAATCCTATTAATATCGTTGCAATTAATTAAAATCAGACCTGAATAATCAACCAGAGTGCATAAACCAAACAACAACCAAGAGCCAGTAATGAGCCCAATACTTGATTACTAGACTGTGGGTGTGAAGCGTTTCCGCTCCCAAGCCCACGAGTAAGGTCAATATTGGTTGACCAACTGTTGATTTCGGCTCCTTTGTAGAAGGTCAACACCATTGCTCCTCCTATGCCTATGATAGTCCCCACCATTTTTGCTTTCCCAGCTAACGTCCGAATACCCAGCTTCTCTAGCCTTTGATTTGATTAATCAACCCCCCCCCCCATCAACAGTAATCATCGATCCATCAATATTTTATTTTAGGGAATTAAGAAACATGAAAAAGGAAAAACTCCTCTTAATAAACACACTCACGAGTCACGAGGGTCGAGTTTACCTACCCGATGGTCACAGCCATGATGTAGGTTAAGGCTGGAATAAGGTTTGTCATGGCCGCTGTAAATGTCACTGACGTTACCGTCAAGCTTGACAAGTAAAAGTTCTGAGACATCGTCCCCCTATCCACAGAAATGCAAGCCAAAAATAAATTATTGTACAAACATGTATTATGAAATTGAGAAAGTTTTTTAGCAAAATAATAGAATTTTTTTTTTTTTTGGTTGTTGTTGATAAGAATGCAAAGTAATTGATGAGAAATCTCATAAATTGGTGTGTCATCTGGGATTCAGATCCTCTATTGTCGAGCTGTCCAATAGGATCGTGTTGCCTAGACATGGTGAGGCGCACAATGACCGTCTTACACCCACTTGGATAAGGCGTTCGAACAGGGGTAAGGCAGTCATTGCACACCTCACCGTGTCTAGGAAGCATGGTCCTGTCGGGCAGCTTGGCAGTAGAGGATCCAAATTGGTATCATCTGGATCAACTCAAGAAGGGAAGAGAGTCCAGATCAACTACTCACATGGGGACGAGTAGAGATAGATCTGAACCCTTCATTGGGACATGGAACCATGAATTTTTTTCCTATGCGATTCCCTGATCGGTGCGATTCCCTAGTGCCTCTCACAAAAGGAGGGTGGACCTCACCCGGACAGAGTATTCGATCAAGTGCTTCGGGTGGGTCCCATCCCCTCTTGTGAGAGTACTAGGGAACCGCACCGATCAGAAACCGTAGACGATAATGATTCATGGAACCATACCCCACGGAAGGAGGGGGTCAGAACTGAAATTTTTTTTGCTCCTCATACGATACAAGTGTAGGCAAGAAGTCGAGCTTTGGTAAGATGGCAATACTAAGGTCTGACACGTGGGATTAACAATCAATCCACAAAGGAGCTTAGGAATCTTTAGATTAAAGCCTTTTTTCCTTTCCCATTTTCGAGAGTACGGCATCACGCATATCATAAATGCATTAATGGGCATCTCTAGTGTAACGCGTGAGTGCAATAAATATATAGTAATTATTAGTATTAACTCCCATGCATAAGAGATTCTAAGTTTTGATAGCCAAAAACAAAAAAAAGCTGCATCTGGTAAAAGAATGAGAGTTACCGCATAAAGAAGCTAGAAAAATGGAGACTAACCCAAATAAGCCGCAAAGAAATGCTTGGAAGGTGACCATCCACGTCAACTTTGGTCTTTTATTTCTGCAGGCAAAAACATGTTTGTTAGAAGAAAAGATTAATCATTCCCTACCCTAGGTAATTTTCTCAGGTTTTTTTTTTTCTCCCCCTCCCTCCTGAAAGGATAGCAATGCATGCAGGAGAACAAAACAAGGCTGGGTGGCCCTTACGTGCTATCATTAGCGCCGTACTAGTGAGTGAGGGATGGGGGTCACGCAGCCTGCAGGCAGCGATCCACCTCTTCATTTTATTTATTTCTCTTTTTTCTATCATCACAGTGGAGAGTGGAGAGGTGATAAGGTGTTAGGATTTTAAAATAATGGAAGAAGTTGAAATAAATAAAAATAACAATGAACCTTTCGACGAAGAAAGCAAGGGGAACCAAGAAAATGGTAGCGAAGATGCATCTGTAAGCGACTAAGATACGGAGGTTCATCCCATCCTTGGTTGCTAGCTTATAGAATACATTGAGCCCCGCAAAGATGGTCTGACCCAGGATCATAACCATCGCCGGTTTCCACCCACGTAGAAAGTTGCCGTGATCACAACCCATAATACGTGTATATCTATATATACAACGTCACCACGTAGAGAGAGAGAGAGAGAGAGAGAGAGAGAGAGAGAGTGAGAGATCTTCACTCTTAATCTACAAGACAGATTCCTAGGACGATGAAAGATTGTGAAAGAGAAAAGGATCAGAGTGTAGGAAGGTGTATGGGTGAGCTAAAAAGCAAGAGAAGAAGATCGACGTTTTCTCGCTGTATTTCACTTTGTTTTGAATGGAACTCCGATGAAATACATAATGGAGCATGCAATTCGTATTTATAGCCTATAACCGAAGAGAGAGAGAGAGAGATGGTCTCGTGTTGGGGGTCCAAAGTCCAAACACTAACAAAGAAAGAATATAAAGAGGAGGAGGCTAGGAAGGGGAAGGTTCTTGCAGCAGCAGCAGCAGCAGCAGCCCCATGAGAGAGAGAGAGAGAGAGAGAGAGAGAGAGAGAGAAAAGCTCTCCCTTACAGTGAGTGAGTGAGGGGTGTTGCGAGCTAATACTCAACGTCACCACTTACGTCTGCTTCACGCAGGTGTTACGTTGTTGTAGAGACGTGCGTGGGTCTCTGTGCGGTCCCAGTCCGACTCCAGTTCACGTTCACACGAGAGAGAAAGACTTACAGCCGCCACTCTGATGGGACTCACATGAGGTGGATTCCATCTTGACGGCTTCCTAAATCATTTTCTTACATTCACCGTACGTGACCGTCAGCCTAACAGAGTTTTTTTTAATCTTTACAATGTCCAACAGTGGATCTCCTGCAGGCATCCGTGACGGATTTTAATCCTCTCCATTTTCAGATTCATTATTTTCTATTATTTCTATCTTGAGAGTGCGACAAGTGACACTTTCAAATCCAACGGTCCACATTTGAAATCCACAAAATTAACAAAGAGTTCACTCTGGTTGGTATAACCCAGGGATTAACCAGGGTTGGTAACCAAACCCACCCTTAAAGCGTAGTTAACCCAAGGTCAAACTCAATCGTGCCATCTCTTTCTCTCTCTCATATTATCTTCATTCACTCAACCCTAACGGAGCACTCTTACGATTTCTCCTTTCATCCGCCGACGGCCCACCTCATCTTGTTGCTGAAACTTCAGGGGACGGAACACTCGTACGCATCTGCATTTTCAGGCGACGGCGCACCCTCTTCTTGCCGCTGCAACTTCAGGCGTTGGAGCCCTCTGTGTTTTTCAGGTGACGGTACACCCTCATCTTGCCGCTGCAACTTCAGGTAACTTCCGTTACCAAACCCTTTCCCCTGAATTTTTTTAATTAAAAGAAATCGTGAATGTGCGAAGTTCTTCTCCCCCAAAACCTGAGTTTAGTTCAAATGATATTTTTAAAGCATATTTAAAAGGAAATTAAATGTCTATGCAAATGAGAGACTTTGTTGTACATTGAGTTGCAGAATCATGCTCTCTTTCCAATATCTTTCTATTTATCTTTGTTCATATAAACAACTAGGGTCATGATTTGATTTGATTTGATTTGATTTTTCCTTATGTGGAGTTGGATTAGCCACAATGGGTTTTTATAATGGACTTCAACCAATGTCCTTAGGGCACTAGGATTGTTAATGGGCATCTTAGTTACCATTAGGAAAAAATGTAAGTAAATTATTTAACTTTCAGTACAGATTTTACTTGCAAATCTTGTTTTTCCATGTCTTTAACCCCAGCCCCACACCCAACCCCAAACAAGTTGAATATTGAATTTTTCTAATTCTTACAGTTTGTTGACATGATCATCCAATGACAGTTCATTTATAGACCAATCTAACTTTTCTATCTATTGATACAATGTTCTAACTAATGATATCTTCTGAAATAAGACAATTCACTGGTTTGCAAAATGAAAGAACAGAAACAGAGTACAGAATGCAACAAAATTGAGAACTAAGATTCTGATTCTCCACTAATTTTAGTCGAAATTGGATTGGATCAGAATCAAGAAGGACCGAGTTATAAAACCTTGATTCCTCTATCCATCCATCATTGAGAATTAAGATTGTTATAATGGTAACTCTTATTTCTGTTTTAGGTTAGCGGTTGGTTCGGGGTTCCAATACACACCCATCCAATTCCCTGGCCTAATCTATCATACCTAGGACATTTTTGTTTATTTATTTTTAAATTAGTTAAATAAATAACTTGAATGATAAGGGATGATTTTGTTGTAGGTGTGGAACATGTTGGAGGAGATATGTTTACAAGTATTCCAAAAGGAGATGCAATTTTTATGAAGGTATATGTCAAATTTAACATTATTAATTATTGCAAGCTTATCCTCTCGTAATACCTGAACTGCAGATGACCCTATGTTGTATTACAGATTGATAAGTTAAGAGTATTGAACTCGAACAAAATTTTGTGTCATAGTCATTTTACTGAAACCATTTATTATGAGAGGTATGTGAGTCTTTAGCTCAAAACGGAAGAGCAACTGGGGTTATAACCAGTAGATGGTGGTTCGACTCCCCCAAGACTCCTAATTTCTTTACGAGGGGATACAATATGTCCTTTCTTCATGTCAAATACTCTACATATCCTTGCTGATTAATTCATCTAATGTTTGGTTTTTGTTCCCATTTTATTTGCTTTGTTAAGATAGCTCTGCCAGATTTGTTCACTTAAAGTATAAACATTTTTAAAGTAAATGTATTCTCATCATTATGTAGGAAGGACCAATGTGTTCTCATCATCATGTAGGAAGGAGCATGGTACGTGGTAATACCTTTGAGAAGGTTGCCCACAATTTGTCACACACTTGCTGTCATTATAAGGACCACGGTAGTCACACATAGAGTTAATGCTGCAGCCATCTTCATCAGCAAGGAAGCTTGGCCAGTATCTACCAAAATGCTTTGACCATTCTCCCAAGCTTGAACCTTACCCAAACCTGATAACAGATACCCTATTTCCCATCATTTTCAGTCCATTTTACTTCCCCATAATTACGTATTCACAACTCTGATTGCTTCCAAACTTGGAATATCAGTCCCTGGCATCAAAACCTATCAATTCAAATTGATAAACCTCAATTTAATAAACCTATCAATTTTTTTTCTAATTTAAAAATTGTGATGTTATTGATGATAAAACTGAAAACCCAAGGACACAAAATGTGAAACTTAGAGTCAACAATTAATTTTTAGCTTAGTAGACAACCAAGTTCGATTGCTGATGGAAAAACTTGAAGTTGCATCCAAGAAATAATTTGAAAGCCGTCTGATATCTGATGCAACTGATTAGATCTAAGATTGCGCAGACTTTAGTGATGGTGTTTCAACTCCTGGGAATCACTCTCAAAAGCCACATTCTATATGCATTCATTTACCAATGGTCAACAAAACAGATTTTCAAAGCTAATGCTTCTGCCACTAACGAGAAGTGTAGAGGCTCTGAAAATGGAAACATAGGCTCATTAGGCTTACTTCCGCTACTAAGGACTATATACACAACTTGTGAACACAATTACGCATCTCAATGTCTATGGCATCAAAGTGTGTCAATTTGGGTTCCAACCGAATAATCTTATAACCAGCTTTCCTAAATCCTGGAACTGGAACATCCCATTAGTAAATGGTACAGTTCTAAGTTCTGATTTTGGAAGCGATTAAGTCGCTTTAATCGAAAAACAAATTATCACCTGGAAAACAAAAGGGACGATACGTGCCAATCTGTACCGATATGTATGATGGTCAATACCAGAATCCGGGATGCCAAAATCTGTTAAGAGATTTTGGTTGGACTTTGGAGAAGGGCAGACCTGAGCCATACGCCTAGAATCCACAAGAGTTTGGTCTGAAATCAACAGAACTGCATCTGTGAATATAGACTCTCAATATATAACTCTTAGCATACCTAAACCCCAGTTGCTCTTCAATTTTGAGCTAAAATTTCACACTCAATACGAGTCCTGGTGGGTTCGAACCACCATCTACTGGGTGTAACCCCAGTTGCTCTTCCATTTTGAACTAAGGACTCACCTACATGGTTTGATCATTAGATGAAGTGCGAGCTGCTGCTACCACTGTTACAACATACTGTAAATAAATTATTCAAAACCTAGAAAACCATCTTTCCTGGAATTTATGATACTCTAAGGCTGCAATGGCTTCATCCATTATCACTGGATCACCCCCCCCCCACTCCCTAAAAAAAAAAAAACAGGGCAACAGAAATTAAATGACAGCAGATCAGTGAATCTGATTTTGGTAAAAAAAAATTGATTAGTATAATAGGCAATAACAACCAGAAACTGAGATCTAAATATAACCCCAACGAAATCAGATTATAACAACCTATTGACTGAAACAGCTGGCAGAAATTAACAGAGGCAGTACTTACTTAAAAATAGTTGAGATCAGGTTCAGGAAAGAAAGAATAAAATAGAAGAGAAGGAAGGAATGACTAAGAGCTTCATCACCAAATACCCTAGGTTAGGATCACCACTAACCTACCATTGCATCGATCACACCACAAGCATAGTTTACAGAAACCTCTTCAGAATCAAATACAGAAGAAGCAATGAACCAGAAGGAGCGATAAAAACCCAATAAATGGTAACCACTGGCCAATACAAAGTATAATGCCATCGACATCATAGCTAAAGCTGAAAATCTTCATAAACAGAAAAGTTTGATGGGAACAACCCACGTTTCCCATTGGAATACCCCACAAGCAAAATGAGGAGGACCCAATTACAAACCAACAACGAAGTATCGAATTTTATTTTTTTTTCCATACAGGAAAGAACGAAAAGTTTTTGAACACACAAATTTTAAAAATCAGAGATCAAAAACTGAAGCAAATTTTTTTCAGAACACACAAGTTTTTTAACCAAAAATCAGAGATAAAAAACTGAAGCAATTTTTTTTAAATATGCTTTAAAAATATCATTATGAACAAAGAAAAATAGAAAGATATTGGAAAGAGAGCATGATTCTGCAACTCAATGTACAACAAAGTCTCTCATTTGCATAGACATTTAATTTCCTTTTAAATATGCTTTAAAAATATCATTTGAACTAAACTCAGGTTTTGGGGGAGAAGAACTTCGCACATTCACGATTTCTTTTAATTAAAAAAATTCAGGGGAAAGGGTTTGGCAACGGAAGTTACCTGAAGTTGCAGCGGCGAAATGAGGGTGTGCCGTCGCCTGAAAAACACAGAGGGCTCCGACGCCTTAAGTTGCAGCGGCAAGAAGAGGGTGCGCCGTCGCTTGAAAACGCAGAGGGCTCTGTCGCCTGAAATCGCAGCGGCAAGAAGAGGGTGCACCGTCGCCTGAAAACGCAGATGCGTACGAGTGTTCCGTCCCCTGAAGTTTCAGCGGCAAGATGAGGTGGGCCGTCGCCTGATGAAAGGAGAAATCGTAAGAGTGCTCCGTTAGGGCTGAGTGAATGAAGAAAATAGGAGATAGAGAAAGAGATGGGGCGCTTGAGTTTGAACTTGGGTTAACCACGGTTTAAGGGTGGATTTGGTTATCAACCCTGTTAATCCCTGGGTTACATCAACCAGGTTAACTCTTTGTTAATTTGTAGATTTCAAATGTGAACCGTTGGATTTGAAAGTGTCACTTGTCGCCCTCTCAGGGTGGAAATAATAGAAAATAATGGATCTGAAAATAGAGAGGATTAAAATCCGTCTGAGACCCCACACACACTCTCTGTCTCTCTATAGAACACAGTATGTATCAATTTCCTTTTTGTTTTTAGAAAACTTTTTGACATATATTTCAATTTCCTTTTCGTTTTTTATATTGTATTTTGGGAATTAGGTAGATCATCTTTCCTTCCTCCGACAAATTGATTGTCTGTAAGCAGGAGCTGCTGGGAAGGCCCACTCTCTGGTCTAATTGACGAGTCCGGACTCCGGATCAGCTACCTACATGGACTGATAATTTTACATTTCACCGATCTCTCTATGTGACATGTGTCTAACAGTACACAGAGTTAAATGGAGGAATTAATGTTTCCGTAATGCTTTTTTTTTTTTTTTTTTTTTTTTCATTTCTTTCCGTTAAGTAAAAAAATCGTATTTAATACGTTATCACTCTACTCCCCCAAACTCTCTTTCTCTCTCTCTCCTTGTTTAGTGTCTCTACAAATCGCAAATCACTTCCTCCGTCACTGCAAATCGAAGTTTAGAACCTAAGTAGAATTCACCGTAGCAAATAGAAAAAACAAGTCATTGCTGCTAATCTTCCTCCACCCAATTTTGATTTAAAAAATAAATAGCAAAAAAGCAAGTCGAAGAGAAAGAACATCGACCATTGAAAAATCGTTGGGCTTCTGGTTTCGGACTCTTCGTCATGATTTTAAACCTACCGATCCGTGGTAGGAACAAGACTTTGAAGCGGTAGAGTATTTGGAGATGTTTTCACTGATACAAGACCATGCATCTCGCCGACAATAAATAATTAAAAAAAGGAATTGGAAAAAAAAAACAGTGATTATGATTGTGGTAGTGGCACACAACGAGAGAGACGTCGAGAAACGTAGCCTACCTCGTTCGGGTGGAAATGAAGGGTTGATTGTATAGTAATAATTAAACTCTAGGTCGGTTATTTGGTTCTTCGCCGTCGTAATCATACTGTCAGGTCAGCAAAAGAACGATAGAAGATGGAGAAGGGAAAAGAAGAAGCCATGATGATGGATTCTAAATCTTTTTCATTCTCTCCCTTAATTACCTAAAATTTAAAACGTGCTTGATTTAATTACAATTTCGTCTACGATTCGATGACGACAACTGTAATGCAAGCAACCATGGAGAATGGTGGTGAGTAGTAATCCCTAGCTTCTCTGTTTGTTAAATTCGTAGAGAGAGATGTAATACCCAAGGGTCTCCTTATTTGGCCGCCCTATTAACGATGGGCCAAAGCACTGACTGTGTATACGCACTACCGTGCGTAAAAACCGGACTCTTTTTCTCTTATTCTCCAGTTAGGTCCATACACACCTATAAACGTGCAATTAATTAATATGCCCCTAGATGGGCTGGGATAGGTGCAACCAGGGAGGGTCTAGTTCTGGTTTTGTCCGAATTAAGAAAAATTATTTTCTCCAATTTCTTAAAATGTGACAGTGCGGCAGTGCGGTAGTACTAGGTGGAGATGTCGATACCCGGCAACTGCCGCGACCAACCATCCATATCAATGAGTTTAGATCGTTAGATGCGACAGCTGCTAGGTATCAACATCTCCACCTAGTACTACCTCACTTTAGAAATTGAAAAAGATAATAATCCGTATTTAATGGGCAAGTCTTTACCAAATCCAGGATAGCAAATTAATGGTAGTTGGCCGGTTCTACACAAAACCTTGTTCGATTGATCATGATCATGAATTTAGTTCAGGTGTTATCATATTATTATCTTCTCCAATTCCCTATAGTTCAATAATGCGGCAGTGCTAGTGTGGATGTCTGACATGTGGTAGATTGGATATCTAACGATATGAATTCAATATAGTCAATGATCTCAGACCGTTGAATGTCTAAACTACCATGTATTGAACATCCACATTAACACTGCTGCACTGTTGAACCATAGGGAATTGAAGAGGATAATTTTCCGATTTTATCCACAGCTTCAATGGAACCAATTTTCACCGAGCCCCCAAAACCAGATAAAGAAGACCAGTTATGATTACAATACTGATGGCTTGATCTTGACTAATTTAATAATAATTTAGCTAATGGGATCAAGTTTGAAAATTTGGATTTCCAACACATGACCAATCAGAGTGAGTCGCCATCATTTCTTATGGATGAGGTTGTTCTAAGTAAAATGATGGCATATGAAGCCCTACCATGTTAGTGTTACGATTTGAAGTTAATTTACAGAAACGTTATGGAATGTGATGTGCAATTGTGCGCAACCACGTCAGTAAAAAACAGCAAATTTTTTTTTTCTTTTTTATAATTCTGGAGACAAGCAAATGGTTCTTGTTATATAGTCTTATAGAGAAAGATGATTCGTTCTCTCCTACCCAGCCTTGACCAACAAATTTATATTAGTTTTGTCTTAAGCTTTTAACAGTCCATTCAATGCATATAGACTGAAAAAGATTAATCAAAGGGAAATTTTCGGCGCCACCCTTTAAATTGATCAATATTTTAACGTCAGCCCATTAAGGGCCAATATATCACTTTGGGCTAAAAAACTAACGGAAATAATTGAGAGTTAATTGAATAGAAGTAAAATAACTAAATTACCTTTCATGCTAAAAACATAAAAAAACCTAGCGTTCTCCCTCTTCCTCTCCCTGTCTTTAAAAAAAAAAAACCAATTTGCTAACATTACTAATTAACAGAATAAATGCTAAGGCTCTAAAGTGATATATTGGCCCTTAGTGGGCTGATATTAAAATATTGATCCATTTGAGGGGGTGGCGCTGAAAATTTCCCCTAATCAAAAGAAAAAGGAGGAATGGACCGGAGTAGTTTCTTCTTCTTTTTTTTGGTAAGGTAAGAAGTTTCTTATGCTGACTTCTATCCTGTTGACCTTTGTTGAATTTAGATGTCATTGTTCATTCCAAACCAATATAAATTCTGTCCAAATGAGAAGAACTGTTGAGTTCTGTTGTGGTAAGATCTGGTCCGAGTTCTTTTGGGTCCGATCTGATCTGCACAGAAGAACATAAGAGGTTAAGGTGTATCGGTCTGAGCCGGTGGAATAGCTCCGATACCAAAATTAGACCTTGCTCAACAGTTAGTCTTCAAGTAGAGAAAAAATGAGACCTTTTTACCTGTATGGAATCTGACAATTTATAGGGTTGAGCTTATAGATCGCCATAGGCGTTTAGTCTATGCTAGATCATTGTTCTGATCTTCAAGTTATACAGGTGGAGCTCTCCTAATGTGGACATCTGTCCTAGAGGGTCATGCGGATAGCATGAGCTTAAGTCACGTTGGACGCATGATATGGGTAAAGAGATCCTGGCCTTCCACTTCCTTATTGGAACGTGATATGGTCGAGGCTCTGCAAAAAGCATAGCTGACCTGTAACTCCTCTCTAACTTAAGTGATATTTTTGTTTTACGGTGGCCGTCTTCTCTTGAACGTCTGTTACTGACTTGAGCCATGCTAATTAGATCGAGACAGTCTCGCATTTGATAAGTATAATGAGCTAGATGGACGATCTGAGGGTCAGCTCAAGTCAGATCGAGTCGGCTTGGCATCTGGTAGGTGTAATGAGCTAGATGGATGATCTGAGGGTCGGCCTCTTCCTAGATGTTTCCACATGTTGTCCTCTCATTGGTCGATATAATTTGGTTCATCAAGTTCCAATACATCATCTAAACCTTGATAAATCGGCTAAATCTTATTGGGTTTGTATGTAGTAAATATTCACCTAGAATATTGAGAGAAAAAGTTTAAAATACAACATTGCATTTTTTTATAAGGGAAGGACTCCCAGATTTTTATCCTCTTAAGTGCGGTGCACTGACCATTGCACCTCACATGAGCATCTAACCGTCCACACAACACTTGAGAAGATAAAAAAAACACCACTACCCATGTTTTTACGGTTGGATGCTCGAGTGAGATGCACTCATTAGTGCACTGCACTTGAGAAGATAACAATGGAAGGACTACCCATGATACCACCAGAGTGGGAATTTTTATCCCCCCCAAGTACATGTGCATCGTCCGATGCACCTTTGAGGTGTACTGGGTGGTATACTGGACTTGAGAGGATAAAAATCCCCGGAGTAGAGAGTCAAGTTCCTTTTTACTACATTCATGTGCACATACATGTTCGGTTACAAAACCTGTGACCCTATCCCACTTCCTATCATTTAAACGATGAAGAGGGGTACATATGGAAGCAAAACGGATATGTGTTGCCACCTAACACATGCGTACAGGTAAATGTATGTGTAAGGAATCCATTCTCGAGGTGGAAAGGTGCAACAATGGAGTTGAGATCCTCTACACGTACGTTCACTTGCAAGTACACTTTAGGTGTCAATATTTGTCATTAATTTTTGCTTCCATAATTAATCTTCTTCACCCTTTAAACAACAATAAATACGATAAGTGCAGATGATCTAAACTAAGGGTGTTAAACAGTTCGATTTTGGTGTAATTGGTTCGATGCAAGGAGTTTTAGGTGAAACCAGATTCGAATCATTTATTAAACGGTTTCACTTATTGAAGCCAAAACCATTTTCTAAACGATTTTGGTTTATCGTCCCTAAATGGTTTTGATCACGGTTTTAGATACTTGGTTCCTAAATAGTTTGTCTGTTTTACACCAAATTTAATGCTTGTTGGATGTACTCAACAAACCACATTAAAAAGGATATGATTTTTATTTATAGAAAAACCAAAATATTCATAGAAACATTAAATAATATTATACCAATATATTTGAATGAATTCAACCCAATTCTTTTATTACAAATTTCACATATACACTTCTAGCAATCCATGTTTTACTCTCATCGTTTTCAAATTTAGCAACAACCTATTATATTAAGGCATTGATGGTTAATTATTGTCATTACAGATTACTAATATTTGTTTCAGTTTAAACGGTTTCTTAAACGGTTCGGTTCAGTTTAAAACTTTTAACTAAATCAAACCATTTAATAAACGGTTTCACGTTTCGATGTAAATGGCTCGGTTCAGTTTTAATTTGATTTTGACACGTACCCTTAGATAGTACCAATGTCTTCTATTCATCTATCAAGTTTGGGGAAGGTGGTGGCCGATAGTGGTGGGGGAAGGGGAGGTGTAAAGCATTATGATGTGTGCTTCGATTTTACCAATAGAAGGAATAGGAGTGAGTCAATGACAGAGTTTCCTACGAGTTCAGCTCCTCTACACGTACATGTGAGAGGCAACCACATATCCCATTTTTGTCATTTACAAAGGGAGGTGAAGTGTTTATGAAAACAAAAAGAACATGTGGATGCCTCCTAGATCTACCATCCATTCTCGTTCCTACATTGGCATTGTGGGGAAGTTTTTTACTTTTTTTTTTTGGCCAAATATTCGCTGTGCAGCAGCGCAGGCTGCACCCAGACACATGAGGGTGGACGTAATGACCACCCTGCCCCCTTGAATGGACAACCCATGTGTCTGGGCGCAGCTTGTGCTGCTGCGCGGAGAACTTCCGCCCTTTTTTTAGGGGTTAAGAAACTTTTCATTATTTGTAAACCACTAATTGATACTTTTTAAGTCTAACCCAAAAATTAATCCAACAGAGTAGTAGTGTCTGTATATCAGGAACTTTGATCAATTTGAACGTGATTTAATTTAACATTTATTTTAATTCATTTTATTAAGTTCTACATATAGTACTTGCGTGTCAAAAACACAAAGCAGACCAGGAGATTTTTTTCTTCTCATCCCTTAATTTAAGATAACGTTTAGAGCACTTAATTAGGTGTTAATGTGCTATACGCTTCTTTATTCATTGAAGAAAGTCTTAATAGGACTGCTATTGATATATTTAGTTCTTTGAAATTGAAATGTGTGGGGGATTGTCGGTGCTCCCTGAAACAGTACGTGAATGGTGTATTTACCACACAAAAAAAAAGAAAGAATGGTTTATTAATTCTTCCACTCATTTGCCTAAAATTTTTTGTAAAATTTATTACAAATATTTCCAAGTCTTCTCTTTCCATTGGGAAGTTTAGGGAAGGTGGTGGCATGGTTTGTAATCTTGGGTCGGATTGGCCGTTATTGGTTGGATTGAATTGGTATCGATTGAGGTTGATCCTGAGATTTGATCGATACGAAAAGATTTGATTGTATCGTTCCTTGGATCAATCAACTCAGTTGGAGAGGTCAATTCAACAATATTTTTTTATTTTTTTAAAGTTATACTATCTAGACTGCTACTGACCAATACCAACAATTCAATCCGGATAATATCTACCGATCGGATCTCGAGATCAAAACATCCATTAACTTTGACCGATACATGATCTGGCAAAAAAACAAGGATTTTGATAGCTTTTTGACCGATCCTGACTGATTTGTATCATTCCAATTCCAATCCGAAAAGATTTTGACAATGACCAATATGGAGTCCGGTACCTGGATTTTGAACCCTAGGTAATGATGGTGGTGGTGGGGGAAGGGGAAGAGGAAAGCATTACGAAATAAAAACTCATGTATACATACAGCCACCATGTCCACATAGGCATGACTAGACAGCTTGCCAAGGAGCGAAGTCCTCAAGGTTTTTGACATTCTGAGTTCACCGCAACCAATATATATATATATATATATATTTTTTTTTTTGGGGGGGGGGGGGGGTGGGGTGTGGATTGGACCAGAGTGTTACACTATTGTAAAAATAAGGAGGATTTTGCAATTAAAAAAATTGTAAAGGGAGATTTGGACAAATGGGCATTTTCAGGGGGCATTTGACAAAAACTCTTTTTTTTTTGGGTACTCTTCCCCTTAACAAGATGGAAAAAGCTCCAGTCCAGCTACACAATAGGAAAAACAGGGGTGTGGTGATCATTTCACAAGTGGGTTCCACCTGGGCCCCACATGTGAAATGACCACCCCACCCCTGTTTTTCCTATTGTTTAGCTGGACTGGACGCTCTAGCTCCCGCCACTACAGGACGGGAGCCGAATCCTTAACAACATGCCAAGGAGGTTATTCTATATAAATTTCTTCAAATAGTCACAAAAAAATAAAAAATAAAAAAAAATCTTGATGTTAAGCTGAAAATAAGACGAATCAAGATTAATGATCAGATAAATGAGACACAAGGACGGAATTAAGATGTGCAACAAGGAAAGACGCCCCAAAATGTTCATCATTTCTAGCTATTATGACTTAATTCTTAATATCTAGATTTGTTTATATGCAATCAATCAATCAATCAATCAATCAAAACAACCTGGGATCATGGATTGTGGTATCGGATCCGTATCAAATCAGTATTAAATTCTAAATACTCTTCAAGTACATTGAAAAGGTGTAACATCAATTATGCTGAATACTCTTCCCTAAATGCTATTAAATTCAACTGTTGCAAGCAAATTGCACTGGTTAAGAAATCAAATTCTACTACCATAAACTTTATTTCAAAATCTACCCCAGGAGAAAATCTACTTAGTCATATGGAAACAAATGAATAACCCTCTTAATTACCTGGGGAAAAAGCTGAAAGTTTTTTTGCTGCAAATACATAGAGTGACCAATTTCTCGAAGCCCCTTAAGCCTTCTTCATGGACTATAAAACAATAACAACAACAAAGGGGTGACATGGTTTAGGAGCTATACCTAATGGTAAAACTAGAACGTCCTCGAGTTTTTCCTGATTTCAAACATTATTGAAGGTATATATGGAAACAAGATCCTTGTTAAGCGTCGATCCATCAACTATGCGCTTGATGAAATCTGTAAGCCTAGTGTAATAGAGCAGCATAATGGTGCATGTGTGCTTCAATTCAGTTGAGAACAGTTTTGACTGATCAAGAATTCAAGATAAATTGATTGGTTTTTGGGGCTTGGCCCATACATCATTGATTGACTGATAAGATCAGTTTTATGATTTTTGTTGCCTCGATGGTTAAAGCTCCTCACTGCTTTGAGCCTCCATTTCTGGAGGAGTTCTGATTCATAATCTAATCTTGTGTTCTACAATATTACCTTGATGAATGGTTTAATAATATTCCATTTCATTTTGTTTTTTGCAGCGAGTTCTGTAAGCATGGTTAGGAAGATCTTTATTTACACGGCGGATTAGGTTAAGAAATTGTCACCGAAGACCAAGCTTCCAGTTAATGGTGAGGCCAAACTGGGCATACAAGACTCTGAAGTGGTAGTTAACAGTACAGAGGATCAATCGTCCATTGTTGGGCAGGATTCCTGACTTGCTACTCTTGTCACGAAGCAGAAAGTTTGTATTTTCGGGAGGAGGGGAAAAGTGGTAGGGGGAGAGAGGAGATGATGATTAAAAGATAGATTGTCTTAAGCGAGCACTTACAGTGTAGCTGTGTCCATTTCTTCCAATTCTTTTGGGGAGCTTTGTAGTTGTGCCATATGAAAATTGGCCCATATGATGGGTGTCTCTACACATGTAGTCCTGCAACTGTTGGGTTTCGGTTGGATAGGTTGTGTTCGGCTGTATCTACTTACACTGTTTACATAGTTTTTTTTTCCCCTTCAATTTTATATTGGTAGTCCACTAGTTCCCCCTCCCCCTGCCCCTCCTCTTTTTTGTTTACTTGGTTTCTTTCTACTTTTCTAGGGTTAGGTTATATTTGGGCTGATTCCTGAGCGATGTAGACCGATTCTGATCCAAAATTGGATTCGAATTTGCGGGATCGATCTGGATCCTGATTCTGTTCTTTCTAACACTGATTTCAAAATTCATGCGTATTCTTGGAGTAGTTGGGAATTATGATGGATTATTATCCTCTCCAATTCTTTAATCTAGCAGTACCTGTCAGTGCTCTATCTTCATTGCCCAACATGTGGCAGTTTGGATCGTCTACGGTGCAGTTGCCCGTCCTGCCTGTGCTGCATAGATACAAGGTCACGCACAAAAACCGCCTTACCCCTGCCTGAGTGCCTTGCCTGAGTTGGGGGGGGGGGTTCGCAACGACCACTCTACCCCTCTCTGAATACTCTGCCTGGGTGGGGTCCACCCCCCCCCCCCCCCTTTTATTAGAGGGATTGAGGAACTGGAGGAGATAATTTTTCATCCGTATTGTATCAATATGTCATACATACATATCAACTGATACCTAAATCCATGGATGATAATCGAAACCCATTGATCGAGGGTAAGTGTCTTCCTTCCTTATTCAACTTTGATGATGGTGCATGTAATCTCGTAGTCTACTTTAGGCTGTGTTTGGTATGTATTCTTGGAATGCATTCTAGGTTGATTTCGCATTCTCGGATGATAAAAATAGTTGTTTTATTGTCCGAAAATATGAAATCGTTCTAAAATGCATTCCAAGAATACATACCAAACACAGCATAGTTGTCATTATCAATTCATGGCTGATCTCATATCAGTGTACATGGCACATGGGTTTTTTTTTTTTTTTTGGGGTAAAAGCACATGGCACATGGTTATGTTTTTTTCTTATAACTAGCACATGGATATGTTTACCATTGAGGGGGGGGGGGGTTATTAATGGAGGAAGAATTTAATTTAGCTGAAAATTATAATAATTAATAGTTAATTAAAGGTATTTTTTGACTTATTGATATTGCTGAAGGGTATTTTTGGTATGAAAAGATTTGCCATGACTTTTGAGTTTCTACATTTATAATATAGTATGATATGATACTATGATATATGTTCCATATCTTATCTTGTAGTGTTTTTTTTTTATTTTTTTGTTATCATGATCTTAATTAATAATAGGGTAATTTACACATACCATCCATGTGGTATGTCGAAAGTATAATCATACCCCCCAGTTTTGGAAAATTCTGTGTAACCCCCTGAGGTTCACAAACTCTAATACATGCACCCATTCTGTCAATTCAGGACTAATAGTGTTACAATCAAGGGATAAAATTACAAAAATGCCCATTCAAGAAAAAAAAACCCCGCAACTCATTTCCCCAAATCATTTTGGATTTGAAAAAAGAGAAGATGAGTTGCAGGGATCCAGATCTTAAGGTATGGTCATATCAATTTTGTGTGGTTTCTCTACCTCCAATTCCTCCATTTCCTCCTCTCCTTTGAGCAAAATTTTTTCGTATGCTAAATTCACCGTTACCGATTGAAGGACAAAAGGGGACCTCTCCTAGAATTTAAGAAAAAAAAAACAAAATATAATAACTTAAAGATATCAATTGGGTTTATCTCTGTAAAATGCTCATGTAAACTATTACCTCAGGTGTCATGTTCTTCCATGTCTCAAACCCTTTCCGGTCTTCTACCAGATAATCAGAATTATTGGTTTTCCGAAAGCTTTCCCTGTGAAACCAAATCCAGAAATGATGATTTACAAATTTTCTAAATCTCACCATAACAAGTTACGGTAAAACTTTTCAGTTCATCTTATACTTCTATCTTTGCAAGAAAAAAATCTAAAAATGAATTCATTAGGAATCTTATGATTTCTCTAAACACAATTTTTTTGAATGCCCAAATACAGAGATTAGAGAGTACACATACAAACAAAGAACGAACAACATAGTAAGAGAAGAGAACATACATGAAGCAGCAAAATGGTGATCCGGACTGGTCTTCAACGATAAGTATTTTAGGGTTTCAATTCTGGCTCTCGGCTTTGAGTCTTTTATGCTCTACTTTGCCTTTACACTCGTGCATGTCAGCAAGGGCGATGGCATACGAAATGCTACTGAAATCACCGTAGGATTTTAGGTAATAAATAATGTAGTTAAGAACTGTGAAAATAGAGGAACAAACTCCTGGGTTCTGAAAATGACTTTACATAGTAAATGGGGAAAAATAGAGTGCAAGGAAAGAGACGAGAGAGGCTCAAGGGGAGGGGGGAATAAAAATAAGCAGGGAAACGAAGTGGGTTTTCAAGAAAGATCACCATTCGTAATGTAGTTAAGAACTGTGAAAGTAGAGGAACAAACTCCTGGGTTCTAAAGATCCCTGCAACTCATCTTCCCTTTTTTCAAATCTTAAACGATTTGGGGAAGAAGAGTTGCAGGGATTTGTTCTTTTTTCTTTCTTGAATGGGCATTTTTGTAACTTTATCCTTTGATTTTAACACTGTTAGTCTTAAACTGACGGAATGAGTGTATGTGTTAACGTTTGTGAACCTTAGGGGATACACAGAATTTTCCAAAACTGAGGGGTATGATTATATTTTCGACATACCTCCGGGTTGGTATGTGTAAATTACCCTTAATAATAAGCTCTCTTCCCTCAAGAATTAAACATTGTCTAATACATATTTTCTTTAATTAGCATTAGAGTTTCACTTCTATTAATTGTATTATGAGTTGTGTGACTTCCCTTTCTAACTAATTGCAGGTATGACCAATCAGTGTTAGTCAAGGAAGTTGTTCAAGATGTTTGGAACCAATTAAATAAGGTCCCCTTGATTGGTGTTAAAAACCCTGTGGGATTAGAATCCCGCGTACAACACGTGTTATTTCTACTATCAAACACCAGCTCAAATGATGTTCAGTTTTTAGGGATATGTGGTCTAAGTGGTATTGGGAAGACAACCATTGCGACGACTGTATACAATTGCATCACTAAAAAATTTAGCACGAGTTGTTTTCTTGAAAATGTCAGAGAGCAAGCATCACAAACCAATGGTATAGTTTGTTTGCAAGAGAAACTTCTTTACGGCATCTCTTCGATGGAAACAAAAATACCCAATTCTAGAGAAGGATCACGATTGATAAAGGAAAGATTTCAAAACATGAAAACTCTTCTCATTCTTGATGATGTGGGTGATCGTACCCAATTAAATGCATTGGCTCGTGACCTTGATTGGTTTGGTCTTGGAAGTAAAATAATTATAACAACTAGAGATCGGAGTATTCTAAGTGGGGTCCTTGAAAATAACAGAATAATATATGAGCCTGGAGAATTGAATCAGGAAGAAAGTCTTCGACTCTTCAATTTGCATGCATTTTCAACGGACCAACCACCTGATGATTTTATGCAGCTATCAGTTGATATAGTAGGCACCGCAGGAGGGTTACCTTTAGCCTTGGAGGTTTTGGGTTCAGATTTATCCATGAATAAAGAAAAAGAAGATAAGGTATTATGGAACTCTCTTCTTCGGAGGCTAAAACAATTTCCTCATGGTGTTGTCTTTGAAAAGTTGAAGATAAGCTTTGATAATCTAGATGATATTATGAAAACCATATTTCTTGATATTGCATGCTTATTCATAGGATGGGAAGAAGAAACCGTAATTTCCATATGGGAAGCCTGTGGCTTTGAGCCAATATACTGTATGGAAGTTCTCAAGAGAAAATCTCTCATAAAGATTCGTGAGTTAGATATATGGGATAGTAAAAAGTATAAAGAGTTGAGGATGCACGATCAAATCCGAGACATGGGAAGGAGTATTGCCTACAATCAAAGGCCTGATAATCCTGATAAACATAGCCGGTTATGGTCTCCTGACAATATCATGAAGGTATTAAAGAGTGGTAAGGTAAGAGCTATAATTACATGAATCTTTTTTATTTTTTATTTTATTCTTCTTTGCTCTTACTATAGACAAGCATTTGATCCTAATATATACATAAATAGATCATGAAATAAAGTGCATTAGGACCAAATGCAATGAGTATATTGACAAAGCCTTTACATTTTTTATGTCTATTAATTATTATTTTTTTCTTTATTTGGACTATTTTATTTTGCTATAGGGGAATAAAATGGTTGAAGGTCTCCTCCTAGACTTCAATACAAATGAAAACATTTGCTTACCTACTAAAAATTTCAAGATGATGCCTAAACTTAGATTACTACAAGTTGATAGAGCAACCTTGGAGGGGAGTTTTCAGTGTCTTTCTTCTACGTTAAAATGGCTCAATTGGCAAGGATGTCCGTTGGAAAAACTGCCTGCCAATTTTTATCATGAAGGCTTAGTTATGCTCGATTTAAGTCATGGCTTTTTTAGACAAGCTTGGAATAACTGGCATGAAAATAAGGTGAGTACGTGATATTTATCTATTGGTTCTCTTTGATATGCAACCAATCAGATCGAGAGTATCTTTATCCTCTCAATTTGCCTGCCTGTACTTGACGTCAAGTACATCTAACAGAGGGGGCGGAAATGATTATCCTACCCCCTACCCGAACACACTGTCTGAGGTGTGGTCCACGTGGGATCCACCTCCCTCTATTAGATGTACTTAACGTCAAGTACGGACAAGTAAATTGAGAGGATAAAAATTCGATAGTATTATTATTATTATTATTGGACATTAATTAGTAATATTTTTATATTCATGCTCTTTCTTTATTTGTTTGACAGATGTTTGAACAATTGAAAGTTCTTCCACTCAGTTACTGTTGTGATCTGTCCAAATCTCCCGACTTCTCCGGATTTCCTCGCTTAAGGAGGTTGTGTCTTAAAAATTGCGAAGCATTGGTTAATTTACATGAATCCATTGGAGAGCTACAACAGCTTGTTTACTTGGACTTGGGAAATTGTCATTCACTTGAGAAACTCCAAAACAGTATATGTAGGTTGAGATCTCTTGGGAAACTTATTCTCACTGAGTGCAAGTCACTGAAAGAGTTGCCTGAGTCCATTGGTGATCTAAAAGAATCTTTGGTTGAGCTTGATTTGGGGTGGACAAATATTGAAGCATTGCCCCATGATATTCGACTGTTAAAGAAGCTGAAGATATTGAATCTTCGTTGCAACAAAGCACTAATGTATCTGCCAAGGTCAATGGAAAATATGACGCCTTTGCGAAACTTGGACCTTTGTGGGCGTAGCAAGCTTCTGCTCATGCCAAACCTGCCCTCTAGTTTAATTGTATTTCGTGTTTGGTACACATTTTTTGACAGTTTACCAGACATTAATCAAAACATGAAAAACTTGAAGGAATTGCAACTTGAAGTTTATTGTGTAAACATGGAGAAATTTAGAGGCTTCGTGGAAACGACGAAGAATGCTGATGATGATGAATTCAGTGAACTGACTAATAGAGTGGATAGACGGTGCTACATGGTAACAAATCAACGTTCGTGGCAGACACAAGGCCAGCAGGTCATCCATCCTTTGCCTCCTACATATATACCTTATTGGAAACCTAATTAATTATTAGCAACTGCCCTTGAAGAGAATTTTTGCTGTCCATACTTGACGTCAAGTACATCGAATAGAGAGAGATGGACCCCATGTGCACCCCACCTAGGGCAGGGGGTAGGATAGTCATTTCTGCCCCCTCTGTTAGATGTACTTGACGTCAAGTACGGGCAGGCAAATTGAGAGGATAAAGATCCCCCCTTGAACAAATAGCTGAAAAATCACCAATTAGTTTGTTGTTTTTGTTTTTGGTATGTTAAGGAGTTTATTCCCAATATAATTGATAGTGATGATGATGATTATTGACATATCTTTTCTTGTTTTCCTCTTAATTAATTAATTTATTACAGGAGGAGGGAACAGCATTTATGTGGGGTAACATTGAAAGTTGGAGACAGATTTGGATACCTTTGCAGCAGCAGCAGCAAAAGACAGATGAAATGAGAAATGAATGGGGTTGGCATTACTCGATTCCTGATGATGTTGATGAGATCTGTAGCTACAGGTTAATTATGCATGTTTCTTTGAGTGTCTGCGTAGATGAAGAAGACTTTCCATCATGGTTACGCGATATCACGCTGATAATTGGATGTTGTGTCCATAGCAAAGATGACAAAAAAATTGATTGTAAAATTGTGGTAGCAATTGAGGACATGAAGAAATTGAAAGGTGTAGGTGTAGATGATCATATAGAATACATTCACGAATTCAAAGGGTTTGAGTGGTTCGGGATTCAACTGGAAGGCAGAAATGCTATTGAGATATCAGATGTATTTGTTAACTATACTAATTGGGGGAAGGTGAGAGGTGTGAACCTCTTCCTGGTAAAAGAGAGGCCGATGTTTGACAATCATCATCAATTCAGTAGTCACGATCAGAAATTTTCTGAGATTGTAAGATATCGGAGGTGGACAGACATGGAGGATGAAGAGGATATATTGGAACCTATTTCGGAGGAACCTACGTGATTGGGCCCTATTGCAAGACTCGCAGTCAAGGAATTGGAATAATTCACTTCCCTTTTGGGTTCATATATACCCTCTTAGATTTTTGTATTTTTTAAAATACCCTTTAAGATTCTTTTTCCTTGACTGCCAGTCTTGTAACAGGAACATTCCTGTTATAAGTGTAGCAGCAAAATTTCATCCCATGATTGACAGGTATCTACTTCGGAGGAGGAAGAGGAAAAGACTAATGTAATGCATAGGTGGTGTGGTAATGATGATTGATTGATGATGATGATGATGATGAGATGTACGTCATGCTTCTTTCTTTTGTTTTGTTTAGCGAGTTATTGAGTATTGAAGCAATTTTTTTTGGTAAAAAGGGCAATTAAGAACTCTGCTTTAATTTGCTTGATTTTATTTATAATAATATTCCTCAGTAGAGTAGAGTAGAGTAGACAATTGGAAAAAAAAAAACCATTCTTGATGTTAAGCTGAAATAAATACTAATCAAGATTAATTGTCAGATAAATAAGACACGGACTGAATTAAAACGTTCACCAAGGAAAAACGTCTCAAAATGTTCACCATTGCAGTTATGACTTAATTCTAAATATCTAGATTGTCTATAAGAAATCAATCAATCAAAACAACCTGGGATCATGGATTGTGGTATCAGATCGGTATCATATCAGTATTAAATTCTGAATACTCTTTTTTTTTTGGTGAAAAATTCTGAATACTCTTCAAGTACATTGAGAAGGTGCAACATCAATTAGGCTGAATACTGTTACCTAAATGCTATTAAATTCTACTGTTGCAAGCACATTGCACTGGTTAAGAAATTAAATTCTACTATCACAAATTTTATATCAAAATCTACCCCAGGAAAAAATTCTACTTCATATGGAAACAAATGAATAACCCTCTTACCTAGGGAAAAGCTGAAAATTTTTTTGCTGCAAATACATAGCTACATGGAAACCTATCTTGGTTAAAAACAACATATTATATCTCGCATATGGAAATATCAGGTGGGCAAGAATGCCTTGACATACAAATAGAGTGACCAATTTCTCAAAGCCCCTTAAGTCTTCTTCATGGACTCTCTCTCTCCTATAAATAAAAAAACAATAACAACAACAAAGGGTGACATGGTTTAGGAGCTATACATAATGGTAAAACTAGAAAGTCCTTGAGTATTTCCTAATTTCAAACATTATTGAAGGTATGGAAACAAGATCCTTGTTAAGCGTTGATCCATCAACTATGCGCTTGATGAAATCTGTAAGCCTAGTGTAATAGAGCAGCAGCTGGGTTAATGCAGCTCTCAAGATCTCCATACCACACAGGAAGTTACTGAAAGAAGTTATGACATCTTTGTGCATCAGCTCTATTGCAGCCTTCCATCTGCTTGCAAAGTCCTTAACAAGGGGCTCAACATCGGCAACAGTGACAGGTCTCTCTGATGTATAACTTGGGACCTCAGCTGATAGAATTAACATTTTATAAGCTCCGACCATCAATATTCAATTATAGTGATTTCATAATAAGATTTCTTTATTCATACTCACAGGCTCTGGTCTTTACGAACTTGATTAAATCACCAAAATGCTCTAGTAGTAGCTCTTCCTGTAGAGGAGGAGGAGAAAAAAACAAGGTCTTTAACTTATCCAAATTTCCACGAAATATTCAACGATTTTTACTATGCAAAAAAAACACTAACAACTGAAAGCTACAGAGAGAGAAAGAGGATGCAGCTATCATGGACCAAACTGGTTGTATTTACAAATTGAGGCCTTTTTCTTTTTCCCTAATCAACTAATGAGCAATTCTATCCAATCCTTTTACATCCTCAAAGAATAGATCTTAGACAATTCCATCCTTCAATTTTCTGTTTCAGATCTATACCTAAGGATGTATTGGGCAATTAGGCAAATGGATGGCTGATTCTGCTATAAAGGCAAACAGGTGAAATGAGGCTAAAAGGATACAAAGTCCAAACGTCTGGCAGGAAGACTGGAAAAGAGACTCTTGAACGATCAATAATGTGTATCATAGATTATATCAAGGAATTTTTTTTTTCACGGGGTTCTAGACATCTAAGACTTAAAATCTGTTTTTATTCCAAATTGGGAACCTGCCAACATGTATGTTATTGGTGCCGAATCAACGACTTAGCGAGTTCATTTCATGGCTAGATTTATCAAAAATGGGATATGTGCGAGTAGCATACTCACCACAAATATTGTTGTGTTGCTCTTTAGCAGTTCTTCAAAATGCAGCTGTGTCTTTCCACCTTCTGGACCTGCTTCCTGGAAACAAATTTCAACAAAAGAGCATAGAAAATAAAAACTCCAGTACCCCAAAAAAACCAAGAGAAGAAAAAGGCACTCATGCTGCCTTGTCACAAACTCAGTTTTGGTTTCCTAGGGCTCCATGTCAGTGTGGTATAATGCAGTGACTTACAGAGGCATGGCACACCTTCCACCGCTAGAATGTTCCATTGCCAAAATGGAAAGTTTATGAAAATATAAATGAGAATATAAATTCAAGGGGACGTGGTCAATTAATCAAGTCATAAGAAAAATAAATAAATAAAAGAACTGATAGGATTCCGCTGATGAGGCTTAAGCTTTGTCCACTTGGATCCATCTAAGGATCTAAAGATCCACACATGATGTATTTTTTACACCTAAAAATTTTTCAGGGGCCAAATCGGACTTCGAATGGCACAGGTCTTGAATCACAACGAGTATTCTCCCTGTTCAGGAGGATGAATCATCATGGATCTTACAGTTTCTTTAGGAAGTCCAGAAAAATTGAAAAGGTCAACCTTCATGCATACCTTCAACACAGCGATTGTCATATCGTAGTTGTTTATAAGAAAAACAGTTTGCAGTTTCGGTTTAGGGAACATTTTGGCAAGCTTAATGAGCAAGTCATCAACAGCCATTCGCAGTCGTTCCAAGTTCAATTCAAGCTACATGGATCAAATAAAACAAACATTAACTGATTAATGCGATCTGACTATTCCACAAACATCTATAACCGTCAATCTTTAGAATTTGCTAACCTGCCCATCCCCAACATTGAGGTGAATAAGTGAGGCTGTGAACTCAGCATAACGTCTCATTACATAGTGAGGATGAACATCATCCTCCCACAATATCTTCACATTTGCATTACGCAAGCTGCTTAAATGCATATCAAATACCATCTTAAAACGAGGCCATAGTGCAATATTGACCTGTTAAAAGTCAATCGAGGATTACATACACGAAGAATGCTCACAGAAAACTTGTTCAAGAGAAGAGGACAATAAAGGAGAGTTGGTTAAACTAACACCCAATCTTTAATTCAGAAACATCAAATAATATAGGAGGCCAAATCTGGGGTGTTCTAAACATTCAATAATGCTTAGCTTAAGAATTTAACACCACATTCTATCCTTTCCCCCCTTTTTCTATTACATGTATTCTTCATGTTAACTCCCGAAGAGTGAAGCCCTTGATAATCCCAATCCCACACCCCACTTATTTCAACTATCGTAGAACCTTTTACCCAGAAACTAGGCCCATATACCCAGAAAGTTGTATTGCTATTTATGAACGTCTTCCAACATGGTCAAGTATACATGAAACTTGGTCTATTGTCTCAAATTAAATACCGGTGCTGCCCTAGAAGCAGGGAAGTAGAAGGCTAATAAAGGAATTACATAAAAAGAAAAAGAAAGAAAAGGAGAGTTCAAGGAACCCATCTAATAACAACATGAAAAACTAAGCAGTAGTAAACATAAAAGAGTAAAGCTATAACTACAGCCTACTGATCTAAAATTAAAGATAAATACCTTGTCTAAATATGAATCCAAGCATGGAATTCGCCGACGGGACATAATTAGCTAAAAAGAAAAACAATGTTAGTACCAATTTTTTTATAGAGTTAAATCACCAAAAACACAGATATACTACAAATCCATCAGCAAACATAAACAGAAAAAAGCTTTCACTATGCGTAACAAAATAAGCATACAACACGGACCTATACCAAAGTTCCGATGCCCATTCCAGTACGAGAAAAACTGCATATTTTCACTTCGAAACCCGAAATTGAAGTTACAATGGAAGCGTGAAATCACATTTTTCTGCATGATAAAAAACTATGAATATCTTTTTGCTTTTGAGGGTTCTGCACTTGATCCCTGCCTAGGACTAGGAGGCCCCAAAGTAATCATTAGCAGCCTACACATTAGAGGATAGGATTCAAGATGGATTCGGCTCCCCTACGGCACTGGGGTATGCTGGAAGATGTCTGGCGTGGCACCAGAGCTCGATACATGGCCGTGGTGCTGTTCGAATGGCGAGGATGGATGCGCACCACCGAGCTGGAACTCCTTCTCTCCATCGTATGTGCACCATGCTCAGACGTGCGCATCCATCCTCGCCGTTCGAACAGCACCTCGGCCATGTGTCGGCCTCTAGGGGTGCATTGGAGAGGAGCCCAATCCATTCAAAAATGCCAAAACAATGAATTTCTACCAGGGATACACTTCTATGAAGCCTTTTGCGATATTACCCTTCATTCTTCTCCAAAATCAAGATATGGAGGCCTACAGAGGATTCTTTCAAATTGGGCAAATCTTCTGGGGAAATTTGCACTTGTTTTTCCATTTGCTAGTATATTTCCAATTCTAATGACATAAGGAGTAACTACATTTTTTTGTTCCCTAGGATACAATTGCATTTCCGTTTTTCTTTGGGGGGTTTTTTTCAACTGCCCATATTGGTACTTGCTTCTTAACTTCCTTTCCACCACTCCTTTCAACTCCAATCTGCCCTAATCCTTTCCCACAAATACTTTCTTGTAGTTCAGCCTTGGAAATCTGAAACATAGCTGTCCTACATCAATTACACCTTTCAAAAGAATGTACCCTGACTAATACAAACTTGCTCGCACTCTGGGTTAATTGAGTAAACCATGTTTGGTTGCAATTACATTCCCCACAGGCTTAGTGCCTTTGCCAGTGCATACTATCACGATATGAATACCATTGGATATGGGGGTTCTATGATCCACCCATACAAATTATCATGATGTTTATAAAAAAAGAAGTGTTCATTCTGTCAGAATGGGGAAAAAACACTTGGATACAAGAACAAATAAATACTGTATTAAGATTTATAACAGCCTTTAGCATCATACCAAATAAATACAAGAGAGAAAGTAGCTCAGAGAGAGGGTACTCTCCCTTGTTATGGAAATAGCTTCTCTCCACCCCATGGCAGCTCAGTTGGTTTTGAAATTTTGTGGACCTATTGTCTACATCATACTTTAACACTGGTAAGCCCAACTCTTATCACCAACTGGGTGGAATAAAGTATTGAAAAATGTCAAACAACCTAATTATTATGGAATGTAGTAGGACAACTGAAAACATAAGGTGAAAGTTCAATATGTTGGTTGGGGGGTGGGGGGACATAAGGTTGAGATGGCATCGTGCCTGGCAAACCAGAGAGAGCACCTAGCTACCCAGGGGTCATGACGCAGAGCCTAAACATTATGTGGCAGGAAAAGGACCAAAGAGACCACGATTTTGGTTTTAGTTCAAACCAGAACTAGGCTGCTTTGGCCTAGTTTGCATGGGCTGATTTGGATAGGTTTGGTGTTAATTGTGTGGGGCCAGCCGGCCAGGTTGCTAGAATATCTTCTAGAAGTTGCTGTTTTTCTTAGTTTCTATTTTTGGGACTAGTTTGTGTTTTTGGCAATAGCTACTAGTAATTGCTATTTTGGATTTCTTTTTTATACAGTAGTCATTAGATCTCCCTTCTAGAAGGGTTTCTAATTTTGAGCCGTTTGTAAGTCCAGAACTCTCCAACACATGGAGAGTCAATAAATTTTCTATTCAGCCATCTAAAGTTATAATACAAGCATGGGATACCCTATCCCACAGTTCTAGCAATTCCTCTATTGAATTCTCTTTGTGAGATGCATGCTAATGTGGTGATTCAGCAGCAAACCCAAGGTGGTGAAACCTTGGTTGGGTGGTAGTGAAGCCTCCCGCAGGCCTTGGTGGTGAAGGCAGGTCGTAGCCTTTCTTCAGTCTCTTTTCCCTCTATCTTTACTTCAGTTTCAACAAGCTACATGGTGTATGTGTGGGTGACTAGTCAACATAATTTGGGTTTGATTCTACCACCTCTGTTTCCATTCTCTGTGATTTAGCTCAGATATTACTCATTCCATGTTCTGTTTGTTCTATTTCTCAGTTGAAATCCTGGCATTAGTAGTTTTTGTCCACTTGTGATCACAGACTTCCATCAAGAATTCCGACTAGTCCAGCCCTTGGATCAAGCTCAATTTTTTATATGTTGTTCTTCTCTATTGAGGCTACACTTGTCCAAAAGTGCAGGTTCATCAGATCTGGAAACTGGAAGTTATTCATGTTTTAGAAGAAGAAGGGTGTATCCAAGCTCCTGCCACTGCAGGGTCTGGGGATACGCAGCCTTACCCCTGCTCTGTGGAGAGGCTGTTTCCCGACTCAAACCCGCAACCACTAAGTCACTAGAAGTAACCTTACCTTAACAATTCATGTTTGAGAGAGTTACTAATTTCTGTTTTCCTCAAGTTTCTATTTTCTGTCCATCTTCATTACCCACCATCTAACCATTGGTTCTTGATGATATTTTAGCCACAACTTCAGCAGATTTAGGCCAGCCTTTGACCAGATATTTAGCCCTATCGGCTAGCTGGTTTGTGAGTTATTACATCTTCTATTTTCTGCCCTATTGTTACCTAAACTAGGTACACTGCAGTTCTGTCCTGTAGTGTTTTCAGTTCATTAAAGCTTACTTTGACTTATTAGAACTCATCAGGTCAGAATGGCCTAGCCAGCCCCATGTGTCAGAAAAACGTGGCCCTTAATAGACGCTATCTTTGTAGTTGTGGAGGATTCTTTTTTTCCCTATGTATAACATATGAAGAAATTGAATAGAATAAGAAACATGGAACTTTACCTGGTGCTGATGTATAATGCGGATCATAAGCATTAAGCCGATAGCATCGTAACAATTTGGAAGGATTGCATTGAAGTGTTCATCGATAACAGCAAATGGACCTATGGAAAACAAAGCCAAACAGAAAATCAATGTAATTCTTATCAAAATTCAAAATTATTTTCTAGCATGCAAATTAGATGTCTCTTTGGTGGCAAATTCTATTTAGAAAATACAATCTTGATGTGTTTCCAGAGGCCATAGTATTTTTTTTAAAAAACACAGCACGCCAAAGCATTAGTGTCAGTAAGGATGGTAGCAGACTTCTATACATTAAAGCAATTATCATTAAGGACTACAAAGTACAAATTAGAGAACCTGCAAAAATGCCAGTACGAATGAAAAATATTAATCTGACAAAATAGATATTTAAATATTACAAGAAAAACATCAAAAAAACCTCAAAAAGTACAGTTACTCTCCCAAAAAATACAACAAGAAACAGTAATACAAAGTATTTCTAATCTTTGCACTGACAATGTAGGTCCATCCTAATATCAATTCCAAAATAAAGTCCAGGTACAAGTTTCACGGTTACCGGTAAATATCTCATAGAATATGGATTCTTCACCAAAGAAATCATCACAGAAGAGATACCTGAAGGGAATGAGAAGATCAGATTTTCAAGTTACAATTTTCTATTGCGGCCAAGAAAGGGGAAAGAGAAGGGGGAGGAGATGAGCATAAATATCAAAGGATAAGGGAGTTATTGACTACTCTGAGGTGGCAGTATCCATAAGAAGCTTGTGCAAGCTCCTGAAGAGGACTTCATATGGATACTTCTGAGAGCTTGCTTCGGCTATATGTGGAATCAACGCAGGTTGATCAATTTCCTGAAAAACGTAAAAAGAGCAAACGTTAAATTTTATTATAAAATCTAGTTTTTGGCACTCAAACTAAACTCCTGTCGAAAAGGGGAAAAAAACTCTTAATATATAGAGTCAAGGAATCTTTTTATTTTATTTTTATCAAATGTAGTCTCTTTCTAGGTGAGCCCACCTAGAGAAGTACCACCCGGCATCCTTGGATGGTATTTTCTGCCATGTGGTAGCATAGTTAATGCTCAAACTTTATGGACAGGTTATCCGTGTCATCATTGACTGAGGCTGTCAAATCAAATGCAGAATTCTAAAGCATACTGTCGCTATTAAAAAAAATGATAGTGATAAGAGACCTTTAAAATGTTTATCCTATCCCCCAAGGCAAAAACAGCAGATCGGTTTTTTAAAGGTTCTCTTCCTCTTGAAAAGAGGCCAGCACTTCTGGTCTCTACTCCAATCAAATCACTTGCTGTTGCTATATCCAGTTGTAGTTTCTCCAGTGCTTGAATATAAGCCCGGAAATGGGCACTCAGAACCTGCAATAGAATGGCTGTACTTCAGTAAAGATGAGAAGTTTACAAACATAATCTTTCCAATTATTTGACAAGTGTCAACTGCACAGTTGTTAGCCGTTCAAAGGCTACCTCAAAGGCAACTTTATGACAGTATATTGGATAACTGCAATCCTCTCATGTGCAAAATATCATTTTAAGGTTTACAAAAAAAATCTTGCTTATCTTCTCCATTGTTCACCATTTCCATGGTGCTTGAAATACATAACTTCACCACATGGAAATTATGATATAGGTTAAGACACGTAGTGCATCTGGCTAAATGAGTAAATGAGACAGACATTCTTTGTTTATTATTAATATTTTTTTTGGGGTGGGGGGGGGGGGGGTGGTGTGGGGAGAATAATGGAGAAATATTCAGTCAAGGATTAAAGTATTGAGATTGGGTATCGTATCAGAGGCTGATTTTAGGAGACGTATCTTCACCATAACCGAACCCTCCTGCTTTTGGTTGTTCTGTGCAGGTGCCACCTGAAGTTTTGAACAACCAGGGCGCGAGTGGATCAGAACGCGCTCTATCTTCAGTAGCCCAAGAGAAAAACAAGATACTCTAAAGATACACATGGAAATGGTCAAGAAACGCATGGAAATGCTTAGGATACATAATGCAAACTCGACCCCCAACCAGGGAAAAACCAGTGGGAGATAGATTGCAGCAGGATCAATAAGGAAGAACAAAATTGAAAACTGAAATTTTTTTTATTGCTCTTTTCTGTTTACATATGAAAGAAGAACATAAAAGGATAGGAAAGAAGAAGCAGGGGATATGGAAGGGGGGATAGGGGACTCTCTCAGTCCAGGGTCTCTCACCCACGGTCTCTCACTGTCACCGCCTCTCACAGTTTCAACCATAGCTCTCTTTTCTTCAATCTCTGTCCCTTTTCTGCTCAGCCACATACACTTATTTATAATCAACTCATCAATAGTTACAAAATTAGCAACTCCCAATAGTGTGGGGAGATTGCTTGGCTGCCAATAAAACTGGGAAAAAAAAAAAGAAAAAAGAAACTAACATAAAAATAGAAACTTGCTGGAAAATAGAAACTCTAGTCTCTAGCTGTTGACTCAATAACAATGAAAGAAAATACAAACTAGTTAACTACTGAAATAGAAACTAATAGATGTATCCTAACAAATATTGGCAGCATCACATCCAAGCCAGCTGTCGATATTGAGCCCCACAACACTATTCACGTGAACAGTTTTTTTTTTTTAATTCTGCTTTTGTCCTGTTCTTCATGCTTTGGATTACATCAATACAGGCAAAAACAGTTTTGAAGCATAATACATCATAAAGAAGTAGTTATAAGGTCCAATCATAGGGTGTTAGGTGGTCAGACCCGATATCCGCCATGTGGCAGATCATTTAGGACCCAAAAGAAGGTATGCCCGATGATACCCTGAAGTACCTGGCAGATAATTCAGAGTCAACTTTTTTTTTTTTTTTTTTGGGGGGGGGGGGTGTTGGGTATAAACTATAAAGTTGATGCACTTTCTAACATTTTGATTCAATTGTGTACATTGTTTAGACAGTCTCATGCATGGGATCAGGCATGTGCATTAAATAAATAAATAAGAAAACAATAGAAACGAAGAGGAAGAGGAGAAGACCTAATCGAGTTTAGCTGCATATCGATTTGTATTGACAGGTATCGATGGTATCGAACTGTATTGACCCTCTCTCTCTCTCTCTCTCTCTCTCTCTCTCTCTCTCTCTCTATATATATATATATATAATAAAATTAAAAAAAAAAAAGACAAGAAAGAAGCTGAGGGTGTGTTTGAAGTTTGGTATCTCATCCCTCAAGGGATTCTGAGTGTTCTTTATTACACGGAACAATTTTAACCAGAATCACAATTGGCACATATTTTGATTTTTGGAGCAATTCTTTGATTTTTCACACCTTTGTTTTGGAGCAGTGTTCATGAAGCAAAAATGGTTTGCTTCCCAATTCCAAGAATCACTTCGTTAACTTTGTAGGGTCATTTATGGTAAACATTTATTTACTCTAATGCAAGAATAAAAAAGGTGTTTCCTAGACGAATCATTCTATAATCAGAAGTGATACCAAAGGCAAGATATTGAGGGAAATCATTGTTTCAGTGGTGCACAATCCCCAACAACAAGAGAAGCATCAGAATCGAATATCAGGTTCATGTAGCACTAAATTCAGTTCTGTTAAATTTTTCGATAGCACTCACCTTATTCATTGTGTCAATGTATGCTCCACGAACCTCCATATAGACCTCCTTTCCATGTTCTTTGAGAAAGAGAATTACGTACCTACATTTTTTTTTAAATTAAGAAGAATGAATCATCAAGAAAACAAAACAAACACTTAAACTGATCCTAGAGCCACTTCATCATCATTATTGACAAATTAATTACTGAAACAGTGAAGAAAATCTAAATCTTTTTACCCAGAAAAACGATACTAAGCATTTCATTCCCCTTGAAGATCTCAATCAAAAATGATAGTGAAGTACTACTACAAGGAACGTGACATCAACATATGTGGAAAACGTGGATTGGTCGTTGTGTTGATGTAAGATAATATCAAATTCTATTAGAAAATCCCTATAAAAAAATGGTAGTAAGCCCATAGGGAAGGAAACCTAAAAATCATGTCACAAAAATTTCCAGCCTATAGCACCACACAGAATCAGCATTTTTTATTGATAGTAGCCCCGGACAGAATTATGACAACTATACTTAGGAAGTTGAGGGATGGGGAAAAAATGCTACGGGATACCTTCGAGTATTATTTGGTCTTGGAAACGAAAATTTTTGGTCCAAAAAGAAAAGGGGGGGGGGGGGGAGAGAGTGGAAACGGAAAAAATTCAGAAACAAATATCATACGAGCGTTACTAGTTCCAAATTCAAAAATTGGAATATATATAAATATATATATATATATATATATATATATATATATATATATGTATATGTAAATATTATATTTTAATTTTGTAGAAAACTAATTAGCTATTACATCCTGATAATTATCCAAGTGTTGAGCCCCCATTAAACGGGTGGCTCTCTTTCTCGCCCTCTAGATGCTCCAGAAGCACCTGGCAGTCGAAACAGTACCAGTGGAGATGATAAAAGGCTTGTAAATTGTCCTCCAATGGTTGGCAGGATGTGGTCGAAAGTTATTCTCCTTTGGTCATCCAGTGGCTAAAGGATCAGAAGGAGGGCCCTTTGAGATATATCCACATCATTAGGGGGTCAATAGGGCTCTGAACTTGGGACATTACCCAATCACATGGTGCTTCTTAAGGCCTCTTGTGTTTCTGGCCCTTCTCTTGTTGTTGTTGTATCAATTATCTCTGATCATTTCTTTATTTTTTATAATATTTTGTTACTTTGCAGGCGGGGGGAAAAAACTGAAACCAGTGCTCTGCATTTTCCTGTTGGTATACATATAGCATTATCCAAGCTACATGTTCTTTCTAATTCATTACTGTCAATTTGTCAACCAATGACTAGTGTTCGGACTAGAAGTGACCCAAGAGCAATTTTATCAACTTGACAAAAAGAATGAGAGAAATCTAATAGAAACTCATATACCATAAGCAGAGGTACCATGTAATTGAAAAGTCTGTCTGAACTTTGAACTTTGGTCAAACCAATGTCAAAAATGTCCTGAATCTAAGAGATCTATTTTTCCCACGTCTACCTCTTGCATATGAGTTAAAAGAAATGCAGTAGAATATGTATTTAATGAACTACGAAGGATCTACCAGAATATGATCAATGATAATATTCCTTGGGTGCAACTTGAAACTACCAGAATATGATCAATGATAATAGTTCCCTTGGGGTGCAACTCTGATAACTCAAACCTTCGTCAGATATTGAAAGGAAAGTGTTTCAGAGCAACCTCATATGGACGATCAGATAGACAAAAAGCAATACATATAAGACTTAAAAAATAAAAAAAAGAGATGCATGTAATTAGGGCACATTAATGCACCATACCATAATTATTTGTTCTTTTTCAAATGGAAATGTACTTCAATTTAAAGAAACAAAAAAGTAAGGAGATTCACCCATAGAAGGTAGTAACATTCCAAAAGAGATAGCTTACTTGTACCCATAGAAGGTAGTAACATTCCAAAAGAGATAGCTTACTTGTATTTTAAAAGAACATTTTGTTGAAGGATCTGAATATTTGTTTTGGGCTTTCTTAGGGCATAAAGCTTCTGAACAACAAACTCAAATACCTACAAAAAATGGACAAGAATAAAAATTAAAAGGGTAAAACTTAACATGGTCGTATACTCGTATTAATGGATAACATGTTCAATAGCATTGAAAGTCTCATGTGTTAGAATATTAAATAATCTGTAAGCACCAATAAATTAATGGATTAACATTTGTTTCCCTAGTCCAGAAGAAGTTATCAGATATCATTGTCAGATAAAATATCAACGTTTGAAACCTCAACTAAGAATACTTTGTCTAGATCTTCATTTAACATTAAATGTCACAGAAATTTGGTCGATCTAGGCTGCCTGATCCAGTACTTCTGGATGCAACAATATAATTTGACGCATTACCTGTCTCAGTCTCATGGATAGAACCTGGGATACAATTCTGTAGAAACTACATGTCAAGCTTATTGTACTATGGTCCTTCAGTTGGAAACTAAAGATTGAAGGAGAACAAGTGTGGAAGGGATAAGATGAGAGTAGGAAGAAGAAGAAGAAGAGAAGAAGGAGAAATCGGTCGCAAGTTGTGGGAGAGAATAGTTCATCTCTCCCCTATACTGATTCATTTAACATAAAGGAGAAATTACATCATTACCCCCCCATGCTAATATATGATGGCTAAGGAGAGTAAAAAATAAGAAAGTAAAAACACATTACAACTTAAAAGTCTAGTACCTAAAGTACCCTTATTACATGAAATTAAATAACTCTTAACACCTTCAGTTCACCTGCCCCATCTTGTTGAGAATTACAACCACAAATTTTGCATTTATACTCCTCACATTACAACTTCAAAGCCTTATCACCAATCCTTTTTCTCTAATTTCCCATACCTCGTCTTCCACGAAAGGCCTCTCCAACCAGTCCCTTGATTCTAATGACATTTGCCTAAATTCATCCCATCCCAAGTTTGATCTAGACCCCACCTCCTCTCTGTAGAGGTCCTCATGGAAACCTATCCCACTTCTTGTCTTATCTCGGTCTCATCCTCAATAATAAATTCCTCCACCCTAAAAAAAAGTCAATACTTTCCTCCACCCTCAACTTAGAGATTATTGTAACTCTTTGCCTCACACTCACACCTTTTCGTTCAATCAATACCAGCAATACTAGCATTTCTTTATGTTCACAATGCTTCCTCATATTCAGAATCGATATCTGAATTTTATTTTATATAAGGTGAAATATCTGTTACTTCTCCAAACATCACAGGGCACCTATTTTGCAACGTGGATAGATGATGAGTTCATTCCAACCGTTGGATGGAGAGGACATGGTCTAGATTATCCATGTGTCAAATTTCAGAGTCTAATTCAATCAAATAACCACCGTGTATTGGCATGCATCCTGTATATGTCCATGTTGTGTAACAGTAGTCTAGTCATTACTTTGCAGTCTCCCAACTTTGAGCAGAACAGATGGTTTAGATAGGACAAAAATGAAAATGGATGGCCTAGATTTGTCTTGTGACTTTGGAAACGTCACAACCCTTGTGACACCAATAACTACCCTTTATATAAACTTCCATTTTCCACAAAGTTTTGCACTACAGTCCCATAGCATACCCCAAGCAGGTGCTCTACTTCAGTTTCGGATATGATTCCATCTCCGAAGGGGAAAATGCATTTCTCAACGTTGAAATCTAAATAACAACTTCTTATCCCAACTTAATGGGTCGGCTACATGGATCCAAACAAAACAAAGTAGGGAAAACTGAGGTCTAAACAAAAAAGGCGAATGAAGAGATCTAAGGCATTCATGCAAAGTTACTCTATCAATATGTTTTGAATGCTGCCTCTGTGGAACAAATTATCCAAGAGCGAGTACATAAAAGATCAAGACATTCATGATTCATGTATTTCAACAGTTACTTGCCATTTAAGTTCGATATCTCCATTGTTATTTAGAGAAACCAGAACTTTCAAGTTTCAAATCTCAAGCTCATAATCATTTTTGAGTGACTAAAAAGAATACGCAGTTAATGAGGTGAGAAAAAAGAATTTAATCACACTCAAAGAGGAACATTCTTCAATAATTTTACGACGAATGGTGAGGGCAATCACAAAAATTAAACCTAGTGTATGCTGATCCTTTGACTTTCTCAAGCAGTAGAAGCAGAGCAGCACTAATCCATCAACTGATTAATACCAAACCCTAAAAGAAAAAGAGAACTTCAAAGTTCAAACCATACAGGTATACAAAGTCAGCTGACTGCAAATTGCAAAATAGTAATAATCTATGTCTACAATGTACCATTAACATGATTCTGTCATAATTGACACAACTGCAAGTAGCTAATTATCGATTTCAGTTCAATATTCATGCTTTATAAAGTTCACAACCTTCGACACAGCTTTTTGCCGAAGTCTTTCCAACTCAGGCTGAACACCTTTTAGAGCTTCTGAAGATTTGACCATGGGATCTACTTGAACAAACTTCAGCTTCTTACTTAAAACCACAAGAGTCCTCATGTATTCATCATTTACCTGCATAAATCAGTAAATATCAAGTACAATGGCATACAAAATAAACCACAACACTTCTTCATTCAGTGGATCAAACAGAAAGTAAAATATCTGGGTGTATCCTTTCTAAATCTGTAACCGGTACTTTATGTCCTTAGAGCATGTCATTATACTCATCAGCTCCTCTACATGAGTCAATAAACCGGAATCATTTTAATTCCTATTTTAAACTTCTTTTATATACTTTGTAGCAAAAATATATAATGAAAACAAGGGATCAGGACATCATAGGAAAGGATACACCACCAAGTTCAATACTGCAATCATTTACATCATGATTCAGCCAAGATATCTTCAATTTCCATAGTTGCAGGATCTCAAGTATAGGAAAGTAGAATGATGCAGGATAGTAAAGGTTCCAACCAAGGATTTAAGTATCGGTATCGGGTATCGTATCGGTCGGGCGATTTTAAGAGGCGTATCGTATCGTATCGGAGATACGTATCGATCGGTGAAACGCATGAAAATGATCAAAATACACATGAAAATACACTTTTGGACAATAAAAACAATATAAACAAGCAATTTGTGTCATATATCATGCATATATACTAAGAATTGTGAATAATCAATAACCAGACAAGTGCGGCACATTGAAATTGTTATAAAAGATTAAAAGATGAAATTTCTTACATGTAAAGTCACTCAATTGCCATGAAGAATGTCGGGTGGATCAAAGTCATGTCTGTAAGGGTCTTCAACAATAGGGGTGACTATTGTGATAGATTTTAGGGTAAATATATAATCTTCTTGGAATGTGATAGATCTATACATAATATAGTACATATATTATATACATTAGCATTTGTTTTAAATTTTAGAAGAAAATTAAAAAAATCATTTTAAAGAAGCAATTTTCGATTTTGGGTAAAAATGCAAAGAAACATGGATTTTGAACTCAAATCTTTGTAAATGTATACAAAGAATGCAATACTAAGTTAGTTTAACATATTCCCTTTGAATCATAACAAAAAAATACCAAAAATCAAAGATTTAAACAAAAGAATCAAGTTTTTTCAAAAACCTACCTTGCCCTTCAAGAACACCTTTTGATTTCGAATGTGGGCTGTTAGATGCAGCAAATGATGAGATTTCACCTCCTTTAGGATCGTTTTTGGCAAAGGAATCAAAGCCCTCAACAAATCTTTGGCAAAAACCAAGTTTAAAGATGTTTTTTATGGTTTCTCAAAGCTGGAACTGTTTTTTTCCGCCAGCCTGCTCCTGCTCGAGTTTTTTTTGAGAAGACTTGGGCCCATGTGGTTTTAAGTTGCCGATACGTATCGAGAAGTCTCGATACGTCTCGATATGTATCGTTATTTCAAAAATAATAAAATAATGGTTTAAATCATGTCTCGTCTGTATCGATGCGTATCGACCGTATCGTATCGTATCGATATGTATCGGTCGATACATACCGATACATTCAAGACATTTACATTTAAAAAAAAAAAGATACGTCTCGACCTGTCTCGTCTCGGCCATGACCGATACCAGAGACGTATCGGCCAAGCGATACGATACGCTCCGATACTTAATTCCTTGGTTCCAACACCCAAACACTAACTTTGCTTTCATTTCTAGAGAACAATCCCAAAAGAGAAACCACTACTAACACCATACCAACCACATGGCTACAGAATATGACGGCCAAACTCAAAAACAGGCAAATAACATCAAGTATAAAGCTCCCAAAAGACGGAAAAAAAGGAATCTAGCACTAGCAGCTGTTACCTCAGCAATTAAAAAAACCTTGAACAGCATTAAGATGAACTTTGATGGTAGCAGCTTGGTAAACCATAATTTGGCAGGTAGGGTTGGTGCTTCAGGGACCATGAGGGTTTTATTATTTTACCATACTTAAGACCAACTGGCATGACAGACTCAACAACAGGGGATCTCTGGGATTTGATAACTGGCTTGTGTTATCCATAAATTTACAGGCCAGCCGCCAGACACTTGACCATTAAGGGTGATTCTTCTACAGCCATTAGCTGGATTTCTACACAAGCCCAGGTCTCATAAAGAAACTCATACTCAACAAGGCAGTCTAGACCCTTAATTCCTTATGCTCCTACGGGTAGATTTGCTGATGCTCAGCAAATGAGATGCTGTACAGAAACTAAAGTGTAGTGGTGCAAGTGTAAAAATAAGATGATATGGACAGAGAGGGCAGCTTCTGGTGAACCTTAAAATATAGGATTCGTGATTTTGGCAGTGTATTTCTTCATAGAATTATAAGTGAATCCCCATTCCACACTCACATATTAGAGCTGAAGATTTCACATGTTTTACATACTTCATTGAAGTATAAGGTGCACAACCATATGTTTAAAATTCAACTGAATCTCAAGTAGAGTCATATCAGAAACTTAAATTTTTACAACACATCGAGCCAAAAATGTTGCCTAAGGATGATTCACCCAAGCCAAAAAAAAAAATTATATTTCCAATATATTCTTGATATCATTATTGTATATGTTTACCTACTAATATACTGAGTCGAAGTAGTGTAGGCAAATCAATAGTTATCTAAGTCAAGTTTTTTGGTTTATAAAAACTGAGTCTAATAGCAGTAAGAGAGTAGAAACTATATAATGGTCCCCACCTAAAAACTGGAGACTTGTAGAATAAAAAAACTAGACTTTAATAAAGGAAAGCAAAAGAATCAAATTCAGAAAGGAAACAGAGACTAATCAATAACTCAAACAAGCAAACAACTCACGACTTATGATACATTAGCCAGGACTTGACATATTTAAATGCTTGTTATTTTATTATATTGAAGGATGGAATAAGATACCCAGAATGAAGTAGTGTTGTGGGTAGGTGGGTTTTTTTTTTTTTGTTACAACACGAAACGTACTAAGGACAGGTTCAAAAGCTGCAAGTAAACCACAAGTGAGAAACAGAGATGCTATCACCATCATGGAAGATTTGACAAGATCATGATTGATGTAATTTGGGTCCTCAGCCAACTTCGTAATGGTGATCCGTATCCCAGACATATGCCCACTTCAACAGATAACAAATTATGTGAAGAATTAGAAGAAAAAAAAATTACCTCTCCATCAACAATTATGTCAACCATCCTTGGTGGGACAATGATGTCTTCAATAAATTTTTCCAATTTTGATTCAGCAACCTGAGAAGAAATACCAAAGTTACCAAAATATCTAAAACCTAGAATAAAATCAGGAGAAGAAAAGGAAAAATAAAAGGATATAAGAAACATGAGCTTGAAGCCATCAAAAGCTCCAAGAGTTTCTTGTTTCAGTTACTTGGCCACCTAATCAGCAATGAAAATTTGAAATCAAGATACAACCTAGATCATCGGCCCCAAATGGTTCCTCTCAAGTTTTAAAGGGGATCAATTCACCATTCAAGACCCAGGGAATGGGCCTCTTATGATGGTGATCACAGGCGGTTTGGAATATGGACCTCCAAACAGGCTCAGCAATTGCCCCAGATTCATCAGAGCAGTTTGACCTAATGGTCCATAATTCACAAGCCCTAGGCAAAGTAACCCATCTCCTCTGGGTCCAAGGACATCCATATGTCAATCAGGGCTCATAATAACAGAACTACAGAAGGATACATTGCATTTAAATTCTGATTAACAACCAATGACGTGATTTGCACTCTCAATAGAACTTGAGACTCACAGAAGAGGATTGGAGCTCACCTAAGAACCTCCAAAAGTGGGATCACATTTATCCAGGTAGAGTTCAACCTAGAATGGGTTTAAGACTTCTTTAGTACCTCTTTGTTGATTTAATATAATTTTGGAGTTGCTCATTGGGTGGGGGGGGGGGGAGAGAGAGAGAGAGAGAAGAGAAAGGAAATAGTTTAGTGATTACATTTTTTGAGATAATTCTGGTCGATGGATGGGTGAGTTGGCAAAAAGTACAGCTGGATATCCAGTGGGACTCTACTAGGTCCACCGATAAATAGATGACCTGCCATCTATAAGGACCATAAAATTCAAATTAAATGTAAAGTTCAGCATGGACATGAGGAGCATAACCTAATTATCTTTCGTTGTGATCCTGGAGAGAAAAGGTAGCCTCTATGTTATCCTGAGCAATGAGATTCATATATAAATCTGTATTTGCTCTTATGATCCTCCACAACTTTAACGAAACAACTAAAGATTGGAAAAAAGATTATTTGTACCACCAATTTATATTCATTGCTGAATGGTTTCTCTTCCATTCGTTCTCTACTTAATACCGAGTATTTTAGTTAAAAAAATAATCCAAGCACCAAAAATGTTGGATATGAAAAATAAAACAAAATACGGGTAGGCCCACCTTGCGATTCTTCAGCTTCAGACCCATATCCATGGACTTCTCCTGAAGGGTTTTTATTTCTGAACTTATAGAACCAATCTCATCCTAGCACAAAATTTCAGTCAATATTAATAATTTCAACAATAAGATATCCAATTGTTCAGCCAGTACAATTTGAAGAGGAAAAAGAAACAATGAAATGGAGACAAATGATGAAAAAAATTTGAGAGAAATGGATGATGCCAATTTGATGACCAATGTCAAGCAATTCTTTTCCACCTTCTCGAACTAATCCAGTTCTTTTCATGCCTCAGGCAATAGAAGAGCCACAAACTTGAATGTAAGCTATATCCATCTCAGCTTTAAATCCTTTAATTAGGTTTATCAAGAAGCAAACATATTATTAAAGGAGAAGTAAAAGGCCCAAAAAACGAAATAATGTAAATGTGTCAGTGTTATATGCAACATTAACATTATTGTATACCCCTTATGGCACAAAAAATGCTACCGAGCACCAATATTGCAATAACATTAGCTCTTTTTTTTCGAAAATAAAAAATCATATTTTTACCATAATAGTATAAAGGCTGCTGGGTGAGGCACCAGCATCAAACATACAAGAAAGACCAGACGAAAAGTAGAAAGATGGAACAACCATTGTCCTTGTTGACAAGGAAACAAAGGTAATCTTATAACTTGTAATAGTTGTAGTCTTGTAGACAATATGATTATATATCACAGCTTCAAATCCTTCATTCATAATGTTGGGGGAAAAAAGCAACATCATTCCACTCCTGTTCAAACAAATAAATCACTAGCAAGTATAAACAGCGCACGTAAAAGCTAGTATGAACAGCATATTCTTTCAACCATGCAATCAATAACATGTAAACGTACACAGTACAACAATGCAATCAGTAAATGTAAATACAGACATCACTATACCTGGTGACATTTAAAATGACCTTATACTTCACAATTTGCTATGTGGCAATACATGAGGGTTCTATATGATGGAGGACCTCAAACCCATCTAGCTTGACAAATTTCAGCCAAAGCAAACACTGCAAGTGCCTTAAAAGTGAGTTTAGATTTTGTTAACAGCCTTGGGAATTAATGCTTAGATGATCTGATCGATCACCCCAGCCTCTTATTTATAACAAAATCAAATTACAGAAAGATATGAATTCCCCCCAATCCTATTCCTACTAGGAATTCCCACTATAACTAGGAATCCCAAATAGAAATCGTATAGAGGGGAAAAACAGGAATAAAACAATTAAAACATAAACAAAATAAAATAAGTAATAAAGGCCAACTAGGACTAGATTACTCATAGTGGGTAACGTAGCCAATCTCAACACTCCCCCTCAAGTTGGAGCAAAGATGTCGATCATGCCCAACTTGACTAGATTGGGATGAAACAGCTTCCCAGACAATCCCTTAGTGAAGATATCTGCAAGTTGATCAATAGACGTCACAAAGGGAATGCAAATCAGCCCTGCCTCTAACTTCTCTTTGATGAAATGCCTATCCACCTCAACATGCTTGGTACGATCATGCTGTACTGGGTTGTGTGCTATGCTGATTGCAGCCTTGTTGTCACAGTACAACATCATAGGAAGACGAATAGGAACACCAAGATCTTGTAGCAACCCTTTAAACCAGAGTAACTCACAAATACCCTGTGTCATAGCTCGAAACTCAGCTTCGGCACTAGAACGAGCAACAACATTTTGCTTCTTACTACGCCACGTGACAAGATTTCCACCTACAAATGAGCAATACCCAGAAATAGACTTGCGATTTGAAGAACCAGCCCAATCAGCATCAGTGTATGCTTCTATCCGTAGATGACCATGCGTAGACAAAAGAATTCCTTTTCCAGGAGATGACTTCAAATAGTGCAAGATACGAAGAACAGCCTCCATATGAGAAGAGAAGGGATCATGCATAAACTGGCTCACAATACTCACGGCCACAGCAATGTCAGGACGAGTGTGTGAAAGATAAATCAGCTTCCCTACAAGCCTTTGGTACCGGCTTTTATCAACAGGCTCACCCTCTTTCTCCTTGAGTCGAACAGTAGGGTCCATAGGAGTATCTGAAGGATGACAGACTAGCAACCCAGTCTTAGCCAATAAGTCTAGGACATACTTCCTCTGGGAGAGAAAAATGCCTTTAGAAGATCTGGCTACTTCAATCCCAAGAAAGTATCGTAGTTTCCCTAGATCCTTAATCTCAAATTCTTGTCCAAGGAAGGTCTTCAACCGTCTGATCTCATCACCATCATTGCCAGTAACCACTATATCATCAACGTAGACTATAAGAACAGTGAGGTTTTCACCAACCCTCTTTATAAAGAATGTGTGATCAGCATTACTCTGCTTATAGCCCACAGAAATCATGGCCTTGTGGAACCGCCCAAACCATGCTCGAGGTGACTGCTTCAGCCCATAAAGTGCACGCTTCAGTCTACATACTTTTCCTCGGTTTCTGTCACAAGAGAACCCTGGTAGAATGTCCATATATACCTCCTCATCCAGTGTTCCATTTAGGAAGGCATTTTTTACATCTAGCTGTTGCAAATCCCATCCAAGGTTGACTGCACAAGATAATAACACACGAACAGTATTTAACTTGGCAACCGGTGCAAAAGTTTCCTGGTAATCAATGTCGTATGTCTGAGTGAACCCCTTGGCCACGAGTCGTGCCTTATACCTATCCACAGTGCCATCCACCTTCTGTTTCACCACAAACACCCATTTACATCCAACGGTTTTCTTCCCCAGTGGAAGACCCACAAGCTCCCATGTGTTATTTTTTTTCAAGGCTTCCATTTCTTCCATCATAGTTGCCTTCCACTTTCCGTTTGATAAAGCTTCCTGCCAATTGTTAGGAATACGAACAAAAGAAAGAGAGGAAACAAAGGCACGGAAGGATGGGGCAAGGGAATCATAAGAAACGACATGAGATATGGGATGCTGAGTGCAAGTTCTGACACCTTTGCGAAGAGCAATAGGTAAATCAGGAACATTACCAGGTGGAGAGGCAGGTTCTGGATCCGGGTTCGGCAATTGGATGGGTACTGGAGCAACAGTTGATTGAACCTGCTTATGTTTCCTTGCATAGGTCTTCATATTACTGGCATCAATCCTCTTCTGAAATTCACTAATAGTCCTCTGGATAGGAGTCTGGACCGGGGTAGCTTGCTCCCCCTGAATAGAAATGGTCTCCCCCTGTATAGGAACCTCTCCCCTTGACTCAGGGGAAGTACTAGGGGCAGGCCGAACTAGTTCAGACTCATGGTAAACAAACTGAAGTGGAGGTGGAGAGTCAATAGTCAGCACATCTTCACTAACACTCTCCCCCTAAAGAGGTGGGGACACATAATATGGAACATTTTCATGAAAGACAACATCCATGCTGACAAAAGTTCGACGGGATGGAGGGTAGTAACATTTGTACCCCTTTTGGGTAGCAGAGTATCCCCAGAAAATGCAGCGGAGGCTACGCGGGTCAAGTTTACCAGGGGACCTTGTATCCCTGACATAACAAACGCAGCCAAACACCTTAGGTGGGACTATAAAGGAAAAAGAGTCGAGTAATAGCTCAATAGGGGCTTTTGAAAGAAGAACCCGACTGCGCAGCCTATTAATTAAATAGGCCGCAGTAAGGACAGCATCCCCCCAATAAAGGGAAGGGACATTGTGAGCAAACATAAGAGCCCTAGAGGTGGAGGTGGCGGTTTTTTCTCTCAGCCACACCATTTTGGGCTGGAGTGTCGACACAGCTGGTCTGATGGAGGATTCCATGTACAGCAAGGTATTTTTGGAATTGACCTTCCATATACTCTTTCCCATTGTCACTCCTCAAAATTTGAAGAGGGGCATTAAATTGGGTCTTAATCATTTGATGAAAGTGCTAAAAACATAAAAATACTTCACTTTTTGTGTGCATAAGGTATACCCAAATGAACCTAGAATAGCAGTCAATGAAAGTCGCATACCACCGATGGCCAGTCAGGGAAGCTTTCCTACTAGGCCCCCACACATCAGTATGAACGATATGAAAGAAGGAAGAGGATCTTTTATTAGAAATAGGATAAGTTGAACGTGTCTGTTTAGTCAAGACACAAGGCTCACCAAAAAAGTCTTTCTTATTACAGTCTTTAACTAATGCTGGAAATAAATTTGATAAAGTACCTAAGGGGGGATGGCTTAGTCTAGAGTGCCATTTATGTAAGTCAGAGGAGAAAAATGTCGAAGGTAAAGTCTGAGTATGTTTAGGATGCCCATCAAGTAGGTACAATCCACCATGCACTTTACCTGATCCAATTGTCTTCCCCGAGTCCAGTTCCTGAAAGACACAGTGAGTGGGAAAAAAAATCACTTTACAATTCAGGGATTTAGTGATACTGCTAATGGAAAAAAGGTTAGTTGTAAATTTGGGAAAATGCAACACAGATAACAGTGTAAGGGAAGGAGAACAACCAATGGATCCTTTTCCTAAGATGGAGGAGAGGGACCCATCAGCAATTTTGACTTTATCCTTACCAGAGACAAGAGAATATGTATTAAAAAGGCTAGAAGAACCTGTCATGTGATCAGTAACTCCGGAGTCTATGATCCATGGAGTGGATACTACTGATGCACAATGACCAACAAAAGAAATACTTGTACGGGCAAACTGGCAAAGAAGGAACCTGAATTGGTAGCAGACGTAGTAGAGGCAGTTGATGTGTTCAACATACGACGCAGAGCCTGAAGTTCTTCCTGGGAGAAACCAATGTCAGCAGTGGGAGTTGGAGCTACACTTTCAGTATGATTGGCTCTGTTTTTAGACTTAGCACGACCACGTTTGGCCTCAAAATCAGCTGGCTTCCCGTGTAATTTCCAGCACTGAGCCTTAGTGTGATATGGTTTGTGACAATGCTCACAGTTAACAGGCTCTTTGGTAGTAGTAGTAGAAGCAGCAACACTGTCAGAAGACGCAACAGGAGTGGGGCCAGCAGTCTGTAAGGCTGATCGCTCAACTTTAGGAGTAATCATCATGGCAACCCTTCGTGTTTCTTCACTGTGAACATAAGAAAAGGTCTCCTCTAGAGTGGGGAAAGGAACGCGCCCAAGAACTTGCACCCGAATAGGGTCATAGTCATCATTGAGGCCAGTCAGGATATCATAGACACGGAATTGGTCTACATAGGTGTGGTAGGCAGTAATATCAGCAGTAGTAGTAGGTTGAAACCGACCATAGTGATCCAATTGCTGCCATAAACACTTGAGGGCAGCATAGTATTTGGTGACAGACATCTCCTTCTGAGTAGTGGTTTGGAGTGTCTTCCTGATTTCATATACCTGAGCACCATTACCTGAACGACCATAAGTGCCCTTGACAGCTGTCCATATTTGTGTAGCCGTGTCAAGGAGAAGATACTGACTAGAGAGGTCAGTGGTCATAGAGTTCAGAACAAAGGACATTACCATTGCATCATTGGCAGCCCATTTAGTACGAGCAACACCTTCTTTAGTAGGCTGTTTGGTGGTGCCAGTAAGATGGCCAGTGAGTCCCCTACCAGCCACTGTCAAGGATAATGATTTGGTCCAAATTAAGTAGTTGGTACCATCAAGCTTAATGGCAGCAGCATAGGGAAGAAAATCAGACCTTGTTTGATCTCCTCCAGAAATAGCAGTAGTCATCTCTGAGTCACCCATGATTCAGCCAGGCAGAAAAATCAGATCTGCCCTGTGGTAACAAAAACAAAAGCTGGAATACAGCAACCAACTGCCCTTAAACCAAAACCGAGAAGCAGGGTTTAAGAAAAAAACCCTAAGAAAGGTAATCGATCTCGTTTTAGGGGTCTTCAAGTGCTGAGAAAAAAATCTGCAGATATAAGGTCTTCAAAGGCTGAGAAAAAAACTGCAGATATAAGGTCTTCAAAGGCTGAGAAAAATCTGCAGATATAAGGTCTTCAAAGGCTGAGAAAAAATCTGCATCAATGGTACTGATTGTTGATGAAGTAGCTTCTCCAGAAAAAAACCAAAAATTGACAAAGTTAGGGTTTGTTGTGAAAAACCCTGAAGGTAGATCGATTGAGGAGGTGCTTTAATCTGGAGAAGAAAACCTGTGATAGCAGCTGTCCAATTGAAACTGCAGGAATGGATCCCAATAATCAAGCCAGTGTCAAATTGATAGAGGAGACTGATCTGCAGGTGGGGAGAACTCCAAACAAAATCGCAGAGGAAGGTGCAGCAGCTATCGATCCAAAAAGCTTCTTAAAGCATCAAGGGATGAGGTGATTAATTAGGGCAACATCTAAACAACAGATCACCTCATTAGATCTGCCCTAATTCAGAAGAAGAAACCAAAAAAAAATGAAGAAGATTGAGTGGAAGAAGGGGAGGGAAGATGGGATCGAATGAAAGAAAAAAAACAGAGAAAACTGAGAAGGAGAGAACCAGAAATCGAGAAAGCTGTTCTTAGATCAGATCCTGCTCTGATACCATGTTAACAGCCTTGGGAATTAATGCTCAGATGATCTGATCGATCACCCCAGCCTCTTATTTATAACAAAATCAAATTACAGCAAGATATGAATTCCCCCCAATCCTATTCCTACTAGGAATTCCCACTATAATTAGGAATCCCAAATAGAAATCGTATAGGGGGGAAAAACAGGAATAAAACAATTAAAACATAAACAAAATAAAATAAGTAATAAAAGCCAATTAGGACTAGGTTACCCCTAGTGGGTAAGGTAGCCAATCTCAACAGATTTTATAAATTACAGGAAAAGAAAATACCAAAATGCCATTTATTCCATTACATTGAAAAGGCATTCTTGTTATTTATAAAACCTAATCTCACTTTGAAGGCACTTGCAGTGCTTGCTTCAGCGGAAATTTGTCAAGCTAGATGGGTTTGAGGTCCTCTATCACATGGACCCTCCCATGTACTGCCACATGGCAGGTCATTAAGTCTAAGGAAATTTTAAATGTTACTAGGTAAATAGCGAATTTAGAAGCTCACGTTTAACTATTATTCCAAATGCAAGTCGATGGAAGTAAAAAATGTAAAGAAGATGCAAGCAGGTATGGATATACCTGAAATCCACCAAGAAGGGTTTCCATTTGGGATAAAATACTGTCACAATCACGAATTTGATCATGAAGAGAAACTAAATTGTCACTTTCCTTTATATACTCCTGAATGATAGACGGTACAAGAATATTTGTTAGTGCACAAGAAAAATAAAAGCTTATTAATTCAAAATTCAAGAGGCATTTATATGGGTTAATTGAACAGGTGCTTATTAAATAAATGATGGTAAAGTAGTATCCTATGTAATGCTAAAATTACTGCAAGGTTCATCCCACCAAATTTATGAAAGAAGGCAAAGGGTATGCTTGTTCTTCATCCCATTTCTACCACTAGATTTCCATCACAAGAAAGGGTGAAGAAAAAGAATAATGCATCAACCACCTCCCATTGCCTCAGTGATGAGCACATTTATGTGTGAAATCTTAGGGCATAAAGCATACATTTTATCACATTGGATGAGTTACCGGCTTTCTTGTGCTTTTGTGTCAGTAGGTGATTTCTTGTGAAAATGGAGGAGATGATGCTAAGAAAATGTTTTTAAGTCAGTTTAAAGGAGTTAATGGTTGATGTGTAGCCCATTGAGTCACTTCAGAACGGTTCAAACGGCACATGATTCCGAGTTGAAACGAAGAAGTTACGGATGTTTCGAAGAAGCACTAAAATGGTCTATAGGGGTTTATTTGTAATTATTGATACTGTCTGGGGATAAAGTGAAACGAAAGTTCAGATTGCAGGGGCCTTAACGCAATTATTAGAAGTTATATTTTCTTCCGAAAGATTCCATTTGGAGGGCTCGGACAGTCCAACTTCAACTTGAGATATCTTGGGCTCCCGAACTCCAAATTAGACGAAATTTGGGTCTATTTTGGGTGATTCTTCGCAAGGAACACAATGGTGAGGCCTATATAAGCACCCCATGCTCCACGTTTCCTGAAGGACAGAATGGGTATTTTATTTATTCTTGAAGGAATCCTAGTCATCACCCTTACTCTCTCTCTCCTCCAACTTCTCAAGGGCACTTCGAAATTCTACTTGGGATAGATTTATTTTGAAAGATATTCTCTCACCTATGGAAAGTTGAAAAATCAAAGACGTTTTGATTTTATTGCTTGGAGAAGATATCTACAAAGAAAATGAAGCACTTGTTAGAATTGGAAGTTTACTTTTCTAGAAATAGAAGGTCTATGTAAACAATCTTCTTCTTCTTCTTTCTATTTTTTTCTTTTTCTTAGGATTCAAGGCATTGTAAAGAGGAAGGAGAAGAGAATATTCTCTTTCTTAGGGAATATTTCTCCTACACTTCCCTCTTCTCTCTTCTCTTCTCTTCCCCTATAAATACCCCTTGCCCTTTGGGTTGTAAGAAGTTAGTAGTTTTAGTTCAGTTTTTAGTTAGTTTCTAGTTCAATTTTAATTCATTTTTTAGTGTAATTTTTATTTCATTCACTTAGTGAATTTTCTCTTCTTTTCCTATTTTTGGCTTAAGTTCTTAGTTTTGATTTCAAGTTCTTAGTTTTGATTTCATAAGTCTAGTTTAATGGTTGTAATAGTTTTAGTTTAAAGCTTCCTAGTCTAAGTTCCTATGTTGATGACAAGACATGGAGATTTAGAAGAGGAAGCCATGGTGAGTTTATTCAAGTATTCAAGCACATCAAGGTATCTCATTCTCTAAACCCTTAATCTCATTTTCCCTTTCCTCTATCTCTCTCTATCTTCTTCTTCTTCTCCCTCTATTTCTTTTATTTTTTTATATGGTTGTGGTATGTGGATGCACTTTTATTCCCTTATTTCTTTTTATGTGATTATGAAGTGTGGCTGCGTTTTTATTATTCCTTTCAATTCGCTTTAGTTTGATAGGTTAGATGCTCATGCGTTAGGACGCCAATTTAATCCCTTAATTTTGTTAGATGCTTATGAGTTAGGATGCATTAATTTTCATTAATTTAATTAGTTTAATTTAACATTTTAATTTGGTCCACTTTGCATTACTTTTAAGTTAATTAAATAGAGTGGCGTATATCTCCTCGTGTTCGACCCGTAGCTACGATTGACCCGTACGCTTGCGGTATTATTTTAACTCAAACACTCAGCAAGGAAAACGGAAAGAAATCCCCTAAGGAATACCTTTCCCAATGCCATAACCCTCAGTCGAGGAGCACATTTTTGCTATGCTAAAAATACATGTACTGGCTCTGCTATTCTGCCCCAGCCCAGCTGAGGAAGAGTTAAGAGTAAAACGCAAAATATGCTGATTCGGGCTGGCCGGCCATACTATATTTGAGTCAAAATTTCAAATAATAATAAAAAAAATAAGGCCATTCCATTTCGACAAAAAAACCACACCCGAGTTTCATAGCTTTGGGTCCGCTATCCCAGTCATGATTTTCCTACCCTCACTACTCTACACAACTGTGAGCAGCAAATTCTTGAGTCTTCCAAACCCTAATTTTCATTCTTTCCTTACTAGGGTTAGCAATTGTCATTTCATTTTGAAATCCAATTTTGAGATTGTAGGGTCCTTATGCTGCATTAGTTTGTTTAAGCTATACTTAGTTTGGTAATATATATTTTTGGTTTAGATTGTGGTTTTATTACACTTGGATCTGTTTGGCAAGTTCAGTTTGGAAGCTTTTCCTTGTTTTGTACTGCAGGAGTGCAGGGTTAGGGAAGTATTTAGTTAAGCACTTACCTTTCATTTATCTTTGAGGATGTTACTCAAGTGCCTTCAAGTAGCCTTTTATATTCATTTGCTGCTTCGTTTACAATCTTATTGTAACAATGTTGCTGATCGAAAGTGAGTGCATAAATGGGGAGAGTGATGCAGACCAAATCAATGGATCTGCTTGTGGTGGGATTAAGAGAGAGTAAGAGGAAAAGAAAGAGAAGATAAGGAGTTGTTCCGGGAATGTGAACAGTACCAGTCAAAGCTAAGAGAGGAGAGAAGGGAGAGAGAAATACGAGAGGCAACAGCCTCAATATAAAATCAACTAAATCTCATTCATCAAATAATGTCTAGGGTGTGGCAGCTCTCTTTATTTATAATAATGAAGCAACATTACATAATTAGAAACTCTTCATAACTAAGGAAGAGTTTTCAAAATAGAAAGTAGAAACTTACAAGAAATAGAAACTAGAATCTTATAGATTAAGGTAACTAAATAAGTAATAAAGAAGCGACAAAATAAAACCCACGATCCCAACAAGCAGTTGAAAGATCTCAACAGAATATTCTCCAAACATTCTGGTCAATCTCCTCAAGATACCCTCCATATATGCTGATCAAGCCCCAATCGACCTACTTTTAAGGAGACCAGAAAATCTCTAGCTATAGGTAAGATCCCAATCTAGGAATCCTTGGAACCAATGGGCCCACTACTAATACTAAATTAAAAGATTAAATTCGTGCCCCCCCCCCTGGACCCAATATTTGGGGCTTATAATTGAGCCTATAACCAAAGACTATCAAAACATGCCCTAACATAAAAGACCAAACTACATCCAATGGTGGTGATCATGCTCTTGCATTAGGGAGGAAGAGAGTTCACTTCGTATCAAGTTCTCATTTATTTTTTCGATCTTGACAAAATGTCTACATATAAAGCATTAATTGTATTTGAAATATTTTATGCATCTGAAAAGAACTGATATATAAAACAGATATATAAAACAAATCAAAAAGTGACAAAAACGTTAAAAAACAAATACTTTTGTTGGCAAAAAACATGAGATATGTAGATGAATCTTTGAAATCAGAATTTTTTTCTCGATTCTCCAATTTCCAAAAGAGAATAGACCTACATAATTCATAAGCACCAACCTGAATCGAATTCAGTTCAACTTGGCGTACATTGTTCTCAACACCCTTAGCATAATCCCTTAGTTTTGTGCCTTTAGACAATATATCTGTAACCACCTATAGAACAAAAAATAATAAATCATTTAAGTGATCAACAAACGATGTCCTCAAGGGCACCAACCATCTGTACGAAAGAAGCATTAGAATATTAACATGTAACCTTTAACAATAAGAGTATCAGGATTATTATGAGAACAAAGAACAACTAGATAATAAACATGGCACTGAACCTAAAAGGAAATAAGTTTTTAGTATAGATACATTCACATAATTAAGGATATGTGCGATGGAGTTATAACAAATGTTAGAACAACTAGGAAGAGATGAGGGAGTTCCCAACCATGGTCTACAAGAGGGGTCAGCATTGAGCCCATACCTCTGTGTTAGTGAAGGATAAGTTGGTTCATACATGATTAAGGAAGAACAATGAAGGCTTTAATAAGGAGTGAACAATACAAATTGAAGGTGCAGAGCAAGGCCAAAAATGACCTGGGTTGAAGTGGTGGAGAAAAAACAAAACACCATTTACCTTGTAGCCAATTACAAGATGTGAAGCCAGCACCATACACCTTGTCAATTGCTTAAGGCATAAGAGCACCTCATGCCATTGTCCAAACTGTTTGGAACAGATTGTCAGACCACCAACCACCAGGCCAGAATGGTTCAGCATCCAGCCCATGTTTAAAGAACTCTTGTTGTCAGTGATCATGCTGGACATGGACACAACGTCCAACATCTTTTAGGGCTCACTTCGGACCATCAAGCGATTGAAAAGCATGAACTGGGTGGGAGCCAAGGGTTATATGGTTCACCAGCTCCAGGTTTTTGATAGAATATCATTTGTGGCTTTCTAATGGCCGACATTTCTAAACCAAACCTTACTGGACAGTTGGGAGATCCAATTCGGATCATCTAAAATTATCTTAAAACACTAATCTCTTCACCAGCACGGCTAATTTCAAATAACCTTGAATCCTTTTGAACCTGTTGGCTCATTCTACACCAAACCTACTTTATGCTTTCAAGCCCTGATTGATTACATTCATGATCTCTCAATCTCTGGACCTGCTAATAGCAAACAATCCTTTCAGAACCTAAATGTCTTCAACTAGTCCAAGATTGTATATATGGTGCTGATAAAAGAACCACAAGCAATTGCCAACACTGAATGTAGTACTAGAGATATGGTTCCTTGTTCACCAACTTTAGAATGCCACCCCCTTGATATCCATTCTTCTTTGAAATCATAAAACCATTCCAGATTATTTTCTTTTGCATAACAAATTCCTAGAGGTTTATTTATGCTCAAAATAGCAGTCCCCAATGTTTCAAAGCAAAATTCTAAGTAAAAATCAAGATCAGGATTCAATGATTATGATAAAATACTCTACTCTACTTTGCCAGGTGTGAAATCACTCTTTATATCAAAATTTAATTCCAGAAAAAGTATTCTGTTTTTGTGATATAGACTAATGAAGCATAGTACAACGCACAAAGACTAGGTGGCCCTCCATAATGCCCCTTCAATAAAATATAAGATCAAGCTACACAGTAAACCCAAGGAGAATCCACCTTTAGGTGCATTCCGTTGGAGGTATATTCTTTATGCTACCCTGATCGCACCCCTCTCCATTCTTTACATACTATTTACCTTTATCTTTTTGTTTTTTATTATTTTTTTTATAAGTATTAGTAAACGCAGGATTCAGCATGGTGTTCATCAGGTAAATCCTCACCATTTTTTTAATAAAGGAAGATGAGGCAATCCCTTAATGTGGCCAGATGCAAGCAACATCCACAACAGAGAAGCAAAAAAGAAAGTTCACTGTTCAATAATATCATCAAATATCTCATTTTTACCTCACTATCATCTAGTGGACAATTTTTGCCACATCATTGATTTACGATGAAAAAGCATTACCAAGGTACTAAAAGAAACTAAAACAGCATCAGTTTAGCATGTAAAGGCATTGCAAAGATACAAAAGAAAGCTAACCCAAGAGTACTTACTTCATCATTCTTACATTCTTCCAGCTCTTCCTGTAGTCCATCCAATGATACATCGTCACTACAAGAAGTAAATCCAATGGTTGCCTCAGGCCATAATAATTAGAATGTAAGCAATAGATATAAGCCTTATCCTCGCTGCATGCCACTGGAAAATTATTTATTGTGGACATTTTAACAAGCAAATCACTATGACCCTTAATTATCTTCAGCAAAGTTCATTGAGTCAATTTTGGGTTCCTTTTCTAATGCAATTTGACTTTGGGGTCAGGTTGTTTCTCTCTGAAGTGTCTTAGGGCAGCACAGGTAGTATTCATTGCCATCATGATCTAAAGGAACTTTCCTTCACAAAAGAGGTTATAAAAATTGGGGTTTTTAGAGCAGAGACCACAAGAAAACCACCACAGCTTATTGTAAGTAAAATTTTAGTCTATATACCTGTTTACATCCTCCTCAAAAGCCAAATCCCCAACAAATACTCCCTCAAATCCAGCTTTCTGGATATCATGAGTCTCACCATAGGAGTCACCCTGCAGCCAACATAAAAAACTTCTAGAGTCAAAACATCATAATCTCCATCTTATATGTGTTAATCAGGCATAATGTCGATTCGTTGGCAACAGATAGCATGGGCCCTTGGTGATTATCTCATTTCATTAGAGTGTCCCATTCCCTGGCATCTTCAGTAACATATCATTCCACTGGGTGGCAAATAATCTCACAGATGAGTTAGCCAAACTAGGGGCAAATAAAACACATAATTGGCCCTTACCACCATCGTAAACTCTGTGTAGTAACTCATTTTTCGGATCATATCTTGGACCCAGCGTATTCACTTCTCTCTTGTATCATTGCTGTATCTTCTAACTAAAATTCAAGTTATTTCATACAACTCTGGACCAAGCCAGCAATTAGCCATTTAATTCTGTAAATCCTTAGTATTTCAACAGATTAGAGGGCATGAGGGCAGGAAATTCAGGTCTAGAAGTTCTGCATCCTGTACAAGAACATTATTTTATAAGAACAGAAATTCACGTACAAGAACTTGTAATTTGAGTTCTTACCACTGTCTTTGTCACAGAAGCATCCATCTATCAAGTGTACTTCATCCAACACAAGCTTCTAAATGTTGTGTTGCCAAATCCAAGAAAATTACCAGGAAGAAAGCTTAGGAATGATCACCACAAAGACCGCACAAGTTCCCTGCAAAAAAGTTTGCCATACATAAATATACAACACAGATGCATCATTCAAAGAATAATAATTTAAACATAGCATTACCTATGTTATATACTTATATATGTATATAGGAGACGGTTGGGTAAGCCGCCAGCTCCAGGTAAGCTAGCAACTGTGCCCAATGGGGAGGGCAGGGGTATCAATAAATATATTTATATATATACATTTAATTCTATTAAAATAACTCTCCAACAAGCCCAACAGTGCCAAATTTGAACATAGCATTACCTATGTGACCAAATTGGCCCTTGAAAGATTTCAACTTCTTTTCCTTTTTTACTCTTTCTTTTTTGGTGGGTGGGGTGGGGTGGGGTGGGGTGGGGTGGGGGGGGGGAGGGAGGGTTTATAAGTCTACCTTCATTTATAATCAAATCCACCACCAATTGAGAAAATGTACTCTGGTATGGGGTAAGCATCAGCAGTTTTTCCCCTTTGTTTTCCCCCCCCCCCCCCCCCGCCCTGAATTTCAGTGATAACATTCTAAGAAAAGAAACAGCAGAAACAACATACCCAATTAATGTTACTTTTTAAATACAGACAATAACCATCAATGATACATGTCACCCTCGTTAGATCAGAACTCAGTTTCCCTACTGTAATTCGGACATTGTTCTCCAACCACGTAGCTCTTCCTCAAAACAATGCCACAAATGCCTATTTGCCTAAAAGAAATCAAAGAAAATTGTATAGAAAGCAGAAAAGTTCATATATGTAAAACTAAAAGCACGCTGAAACTCCGATCATCATAGCAAAGGGAGCAAATACGTATCAGCAACTAAACATTTTAAATAGTATTACCTAAAGTAAATCAGTGACAGAAAATGAGCTGAATCACATTTGTATATACATATGATTCTTCAGTAATACTTGAGATAGGATGATTGAATCAACAAATGATTCAATCAATGAATCCTCTGAGATACGACAATCTAGCAACATCTCGACGCATCAGGTAATCATCAACACCATTAATCATAGATTCAATTTGTCGTTGAAAACAAAACTTTGGAGGGAGGAGGGGGGGAACACCTGTCAAAAGAGTCGCTTTGTACGAAATATGAAAATAGGGATTCGCCGGTTAGAAGCAGATCCAACAGCTCTTCCAAATTCCGATGCTGCGTTCGTCAACCACTCGACGCCGGCTCTGGTGAAGAACTGTAATTGCTGGAACCTGGATCTGAATCCAAGTCCACTCAAGAGTCAAGAGTGGGGCTCAAATTCGTGGCGAGTACGAAAAGACACGAATTAGACCAAATCCTTATGGGCGGTTTTTGGACGGGGTGTTTCGGAGAATTGTAAGAAAACTATATCGGTCGGACCATTCTGGTACCGGTTAGAAATCGAAAAACTTTTAGGCCAAATGTTCTATGTGCAGTAGCGCAGGCTGCACTAGACACATAAGAATGGACGAAATGACCATCCTGCCCACCTGAATGGATAACCCATGTGTCTGGGTGCAGCCTGCGCTGCTGCAATTACAACTTCTGCCCAAAGTTTTATTACTGGTTTTAAAGACATGTATCTAAAATTAAAACCGTATTAGATCGAAAACGGTATTAGACCAATGATAACCTGATAAGAGGAAATCGATAAAACTTCGAACCAAACTAGAACAAGACCGAAACTGAAACCTAGATGAATAGAATCACTTCATATATTAGCACGCGCAAGTTCTTCAACTTCTTTGAATCCTTTTTTGTGATATGAAAGAAAAGAGGTACCCTTCCGGCCATCCCTTGATGAGAAGTCTTTAGGAGACCTGTTACCGTGCTACTCTTTACTGGCTAGAGATCTAATTTCATGGGTGACAGCCAAGGGAAATCCTTTCATCAATGGATATGCACAAAGAGGTTCGTTTTTTTTTCCAAGAAAAAGTGTGGAGGATGATTGAACGGAGAAAGAAAGAAACATGTGCAATAGGCTTTTGGAAGGTATTAGGACGACTCTGAGTAATTGACTAGATTTTCAGGGAGCTCCTCGCCGTCTTGGCAAGGTTCGGCAATCATACTCGTAGCTTGGCAACCACCGTAGGAGGTGTGATGTACATGCACCCCTTTCAAGAGGGTGCAAAACTTCTCAGTTTGGGTCTCATATTTATCATATATACCATGTTCGTATTGTGACACGATGTTCTACATGAATATACGTTGGAAAGACAGCATACCAAAGTCGTGCAATTAGGACCTCGATATGGTTCTACTTCGTTCACTGTATTGGAGGTTATGTTCCTTTTTGCTCTTTTTCGGGCTTCTTCTCATTCTTCTTTGGCATCTACAGCAGATATCGGAGGTATTTGGCCCCCAATAGAGATTTGGGTTTTAGATCCTTGAGATATCCCTTTTCTCAATACCCCTATTTGCCCCCCCCCTTTCATCCAGAGTTGTCGTAATACCTACCAAAAGAATCATGAAAAACATTTTTTTGATTGGTGACCAACTTAAAATTGCTTCAGATGATTCTTCCCCACCAACCATTTTCATTTCCTCATAACTGGCTCTCAAAATTTCGTTGATACCATATTCGAATTTCCTAGTTATAACTATCTCATAAGTATCACTAAAGAATCTGGTTGAGCTTCATGCTTGCTCCTTAATGGTGTTTTTTGTTACCAGCTTACATGGATTGTGATTTTTCAGGTTCAGCCCAAGAAGCCAAGGCAAGAGCTATCCATGGTTTTAAAATTGAGATCGTATTAGTCGGATTGGAATCAGCCAAAGCCGACCCCAATTGGTTAATCCTATTCCAGAATCTAGGGTTAGGGCAACTTTGGGCCAATTCTGACTGAATCCTCACTGATCAACCTGGCCCAATCCAGATGTACTTGGCATCCTATCCAATGATATATCCCTTTGTAGTTTAATGTAAAGTTATAGTACAAAAGGGCCAAATAAAAATGTGAAATAAGGCTCCATATGTTCAGTTAGTAGAACTTACAAATGTTGTTTTGTTTTTTTTATGAGAAAAAGAAAATTATATTACTAGAAAGATAATAGAGTCTGTACAATATTGTGTTGAAGAACCACTTGTTCTTTATGAACTTACAAATGTTGTTCTTATTCACTTTGAAAGTTTTCTATAAGTGGGCCAAGAAGCCCAACCTACGCCTCCATTTTTATATTAATTCTTTCAAGGAGAGAAAAAATGGATTGAGACGTAGGCTACTCCGCTTGCTCAGAGAATCCTATCCCAAAAACTATTTACAGTTTGTAATTTTAATGTTTTAACTTTTAACAGAATTATATTTTTGTTCTGCTAGTTACAAATAAAATCCGAGTCATTCATCCTTTTCATTGTAGTCAAAATAAATAAAAAAAATCTGCTAGATGTAAAAATAAGAATCTAAAGGCCATGAACAAAAAGTTGAGCTATTTCTTTGTTTCTATTTTTTTGGTTTTAGAAAAATTTGAAAGAATTTTAATCTTCTTTTTTTTCACTAGTTTATGACTAATTAGCACTAACAAACACTAAAACAAGCACAATGCTATTTGACAAATTTGGGCCACCAGAACCAAATAATCCTTACTAGAATGGCTGGAGTAAATTCTTACCCTCAATACTACAAAGTAGGGCCAAGCAAGAAGGTGAGTAAGCAGGTAAATGGTAACCCCATTCCCCAGCTAGACCTACCTATACTAAATTTCTGTTACAATGATATAAATGCAAAAGATAGTTTTAGCCTCTTCTATCGAGAAAGTTGAAGGGATGATCAAGGGACTTTTCAACATTTAGCTTGAGAAACAAGGACATAACCATAATATTGACCTAGGAGGTATGATTGTTGAAACCCTAAGATATCTTCAATGAGGAACCAATGCTTTTACTAGATATCAAGGTGCTTCAAATGAGGCTACCCAACCTGGCAAGTCGGGCAACACATTGGTCCCTGAGATTGGGATTCAAGCCAGCGTTTGTTTTAAGATTGCTCGATGTGGAGAATATTATGGAATCTATTGAAGGCCAAAATGCTAACACTCAATTTCATGGATTTTCCTCAATCCAGCTGCCAAAAAAAAAAACACTATGCTGAATCTAATGAGAGCATTTTTTTTTTTTATCATTCTCTTTCTATATATTATTAAAAGGCAAAAATCCAGAACTCAGGTCCCGTAGACTGATTCCTTCGGCCTCAAGTAGTAACTACACTTTTACCCTGAACACCAGGCAAGGCACTGTCCCTAGCACCAACTTTTTCATTCCTCTGTTCAGAAGCTTCCTCATCAGCGTCTTTGCCGAATCCAAGCTCAGACATATCTTGCTTTGCCATTAAGTTCCTGGTGATCTCAAAAGAGTTTCCCAACCAAGTTCCACAAATTGAGAGAATTATAGAGGAGAGGAACAATATACCAAAAGAGCAAATAGGAGACTACAATTAGATTACCTAAATATCTTTAATCCTATGAAAGTTTTTCAATTGGAAAAATGTTCTCATCTTCATACAGAGATATAGAGCATATTCATGCAGATGTCAGACTGGAAAAGTAAAATTTCAGGCCATACAACTAGTTGCCTATTGTTCATCTCCAATAATGAATATAAGATTAGACTTGATGATGATGATAAAACCCAAATGTCCAAATAGACGATAGAAACACGATAACCCAGCTTTTCCTAGTTCTTTAATAGTATTGGATACCAGCCAAGATTTGTTGGACACTCCCCCTCATTAATTTTGCGGGTCTCTAAATGTATTGTGTCGGTCGCTTGTATAGATACAGCTAGTCACTTGAATGGACACTGCTGTGCCTCTTTTGCCTATTAGCTACCTCAATAGGACCTACTTAGGCGTTTGCTTTCTATCTTAAAGAACAAAAAAGTACTCTTCCATAATCTAAGCATCAAACAGTCCCTCTGCATTTCTGGATTTTTTTTCTTGGGAGGGGGGGTGTTTGAAGGGAAGGGGAGAAAGGGGGTTGCCATGTCTGACACAGTGTCCCTGTCTAATGCTGGAAACTTGTGTCAGTGTTAGGAGACGAGTCTGGTCAAGTAACCTGAAAGTGAGAAAAGACATGGATGAAAGCTTTGGTCTAACAAGAAATATGACACAAAATAGAGATCAATGGCAAAACAGGATTCATGTACCAGAGCCATTTCAGCATAAGGCTTAGTTTTGAGTTGAGTTGAGTTGAGTTGAGGTCGAGGAACTGAAGTCTAAAGACAGCCATAAACAGGACGCACTACCCTTTTCGGCTGTGGCGACTGTTCTGCTTAAAATTAAATTAGTGACACGTGAAGACTACGAAATTATATTTTGTGCTCTCTTTTCTTCTTGCCCCCTTCGCCCTTTTTTCCTGGTCATCCTCGTCCACTCCACTTGTATTGAACTAAGATCGATGCAGGTGCATTTTGGAATCTTGAATGGATGGTCCAGATTTGTCCCTACATATGAAGTTTATTATTGAAACCAGGGGTATATTTGTCTAGTTGCTTTGTTTATAAGTTGGGGTCAAATATGTATTTAGGAGGGTTAAATCGATGGTTAGCTGTTAAGGTCTTTCAGAAGGTCTCATGGGGTTTAATAGTTGTCCTCTTTGCATTTAAAAAGTTGGGGCCAAAATGTGCCATGCATCGGCTTCAAGTTAGGAATCTACTAAATTAGTCAACCTAGAGCCCTTATCATGTTGGTGAAGTTAGTGTATCTATCTGTTAAAGAGTACCAAGTTGAGTCTATTTCTATTTTGGGCCTTTATATATGTAACCAACACCCCCCAACCCCACTACGAGATTGAGTATTGTTAGTGGATAAGTTTGCTCTATTGCAACCTGGTGATTGCGGGTTCGAATCAAGGAAAGAGCCTCTCCGCGAAGTAGGGTTAGGGTGTGGACATCTGCCCCTCTCCAGATCCTGCAGTAGCAGGAGCCTCGTGCATTGGGATGCCCTTTTATATATGTAACCAACAGTAACACCACCCACCCCTTTCCGGACTAGCCAATTTTCAGGTTGGTAGAACTCACTCTCTCTCTCCCCTTCCTTCCCTCCATTTCACTTTATTGATGTCCTACTTTCTTGCCCCTGTTGTCCCATCGATTCCTTAAAATTCTATTGATTTAATTTCTAATATTAAAATTCTATTGATTTAATTTCTAATATTATCAAAATTTCATATATCAATTTCTGTCATCTTACATAACCAGATCTAATCATCATATCTGGAATGTTTCCTCCATTGTTTGTAACCATTAGATGCAAGGCCAGATCTGTTGCCCATCTTTGTCAATAAAATCACAGCCCGAGATCTCTTTGGGTCCATTACCCACAGGCTGATCTAATTGACCTGCATCAAAGACATTCTCCATTGAGGCTTTCTCCACTTGTTAGGCCTTTTGAAACTGTCAAAAGCGATCATACTCAGTTTTGTACTACCAAAAATTGTGACTAGAAGCAAGAGAGTTATCACCATCTACCCAGATGTGAGGATCCCAGGGTGATAGGGGTGTGGGAATAAAAAACCTAAATAATAGCAAAAGAGGGAGTGAAACACATTGGAATTAAAAACATAAGATACAATTTCAATTTACATGTAGGGATGAGAGGTGGGCATAGGATTGAGAAGAAATTGGTTAAGTCAGAAAAAGCTCACCAAATCAAGCATAAAATTCTCAAGATATTTAAAACAAAAGCATTATATACGCATCAGACCATGCCGAACTGATTTCTCTAATCCTAAATGGTGCAATTAAGTTGGCACTGGTTGCTTTAAGATAAAATTTTGATCAATTGAAGAGAAACTCAATGAACGGTGAAATGAAGTTCGAGAACCCCAAATCAAAGATGAGAGAGGGGACAAACTTAGATGTAAAAATTTATGCTATAGTTATATAGAAAAGAAACACAATGACCTCCAAGGCAGCCAGTGGTTCTCCATTATTTCCTGTTTGTATATACACAGTAGAAGAAAATGAATGAAGAGGACTTTGTTTTGGGCTCCTATTTGGAGGGGAATAAAGGGGAAAAGGTAAGGGCAACAAAAAAGGGGATTTTCTTCATTCAGTTTCTGTTGAATTTTTCAATTCATAAAGTATAAACAACATCAGATATTATATATTTTAATTTCTTAGCTCTCAGTCATAAAATAGCTATTGAATATTTTTTTGGTAATTGAAAAAAAAAAATTAGTTAATAGCACTGAACTCAGTCCTGACCATCCTCTCCATCCAAGGCAGAAAACTCTCCAGCACTAAACTTAAACTGGAAGACTATATTCCTTGCAGAAACAGATTTAAGACCTTGTTGATCAACATGCTATTTAAAAGATGAAGATTCTATTTATAATTAAAAATATAAAAGTACCATAATAAAAAAGGATTCCACATTTTGTGCTCATATATTGGAGCAGAAACATAACTTTATAAAAACGAACATAACCATACTTCAACAATTTCTATGGAAAATGCATAACTTACTGACCTTTCCATTCGACATTCCAGGTACTTTTTTGAAAAGTGTCTACATCTTTCGGATTGATAGCCAGAGGATTTGAGACAAGTAACATACTCTTTCTTCTCCTGAAACATTATCAGTTCAAAATTAAGTCATCTTGAAAAGAGTTGAGACATCAAGCAAATTTAACAATAAGTATTTGACTCAAGCCGAATCACTTCCATTAATTACTTGCTTCAGTGAGTGGTAAAGCACTAGGAAATTGATGGTTTAGTCAGAACATTACGTGACATACCAAGTCACATTCATGCATATGATCCAAAGGAAAAATGCCTTTTTCTGGGGGTACTGGTCTTAATCCCCTGTTCCCACCAAATGCACCACCTGCAAAAAATGTGAGTCTTATACCAGCGATCAAAATAGCAGAAAAGTAGTATAGCACATCACAAAATGTATTTGAGAGCAGGGGCTTGGCACACCATCACCTGCAGGTAGAACAGTTTGCCCACCAATAACTGCCACATGGCAGTTTAAATGGGGCTGAAATATTGGGTAATGATGGACCCTAAGGTCCTCTGCTAACATTTCAAATTTCAGCCAACCCAACTCAAGTCTAGCAAGTGGCAAAACAAGGTATTGAAGAAATCAGGGACTACTAAGGAACTGCTGCAGGGTGCATGGACATGGAAGGGAGTGTTTGGCTACATATAAAAGGATAAATTGAATTCGTCTGAAATTTGACACTTATCCAATCCACATCATTTCCTAAACAGCCAACCGGCAGAATTGCCACAACACTCTTCCATGTGGCCAAATAATTACAGGGCATGCTGAACCACATCCAGGTGAGGATGTGCTGGAATGGTTTCCCAATATTTTTCTCATATTATCACCTGTACATTCATGAGGGTGGTTAGGAAAATCAGTTCACGCGTCAAACCAAGATGATAAGCATAAAATGAAAACAAGGTAACTGGGGCCAAATTCAACATTAACATAAATCCCCAGATCTTTTCCCCTTAAAATCATTGCCAGAGAATGAAGGAACTTACCTGCACTCATTTCTCTGTTTCTCTATCCTTGCCACAATATGATTGTCTTTTATTGGAATGTTTTTATGAAAACTAGCAACTCCTGGCAGGGATGTTCAGGTCTTGTTTTTCTTCAATAGACAAGTAGGTCTGAATGCCCCAACAAGTTGAAAATATTTAAGTTGATGACCAATGAAGCAACTGTAGAAGAGGAAGGTTATTGCAGTCAGCAGGGTATGGATGGGTGTTTTTTGGAGAAAAAAAATTCTGCAAGAAATTTAAGTGAATATGGGAGAATGAGGTTGGAAGAGAGGTCATAGCAGCAATGTTCGGTGGCTAAATAATAATCAGTAATCTCGAAATCTAATTAGCTAACGTCCCACATTTCAATTCAAATGTCAAGATGCGCAGTTTCTTCTATTTTCGTCCAGAATTCATCTTCTTTATCCCCTGTTTTCAGCATTAGTGCATTTCCCATCATCCTCAAGTCAACTCCTTTCTGCCTAAATAGTTCTTTAAAGGCCTCTCCAAATTCCTGAAACAGAGTCTTAACAGGCCACTTTACGTTCTTCAACTGTATTTCATGATAGAACACCAATCAAACCATTCAAATAGTCCTCCTCACGGTTCAGCCAGTCTTGGTATACTTGGGGATCAAATTTCCTGTTGTATTATTTCAACCCAAGCTACACTTGTTGGGAGTCATCATTAAATCTATTAGTACTACCAGTAGTAAAAAGGCTACAAAGGGCATATTCCACTGGGGATTAGGGAATTGGAGCTCTTTGTGGTCGTCTCATCACTCTAGGGGTAGGGTTGGTGGCGAAGTGAGCTGGTAGTCTCTCACCCTCCCTCCATTCATTATTAGTTTCAGGCTCTGGTGTGTGTGTGTGAGAGAGAGAGAGTATCCACATGCAGCCGTAGGGCACTTACCTCTTCAGATATCGCCTACATGTTGTGGGACATTTGTTGTATGATCTCAAACAGGTGTGCAAGAGATTCAGGTGGTTGTTCAAGAGTCCTAGAACCACAACTAGCCATGGCTCTGATACCAAAATCATGGGGTTCTAATCACCTAGTAGCAGGGATAAGAATCCCACAGGAAGAACCAGAATCACAAGGTTAGGACGAGCCAGTTTTAGAGAGAAAATTCAACACTTACAATCAGCTGGATAGTGGGTTCGGTGCTGGGCTGAAACTTGACAATGACTGAACTCAAGAAAATATACAACAACAACAACAGCAACAAACTCAACCTTACCCCAACTTAATGGGGTCGGCTACATGGATTCAAACAAAACAAAGTAGGGAAAACAGAGTTCGAACCTAAAAGGGGAAGAAAGTATGGAAAAGAGGGATGGGGAAAGAGGTGAGAAATGAAAAATAGCAAAAGACTAATGAAAGATAGGATACAAATAGAAAGATGAAAGAAAGTAAGAGGAAAGAGGCACATCCCGGCACGTCAGGGGATTCTCAGCTACATGGGGTCTGCGATATGGATCCTTGCCCTCCAATAGGCTCTGTCCGAGGTCATACTTGGTACAAGACCTAAACTATGCATGTCCTTCCTTACCACTTCTCCTATGGTCATTTTAGATCTGCCCCTAGCTCTTTTAGCTCCTTCAATAGGAATCATATCACTCCTCCTTACTGGGGCATCCCTACCCAGGCCTCCATTGACTATGACCATACCACCTTAAATGACTCTCTCGGAGCTTGTCACTAATCGGGGCAACTCCCAAGTCCGTTCTTATATGTTCATTTCATACTTTATCCTTCCTTGTTTTTCCACACATCCATCTTAACATTCGCATCTCTGCTACACGAAGCTTATCAATATGACACTTCCTAATTGCCCAACATTCGGCCCCATACATCATGGCTGGTCGAACAACAATCCTATAGAACTTTCCTTTGAGCTTTAAGAAAATGCGTTGGTCACACAATACTCTGGACGCACCTCTCCACTTCATCCATCCCACTTTGTGAAACATCATCCTCTATGGCACCTTCTTTATTTATGATTGACCCCAGATATCTAAAATAGTCACTCTGCGGTATCTCTATTTCCTCAATTCGCAGTTTCGCACCCTATCAATCAAAGTGTGACTAAAATTACACATCATATACTCTGTCTTCGTTCTTCTAATCTTAAAGCCTCTTGTTTCCAAAGTTGACCTCCAAAGCTCTAACTTAGAGTTTATCCCTTCTTTAGTCTCATCCACCAAAATGATATCATCAGCAAAGAGCATACACCATGGAACCTCATCTTGAATGATCTTGGTTACATCGTCTATGATAAGCACAAAATGGTAAGGATTTAGGGCTATAAGCCTGAACCCTGATGTAATCCAATCGTCAAACCTCCCACAGATCTCACACTAGTCACCACACTCTCATACATATCCTTAATGACATCCACATATTTACCTGACACCCCCCTCTTCACTAGAACTTGTTGGATTAGATCTCTAGGGATTCAAGAAAATATTAGAACTAGAATTGAAATAACAGACCAACTCCGAACAATAGAACAATAGAAACTTGATGAAAAAACAGTAATAACTCTAAGGCCTCTTCGGATGGACAGATTAAACCTCTTTGAAATCCTACGATCCCTTTTCCCCAATTCTTTTTTTGACAACAGTCTCAAAGTTTAAACCATTTGATCAAACTAAAAAAAGGCATGTCCCTTGAAGTAAACCAGCTTCACAGATTTCACTAAAGAAATTCCTACCAAAGCCAAAACTTGTGAAAACAGAATTGGAAAAAAAAATCCCATTGCACCAAGAAAATAGAACTGGAATTCAAATATCTGCTTCAGAATAGGGAGAAGGGAAAACGACTATTCTCATTTATAGAATACTCTACGAGAGATAGAGACAGATGATTAAGGCTCTAACACAAAGCAGCAATTGACTGAGACATAGGCAAATAACATGGTCCATGTTCATGATTTTTTTTTTCTTCTATCAAATGGATTCTTTGCCTAAAAAAATTTGAAACCCACTTTGCAGAGACAATTCTAGCCAACCTATGGCCATTACTTGCATCAGCTAATGTTCATGTTCATGATTTTTTCTCTCTCAATGATTCTTTGCCTAAAAAAATTCAAAACCACTTTGCTGAAGACAATTCTAGCCAAACCACACCCATTACTTGCATCAGCTAATGTTCATGCGCTTCTTACTTTCTGGAAACATTAGATCAGTTTTGAAGCGGAATGGTACGACTTCTTAAGATGCATTCATGTACTGAGAGAGAGAGAGAGAGACTAGTATGACCACCCATGTCTCTATCAGGCTAATTTTCTCCATTCTTTTCTTCCTTGTGGATGATTTGAAATGCTATTCTAGATTCCAAAGCACAATAGTTCAAAAAACTGAAGTTAATTGAGTTTTAACACACAGTTTAAGAAGCAAGAATCAAAATATGCCAACCAATGAAAGGATAATTCAAGAGGAAATCCTTATTTACTAACAAAAAACAGGATGGGGAACATTTAAGTTTTTAAATTGACTTTAGAAGACGGTAATTTTGAAACCCCAATATAAGCCTGAATTGAACATGTACCGCGAACCAAAGCAAGTGACCCAAATTAAATATATTAAGCTCCACCCAATCCTGGCCTTACAAATCATAAACAAAGAAGGGAGCAAAGAAGGATTTATTTGGGGAAACTGAAAATTGAACTACTAATAAGCATTTTCTCTTTTTTTATCCCTAGCGGTCATGTGGAACTTCACATTGGTCCACATCAGGCAAAAAGTTATCTTTAGCCTTTAGGGAAGTAATGGAATGAAAGTAATAAAAGAAATACTGTAATTGGAGAGAATTTCCGACTCCATCAAGTGATGAAAATCCTACAGTGAGAAAAGCTCACTATAAATCTTTTCAAGTGCATCTTTGTGATCGATAGCATGATTTCTCTTGCTTTTGTCGGGTCCTCTGACGGCCTTAAAGTCGATCAAAAGTTGGTTCACGCTATAGTCGTAACATTATCTTTACTTATGCTAAATACTAATTCCTAAATATTGGACTGCAATTTCATAATCAAACAGTAACTTACACCACCACTATCGATTTTTCAACAGAGAAGCTGATATTCGGACTGGTCTGTAGCAAAACTGATTGGTTTCAGAAAGGCAAAACGAGTGGATAGCCTAGAAGTGCACCCATACTAATTATGGGTAAATATGAAGAGAAACACTAAAGCAATCAAATCTAATTTAAAAACAAAAATAGAGTTCAGAGAGAAAGAGAGACTATGATGGTAGAGAGTTTGCTCGAGGAGTGTGAAAAAAAGAACGAGATGTGAGAGAGAAACGTACTTTAGCAACTGGTTGAAGAATCGGCTCTGTTTCCCTTTATTCTTCGATGCGAATAGATAACCGTTAGTGTTGCAGAATCGCCACTTCTCTTTGGTGTTTATCCTAGCAGGCGCAAGAGAGAAGACCTACGAGAGATTAGAATTAGGAAATGATGGTTTGGATGGGGTATTACGGTATTACCTCAAGTAGGAGTTTTTTTTTGGGTTTTTTCACGTACCCCTGAGGTTTTACGTAATTATGGAAAAATCCCTAAATTTTCAAAAATACCATGTACCCCCCTGAGGTTCTTAACAGTTAACATATTCTCCCATTCCGTTATTCTAAGTCTAACAGTGTTAAAATCAAGTGATAAACTGACAAAAATGCCCTTATGAGAAAGAAAAAAAAGACAAAAATCCTGCAACTCATCTTCCCAAGTCGATTTGAGAAAGATGAATTGCAATATCGAAGAAGGGAACACCATTGATCTTCACCATTGTAGTTGAAGATCTAAAAAATATGCCTAAACGTGTGAAATAGGAACCAAAACGAATACAAATTGAGTTAAAATCAAATTAGTGAAAATTCTGCAAAAAACCGAATGGATTTTGGTTTTCAGTTGTAATTTCTAAGATTTTGTATCAATTATTATAAAATACAATGTAAGGCTCTTTAGGCACATGCGATTAGGATTTTGGGATATGATTTGAGTTGCTTGCGCAGGGAGTCTCTGAGAAACAGCTAGGGTGAGAAGCCTACAACCTGAGATGGGTTCTTCTTCTCTTTTCTTCTTCTTTTTCTCCATTCTACCGCCAACCATATTCTGAGTTTGAATTTTGATCATCAATAGCTATAGTTGCTGGGTGCGTTTGATCTCAGATTTAGAGTGTCAGACTACTCTTTCATTCCATATCAGATTCCTGATCATCAGGTAAGATCAAATCAAAGTTTTGATTTCTGATTTATCTAACTAGCGGCTGCTCTGTTTTATTATCTATTTCAACACCTAGTGATTTGTTATTAAACCTGATCCATTAACCTGATTCCACCCAAACTTTTGGGAATCAAAGCCCTACCCTGGACTTATACTCGACCAGATTTGGTGGCTGTCTAATCTGTTATTTTTCTGCTATTTAATCATCGCTCATACCTGCAAATTCTTGATTCCAGAAAAAATAATTCCTGATTACTTCTAATCTAACCATTAGATTAGGATAATTATTGGGGATTGTTGAAGACTATCGAGATAGGGGAGCCAATCTCGACAGTCTTCAATAGGGATCATTAAAGCTACCCTGGGAGAGAATTCGATCCACATTTGGGGAAGATCTGACCAGTGGATTGAATTTCTGTTTGATTGAAGTCTGAAAGTTCTCCTTCAAAACCGGAATTCTCTAAGTACTCTCGAACTACCTAACCATTATCTCATCTTCTGAAGGAGCTAACACACTCATTGTTCCCTACAAGATACATGCAACTCATCTTCCCCAAATCGATTTGGGGAAGATGAGTTGCCAGGTTTTATTTTTCTTTCTTGTAAGGACATTTTTGTCGGTTCTTCCCTCTATTTTAATACTATTAGGCTTAAACTAACGGAATAGAAGAATATGTTAACTGTTAAGAACCTCAGGGGTACACAGTATTTTCAAAAACTGAGGGAGTTTTCCATAATTATATCAAACCTCAGAGGTATACGTGAAAAAAACCCTCTTTTTTTTTCACCTTATATGGGATTGGATACCCTTTCTAGCGATCGGAAGCACTCCAGTGTCTGGGCGCAGAAACCACACAATCAGGTAGCATTATTTACCTATTATACATATTATTTAGATAAATATAGGGAAATTTACGCATATCACCCTGAGGTTTGACAAAAGGATATTTTCACCCCCAGGTTTGAAAAATTCTGTGTACCTTCCTGAGGTTTGCAAACTGTAACAGACAGGTCCATTCCGTCAGTTCATGATTAACACTGTTAAAAAATAGATTTGAACCGACTGAATTGCCCTTCTAAGAAGAGTCGAAAAAAAAAAAAAAAAAAAAAAAAAAACCTGCAACTCATCTTCCCCAAATCGTTTAGGGTTTGAAAAAAGGGGAAGATAAGTTGGGGAGAAGAGAAGCAATTCTCACCACCATTAATGCTTCTCAGGAAGAAAGCGTGACCTAGCTTGACCTAGCTTTCTTCTTTTTCACGGATACCTTCGCAGAAACTTGAGAGTATATCATCGTCCGCTTCAACATCTCTGTATCAAGAACCAAAGCCAAAGTATCTCTTACTTCTATTCTCTTTCTTCTCTCGCTTCTTCTTTAAAGACAGAGAAATGGAGCTTAGCAACCTAACGCAGGAGATCTTCTCGAGACTGGAGCAGAACTGTAGCAGAAATGGCTATCGCATTGTGAAAACAAGAAAACTAGAATTCTTAGCATTGACGGTGGTGGAACAAAAGGCCTTGTTGCCGGAGCAGCCTTAATCCATCTAGAAGACCAGATCCAATCCAAAACCGAAGATCCTCAATCTCGAATCATCGATTTCTTCGACGTTCTCGCTGGAACGGGAATCGGCGCCATTTTCGCTGCAATGCTGACGGCAGACGCCAGTAATGGTGGCCCATTGTTCACCGTCAGAGATTGGATTAAAACATGGTTAACTTAGGTTGCAGGATTGATCATGTTGGAACCTGCAACGCTAATTATTTTGTTTCTTTCTACTTTTTCTATATCTCTGTACATGTTTCAATCTGCAGATGATGTTCCTATTTTATTTTGTTAAGTGTTGATAAAATTGGTGAAACATTTCTACACGGGAAGAAGGGTATTTGGATTAAAATACCTATTGAACTTGCAAATCTAGTTGAAGCTGCTGTTAAGGTAACTAATTCAGAAGCTTATCTGGAAAATTGCATTTTATTTATAAAAATTTCTTCGATTTCCTGGGTCAATTCATGTTTCCCTGACTCTGATTAATGGATTTGCAGGAGGAAAGCATGACCTAGCTTTCTTCTATTCTCTTTCTCAAATGCGCCGGGGGGTGGGGTTGAAGCTTTTGTTTCTTAGCAATTCACCATTCGAAGGTACGGTTTCTTCTATTCATGTTTCTTAGCAATTCACCACAAACCGTACCTTCGAATAGTGACCTGCTTATCATTAATTAGCAACAATTGACATAGCTTTCTTCTATTCTCGGTTATGGTAAATTGCTGCTTATCATTAATTAGTAGCAATTGAACGAACAACAAATCTGATTAATGGATTTCCTGCGTCAATCAAAGTATCTCTTTCTCAGGAAGAAAGCGCTTGACCTAGTTTTCTTTTCTTTCTTCTCTCACTTCTCTTTGGGGAAGATGAGTTGCAGTTTTTATTTTTGATTTTTGATTTTTTTGTTCTTTTCTTAGAAGGGCAATCCATCAGTTCAAGTTTATTTTTTAACATTGTTAGTCATGAACGGATGGAATGGACCTATCTGTTACCGTTTGCAAACCTTAATGGGATACGTAGAATTTTCCAAACCTGGGGAGTAAAAATATCCTTTCGTCAAACCTCAGGTGAGTATGCGTAAATTTCCCATAAATATATGCTCAAGAGAGTTTCACAATTTATGCTTTCATGGGCCACAAGGGGTGTTAATTGTAAATCGAAACCAAATCAAATAGTTTAAACTGAAATCGATAAGCCATTACTAATCTGCTCGATTTTGGTTTTGAAATGTAAAACTGTCTATTAAACTATTCAGTTCAATTTTGAACCGACAAATCGTGGGTTTTGAAACTATGAAGCTGCTTAGAACCAGTTTGATGTTGAGCTGATTATATATATTAAGCCATTGAAAAAATCGATTAATCCTAGGAACAGCCTCGAAAAAATTGATTAATCCTAGAAACAGCCTCTGTGAAACGGGGGACATATGGCTGACCAAATAGTAGTGGGAGCCTCTTGCACTAGATACAACCTTTGATAATTTTTTCATTGCGAGTCCAATAAAAATAAGTTCATTCCCAATTAGACCCATAATTAATAACTAAATGGACAACAAAATCAAAATTGAAACCAATAAAACTGTTTAAATTGAAAAGCCCATACTAAAGGATCTAGATATGATACTCTCCTTTTCCTATGGTCTCTCTGTAAATGTCTAAATTCCAAAGCACTTATTGGTTAAAAGTACGTGTATTTTTCAAGCATTACATTTAACCAGACTGAACCACATAAGCCATACGCATGGTATCTTCAAAGATCAGAAACGCCCATTTACAGTGCAGTCACAGTTAACTAGGCACTTACACAATGAATCCTCAATCGATGAGCAGTGCAAGTCAAATAAACCGAAAATTAGACAGACCAGGCATCTAGAATTGAAGGATAGCTTGCCTTCTTCAACAGATTTCTCTTTCCCCAACTTCTTATGTTACAGGAGCCAAAGAATTGCATTACACAGTATGTATGGTAATGGTATAACTATATAATCAACATCTTCTTAGCTTGCTACCTAGGAATAACTTAACCACAAATTGAAACTATGCATTGGGCAGATTAGAATGAATTGCTATCATGGATAAATCTTTTTCTTTCAATTCATTCAAGCTCTCATCCCAAATCTACAAATACAGAGATGCTGCAAATACAATGTCCCTCTTAATCTTTGAGACAGCCTCTCCAAATTTTAATTCAAGCTCAGTTTCTCCAATGGATTTTGCAGCTTGTATGAGTTGCTGCAGGACTTCCTCCAACCTCCTGATGGCCCTGATCAGGCTACCCTCGAAGACCTGTGAGATTTCCATAATCTCGTAGAACTTCGAACCTTTTGTCCAAGCATAAACAGCCTCCATAATGTCGGGCTGGAAAGAATTTACGAAATTCTCGACATCAATTTGGACCTATGGGATAAAACAATGCTTGTTATTATAACTTCTTGACATTAGGACAGAATAAATAAATAACAACTGATCTGCAAATTATAATAACCAAGGTCAGAGAGTTCTTATAGCTAAACATGCATTCTTCAGTAGACAGTAGTTGCGAATTATGTTCATCAGATATCAAAAATACCAGATAGCTGGGAAAAGAAATGCAAATAGGAGTCACCTAACTTGGAATGTCTCCCACGTAAACTCCAAGATCAACCCTCAATAATAAGTTACAACTTACAACTATAACTTATGCCATACTGTATTAGTAATCAAAACCAGTAGCAGGATTTCTTTTCATTTTTGCTGTGATGGTAAGAGACTCCGGCTGCCAACATTAAGACAGGTTTGAGTATGAGGGCCACTAATGCAAAATGATGCCTAGGTTTGAACCAACTCCAGTCCATCTGTCCTAGGCCCCTATTATAATGAAACCCGAACTAGGTTACAGCCCTTTTATCCAAGTAAATGGTTATAATTCAAAGATCAGGATCATTTGACCTCCATCCCCTGACAGAACCCATGCAATGGTGAGCAACATGATGCCTTGAGTAGCCAGTAGCACTATATTCAGAATACAAAATTTTAGATAAAAAAGGGCAGACACACAGGTGGTATTATGGTAATCAACTAGCTTAGAATTCTGCCCCTATATGGTTTACATGTGTGGATCGAAACCATTGTATATCCTCTCTCTAAACCATTGGGTGTTACCCCAATATACAAAATGCTAGATAAAAAGGGGCAGATACAGATTGCATTATGGTAATGGTAATCAACTAGCTTAGAATTCTGCCCCTATATGGTGTACCTATGTGGGTCGAACCATTGTATATCCTCTCTCTAAACCATTGGGTGTTACCCCTTTAATTATCATCAGATGAGATGGTTCCAATTCTTAGATTGTGTTCATTAGACCTCCAATTTCTAGACTGGACCCAGACATCGTGACTACAAGCCCACGCAAACATGGATCATGTCATTCTTTGTGCGCAGGAATTCAAAATGCTGTGCATTTTCAATGAAATACTCAGATTAACACAAATAAATTTTTAAAAAACAATATGAAGTAATAGCCTGATTTTAAAGAGTCTTGTTCTCAACCTAGCACATCCACAACAGCTTCCAACTCCAAGTTAACATTGAATTGTAATATCATAACCGACCAGGCCTGAAAAACTAGTCAACATGATATAGCTCTTCAAGGGAATCAGAACCTGAACGAAGTATACTCCACAGTTTCAGGTTTCCAACCTCCTCAACGGCACTAATAAATCATAGGTAAGATTATAGTCACAAAACAGCTACTGTACTCGACCAGTTTGCACTGACATAACCACGACTCCATGGTCTGTTTTGAGTTTCAAGTCACTATATATTGGGCTGACTATTGATTAAAGAAATGTAATGAACCAAACAAGGGAAGACCATTTGGTACCTTGCACTCAAGCTGAACCTTGGCAACCCTCCTTGCGGTCTCTTGTAATTGAGTAAAAAGCAAATCAAGTTCTTCCCGGGGCTTCTGGGCATCTTTAAGCTTCTCCTGCCACACGAAACAAGAGAGAAGAGAAACCATCTCTTCCACATTTATGTCCTTTAACACCCCATTGAACATGAGTTCTGTCAGTGTGAGCTCATCTGCACTACTTATCTCGCAAGCAACTTTCCCCTTCAACTCCACAACATCATCAGTTGTAATGTATCTGCAATAATTATATTCCAAACATTTAATATGACACTTTCAATGAAGAAAGTGATTATCAAAATGGAGGAAAAAAGACCTCGAATCCTCAATAGAACAGATCTCATAAAAAGCAAATAAAGGAAAGTTGAAGCCATGCATAAATGATGGCTCTATTGAGACCAGAATTCAAGATGTTAAAGGGATAGTTATCAAAGAAAACGAACAAGGACAAAATGAAACAATAATGATCATCAAGGTAGCTCCTACCTCCCACTTTTCATGTGGGGAGTGGTATGGCCAATCCAGGCAGACTGCTAATCTAGAAAGGGAGCTTTTGGATGGCCAACATGCACAGTGCCATCATCCATGCAATCCTTTAACCACAGAGATTTCGATGTTTAACCACTATAATCCTTTTTCCTGAAGGTGAAGAAATACTTTATTCGGGAATAGGGCTATATGGTATCAAGCATTCAGCCAAGGTTTGGTTCACTTTTTTTTTTAGTTGGAAAAAAAATGAAATTCAAAGAGTGTGAAGTTAATATAATAGGATTATTTGGACCTCAGCTTCCATGCATCAAATTCCAAAACCATGAAAACTCCTAAGCAAAATGTCCTGAAGGTGAAGAAATACTCTATTCAGGTTTATGATTTGTCAAGGAATGCGGAGGAATGCTAGGGGCAAATGACCTTTTTTTTTCCTTTTTGGGTGGGTAAGGGAAAATAATTTTAAGAAATGAAAAAATAGAGGGCTAATTCCATAGGGAGTTAACTACTGATCGAGAATGCTGAGTACAAAGGGATGTTTTGAGAATTCACAAGGTTTCTAACATATTGGGTCTACCATTAAGTCAGAAACTTGGATAGGAACTGGGCTTCAAGAAGGGTTTAAATACTACAGAACCATTTCTAGGAACACTGAAATGTGGACACTGCTTTATTAATAAAAATTATTGCAGAGTCAATATAACCAACCCAAGAGATACTTTCCAGGCTCTGGCCAACTCCAATACCATTACTCTAGTGATTGAAAAAGGATCTCTGAATGGTTGACCATACACATAGAGAAACCACTGCCACAGTTCCACATTATCTTGTGTGGTATCTCTAGTTCTGTTTGACCAAAAGCTAACTAAAATTTTTAATTGAGAAGCTCAATTCTAGTCAGTATTTTTTTACAAGAAAGGTGTTTTTTTTACTTGTTCAGTACTGTATAATTCCATTACAGACTTTTGTTCCTATTCCTCAGAATACAAAACCATATTAATTGGCCAGAATATGAATTCCATAAATATACATATGTGACCAGAAACCATTTTAACATTCAAATCTACTTTGGGGTATTCCTTCTTTCCAGACATATTGAAACTTATCTGAATCTCATATACACTTGTTAACAATAACCCAACAATTCCAACCTGTTTTAACCATCAACTGAACAGTAATAGCATGTGCTCAAAAAGTCCATCCAACCCCTACTCTAGTACTCTGGTTGTCCGACGTTCCATCATGCATTGCAATCAGAAGCACAACTAAAATGTAAAAGCAACCATTTCAGAATTCAGAGAAGAAATGGATATACATCCGACATGTATTAAGTATCAACCTGCCTTGAAACATAATTTTCAACCAAAATACTGATAAATACATGAATTCAGAAGTACAATGACAATTAGCGACGATCAATCTATATGGATATTACATTATTTAAAAAGTTCCAGTGACATCGAAGGGGAAAATAAGCATTTTGTTGGTTGCTTAAAAAGATCATGCCTCAAACTGGATTAAAAATTGCAAGTCAAAACCTAGAGATGCATCAATGCTATAAGCATTAAAAATTTTAGCACTATTAGTTTATTACCCAAGCCTCCGAAGAACTCGTTTGCGGGCCTTGAGTTCATCTTTAAAAGCCAAGACTCTGGACGAACGCATAGCTTTCCTTATTGACCTGATTTTGGCTGTTAATTCCTGCTTCATGTGTAATACTTTGAGCTTTTGCTCAATAAGTGGAGCCTTTGCAACTTCATGCTTTTCAAACAGGTGCTCTAAAGCCTCAATCCGGCGCACAGCCTTCTTGTATGAGTTACTTGGAACCTGAAAAATATCAAATATACATTGAAACATAAGAACTACGAGCAAACAAGAGATAGTAGAGGAAAAACAACGCCACAGTCGGGGTATTAGATTTTGGGTAAGGGTCGTTTAAAGAGAGGCGGTACAAGGATACTTGTGTGCTTTAATGTGGTGCGGTTCTAGGGGATATTCTGTGGGACAACAATCAACTGAAAAAATAATAATAATAATAACGAAATATTCATTCTGCCGTCTCCCAATTGGGGAATGCTTCCCCCTTGCTTGTAAAGCTACACCTTCAGTAATTAATACATGTTCTTCCTATACCAATTGAAAAATAACAAGAAGAATAGGAAATGCAATGCAACAGACCTTCATGTCTTCTTCAGGATCTAGGAAGGGCATTCCCTCTTTAGCAAATCTGGAAAGCACTTCCAAGATCTTCTTCAGAGTATTTTCTCGAGCTTGCAATGGCAAAAGATCCTTTGGGATGATAAGGCGGATACTACTCAAACCCTCAATCTGCTCATGTGCAAATGAAGCAACTCAGTTTCTATTTTCCATCCGAGCACAAAGCAAGGATCATACAACATAAGAAAGTGACAAGGAGCATCCCATATATTCAATATGAATGCAACACTTGAAATTAGTTATTACAAATATACTTGTATCTTTTGTATAATACCTCACATGAAAAGGAATTTTCTAAGATCATGATGTTATAGTTTCAAGATAGAACATTTAAGTTCCCCAGATATTCTTGATTCTAGCACTCAATTTCCCTTTTCCTTATCATCAAATGTGAAACCTCTTAAATTAGGAAGGCTACAGCATTGCTTCACTAGGAAAACTAAAGAATGATATTTAAAAGGAAAAAGGAAAGAGAAATTACCTGAGCAAGGGGTATGGAAATGACAATTGGCTCCCCGGAATCCTTCAATGGAACAATCCTAATAGACTTTTTTGATACTCCCTCTTTATTCACCATGCATCTAGCAAGAACCTCCACTTTGTAATTTGCATCCTCAGGCTTTCTATTCACATCATCTGGAATAATAAAATATAGACAATTTAAAACACAAATTGGACCCAGTAAACCTTGTACAACCAGAAACTATTTTAGGCTCCCCACCTTCAGAAATGTCCTTTACCCGTTCAAAATTGATTATCACTCCCCAAGTAACCTGCTCCTCAGGGGAGACAGATGGAGTTTTGTCATCACTAATTGAGCAATGGATGCGCACAAGTCTTCCTGGCTGTAAAAAGGGTAAACAGTACCTCGGTGAGCACACAATATCACGTACATCCTTCTTCAAACTTTTGTACTGCTGTAAGAGATTGTAGTAATCCTTCAAACTCTCCTCTTCGTCAATGTCAATTGAATCTCTCTCCACTTCAAGGTCCTTTGCTTGTTTCTGCATATGAAACATTGGTCAGCAAACAATCTAACACAGGTAAGACTTCCAACGCCAATTTCCAAACTAAACATAAATAAACTGGCTTTGGCAAATAAGAACTGACCTCAAGATCAGGAATGGCACGGTCAGATTGAAACTGATAGAACGAATTCCTGAGCAAATTTTCTGGATCACCATCCTCACACCGCATTTGATTCAAAAGCATGTTGTAGCTTAGATGGAAGGCACTATAAGGGTGGAAAAAGATAAAAAGTAAAAACAACTTGGGAATTAAAAAACAAGTAATACCAAAATAATAATTATGACTCATAGATCATATGGACATGCAATGCCTGCAAGAAAGAACTTAACTGTATTCCATTTTAATGAAATTCACTACCTAGTCCTCATTTAAAGATCACTGTTTTGAAAAACTAAAAGCATGATGCTATGTGTTCCACTGGCCAAAAAGCAAGGGAAAGACACTCAGTTCTCAATTTCAAAATGTACAGTTAAGTGGTGAAAAAGAATATTGATAAGTATCATTGCAGGTCCTTCATGATACCTACTGAATTTTAACCATTCACAATCTGCCACGCAGTGGTGTATTGGATCCATGTGATACAGGATCCGGCATTTCATCACACCGGTAATATAAATGTTCCAGAAGATAGATCAATATAAATGTTCTTATTATCCAGAAAACTCATTGGTGGAGCTCCCAAAGACGCTTCCCAAGAATCATTAGGAGATGACTACAGATCTATTTCTTTGGAGCAGAGGTGAAATTAAATGTCCTATTTATTGTTTTATAGTTTTCATAATTCATCGAACAACAATATTATAGGATACTATACCATGTTTGACAATGACAATAATGGAATTTAGGACTTGTTTTAAGGAAAAGATAGTTCAACATATATGTCCCTAATTACTAGCAGACTTTACGCCTTATGGCAATCTGTAGAGCTTTTGAAGAGGTAGATTATAGATCCATCCTCTGGAGATGAGATTGAGTTATATATGTTGTTGAACTTTTTGGAAGTGATATATAAAGAGAGCATGTACAACCCTAACTGGCTAACCCTACAGTCCCCCCTTAGTGATTTTCATTGCCCTACATAACTCTCATAGGGCGATTAGAAGAAACAGGACAGTCATGGAGATCAAAGACACTTCCAATAGACTAACAAATCAATTTAAAACAGCCACAAGACAAAGAAAAATGTAAATAGTTTCAATGAATAAATGTGTGATTAATCGATCAGAAGATGCCACAAGCATCATGCAAAAAGCATTTCAACAAACTGAAATAATTTTCAGAGGTCAACTGTAGTAGGTCCACCCAGGTTTATCACCATCATTTTCCAAGGAAACTAATGATATCAGTATGCACCCTTCAAGATGATAGGGAAGAACTGCAGTCACAAAAACCCCCCATCAATGAATGTGTGAAGGAACAACCAAAGATGCACAGATGGATGATAGACAAAACAATGGACCAATCACTTTACCTGTTCAAACAATCAGCACTTCCTTTCAGCATCATTTTAGCTGTAGATGGCTCCAGCTTCTCATCCACCATGAGGATGCATATCCCACGCTCATCAATACCTCGACGGCCAGCACGACCACTCATCTGTATGTACTCTCCACTGGATACCCATCTGAACTTATCCCCGTCAAATTTACGTACGTTTGTAAACACAACAGTTTTTGCTGGCATGTTCAAACCTATGCTGAATGTCTCTGTGGCAAATAAGCACTAAAAGCAAAGGTTTCAATCCTAAGCAAAACTTCAAAAGAATGTAGGTCCAGTCACATATATCTCAAAAGTTGAAAAAAAATCATATTCAATGTAGCAGTAAAAAAAAATGCAAAGCATGGACTAATTACCAAAATACAAAAACAAAAGATTGATACCAACAGTTGGGGAGAAATAAATGCCATATGACAAAAGAGTATTTTGTGAAAGAAAACTAAATCATGGTCTGGCCACATTCTATGAGAAATGCAGCAGAGGGCAATTACGGTTCTTAAAATGACCAAAGCCCATAATTAAGTAAATGATTTGGCAGATGCATTGGCCAAACCAGAGGTGGTTACACTGCGAATATGTTATGGGCACAGAGATCCTTTGTTTGATTATGATTGTTTATTGTGTTTCCAGGGTCCAATGGCCTTTTTACCCTCAACCGTTCCAGCACTAAGGCCTTTTCTATTAGCAGTAAAGTCAGTTATTAAAAAATAAATAGAACTTGCTCTCCATTGTGACTAAAACCCCCTCATTTTTTATGTTGGAGAGGCTCCTCACAAAACACCAAGTCTATACAAGGAAAGGCAGACCATAGCCTATTATCTGGGTATAACCGTATAACTGGTTGTTAACCATAAGATAATTCTAGTATAGGGGCATTATAAGTAAGAAGAAAGAGTGGAAGCTTAAAATATTAAAGAACCACATAATGTGAGCATAAGTGCAAAATCAGGTGCTTCAGCCACTGAAATGTAAACAACTCATGGTAAAATGTTTCTATCCTCATATGTGGCCTTTACGGAAAACTGTTAGCAAGTCATTTATTACAGTGCTAGACTAGTCCATGGGTTTAGAGTTTGGATGGAAGGATAAAACTCATTGTTCCTTTAAATTGCCTTTTCCTTTAAAGTGCAACACCACTTGCATAATCAAAAACACTTACTATCTACATGAGCATTTCTACTTACTGCAATTTTATAAGAGTACAGGAACCTTGAAGTGGTATCTCTTACCAATAAAATAAAATTTACAAGAAAAAAAATCATAGAGGCACCCTCTGCCTTCTGGGAGAAAAGCTTAGTCTGTTACTGAGTGGTATGATAGATGGGTATGCGTAAAATGGTTGGTCTGTAATAGACTTCATCATTCATTTGGTAATTAGTATGCAGCTTTTTTTATTTTTGTTTTTTCCCCCTAATAATATAGGGACTGCTATTCTGGTGTGATTGCAGGTGGATGGTGAGTCCATCGCAGTTACATGGGGGGTGTGGTGACGCATTTACTCTCGGTGTCTTTTGGGGGGTTTTGTGGACCTTTAGTTTTTGGTTAGGTCCTAGTTGGGTGATAGTAGTTGTTCTGTTGCACGGTTGAGGGACCTGGGGCTGTGGCTTGCTTCTTGTTGCTATTCTTTTGCTGTGCTCTTCTTGAACCTTTTGGCCTATTCTGTTTCTCTTTTGTTAACAGCTTCACTGCTCACCTCTAATAATAGACATACTACATGTTCGTGTTTTTGTGTGTGTGCATTTAGTCGCACTTATTCATTTCTCATCTTAACAAAGTGAATAATCCAACAAAACTCAGGCCACTAATACAAACTAGGAAGAATGTCATCCTATCATAGTTATCATGGCATCTAGGCAATCCTAGGTATTAGAGGGAAAAATCAAAGCAACACCAACAAGGCGTAGCATAAGCGACCAAGGCGCCCTTCCAGTAAAGGGCACCTGGACGCCTAGGTGACACCTTGCCAACTATGCATTCTATTCATTAGAAGCATGTAAAATCTACAGGATTTGTTCCCAACCTTGATAAAACCTTCTTGAAAGAGTATCTCAATCACTTCCTTTAAGATGGGAAGCAAGCCAGAGTGGTGCACTCCAATTCCACGCTTCAACAGGGGTAACATATTTGAAACCTGTAGACCATCAAACAGTTAGAGATGATCATTAACGAAGCAGAACATAGACAGTACACATCAGTGTTTTCATCATGACATCCAAAATGATGGCAAAAGATCAGAGTGCGTATACACCTATTATTATGTTCAATTAATATGTATAACTATATACAATATTCAGGCATTGGTGTCAATGTGGAGCATTATTGATTTTTCATGAAAGAAAGGAAAGAAGAGAGAGATGGGTTTTAGCTTTCCTTTTTATTCTACTAACCCACCTGATCCTATTATTGTTCAAGTCCCACGAGTTGACCATATCCATACTAATTATTGACTCCAGCAGGTAACTACCTAGGTATTCATTTACACCTACTACAGCATAAGTCTTAGTTTTACTCAAAGATGATAAGAAATTAAAATACAACCAGCTACCAAACTTGTTAGAAGTTACCCTTTTTTATTGGGGGAGGGGGGGCGGGGGGGGGGGGGCGGGGGAGTTGGGACTTGTTATACATTAAATTGGCTAGTAACTAAATTTTGATTGAAAGATTTCTAAAGGTTTCTTTTTCTTTTTGCTGGACTCATTTTATATTTTTAAATTGGCTTTCCCATACAAAATCATAGATTTTGGGAGATTTTTACATGTCACTAGTTTATGAATAGAGAAAACAATTTATTGACAGCTTTTCAAAAAAAATGACACATAAAAAAGTCACATCTTAATGGCATTGAAGATGACTTATAGACGTAGAAAAAAGAATTTATTTCCAACAATCCTTATAAACTAATAGAACAAATAGAATCCTATAAAATTTCAACCCTTAAATTTAAATCATTTCAACATAAAAAAATATTTGGGCTGCCCAGGTTCATGTCTTGAGGGTAGCCATTTTGTGCAAAAAATGCCAAAGGTTAGGACCAACTCCAAACTCAACCCTCCCAGGACCCTGCATAGGCAGGACAGCACTAGGTAACGACTCCCTTTTTTTTCATCACGAACTATTCAATGAAGTGTAAAGATATATGACATTTTAAAAGTAACAAACATAACATACAACCTCATAAACTTCTAAGAATCCATTTACATTTATCTCATTTCATATGTAAGAATAGACGGCATTAAAAGAGGCAAAGATGTAGATAAGTCACTTAGAGGGCTTATTTTAGTGGAAATAAAATAAGCCTTGGGATGGGTTATGAATGCATTGGGCCTTTGATTCTATGCGTTTACTTTGTAATTGGCCAATTTAATAAGCCTATAGGAAAACGGGATTTACTTCATTAGTTTAGTTAGGGTCCTATTTTGAGTCTGTTTTCTTTATTATTTTACTTTCCTAGTCAATTTAGGATACCTCATTAGTTAAGGATTGGGTTAGGCCTTTCCTTTTTAGTCCAAGTCTATTTTTGAGTCTTCTATATAAGTTTGTAAGGGAGGCCAGCACTGTACACGAATTTGAATGAATGGAAAAGTTGTTTATGCAATGCTAAAATCCTGAGATAGGATAGGTGAGAGGCCTAGGTTGAAATGCCCATTCCATTCCCCCATCCCCTTCTATCGATTTTATCATCAAACCCTAATTCTGCCCTAGCCGATATCAAGAAGCTTATCAAGTTTGCTGGAAATTCTTCACAAGCAGTTCACATAAATTTTATTGGGTTTTTCTTGTTGCTGCCAAGTTCAAGATCAATCACCACTGCAGGGACCAATTCCCCATCAGTGATTTTTGGAGGAAATCTTGGGTTTCAAAACCCTAAAGTGCTGATAGGTTTTCTTTTCTCTCTACCGATTGTAATCTTCGAGTGGGAGCTTCTTTTTACATCTGCAATATCATTCAACTGCAGTCCCAACAGCTTCAACAGGTTATTAATTTTTGGGATTATTTCTTTCAGTTATCTTTTGAGATCTAATCATTCTTTTCCAACCAATTTTAATATCCCATTGTTCTCTTTGGGATCCCATTGCTCTCCTTGTTCTTTGGGAGATTTTTTATTTAATCCTGCCTGGGATTAGAACTATTCTGGTTCTAGTCCTACATAAGACAAACTGAATTATAGGCCATACACCATCAAACTATTTAGACACCATACAATATCATAAAACTCTAAAATCACTTTAGAGGGCTTCAGACCACGTCTCTTCGAATATTCTTGGTCTTCCAATTCATAGCCACTGAATGAATACATAATATCATTAAATTTTAAAATCTTTTTTTTTTTTTTCCGGGGGGGGGGGGGGGATAATTGCTACTTGGGTCATTTTTGAGAACCTTGGAGAGGAATGGTCTATTCAACAACATAAAAGAAACAAAATTTTGGGTGGTATATGCAAGAATTAAGAAGCATCATAAGGACACTTTGAAGGCCATGCCCTTCTGTACATCTTGCAATATTTGAAAGGAAAAATAAACCATCATCTAAAGGTGAAATGAAGAGGATGGAAATGATCAAGGAAAACCGGCTCACTTCTTTTGGTGGTCCTCAGTTTTTGACAAAGGCTTTTTTCCTTTTGGGTTGAAACTTATGACTAGGCTTAAGGAGCTAAATATAACACCTAAAATAAATTGGAGTTTATCAGTTTATGGATATAAATTTTTGCTCTTCTTTGTACTGTCTAACTTAATAAGGATTTTGCCATCCCTCTCCATACTGATCCACCTTGTTCGCTGTGCAACTGTTATTGTTAGTATCTTAATTAAAGTTAAATTTCAGAGGGCAAGTGTTTACTTTGCAGTCATCCTGCTTAAAAACAGAAAAAAAAAAAAAAAAAAAAAGTTTACCAAATCCAACATCAATTTAGAAAAATCTGTTGGACTTTAAGTAATGACTGTATGGCAATATGACATCAATAGTTTCCAACAATGCTTTCATCTCCTCTTTCCACTTTGGCTGTTCTATGGGTAAGGGCCAGTTCTTGGAGGGGCATCACTATCAGCAATTTATCATTTTTCTTTTCTGGTTATTTCCTCTTAGCATATACTTTTGTTTGAAATTTTGTCCAGATTTGAAGCTTGCCTTTGCCTGCCAAGAGTTTCCGATTTGAGACTTCTGGGCAGAAAGGGGGCTGCCCTTTTCCTTTCACTGATCTTTTTCTTTTTTCTGTTACTTCTGTCTCTTTTCATTTTGCTTCTTCTATTCCTTATTTGCTTTGTTCCCTTTGGTGTATTTCTCATGCGCCTTCAGACAAATAAAGCTTTTTCATTCCCAAAAATAGAAAAAAATAATAATAATTTCAAAGAAAACAATATGCCAATATGAATGTACAAAAATGAGCGTCCCCCCCACCCCCCTCCCAATCCCAAGAAAAAAATAGAATGAGGAAATACTAATGTAAAAATGTGGGTTTGGGTAGTCTATCTGAATCCAATTTCATACAAAAAATTTAGGAGCTCAATAGCTTTTATTCTTTGACGTGCCCAGTGCACAAGGCTCCCGCCACTCCGGGGTCTGGGGAGGGTCATAATGTACGCAGCCTTAACCCCACTTCACGGAGAGGCTGTTTCCCAACTCGAACCCATGACCACTAGGTCCCAATGGAGCAACTTTACCATTGTGCCAAGGTCCACCCTCTTAGGAGTTCAATAGCATTCAAACTAAAAGATATAAAGAAGAGAAGGGAATGGCATCTTGCCTGGGGCAGCTTCTTGTCATCATCTGAAAGCATGTCCATAGCACTCCAAAATATTCTTTCTATGTTCTCTTTTTCATCATCTCCATTCAGATCCATTTTTGCCATCTATGCACCAAACGAAAAGATCAATGACCTCCATCATAAACTTGCATATAGTGGCGCAACTAAAATAAAATTTTTAAAAGATATCGAAAATGAAACAACAACAAATATAACAGTAGTTAAGATATCATCATTCACACAGGTTGCAGCTCAACTCTCCTTTTTCTGCACATTATACAAAATTACCTGCATTGCTAGAAATTCACATTCCCTTTTGCTAAAGCTAAAGAGAATCACTGGATCATTCTGACGCTGAATTATCATTTTCACCAACTTGAAGATGTCACTTTCTTCACCAGCTCTACCTGTCAATAAACCCTTATGCCACTTGCCATTCTCCCTTTTCTTGTCCCCTTCAGCAGTGGAAGCAAGTGCATTAAGAGCCTTCTGAAAGCTATCCTCACGGAATTTTCCCTTTTCATCCACCACCAAGTATAGTCCATGACCTCCAGCAGGAAAAATGTAATGCTGAAGCGGCGTTGGCCGGTAATCCGTATAAACAATATGACATGGTTGTTGGTGGATCTGCATTCTGGGTCACAGTATTAATACCACTACTTTAAGTAAACATACTAGCCGATTAAACATTGCATAAGTATAAATCTATTATTTATATGGGTACATATATTTCATACTGACACATAGTGCTGAGGCTAAGTTAGCTGCTTATCTGATTCAGAGGCTCATGCTGATGAACTCAAGTGCATATAAATACCTCACACCTTTTGTCATCAGTATCAAAAGAATTAAGTCATTAATTATAAGAAAGCTGGGTAACATAGGGGCCATAGGAACCTAAAAGGGCTCTACATGGCAGATGCAATCATTTAAGCAGTATTTGAATGTCCATGAAACCAGAGAAACCCCTATTGTTGAATTGTTCGAAGAGTTACCTCTATCCCTTGAACAGTTGATGGTTGAATCACCCAAAATCAAATAGATTCCAGATACAACCATAGTATCAGATGGTCAGATTGTTCAGAACAAAAAGATTCTAAGAACATACATCGGATTGGGTGATTGAATTGTTTGGACCGCCCAATGAAGAACCACTGAACCAGAAAGATCCAAGACTTTCTGAAAACATTGTTCAAGAGTACAACAATATGGAAGGAAACCAATTTCCAACTTTAGGTGACAAGCACTACATTAAAGCTACATATGTAGTGCTTTATTCTCTATTAACTTCTTATTAAAATTATCAATAATAGTTGAAAGACATTACTCAGATAAAAGTAAGACAGCAATAAAATCAGACAAATTGGGATCACCTTAGCCACCCAATCTGCAAACTCCTTGGCATTTGGCACAGTTGCTGAGAGGAATACAAAATGAGAATTCCTTGGGGCCATAACAATACTCTCCTCCCATACCACTCCTCTCTCTCTGTCACGCATGTAATGCACCTCATCAAAGATAATCCAAGCCACCTCCCGCATAATCTCAGACCCTTTATATTGCATACTCCGCCAAATTTCCGTGGTCATGACCTAAAATTGATAGATAATTGCAAATTCAGCCAAACCCATAAGTTGTAACATAAGAAGTTCCACTCATCATGATATATATGCACCCATTGTACTAACCAAACAAGAAGCATTGGGCTCAATGGTTACATCCCCAGTCATCAAACCAACATCCGCGAACTCTTCTTTGAATTCCCTATATTTTTGGTTGCTGAGTGCCTTGATTGGCGAGGTGTAGATAACCCGTTGCTTGTCTCGTAAAGACATAGCAATGGCATATAATGCAACAACAGTTTTTCCTGCTGATGTATGTGCAGACACCTAACAATCAAAAAATGAGAACTTCAAGTCTATCTAAAGTTATAAGCATAGAATACAGTCAGCATACCTGAATATAATTTGTTTTTCCCTTGTAAGAACAAGTAACATTAATCAAGAGGATGCTCTAAATAATGCACAGCTTTTAGAGTTAGAAACACACAACAATAACAAGCCCGGATGGTAATATGCCAAACCATGTAAGCATGTACATGGCATCGCAAAAGAAACTAGCTATCCCATATGCTATAAAAATGAAAAGGCAGTAGAATCTCATATAAAACGATGTGATCATTGAAACATGAAAAGGAAGCCAAAAATAATTACTTGGAAGATATAAACGAAGTTGTAGCCACCAGAACGGAACATTTCACATTCCAGCTGAAGAAGCTTTCTTCTTTTTTCCTCACGTAAATGTGTGCTTTTTTAGGTTTTTTTTTTTATATAAATGTGTGTTACTTGCTCTATGAGTGCTGATTCAAACATACGTGAATTAACAAACCCATTCCGTTTTATATGTGCAGTTATAAATCTAACCCAACACGGATGAATTATTGTAACTATTGAAGTAAAGGTGTGAGTTAGAGGAGTTAGTCCTGTGTGGTATGTCAAAGTGTCGTATATTCCATTGGCAAAAAAAAAAATACTATATGTACCTAAATTAACGAAACAAGCCTAAAAATTTTATCTTACCATGACAGATTCCCCATTATCAAGGCACCTAATTGCTTCAGACTGAAAAGGGTCAAGCTTGAAGGGGAATTCCTTTGCAGGCTTTATTTCTTCTCGAGAAGCGAAACTTGAAGATGGAACAAAACCCTCAGGGTAAGACACGTCGTGCACACATGCTATCGGCTCGTCTAAACTGATTATACCGTTCTCCTTCTGTTGTTTCTGCGGATGCATAGACTCCACAGAATCTTCTTCTATCGATTTCCTCTTCAAAGACGCCATGAAATATCAGAATATAAATGAAAAACAGAAAGTTCCACTACAAGTAACTGGGCTCGAATAAATGAATATTTCCTCTTAAGCCTCAGTGGAGATGTCAACCAGATGTAAGACAGAAACCCACTCCACCAGGATACTCAGTTGTTTCGCTTTCCCAGAGGAATTGAAGAAAGGAGTCTCTATTGCTGATAGCTATCTGCAGTTAAAAATGAGTAGACGCAATAAGTTTGTGGTGGCGCAGGCAAAACCTTGTAAAGAAAATTGGACGGAATTCAGTAAACCTAACCGTGATACCGTCTGGTTTTGTTTTACAGAAGTACCCTAGGTCGGGAGTCGGGACTCGGCCGATTTGGATCATCCGATCCTTGTATGAAAACTAGGGTTAGCTGGTTAGGGAATGTTGCGGCAAGATCTGGTCCGAGCCGTGGTCCACCTGATTGGGTCAACCTGCACAGGTAGACAACAGAAGACAAGGAGGTGTCCGCCTGAACTGGTTAGTACAATCTGATGCGGAAGTCAAATCTCTGCAACAGATAATATTCCCAAGTTAAAAACTTAAGGAAAATGAGTAGTGAGAGACCCTTCTACCTGGGTTAGGCACATTTAATTATAGTTTTTAGTTATTAGATCGATATGTGTGCTTAATTGATCATAGATGATAGTGTCGACTCCATGTAGTCTTAGATGGAACGATCTGTGCCCGACACGTATCAGACCGGTAGTCATGTTGAAGGTGTGACTTTGACCTACTCGAAGTCCCAGATTAGGTTAGTTAATCATACCATATTTTGGTAGTGCAAGGCCGTCCTAAGTCTATTATCCCAACCCAAGCTCTAGGCAAGTGTGGTACGTGTCCGGTTCTCTACGTTTTGCTTGGGGATTGGTCGGGATAAGCTATGACTCTCCAGGGCATGTTTCAACCTAGTCACACATAATTTTCACTAATCTTGACCGATTCTGATCCAATCAATCTGCAAGACCGATCCCAATCCCGATTCCAGGCTTTTAAACTCTGGTGTGTTTCTACTTTCTACCCTAAAAACACTCGTGTGTGAACCTTTATAGAGTTGTCGGAAAACCATGAGAATAAAAATGTTGTTCTTTTTATATTTTGGAACAAGTTTCCCAGACGTTAATAAAGAGTCTGAGAATACAATTTTAGAACAGAAAAAAAAAAGAGGGGTTCTGTCTAAAGAACAGTATTCCCATACAGGAACATTACCAAACACAAACTTGAAGCAATGCTAGAAGATTCAGGCCACCAACCCCTCCCAGACCCCACATGGTCAGAACCAGCGCTAGGTAATAGCCCAGTATCTGGATCACTTCTAGGTGATGGTGTCAATCAAGACAGTTCTAAAACTAATCAAAACAAGACGCATTTAGTTGCTGGCGGTTCTAAGTAATCAAGACGATTCATACTTAGCAAGGGTGGACTCAGGAAGAAGAAGAGGGGTGGTGCTGGCAGTGGAGGTGGTGGACAAGAAATCTATTAATGATAATCATGGTTAAACATTGGAGTGAAATCAGGCTAAACCGTCATTCACATCAATGATAGGCCTTTCCGGTAAGGGTATGACTTGCACAATTCATTCTTTCCTATTTTTATTAAAAGAAAATTTACAGATGGTAGAAGAGGTGGTTATCTTTAAGAAGGATCAACGTCAAGAGCACAAGGTCATTAATGGTTTGTGATCATGGGTTGAAGGATTGGTATCGGATTGGCCAGGTCAGCCGATTCATATTGGTATCGGTGGAGATCAATACTGAATCTTAGTTGATCACGTATTGATGAATCGGTATGAACAAGGGTAAAATATGCTAAAAGAAAAAACAAGGGCAAGCCTAAGGGTGTCAAAATCGAACCGTTTACGCTAAAAATATGAAATCGTTTAATAAATGGTTCGGGCTTTATTTTAATTTGAGACTGTTTAGTTAAATGGTTTCAATTAAACCGTTTAAATCAATGGTTAACTATTTAAAAACATATAAATTGAAGCAAATAGGGAAAAAGTTCTCTGTCCGGGAGTGTGGGATACGCCAGCACTCCCATGAGTCTATCTCTCTCCTCCCCATGTGAAAAGACACCTCAGCCCCATTGTTTTAAGGAGGAGATAGATAGACACATGGGAGTGCTGGCGTAGGCCACACTCCCGTCCAAAAAACTGCTTCCCAATAATATGTAATACCAACACTTAAACATTAACAACATCAAGGGGCAGTGTAGTTAGCAAGGGACACGGTAATTGAAATCCTCTGTACCAAACAACCTATCTAATTAACAAACTAAGTAATCAACTAATAAAATTATAGGAAACACTTTACGGGAGTGTGGCCTACGCCAGCATTCCTATGTGTCTATCTCTCTCCCTTAAAATAAAGGGGCAGAGGTGTCTTTTTACATGAGGAGGAGAGATATAGACTAATGGGATCATGGGAGTGCTGACGTAGGCCACACTCCCGGACGAATCCATCGAATTCTGAAACTAAAAGTAACGGAAACCAAAGATTGAACGTAGAAGATCACAATGAGTTTAGAGCCCTAGCGGATGCAAGCCCCATTCTTCGTCTGACAAGCAATTCAGAGTTGAGATCGCAAGAGAGTGTGTTTGAGGTATCTTCGAGCATTTCCTTTTCTCTGTTATGCGAATGGATGAGCACCTGAAGAACGGGAAAGGTCTGTTAACGTGAAGATGGCTTTGGCCATGATTTCCTTGTCATTTGATGACAAGGCTTCTTTCCCGTCGCTGTCTGAGAGGGTGGAATCGGAGGGTGAGAGGGTGGTTGATTGTCCAGTCCCGGTTGAGGGTTGTGAGGGTACTGGACTGATGGTGCTGCTGGAATCATCTATTCTTGAAGGTGGACCTTGGGCCTTGCTTGTCGTCCTATTATTCTTAGGCACTAGGAACGAAGCATGCATCTCCAGAAATTGTAGGATCCGTTCTTGTGCTACAACCTTTTTTCTTCTTTGTTCTGCTATAGCAAGGTGTAGGGATTCCTTAATCAACTCATAATGATTGATTGGTGAGCTAGTATCGGTAAGTTATACATCAGTTGCCTGTTAACGGTTTTTTTTTTTTGGTGAACTGCCTGTTAACGGTTCACATTGTCTTTCTGCAGACCTGGCACACGGAAGTTGAAACTAGGTGACCAATACTTTTCGGTCTCGCATGAGATCATATCGTTCGTTCTAGCAGACTATATGATCTGATCTGTTTTTTTTTTTTATGTTTGTTTGTTGATGATCAAACCTCAATCCCAGGTTTTCTTCCTCCACCTGAGATCTGATACTAGAAGAAGTTACTGGTTCCCATTACACCGACATCATATTGCTTTGAAATTTTCCCTTGCAAAATCTGAGTTCATTCATGGCCAATGCGGACATGTGCATCTACCATTCGACAGTATGTCTCAATGGGATCCCAAAACTTGGGAAGCCATGTTCAGGAGTTATTGTGTTAATGCTAGGCATACAGAAGCTCTGTCATTGGTTTATCAAAGGATGCATTGTTCTGAGAGCTTTAGACTGGACTACCAAGACATGGCAGCCCTTCTCAAGTCTTATGCTGCTCTCTCGGCTATTGAATTGGGGAAGTCTTTTCATGGGTATACCGTTAAATTGGGTTACGACTCGTGCTAAGCCGTGTCTAAGTCTCTGATGAACATGTATGCCAAATGTAGGGCCCTACATGATTGCCACCGATTGTTTGTTCAAGGATATGCTGGGTCCAGGAGGCATGACCTTGAAGCAATGAAGTTGTTCCATGCAATGCATGTCTGGGAGGAGGAGCCTAAGCCCAACTCAATTCCTGTGGCCATTATCCTTCCTGCGTATGGTCGATCAAGAGATTTGCATGCCGACAAGAGTGTCCATGCTTATGTGATTAAATCTGGATTTGAATCACAGACTCTTGTTGGAAATTCTTTGGTATACATGTATGCAAAATGCAGTTGTTTAGATGATGCCTATGTTGCATTTTGTGGGATTGCTTGTGAAGATGTTGTCTCGTGGAATGCAATTATCTCTGGGTATGCAAAGAAGGGGTTCTTTGCTGACGCATTTGAATTGTTCCGTCAGATGTTGGCAGTTGATAGTGAACCTAATTATGCAACAATCGTTAATATCCTTCCTCTTTGTGTTTTGATAGAACATGATGGAAAATACTGTTTTGGGGAGGAAATTCACTGTTATGTGATGCGGCGACCCCAGTTGGCAGCAGATATTTCTATAGACAATGGTCTGGTGAGTTTCTACTCAAGGATTGGAAGGTTGGGAGAAGCAGAATCCATACTGTAGGATGAAATCAAGAGATTTAGTTTCATGGAATGCTATAATTGCAGGATATGCATCTAATAGTGAGCCATGGAAAGCATTGGAGTTGTTTCATGAATTGCTCTCAATGGAAATGGTGGAGCCAGATTCTGTAACTCTTGTGACCATACTTCCAATTTGTGCACAATTATGCAATGCACAAGAGGGGCAGAAGATCCATGAGTATGTTCTCCAACATCATGAACTATGTGAGGACACGGCTGTAGGTAATGCCCTAATAAGCTTTTATGCAAAATGCAATGACATGGAAGCTGGCATTGAAGATATTCTCAACCATTCCTCAAAAATATTTTATATCATGGAACACAATGCTTGATACTTATGCAGAACATGGACGTGCAACCCAACTTGTCAATCTTTTACACCAGATGCTCAATGAAGGATTGCTGCCTGACTCCATAACTCTCTTGACCATTCTTCGTGTTTGTGCCAATGTTTCCAAGGAGGCCATGGTTAAAGAAGTTCGTGGTTATTCTATTAGAAGAGTTTGTTACTGAGTGACCTGGAACGAAGTGTTGGAAACATGATACTTGATGCATACACCAAATGCGGGAACATGGATTACGCATTCAAGACCTTTGAGGGTTTATTAGGAAGGAGGAATGTGGTCACATGCAATTCACTGATCTCAGGTTTTGTTGATTGTGGGTCTTGGGAAAATGCAGAGATGATTTTTAGTAATATGTCAAAAACAGATCTCACCACATGGAATCTGATGGTCTGGGTTTATGCTGAAAGTGACTACACCACTCAAGCTCTTATTCTATTCAACGAGTTACAGGCTCAGGGAATGAGACCTGATGCTGTAAGTGTTATGAGTCTCCTTCCAGTTTGTGCTCGTTTGGCCTCAGTCCACCTGCTTAAGCAGTGCCATGGCTTTGTATTAAGGTCTTGCTTTGAAGATGTCCATTTGAATGGAGCTCTCTTGGATATGTATGCAAAATGTGGATCCATTGATTATGAGTACAAGTTCTTCCGGTCATGTCCTCAGAAGGATCTGGTTATGTTCACAGCCATTGTGTGCGGGTATGCAATGCATGGCATGAGAGAAGAGGCACTTAAGGTCTTCTCCGAGATGCTTATGTTGGGTATAAAGCCAGACCATGTCATTTTTACTGCCATCCTATCAGCTTGTAGTCATGCAGGCCTTGTCCATGGAGGGTTTAAGCTTTTTGAGTCCTTAGAGATGGTCCATGGGATTAAACCCAACATGGAGCATTATTCCTGTGTGGTGGATCTTCTTACTCGGGTAGGATGCTTGCAAGATGCATATTCCTTTGTAAATAGTATGTCTGTTGGAGCTAATGCAAATGTATGGGGCACATTGCTTGGTGCTTGTAGAACCCATCATGAGGTGAGCTCGGGCGGGTTGTAGCAGATCATCTTTTTGAGGTTGAGGCTGGTAATATTGGGAACTATGTACTATTGTCAAACATATATGCTGCAGATGCCAAATGGGATGGGGTCAACAAGGTGAGAAGATTGATGAAGATGAGAGATCTAAGGAAGCCAGCTGGATGCAGCTGGATTGAAGTCCAGAGAAGGATGAATGTTTTTGTAGCTGGAGATTTCTCTCATCCACAAAGAAGCCTCATTTACAATATGTTAAGCACATTGGACCAACAAATCAAAGAGCCATGTTGCAGTAGCGAAAACATTGTTTGTGTCAATCAAGTATCAAATAAGATATTAGTACCTTAAATAGGGAAGAAGTGAAGAACCTCATGCAAGGTTCCAAAACAGGATTAGCGTTCCCAATGAAAGAGGATACTTTCAAGTTTCAAGCAAACTGAAAGCTTGTTGAGAACAGAGCTGTGAATTAGGAGATTTGAAGTAAACATAGGGGAGGATGGGAACAGGCATGTTCTTTTATGGGTAAAGTACACGTACCCCTATAATGCACCCAATATTCCTCATACCTCCTAAGCGGCTCAATATTCCACGTACCATCCCTGTTTTACACCCCAAATGCGGGATAGGTCCAATCCGTTAAATACCACCGTTAGATGCCAAAATTTTGACCATTTTATCCTTTGCTCCATTTTCTTAAATCTGAAAAGACTTAATTACCCTCATTTATTTGTTGTCCTAAACTAATTAATAATGAACATTTTACCCTTTATTTTATTTTTATAAATGAAAAGACCTAATTGTCCTCATTTATGTATTACCCTAACCTAATTTGAAAAGACTAGTTTACCCCTAAATATTTATTCCTAACAACCTCAAAATACCCTCATTTTCCCCAAATCATCATCTTCTTTTACATACCCACCACCACCACCACCCACCAAATCATCATCTTCTTTTACATACCCACCACCACCGCCACCGCCACCACCTCCGATTTATCGATTCTCCGACTAGTCTCCGACAAATTTCTGGCATCGAAGCCAGAGGAAAGAGAGAGATCCAGTGTTGTTTTCTCGTAGGAATTCATCAAGCAAGAGACATCAGAACAAGTCTCCAGTGATTTTTCAATAGAAACTAACGTTTTCTTAACGGATTCCTGCAGAATCTCTTCCATGTCGGGACATATATACATTGAGGTTTTACAATGATCAGAAGCCAAAGACGAAGAATCTGAACCGAGATCGTTTCGTTTTTGCTTCTCTGCTTCAACAACGACTTCTTCGCTGTTCTTCCTCCAGTGTTTTTGCTAAAAGCTCGATGAAGCTGCAATAATGATGATGATGAAATTAACGGCGATGTAGAGATACGGAGGAGCTAACCAGCTACGGAGTGAAATCCAAAGTCGTGGAATGGCGGAGAGGATGGCATTCACAAAGTAAGGTACTGCGAGCATAAGTAACAGAACAGTGGATATGATTTCGATGAAAAGAAAATCGAACTTCACGGCCCACACGGTAGTCTAAAACCTATTTCTAGTTGAGCTCTGCAAAAAATCTACCATCTTCTCTCTCTGAAATTCAGAAATCGATGGCAGAAGAGTTACTGAGATATTTTTTAACAAAATGCTCACCCAAACCGAGCTGAAAAGTTAAAACCCTATGACAGCGACAGGAAGACCTCTGGACAGATCTCTGCGGGCTAGGCACCCTCGCCCTGGGTGTTGGTGTCTTCCCACGTTTTGACCGTGGCAAGAGGTCTCTTGTTCTCCTGGGACGCTGGGAAGGCTCCCCCCGCTGCGGAGTAGGGGTTGCCCATTGCGCAAGTCTCTCTGATCCCACGCCCCTGGGAGATGATCTCCTAGGATTCGGCTCTTGTCGAGGTACGGACTCCACCCTTGCTAATGGCGATGTCCTTCGGCGGTGAGACGTCGCACGCTGTGTCAAGTATTCTCAAAAGAGTCATTGTTCATCGAGGATTTATCGCTGCAGGTCGTTGATCTGACCCACAGTGGCTGGTGCGTTGGGGTCAGGTATCACCTCTAACACCACATCGTCTGCCTCGTCATTGTTGGGCTAGTTGACCACAAACTGGTCATTAAGGGGGATCTCTTCCTCCAGAGGGACATGGTCCTGGTCATTGGCTCTGCGGTGAGAGCACTCAGGGGGTGGTGATCCATTCCTCGCTCCGTTGTTGGTGGTGGTAGTCTTCCTTAGTGCCATTGAATGTATATGGCTAGCGTCGTTCCCACAGACGACGCCAATCTATTGCGTCAAGAAATCATCGAGCGGTCCTGCGAGTGCCGTCACCTGCAAGTGGACCAAGTGGTCAACAAAGAGAACCTGTGTGGTTCCGGCCTAGGGCTCTCGGATGCCAAAGTTAGATCTCCTGAGCAAATAGATGAATAGTGATTATTCAATATGAGTTTTTCTCCCTCCAATGGGGTTGTGTACCTTGCCTTTTATAGTAGTGTATGGCGGTGTGGAGAGTCCCAGTTTGATGGCGAGTGTGTACCGTTGAGTGGATAGAGGCCCTGGGTAACGGGGCTCTATCCTGATTGGCCATCTCCCCGCGGGAGGGAGTATCCTGGTGGTATCAAGATCCTTGGCGGATAGATACCCGCATGTGGTGATAACGTCATTGGTGCTTGAATCCGTCTGGGTGATGTGACTTCTAAGCGGTGGCATAGAGTCCTGGTGGTGACATGAGTCTGTAGTGACACGATTGGGTCACAGACGAGTGGCCCTGGTGTCCGTGTACATCACGTCTGCGTCCACGAGGCTGTGCCTGGGTGCAGGCCGTGCCTGTGTGAGAGGCCGCGCCTGGGTGCAGGCCACACCTGAGTGAGAGGCCGCGCTTGGGTGTAGGCTGCGCCTGGGTGCTGGCCGCTCCCGGGTGGGACCCCTGGTTGGTTCTCCTTGGTCCTGGAGCGGGTCGCTCTGTGACACGTGGCAACCGCTGATTGGTTCGGTGAATCTTGGATGTATCACTGATTAAACAAAGCACAACCAATAGTTAGGATGTTTGAGAACCATCTAAAATTTTGAACTCAAAAGTAAAGAAACAGGGAAATTTCCCCAATGGAGAATAACAAAACACTTCCAAGGCCCCATTTGACTAGAAGTTCAATGAAGCAAGCAACCAATACAAAAAAGAAAAGGTTCAATCCTTATACTGAAACAAGGATTAAAGCAAAACACCAATTCTAGGGCTTATCCAAATCGATCAATCCCTGAATGAAAGAAGAAAAGGGAAGCTTTTATTTGGGTGTATTCAAGAAACAATCTCTCTGCAAAGCGGGGAGTAAAGCTGCGTAGTATAGTATGACTCTCCTCCAGGTGTGCGCTAGGTATGCCCATTGTTAATCTCTTCCTTGTTACTTGCAACCAGGAGCCTTAGAAAGTTATTAGAAGGGAATGGATTTGATAAGGCCATGTCATGACTCGTGAAGCTACAATGTACATACATTGGCTTTGGAGACTATAAGAAGTTGGAATTTCATGTCTCTAGACCATGCATGGTTTCCAGCCTCCAATGTGCCTATCAGCTCCCTAACTAACGACCTTCCTTTCCTTCAGAGCAGGATTTTAAGAATCAGGAATGGATCCACCATGGCCGATCTCGAATCTAGTTGATTATGGTTTCTTGGATTATTACCCAAAAAACAAAAGAAAAAGGATTCTTGGATTAGGGCATATTTTGTCCGATTCCGATCAAATTCTCATTGATTCTGATCGATTTTTATCAATTATTGCAAAACGTATGGTTTTGGTTAGGATAGATATAAACAAATCTGGATAGACTACATATCTAATACCAAATTTAGTAGTCCATCTCAATTCACAACAGCACAAATCTCCATTTACCTAACCTGACAATTGGCCCGAAAAAGCACAGCCTAAGAGTAGGCCCAAATAGAATCCACCTTCTGGCTTGGCCCAAATTTGACCAAACCTAGTTCTTACACAACTCGAACCTGGCCAATCACGAAACTTTACATTAAGCCTTCACATACGAAGAGCTGACCTGGACTCTAACCTCCCTTATGGCCAATGAAACTACAATTGCAATTTTTCAGGTCAAGTGGTTGCGTTTGTAGCGCCATTTCTAAATCCCCACGAGACCTTTTGGAGAAATTGAAACCCTAGGTTCGCAAGATGAAGATGGACGAGCTACACCATTCTTTTCTGCAGAAACATAATGTTCATGTTAGTGAAGACAGTAGAGCGGGCATGGAGTGCCAGGGGCCTCTCAACCATCACCATGATTATCATGAGTTAGAATGTGAAAAGGATAATTCCAAGTAAAGTAATGGGCTGTGTTTAGTATGCATTCTAGGTTGATTTTTCTTCTGGTTTTCCCTCATGTTTGCATTGGTGATAGGGATATTTTCATAATTAATTTTTATTGCGTACCTCTGCATATGAATTTATTTGTTTTCTCCCTCATTCAATGATGTTTATGTAGTTTTTCACATTCTATGCATGCATCTTAGGTTTAGGTAATTCATATTTAGAATTAGACTCTTCATGCTTCAATTCCAATTCTTGTATATTATCTGTTTACATGACGTTTACTAACCATGCAGCCAAACCTCCGGTTACGTCATTTTTCACTCCCTTGTATTTTACAATTTTCTTACTCCTTATCCTACTTTCTTTTCAAAGCATGTTATGCCACTGCCTTTCCAAGTAATAGAAAGACCGACAAGTTCGGGCGGACTGGGATGTCTAATACCTTCCCAGATCGTAACTTGATCGTACCTAGACTAACGGACCAATTAGTCTCCAATAGACGTTGTATGAGAGTTATTACATTCACATCATGGATTCTAAATTCTATTCTAGGTGGCGACTCCTGACATTCAATTCACCTCTCTTCCTTCTCCTCCAAGGAGAGATGAGGTGGAGGACATGTGACGATCCCCCACCATTTGGCAACCTGTCCTCACAATTGGGTGGATCAAATCCTGTGGACGTGGAAGCGACTCCTTGTCCTCAATTATTGCTGCTACTTCTTCTTCAAAGAGACGTTAGACTCCGAAGTTTCGTTCTTCATTTGCAATCCAAGTAGTATTGGCACTGGCTTCTCCAAATTGGGCAAACTCCCACCAATCGACACCATCTACAAAGAAGATTTCAAAACTTGACATTATATTTCTCGAAGTTAAATCGAATCAAGGTTCATTAAATCCACGGGAAACTTAATTGGCCCACAATTTTTTGTTGTTGTAGGCTCTTAGTCCTTGTACAGAGGGTTTCAAATCTAATATTTGAAATCAGGTGTTATTCTAAAATCTGAGTCCTAATTCTAATAAAGCTCTTCAGTTAATTTTACATTTTGTTTATCACCTGTGTATCGTCTAGTAGTTAATTGTGATGTCAACTATGACAACAAAATAATAATAAAAATTTAAGATGATGGATTAGGAATCAATTTTCCTTTATATAACTCAAAGTTACTTGTGGCTTTTACGAATCATGAATTTGCAAAGAGCATACATGATATGAAAATTTGAAGTATATTACAAAAACTGCCAGATATACAAAGGCAAAGGTGGGAAGAGATAAAAGTTTGAACTGATTGTAAAGAGAAGGTTGGTTGGCTCACTTAAGGGAGCTAGAAGAGGTAGCCATGGTTTCCTTTTGTTTTACTCTCATATGGTTTTAATAAGTTAGGACAGATCATTGAATAAGTCATCACGCATGAGTTAGCTAAGAGAACCAGGGTCAGAAATTAAACAGCTACGTTGATGATGCGTATTTACTCTGTTATTTGACCCCCGAGATTGGTACCAGTTAAGTTATACCCTATACAATAGGAAGTTAAAAGTGGGTGTATTTAGTCCCACATCGGGTGTGTGTGGTGTGTGTTGTGTATATCCACCATTCCACGGTCCCAAAAATTAGTTAACCTTTTGGGATTGGTGTGTGGTTTGTATAAATACACTTCACATCATTGTTTCATCAAAAAAAAGGGGTGGGTTTAGTCCTACATCGGGTGTGTGTGTTGTATGTGTTGTATATATCCGCCATTCCACGGTCCCAAAAGTCAGTTAACCTTTCAGGATTGGTGTGTGATTTGTGTGATTACACTTCACTTTGTTGTTTCATCAAAAAACAAAAAAGTTAAAGATGACAGAAAAATCCAATCACATGGTGACAACACCAATGGGGAAGGGAATTTAAGAAATGTCACCAGCATTGTGTCGTTCGAATCACTATGCAAAACCATAGCCAAAATGGTGTCATTAATTGGACAATCTAAGAACTGGAGATCGATGTACTTTTCCATTTGCACAAACTGAAAGGCTAGAGAATCCCCAGCATCAACAAACCAACTGTACAACCCCCAAATCACCTCGAGACACATCTAATGAGAGTGCAAACTGAATTAAACTAAATAGTCAGTAACAAAATATAGCTTGCATACAACCCCATCCAAAATCTTCTTATGTACAGGAAAGAGGCTATAAGGTTCAGCCAGTGCTTTGGGAGGTTGTCAACATTCTCACAGCAAGCAGATTTTTCTCTTCTGCAAAATTTGGAGACAAGATCACTACTGGCAATGGAATATCTAGGGTATCTGCAAACTGCTGCACTCTTTTAGCAATCAAATAACAGAGAAGAAAAAAAAAAATATTTCACACCATCTGCCCAAATCATCACTAATCATAAAAAATAGTGATAAGATCTTATACTTTCCCTGGTGGCCACATTAGCCCTGTCAGATTGCTCCAGTACAAGATGTTGTTTCCATTCCCACCATGGGTATATGTTATCTGAAGATGGGATAAAAAACATTTCAGGTCACAAGGAATAAAATAAAAGGCAGCGGAAACAAAGTAGATTATAAATAACAGTTTCAAATGGACCTACTTGAAATTGGGAATACAATGTCATGATCTTCAAACTTCCACTGAACCAAGAGAGAGAGAGAGAGAACAAATATTTATTTGATGTACTGAGAAGCAAATCATTTTCAAATAGATGTACTGAGAAGCAAATCATTTTCAAATATTATGGACCCATCAGATCAGTTACTATGCAACCATAACATTTTCATCCCCCTACCTACCAAAAAGGAGAGGGGGGGGGGGGGACTCTACATTGAAAGAAATTTATGATGGTTTGTGATACTTAGTTCATGTACGTGTGAACTGAGAAGTTAGAAAGATATCAAAATGGATCAACATATATGCCACCTCAACATCCACATGTACAGTTCTGTCTAATACCTAGATCCAACAAACCATATAATGTAGTCCTAGATAGGAGTAGTCCCACTAAGAACCAGGGTTATAGGATCACCAAACAAGACGGGCCGATTGGGACAGCTTAAGCTAATTAGGGCAAAATTAGGGTTAGGGTTAGGGTTAGGGGATTTATTTGGTAAAGATGTGTAGATTTTTATGAGTCTATTGGTGTAGGTTTGGGTTGATTTGGATGAAGTTGGAAATCTAGGGTTTCAGGTTAGAGGCCTTGTAAAAATGGAGTGTTTTCAGGATCTAGGGTTTAGGGGGGGATTTTGGGAAAGGGGTTTATAGGATATTAATGGGCAGGTTTAGGGGGTTATTTTGGGATAAAAATAATTGGATTTGGGAAGGTTTTAAAATTCTGCAATTTTGGACAGAATTGAGTTGCAGGTTTTGAGTTTAATGGAGTGGAGGAATAGAGGGTATAGAGGGGAAGTTATGGACTAGGTTTAAGGTCGAGTGTAGGGAGAGGTGTGGGGGATATATGCTAGAAGTTTGGTTTGGAATTGATGGACGGATCTGAAATTATGAAGGAGTTTAAATCCATAGCCGACGTCAAGAAATACTTCAGCTCTGCAATACTGAGCTTCAAGAAAGCTAAGCTTGAAATCACTCCTGAATCTTATCTGATAATCTCTGTAAGTAATTAAGCTTGTACCCTTTTAAGAATAGAGAATCCAACAATCAAACTAGGATTGCAAAATCTCACTCCAGATTTCAATCTGCCTCAGTCAAGTGGCAACGTTTGTTTGGGAATTCTGAATGGAACTCAAATAGGACTGGACGATCTCAATCTTATTGGAGGTAATTCTCTTAAAAAAGTAAGAGGACCTAAGAGGACCTGCATACGAAACTCTCCCTGTGGATGCTGATCTTTCTTCCAATTATTGTTTGTAGATAATTCGATGCTGAATAAAATGGTGATTTACGACAATGAGAAGCAGCAGATTGGATGGATCCCTGCAGATTGCAATAGGCTTCCCAAGTCTGGAATCAACATTCAGTGATTTTCTTCCTTTTTATGTAGCTCTGTACACTGAGCATTCTCACCAGAACTCTTTTTTTTTCCCCCCTTGTTCAACAGAGCGGATCGTGATGCTGACGAAGGTTTTTATCAGACCTGTACAGCCAGCTTGGGTGTGGTACCGGAACAATGTTCATCAGCAACATATGATTTGTAAGAAGACCAATAAGTTTATAGATGATAGAGTAGAAGAATTCTCGTCTCTCATATTTGGACATGTACACCCTCAGAATGTCCTACAAGTGGCCCAGAAATGGTTATAATGAATATAAATAGAGAATTTTATTACAGAAACATGTTTTGTGCTGCCTTGGAACAACAAAACCAACCCACCCCCCTCCCCCTAAAAAAAAGAAAAATATCTGTTGCTACTAGTTGGACATGGCAAGAGCTAGATCTTCATCTTCCTCTTAAAAGAGCAAAAAGATAAACCAACTGATCTGGATCTAACAAAATCGTTGCAATGTGCATGGCGGTGCAAACGCATTCCACCTGTATGAGGATCATGAACATCCTATCATCACCTGCAATACACACCAAAGGGATCTTTTAAGTCTCTGAAACTAAAGGGCATAAGCCTTTTCATGGCTAATGGTTTAATGCATACAGTGCAAATAAGCTGGCAGACAGTAATGAACAACAAAACTGAAAGTGTTAATCTAATCCTTCCATCATTATATGGAAAATCTATATGGCAAGGGCCTTTATTTTAATTGAATTATTTGCATCTTATCAATAAGAGGGGCTGAACTATAAATCATCCGGCAGAATGATTGCACTGGAAACTGCAATTTGGCATGTGCTGTGCAATCCTTGGCACGTAATTAAGTAGATGGATTGCTTATCTCAATGAGCAGTCAAGGCCACCATCTTACTACAGACTTTGCTGAAGTTCCCACTACTGGCAGGTCGCAAATAAAGCAACTCTCTCAAACACATCAATCAAGACTTCATCACCACAATCAGGAACCCCCTCACCCAGGTGGACTAACACCAAAACAAACTATTGCAATCTCCTCTCTAAATGAAACTTCAGATATAGATATAATGCTCATGAAGATCTAAATCATGTTCACTAGACCTCAGAAAATATTCAGTATTATAAAAGAGAAGATAAAATATCAATCTGCTAAAAGAATTTAAAACACAAACTGACATTACCTCCGGGGGAAAAACTAATTTCAACTACTCCAATGATGAGACAACCACAAAAAACTACAAGACATGATCTGCAAACTGAAAAAACAAATGACTAAATGGTTAATATAATCAGAAAAAGAGATATCATATGAGCTGAACGTTCCAATAGCCAAAATAGTTTACATTCTACATAAAAATATACGAAGTACTGGAGAGGTCCCCCAAAACAGAAAAGGTTTATATTCTAGAACGGATTCTGTTGTCATTAGAGCTAAACTTTCCAACTAAATAATTGCCATAGATAACAGAAAAAGAGATATCATATGCATAATTCTTCACGGTTAATGTATATGGTCAAATTGGCTCACCCAAACAGCATATATATTTAGTACCATAAAAACATACTCCTCTAATGGTGTACACTAAATTGATTGATTTCTTCAAATCATTATTTGAAATGGATAGGAGGTCCTTTTCTCCATTGGCATGGCTTTTCCACCAGTCTTAAGTGTTTGACATAGGGAACTAACCAACAAAGATGAAGGCATAACCTAGTTACTTAATCAGGAACTCCAACAACCCAGATTTGGTCTCCTGTGCATAGCAGACTGGAATGGTAGAGAATTAAGATTCTTAATCTGTCAGCTTTAGGTCCACTGAATTTCGATGCGGGCTGAAAGAGAAGAATCTAAAACTAAATTGACTCATGTTTTGGGTCCAGATTATTTTTCTTGCAACTTATAATAAGAACCTTTGTCTACTCTTTCATTTCGATTTCCTCATTTCATTCTCACCATCTTTCAAGCAAAAGGAACGAGGGATTTGTTTCAGTTGGAGAAAAAAAAAAAACCTCATCGAATCCGACATAGTTCTTGGAAACCACCTTCTGCATGATGAAAATAAAAACCACATCCAAATCTGGTTTTGTTTACTAGATAAACATGACATCAGGACAATTTATTTTGTGTGTGCATGTGTTTCTGGGATATGATGAGTGCATGCAAGATGCAAAGATTCTTAAATCTTACGAGTTTGGACATCAATATTATCGTGTCTGACATTAAAAGTGGGGTGATGTGAGCTTCAATTTACATGAGTCCCTACTTAATAAAATGGAGAGATGTCAAGCTTCTTTTCCACCAAGTTTTGGCCTCCCAACTGATTATATCTTTTGCCTTGCTTTCATGCAAGCATTAATTAATGGGTCTATCTTGTTGTAACCAAAGTGGTGAACTAAAAAGTTGTAACTTTCTTTTCATTGCCCCTTGTCTTATTCCCAAAAAGTTTGTTAAGGGTAAAAGAGAGTTTTCAAAATTATTTTGAAGTGACTTACCATTATGTCATTGTCAAGAAATGTCATTTGTCTTCCACTCTTCTGAGTACACGTGTGAAATGACATGAATTTATCCTCATTGAAAGTTACTAGAAGGGCAAAAAAATAAGGTTAAAACTTTTTCACCAACTTTGGTAAGAATAAGATTCTCCCTTAATTAACTCTCATTATAAAAGAGGAAAGTAAAGAAGGTAAAAGATGTGTGCCTACGCATGCTTACATCTACAATTTTTCCTGCACACTTGCATGCATCCACGCTTATGTGTGCATGCACATACATACATGTACAGACAGTATTTTTTTAAAACAATAAAAATAAAAATAAAAAGGGTGTACCCAGTGCATGAGGCTGCCGCCACTGCGGGGTCTGCGGAGGGTCATAATGTACGCAGTCTTAGCCCTGCTTCGCGGAGAGGCTGTTTCCCGATTTGAACCCGTGACCACTAGGTCACAATGGAATAACCTTACCATTGCATCAAGGTCTGCCCTCTAAAAAAAGCATTATAACATTAAAGGGAATAAAGATTGACTACCACGCATAAGTGTACCATACATTCAGAGGTCAAATTGGTCTGACATGACCCACAAGGCTGTAATCAGTGACATAGAAGTGCCCATGCATTACAATTTCCATCTGATGTTCCTGTGCATGATTGAAACAGAGTCATGCATCACCTCATATCTGATCTCTGTCAAACTAAGGTTTTTGAAAGTAAGGTCTAACTTAATATTTGTGACACTCATGTAGCATGAGAAGCTTTTTAAGATGAATTGCATCGGATAAATACTAGCAAGAGGTTTAACACACATCCGTAACTCTATAAAACTTTGAAACTGCAGAATGGTACTGAAATTGAATCCCATCAAGTTAAAAATTATTAATAAAATAACAAATTAGGAGAAAACAAACAAGACAACAAGAAAAGATAGACACCAATATTATCGAAACTCTAGAAGAAAGACTCACCTTTGCATGGCATATCTTGGTAATTGCCTCCACATGAAAGTTCTGCAGTTCTTCAAGAGCATTGATATCCAGAGCAAGAAGATCTTCACTCTGGAACAGATATGCATGTGAGTAAAAACGTTTGATTTTCCTTTTCTTGTGATTGTTTTAGTCCATTTCTGTTGCCAAAGTAAGCTTTAATTTTTATGATTAAAACATGGATGACCAATCCCCACTCCCCCCCCCCCCCCCAAAAGAAAGAAAGAAATAGCAGGTCTAACTAAATCCACACGTTAAGCACTCACCAAGAAAATGGAAAATATACCTCAACATTGATTCATTACATATTACATGTGCTGTCATGCACCCCAAACCCACACAACCCAGGGAGGGGGGTCAAATATAAAATAAAAAAGGAACACCCAACTATAGAACTCAAAAAGATATTCCTGACCAACTAAAGATGAGATATGAGAAGGATATAACAGTATATCAAATACCAGGAAAGCACAACACAAGCCATTGCATGCAGCTTACAGAGTGCCTACCTTTAATCTGGAAATAATGCTTTCCAGTTCTCTGCACCTTCTCTTTTCTCTCTCATAGCCAACTCTTAATCCCTCCAATGTACTCCAATCATCCATGTCCCTACAAGTTTCAACTGATTTGAACGTTTTACTTGAGTGAACATTAGATAAAGGAAACCCATTTTCTATTCTTGAGTGTGATATATCGGATGCATGTGCCTCCTCAGGTGACGTTTCCTCGGAACAGCAACCACTCTTCTTCATCTTTGCAACAAGCACCCACATACTTGCCAGCTCATTTTCCAAATCTTCTCCATGCCTTCTTGCTTCTTCCAGTCTTTTTTGCAGCTTACTTTCTTTATGATCTCTTTCAGATAATTCAGACTCCAGAGAAGCTTCCCTCTGGCATTTTTCCAAAAGCTCTTTTTGCAACTTCTCAACCAAAACTCCATGGTCTGGTTTTCTTACACATGATTCAAATTGGGTACCACTATTGTGATCTTGCCTCCCGTTAAATGGTTTGTGCCTATCACATCCATTAGATCTGCAACGACCCTCTTTGGCTGCAGCCAAGTCCTCAGTCAACTTTGCATTTTGGTATGAAATTCTGGTTACTTCTTCAGCCAAATTTTTAAGCTCCACTGCTGCAGCTGCAGCCAACTCCTTTGCATACGAAGCTTCCACTGAAAGCTGTTGGCTGTGAATTTCAAGGCCATCCTTCTCTTCAGTCAGTCTCACCTTCTCTTGCTTCAGAGTCTCTACCTCAGCAGCCTAAATCATAAAGAGTAAGACCTCTGTCAATCAGAAGAATTGACGAGATATCGCATAGCAGAGCAATGGCCTGTGGTTAAAGATACAAAACATGCCAATAAATAAAATAAAGCAACCAACCTGCATAAGAACTTGAGCATTCAAAGACATATCTCTGTTGCACCTTCTGGAGTCTTCTTGGAATGACATGCCATTTGAGCTTGTAATACATGCGGGTACCTTTACATCAACATTTGTTTCTTCATGTGAACCAAACCCATCCTTCCATTCTCCATTTTTTTGAGATGGTTCCGCTGAACAGTTCCCATGGGTAGTAGCCTCACTATCTGAAATTTTTTTTACGTGACATGAACTTTTATCTAACAAAGAATTAAATTGTTCCCTTAACAGAAGGATAGTTTCCCGCATCTCAGCATTCTCAGAGTTCTGGTACAAATTGCAAAAGATTGTCAGAAAATTGTAATTATAAACCAGAATGAGAAAGGAAGGAACCAGGCAGTAGAAATTCTCACCTTCATCTGCAACTGCTCCTGAAGAATTCTATTATCTGCCGACTTAATCTTCAACATCCAACAAATTAGCAAAACAAACAAGATACAACAGCATAATATAATTAGAATTTGGTTTTAATCATATTATTAGAAGCAACCAACAAGATACAATTAACCAACCTCAAGCTCAAACAGTTTCTCATTAAGCTGAGTAGCAAGTTTGGAAAGAGCCTACAGAAGATAAATTCAATCATTAAAAACAGTAGTTAGAATTGGACGAACTACAAGACAAAATATCGTCAATCAGTGGTTTTTAAGGACCATCGGACCAGACAGTCTCACTGCTCTCAGATTGAATGGACTGTCAACCTTTTTGAGGAGCTGGCCTGTACCAACTAGCTGACTGGACTTTCCTCAAGAAATGTTCACATGTCACAGAACCGTCCAGTTTTGATGGTCAAACAGTTCAACTGTTTGTACTGTCAAAAAAGGTGGAACGCTGCGTATTATTTTTTATTTTTATTTTTTTTCAAATTTATAAGGGTCATGGGTTCAAACTCGAGAACTTTCCGTAACTCACTCAAGGAAACACCACTGCCCAACAAGCCACTGACAGTTATGATTCCAGGAACTATTATATTATATTTAAAATTTATTATTATAACTTAAATATGTAGCAACGGTAAGGTTGCTCCAGTGTGACCAAGTGGTCATGGGTCGAGTCTGGAAACAGCCTCTCTGCGAAAGCAGGGTTAAGACTCTGTACATTATGACCCTCCCCAGACCCCGCAGTGGCGGGAGCCTCGTGCAATGGGTACGTCCTTTTATTATTATAACTTAAATATGTAGCAAAAACCCAGGTAATTGTAAACATATCCTGCACCAGTAGCAGATGGAACGCCACCACGGCAAAAGCCACTGCGGGTGCGTCCTTTTTTTTTGTCAGTTCTGTTAACTTAAACGTCAGTGGCTTTAAACAATACAGAGCTAACAACATGGATGATGACAATGTTGGGTCTATTGTCTTCGTGATTAAGTGCAGGTGTATTTACGTACTTGCACAGACTTAAATTTGGTACAAAGGGACCAATTCATGCATTTATCATCATCCATGTTGTTAGCTCTGTATTGTTTATGGAAATTTAGCACTACTTTACATGCCATTTTTTAGAACGAAGCAGTTGGGGCTGTATATTCACTATGGAACAGTCACCTGAGACATTTCAACACTATTTAATGCATTTGGAGTTGCCTCAATTGAACCAATCATCCTCTGTTCAAGAACACGCATTTGAAGTTTCTTTTCACCGATTTCATCCTTCAACTTCAGCATATGTTCCTGGAAGCAATAAGATCATCAACAAATATCAAATTCTCAAACTCGCCACATTGTCCATTTAGCGAAGAAAATTCACTAGATAGTTTTAGCATACCTGAAGATGCCAATCTTCAGGGTTGCTGGCTGCCTGCTCTGATAATCTTTTCAAAGAACTTGTGCACAAGGCCACCTCTCCGGCCAACATTTTTACCTGCTCGCGGAGTAGATCCATTTGATCCGTTATAGTGGACCCAGTCTGTGAATGTCATTCAGTGAATCAGAGTCCCATACATAAATTGGTACATGAATATGGAGAAGCACCTATCTACCTTATACAATTTTGAAGTTCCAGTATATAACCCAATTTGTAAATGCTGAGAAAGATGATTTAATTGCCAACACAAATGCAAACGATAGAGACTACACAGAAACTTATTGATGCTATGAAGAAACAAAATCAACAACCAAAGAAATACACTCGAAGCTTTTTTTATTTAAGGTAGTTTTGCTGTGTCAACCAATCTGAGATGAAACTATCCAAAGAGAACTATAGGGCCAATAGTTTTTCCTGAGCACCAGCCACCATCAGCAAATCATATCTTTTAATGAGCAAGAACAAGGTTGTTAAAGCAACTAGTTGATACCGAAGTGTTCGGGCCTCTCTATGCAGTGTGTCAGTTAGTCAATGCCAAGTCAATAACAAGTGGACACCAAAAATATTTGTAAAGCTTTTCTTTTGGTAATAAATGGGTCTATCACATACAGATACTAATAATAAAAATGTAAGACGTCAAACAATACCAAGAAAAGGGGGGGGGAGAAAGAGAGAGAGAGAGAGAGCAAAGAAAAAATGTACAGTAACAAAAGTATTGGTGGCCAAAGTCTATAAAAACACAAATAATTCACCTTCAACAACATAAGAAAGCATAGTTCGAGAACTCGCGAGATCTCGCCGAGTTTCTTGGTTTTTCGAATTCCTGAGACGAGACTGCCTACGAGTCTCAAAATGCCAATATCTTGCCGAGATCTCGGATCTCGGTCGAGATCTCAGTTTGACATAGGAAAATGCCCATCTAGGTCCGTTATATGAGTGTCAGAGCTCGAGATCTTGCTGGAAATTCTTGGTATACAAACACCTATCTATGCTAGGAACCAAGACAGACACTTATTTATGGCTAATATCAGTTAAGTAAATGTTTTTGTATTTTTATTTCATTTACTTAAGATATTATTCATAAATAAGCAAATACCCTCCTATTTGAATCCAATAAAAATAGTTAAAAAATCAAATTCCAAAAGGAAAAAAAGTCAACCCCCAGTTCAAGAACAAAAACTGGATTTTCGGCGGTAGGTGCAATTTTCAACTTTCTAATGCTGGGATTTTTCTCAAATCTAAAAATTCCATAAATCTTATGGTAAAACATTGCTAAAAACCAAAAGTGCACTTTCCAACAAGTCCAAGTTTGCTAAAATCTGATTTATATTGAAAGAGTTATGTACCGGTCAAACTTAATTCGGTGTGCGCGAATGCTGTCAAAATCGCTCTGAATGAAAATAGTTTTTTGGACATCAAAACAAATGAATATTTTACCGCACTTTTGGTTTTTAGCAATGTTTTACCATATTAAGATTTATGGAATTTTTAGATTTGAGAAAAACCCAAGCAATAGAAAGTTGAAAATTGCACCAACCGCCAAAAATCCAATTTTTGTTCTTGAACTCTTTTTCCTTTTCGAATTTGATTTTTTAACTATTTTTATTGGATTCAAATAGGGGGGTATTTGCTTATTTATGAATAATATCTTAAGTAATACAAAAGCATTTACTTAAATGATATTAGGCATAAATAAGTGTGTTTGTCCTGTGTCTGTCCTGGTTTCTAGCATAAGTGTCTGTCCTGCTTCCTCACTAACTGAAACTCCTATTTGGACTTTGTTTTTGCAAAATCTGATAGTGTCATTGTGTTTAAATGGCCTAAAATAGGCTGAATACCAAGTTTCAGACCCAAACTAGGTCTAAAACCCACCGAGATGAGGCTTCAAGTCGAGAAAAAAAAAAGTGCACCAACTCGGCAAGATCTCGACTCGACTCGGTTTTTCAAGGGTCCGAGTTGGCACCGAGACCCGAGTTTTCGAACCTTGTAAGAAAGCTAGAAGCCCACATAATAGTATCTCACTATCCCATAGCCCCCATAGCTTCAATAAAACTTATTTCCATTCACTGACACATAGATATGACACCATAAGAGTATAAAATAATGTATTATCTTAAATTATGTTACAAACATGTGATGCCAAAACAATTAAAGAATGGGAAAAAGAACTCTGTTCAGGAGCATGGCCTACGCCAGCGCTCCCATGTCTCTCTCTCTCCTCCCCTTGTGAAAAGACATCTCTGCCCCTTGTTTTGGGGAGGAGAGAGATAGACACAGGGAGCGCTGGTGTAGACCGCGCTCCCGGACAGAGAACCACTTCCCTTAAAGAATATACAGGATATTTTTTCGATGCACACAATTTGATCGACTAGATAAAAAAGCAACATGACACAAACCATCAACTAGCTGCACCTCAGCAACAATTGCCTACTCATAGCCCAATCAGTTATTGACTATCCCAAATGCTTAGTCACTTGCTAAGGAAACACAAAGTCAATGCCTTGATAATCGTGGAACAAAATAAGGAGTAAAAATCAGAAAATCTCTACTGTTACGAACCATATTAGCAATGGATCATATAACTAAGGAATAAATATAATTGCCTTGGAAAAAAATGATTGACATCACATTGTAAACATGCCAGGGGCCATGACTTTATTATCCTTAGCCATGGCATTAAAAGGATTGTTATGTAAATTTCAAGAACCCGCAAAGGATATTTGATCGGGAATTCCTATAATTCATGTCACACTTCTGTAAATCTAAAACCACCACAAAAGAATTGAAGGCAAAAGCTAAAAGCTCCAACAGTGTAGACTTAAGGTAAAACAATTGTTCTTCCTTCTTCATGTAGGAAGTTGTGAAGTATCTCATAATATATTACCAGAACTACATTAGTTTATGTGAGTGAATAAACTTCACACACCAGCGCACAAAGGCCACAAAAAAAAAATACTGAAATTAATGGAAGAATAGATGAGAAATTGTAGGAAATACCAAATTACAGGAAGTTAGAAACAGTAGAGCGAAAAACTTTCAAAAACAAACAAAACAGAAAATGAGACATGTTGGTCTTCCCTCAGCGTATTTATCAGTACCAGGTAAATTAAGAGAAGAGAAAAGAAAAGGTAAACTAACAATTAGTTGTTTTCACTCACTGGTGGCAGTGGACGCCGTCTAACAGTTGCACCAAACAGTTCACCTGCTTGGGTTTTTTCTGGAAATGAGTCAACAATTGGACAATCATCACTCCTTCTACTCACTGATTTTCGCCTCCCTTCCTTCAAGTCATTTTGTAGAAATTTTTGTTGTGATGCTTGTGAAGATGCAGGTGATCCACTAGCAGAGGTCTCACTATCAGCTCCAGGTGATAATCCACTAAGTTGCTCAGGCTTCTGCACAAGAAGTACATCAATAAGTGTTCAAGAGTCCCAATCAGTTAGGCATGACAGATCAGCTCTGACACAGACTGAACAGACCAAGTGAACAAGACACAGCAGTTGGGGGGTGAGGGAGAAATGAGGCTGATGATTAAGCATAAGTTTATAAGAAACAATCTTGTTGGAATAAACTAATAACAAATATATGATGTCAAATGGTTAAACCCAGAGAATACAAAGAAACCAAATTCTTAACTTTTCATTGTATGGAGAAGCCAAGAGAAAATATTAAGTGATCTTTTCTCCCAGTTTTCTATTGGTGACCTAAATATTTAGTCAATAAAAAAAAGAAAAGAAACAAGTAAGAACCAGAAAGGCAGAAACAAAACACAAGGCTGCACAATGAGAACACTAATCAAACTCATATTCTGATTACAGGTTTACTACATGTTGAAATAGGCTATTTACCCCGATAGGGGTAATTAGTCCTAGTTGTATTATGATTTACCCTTCTTTTGTTTTCTCTTTTTTCTCTTTTTTCTGTTTTTCCCCCCCTCAGCCGATCTCTATTTTTGTATTCCTAGTTGGATTAGGAATTCCTAATAGGATTAGGCTGAGGTGGCATTCCTACTTCTACTGTGACTAATTGTAATTCAGTTTATTATAAATAAAGGGCCTGGATGATCTATTTTTATCATCTAAGCATTCAGTTCTACAGAGTTTTAACATGGTATCAGAGCAGAAACAGATCTAAGAAGAAGCTTTCAAGTTTTTCTCTGGTTTTTTCCTCTCCTCCCTCCCACGATTTCTGGTTTCTCCCTTCTCCATCACTCTCGGCTCCTCTCTTCCATTCAGGGCAGCACCTATGAGGTGATCTAATGAAGATTTAGATGCTGTGCTTGCATTCACCTCATTGAAGATTTCAGTTTACTGGTGTTGCCTACTGCCGACAGGTTCCCTCCACCATTGGAGATCGAGTTCTTCCCACAAAGCTGAAGATTGATTTCTGTTTTTTTTGGAGATTGGTTCCTGCTATTCCTGGCACACACCTCTTCCTGTTTAAAGACTGCAGTATCGAATCAAGACAAAACAGATTCAGATCTGCAATTTTTCTCCAACAGTTTTTTTGCCCTAATTTTTGCAAAAATTAGGGCTTCTTATTGGCTGGTCAGAATCAGTTCCTTTTTTGAGGACTTGTTCTCCACTACAAGAGGGAAACTCGACCTCAGTTTCACCCTTTTCTGACGGTTAATTTTTTGGGAATTTCAAAACCCATTTGCTGTACATCATGTCTGATCTGACTTCAGCTGATTCAGATGGATCCACTCATTCGGAGTATCTTCCTTTTGCTTCCCCAACTAAATTAGATGGAACTAATTACCTGCTGTGGTCTAAATCTATCTATCTCACCATTGCTGGCCGTGGTTATACAGGCCACCTTACAGGCAGCCTCGTGAAACCTGATGAAGAGGGGCCTGCACAGAATCAATGGTTATCTCATGACTCTATGGTAATGTCATATCTCATCCATTCTATACACTCTTCCATTGCACCTGGTTATCTTCTCCTCGACACTGCTGCTCAGATATGGAAAGCTGCTAAGGAAACCTATTCCCAGGTAGGGAATGATGCACAGGTATATGAGTTACGGAAGAAAATTCATGAGACTAAACAGAATGAGTTGACTCTCTCTCAATATTATGCTGAACTTCGTAAGTATTGGCAAGAACTTGATCATTACTCGGATTAGCGACCCACCTCTGCTACTGATATTGCTGCCTATAGAAAACAAGTTGACAAAATCCGAGTTTATGACTTTTTGGCTGGTCTCAATGTCGAATATGATCCAATAAGAATACAAATTCTCGGTAAGGATCCTTTTCCTACACTCGAACAATCATATGAACTGGTTAACATTGAAGACCGACATCGTTCAGCTATGCTCCACTCTCCCCCTACTGACCGATCAGCTTTACAAGCTGGGGCTGGTTCGACCTCTACTACTTCTGACACATCCAAAGCCGAAAAAACAACAGTTAAATGTGAGCATTGTGGCTGATTGTGGCACACTAAGGCCACCTGTTGGAAGATACATGGTAAACCAGCCGACTTTGATGCTAAACGTGTTGCTCGAAAATCGAAAAACAAAGCTAATCATACTGAGACTGTCACTCCAGCTCCTCCTACTGACACTAGACTGTCCAAGGAAAAACTTCAGGCTTTCCGTCGTATGTTACAGGCTTCTGCTGCTTCTACTACATCAACATCTGCCAACTCTTCCACACCTCCAGGTTCACATTTAGCCCACTCAGGTATTTCATTTGCTGGTCATTGTGCATCAGTAGTCTCCTCTCCCTGGATCATAGACTCAGGTGCCACTGATCATATGACTGGATCCTCCAGCCTCTTTACTCGTTACTCTCCTCCATCTGGTAAAGATAAAGTACAGGTGGCTGATGGCTCTCTCTCTTCTATCTCTGGGAAGGGCTCTATCAGTTGCACCCCTTCCTTACCTTTATCCTCTATTTTACATATTCCTAAATTTACCACTAATCTTCTTTCCACCAGTAGCCTTACCCGTGATTTAAATTGCAAAGTGACTTTTTTTCCTTCTCACTGTGTGTTTCAGGATCTGGCAACGGGGGCGACGATTGGATGTGGTAAGATGCATGGTGGATTGTACCTGCTTGATAATGGGAGTCCTACTTCACCACCACCTTTGGCTTCTCCCATACATCAAAGCACGTTAGTTTCTTCTGAAGTTCAACAATGGCATAATAGACTAGGTCATCCCCCTTTAGAAACATTATCCCTTTTATTTCCAGCATTAGCTAAAGAATGTCATAAAAACGATTTTTTTTTGTGAAGCCTGTGTTTTGGCTAAACAACATCATTCTACTTATTCCATTTCTAATAAAAGAAGTCCTTCTCCTTTTACTCTTATTCATTCTGATGTTTGGGGTCCTAGCCGAAAACCATCTCTCAAAGGCCATCGTTGGTTTGTTTCTTTTATTGATTGTTATTCTAAGAGTACGTGGGTTTACTTAATGCACAACAAAAGTGACGTTTTTTCCTGTTTTCAAATTTTTCATAAGATGATTCAAACCCAATACAATGCCACTCTCAAGATATTGCGGAGTGACAATGGTAAAGAATACATGGATGGTCAGTTCCAAAACTACCTTGCTGCCCATGGTATACTCCATCAAACCAGTTGTGTCGATACCCCAGCTCAAAATGGTGTGGCTGAAAGAAAAAACCGCCACCTCCTTGAGGTGACTCGGGCTTTTATGTTTGCCCATTCTGTCCCTCCCCAATATTGGGGAGATGCTGGCCTAACTGCTGCCTATCTCATCAATAGGCTACCTACCCGAGTCCTTGACTCTGACACCCCTGCCTCTTTACTGCAGGGTTCCTCCTCCTTTGTCGTCTCACCTAAAGTTTTTTGTTGTGTCTGTTATGTTCGGGATACTCGCTCTCCTGGCAAGCTCGAACCCCGTGGGGTCCGTTGTATTTTCTTGGGATATTCTCCATCCCAAAAGGGATATAAGTGTTACCATCCTCCTACACGTCGTACCTTCACCAGTATGGATGTTGTCTTTCATGAATCTCTCTCCTATTATCCATCCACACCTCTTCAGGGGGAGACTTTCAGTGAAGATGTGATGGTTGACCTTCCCGTACAGACCCAGACCAGGGACCAACCACCTGTTGATCCCACCCCTCAACCGATTATTGCGTCCACCCCTCTTCCCTCTGCCGGTGCCCAACCGGTTTTTCCCCAGGGGGAGCACTTAGAAGATGTCTCTGCTGGTTCCCCACAGGATTTTCCCCAGGGGGAGAACTTAGAAGATGCTGAAAATCCTATTGGTGACAATTCCCTTCAGGGGGAGATGACTCCAGTCCAACAAACCATTAGGGAATTTCAGAAGAAAATTAACGACTCTAATCTCAAAACCTATCACAGGGGACATTCCAAATACAAGCAGCTCCCATCCACTACAGCACCGGCACCACCACAGTTGTCGACCCTGGAACCAGATCAAACCCCAGGTAACATATCTTCTCCTTCTTCTCCTGATTTACCTATTGCTCATCGTAAAGGTATTCGGGCTTGTACCCAGCATCCCATTTCTCATGTTGTCTCTTATGACTCCCTTTCTCCATCCTTTCGTACATTTGTCTCTTCTCTTTCTTCTATTCGTATTCCCCAAAATTGGCAGGAAGCTTTTACAGATGGAAAGTGAAAAGCAGCAATGATGGAAGAAATGCAAGCCTTAAAAAAGAATGATACATGGGAACTTGTGGTTCTACCTCTAGGAAAGAAACCAGTTGGATGTAAGTGGATGTTTGTGGTGAAACAGAAGGTAGATGGCACTATGGATCGATACAAAGCACGTTTGGTTGCAAAGGGATTTACTCAGACTTATGGGATCGATTATCAGGAGACTTTTGCACCAGTTGCGAAACTAAACACCGTCAGAGTGCTACTTTCTTGTGCAGTGAATCTAGGCTGGGAATTACAACAATTAGATGTGAAGAATGCCTTCCTCCATGGAGAACTTGACGAGGAAGTATATATGGACATTCCACCAGGTTTCTCTTGTGATAAAACCAGCGGGAAAGTTTGTAAATTGAAGCGTGCTTTATATGGGCTGAAACAGTCCCCCCGTGCTTGGTTTGGACGATTTCACAAGGCAATGGTCTCTGCGGGTTACAATCAAAGCAATACTGATCATACCCTATTTATCAAGAAAAATGGTGAAAAGGTAACCATCCTAATAGTTTATGTGGATAATATTGTGGTGACAGGGAATGATAGTCATGAAATCACCCAGTTGAAGACGTACCTTGGACAAGAATTTGAAATAAAGGATCTGGGAAACCTAAAGTACTTTCTAGAGATAGAAGTTGCTCGGTCTTCTAAAGGCATCTTTCTTTCTCAAAGGAAGTACATCCTAGATTTATTGACTGAGACTGGGATGCTAGGGTGTCATCCTGCTGATACACCTATGGATGCTATTACCAGACTTAAAGAAAAGGAAGGAACACCGGCCAACAAAGGTCGCTATCAGAGATTGGTTGGTACTCATACAAGACCCGACATTGCAGTATCTGTAAGTATGGTCAGTCAATTCATGCATGATCCGCATTCCTCTCACATGGATGCTGTTATCCAGATTCTTCGGTATTTGAAGTCATCACCGGGTAAAGGAATTCTTTTGTCTCCAAATGATCATCTTCGTGTCGAAGCATATACTGATGCAGATTGAGCTGGTTCCTTTGATCGAAAGTCCATTTCTGGCTATTGCTCATTTATTGGTGGCAACCTTGTTACATGGCGTAGTAAAAAGCAGAACGTAGTGGCAAGGTCTAGTGTTGAAGCTGAGTTTCGTGCTATGTCACAAGGTATTTGTGAGATGTTATGACTCAAGAGTTTATTACATGATATTGGTACTCCTGTTCCTCTTCCCATGATGTTATATTGTGACAACAAGGCTGCTATTAGCATTGCTCACAACCCTGTTCAGCATGATCGTACCAAGCATGTGGAGGTTGACAAGCATTTTATTAAAGAGAAGTTGGAAGGGGGACTGGTGTGTGTTCCTTTTGTGCAGTCTGCTGACCAGCTTGCTGATGTGTTCACTAAAGGCTTAAGTGGAAAGGTTTTTCATCTTATTCTGGTCAAGTTGGGCATGGTTGATATTTATGCTCCAACTTGAGGGGGAGTGTTGAAATAGGCTATTTACCCGATAGGGGTAATTAGTCCTAGTTGTATTATGATTTATCCTTCTTTTGTTTTCTCTTTTTTCTCTTTTTCTGTTTTTTCCCCCCTCGGCCGATCTCTATTTTGGCATTCCTAGTTGGATTAGGAATTCCTAATAGGATTAGGCTGAGGTGGCATTCCTACTTCTACTGTGACTAATTGTAATTCAGTTTATTATAAATAAAGGGCCTGGATGGTCTATTTTGATCATCTAAGCATTCAGTTCTACAGAGTTTTAACACTACAGCTTCTTTAGGCTTGAGCATAATTTTTAAAAATAGACTGGACCTAAAACCAAAAAAAGAGGCCAGTTCTAATTTTAGTAGTTTTTCCAGGCTTTTTCCAGTTTTGGAATGGTTTTGGCCTTTAGAACAGATCAGAAAAGAGGATGGTTCCAGTTTTTCAGGCACAACTGCTGCTCTGATCTGGTTATAAAATCTATGGGCCCGAGTTGCCCCTTTCTCTCAGAAAATTATACTTTCATACCTAAAATGCATAAATTATTCATAAATAATCAAAAAGAGGTTTTCCTTCTCAAGATAAGTTTGGCCTAGTTCAACATTACTTTTCGTTTTTTCCTTTAAGAGAGAAGAAAAATATAAGTATCCTCCCTTCATATAAGATATGTCTTATCAACAATGGAGGTTCTATTTCAACTGCAGTAGCCAAAAGCAAACTCCCTAATTCCTTAGTGACTCAACTGACTGAACTATGCCTTATCGCAACTAATGGGGGTCTGCCAGATGGTTCCTCTTTTACTATCCCAATCAATTTAGACTGATAACCGTTTAGAAGATGTAACAAAAAATATGTGAAATTAATGAGGAATTTTTCTTCGGGAGGGATGCTGAAGAGGGGAAGGATAAGCCTCCTTAAGTAAATTCCAGACCTTTTTTGGCCTCATGGTAGTTTGCCATCTGCTCTAAACATGGATTCCCCAGTAATGTATGGGATTCACAAAGCACCACTACGGGAACTTAATGCAGGCCCAATCCAAAAATTGCTCCTATTTTAATATCTATGGGGCATGGAATTTTAATTCTTTGGGGTTTATTTTATTTTATTATTTGCACTGGGCTGAATTATAAGACCCAAAAGTGGGGGTCTAAAGGGGTATACGAAAATAGATATTTAATTAGTACTTAGTAATGGGGTCCATTAGGTGTTGTGGTTGGCTTTAGTCTAGTCATTAAAAAGTTATATTTTGGTTAGTTGTGTGGGACACAAGTTTACCCAAGTGATTTAGAAGCCTTAGACTTAACAATTCTGATTAGTTAATATTTGAGAGTCCTCATTAGTTAAATTAGTATAGCTACCTAAGAGCTTTTAGATTTAGGAGACTTTCTTTCTTCTTTTTTTCTTATAAATATGTAACCCCCTCCCCCACATGATGGTTAATGGAATAGAATGCAGAATTTGGATTTGAATTGTGTAGCCAATAAGGCCTATTCTATTCTCTCTCTTCTCCATATCCGTAACTTCTCCCTCTCTCCTTTTCTTCAGTTACTGATCACGGGCATAGTTGTCACGGCGTCTAGGCAACCCAAGACGGTGGAGGGGGCCTAGACGCAAGGCAAAATCAACAAGGCGTCTAAGTCGCCCACCTAGGTGGCCAAGGCACCTGGGTGCCTAGGCATCACATAGGCAATGCCTTGCCAACTATGTTCACGGGTACTGTTCACAGTCCCATAACCGCCCCTATCTCTTCTCTTTCTTTCCCTAATGCAGGCCTACTGAAACCAGCAAATTAGCAAGCCTTTTTCAACCTTGGTTTACTAGGAAATAGTTTAGATTTGAGCTTTGGAGCAGCTGATCTATCTCTGATTCCTTAATTGGAATCTAGGATTGGCTGGCTGCATCAAAACTCATCAAAAACATTAGTAGTATTTTTCAGGATTACTCATTCTATTAGAAATGTCTGTGGAATGAGAACATTGTAAGGTTCTGGGAAGATTAGTATCAGGGAATGCTTCTCTGAAAGAGTCCTTCCCTGGCCTAAGGGAGTTGACTTAGAATCCAAGGGTTGGGAAAGAATTTAAGTATGAAATTTTTTTTGGTAAATGAATATATTACCGAACCCCAAAAGGGGGAAAGGAAAGGGGAACCAATGTACAAGACATAGTTGTCATGGCGCCACCATGGCATCCTGGCGCTGGAGAAAGTTGCATGGCGACCTACGCCATGGCGTCCATCTTTGATTTCTTCTTCCTGTCTCTCTTTCGCTCTTCGATTTCTTCTTCCTGTCTTCGATTTCTTCTTCCCTCTTCGATTTCTTCTTCGATTTCTGAATTTTCTTCTTAAAACTTGAGAAACAATAGAGAAAAAATAAAACATGGCTTGAGTATACATCTATGAAAACATTAAAAATAGAGAAAATAAAAAATAAAACATGGTCAACATGCTCGTCATGGCGGGCGACATGTTGATATATCGACGTAACACCCCTCCACCGACTTGGATCGCCGTGACGCCGTGACAACTATGGTACAAGAAGGAAAGAAAAGAAAGAGAGAAGGGAAAGAGATAAAAAAAAAGGGGGGGGGGGGAGGCGGCCAGCCAGCCTACGCAGAGGAAGGGGTCCACAGAAGGGCAGTATCAAGGCCCCAAAAAATCAAAATGTGTCTATTCTTGAAGTTATCTTTACAATGACGCTGCCGGATACAGCTAAGCTTGGAAGAAACATCGGAGGAGATGGCTTTCCAAATCGTATCGAAAGATCTAGATTTGGAAGTCCATCTCCTAATATTCCTCTCCAACCAGATATGGTGAACTGCAGCACTAAAAACAAGCTTCCCAATAGTGTCACAAATAGAGTTCCCTGGGAAATTCTTGAGCAACCAAAGCCATTCACGGTCGAAATTTAAAGTGTACAGATCCTTTTAGAATACTATAGGATGTTTATATGTGAAGGAAGTGCCAAAACAAAAGAGTTTGGACTTAAATTATACTTCTAAATCCCTATTTGTTCCAACTATAAAATGTTAAAGCCTCAGGACCCTAAGAATATTGCATGCACCTATGGAATACAAAGCACTGCCCATAAGAAAGTTTTGACACAGGATACCTATGAAAAGAGGATACTGGGTTAATGCCTTTTGCCATATATTTGCCTCGTGTAAAGAAGATGGTGAATTCTTTCTTAGCTGTTTCTCTGCCAAGAAAGCTTGGTATCATATGATCATTTCCTTATGGTGTTTCAGATAAGCTGTGTTCCTACGGGGAGTTGATGTATTTTGGGTACTTTGCAACTTTCCGATCAAGAGGCAAATTATTCTGGATAGCTAGATTATCAGCCATGGTGTTTCTCATGGAGCGTAATGCCAGATCATCACAAGATATGCTTTACTCGGCACAGGTAATGATCTATCTACAAAGCAACGATTAGAGTAGCTTATCAGGTGCTAGAAGATTAGAGGGTGGAAGCCTGTAATTGATTCCAAGCATAGAACTACGGTCTCCTTCCCTAGAAGGACTTGTGAAATTGAATTTTGATGCATGCTCAATGGATTGCCCAGAACCTTCTAGAATTGGAATGTTTAAGACAGCTGCAAGGGAGGTAATTGGGTCCATTCCAAGCTAATGGAGAAAGCAATCTTCAACTGTGGGTAGTGCTTTCTTGACATTTTGTGCTCGAGTTCTGTTATCAAGTAAGGATTTGTCCATATCATTATGAAAAGGACTTCTCAAGTGTCAAGCAGGTGGATGAGGAACAAGAGGATGGGCCATGGAGATTTTCCCAATTCCCACACTACAAAACATATCAGAACTACAAGACATATCAAAAAACTTATTATCTCAGCTAACTCCTTGTTGTAATGCAGGGCAACAACGACTATTGACATGGAGGATATCTTGGTTAAACAAGGGGCTGTGAGGCTGTGACTGTGCTTTGGGCCTTCTTCTTCTATGAGGTTCTAAGAGAAGGTTTATTGTATTTATATTGTAGCATTGGAAAGCTATGAACCAATTTCCTAAGGGGGTGTGCTACTTTTCTTTTTCTTTTTTTTCTTTTTTTTATAGATCTAAGTGAGTGTACTATTACATTGATTATCTTGCATAAATTCATTCAGTTATTTATCAAAAAAATTTAGTTTGAACTTTCCAAGTAAAAATGATCCAAACCCTTTTTTTTCCCTCTTGGGAACAAGGGCTTTGATACAATGAGCAAGCTCTTCATGGAGGTTGGTTCGGAGATTTTGTAGAGAGAATGTTGCTCATGTTGAAGAGTGGTAACTGTTAAATTAAGGGTGGATTCCAGGAGCGTGGTACTCGAGAAATTAGGCACCTCATGTAGTTGGGTGTAGACACTTTTAAAATTATGAAAAACTTAAGACCTTGGGAGTTCATCCAAGAAGAGAAAGAAACAACTTTTCACTTTGTTTTACAGCTGTAAAATTTTCAAGGTGTTTTGGTATTACAATATGGATATTTCCAATGCGTCATGGGCAACTCCTAGAGATACCAAGGCACTGTTCACTCATTCTCCGGCAGTAAAGTTTGGTTAGAAGGCAACGTTTATGGAAGAGAATTCATCATGCCATCAATTGGTGCATGTGTGGAGGAGATAATCATGGCAAAAGTTACGACACTCCTAGTTTATGTTTGGTTGTAGGTTCCTATCTAGTAGATTGGGCCTAAGAGTGCAAGTGATCCGGGCCTGGGTTGGTGAATTGATAAATTTTGAACCTTAAGCCCAAGCTGAGCTTGAGCTGGCTCATTTTGATTCAAAAGTGAATCCATATTTGGCCCAACTTGAACCTTCTAAATTTGGGCTTAACAGAAGGAAATTTGCTGTGAGGGACCAATCAGAGTTTGGTGATAATAGGTGGGCATTGATTTAAAAACTAGTCCAACAAAATACATCTGTTGTACCATCTTTTGGTCTTCTTTGAACCTTTTCTACGTATTTTTCACATTGTAATGAGCTGCTATGTAAGTCATCCAAAACCTAGGCATTGTAGGGAAACAGGACTTAAATCTTTGTAATATTATGAAATTACACTTATACCAAATGAAAAAAAAAACAAGGAATGTCCAAAAAATGCTAATGAAATTAATCCAACAAAATAAATGTGAATGCCAAATCCAGTCCAGAGATCGTGCTCAGCTATGACTCTAGGCATCCATGTGTTACGGATGCTGCTTAAAATCAATCATATAAAAATTAAGCTTATTCATCAAATTCATCTACCAATTCAAGAGCACTTAATCCAATCCAGCACAGAATGATAGAACAGATTTTGTAGACTATCACTTGAATACAAGCTGACACCACCAAATTGTCTTCAGTTTCAAATACCAGCTTGTGTATTTACTAAGACATTTGGCTATATGGAAACCTTAGAAGTGTATCAAGAAAGTGAACATGTTAGAAAATTCTACTAACAGAGATAGATAGATAGATTATAGATAGATACATGGACATGTAGAGAGGCACAGAGAGAAATGAGGGGGGGAATGCATACGAATATGTCATAAACCCCCTTTTCTATTTCCCCCCCCCCCCCCAACTTGTTTTTCTCTTCCTCCGTCAAGATAATTTATTTGCAAGAAAAATGCCTACAACAGGGGTGAAAGGTAGTTGAATACAGACGAGAAATTACCCTCAGTTTAAACCAGCCAAGCATTCCACGCCTTCTGCTTTTTCTGTCATCTTTAGCCAACTCATCTAAATTACTGAAATCACATCTTCCTTCTGCAGAAAATTCTGAATCAAGGCTAACAGTGTCATCATCCAGCATGTATTCCCGTTTTCTATCTGGCAAATATGCTAGCTGCATCAATAATGCACCTTAGTAGAATGTAAAATCAAGAAGAAAAAAAAGTTTTAAAAAGAAAAAAACAAAAGAAGATAGATGCAATTCGGTTGCGAAAAGATAAGAAATATGATATCCATAAGTGAATTACTCGAAAGATGTATGGATCTTATACAGAAAGAAATCATTCTGTATAGTTCAGAATTCAGATAATCAAGCACCTCATCTTCTCCGAAAGAGTGCCTTCGTCTATGGCCAGCCTTTTCAGGAATACTTGATGATATTGAATTCTTTGTGGAAACCAAGATTAGCTTTGTTAATCGTTGAATTCTTCCCATCAAAGCAGCCTTAGCCTGTTCCTCCTCTTCCAATCTTGACTGCAATTTAACTTGGCCAGCTTCCAGCTGCAAAACCAAAAAAAAAGATTTAAAATAGTGTAGTGAAGGCACCAACAAATCATCTTTGAAGTGCACTACATCAAACAATTGAAATAGGGTCTCAAACATGCAATATCATAGTGTCAAGAAGAATTTGGTTCTGAGAAGTAAATAGAATAAACATGGCTAGATGACACTAGCACATTTGGTACAGAGCAAATATCTTAAGAACTAATCATCCAAGCCAAGTAGAAAAGCATAAGATGCCACAAGTAATGAATAAACTAGATCCAGAAAATATCCTAAGAGGAAATTTGTGAAACAACTATTTAAGCTTACAAAACATCACTTTTTTCGCTAAAAGGATCATTTGTACTGAAGAAGAAAGAAAAAATAGAGTACATCAAAGAAAACTGGGCTAAGCCAGACACAACTACAGTCCAGCCAAGACAAGCAGAATAAGAAATAAAAAGAGATTAACAATTCAAGAACATAAGTCCAGATACCACACAAGAAGTGCACGTTAGAATAAGCAAGCAATCAACTGATAGTATAATATAAAACTTAAGCCTGAGAATGATCGGTGTTCTAACAGATACATGTTCGTACTGTAGTTGGTTTGCAAAAGAGTAACCAACACATAATTCGAGGTCAACATTCAGCAAAAATCATTAAAAGCTCATTGTATTTCCGTCGCATTAATAAGTCTGGATTGAGAATACTGAAATACTAGAGTGAAGCAAGAGAAATATTGCATCCCTAGGCTCTCCTAAACTTGCAGAGTAATGAGTACCTACAAATCCATCACAAATCTATTTTTTGTATCAAACTAAAGATCCTCCACATCCTGCTTCCATTAATACACACCACAATTATCCATGATGAAGGGCATTGATTGGTCTTAATAAAGGTATAACAACTTTTAGTGTCATATTTCTATATGGAATTCCATCCTCATCTATAATTTTTTTTTTTTAAATTGGTTTATGTATCCAAGTGTATCTAAATAGGGAATTGCATCATATACTTCTATCTTGTATTTTTATTTATTTTATTTTTTTTGGGAGGAGGGGGGGGGGGGGAGCTTGTATTGTTTGGTCTGCTTAGATTTGCAAGCTTTCTTCTTGGTTTTGGTATTATTTTGGACCAAGGCATCCCTTAGTACACACCTAGAACGCAGCATGAATAAGTTTATGCTACAATTGTAGGGCAGAGCAAAAACTTACTGACACACAATGCAATCAACAATGAACAACTGCAGTTTGCTGAGAGAGCTTAATGGTAAGATTCATTTCGCTCTCTACACCTGGAATTGTAGAACAACTGATAAGAGTAACAAAAAGGAAAGCCCAAGAAGATTCCATAACCTAGCTCTTCATCAATAGAAGTTTAATGAAAACATGAGTACTTAACCGCACCCCTTTTCAGGATGTAAATAGAACAGGCAGAATATAACTTGCACATTGTGATGCCAAACGTGGTAGAATCATGGCTTAACCAGTAGAGTTTATGTTATCAGAAAAAAAAATCCTTATTGTACCACAGATGTCTGGCTTAAACCCCCTACTGAAAGTAGGAATTTGCATTAAAAAGTGTTCGATCTGTCAACCTAACTACACTAGTAAACACGTTACCCTGCCAGAAAGTGAACAGTTTGATATTATAACCTAGCTATAACATATAGGAAAACATTCATCAAAAGTAAATAATATATGGGAAAACCTCCAGCTTCTGCGGAGGTTACAACCAGATATAATCCCTGGACTCATAAGAATTTTAGGAATTTTGAAGGTTTGTTTCTTGTCTTATACGATTAGAGGGGAATTTTGCTATCAGTGGAGTTTACTCATTTTCCTTTTCTGAGCGGGGGACCTACACTTTTGGTAGGGGGGGTAACGTCAACCTCTTCTATCTTTGGCTCTTCTATCCAATAGAATAATTTTTCACTAATCGAGAAAGGATTTCAAATTTCAGTGATAGCAAAATTTTGATGAATGTTTTCCATTCAGTAAGTTAGGAACTCAAATAATCAGTGAAGGAAAATATTAATCATTCAGTAACATTATTAGCACAAACCTGAAGTTTCAAATTAACAAGATCTTCTTGGCTAGACTCAATGAGATATGGTTTTTCCATCATACCACGCTTTAATTGCTGAAGCTCTTGCTTTAAGTTGGAAATTTCCCTCTGATACTTTTTAATGAGAGACTTCTCATCCATGATCTAAAAAGTACAATGCATGAGAATTAATTAATCCAGCGGCCCATGGTCAAAATTCACATATGCCACAAACTTAAAAACTTACCTTGTTCTGAGAAGCTTTAATTTCCATATGCTTGCTCCGATGTGCAAACTTTAGTGTATTATGAGTCTCTTCACTACTGCTAGAAGCAGGAGTCACGGTACAGATAAGCTACAGATAAGAATTCAGAGAAGAAAGATTCAGTCACAGAAAAAGCAACAATACTACATTCCTAACATTAGTCTGCTTCCCAGCTTCCACTGGCCCATGAAAACAGTGCAAATGAAGAAATGATCTGTTGAAGAAAAAAAATTAATGACAAGAAACTCACAGAAATTTGTCCATGACCACTAAGAGAAGACTGCAGTAAACGGGTGAGTTTTGAATCTCGATAAGGAACATGTGTAGCTTTGTCATCTGTTAGTTTGGAAATAACCTGAAAGGAAGTAGATTCATTTAATCATTACATTTTATGTTAGAAAAGTCGCTCAAAGGCCATCTAATCACCAACCAGGTGTACATTCAATAAAATCTCTTTGAACAGTGTAGTATATACAGATTGGAAGTTAGAGTTATTACCAAGTCAAATTATTTTGTTACTGTCACTAATTCTAAAATTATGAAGGTCAAGATCTGTCGGAACTCACCATTATATTGTAACAGCAATTATGAAGAGGAATCAAAGAGGAGCTATGTTGGTTATGGAAATAATAGGTGGGGGGAGATACAGAAACGTTGTGAATCCCCATAGCAGAGGAATCCTGTGGGGAATTAATATAATGTAGTTTCCTCTTCCAATTAAGAGAGAAAGAGAGAGGGAGGAATAAATTTAGAATTGATATTTGTAATTTTGCATCACAAACAAGCTAAATCTAATGATAGACCAGATTATAGGAAATAAAAACATAAATTTGATGACAAATTAAACCTTCTTTCTTTTACAAGTAACAAAGAACCTCAAAGAATAGCATAAAGAAAACAACGAAACGAATCCCCCAGTAAAGGAAGAAGTATTATTGGTGCCCAATAAATCTTAAAACAAAACTAAGAGTACCAAACTTGGGGAAAAAAAAGAAGGATGTTTACATGCATGTTAGTCCAATGAATAGAAAACAATTAAACCAATTTCCTGATCAACAGATGACTCTGAAGACAAATTGCCCATGAAAACTAGAGAACTAAAATACCATGAAACAGAAGGAGCAATATCTTACAGTCCCCAGAGTAAGTAAGCTTTTGTTTATGTATGAACCTTCTTTTCTTCGTAATCCAGTTGTTTCAGTTTTAGAACTTTCAGAGCCTGCCAGATCAATTAAGTTCTGAAAAGGAAAGATGAGTTATAGAGAAGTCCAAATAAAAAAATTAGCGTGACGGCATCAGCTACCCTAACTTCATAGCATAAGTGTACTATATTATAGAAAGCCATAAGCAAAACCTAAAACAGCCACTAGATGAAGAACCAACAAAAATACTGAAGATTAATTGACTGATACAAGCAAGATTTACCAATTGGGACAAGGTCACATCTTCTTCCCCTTGATTGTCACTGCGTGGGCTGCTTTCAATAGTCTAATACAAAAAATATATTTGTAAGTTCCTACCGTATATAAAACTTGTTAGAAAGAACCAATATAAAGGTATTAAACTTAATTAAATAAGAACATATGAAATACTAAAAGAACACACAATTAACCAGAGAATGTAATCTAGAATCTTTTTGTCATTAAGACACAGGAAAAATCATTAACATCCAAGTTGGACTTTTTCATTCCTCTGGATTGGCAATAGAGAAGTTCTCGTAAACAGAAAAGCAAGTTGCAACTATTCTAACTCTAAAACTGAAACATAATGAAACTCTACCATTTCCTATAGCATGTTCAAAATAAAACAAAAAACTAAAAGATAAATCCAAATAAATAAATAGACTACTAATATCCGACCCTAAATCACAAATTTGGACACGGTTCATCTCCATGTGGGTTTCCAAACAGGTTTGGGTCGGTCCAAGGTAATGCACCAGCATCACCCAGACCAGTGGGTGTATGAGGATCCTGGACTGTTGGGCCAAGGCAGAGGAACGGGGAGAGCAACTGGCCCACAAGTGAGATGGGGCGAAGTTGCGGTCATTTTGGGAAGTGTTGGGGTGGGCTGGTGGGTCAACAAGAGGAATGGGCCGTTGGATGGGTAGAAGACGGTGTTGCAAGGGAGTTACATCAACCATGGGCCCCACCCCGATAGTTAGGGTAGGCAGGGTTAAAAGAGGGGGTAAGGTAGACCTCAGAACAAAGAATCCTGAAGGAAAGTGATTTGAGGCAGAAAAAGGGGAAGACGGAGAAGCCGCTGGCAGAGGAACAGGAAAAGGGAGGGAGGGAACTAGTTGCGGCAAGGAGCAATCAGAGGAACAGACGGCAGGATGGTGACTGGTCGAGGCAAAGACATGGGAGAGGTTGCCAGAAGCAGGTTCTGTTGGGGGCACGGGGCAAGAGTCAGCTTTGCAATCAACAGTAGAGATGTCATCTTGTACTTGCAAGGTCGAAAAATGGTTCATAACATCGGTCCTTGCAGGGCTATGGACCGAAGGTAGGGAGGGGGAACAGCAGCATGGCCATGTGGGGAGCCAGAAGCAGGTTTTCCGCGAAGACGATTACCTCAGCACCAACGACACAAGCACCGGCCACAGCTGGGGGAGCGGTTTCCAGAGAGGAAAGAAAGTTTTAGGGTTGGTGAGGGAAGGAGGAGGTGGAGGTGGAGGGTAGATGGTGGAGATATGGTCAATGGGGGTAGCAGTTGCAGTGGCAAGGGTACTAGTAGGGAGGGGAAGATCATCATCAATGGCAAGGATACCAGTTGGAGGGGTACCTCAACTTCAGCAGCAAGCATACCAGTAGAAAATAGTTCTTTATTTCTGCATTCTTTATTATTTGCCCCTAATCATTAATAACAGGGAATGAGACCTAGGGGGTATTTCCATCCAGTTCTTTTATTTTAAAGTCTTCTGAGTCTAAGGTAAAGTTAGGTCCTTAAGTAAGTTAATCCATAGCTTCTTGAGACAGTTATCTAAAGTACAAAAGTTCTTTTAGGGACACAAAAAGAGACATCTATTAATATTTTTTTTATAAGAAAGTGAAATGCCCACTCTCTCTGTCTCTGTGTGTAGAGAGCCCCACTTGATCCTATAATTCTATTATTACTGACTTTCTGCAATGGATGATACACCCCAGCATAAAGTTTTTCACCTAACTGCATGTGCTTGTAATTCAGTCTCAAGTGAAGTTCTGTCCAGTAAGTCTGTTAAAAGTCATGTGATTAACCATTTAAGTTGATATTAATTTATCATTCTATTAAAAACATGCATTCACAAGGGCATCGATTATTATGCACAAATCAGATTCAACCAAAGAGACATAGTCGAGGACACATATTTTGCCTCATTCAATGTGCAATATGAACTATTAAGAAGAAAAAAATAATGACCCTTAGCATCGCCAACCATGAATAGAGTGGGATTGTTTGATAATCACCGGGGAAGAACTATGTAAGATTAAGGAAGTTCCAGATACATCTTTTCTTGTTCTCCCACGTATGAACTTTTAAGGAAATATAAAAAAATAAAAAAATTTCTTCATGGTTACCGAAGAAAGCAGAGTGGTATTAATGTAGTCCTAGATAAGTAGAGACCTACTAGGAGCCAGATAACAGGATCAATAGCAAAAGGGGTTGCTGGTTCGAATGGACAACACTAGGATTTAGGTTAATTCTAGGGTTTAGGATGAGAACGGGTCTTATATGGCTTTAATATGCAGGTCTAGGGGGTTATTATGGGATAAAAATAATTGGATTTGGGAAGGTTTTAAAATTCTGCAATTCTGGACAGAATTGAGTTGCAGGTTTTGGGATTTAATGGAGTGGAGGAATGGAGGGGTTATAGTGGAGACTAAGGGCTAGGTTTAAGGTCGAGTGTAGGGAGAGGTGTGGGGGATATAGGCTGGAAGTAGGGTTCGAAATTGATGGCTAAATCTGGAGTTATGAGGGAGTCCTAGTTAAGGTAGGAATTGCAGGTTTAATGGAGATTAGGGCTTGATGGATGGAGGGGAATGTGGATTAGGTCTAAGGGAAGATAAAGGCTGGTAGAAGAAGGTTTAAAAACAAATAGCAGGTTCAAACTTACTGGATTGCAGAGAACAATGGCAGCAGCTTGATAACTTGAAGAAACCTCCCGATCTTCACGATGCAAGGAGTCGCAGGAGTCCACCCACCCTATCCACCTTGAGATTCACAAGGATATACACTCACAAAGAGCAGCAGCAATGGCAGCAAGCATAAAGCTAATTTTTATTAATCAAATTCGTATCCAATGCTGGCCTCCCTTACAAACTTATATAAAAGACTCAAAAATAGACTTAAGACATTAAAAAGGAATGGCCTAACCCTATCCCTAACCTATTAGGCAACTTAAACTAACTAGGAAACTAGAATACTAAAGGAAATAGACTCAAAACATGGCTGGACTTATAGAGTCCTAATCCAGCCCAACCTACATCACATGACCACTTAAGTTGTCACATGACCACTTAACCAAGTCACATGATCACTTAAATTGAACCAATTGGATGCAACCAATTTGAACCGGTTCAATTAAAAAACATAAAAATAAACTAAGTATTGGGCTAATCCCGTATGCAACCTATATACCCATATTTTAGGCCCATAAAAGTGGCCTATTACATTAGAAACCCATGGGATCAAAGGCCCAACATGTATGTAACCCAACCCTGGACTTATTCCCAATGAAACAAGCCCTATTTGGTGATGAATCTGCATCAGGTATTTACAGAATTAAGTCCGGGGAGGGTGAGTGGATTACTAACCAGGAGAGGATGCAGGCAGTGGCGGTGAAACACTTCTCGGATATTTTTGCCTCTCAAGGGTGTTTGGTTGATGAGGAATTGCTTGCTCATATTCCCCAGGTTGTGACGGAGGAAGTTAATGTTTCGCTCTTGGCTTCCCTTCTTTGGAGGAAGTGAAAGCTACGGTTTTCTCATTGTCCTGTGATAGCGCTCCGGGCCCTGATGGTTTCTCTGGGTATTTTTTCATGACATGCTGGGAGATTGTGGAAAGTGATGTCTGGGCAGCAGTACAAGATTTTTTTGGAGGGTGTTTTCTTCCAAGAAGCTTCACCTCTGCAAACTTGGTGCTAATTCCAAAAAAGGACAACCCCGAGGTAGTGTCTGAGTTTCGACCCATTAGCCTCCTTAACTTTGCCTATAAAATTATTGCCAAAATTATTGTTTCTAGGCTGGCTAGGCTGCTCCCTTCCTTGATAGCAGAAGAGTAGGGCGCCTTTGTTCAGGGCAAGTGTATCCATGACAATATTTATATTGTCCAAGAGGTCGTTCAGGATTTAAACAGGAAGACTCGGGGAGGCAATGTGATCCGCAAGCTGGATATGGCAAAGGCTTATGACCGTTTGGAATGGAGGTTCCTCTATTTGGTCCTTTCAAAGTTTGGGTTTGTTGATGCTTGGATTAACTTAATCAGGAAAACTACGGAGAATTGTTGGTTCTCTATTGTCTTGGGAGGCAGTTCTTCAGGATTCTTCAAGTCTTACCAGGGGATTGAGACAAGGGAATCCCTTATCTCCTGCTCTGTTTATTTTAGCGGAAGAAGTCCTGAGCAAGGGTATTAAAAATCTTTTTGTGGAAGGGCGTGCATCTTATTTCCAGCTTCCCAGGGGGAGTCCTGGTATCTCCCATTGTTTGTTTGCAGATGACACCATTATTTTACAAAGGGTTTGAAGCGCTCTCTGAAACAAATTTTGGGTTTCCTAAGCAGGTATGAAGGCTTCTCAGGGCAATTGGTCAACAAACAAAAAAGTTGCTTTCTGTTGGGTGACAAGGCCTCTGCGGCTAGAGCTCGAATGGTGGGAACCATTACAGAGTTCACTAGAAAGACTCTCCCGATAACTTATTTGGGGGGCCCTCACCATTCTGGAAGACTTAGAATTCGTTTCTTTTATGATTTAGTTGGAAAAATAAGAAATAAGGTGGCGGGTTGGAAAGGAAAGCTCTTGTCTTCTGGGGGATGTGTTACGCTTTTGAAACATGTGCTCGTCTCTATCCCCATCCATGTGCTTGCAACTTCGAATTCACCTAAGGCAGTCCTAGGTAGGATATATGGAATTTTCGCTGATTTCCTTTGGGGAAGCTCGGAGTGGGGGAAGCGCAGACACTGGGTGAATTGGCAGAAGGTTTGTAGGCCGCTAAAAGAAGGGGGGTTGGGAATCAGGCTTCTGGAGGATTTCGGTCTCTCCTTAAGGCTAAAAAGGATTATGGAGGATCATAGCTGACCATTCACTGTGGAGTGAGTTTTTCAGGGCTAAATTCTTTAAAAACAATCATATTGCTTTGGCAGATTCGAGTGGGATAGGCTCGAAGTCTTGGAGAAACGCTCTGGCGCATAAGGATCTCATTCTAACCAAGTCAAGATGGTTGATTGGCTCTGGCAGTATTTGTTTCTGGTTGGATAATTGGATAGGGATTGGTCCGTTAATTGACTATGCGGACAATGCCCTACAGGTTGACACGACTTTGCGAGTCAAGGATGCTTTAGAGGAGGATGGCTCGTGGAAACAGTCCATTCTAGATCAGATTGACTCAAATGGGGTTAGGCAAAGCATCATTTGTGGTACTTTCGCTACTGGTGAAAAGGATGATGTTTTGGTTTGGACTCCCTCTAGTGATGGTCAATTCACAACTAAATCAGCCTAATGAACTGCGGTGCAGGTCACCTGAGGTTTCCTATGTTAGGTGGGTCTGGAACCAATCTCTGCCCACGAAGGTAGCCTTTTTCACTTGGCAGCTCCTCAATGGAAAAATTCCCACAGATGATTCCTTGATGGCTGTTGGGATTCCCCTAGCGTCCAAGTGTAACTGTTGCAGGAACCCCAAGAGGGATACAACAGTTCATTGCCTAATAGCTAGAGGCACTATGATGAAGGTTTGGAATTTCTTTTCACGAGTCTTTGATATTGATGTGATTCCATCACAGGATGCCAGGAGTCGAATATTTCTTTGGCATGAGGCGGCAAGTTGTAAAAGCCTCAGTGCCTACATTACAGGATTGTTACCTTCCCTGATAGTTTGGGAGCTATAGAAGGAAAGGAACAACAAAAGGTACGGGGAAATTCCTCAATATTGGGGTTCTCACTGCGGCCTATCTCATCAATAGGCTCCCTTCTAGGGTTCTTAACTCCCGTAGCCCCTCTGATGTTTTATTGGGCAATTCCTCCTTTATTGTGCCTCCCAAGGTGTTTGGTTGTGTGTGTTATGTTAGAGATACCAAATCTCCAGGCAAACTTGAACCTCAAGGGCTCCGTTGTATTTTCTTGGGTTATTCTCCAACCCAGAAAGGTTATAAGTGTTACCATCCCCCTTCCCGCCGTACCATGGTTAGTATGGATCTTATTTTCCATGAGTCCCTTTCTTATTATTCTTCGCCACCTCTTCAGGGGGAGAGTTCTAGTGAAGATGTGTCTTTTGAGATTCCTCTACCTGAGGTTCCTCTGGCTGCTGCCCAGCCTTCTTTACCACCACCCACGACTGCTGTCCAGCCTTCTTTACCACCCACGGCTGCTGCCCAGCCTTCCTTACCACCACCCATGGCTGCTGTCCAGCCTTCTTTACCACCCACGGCTGCTGCCTAGCCTATTTTGGATGCTGCCCAGCCTACTTTGGTTAATGCCCAACATCCTCTGGCTGTTCCTCCCTCACCTGATGGGAATCCTTTACAGGGGGAGACCATAGAAAATAGTGTTGTTAATGTTCCTATCCAGGGAGAGCTGACTCCAGTCCAGAGAACTATTGGTGAATTTCAAAAGAGAATTGACGACTCCAACATACTCACCTACACAAAGGGCAGAACCAACAGAGGGCAGCTGCAACCCACTTTAGCACCAATACCCATCCAATTGCCGGCTCCGGATCCGGATCCTTCATCTCCAGGTAATCCCTCTTCTTCCGAGCTACCTATTGTTCATCGCAAAGGTACTAGGACTTGCACTTTACATCCCATATCTCGTTTTGTTTCTTATAGCTCTCTTTCTCCTTCTTTTCGTGCTTTTGTACCTTCTCTTTCTTCTGTCTCGATTCCTAAAAATTGGCAGGAAGCATCTACAGATGGAAAGTGGAAGGTAGCAATGTAGGAAGAAATGAGAGCACTACACAAAAATAATACGTGGGATCTTGTGACTCTTCCTCAAGGGAAAAAACCAGTTGGATGTAAATGGGTCTTCGTGGTCAAAAAGAAGGCTGATGGTTCAGTGGATCGATATAAGGCACGTCTGGTTGCAAAGGGGTTCACTCAAACTTATGGAGTTGACTATCAGGAGACCTTTGCACCAGTGGCAAAACTCAACACTATCAAGGTGTTATTATCTTGTGCTGCCAATCTTGGGTGAGATCTTCAGCAGTTAGATGTAAAGAATGCCTTCCTCCATGGGGAGCTTGAGGAGGAGGTATATATGGACATTCCACCAGGCTTCTCTGATGAGTAATGACAGGACTAGGGGCAGGGTCTGTAAATTGAAGCATGCTCTTTATGGGTTGAAGCAGTCACCTAGGGCCTGGTTTGGCAGATTTCCCAAGGCTATGATTTCAGCAGGTAATAAACAGAGCAATGCTTATCACACTTTGTTTATCAGACGAGTTGGTGACAAGGTAACTCTTCTCATAATCTATGTGGATGATATTGTGGGCACTGGTAATGATGGTGATGCTATCGAGAATTTGAAGCTCCTCCTTGGCCGTGAGTTTGAAGTCAAAGATCTTGGCCCTCTAAAATATTTTTTAGGGATAGAAGTTGCTCGATCTTCAAAGGGCATCTTTCTTTCTCAAAGAAAATATGTCCTTGATCTATTGACTGAGACTGGGCTGCTAGGTTGTCATCCTTCAGATACTCCTATGGAAGCTACTACAAAACTTAGGGAGAAAGAGGGTGAGCCTGTTGACAAGGGTGGTTATCAGCGATTAGTGGGCAAACTAATCTACCTCTCTCACACACGACCTGACATAGCAGTTGTTGTAAGTTTGGTGAGCCAGTTTATGCATGATCCCTATTCCTCTCATATGGATGCAGTCCGTCGTATTTTGAGGTATTTGAAGTCTACTCCAGGAAAGGGAATCCTTCTCTCTCCCAATGGTCACCTTAAGATTGAAGCTTATACTACTGCCGAATGGGCTGGTTCTACTAACAGGAAATCTATCTCTGGCTATTGTTCCTTTGTGGGTGGAAACCTTGTCACATGGCGTAGCAAAAAGCAGAATGTTGTGGCAAGGTCCAGGGCTGAAGCCGAGTTTCGTGCGATGGCACAAGGAATTTGTGAACTTCTATGGCTTAGAAGATTATTGCAGGATATTGGTGTTGCTGTCCGTCTTCCCATGAGCCATTAGCATTGCTCATAACCCTGTCCAGCATGATCGTACTAAACACGTGGAGGTTGACCGACATTTCATCAAGGAGAAGCTTGAAGCCGGCCTCATTTGTGTTCCCTTTGTGAAGTCTACTGATCAACTGGCTGATGTGTTCACTAAGGGACTTAGTAGCAAATTGTTTCATCCTATCTAAGTCAAGTTGGGCATTCATGATATATATGCTCCAACTTGAGGGGGAGTGTTAGAATATATGGGCCACAATACCGTGGGGGTATTCTGGACTTTTTCCCTTTGTTATTATGTCTTTTTTATGTTGTTTCTTGTATGTGGTTTAGTCTCACATTGCTCATGTAATTATTTTATTTATTTCATTATGATTATAAATAGATGTGCTTGGGATGATAATTAATCATCCAAGCCTTACCCTAATTTTAAATCTCTCTACAGAAGGCGAGCTGTTGGTTCTGTTATTGAGAGCATTAAAGCCTGGGTGAAAGACATCCCTTATCCACCAGAGTTAAGGCTCTCGGGTTCTCCTAGGGAAGTGTTAATTATTCAATGTTTGGGCTTATCGACTCCTCCTATCAGATTGAAGCATCCTCTCCCCATATATTGGTGTCCGCCTTTCGCCTCGGTGAAGCTTAATGTGGATGGTGCTTGTAGAGGCAACCCTAGTATAAGAGGGGGTGGAGGGGTTATCAAAGACAAGGAAGGTGTTGTTTTGGCAGCCTTCTCAAACTTTTATGGTGACTGCACTAACTCGGTTGCAGAGTTGAGAGCTTTGAGAGATGGCTTGAAGCGGTGCTATGATTTAGGCCTCGCAGATTTTGTGGTGAATTCAGATTCTGCTACTACTATAAGAATGATTAATCAAAAGAGGTGTAACCTATGGAGGGGATGGTACTGGTTCCAGGAGTCCATGGTCTTATTTCGCTCTACTTGGCCTCTTGTATCCTTTGCTTATAGAAAAAGTAGCAGGGCAGCTGACTGGCTAGCCAAATTGGCTTGTGATACAGGGGCTTCCATCGTTTTCCACTATGGCAGCCAGCCACCGGGGGATCTGCAACGTATTCTTCAGAAAGACAGTGCTGGTTTGCCCGTCCTCAGAAAATAGAGTCTTGTTTTCCTGGTCTTGCTTGTATGGGTTTGGGCCTAGTGTTTGTTGAGAGTTATGCTCCTTGGGTTGAGGTAAGGCGGTACGTCCCCCCCCCCCTTGTATTCTTTTTCCAAATTTTGACATTAATAAAATTCTAGGGGCTGGCCCGGGTCCCAGGTAATATTCGGGATTAAAAAAAAAAAGGAAATATAAAATAAAAGTTGATATGGATACGAAACATCAAGGCCCCATCATAATCAAGCATGAATACAGAAGGAAATGTTTGAAACTCAAATCACATGGAAATCAGGATCCATTACCAAGGTGAAAATAGTATGGCTCCGACTGCTAAGTAAATTAAAATTATTAGAACCCACATGTCTGTGCTCTGCAACAACATTACAAAACACAAATCAATAAGAATTAAAACTGCAAAAGCAAACTGCATGAAATTAAAAGAAGGGAAAATGAGGAGTGAAAGAAAATGGTAGAAGAAACATCAATTATCAAGACATCATATAAAGAAAAAAAGCAAACAGGAAACCAGCATTTCAGGAGTCTCAGTTGGGCGTGTTCCGGTAGGTCGATCTCGGGTGTTTCAACTTTCAAGCAATATGCTGGCCCAAACCTGTCTGATTACAAAGGGACGGGGATAAGCATCCCCAGCACGTATAATCAAGCAGGTTGGAAAAACCCGTATAAAAAAAATAAGCATAATATTAGCTTAATAATGTATACCCTCATCAGCTCAGATTTATAGTGCAAGATGTGTCAGGCAGGTAATAAGAGAGGCATTGGCCGGGCTGCAGGGTTCGCTAGCCCTTAGGGTCCAGGACCATGCGAAAGCCCTACCCATTTAACAATCCATCTAGCAGGACAAAAACAATTAAGGACTACTTATTAATTGAATTAGATTAGGGCAAGAGAGACTGATTGAGAATCCCCCCCCCCCCTAATATTCTTAGACACCCTTGGGGAAATGCACCGGGTGCCGTAGCTAATCGAGTAGCCCTAGAAGCGTGTACAAGCTCGTAATGAGGGACATGATCTTGCTCGTGAAGGTAATGAAATTATCCGTGAGGCTAGCAAATGGAGCCCTGAACTAGCTGCTGCTTGTGAGGTATGGAAGGAGATCAAATTCGAATTCCCAGCAATGGATACTTTGTAATCCAGTAATTACTCTTTGTTCCCTCAATTGAATTGCAATTAAACTCGGCCCAATCTTTACACTAAAATACTAGGTAAATTTAAATCCAAATTTTGAATGAAAAAACTAAAACATTCTCAGGGAACTACAATTCCTTCTCTTAAAGGTTCATTACTTTGAGGCATGTGAGAATATTCAACAAAGCCAAAGGTTAGGGAGGAAACAAGAGGCCAAGACAGAAAGAGAGGTAATGACAAAAGACAAACAAGGACACCCAATTACCCAAACCTCCACAGCCCCAGCAACGCCACCTTACCACTCAAAAGACCACCTCCGTCACGGATCACAGCACAAGCACCTAATGCTGCACCTTACAGTACCCAAATAACCAATCCATATATAACAAGGGGGGAACAAGTGGGAGGAAAAAAGGGATGGAAGAAGATTTATGCTCACTTCTGATGACTCTCATGACATGTTTTGGCCCTTTACAAGTAGACTTGCTCTTCTTCTGACTCTCATGAAATGTTTTGGCCCTTTACAAGTAGACTTGCTCTGCATGCTCGAATTCATCATACACTTAGCACTTCAAAGGGTTTTATTTCCCACAGCTTAATATTCTTGAGAAAATACTCAAGTAATGAAGCAGATATACAAATGTCTATCAAATTAATGACAAGTGGTTCCTTATGAGTAAGAATGAATATCTTCCAATGGATAGATGTAATGTTCCATGCAGAACCAAAGTTAAGTACCTTCCCCGGATGCAATCAAAGAAAGGGCATGAGCAGGTGACAGAACAACTTCCTCTTTAATTCCCTCAACATAGGTTCCCTGCCAACCAAAGACACTAGACACATTCAAATAACAAGAAGAAAAATAACAGTAGTCAAGAAAAAAAGGGAATGTTCAATGGCTCTAGCTGGCACAGGGAAAAAGGGAGGATAGGAGTGAAGAAACGAGTTTCATACACACACAGGAAAATTCTGAGTCAAACAAGATCTCCCGGGGGGTTATGGAGGGGATTAATAAAGACATCATCAAAGTGCTTCACAAGAACCAATCTTTAATTTTACGTTTTACCTATTTTGATATTTTAGTCTGCAGAGAGTTAATCAATAGGCTGCAAAGGGTATCAATAATAAACTGTCAAAAAGAGACATGCTTACAATTACATATATACATCAGCATGCTATATCTTCTACCTGTAATTATGAGTTGGAATTCATGTCTAAATGGGGCTACTTCAGACCCTAGCTTCCTTTGTGGGTACTTGTTAGGCCTATTTCCAGTTCCATCTAGAGTTTTGTCCAGAATAAACTTACGGCTACTCATGCAAGATCTTATTAGATGTCTTGATTATGGGATTCTAATTATATAATTATATGAACAGAAATTGTATAGCAGACTCCATCTAGTTGGGAAAAGGCTTAATTGAGTTGAGTTGAGCTGATTATTGGTCAATACCTGTCAGACCATGTTTCTATTTCTAAAAAATTCAAAGGTGTGACAATTAAGGAACCTAGATATCATCGCCTCAGCTGGAAAAATGACCTGGATCCATACAATATGAGTATATATTGCCTCACATAGTATCATGCATATAATCATCAAATGACAAGTTGGTAATCAATATTTTAACCCTTTTCAACTTTTTATATAACCCTTAAAGGAGAATTACTTGTGTTTCAGAGCCTTCTTTTACAAATTAGTTATTGTACATACATATGCTTTAACACACATGTAAAATATAATATCACTAAAAAATTGCAGATTCTTACACTTCTTGTGTTGATCAGGCAACCTAACGGAGAAGCAAATTATCATCACTTTCCAAATATTACCATTTTAATTACCATACAAATACACCTGGTTTCATTCAAATAGGTTACAGTTTTCCCCCTACGGGGAATAACAGAAAATGATTTCAAAAATATTAGGAAAACTAATTACAGCAATTGGAAGACTTTAACCCACTCAAAGTAATTAAACTTTAAAAAAAATGCATTCATATTCTCAGCTCCATTATATAAACCTAATTACCTGAGCATCTTCTCGTATTCTTAGGTTCTGCCCTGTTGGATCAAGCAAGTCATTAATAACCTGGAGAAACAGAGAGCTAGAAGATTGAAAATAATCCCAAAGATGAATAACAAACAAATTCTTCAGCTTTTGCTGAAATATCATAGAAAATAAAGTATACACAGTTATTGTCTGAAGTACGCTCTTCCATCAAAAACGATGTGAAGAATGGACACCATACCATGTAGTACCTTCTGTACTGGATGAGCTATTACCTTTTGGGCTCCGTTTGTTCAGAGGGGACTTAGGTGGGGTGGGAAAATGCTGAGGTGGCACTTCAAAATCCCACCCCAACCTTGTTTGGTTAATTTGGGGTGGTGAACTTACAAAAGCTCAGGGAACATCATAATTGCTTTGTCTGCTGATGTGGCACTTCAAAATCCCACCCCTTTGCCATCCAAAGTCCCACCAAACACCACCAATTTGGAGGGACTTTGGTTACTGTTCATGAAAAAAGTAACTTTACCTCAACATTTCCACCCCAACAAAACCCAACCAACATGTGGGTCCCACCTACCCCTCTAAACGAACGGGACCTTAATTATCACTAAGCCAGAAAAGAAGCCTAAATCAAGAACAGCCCCATGAGATTTGGATGTTGGACACCTCAGACAGTTCTTTGTAACATTTTAGAAAGCTTCTGTAACAATAAAAATGTTACTGCTTGACTTTCTCTGCCATCTATCCAAAAGACAATGAGAATAAGGATGTAGGTCCTTTGTTGTTGCTGTTGTTGTATATTAGCTCTGGTTTACCTCTTTTGAAAGCTTCTTGTTATCTTTTTCTTTCAATAAATTGGTACTTACCAAAAATTTAATAATAAAGAAATGGTCATTTTCACTTGTGTGGACCCTCGTCAACTCCTTTTAGTCATTCTTGTGAACATACTCCCCAGGCAGGATAATTAACCATTAGCTACAGCAGGATGCAAGGATGTACCACAACTTGGTCACGCACCGTGTACAGGGATTTTTCACTTTTTTTATGGCAGTCCCTGTTCTTTGACCAGAATTGACTTTGCAAACAATTTTCTAAGCATAATATTTACAGGTGGCAAAGTCAGATTGGCCTTAAATTTAACACATGACTAGATCAGGACCTGGACAACATGTCCACTTAACTTGAACATTTATACACTGCCAGGTATCCCAGACCCAAAATACTTACTGAGTCATAGCCGGATGTCCATTCCCTAATGACAATAATTGGCGGAACCATCATCTTTCTGACATTGCAAGGAAATAGCTCCAACACGAAATGATTACAACATTTATATTTGATAATCATGTGTCCAAAATTAGAGTAGCCTACATGATTGCACTTCCAATTTGAAGAACACCAGTATCACGGCTTACAAGTTACAACAGAGGGGATGTTTCTTATTCTTTTGGTTTTTTATAGAACTCTGAGGTGAAAAAGGATTTCATCACCTCCGTTCTCAAGAAATACATTCAATTGTGTAGATAACTGCCAATTAAATAGTGAAAAACATACAATCAATTCAAAATGTACTGACCTCATTATATATTTCCAGATATGATACACGAAGCAGAAATTCCCGCCCGGGTGTCTGCGGCATACGTTGACCAAAGTTAATTCACAGAATACAAACAGTGCATGCAAAACCATCAATTTGACCCCCCAAAAAAAAACTATTCCACTACCTCTTGAATGATGCTAAAGACATCTTTCACAGCCAATGGAATAATCCCAGGTGACTTTTGCTCTCCCTACAATAGTACATACAATAAATAAATTGAAACATGAGTAACTTTCAAGCATAAAAAATCAGACAATAAATAAATTAAAATCTCTATAAATTCAAACAATAAAAAATTACAATCTCTACAAAGGCAATTTTAAAGAGTAGACCAATATCAAATCCATAAAATACATAATACAAAACAACAGTGATTAAAAGCAACCATCAAGAAAGTGCATAAGAAATAAAACCTGAGCCACTTTCTTAAGCCAAGCCAAAAGTGCTCACACCTTTTTAAAGCTTGAAAACAGGCAGCAAGACCATACAGAAGTGACAATAGATAGAGAGCACCCATCTCAACTAGCTAATGCACTGATCGCTCTTCAGTTTAACTCAATAAAGCAGATATTGTCAGAGATTTGCTGTCAACCCCAAGTTACAAGGTCTCAAAAGCAAGAAGATGAAACCCAATCCAAAGAGCAAGGTTCGATACTTCAGTCAAAATGACCAAAATTTAGCAAACAAAATTGGCTTCATGAAGAATCGAAACAAAACGCAAGTCGAGTCAGTAAACATGCTATCGTTTCGGCAGGATGGTATCTTTTCGGCGAAATGTTACCAACCTATTACATATATTTCAAATTCAATTGGGATGGGTTGAAATTTTGACCACTTACGGTAGTTTCATGAATTTCGACCGTAAGAGGGGGAAAAGCCCAGAAAACCAAAGATTTAGTGATTTTTTAGTTAATCATCTGTTTCTTGGTGGAAGGAGATGTTAAGGACTACTGCAACCCATCTACATCAATGATTTTGCAGATTTGGATATGATTTGTGCAAGATTCCAATTCGTACGTAACCTTTTTTTCCCTTGAAATTAATCTTTGCAAAAAATGAGGTAAATATTTAGTGGTTGGACTTCAATTTTTTATAGGTTAGACACCACGGCATGTCGGCATCTATGATTTCACGGAGTTGGATTTAATTTTCTGGTTTTAAATTATTTTTAAATTTTTCATTAAATATTGATTTCCTTTTAAAAAAATATTTAAAGAAAAAAAATAGGGTTAATAGGGTTGGTGCAAAACTTTATATATTAGACACCATTGGTCAATCCAATGGCTTCCCGAAGTCGCTTTTATTTTCTGCTCGAAAAATTAATTTTCTTGTTTAGGGACTTTAAACGTAATTTTAAAATTAAAAAAATTAACAAAAATAGGGACAATGTTCTGTTTTGGTTTGAAAAATCATGAACATTTCTGAAAGTATTGTTGTTGTGTCTGAAAATAATGATTAATATATTATATACATAATTTTGGTTAATTACGATTTTATTATTTTTAGAAATTATAAAAATTAGTTTTAATCAGGAAAAAAACACAAGTTAGAAAACTATTAGGGAGTAGTAAATCAAAAAAAAATATTCGGTCATAGATTTATTGTTGTTTTAGGAGTCTTAATGAATGTAGAAAAGTTAATAATGTGTGCATTTTCTGTTGCAACAGAGTAAGAAGGTTGCATAATGGTTGCTCATGAAGGAGTTCAAGGGGGAGACATAGCATGGATGCATAGTACACCCATTGGAAATGACAAATAAAAGAATTCCCAGGCAAGGAGTCTGATGAAGTAGAGGGCAGTCACGAAGGATCAGCTGGAACCATTGAAGGTGACTTGGGACGACACATATACACCTAAAATGCCACTGGTTGGGAAGTAATAGGTGAGTCAGTAAAGGAATAACAGCAGGAATAGGTGAAAGACTAAAAGGGCATGTATCCATCCTATGATTCTCATCAGAAAAATACGTGTGGTTTCAAAGAAGGTGACATCATCACTTACAAACTGTTGACGAGTGACAAGATCATAACACCGATAACCTTTAGAGTGCGAGCATAACCAAGGAACCATAGTTCGAAAACTAGCATTTCGGTCTCATTTCGGTCAGACCGAAATGACCAAAACACATCAAAATGGGCGACATTTTGCCGAAACAGTGCATTTTTTGCCAAGCTGTTTCGGTTGGCCACTTCGGAAGCAAACGTTCATACTAGGTTCCGATACTTCAAGGAAACCTTGTTTTAGCTTATATAAACATATGTAAACCTTCATATTGCAAGAAAAGTCCCTCTCTAGTTACAATGTTTATTGTTAAAGCAGCTTCAACAACCACTGAACCAGCCCTATTTTTCACCAATAAATCTCCACCACCAATCAGTACCATAACCTGCTCCCATCAAACCCTAACCATCACCCATTCAGCCACCATCAAATCCCTAATTGGAATGATTGCACATGCATTCTATTACCAGTCCATAACAGAACCTTTTCCAGCCAATTAAACTTCCATTCAACCATCAAAACCATACTTTTCCACCATTTCCTTAGAGCTTTGCTCCTATTATTAGGCACGTAATATTCTTGGCCCTCGCCCTCTGGACTCCAATTGAACCATTCATTCTATTGGAGGCCCCGATCTGCCAATGATTTAGCAGACAAGTTGGCCAATGGCCAAAGAGGGTGTCACTAGGCTGTTGGAAAGTTTTAGAGATTCTATTCGGCTACTAGATTAGGAGGGAATTTCTCCGATTCTTTTCCTGTATTTTTTCTTTGGGGGGGGCAGTTACTGAAGTTTTAGGGATTCTATTCCGCTACTACATGAGGGGGGAATTTCTCTGATTCTTTTCCTGTATTTTTTCTTCTTTTTTTTTGGGGGGGGGGGTGGCAGTTACTGTTTTGTTTCTCTTTGGACTAAGTCTTGATTCTCGCAAATTTCTTCTGATATCAATATAACTTCTTAATCTATTAAATATCAAAAATTAAAAAGAACAAGCTGTAAACATGTAAGTTAATTTGAAGGAATGCTCAAAAAATTGTAAACTAAGAATCTAACCTGATCTTGAATAAGAATGCATAAACACCAGCTGAAAATCAATAATAAAAGCAACATAAAGCGAATAGCAGAAGATTAAGCTAAAGATCACCTAGGCATGGCTAGGGATACTCCGATGATTTTGAGTATTTAATCTCCAATTCTTTACCTTAATCACACACACACACACCAGCCCGCCCGTATATATAGTCCAAACTACTATTCAGGCTTGAAAATTTGGCTGGAGTACTAAAGGAGTAATTCCTGGTAAGGATTAGCTTCTTTCCTATGAAATTTTATTGCACAGGAGTAAAACATGGTCCAGATTCCTTTTTCTTTTTCTAATGAAATAAAAGAATTTACCAAGGAAAAGAAAGAGTGAGATTCCCCGCTATACAGCAACAGCACAAAATTTTAAAGCATCACAAACAAAACAACTATTCCTCTGAGCCCAATTTCCTATAAACACTGCAGGACAAAGCTCGTTGACCAGATCAGAAGCTAAGCCCAGTAGTAACTAAGAGCAAAAAGGTCTCAAAACTTCTGTTAAAATGAAAACAGCTAATGAATTACATTCTTATTAAATAGATGCATCAAAGCAACTAAACACCCTTGACTGTAAGTGGCTGGTTGGTCAAATAACAAGATGAGTTACTTACATGCATTGTGTGAGTCTTTCCACTACTAGTAACACCATAAGCAAATACAGTGCCTACCAAAATCAGAATAAAACTAACAAGATCATCATTTATGTAAGAGCAAATAATGCATAGTGCAAGAACAAGAGAATAAACTAACAAACTATAGATTATTGCAGTAAATAAAAGATTAAATTTCATCATGCACCGATGCCATAGCAATATAATCTAAAGACAAGAATTCTGATCATATAGGATAAAGACCAAGTCAATGGATGATAGGATCATAGGTCTTCCATATTTTGTCTGTGTAGTTTGTTGCAATTTGCAAAATGAATGCTGAGTTTATCTAAAGTATGCAAAAGAAGCCCGATCAACCATGAACAAGTTAATGGAATCAAAGGACTTTCTTTAAGTAACTTCACAACCAATGATGCAAGACAGATTCAACATCCTCCAGGTAGTGGCCCCACAATACAAGAGGAACCTTAGTTTATTCAGGTACCACCACTCTCTCAACAACGAAGATTTAACACTAGCACAATATCAGAACATCCAATTAAAATCTCACTTCCAACAACTCAAAACCAGCAAATAAAGTTGAGAGACTATAGCAGAACTAGTTAACCAGTACATAGCTGCAACCAAATACTCATTCTATTGTTTAGCTACAACAATAATATAGACCTCTCAAAGACTCAAACATTTTCAACAGTATCCAGAGAAGAAGAAGACCAACAACACACCTTACAACAAGGTTTTAGAACTCGGTTTCGCCCCTGGTTTTGCCAGGCCACGAAACCGAGATATACCGAGATCTCGGCGAGATCTTGCATTTTTCCCCGTCCCAACTCGATCGTGAGTTTCGGTGGCCATATGGCCAAGATAGGTCCTGAAACTTGACATCCACCCTATTTTAGCCCTTCTAAACACAGTGGAAACATTAGTTTTTACAAATTCAAACCCATAATGGTACTTTGACTTCGGACCCTAGGTTGATAGTCTACGGCGTATGTGAATTGTGAGGTCTACCCTAGGCTAAGCCACACAATATTTAGAACTCATATAATTAAAGTAGAGGTGTAAAACAACTTAAATAAGCATTAGGAATTAAAATACATCAACCATAAACCATTTAAGCATTAGGCATAATATTCATATTTCATAATCATATATTCATATATGGTGATGGTTCGACGGTTTGTTAATAATTGTTAGAAACTTGGAAAGAAAGTAAGAGACACAAATTAAACAAATACAAGTATAAGTGTGTACCATTTGAGAGTAGCTAGTACCGAAACGAGTAGTTGAAGGTAAAATAGATATTTTTCACTATTTTGATCATGTTTCTATGAAAAAAATGATCGGTGGACTTTGTATCACATATAATAAATACATAATCAACAAACAAGCATTGATCATGATTCTATGAAAAAATATATTTTTGAGATGAATAGTTACCTAACAGTGTTCTTGAGAAGCAAACCAACACCCTCTCTTGATGTTGAAGCTTGAATGTTGAATCCATAGGCTTTAATCTTCACTTAAAGGTGAGATTTGCCAAAAAAATCCACCAAAGTTGGGTTCTCCCATAACAATAGACCAAGATTGGCGAGAGGAGGCGAGATTTCGACTTTGGGGTCGAAATCTCGCCAAGGGGGGTTATAAGTTATAAGTTGGTCTGGTTCGAGTCGAGACCGAGATATAGGTCGAGATCTCAGCTGAGATATTGTATGTTTTTGGTATCGCATGTGGTTTCGTCTCGAGAGCTGCCAAAATCGAGAAAATAGCCGAGATCTTGTACTATGCCTTACAAATTTCATTTCAATAATCAAAATAATTATTTACACACTATGGATGTCCATTGCCTTGCTACTTTTCAATGCCGAAATACCCTCATTACATAAAGACTCGCTAAAAACTAGGGAACAAAAATTTTGGAAAGCAACCTAACCTAACTAAGTTACTAAAATCCATCCAAGACTCACTTTCTGTTTTGAGTCTGAAATTTAAACGTATTGCTCTGGCTCCTATTATAAGTTTAGCAACTCCACCAGTGTTTAACCTTTATCCTAAACAAATTATATTCCAAAATTGGCATGATAGAAACCTTGCAACAACCTGACACCCTATTGATAAGGTAATCGAATAAATTTTTAAAATGGCACCAAACGCACATAAGTCGGAAAAGAATTGACTTTCCAAAAATATCTCCAGATTATATAGTTCCCTGATTTCATGATGCAACCAGAGATGACATTCGAAAGACAAAAGTTGTTCTTACAGAGAACTGGACAAAAGTGATCGAAACCTGTCAATTTTGATTACACCTGTGCATGCAACGAATTTCTAGGCTCACAACTCACAAGCAGCTCCATGGATGCTAGTTGGAGTTGAGTTCTTTGAGAAGAACAATTACTCAGCCTTTTTTTCTTTTTTGGTACAGTGTTGAGAAGGGAGACTTGAAAGGATTAGAAAGGCGTTTGTATAAAACATACTACCATGCATTCCACCTTGGAGATTTTGAGAAACCTTAACACAATTTTTTTGCTGTTGCCCACTCCACACACACACACCCCATAACTTCATCGTTTAACTCATTAGTTTTATGCCTCTATAGGAAACTACTATTTCGGAGAACCAATTTGGTTTTATGCTAGGAAGATCCAAATTGGATTATACTGGAGAAAAAGCCTACAACAGAGTCCCTAGAGAGTTAATCTGGATTATACTGGAGAAGAGAAGGGTGTCATGTAAATATGTGGACATAATTAAATTTATGTATGATGGTGTGGTGACTAGCGTAAGAACTGTAGGTGGTCAAGGTAGTAAATTTTCAATTACAATTGGGTTACATCAAGGATCAGCCTAAAGCCCTTATTTGTTTGCACTTATCACACATACAAGATGAGGTTCTTTGGTGTATGCTTTTTGTGGATGAGACAAAAGCAAAGATTAACGCCAAGTTGGAGCTATGGAGATCAATATTGGAAACAAAAGGTAATGTAGAAAGGGTTCAACTAAGAACCACTCTACAGTAGGATCGATGACAAGTTGCAGCAGAACTTCAAAATAGCAATAAAATTAGAATTAGTAACTTAGGAGGTAGAGATCAAACCAGCAAACAGAACTTCACCAAACTTAGGTTGAGCAGAGGTGGTGTTGAACGGATCTTATACTCCAAAAATCAGCCAATTCTGATGGCTGAATGTTGAGATGTAAAGAGGGCTTGAAATTAGAAACCAGCCTTCAAAATAGAAGGTTATAATATCAATCTGGCCAGCAGTTGGGGAAACTGAGCACAGTCGAATGAAGAGTAGGATGTGCCCTCAAGATGCCCTGAATATGATCACAAAAGGGTAAGAGGTTGCTGGGCTCTGGAGTCTCGAAGTGGCAGCAGGTTCTGATGGAGGAAACTGAGCTGCAGGCCCTCAGTTGATGGTGTAATCGACAGCAGCAGTGTTGGTTGTTGATCAAGGTTGCAACCAGGCCTTCACAGATGTAGCAGCAGCAGTGGTTTGCTCTCTCACAGCAACAGTAGCAGCAGGGGATCGACTGGCAGTAGGAGGAAGAAGATAAAAAAGAAGATAAATGGGCATAGGGGTTTCAGCTCTCTCAGTCAGGCTCTCTCAGCCCTTCATCCTCCCACCAAGACACAAAATTGCACAAAAGCAATATTCATTCATCTTCATAAATCGTTAGGAGGCTCCTAAGAGCTCATACATATTTATGGGCAGCTATGGCTTGCATTACAAGTAAAAGAAAATTAGAAACTTACAAGAAAAGGGAACAAACTGAAAATAGGAACTAAAGCCTACGTTCTAAACCTGAAATTAGAAACTAAACCGAGCTAAGGTTTCTTAATAGACAACCACAAAATATCTAAGAGAATAATTCTACAATAGAAACAAAACTGAACTCCTAAATCCCCCACGCATAGACAAAATTGACTCTTCTAATAAAGCCTCCATGCAATCTGGTCTTGGGCCCCACAGGATCTCCTAGTAATATTCCAACCAAGGCAAATATGGGGCTGTGACACTGTTCAAGTGAACAGTGTTTTGGTCTTTTCTTCTTCATGTTTTGACAAACATCAAAAGGTCTTAAGCTAAGTAGAACTAAGACGGAGTATATGGTGTGCAACTTTAGCCACACTAGGATGGAGAACGAGGTGGTGAAAATCAATGAGAGGGAAATTCCATAAAGTGGTTATTTTAGATATCTAAGCTCTATCATAAATAAAGAAGGTAACATAGATGATGATATTGCTCAGAGGATTAAAATAAGGGATGGATGAAGTGGAGAGGTAAGTCCAATGTGTTGTGTGATCAGCATATTCTTTTAAAGCTTAAAGTAAAATTTTATAGGCCTGTCATAGGAGCAGTTGTGATATATAGAGCAGAAAGTTGGGCAGTTAAGAAGCGTCATATGAATAAACTAAGTGTAGCAGAGATGAGGATGTTGAGATGAATCTGTGGCAAAACTTGGAAGGATAAAGTAAGGACTGACCATATTAAGCTGGACTAGGAGTTGCTCTGATCCAAGATCAGCTTCGAGAGAGTTGTTTGAGGTAGCATGGCCATGTTCAACCGAGACCTTCGGAGGCCCCAGTACAGAGAAGTTATTTGATTCAGATTGAGGGAACCAAAAGAGCAAGGGGCAGGCCTAAAATTACCTTAGGTGAAGTGGTGAGGAAAGACATGCTTAGCTTAGGCCTCGTATCATGTATGACTTCGAATAGAGCTGTTTGGAGAGCGTTATGTTGTTGATGATGACGATAGACCAATGGACCATAAAGGACTATTAAATCAGCATCCCTGTCATATAATATATTATGCAATCATATGGTCATCTTTAATTGAAATTTATGTATTAAACTAATAGGTAATAGCTTACAATATCATCTTAATTTAAAAGTTGATATGAAAGCCTTCTCCTCCACACCACCAAAAGAAAGCTAACTTCCACGTCTTGCTTTCTTGTATATCCTTCAAACCATCTCAACTACCAAACAAAAAATTAGAAGATTTTCTAAACAAGAACATACAGCATGAACTAAAGCATTTATGACAATGTCACTGGAATCCTCCCACAGCCCCGTTATCATATAAGCCTCTCTTATTGTGGATTGAAAAGAATATTTTCAGTAAAGAAATGGAGTTACCATTAATTCCTTCCATAGCACCACTTACAACATGCTGAGCAGCAACATCATACACATGGCGTGTGGTTGTTGCAGGCCCAAATACTTTATCTGCAAAACCAAAATTTAATAATTGACATTTTAGAGAATGAAACAATCAATTCTAGATAATATAGAACAAAGAAATATTAAATCTAGGCTGAACAGAAGGAGAGAAAGAGAGAGAGAGAGAGAGAAGGGGGAGATTCACACTTAAACAAGGTTCAAGGTTGCAGTTTCGAACCTGGCTTCGACCAGGCTCAAAACCAAAATATTTCGCAAAACGGCAAAACTTCGATTGAAACCTGGAAGGTTTCAGTTGCTGGTTTCAATTGATGGTTTCGATGCCCAAATGGCAAAATCAGTTCCCAAAACTTCTAGGAAACCCTATTTTAGGCCTTTTAAACATAGTGAAACCCTTCGATTGTAAAAAACACATACAAAATGGTAATTTGACTTTGGACCTTAGGTTGGTGGTGTACACGGTACGCTATAAGATGCTGTATACACAAAATTTAGTACTTGAACACACATAATTCAATTAAAACAACTAAAATATGCTTTAGGAATGAATAAGCATATAATTAGAAACCATTTCATAATTATCAAATATTATTCATGGTTTTATTACAAAGATATGGGAATGAATTGGCCAAAAATCACAAAATCTGAGGTTTCTAGGAAGTTTCCCTCTTTGGAGTCGAAACTAGCGAAATGATTCCGAAACTCAAAACATGATCAAAATTTCGATTGAAACCATGCATTTTATACAAAGGGTTTGAACCGAAACGACCGAAATCCAAAACATGGTCGAAATTTCGCTAAAACTATGAAATTTCAGTCAAAACATTGCAATTCTTCAGTAACGCAGGCTATTTCGTTTCAACAACCTGCAAAACCGAAATATTTTGGTTGGTTTCACGAAATTTCGTCGAAACCTTGCACCATACTCTTAAGATGGAAGTTTCTACGATCTGCCATTCAGATTCATCTTTATTATCACTCGTCCATGGCTTTCAGTTTCCAATATTCCATTCTATATGGTCAGCAAGTCTAGGAGCAGAAAGCATGCCTCGAGAAATGGTTGAAAGCTCTTTGATGGAGAATTTGACAATGATCTTACCGAAAACTGGGTGTGACTGAGCTGAGACTCTAATCAATTTTTTATATGGTGGAAGCAGTTACCCCCTTCATATTTTCTAGTGATATTGAAGCCTTTGGTATTTTCGAATGCAAAATTCTTCGCTTTATGGCTTAGAATTGAGGACAGATAAGTAGTTGCCTCTAATTTGATTTGACGTCTGATATTCTGATTCCTATACATGTATCCAATTTATGGACTACCATTTCATCCCTACAATCTCATAGATCGAAAAAGTACACAGCAATCCATTCAATGAAATTGCTCACTTTTGCCACTTTTTTTTTTCTAAATGACTATTTCAACCAATCTACGTCAAAAGAAATAAGAATGTGAAGAGATATGAGCATTTTTTGAGGGGTCTTTTGGGGGGGGGGGGGGGGGAGGAAGAGGGGCGAGGTTAACCCATTCTTTTTTAATTAGTCGTCAGAATTAAACAAATAATGTCATGAGGAATCAATAGCACCAAAATTTCATGCCCCTGCACAGGGTTAGAAGAATGGTGGATGAATTTATACAAACAACAGAGAGAAATTTGGGGAAGAACAATAATTCTAAAAAATTAAAAGGTTGCAAACACGATGTAATAACTCGTATATTTATATGTTGATTAAATGGAAGTTAAATTTACCATACAACATTTAAAAAAATTTAAAAAAAAAAAAACTTTTATTAGCTTAAAAATAATTAAAAATTACAAAGATTTTAAGACTTTTTCTACAAGTAACAGTTAGTTATTAAATTTAAAATAAAAATTTAAGATCAAATGCAAAATATTATGATAATTACCTAGTGTTTAATCTCCAATAGTACAATAGACGGAGAGAAGAGTAGTGATTTGCCAGAATATTCAGAAACAGAAAACTGCATTTTGAAGATAAGTTCAGGTCTAAAATTCAGTAGTTGATAAAGATAATGCATCACTCATTTTCAGTGTTTTAGACAACTTTAACAATTAATTTTACAATTTTCCTCTAGAAGGGATGAGCAAATACTATGCAACAGCTTGATTCTTTGTATTTGTTAGCCTTCTATAACAAAGCTCAACATGTTGGCTTGCTTTTTTCAATGGCTAATAGATATCAAGTCATGCTTTTGTTTGGTCAACAAAAACATATATGAAAGGAAAGAGAACAAAGAAGGCATTCTTCTAATTCTTGAAGTGTCACCAATGATAACGTACAGAACCCATAAATCTCAAATCATCAACACTCATTTGCTGAATCAAAAAGGTAATAAGAGACTTTATTATAAAAAGGATTTCAAATTTTATGCTGATCCAATTGACAATGACGGAAGAAGTATGTCTTAAAATCCAATATTTTTTGAAGGGATGGGCAAGCTCTTCATTTTTTATAGGGCATATCATTGGGGTTGGGATTTTCTTGGCTCCTAAATAAAAGATGAGAATATTGAGATCCAAAAATGCTGAAAATATATTGAATGTATTCGCTTCTTGGATCTAGGATATTGTGACTAGAAAATAGACTTCCGTTTCTTGGGGCAGATGATTCTCTCTTTCTATCTTCCTCATTAGGTAATAAATCCTTTGTACATGTCTCTTACACTCTCTCTTTGAGGTTTACACCCCCTACCGACACAATTCATTATCTAACTTATAAGAGAGATGTAGCTTTAATATAGAGAGACAGAGGAAGGAATAAGAAAATAAAATTTTTGACCCAAATGCAGGCACACTTCCCACCTATTACCTACACAATCTAGAATTCAAGCCATCTCCCTTATGGGCAAAAGTAAAGGTCTTCAGTCTTGATGAACAAAGCCCCTCGGTTGAACAATTCCGATTACCTGCTAGATTTTACATATCTGGATCAGAGTGAGCATATTAGCTGATTCATATTGGTAATGCCCGTCCCCAGTCTTGCCGATACCACCAATATCTGAGAAGACAGCTGATATTTGGCCGATATCCATACAGATTGGCCATGCATTAGTATTGCTGATTGCTGAACTGACCCCATTCAACTATTTAAATCCTTTATTGCTGTCTCTCAATAGTTATTTCACTTGATGGAAAAATAGTTCCCTAATATGACAGGAACACTACCAATGATATACAGTACATCTTCGTTTTCCATTGAAAGTAAGCCTAGGAATGCTTCCTAAAATATTTTCTAGGATTATTGATATTGAATAAGTTGAAAGCACCTCTAACACTAGTTCCACTTTTGGAAGACCCGGTGTTATATCACCAGATCTCAATTTTTCAAATGTACGTGTAACTAATGTATCTCCTTCATAAAGGATTTCTCCATAATGGCCATGAACGCTAGCTCCTAGAATGGCCAAATAGGACTTAGTTGATCCTAATAATAAAGGGTCAACATGAACAATTAGAACTTGATCAGATTTTAGATGTGATATTTTTTTGGATATACATACATTTCCACAAATAAACTTTCCCAGGTTAATTATTGTCGATGTCTCTTCATAATAGTCATGATGGAGAAAATACCAATCCAATTTAAATGAAATTAAAAATGATGTTAATGCATGGATCGGCCATCGGGATTATAATTTTTTCCATTTTCATCTATTACATATATGTAAATACTTGGAAATTATGTTTTAAATTTTCAAATTGAATTCAGGTTAATTAGCTCGACTGGAAGAATTCAATGGTACACCATATTTGTGTAAACCACATTGCAGAACTGTTGCATTCTCATGTTTCTCTATCACCAAAGTGGTAGACTGGTAGGGCCAGCAAATCACAAATGGGTTAGTGTAGCCAATTCTGTATAGAAGACCACAACCATAGTTCAAATCTCGCCAAGATCTCGGCGAGATCTCAGAAATCTCGGAAAACTCGAGCTAGTCGAGATGAGATAGCATACGAAACACAAAAATGTCAAATCTTGAAAATCTTGACCGAGATTTTGAATATTTCGAGAAATCTCAGTGAAATCTCAAATATTTCGAGAATCTCAACCTCCTCAATACTCATAAAGTCATAGTATTGTATTGTTGGGACTTGGGAGTTAAGAATTGAGTGTTTTTTTTTTTTCAATTCGAACCTTTAAATATGTTTATTAAGCCTAAAACAAGCTTAGCTTAAAGTTTCGGAGCCAACTATGGCCATATGCCCACCGAAACATAATTTTGAAACACAAAAAAAATGCACTGTCTCACCGAGATCCGAGATCTCGAGATCTCCGAAAACTCGACCTGGTCGAGACCAAGTTTTAGAACCTTGACCACAACCATGATATCATTCTAAACCAAATCTCAAAATACATTAACCTACGCCCTAAGGGAGTGGTGCACCCCAAACTTTGGTTCTCCTTCATGACTCACGATGGCCAAATGGGTCCCCTACACTTTGGTTGCTGAATATATCAATGCTATCTTCAGCGAAGCAACCAATGGCAGCATCGAACCTCTAGGCTCTAACTTAAAAATCTTCTTAGAAAGAGGTTAATTCATTTCTTCCCTAGTATGTCAATGATACATTGATACCAAATGATTCTCAGTAATCAATACCTTCCAGAAATACCAATAAACAATAAAGTGAAAGAAAACAAACCAAAACAGATAAAAGAAGGAGCTTGCTACAAACCAAAACCATAAGAAACCGAAGGATTATACTCGTTTCGAACAGTGTAATCTCCATCAGCATACCAAGCTATCTCATCCCCCTTATTAATCTCCCGACCGCTGCCCAAGCCACAACGAATAAACCAACTTTAAACTACGAAATGGAGCCAATAATGTACAGAAACAGAGAACAACAAAAGGTTAACTCTGGAGTACCTGAGAGGACGAAATCTGACTGTAACAGTGACATTCTCCTTAGCCTTACTGAAATCAGGTGGGTCCAAGCTCGGCGTAGACGGGCTAATGGAGTTCGCCGGCGACACCATGAGCTTCGAGGAAGGAGGTCGAGACACCGATGGAGTCTTCGGACGAGCTCCGGTCTTAGACAACAGCGGAGTCGGAGATGGTGCCGCCGGTGACTTCCGAGACCGGTGAGGCGAGATACTGGACCTCGATCTTTGGGTTCTCGAACTGATCCCAGACATTATGTTGAGTGACAGAGGAGCTTGAAATGGTCGACTGAGCTCTGATGAAGCTCAAGAACAACTTGTGAAATGTGAAAGAAATGAAAAAGCAGAGAGGGAACAACTTGTGAAATGTGAAAGAAATGAAAAAGCAGAGAGGGAGAGAGAAGCATCGGGAGGAATTGAAGAAGACAAGCGCTTGGTCACATGCCCCGGTATCTGCCTCGTTCGTCTTTGGTCCCTCCAAAAATATGCCTTTCTTTTCTCTGCTCAGTCCTCATTGGTGTTCTTCTTGAAACGTTTGTACTGGAAATTACGAAAATGTCCTGACATTTTCCCTCGCATGGATGAGTGAAATTGAACCATACTGAACCTAGTGGACCGGGTTAGGTCACTAGATTCTAGTCCAACCCGCCAGCCACCTGATACTGTATCAGATGGATATAAATGCGCTGGGTTGACAATAAACCGTGACCTGCTGCCCGGTTCAAATTTTGAGTCTTTCTGTGGTTGGGACTGGGAAAGTATCTTTCGCGGCTAGGGAGTTGGGATCCGTGTAAGGTATCGCAGAGAATCAGCTCGCGGCAGATCGCATTTGGAACTTGGAAGTCCCGCTCTCTTCCATGGTTCAAACTTCAAAATTTTTCCAAAACATTGAAATCTCATATGGGAGTGGGGCAGACCCCCTCCCATACGCTTTCAATATATTCACTTACTTATGAGATATGTGTGAGTTGTTTTTTTAAACCGGAAAAAGAGAGAGAGAGAGAGTTTTTTTTTAGTATTAAGTTTTCCATCACTCACAATGGAGAAGATTATGTGACACTGTTATTGGATTCTAGGTTCATCATTAACTCTAATCCTTATTGTTTATGGAATTATGGTCTAAAATATTGTACTTCTAATATACCAAAAAAAATTGTTACCAAAAAAATAATACTCTTCTTCTTTAGTCCAATGAAAAAGGTCAAATACGGTGATTGAATAGATTTTTTCTTCATTTTGAATGGAGAGAGACTGGTCTTAAGGTCTATATTCTTTCTTGTTTTATTAAAAAAAAAAATTTACTCATTGTAGCTGTTGTGACCTGACCATCCGATCACATGTTTAGAGAAAATACTATATAGGTGTATCCTCTGTTTTATGGATTTTCTAATGCCCAATATCCCATTTGCAACATTAAGATAGGACAATGAGCCCCCATTTGCACAACCCCTTAAGCTTCATTTCTTAATGCTCAAAAAATAAAGTAGAGAATGGTAAAAGGTTTTGTGCACAGTTCTTTCCCTTCTCACAGTAGGGTCAAATTGACATAACCTCCTCCAATTTGACACTTTCATAACCTGTCCCCTTTGTATATTACATATTTTGGACACAAACCCTAAAATAAAAGTTTATGCTGCTTCTTTTCACTTCGTTTGTGACAAACTCTATATTTAGATATTTTTTTTCCCACTTCAATTCACATTGAAACAAATAAAACAGAGAAAAGTATAATTTTTATAAGTATACTTCACATGAAGATGAAAATTACATTCTTTATTTGCATAGAAAGCAACACATCGCTTAAAACTACACTTGCTGATCTCCACACAGCACGTTGGGAAGCTTCTGAACATATTTCAAATATTTGTCACGTGACAATTCCATTGACATTCAAATTTTATAGACATATTAACCCATATCATCATCAACCAATTTGGATACGTTCAACCTCATACAATTCTTTAACATGGAGATATACGAAGGTATGAAATGATTAACATTTTAAGCTTTGGGGGAATTTTGTTTTGCATGAGATACTGAGCCACGTAAGAGGCAATAGAATTGTCAATTTTATACCAGAGCTCGGCAAGAGTATTTGCCTTCTTCCCTTGTTTCATGAAACACCATAACCCACCTTTTGGCCTGGTCAATTTTTATACTTAGCCTCGCTACAGATCCTCTCTGCTAGCTTTCATTTTTTCCAACGTTTGGACCACAAGTCAAGGTCTTTTGATTAGGTTGTTGAGGCTATCTCCGATTTCTAAGATTGCTAGCTCACCTCTCTTCATATGTTCTTGGGTTACTTTAGGCTCTACCTTGTTATCTTGGGGGCCAAAGCTGTATTATAAATTCTCTCATTAATATTGCTTGATTTGGGGTTAATGCAATTGGCCAAATCAATTCCGAATGAATCGGTCAATTCTGATCCTTTTCTCTTTTTTTTTTTTTTTTTTTTTTTTTTGTTAATCATGCTTGTAAGTTGTGACATTTCTTCAATGCAAGAACCCCCCAAAAAAAAAATTTTACTTTGTGATTGATATGAGAATCAAAATATAAATATGCACTTGGACAACCGATCACAATAGGTATAGGTTATTGGATAGATGATGCAAACGCCAGTGGAGGGTTTTGCTAGAACTGCTCCATACGGAAGGGAAGATGAAAGATCAAGTTTTTTTTTTTTTTGGGGGGGTGGGGGTGGGGGTGGGGGTGGGGGTGGGGGGGAAGGGTAAAAAGATGAAATATCAAGTTACAACAGTTAAACAAATAGTTGTGTAGAGAATGGGAACAGGGAGGGTGTGCATAGTTTTTGTAATCAATAATGGTATAACATGGGCATGAGATCACTACCAGATCATGTGGCCCTTACGCCCAGACATAGAGAGAGTAAAGTGACTAACCCGTCTCTATGAGCCCACCCCTATTGGATGCTTATGAGCCTGTTCCCATTTGCCCTGTGCTAACGCAAGGGCTATGCGATCTGTCAGCCTTCTTTTTCCCATATAATGTAAAACAATACCGTATTGGACAAGGCTTGTTCTCTTTCGTCTCTTAAACTCTGCCAAATAAGTAACTATTACTTAATTGGCACATCTCTAAGTAACTATTACTTAATTGGCACATCTCTTACTTCCTTATATCTTATATGAAAAAATATTCCTATAATGTAGGTGAAGGGAAAGTACATCAATTTAAGGTTACAAATGCTTTGTCCTTTATGGTACGAAGCGATAATACGCCTTGGTTGTTCCCCAATATCCTTCATTACAAAAATAAAAAAATAAAAAAGAAAAGATCCCCAATATCCTTTACAAACCATATGAACCCTTCGATTAAGAGATTCTCCTTTGAAAATTCTTAAATTTTGTAGGGAGAAATAACACTATTTGGGCATGTGTGGTACACTGCCACTACGCCCAAACACATGGGCACGCAAAATAATAGGCGGCATGGCGCAACCCATGAAAATATGGAAAATCCCGATGGTGCGACAGTCATTTTCACATGCCCCTGTGTCTGGGTATTGGGGCCTCGCACTGCATGCACATGGGGAGCATTCTCTTTCCTCTTTCTATATTTAGTTTTTCTTGATAGTGTTCTTATCTTTCTCTCTCTCTCTCCCCTCTCTCTCTCTCTCCATAAATCCTTAGATTCCTATCTCATCTTTACTATGGACTCACCACTTACTCTATAGGTAACTAATATCTATCCGGACGGAGGTTGAGCATGCCGCTAGTTTCCGCAACTCAACCAATGGGGGTAGGGGGGTGGGGGAGGGCTGCGATGGAAGGGGTAAGAGGACTCTTTCTTGGGGGGAGGAGAGAGGCAAACACAGTGATGGACTGATGGTACAATGATAGCATACCTAGCCTTTACCCTATCTTTTCCAATATCATATTATATTTTAGGGAAAAATATCTTTGTCCTGGAGTGTTGCCGTAGTGTGGCCTACGCCAACACTCCAATGCATCTATTTTTCTCCTCTCCATGTGAAAAGACACCTCTACCCCTTGTTTTAAGGAGGAGAGAGATAGATACATGAGAGTGTTGGTATAGGCCACATTCCCGCACAAAAAACTACTTTCCTATATTTTATTAGGGAAAAGGCTTGTCACACCGCATATATAAACAAGGTAGCACCCACTGTTTATCTCTTTCTTTTCACATTTGAAATGACCCTAGCTTGCCTTTCTTTTGTGATGCCTCATCGCATGTCCCCATTGGTGCCACCTACTAGTTTATTACACATGAGCGGTGTGTCTATCCTTCTCCATACATACATATATATAGGGATTAAGGAAAAAGAACTCTATCCAAGAGCATGACCTGCGCCAATGCTCTCATATATTTATCTCTCTTTCACATGTAAAAAGACATCTAAGCGATAAGATAGAGAGATACATGGAGCGTTGGCATAAACCGCACTCCCGTATAGAGAACGACTTCCCATTTACATGGATAACGTGGGAATGACTTGTCACATGGAGAAATAATATGATCATTTTAATTTAGTTTGAATAGTTTATTGGGAAAGAAATTATCAAAAATAAAATAATCATATTTTGGTGGGGAGCATGTGGTCAATGGGAGTGCACGCAGAAGCATCAACAAAGATGATCATTTTGCATTTCTTGGTGCGGGATGGTCATTTTACCCCTAACGTGTTTGGCGTACGTGGCACATTGCCCCATAGAAACCCTTTTCCCTTACAATTTTAGCCTTGAAATGTATAAGTTGGTATAGGGCTGCAATAGGGTCAGGTTGGGCCGGGCTTTTTAAAACCCTACCCCAACCCCGTCTCAAGGCCTGAAAAATCTAACACTGACTTGTCCTCTTGGTCAGGGTCGGGCCAGGCTAACCTTGATTGAGCCAGATCATGGGAAGGGGGAAGGGAGATGCATGGTGTTGCATCAAGAATTGTGCTAGAGCGACCTGTTCCTGCAATATAGAGTTAGCAAGAGAGGGCCGGGCTGTGCCGGTTTGTCAACTCCGATGCCTAAGTTAGATCTCTTAACAACAGATAAGAATAATTGAATTCAGATAATCGTGGAAGGAATTTACCCAGATATTTGTAGGTGATGAGTGAGGTGTGGTGGGTAGAATCGTGCCCCATTAGGTAAGGAGAGTCCTAGGCATGGAGTGAGATAATTTAGGAGTAATTATAGGGATAGCGTTGATCCCTTGATCCCCTTGCGCTTTATTAGGTGTCGTATGGGCGATAATCTCGGGCCACTAGGACTCGTGGCGCGTTCTGTTTTTGTGGAGTATGGTGCGCGGGTCACTCTGAGAAGGTCGTCCCTACCTTCCCCTGGGTGGTCAAGGTCCTGGTCTGGTTGTGCTCTGAGGAAGGGTCAACCTACAAGCTCTCACCATTCGACGATGCTTGGCTTCACACGTATGTCCCTTGAGGTCGGGTGCGCGCTTGGGTCTCGTCCTTCTGGATAGGGGTGGCTCGTGCTCGTCTTGCACAGTCTCAGCTCGCCCTTGATATACGTGGCGGCTTCTTATTAATCGGCGTCTAGTGACATATCACATGGATTGAGTTGGGAGTTGGGAAAGGGAGAAAATAACTAATTTTATATAGAATAATATTGTAATAAAATATGTTATATCACTTATAATCTTTATTTATAATATATTATTTAACAAATATGTGTGACGTTTAAAGTTTATAATATATGTTATATTAAACTATAGTTTATATAATAAATTAAAACAAGACCGGGCTTAATTCGAGGCTTCAACCGTGACCCAGCCCGACTCTAACTCAGGGTCAAAAATTCCAGCCTTGACCCCGCCCTTAGGCCAGGTTATCTCACCCCAGACCCTGTCCGGGCTCAGGGCGGGCCAGGGCAGGTTCCGGCGCCAAACTTGCTTAGTGATACTTACAGGGCTAACCACTTATTTCCCGCCAGAATGGTTTAGCTTCCGATACCAATCCCAATCCAGTATATCGCTCACTGAGACGCCCGAAGGCCAGAACCCACTGTGTGTGAGAGAGAGAGATGGCGGAGACGATTTCACCCATGGAAATCGATGATGCTGATCGGCCACCAAAGCCCAACAAGGGCAAGAACGTGGTCACCGTCTCATCGTACGGCAAAGCCACACCGTGGGTGGAGAAGTACCGCCCTCAATCCCTAGCAGACGTTGCCGCTCACCGAGATATCGTTGACACGAGTAAAGACTTTCACATACTGTCATTTATCCTAGGGTTTTCTTTATTTTATATTCATCTGAAGTGGTTTTCGATTTGATTTCTGCAAAAGTCGATAGGCTTACGAACGAGAACAGATTGCCGCATCTCCTCCTTTACGGTCCTCCTGGAACCGGCAAGACGTCGACGATTCTTGCCGTTGCTCGGAAGCTTTATGGAGCCCAGTTCCACAATATGATCTTAGAGCTGAATGCGTCCGATGACAGGGGTATCGACGTCGTGAGACAGCAGATTCAAGACTTCGCCAGTACTCAGAGCTTCTCCTTTAGGTAATCACACGTTTTCTTCTTTAAATATGTCTGTGGATGAGTAATGCTATTTTGGAAGAATTTATTCGCATTACAAATGTGTTAGTTTCGTACAACCGAGACATAATTTAAAAAAATAAAAAAAATAGAAAACCTAGTTATTATTGTTGTTAACCATTGAAGCACCATATCTTCTTTAATATTATTAGTTCAGGAAGTAATGAGTATGCACTATAACTTGAAGTTTTCTGTTAAGGGAATGGGAAAATATGATCAACTCTAATATCCTCAAGGTTTGAAGAAAAAAGTTATAATCTTTTCCACCAAAAAGGAATGGTGGAACTGGACTTTGATGGTTCTTCTTTGGGGTTGGGGGACTTATTAGGTCGATAGGTTGTATTGCTTTGAGGATTTATTCAGGTCCTATAGATTTGGGAACTCTGTGAGAACAGAACTTACCTACCATCCAGTTGGGATTGGAGTTTGCTGCCTGAGCTAGAGGTCATCACGGCAAAAGGAGAGTCAATAAATATCATTGCTTGGCTTCCAATAAAGATGGCCACATGGAGATTTGCATATGTTATTAGACATAAATTTCCTTGCTTCCCAGGTAAACTCATCATTTCAGTGGAAGCCATGTGCAAGAAATAACATGGTGGATCTGTTGGCAGAGCAAGGGGGTTAAGTTGGCGTTATGGCTTTTTTTTGCGCTTGGCTGACTAGCCTGACATGCATTATTGTTTTTGTGATTCTCCTTTCTCATTATGTTTTCAGTGGTTGTGACTTTGTTCTGTGAAGGGCTTTGTACTTTGTTTTCATCTTTTTTTTTTTTCTTTCCGGTTTCAAATTACTGTTATGTATCAAAACAATATTAACTGGCAGTTGCTGGGCTAGCCTTCACCCCAACCCCCTCCCCAGTGAGAAAAAACTGAGGCTATAAACATATCTCATTCCTATGCACTGCCTGTTGGGCAACCCAATTCCATATGATTGGCCCATTTGGGGTTCTACCTGGAATGACATGAAGGGCCATAGCACATCTGAACAATAGATCATGACTTTTCTGAGCATCCAATTTCTTCAGGATTTCCCTTTTGAACTGAAGTGATGTCGAATTTGGTGGGTGTTCCCATGAGGGTATCTGTAACTTCAACTCAAAAGGGGGCTAATGTAGCAACATGGTGGAAATTTCAATATGCTTTCATGATGTGATACTTTTATACACAAAGTCTCAATGCAATGGGCCATCTGAAACACATTGGGTCTGTGATATCTGACATAGATGATTCATATCCTGAAAAATATTGTTACTTCTTTATCTCAAGTTGTCCATCGACCCATTGCTTGAATTTTTGTAATCCTCTAAAAAAGGGGAATAATGCCAACACCATAATATGTAGGACTATATGGGGATAAACCTAAGTACATTGAATTGATCCGGGATACTAAAATTGGGGTTTTGAGGTACTAGGGTTTCAGCTTTTGTAGAAAATTATGGTGGGAAATTTAAAAGTTGAAAATAGAAACATATCTCTCTGGAAATTGACAAGAAAGAATGAGAAAAGGAAGATAAACATTGGCAATCACACTTGATTTCTAAGCATCACACATTCGAAATTCAAAATCTTCCATTCATCATCTGATGATAGTCAGACCCAGCCGAAAACTTACAAAAGAAGAAATCATAATAAAAGGATGTTAGAATTTTTAGTCATTTAGAAGCTGGGATAAGCTTGTTCCTGTTTAGGAGATTATTTTGGATCACTCTAGGCCAGTCCTAATTAATCCAGTTCAAGTCTCTATCAATGAAGGGTAAAAAATAATTAATGCACGTGTGAGGAACATGAGAAGCATTAACTAAATAGTTATAGATATTAGCTAAAGTTGTAGAGTCCGAGAAGATATTATTTCAGTTGACAAGTCAGTTTCATAGATGGCTGTGTAAGTTTTAAAAATGTACAGTTCTTGAAATTGTTAAAGAGTCTAAAACGAGAGTCTAGAATCCTCCCAGCCACTCTGTAAAAGGGAAAGCCTGTTACGCATTTTCGAGCAAGTTGAATGAAAGATTTTTCTTGTGTTGCTATTGCTAGTCCTAGTACTTTAAGGTGCCTATTCCTTTGACAATGTTGGATCTGACCTTGAACCAAGGCCTGTCCAAGGAGGTGGACTCCTCCCGTTCCCATCCACTTATTAATGTAAGGCCAGTTTACAATTAGATAAACAAGTACTAGCCTCATAGTAGGATCAATATGAGATAATATCTCAGTAGGTTACAGCAGGAACGCCAGTAACAGAAACTATCAATCCACCTTAACAGTAGGTGAACATCAGGGTATGTAATATATTAAGCCCTCAACATGATTAAGATACTCTAATTGATATTTAATCATAGAACACAAAAACCAAACCATAACTAGACTATCAACTGACAGTATAACGAAGAACTTTACCCAGAAAAATAAACAGTCACCAAATTAGTAACTCAACTTTCTCAGATGGGGGTAATTTATCTGGTCGAAGGTATCTGTATTCTGTATGGGATTGAAGAACCCTTCAAAATCTCAGCTAAAGTTAATGGCTGGATGCTGAGATATCAAGGTGTCTCAGAAATTGAAATTAAAACTCAAAATTAACAACTCACTACTGCAGTAATATTGAACCATTGGATGAACCTGAAGTTACCATCGAAGGGAGGTCCCTTGGGGGCTATTTCACTGCCAAAATCCGAGCAGGAATGGATGGCTTGATCAGGTGTTACAGGTCCTTGAACTTTCTGCAGAAATCTCGAATAACAGTGAACCGCAAGAATGGAAACTTGATCTTCAGGTCCTCTTCTCAGTTGGAACTCGATGGGGGGGGGTATCTTTAACTACTCCAGTACAGATAGTAACACCTTCGAATGCCTCCCTTATGAATATAGTTGCAGGTTAACAGAGAAGTAGAAAGTAGGATCGATAGAGAAAGAAATAGAAGAAGAAGAGGGATAGGGGATTGAGTCTCTCACTCGCACCAAAGTTTAGTAAAGCAGGTGAGTTTTGAATTCCTAAAATTAAGGCTAGAAGAAAAGTCACCAGAATAAGACTTTAAAAGAGAAAAGATCTCTTGTTTGGAACTTGGCCAGATGGGCCCAAACATAAAACTAAACTAAACTTGACCTACACTAACTTAAAATAATCCTAAATGCAACATATCAAACAGTGGTAATTTTTCAAAGGACCTTCTGTTGGGAAAAACCTATAGTGTTTATATTTTAAGCCAAGAAGGAGAATAGTTTAGGTGAGAGGATGAAACACTAGTTTTTGGCGACAACACTGGCCAACCTTATATGCAACTTATCAAACATCATTGTCATGAATTTCAAAAGCTGCTCTCAAGGATGGGGCCTGTCTTCTGAAACTAGTTAATTTTCACGGGGCCACTGTTTCCGTCAATGTAGAGTTGAACTTATAATTTGTGTGTCTAGACCACGTTACAAGTTCTCAATTAGCCTAACAACTTAAATTCTGTTACTTATCACAAATTATTCATTGCATAGCTCTAGTTAGCTCATATTTCGTTAGAGGTTGCTTGGAAATGGCTTAATATTGTCACTGCTTATTAACATATTTGAAATGTACTCATATGATTTTTCTTGTATCGTATATGAATAGCCACCTGGTGAATTAAAATTTAACTTCCTTTCACCCTTCTAATGGCATCGTGGCAAAAGATGTCTTAATTATACACCTCCCTGTCCCTGCTTCTGAAATCACCGCACACAAAATGTTGCAAATGTTTGCTGTCTGATGCCATGGCTACTCTGCACTACCTGAAATAGAGATGATTGTCTGTGAGTGCTCATTTTTACCTGCTTAGTGTCTTGGTTGACAACATGTGAGAGCCCTCTGATGGTTGTTTGATGCATTAGTTAATTCGATAACACTTTGTTTTTTTCAGTGGAAAGTCATCTGTGAAGTTGGTTCTACTGGATGAGGCAGATGCCATGACAAAGGATGCACAATTTGCCTTGCGTAGAGGTCTATCTCTTAAACTTCTCATTATTCTTCCTACTACGGGTCTCTTGTTTGTGCTCAGCATACTTATATATGAACTCATGTTTGCTGTAGTGATTGAGAAATACACAAGGAACACCAGATTTTCCCTTATCTGTAATCATGTCAACAAAATTATTCCAGCATTACAATCCAGGTGCACCCGATTTCGATTTGCTCCTCTCGATGCTTCGCATGTCAGGGAACGTCTTAAATATGTAATAGAAGCTGAAGGGTATGTTTCTTAGTTTGTCATGAATCTTAATCCATGTGTTTAATTCATTTGGTAACAAACTACAGCTTGCAGCGTATTTTCGGCTTTTTAAGGATATCTGTTGATATATGTATATATATTCCCAAATCTATTAACTTTGGTTATTAAGCTCATGATTTCTTATATATAGCATCACGTGTGTGTGGGGCGCTTGAAAAATCATTACTTGACTCTGAACAGTAGAAGTCGTTTTGTTTTGTGTCTAATTGGATTAAAAGTGTATGACATAGATAACCTGACTAGTATGAGTGTATATAAAGTTATATACCAATTTGCTCCCTATTTACATGTCTTATATTCAATATTGTAGAATCCATTTGCTGGAAACAGCCTCTCTGCGAAAGCAGGGGTAAGGCTGCGTACATTATGACCCTTCCCAGGCCCCGCAGTGGTGGGAGCCTTGTGCACTGGGTACGCCCTTTTTATTGTATAATCCATTTGGTTTTTACTCCTGATCAGTTGGAGAGTGAAAGCATGGGGAATCATTCGACTTGGTAGTTGGAATGTCTCTAAACCCAACAAAGTTCTTTCTATTTCATCCTTCTCCTCCTTACCTTCCTAGAGTTGTGTGTCATGATGATGCAAAAAAATTGGGGGCATTTTGGTTTAGTTTATAAAATGTGCCTCATTATCAAAAAGATGAAAAAGGAACTACTAACTTTCAAGGTAAGGGGAAAATCATACTTTCAAGAGCTGTGTAGGGGAGCACTCTGAAACTCAAAAGGCATCACCTGTGATGTTCTATTGTCATTCTTAACTATTTAGAAATTAGAATGCATTCCAGTGTTTTTAAGTTTCTGATGTGCCCTAAGCAAATGCATCAGTATGATTACTTTGTTTATGTTCAATGTCTCAATTGGTTGATATTGTGGTGTGCACATGTATATCGAAGATTATAGTGGACTATTGATGTAGCCTAGGTGAAATAAGTCTCACTTAGGACCAGGTTGTGTAATAGGTTGGCCGAATGGGCAGATTAGGGTGATTAGGGCAAAAATTAGGGTTAGGAATTGGAGATTGAGTTAGGGTTTTATTAGGTAATGGTATGCAGGTTTTTAGGAGTCTATTGGTATAGGTTTTACTTAGGTTTGAATAGGAATCCTAGTCAGATTAGGAGTGGGAATTCCTAATCTGAATCCTAATCACAAACATAACACATCATAGACTTGTACTCTAAATAGGAGTATAAGTTTGAACAACTAACACAACTAAATACTTATCCCTCTAAAATCGTGGAGGGAGAACTTAAGAAAATAAATATAAAAAGACTGTTTTAACCCTAATAAGAAGAACTGAAAACTAAAAAGGCTCCAACGCAAATCAAAGGCTGCTCTTCTTCTTCCTGCGTGAACTTGGATCTGCATCAACTATGCACTATGTTGCCACTTAAGTCCAATAAAAGAAAATCATGTTAATGCAGATCGAATGGTGGATCTGCAAGTAATGGGCTCACTTAACGATTGGATTAATAAGATTCTAATTTGAATGCTAGACAAGGGCCAGATCTTATCTCAGATTTAACAGGATCTCCAATTCTGAATCAGATATCTACTTTAAGGGATCAGATTTGAATCTAACGAGTACTAATTCTAAATCATTAAGTATAAGTCGGAATATCAGATACCAGATTAACAGAACAGGAACGGATATTAGATAAATCTTAGACAGATATCAGTAATTTGGAATCTCATATCTGTTATAAGGTCTTCAGAACTTGCAGCTTGAGGTCTGATCTAGACAGGCAGAATTTCCCACAGGATGCTGCAGAAAACAGAGATGAGAAAGAAGAAGAGGAAGAGAAATAGGGAGATCGATGGAGGGTTGGAGAAGATAGAGAAAATAACAGAACCTCCTAACAAGGTGCCGCAGGGATAAGGGAGAAAAAAGGGGGAGACCAGAAACATGGGGAAGGGAGAGATTCCATTCAATTTTCTAAAACCGAAAATCTAGATTTCATTCCATTCTCAAATAGGGGAGGGGGGGTGGGTTGGTTATTGGTATTTATAAAAATAGAGATGAAAACTCCTAAATTGTCTCTACTAATGGACTCTTAAACTAACTAAACACTTAACTTAAAAGGACTCTTCTAGATTAAATTAATTTGACTACTTAACAGCAGAAGACCCACTCAATCTTATCCATGTACTTAATCCCATGTATCTCCTTAAATCCCGACTTTTGTGTTTAACTGTTTATAAAAGAGGCCCATTACGATAGAAAAACTCAAAAATAACAAGCCCAAGGTCCATAGAACCCAACTATGGGTCAAAATAAAGTATTCTAAGACCCAATTGGCCCAATGCCTCGATTAGACACTATTAACTGCATCACATGCCACATGGGCTTGCACAAACTACTATCCTACTTGCTTCTACAATGTTGTCGGGTTGTTGGAAATCTGGAGCACATATGTTGGGTAGTCTGCTTTTTTAGCAAATGGTCTGGGACCCAATGAAAGGCAAGGGCATTGGGTCTTGTTGAAGCATTGTGCTCTATGCTCCAATACAAAAGGGTCTCCCTTGGCTACCATGACAGATTCATATGGCTAACAGCACTGCATTCCTGCTTGCTTTTAGTTGTAGCCTGGCTTTGCTCCTTATTCTTCCTATATCCTTTTTCTGGGGGGCGGGTGGTAGCTGTTTATTTTTTCATTATTTACATGTATGCTTGCTAGCTTCTCTGTTTTGGGGTAGGAACTTATGTTATCTTTTGTTTCTTGAACTAGGCTTGATGTAGCTGAGAGTGGCTTAGCTGCCCTTGTACGGTTGAGCAATGGTGACATGAGAAAAGCTTTGAACATTTTGCAGGTTCCAATTTCTTATTTTGTCATTTTTTTTTGGGAATGTTGTCCTTTGTGTTCTCTTCTAGCTAATTATGCATCTTGCAACATCTGCATTTTACTATTTTGTTTTTTTCAAAAACTTGCTTTCAGATTTGTCATTGCTATCTCCAAAATTTTTCTCGTGGTCTGGCAGTAAATGTGTTTGTTCAAAAGATATTGCAAGCAGGATTCATACTTTTTTTTTTTTTTTTTTTTAAAGAAATGCTTAAAAAAGCGATTAGTTCTACTTTCTCAAAAAGGGAGGCGGGAGGGTTGGTGGGGAATGGCTGTCTTGCCAAGCTTGGTGAAACGTGCACCGCATCTGTTACATGCTGTTTTTTTTTTTGGGGGGGGGGGGTTGGGGGTGGTGGTGGAGGATAAAGTTATTTTATTCAATTTTGAAGCCATCAGCATATTTACTGTGATACTATTTTAGCCCCAAAAGGGGACATAAATGTTAGAGGAGCAACAACAGAGTGATTAGAGAGCAGAAAGGAAGATAATTGGTTATGGCACTTGTGTGAAGGGGCAAATTTTTGAGAGAATTGGTCATTTGGTTGTTTGCAAGAACAGGAATAAGAATTCAGATACAAGTCTGTTGATATATCAGAATCATGGAAATTATTATCTTATTTATCAATACTGTGATATCAAAGCAATAAACAAACAATAGAAAATGGAAAGAAGAGGAGAAGGAAGTATAAGAAAGAAGAAGAGGAAGGAGGAGAAGGGGTTAAGGGAAAACACAAACTCACGGTAGGCTTGAATGAGCTTCTATCGTGAGATTAATTAAATAGCAAGCAGTTAAAACAACGTCCACCCAAAAAAACTAGTAGGCACATGCATATGAATTAATAATGACCAAGCAATCTCCAATAAATGTCTGATTTTCCCTTTTAGCTTCTCTATTCTGATTTCTGCTGAGGACTATAGGAACAACTTGTTGATGAATCATACCATGATCAGAACAAAAAGAGGAAATTTGAGCATGAGTATACTCAAGTGCATTATCAGCCCGAGGTCTCAACCGTAGCCCAGCCCAATCCTGACCTCGGGCTTGAACAATCGAAGCCTAACCCGCCCTCAGGGTTGAAAAATCCAGCCCAGGCCCTGTTCAGACTCAGGGCGGGCTTGGGGCCTTGGGCAGACAGGGCCAAACTTACACCCCTAGTTACTGTGCAATGACTTTCTCCTTATTTTTTCTGTTGGTTTATTTCATTTTGCAAATGGATTCTGGAATTACGTTCTTAGTCATTTCATTGATGCATGCAGTCAACACATATGGCTTCTCAGCATATAACGGAAGAAGCGGTTTACCTGTGCACTGGAAATCCGATGCCGAAAGACATTGAACAGATATGCTATTGGCTTCTAAACGAATCATTTACAACTAGTTTTAATCGTATCCAACAATTTCTGTTGCTCACTTTGTTTCCGTATTTGGAATAAGGGAAAAGTGTCTCTGAGCCGAAGGCGTTTCCTACTTCCTCTCATATATGAATTTTTTAATTATTTTTTCTCTCCTGAAAAATGAATAAAAAATTACTTTGTAAGAAGACATAGGAAATGCTGTAGGTTCGGAGAACCATTTCCCTTGGAATAATTATTTGTACATGATACAAAACGTGGCTTCTGTTGTCCCCTTAGCCATTTGAAGTGATATCCGAAATCAAGACGAGAAAAGGGTTGGCCTTGGTTGACATTGTGAGAGAGGTCACTACGTAAGTGATATATGGTTTAGCTACTCGCTGATTTATTTTTTTATTTACTGGGAGAACTTCTGCTGTATAATGTTCTATCAATGTGTTTACAGGTTCATTTTCAGAATCAAAATGCCATCAGATGTCCGAGTCCATTTGATTAATGATTTGGCTGATATTGAGTATGTTTCTATCTTGATTCACATTCTACATAACCTATCTGGTTCACATTATATAGTATACTGTAACAATATCATATTTAACAAACCAGAACAGATAAAGAAGAAATAGAGAAGAAGTCAATGGAGAGAATTTCTGTTCTAGGAATAAACAGAACCGAGAGTCACTAGCTATAGGCTCACCCCTTCACTAAATAAATAATGTAGGAATACAACTTAGAGATCAATCAAAGTAAGACACAAATTAACCTAACCTATCTAGGATTCATAAACAACTTAGGACTCCAAGTCAACAAAATATCACCCAAACTAAAGAAGTCTCAGAACCTAAATTGCATATTATATGTGTACATGACCATATGTATCCCCACAGTACATATGGCCATGTACCCCTTACAACTCAAATTGGTTGACATTTTAACATATACAATGATAGGTAAGATTTTATTGGTGGTAATCTTAGGGGTGCAATTTAAGAAGAGTATAAATGTGTTACACCAACAACAACATATGGGCCAAACCCAATAGGGCATATACATTTGCATGCTTGGATACAAATATGGAAAAACTTGCTGAAAATTTTAAGCAAGCATGCATTCTGAATTGCTGACAGCTACTGTACAATGAATCAGTTGACTTGGTCTTATATTGTTCATCTGGAGGGTCTTGTATAAATCTGGAATAAATTGAGTTCCTTCTCTTTCTTTCTCTCTCTCTCGTGCGGGTGCACACTAAGAAATATAGTAATAAAGAGAAAGATTGGAATGAAACATAGGCAGAGAGAGAAACAGCACATGGCAAAGAGAGGCCAAGCCTACCGAGCCAAAGCTCAAATGCACATTGAAACACAATCTCCCTCCCCCCCTCCAACACACACACAAAATAAAAAAGAAATCATCCCAACGCCGGCCAACAAAACAGCCAGCTGGCCCTGCCACTTCTCTGAAAAAAACTCTCCAATCCCAAAAGCAACATCCCCTAGCAGAAGATTTTTTTTTGTGGTGTTAGTGGTGAGGGGAGACAGCTTACAATCTCTGACCTTGACTCTGTTAATATGTTGTCGGCTAGTTGAGGACACAACTTCATGGTGTCAAAATATGGTTAACAAAATGGCAAGGTAGTGACATTGGATTGTGGGTTATTGGGACCTAGGCCATGAGGAACTCTTTTTGGAAGAGATGATTATTCAGGAATTGGAGAGGTGAAATTTTAAAAACTATAGCTGGAGAAATAAGAATTTGGTTTTCCCAAATCATTTTGAACAATTGAATTCTAGGTTACCTTCTATTGATCAATCCTTGTGATGGTGTAAGTTAAACTTGACCTTTTTTTTATACATCTTATTTTAATTTCTATATTGTCTATAAATTAAAAAATAATAAAGAAGTAGTCTATCATGGCAAATTCTGTCTGACCCTTTAAACTACCACCCAAGAGTTAGGCGTAAAGTGTATCTCAGCTTCTGCTTTTAACAGTTAAATATAGCGTGACTGTTTGAAGAAAGTTGGACCTACAGGACTGTCCAGTTGGTTCTTGTGAGCAGGTACAGGTTGAGTTTTGGGTGCAATGACAAGTTGCAACTTGGATCACTTATCGCTTCTTGTACACACACTCGATCTTCTATGGTTGCCGCAGCATAATTATGTTTTCTATCTGGGTATGTTGTTTATGTTCATTCTGTTACTTTGCATGTGATTTTCACTTGCCTGAGCTATAAACAAGTAGTCAGGGTCTCATTTTTGTCATTTGTCTGGTTGCAGCCCTAAGACTGCCAGATATCGTTGCCCCAGTTCAAGAATTCAAAGGATTTAAAGTTATAATCTACTCGTTTTATGCTTGGTAGTTGAGCATATGCAAAACATAATGCTTGTCCTTTTCCATTGTTACATGGGCATCCGATTATGCGCAGTTGTCCATTTAGCTTAGCTTCATTTTGATCTTTTTTGTTTTTTGAGTCAAGCATATTATGTATACAGTGCAAAACAGCGTATCACAGTTGGGGTACAAGAATGATAAGGAGTGGTTGTTTGTTCCTTGTTTTCTGTTTTGCTTTTGTTTGAGTTAATAGGGGTGGACAGCTTCCACACTTATATTTTTACTGATCTGCAACATAACGTAATTGTGCGTGTATGAATTTGAGTGCTTTGGGTAGGGAAAAAGTTTGCTAATGACTGTTATGGTGCAGGCATATCTCTGGTATGAATGCCAGAAAAAAATGGCTATGGTTTACAGGGATTTTTTTTGGGGGTGGGGGAAGAGGATTGGGGTTTGAGCACCGACTACAATTTTGTTGCTGTTAATGCCTTTTCCCATCCTTTGGCTTCTTGGGCTAGTCTCTTTGAAATAGATGGTGTAGAGGTTTGGCTCTGGTTTTTAGGTTTATCATATCTGGTGTATATTTTAATAACTCTAACTTAAGATTTGGTGGTGTTTCACTAATTTTCTTTGGAAACTATCAATCAAATGTATGCATTAGCCTTTTAACTAGTTATTGAAAATATTAGTCATTAAGCTACTTCTTAGTCATATATTATTAACCACCACATGTCAACTGATCTATTGCTACTTTTCAAGGCAAATTGTATCATGTTCTACTCTGGTTTTGGCAGGCAGCGTCTAATCTGTTCTTAACTTTGCCACATGACTGTGGCATGGTAAACATATCCCTTTGAGGCGCTGCCATTTGGGAGAGTAATTTTTTTTGTATTGATTACTTAGCCATGGACTCTTCTTTGGGGGTGTCAACAGGAAATTTATTGAAAATCAAAAGCAGAAATCATGACAGGTTGTGGAATCTTGCTTGAAGCCTCCCTGTGATAGTGTCTTATCATAATGGGTTACGGGGTTCACTCAAATGGTTTAGACTTGGAGACACAGACCAAAACCGGACGAGACTGTCGAGATATCCTCAATGGTGCCCCCTCTCCCCCTCTTATTTATAGATATATCCACAATGTTACTTGCTGCAGCTGTGGCCAGTTCGTGCACTACATTACTCCAATTATTCATTACATGGAGGAACTTTAAAAGCAGAGGGAAAATCTGCGAGGCTATTTTGCTGTAATCTTGCCTCTTGTCATTTTGGCTACCTCTTTTGCTGCTTTGTTCTCCACTGCTTCGGCAGAAAAGCAACTGGAAGTTGAGCACTCGGTAGCCAAAAAACAACATAAATGCTCATGAATAATGAATCTCAAATCTGTTAAAACATTTGGTTTCATGAAACTTGCACCTGTTTGATATGGTCTGCAGTCAAACGGTTTAATTTTCATCTGTTGTGCGGTAATGGAAGCTATTTCCTATGTAATTTCCTCACTACATCCTCCGCTGCCAAAAGAAAAAACTACCTGATTTTGTGTCCCATTGGATGAAGCAACAACGACCACACATCGTTGAGGAAACATAAACCTGGTCCTATAAATATCCTAATTTAGAGAGATTTTAATTCTCTTACTCTATAAATTTAAGCGACCTAAGCCGGGGGGTTGAGCTCATAAAAGTGGAGATTTTTCCAATTCCATCAACAAGACATAGAAAGAACTATCATGCCATTACTTTGAATTTATTCTTCACGGAACATATCGTAACGGATATAACCAAAGGTAAGGTGCCCAATGAGATCAATGACACAAGAAGATCCATTAAAAATAAGATGATATGCAGAGTAAAGAGATGGAATCCTAGTGTGCGGTTTACACTATATGCTGCCATAAACAGTCAAGTCGGGGGGAATGCCAATGAAATCTTTACCCATCATGGTTTCTTTTGTTGGTCCCATGGGGTTATTAGTTGAATTTATAATCTTCCATTTATCAAGGGTGACTTCGTATCTATATATTTCCAGTACACAATACAAGCAGCAGTGCAGAAAAAGAGCACGCTGTGCAGACACCTCAGTTGAACCAATTTCTCAAGACCCATTCTTTCTAAAGATGTTTTTTATCTACTAGAATCTACAGCTTCTGTACAATCAACTCCTGCAGTCCTGAATTCCAATCCCTCTCCCCTGCTCCTTGTGCCTCCCCTCCCCCTCCCTCCCCCTCCCCCAAATAAATGGGAAGAGGGAAAAATCTATTTCTGATCTACACCGCGGGGAACTCTCGGACTCTCAAATTCTGCAACTTAAATTGACATTTACATTTCACCACAACATTCCTTTCAAGCTACAAAACTGGACCTCACCGAAGCAATAATTACAAGTGAAACTAACCAACCTGCAACACATTGGGATGGATCACAATAATTACATCCTCCGCTGCTCAGCTTCTCGAGAAGCTTGGTTGATCCACTGACTTTGTCAAGTGTACAAGTAGAAAAACGCTCACTACCCATTCACATGCTCTCGTTTGACATCCTGTTGGACCAGATGATCCCAATTTCTAGTGTTCGAGATGATCCATCTTTCTTCTTGTCATGGTTCAGGCTGAAGAACCCACTGTAAACACCCTCCGTCACAACTTTATCTATTTGGATTGTCACTCTTCCAAGAGTAGACTGCGAGGCACACCACCATCCCGCCCAAAATAGTAAGAAAAACACGGAAGTTTAAGAGGATCAGGAAATATAAAGAATCTACATACCTTCCCAAATGTATTTTTGCTTTTGCAGAGGATGTGAAGTTTTTGTCCCTTTGGAGGAACGTCAAATGCCCAAGTAAACCCTTCTTTCCATTCTGGACAAGTACTGTGGCTCACAACCTGAAATATTGATGACACGTCAGTGAGAACAATTTAAAATGCTGATGGTTGCATCTAATACAATGCTTAGAATCTCTGAAAAATAACATGTAATATCCCCAAAAGCCATCATGTTTTAAGGATTAAGACATGACAGCTGTATTTCAAGAATTCTTCTTATGGGCATCAGGCATCATCAAGGAACGTTTTCCTTTTAAATAAATCTTGCAATATAATTTCTTGAAAATATTTTGGAATTCAAGGGAAGTTGGTATAATTTATCGCATGGATAAAGCAAGTATACATATCTTGACGATACTTATATCAACTGTTATGCTTACTCTGGCACTCTACCTTTGTCTGCCGTGGTGGACCATTTCCTATCGTCAGACGACAGAAGGCATTTGTGTATCCCACGGTCTGTTTCAAGTTGTTTCCACGCTTAATGGTGACTGTCAAACACCCAGGCAAGCAATGTAACAGGCCGTCTGCTCTTTCATGGAAACTCGGTGGGCAAGTTTTCATCAGCAACTGTAGAATTGGAATTGCTTCAGCAGCAATCATAGCTTGAGCTTTGGCAATATCTATGGGCATGGTTGACCATGACTGTTTTAACAAGCATAAGGTGTCTAATACAGATTCCTGAGCAGCCTCATCTCCACCTTTCAGTGCTCCTACTAAATGTGGGATGATGAGGGTAGCTGCTTCAGAAACGTGGAGCTTAGAGAAGTTGCTGAATATCACATTTATAGTTCTCAGGACTTCCACATTGATAGTTTTTGTGGACCACAGCTCTTTCTCCAATGCAGCTTCAAGACAATAGTTTCCATTAACAATACAACGGTTAAACTAGGAAAAAAAAATTCAGTTGAAGGACACAAAAAAGAACATGAGAACAGTTATATTTGTTCCAATCTGGAATTCGTTCACAATTTGAAATCTTTCATGACCTACCACTTTGGATGGCTTATGTGTTTATCTTGGAAAGCATGTGAACATTATAGAAGATTAGTTGGCTATATCATACTTCCAAAACATGTGGTGAAGTCATTAAAATATGTGGTAAAGTCCATTACGAAATTTCTGCATGGATGTCATTCGAGTTTATATCTTTCTTAGGTCCTCACCAAGTGAACATATCATATGTGGCTTGCAAGGATATTAATGGCAACCTAGGAGTCTAACTAGGGTATGTGGAAATCTCAAACTTTGGGTCAGCAGGCTTTGAACCTGCACAATCAACTCTTGAAGAAAACTAAAATGAAATCTAAACCCCCCCCTTCAAAAAAAATTTTTGAAAAATGAGATAAGAACAAGAAACTGTGGTTACCCACAAACATTGGGCCCTAGAAAGAACCAATTATTTCAAAATTTTATATTGGGGGTTGGCAATGTCCAATGCAAAATTTGGGTTTCCAAGACAATCTCCAAGCCACCATAGGGGTTGTCAAGTGTCAAGCTGATCTAAAAATGTGACAGGAAGCAAATCAAAAGTTTAGACACAAGAACTTCCACATTTGAATAAAAAAATTCACTGCTGTCAATAGACTATTAAAAACCACTGAAAGTATATCCTTTCGTAACTTATTTGAAAATATAAAGTATAATTTGTATGGGAAAAAACATATCCAATCAATCTAATAAGGGCAAGCATGAATTGATAACCTGACAAATCGTTAATTACAGACAGAGAAAACCAAGTTCATATTTCAGAAGGGCCTAAACAGCAAGTATAAAAAACTTTACAAGTTAAAAGTTAAATTAGTTCCCGAGACAGAACATTTAGAAATTTGGAGAAAAACGAAAAAAAAGTTTGAGTCCTAGATAGGATTAAGGTCAAGATCATCTGGAATATATGATGCCAAAATATAGAAATGAGTGAGAAGATACATAGAATAAAACAGTTACAAAAATGGCTTACCTGTCAAGGACCTGATGAGCTCATTTGATACATATTCCTGAAGTGTGTGATTAGAAAACAAAAATTTGATCAGCAATGATGCCTGTGCAGCAACTTCTGAATTTTGAGATAGCAGAAGTTCCTGTATTGGCAATATGCCACCTGCTTCTGCAACAGCTCGCCGATTTGTCCTACTTTGCACAACCAAGTTTTGCAATGCACATATTGCTACCATTTTCATTTCTTCAGTTGGCTGGTCTTCAAGCAAACTAACGAGTGCACGACATGCAGATACTGAATCACTAGCTCTAGCGAGTCCCTCATGCTGGAAGAGGTCACCAAGTGCAAGGGCTGCAAGAAGTCTACCAGACTGTGATCTGGTCTGTGGATCCAATAGATACTGAGATAAAGGAGCGATGGCATACTTGGAAATTTTCATTTCTCGCACCCTTATATTGTTAAATAGAGCCTCGAGTAGTCTTCCAGATGCTTCTTCACACTGATGAGACCTTAGAAGGTCCAGCAGTGAATCTATTGCACCAGCTTCAGCCATTTGTTCAGCACTTGAAGCATCATTCTTTTCTTGAACAATTAAGGCATTGAGAGCTACTGTAATAGTGCTCTCCAATGTTGAGTGTAACATTCTCACAAGGACCACTAGAGGAACTTTGAAATAATATTCAGCATTGAACCGCAAAACATTTGAGAGGACCAATGCAGCTGATTCCCATAATACATGAGGTGGTTGAGGATCATCTTGAATAATAACCTTAGAGAGCTCAAAAATACCTCCAGCATCAGCAACAGCCTTCGGCCAGCTCATTGATATACTTTCTAGAGCCTTTATTGCTGTCTGCTGCAAGTTCAATATTCCAATTCCTGCAAGCTGAACAAGAGGAATGATTGCATTTTGTGTTGTAATGTCTCGTTGGAAATGCTCCTGAGCTAGAAGATGAGACAGTAGTTCAGTGCCTAGCTGCTGGATGGCTTGAGTAGGCGATTCCAGAAATGAAATCAAAGGTTGCATGACTTGGCTTGGAGTAAGTCTCAGAGTTGAAAGGCTCTGTGGTTTCTCCAAAATGTTCACTAGTGTTTGCAAGGCACTATGCTGTCCCCACAAACTGACATCTGGGCGGAATAAAACCAAGAAAAGAGGCTCCACAATTCTGGCAGCGGCTGAACTTTTTGCAATCCCACTGCTGTTTGTTAAGATGCGGAACAACTCAGCAACTGAGGTGCATAGTGAGCTAGGTGCGTCAGTGAGCAACTCAAGACAGTTATCAATGACTCCAGCTTTTACCATGTCCAGTTTTAAGTGAGTACGGTCCTTCCCCAATTTTATAAGAGAATTGATGCTCGCCTCAGAATGTAGGTGGTTAGACACAGAAATCAACCCAACAAGAAGATCTACAACATCAAATGCTGCTGCAAGCTCAACTTGCTGTTCATCATCCAACAATCTCTCAAAAGCACAAATGCCAGATTCCACTGCTGTTCTTGTATTTGACTGCATTAGTGATATCAGAGGTTCTATACATTCAGAGGCTATTGGCATTGCTCGCATCTTTGAGTTACCAAATAGCAAAAAACAGAGCTGCGCAGCATTTCTCTTTAATTCCAATGATGACACAGATGTTAAAATCTTGTACAGGCAGTCAAGTGGGTTTCCTTCCACATCAGTGAATAATGATGCATTAGGATTCAATTTGATCAGAGTAACAAGAGCAGCCTGTTGCTCTCTTTCTGTTCCGGAACTAAGCATGTCTAATAATGGTTGGATGGCTTGCCCAGCCAATTCAGATTCTCTGATGTTTCGTGCATCAAAAAGCCGATGCAGAGCCCTAGCAGCACCAAATCTAGCATTTCTTGACCCCCAACGTAGAACAGCTATGAGTTGATTCATAGAACTTAATGACGCTTCATGACGAAGCAGATCAGAATTCCCATACAATATTCTCAATAGTTCAGATATAGTGGCCTCGGTTGAGTCTTGAGGACTCAGAGAGAGGTACTTATTTAGAGCATCTAGAGCTCCAGCATCTGCCATAGCCAGTTTATTTGCATCATTTCCATCTGCAAGGCAGGTCAACAAGTGAACAGCAGTTGGAGGGGCACCTGGCCTATCTGGCATTGGTCTCAATAGGTCAACCAACAATGGTATAGATTTGCGTACAGTAGAGCCAAATCTTACATCTTCAATTTCAAAGAGGCGTTCCAGAACAACTTGTTCAGGGTTATGAACTAAAAAAAATTCTTCAGAAAGAGCAACAAGGTTCGGCATATCTGATTCTATGTAACCAATCAGAGTTATTAACCCTGCAACTGCACCTGAATTTGCAACAGCGAGATGTATTCCCCTACTTCCACAGCAAACAAGACTAGCCATTGCTTGAGCGGCAAAGTATCTATCAATCACTTCATCAGACTTGAGTAGGAGAACAAGTAATGGTATAATCCGCATTGTGGGAGGAGATAGAACAACATTTGCATCCTGGAACAAAATGGCCAAAAGCAGCGCACTAATCCAAAGGCCTTCTGTGTCTTCAAATTCTGCCTGTGATGAAAATAAGCTTTTAGTACAGGTACAAGAACTTAGAGATGCAATTCTGAATATGTATTAAAACAGAAATGTAGAATAATATAAAGAAGAAACACCAAAAAACAAGTTGTTCAGAAACCACAATGGAAAATGTAGATGCATACGCTTAAATTATTGCAAGAATGGATTTCCCATGATCCTGTCAACCACGGATTATTGAAATATAACCTGTCTCATATATGATTTTAAACAAGCAGGTGACTTCAAGTAGTCAGTAATTTTTCTAACAGAAGATTTATGCTTGTGTGACAATAATATACTATAAAAAAGAAAAAGAATATTACTCATCCACAAAATGTCTAGGTACAAGTAAGAAATTCTTCACAAAGCACAGGAAAAAAACAGCAATACATCCTATCAATACCATAGAATGGACCTTTGGTCTTCCACATACATTCTATCAACTTCAGGAAACTCCTTTCATGTGATGGCCCTGGTCCATGATGAAGAATGCGAAGTACTTGCAGATTCTCAGCAATTTCCTACTCTTACCTTAAGGAATCCTATGGTTGCACTTTTAGCATAATACTAGTCCTTTTACAAGCTTTAAAAACAAAGGAGACAAAAGGCAAGGATGAAAAGATAATCTAAATGATATCTTTAACCTTATGGCCCATGATACAGGCATACATCTTGCCAAATTTGCACTTTCACAAATCAAATATTGGCTCTCTACTCATCACTTCCTCATAGCATACATCCAATAGCCAAATGATATCCTTGACTCGGTAGAATGTCCAATGTTAGTAAACATTAGGTAAGGTAGCTCTAGATAGGAGAAGGATCCTACTAGAGGCCAAGCAACAAGATCTAAAAGGGGGCTGCTGGTTCGAATGGGCAGAATTAGGGTTTTAGGTCAATTTCTAGGGTTTGGGGTAGGGTAATGACTAATGAGAATATAGTTTATATGGTAAAACTAGGCAGGCTTTAGGGAATTTAATGAGCTAGGGTTTGTTAGATTTGAATAAGAATTTAAATTTCAGAAAATTTAGGGTTAGGGTTTCGGGTTTTAGAATTTAGGTTAAAACTAGGGTTTTTAATGGGAGTTTGGGCCAGGGTTGGGATCGAGTTTCCCAAACAGGGAGGGGGATGTTCGATCCAAATATGGTGGGGTTCTGATGGCAGATTAGGTCTGAACAGGTTTTAGGTTTAATGGAGGTTAATGGGGAATTAGGGTTTAGATGGTTGGATAGGGCTGAGATGAATATCGAGCGGAGGGGATGATGTAAAGGGGCTGTGACTGAATTATGAATAAGTTTTGATGGTTGGTTGAGGCTGTAACTGAACTAGGGTTTAGGGAATTCAAATAAAATAAAAGGGGGGCTGTAGGGTAGGCTGTAGGGTAGGCTGTAGAGGATTAGGAGGAGGGAATCGCAGAAAATTAAAATACTTACTGGATTGAGCAATGGAGAAGGATAGAACCACCTTCAATGGATATCCTCCCAGCCGTCACGGCGTAAGGAGTCGTAGGAGATCCACCTACCCTTTCCACCTTGATAGAACCACAAGGATATACTCTCAAAGAGCAGCAGCAGCAACAAGGCAGCAATACGATTTTTTTAAACTCATAAACTTGTGGGGGAGCCTCTCACGATTTGAACTTTTATAATAAAAGGCCATAGGCCAAATCCTAATACAAATTAAACTCTTCCCTCACTTCAATCGTGGAGGGGGGAACCTAATTAAAACAACTTAAAATTTTAAAAGGTTAAAAGACCTATTTACCCCTAATAACTTAAAACAAAAGACACTTAATTAAATCACTTAAATTGAACCATGGATTGAACTGGTTCAAATTAAGTTTACAAATAAGCTGAAATAAAACTAAGTATAGAACCTACTAAATGTAAACCTAAGCTATGGCTCCAAACTAAGCCCTAACTTCAGGACTACTTCTTCTTCTTCCTTCGGGTGTGGGCACATGGTGCTACATCATTAGGTCTAAAATCGACGCAAATGCCACTCCTCAAGGGGACAAAGGTTTATTGCAAATTTTGTTCAATGAGGAAATTGCAACCCTCTTACCACTGGATAAAAGTTGGACTTAAACTGAGAAGGCACCTTTACTAGCACCAACCATTTCCTAATATCCAGCCCTACTCCTTTATATAATGCGAGAAGGCACCATTACTAGCACCAACCATTTCCTAATATCAAACCCCACTCCTTTATATGATGCCTCGTAAAACATCTGCATCAAGAAACGATATTCCACCAATTCCCAATCATTTAACTTCCGCTGATTGCAAACAACCTTGCCGTTTCTTAGCTTGCATGGTTACTAATTTGGTGTGAAACATCCTGTACAACTTGGTTTCATATCAGAATTTAGTAGTACCAGTCCGGTGACGGGGAATATCAATATCCCTAAAACATTCAGCATATTGTAGTGAGCTGTCACTTATTGTACTGCATCATGCAGCACGGTAACAAATGAAAACAAGAGAAAAGAACACCTGGTGTCAAAGGTCATCCTTAGCCTTATCAGAACCTGTTCAGTTCAATTCAGGTCCAGTTTGGGCTGTGATCCACCATTCAGTATAGAGTTAATACATTCCCAATTATCCACTTACCCTCTTTTAATCTTATGTCAAGTCTTCGCAGGATCGAAGCTCAAACAGCATGCTGAATTTCTCTACCAGCTGATAGACTAGAGGAAATTCAGATTCTGACAACTAATTCATAATAATCAAATCTTAACTGAGTTTAGATTGAGTTTCTTCAATCTTATGATACACTTAGAGGGAACTCAATCTTCCACGATATAAGAACTGTAACTCCGAAAATTAAAATATAAATAAATAAATAAAAGCTTCTCAACTGCTCCATGTTTATTTTGAACTCCCATTAAGGCCCCAATTCACTCACAGTTTCACCTACTAGTATTTTGGCTAACTCTCCCCAGTCCTAACAAACTTGGGATTTGCACAATCTTCAATTCAAACAGGTGATATGGAATTGAAAAACCCTTCTGATGGCATCAGAATCAAACAAATTGGATAAAATTTATAGCAAACTTAAAAAGTTTAGAATCGAATTTAAAAAATAACCATGTAACCATAGGGTGCAAAATTTCAGAAACTTCAAAAAAAAAATTAGCTGCCCAGCATAGTCCATGCGCTAGAGATGGTATTATTCTCTAACCCCCACAATGTGTCAACATCCAATTGGGGCCTACATTGATCCTTTTTTGAAGGATTACTCAATCACAAATTCTCCCTAGGTTCTACTCCACATCAACACCCCCTCATTGAACAGTTCAGATAACTGGTATCAACAGAATCAAGCTTTTATTTTGAGCTTGTGTCTGGTTGACTCATCTCAATCTGACTTAGTCACTAAAGTTCGAGTCAAGGTCACAATAATGTGATTTGAAGGAAAACAACATACACCTTCTTTCTCCACCCAAACCGGAACCAGGATTACTTATCTGAAAGAAACTAAGCCTTATAAAGATGCTGGAAATAGAGAAAAATACAAGAAGTGCAAACAATCTGCCTCCATTTTTTAAGGTAGAGAGTTCGATACTTCGATTTTGTTGGGTGAAACGAGACCCTTAAAAAGGGCACCAAAAATTGAAATAACAGTTCAAAAAAAAACTGCACATAATTAAATTTCCGAAGCAAATGAACAGTAGCAAATTGCAGCTGGTACAGTTGTATGAGATTGCAAATGTAGGTATAAATTGAAGAAAGGCCCATAACTAAACAGGCTTGGCATGTTAGAAATTCCCTATTAAGTGGCAAACCTCTTTCACCCACTACAGAAAAAGAAAGACGCACCAGATGCAGTCAATCAACCCTAATCCTAGATTAGGAACCAACGATTTCATTGGCTGCAACACAGCTAGAAGTCTAAGGATTTCATCACATGATCCAAGGGTAGAGAAGCTTGCTGGTTTTGATATTCCAACAACCTGCGATGGAAGAAAAGAAGGGGAATTAGGAAATAATAGACAGAAAAGATATGGGGAGGGTAGAGGGAGAGAGAGAGAGAGAGAGAGATTAGAACCTGAATAGGTCTAATCCCAGGCAGGATCAAATAGAAAACCCTCCAATAAACAAGAAATCATATGAGGGAACCACGAGAACAATGGGAACTAAAATCATATGAGGGAACCAAGAAAACATTGGAAACTAAGGTAGGGTTGAATCTCAGCCTGGGCATCTCACCCAACCTATCTCAGGATTTTCACAAAGGCTAAAGCCAATATTTCATTAATCAAATTCGTGTACAATGCTGACCCCCCTTACAAACTTATATAAAAGACTCTATCCTATCCTTAACTAATAAGGAAAGGCCTAACCCTATCCTTAACTAATAAGGTAACCTAAATTGACTAAGAATAAAGAAATTAGACTCAAAACAGAACCTTAACTAAACTAGTTTTCCTACTTTCTACCGATATTTTAGGCTCATTAAATTGGCCAATTACAAAGTAAACCCATGGGATCAAAATCCCAACATATGTATAACCCAACCCAAAGCTTATTTCCACTAAAATAAGCCCCTAAGTGACTTATCTACATCAATCCTCCCCTGCTTGAAAAAAAATCAACTTCGAATTTTGCAAAATGGATGAATCAACTTTGTGTGGTGAATATCTATCTTCAAACCATAACAATACTTAGGCAACTTGTGGATGTTAGGAATGTAGTCTTCAAGGCATGGAACTTTCTCTTCAAAGAACTCTGGTGGCATGATGAACTCTATGTGCTGAACTTCTAAATCAGCAGTCATGTGTCCATGAGGTCTTCTACAGTTGTGTCTACAACCTTCTCTACTTCAAACTATTCAATGTATGCTCGGCATTCGAAACATCAAGGACTGACTCTTCCATGACGATAGAATTTTCTGGAACTTCAACATTAACCTTATAGATGTCAATGTTATCATCCAGGGTGACTTCACACTCTTCTCGTATTTATTTGTTGCTTCATCGACTTCATCTCATCAGTTAAACCTTTGACCATATCAGCCAGTTGTTGAAGAATAATTTGGTCACTTGTAGGGTTAGTACTTGGTGTACCCATAGCTCTGATACTAAATAATGTAAGACTAGAACTTGAATAGGTCTAATCCCAGGCAGGATCAAACAGAAAACCCTCCAATAAACAAGAAATCATATGAGGGAATCAAGAGAACAATGGGAACTAAAATCATATAAGGGAACCAAGAGAACAATGAGAACGAAAATCATATGAGGGAACCAAGAGAACAATGGGAACTCAAATGAGGGAACAATTTGCTTGGTTAAAGTAACAATAAAAACCCACAAATTTGTAACCTGTTAATGTAGTCCTAGATAGGTAGGAAACCTACTAGGAGCCAAGCAACAGGATCAACTAAAAGGGGGGCTGCTGGTTCAAATGGACAGAACTGAATTTAGGTCAATTCCTAGGGTTAGGTATGGGGGAATGGGGTAATTTATATCTGGTTTTAATAGGCAGGCCTAGGGGAAGCTACTAAAACAGGTTTGAATCAGATTTGAATCAAAATTCGAATTCCAGAATTTTAGGCTTAGGGTTTGGGTTTTAGGTTTTAAAATCTAGGTTGAAAACTAGGGTTTAGGATGGGATTTTTGGGCTGGGTTTCTGGTCGAGTTTTACTGGCAGTGGGGAGAAGGTTCGATCAAAATATTGGCTAATTCTGATGGTTAGAATAGTCTGGACAGAATTGAGACTATCTTAGGGTTTTTTGGGTTTTGTGGGAGATGAGGGGAATTAGGGATTGACTAATCAGATTGGGCTCAAAGCTGGATCGAGTGTGAGGGTTATGGCAAGGATGTTATGCCTGAAATTGGAGGGGATTTGGGTGAAAGGGTAGGGCTGGACAGAACTTAGATGTTCTAGGGTTTACGAAATTAAAAAAGAAAATAAAGGGGGAATCGATTGGGGAAGGAGAATGAATGGAAACAGAAATTAAAATTCAAACTTACGGTAGAACTCCACTGGCAGCAAGTCTGAACAAGGGTTGAAGGATAGAACCACCTTCAGAGAGAGAGAACCTCCCAGCCGCCATGGCGTAAGGAGTCATAGGAGATCCACCTGTCCTTCTTCCTTGATAGAACCACAAGGCAACACTCCAAAGGAGCAGCAGCAGCAGCAATCGGCAGCCAACAATTTCTGTTTTTTTTTTCAAATATTCAACCGTGGGGGACGATTTACTTTATTCATAATATGGCTTTATGCCAAATTCTAATACAAATTAATGACTTCTCCTTCACAAAATCGTGGAAGGGAGAGGTTTAAATCTAAACTAATTAATTAAAACAAAATACCCCTACTAACTTAAGTTAAGAACTAACTAGCTAAATAACTTAAATTGGACCACTTGAACTAATTGGATACAACCAATTCTAAACCGATTCAATCTAAAAATAGAAAATTAAACCAAGTATGGAGAATACTAGCAAATAAATCTAATCTATGGCTCCCTAATTAAGCCCTAAGTTCAGGACTTCTTCTTCCTACTTGGAGCTGCATCAACTCTCCCCATCTTGAAAGCATTCATCTCCGATGGAGAAGGTTGGAACTCTGGCTGGGCAGCAACCTCGTGAAGCATCACATGAACACCTCGTACATCATCATCATCACAATAATTAGCCACATCATCTTCATTATCAGGAGGAAGTGCATGTCAATGATGTACACCCTGGTCTTCATCTTCACCTTGAACCTCTTCCTTTTCAGCTACATTGACAGGCTTCTTCTTGTGTGGGCAGTCCCTAACAATATGCCCCTTGTCTTGACAGTAATAACAAGTAAAAGGGTCATTACGGCCCATAGGAGCTCTGCCCTTATCATCCATACATGGGGGAACTGCAGGGCGAGAGGTGCTGCCTATAGAGGGACCTTGTCGTGAGGTGCTAGTGTTGAAGTAGGCCGGCTTGGGAGTAGAACCCGGCTGTTTACTTGAAGCTAGTAGCTCCTCTGCTTTCAAGGCCTTCTCAAAGTGTTATCAAAACCAGAATTTGGTGAATGCTTGAATGATCGATTGTGATCAGCCAAGCCCTTTATTTATAACTTTAAAAATATAATTACATGACAAAACTAACCCTGCCATAGCCGACATAGCTAGGCAGTACATAAAACAACTTAAAACATAAAATAAACTGTAGAAAGACCAGAGCGTAGGGGTCGGCAGACACAGGTTGTTGATTATATGGATATTGATGAGTTATCTAGCTTTGTTGGCGGATTAAGTATGGGTGATAGAGAGAGAGGACCGAGTGGGCATTGGCGTGCCCCATCTTTTGACGCACATACCACTCCATCATCATCGGATTATAGTGCATCACAACCTCAAGGTGGATATGGATATGGGTAGTTCATTGGGGACTATGACTCCCAGTTCCAATACCAGCCCCAGGGATGTACTGGATCATCTTTTGTGGACGACATTTTTTCATACCCTAGCTACCCAATTCACCAGCCATACATGCTGCCAGTAGGCCCAGCACGGACATCACGTCATATTGGATCAGTGGGTAGTCATGGTTCTTCTTCACAGTCACAGATTGGTCATCAATATCCTAGGATAGGTTACCTGCAATATGTTGATGACTCCATTTACATGGCAATTGTGGATGACTACACTTGTTTCTTCTCCGAAACTATACCGTGGTCCACGTATGGACGGTATTCTGGTTTATATTATTCAACACTCCCCCTCAAGTTGGAGCAAAGATATCGATCATGCCCCACTTGACTAGATTAGGATGAAATAACTTTCCAGGCAGTCCCTTGGTGAAGATTCCCACCTACAAAGGAGCAATACCCAGAAATAGACTTGCGATCTGCAGAACTAGCCCAATCAACATCAGTATATGCTTCTATCCATAGGTGACCATGTGCAGACAAAAGAATGCCTTTTCCAGGAGCTGACTTTAAATAGTGTAGAATGCGAAGAACAGCCTCCATATGAGAAGTGTAGGGATCATGCATAAACTGACTCACAACACTCACAGCAACAACAATGTCAGGATGAGTGTGTGAAAGATAAATCAACTTCCCTACAAGCCTTTGGTACCGGCCTTTATCAATAGGCTCACCCTCATTTTCCTTGAGCAGAACAATGGGATCCATAGGAGTATCTGAAGGATGGCAGCTTAGCAAACTTGTTTCAGCCAACAAGTCTAGGACATACTTTCTTTGGGAGAGAAATATGCCTTTGGAAGATCTGGCCACTTCAATCCCAAGAAAGTATCTTACTTTCCCTAGATCCTTAATCTCAAATTCCTGGCCAAGGAAGGTCTTCAACTGTCTGATCTCATCACCATCATTGCCAATAACCACTATGTCATCAACATAGACTACAAGAACAGTGAGTTTTTCACCAACCCTCTTGATAAAGAGTGTGTGATCAACATTACTCTGTTTATAGCCCACAGAAATCATGGCCTTGTGGAATCGACCAAACCAAGCTCTGGGTGACTGTTTCAGTCCATACAGTGCACGCTTCAACCTACACACTTTTCCTTTATTTCTGTCACAAGAGAACCCTGGTGGAATGTCCATATACACCTCCTCCTCCAGTGCTCCATTTAGGAAGGCATTTTTAACATCTAACTGCTGCAAATCCCAACCAAGGTTGACTGCACATGATAACAACACACGAACGGTATTCAAATTTGCAACAGGTGCAAAGGTCTCCTGGTAATCAATGCCGTATGTCTAAGTGAAACCCTTGGCTACGAGCCGTGCCTTATACCTATCCACAGTGCCATCTACTTTCTGTTTCACCACAAACACCCATTTACATCCAACAGTTTTCTTCCCAGGTGGAAGAACCACAAGCTCCCATGTGTTATTTTTCTTCAAGGCCTCCATTTCTTCCATCATGGTTGCCTTCCACTTTCCATCTGATAGAGCTTCCTGCCAATTGTTAGGAACACGAACAGAAGAAAGAAAAGAAATAAAAGCACGAAATGATGGGGAACGGGAGTCATAGGAAACAACATGAGATATGGGATGCTGTGTGCAAGTCCTGACACCTTTGCGAAGAGCAATAGGTAACTCAGGAGAAGGAACATTACCAGGTGGAGAGGCAGGTTCTGGATCCAGGTTCGGCAATTGGATGGGTACGGGAGCAACAGTTGAATGAACCTGCTTATGTTTCCTCGCCTAGGTCTTCATGTTACTAGCATCAATCCTCCTTTGAAATTCACTAATGGTCCTCTGGACAGGAGTTTGGGCTGGGGTGGTTTGCTCCCCTTGAATGGAGGAGGAAATCTCCCCTTGTACAGGAACCTCTCCCCCTGACTAGGGGGGAGGACTAGAAGCAGGCTGAACAGATTCAAACTCATTATAGACGGACTGGAGTGGAGGTGGAGAGTCTATAGTCAACACATCTTCACTAACACTCTCCCCCTGAAGAGGTGGGGACACATAGTAGGAGACAGTCTCATGAAACACGACATCCATGCTGACAAAAGTCCGGCGGGATGGAGGGTGATAGCATTTGTACCCCTTCTGTGTAGCAGAGTACCCTAAGAAAATGCACCGGAAACTACGTGGGTCAAGTTTGCCCGGGGACCTAGTATCCCTGGCATAGCAAACGCAGCCAAATACCTTAGGGGGAACAATAAAGGAGGAAGAGCCAAGTAAGAGCTCAATAGGGGGTCTAGAGTTAAGGACCCGACTGGGCAGCCTATTAATTAGATAGGCTACAGTAAGGACAGCATCCCTCCAATAAACGGAAGGGACATTACGGGCAAATAGAAGGGCACGAGCCACCTTCAAGAGGTGGCCATTTTTCCTCTCAGCCACACCATTTTGGGCTGGAGTATCAACACAACTGGTCTGATGGAGGATTCCATGGGCAACCAGGTATTTTTGGAACTGACCTTCCATATACTCTCTCCCATTATCACTCCTTAAAATCTGAATAGTGGTATTAAATTGAGTTTTAACCAGCTGGTGAAAGTGCTGGAAGCATGAAAAAACCTCACTTTTATTGTGCATAAGGTAAACCCAAGTGAACCTAGAATAGCAGTCAATAAAGGTTACATACCACCGATGACCCGAAAGAGACTTTTCTACTAGGACCCCACACATCAGTATGAACAACATGAAATAAAGAAGATGACCTTTTATTAGAGATTGGATAGGTGGAATGTGTCTGTTTGGCCAAGACACAACGCTCACAAAAAAAGTCTTCTTTATTACATGTATTACTTAATGCTGGAAATAAAGTAGATAAAGTACCTAAAGGTGGATGTCCTAGTCTAGAGTGCCATATGTGTAGTTCAGAAGAGATTGATGCTGGAGAACAAAGCCTAGAAGGTAAAGCCTGAGTAGATGCAGGATCTCCATCAAGCAGGTACAATCCGTCATGCACTTTACCCGATCCAATCGTCCTCCCCGAGTTCAGTTCTTGAAAAACACAATGAGTAGGAAAGAAGGTCACTTTACAGTTTAGAGATTTGGTAATACTGCCAATGGAGAGAAGGCTAGTGGTAAACTTGGGAATATGCAACACAGAAGATAATGTTAAAGAAGGGGAACACCCAATGGATCCTTTCCCAGATATGAAGGAGAGGGACCCATCAACAATTTTAACTTTGTCCTTACCAGAAGCAAGGAAGTAGGTATTAAAAAGACTAAAGGAACCTGTCATATGATCAGTAGCTCCGGAGTCTATAATCCAAGGAGTGGAAACTACTGATGCACAATGACCAGCAAAGGAAATACCTATACGGGCAAAGAAGGAACCTGCATTGGCAGCAGATGTAGTGGGGGCAGCAGATGTGTTCAACAGACGTCGGAGAGCTTGAAGTTCTTCCTGGGAGAAACCAATGTCAGTAGTGGGAGTTGGAGCTGCACTTTCAGTGTGATTGGCTTTGTTTTTAGGCTTAGCACGACCACGTTTGCTCTCAAAATCAGCAGGCTTTCCATACAGTTTCCAACACTGAGCCTTAATCTGATATGGTTTGTGGCAATGATCACACTTCACAGGCTCTTTAGCTGTAGCAGTAGCAGCAACATTATCAGCAGAAGTGTCAGTAGTGGAGCCAGCAGTCTGTAAGGCTGATCTTTCAACCTTAGGAGTAATCATCATAGCAGCCCTCCTTGTCTCTTCACTGTGTACATAGGAAAAGGTTTCCTCCAAAGTGGGAAAAGGAACCCGACCAAGAACCTGCACCCGAATAGGATCATACTCATCATTGAGCCCAGCCAGAAAGTCAAGACCCGAAACTGATCTACATAGGTGTGGTAGGCAGTAATATCAGCAGCAGTGGTAGGCTGAAACCGAGCATAGTGATCCAATTGCTGCCATAAACACTTGAAGGCAGCATAATACTTAGTGACTGTCATCTCCTTTTGAGTAGTGTTTTGAAGAGTTTTCCTGATCTCATAAACCTGAGCACCACTCCCTGAATGACCATAAGTACCCTTAACAGCAGTCCATATCTGAGTAGCAGTGTCAAGGAGAAGATACTGACTAGAGAGGTCAGTGGTCATGGAGTTCAGAACAAAGGACATCACCATTGCATCATTGGCAGCCCATTTAGTACGAGCAACACCTTCTTCAATGGGCTGTTTGGTGGTACTAGTAAGATGGCCAGTGAGTCCCCTACCAGCCACAATCATGGATAATGATCTGGCCCAAATTAAATAGTTGGTGCTACCAAGCTTGATGGTAGCAGCATAGGGAAGGAAATCATTCCTAGTCTGGTCTCCTCCAGAAGTAGCCGAGGTTATCTTTGAGTCACCCATAGTTCAGCCAGGCAGATATCGATCCTTGAGTTGTAAAAAAAATCTGATCTTCAAAACACTGCCAGGCAGAAATCGATCCTTAAATTATAACAATTTCTGATCTTCAAAAAAACTGCAGCAATTGGTGCTGAAACAAAGGTCGATTGCAGCAATATAATCAGGGAATTAACCCTAAAAAAATCTCCCCAAATAGCAGCTCAAAAAACCAAAATCGATAAGGTGTCAGGGTTTTGAAACAATTGAGATCAATAAAAGAAAAGAAGGGCTATAACTTGAGGGCTTCAGTTTGGGAGAATTCAGATGTGATATATGCTGTGCAGAGGTCTGCCGATGGTGCTCCAAAGTGAACAATTAACCTTCCATGTCGATAGGGTCAATCTTCCAAAAAATAGGAGCAGCAAAAATCGCAGAGACAAAAAACCAGCAGCTATCGAACTTGTATTTAAGGCATCAAAACTGAGGTGGAATGGAGGGCAGCACTCGAACCACAATTGGATCACCTCATTAGTGCTGCCCTGGAAGAATTGAGAGAACCAAAGAAAGAGAAAAAAGAGAGAGAGGAAATCGATGAAGGGGATGGAAGAGAAGCAATCGATGGAGGGGGAAGGTTTTGAAAACCCTAGATCAGAGAAGAGTGCTCTAATACCATGTTATCAAAACCAGAATTTGGTGAATGCTTGAATGATCGATTGTGATCAGCTAAGCCCTTTATTTATAACTTTAAAAATATAATTACATGACAAAACTAACCCTGCCATAGCCGACATAGCTAGGCAGTACATAAAACAACTTAAAACATAAAATAAACTGTAGAAAGACCAGAATACCCCCCACAGTATTCTGGTTTACATTATTCAACACAAAGCAATCTCGAATGTCCATAACGTCAACCACCCCAATTGCCCTGTTGATCTCACTTGTCAAACCCAACCTGAACCGGGAAAGCATTTGGATGCCCTCCTCCCTAATGCCAGTGCGAGAAGAAAGGGCATTGAATTTCCTCATGTACTCAGTTATAAACATGGTCCCTTGGCGGAGGGAGTTGAACTGATCCTGTAACTGAGACCTGAAGTGCTTTGGCAAATATTTCTTACTCAAGTCGTATTTCATGTCTTCCCAAGTGCGGGGTGCAGTACCATCAAAGTCCATCTCTCTTTCAGTGGTTCTCCACCACTTGCGTGCTGGTCCGACAAGTTTAGTACAGACTAGCTTCATTTTTCTCTCTTCAGACAGATCATACCAGTCAAAATAATCATCTAGGGCAGCAAGCCAGTCATAAAATACCTGAGGGTCAGGGTTACCATCAAACTCTTTCAACTCAAGCTTCACCTTCTGGTTGTCTGTGTAGCGCCGATTAGGGCCCTGGTCTCCAGTGAAGTAGGACCTCATATACTCCTCAAAAGTAGGCTGGCGACCTCTACATCTGTCCCGGTCTTCTCTATCTCTGTTTCTGTAGCCTCGGTGTTGATCTCTGTGTTCCCGGGAAGGCTCACGGGTACCTCTGGTTCTGCCCTGACGATCTCTGTAATGATCTCTGTCATATCTGTCATCTCTATATCTGTCCCTGTGAACTCTGGGTCCATCTCTGTGACCTCTGTAATCATCTCTAAGATCTCTGGGTTCATCTCTGTAAACTCTGTATCCATCTCTGTGATCTTTGTAATCATCTCTGGGATCCCCATCTCTATCTGGCAGCCTTTGTACCACTGAATGGAGCTGGTACGTGTCTTCGTCTATAGGTAAGTTGTTGTCTCTATCAAGGGGACCTCTTTGTTCTTCCAATCGTTGCACCCTAGCTATGATGTCATCGGCAACAGCCTTCTGGGCTTCAGTTGCAGCCCTCTGTTCAGTAGTAAGTTTTTGGAACAAGTCCATCATAGCAGCCATAAGGTCGGGTGGGTGTGGCAGTGCTGGATCAACAATATGATTGCCATGTTCATCCATGGCTCTAATACCAAGTTAATGTAGTCCTAGATAGGTAGGAAACCTACTAGGAGCCAAGCAACAAGATCAACTAAAAGGGGGGCTGCTGGTTCGAATGAACAGAACTGAATTTAGGTCAATTCCTAGGGTTAGGTATGGGGGTATGGGGGAATGGGGAAATTTATATCTGGTTTTAATAGGCAGGCCTAGGGGAAGCTACTAAAACAGGTTTGAATCAGATTTGAATCAAAATTCGAATTCCAGAATTTTAGGCTTAGGGTTTGGGTTTTAGGTTTTAGAATCTAGGTTGAAAACTAGGGTTTAGGATGGGATTTTTGGGCTGGGTTTCTGGTCGAGTTTTACTGGCAGTGGGGGGGAGGTTCGATCAAAATATTGGCCAATTCTAATGGTTAGAATAGTCTGGACAGAATTGAGACTATCTTAGGGTTTTTTGGGTTTTGTGGGAGATGAGGGGAATTAGGGATTGACTAATCAGATTGGGCTCAAAGCTGGACCGAGTGTGAGGGTTATGGCAAGGATGTTATGCCTGAATTTGGAGGGGATTTGGGTGAAAGGGTAGGGCTGGACAGAACTTAGATGTTCTAGGGTTTATGAAATTAAAACAGAAAATAAAGGGGGAATTGATTGGAGAAGGAGAATGAATGGAAACAGAAATTAAAATTCAAACTTACAGTAGAACTCCATTGGCAGCAAGTCTGAACAAGGTTTGAAGGATAGAACCACCTTCAAAGAGAGAGAACCTCTCAGCCATCATGGCGTAAGGAGTCACAGGAGATCCACCTGTCCTTCTTCCTTGATAGAATCACAAGGCAACATTCCAAAGGAGGAGCAGCAGCAGCAGCAATCGGCAGCCAACAATTTCTGTTTTTTTTTCAAATATTCAACCGTGGGGGAGCCTCCACGATTTACTTTATTTATAATATGGCTTTAAGCCAAATCCTAATACAAATTAATGACTTCTCCTTCACAAAATCGTGGAAGGGAGAGGTTTAAATCTAAACTAATTAATAAAAACAGAAAATGACCAAGATACCCCTACTAACTTAAGTTAAGAACTAACTAGCTAAATAACTTAAATTGGACCACTTGAACCAATTGGATACAACCAATTCTAAACCGGTTCAATCTAAAAACAGAAAATTAAACTAAGTATGGAGAATGCTAGCAAACAAACCTAATCTATGGCTCCCTAATTAAGCCCTAAGTTCAAGACTTCTTCTTCTTCTTCCTACTTGGAGCTGCATCACCTGTTGAAGCAACAATGATCTTGAGGTGGTAATCTTCAAGAAATCGATGTGACAATCAGTTGAACGAGAACCCAGCAGCTTGTAGCACTCTTGAACTCGATTTGAACAAAATTAGGGTTTGAATTCAATAACTGATGAAAGGGGATGGGGAAAGGTAGGGTTGGCGATCTCAGGATTTTCACAAAGGCTAAAGCCAATATTTCATTAATCAAATTCATGTACAATACTGGCCTCCCTTACAAACTTATATAGAAGACTCAAAAATAGACTCAAGACACTGAAAAGGAAAGGCCTAACCCTATCCTTAGCTAATAAGGTAACCTAAATTGACTAAGAATAAAGAAATTAGACACAAAACAGGACTCTAACTAAACAAAGGGAGTAAATCCCATTTTCCTACTTTTCTACCCATATTTTAGGCTCATTAAATTGGCCAATTACAAAGTAAACCCACGGGATCAAAAGCCTATATAACACAACCCAAAGCTTATTTCCACTAAAATAAGCCCTTTAAGTGACTTATCTACATCAGAGAGAGAGAGAGTTCAACAGGGGAAGAAAGAGAGAGGGACTAGGCTGACATGAGAGCCAACCGTTTGGGGGGGGGGGGGGGGAAGGAGAGAGAAAGCAACCAGTTTAGTAGGAAGAAAGAAAGAGAGATCAATCTGTCTATGGGGAGAGGAAGGGGGAAGAAGAGAGGAGCCTTTACTTGGCTTAGAATTCTCAAACAAAAAAATACTTTATTTCATCTCTAATCAATAGGGGGTGGTTGCAAGTATTTATTTTAAATAAAAAAAATAAAAACCCCATAAAAAAGAGTAGAATATTTTAGCACTCTTAAACTTTCTTTACTAATAAACCCAAAAACAGAAACTAAATCTAATATGATTCTTACTTTCTAATCAAGACTCAAGACAATGTAAAAGATCAAAAGAGGACCCCACAAAATCCCCACTCTAAGATCTAATAATTAAATAAACTCTCCTCGCACAACATATAAACTGTCCCCACTAATAAAACTTAAATAAAATACTACTAACACTAACACCACCTAAATTACAGAATCAAACAAATTAAAAAGCTATCCTATGAATAAAGGAGCAACCTGTGCACGAGGCTCCTGCTACTGCGGGGTCTGGGAGAGGCAAATGTATGCAGCCTTACCCCCTGCTTCGCAGGAGAGGCTGTTTCCAAGTTTTGAACCCACAACCAACAGGCTGCAATAGCACAGCTTAACCATTGCGCCAAGGCTCGCTCCCTATGTATAAAAGACCTATATTACAACACAACCAAGATACAAGGAAAAAATCCAAGGCCCAAAATTGAGAATCAAGGCACATCCAATGGTGGTGATCATGCTCCTGCATCAGCACCAGTACCAAGGTGCCTAGCAGGTGGAGACTAAATCTAAAAGGCCAGCACAACACACATAGGAAATAGGAAACACAAGAATGTTCCAGCACACCTATACCCAAAACCTATTCCATCATACCCTTAATAACTGCAATGTGGCAATTCAGTTGGGGCCCAAATCTGGACATGTTGTCCACATTACCATGATCCATCTAAATTTCAAATTTTTTTTTTTATGAAATCGCCATGTGTCATTATAGAGGTTTTTAAAAAAGTTTGAGAAGTCCAGGAAGTGAACTCAACAAGAGCTATTGAAAAATCAAGGGTAAAGCCCATCCATAGGGGGTCATCCAATTGAGATAGGGCATAGGGCCACCAAATTTGACCGGTGGCCCACCCGGGGATTCTCAAATCTATCTACAGGTCTGAACAGCAATGCTGAAAGCCATTTACCTAGTAAACAAGTCATACTTGAAATAGTGTTTTGAATGGCATATAGGCTAAAACATGAGGCTCACCACAAGGCAAGGATTAAGGAAAGGAGCCCAAGACTTAAAATCCATGCATCAAATATTCAAATGGGTGGCACATGCCCCACATCATGACATGTTGGTGGCATATGCTTCGCAAGTCCAACATATTGTTCCTATCTCTAGATTAAGAAATTATTTTTCTAAACCCAACAAAAATGCAACTAAAATTATTTAGTTTCACTTTTGTCATGTATTTCTTTGCATCTTTGACTTTCCCTTCTTCAGTTCAACAGCATGTATTTCATGCAAAAGTATGACACATTTACAAAAAAGAAAGTCAAGCGCATGAAATTTACACCTTTCCTTTTAGGTAAGTGGAACACCTTTCATGCATCAGCATTTTTAAAAATTTGACAGAATATATCAAATACTTTAGGTACTGTCATCTGCAATATTTCACTAGAGAATTCCTATCAATATATAGCCACATAAAATGTGACTGAATATATCAAATACTTTAGGTACTGTAATCTGCAGAGTTTCACCAAAGAATTCCTATCAATATAAAGCCACATAAAATCCTTTTTGGCTGAACGACCATTATTTCCTATATAGTTGGTTCCTCTTGTAGCCCTTTTATGCAGTCATGATCCATTTACTGTACTGCAATATTTGTATTTAAAATCATCTCCTCATCAATAAAACCCCATAGAAGTATCTAAAGAAAACAATGGAATACTTTGATATTCTTTCTTGAATTTCTGAAGTTGTAATTGGCCCTTAGTTCCTAGTCAGCTTAGGAGTCCAATTATAATCCTTTCAGTCTATCATCGGTCAATTAAGTAGAGGATTGAGTTGTATTATGATTAGGCAAGTTCTAGTCGGAATAGGAGTCAGATTTTAAGAGGTTTATATATTTACCCTGCCCTCTGGCTGTACGAATTAATGGAGTAAAGTTGTTACTTGGTTGTGAGGCTGTTGACTATATATCAGGTCAGTTTGTCTGATTTTCTTCTTCTATTTGTTCTCTCTCTTAGTCTCTTCATTCCCATCTCTTCTCTTCCCTTTACCTTATGTTTAACATTACAGTTCACAGGTGCTGTCCACAATCCCATAACAGTGTTTTTTTCTTCTTTCACTATTCTATTCAATTTCTATACATCCTATTCAACCCTACTGTTTCCCACCACCTTTCCTTGTAGTTCAGTCCTGTAATAATACCAGAGATTAAGAAAGCAGCAATAGAGAAGAAGAAGAAGAGAATAAACCGATAGCAGGAGAAAGGCCAGAGAAACGATAGAGTTAGAGTACTCTATCGTGGACTGGCAATATATTTTATATTGCTAACAGCCAACCCTTAGTAGGATGTCTACTAAGATTCAAAGACCAATTAGAATGACCAATCATAATAAAAGCAAATAACTATCTAAACCAAATCACAATAGGAAACACCTAAAGAAATAACAACTAACTACAACTTAGACATGATTCCACAGTACACAACTCCATGGAACACCCATGGACCACAGCGTCATGATACACTTTAAACACTCTCACTCAAGCCGGAGTATATATATTTCCCATACCCAGCTAGGAACAACCACTAAGAAATGTAGGCCGGAATAATGCCTTCGTGAACATATCACCAAGTTGATTGCCAGAGTTAACAAACGGAGTTGAAATCAGCTTTTGCATAACTGCATTTCAAGCTTTTTGTTTAGGATCCATAAGGTTATCAATGGGTTTACATCCCAACATGCTAGTCTCAGACAGAAGATCAAGCACACACTTCCTCTAAGACAAACCGGCACCCGTCTTACAATGTACAACTTAAATTCCCAAGAAATATCTAAAGCATCCCCAAGTCCTCCATCTGAAAATGTTTTTTTTTTGTGGTAAATAAGTATATTACCGAACCCTAGGAGGGGGCAGGGAAAGAGAGCCAATATACAAGAAGGGAAAAAAGAAAAAAAAGAACAAAAGGGGGGGGGGGGGGGGCAACCGAACCTACACAGAGGTGGAAGGCCGCATAAGGTGTACATCAAGACTCCAAGAAATCATAATATGTCTGTTCCTAGGGGTGTCAAAAAAATGTCTCTAACGGATGCAGCTGAGCTTGGAGGACACATCGAAGGAGATGGCTTTCCAAATCACATCAAAAGATCTAGAGTTGGAAGTCCATCTCCTGAGGTTCCTTTCCAACCAAATATGGTGGATAGCAGCGCCAAAAGCTTCCCAATAGTGTCACAAATGGACTTTCCATGAAAAGTCTTGAGCAGCCAGAGCCAATCATGGTCGAAGACTAGGATCCTTCTGCTACAAGGCCAAATCGAGGACAGGGCTTTTTTCCAGATGGGGGAGGTGAAAGGGCAAGCGAAGAAAAGGTGATGGAGGTCTTCCAGCAAAGGTTATAAGAGGGGGGGGGGGGCGAGGATATTGCGGTGAACGAGGAAGGCTTGGGTGGGCAGGCAAAGTCTGAGGGCTCTCCAAACAGTGAGGCTATGGCGAGGGATATGGCCTTTGAACCAGACAAGGTTGTGCCAAGGGACAGAAGGGCTAGGGTCTCTGGTGAGGTTCCAGGCTGAAGAGGAGGTGAAGAGACCATTGGGGGAGAGAAGCCAAATAACCTTATCCGCACAAGGGGAGAGGGTGGGCTGCAGAGGGGGGAGGGTTGCCCAGATTTGAGAGAGGGGTGGGGGGTCCAAGATCCAGAGGAGATGAGGGATGAGAGAGGGGCTGCCTTAGGGAGGCTAGAGGAATAAATAGCTCTGGGGCCGAGGAGATTAAAGAGGACCCCCAGAGGGTGCCAAGGGTCAAGCCAGAGAGAAGTGGTGGTGCCATCAGCAATGGAAGAGGAAATCCCACGAAGGGCAAGGGGGGGCGAAGGGAGAGGATCTTACGCCAGATCCAAGAGGAATCAACAGGGATAGAGACAATCCAGATGGAGTCAGATTTAAGTAGATGGGAATGGACCCAAGAGACCCAGATGGATTCCTGGCGGAAAGAAATTTTCCAGAGAAGCTTGAGAATGCCCGCCGTGTTAAGAGTCCCTGACATCTGAAAATGTTGATGTAGATATACCTTGACATCTTCGATACCAGACAAGTCATTATTAGAAATAATAATATCATTAACGCACACAATAAGGATAACAACCTTAGCCCCATGACGACGAGCAAATACAGAGTGACCAAAGAAGCACTGAGTGTATCCATAACCACCAATAACCTTATTGAACTTGCTGCCTGTTAAAGTGTATCGTGAGGGTTTCTGTCGGATTCAACATACGTGTTTCCCTCCTTCACCAAATTTGACTCAAAACTAAGCTAATCTCCTCCAAATCTGACTCAAAGTTTATCTGCTTTAGAAAGAATCTTAAGCTAACTCAAACTAACCTTATCTCCTCCAAACTAAGTCCCACACATAGGATAAACTTTATCTATTAAGATAACTTCTTAATGAATAGTTAATGGGTCACACTACTAATAGTAACGACCTAATTAAAATATTAATTTCGTGTACACCTAGGACCTAAAATCCAAACCTTATAACTGATCCCATTACAAATAAAAAAAATTAAAACAATAGCCCATAACCATATACTATCAAAACAAACCCAAAATTCAATGGTGGTCATCACATAGTTGTCAAGATGACCAATTATGAGATCTCTGCAAAAAACTTGGTTTTTTCATGTACCGAGACTAGACACGCCACGAGTCAACAAAAGTGCAAAATCTCGGCCGAAATGACACAAAGTCATTTATATAAATACCTTGTTTCGACTTTTCTCGGTCGAAATTTTGACTTATTCTTGGTAAACTCGACTGGCTTCGCCAATTTGTGAAGAAAACAGCTCCAAATCACTTATTTGCTCCAAATCTTACCAAAAAAAGTTTGGAATACTTGGATTTGATGCTCAAGAACAACATTTGGAGGAGATTTATGCCCAACAACCTTCCTTGGAGGAGATTTGAACTTGAAGGCCCGACACTCGTTCGATATTAGGATGAGCATATAGGGATAGGGGTGACTTAGTACTTAGTAGTTGTTGGCTTGTATTGTTAAATAATGATTCAAAATATATTTGACTCTATATAACAAACAATGTTAGATGTATGATTTATGAGATGGTTCATAATTTGATGTCTTTTCATTCCTATTGCTTATTTAAGTTGTGATACTTGAATTATGTGTTCAAATACTAAAGATTGTGTGGAATAAGTCATATCAGTGTATATACAACGTAAACTACCAACCTAGGGTCCTAAGTCAAACTACCATTTTGGGTGTGATTTTTAAAAAACTACGGGTTCCACCATGTTTATAGGGCTCAAAATAGGCTATCTTGCAAGTTTCATGACCTATTTAGGTCGTATGGCCTCCGAAACCAAGGGCCGAAATTTGAAGGAAAAAAAAAACATTAACTTGGCTGAGATCTCGCCGAGTTACCGAGACAACTCGATTTTTGGGCTGACTGAAACAGCCAAGATACCAAGACCTTGAACCTTGAAGCGAGTAAGCGACCCAACATGTTGGAGGGCACCCTAGGCATGGAATATATAATTATATGTAATATATCAATGATAAAGCTGTTTGTAACCGAGATGGTTACAACTGACTGTTGTAACCATTTTTTTATTCCTTGTTTACCCTTGAATATATTATTCTCTCCTCTTTTAAGTTAAAACTGTTTTGTAATTTCACTGTCCCTCTCTAGTCTCTACCCATCTTCCCCATCTCTCTGTCTCAGTCTCCGTTTCCCCATCTTCCCCACCTCCGTCAGTCTCCATTTCCAGCTCCCCCTCTTCCCTTCTCTCTTCCATCCCCTTCCCACTGCATCTCCCTTCCTCGACTTTGCCCCTCCCCTGAAACTCGGCCCCATCCTTTGCAAAACTTTTTCCCGGATCCCCTCCAGTGGTTGTCTTCAATTCCACTCTCTGTGTTTTTCCTGCAATCTTTACGTGAGCAGGACATGATGTGTACGACATCCATTCCCCAAGATTCCATCAGTTGATATTTCAGACTGCATTTGTGCTTCAGACCAACATCCTCAGGCTCAAACCTGACAGAAGACTCAAGACCCGTAAGTACGGTGAGGTTAAGCCTGCACTCAGCAATTGGTTGATGCTGCCAAGTTCCTCCGCACCCACTTGGCCAGCATTATATGAAATGATGGATGATAAGTTGAAGTAAATTTACGGGCGAATCAAAACCCAACCTCCAGATGGGTTTCAACAAACATCGGTAATTGCAGAAAGTAAATGAAAACCTAAACGATATACCGAAGAATTCCGAAGTAGTAGAAGGGTATAGATAAGCAAAAACAATTAGGAATAAAAGATGCAAACCATGACAACATGTGCTCCTTCTTAAGGCAGAGAGTTTCCCATAATGGGAAGAAAATGTGAACTCCAACTTGGCGCATCAAATGGAAGTTTAGCTCCAATAAAGATGCTCATGGAATATTCAAGAGAATAAAGCACAAGTATCTCTTATGTAGTTTAAGTTGCAGAATTCAATGGTAGCGTATTTGTTCTTCATTACAGAGATGGGGGAAGGAAGAGGGAGAGGGAGAGGGAGAGGGAGGGACAGGGGGAAGAGGAGCCGAAGCCGGAGCCCAAAGAGAAGGGAGTGGGAGTGAGAGTGACGGACCTGGATTAGGGCGCCTGCAACAGAATAAAACAAGGGGAGTAGCGGGAGGAGTAAGTAGAAGAGAGTTGGACAATGTCGAAAATCCACATCATTATTTGGAGGGTAAAATAGTCCGGTTACAAAGTCAGTTTGTAACCTTCTTGGTTACAAACAGACCCTTATGCAAAATAGAAGCCATATCAATGCAATATGAAATAATTATGCTAGTAATGACCTCATATGAGAAAATCAACATATAGTAAACAAAATATAGGATACAATATAAGCATATTCATCGAAAAACAAAGTAATAAACATAAATCAATGTAAATTGTAAACTCATGAAGTGTCAACAAGGTGTGCTATCACCTTGGATCCAAAAGCCTAGGTGATTACTATGGGTGATCATACTCTTGCATTAGCTGCGTGATTAAAAAATATCTACATAAGCATGTAGATGCTGGTTGTGAGCCGGAGGAATGTTAACAACTTCATTAACATTTGCATTTTCATGAGGTAGCTTTGGATGTATTTGTGATTACTATTTGGGTTACACAAGATCTTTCTGCTGAGGATGGGTAGCTTTGACGGTGGCCAGGTGAGTGGTCCTGGAGAAAGGTAAGCTCATTGAAGATTACTTCCATTAGCAATTCTTTTTAGATGTGTAATAAAACTTATAAGAAAGACTTTTGGAGCAAATATGTGGAAGCATAACAGATTGACGGTGGAATAGCTCTTATCCAAAGACATAAAAGGGGGTAAAACATAGGCTGCTTTTGGTTCACTGTAAAATATTTTACACAAAAATAATCGATATTTATAAACTTCATTTCACACTTTCCATTGAAGAAGCAATTGCTGACAGGTTTTGCTGGCATTAACATAGAAAGAATAAATACTTTTTAGTGCCATGAATTGCACCAAGCATCATGTGCTGTCCTTTATCATGTCTAAAAAGACTGTTCTGCTCCTGATGACAATGTGAAGTAGAATCTGGTCAGTATCACTTCATATAAAGAGAGTGACATGAAAAAGGCATCACCAAGTGAACATGGTATCAAAAAGGAAATACACTCAACCCATGGCAATGTAACTTCATTTCTGCAACTGGAAATGGCAATTGTATCAACATCCAATAAAAAACTCAATTTAAATAATACTAGTGACAAGAAAATGAGTTACCAGGAGTCCAGCAGAATCATTAAAAGCTGTAGTCTTCAGATGGGGAAAAAAGAATGTAACGTTGCATAAAATTACAAGAATGCTATTTCATATTAGTGTCAGTGATGCAGATTCATTACCCAAATGGGCTTATTTTATTAGGAATAAGTCTAGGGTTGGGATATATATATGTTGGGTCTTTAATCCCAAGGGTTTTCTATGTAATAAGCCACTTTTATGGGCCTAAACTATGAGTAATTAGGTTGCATACGGGATTAGCTGTTTTAATTCCTTAGTTTTGATTTTTATGTAATTATTGGTCATGTGATCAATTAAGTGATCATGTGACTTGTTTAAGTGGTCATGTGATGTAAGTTGGGCTAGATTAGGACTCTATAAGTCCAGCCATGTTTTGAGTCTATTTTCTTTAGTATTCTAGTTTCCTAGTCAGTTTAAGTTACCTAATAGGTTAGGGATAGGGTTAGGCCTTTCCTTTTTAGTGTCTAAGTCTATTTTTGAGTCTTCTATATAAGTTTCTAAGGGAAGCCAGCATTGAATACGAATTTGATTAATAAAAATTAGTTTTATGCTAGCTGCCATTGTTGCTGCTCTTTGTGAGTGTATATCCTTGTGGATCTCAAGGTGGATAGGGTGGGTGGACTCTTGCGACTCCTTGCATCGTGAAGATCGAGAGGTCCCTTCAAGATATCAAGCTGCTGCCATTGTTTCTGCAATTCAGTAAGTTTGAACCTGCACTTTGTTTTAGCCCAGCCATTCCCCTTCATTAAACCTAATCCACACCCCTTCCCCCATCCATCAAACCCTAACCTCCATTAAACCTGCAACTCCTACCTTAACTAGGATTCCTTCATAACTTCAAATCTGTCCATCAGTTTCAAACCAAACTTCCAGCATACATCCCCCACACTTCTCCCTACACTCGATCCAAAACCCAGCTCATAACTCCCACTCTATCCCCTCCATTAAAACCCAAAACCTGCAACACAATTCTGTCCAAAATCGCACAATTTTAAAACCTTCCCAAATCCTATTATTTATATGCCATAAAAGTACCCTAGACCTGCACATTAAAACCCCATAAACCCCATTGCCATTGTCCAACCCTAACCCTAGGTTTGATCTAAATTAGTAAACCCTAACCCCATTGGCCAGCCCTTGTGTGACCCCATTACGCTGGCTCCTAGTGGGGCTACTCCTACCTAGGACTACATTAGTCAGTTTATAATTTTGTCACCTTAGACTTAGTTTTCAGGCACTTCCACTGCTTGTTGGGGGCTGGAATTTGACATGTAAGCAGGGTGTAGTATACCCTATCACATGCATCTACTGATGCTTGCCACTTGGCAATTTGGTACCAGGCTAAATGACACTAACCATGTTGCCATCTGCCAGTCACCTCTTAGGTGAATTGGCATCAGTTGTGCATCATAGTGGAATAGACTCTGGTTCGAGTCAGTAGGGGTGCTTGACACTACACTGTATATGGTATACAACCTGCTGTATTAACTGCTAGGTTTTCACCTTCACTACTGATTTCAAAAATTCTCTACAATAACCCAAATTCTTCAAGCATAGTTCCAAAGTTAGTAGCAGTTCTAATGGAGGACCGGAAAGGAAGAAAAGAGGAGTTTTGAAGAAATCATAATTGCAAGGGAGAAAGAGAAGAAACCGTGAGAAAAAGGAGGGGTGGTGCACACGCACATAGTCAGAAACTCAATTCATTCTTTCATAATCTCTCCAATACGTTGATTACACATCTATTTATAAAACCCAAAAATAAAACTCCTAATTACTTACTAAAACTAGGTTAACTAAAACAGAAACCCAATAAAACTCAAATTGGAAATTTCTTTGTGTCTAATAACTACCTTAAAATAAAAGATTACATAATACTATCCCAAATAAAATAAACTTCCTAAAATCCTACTAGATCCAAACACTCAAACTAGACCCTGTTCAATTGGGTTTGGGTCGGTCTAAGGTAGTGCACCAATTGGGTCGGCCCCGCCCAAGATTCTCCTGCATCAATTCTCCCGGAATTCAGAAAAACTCGTCCTGTGGACGAGTTTTGTAGAACGAGAGAATCAAAATCGTGCGATCAACGTCAACTATCAGTCCACGTTCAACTTATATAAAATTTACGAGCCGAAATTCTTGATTGAGTAACCATGGGAAAGCACGTAAGCAAATGGATCAACTACGCAATCAACTGCCATGATTTCTTGCTGTTCATCGACCAACGGCATCGCCGAGATTGAAGTCTGATCTATAATGATTTCTTGATGTTCATCGGCCTACGACATTGCCTGGATTGGAATCTGATCATGGAATTTCAATTCTTTGATCAGATCGTTGATTTCATTGTGATCTTCAACTTCCTGGGTCGAAATCTAATCATGGAGCTTTAACTCAACCTTCAACAATTCATGGTTTGCTTGAAGGTCTCTTATGACTTTGTCATGTTGTTGTAGCTTTAACTCAAACTTCAACCATTCAAGGTTTGCTGCAACGATTCTTAGGGCTTCGTCATTTTGTTGAAGTATTCTGGCCCATTCTTCAGGATTCATTTGGGTAGTGGATTTAAAGATAACAATGGCAGAATTGTAATTTATTGAAAGTCTAAATCACAATAAAAGGGAACAAAAGAGTCACGTACAGGGGGAAAGGTAAATTTGGAAGCAAATTTAAGTACGGGATATGAGGTAATAAAGATGAAAGGAGGGTGTAATATGGGAAAGTGGATTAAAAAGGGTACTAAGATAAAAAGGTACTAAGGAGTAAAATGGGGAAATCAGAAAATAAAAAGAAAGAACTTAGAATTGTGAAGGGTTGCCAGTGAGGACTGAAGAGTAGAAATTGGAAATAATGAATGAAAGAGACTTATCTTGACGGGGGAGTTTGGATCGTCTTCAACCTCTGGAAAGTGGAAAGCGAGTTTTGCGCTGGAACAACGAACAAGAAGGAACGACGATGGAAAGCCAGGTTCGAGTTCTGATTGAGTTCAATTAGGACTCCAACTACTGAGATATCGCACGCCGGAGTGTATTGGTTCGATTACAAGGAGCTGCAACCAGATAGGAGTTCTCGCGTCTCTCTTCTTTCTTCCTTTTGGTTTCTGTTTCTGTACTCTGTCTCTTGCCCTTTCTTCCCTTCACTGAAACTTTTTTCTTTGGTTTTGGTTCTGGTTGTTGCTGGCGGAACCGAAAGTGGTGGAAGGGCTCAAGCGATTCACAGGGGGAATGGAAAAAGGCGGTGAGGGCTGTTGCTGGAAGCAACAGAGATTATTATTTTTTTTTTGGCTTCTCTGTTTTGTCAACAGAGTTGTCTTTGTTTTTATTTTTGTGTGTAGGAATCGCAGGGGGTTCTGCTTGGGTTTCAGTGGAGTCGAAGGACAGGGAAAGGGGTAGGGTTTCAGCGGGAGATGGGAGAGAGAGGGTTGCTGTGGGAAGGGGGCAGACACGATATTTTTTTTTTCACTGCTGATATCGGCATAACAGTGGTGGGGATAAAAAAATAAGGAAAGGGAAAGGGGCTACTGCAGGTGTTGTTCGATCTCAAGTATTCACAACCACAGTGAAAACAAAAGAAGGAAAAAAAGAACAGAATGGGGAGAAAGATCACTGAGAAGAATAGCAGGGGAAAGAGACTGAGAGGATGAAGATTCAGAGAGAGAGAGGGGGGGGGGAGAGAGATTCACCCAGGTTTGGGCTCTGATACCAGATAATGGGGGACCGGAAAGGAGAAGAGGGGAAATCTGAGAAGAATCAGAGTTGTAGGGGGAAAAGAGAAGAAGAAGAAGGAGAGGTGATGTAGATCCTACCCTCCTCAAATTGAAGAAGCCACCCTAAGCCTAGGGTTTTAGTAGGAGCCTTAGTTTAGTTTATTTAAGTTCTATACTGTTGGAATTTTTCAAAATATTGATGTGGACTTTTAGTCCCACATCGGCTATGAAAGGAAAGCTCATTGGGTTTATATGTGTTAGTAGTAAGTAGTTATTATTATCACATGTAATGCTAGAAGAGATTGTACGGTGCACTTATGAGCGAGGACGGTATCCGTCAAGCGCGTATGCGTGCGCGTGCGTGAGGCGCAATGTGGCGCTTTGATGGCGCACTTTGCACTTCGCACGTGCGCATCGCCGCAAGATGTCGCCTTAATCTTTTCGGGATCGACGGTGTCTCGATCAAAGGGTGCTTAAGATCGATCCGACCGTTGGATCGGTGGCAAATCAAAGAGGAGTGCAACCCTTGGTTTAACATTGACCCCAAGAGTTGCAGCCCACACGAACAGCCAAGGGAGCCAGCCTAAATAGTCATGACCGTCGGTCAAGCCATATGAGCCAATGGGTGTGACCCATCCGAAGCGGCCTTGTGGGCCTATAAATGGGCCACGAATTCTTCTCGATCCAGATGATCAAAAAGAAAAATCTCGATAGCTTCACAGTTGTTATTCTCTCCAGCACTTAAGGACAGAACGATTTCGTTCGACTCAGGCCTTCTTTCTGTCCTCTCCTTTTTTGTTCAGATTTCTAACATATACTTAGTTTTATTTTTATGTTGTTAATTGAATAGGTTTAAATTGGTTCAATTGGTTTAGTTTAAGTGATTATTTCTGATTGGCTAGTAGGATCTTATATCATATTGGTTGTTGAAGAATTTTAGTTGTTTTAAGTGATTTTATTAGTTTTTCTTTTAGTTGTTCAGTTGGGCTGGATTAGGACTCTATTTTGAGGCTATTTCAGTTTCCTAGTCAGTTTAAGACTTTAAGTTACCTAGTAGGTTGAGGAATGGGTTAGGCCTTTCCTTTTTAGTGTAGGAGTCTAATTTTGAGTCTTTTATATAAGGTTCTAAGGGGGCCAAGTATTGAACACGAATTTTGATTAATAAAAACTCAACTTTATGCTTGCTGCCTTTGTTGCTGCTATTCTCTCCTATGAGATCCAGTCTTGTGAGTCATCTCAAGACCCCCCCTTGTGAGTCATATCAAGGATTGAAGGACTGGAATCCCCAGTGACTCCTTGCATCTTGTAGATCTGGAGGTCCTCTCTTAGCTTCTCTTCAATCTGTTACTATTGGAGATCAGTGTTAATTCAAGTAAGTAGTTTTATAATTCTACAATTTAATTCCTCTTCTTAATCCTCCACTTAACCCTAATCGATTCCCATAACCCTAGCCTCACTCTAAAATCTGTCCAGCCTTATCCCTCCACTCGATCTCAGTTGCAGCACAATCTGTCCATCAAAACCCTAAATCCAATTCTGCCCTAAATTGCAGAATTTCGTAACTCATCCAAACCCTAACTTCTTTATACCAAAATAACTCCCTAGACCTGCCCATTAATACCCTATAAACCCCTTTCCCAAAATCCACCCCTAAACCCTAGATCCTGAAAACACTCCATTTTTACAAGGCCTCTAACTCGAAACCCTAGATTTCCAACTTCATCCAAATCAATCCAAACCTACACCAATAGACTCCTAAAAACCTGCACATCATTACCAAATAATACCCTAGCTCGAAACCATAACCCTAACCCTAACCCTAATTCTGCCCTAATTAGCCTAAGCTGTCCCAATCGGCCAGCCTTGTTTGGTGATCCTATTACCCTGGTTCCTAGTGGGACTACTCCTACCTAGGACTACATTAAGAGGGGGGGGGGATGCACACGCACATTAAAATAAAACTCAAATTGGAAATCTCCCTACGTGTCTAATAACTACCTTAAAATAAAACATTACATAATACTTTCCCAAATAAAATAAACTTTCTAAATCCTACTAGATCCAAACACTCAAACTGGACCTGGTTCAACTGGGTTTGGGTCGGTCCAAGGTAGTGCACCAATTGGGTTGGCCCGGTCCAAGATTCTCCTGCATCAAGTTCTGGTGCGATAGTTAACCCTAAAACCTAAAAAGACACATAATGGCCATATTGAACAAATTAGGCAACAACAGTTTCACAAAATATACAGCAAATTTGTGCCCAAATCTGAGCTAAAATAAAATATATCCTGAAACCTGGTTCATTCCTCAACCCACGTCGTGTCAGGTGGCAAGTCACTAGGCTTAGCCCTTGAGCCCCTGGATCAATAAAGCAATTTTCTTGTAAGAGGGAGCTAGCTCATGTCCTTGCGGTAAAGAGAGATTACCCACTGAGATTTATGTATAGGTTGGAGTTTGAACCTTCAATGAAGCTTATCATTAGTATTATTGTAAACAATACACCAGATTAGTAGTTGATGGTTAAATAGTAATTCAACCATCTGTGTTGGAAAAATCATGACAAGTCAACAGGTTTGTAAGGAAAATGGGTCAGAGGGAAGACCCATCCATTCCGAGTGGTGGGTGGTGTGACAAACAGTTTGACTGGCTCAGCTAGGTTGGGTCTCTAAGCATTGAAAATAACATTTCCACCACAAAGTTGCTATAAAGAGGATGAGCTAGATCATGCATGTACCAGTGGGTTGGCGGTATAAGTTGAAAGCTTATCAGCAAGAGCCTCCACTGCACCAGCCTCCATGACAGTGATTTTGTTCTTCTTGTGAAATGAAGAAATTATTGACAGCAACCACGCAGCAACTGTTCCCCCCAATACAGTGGCTGGATCAGGAATATCGAAATCATCCCCGTCTTGGAATACAGTTCTTTCCATATAACCTCTTGGGGTTCTGACTTCAATTTCCAGATTGCAGCAGCTAGAGGTATGTTTCATCATATCTACTAGGGTATAAATGAGAGGCTTTAGAAAACCTGATGCATCAAGTGCATTGATTGACTGCATTTTGTGTTCCTTCACAGCGCAAATGAGTAATGCAGCACCTCCAACTCTCACTTCTAAACTGGATGAGTTCATTATTCTATGAGCAAGTGAAACAATAGAGTTTGGACGGGCAACCAGAAGGTCACCCAAGACAACTGGTTGATCACCACATAGCCTGGACAGGATTTCTATTGCCTTATCATGTGAGGGAGGAAGCCCATCAGCCAGGCAGCGAACCAGTGGCTCTAAGCTTGAGGGAACTTCAGCAAGAGCAGCCCATGGTGGGTATGTGAAGTTCACACTTGGTTTTGTCCTAGCCAACAATGCAACTACATCTAGAGCGTCAGTGGCATCACTTCCTTCCATGTCCATTGTAGATAAGGAATCAACAATTGCAAGAACTGTGAAACGGCACTGCGCATTTCCTCTAAGTACTTCCCCAACTGGAAAATGGTTTAATAATTGATGAAGGGCACGTGATGCATTCTTCTTGCCTTCCAAAGTGCCTTCTCCTAGTATTCTTGTCAAAGATGAGACAACATCTTCTGCCAAAGCTTCTGCAGCTATCTGAGGATCAGAGAGCAGATTAGCCAATGCAGCTATTGCAGTCTCAGCAGCATCAATGGATGAATTCTTTGCCAGCTTAATTAATGGCTTGACATCCCCTTCTGCAACATAAGACACCTTTTTAGAGTTAGTCTTGGTTGGACGGGACAATGCACCCAATGCCCGAGCTGACTGTCTAGCAACAACCTGAGTTTTGCTGGTCAAGAGCTTCATGCAAGGTTTAACAATCTCATCAGTTGCAAGGCTATCACAGATGTCTTGTCTAGTGCTAAATAGGTCGGCTAAAACAGAAGCAGCATACTCTTGAGTTTCCTCATTTGAAGAGTTGAGAACCTGGACAAGAGATCTGAGGCCATTATTAGCAGGAGCTCCTTTATGCACAAGATCTTTCTCTGATGCCATGGTAAGCACATGACCCAACACCTTAATAATTTGAGCCTTTGAACTTGGAGAGTCTCCTCGGAGCAAAGCCAATAGCTGATTGATGGCGGCAGAGTCAGCAAAACAAATAAGCTTTGTAAGTGCCATTGCTGAAGCTTCTTGTCCTTTTGGTCCACCATTTTTTAGAAGCCAGAGGAATGCCGGGACAGCTCCGGCACTTTCAACACAGGCACGTATGTCTTCACTGTGACAGCACAAATTCCACAGCACATGTGCTGCATCTTCCCTTGCCTTTTGAGATCCTATCTCCAATAACTGCACTAGTGGAGGAATACCACCAGCGGCAGTGATTGCCCATTTGCTGTCATCAAATTGGTCTGTCAAGATTGCCAGCATTGCGACAGCATACTCTTGATGTTGTTCACTAGACAATCCCAGCAATGACATTAATAACTGAATACCCTCTCTCTTTCCTAGGGCCTCCCAGGTACCAACCCCATCGCAGCATAAGCTCGTTAATGAGAGTATCAGATATTCCTGCACGTCAGCTGAGGCCATGGTTATGAGTCCTATGAGCACCTTTTTCGCTTCTGCATGATTGAGCCATCTTGAGAGGTATGTATTGCCATAAAGGCTAGCCATAGCCTCGAGGACACGCTCCTGAACTAGTTTATTATCTCGAGGCTTTAGTAGCATTATCAGAATATTTTCTATCTGTGTTACATCAAATGGTTCTTCAACATCAGATGCTTGTTCAAAGATCATCAGCGAGTATGCAAGTGTGCCAATTATATCAGCAACAGGAGCAGCCAAGCGGGGGGACTGAGATAGTTCTCCAAGATACAGTATTAGAGCAGACAGTCCACCACATATATTCGCCAAAGCGCGTATTGTGTGTCCCTGTAGATCCTGGCCACCCTCCCCTTGCATGCATTCTTTAGAAGGAGCAACAACAGCTCCAATGAGGACAGATATACCGTGTGCATCCACCACAGCTTTCTTAGCAGTAGTTGATTTGGATGAAAGAGCTTCCAGGGCATCAGCAGCACTGGCTCGAACTGATATATCATTTTCCTGACCAACTAGTTGAAGCAAAGCTTCAACAGCTCCAGCATCTATAATTTTTGGGATGCTATCACTGAAAGCTGACATCAAACGAGCCAAAAGAGATGCAGCATTGGACTGAGCAGCAGCATTATCAGAAGAAAGAAGTCCAATGATATTATCTACCCCTCCTGCCTCGAGTGTGGCGTTCCAGTAGCCATTCTTGTCCCTACAAAGATTCCTCAAGGCCCCAGTGACAAATCCCTCCACCATCTTGTCCTGCTTGATATTTGGATTGAGTTGATCCCACAGAGTGGGCACTACACCTTCAGTCACAAATATTTTCACACCCACATGATCTTCTGATAGTCCACCACACGAAACTTCATAGATTGCCTCGGCAGCAGCCTTCCTGGCTTCAATTGATTCTGACTTCAGAAGTGAGAGCAATGGTGGTATGCATCCACCAAGAAGTACCTTTAACCGTAATTCTTCTTCCTTGCAGAGAGCGCTCAAAGTTGTAGCAACATTAACTTTGGCAGCAGTAGTACCACTCCTGAGAATGGATATAAACAAAGGCATTGCCTGTGTATGAGAACCAATAAGCATCCTCACATCCTTCCTTGCTCTAGTAATACTGAGTAAGCGTGTCGTGATAAGCTCCTTCTCATGTTGTGATGACATGTTCGCATGTAGCTGCTCAATAAAATGAGCAACTGTAGCCATCGTAGACTCTGAATCATCCATTCCTGCTGGCCCATTTGATTCTCTGAGAAGTAAATAACAAATTTATAATCAGTTGAAAAATGAAATCTTTAAAGCAAGTTCCATGTTGATTTTGAATGATTTCACAGGCCAGCCTAGAGTGAGTCTTACAGGATAATTCAAGTACAACAAAGTTGGTTCTCAAAACCAACAAGGTGTGTTACAGTAAATAAAAAAAGGCATGATTGTTGGACTTGAGCATTCAATGATTCAATCACTAAAACATAATTTACTGCCAAACCACTCATTGTTAGTAGAGACAAAGAGATCAAGTTAAATGAGTAATACTGACCTAGGCGGAGTAGACCAAGATCTTCGGTGTCGAGGTTCAGAGGAAGGAGATTTTGACATTTGCGCTAATTATTAGCTCCAGTTCTCCCTGTGGCAACCTATGCATCATCAACGTTAAGTAATTCAATTACACAACCTACCTAGATATCTCTCAAACCCCAAAAATAAATAAAGAGATACCAGAAGGAAAAGAAAAAGATTCTCCACTCAATTTCCGAATTCCAAGTAGAACAATTAAAGAACAGAAAAACCCAGAAAGCTTCTACACCCACCTTAATTCGAGTTCTAGCCACTTCAAAATTTTGAGAATAGATAAAGGGAGAAAGAAACATATTTCATATAAAACAAACAAAAAATGACAGCAACAAATTCACCACCATATGTAGAGATGACACAGAAAAGAGAGATAGGGAAAATTAATACCCGGCCACTCTATAATGCAAAATGTCGAAGAACCACCCCCTTGGAATTAACCACAGTTCCTGCTCTTCTTTCTTCTCCTCCTCCTCCTCTGCCAGAGAAGCATAATACCTCAGTTCTTCCTCTGCATCCAATCCCTTAAGAAATCTACCAGGAGGGGGGACGAACACAAAGGGAAAGCTCACTCACAACAGTAAGAACCCCTTGGAACTCTAACAATCAACCACTACAACAACAGCAACAACAAAAAACCATCAATGCCGAAAACCCAGATCTTCAAGCGTTAAAAAAATACAAGCTCTGCAATAATTAGCTCAATTCCTCCATTAACAATGAAATTAACTTTGTATCGTCTAGCAAAAATGGCAGGAAAAAAAAAACATTAAAATTAAAAAATAAAACCCGAACAGTACGGAGATCGGATCAGAAGAACATTGGAGAACTAGGGCAACAACCGTCATTTTCTCCACGAATTAAAAAAAAGTGATAAAACAGATAACGAATAAAAGGAACCAATAATCAAGTAGAACACAACCCACCTGGGAATTAAAATTCTTGTGAAAAACAAAAATGGGAATCTGTTTCTATTGGTTCCTCCAATATAGGAAACAGAGCAGAATTGTACAGAGAGACAGAGAGACTTCTTTCCTGAGTCGTCTTCTTTCTCTCTCTTGTCTTTACAGTTTCTGGGTGTCGGAGAAAACGGGCGTCTTTCTTCGGTGGGAGGGTGAAAGGCAATGAGGACCTTTGCTCTATTGCCATTTACCCGCCTTTCTCGGGTTGGCTTCATTTCCTTCCTTTATTATTATTTTCTTCTTTTTACAGCTTCACACACACTCTCTCTCTCTCTCTCTCTCTCTCTCTCTCACACACATTTAGTAAGTACACCATTTAAGATATCTATCCATTCATATATTTATGTACCACCATGATGTGTTGGCATATTATAATCTCTTTCTTATTGAGATTAGTAAAAATAGTTTACCCAAATAAAAAAAAATTAGTAAAAATAATGGTAAGTATGTCTGTCACTTTAATTTATTTTTGTGGGTTGGCATATTAGGAACATTGTTTGGACTTTTTGTTTTGTTTTGTGCAAAAGTCCCCAAGCCCACTCAGAGAGGGGGAGGTGGGGAATATATAGAAGCCTTCAAGGATAGAAACTGTTGTATATTTCTCAAAAAGTCCTCCAGAAAGAAGGATAACCCACTTTGAAATAGAATGGTCAATCGTTTCAAACATATTTATACGAAGAAAATTGCAATAAGCAAAATCATTCTTCAACAGGAGAATATCTTTAACCATGATAGCTATTCCTCAAGGAGGCACCATAGAAACAAACGAGAGACATTTAACTAGTACTTGGCAATCCAAGAGTATCGTTACTTGAGTCAAACCTACTCTTTTTGTTGAGCAAAGGGTTTGCCAAACAGCAAGTTCTTACCCACCAATGCAAGCATCACAACAAGATGGTTAGAAACAATCACCTGGAGATCCCCCAACTGGCTCAAAATAATGCAAGCAATGTCTAAGGCTTTAGGGTTGGAGGAGACTGTTGCATCTGTGAAGATGTTGAATGCCCCAAACTGAAAAAGACGTGATGTATCTATAGTTTTAAATATTGGTATTGAGTAAAAAGGACAAAATGTATTGTATTTTGAATTTGTAGTCGTTTTAAACCGATATTGTTTGATATATATTGATATCAACAGATCAATACCATATTTGATACCAAGAATTAAAACCATGGATGTATCACATTGATAAAGTTTTAACCACTAGTGATTCTTGGTTACCCGTTGGAAGATAAAGACTATAAAATGGTACATTAGCGTTAGGACTGAGTTTTCCTTGCACCATGGTTAAGGAAAGCTTTAAATGCACTTAGATTGGGTGTTAAGGAATAGTGAAGGATATTTCAGACCTTCAACCTTTATGGGTATAATGATGATGATACGTGCAAGATAATTTGATAGAGAAAATAAAATAAAAGAGAAATTATAAGGAGAGAAAGAAAGGAAGAGAGATATAGAAGCCGTCGGACGTCCTGACACAATTAGGAGGCTGCCAATCCTTTTCTCAAAATAACTCTTAAGAGGTAACTTAGGGGATAATAGTTTGCTTATATTTTCATTCACAATCACTATTAAATAGGGTAGTATAACCGTTACATAACTTCTCACTCATGATTCCTTCCACATCTAAATAACTAACCTATCAATATTGATAGTTATCCTAACTTACTTACACTCAATATTTAATTCACGCACAACACAACATAATAATTAATAAATATAAAATAATAGTTAATATATATAAATAGCCGTATAATTAAGTACGTAACAACTTCTTTTCCCTTGAAATTGTCCTTGTCCTCAAGGAAGATAAGGGAAAAATAAAATTAAAATAATCCATATGGATCCCAAATCTTGGTAGAGTAACTTCCAAAGAAAATCCAACACAACTTGCAGTTTTGGATAGAAAGCCTCTTCTTCATTTTGCACGGTTGGAAGGTCACCTTGTTGTTGCCGTTGAACATAGGACGATATTCCCATATAGACTCAGGACGGTCGATTTTCTACTAATACGATCTTGGAAGATCCCAACCCTATAAACCGGCTTACAAGGTGAGGGAACCCAAAAACTTATCAACCCACATTAAGTTTTTTATACAAACAATGTGGGATAAATGAGATCGTAATAGATGATGGTAAGATTTGGTTGGATGAACCTTTCTCTATGAATGAAGAAAAACTTCTCATATTGTTATATTATGGTTTAGGGTAGGTGTTCTCTGTGGGGGACCAATGAGAACGTGCACATTGGCATCATGGGTGGGCAGAATTTCCACTTTTCATGGGAGTGGGTTGATCATTCGCCCCCTTCTATGTCTGACATGGACAATACACTCCCCCACAAAAAACCTTTCATCATATTAGATGAAATAAAAGGGGTAAAATGATTAATAGAACTTGATGGTTATCATTAATGAAACTTGTTGAATTTTAGGTCTTGAGTGGGGATAAAGAATAGTAGGGTTCCACCCTAGTTTTGCTTGGATTGCAAGTGGATTGAGAGCAATATTGGTGTACTGTTACATAAGTTGTGGCATATGATTAAATTTCATACTAAGAGAGTACAAAACCTTAAAAATAATTCACCTTAAAAATAATTCACAATCTTACTGGTTATATTTTCACACCATTCCTATATCTTTTTAAGGATAAAGAGCGTTAATTGGTCGTGTCCAAGGCATGGATCCACGCCTAGACAAAGCTGGGCATGGAATGACCGCCCAACCCCCATTCTAAGGCTGAAATTCCAGGCATCATGGTGGGGCTGTGTTAAGAAAACAACGCCCAGAATGACAATTCACAAAAGAAAACAAAAACAGAGAAGATACACAACACCAGAAAGTTACGTGGTTCACCCCCAAGGTGGGAAGCTACATGTACATCCACGGTCAAACAATAAAACATATCTCACTATCTTTTGGAAATGTTACAAAATTTCTCATGCAGCCCTCCCAGAGATAAGAACATTAAATAGAGAAGCCCCAACCCAAGAAAGTACAGAAATACCCCTAGACCCAAAAATACCAAACCGAACAGGTCGGACTAAATCATAACATATATCCCAAAAAATACTGTTTCAAAGATCTCAACAAACCCAACACATAACATATATCCCAAAATATACCATTTTCGGCAATCCGAGGTCGATTCGAGGCCAAAACGACCCTCCGAAGATCCCAACTACATTTTCTAGACCAAAACCAGACTTCACCAATAACAAGCTGGGCGGTCATTTCAAGCCTAGCTGTGTCACTCTAAACACAGTGTCCACGCCTTGGACATGATTGGGTGGCGTTCTATAACCCTTTTTTTTTTTTTTTATCATCTTAGTTCTATTCTAAAATTGCTAACATAAAAAGCAGTAGATTCCATAAAAAAAAAAACATAAAAAGCAGTATAAAAAGGTCCACATGAGTGAATCGAGAAAAAGAAACTTTTGGGTTTTTCATGATGCAGTTAGTTCCTTTTCTTCTTCTTATTGCTAGGGCATAATTTTGCAAAATTTAACCCTGGGAAAATGTTATTTGCCTTTCCTAGGGTTATTTCCTTTTTCTAATGGAAGGACAAGAAGAAAACTTTATTGGAATGATTGTTCATGTGGAGCCTACGTAGACTCAGTTTTTTAGTGAAAGATGAAATGTGGATAGAAAATAATATCAAGTATCCTTTTCAACTATAAACAATAGTATCCAGGATGTCTTTATAATTTAGTTTTAGTATTTTATAGTTTGGGTAGGAGATCCAGAATTCCATGCATGATAAGTAGCTATTTGTGGGTAGATATGGTAGAATGGGTAAGTAAACTGGTAGTTAGAGTTGAAACCAAATGTGGGCCATATTTGAAAACCAATCTCTCTGAGTGAGTTTGGAATCGATGAGTCAACCCAGTAGTTTAGCCGGGTTTATTGATTCTGATTCCAATTCCAGTCGATTCGTGGTTGATTTCATTGTCCAAAGCCAAATCTAGTTCCATGTGGGTTTGGGCCAAGCCAAATCTAGTTCCAGTAAGGAAGAGGTCGATTGAAAGAGCTAGAAGAGCTAGGGATAGGCCGAAAATGATCATAGGTGAGGTTGTGAAGAATGACATGCATAGTCTGGGTCTTATGCGAAGTATGACCTTAGATAGAGCTTATTGGAGGGCAATGATCTACGTTATCAACACCATGTAGCTGAGATTTTCTTGATTTTATGGACTATCCTCTTTCCTCTTACTTTTTTTTTTTTTTTTTTTTTCCATTTTCCATTACTCACTTTTCTTTTTCTATTTCTTCATTTTTACTCTTCATCCCTCTTACTTTCCTTTCCCCTTTGTGAGGATCTCAGTTTTCTCTATTTTGTTTTGAAAGGATCCATGTAACCAACCCCATTTAATCGGGATAAGGCTGAGCTATTGTTGTTGTAATTTACTCTTTTACCCTTTTAGTATAGTACACTTTTTTCCTTAATGAAATAAATACTATCATTTCACATGTACCTAGTGCACGAGACTCCCACCACTGCAGCGGAGTCTAAGGAGGGTCTTAATGTACTCAGCCTTACCCTTGTTTACTAGAGAGGCTGTTTCCTGACTCAAACCCATGACCACTAGATCGCAAATGGAGAGGTTGATTCCTAATTTGAACCTATGATCACTAGGTCACAAATGGAGAAGCTGTTTCCTGACTCAATTCTGTCCCTCATCATGAAAATATTTAAGGTGACAACCACAACAGACAAATTTCCAACGTATGGGAACCCTACCAGCTGGAAGAATAAGACAAGGTGGGTGGCTGATACCCATGTAACTTGCGGATTAGTAGAGTCACCTTTCTGGGTGTGAGGAGCCCAGAACACACGTCACAACAATGAGTTTTCCCTCTCTGCAAGTCACTGTTGCCATGTGGAACTGGGGGTTCTATTATGGATTTTGGTTGGATGGATAGTGACTCAATACCTGAGTGTCATGGGAAATACAGGAGCAACAAAAGGACAGGGATTCATAATATCCACCACCGGTAAGAGAGTTACTGCCATTAAAAAGGAACCCCCTATCAGTCGACGGTGCATGTGAGTGAAGCAGATGGGCTTGGAATGGATATAGAAATAAAGATATTTTCTCCCTTACCCTGTAATTCCATGATTTCCACAGAGGGCTAGAATTAATAAATAAGGAATAGTTTTAAGTGAAAATCTAGATTTCCATCCACACTGGTATTTCAATTTCTACAATAGGTGGGAATTGGATATAGAAATAATGTGTGAAATTCCCATGATACTACTACTGAAAGCTAGTCTGATTCAACATAAAAAATAAAAGCTATTCATGATGGTTTGGATTCTCAAGATCCAAACTGAGTATTATTATGATTTCTGGATTGCCATTGTGACACAATGATCATATCTGGATGAGCTCCAATAATATATCTATTTGTAGAATGTGGGGGCTTCCCCATTGACAATTGACAATTGACATGACAGTTCCATGCTAAACTTGAAACACAGTTTCATTAAAATTAGAGAAATGTTGGATTAGAAGTATATGATGTGTTTTCTACTGTACCTTGTACCTTGGATTAGCTTGTATAACTCTCATATGAACAGAACTGTACTTATTTCATTATTGCATTTCATTTTGCTTTTTCCTAATTTAATCATATCAGTCAATAACCAACTGGTATGAAGTGGGACACCAGAGTTGGACCTGAAGTGAAACAGGTCCAACTCATGATTCTGCAGTTGTTCATATCATTCACTGGTTGACACAATTGGGAACAGAATCCTCTTAATTAAGGCCAGATCTATCATGCAGTGAGGAAATCTGGAACCTGAAGAATCACTACCGACAAGGGAAATAGAAAGCAAACATTCCAAATTCTTGTTACTGACCTCTTAAGAGCATAACTTCAAACACTGTTTCATTACAAGTTGAGACAATCTATACATCAATACAGGCTGCAAGTTTGCGTTTTCTGTAGAGTAAGACAATTACTGAATACAGGACGACAGAGTAGCTGAGATTGCTTGAGAGAATGAAGACTAGATATGTTAACTTCCAGATTTTAAAAATGCACATAATAACCTAAGAAACCAAACCCGTATAACAAATACAAGAAAGTATCTCTAGAAAACCTCTACCTGCATTAAGATTGGCAGATACATCATATCACACTTTCCTGGAGGGTGAAGATTGAAAACAAACCCAACTACAAGAAGATGAATTTTTACCGCTATAATGCATACCAATCTGTCCAAACAAAAAATCCTCCTATTCCCCTCTTGGGCCCTTCCCCCCAGAAAACTAGTAAGGCTATTTCAAGTGCTCAACACACTAAGGTCTGAGCACCTTCTTCAGAAGCTGTCAATGTCTCACCTGATGGAACAGAACCGGATCCATCAGATCCCGGGACTCCCTCTGTTTCACTCTGTTTATGTACCTGCTCCAGCTCTTGATTGGGAAACACTTCGGATTGCAAAGATGGAGCAATATTGTTCACATGTAACCATGTTAGTTCCCATAAACTATCCCCACCAAGAGCACTTCGGCACACAAGGATTCCCCTTGTCTTCATCACAAGCAATGTATTCTTAAGAAGCTCAGGGACTAATTCCTGAAGCTTTTCGCTCTTCTTTCCTCTAACCTTGGCCTTCATATATTTTTCCATACGGCCAAGGACACCCAACCATAGCTTGCAGAACGTGGATAGCTGCACAAGATCATTCAGCAACTGTAAGAACACTTTCGACAATAGCTTCATAGCAAGAATGAGTGTGCCTTCTATGTTCCTGTAGTCCTTCGGGGAATGTCCCTGAGCAATTTCTAGCAAGTCATCAAGCATTGTGAAGATGACCAGATCAAAACATTGCAACCACGAAGTGTGCAGAAGGGAGAACCCATCCACACCTGTCAAGCACTTCTGCAATGAGGACAGAGCATGGTTCCTTACGTCTTCTCTCTGGTCCAAACACACCTTTCTCAACCCCTGCACTAGCCTCAGCCACATCTCCCCTATATCCTGAGACATTTTTGCAGCAGCCTCCTCCCCTGCTGCTTCCTTAGTCTCACAAGACCACCGTGCTAGACAGGTCACAGACCCTGCCATCAAATCCAGTGCACGTATTGATCGCTCTGCCTGCCCAACACGAGACTCAGCAAACTGCCTTGTAGTATCTACACATAGAATGTAATTTGCGGGTGAGAGATGAGCCCCTTCAGACATGATAAACATTAATGCCTCGAATCCTGATTCAGATGCTTCAGGATGGCGAGCTGTGATGGACAGAATATTGGTGATTGTGCGCCACCCCATTTGGGATCTGATGTGTGTGGCATTAGCTTTCACAAGGCGCATAACTTCTTGTGTGATGTTCTCACAATATGCATCAGCGACCCGAGCATCAAGCTTTGAGACCAGTTGCAGTGACCTCAGTAGTTCATCAGCAAGGTTCTCTTTATAGGGAAGCAACCGCTGGCATATTCGAAGCAGTCCAAACACAGCCCTCTCCACCAGAGCACAAGGCATCACAGTTGACTGAACAATGTTGGATATATGCTCATAAACCCCCTGCCACAGAAGACCAATCCTATCCCGGTTATTCAAGGTGATTGCTATCAACAACTCCAAGCAAAAGACTGCAGTGTCTTCATCATCAGGAGAGCTGTTGCCCTTCTGAGATCTCCCTGCAGCCCAGATGAGGGCTCGTGCAAGATGCAACAGTGAATCAGCTTGCAGAAACTTACTTTCTGTAAATATGCTATCTATGTGGCACTTCTGAATAGTCTGGAGAGTGCGTTGATGAGCTGCTAGTTGTTGTTCAGTGGGTTGCGATCTTGGCTCCTCTGTGTCAAGAGATAAGAGCTGGCTGAACCGGCCCATAAGCCCAGATGATCTACGAGGAGTACCCATAGAAGGCAACTGAGATGCAGATAGTGAACTTGTAACAGGTTTTCCATGACAAGGATCAGCAGCAACCTCCAAGTCATCAGCGGCATCACTGGCTACACGGGCGGGTAGAAGACCAAGCTTGTGCAATCTTAAGATGCAGTCCAGAATGTTTCTCCATCCAGTGCGGATATAATCACCATACTTATTTGCTATGGTGAAGACAGTCACAGTGGCCATTCTAGCTTTCGTATCATCACCAAAAGCAAGAACAGGTTCCTCCACTGAAGATGGGTTAATGAGAGTTGTGAACTTGCAAAGAGACACAACAAGGTCATCCAATACATCTTCAAGATGATGACATGCTGAAATCTTTGCAACAGCCAAAAATCCATCAACACATGTTTGGAAAACATCTTCACTCTCAGCATGATCAAATACCACTGAGATAGCAGCAATTGTGGGACCAGACATTATGGCAAACATATCATGGTCCAGGAAGGGTCTGGAATCACACATAACAAAAGGAGCAGTCTTCTTCGACTTGCGCATTAGATCAATCCAACGGCTTGGTGTCATCTCGGAGAAACCTGCACCTTGTTCCGGTGTAGTTTTGATCTCATTCTTGCAGATTGAGTGGTAAAGCTCTGATAGGAATTCCCGAGGGAGATCATTCCCTCCATTGATGCGTCGATTATTTCTGATAAAATCCTCTTCAGTCATCTTCTTCTTCACTTGTACATTGTGTTGATCAGTATTAAGCATTATTAATGAATAGGACAATACGAGCGCAGCATCCTTGTTGGCTAGAATCTGTGGCGATTGCTCATAGTATCTCTCTGAGAACGCCTCGAGAACTCTCTGTATCTTTTGGGACTCACCAGGCAATCGAAAAGTTTCTAAGAATAGCCGTAGTGCAGTATCCAAATTCATTTCTTCAAAATCAAAAGTGCCAGCAAATTCGTGAAGCACTTGAACACAAAACTCATCATGATTTCCCAGGAAATCACCCACAAGATTCTTATCTAACCCAGCTGTGTACCTGAAAAAGCAAGCAACACTTTGAGGGTCAAGCTTGTCAGGTAACAAATGTGTTCCCTGGAGAAACTCTAGCCCTTTCTTTGGATCTCGGTTGAAGTGATCAGCACCAATCATCAACCTTCTCTTAATGTATTTTCTCCGACGGACAAAAGGAACCCAATGATTAGAATCAGCATAGTTCTCACACTTCACGGTCCAGAATGGGGTATATTCTTCAAGATCTACTGGAACCTGCTCCAAAACAGGTTGTCCATTGCCTATTCTCTCTGCCATTCCCTGAATCACGGCAATTAGACCATCCAAAGCAAGAATATGCATTGCCGACAAAGGGTAGTTCACTGGAAATGCACTCTTTGACAACAGGTTAGCAAGGTCTTCAAACACATTACTGCAGGTAATATCACAATCAAAGTTGGCATACATCTCTGGCATGAATGTTTTCTGCCTACAGAAGTCAACAAGGGCCTCCATTGCAACCTCCTGTTGATGATAGGAAGCTCCATGCCTGCTTTGCGCAAGCCTCAAAATCACACAAGAAAAGAAAGCCTCCAATTGTAATTTTAGCTCAGAACGCAAATGGTAATACAGATTTAGAACGATGCCACATACAATGGAAAGAATAAGTGGACTCATTGATAAGCCAAACTGCATGAGGTTACGAAATAGCTCATCCTGTATCAAGGCCAATAACTTGGGGTGTTGTCTGATAGAAGGCCCACCCAATTCAATAGCTGAGTTGATCAAACCCAAAGCAAAAAGTGGTACATCTTCATGACTTGCCATAGAATTTGACCTGGGACCCATACCAATGTTCTCTATGTTATCTAACAAGGCACACAAGAAGTGAAGTATCTCCACCATGCAGGGTACCCCATATGGCTCTGTCATGAGATGCAAATCATTTGGAGCAGCCTCTTTTCCATTACCAGCCCCATTTGTGTTTTCCTCATTCAAGCTTACCCGAAGACCTGTGGAAGAATTTGAAGCCAAACCAACAGAAGGCATCTGACCATCATGCTCAGAACTGTCATTGCTATTATCTAATTGTTTACTACTGAAGGTATAGTCCTTTTCTAAGCCTCCCACCTACAAGCAAAAGAGCAGTTTCATATTAAGAAGACAGAAACAAGAGTTATCCAAAGTGAAGCGACATAATCTGAAAAAAGGAGACAGAAAATGTTGCACCAAAGAAAAGAACCAATAAAAACGATGCATGCACCAACACCTCTTGTTTGATGTATATTCCTCCATTAGCCAATAGATGTTCTGTTTTATCAATCTCCGAAAGGTGGGAAAAGATGCACCTGACAAGTTCATGCATAGTGTGGCGAGCTATCCGCTGCAACAACTCACCTTTTGATCCTGCTTGATGAACTATACGGAAACAGGTGTTTACTATGTTGCAAACATGCTGGTTACTCAGCACAACCGATGCCTTACTTTTCATGCAAGCAAGAAAAACCTGAAGTATCTTCATCAATACTACTTCTTCTGAAGCTGGATCGGTCACCTCGAATCGGCAACTTGTCACAGCATCAACCACCAAAGGCATAGCATGTTCCACATTCACGGTATTCAGATGAAGTATGTCAAGAGTTAGAATCTTGTAAACAGATGACAAGGCCACACTAGTGATTGATGCACCAGTTTCATCAGATCGAATCACATCCAAAAATGGAAGGAGATATGCGTCTGGACTTATTGACTGCCACTGATTTTGCCATGCAAAAATTTGCTTCCGCAATGTCTTCAAGGACTGGATGAGAGAGTGCTCTAACTGATCATCTCCAGTCATATAACGACCTCCCCACCTAACATTTCTTCTCATAACTGCCAACACAGCACCTACTTCTGAATTCACCATACATGCTAAAGCACCTCCATTTGATGAACAGTCATATTCTTCAGGCTCTTCCTCAATTGCCTTGATTCCGGACTGCAGCCTTAGACGCCCCATATTTACACTGAATTGGGGATAAACAATCTAACTGCTATCAGTGTTGTGCTTGAAAACTAGAGAGACAAGGTACTGGAATCAAGCAGAACCATACTCCCCACTGTTGTTGAAAGATAATAAATACAAACATACATGTAAGAATTGTCATATGCTTAACAAAATAAATGAATCACGCAAACATGTAAGAATTCTCTTATGCTTAACAAAATAAATGAATTAAACAAAAGTAAGGTGAATTCTCTTATGCTTAACAAAATAAATGAATAAAACAAAAGTAAGGTGAATTCTCTTATGCTTAACAAAATAAATGAATAAAACAAAAGTAAAACAATTTTACAAGAGGAAATACAGAATGCATTAATAATGTAAGGCTAGGTCTGGGAGAAACCCAACCCCAGTCAGGATCACCAGCAGCACAATGACAACAACACAAGTACTGGGGTTCCAGCTATAAACAATGAAATGAAATAGAACACAGGTCTGAAGGCAATAGGTTAAGAAAGGTCTCCTAACCCTAAACAATATCCCACAATACCATACAATCTCCCAAAACAGTAGCCGGCTGATCGTTCTTCAAGGATTCCTGCTGCAACATTCAAGGGCCCTTTTCCTCAACAACCAGTCATCAGAATTGACTGATTTTTGGAGCACAAATACCTGTCAACACCCTCTCCATCCAGATCTAGGCACACCTACTGCCTGGTTTGGTATATACTCACTAAGCTTCTATTTTCATGGTTAGTTTCTAATTCTTTAAGTCAGTGAGATCTCAGCAACCAAGTCAATATTCTGAACTGGGCTGCCTTATGGGATGCTCCATCGAACCAACAAAAACCTGCCACATCATCAGACCAGGCTGCCTCCCACAGCAGTTGAATCCCACAACTACACTGGGCTGATTTTGGGGCCTTGTTCCTGCGGCTACACATGGAGCTGTGATCTACATCAATTAAGACTAAAAAATAGACTTGAGAGAGAGAAATCCGCATTGGGAAGGTGCTAATGGCTCTTACATATGAATGGCAAGACTTAGTAAAGAGGACTAATAATCCTCCATTTCCTTCCAAACATGAAAACACAGGAGCTTGTACCATTATGATTAAAAAACCAAATAAACTAATTCACCACTGGAGAGGCCACTGAGGCTGTATTAGGACTTAATAGATATTGAAGAAGAAGAGAGTAGGGGCAGAGAGGTTGGGGAAGAGCTCATCATAAGGATCTACATCAGGAACCAGAGTTGAGAAGTCGTTTAAAAAACTAGCCTTACTTATGGGAAAACATAGAAGTGAACAGATAACTTGACCCTCCTACCCCTTGCAGACATACTAAGATGGCATTACCAGTAAGTTTTCAATACATGAAGCCGTTGTGCATATAGTCTAAATCTAGTTGTGCGTATGGTCCTAATCTACAGTGAGGAGTCCATTGTGCGTGTCAAGTGCAATTTGCTCTCAGTAAAGTTCAAATATTTAACAACATAATATGGTAAATAAAGTTATAAGATATTCTTATACTTAAGATGTACATTTTGCTGATAGGACAAATGCTATTCATTGATAAATAAAATAAAATACACTTACTATGCTTTACAGCCGCTGATGAAAACCAGTATAAAAAGATCTATAACACCATTTACAAAAAGATCTGCTCTAATATAGTAATATTAGGTTAGGTGATATCCCACAAAAAGGTATTATTTCTCCCAAACCACCAAACATTTGGTATCCTAATGTTTTTCATCTCAATCCCCTAAGAGTACTCAGCTGAAGTTAACTAAGCCTTTTTCCAACTAAATGGGGTTTAGCCACACAGAACTTGTTTCACCGTTCAACTCTGTTTAAAGACATATTAATTGTGAGCCCATTGCGTTTCATATCTTTTCATGATATCAGAACATGACATGGTAGGTTATATAGACCGAATGCACAAGCAAGATCTCAATCTCCTACGAGTGACTTCTAATATAACCGATCACATCAGACAAAAATATTAATCTTTGACAGCCAAGGTCTTATATTGAGGGAATCATGCTACAACAATGAAAGCTGATACACAGGTTATTCCTGTCCATGTGATGTCCATCTTTCCTTTACCAAAATTGATTTATCCAAATAAAGTATGGTGGCAACAGCCCTATGGATAGACCTTCTTACTGATTCAATGAGACTAAGTTTGTAAACCTAAGGCCATAGTGTGGCTCCCTCAGGTGCCATACCTGAATACAGCACTACTTAAAAGAACTGTCCAGAACTTTTTTTTCTATCCCTCAGCACTACACAAACTTTGAAGCAAAAATTAAACCTAAGGCCATAGTGTGGCTCCCTCAAGTACCCCATTCAGTTTATCAGACCACATTGGGGCAGGCAACTTGATTAATGCCTTTTCTGACCCATGAATTCCCTGCTTACAGAGAGATAAACCAAATCAAACAACCAATCTCACTGGTCAAATTACTATGTTAGATTCTGATTTTTCCTTCACTAATACACCCTATTGGGATAAGCATAAAGTTGAAACAAAACTTAAAACCATCTTATAAGCTCAAATCTTGTCCAATGTTCATCACAGCCAGTCCTTAGTACATGCCAATCTTTTGACTACTGACCCAAAAGGGAAATCTCATAACGAAATTTGAAATAGCTTTGATCTCTTAAGTCCACATAAAGGAGGCAGCTGTCTTTGACATACCTCCCAAGAAGTTGAGTAAAACTAATGTTGTAATCCAGGGTTCCAAACCTCCACAGAGAGAGCCTAGGAAAAATTCGATTCAAATTGCGAACAGGCTCTCAGCGAGACCAAGGCAATTCATGGTGCTACTGTAGAAAATACTTTATTCGAAGACGGTGATGGTGCAAATACATTCCGTGCCTTTAACACAACTCAAGCTGAAGAGACTTCTAGTAATTACTAGAAAAAAAAAAACAAAAAAACCTAGGCTTTCCACATGTGCATTGTCCAAAGCAACGATATTTTTCCTCTGTAGCAAAGAAAGAGACTTCATAGAAGCCAAAGAAGAAATAAATATGCCTAGATACTATATTCTATGGATAAAGGATCTAATTGATAGAAGAAGCACTGTCTCGTGGACAGACGAAAGAAGGGAAGTTACAGAGCGGGGCAGTGAAGGCTCGTGAAGTAGACAGCAAGCAGCAAGCAACAGCTTTTCCGCCGTAGCACACTGTAGTTTTTCAGCGGGCTGCTCTGCTAGTTGTAGCGCGTTAGCGCAGGGAGACTCTATCATGATCTTACGAATAACAGAAAAAAGTCAATCTCATTTATCAGATTATTATACATATCAATTTTATAATTTTTGTTAGGGATTCCGCGTAGTATTACAAGCGATTCTTAACCGCAACTACATATGCATCTGATCATATATGTATTACAATAAAGAAGGAGGATTTTCAATGCGATATAGTATGAAGCTTGACAGACCTGATCACACTTAAACGTATATCTTCCTCATCTCCTACCGAAACCCTTACCAAGATGTGGCTGAGACAAAAGAACATGTTTAACAATAATTGCCTGTTTACCCATGTTCTTTGGCTTGACTCTTAATAGCCCATGGACCCTATGACAATATCATAAGGTGTCACCATTGATGTAATCTAGAAACCTGACAGACAACAAGAAAGTGGAAATCATCACAAATTATCATGTTCTCCTATGTTATCTTGCAAACAAGACACAATAAGATCTTCCACAATAAGGGAACCTCTCTCTCTCTCTCAGATTTTAGTGAAGCCTTTGAGAGAAGAAACTTCACCTGATTCACCTATATGGACTGCAGAACAGGATAGTATACTGTTTGATGCAGACGCCTTTACTGTGAGATTGTCCAACTATGTGAGGAGCTATCTTATGGGAATATATTGGGTGTTTTATTCAAAGGATAGGTTATAAATCAGAATCTTTACTATCAAAGAGGCTGAAGCGCAAGCAGTCATGTATGGCTGCTACATTACTGTTTTCTTATCTACTTGTTGAGAGCGATAATGGCATCAGAGGCTCAACATTTGCTTCTTTTAATTATTTATTTATTTTATAGAAGGGGGGGGGGGGGGGAGGATGCCATCATTAGTTCAAAACTTTCACTTAAAAATTCTGAATCCCCTATATATACGAGGACAAATAATCTCCAGTTTATCTCATTGACTGCTTTTGGCTTCCATCCGAATAACCAATTTAAATGAAATGCAAGTTTTCAACTGTATCCAATGAGATGGCAGAACACCTACGGTTTTCTGATGGGAACTCTCGTCATCCTATTACATCAGCTGAACCACCACTATCACATACAAGAAACTCTATCTGTATAGCTTGTGAGCTCCATTACTACTTTCAAGAAATTTATCCCCTTGAAGTGACATTCAGTTCGTACCTAGACTTGCTAACCAAATTAATACTATGATCATAAAGAAGTCCACCGACTCTGCTAAAATCCATAAGAAGACCCACTTATTGTTTTCCATTAAAGGGATACCACAAAGAAATGCAGAAAAGCTGAACCTTAAAGCGCAAGTTCAAAGCTGAAAAATCATAATTACTCCACTAAATTTGGTTTTAACATCATTGACCCATAGGACTTGGGAGGTCTGATCTGCTACTGCTACTGAGATCTGTCAATGGAAAGCTGTAAAGAAGCGTTTGACAGCACCTCCCCCGTGGCCAAGATAATTTGCTACAGAGAAGGCAATGTGGTAACTAAAGTCTGAGAATCCATGAATTAAATTACATAATAAATCGAAAAAAAAAATCAGAGAGAGAGAGAGAGGGAGGGGGGTTTGACCAGAACTGCTGGGAGGTGTGGCAAAAGAGTGAGGGGACCCGACGGGAAATTATCAAAATTCCAAAACTATGTGAGAAATTGAGAGAAGTATAAGGGAAGGACTAAATCCAAGAAATAAATAGACAGATAGGAAATCAAGATCACCGAAATCATGGCTCCAAGGCTGAAACGTAGCCTGTGTATCTCCAATTGAAAATGACTCAGATCCACCATGAAAAGGGCATTAAATTAAGCATAAGGAGGGATGAAGGTAAAATTCTTACCAGAGATCGCCGCGAACTCCGCCGTCGGCTAAGATTTGACCTTCTGGGGCCTGGTTCAGCTCGCTCTATGATCGCGGTGGGGAAGAAGACGATGGACCTCTTCTAGTCTCTAGTCTCACTCTCGACCCTTTCCTCTCTTTCTCGCACCAGAAAAGTGCGAATTATTGTAAACGGGTCGGATCAGGAGTGGATATTTCAACTCTAATCTTTGAATCCGTTTATTTAACAAGATATTTTAGAGGATTAAACCGGTCAGTTCCGGTTGGTTCCAAATTGGTCACGACCGATATAATTAATCGGCCCCACTTCTCCCAACAAAGACCATTTAATAATTGGTTGGTCAGTCTCTATAACCGACCAGATTGGTCCAGTCAGTTTTGATTTTTGTAATTGGTTCTCGTTCATTTAATCAATTCTGATTCCCTATTGACACCTCTGATCCCTTCAATGTTAGGGAGATCTTGAGAGCAACTATTAAGGAGTTCAGGTTAGAGGTTGAAAATGGAAAGTTTTGTGTACATGGTGGAATGATGACGGTTTTGGGTCCAAGTTTTAAACATCTTTTCGAGGATTGAGGTTGCATTTGATATGCATTATCGGAATAGAATTTGAGTTCAGGTTAGAGGTTGAAACTGGAAAGTTTTGTGTACATGGTGGAATGATGACGGTTTTGGGTCCAAGTTTTAAACATCTTTTCGAGGATTGAGGTTGCGTTTGATATGCATTCTCGGAATAGAATTTAAGTCTAGAGTGCATTGGTAGGAGACTAGATTGAACCCCAATCTTGATCCAAATCGATCAATCCAGCTTGAACTTGGTAGTATCAGCCGATATTTGATATATTGGGGTACCTAATTGGGAGTCCGCCAATATTTGATATACTGGGGTACCTAATTGGGAGTCGGACGTACGAGAATCCACCATGTGGATGCCATCTAGATGGTTGGAACCCATTCTCGTACGTTCACATACAAGAATATGAACCCAACTCCCTAATTGGTCAATTGTGTGTGTGTGTGTGTGAGAGAGAGAGAGAGAGGTGACAACTAGGGTTATAAATGGCACCCGTTTACTTGGCTTTCCTAGCTCACATATAGATGGTAAGGGTAAAGGTTTTAAATCCTTTCTTTTAGAATGAAATTTTGTTCAACAAAGCAAATATCACATGGTTACAGGAGTCTATCATCGCATATAGGCTTTAAGGGCATCATGACATAATTGTCGAGGTGAAGTAGGGACCTAAAAGAATGGCAAAAGTTTTTTTACATCAGCAACCAAATTCATAGAGGTGTAATTTGGAGATTTTAACCATATGGATTTCTAAAAATACTCTAGATTGGCTATATGTCAAATTTTAGATTTTGATTCAATTATATTTCTCTTAAATATTTCTTTTTACTATGAATCTTAAATTTCTATTCCTACCATCAGTCATTTATAAGAGCAACTCTTGTAAGCAACGGTTTAAACAAGCAATTTGTAGACAAGCACTCAATTCTACAATTTTGCAACTTAGGTATGATTGAAATTTTGTCGTATATAAACCCCAAGGTCCCCTAGGTAGAAACAAAATCCTATAAAGTTACAAAAATGAACTGAAAGAGCAAACAAACAATCACACAAGACAAGGATATACGTGGTTTGATAAGGTGCCTATCTCCACAAAGAGATTAGAGTAATTTCACTAGCAATGGAGAAAATGTTGCAAGCTCTCTCTCTCACGTCTCTGTATTTACAGAGAATTCCTTGTAACTCTAACAACCCCTCATCGCAATAATTTATAGGAAAACAAAGAGATAAAAATTTCCCAAATTTGCGGGCCCCAAACCCTACGAGATTTTAATGACATTTCGGAGGCAGATCTACAACCCAGTCTACATAATATAAAACATCACCCCTCAACACCTAAGACATGTCAAGTTTGAGCTATATAAAGCTGGTCAAGTGGCAAAACAAACGTTGAAAAATCCAAAACTACCAAGAGAACGCATGGACATACATGAGAGATAGATGATTTGAATTTGAGTTTGGAATTTGACACACAATCATCTAAACTATTTCATATATACATGGGAGGGTAGATGATTTATATCATTTTGAAATACAAGGTTTTTTATGCTAAAAACTCCTAATCTTAAGATTTGGTCCAAGTTTGAGATCACAAAATTGAGTTTTTAGTCAATCAGTCCATAGAGGTATTTTGGTTATTTGCAATTTGTTTGTCCCAATCACCTTACTATCCAGAGTGTTAGTAGAGGCCTAAATAAGCCCACTTACTCTTAAAATAAGTCTTGACCTCAACAGAAATGAGGAGAATTATGTAAATTCTTTATTTGTCCTGCCCTTTAAATTAGAGACTTGCATTGGATTGGTTAGCCCAAAGGTTAAGCAAAGTCCAAAGGGACAGCCCTAATTTAACCTGTGTATGAACTTGTCTACTCAGGCCCAGCCCACGAGAAATTGTCAAGCCCATACCCAAGTTCGGGTGGGTTTTATTGGGTTAGACTTTGTTGCGACCAAGTGTAATCATCCAAGTGAAGGGAAATATTTGCATTTCTCGTAAGTTATTTCACTTCTTATGGAAATATTTGCATTTTCCTTAACCAAACACCAAAAATGATTTTTCCTATAAAAATACATTTCACTTTCTAGAAAAATATTTGCATTTCACTTGCAACCAAACAGAGCCTAGATGTTAAGGGAAGGAGTCATCATCTCATAATGAATGACGAAGTACTATTAAAAACATATTTAAGTCCTTTTAAATCACTAAGACAATGTTTAGTATGTATTCTAGGTCGATTTCGCATTCACAGACGATAAAAACAGTTATTTTTATCATCCGAGAATGCGAAATCAACATAGAATGCATTCCAAGAATGCATATCAAACACAACCTAAGTAAAGTTTCAATTATAGATTATCAAAGCACTGAACAGAAATAAAAGGTAATCAAGCCATTCCCTCGGGTATGAACAAATGAATTTAAAATCTAATTGTGAAATATAAAAATATATAACACATATTATAATTGTGAAATGCTTTTTCAAAATAATAAAATCTTTTCTACATAAGGAACAAAGTTATAGGTAGTTTACCTATTGTAGAGATTATGAGTAAATGCATTTAGAATCAACTGATAGCTAGGATAGGAAAAATTATTCAAAAAATTTCAACAAGTATTTTTATAAATTTCACTCGAGTGTACAAAAAATAAAGATTAAATAGTAATTTCATAATGTATAAAACAAACCAAAACCAACAACTTAGTTTTCAAAAATAGTAGAATATAATGCAATATTATTAACTAATGTAATAGGGATTACATGCATAATTTCCTACTTGCCTGACCATTTAGCTGTTTGATAGGCTACATTTGAAATCAGATTCTACTTATTATTTTTAATTTATTTAATCTTTATATATTTAGAATAATTTTTTTTTTTATCTGATATCCCCGTGCATTACACAAGATCCATGTTGTTATTGCTGATAATATTCATGCATGGTTCATGTACATTATACATAGTATGAAACAAGGTACTAATTAAGTAAATTTATTAAACTAATTAATCCAGTTTGTAATCTTATTTTAAAGATATATGTTTATATAGAAGGGAACATCGATCTTTGTGGACAATGATAGGCCAGTACTGTGCCTGCTGCATGCATAGAGGATACCAAGGCTGATAAATAAAAAAGGGTCTCTCCTCGATCTAATCCTCTTGCCTCAAAATTAAGATCAAATACACTTAAAAGATAATAATTTATCAGTAAAAACATGGGCAGGAGCCATCGACCATTATATCCATTAGATTGGTATCATAAGATATTTACATCAAATACAAGAAGATGGGATTGATTTGGGTTTGATAATCTTGGGTTAAGTATGAAAGAAACAAAAATAAAGAGGCAAGTGATCACAATGAAACAAACAAGAAGTAGTTGGAACTTTGAAACAAACAAATCTATATTAAATATGGATTTCTTTCAATGGCTCATTGGAGGCCCTTTCTTCTATTTCAGTTATGAGAGGGTTCGCCATGGCGTCAGTATGGGGGCGAATATGCATGTCACATCAATAGAAGTACGGAAAATATATCATCCACATGGGGTTTACATGATCAGAACAAAGAGCAAAAACAATAAAGAATTCCATACGAGAGAGAAATAGTAACTTGGCATCATGGAAAACTTTTTCCTTTCAATTATATACAAATTTTTTATTTTTCCATTGTTTTCCATCCAAAAAGAAGGGTCGAAGTTCAAAGATAAACTGTTTTCAACAACATTCCTATTTGAGTTACCTAACAAAGCAATTAAAGTGATTAAGAAATCTTCAATGAAGTAGCTTAGTTGCCACCCTCCAAAAGAGCTTTTAAATGTTCCTTATGTCATCCCTTCCCTTGGTCACATGTTTCAAACCCACAAGACAAGTTATTTAATTGATTCACAGCATTATAGGCTCTCCACATTTTGTTTGAGGGTTCCCACCCTTACTTACTATAAGGAAGTCAAAGAAACTGTTCCTTGACAAATGACAATGGGCTCTTTATAGTATTTAGAGATTTAATTTGGCCATCTTGACCTTTGGATAGTGAAAGGATGCCTTGGCCCATCTTTATCATAAGATCATCCATCTTAAATTGGACTAATCCTTCATGCATATCTAGCTATAAAACAATTTTATAAAATTGTTGACTTTTGATCTATTTTGAAAGCTATATTTCACTACTTTAAAAATTATCTTTTGGGTTCAAACTTATCAAGAATATATTAGGCTGATGAAGTTGAAAGATAGATTAAGTTTGAGCACCAATTAAATTGCTATTTGATAAATATGGGGAACCATTTAAGAACTCTTTCTTGACTTGTGAAATGTTATCCTATTTCTCATGAAATAAATTTTTAAAAAAAATCCCTATAGAGAGTTTGGTTTCAGTATTTGTTCAAGAGATAGACAAGATTTGTCTAGGTTGGATCAACCAATTGATTGACCAACTGTAAGAAGTCACACAAGGAGTGGGATCATCAGTGAGCCATTCAAACACAACTTGAGGATTGTTTGTCTTTCTAAGTTATATAATGTTTAGTTATAGAGTGAGTTTTTTCTTACATCAATGGATTCAAGTGGGGAGACATTTTCTTCCCCCAAAAAATATTATAGGGAAAATGACTTCTACTTGAGGATTGGTTGTCTTTCTAAGTTACATAATCTTTAGGTATAGAGTGAGAGTTTTTTCCTACATCAATGGATTGAAGATGGGGGACATTTTCTACCCCAAAAAAATATTATAGTGAAAATGACTTCATTATTTAATAGGACTTTTTTATTTGACACCCCTCAAATAATTTACAACCCTACTTTTTTAACCTATTTAGTATAACATACTATTTCAAATGTATTCGAAAATTGTGCAAGAGAATGACAACTTTTGATAATGAGATATCAGCTAAATTTAAATTAATTTTTAAAAACATTTTTATACCCTTAAAGAACTTTTAAGAATAAGGGACAATTAAAAGAGGGCATCAAGTTCTTAATACACTTATAGAGGCATAATTTAGTCGGTCCCTAATCTAATATTCTAGTTTCAATGAATGGTATGTATATTGTTAAAAACATTGGATGTAAGTAGCCTTTTCCTTCTCCCATAGAGAAGAATAAATTATTTCTACATTGGTGATGTGACCTTATAATTAGACTGTGATTTAATGTTAATTCTCACACAGTATTGTTCATGATCACAAATATCTTTCATGGGCTCAATTATAGAGTTTAGATGCTTAGGCAAGAGGATTCTTCCCTTACCCGTGGGGAAGGAAAACTCAATCCATGGAAAATATAGACCATATTATACAAAATATGAGATAATTTTATGTATGAAAATAGACTTTCAAAATGCATATTATCATCCTTGTTCCATATTATATATTTTAATCCGTATTTTCTGATAGCTAGCTGTCTTTTCTCTGAGCACACATGATAAAGGTGCTCTTTTAAAATACGAAAAATGAGTATATGATAATATATAATTATATTTCTTTAATAATTTAAGTAGCACCAAGTTGGACGACATTGACTACGATGAAAAATAGTGAAAAATGTGAGCATGCGATCACAATGTATATGCATCCTTACATACTATCTGTCATTTTTTCTTTTTTAATGACGTGTGATCTTTGTATATGAATCGACACCCACTCTTCTCGCCACTTTTAGTTGTGTATGATATCAATATTAAAGAACAATATATCGATCCCTCCCCTAGACAAAATATTCAAGATAAAAAAAAAAAAAGAAGTAACTTAGGATTGTGTTTGGATGACACATTTGTAACCAGCAAAAATCCCTTGCATATTTCCTCCAAGAGATCATCTAGAGGGAAATTGATCAGCTAAATTTTTGTAGTTTCTCTGGTCCTGGTTGTACACAAAAATTAATCCATCCCAATGCCACCAAAACACATTCTTATAATTCACCACAATAAATCAATTTCGGTTGTGTCCAGCCAAACATAACCTCAAAGAAATAGTCCCAATGTTATTATCATGCGCTGCCATTTGAATTTGAGCAATTTTCTTCTCATGTCCCTATCCACCTCCTAAAGTAATGCTTTCCAAATCATATCTTCCAAACAACCATATACATGGTCCTTGGGATGTGATTTCATAAGAATCTTTTCGTGCAAATGCAGCCAAACACAACCTTGGAAGGAAAGGCGGAAAGCCAATACGTTGCGTGTCCACATTTGAACTCCATCATCAGTTTGACATTTGCAATTAATTGAATTTACATAAATAGCCCCTAGATGCTCATCCAACAACTATAGTCAGCTCGAGTGCTCAATAGTCTCCAATCTCATATGTGTTGTTTGTTTCCCATGCAAAACATTCCCACTAAACGAACAAAAAATCAGCTACAACTACAAGAATAGAGAAGGACCCACAAGGTGAGTCCCCACAATAATGAAGTATACATGCATATATACATGTTGTATACCTAACAGTTCTTATCTATACTATCACTTGAAAAATCTAACATGCACCGTCCGATTGTCCGGCAATCAAATATCCATCACATGATCAGAATCTCAATGCCACCTCCACTTAATATCCATCTACACATGCACCACCAACCCAAATGCTACTACTAATATTGCTAGCTTTCCTACACAATTCGTGTGCCTCCCTCGCACGTGCACGCTCACAGACTTCAGTCTCGTGTGCCATGCAAGTATCGAAGATTCGGTTTTTTAATCTGATCCGTCCGATTCGAATCCTCATGACGTGGGACCTCAGAAGGGCTTCTGCAAGTACATGAACATGTCCTGCAAGGGATTCTGTAAGTTGCCGTTGGTGTTTTGAAACTGAGCAAAAGGGTTGTCAGTTACAGCGATGGCATCCATGTTATTAAATGGAACTTCGAGGGCTTTCTCCCATTCTCTCCATTTGGGTTCACTCTGCACCTCCCTCTCGTATGTGAACTCCGGCGATAGCCCGTGCTCCGAACAGCTGGAATCCGTGTGTAACCTCGGTATTGAATCTGACGTGTCCATGTACGGGAAATCTTCGGTCAACGACGGTACCATCGTCCATGACGGCGCCATCATTTTCCGTCCATGCATCGCCATGGTTTCCGGCTTCTGGTCAATGATTTCCGAGCAATTCGTCCTCGACGGCACCGGTTTCTGGTCGACGATGGTTTGCTTCTCTACGCTGCCCTTCTTATTGTAGATTCGGCACAGTACCCAATCATCGAGCTGCAAAAGGAATCAAATACGTCAGATAAGTCTAGATTCTTATGGGCCTTTCACGATGGAGGGTCCATTGAAAATGATAAGACATTTGCTACCCATCGTTTTATGAGGTTAGAATAGTCATTTCGTACCCTTAAGCTGTTCTTCTTGCGAGCCGACCTATCGACGTCGGCGAGGCGATACTCGTGCATGATCCAGTTGGTTTTCTCTCCCCTGGGTGCCTTCCCAGAATAGAACACCAGCGCCTTCTTGATTCCGATTGGTTTAGGGTGCCCAATCGGTTTATCTGCTCCAGTCGCCTTCCAGTACCCAGTCCCAGCCGCCCGGTTCGGCCGTGAACCGTTTGGGTACTTCCGGTCTCTGGGAGAGAAAAAGTACCATTCTTTCTCACCGTAAAGTGCCATGCCTGCATTTCCCAAACACAGACGAAAATCAGAAAAGAAAAGTTAATCACAAATGATTAGAAAAAGGGAAGATAGAGAAGATCAAGAAAAAATGGGGGTAATATGGTAATATACCTGGGAGCTGCCATGGGTTGTATTTGTAGAGATCAATTTCTGCGATGATCGGAACTCCGATCGGCTGTGCCGCACATTTACGGCAGAGATAGTGCATCACCAGCTCCTCGTCCGTTGGATGGAATCTGAAGCCCGGGGGTAATTCTAAATCAGCTGTCATTCTTCTGCTTCTTCTCTCTCTCTTTCTCAAAGATCTTGAGTTTCTTCTTCTTCTTCTTCTTCGGCTACTGCTTTCCTTTCTCCTTTTCTTCTTCGGGAGGGGAGGAAGGCGCTTGAAACTTAGAACCCAAGAGAGAGGGTCGTATATATAGACGCGATAAAAAGGCCGCGTGTCGAGATTGGCTGGTGGTGTCTAGAACTACACGTGGTTGTCACCACCCACCTTAGAGGAAGAGCTGAAGCTGACCGCAGCCGGACACGCGTCAACCTTTTAAAGCCTTTAACGACACTTGTCGATATCTCATATAAATGATTCTGTCATTCCTTGCGTCACCCGTTTTGGACGGATTCACAAGTCGGCTCTCGGCTCTACCCAACGGCCCCTATCTAGGGCTGTATGTTTCTTGCCCCCACGGTCCATTGTGAGCTGGCAATTCAAAGGTGGGTGAGCCATCACACGTCAGCTTCGAGGTTTCGACGATTATTGACTGACGTCACTCAGCCTTGTGGTTTTATCCGCAGAAGATCCCAAGTCCATCTTCAAAGGAATCCGCAGCCCGCATGCTCGTATCTTCGTTCATCCAACGGTATAGATCGCCTGCAAAAACAGATACCAATTGGACGGATAAGGAGATTTGAAGCATCAAAAGGACAAAACGACAAGATTTGGGATGGATGATGAGTATCTGGCGTGGTCAAGGCACGGGTCTCGAGAACAAATGTGAGGCTTGGCGGAAAAGCACTGAAGTGAGTAGTTGTCATCTAGTGGAGTAACGAACAAAAATGTTGTTTGACGAGTCACTCAGCAACATTCTCTGCTGACGTGGTAGGCGGCTTACGTGGATAAGGACGACGAAGCTACTCGGAAACTTGTATAATGTTAGGGGGGGAGGAATCTATGCGCCGCCTGCCGTATATTGGCATCTCTAACCATAGATTATACGTATCGGGTGTGCGTTTTTAGATAAATAGAAGTAGGGAAACCAATCAGATGAGGTTAGAGAGCATCTTTCAATGACCAAGGAGCTGATGCTTTTTGCTTTGACTTGATTGGAGTGTAATGGATGAAGATTCCAATAATATATGAGACTACCTAAACCACGTCAGAAGGAAACCTGTCCACTAGATCAGACTGTCAAAATCTTAAAAACGGAAGCACTGCTTTTTTAGTGGGCTGAGTTGGATGATCTGGTTTGATAAATCCTTACATATTGTTTAAACTTAAAAGGTTAACCCGGGAATGTACCGGATAAGTTAAGGATGTATGGACAAGATTGTAGAACATGTGCGGCGAGATTAAAGATTTCAATCCAACAGTTTTGAGGAATGTGGAGATAAATTAATACGATGTCTTGAGAGTATAGTAAGAAATCCTATATCTTTCGTGGTTGACAACAAATGTCTGTCTGTGACTCTGTGGTGTGGCCAGTAATTTAGTAAGAAATTGTTGGCCCTAAGACCAAATAAAAGAACCATAATCTGATGCGTGTAAGCCGGCGGAATGTCCTTTTAGAACATCACATCATCACTCGCTTTATAAATTGGAGAGGAGAAACAAAGTGGGTAGGCTTGACTTTTCCTTTTTCTTCATTTCCCATTTTCCCTCCCTCTCTTGGTTAGATAAAGAAGTGGTCTACATGAGGTGAACTTGAGCGCAGTTTTCTGAAGCATTTTTTGGGCAAAACCAAGTAGGTTTTTTATTTGTAATTTTTATGAATAAGAAAACAAATTATCTAAGGAGAGAGATAATATAAGCAATAAGACTGTTCCTGATCCCACATGTTGATTGGGCGAGCATATTATAATAGATTATAAAGCCTGTTATTCCCACTTTCACAAAAAATAATTGTTTCAGAATATAGATCCAACTGAGAAAAAATATGAAGAGAGTGTCAAGGCATTGATGATCCAAAACGTTTTCCGATCATTTCCTACAGATTTTGAGACACATTTCACACTTGAAAGTTAAACCATCCTAGGCTATGAACAACCTTTAAGCCTTTGAGAAGCGTTTCAAAAAAAAAAGTTGTTTATTAAAATACTGTCAAAACCCTAATTCAGATCTTCTACAGCGCGTTGCCTATACCGGTCATAGTGGTCCAAACACATTATCGTGCACAATATCCGCCTTACCCCTGCTCAGGTAAGGTTCTCGGGTAGGGGTAAGGCGGACATTGTGCAAGGCGATGTGTCTGAGCCGCTATGGCTGCTACGGACAATGCAACATAGATGATCACAATCCCCAAAACCCCAGTTCTTTGAAGCTTCGAACCTTCTCTTGTTTTTAGTTAACTGCAACGTTAAATTATTCAAAAATAATAAAAAAAACCTTTTCTAAATGGTTGAAAAAATAAGTAATTAAAATAGAAACATTAATATAAAAGTAGTGTTGCAGCTATGGTTTAAATAATCGGTATTAGATTGGCCATGTTAGTAGACCTGTATCGATGCCGACACCGACAATATGTGTTTGATTCTTAATCAATGTAATGGTACAGACTAGGGATAAGTCTATCTAAAAAAATTTACCAAAAGTTAGATTAAAACCATCTGATCCAAGCTGATCCATAATGCTTCTTTAAAGTGAATGCATTTTGTAGTTTTAAAAGGGAATGTCTTTGTTTGATCTTTGAAAAAGGTTTCTTGCAGGATCAAAACCCTAGGGTTTCACTAGTGGGTTTCCACACTTTCACTCTCCACAATCAAATGTACTTTTATTAGTGGCTTTTGATTGAAGGCCGGCCAAGGTTTACCCTCCACGTGGTAACATTTGAGATCACCTTAGGTTTTTAGTCATGACTTTACTTCAAGTTTGATCCTACCACAACTTTGAATCGGATACCATTTGTTAGGGACTTACGAAAAATTCATCCTAAAAAATTAACCATTAGGAAAAAGATATTCAATTACCTATAAATTCTTCATATTTTTCATTCATATTCGATGTGAAATTATTTTTTTCTACCTTCCCATGTAGAATCCCACTATTTATTTTTGTATATTTTCATATAAAAATGTCACTCTCATCAATGCACGTGGGAGGATTTTTAGGTATAGAAAGACTATTGGAAGAAAAACGAAGTTGGTATGGTCAGATATTCGTTATGCTTGGAATTCAACTTAACTGAGCAAATAACCATAGAAACTTGATTGACAGAGTTACAATGTTGGGTCATGTCAAAGAAGACATGAACGAAGAAGAAAGAAGGCCACTACTGCCAATTGTTCCTTCAAGGAGTTTTTATGGAAAAGTCCACTAGTGATTATCCATGAAATTTAAAATTTGATTTGTGTTTTGAAAGCTACAGGCCAGAGGGTCCATATCATGTCCAGCAATAAAGATACTTCCGTATGGGGATTGTGGAATTTTATGTAGGCATCAATGATTATGCTTAATATGATCTTATCGATAACAAGACAGCAACACTTGATTGATACCTCTTTCATTATCGAAAGTACCCAATTTTTCATTTAAATTTTTTTTTTTTTTAGGGTTTATCCCAACATGAAGGCCCTAATAAAAACCCTTAAGGTATTTGATGGAGAGTTTCTCGAATACACGGAGGCACTAGGGACTTGAACACACCGATGTGGGGTTATAACTCTGTAATTCTTAGTACCTCATTGTTGAGGTCCTAAGCAGAAGTAACGACTTTACATCGGATGTTAAAGTATCTCATTTTTAATGATTAGCTTTTAAAGGTAAATTATACCTGAATCCTAACACTCACTCATGTATAGGTGGATTGAAACGTCGTCATACACGTGAAAAGATAACACGATAGAAAGAACTAGTGAAACATGAGTAATACTATGTTGGAGGATCCAACTTACCAAAACCTTAAAACATTAGTTTGAGAGAATTACTTAAATATATGAAGGCACCAAGGACCTGAAAAAATCGATGTGAGCTATAACTATATAACTATGGTTTATGTATCAATATCGGATCAGTTGTATATATATATGTGAGGTATAATTTTGTAACCATGGTTTTAGGTATCGGTATCGAATCGGTGGCCGGTTTGTATCAATATCATCCAAGATTGAGACTGATGTTGATACCTAATCGATACCGTTTCAATGGTATCGGAACAAGGGAGGGTAAAACGATCCAAAAAATAAAGAAATCAATATTTTGAGGGGCAAAATGATCCGATCTACTATGATACAACCAATTGGGGTGGGTAAAATGGTCCAAAAAATAAATAAATCGATATTTTGAGGGGCAAAACGATCCAATCTACTCCGATATAATCAATCCATATTGGTATCGGTATTGTCTGAGACTTATAAGGGTATTAATACCGATACCTAAGTCCACGTCTGTAACTCCAACCCCCCCCCCCCTCTCACGTGTAAACGAAATGAGATATCGTAAATCCAAATTTTTTTTTCTCAATAATAATATATTCAATTCAAAACCTTATGATATTAGATGGAGAGAGTTTCCCAAGTATAGACAGTCACCGATTCTAGACTCTAACTTCATAACTCTCAACAATTAGTGTTAAAACTACATTGACTTAGTACAAAATGTTTTTCCCTGAACAAGACATGAGTTTGTTATGTACACGAAGAAGCAATTTTATGTGTAAATGGTTTGGACACGAAACAGCAGTTTCAGTATTTATTGGAACTAAATGAGTCATTAATTGACACACACCCCTGAGCCAGGCGCCGACGCCCAAATCCAATTAACTGGGTTGTGGACAACGACAAACCGACGGTCCACTCAACTCTTCTCATGTTTAATTGCATAAACCCACGTAGCTCACACTGGTTTTCTCGCCAACTCGACCGACATAGATAGCTACCAATTAAGACGACTTCGGTGGTATCTAATTTAAAAAAAAAAAAAAAAAAAAACCGTGAAACTTTTTGATCTGCTTAGGATAGTATGGGTAAATGTAATCTAAGTGGGCAGGTTGAAAAAGAATCTCTAAATAGCACTTAAATATGAATTTTTATTTTCTCGTGCACCGCCCAATGCACCCACATGGTGCATCGGACGGTGCACCTATGAAGTATTTTTTATTTTTATCTTCCAAGTGTATAGATGCACCATGTGGGTGCACTAGACATTGCATCAGACTTGAGACGGTAAAGATTCCTTAAATATTTGTCATGTGGATGGATCTAAAATTTGTGGATAAGTAGACCCCCAATGTTCAAAAACCTCGAATCAAGATTCAGATTGGTCTCGATTGATTTCCATTAGAATTGGTTCAGATTCAATGGAAATCAACTAAAATACACATTAACCCTAGTTTTCATATAAAATTGGTTTGATCTGGATTAATTGCAATCAGGATTGACTGAAAATCAATTCTAATCCAAATTGACCCCAATCGACTAATCTGATCTAATTTTTTGATACTGTGTAAACCCCAAGATCCTTTGTTCACATGATCAACTTTGCTTGGATATCTTTTGGGGTTCATACTTTTCTTGTTTCTTTAACTTATGTTGTTTTAGGTTATAACCCTATTTTGTTAAATATATCTCGTTCAGTCTCTTTTTTTTTATTTTTTCACTTCAAGTTGCTTGGGTCATGTATCCATAATTTTTTTTTTCATTTTTTAAAAATAAATGAAACTCTGTGGACATAAAAAAAATAATTTCTATTTTAAACAAATTATATATAAAACCGAAAATATTTGACCTAAATTAAGAGAGGAATAGAAAGGAAAATGAGTCAATGTGAAAACAAAAATTTTTCGTACTTGCTTTATCTTGTTGCCTCATAAAAAAATAAAAATAAAAGTAAGAGCTTTAGTTTCGACAGCCAATCATATCAGTGTCTTTACCTTGCTTGGTGTCTTATGCTGTATTCAAATAACCACGTGCAAAAAATAAATTAAGAGGATAAGAAGTCAACATTCTCGGACGGTTGGAGAAAGTTCAAAAAGATGATGAAGATGATGAATATTTGAATCTAACGTTGAACTTTGACTGATGAAGAGTATATCCCAATAGGGTATTCCTTGATGCAAGTGCTTTCGCTTGTCTTGCAAGAAATCCCTTAAATTGCCCAAGGGTTGGGTTTTATTTGATAAAAATCGTCTGCACCGATCTGGCGGTGCACTCTGGTACAGCCGTGCGAGTTTGACACGTTGATGCGATGACAATCAACAATGCCAAACTCAAGAAGATAAAAAGAAAAACAAAAAGTGCAATCGAGCTCACACCGTTGAATGTCGTCGCATTCATGTGTTGAGCTTGCAAGGTCGCATCGCAGTGCATCACCAGATCAGTGCACTACAGAGGATTTTTTCCCCATGTTATTCCACAAAATATGGATTAAGTCAAAATCAATTTTAAGCAAAGGAAAAAATATATATTAATTTCCTTCTTAATTTAGAAAACGATTGACACTTTGGAAAATTATTAAGATTCGATTTCAAAGAGAAGCAATATATATGCGCATCTATAGTTGTTGATGTCGTTTAGATAAGAGATTTTCTTATTGACATCCCTTAAAATGTCAAATAATTTTTAATTTTATTTAAAAGAAAAGAATGGATACATCATCGCTCTTGTATGCTTCCTCGTCCTACGTTTATATTGGTCATGAGTCATGACGGCTTTTGATGATGACATAAAGATAAGGGGTGCTCTTTTCTGGATGGGACCCAAGGGCTACGCCTCATGCACCAACCAATGAGCATACACGATGACACAAAAAATGACGAAATTTCTACTATACATGGGGGGCATGGTGGTCATTTTGGCCACATTCTCCCTAAAGAAAAGATTCACTTTTAATTTCATTTTGAAAACCCTCTTATACCCTTAATTTAAACAACTTTAGGTATCATTAAAACAATCCCAATAAAAAATGGGGACAAGATTTCTACATGCGGAATCCTTTTCCATCGCCAAGTAGGCTTTAGGAACAGCAACAAGCGGATTCAGTTCAGTGTATGTATCATTTATACAATACATGCCCTGCTTAGGGATTTTTTTCCTCTAAGGTTCCCTCACCCATTCAGTTGTGAGGTTCTCTTTATGGATGTTCGACACGTGTCAGAGAGAAATCCAACGGTTATGACGTGAAATACACTTCATGATAGAGGAAAAAAATCCCCTGCTTAGAGTATTGTAAAACCTGTATCTGTCTCCACAAAACATGCATGAGACTGTAGGTCCAAATTGGGTTGGTTCAGTTTGATTTCTGATTTTTATCAAATTGACTTAACTATTTCATATGGAGTTCACATGAGGCCCTCATGGTTAGAATAGAAGAAAGAGTGTGTCAGTGTAGGTTCCAAGTATAAAGAAATCTGTACAAGGATGGCGCATGATTCCTTTTCTCATATATAATAATAAAAAGAACAAGTCGGTCTGATCGATTTAGATTTTGTACTTGTTTCCAAAACCCAAATCCAAAATTGCGCATTAAGAATTGGATTTTGGTTCAATTTGGTTTTACGATTGCTTCCTATCAATCTAAAGTATAACCATTGCATGCCTATTGTAGGAATCCTTTCTCCACCATTCACTTCCATGTGGCAACTTTGATACCGCATAAATTGGATAAAGTTTTCCTATACTGTAGGTGAAAGAAAGGTACAACCATCTAAGGTCATAAATATTCATCCCCCTATAGTACAAAGTCGATACTATTCCTATATTGCTCCTTGATACCCAATGCACGCCATCTGAACCCCTCAGTTAAAGGGATTTTCCCTTGACCCTGGGCGAAGGAAAACTATCTCTGCAAAATTTGGTAGATATGTTTTTCATATATATAAATATATTTTAGTTAAGATAGATAGATATGTTTTTCATATATGTCATCACTTAAATTTTTCTTTTAAATGTGGAATTGACTGATTGGTAGAGACTGGGGAAGAAACCATGCAACAATATCAACAAGATTTTGACTCATTTGATTGAGATAGTCGACCAAATTTGACATGTGATGTTTAACCTAAGAGCATCTCATCTATCCCATGACCAAAATATCAAATCATCTAATCCATGTGACATAAAGATAGTGATGTATGTTTGTAGGCATGGGTTCTACCAAAAAAAACAGTTTGTAGGCATGGGTTTCTACAATGGGTCTGTAAGAATTCTTTTTCCAAATTAATTGTAATTCTTTTCATTTTTATTTTAGGCTCTGTTTAATTGCAAGTAAAGTAAAATAAATTTTTAAAAATAAAAATTTTTGTAACTAAATAATGTTGTATTTATACTTTTCAAATAGAATCTTTATTTTCCACTTGAAATCTAAGAATTTTGGTATTGATCACAAAAGTATCCATTTTATTTATGTTTTAATTTCATTTTCCTTATATTGTCTTCATTAAAACTAGAAAGAAGTCATGACCATAGTTAGTAAAAACAGGAACGGCAAAAAAAAACGGAGTCTTATAGTATGAGTTTTAAATGGTAAAAAATTACAAATGGACGGTCAAATAAAACAGTCAAAAACTAGAGAACAGTAAAAAACATAAAACGGACGGTATGGGTTTTAAACGTTTATGTTTAAAAAAAAAAAAAACAAAAAAAATGATATTATTCTCGTATAAATTGAGGAATTTTTATTTGAAATATATACTTCTAATTTCGGTGTCTGTGTATCGATCTTGAGTTGAAGGTGATGTCATGTAAAATGTAGCCATTCGAGTCATCTTTACGTCGGTGAAAGAATCATGCCAATCAGAGTGTGGGACAAAGAGATATAATCATTAAAGTAAACTATTGTTCAACAAGTCCAAAGACTTTAAAAATGCCAATAAAACATAAATGTGTTTTAAATGCGTTTAAAACAGTAATGCTTGTCGTTTACCTTTTTTTCCAAACATACAGCAAAACGTGTTTAAAACGGTAAAAAACGAGAATGCATTTTTGCTAACAGAGATCATGACCTCATAAAACCAATCTATGTGTTATGTCACTAATATAATTAAAAACCCTTCTTTCCACATTGGAAAAAAATAGTGACATTAGTCATGAAATGTATTTTCCTAAAGGCAAGAAACAAGACCATAAAATGGGAATTTAATATTATTCAATATCATTTAAAAGAAAAAACATTATTCACCATACATTGACAAAAAAATTGCATGTTATTTCATTGGCTTCCGCATTGATCCAGAGATTACACGACTAGACATCGATCTCTTGTCTTAATGCAATATCAATTTATGCTAATTTTTTAATATCGTTTTCAAAAGAATGTGGCAATATCCTGGCTCAGAATTGGAAGACCACCACGACCATGTGCTTTCTCCTTCCAAAGTCATTTATGAAGACTAATAGTAAAGATATTGAAACTAATTTTATGTTAAACATTGATTTTTCAAGAAATATCTTTTTGTTAAAACAAACAAAGCCTTGGGATTTTTTTTTTAGGGTAAAAGATCTCTGTCCGGGAGTGTGGCCTATGTCAGCACTCCCATGAGTCTATCTCTCTCTTCCCCATGTGAAAAGATACCTCTGCCCCCTTATTTTAAGGAAGAGAGAGATAGACACATGGGAGTCCCAGACAGAAAACTGTTTCCCTTTTTTTTATTAACCATTGTCAAAGTTCAGAGGTTCATAACATATTTTTCCCATTCGAATAAATTATGACAAATTCTCAAATAATCACAAAAAAGATAGGGGTGAGTTTTTTGTATACAGTCGTGCATGGTGCATGATCGTGTTTACAACTATTAAATGGACATGATCATGTGTGGTATACAACCCCTCATTTCCATCTAATGGTTACAGGTGCAAACGTGCACCATGCATGGCCATGCACAAAATCCTTTACCAAAAAGAAAGGATAATATAAGATTCCTCTCTTTGCCTTTCCTCCTCTACTAATTTTTGTCATTTTCTAACCACGTACGTGGCACCCAGATAAAGAAACCTAAGAGAAGTAGCTCTTATCTTAAATCCCATTTTCTTTCAGTGGAAAAAGAAAAAGTGCCCTAGTATTGGATGCATGGCATAATAAATTAAGATGTTTGAATTCAAACTCCTCAATTTTAGGTATTGAAGATAAAAAGGATATGGTTCCAATGATAACTAGGTATCCTCCTCACATAATCTGCATTTTTGATATTGAATTGAAAGTTTTCCTTTATCCATGGTAAAGAGAGAATCTTTTAATCCACAGATTCTACCGGTTGAATGAGACTCCTAAAATAGTGTCAAAAGGTATTTTGAACTTTATACAATAGGAACAAAGGGAGCAATAATTGCCCCAATCCCTACATTCTCTTCACCCATGATGAAGAATTTTTTTTTTCTTTGGTATTATCCCTATTTGGCAAACTATCAAATTTCGATTTTTCAGAATATCCTTGGTTCTTTTGCCTTAGGTTGTCAACATCAAAAGATTTGACCTAGTTAGCTTGGTGGTGGGGGGGGGGGGGAGTGGGGGGCGGGGGGAGATCAAGATTAAAAATGCTGCTTTTTGATAGGTGTTCTGTCCAACTATGTAAACTAGGAAGAGTGAGATAGGTAGACACATGGGGTGGGCAAAATGACCGTCGTCCCGTCTTTTTCCATGTGTTTGGGTGCACCATATGCCCCATGCACTCCAGAGCGGAGAACATCACCCCTATTTTGATATATATGTATCTTTGTTCTCAAATCAGCACAGACCATATAATTATCTGTTTGCCGATCTAGTTATGCTACATGTACAAACCATTTTGCAGGGTGATTAGAACTCATCAATTCCATTAGCACCTTCAATAGATTGACCATGCAGAAATTTTCAATGTTGCCGAAGGAGATCTCATATTGACCCTCATATTGAGCTGCTTGACTACCCGAAAGACAAGTAACTACTAAACACCTATATAATAATTAAAGGGATGAGGGCAAGGCCATGCTTCCTTGTCATGTGGTAGATTTGCATGAATGCGAGGGAAACCATTTGATAATGGACCCTACAACCATCTCAAGGGTCAAATTTCAACCTGAAACAAGTATATAAGTGATCAATATGTCTAACTTAGAGTTTCATCAAATTACAAGAATACTATGAAGAATACAATTTCATAGTATTCTGTGATTTTTTTGTCATTGGACAAGGTATTTTTTTTTTCGTTCAAGACTAAAGTTTGACCAATAAGATTGGCATGGACAAGGTAAATTTTTTTTTCCGTTCAGCCAATGTTTGCCATGTACCAAGTCACGACGGATACAGATGATCACTAACAATCAGAAACAAGGTTCTTGCATGAAATTAAAATGAAATATTCTATTAATATTATTATATAATTAATTCAAAATCTCATTATAAAAATTTTTCTATTATTATACCCAAATATAATCATCCAATTAAATTGCACCATGTCATCAGAGCGTTGAAGCCTATTAACGATTAAAGATCCAACAGATCACTTCCATGACCTGCTCCAATAAGGAGACTACCAAAAACGGCGCAACACACCACGTAAATGTGGGTTAATCCTTCCTTGTGCCAACTTACTTCTATAAAGAAACTATAAGAGTAGTGCCTACGATTCTAGTCAATCAAGGATTACACTCCTAAAGAGACTCTTATCAATGATATTCTTATCATGAATAGAAGACTACTAGATTGGGGCTCTCTCCACCACCTCTTCTGCTAGCCAGGAACTCTATAAATACTCAGGTATCACCACGTACAGATCCTTCTTGAATATTAACAATTATTGCTTAGAGAGATCTGACTTATGCATTAGAGAGTCTCTGCTGGTGTAAAGCAGCCCTCTGGTGCTTACTCTACTCTTCTGTGCAGGCTATAGGGTAGGAAGATAATCTATGGAGATTTCTTGACGCAACAACTATATTTTGCAACTAAATTCCTTGATTGTAAGGGGAAAAAAAAATGATTTCATTTTAAAAGTATGATTACTTATTGAATCCTTCTACCGCCAATATGCCTAGTGAGTATAACGCTTCATTATTTGTCACTTGACAGTATATGGGTTGGGGTTGATCCATGTGTAGAGGACCTTGCATACATCTCAATGACGAAATTTTATTTCAAATAAAGCAAGGAAAGTTGCTCAAACTCTTATTCAAATTTATAGTAAAATTATCAAAACATCATCAAATGGAGACGAATATAAAATACAAAATGGGATCTTTTGTAATGCTATTTCCTCTACTCATTTTAAGTTGAAATTGTACCAATGAGATGCTTGACTGATTCTCTACCACAGGAACTAACCCATGTTCTGTCATGTGACAAATAGTGAAGCATTATACTTTTTTTTTTCAAAGAGCAAACATTAAGAAGTTGTAACTGTTTCTCTATTCAACAAAACCAAAAATAAGGAAAAATCAGACGTTTATAAGAACTATGTCACGTTAAATATTTAAATGAACAATTTTTGTGTGAACCAAGGGTCATGGTGAGCTTCAATGATAAGAACTCAATGATAAGAACCCACAACATGCACTCTATGATGCAATTTCTCTGAGATTTGGCAGCCACAAAAGATCCTCAAGGGATTGAAACCTCTAGCGTGGAGAGGACAGAAGCGCTCGACTAATAATACCCGTGGCTTCAAGGTAGCGATCATTTACCACCAAAAAAATTTAAAAAAAAAAAAAAAAAAAAAAAAAAGGGTAGCGATCCACACATCTTGAAATGCAACTACTTTCACTCCCACTCAGGCTTGTCCCTGGCTTTGTAATGCACTTTTCAAAGCACTTCCCTCTTATCGTCTCAACGAACTCCTCCATGTAAGCCTGGGCAAGCTGAGTCTTCAACTGGTCCATGATGGCCTCTGTTGACGGTTGGGACGACGACCCGCTCGAAGGCGATGAAAATGGATCCATCTTTTCTCTGCGTCCTCTCTCTCTCTCTCTCTCTCTTTTGCAAGCTCGACTGCCTTGGCCATCAACAAAATTAGAACCCTAATTCCTTAAGAAGAAAATCTTTGGGCCTTTGGGCTTCACGGCCCTTGGGTTGGATGGTGCAATGATAGTAAAGAAAACTGTTATTATATATACTTCACTAGGCATAGTGATAGTAAAGAAAACTGTTATTATATATATTAAAATTTTAAGATAGTTACACAAACAAAACTTTCTATATTTTTTAGGAGCCTAAAGGACCTGGTAGACTTACCCTTGCCTTATTGGGCCAACAAAAGAATTGGTGCAAAATCTTTCGATTGTGGCCATTCTTAAATCCTTGAAGTGATTCAGGGACTTACCCTTGCCCTATTAAATTGGGTAAAAATTTGTAGTATATATTTCCATTACTAGATTGTTAAATCTATACTTAATTTTTCATAAAAATATTTTGTGAAAAGAAAAATCTTACTGTGACCAAATTGATGACAAATCTTATCATTTCACATAAATATTGCATTAAATAACTTTAAACTTTTTAAAATCTGTCTTTCATTCCTACATTAAATATCTATGAGAATAAGACAAGGATTGATTAAAAGAATGTTACAACGGCTTAGTTGATTAGTTCACCACTTTGGCAACAAAAAGTTACACCCTTTACAGAATTTGTTGAAAATCACATCAAAATTATATTAGGATTAAAACACAAAAAGAAAAATATATTATATTTTATTTTTTGGTAAACAAAAAAATGTTATAAAACATCATCCCTTTTATGCGTTTATTAGTCATGTGGCATAAAAAATCGCTAACTGACAAAAAAATATAAAATATAAATAAGAATTTCTTTTCCGTAAAATATTTTAAGCAAAACATACACAGCGGCCTAAATGGGTGCGGTAGGCGGATAAGGCATAAGCACGTCAGAAATAAAGAAACAATTCTGCTTTGGCCATCTGAAAATAAATTTGTAACAGTTTTCTTCGACAGATGAAACTACAGATTTAAAGTCTGATGCCCAGCTTTGCTTATAACAAGGTCAATTGTCAAAGAGAATCTCAACAGCTCGAATGGCCTCACCAACATTCATACCTAAATAACACAACTTGGATGGCTGAATCCAAAGCCCAACTTGATGAGGTTTACTATTTCTGTCCATTTTAGATCCCAATCAGTCCATTCTTCCCTTCAGGGTCCTCTCTATAACTTCCGTCGGAGTACTGCAGAACAGAAAAGTACAGAAATCACACAAGTATGAATTAACCCAAAATAAAAATCTAGTTGGCCCACCAAAACGAGTGATCTATCTATCTGTAAGAAACAACCAAGAGACGGAGCCATTGTTGAAGTTTGACAGAATGTAACATACTATATTACTATCATACATAGATCTCCCAATGTTCAAACCCTCCAGACTGCTGGCTATTCTGGATGGTCCACATTTCTTTATTTTAGGTGACAGACGAGAAAAATCAAATCACTCATGAATACGCAGGATTCTTCAAAATAGTAGTAAGATGCCAAAATGGAAGAGCACATTTTTTTTTTATAGGTAAGAAAGAGGGGGGGGGGGGGGGAGATGTGAACCAGGAAGCTTGAACCCAAGACCTCCTGGATAGTGGATACAGGAGCTTCAGTATAACTATGTATTAACAAAAGGACTCGCATCCAGCAAACTTTATGAAGCTAAATTGCTCTTTTTCAGTCCTTGACAGCTGACTCCCCCAGTAATGAAAGAATTAATATAGAACTCTCATGCATCCAGATACAGGATTTAGGTAGGAAAAGAAACAAATAAAGAGTGCTTACACAACAAAGACGTGTCCACCCCATCCACTCAAACAGTCCCGATCCACAGAGGCAAGCAGTGCCTGAGAAATAGTCTCAAATAGTTCTTCCGCTTCCTGAAAGACAATTCAAAAGAAAGCACTTGGGATAATTGAAAAAATTACCATGGTTTGGAAATTGCAAGATTCATCAAGGATATAGCCATGATCAGCAGTCTTAAAAAATCACTCGCAGCCGCATGATTTTCAACCTACTCACGCACCTCATCACGCTAGAAACTCCCCCATGTGGAGAAAAAATGTAGCTTTTGTTTTGTTAGTACTGGAAAACTGTACTAGACTTTATTTCAAAGGGAAGAAATGAATTCATCATGCTCTATTAAGTTTGGAAGCAATGCACCCTTGCCATGTTTCCAGGGACAGGGATTGGATAGGAGCCAGCAAATGCTGACTTGGTGTGGTTAGAGTAGGCCTAACCTTGAAACCATGTTCCTCCTGTTTCTTTTACAGATGAAACCATGTGATGCAATAGCACTTCCATGGCTGGACCGACTTGACCAAGTTTGGAGACCTAGACCGAGAATAACAAGGTCCAAACCTAGCTTTTGGTCCACTAGGGATATATAGGCGTTTAATTGTTTAGGGGTTAATTTTGTCATTTGATATTTATTAATATTTTTTCTCCTGTTTAGCCAATGATAGAAATTGTAGGAGATAAGAGTTTGAATTCAATTCTATTTCAGTTTCAGGATACGATTAGGATTGTCAAGTCTTTATATTTGGATGCATGTAGCCATTGATTCTCAGAGTGGATGAAGATTTGTTTAGTCTTAGTGATGGAGTGCTGTTGTGACAAAACCACGACTTTCCGCTGCTTCTTTCTACTGTTCCCTCTCTGATTTCTTCACTTCCAGGAGTATTCTCTTCTGCTCCTCCCTCCTTTTCTGTACCTGTTTCCTCTTTTTCTCTGAGTTCAAGTTACTTTGCTGCTATTCCCTGTACTGGCGGTAGAGTTTGTCTGAGAAAAAATTGCTGGAACTTCATCGAATCAACTCAGATCGCCTGAAATTTTGGGAAATGGTCTCTCCTATTGGGTGACGTGACTGCAAAGTTTGAGGCTGAATGGAGTTGGCTTTGGGAGATCTGAATTCATTTTCCAAGTTCCAAGATGCTACTGTTCACTCCACCCTGTCCATCTTTTGGGAATTTCAATTCACTTTCTGGTTGTTTGGATAAAAAATTAGTTGTTTTCAAAAGGTTTTTGGGTTAGAAATCTAATCCTAAAGTACACCCATAGTGCATCTTTCAATTAACTGTTATGTACATGCTTTCTGTTTCTGACATTATAAACAACCCCTCCACTCCAAGGCCTTTTCAGAATAGCCCTCCACTCTAATTAGAAATCCGCTTATAGTCCCAAGCAAGTCTATTTTATCTTCCAAGTCCTAGATTGTGCTGAAATTACAGTTTTACCTCTCTATTCAAAAGTCGATCCTGTTTTAACCCAGACTTTTCTGAACTTCCAGGATATCCCTTTTCCTTCCAATTTAATTACCCCTGTCCCAGGGTACTTTATTTCTTCAAAAAGGGTTCAAAACTGTTCTGAATATTTACAAAACTGCCACTAATCATTCAATTTCAGTTATTTGTCACTTGTGGCCCATAGTGATCCAAATTTAAGGGTTGTGTAACCCAGGGTTGAATTAACATGTTCCTTATATATTTCTTATATGTGGGGGGAGTTTGAATTATTCTCCTCCCCCCCCCCCCAATGATGTATGCAAGCATTAATAAAAACATGACTGGTAATTTATCAATTTTGATTTTTACCAACTTGCCCATATGAATTAATTTTGGCTTGTTCTGTCATTTTCAGCTTATATTCCACATCCTTTATTTTGATTCACAAGAAGGAAAAGGAATAGAGAAGCTAACTAAAGATTCCTTCGGAAAAAAAAAGAGAGCATGTTTTAAGAGATCAAAAGACAACTAGATAAGTCTACTCAACAAATTGATAGTAGATATCAAGTTTCTAATTCTGGCAAAATAAGTAGTAGTGAAATAAGAAACGAACCATATCAGGCTTGTACATCGACTCACAGGCACCATAGAGGGACTCTGACGCAGTACCAGCAACAACAAAATCTTTGGCCAGCTCCCTATAGATAGAACAAGACAACATCAGCACCCAAACAAAACAAAGAACAATAATGTAAGCATTTCAAGATGTGCACAAGGAGCACTCCAAACTAGACAAAATGTAGTTGACCAAAGCATTTATAGAAACATGGGTCTCCCTCCCCCCCCCCCCCCCTCTTTTTTCTTTCTGTACGAAGGTGAGGGAAGAAACAAATTATGTAGCAAGCAACATTCAGCCGAAAACTTGGGTAGTGGAGGTGCAAAGCACAAACAAATTGAGTTTCATTATTCACTAACAAAACTGAGAGAACCTGATCATGTAGTCCTACAACCATTTTGTAGACTGCAATTGTATTGCTGGTCTAGTTTGAGGGGGAATAGAGTGTAAATTGTTTGTACAATTACCAGTGTAGAGCAGAAACTGGACTCATAGTTAATTAAACCAGAGACAATAATAGAAAACAATCATAACCATGTTTTCTTGCACTTAAGTATTAGTAACCACAATTGAATAGCCAATGTATAATACCAAGAGTTGATGCTGATTAAAAAAAAAAATTTACAACAATAGACAATCTGATGTATATTATGGCTGCAAAGGTCCTATGTGACCATCTCTCAATTACGAGGTTTAGATACAAATGTAAGTTGTAAAAGAATTGATGTACAACAACCAACCAGTTATTGTAGCTATCCAACTACGTTTCACAAAATTTCCCCCATACGTAATGTCATTATATATATATATATAATCAAGTCGATTTTTCTTAAGAATAATCTCCATCCCGAAGGCCAGATCAAACACAGATGGCTCTTGCCCAGCTTGCATATGTTCCACATGATACATGGAGTTAGAATAAGATTGTACACCAATACTTATCTGAAGAAAAATGCTTCCCTTTTTTACTCTACATGTATCAACCAAATGTTTCTCTCTTTTATTTTTTCCTCTTTACCTCTCACTTCATTGACACAAATGTAAAAGATATCTCAACCAATAAAAAGCATGCATGAACCCCTTGAGAAGTGATGGCAATGGATGACCTTAATATCCTTTCCTGTTAATTCAGTCCCTCACCCGGAAAGGAAGTAACTAAGTTAGATCTAATTCCATGCTTCTCACATACGCTATTCCCATTTTTCTCTCTCTCAGGTGGTTTCATCCTATGTTAGCCTGAAATGACAGAGAACTGAAGCTTTCGAACAGCTGCAGCAAGTATTAATTCTACTCCTCTTGGAATAAAGCATTAGAGTTCATGCTCAACATAAATCTGATTATGACATAAAAAGTTGGAGAATCTGAATTCAACGGAGAAAGTGAACCAAAAATTCTGATTTTGAATGGGTATAAAATCCAATCTTTTGGGTAATGGGCCCAAATTGAACAATCCAAACTTTGTTAAATCTTTGACCCTCCCCCCCCACACACACAAAGACACCTAATCACGGATAAGTTTATTAGTTTGGTGTATAATTCATAGTTGTCACGGCGTCATGGCGATCCAAGTCGGTGGAGGGGTGTCACGTCGAAATATCGACATGTCGCCTGCCAGGGCGAGCATGTCGATCATGTTTTATTTTTTATTTTCTCTATTTTTAATGTTTTAATAGATGTATACTCAAGCCATGTTTTATTTTTTCTCTATTGTTTCTCAAGTTTTAAGAAGATAATTCAGAAATCGAAGAGGGAAAGAAGAAATCAAAAAGGGAAAGAAGAAATCGAAGAGGGAAGAAGAAATCGAAGACAAGAAGAACAAATCGAAGAGGGAAAGAGAGGCAGGAAGAAGAAATCAAAGAGGGACGCCATGGCGTAGGTCGCTATGCAACCTTCTCCAGCGCCAGGACGCCATGGCGGCGCCTTGGTGACGCCATGACAACTATGGTATAATTACAACCTTTTGTGATTATGGTGAATTCTAATGAATACATGAGAGTTCTCTAATATAGAAGAAAAAAGTTTCTGAAAAGAAAATTCAAATAATGGTACAAAAACTTGCAAAAAATAATAATAAATAAATCCAGAAATCAAAGAATATTTCAAGCACTAGAAAGAACTCAAAAGAACTTTGAATGAGTATATGTATGCCCCAATGTTACACAGGTTCACTTGTGAGTATTGTGTAAAGGTAAAGTGTCCAAGAGTCAAATCCACCCAATGCTTATAACTTAGGACATGGGAAATGTGTCCAGAAATGGGAATGGGTATATGAACTCAGCTAAACTATGTCAAAAAAGGTGGGGTACCGTGTCCCCTTTTATAAAAGAACTATAAAACATTTAAGCAAAATTGATAAGAAAAAGACAAAATCATGGATGAGGATTAAATATAAATATTTAGAATAGGGAAATAGAACTTTTTGAATAATGCAACATAGGACCAAAGGAGCCACAGATTTGTCTAGTAGCAGATATAATATTAACAGAGGACACAATATAAGATTAAGAAACAGCAGGAAAGAAAATAAACAGAATTTAGAGAAGAAATCGAATTTCAAAATACAGGGGATACGAGCATAGTTGTCAAGGCATCCAGGCGCCTTGGTCGCCTAGTTGGTGTCGCCTTGATTTTGGACCTTCTCCAATGCCTTGGGTCGCCTAGACGCCGTGACAACTATGGATATGAGAGAGGAGAAATCTGATGTCTCAAAAGCTGACCACCACCGAACTTCAGTCAAATTTTCACCAGGATCAGACTTATTAATCGAATGTTAAAATCCACATTTCTCTCACTAAATATGGGGCACAACTAGATCTTTTAACAGAATAGGGTGGAACAGAGAAGGGTATGAAGTACGATTAACAGATAGTATTGAACAGAAGTCCAGCAATCTGACCTGGAAAATACAACTCACTCAGCCTCATCCCAACTAAATGGCTCGGCTACATGAATCCTTTTTCTCCGATCAGCTCTATTCAAAGCCATACTTGTAACAAGTCCTAAGCTATGCATGTCTTTCCTCACCACTTCTCCTAGAATCACTTTAGGCCTACCCCCAGCTCTTTTATTTCCTTCAATCTAAATCAAATCACCCCCTCTGTACTAGAGCATTCAAAAGCCTACATTGCACATGCACATGCACATGCACATGCACATGCACATGCCACCTCAAACGACTTTCTCGCAGCCTATCATGTTGGGATTATATATCAATAAAAACTCAGTGAGGACAGCTGAGAGCAATACGATTAGAGGATTTCATATTATAAACGAAACTCAGATCAGCAAATAAGATTAGAAAATAGAGTATTCCAAGGGAAAGAAGAATAAATTTGACCTTAGAAATGAGAGGTTCTGGTCTGGGAAGATAGATTTGATAGCAGAGAAGGAGAGAGAAATTGAGAGAAAGGGAAAGAAGCTGTTGAGGCTCAGTTGATCAGCACCAAGAAACCACACAATTTTCCAAAAGGGAGAAAAAGTACTGGTATTTGAAAGTCGGCCATATGTATCAAGCGACAGGGACAGTTCTGCCACTGTTAGATTGTCAATCTGTTTGTGGTAGCTTGTCCCCTTTATCCTTATCCCTTTTCCTTGATCTGAACTAGAGCAGCATGTCTGTAGTTCAGTCCATACTGATCCCATGATCGATCGATTGACTGGAGTGAAAGTCCTCTCCTCTTTAAAAGTCTTTCACTCACTGAAGGCCTATGGGGCAAAGAGATATTACTTCCACTGCTACTGCTTCTATGCCTACTGACTGCTACCCGTCCAGATGAGACCTATATCATTGATGTCGGTGAATCCAGGTCGTCAATGTACTGTCTTCATTTCCATCTACTCAAATCTATTCCATTCTTCAATAAAATCATGAGAAGGTTACAAGTGCTTGAATAGACAAAACTTGGTTGATTTCCTTCTTACTCCACAAATCTTGGATGTAAAGAAGCCGATCATTGCTGATTTTAATAGTGAGATGAGTTGTATTATCGTAACATTAAGGCAACGATCGTGGATGTTGATCCAGTGGTGGAGATTTGTTCTCATCATAAGACTCGAGGAGGAGCGGTTTCTAACAAGGAGGGAATAATTCAGAATTGGTTTGATTTGGTTTGGTCCATATCTGAACCTTTTTCTGGTTCAAACAAGGTTCAGTCAATTGGGTCACTTCCAGTGACCATGCTCAATGAACCAGCATTATTGATTCAAGTGGTGGATTAAGTTTAGTAGTTTAATTTGATTACTTTTATATTTATTGGGTGGCAGGAATATAGGGATTACATAAACTCAGTCCAGATTGGTTCGTTTTATTTATTTATTACAACAACTCAGCCTTATCCCAACTAAATAGGTTGGCTACATGGATCCCAGAAGAAACAGAAATGATAATATAAAATAAAGGGAAGCACACACAACAATGAAACAAACTCTAGGGCATCGACCCAACTTAGCTACGAACCGCATCATAACCCCTCAACATTGAACCCCAGACCTTGAGTAAGGAGTGTTTTATTTATTTATTAAAGAGTTTCAATTAAGTAATTATTTTCTATGAGATGGAGGGTAGATAAGAGTCGGATAAAGTTAGTTTCTGAGTGATGCAGATTCATCATCAAATAGGGCTTGTTTCATTGGGAATAAGTGTAGGGTTGGGATATATATATGTTGGGCCTTTGATCCCACGGGTTTCTAATGTAATAGGCCACTTTTATGGACCTAAAATATGGGTATATAGGTTGCATACGGGATTAGCCCAATACTTAGTTTATTTTTATGTTTTTTAATTGAACCGGTTCAAATTGGTTGCATCCAATTGGTTCAATTTAAGTGATCATGTGACTTGGTTAAGTGATCATGTGACAACTTAAGTGGTCATGTGATGTAAGTTGGGCTGGATTAGGACTCTATAAGTCCAGCCATGTTTTGAGTCTATTTCTTTTAGTATTTTAGTTTCCTAGTTGGTTTAAGTTACCTAATAGCTTAGGGATAAGGTTAGGCCATTCCTTTTTAGTGTCTAAGTCTATTTTTGAGTCTTCTATATAAGTTTGTAAGGGAGGCCAGCATTATATACGAATTTGATTAATAAAAATTAGCTCTATGCTTGCTGCCTTTGCTCCATCGTGAGTGTGCCTTGTGAGTAATATCAAGGTTGAAGGGATTGGTGGACTCCGATCGACTTCTTGCATCTTGTAGATCGGGAGGTCTTTCTTCTTATTCAATCGAGCTTCTTCAAGCTACTGCTGCTGCCTTTGAAGGAGATCAAACTAGTAAGTAATCTTAGTTTCTTACATATATCCTTCCCCTCTTCATCCTCTAACCTAATCCACACCCCCCTCCATCCATCAAACCCTACTTTCCATTAAACCTGCAACTCCTACCTCAACTAGGACTCCCTCATAACTACAGATCTGGCCATCAATTTCGAACCATACTTCCAGCCTATATTCTCCGCACCTCTCCCTACACTCGACCTTAAACACAGCACTTAGTCTCCACTACAACCCCTCCATTCCCCCACTCCATTAAACCTAAAATCTGCAACTCAATTCTGTCCATAATTGCAGAATTTTAAAACCTTCCCAAATCCTATTATTTTTATACCATATTGACCCCCTAAACCTGCCCATTAATACCCTATAAACCCCTTTCCCAATATCCAACCCAAACCCTAGGAATTGACCTAAATCCTAGTGCTGTCCATTCGAACCAGCAGCCCCTTTTGTTGTTTGGCTCCTAGTAGGTCTCCTACCTAACTAGGACTACATTAAGGGGTATCAGAGCTATGGCGGAGGGAAGCTCCAACCAAGCCTTGAAAGACCCACCTCCCTTCGTTTTCAAGACCCAAGTTCGTCTACCCAATGGGAGCACAGCCATCTTAGTTGTTGATGAGAGGAGACGTAACAACATTATTTCACAATCCGTGGTGGATATGTTGTCCCAATCAGGAGAGATTTGCATCGAGCCTACAGGTAAAGTCTGTGTTGAATTTAGGTGTTCTTCATATCATGATGGTGCTTGGTGTAAGACGGTACCATCTCCAAGGAGCTTTATTGTAGTAGGTTGCAATTGGTTGGACGAGCGACAAGGTTGGATTGAACCGGAAAACAACTTGTGTGTCCTACCTGATCGACAGCGTCTATACCATTTGTTTAGTCTAAAATGATTACAACCAAAGGTGACCACATCGACTGTACAGCCATAAGGACTATCGAACATGTCAACTCAAATGCAAGTGACATCGATTGTGTTTGAAGTTTCACCTATGGCAGATGCACCAACAAAAGATTCTACTAAAGCGGTTTGTGTTGAAGAGATTCAAGAACCTATAGCTAAAGAAATTCAAGAAGATCAAGCTGCACCAGTAGTTGAGATCATGGTTGAGAAGCTCGGCCATCAAATTGATGTGGAGGTCCAACACACAATGGTAGAAGAAACTACTGAAGAGGGCAAAGTAGACAAGGCTGAGGACATGGAAGATGAAGTGGTGATTGACAACACTCCACAAGATATCATCGACATCCAAGATGTTGTTCTTGAAGAGGTCGAGCACATAGAGTTTGTTATGCCACTATGGTTCTTTGAAGAGAACGCTCCACGCATTGAAGACTTTATCCCTAATGTTCCCGCTTCATCGAAATTCTGTTTGTGGATGGTCAAAGCTGCTGATCACATGTTGATTCCCTCTCATCATTACAAAATTCGAGGACGAATTTTTTCAAGTTGGGGAGAGTTGATGCAGATTCATCATCAAATAGGGCTTGTTTCATTGGGAATAAGTGTAGGGTTGGGATATATATATGTTGGGCCTTTGATCCCATGGGTTTCTAATGTAATAGGCCACTTTTATGGGCCTAAAATATGGGTATATAGGTTGCATACGGGATTAGCCCAATACTTAGTTTATTTTTATGTTTTTTAATTGAACCGGTTCAAATTGGTTGCATCCAATTGGTTCAATTTAAGTGATCATGTGACTTGGTTAAGTGATCATGTGACAACTTAAGTGGTCATGTGATGTAAGTTGGGCTGGATTAGGGCTCTATAAGTCCAGCCATGATTTGAGTCTATTTCTTTTAGTATTTTAGTTTCCTAGTTGGTTTAAGTTACCTAATAGCTTAGGGATAAGGTTAGGCCATTCCTTTTTAGTGTCTAAGTCTATTTTTGAGTCTTCTATATAAGTTTGTAAGGGAGGCCAGCATTATATACGAATTTGATTAATAAAAATTAGCTTTATGCTTGCTGCCTTTGCTCCATCGTGAGTGTGCCTTGTGAGTAATATCAAAGTTGAAGGGATTGGTGGACTCCGATCGACTCCTTGCATCTTGTAGATCGGGAGGTCTTTCGTCTTATTCAATCGAGCTTCTTCAAGCAGCACATCTTGTAGATCGGGAGGTCTTTCGTCTTATTCAATCGAGCTTCTTCAAGCTGCTGCTGCTGCTGCTGCCTTTGAAGGAGATCAAACTAGTAAGTAATCTTAGTTTCTTACATATATCCTTCCCCTCTTCATCCTCTAACCTAATCCACACCCCCCTCCATCCATCAAACCCTACTTTCCATTAAACCTGCAACTCCTACCTCAACTAGGACTCCCTCATAACTACAGATCTGGCCATCAATTTCGAACCATACTTCCAGCCTATATTCTCCGCACCTCTCCCTACACTCGACCTTAAACACAGCCCTTAGTCTCCACTACAACCCCTCCATTCCCCCACTCCATTAAACCTAAAATCTGCAACTCAATTCTGTCCAGAATTGCAGAATTTTAAAACCTTCCCAAATCCTATTATTTTTGTACCATATTGACCCCCTAGACCTGCCCATTAATACCCTATAAACCCCTTTCCCAATATCCAACCCAAACCCTAGGAATTGACCTAAATCCTAGTGCTGTCCATTCGAACCAGCAGCCCCTTTTGTTGTTTGATCTTGTTGTTTGGATCCTAGTAGGTCTCCTACCTAACTAGGACTACATTACTGAGTTAGTCGGGACTCCTCCAAAGCACCTGCTATGGCAGGATTTCCTTCTCTGTTAAGATGTTTTTTATTAACTTATTATTTTACTAAGTTAGGACACTTACAGCGTAGCCCATCTCTCTCTCTCTCTCTCTCTCTCTCTCTCACACACACACACACACACACCAGCCTCTCTGCGAAAGCAGGGGTAAGGCTGCGTACATTATGACCCTCCCCAGGCCTCGCAATGGCGGGAGCCTCGTGCACTGGGTACGCCCTTTTTTTCACATTCTTCTACCCACCACAAGCAGAACTACCGTTTTGATTTACATCTGATCACAATTACAATGAAACACATTAAAATAAAAATCCCACCCAATTGACTCCAATCAAATTGAATTTCTAATATTTAAGTCCCACCACAGCCTGACACCATGTCAGTAAACTGCCATAACTTTACAAAAATAGCTAGGAATCACAAAATCATTGTCCCATTTGAGAGGTAACTCAATAAGATTTGAAAAGGCATCAAAATCAAGCCACATAGATGAGTACATCATATAATGACTCAACTCAAAAAGAAAACAGCCATTTTGTCCCAGGCATGCATGAATTCCTTTGAATTAAACATGGACTTTTGAAGAACACCATTATTTGGTGCCAGAGATGATTCATAATAAAATTCTTTTGAATTGGTAGAGCATCAGTCAATCTACACTATTTTCTCATCAAAGTTCTTGCCTAACAACAAAAGTAACTAGCTGCTCATTTTAAGGGGTCTGGATGTATTTAGTGGTAAAATGTTATGCAACAATGAAGCTGTACCTAGGCGGCATCCACAATGTTGGAAGATGGGGCTTTTGACTCAAACTTAGAAATTCTAACCATATTTTACAGTTCATTTCTTCCTCTAGAAGGTGACAATGCTGCATTATAGAAATTCTTTACGAACCCACATTAGACAACTTTTTTTTGGAACCGGGATCCTTGAAGAAGACCACAGATACCCATCAAATTTGGAATCTTCCTCCATTAGAATCACAAATAAATCTAAATGTGCAGCTTTGACACAAATATTTGCAAAATGTGGTAAACTAGTTGAAAATTCTAAACAGCCTATACTCTTTTCTATGCAAACACGACACCAACAATGAGAAAGTTTCATGATGAGTGTGAACACAACAAGAAATCAGGACTAGATGATAAATGACATGGTTTCATCAGGTTGCCTTTGTCATTCAAATAATTGCACTATCTGCACAGAGAGTGACACATTCCTACCCACAATCTACATATAGGGGTTAGCATAAAATGAATAGCAAAAAATTATAGCATTTTTTAAATCCAAACCAAATAATGGCTTCATCAAATGTGACAGTACAAAATGATTTTAAGAGGAATGCAAAAAATTTATAGCTGCTCAAGATCCATCGCATGTAAGCAAATTTCAAACAATAACCATCAGATCATTAAGATGTGAAAGGAAGAAAACATACTTTGCACCAAGTGAATCCATTGTGCAGATGAAAGGCTTGTCATCGTCTCCCAATCCAGCAATCACAGGTTGGACGAAATATGGCCCAAATCTATAACAAGAACCACATGCATGTCTTTAGCGGCGTTATCTTTATTGTTTCAGATTGCAACACATAAAATAAAAATTTAGGATAGGCGACAGTGAAATTTTATTGCTAAGGAAACCAAATAATACAAACTACAGCATAGACTGAAGGCCACAAGAAACAGTCTAAACTATTAGGTATCCTCCGGGATATATAAAATCCCAAATAACCCCATCCCTAGCCAACTTGTCTGCTAAGGAGTTGGCTGAACTTCATCACCAAGAAAAAGAGAACCCTCCTTACACCACACGATAACAATGATTTGACAAAAGGAAATATTGCAAACATTCACTAAGCATGGCTGAAGCATACTTTATACAATTTTGAGGCCAAAATAATCAAGCAACTCATCCAATGATGGGAAAAAGAAGCCTATGCAAAAGGAAAATGCCATACTATAGTGTCAACAATTATCCTGGAATGTGACACATGTCAGGCAACTCATCAACATTCAAAGCTCAAAACTTATCAAATATCTTGGTTTCAACTATAATTCAAAATTAGATCACAGATTCACAAATCAGATGCCTAGTATGTAAATATAAATGAGTGGAGAATCCTATGTAACAATGACAAATGTATTTTCATTTACTAGCCATACCCACATGGGTCAGAAACTGAAAGCATATCCACTTCACCGGACAATCCATTTTTCCTCTAATTAAAAAAAAATGAAAGAGAGTGCATGCATGCTCATACAAAGAAAATATATATGTAACAGCATGAAGAGGAAACATAAATATATTTCCACCCTTGTAACTGCCTACCAGAAGAATGTACATTTTATACAAATATACATATGTTTCCAGATGTCAATTTATCAGGCCCTTTTTTTTCGACACTAACGTTGATGTCCAAGATATTGTTCAGTGGTACCAAAAATATGCTATTCACATGTACCATGTAGAAGGCATCCATATTTTTTAAACAACAGATACTCTTCTTTGGGCTGATCTTTCCATTAAGCCACACTTGATAGCAACATATATTATCAGAGACTATTTATTCAAAGAAAAATAACAAAAACACATTGAGTCATCCTACAAATCTAAACAACATAATGACCTAGCCAAAGGTGGCATCAGCTCAACCCTCCTAAGTATATGAAATATCTTGAATTGAACCAAGCAGATAACACCAACAACTGAACAGTAAAAAGTAATAGTGATTCCTTTGAAACCTTGGTTACAGGGAATCAACAACTTCACAAGGGGATGCTGAAGCAAAAAATTTAACAAATCAGGAGACATATTAGGTTATGAAAATGCATGCAAGCAACGTGTCCATGTTACGTAACTGCTTTAAATGCTTCAGTTCTGGCTTCTAGCAGGAAAATTAGCCAAAGAGTTTATCAAACATGTCTAAGCAGCCACAGTTAAAATTTTCCAATCAGGTTTAAAGTTTGTTGGACATTCCGACAGCTCAGTAATCCATCCTATAAAATTGCCCTTAAAATGGGAGATGAATTGTCCACAACAAAAATGAGCAACAGCAATGTTTCCTACTAAGTCAAAGCGAGCTGAATCCGATTCCCCAAGACTGAATTTTTTGAGTTTGGACTAAAAGCCATTTACAAACAGCAGACATCAACAACAGCACACAAGATTTTAGCGATTAAAACTTAGCCCAATAAAACTCTTCACTGTAGAACATCATTTTCATTGTTAGAACCAACCTTTTCTCATATAGAATAGCAGAAACAAGACTGGAAAAAGTCTCCGGCTTCATATCCCTCTCTTCTCTGAGATGATATAGTTTGTGACGGAAGACAAGTCGCTGATACCTTTGAAATTGAAATGAAGATTGTAATGAAAACAATTAGAAAATTTTTCTTTCAAGATGAAACAAAAATAAAAACTCAAAGCAAAGCGAAGCAGTGACTCCTACAGAGTTTGGGCATCTGTGGCAAGCCCAGCGAGTCCGATATAAAGTTTTTCGTGAATCTTGTAAATCCTGGGGAAATCGGTTGCAATGGTCTGAAGCTGCACACCTAGTCGCCGATCACTGGCAATAGCAAAGCAATTCTTTCCTACCATTGCTACAAGCGCACTGCCATTATATTCAAAAATCTGCGCAAAAAAGAGAGAAAAGAGATCAGTTAAAAGTCTGGATTGAGTTGCCCTAGCGAACTCGAGAAGACTGTAGCTGGTCTGAGACAAATAAGGGTTTCAAAGAAGAAAGATCCACTCAAAAGAGAAATCTTACCGACATTGGGGGACAATAGAAAGATCAAAGGTGAGTAGATGAGACTTAGAGATTAATCTCTGAAGGGAGAGCAGAAGAAACGCAGGGAGCAGTCTCAGATGAATCTTGGTTACTCTCTGCAATGTTTTTCTGTTTTTTTGTTTGAAGAAGCAAGGTGTCTTGGGCACAAAGCCAAATGCGGGTCATTGCGGTCGGACCAACCACAAAAACACAGCGGGTGCGGGTGGTGCAAAGCGCAACTGAAATCAAGGGTAAGAGATCGTTAGTGTCTAGGTGACTTATGTTGACATGTGTGTGGTTGAATCGCTCTCGGCCCTTGTTCCCCTTGGCTTATCTGTCACCCCCTCCACCCCCCATCCCTCTCCTGAATCATTAGTATGGGTTTTTCACATCTTTACTGATGCCTCCCTATCCAACAGGCCTAGGGCAATGGGTATGGGGGCAGTTATCACCACTGATCTTGGGCGTCTATACATGGTGTCTACTGAGCACGACTTCCCCAGCTCAGCTATTATTGGGGAAGCTAGGGCAATCCGTCTAAGGTTGCATGCGGCTGCGAATGATGGGCTTCGTTGAGTTATCCTCCACTCCGACTATCAAGTCCTTGCGAAGTGTCTACTGGACCCCTTGCTCGCCCCTCCTGTTAAAGCCTCCAGCATTATGATGGATTTAAGGTTTCTTTCTTCACGCTTTGAGTCTATCTCTTTCTCTTTTGTAGGTAGAGATGACAATGTTTGTGCCCACAATATCTCTAAGTGGGCATTGTGCTACCCTTATTTGGGTTTGTGGAAATCTTCATTTCCAGAGGATCTCCTCAATATTGTATCTTCCCTTTTGCCCTTCGGGCCCTAATTTATCGCCCTGCTTGCGGGGTTTTTAGTGCCAAAAAAAAATAAAATATGAAAACCAATGAGATCGCAAATAAGGGCATCAACATAATAAGAGTTGATAAAAAAAAGTGGTGCGACCCATTTTTCTCTCTCCTCATTAATTTCTACGATTTTGTGATTGGGTCCCTACATTTGCTTTGAATTAGTATTTGGACGACAGAGGAAACCTCTCCCTTAAATTATATATGAGTCATTTGGACAAGTTATCCTTTACCCATATATTGAGCAGCTAGCAATGGGATTTTTATCCGCTCCAATACTAGACGCACTGCTGTGCGCATCGTGCGACACAACAGTGGCCATGTGTGCACAATGGGGCTCGCTGTGCACACATGTGCGCTGCTGCACCGCATGATGGCACAGCAGCAGATAAAAATTCCTAGCAATGGGCTTAAATTACATATGAGTCATTTGGACAAGTTACACTTTACCCATATATTGAGCAGCTAGCAATGGGCGTGCAAGCTTTTCCAATCGAGTCCAAGTCCCCCGAAACCCGTCCTAAGACCGAGCCTAGGCTAAGGCTTTGGACTAACCTGCCCCGTCAAACCATGTATATATTTATAGGGACCTTCTAGGCATCATTGCCTAGTGAAGTATAATTCTTCACTATTTGTCACTTGATAGTACATGGGTTAGTCTGTATGATAAAGAACCCCACACGCATCTCAATTGCTAAATTCTAGTCCAAAGCAATGAAAGTTGAAAGTTGCTCAAACTCTGAATCAAAATTTTAATAAAATTACCAATATGCCCTCAAATGGAGATGAATATAAAATACAAAAAATAGCATCTTTTTTTAATTTTATCTATTTCCTCTACTCATTTTGATCTGAAATTGTACCAACTAGATGTTTGATCATCCCCTATCACATGGACTAACTTATGTACTACCATATAGCAAATAGAGAAACATTATACTTCAGTGACAACGAAGAAAACCCTACTTTGAATCATCTATTTTAAATCATTTAAAATTCTAAAAGATGCATTGAATCTGTACAAAATCTAGGATCTTATAGTAGCTGCAAATTGTAGATAACACATTAATTGCCTTATTTTCGTTTTTTTTTTTTTTTTTTTATGAAATAAAAAACTTCCATTAATTAAAACATAAGAAGAACAGTACCGTTGAGGGAAGATGAGAAGAAATTCCTAGATCTAGTAAGCTAGGTTATGAGCCAGCTGTACTTAGTGTCTAGGCTGTTTAAAAACTGATACAAAGGTAAACAAACTAAGATTTGTTTTCACATCAAAAGGCGAAATGAAAAAGTTTCCAAGGCCAAGGGTTTGCATCCGCATCAGACAACCAATTTGAGATCTCCATCGAGTCTGTCCAAATTTCTAGTTTCCTGATCCCAAAGGAAGTGCTTCTTCGATCCCTTGTACGAGTCCCCAGAGTTCTATTTCCTGTGCATTCCCTGCAAATCCAAAGTTCATTGAGGCTGTAATAAATTGTTTATTTGAAATTATAATTGATCCCCACCCGCCATGCTTTGAGTTTGGATCAAAGGTACCATCTGTGATAAGGACAGGAATTTGTTGTGTATTCAAGTCCAAGAAATTTGGGGATTAAATAAATCTTTTTAAAATAAAAAGTGGTGATGCAAAACAAATTTGAATCCTACTTATCTTGTAATATCTATCTAGTGGGTCTAAGTAATTTTCCTTTGATTTTATGGGTTCTGATTGAGACGGCTCTAATGAAAACACAGCTGCAGCGACTTGACAAGAAGATAAACAGAGGCCCCATCATTTTAGTTGACAGAACCTGAGTTCTCCGATTTCAAGGAAGAAGTTTCCAATTTATTTGTATGCTGCTCATTCTCAACTTTAGCTGCAACAAAAGAGGGGAGGGGGATTTGCTAGTTGATATATAGTGTATGTGGAACTGGATTTGGTTGCTTTCAATTGGTTTTCATTCGAATTGAAGAATGAGACATTTTTAGTATAAATGCTTGGGTTTCTGTATTTTGTTACCTCATGTTCTATTGGGTTGTTACAGTCAAGTAGGTGGAGATGTCAATACAATTGTTTAAGTGGGAGGCATCCCATACTACACTTTCGAGTGAGAGAGTTGCAGGGTGGACAAAACAAGGAAGAAAGTAGGAGCAAGAGGGGTTGCAGCAGAGGGTGAGAGAGAGAGAGGTTGCAACAGTTTACCCCATGAACGGCTGAGATACAGATTGAAGAATCTGACAGTCAGAAAGGTGAGGGCGTGAGAAATTCCATCCCACCCTGTTTGCTTAGAGAACCTTTTCCCTAATTATAATTATAAGATGATACTTAAAAGAGTCCCAAAACCTACATGTCCAAGCAAGCCAATATTCTAGACATGGGGGCAAAATCCTATTCATTTAAACAATTTTTGCTCATTTTCTTCTCTTCAAAGCTACACCAAGTAGGAAAAAATAAATACCACTAGATAATACCGACTAAATTGTTTTAGCATTTAGGCAAAGAAGACAGTCTCCAGCTAACATTGACAAGTGAATAGGCTGGAACTTTTTCCATCGAAACCTAAGTTACTGCCACAGTAGTTACAAACAATAAAGCGGCGTACCCAATGCAAGAGGCTCCCGCCACTGCAGGGTCTAGGGAGGGTCATAATGTATGCAGCCTTACCCCTGCTATCGCAAAGAGGCTGTTTCCAGACTCGAACCCGTGACCACTTGGTCACAATAGAGCAACCTTTACCGTTGCACCAAAGCTCGCCCTCAGTAGTTACGAACAATAGATCTTTTAAATGGTCTGCTTTACCCAAGATGCTATTCTTTCTTCAATTCAAGAGCCTAAGCCTGGTTTTGAACTACCTGATAAACATAAAAGCCAAGATTGCTTAATAAAGGTAATGGATTAGGTCACACCTGCCCTTAACCAGTTCATGGTCATGGTCATGACCAGTAGCCCTCAAAGGATCAGGCTTGGAAAACTCTCTTCAGTCTATTACACCCACTCACAACCTGGATTTCCAGTCCTGCAGTGATAAAAGCTCAACTTACCTCCCAAACCCCCACCCCCCAAATAACCATGTCTCACCTCTTCTTTTCCTAATTGAGTTTTGTTTTAGAAGGTTGATTCCTCAGATTTGTTAACTAGTTTCCATTAATCCTTAACCTAACTTAATCTTCTTTTCCCTTTGGGCATCATCCTTGACCTAAACACAAAATCCCAACTTCCATTAACCCCCACCAGGTCCTATATGTCCACTCATCTTTTGGTTTCAGCTACAGTACAACTACAACAACAACAATTATCACCCTTATCCCAATTAAATGGGGTCAGCTATTGGATCCTTACTAATGTAGATCGAAGCATGAAGACGACAGACGTAATAAAAATAAATAAATAAAAGGTTACTGTTCACATGAACAATACCACGAGTTACTATTCATGTGAACAGTGATTTGGGGCTGATATAGACAGGTGGATGGAGATTGATTGCAACTTGAAGACTTTATTGAGTTTCTATTTTTATTAGGCCTAGTTTCTAATTCAGTCATTATTATGTTTCTAATTTTATAGTTTCTACTTTGTGCCTGAATTATAAAGCCAAGTACATTTAGTTAATGTCACTTCGGATTTAGTAGTTTCTAATTTATTGAGTTTCTATTTTAGGATTAGCTTTTATTTTTAGAAGTTCTATTGTAAGCTTGCCTATTAAAAGGCATCAGATCTTAATGGAAAATACAGAACTTGAGAAAGAATTGTTTGGCCAATAAAGCCATCGAGTATGGGTGTTTTCCCTATGCTGCAACAGCTGAGTTAGCTGTGGGTGAGAGGCCCATCCCCCTACCCCCTTCTTCTATCTTCTCTTCTTCCCTACCCCTGTTCGATCTCCATTGCTGTTCCTGCAAACTACCCTGCTCGATTCCCTGTTGGTGACTACTGCTATTTATGACTGTTGCTGCTTCTGGAAACCTTAACTGAAGGCTACTGAGATTCCCTTATACCTTCTGAGAACTGCTACTATCTGTGACTGCAACAACTACTGAGAACACAATCTGAAGATCTGAATCCATCCTTCTATTGACCCCCAAGACTGTTGCTGCTACTTCCAATTGAACTAGGGCTGTTATGTGGACACTCCTCTGCCCAGAAGGTCAATCGAGTGCTGCTGCTGTTGTCCCAAATTGTTGCTGCTGTTGCACACCATTAATAGTTCCTTATCGTGTTGATCCTGGCTGCAATCTATCTCTCACTGGTTCGAGGTTGACTCCTGCATTACTTACCCTCCAATCAGCAACAGTCCTAACCCTAAATCAGCCCTACAGACATAGTTACCAAGACTGCGTTTCTTAGAATCCTACTTAGTTGAATTGAAATTTAGCTTCTTGCTGTTATCCTGACTGAGTCTCCTCATATAGTCATATCATATGTAGACATGTAGTTAAGTATTTTCAAGGTAGTGAAACTTTTCTGTTATCAAGAATCAACGACACTAGGACTCCACTAAGCTTACTTCCCATTACCACTTTATTCTCTAGGTCTGTTTGGTAGCTTTTCTATTCCAAAAAAAATATTTCTGAGTTTTTTTCCCCGTTCCTTTGGAGTATTTCCGTAGGAAGAAACGTGTTTGGTAACACTAGTAAAAAGTATTTCTGAATCAAAAAAGGAACAGAAACATGTTTGGAAGGCACAATAACAGAATTATTTCTCCCACTTCCACAATATTACTAAAAACATCATTCTCCACTAAATATTCAATTTTATCATATATATTAAACCAACTATGTTGCCCACATGAGATCTAAGTAGGATATGGCAACTATACTGGCTACGTGACAAGGTCATAAAACAACACCACCACCAACTCAGCCTTATCCCAACTAATGGGGTTGGCTACATGGATCCTTAAGAGACAAAATATTAATAATAATACTAGTAACTATTAAGAAGAAAAGAACACAACAACAACAACAGCCTTATCCCAACTAAATGGGATCGGCTACATGGATCCTAGCCCTCCAATCAGCTCTATTTGAGATAATACTTGAAACAAGACCTAAGCTATGCATGTCTTTCCTCACCACTTCTCCTAGGGTCATGTTAGGCCTACCCCAAGCTCTTTTAGTACATTCAATGTGAATCAAGTCACTCCTCCGGACTGGAGCATCCCAGGGCCTCCGTTGAACATGGGCATGCCACCTCAAACGACTTTCTCGTAGCTTATCTTGAATCGGGGCTACTCCTAAATCAGCTCTAATATGGTCATTCCTTGGGTGTCGGATTATCGGTAAATTGGTACGAAAAATTACAAACCACTATTAGTGTGCTGTAAAATTCGCAACAACCCATGGAGGGTTGATGAGGGCACTCGCTGCCCGCTATTCCTTGTGTGAATATAAATTTCAGAGGTTAGTGCGAACACCTCACCCCCCCCCCTCTTTATCAGGCATATTCAGTATTCTCAATTAGCTCGACAAGAACTCCATTAAAAAAGTATAAATAAAAGTTTTTGAGTTTTGCCACATCCTCATCTCCCCTACACTTAATTTATCTATATGACACTTCTTAACTGCCCAACTAATGTAATTCCAGATGGATATAAAGCCAACTAGAACCAGAACCAGGATCTGCCTGGGTTTCATGCAATCGGCTAGGGCAGAATGGATGATTAGATGAAATTAGGGTTAGGGTTTAATGGAGTTTAGGGTTTGATGGTATGGGTAGGATAAGCTGGTGTGGAGGAGTCTTCTATTGAAGGTCTTGAAGTGTTCTAATGGAGTTATAGATGTAAACTATGATAGGTATCGATTTAGGGTTTGGGTTTTGGGAAAGTGAAAGGACAAGAGATCTAGAGTTTAGAGTTAGGGTTAGGTTAAAAGATTAGGAGAAGAAGGGTTTGGGGGATTGGGGATTATATGCTTACTGGTTGTTGAATGGATCCTTGAACTGACAGCAGATCTGAATAACTGAGCTATGAATCTTCACACACTCGGCAGTAGCAAACTTGAACAAACTTGAATGCACTCGAAGGAGAGAAGCAGTGAACTAGTGAACGCTATCTCAGCCTCACCTTCACAGCCTATCTCAGGACAGTGGAATGCATTAAAGCAATATTCTTCTTTATTAAATCGTGGGGGGCACAATTGAGCTCTTACATTATATAGCCTATAAGGCTAGACAGAAAATAAATTCTAACTAGGACTAGGACTCAAAATAGAAATAGGAATGCTAACTAGGACTTGGACTCAAAATAGAAATAGGAATGCTAACTAGGACTAGGACTTCTAATTAGGATTCAAACTTGCACTAGGAATCCTAATTTAGAATTACAACTCAATAAAGAATAATAAAAAAGAAATACTAATTTAAATCCTAACAACCCCACGACTGCTGCTGGTGTAGGGAAGAATCCCTACACCTACCCGATGGTTATGACAGTCAGTTTACATCAACTCCCACCCCTCTTAAAAACATTCATCTCCGACGAATGGATGAAAGACATGTAGTGCTCGTAGAGATCTGGATCAAGGCGCTTGAAGTCGTCGGCGTGAATCCAGGTACTGTCACTATCAGGACGATCCTTCCATTTAACAAGGAAAGAGTAATAGCCGCGACCACCCCGCACAGTAGTAATCTTGTTATCAAGCACATTCTCAATGACATCAACAGTAGGAGTGGTAAACTGTGAGAGGCGGAGAGCATGTGCAGTATCACCTTCATCCGAATGGTGGCCGACATAGAGAGTGAGATCAACCACGTTGAAAACATTGTTAATCTTCATGGACGGAGGAAGCTCGAGCATATAGGCATTGGTCCCAATGCGTTGCAGCACCTTGAAAGGACCCATCTTGCGAGGATGGAGCCTATGATTGGCCCCAGAAGGAAGTCGCTCAGGAAAAATACGAACCATCACCAAATCATCAGGTTGGAATTCTACATATCGGCGATGACGATCAGCTGCTGCCTTGTATCCTTCATTGTTAGTAGCAATGCGTCGGCGAACGTCGGCATGGACCTCAATGATGTGGCGGAGAAACTCATCAGCTTCCATACTAACACGAACATGAGGAGGAAGAGTAAACAAGTCCACGGGGCGCTTGGGTTGCATACCCAAAACAATCTCAAATGGGGTACGGCCAGTGGTCCGATTGACAAAACTGTTGTATGCGAACTCAGCAATATCAAGGATAGAAGGCCAATCTTTCTCTTGATCACGAACAAGACATTGGAGGAGATTGCCTAAGCTGTGATTAACTACTTCAGTCTGCCCATCTGTCTGAGGATGAAAGGCAGTGGAGAACTTCAGCTTGGTATTGGTCTTCATCCACAGGGTCTTCCAAAAATAGCTAGTGAATTTCACATCACGATCAGAAACAATAGATTTGCGATCAGAAACAATAGATTCGGGTAGCCCATAAATAAGTACCACCTCTTTGAAGAAGAGTTTGGCTATGTGACTTGCATCAAATGTCTTCCTGCAGGGAAGAAAATGAGCCATCTTCGAAAACCTGTCTACCACTACAAATATAGAATCATGACGCTCCCATGTAGATGGTAAACCCAGAACAAAATCCATGCTGATATGTAACCAAGGGGCATGAGGCATTGGGAGAGGTGTGTAGAGACCTGTGTTGTGCTTATCACCCTTGGCAAGCTGACAAGCATGACATCGTTGTACCACTTGTTGTACATCGCACTGAAGATGTGGCCAATAATACAAATCAGCAACTACAGCATATGTCTTGCTAATGTCAAAATGCCCTCCCATGCCATCGCCATGTAGCTCCCTAATGAGGCGCTGTCGAAGGGACGTGTTAGGGATACATAGGCGTGTCCCTAAGAAAAGATATCCATCACGTAAGGAGTATTTGGCATCAGTTCCACCTTGCTGTAATGTAGTATGAATGGGAGAAAAATCAGAATCAGCCATGTACTCATCCCTGATATGTTCGATGTATGTACTGTGAGTAGAAGAGGTGGACATGGTGAGTACTTTCCTACTTGGCAAATCAGCTACCTGGTTATCTTTGCCTACCTTGTACTTCAGAGCGAAATTAAACTCTTGGAGATAGGCAATCCATTTATCATGTCGGTTGCTTATGGATCGCTGAGAATGGAGATACTTAAGGGTTTCATGGTCAGAGTATAGAATAAATTCCTTGCCCACAAGGTAGTGTCTCCAATGCTTTAGAATCTAGATCACTGCATAAAGTTCCAAATCATAGGTGGAGTAACGCCACTTAGCATCGTTGAGTTTCTCACTGTAATAGGCAATGGGATGATTTTGATTGCATGAGAACTCCTCCAATCCCAACATGGGATGCATCTGTAGCTACCTCAAATATGACATCAAAGTTTGGAAGTCGTAGAACAAGTGCCTCGATCATCTTTTGCTTGATCAATGCAAAATCTTTGGTAGCAGCCGGTGTCCACTGGAATTTGCCCTTACTTTCCTTCATGCATTCAGTAATGGGTGCCATGATGCCACTGAAGTTCCGAATAAAACGCCAATAAAAAAATGCTAGGCCGTGGAAGCTCCTGACCTCTGTCAAGGTTTGTGGTACTGGCCAATCGACTATGCTTTGCACTTTCTCCGGATTAGCTTCAACCCCTTCTGAAGATATAATAAACCCTAGGAAGACAACCTTAGGCAACATAAAAGAACACTTTTTTGAGGTTCATGAAGAGTTTCTCTATACGTTACACTCTCAACACATGCTTCAGATGATCGAGATGGTCCTCAGTGGTGTGACTGTAGATAAGAATGTCATCAAAGTAAACCACGAGAAACTTGCCGATGAATGGACGAAGTACCTGTATCATTACAAGCATGAAGGTGCTTGGCACATTTGTGAGACCGAAGGGCATCACTTTCCATTCATATAGACCATCCTTTGTTTTGAAAGCAGTCTTCCACTCATCTCCTGGGCGGATCCAAATCTGATGATATCTGCTCTTCAAGTCAATCTTTGAAAAGAAGGAAGCACCCATAAGCATATCTAACATGTTGTCAAGTCGTGGAATAGAAAATTTGTACTTGACGGTGATCTTGTTTATTGCCCTGCTATCAATACACATCCTCCATGTACCATCTTTCTTTGGAGTAAGTAATGCTGGGACAGAACATGGGCTCATGCTCTCAACAATAAACCCCTTGCAAATCAGGTCATCCACTTGTCTCTTAAGCTCGGCATGCTCAGTAGGGTTGAGACGGTAAGTGGGTAGATTTGGTAGCACCGAACCTAGTACTAGGTCAATGGCATGATGAATATCCCTCATAGGAGGTAGCTCACCTGGAAGATCATCTGGTACTAGATCTGAGAAGTCGTCAAGTAGATCTTTTATGGGCTTGGGGTGAATAGTAGTAACGGCTGGCAACACTGCTTTCATGACTAAGGCTAGTATCAACCCTGTCTCTTCACTGGTAGCAAGGAAATCACGGTGGGGTAGTGACAGAAGTTGTGGCTCCATGGGTTTTGCTTTAATAGTACCTGTACTAGCACATGGCACCTTACTGCTTGATCCTTCTTTCATTGGCTGTTTATTATCAATAGTCTTCAAAATCTATTGTCGCTTCAACTGGGCAGCTCTAAGCCTTGGCTTCATCAATGGTATATTGAGTGGGTTGAAAACCAGTGATTTTCCCTTGAAGATAAAGAAACACTGATTCTTTGTACCTCCCGTCAACACATTGTTATCATACAACCATGGTCCCCCAAGTAATACATCAGTCAGAATCATTGGAATCACATCACACTAGACATTCTCTTCGTAACCAAAAATCTTAAGTGGTACTGAACATCGCTGATTAACCTCTAAAATGTCGCTATTAAGTAAAGATACCTTGTAGGGTTGCGGGTGAGGTTCAGCCTTAAACTTCTCTTCAATAACAAAGGCTTGAGAAACTACGTTGACGCAACTACCACTGTCCATGATCACTTGTGTTGTTGCTGATCCACTATCCATCAGTGCATAAAAGATGTAATGCCGACGCTAATCCTCTCCTTTAGATTCAGCAACCAGAATGCGGGTTACTACATTCACTTCATAAATATCATCTTCCAAAGTATCATCATAATCTTCTCCCTCAAGGGTAGCATTAACAGCCCAATTGTCATAAAGTTGTGGGTCACACACTTCGCCATCTGGACTAGCTTCCATAGCTGCAATTACTGAATTGAACTTCCCTCTTTGTGGACAGAATCGTGCATAATGACCCTCTTGCTGGCAATGGAAACACTTGCTGGGGTTTTGACTACCCATAGGTGCCTTACCTTTTTCCTCTGTAGTTGGCGGAGTTCGAGTAGGGAAACTACTAGATCCATTAGGAGTAAAAGCTCTCCTAACATCACCGGACTGCGGTGTGAACCTTCGTGGGGCAGCTTTGATTAAATCTTCAGCATCCATGGCCTTTTCAAAACGGTGATTCAGATTATATATTTCAACCACGCCCATCTTGTCTTTAATGTCAATCCTCAATCCCAACTTGAAACGGGATATAAGCTGGTCTTCATTCTCATCTACACCCGTTCGTGAGAGCAAGTCATTAAATTTATATACTCCTCAACTGTTAAAGTACCTTGTCGTATAGTGTTCAGCTGATCATGCAAACGCCTCTGATAAGAAGGAGGTGGGTACTTTTCTTTGAGAATCTCTTTCATAGTTGCCCAAGTAACTGGTTCCATGTGACGACGGATCAACCTGTCTTCATGTGTACGCCACCAATCTCTAGCTCCTCCAGTTAATTTAGTAGTGGCCAGCTGCATCTTTCGGTCCTCAGACAACCGAAACCACTTGAAGTAGTCATCTAAAGCACTCAACCAGTCATGGAATGCAATAGGGTCATGTTTCCCATAATATTCTTTCAGATCTAGCTTTACCTTATGCTTGTCATCACGGTAGTACTGATTTCCATCGTGATCTTCATCCTCTTCATAGGCAGAATTGTTGATAACCCTATGTGTTTGCTGTGTGGGAACCCTCTGTGGTAACCTACGTGGATGTCAGTTGTTGGTGTAGGAAGCAGCAGATTCAATTTGTGGTATCTGTTGTGGAGGTGCAGTAGGGCCTTGTTGTGACAGTATATCGACCTGTTGCTTGATGGTCTTCACATCTTAAGATAAAACCTTGACTATTTTAACCAGTTGTTGTAGAGAGATTGGATCACTTTTTGGAGAACCCATAGCTTGCTCTGATACCAAATAATGTAATTCCATATGGATATAAAGCCAACTAGAACCAGAACCAGGATCTGCTTGGGTTTAATGCAATCAGCTAGGGTAGAATGGATGATTAGATGAAATTAGGGTTAGGGTTTGATGGTATGGGAAGGATAAGCTGGTGTGGAGGAGTCTTCTATTGAAGGTCTTGAAGTGTTCTAATGGAGTTACAGATGTAAACTAAGATAGGTATCGATTTAGGGTTTGGGTTTTGGGAAAGTGAAAGGATAAGAGATCTAGGGTTTAGAGTTAGGGTTAGGTTAGAAGATTAGGAGAAGAAGGGTTTGGGGGATTGGGGATTATATGCTTACTTCTTGTTGAATGGATCCTTAAACTGATAGCAGATCTGAATAACTGAGCTATGAATCTTCACACACTCAGTAGTAGCAAACTTGAACAAACTTGAATGCACTCGAAGGAGAGAAGCAGTGAACTAGTGAAGGCTATCTCAGCCTCACCTTCACAGCCTATCTCAAGACAGTGGAATGCATTAAAGCAATATTCTTCTTTATTAAATCGTGGGGGGCTCAACTGAGCTCTTACATTATATAGCCTATGAGGCTGGACAGAAAATAAATTCTAACTATGGCTAGGACTCAAAATAGAAATAGGAATGCTAACTAGGACTAGGACTTCTAATTAGGATTCAAACTCGCACTAGGAATCCTAATTTAGAATTACAACTCAATAAAGAATAATAAAAAACAAATACTAATTTAAATCCTAACAACCCCACGACTGTTGCTGGTATAGGGAAGAATCCCTACACCTACCCGATGGTTACTTATACTGGTGTAGGGAAGAATCCCTACACCTGCGGCTGGTTTTAGACAGCCAGTTTACATCACCAACATTCCGCACCATACACCATAGCTGGTCGTTATGATTGCCCTATAAAATTTTCCTTTCAGCTTTAAAGGAAACCGTCGATCACACAGCACTCCGGATGCACCTCTCTATTTCAGCCATCCTACTTTAATTCACTGTGAAACATCATCCTGTATATAACCTTCTTTACTTAATACTTATGACTGATCCCAGATACCTAAAATTACAAAAATACCATCCTTAACGAATATTCATTTTCCCATCTCCACCCTTCAACATCCTAGCAATCAACCACACTAACATAACCACCACCTCTGCACCTCAGCCACCACAATAAAAGGGTCCCATTGAAGCACAACTTACCAATTAGAAAGACACAGAGAACACAAATGTGGAAAGCAAAAGAAAAATACATGAATGATGAATCAAACGGGTGGGATTCTTTTCCCATGTTTATATACACAATCAGAACAAGAAAATGGCAATATGAAGTAAAAACCTAGAAATGGTAGTATATATAGAATTATGGATGGTAAAATCACTTGGACTCTCTAATGCTCCAAGTACAAAAATAAGGCTAACGAATCAGGTTTTCACATCCTCAAATTTGCAGGTTTGTTTAGACTACTAAATTGCTTAAACAAAAACCTTACCTACAACACTATTTAGGAGTATCTACAGCACTTCAGTAACAGGAGTGTCTGGCTTGGAAGAAAAAACCTTAGGATTTCTTTGGTTCCTTGAGAACCAAAAATTGCTGGAGCCTGGGGAAGATATGATAACATAAGGGTAGGTGGGGTCAATCAGGCATGGATAAGTTAGCAATATCATTGAATTGATCTAATCCTCATGATAAATAAGAAATCAAATCTCCACCTAGTATAAAAGAAACACTGGGCTAGTCACCATACCTGAAATTATTACAATATAGCTTAAATTGAGGCAAGTTCGGATTCCCCCAAAGTCAAAATGCAGCATTAACAAACTAAAAGAAAAAAAGAACTAAGTCTTGATTTATCATGTGCATAGATAGTTCCAAAGGCATCTATGTAGACAAGCCCAAGGTAAATTCAATACAAGATCGTTCAACACTCATGTCAATTATATGAATCAGAAAGGACATCAATGAGCAGAAAACATACCCAGAAACCACAACAAAGGAATAAACAAAACAGGAAAAATCAAAGTACAATAAGAAAAAACCCCAGAGAGTAACATTCCTGAATGACGATGAACAGAGTGGATTTTCCGATTCACACCAGGTAACATCATCTTCGACATTATGAACTCTCCACACCCTAAACCCACATTCAAACTGAAAATGAGCAAAAACCTAACGAAAAGAGTAAATGAAATAAACCTGATTCAGAGAAACTTAACCATAACAATCCCATCTTTGCATTTGATGCCGACAATAGTTCTGTTAACAAAATTAAACATTTTAAGAGAAAGGAGTAGGAAAAGAAAACCAAGAAAGAAAGAAAAAATTTAGAGAACTGGAGATAGAGTAATACCTGCTGTTATCGATGTCTTGGGCTGCGTATTCAATTTGACAAGCGTGGAAATCTGGAGAGATAGTAGTGACTCAGAGGTCATAACCAGTTCCAATGATACTCATCTTTTAACTCATCTTGCCCTAGGTTAGACAAGCAATCGTATACCCAAGCATCATCAGATTCAATAAGATTATAAACAAGCTACATTGAAACATAAAATATTTAGTTTTAACAATATAGAATATGATAAGCATGTTTCAACGAAGAAAAATAAAATCCTGATTAGCATATGACTAGAACAGAAAAGTAGTGAATCCTTGGTGATTGCCAGCAAGGTTGACAACTGTGAAATACCAATCATAAGATGAAACAATAATAGGATGATGCCCAAAAACAAGATGATGAAGATGAAGATGACAAAAAATATAATGATGATGATGAGAGAGAGAAAAAAATGATGGAATAAGAAGCTCAGAACAGCTGAATCAAACAATTATCACAGATTCGAAGGCAAAAAGCAACAGCACCATAGAAGCTAAATAATGAAATAACACCAACAAGCTAGAAAGATTGACAGAGTGGCTTGGAGACCCATACTCAGACTTGAATATGCTTAACACAAAAAAAAATGATGCCTCCTCAGAATCCTACTTCAATTGCAAATAGTAGAGAAAAGGTGATGTAGATCGAAGCATGAAGAAGAGAAGGATCAAAATAGAATTCAGAAAAAGTTACTGTTCACGTGAACAGTACCCAGTTACTGTTCATGTGGTACTATTCACGTGAACAATGGTGTGGACCCCATAGGGACAGCTGGGCAAGCTTATGCTGGTTTGTTGTGAGAAGCCCTAGTGGAGGTAGGTGGGATGCCTTCTGTATAGTAGGTGAGATACCTACATATCCTCCTCATTATTTTTCCTTTGTTCCTATTTTCATTGTGCTGCGATACCCAACCCCTGTTCTTCAACATCATGGCAAACATCCAGGTAATACAGTACTGTTTTAATGTTTGTCTAATTGATATTACCGTCCTTCATTCCGTTAATCTGTTGTGAAGTTTTCTGCTCAGTTCTGTGTCTGCAATATGATTGTTTGACAGCTTTCAAGTCTGTGTTTTCTCCCTCTGGTTTCTACGGATCCGGCCATTGGATTACTAGAAATTTTTAATATGTTATTCAGCCCCTAGTCAGTTCCCTTCGATCCTGGTTTGGGATCCATCAGATTGCAGGATTGAAGGTTGCATTAGTTTTTCCTTAACCTTCTAATTTTGTTTCCTTGACTTTTTAATTCTTCTACTTTTTGTTTCTCTCTATCCAACCAGTGGAAGAACCTAGGATATTAGCTACAACTTCAGCACTAATAGATCATCCTTCGGTTATAATGTCAGCCCATCCATTGGTTTTCTCTCAAGTTATTAACTCTTCCATATTCTGTCCAAGTATTCTGCTATTTGGTCATTACGATTCTGGTCTATTGTAGGTGTGTTAGTGTTGATCGTTTTCAGCCTAGCACTTCTACATTAAAAGGATTAATACGAGAAGCTTGATACAATTGATTTCAGTGAACACCAAACTTTTGGATAGGTATCTTACATGTTAACTGAATTCTTTGTGGTTAAAGAGTCTAGTGGTCACACTGATCACTCATGGGGTGTAGTCAACATATTGGATGAAGAAATAGTTGAATGCCACCATAATGAATATCACCAAACTGATAAGCAACAACGGAAATCACTTACAAAACACTAGATATCTGAGTCGTACAAGAGTTATATAAGTTACTGGTAAGAGTAAGAGAAAAACGAATAGAACCATGGTGTACGAATGGTGAATTGTGATTCAATCAATGATGACAGTGAAAGGGAATTCCTGCTTCAGTTCTGTTCCCTGAAGATAGAAGGGGGCAAAGGAGATAGAAGGATAGATCAAATTCTGCTTGACTTTACTTCACTGTGACAATTTATCAAACAATGACTTTGTTATCAAATGATTGAACAACCAGTTTGTATCATGAAATTTTGAGCTGAGATTTGAATTTCTATAGCCCATGTATGAGTATGACATTATCCTCCAAATGAGTACGTTTCACCACAACACCCCTCCCCCCCAACCAATAATAATAGATGAACTTCAGATTGCACTAAGTATAGTAATATTTTTTTCGGTGCAACACTAAGCATAATACTAGGATGAACAGATTTTGAAGCACCGTACTTGAAACTTATAACCTTGCTCTTTTGCGGTCCAGGCTTATAATTTTTGAAAACTTCAATTAAAAATGAATTAACATCCCAAGAGTAAAAGAGTAACATAGAGCGTAAAATTGAAGGGAAAAAAAAGAGGGCTTACCTAGTACACGAGGCTCCTGCCGCTGTGGGGTCTGGGGAGGTTCATTATGTACGCAGCCTTACCCATGCTTCGTGGAGAGGCTGTTTCTTGACTCGAACCCGCAACCACTAGGTCACAATGGCGCAACCCTACCGTTGCGCCAAGGTCCACCCTCATAGAGCATAAAATTGAAAGCCAAAGACAAATAAATTGCATCTAACCCAGCTAACCTGGATACAACTCAGAGGAATGGCTCCCAATCAATGCCTTTCGATGCCTTCAAAGCCACATCTTCAGTCTCTCCACGACAAATGTCATCTCAGGGGATTAATTTACTCAGGAAACCAAATTCAACACAATCAGAATTCAGAACCATCTTCCCACAAATTTCCACTGTCCAGGAAAGCCTGACCCATTCAAAACTAATCTCCTCATCGCCTCAATAAACCAACATACACCCACTAGGCCACAATCCCCAGCATTCCTTCCCTCTCAAAAATTGAAACCCCAAAACTCAAAACCCATTTAAGCACCCACAGAATTCAAACCTGGGGAATCAAAAGCAAGAGAAGTGTAAAAAGAAAGCAAAGATAAGAGAGAGTGAACAAACCTGGACTCTTGAGCATTAAAGCCACGGCATTGAAAACCTTGGGGATAGGGTTGCCTGAGATGATATGATCTTTGATATCCAGTTCTGTGCTTTGAAGAGCAAGATTTCAACCTCGCTCTCGTTAGTTGGCTCCTCTGATTCCGCCAGTGGTTGCTGCGAATCCGTGGCCTCCTCTGTTTTCACCGGTACCAGTGATTTCTCTAGCTTTTGTTCAGAGAGGAATAGCTGAGTTCTCTATTTATATGGTCTCAAAGTTCCAGGTAAAATAAGTCTCGTCCTCTCTGATGTGTGTTTATAAGTGTGGCAGGGGGAGCGGAAGAAGACTAACAATGCTTGTCTCTGCAAAATGGAAGAGATCAAGGATGTGGAGAGACAGAGAGAGAGAGGGAGTGCTGGGTTTGGTGAAATGGAGACGGGAAAAAGGGAGAGATAGGAGAAGAGAGATTACAGGGGTCGATCCAATTTGTTCCATCACTTTTGTTTATGAACAAAACAAATTTAAATTTGTTCTCTTGTTTCTCAACATTTATGTTCAAGTTGTCTGGCTCATTATAAAAGAAGAAGAAAAAATGAACCGGAGTTATCAAACACGTTTCTATTCTTTTATTGTTCCAAAGGAACCAAAGAAGTAAAGAACAACAGCAGTACTTTAAAATAACGTTACCAAACAGACCTTTAATTTCCTTTTCTCTTTGTACATCCCTTAATCTAAACCACAAATTTCAACTTCCCTTACTCCTCACAACTACAGAAAGGAAAAGATGGGCATGGGAGTTTGTGAGGACTAATAAACCCAGTTCCAATAAATCCAATGAATCTTAAACCAAGTTTTTAGCCAGAGCATCAGATGGGTGTTTAAAGTAACAAAAAATAAGGCCCTAAATAGAGTAAAATGGTAGAACAGGATTTGTGGAGCTAAAAGGTTTTTAGAAAGTACAATATCCATCGCTACATCAGATGGCAGAGAGGTAAGCTTCTCCTGCTCTGGAGAGGACCCATGGTGTTCACGACACACACAGTGATAAAATCTGTTCAATGTAAACCCAAGGAAGAAGTGAAGAGTCTTCTCTTGAAAAATTATAGGAAAACCTGCAAAAGAATTTACATGCTTCAGTCCCTATCTTCCCACTGTCTTCAGAGTAACATCCCTTCTCTTTCTAAGCAGGGCATCTACCCCTGAAAAAAATTGAATAAAAAATGCCTTAGCATTGATAGAGAACCTATATTTCAAAACTTAGAATGTAGATTTAGAATTGATTTAGTTTCAAAACAAGGGAACCTACTGTACCAAAACAACATCATCCCCGATGGTGTCACTAATGGGTACAGAGGGGCCATTATTGGACAAGGGAACAGAAATGCTAATCACATTACCAACTTATACCGATTCAATTATCTGATGGACTTCAACTCAAAGCATGAAGTTACAATGACCATGGGAGTCACAGAATTTCCATTTGAAAGGATTTTGGAGTTGATGATAGATAACTGCTTCACTGATCCCCTTGTCCATAACAGCTGAAGCGGTGCAAGGAGGAAATAAGGAACAGAGTCATACAACCCAAGGTTCAGACTCAAAAACAAAAAAACAAAAATCAGACTGTCAACAACAGTTTAAACCATAAATGACAAAGCACAGAAACAGAAAAAGGGGGAACCAAAATCATATTGGAAGACGCCAATCACAATTTGCTGAAATTCAGTGGGTGAGGGGAGGGAACCAGAACCAGAACCCAAAAAAAACAGAGGAGAAAGAGAAAATTAAGTTTGAGAATAAATAGAAAATATACGTGAATGAATGAAAGTGTCTATGTAAGGATTCACAGATCGGTAGCGTATTTCATTCATTCCTGGGCAATCCAGAGCACTAGAATGAATGATCCAGAAAGAAAAAATAAATAAATAATGAGGACTGGACATCCAGTCTCATCTCAGATCAGGATCATTCCAGCCCCATATCAATCTGGATCAGGCAATCCGAACGAAATGATGCAGATATTTAAAATCATGTGTCCATGTGTTCTCTTGCATGGATGAGCATTTTCCATAATAATGGTAACCTTGGTTTTTACTACTAGTCCCTAGACAAAGTGGAGCTGTAGAGTTGCTTACTGGTAATGACTGAGAATAGAAGCTCGCACTTCATATAAAAAACACCTAAGAAAGGTGAGTCTTCAACCAGAGCCTCATACTAATGTGGCCACGGAACGAAATTGGGTTCACAGGACCACTGAAGTACAGAGAGAACCAGAAGGTCCACTCCTCTAAAAGTGAAAATGAAAGAACCTGTTTATTCTAGCAAAAATAATAAAGTATTGACATTGGATGTACTTGCAGGCGTAAGAGAAGGGAACTTGGATCTCCACTACTTCGCCAGCAAGGGAGAGACAAACCATGGGAATGAGCTGACCCATCCAAGTCTTGACCCTCAAAAAAATTAAAGCTTGAGAGGAACCTGTCCCATAGGGATAGCTGACGGCAAGAACCACGGTGAGAATCAGAAGGCATAGTTGTCACGGCGACTAGGCGACCAAAGGCGTTGGAGAGGGTCCAAATTCAAGGCGACACCAACTAGGCAACCAAGGGGTCCAAGGCGCCTGGACGCCTAGGCGACGCCTTGACAACTAAGCAGAAGGTGTAGTGGACATTTACCCTGAGCATTCACTCCATAACCTCTGGACAAACGTATGGATGGCAGAGGCAACAAGGTGGTCCACTGCCCTTTGGATGAGAGAGAGATGAGGTCCTCATCTTCACAAAATTCAACCAGGAGAAACAAACAGTGAACTGTTCAACAGAAACCTCAGACAAGACAACACCACAATGTAAATTTGACTATATGAAATGGGTAAAGAAGAAAAGGAAAAAGGAACACCAGACCAAAAGTACAAAGAAGTGACTCAATCCTTTTCTGTAGTTCATAGATAATCCAAGTACTTTAATAAAACTGGACTACAGAAAGGGGTGAAGATAATTTGGAGTTATCCCTTTTTAAAGATTAATTTAGACAAATTTAATTTATAAAGAAGATAGCTCTAAGTCATTCTCCAGCCCAGCTTTTCTCCATGTGCAATTGTGCATAGCCCTTATTTCTCTGAAAAACAAGGAAGTAGCTAAAAGGATAAGTTGAATGCTCCTCAAGATCATCACATAAAGGAATTTTTTTAAGTTTCATATACCAAAACTTACATAATAATCACAAACAAGCATTCATATGTGGACATGCTGAATTTTAATTATGAATGATGATTGACAGAGTATGAAATCCTTCAATAATATTTGGAGTAAAAAATCAAAAATAAAATGGAATTTTTTTAAGTTTCATGTTCCTGTGGTTTGGCACTATCTGATGTTTCTGACTTGTTCCAAGGCAATTCTCATGCATGAAAGTTGAAACCATAAAATGGCATTTTTGCATGCAAATTTCTATTGGATAACTAACATCTCAGTAAAGCCCCAAATCTTCAGTCCAGGTTTTACAAAGATTGATCACAAAAGATAAAGTTTCCAGTAACAAGAAAATGATACTAGGAACCTGCAGTAAAAAACTTCCAATGGATTCTTTGCTATTGAATCAGTAAAATGAAGATAAAGGCCTAGACGGCAATGGAAATTCTCTCTTTGAACATTAAAAAGGTTACAAAAGGGTACAAAACCTTGCATCAACTATTTATTGACCACATGAAGCCAAAACCTCTGTACGGCACTCCAGACAGGAAGCCATCAACTCATGAATTAAAAAATTGACATATTCTGAATGAACTGCAGCAAGAATTTAGATAGTCCACATGTTCCATACCCCTTCTGACATTCCAGACAGCTATTTAAATTTTACTTCATTACCAAGTGATGATAGGAGGAAGATATAGTAAATTAAAGTGCCCTGATAAATTATCCAAATTCTGTAAGGGCCCTTATTGAGTGACCTGTTTCAGGTTCAAACCTGTTAGCACAACGTTTGAGTTATAGACTCCACCAAAACAGGCTATTCTGGTGCCAAAATGGAAATATAAAGTCACCAAAGACTTGCACCTTCCAAGCAGCAACTCAAGCTTCTGGAAAAACCTGCAGAAATGGGTCAGATGATAGAATCAGTCAACAGCTTGTAGTTGTAGATTTATTTAATCACTTGGAAGATCTGATATGTTCGAATAATTAAACTAAAGATTATACATGTCCAGGACCGCATGGTCTACAGTAAATCTGCATTTAGGGCAACTCAATGTGACCACTAAAATATCAATACATAAAGGATCGAGTTTTCCTTAAGCCACAGAGGAGGAATTCCTTCACTAATGGCCATCATTCACTTGGATGGGCATAGGGGACAGTGAAGGATATTTTTGACCTTCAACATATGGGGGACGGAGTAATGATGACAGTAGATTTGTGGGTGAACCCTTCACCGTGTATGAAAGAATACTTTCGCCATACATAAATTATCAAGGCTACACAAAAAGTCATAAACCCCATAATCATAAGATCATAACTGTAGAAAGAGTTCATGACTTTTGGAGAATAAGATATTAAACGCTCATAGCCAAAATGCTTAAGTGTGTCTTCCACTTGTTTGAATAGGTACATTTCCTTCTCTTCCACATGCATAAACAATTCTCTCTTTTTCCTGATACTCTTGGAGGAAGATCATTTTAAGTAATATAAGACCCTTATATGTATCAGATGTTGAATGTTAAAATACCTTTACCATTCCATGGTTACACCCAAGGGATTGTGATTTAGTACACGTTGGGTTTAAAGCTCCAGGGCCCAAGAATTTGGAAGAGAAGGTGAAAAGAGCAGCTAAGATTGACAATTTAGAATTCCGGCAGTGAGATCTCGGTAAACCTGGAGAGAAGGTAATAGAATATGATACGTTCCATGGGAAAAAAAGGAATTAGTGCTAGGGTTATACCAGGGACAGTAGCATAATGACGTTTACAAAATAGAAGAAAATAAGAAAGAAGATGAGATTTGTAATGTTAATAGGCCCAAGAACAGTACCCATCCATAAGGTGCACCTACACAGTACACACAACGAGGGTTTGACACACAAGGAAGCTCTGACACACCAAACTCAACTTTATTTCATCATGCTACCATAGGACAACTGACTTGTGTTTAAGGCCTACTAAATATGTTTGGAGCAGACAACTCAAGTCCTTACTCTAACCAGGGTTACTTAGTGCTTCTTTACTGATAACTACGAGTCCTCTTGAATCTTAGTTAAACTTTCCTTGCGCAATAAAATAAACCAGCACAAAACCAATTACTTGTGATAAGGTTTAGTTTAGCTGAGTTGAGTAAGTACAAGATAGACCCACTTTTACCCCAACAACTACTAAACTTGAACCTCAAGAACCCTAAACCATTTCCCCAGTATCAGAACTGCTACAATCGAGTGAGACAAAATTAAAATCAACCAAGAAAATAAAGATAAACAAGACTTTTATGGTAATCTATGCTTCCAAAGTGGCTGGTTTGTGAAGCCCACAACAGTGCAAAACAATCTTATATTTTTTCCACTAGAATCCAGGTTTCTGGAGCTGCATCAGATTGTTTCTTAAGGTTCATCTAAGGGCAATAAGATAATATTTTCATCAGTTACAAAGCATTTGGCTCCAAATGCTAAGCCATTTTTTTAACCAATTTAAATTTCTTCTTTGGTCACAAATGGTGAAACTATTTATTGAGAATAAGATAGATAGGTATAAAGAGGTAGCGAGACTGACCGCTGGAAAGTGAAAGTCGTTTCGTTTAGTATGAGATCGCTTCACATCTCGCGGTGCTTAAACCTCTCGCCCAGGGAAGAAGGAAGATTCAATAGATTCAGCGGCCCTGACAGGCCCCCTCAATTAAAGAAAAAAGTATGCCATTCCCTTAAGTTGACGTATAGTGCGACTTCTCAGACATATTGGGTCATATGGGATTACCCCGTTCTCTCCCAAGATCAAGTTGGAGTTTGGAGCCAAACCCCCTCGGATGATCAGCCACACTGGGACTTTGACTCCTACGGGAGGCAGCAGTGGGGAATTTTCCGCAATGGGCGAAAGCCTGATGGAGCAATGCCGCGTGGAGAAAGAAGCCCCACGGGTTGTAAACTTCTTTTCCCGGAGAAGCTTATTCGCAAAAAGCCTTGTTCTATGGAAGATCTATCTCGTGTCTGGTACTGTATGGTTCCACTCTGCAAGAACTCCGAATCATTCTCTTGAAGCTCATCCTCTTTATGATAAATGATCTGCTTGCCCCAAAATGACCTGGCCCAATAGGTAGGATCACGTAATCTCGAAGATTGTAATATATCAGCTATATGAAGACATGTGTGGGCCCTTCAAGCAGCAAATCCTTGTGGGCTACGTGAGGCTCAAATTTTCTTCAAAAAAAAAAAGAAATTTCTGGTCTTTGAAGATCCCGTCTGATGCTTCTTGGTCTTGGAGGAAGCTCCTACAGGCGTCAGCTGTTGCTCGTGACATGGTTCTTCACTTGATAGGTGATGGATCGAACAGGAACTAAGACAGATGTAAGAAAGTGTGAACAAGGTCTTGAAACAGTATGAGTACGGTCTGAAAACAGAAAACCAGGAAGGTCTTTCTAACTGAGGAACTCATCTAAGGGCAGACACACCTTTACCAGGTTTAAGAAATCTGATCTACTCTAACGGGCACTCCAAAGTCCGTTCGAAGCAAGATTTCAGGCTACTGATATCCCTACCTTAACTGACTTACAGAGGCTAGGACTCGAGAGTATTTTAGTCGGCCCGTCAATCTTCAAAACTTTTCCGATAGCTCCTGCAATAGATCTGAGGCATGATTCATTAAAGAAATTCAAAGGAAGATGAGGGAGAGAGATCCACACCAGTGCCAATGCAGATTCAGTTGCTGGATTAAACCCAGGCGTCCAACGAAAGAAACAAGCCCATTAATGACCCAGATCTCCTTACAGCGTTTTATCTTTAGATTCTTTTTCACTTCGGAAGATGGTAAAAAGAATCAAAGATAAAATGCTGTAGGAGAGGGTTTTTTTCTACCAATTGGGGCTCTCCCTTCACCACCCCCGTGAGGATGGTCTACAGGGTTCATAACTACTCCTCTTACTACAAGACGCTTGCGTAGCCAACACTTAGATCCGGCTCTACCCAAACTGTTTACCCCAATATTACAGAAATGTCACGAAATCCCCGCTCTTCGGGGATGTCCTCAGCGCCGAGGAACCTGTACTAGGGTGTATGTGTGACTCGTTCAAATTAGGATAGAATCGAAAAGCCAAATTCACTATCTAGGTAGTTTACTACCTAAGGGCAGTTCTTTCCTTTCTTATAGTCCAGTTCTTTCAATCGATAAGATCAGTGGACAGTAATCAAATCTTACCCTTGGTCATAAATCAAAAATTCCTTTTCTACGATTAAACCGCTAGCTGCTAGAGACGTGCATATACCTTTCCAAGTGAAAAGTTTGACATCCTATCAGTAATCGAGTCCCTAATTTGCTATTGAATAAAGTGATGCTAAATACATTGCAAACAATGGAAAATGCATCCACTAATCTGCTCAAGTTGTTGCCTAACCTAATAAGGGATTGGGGTGAATACCTATGAGGCGGCTCTTCTTAAAGTTGAGAATTTGATCAGAAATGGCCTGAGAAGTCTGAAATAAAGGGTCTCTTTAAGAGGGGGTTTTACCTTCAAAGAAAATGAGAGGAGTTGAAGGATAGGAATAGACAAGATTCATCTCAGATACAGTACAAATAGAATCCGATCATCCTTCATTTCTTTGTATTTACATATTCTATTTCTTAATTAAGTTCCGAATTAGTGGATGCTACCAAAGGGAGTGGCGATGCCATACGCAAAAAGGAAGAGACTCATAGAATGGCCGAGGCAAATAGAGCTTTTGCACATTTTCGTTAATCCATTACAAAGTTCTAAATCCTTTGGACGATATTCGGATGGAGGTCACCTTGATTCATGGTTTTTGCTCAAATCAACAATAACTCCTCCCTTGCTTCTTAAGTCGTTCAATTTCTAGGCGAGGGTGGACCGGTACAACCAGGGTTACACGGGTGCAAAGGAAGAAAAGGGCCGCTAGAAGTCAAAAGCGCACGAGGGTGTCGCGCTTCCCGATGGACTGGCACTCTGATAGGTCAACCGCTATCGGATCCCCAGTTCAAAAAAGGCCCAGTTCCAATCGAGAGACTAATGCCAGCCAGATAAGAATGTCTTTTATGGATTTCGAGTTGGGAATAGAGTAGTGGCGGGATCGTTGCTTGGTCCAAGCAAGAAAAGCTGATCTACGACCACCCTATATAAAAAAAAGGGTTTTAGCGCTTCAACCCTAACCAAGTAACTCCATGAGCCCCTATTTGAGTAAGGCGCGCGCCAGAACAAGCAAGCAAGGGATGAGCCCAATTACGAGTAAGTTGATCTACAAGCACCGTTGCACATTAGCGCATCTGCTGGGCACGTTAGCATGCGCATCCAAGAATCAGCGGATGAGCCCCTACTTGGGTAAGCTGATCGTAGACCACTCTCTCCCAGTGGTCAAGATGATCGTAGAGCACCGTTGTGCGTTAGCATGCTTTGACGCAGGAGCGCGCTTATAGGCTGCGCACGCCTTACTCAAATAGGGGCCTTTAGCTATAGTGGGGCCCTTGCTTGTTAGGTTAGGGGCAAAGCAACCTGACGGGTCAATCTTCCGAGCTGAGTTAGGCACTGGCTACAGGGCACCCTATTAGAGTCAAGCCGAGACTTTTTTCTTTTTTCGGTATGTCGCTCAGCAGAGCGAATGAACATTAATCCAACCTAATATCATGCGCCCGTTATCTCCTCATCTTCCAATTTATAAGTCACAGCTCACTTCTATGTAGGGTGTTTCGACATCAAGCTCTGATGGTGTTTGGTTGACCCAAAAAATGACTTTAAATAGAGTTGAATTGTTAATATACAATGCCAGTAATCTATCAAAAAAATCCATACATACATATGCGTGTGTGTGTGTGTGTGTGTGTGTGTAAAATTCATGATGCCAACCAACCCTAATTAGTCGGGATAAGGCTTAGTTGAGTCAAGAAAGTGACTAAATCTTTAGACTTTGATACAATAAGTTCAATGATTCATCAATCTTATGGATTTCTGTCACCACACACAGAAGGCATTATTCACCATAAAAAATGTATGGAGTTCTAGGCAATACCTAACTCATTTTGGCCATCTAACATGAGTTGTGGCCTGGCAACAATAAGGTGGCACCTAGTTGACCAAATTAGATAAAAATAGAGCAATACATGTATACTTTCTTAGATTTACTGTTTAAGAAGCTGAAAATTAAATGCCACAAATACTTTAAGTTCATCAATAGTCATCAGCGAAAAGATCGCTCGACTTTAAAGGATTCGGGGTAAAAAAATTTCTCATGTACCCCTAACCAAACAGATAATAAGATAATCATAACGGATTCTTAATCTTTTTAAGTAGATTAAAAACAACAGCTATAAGAATATCTAGTTTGACTTGCAACTAGTCAACCCGATGATGACAGATCAACCATGTAGTCTACATCAGGTCGGAAAGGTTCCGTAACCCTCCCCCAGATGTCACCATTGGTGTGCCCTTGGTACCCTCCAAACCCTCTTCCCATCAAGGTAAGAAAAAGGGGAAATGTTGTTGACTTTAGTACTAACCACTTCTGGGTTTTGCTTTCGTTGTTGGTTTTTTTTTTTTTTTTTTTTTTTAATTAATGAAGGATTAACTTGAGCCTTTTCTTTTATTCTATGACACTCAGATGGCTGTGAGATGCAGTGGTATACGGTGACTGTGAGAGGCCATGAGTGAGAGACCCGGGAGAGAGTGAGAAGCTCAATCCAAATTATCCTTCTTCTATTCTTTTATTTTCTTCTTTGTTTCTATTTCATTGTGTGATCTGCTACAAGTTCTGCAATCGACTAAGGAATCTCTGTTACAAGTTCAACACTTGTTGCCTAGTATTCTGAAGATCAGATCAGCATTAAACTTTATTCAAGAAGATCCTGCCTGGGGATAGGTCCTTCGTGATCCAACTCTACACTACTACCACTTGCCCTTCGGATGCATCTTGGGCTTGGGCGAAACGTTCTAGCATTGATGATGGTTCTGATACAGTGATACTCTCCTGTGGGTTGATAACTGGCATCCCAACGGGGTGCTCATTTTCAGATATTGTGACCGTGTCAGATATGATGTTAGTTCCAATATAATGGCTAAGGCCTCATCCACTATCAGAGATGATGTGCCCTGATCCTAGAAACTCCAGCAATTTACTTAAAGTTTGGTATAGTCTCTCTAATTCTCTGTTGAGACCTAGGGGCAGTGGGGATTTAGTTCAATGGATTCCAAATTCTTCTAAAAATTTACCTCTGCCTCTACTTGGAATCTAATCAGAACAAGATCCGAAAAAGTTCATTGGCACAAGATTGCATGGTTTAGTTCCAAAATTCCAGCCATAGTTTTACTGTGTGGCGTTCTTTGATTTTATCTCTTCATAATCAAGAATTCCTTCTCAAGAGAAATTTGTCCATTCCAAATTATTGTCTTTGCTGGAACTCTCTTGAGAATGTGGAGTCTCTTCTTTTATTGCTCTTTCTGTAGATCTGTTTGGAAGGATGTCCTTAGTAAGTGTTGGCATAATCATAGAACTATCCTTCACTTTCAAAGAAATGAAAGAAGATGGACTTCCTTGACGCATACTATTGAGTAGATCTGGGAAGTTATCACTTTTGATATCAGAAATAGGTTCTTTTCGATTCCAAGTGCGAGCCCAGGCACCAGATACTTTAAGGAATAAGCATCTTGCCTCTTCATGGGACCTTCCACTTACCCCCCCCCCAATTCTTGATGTATCGTCCTTTTAATAGTTGTCCCCCACCCCTATTTTTGATGTAGACAAGCTGGTCTTCCAAACCCAGATTGTGGGGGCCATAATTGTCTATTTTCATGGTCATTCCTGCTCGCCAATGGTTACTTATGAAGTGGGGTCCAGTGGTCCACATGGCTTTATTCACATGACAAGGAATCTTTGATGGGGTCCACAAGGAGCAATAGCCAGATGGACAACTTGAAGACTTCTAGATACTTCCTAATTCTATATAGTTTCTATTTTATGCAATCCTAGTTTCTATTTTTATAGTTTCTAATTTTAGAACTTGTCAAAGTTAGCGCAACTTTAGCAGCAAGTCACTGCTGCCTATTTATATGTAAGGCTTTTAGAAGTCTTCCCCCACGATTAATAAAGTTGATTGAGATTGCTTTGTGCAAGTTTGATTGTCCTATTGTGAGAATGAAGGGCTGAGACCGCCGAACTCTTTATCCCATTTCCTATCCCCTTTCTATCTTCTTCGCCTATCTTCGATCGATCCCCTGCTGTTATAGTTGCTTTGAGTCACCAACCAAATGCTGTTGCTACACCTGAGAAGGACCAGAACTCGATCCAGAGTTCCAGACTACTGCTGGAGCTGCTGTTGCTGCACCCTTTGCATTCCCCTGCTGTTGCAATCGAAGGACCTGAGTCCACATCCTCTGCTCCATCGAGGGTGGTGTTTGGAAGGTGGATTCAGACCTGCAAGAGGTCCACTTGACCCCAGTTGCAGAGCCACCTGTTGGCAGGATTGTTCTAAAGCACTGGCCTTCTAATTTGAGGCCAACCTTCTATTTTCCTCTCCAACTCAGATCTCCACTTATGGCCATCGGAACTTACCCAACTTGGAGCAAAGGATCATCCCATCAAGGCCGATACTCGATCTCCTTTGGAGCCTGTTCTCAGTGCTGGTTTGCAAGTTATACCCTAACCTTCTATTTTTAAGTTCTCTTCATATCTCAGCCTCTAGCCATTGGAATTGGCTTGATTTTGGAACATAAGTTCTCTTCACCTCCATCTCCACTCAACCTGAGTTTGGAGTCATTCTACAGGCTGGTATGATTTGAATTCTTAAACCTTCTAACTCTGACTTTGTTTCTAATTTTGTGTTGTGGGTATTCTTGGGGCTAGGTTAACCCTAATCTAGTCTTATATTAATCTTTTATTTAGTTGTTTAGTTTTTTTTGTTTGGGGTCCTTCCCCTGGTTAGCCACTTTGGCTTTCAGCTTGTATTCTGCTCTTTTTCTTAATATATTTTCCTTTTGCCCCAAAATAAATAAATAAATAAATTACCCAGTGCAGTCAAAGTCTTTTGGTTTGTTAAATATCCAAAAAGTCAAATGTCTTGCAGTTGAGTTGGTCAGTTAATCATTGCATAGATGATTCAGTGATACTTAAACTACACATGCTAGCAAACAAACAAACACATGCATGCATCCAAATACAACTAATACCTCATATTAAAAGTAAACAATACTATCATACTAAATAAAGCTAGGAAAAATATTTTCTACTTAAAACCAGCAAAATGCAGACACACAATTCATCACTAGGAGATCTAAGAATTATAAAAACCTAATGTATCTCCCGAAAACAAACAACTCCAATGAAAAGACATTACGGTCTTTAGCAACTAATGGCATCCAACAAAAAAATATATCAGATCAGATCTTATTTAAAATAAAATATAATTCTTTTAAAATATCCAAAGCTTATTCTTAAACATAACATACATTATTGTTTCTTTTTTTTTTTCTTTTTCAGTCTCGCAGCCAAGCAACCCTGTCATTACCTGTTTTTATATAAGTTGTCTTGTACGATCAGTTGGGTCAAAGCCCTTCTGGATCATTTCATTTAACCACCTCTTAGCCTCGTTGGTCCTACCATGTTTGAATAAACCATGTACTAAAATGTCGTAAGTCCAACGGTTGGGTTCATATCCTTTATCGTGTATCCTATTAAACACATCGTAGGCATAGTCCATCGTCTCATTCGTGCTTAATCTTCTCAATAACATATTGTATGTGAAGAGGTCTAGCGGAAAGCACTGTCCTATCACTTCTTCCAAGTTCTCAATATTTCCATTGACTCTGATGCGACCAGAAAATGCACCAACTAGCTCGCCTAGTGTCAAACAGCCAGACAAAGATTCATCTCCTAGCACACCACCTGACCGAACCCAAGCCTCATAAAGTTCTCGACTCCTCAAAGAATGTAACAAAAGTATGTTCCCGATAAAGGAAGAAACATGACGACCAGATTTCTGCAAGTCGTCAATAATCTTTACCACCATATCATAATTCTTATTTGAGCACAATGATTGAACAAGCTCCTCATAACATTGGATACTGGGAACCAATTCCTTTTCCTTCATCTCCCTCAAGAGCTCTAGTGCTATATCTGGCTTGTTTGCATTACAAAGACCAGCAATCACTGTATGGTAGAACTTTCTACCAGCCTTTCTTCTCTTGCATAAATCACCAAAGAAATTCAGAGCATCGGAAATCCGCTCACTCTTTAGATAACTCTGCAGCATTAGAATATCAGAACTCAAATTGGGTTTCACTCCACTTCTTACCATCATCTCAAATGCTTTCCTTGCCAGATCAGGTTTTTTAGCATGGCCAGCCCCATCAATAAAGAAGTTGTAATCCCGACTTTCGGCTTCATGATGAGACAACTGCATCTCAAGCAGTTTGAGGAACTGGTTTTCAGGATTCTCTGCATCACATAGGCAACGAATAACAGATCTGTATAAACTCCTACTTGGTGTGTGACCACTTTCTTGCATTTCAATCAAGAGTCTCTTAGCTATATCCCCCCTGCTTGATTTGTTAAAACCACTGATCAAATTAATGTAAGTTTTTCTGGTTGCAACTTTATCTAATTTGTGAAGTTCCCCGTGTATTAAGTAACCATCTTCTACCCTCTTGGCCTTGCACAGAGCTGATATAAATTTATCATATAATGCATCATTTGGCACAACATTCTGCTCCAAGGCCACAACAAGAAGCTCCTTCATCTTATCCAACTTGCCCTCCCTGCACAAAGCATCTGCAAGAATAGAAAAGGTCTTTCTGCCAGGGAAGTAACCTTGCTCAATAGAATTCTTCAATACCCGATATGCCTCATCAACACTGCCATCCCCACAGAGGGTATTAATAAGATAATTGTAAGCCATGCTATTTGGAGAAAGACCAAATTCTTTCCTCGAATTATACAAGTCAAGTGCAACATCCACCATTCCAGCCTTACAAAAAAAACACAAGGCTGCATTCATGGTAACCTTATCAGGTGAAATCTTTCCTTCCTTCATCTCCATCAACAAATCACATGCTTCCTCAAGCCTGTTTTCCCTCAAAAGCTTGCAAATCAAAATATTATAACGGAACAGGTCAGGAAAGTATCCTTCTGCTAACTTCATAGACCGTACGAATTCCATAGCCCCATCCACTTTCCCAGCTTGAACAAGATCTCTAACCCATACATCATAAATGTGCTTCATTGAGAACTTTCCAATTTCCTTAAACTCATCCATCAATCGACTAGCCTCCTCAAACTTATTCTGTTTACAGAGAGCATCTATAACAACGCACACCACATTTTCATTTACTGCACCCCCATTGCTGACCAGCCCACGGATGAAAGCCTCCGCCTCTTCCAACTTCTTCTGCTTAACAAAATTCTTCACCATTATACCAGATGTTATCTCACTCTCAAAGCCTCTCATTTTGATTTGCTTCGCAACAATTTCAACCACATCAAACAAGTTCTCCTCCACCAACGCATTCAGAAGCACGTGGTAGGCAAAAGAATCCAAATCAACCCCTACAAACCGCATTCTACCGAACAGCTGAAGGGCAATCTCAGGCTTCCCGGCGACAGAGTATCCCATCACAAGCGTATCGTAGAATCTGACCTTGTGCATGTACCGCTGATTCGTATAGGTCTCAAGGAAATCTATCATAATAGACATCAATTTGGCTCTGGACAAAATTTTAAAAATTGCATTGAATGTCGCTCGGGTGTGATGGTAACCAGATTGGCGGCCAGCCCAGTCAAAGAACTTCAAACAAGATAACACGTCCTTTCCATGATTCAAAACCTTCAAAACAAATTCTTCCGAGAGTCGCAGTCCCAAGCAAGAGAGGGTGGATTCAGCAGATCTTCGAGAGACCAAGTCATCAGCTTGAGAAGACAAGATCTCGAAAATATGATCAAGCAAGGCATCGTTTCTGCTTCTGAACCAATCCTTGAAGGATGAAGCGACCTCCTTGGTTTGCAAATCACCAGCTCTCTCAGACGCTACAGTTGCAGGCAATAATGAATGGAAACAAGCAAAGGACGAACATAAGATAAACCTCTTGTTGAGTGTGGGGCAGAGAAAAGCCCCGACGGCTATGCGTTTGAATGTCTGCATTGTTTAGTAGAGAAAACAATATATTGAAGCTTAACCGTCATAGCAATCCTGAAACAGGGAGAACCTCAAAAACAGTAGAACGGAAGGCATAGCCACGCAATCTAACATTGAAGATAAGCTGAACAGGGTTTAATTTGGCGAACTTCCATCTAAGCTGGCTTTTGACCTGAAGAAGAAAAAACAACCTTTGAGGTAGGTAGATAGTTCAAAGCATCAAAATCCAACTCACTCAAGCTAATAGTCAGTTCTTTAATGCCAGTCTTAACCCTAAAATTTTGGTGCATTAGATAGGGTCAGCATTCAAAGTAATTTCAAATTTTGGCTCAAATGCTCACTCCAACTCTGGTTCTCTTCCGACTTCAGAGGTTGTTCATATAAATTGACGTTGCAAGCCAAAATGGATGTCCATGAAAAAGAACAAAACAAATACCAAAGGCGAAACCACCAGACAAAATGGTATAAGAATGCGGGTGCACAAGCAGCTTTGTTAAAAACAAATGAAGATAAAAGAAAAGAGAGAGAGGAGAGAGGTACTTCGCCAGAAATAGCAGCAGTGCCCGACGGTAATATGGCTCTGGAGTAAAAGAATGCCGATAAGGAAATGCTATGGCAACCATCAACCAGACTTCGATAGCTTTTCCTTTGCGCTAGAACCCAAAACCAAACAATCTGCATCACCACCACCGCTTCTCCGCTCTCATCTCCGCAACAACCCTCGCCCAGCTCAATCAAATCCACGCTCAGATTCTCGTTCAGGGTTCGATCGCTCAACCTCTCTCCTCTACCCCTGACAACGCTCTCCTGTTCTTGAGAGATTATCAAGGTTCCATGAGCCGGACAGAACACTTCAGTTGTACGAGAGGATGCGGAGAGACAATTATTCGTCAGATCTGCGTTGGGTGAAGGTTTGTAGATTCATGGGCTGGCTTTGACATTGCGGTTCGATCAGAGTTTATGCCGCGCGCATGATGTTTGATAAAATGTTGCCCAGAGACGAGGTTACTTAGACCATTGTAACTGAAGGGCATGATTGGTTATAGTTGCTCTCGGTCAATGTTCAGTTGGTCTCAGGTCTGAGGATTGCATCGCTTATTCTTAAGGATGCCTCGGGACGCGTTTGGTTGGAGGTTTATTCGGAATCGGATTCGACGGAATCCGGATTCCGTTATTTTTTAGGTGTTTGGTTTTGCGGAACCCAGATCCCTATTGGATTCCAATAATCCAAAAAAATCTACTTTTTAGGCTAAATTTTGGAATCCATCAGAATTCGTCTAAGGGGTGAATTCCAAATAGAATCCAGGATTCCAAACCCTCAAATAAATACGGTGGAATCTTGTGGACTCCAATTTTATCGAGATTGAAACGAAGGAAGTCGATACTAGGGTTTCTCTCAGCCTCCTTGTTTCTTCTCCAAACCGAAGACGAAGTCGTCTCTGCAACTCTCGTCTTGCCATCTCGTTTCTTCTCCAAACCGAAGACGAAGGAAGTCAATACTAGGGTTTTTCTCACCCTTCTCGTTTCTTCTCCAAATCAAAGCCAAAGTTGTCTCTGCAACTCTGGTCTTGACATCTTGTTTTTTCTCCAAACCGAAGACGAAGGAAGTCGATACGAGGGTATCTCTCTCACTCTCTCTCTTTCTCTCTTTGTTTCTCTGTCTATCGCTCTCTATCTCTATCGTTGTTTATGTCTCTCTCACATTATCTCTGTCTCTCTCTTTGTGTCTATGTATCTCCCTGCCTCTCCCTTTATCATTCTCCGATTGTAGTTAGGGTTTTTTTTTTTTTTTTTAATTTGGAATTATTTGATTGCTAACCGATTTTCTTCTCTCCAAATAATATCCAAAATTGGTGTTGGATGGGGAGCTCAGGTATGGTAGTTCTTTATCTCACATTCATTGTCATCTTGGTCCATTCCTATCAGTCTTGAGAGCTCATTAGCCTAGAAAGCAATATACTATCAGTCTTGGAATGCCTTGTCCTCTTAGTTAGTGGTTCTATTTGTTGTTGATTAAATTCCAAACTCCACTTGATGGGTCTTTAGCTCAAATTGGTAAAGCACTTGGAACATGAGCATGTTCGAGGAATGGTGGTTCAAATCCACCAAGGTCCTTTTTATTCAACTGGTCATAGTATAGTCAGTTATGACACTAATCCACATAAGAACCCAAATTTAATGGCATCTTTGAAATTTGACACAAAAATTTATATGTATGTATTTAAATTAAATGGATATGGATTTTTTACCATATGTAGAGATCTCTTTTGTTTGAAAATGTCTGTACTATGAGTTTTGTTTTGTTGAAGTAACATAATACCACTTAGTGCTAATTTTGTAATTTTTATGGATACATGAAAATTTGGGAAAGATTTTCTTTTGAGAATTTTAATCCAATTTTTTTATTATCTTTTTCTTTTTTTATAAAGGCATATTAAATGTATGCATATGTTCTATAACAAAACAAGATTAAAATAATTTTTTACACAAAATTCAAGTAGAATCCAACTGACAAACTCAGGGTAACCAAACAGTCTCACATATGGATTCAGAAGGATTCCACCTGATAGATCCAGGGCAACCAAACAGTTTTTCAACTGGATTCTACCTGACTGACCCAGGGTAACCAAACAGGTTTTTTATCAGAATCCAAATCCACATGAATCAGATTCTTAAGAACCTGATCCAATGTAAGAATCCGACTCCTTTGACACCTTCAACCAAACGCGTCCTCGAGGTGTTGGAGTAGGTTGTATTATTATTATTTTTTTATTATTTTTCAATCCTATACTCTCTAGTCCTATATCCAAACAATCATATTTTGTTTTCTTTTTTCTATCTTTTTCTAGTGGAGATTTTTTTTTTCTTGGTTGCCAAACATAAAATAGGGTTTAGGAAGGTGGGCAAAATGGTCTGATTTTAAAAGGTCTCGGTTTCAACCGTTTCAGTGAAGTAGATGTAAACTTGACATGCAATTGAATTGATTTGGTTATTGTTATATGTATAATAATTATAAAGTTATAGTTATATATATGTTTTAATTTTTTATTCCAATATATGTAAATTTGATATTGAATGGAATTTGTTACTATTATATGTCTTCTTATAATAATTGTAAGGTTCTCGTTATTATTATGTACGTTTTAATTTTTTATTCAAAAATTTTAAATATCTCTTGATTTTTTTAAATGTTTTGAGTGGAATTTGTTTTTCTTTATCATAGTTGTTTGTTTTAATCATGACTTCTTTTTTTTTTGGGGGGGGGGGAGTAAAAACCATGAATGACTACTTACTATGTATATATTTATCAATTTTAAATTGTTTAACTAAACGGTCTCAATTTTGAAACCATAACCAAACCCTTTATTAAACGGTTTTACGGTTTTGGAAAAGGTTTGATTCGATTTCCATAAATGGGGTGATCATAGGGATGAGTAGTTGCAAGTCTCCTGCCAAGCATGGAATCAGGTATCAGATCGGTCAAATTGGATGGGCATCGATGTAGGGCGGTATCAACACCTGTCCAATCTTGGATCAGGCATTGGTATCGAATCAAGGGTAAATCTGTTAAAAAAAAAAAGCCCAAATTTTAGCAAAAACTAGGGGTAAATCGATTGAACCAGGCCGATCCTATATCGGATCAATATCGGCATAGACTAATACCGATACCGATATCTTTATCCTTGTTGTAGTGCTGCTGAACCTCTTCCTTATTCCTTCGGCTGCCTCTCGAGGAACTCACTAGGCATTATCCTCCTTAGTATCTATTCGACATGCTTTTGACTTGGAGATGAATTTCTCCGAATGTACCTTCTACATGTTGAGACCCAATAAAATAATATACCAAAACCAGGGCAATGACATTAGGAGTAGAGGGGGAAGTTTTCCTTCTCTCATGAAGAACATCTCACCCACACATCTAAGGTCATTATTTTTTGTTTTAGTAAATATTATTATTACTTCCTTTGCGAACCCCAACTAGGCAAAAGTCATAAGTGCTCATCCCCATCATATGCCTCTCTCATTACCATAACATATCAAGCCCTAGGAGTACTACTTAATTTACCAAACTAAAATTACCAGTTTCCATATATATATATATGTATGGAAATTGGTTGTTGTGTTGTGGGGTGACCATGGTGATGCAGCTTCTGATTAGGTTGCACAAATTCGGATCAGAAGAGTGATGGAAACAAGCTCAATTAAACTAAAATCTGAATTCAGCATTTTTCAGAATCGCACAAGCTTAATAAAATGAGCACAACTTGGTCAATATAGGTCATAATGACCTGATTCTAGATCCTAATGAACAAGGAATTTCGTGGCTACAACTTTGATCAAAACCATTTCTTCAGATTCTCAATGGAAGATATCCAAAATTTTGTTATAAGTGACTATAATTGGAAAGACATAAAAGTAATTTGGATGAGGTGAAGGTCAAGTGACTTACTGAGTTACTTCTCTTCTAGGATGCAAATCAACCTTAATGGTGGTCGACAACTCTTCTAGGATGTAGGTGAAGAACAAAACTCCTGTTCTTCTAGGAATGAGATAAACTTCTTCAAGGGTTTCAATGGTTGAACTCTAAAAGGTTCAAAATGGAAAACTCATCATGATTCTAACAAAGTACTCAAAGCAATTTCAATTCAAAACTCAAGTTCTATTACAAATAAGATAAATAGGCCTCTTATAGGTAAAGAAAAAAGAAAACTTGAAAGTTCTTACGACATCTCAGCCATTGAATTACATGGAGTTTCAAGGGTTGAGATTACATCTTGATTTTGGAAAACTCCATAGCTTATTCTCCACTTTCTTGTTGGTTGCTCCAAGCATAAGTACTATGTTTTGATTATTGTTTCAAGGTGTCTTGGTTATTGTTTTGAGGAGTGTTGATGCTATGTTCAACAGAAGACTCAATATGAGAAGAACTTAGCCAAATACAATTTGAAAGTGGGGGTCACATCATCAAACACTAAAAATTCCAAGAGGCATTGTAGAGATTCTCCATTAGCAAGACTTTTGTTGATCTTGGACTGGTTCTTTTTTGGTTTGGTGGTCTTGGACTTAACTTGATGGGCTTGGGCCTTGATACGGGCTGACCTCCTTAGAGGTTTTAGGTAGTCTAAGTGATCATAAATCTGATGTATCATACATGTGTGGGCATGGCCTGCATCACATGGCCCCTGCACCTAGACGTAGAGGGGGGCAAGATGATCGACTACCCCATCCCATGAAAGGCAGATATGTTGCCATATTGATGCTTTTGTGTGTGCTCAGGGCTAGTAAAATGAGGATGAACCACTTTAATAAGCTTATCAAAGCAGACACTGAAAATGAGCGTTTCTCTTTCAGAAAGATCACCTTGCTCTCTTAATTGTCTTGGTGTGCTGCACCCAAATCCCTCCCCTAATCCATTGGGTCGAATGCTGGATCCGGCTCCTCTACAATGAGCCTATCGACTGGAGAGTGATCAATGAGACATCCGACGGTTAGCTGGGCTGGCACACATCTCAATGCACTCGCCGGAATATGTGCCAGCTCTGAGTATCATGGAGTCAGCTATCCATGGCAAGCATATACTAAACCCCCTTTTTTTCAATGGAAAAAATAATCCTCATATTCAGATTTTAGGATTGAGAATTTTTTACTCTCTTTTTTTTTTTGTCTTAGTTAGTTGGAGGTTTTATGCCGATGGCAATGCTAAAGGTGGATCCTTAAGTTAATTTTAATGTCTTTATTTCTGCTGATACGCCGAAGGTGGAAGATTATGCCTAGACGTTAAATGAGGATTGGTTACTTATATGTAACAATTAAGAAGATCCATGATTTAAGGTAATGAAAGTGAAACACGCATAGCGAAGTATACACCTCAGAGCCACCTGATAAAAGAAGCGAATTGATTAGGATTCTTCATTCTTTTGTGATTTAAGTCTTTAAGTTTGTTTGTTTGATTTAACGTTAAGTTTGGATTATTATAGTTCACGGGTACTCTAAGTCTCTATTTCACCCCCCAAAAAGAAAAAAAACTCTCTAATGAGATTTTTAATTTAATTTTCTTTCCCACCCAGAAATTAAGAACCGTTGCAACTATATACAATAAACACGAAGCTGCCGTGCAACGCAAGAGCAACTTCTCTGCCTTAAGCTTCTCTCTTTCTAACTTCCTCTATTTCATACATCTAAGGCTTTAAGCCTCTCTCTCTCTTTTAGGAAAGCAAATCAAACCCATATCATAAAATCTATCAAATTAGAGAATCATTATTAACTTAATTGGAATTATATATATCACAGAAAATATAAGTTATATATATTAAGAAAGGATGTATTTGAAAGAAAGAAAGGAGAGAATATGAAAGAGAGACACAGCTAGCTGCTTATCTGGTGTCTGAAAGGATGGATTTGATATATTATGTATAAATATACAAAAGGAGAGTTAAGTAGGTGGGCTAAGAGATAATGGCAATAGTAATCAGATGGTGGTTGTGTTGTATTGTTTTGGTGGCGGCAGTCATCGGAGGAGCGGTAGCCGACGACGTCACCTATGATGGAAGATCTCTCATCATCAATGGAGAACACCAGCTTCTCTTTTCTGGTTCTATTCATTATCCTCGTAGCACTCCTGAGGTAATTAATTAATACTCCATAATCTCTCTTTCTCTATAATTAACCAGGAGATCATAGAAGGAAAGGAACCACTCAATTCTCGTTTCCTTTGGGTAGGTAAGATATTGTTGAGAAGAGATCACATGTTTTTGGCACAATATATCAAAATGGCATGGTTGTCTGTGTGAACATTCAATCAATTTATTTATTTTTTAACTTTTTTTTTAAACATTTTGCTTTTATTAATTGATTGATGATGAGGGTATAATTAAATAGTTTGATTGATAGGAAGAATTATAGGTGCATGCTCTCTTTTTCATCTTCTTTGATCAGACAAACAAGAAGTAGATGGTTCTTTTCAACCTAGGGGAGAGAGCTAGTACGTAGACCTTAAAAATGGCATAAAAAATCTTAACTTTATCACATGCTTCCTAACCTGATGATGTGCTGTGATGATATCTCAGAATTAATTATCCTAATTTTATTTTTAGATATCCGATTTCTAAGGCTGTGTTTGGTATGCATTTAGGGTTCAAACGCATTTTGAAACAAAAAAAAATAAAAAATCAAGCTTCAAAACGTGTTCTAGACCCAAAATCTACTTCTGAGAATGTATACCAAACATAGCCTAAGATTTTAGAGTTCTTTAAAACGGCTTGTAGCTAGGGATGTAAACAGATCGAATTTGACTCGGATAGTACTATATCCGTATCCGCATCCGATTAGCTTTCGGATGGATTCGGATAGTGCTAAACGGATTCGAACACAGATACGGATCAGATATGTTATCCTTTTACATGTAAATATAACTTTTTGGATAGCCATAGCCTATCCGTATCCGCATCCGTTTAGCTTTCAAACAGATTCGGATAGTGCTAAACGGATACAAACACAGATACGAAAACGGATTTCGGCTATTCATTTACACCCCTACTTGTAGCAGCCCAAACAGCTAAATGGGGTCAAAGGGCTCAGTGATCGCATTTCACAACAACCTGTAGAGTCTTTATCCGAAAGCCCATCTCGTCCTGACTTGATTAATTCAAACTCTTGTGCTCTACTGCTCTATGACAGTAGGGGTTGTGTACAATTGATAACGTTTTAAATGGATCAAGATTTTTGGAATTTTAGTATTTGGAACAAAAACAGAAAATCTCCAATCTCAAATTACAAAAATTTTGTCAATTTTTCTTAAATATTCTCAAATTAATTTTTATGCAAATTTTTTCCTACTTTATACAAGTAACATAAATACAAAAATGAAAATTTATGAATAATAAATGATAATGAGGGGGTAATAGAAGGGGAGTTGGGCTCACGTTCACGTACGTGAGCATACAAAAATGGCTCACAGTCGTCACGATGGAATCCATCCTGTGGGTCATGAGCTGGACTCATAGAAGGAATAGGGATGTTCCAAGAAGAAGCAATGTGGTGATTCCTTGGGGAGTCCACCCACGGCCTGAAAGAGTGATTAATCTTAATTGTGACTTCATAGTAGATGATTTCCCCAATCTAGGGGATTTGAAGGTCCATCTCCTAAGATTACATTCTCTCCATATTTGTTGAAATTTGGGTATAACTTCAAACCAAATTAGGCTAACCGAGCAGAGTTATGATTCAACTCATATCCAACCTGTTTTTTTTTTTTTTACCTCTAATGGCTACCGAAGTAGAGTGAGCTATAGTACTCAATTAGCATTAATCTGTGGACTGTCTTTATTTTTGGTAGAAATCACCCATGAGATAATGTGATGAGAAATGAAAATTTTCAGATGTGGCCATCTTTGATCGCTAAAGCCAAAGAAGGTGGAATAGACGTGATACAAACATACGTATTTTGGAACCAACACGAACCTAAACCAGGCCAGGTGAGCTACGGTAATAAAAAGAAACCTGGTTCATTCCATTCATAAATACATATGGGGTAGGTAAGAATTTAAAGGTCAAATACGTTTATGTTTATGCAGTATAATTTTGAAGGGAGATTAGATTTGGTGAGGTTCATCAAGGAAATCCAAGCACAAGGCATCTATGCAGCCCTTCGGATCGGACCCTTCGTCGAGGCTGAATGGACTTATGGGTGCGTAACCTCGATTGATCTATCATGACTATTCCACCCCAACCCGAACACTTTGCCCGGGTGGGGTCCACCCCCTTTTATTACATGCACTAGGGAACTAGACCGGGTGGGGAATTGCAGAAGTTAATTTCCCCTTTTCTTAGGAGATGAAAATTTAGGAATTGATCCCATAATCATGCTAAGTATTTTTGTTGGTGGTGCAGAGGACTACCGTTCTGGTTGCATGACGTTAAAGGTATTGTTTATCGATCTGATAACGAGCCCTTCAAGGTATTATTTCCCTTATCAGTCTCAGTCATTTCTCTTTTCCCTTTTGTTTCTGTCTCTAATCTTCATAGGTAATTAATTCAAATCAGTTAAGCATCAAATAATCTCACAATTTGAGTAACACAACTCTTCTCTAGATTGCTTAATTAACTGCCAAGGTAAACCCTGTTTCTGGGTCCGGTCCCCATCACAGTTCTAACTGAACCAGACTGGCCGGTTTGGGTCCGAACCAGATTTTCAGTAAAAATCCAGTCAAAATTGGTTAAAAAGCATATAAGAACCTGCTGGTTTTCATGACTTTAAGATAAAAAAAACAACTGGTCAATTGAACCATCTGGTTTTGAGTTGATATGTAACACTAGTTGAACCGGGCCAAACCAGAACCAAACACCCTTCAGAATCTATAACCCACTTTCCCATCTCCCTGTGTCTAACTAATAAGAAGTATCTGAACAACAGTTGTTTTGCCAAAGATGACATTTCTTTCATTTGTGCAGTTTTACATGCAAAACTTTACAACCAAGATAGTAAACTTGATGAAATCAGAGAACCTCTATGCTTCTCAAGGAGGACCCATTATTCTGTCACAGGTAAAGCCTTGACATAATGGACTTCATCACAGTATAGACAATGCATCTTCTTCCAATGATCTCTCATGGCTTAAGAATTGGAATTTATGTAGATAGAGAACGAATACAAAAACGTCGAAGCTGCCTTTCACGCAAAAGGACCACCTTATGTTCTCTGGGCTGCAGAAATGGCAGTGGGGCTTAAGACTGGTGTTCCATGGGTGATGTGCAAACAAGATGATGCCCCTGATCCAGTGGTTAGTTTACTTTATTGAACAGTTCAGTTCATGATGCTAACCCATCCATACTTTTGGTTTACTACTTTCATTAACTCTATAAATCTACATTTTGCAGATCAACTCATGCAATGGAATGAGTTGTGGACAAACATTTGCAGGACCCAATTCACCTAATAAGCCATCTATATGGACAGAAAACTGGACATCCTTGTATGTTCTTATCAAACCTGTTTCTCCTTAATTTATTGGATTACATGAATTGTTGAATAAGCATCACACTTTAATTTGTGTTATACTATCAATGTTTCAAGCTCTGAAACCAAACTAACAGTTTAACACATCTTTTCTTTTTCCCAACTTTTGAAGCTATCAAGTATTTGGTGGTAAACCATACATAAGGTCTGCTCAAGACATTGCCTTCCATGTTGCACTATTCATTGCTGCAAAGAAAGGAAGCTATGTGAACTATTACATGGTACAGTGATTTGGTTATTCAATATTCTTAAGATCTTCGAGTAGACTTACTTGCAAGGATCAAACTCAACCTCAAGGTTGAAACTTAGGGCATAGAAGAGGTTCTGTTAGTGTCAATTTGAAGCCATTCTGATTGTAAAATGGGTTGGAATTCAGCCAAACCAATCCCTAGGAAACTAGGCTGGTTTGGACATGATGGGCTAAAATTTTCCATCCCTGTGTATTTATCTGCTGACCTACTATGAACCACTAGCTTATTCTAAGATCAAAGATGTGCCTAATGGTGTAATTTTGTAATCTAGTATCATGGTGGAACAAATTTTGGAAGGACAGGCTCTGCATATGTGACAACAAGTTATTATGATCAAGCTCCCCTTGATGAGTATGGTGTGTGGAACAATTTGCTCTGTTCATATAATGCATCTCCATTTTTTTTTTTAACTGATGGCTTTATTTGATTTGTGTATAATGTAGGTTTGATTAGGCAACCAAAATGGGGCCATCTCAAGGAATTACATGCTGCGATAAAGTTGTGCTCTACACCTTTAATTTTTGGTACATATACTAATTTCTCTCTAGGTGAATCACAAGAGGTAAGAACATAGAAAGACAGATTTATGATTCCTAATTGTCTTTCTATTTTTGTTAGGATTTCCTGAAGTTGTTTCTTCAGTTAACATTCATATTGACTGTTAATAACATCGACAAATTTGGTTTAATTCAGGCTTATGTTTTCCAAGGTAAATCATCAGGAGAATGTGCTGCCTTTCTTGTGAACAATAATTTAAGTAGTAGTGTTACAGTGACATTTCAAAATAAATCTTACAATTTACCCCGAGAATCAATTAGTATCTTGCCAGATTGCCAGAATGAAGTCTTCAACACTGCAAAGGTGAGTTCTCTCTCTTTCTCTCTCTCTCTCCCCACACACAATTTGGGAACCAAGATGATCAGACTGGTTTCCTCTTGACCCAGTTCTTAAGTGGATTGGCCTGGTCTTGAACCCAAACATGCACCAAAACCAGATTGGAGTTATATGACATTTTAAACCAAACATAAGATTAGGGTCCATTACTTCTAGGAAGTTCAGGAATAGAATTACACTAAAAATGCTTTTTGGAAATGCCTGTGCTTCATTGATGCAAATTTTCCAACTTATATATATTTTATAGGGAAAGTGAGATCTGTGCTCCAAAATTAGTATTTGCACAGTACATCATCTATGTTTTCCATATACCTTAAAACCTTATGGTGATTGTTCTTTTTTCCAATAAAACTTCCATTTTCTTTCTATTTTTATTAAAACAGAAATATAATGAGGAAGACCTCTATTGGACTTAATGGTCACATTTTAAGCTGTTGAGCCTGTTTTTATATCTAACATCATGGAACAGTTTCAATTAAACATTAAAAAACAAATAAAATTTCTTTGTTCATGAGTTCAATCATTTACTAAAAATTCTAATTAGTACTTTAATGATTTTCTTCTTCATTACTCCTCCACAGGTTAGCTCTCAGTATAGTACAAGATCAACAGTACTGATCGAGACTTTCAACTCAGCTGAACAATGGAAAGCATTCCAGGATGTTATTCCTAACTATGAAGAGACATCAATAAAAGCAGATAAACTGTTGGAGCATATGAATACAACTAAGGACAAGACAGATTATCTTTGGTACACTTTCAGGTAAATTAACTGCTAATTAAAATCTTAAAATAATTGTTTTATTGATAATATTTGCATTAAAAAGTAGTTATACAAATAAAAGTGATCATTAACTTATACTCAACTTTTTGACAGATTTAATCCTTCTTTTATTTTTTTATTTTCTTGGTGAATTTCGAAAGAAAAAAAATGACTACTTTCAATCACTAAGGCTATGTTTGGAAGGCAAGAAAAGAAAAAAATAATAAGATAAAAACCATGATGATGCAATGGTTGATTTATGTGTTTATCTCTCTCCTCAAATTCATTTTTTTTTTTTTGAATTTTTTCTTTTCTTGGCATCGAAACATAGCCTAAACTATTTGAGGGAACAATGCAGCTTTCAGCGTGACTCGTCTGGTGATAAGCGTCTCTCTGTCAACTCCCTTGGCCATGTTGTTCATGCTTTTGTCAACAACTTATATGTAGGTAAGTGAACAAAATAAAATTCTGAACGTTATATTAGGAATAAAAGCAGATGAAATCTTTGTGTGCGACTGTATGATTGTTATTTGCGATTTCCATTAATTTCCTGCATTGGTTTGGGGGTTCTCGCGCGTTTTCTACATAAACAAGCTGATTGAGCTTTTGATAGGGCCCTAGATTATAGAGAAATTTCATACTTTGGTTTACCACATAATCTTGGATTTCTTAACTACTGAAATTTATTTTATTTTCATTAGGATCTGCACATGGTAGTCATGACAATGTGAGTTCAAATCTGAATACTTCAATTTCACTTAATAATGGGATGAACAATGTTTCATTATTAAGTGTAATGGTTGGCTTGCCGGTACTAATTCTCTCTCAAATTTTCCTCTTCTCATTTTCACTTGAAATTTACAATATTTTTTTTTTTGCTTACTGATATAAAATTTACTTTTTCCTCAATGGGAAACAATCATAAGGATTCAGGAGCATATCTTGAGCGTAGAGTTGCAGGATTAAGGAGAGTGAGGATTCATCAAAGCAACAATGAAGCAATCTTTCAAGATTTCACTAACTACAGCTGGGGATACACGGTTAGTTTTCTGCTCCCTCTTCAGGCTAATTAAAAGTGTTTTACTGTAAGAATAAACTAATTTTTTTTCTATTCCTTAATTAGTTGTTGTGAATTATATAACATGGGCAAGGATAGCTTTCCCAAGCTTGAAGAAGCAAGAATATGATGAATTTTTCCCATATAGTTGCAACAATTTATTTATTTATTTATTAAAAGAAGCCTGCCTTCTTGTTTAAATTCATGTAGGTGGGGCTACTAGGAGAGCAGTTACAGATATATAATGATGAAGGATCAGATAAAGTTCAGTGGAGCAACATTGGAAACTCTACTCAGCCTCTTATGTGGTATAAGGTATGACGACTAAGTTCAGTTAGTTTTAATTCTTTATGATTTAAATGAAGAAATTTCTGTTTGAATAGATTGTGGATCAGCAAAAAGGGCATACCTAGTGTACAAGGCTCCTGCCACTGCGGGGTCTGGGTAGGGTCATAATGTACTCAGCCTTACCCCTGCATTCGTTGATAATTGCAAACTACACCTAGTTACTTGTTCGGGTACGGTGTCCTGTATTCCATCTCATGCATTCATGGGCTGATTCTGAAGGGCAGTTAAGAGGTCATAGGAATCAGCCCACCTTGCGTGTTATCTTCGTTATTGGGGCCTTGATGAACTGACGGGTTCATGCGAGAATTCTGGGGCTGCTGCCCCCAAGGAAATTTTTTACGGGCTATATGGGTATTTCTGTAAACTGTCGGTATAGGGTTTCACTATATATTGTAGCAAGGGTTTTTTCTCTGTAATCAATCTGAGAGAGAAATGAGGACGAGCAGCTTTACCCTAGATCTCCATTGATAGTGAAGTAGATCTCATCTCACCATGGACGATGGCAATCTTGCTAAGCCACATAAATCTTCCAAATCACCTTTTTCCTTTCAAATGACTAATAATTTAAAAAACAAAACCACAAGTTTCTTATTTGAATAAACCAAGTTATGTATTTCATTCTCATTAACTGATTTTGGTTGGAATTTTTTCAGACAACCTTTGACACACCTAATGGGAATGATCCTTTAGTCCTAAATCTTGGGTCAATGGGAAAAGGTGAAGCTTGGGTTAATGGCCAAAGCATCGGTCGCTACTGGGCCTCCTTTCACATCCCAAATGGAGATTCTTCACAAACATTGTATGTAACTTCTAATTCTAGCTATGTAATACAGAAGATTGTACATGAGTTGATCTCTACTGTCATGTCTTACAAGTTATTAGATCCATCTCATACCATTCCTATTCTTGCAGCTAATGAATTGTATCTCATTCCATAGGTACCATGTTCCTCGATCATTCCTCATACCTTCAGAGAACCTTCTAGTGGTATTAGAAGAATTTGGTGGTGACCCTCTCCAAATCACCTTGGAGACTGTATCAAATGATAAACTGTGTGGATATGCTTCTGAATCCCATCTGTGCCCAGTAACTCCATGGGCGGAGCTTATGAGTAATAAGGGAAAGAATACAAGACACCATGGTAGGAGACCAAGAGTTCAGCTTGAATGTCCTTCTGGAAAGGCCTTTTCAAAGATTTCATTTGCAAGCTTTGGGAACCCTTCAGCTGATGGATGTGAAAGTGAAAATCATGTTTTAGGGAGTTGTCATTCTTCTAATACCAAAGTAGTTGTGGAGAGGGTAAGTTCATGTTTGTTCTCTCTTTCTTATTTATTTCCAAATCATTTCTTTTTTCTTTTTTCTAAATGCATTTCTAAAAATTTTTTGTAGGCTTGTTTGGGAAAGGCAGATTGTTCTATTACCCGTTCAATCAGAAGTTTCGGTAAAGATCCATGTCCAGGCATCTCAAAAGCTCTATTGGTGGATGCAGAATGTAGTTCTAGAAACTTAGATGACCCAATGAGTAATTTAATTTAAATATTTGTATAGACTTGCAATAAACAAAACAATTTTCTTAAGGTATCTGTGAAATGTTTTTCGTTTGTGAAAAATAAATTAGAAATTCAATTTTATGCATTGTTAGCAGGGTTGTCAACGGGTCAAATTCGAGGTGGTCCACTCTTGATCCAATTGTCCAAACCAGTTATGTGATATCTTATGATTGGTCAATTTTACAATTTTACGTACACAAGTACATATATATATATATTGATGGTTTGGGTGAGTTGGGAATGCACTGCAAACCTAAACTTGAAGGTGGCCTTGGGTTAAAGAATATGAAATCACAAAACTTGAATGCAAAATTCACCTAGGATGCATTCTAATAATGGATACCAAACGCAACCTAAGCTTTACTTGCAAAGTTGGGTTGGCTTATGTTAAGAACCGTAGTCGTTTATGGGTGATTCTTCTTAAAATTATATATTTTGCTAATGAATCATTTTTAGATGTGTCTATCAAACCAGGTTCCTCTTTTATTTGGCAAAGCATCATCAAATGATGAAATCTGCTCAAACAAGGTTTGGTTAAAGTAAATGGAAAAGGCAGAAATACTCGTACTTGGGAAGATCCTTGGATCCCTTTCTTTGATACTATCTAATAAAAAATTGATTATTAGAATGCATTTAAATTTTTTTGAAATTTTCATACACAGGTATTACATTAAAAACCACGAATAACAATAAATTATAGGATAATTTACACATACCACCCTTGAGGTTGACGAAAGAATAATTTTACACATCAGTTTTGGATAATTATGCGTATCCCCCTGAGGTTTACAAACGTTAATATTTACATCCATTCCGTCAGTTTATGACTGACAACGTTAAAAATACGATGTACACTGACAAAATTGCCCTTGCAAGGAAGAAAAAAAAAACACTTGCAACTCATCTTCCCCAATCGACTCATCTTCCCCAAATCGATTGGGAAAGATGAGTTGCATAGCTGCAAAGGCAGATAGCAACCAGTCCTTAGCGCTTGAGGTTTGACCACTCAACAGTAGATGTAACCCAACATGGTGCAACAGATCAGAGGGGAAGACGTTGAGCGGAACTCCAACGGCTTCAACAGATCCAACAAGTCCACAAGCCAGCTCCTTTAACGCTGATGCAGGCAGCAGCACTACCTCAAGCTACCTCGAGCCAGGGGAAGAACCCGAACACCTTACTCTCAGATCTCTGATAGATAGTGAGACGTTGAAGTAGGGCAACTCAGAGACACTTCGTAGCAATCACAAAACAGAGCTAGAGAGGTCTCAATATCAGAACAAAGATTTCCGCATCAGACCACCAAGCAGCTTAGTGAACCTCCGCTGTAGACTACCGAGATTGGAGAACCTTCGGAGGAAACAATGAAAACAACTCGTCGAAAGCCCTAACAACAGTGGTGCTGACCACTGTTGCAGACTACCGAGCATAAGCCCTGCAAATGCCGATCTTCACCGCAACTCCGTCAAGCCCTAGTAGCAATACCCTAGTCGTGCTGGTGAAACAAGAAAGGAGTTCTAGCCGGACTGTGCTTGGGATTGGAGATGGGGGGCTTGATCTAGCCGACCTTTGTCGAGGATGGGGATGGGGAGAGTGCGTCAAGGAGATTGAGAATGGAGAGAGAGAGAGAGAGAGAGAGAGAGAGAGGTGAGTGATCGAGACCTCCAAGAGAGATCTAAACCTTGCAAAGATCGTTCACCTCCTGAGGCAGTCCCTTCCCGAGCTGGCGAGATCCACTACTTGTAGCCGGGTGTTCCAAAACCACGGTGTTCCCTACAAGGATACCTACCTACAAAGGTTTTTTTCTTTCTTGCAAGGGCAATTTTGTCCCCTCCAAAGCTGGCGAGATCCACTACTTGTAGCCGGGTGTTCCAAAACCACGGTGTTCCCTACAAGGATACCTACCTGCAGTTTTTTTTCTTTTCTTTTTTGTAAGGGCAATTTTGTTAGTTCACATTGTATTTTTAACATTGTTAGTCTAAATTGATGGAATGGATGTAAGTGTTAACATTTGTAAACCTTAGGGGAGTACACAGAATTATCCAAAATTAGAGAGTAAAACTATACTTTCGTCAAACCTCAGGGGTGGTATATGTAAATTACCCTAAATTATAGCAATCCAGTGGCTCAACCCTAAGTAATTTAACTACAAATAACTTGTATTTTTTTCAGAAAATATAAACTTAATTAGATTAAATTAATATCTTGTCACAAGTTCGGGTCAGCTTTTAAAACAGGGGTAAGGCTGCGTACATTATGACTCTATGATCACTAGATACGCCAATGGACTATGGACTATGAACTATGGTCCATCTGTAGAGGCCCACATTCCATCGGATGGTCAAATCAGCCCATCCACCAAAGTATACACAGTTCCACGACCAGTAGGCATTCGGACGATAAAGCCTACACAGTGATGGAGGAAAAGAAGAGAACAAACAGGGAGAGAAGCGCTTCCAGATAATCTCCCTTTGCGCGCCCTCTCCCTGTGAAACTCTGAGCTTAGCTCTCGCAAGTCTCCATTGCGGAGTTCTCTCTCTCTGCGCTCTTCTGATGTCAGCTACCCTATCCTTTGCCACAGGTAAGCAATATCCCTGAGTCATTTTTCTTTCTCTTTCTCTGTGGGTGGATCTTGTGCTCTATCTCTCTGTGGGTGGATCTTGTGCTTAAATTGTTCCATTTTATGCTTCCGTTAGCTAACTTGCTCCAAGATTCTGAAGCAGAAGCTCGTGGTAAGTGGAAGAAGAGGAAGCGAGATATCAATATCGGAACCAACAGCAAGAGACAGAGAGCTGAAGAAGACGATGAAGAAGAGGAAGAGGACGACGAGGCCGACATCGATGAAGAAGAAGAAACCCCCACCATTGCCGCCGCATCGGCACCTACAGATCCCGTCATCGACTCACGAGAAAGTGAGGTCCTCTCGGACGGTGGGGGTGCTCGGATTTGTGACTTCCCTCCTGTAATTAAGCGCATTGTGAATCAACCACACTCTTCTGTCCTGTCGGTTGTTTCTGCAGAACGCGCTGCTCAATTCCCGGAACAGCGGTCTCTGCAAAACCAAAACCCTTTCTTCTTTGAGAACATATCTCATGGGCAGCTTCAGGCATTATCGGCCGTTCCAGCTGATAGTCCCTCTTTAGCCCCTTCGGATCATGACAGAGACAGGCCTGATACGCCTCCACCTGCCTATGTATGTACTCCCCCGGCAATCATGGAAGGTCGGGGCGTCGTTAAGCGATTCGGGAACAATCGGGTACTCGTGGTTCCGATGCACGCAGGTATGCGTTTTGCTCTTACTTCAATTTGTTCCTTTTTTTCTGCTTTAAGTTTCTGTTCCAAATATCGCGGGTTTGAATCTTTGATGATTTTGGTGGTACAGATTGGTTTTCGCCCAATTCAGTGCACAGATTGGAGAGGCAAGTGGTGCCACATTTCTTTTCAGGCAAGTCTGCAGAGCATACTCCAGAGAAATATATGGATTGCAGGAACCGTGTTGTTGCCAAGTATATGGAGAACCCAGAGAAGAGGCTCAAAATTAATGATTGCCAAGGTCTGGCTCCTGGTATTGACCTCCATGATTTGAATCGGATTTTTAGGTTTCTGGATCATTGGGGGATCATTAATTATAGCGTGGCTGCGATGAATCGAGAGGCTAGGATTGGTGGTCCGTTTCTAAGGGAAGATCTTAACGGGGAGATTCAAGTGCCTTCAGCTGCTTTGAGGTCCATTGATAGTTTGATTCAGTTTGATAGGCCCAAGAGCAGGCTCAGACCTGCTGATGTTTCTTCATCGTCTTCTGGCCCTGGTGATGAGGGCGCCGATTTCGATAGCAGAATCAGGGAGCGTTTGGCTGAAAACTACTGCAGTTATTGTTCTTGTCCTTTGTCCTCTGTGCAATATCAGTCGCAGAAGGAGGTAACTTTCTCTCTAATTATTGATGATACTATGGATTTTTTTTCTTTCTGCCTTGTGAGGGGGTTATGGATTTTAAAGTAACATTCATACTACCCAGTAGGCAGTAGGTGTAATTAATGGGTTCTTAACTTTCAGTGTGTTTTTATTTTTTCCTGAAGGATAGGTTAGTCAAACACCTAATGGCTTCAAGAAAGCAACTCTTACGTGCTTGCTTTAACTAATTTTATTCTTTGATAACAGAATCAATTTTATCGATAAAAGCAGAATAATATATATACAAGGCCCGAGACAGAGATACCACATTTAGAAAGAGTGTTAAAAACTGAAGAGGGGACCTCTAAGCTAGACTTTGCAGTAGCTTATGATCTTTCCATTGTGAACACTTTCTTTGAAAAAGAAAGGAACACTTAGTTACCTACAAAAGTGGGATTCATTTATGATGCTAGAAACGAAGCTAGGAAGATTGTGGGGATGGTTAGGGCAAAGACATATGAGGATCTCTATATCAACCTAAACACAAAAGAGGGGGAAAAAGCTATTTATAAGATAGCTAAGATGAGAGAAAGGAAGAGTAGAGATTTCGATTAGGTACGGTGTATCAAGGATGGTGGGGGGAGAGTGCTAGTAAGGGATGAGGACATTGTGAAGAGATGGGACGAGTGTATTTTTGACCAACTAAATGGGGATAGGTCGAGTAGAATTGACCTAGACGAGTACTCTCTTCGATATGATACCACACATCATAGATATGTAAGAAAGATTAGTGTGGCGGAAGTTAAAGAAGCCCTAAGAAAGATGAAAACATGTAAGACAACAGGCCCATATGAGATTCCAATAGAAGTGTGGAAAACCTTAGGAGGTTGTGGGGTTTATTGGCTAACTAAGTTGTTTAACAGGATTATGACCACAAGGAAGATGGCAGATGAATGGAGGAGAATTATTGTAGTCCCGGTCTATACAAATAAATGTGATATCCAAAGCTGCAATAACTACAGAAGCATAAAGCTTATGAGTCACACAATGAAACTTTGGGAGAAGGTTATTGAAGCCCGATTGAGAAGAGAGACTCTTATCTATCTCGATGAACCAGTTTGGCTTTATGTCAGGTAGATCCACAACTGAAGCTATCTACTTATTGAGGAGGCTTATGGAAAGATATAGAGATAGCAAGAAGGATCTCCATATGGTCTTCATCGACCTGGAAAAAACCTATGACAGAGTCCCTAGAGATCTAATCCAACAGGTTCTAGTGAAGAGGAGGGTGTCAAGTAAATATGTAGATGTCATTAAAGATATGTATGAGGGAGTGGTGACTAGAGTGAGATTTGTGGGAGGTCAGGGTACGGAATTCCCAATTACGATTGGATTACATCAGGGCTCAGCCTTAAGCCCTTACCTTTTTGCACTTATCATGGATGATATAACTAAGAGCATTCAAGGCGAAGTCCCATGGTGTATGCACTTTGCTGATGATATCGTTTTTGTGGATGAGACAAAAGAAGGGATTAACACTAAGTTAGAGCTCTGGAGGTCAACTTTGGAAACAAGAGGATTTAAGATTAATCGAACAAAGACAGAGTATATGATGTGTAATTTCAGTCACACCTTGATGGATACTAATATGGTGCGAATTGAGGAAAGAGAGATACCGCAAAGTGACTATTTTAGATATCTGGGATCAATAATAAGTAAAGAAGGTAACATAGAGGATGATGTTACACAGAGAATTAAAGTCGGTTGGATGAAGTGGAGAGGTGCGTCCGGAGTGCTGTATGAACGGCGTATTGCTCTAAAACTTAAAGGAAAGTTCTATAGGATAGTTGTTCGCCCGGCCATGATGTATGGGGCAGAATGTTGGGCTGTTAAGAAGTGTCATATTGATAAGCTTTGTGTAGCTGAGATGATGATGTTACGTTAGATGTATGGAAAAACAAGGAAGGATAAAGTGCGTAATGAACTTATAAGAGCGGACTTGGGAGTTGCCCTGATCAATGGTAAGCTTCGAGAGAGTCGTTTAAGGTGGTATGGTCATATTCAATGGAGACCTAGGGAAGCCCCAGTCAGGAGGAGTGATATGATTCCAATTGAAGGGGCTAAAAGAGCTAGGGGCAGACCTAAAATGACCATGGGAGAAGTGGTGAGGAAGGACATGCATAGCCTAGGTCTGGTCCCAAGTATGACCTTGGACAGAGCCTTTTGGAGGGCAAGGATCCATGTCGCTGACCCCATTTAGCTGAGATTATCCTGACGTACTGGACTGTGCCTTTCTCCTCCTACTATCTTTCATCTTTCTATTTATTTCTCATTTTCCATTTGTCCTTTTCAATATATCTTTGTTTTCTCTTTTTGTTTTGTTCGGATCCATGTGGCCGACCCCATTAAGTTGGGATAAGGCTTAGTTTGTTGTTGTTGTTAAAAGCTGAAACCCTGAACTACATGAAGAAAGCATCACAAGGAAACAAATGCGGTAGTAGAACAGAAGACCCAAAACTCATTATCAGCCTATGAGCCTATGGACACCCTGTTGTCAGCTGATCTGCCACTTCATTAGCAGATCTGGACTTCCAGTTGAATGATTTGTAAAGCAGTAGACCTGATACTTCCAATGACAGCAGCAAACCTCGATGGGACCTGAGAATCAGACCTCATCCAAGCTATGGAAGTATCGGAATCTCCCTCAACTAATAGATTGTGAAAACCATCTCTAAAAGCATATTCCAATCTGATCCACAATGACAGTGTCTCAACCCTTACAGAATTCCCTTCCCCAATTGGTGCTGGATAGGCTCTTAGGACTGCTCAACACTAGCTTTGTATGCCCTACCCACCAATGCACCCACCCCTGTCCTCAGTTAACTAGTGAAGAACCATCATTGTTGAGCTTCACTACTATGTCCAGTGGAGGGCTCCACAGAATTACCCTTTGTTCTCCAAGAGTGGAGGATCTAATGATAATATGATATTGTCCCAATCATCAAACTGTAAGAATGAAGCAACATTCTAGAATATGTAAGTGGTTGAGAACTTATCATGGAACAGCTGGGTATTTCTTTCTTCCCATAGAGACCAAAAGACTGATAATAGCATAGCCTTCCAAAGAAACCACTCCCGAGCTCCAAATGGTTACTTAAACTAATTATGCGAATAATGAACTATCCCAAATCTCAAACTTGACATAACTAGGACAGTTGGTAATTGTGAAAGAAAAAACAAAAGATAGGAGTAATAATTGTTACTATTCTGGCTGGTCCAGTGGAGGGCTCCACAGAAATACTTTTTGTTCTCCAAAAATGGAGGATCTAATGATATTGTCCCAATCATCAACCTGTTAGGATGAAGCGTCATTCCAGAATATGTAATTGGTTGAGAACTGATCATGGAACAGCTGGGTATTTCTTTCTTCCCATAGAGACCAAAAGACCGTTAATAGCATAGCCTTCCAAAGAAACCACGCTCGAGCTCCAAATGGTTGCTTTAACTGATTATGCAAATAATGAACTATCCCAAATAGGATGTAAACGGATCGGATAAGCCACTATCCGCATTCGAATCTGATAATACTGGTTGATATCCTAATTCGATTCAATATCCGCTGGAATTGTAAAGATAATCTCGGAATTTGAATTCGACCAAGTAACAGATATCCAAGATATTCGGATATTCAATTTGAAACATGCAGTTGCAGGGAGGAGAAATCCCTTTTCAGAAAATATCAACCCATAGAATCGTTGCCAAATCAGTTCTTCATTACCAAGATCAGCTACTAGCGACCAGCGAAAACAGAAAAGGGAACTCTGCTCTTCTACAGATCGGCTATAGCCATATCACTAACTTCAGCAAGATCTGCCCTCCTCGGCAACGGCGAGAACAGTGAAGATCAGCAGCTGCAAGATCAGCGACAGATCTTAACAATGACGAAAACAGCGATGGAGAGATCTGCGTCGGCGAGATCTTCCTCAGAATCACTCACTGAAACCCAGATCTGCAATTCTCCTAGTCTTCTTTGTCTCGCTATAATTTCTCTGAGTAGCAAAGGCACTAATGAAGAAAATCTTCATTACTCCTCAGTTCTCTTTTTCTCACCTTTAAATACCGGCTGTTCTGTTGTATATTTGCGTCGACGGCGACCCTGCGATTGCTTCTCCATCTTAAATCCTCAGCCCCAATCTTCCATTTTGTCTCACTCACTCTCTCCCTCTTCCTCTTCAAAAAGGAAAAACTCTAGAAGCTTCAAGAATCCTCACGGAAAATAAAAAACTAAGTTGAAAAACTATTGTTTATCATACCCAAGAGACAAAGCATAAAGTTGTTTGGTTGGTGGACCCTACTTTGGCTCTACCTTAACATCATATTTATCGTGGATTGATTTCAAAAGTATGCTCTCCGCATTCCACGGCATTCACATTGGGAAATGTTACTTTTATAAATAACAATGGGAAAAAATAAATTATTGTTGGATATATGTATATATATATATATGGATCGGATCGGATATTATCTGATCGAATAGTGGGATATCCGAATTTGTGTCCGTTTAGTTTTCGGACGAATACGGATAGTTTCCGGATAATGATTTTTTGAATACGGATGCTTCTAAACAAATACAAATGTGAATCAAATTCGGATTTTCGACTATCCGTTGACGTCCCTTATCCCAAATGGTAATTGTGAAAGAAAAACAAAAGATAGAAGTAATAACTGCTACTATTTTGGCTGGTCATGCGAGTTTGTGGGTAATGCTCTTCCCTTTCTGTGTGACAGCTGGCCTGAAGCATCAATTGGTATGTTCTATATTTCACTCAGCCAAGAACTTATACGTCAGACCTATTGAAGAAACTTCTGCATCAATCGATTTTGGAGTGTATGATTTTCTGGAATGATTGCTCATGCATATGAGATAAGAAAACTAAATGTTTCATTTAATCTTATGTATGATTCCAAGTAAATTTGTTAAATTTATGCAGGCAGTACTTTCCTGATGGGAGGATAATATAGGGAACTGTTATTTGACATGCAGATTTAATGACTTGTATGAGAAGTCAGAAGTGGGAACCTGTAAAATCATAAGTTGGATAAGTAAGGAAGGATTTTATTAAAGAAGTGCTAATGTACAAAGCATGAGGTATGACAATACCAAGAGGCCAAGGCCTATAACCCTCAAGAAGGAACTACACAATAGGGCATGGTCTTGAATACAGAGATTGTCTATTCACCATAGTTGTCAGACTAGGCGACCCAAGGCCTTGGAGGGGTGCCTAGGTGACCAGGTGCTCACCTAGGCACCGTAGGCGTCACAATATATGACTATATGTAATATAGTAATTCAACCCAGTGCACGAGGCTCCCACTACTGGAGGGTCTGGGAGGGGCAAATGTACGCAGCCTTACCCCCTGCTTCACAAGAGTGCGCTATTGCAACCTGTTGGTTGCGGGTTCGAAACATGGAAACAGCCTCTCTTGTGAAGCAAGGGGTAAGGTTGCATACATTTGCCCCTCCCAGACCCTGCAGTGGTGGGATCCTTGTGCACTGGGATGCTCTTTTTTTATTAATGCTTATATGCAACATAGAAGCCATATCAATGCAATATGATATAATTATTGTAGTTATAGCCTAATATGAAAAAACCAACATATAATAAGCAAACATAGGATATAATACAAGTATATTCATCAAAAACAAAACAATAAACATAAATCAAATGCCAACAAGGCGTGCTGTTGCCTTGGACCCAAGAAAGAGCCTGGTCACCTAGACGGCACCTTGACAACTATGCTACCCACTACCCAGGACAACTCATCTGCTAGTGAGTTAGCAGACCTTATCTTGCGAGAGAGAGAGAGAACCCCCTTGAGAGCACCGTAACAGTCTTGTTCTGAGTTTCTTAAAAAGTTTATGCTCGAAGATTAATTTCTACTAACAATGCTTAGAATCCTCTTGAATGGACCTTTCACTTGATTGGAAAACATATGTAATGAAGGCAATTTGGTTAACTTTTTATTTATGTTAGTGTATGCATTTCAAGCTATTGTTTGCACTTTTTTTAATTATCCATATCTAATTGAGCAGGCTGATGTTCTACTTTGCTCGGATTGCTTCCATGATGGGAGATATGTTACTGGTCACTCTAGTGTTGATTTTATAAGGGTGGATTCCACAAGAGATTTGTATGACCTTGATGGCGACAGTTGGACTGACCAGGAAACGCTGCTTCTGCTGGAAGCACTGGAAATTTACAATGACAACTGGAATGAAATTGTAGAGCATGTTGGTACCAAGTCTAAAGCACAGTGCATCCTCCATTTCATTCGTCTCCCCATGGAGGATGGCCTACTAGAGAATATTGAAATTCCAAGTAAGTCTATTTCAAGTAACGTGTCAACCAGAGGTGATGATAGAGGACCATATTCGAATTCTAATGGTGATTCTGCAGGTATTTGTTCAGTCTAGTTCTACACTCTTGATAACATGATTAACATTTGTTTGTTAGAGTTACAACAGTGGAAATTTTCTCTGTACTTTGTCGTGCAGGTGTTGATTCTGAAAACAGAATCCCATTTGAAAAATCTGCAAACCCTCTCATGGCCCTGGTATGTTATTATGATAATTTGCATGATGTATTTAACTTATCAATTTTTTTAATGCATAACAGAATTGTGTCATATTATCTCATTTATTTTGTTATGATTATTGATGGTTAAGATCATAGGAACTCTGCTTTATGTTCTTTTAAATTATACTCCTCTTTATGGTTTTTTTAACATATTTGCACCTGATGCCTGCTGGAATGCATTATTCTGTATCGGTGGTTTGAAATCATCATATGATTGGACGTTTTGTATGGTTGAGTTCACAGCCATTAACAGTTTCCTTTTTTAAATTTTTTTCATCATGATGAATCATGCCTTGGATTCTGTGTTAGAAATGTTCTTTTGGTAGATTGTTTAGGCTTCAGACTAGTATTCCAGATTCTTCTTTTCAGAGAGTAGGTACATTTTTTCATCTGCTTCTAACATCTTTGCTGGGATTATGCTGCAAGTAAGAGCCTGTACTGTGGACTGGATTAGATAAGGGTTCATCCATAGTTGGAAAAAATGAGTGAATAAGGTTACAAGTAGTCATTCTAAGAAGAATTCCAGGATCTTTGCTCCACCCCCTTATTTTTTTGTCCATAGTCATTATTTTCCTAAGGAAAATTATTATATACTTTTTTATTTGGAAAGACTTTAGAATACATTAAGAGTGATAATCACCTTTGTACTGTGATATATATTTGATATATTTGATATACCTTTGTACTGTGATTGGCTTACTTGGCTCGAGTATAAATTGGTCCGTTATTGTGTTGAACTGCTGCTATCATGTCATGAAATCATAGATAGGACTTGAAAGGTTGATAGGCTAAGATGCTAAGCATAGTTGTCACGGCATCTAGGCGACCCAAGGCGTTGGAGAGGGGTCAAAATGGAGTTGACCCCAACTAGGCGACCAAGGCATCCAAGGCACCTGGACGCCTTGACAACTATGATGCTTAGTTTGGGTATAGAATCTATAGGTAGAGTAAGAGATGCTTAGTTTGGGTATAGATAGTAAGAAACTTAGACTAGATATAGATGGACGAAATGATAAGGGACAGGATGGTAGTACTCTTTCTTTTCCCAGATCTAGGTATGGATGGATAATAACCCATCATATCTTGGCTATAAAAAAAAAAAAAAAAGCTTGACTCTAAGTCTGAGCGCTTAGCTTCTACTTTTTTGCTCCAATGTTTGGTCTGATTGCTGGCTTCTACTGAATGAAGTGTGTTGGGTAGCACTTCCAGGGAAGTACTTTAGTCAGTTGCTTTGGTGGATGTAACTTTTGGTTATTTATTTCTATGTGGGAAGTAGCTTTCAAATGTTAATCTAAGCCCCAGGGATAGTTTGGTCAGTAAAGCACGGGGAAAGTAATGAAAGATTCAATAACAGAATGATTGGCACATGCTTCTTCCTCAAGATTCGTCAAAATAAACTTGAAGTAGTTTAGTGTAGATGGACTTGACTAGCTTGCGAGGAAGCACTTGTAGAATTGGTTGCAAGTGATGCAGGACTCAGCAGGAGCACTTCCTTGGACCGGGCAAAACCTGTTTGAGAGCCCCAACCGAAAACCGGGTCCAAGTTTGGTTATGGTTCAGTAGGATATTAGAAATTTATTTTGAAACCTTGTAATCTTTTATATTGGAGTTTTAGATAGAGTTGGATACTAGGAGATAATTTCATATTTCATGTTTCTTAAGTTTTTTAATTTCCTTGTTAAGTTAGTTTCTTAGTTTGTTTAGTTTCCTTATTAGATGTAATTTATTTTCTTTTAAATATGCTTGTAATACGCTGGAGAAGTTAGTTGATTGAGAATGGAAAATTGAAGTTGTTTGTGAGGTTGCCTGCGTGGCTTGACAGCTGGTGGCTGTGTTTATTCTTCCCCCTTTCCTACATGTTCCTCTTCCTAGCTCTCTCTTCTCTCTCATTCTTCCTGGGTCAGATGTGAGTTCTCCTTCCCCTCGGTTAATTCCTCCTGATGCTTATCTTCCTCCTCTCTTTTCTTATTTCTTCTTTCTCTCTTCCATCTTCCTTTTTTTTCTCTTTCTATGCTGTCATCGGTTCTCTGTTCTGTCCGTTCCAGCAATACCCACAGTCAGTCGAAACTGACCTTTGATATTCCATAATCTCGTCCCTTTCTTCTCTTGCTATGCTGGCATTGGTTCTCTGTTTTGTCTGTTCCAGCAATATCCACAGTCAGTCGAAACTGACCTTCAATCTCCCTTCATCTCTTCCCTCCATGGAACTAAAACTCGCGAGATCTCGATGAGTTTCTCGCTTTTTCAAGACCTCAAGACGAGATGTCAGGCGATACGAAAAATTACCCCACCTCGGGTGAGATCTTGTGGTTTTGGTCATCTTGGTGAGAAATCTTGGTATACAGACACCTATTTATGCAAACCTTGGTATACAAATACTTAAATATGCTAGAGACCAGGACATATACTTATGTATGCCTAATATCATTAAAGCTTTGTTGAAAGCTTTCCAACAAATCCAAGATTGCTTACATCTGATTTATATTGAAGGAGTTATGCACCGGTCAAACTTCATTTGGTGTGTGCGAATGCTATCAAAATCGTTCTGAATGAAAATATTTTTTTGGACATCAAAACAAATGAATATTTTACTGCACTTTTGGTTTTTAGCAATGTTTTACCATATTAAGATTTATTAAATTTTTAGATTTGAGAAAAACCCCAGCATTAACAAGTTGAAAATTGTTTCTACCGCCGATAATCCAATTTTTGTTCTTGAACTGGGGGGTTGACTTTTTATCCTTTTGGAATTTGATTTGTTTAACTATTTTTATTGGATTCAAATAAGGGATATTTGCTTATTTCTGAATATTATCTTAAGTAAATGAAATACAAAAACATTTACTTAAAACCATGATCTGTTCGAAGAAGAACGATGAGGATAAAATGTTGAATAAAAAATTAATTAAATAGAAAAATTGAAGGAAAAAAAAAAACAAAACCGAATGGAATAAAAAATGGGAGAGAGAAGAAGCGGGTGGGTGCTTTCATTTTTTACTATTTTAATGACAAAAATAGTAAAAAGTAGAAGATGAATGGTAGGTTAAATAGATTAGCAGGTTATTAGGTGAAAAGGAAGGGCAATCTAGGTATTTAAAAACATGAGGGTAGAAGGAGATGTAAAAGTTTAAAAGCAGGGTAGTATCAGAAAAGAAGTTTAAGGTAGGGTAGTTTTAGTAAATATAGGCTAAGTGTAGGGTAGTGATAGTAATTGCCCCAAAAATAATTAGCTTAATTAAATACATAAAATGGTATCACCGACTTGTTGCCCTTTTTTGTAAAATTAAAAAATGTTTATTTTATGCACTTTTGTTATTCATTTTAAGAGTTGAGAGCTGGAGACATAGAACCAGTCAAATAAGGTAGAAAGCAACACCAGCTACTTCATTTTTCTTCATCTTATAATCTTAAGAAAAGAAGATAATCCAAAAAGTCTCTTGAGGAACTAAATCAACTTGGATAAACCTTATCTTAGTAAACTGCTAACAAGTATAAAAGAAAACCTCCCCTATCCGTCTAACCATTGAGCCCCACAATTAACTGGACCAACAATTGAATCACAGGACACTAATCTTGTGTACTAACTTCACTTCTACTTTATAGGTTTATAATTAATCTCAATATGATAAATAACCCATTAACAAGTGACCAAAGGCCCATAGAACCCATCCTTTTCAGACTAGGAAAGCAAAAATAGAAATAGAAACCTAGAAGAATTACAACTCAACTAGGAAACAAATATAGAGAAAAAGAAAACTAAAGAAGGAAATGAGATAAGGGAGAGAGACCCACGATAGAGAGGAATCCTCCTATCGTGGTTACATAACCTTGACTTTAACAACTAGGTTGCATTTCCTAAAAGTATGTCATAAATCATAGTTTTCGTCAAATGCCTAGTCTGAAAGTAAAATTTCAGCTGTGAATCTGGAGGAGCTGTCTATGAATCCTGAATTTTGGTGGCATAGAAGTTTTTTTTTTTTAAAAGAGTTCCTGGTCCTACATGAGCTCTGTTTTGCTGATATATTGTCCTTTATTATTTTTTTTTGTGGGAAGGAAAACTTTTGACCATTTTTTTACTGTTAAATTTAAACCTGTCTTGAATTCCTGGTTTTTACTTAGGGAATTTCTAGAGAGATGCTGAGTTCTCTTATTGCATGAACTGATATATGTCTTGTTAAGTGGGGAAACAATATTGATATTCAGAGCTTTAGTATCAGCTATATATATATGTATAAAGGGGATGTTATGTTGTTTAATTTCATTTTGATGGGTCCTTAGAAGGATCCTTTTTTATAAGACATTTGTCATTATTTTTCTTTTGTTGTGTTGCCTCTGATCTAACTGTTGGAGAAGTTTTCTAGGTTGCCTTTCTGTCCTCTGCAGTGGGGCCGAGAGTTGCTGCCGCCTGTGCTCATGCATCATTAGCGGCATTGTCCAAGGAAGTGCACCAATCAGTTGCTTCCAATAACATCGTGCAAATGGAAGGTTCTGTTCATGGGGATAGGTGGGGTCTATATTCTTTCCAAGTTACCAATTTTACGCTCACTTCTCTCTCTCTCTCTCTTTTTTTTTGGGGGAGGGGGAGGGGGAGGGGGGAGGGTGTAAACTTCAGTGATACGTTGTATTGTGTTTTTAGCAAATTCCGTACTGCTATATATATGAAACATGTGAAAGCACTGGAAAAATTTTCAGCCTTTCTTTTGTGTTGTACTGTTTCCTTCCTGAAATATTTTAGTTTTATGCTTTTTCCAATGAATCTAGGTTATTCTGGGAGAAAGTGAACTGAAATTGCTCTTTCTTGTGTGAAGGATTAGTTCAGACACTGCACATGGCAGAGATGGTAGTTCTCATGGAGGCTTGACAAACTCAAGTCACCACAAAGGTTTGTGCTTCATTCTGCTTTTCTTTATCTCTTAATCAGATTATCAGTTCTTTCCATATAATAGTTCTTTGAATGAATATCAGAGGAAACAATGGTAGTACAAGGATTAAATGGTCAGGATGATACAGTTTCTGCCCCGTTGTCCATTGAAAGTGTGAAAAATGCTGCACAATTTGGTCTAGCTGCAGCAGCAACAAAGGCAAAACTGTTTGCAGAACATGAAGAACGTGAGATTCAGAGAATGGCTGCTACAATTATAAACCACCAGGTATGTTTGTGCTTCCCTTATTCTTTTACTATTATCCCATTTTCTTCTTTTTTTTTGCATAATATTTTAGGAAAAAAGGCTTTTGGGTCTAATAGTGCTGGAATAATCCAATGCTACATGCTGTTTCTTCTGGATGGATGATTTAGTTACTTAAAAGTTATTGGATAGATGGGAATTTTCCCTTTTAGGTCTCATGTCAAATTTAGTGGTCCAGATCAACTCTATTGCTCACTGTGTTGAGGCTTTTCTTCTTCTAATTCAACATTCCAAGTTCTTCAAATAGGACTGCTTTTTCTAACAATTTAACTGCATTATGTTAACACGTGGCAGAGTCAGAGTGCATGAAAAATTAACCCATGCCTAGATGATGATGTGGACACAACAACAACAGCAACAACAAACTCAGCCTTATCCCAACTTAATGGGGTCGGCTACATGGATCCAAGCAAAACAAGGTAGGGAAAACTAAGGTCTAAACAGAAAAGGGGGGGGGGGGGGAATGAAGAGATGAGAAAAGAGAGGTGGGAAATGAGTTGAGAAATGAAAAAAAAGGAAAATGACAAATGAAAGGTGGAAAATAAAAGAAAAATGAAAGATGAAAGAATACGAAAGTAAGAGGAAAGAGGCACAACACAGCAAGTCAGGACAATCTCAGCTAAATGGGGTTTGCTACATGGATCCTTGCCCTCTAATAGGCTCTACCCGAGATCATATTTGGAACTAAGGCCTAGACTAAGCATGCCCTTCTTCACAACTTCTCTTATGGTCATTTTAGGCCTTCCCCTAGCTCTTTTAGTTTAGCTCCTTCAATCGAGATCATATCACTTCTTACTGGGGCGTCCCTAAGCCTCCGTTAAACATGACCATACCATCTCAAACGACTCTCTCGAAGCTTGTCATTGATCAGGGCAACTCCCAAGTCAGCTCTAATACGTTCATTCCTTACTTTACCCTTTCTAGTGTTTCCGCACATCCATCTTAGCATCCTCATCTCTGTTACACAGCCTCTCAATATGACACTTCTTAGCTGCCCAACATTTTGCCCCATACATCATTGCCAGTCGTACAACAGTCCTATAGAACTTTCCTTTAAGCTTTAAAGGAATACATCGGTCACACAACACCCTAGACGCACCTCACCACTTGATCCATCCTACTTTAATTCTCTGTGAAACATCATCGTCTATGTTACCTTCTTTATTTATGATTGACCCCAAATATCTAAAATAGTCACTTTGCGGCATCTCTCTTTCCTCAATTTGCACCATGTCAATGTCCATCATAATATGACAAAAATTACACATCATATACTCCGTCTTCGTTCTACTAATTTTAAAGATTCTTGTTTCCAAGGTTGATCTCCATAGCTTTAATTTAGAGTTAATCCCTTTTGTTTGTCTCATCCGCCTAAACGATATCATTGGCGAAGAGCATACACCACAGGACCATGCTCTTGGTTAGATCATCCATGATAAGCACAAATAAATAAGGACTTAAGGCTGATCCCTGATGTAACCTAATGGTAATTGGGAATCCCTTGCCCTAACCTCCCACAAATCTCACACTAGTCACCACGCCCTCATACATATCTTTAATTACATCCACATATTTACTCGACACTCCTCTCTTCACTAGAATATGCCGGATTAAATCTCCAAGGATTCGGTCATAGGCTTTTTCCAGGTCAATAAAGACCATATGGAGATCCTTCTTGGTATCTCTTTATCTTTACACGATCTCCTTAATAAGTAGATATCTTCTATCGTGGATCTACTTGGCATAAAGCCAAACTAATTCACCGAGATATGTGTCTCTTCTCAAACGGGCTTCAATAACCTTTTCCCAAAGTTTCATAGTGTGACTCATTAGCGTTATGCTTCTATAGTTATTGCTGCTTTGGATATTACCTTTATTTTTGTAAATCGGGACTACAATGCTTCTCCTCCATTCATTTGGCATCTTCCTTGTGTTCGTAATCCTGTTAAACAGCTTGGTTAGCCTATAAACTCCACAACCTCCTAGGGTTTTCCATACTTCTATTGAGATCTCATCTGGGCCTGGTGTCTTTCTTGCTTTCATCTTTTTTAGGGCTTCTTTAACTTCTGTGTCTCCGCCACACTAACCTTTCTAACATATCCATGACGTGTGGTGTCATGTTGAATAGAGTACTCATCCGGGTCAATTATACTCGACCTATCTCCATTTAATAGGCCATAGATATACTCATCCCATCTTTTCACAATGTCCTCATCCCTTACCAACACTCTTCCATCATCACCCTTGATACACCTCACCTGATCGAAATCTCTATTCTTCCTTTCTCTCATCTTAGCTATCTTATAAATAGCTTTTTCCCCTTCTTTTGTGTTTAGGGTTGATATATAGATCCTCATATCACTAGCTGAACTACAATGTGGTAATGTTGGCCAATGTGCTGGATTGGCTTTCAACACTGTCAGTACTGGAAACAATCATCCATATTTCCTCCCTACACTTACATATGTTTCTCTAGAAAATCAAGGTTATACGATAGTTTCATCTGAAAAAAGATGTAGAATGACATAGCTGGCTTATCTTTCATCTTTTGAAGGGCATCTTGTACCGCAATATTTCAAGGGTCTGTGGTGAACCTTTATCTTCAGGTTGCTTAAAGATAAACTTACCAACTACTAAAATGTGAACAACTTGAGCTCTGGCAGGAAGTTTTAAATGCCTTAGTTATCTTTGAAAGTGTCATACTAAGAAGTCATAATATTGTGATCATATCTGCAATATGTGAATGCAGATGCTATCTGAAGGAGTGAGAAGGTGCCAACAACTAATTTATGCAGCATTATGCATCTATCTGAGCTTTTTGAACTTGAATAAGTTTACCAATACAAGCATTTATACTGGGAACAAGATGATAGTCTATTTTTGGGACTGAAAAATGATAGAATTGAAACTCGCTCAGAATTTTCCATCTTTAACCTCTGTGGAGTCCCTAATCAAGTCATTAGAGCTTTTAATCTGTCTGAAATGCCAGTGATGGCGGGTAGGTAGGATGAAACCTAGGTTCAGATTAAACACCTCTCTTACTAGATCCCAAGTAAACCCAAATTGAAAGTCAACAAAAGTCAACCTTCTCAGATGAAGGTCAAACTCTGACAAACACCCAAAATCAATAGAATAGATGCTCTTCAGAAGATGGCGATGATCTTGTTAGCAGTAAAACAGAGTATAAGAAAAAAGAAAAAGAAAGATAACAATGGCTTCTCACCAACTGGGTCAGAATCCTACTGTCCTAGGCTTCACACCATGACTGAATCGCACAACATACATGCAGAACTTCAAAATTTAATTTCATAAAATCGTTTTTTCATGACTATGTCTAAGTGATTTCCACCCTGTTTTTCATGACTATATCTTATGACATTAAAGTTGCCTCCCAAACCCTAAGGGAGAGTTCCAATCTGACTTGCAATGGAGCGTAAGTCGGCCCATAAAGAAAACCTCTGAGAAGGGCAACTGTGAGCATAAACCGCTGTGAAAAGGAAGCTGAATTGATCAAGACAGTCCGAGAAATTGGTTGCATGTACTGAGGAGATGAAGAAATGAGGGAAATTTTAATTTTACAAGGATCCCATAAGACCCAGATAAGGGAATAGTTGGAAAGAAGAGACCAACCAGGAGCAATGGAATTCAAGATTCGGGCAGAGTTAGGCTCTTTGATATGAGTTTCTAACAGGCAACAAAAACTTGCATGGAGCTGGCGAAGGCAGGATCAAACAGCAGCATGTTTAGTGGGGGAATTGAGACCCCTGGTGTTCCAAATGACACCATGATTCATTTGGACAGCGGGAGGAGAGGCAACAATGGCCCATGGAGCCTAGAGAGAAAAGACTTGGGCGGGGAAGAACTTTTGTGCCGTCGACAATAAGAGCAAACAATGGAGGGAAAAGCTGGAGGGACAAGAGAGAGGTTGGTATCACTGGATGAAGGGGACTGACCTTAAACCAGAGGGAAGGATTACGAAGGAGATGATGGGAGAGAGGTGAGAGTGGTTTCCGGGTTAGAAGGTTTAATGGTGGAAGAGGGAGGCGGATCTCCAGAAGAGCTAACCTGAAAACCCGAATGGGGAAGGTTAATGAAAGTTCTGGGGCTTGGGTGAAGAGGGCTACAAAGAATGGGACCAAGGGTGGATGGGCTAGACAAGAAAGTGGGGACCACAAGGGGGAGTTAGATGAGAGAGAGGGAGTGGGATGTGGAGAAATAAAATGGGATGGTGGCCCTACAAGGGAAGGGTTAAAGGGAGTACAATTTCGATGTAAAGTTTCGAGGCCAGGGGAGGTGACAGAATCAGATCGCAAAGAGGAAATACCGTCAAGGAGAAGGTCGCAAGCGACAGACTGCGAGGTTTGCTGGTTTTCCGACAGCAGCGGCGAAGCAGATCAAGGCATAGATGATCCTCCACCAGGGAAGCTAGGTAGAGAAGATTAACACAAGGGGTCCCCTGCCATGCGAGATTGACTTCGATGAGTAGCATGAAACTGGAGCACCTCGGGGCAGGCTCTAGGACCTGACACTTCAACAGAGGACAAGACGTTGAATCTGTTTTGATCAACGGGTAAAGACTTGAGGCTCTGGGAGGGGTCCTTCGAAGCAGTAGAGACTTGAGCACCTTTCCGGTGATGATTCAGACGCCGAGTCTTGGTTCTCGGCCTACCTCGGGAGGGAGATTGATCTTTGGTTTGGCAAAATGGGGTACTGAGAATAACCTAAGAAGAAGCAAGATTTGCAGCCTGATCATCACCGATGGAAATGTTCGAAGCAAGGTCTGAGGTGCCTTTTGGTGTGCAGAGGCTAGTATCGTGTCCAAAGGACATGCACACCAGACAATGGTGGGGGGGTTTCTAGTTGAAGTGTACTTGTTCAAAGGAGTCATCTTCTCCTCCTTTCACTGTAATAAAGGAAGGTAAAGGGTCAGCTGCTAAGACCTCAACACATATTCTCGCAAACGCCATGTGGTCTTTCTTCATAGTTCTGACATCAGAAAAAGGGGGGGGGTTCCCATAACAGATCCCACAGTACTTCGGCCTTTAGTGCACTAGTAGTGGAGTGGGAGACCTGGTAGGGAAACCCAGAGAGGAATAGAAGACAGGTCAACTCGCTAGAGTTGGAGCTGATAGTGCCATTGACGTAGGAAGATGGGTTTCTTCCCAACTTGCCACAGGCCACCTTCAAGAGCACGAACCTTGTCGAGATCCTCAAAGAATTTGAAGATAAAGAACCCATTGTCTAGAAGAATAATATCAAGATTTTCATGGGCACGCCATTGCTTGGAGAGGGAGAGTTTGACAATATGGAATGGGGGTCTTGAGCCACGGAAGTGCCCAACGAAACAGTTTTCCCAGAGTTTAGCTTCATCTTCAAGGAAGGTAGGAGGACAAAGAGCAATTTTGGAGGAACCAACAGTGGAAGGGGCAATGAAGTGGAGGGGTAGGCCTTCAAACGAGGTAGCAAGGGCAAGATTGAAAAGAGACTCCATTGAGAAGGAGGTGGAGCAGCAGGGGGAGGGGGGAGGGGGGAGGGGCCGGTGGAGGAAAGGTGGAAATCCTAGGGGATAATGGCATACCCCCAGATAGACGGGATGAAGAGAGAAGCGAAGATTTTAGACCGGCCAGGATGGTCGATGATCAAGAAAAACCATAGCAGCAGTAGTCGCCAGCTTCAAGCACTCAAAAACCCTAAAGGAAAAAATATGAAAGCTCATTTAATGCAACCACAACCAAGAATTTGCCTTGTTCTAGTATGAGGTGGTTATTGGCCTTTGTTTTTTATGTTTTGGGTTGTAATGGGTTCAATTGTAAAGCCCAAACGTTTCGTCCCAAGCGGGGTGGGGAACTCATCCCTATCTCAACTTCCCCCTAGCGCTAACCCTGCCCTTGCGGGCTGTTCGCTCTTTGAATCAAAGTAGAGTAGGTTTGCTACTTTCTCAAATTTTCTCTGATCCTCGCCCACCCATGTGAAAACACCATCACGTGGCACCAAACACTTGAACTCCGTACTCTGATACCAAGTTGTAACTCATAGTAGGAAGAGTCGAGACTGTAGGGAGAGAAGAAGAATAATTCAGAAGAGTGGATTGTAGTGAGTACGATCTCGCCTCGGCCAGTTTTAGTAAAGACTGTTTTAAACTAAAATACCAGATATACTGTTACCAAACATGTAATGACCCCAAACTCGGACATGGTATAAAGTCTGCCCTCACGGGCATTGATCAGAAATCACCTTTCACATTTGTATAAATAACTATCCAACGGAAGACTTAACACTACTAGAGTTGGGATATATATAACACTGGTGGCAATTAAACAATTATTACAAAGCTCTTGTGAATTTGAACTTTATTGCAAAACATGTTCTTTCTCTTTCTCACATCATAACTCTTACTGTTCACAAACGTTTCTCTCAATGCTGTTCCCTAGGTTGGTGCACCATGTACACTCACAACCCAAAGAGTTTGGAGTTGTACAAACCTCTCCTCTGAACTCATCATCTAAAAAGAATATTTATAACAGGGATGAGCATAATACAGACAAATGCTCATGTGCATCTTTAACAGTGTACAAATAAGAATACTACGTTTTATTGTTGGATTAGATCTTAAGTCATTATTGTGAAATACCATTTATGCACATACAGTTGAGGTTAGCCTGGCCTCATGTCATCTATTCAACTCTTTATCCCAGTACTGCACCCCGGGAGAGGAATGCCTCGGCTTGTACTCGTACTTGTGTTTTCGTAGTCCCAAAGGTTGGCTCGTAGTCTCGAAGGATAACTCGTAGTCCCAAAGGATAGCTTGTAAAAAACCTCATCCAGTACCTAACCCCCTAGTGGAAAGGGATGGTATTCACAGGGTCATGTTCTCTTAATATCACTATTACCAATCTCAAACACTTGATTCACCTAACTCGTACACAACTTGTCATGTAACATCTCAACATAAACTTCTAATCATAATGCATTTCATATACTATCAACATACATTTACAACTCCTGTATACAAGGTAAACATTCAATAATTCACATCATGCTCATTAACTAATTAACATTTCATAAGAGAACCAAAATTATGGTTATACAATCCAAACTACTAAACCAGCACTTGTAACAATTCACAATAAACAATGATACAAATATACACATACACCAAATAGTCATTCTATTATACAAATACAAGCATGATTCCTTCACCTTGTTTCTTCTTAACACATATACTATCACACTCACTAGCGCTTGAGAAAATAGATATTCCTACATGTACAAGTAGCTAACATTAATATTGACAACATTACAGTAGCTAAAACAGTGCCCAGAGTTTTGCTGGTGAGCTTGTTTTTCTCCTATTTTGACTTGGATTTAGACACATTTAGAAGCGGGAATTGGGATAATCCTATTTGTATATAAATGATAGTTTTATGAGTCTAGTTTCAAACAAAACTTGAGTCATTCAATTCAGAGTTGAAACGAGGGAGATATGCCCTCTAGACTACCCAAAGGTCAATCTTCCAGAACCAGAAAACTCAAACTAAAATAAAGGTTTTGAATGGGGTTTAAACCTCATCTTTTTGAAGCATTCTGATGGGGTTTTGAACCCTTTTAAAAACAAACTATAACACTAATAAATTAATTAATTTATTCCTAATTCAAGATTAACAGATCAGGTTAAGAAAGTCAAGAGAACTCACTTTGAAGGTTCTCCTCCACTCAAAATCTCCTTTCAATTTGAAGTTCCAGCATCACAGTGAATCAGTATCCTCAATTGATACTCCCTTTGAAGCAATAACCTAACAAATTCTCAATACTCATCCACCACTTAAATCCATTATTGAAACTTATTGAAATTCTGAACTTGTACATACCTTAAGAATACTATATACAACATGATTTGCTCTTCTATCCTCTCCCAATTTCACAAGTCCAGAACTAAATCCACAACCACGATTCACTCTCCTAGTTTCTTAGTTCAACAATCCAAATCAAAACAATCGATTCCTCTTAGTCTAGCTTAGAAAAGCTTACTAGGTACTATCTCAACTCACTAATCTAATTTTGGTTTAATTATTTCAACTAAGCCGTTTACTAACTTAGATTAATTAGACTAATAGTACACCATTTACCTTGTCAAACTTAGCTAATAGAATATTTGACAGTTACTAGTCAAGCACATGACACCTTGTTGCCACCTCCTCCTTACCTTACTATGTGGCTGAGTTCCTATTGCCACCACCACCTTGGCCTTGCAAATGGTGGCTGTCCACTACCATGCAACCACCTCCTTTCCTATGCATATGGTGGCAGTCCACTTCCGTGCCACCACCTTCTTTCCTACTCATGTGGCTGCCACCACCACGTTTCCCATGCACATGGTGGCGGCATCACCACATGAAACCATGTAGACCAATCCTAATCAGCCACCACTAAATATCCACTAAGTTAATTAATTCCTTCTTAGTCTAAATAATGCTAATTACACTAGAAAACTATGGTTAGTTCTAAGCTGCCACCTCCTACTTCATTATTCACATAATAAAAATAAATCAAATATACTCAATTAAATCCTATTAAAATAAGGGTAATTTACACATACCACCCCTGAGGTTTGACGAAAGGATGATTTTACCCCCTAGTTTTGGAAAATTCTGCGTACCCCCCTGAGGTTTACAAACGGTAACAAATAAACCCATTCCGTTAGTTTTTGACTAACACTGTTAAAATCAAAAGGTAAAGTGACAAAAATGCCCCTTCAAGGAAAAAAAAAAAAAACCTGCAACTCATTTTCCCCAAATCGATTGGGGAAGATGAGTTACAGGTATCCCCATCGATTGCTCCATCCATGGCTTCTAATGGAACATCTCCGGTGAGCTTCCCTGCACTGTCACTCATCTTAAAGATCTCCACTCCATTAAGCATTGAATCGTAGCATTTAGACTTCAACGAAACCGCCGGATGCATTGCCAACCAGAGCTCCTGTGTTAGTCATGTCCAGCAAGGCCTCCTCCGATCAGTGGTGGATGAACTATCTCGAAAACTCGTACACATGCCCAAGCAAGGCCTCCTCCGATCAGTGGACCAGCCCAGTACACCCAATGGTTTGTCCATGTCCAGCTCACCAACGCCGGTCCGAAAGAGACAGTCGGGTTCATCGACGCCCCATCGAAAGCTCCATCGGCCAAAATGTTGGCTCCCACAATGAAACCAATCGCTAAGGGTGCTATAGTCCCTAAGCTTCCCTTCTTTGGGTCCACCGCCGTTGCATACACTGTGTACACCAGCCCAAAGGTCATCACTATCTTGAAAACAAACGCGTTCCACACCCCAACCCCTGACGACAATGAAAACGCTGATGTTCATAAACATAAACACAAAATCTCCTCTTTATCTTCCGTTTTCAAAGCTAGAATGTTTTAAGTTAAAAAAAAACAATGGAAATCGAAAACTAACCATGCCGCCGGTGGCAAACTTGAGAAGCAAGCAGGCGACGGTGGAGCCTAGAAGCTGAGTGATCCAGTATAGAATACCATGGAGGAGAGTGATGTTACCACCGACGAAAGCTCCAAATGTGACAGCAGGGTTAACGTGGCCACCAGAGATGTTAGCTCCGACGGAGACAGCAACGAAAAGACCAAAAGCATGAGCCAAAGCGGCGGCCACGAGACCGGCAGGGGTGGATGAACCATTGTTAGTGAGCTTGTTGAAGGCCATGCCAGAACCCTCGCCTGTGAAGACGAAAATGAGTGTGCATATGAACTCGGCCAACGCGGCCTTCAAAGCGTCCGAGTGAGTCGCTTCCTCGGGTCCACCCTTTGAGATCCTAGAGATCGACATCTTCGATCACTGGTCAGACGATCAAACGACACTTCTAGCTGCACAGGGACTGAAGAAACGGAGAGTCGATTGATCTCAAAACTCGCTCTTTCGTTGCAAGCAGGATCTGATCTCCACATTTCTTCCTCGTTAGCCTACTTATATTGCGTGACCAAGCCTATTCTTCACTGCCTATAGCCAGTTTCCCAGTCAAACCGATCGACACCAAAAAGCAAATGGAGAAGGTGCAGAACTGCACTTCTGCACCGCACTGGAACTCTGGTTGGCAATGCGTCCGGCGGTTTCGTTGAAGTCTGAATACTATGATTCAATGCTTAATGGAGTGGAGATCTTTAAGATGAGTGACAGTGCAGGGAAGCTCACCGGAGATGTTCCATTAGAAGCCATGGATGGAGCCTGTAACTCATCTTCCCAAATCGATTTGGGGAAGATGAGTTGCAAGTTTTTTTTTTTTTTCTTCTTTAAGGGACATTTTTGTCACTTTACCTTTTGATTTTAACAGTATTAGTCATAAACTGACGGAATGGGTTTATTTGTTACTGTTTGTAAACCTTAGGGGGGTACGCAGAATTTTCCAAAACTGGGGGGTAAAATCATCCTTTCGTCAAACCTCAGGGGTGGTATGTGTAAATTACCCTTAAAATAATTATAAAATAATATACCTTACATTTTTATAATATAAAATATTATGCTACTCAATAAAATAATATATTAAATCAAAATATTGAGCATTGTATATTTACATTTTTATGCCATTGATCAAGCTCCAAAATTACAATTATGCCACTGCTCATGTTCAGATGTTTTCTTCGACATAGTATTTCCTGAAAGAAATTTATGAAAGTTTCTATTGTCAATGCAGTTGAAGAGATTAGAGCTGAAGCTGAAGCAGTTTGCAGAGGTGGAAACCTTGTTGATGAAAGAATGCGAACAGGTGGAGAGGACAAGGCAGAGGCTTGTGGCTGAACGGGTTCGAATTATCTCAACCCGACTTGGACCTGCTGGAACATCTAATACTATCCTACCAGGTGCTAGTGGTGGTGTTGTGGCAAGTAGTAGTGCTGTTAACAACAGACCACAACTTATATCAGCACCACCTGCACAGGCAAACATCCCAGCATATGGGAACAATCAACCGAGCCATCCACATATGTCCTTCATGCCACGGCCACAAATGTTTGCATATGGACCTCGATTACCCCTCTCTGCAATTCATCCCTCTTCATCGGCCCCTTCAAGTAGTGTCATGTTCACTTCTGCTCCAGGTGCAGCCCCCCCGACCCTTACTCATCCCATGTTAAGACCTGTATCTGGGACTAACACCAACGTAGGTTGACAACTAGAATGGTTTCATACAAAGCTGTCATATAATTATCATGAGTATCACAATATCTTTTTATTTCCATCTAGTCTGAATCAAAATAATCAGGGTCAGTTATTTAATAATTAATGTGTGTATCTTCATCGGAAGTACTGTAAATTCTGTGACATGGATTCAATTTGTTCCTCGTTTTATTTTTCTAGGTTTCTTTACATTGTTATACTCTTTGACTCGATCCTAGTATGAGGAATACTTTGGATAGGATGGGTCTTTAAAAAGAAATCAGAAAAAAAAAAGGTGTTGGGGGGGGGGGGGGACTTTGAATGGGATGGCCATCCTATCTGTGCCATGCAGATTTCACATGGAAGGATTCCCATTGTACTTCTTTGATTGTGAACAATTTTTTCTTTTTGGGTCATCTCCTATCGAGGGCCATATGCCACTAGGGGTTGGTGTCCGAGCACAAGGAAGGGCGGTAGGGGGTGTTTGTGTGTGTGTGTGTGTTAGGGTTGGGGGGGGGGGGGCGCATTACAGAATGTAAACATCTGATGTGGGGGGGGGGGGGCTCTCCCTGGACTTAAGCCAGCACTGTACTGCACTAGCAGCCACCACCACGGCCAAGAGGCGTTTCCCATAATACACTACGCAAGGTATTTTGACCTCGCATGATTAGCCAAGTTATGTGTTAGTTAACATACTTGCTATCTTTCTTAATTATACAAACTTCCACAAAAATAATTTTAAAGAGTTTCCATGGCCATTGCTGATTTTTGTGCTCCATCCAACCTACTAAAACCTGGCAATCAGTCCAAATGTTTACGCGTTTGGCTCCAATGACCGTGCTTTTTGCAACTCTTGGAACAACCCCCTTGTTTTGGCGTCCTGTGCACTCTCAGTACCCCTTTTCCCCCTCTGTTGTAACCCTTGTGGCATTGTGTTGTATTCTCTCCATGGGATGCATGCTAATACACATGAAGGTATTTAATTGAATTAGACTTTGAAATTTGACACATGACCAATTTGGACCATTCTAAAGATATCAGCAACTAGAATTACTATTCGCTCTGGCAAATACGAAGCATCTATTCCCTTGGAGGAGATTTCTTTGGAAAAAAAAAATCCTCTCCAATTCCCTAAAAGTGCAGTGTGGTGCAGTTTGGGGTTGAGAGCTTGACGCCTGACAACACGATAACCATCGGTGCCAAGCTTGAGAAGAAAAAAAAAAAATGACTCAATCGACCTTGGACTGTTGGATGTCGCGCCTGCCAGGTGTCGACCTCTCAACCCCGAACTGCACCACACTCGGCAATCAAGGAATTAAAAAGGATTTTAATCCGATTCCTTGTCGAACTGAGAATCTTTTTGAATGGCAGACTAGTTATCTTATTAAGAACATCATCTCAATTGTAGATGCTTTCTTGTCCTGCTTGATTACTTATTAAGAAGGCAGGTTGATGATTGTTTTTCATATTTTTAAATATCTTGGGCTCTCTTTGTAAGCTTCTTGCTTGTTTTGTTAATGAGATTTCTTTGTACCAAAACATTTGGTCAGCAACCTAAGAAGGTGAGGAGGAAACAGTAGGATTAATAATCAGTTTAGCTAAACAACAGTACAAATATTAGTTGTTAACTTGACAATATGATTAAACCAATTACCAATTGATAAGGTTGTAGTGTATAATCAGTTCATTCCCAACAAATATTAGTAGATTTAGCCAACTAAAAGAAACAACACATAAGTAATCTTATTAAAAATATCCTAATCATGTTAACATGCCCACAATTTCTAAAATATGAAAGATGAAACTAAACAATTAATCATGAAAAAGTTAATTTTACAAATGGGATATAAAAGATGAAAAGCTTACTTTAGAACCTAATCCATTACATATACTAGAATGAGAATAAACCAAATCCACTATAAGACCAACCCCTTTTCAATTCCTCTAAACGAAAATGAGACAAGAGAAAGGAGTACAAAGGCAAAGACTACATGCAAGAGAAAAGTAAAACAATATTAGAATGTAAAATGCATCAAATTATCTAATCAGGATATAATTAATTAACTAATAAACCAAAAAATAAAATAAAATAAGGGGAAAAAAAAGCACAATATATAGTGACAAGAAGAAGAAATAATAAGTACCAAGAAAAGGCGGAAGTTCCGCCCCTAAGATGCGATTGCACGCTCTCATTGGCTACTGTATGTGCGTGGCTTCTACGCTCCTTCACAAAGAATGCTTTCCCTTAAAAAATATATGAGACTACCCAAAAGTGTGGAGAAAAGGTGCATGTGAGCGTATAACACCTTGTCTGATCCATTTTTGTAGCTTGTATTGGATTTAGCCTCAATCAGGGGAATCTGTGGTATCTTTCTTAAAAAGGAAAATTGTATTGTAATCTTTGGGAGGATGAAAAATTTGTCTTTCTTTTAGTGACTCTTCATTTTTCAACACAAATCAAGGATGAGAATTTCATTATTAATGCCTTAGGTCATAGTATCAAAAACCTAATATTTGAAAATGAAAATTTGCTTAAGTTTAGTACAACAAAACCTTAATTACATTTTTGGTACAACCCTTTTAAAAAGAAACTTTGATTCCACAAATAGAGGATGATGGCAATCTTTGTTCCAATTCTATATAAGTGGTTCTTCAGGAGAATTAAGGATCCTTTCCACCCCAAAGTTCATAGCTTAACTTCCTCATTATTATTCACTCTGGTAGTGGAATATCTGCAAGGTCCTCCCTCAAAACAACATTATTGAACCCAAAGACACCATCAGTACCATTGAATCCTTTCTCCATTTGGATTTGAAGATTATTATCTAGCTTGGCTACATCTATGAATGTCACTGCTTTATCTTTCCTGAATGTTAAGTAGAAAAGGGCTAAAACATATATGGCCATGAGAGGGAACACAATAATCCCAATAAATACAGTAGCAACTTTTGGTAGATTGTTATGGACAAGCCATTGCCCAAAGGCTGTAGTCAAGTAGTAGATGTTAATGCCAATGATGCCCAATCCCAAAATCCAAGAGATCACTATAATCTGCAAGCATAACCAAAACATACAAATGGTTACTTAGATTAGATGTTTGTGTAGAGAGACAAGTTTGAGCTGAAACTAGTTGGAAACACCCAAAAAAACTTAAAAAGAGGCATAACTCACATAGATAGAGTTCTTGTGTGGCCCCATCTTGCTGGTGCTGCTACTGAACTTGAGCAGAGGAATGAGAGCAAATGGAAGCTCAAATGATAGTATCATCTGGAAAAACCGTCGCAAATCGATTAAAGAAATTAGATAAGTAACTTAACTTTAAGAAAAATAATAAGGGAGCTTAATTACGAACCGAAGAAATGATGATTAGTCGGCCTGCCCCGGCAGAGCCACCAATGATGGAAACAATTAAGCTAGGTGTAATTGCAATCGTTCGCGTCATCAAGTTCCTCATCCATTTCTTCATCTTAATGTCCAAGAACCCCTAATTGGTTCAAAAGTTCATTCTAATTCAGATTATGGACATGACTAATTGAGTAAGAAATGACAATAATAATTATAGTTCATTACCTGCATGACAAATTGTCCAGCATAAGTACCTGTAATGGTGGAACTCTGTCCAGAAGCTAGTAATGCAATGGCATAAATTGTGGAACTTGATTTCCCCAACACATTCTGCAAATAATTAAGTGAAAAATTTGTTAAAAAATGATGTTTTATTAAGTACATGATTAACACTCTTATGTCACATCTCTATGATCTCTGACCTTAAGAAGGAAAGAAGCAGAGTTAAGTGTGAGATTATTGCATTGATCAAGATTCTCTTGGGATAGATTGTTTGCAAAACAGACAGTTCCTGATACTGAAACCACTGCAACATTGATAAGAAATGCCACAAATAATGCAAACCCGCTCTCTATCAAGAAGAATCGACATGCATCCTGTAAATTCGAGGAACCATTATACATCATGTAGAAAAGAATGGAAATCGCAAACAACAATCACACAATGCACACAAGAATTTACATTGATGCCGCGAACAGATGGAGGTATCTTCCTTGATAGTACTAGAGCAGAGTGGAGAAAGAGATTGTGCCTGCTCAGCTCAGCATGAAAGGAAATATATATGTAGTTTACCACAAAACATTAAATTTAAAGAAAGAGAATGAATATGATGAACAATGGGAATATTCTTACGGCATCACAAGGGCTCCCAATAGTGCAATGGAATCAGCAATAGCTCCTTGGCCATTAAGCTTTGGAATGAACATTCCCTCTAAAACCTTTGAAGTAGGTGGTTGTACATAACTCAATTCTCCAAAATAACAGGCAGCCATCACAAATACAAGTATTGCAATCAACATTTCCAGCTTCCGAACCTAGCAAATTAATGACAATGGAAATAAGGTATAAAAAAGTGTAAACAGTTGTTCGATGTCTTAAACAGCATTCACGCACACCAAATAAGATTTGATCAAGTTTGAAAAAGGTATTCTTTTAACTATTTGGGTTTAATGAATTTTAATTTTCTACTAATCAAAATCCATGTATCAAGCAAATAAATAGGCTAGAAAATAAATTCTTCCTTATGGTTTTGGAACCTTTTAATATGAAAGATGTGCATTTGAGCTTTTATTGCCATGTGTAGAAAATAAATTTAAAAAAAAGGGGAAAGACTCAGTCTTGGGCGAACAGACCGCTGCATCCCTGGACCTTTCTAGGGGGTGTGTCTGGCGCAAGAACACGCCCACACACAACACCGGTTAGCATTCTTTCTCCCATATATCTAACAGTTGAAAACATAGCTAGGTTTCAAGGTTCAAAGTAGATTGCTAGCGACTATAGGCATAGGTTTTCCTTCTACAAACAAAAACCTATTTTTAATTATTTAACTATGTACATAGATGGTAGCTAAAAATCTATTTTACCTTTAGAAAATAAAAAAATTGTATATTTCTTTTCATTTACTTACTAACAAAAACTTCCACCAATGCTCCGTAGCATAAACTCTTTTTTACTGATCCACTTTACTCAAGTTCACTTAAGCCGTAAAACCAAAGTTAATGCATTATATTTTTCTAAAAGAAATAATTTTAAAAGATTTTTTTCATTTATCATGATGTGACCTTATGATTGGACTTGTGAACACGTGAATTTTTTGTTGACTCTCTCCCTTTATTGTGTAAACACCCTTCTCCGATCCAATTCAAGTGTACTAAGTTTAATTTCAAATTAATGCACGAAGCATTAATTTTAACCATAAGCAATATTAATTACATGATCGACCAACCATCTATTAAACATTTCACTTTAAATCATCAGAAATCCAAAATTTGACCAAGAATCAAGTATGATGTGGACATTATTTCCACATAATTTGTACTCCAACTAGACTCTTATGCAGTAGACAAAAACAACTTTGTTTTAAATGCATTAGGTTGAAGCGAGTACCAATAATGTTGAAATTCTATCCTTTATAGAGGACTAGAGGTAGTGATTAATAAGAATGCGAAAAAGATTGCTACACTACCCTTGTACAGTTTCTCATATAATAAATAGTGGGGTCAACATTGACATTCTTTCTCCTGACCATGTGGCCTCCATATATTTTCTAACCCCTTATTGGTGTAGCGCGCATGTAGATTCCTTCTTGCACTCCACTTGTAGGAAACCCTGCCCAAGACTATAGTAAAAAGAAGTGCATTTGAGTGTCTCTCTCTCACATAATGAGATGTGGGGTTCACACTAACTCTCTCTCTCTCTTGCTGACTCCATGTGGATGCATGATACCATTCTCTGCACTACCATAGTGTGGCGTGTAGATTCCTCCCCATGCACATTAGCATACAGAATCCAATATCATGTAGAGGGTTGGATCGGGGGAGGTTCTGAATTGAGTGGGATTTTTTATTATACCAAAATTAATAAAAAAAGAAAAGAAAAGAAGAAATATTAATAATTCCTATTCATTAAAAATAGATAAAATACCAATAACTAACCCATTAAATGGGTATCACTCATCACTAATGCTTGTTATATCATCTAAAAACATGGTAGCTGGTAATGGTCTAAGTGGATTTATATGAATAAACAAACAGCAAATGGGAATATAATTTTATTTTTAATTAATAATAAAAACATGGAAGTTCAGACAAGGTCACCTTATAATAAAAAGGTAAAAGAGTAATTAAGAAATAATAATAAAATTACCCCATATCTCTGTAGACCAAGTAGGAGGAGAGTGCTTAAACCAGTTAAGAGAACTCCAGTCCATACTGGAATGTGGAGTAATATGTTGAGTGCAAAGGCTGTTCCAATTACTGTAACCATAAAATGAAGTAATTAAACCCACTTTAATTAATTAATTAGTCTTCTTCTATCTCTTGTACAAAAATTTCTATGAGTTTTTAGATAATAAAGAAGAGGAGAAGAGAAGAGAAGAGAAGAGAAAGAAAACCTTCAGGAATATCAGCAGCAATAACAGCAATCTCTGCTAATAACCAAAGACAATATTTCACAAACTTTGGATATTCTAGCTTACATAGCTCTGCCAAATGTTTACCTGCATTCATTAATACCCATTTAAGAGAAGGGATAACAAGATTAATTAATTAATTAATAAGAGTAACTAGTAAGTGGAGACGGACTGAGAGATCATACCAGTTGCTACACCAAGATTGGCAGCAAGGGATTGGATTATTAGAGCAAACACCAACCCAATAAGGATTACCCATAATAGCTGATAGTGTTTAAAATTAAAAGAGAGAATTGTTAGTAAAGTAAAGTAAAGTTTCTTTATTGCATTTAGAGCTAAAAACTTGTGATTTTGTAGAAGATTAATTACCTCATATCTATGATTAGCTCCAGCTTGAAGATCAGTTTCCACTGCAATTAAGTATGATAACAAATCTAATTAATTACATAATTAGGAAGAGCAAATACGAGAGAGAGAGAGATTACGTACAATTGCCCGGGTCGAGATAAGCCAAGGAAACAAGGAAACCAGGACCAACAAAGGCAAGAAACTTTCTCCAGCCAGGTTGCTATTCATCAAAGTAAGTAAGATACAGTTTAATTTATTAAGAAATGTTGCCTGAAAATAGGGAACAAAAGGAAAGAGAAGAAAGGGTGTTTAAGGGTACGTAGAGAGAGACCTTACCTTGTAAGAAGAAGGATCATCAAGTTGTTCATGGAAATGCTTGTTGTGATCATTAGTAGGCAATGAAGATTGTGGGGTCGTTTCCTCCTCCACATGGGTTATACGGTTGCTTTCTCTTTCCGATGATGGACCCTCCTTAATGATCCCTTGCTGCTGGTCCATGTCTATCTTTCGCTCTTTTCTCTGGGATAGATCTTTTTGCTTTTTCTCACTCTCTCTCCCTCTCATTGTACTCTTTTTTGGGATTTCCCGACTCTATTTATAGATAAATAAATTGACTTGAACTTTACCTTCGATATTGCCATTAAGAGAAAACAAAAATTATTATAAACAACACTCTATACATGATTCGACGATGAAAGAAACACCCACCTGGCATCTAAGAATCATAATTATCAATCTCTCACTACCTCTTTACCTCGGATAGGTTTAACTGGTATGTACCTTGTATGATACTTTATTGATATCATATTAGTACTTTAATATAGGTAATTAATCTCTATTTGGTACGCATTATTGATATATATTTGTTTTCTTAATGTCCACAATGGCTTAAGAATAAGAGATAAATAATATTATTATTTCTACCCCCTTCCCCCACACCCCAAAAAAAAAAAAAAAAAGACCAGAGAATATGATATTGTTATGTGAAACACATCACAAAGCTTTGGGACGTCCCTAAAGATTTCTCTATACATAAATATGATGTTGGGTACCAAGTGGTTGGATTGTGACATCAAAGTTTCCATTAGGCTACCAGATTATGTTGTACGTGGGTGTGGGTTAATTCCTCGTGAGGTATTGTCTGGGTTGCTCCATCGTGATTTTGTGATTGTGGGTTCGAATTAAAAAATAGTTTTTTTTGTGAAGGAGGGGAAAGGCTACGTATATTATGACCCTCACCAAACCCTAAAATGATAAGATTCTCATGCACTAAATACACTCTTTTAAACCGTCACACCATCTCCGTTTTGTCAGTCTAGTAAAACTTGTTGTAAATACTCCCAAAAAAAAAAAATGTATGCTGTTGAGAAGCCCAAAGTAGCCAAGCTTTGGTTAATTATCTTTAGATTTATCTTTTGTTTTCTAAGGAACCAAACAACAAATAGAGAGGTTGCAGAAGAGTAATTAAGTTCGAAGGGAGTGATCAGATTCGGTTCAATAGTGGAACCCTCGTTTGTAGCCCTAGAAATTAAGTCCAGATTCCCCTAGATACTCTCAAACCTGAATAAAAGTCTAACTTCTCGTTCATTTAAGTCATGTGTACTTTCTCATCAATTTCAAAAGTATTTAATGGGTTTGAGTTTTTTTTTGGGAATAGGGAGTTACATATATATTTTGTATAGGGGGGGGGGGGGGGAATCGAACTAGGAGGGGATAAGGTATCAGTCAGGCGACTCGAACTCGAGACCTCCTGGTGAGCAAGAACATGAAGTGTACCACGGCTCACCAATTGAGCTAGGCAATTGTTGGTAATGGGTTTGAGTTTCCCTTCACTCACGGTGAAGAGGACTAGTTTCCACCAATGGTGGCAACTATGAAGATAATCTAGACATGAAGGAAAAACAGTAACATTACTATGCGTGGTGATACCCAGGCTAGCACTCCATGACCTACCACGTAAATAGCACTATTATAAATCATGTAAAGATAAATGTCACTAAGGATAGTGATGTTTAAAAGAAAAAAAATAAGCTTTTATATTGTTTTTTAATAATATTTAAGGGAGAATGTTTCATGTCTGGGATGTAGCCATCGCTATAATACCCCCCTCTTTCTATCTTTCTCTCCTTCCTCACGAAATGACGTGTCTACTCGCCATTGGTTGAACTGATAGGTGGCATCCATTGTCTCTCACAGCCTTCACTTTATCGAATGGGGACAAAGAAAGGGTGTGTATGATACCATTTCTTCTCCCTACTAATGAAGCGACAAAACACTGAAGCACCGACAGTGTATATAAAAAGCTGTGCACAAAAACTCGCCCCCTCTACAGTAACGGTGTTGTTAGTCTGTTGTTAGTTATTGGTGTGAAAGGACTATTTTACCCTTGTATTAAAACATTAGAATGAAATTTATAATACTACCCTTCCTTCATCTTCAACATTGGTCAAGGGTAGTTTAGGGATTTTAATTTATTTAACTGACTGACATCATCACTTAACATCATAAAACTAATTGTAGGGACTAATTTATCATATTGGGGTCTAAACAAGGGGGTGATTTGAGTTTTTGCAAAAATCGAAAGGTGATCTGAGTTTCGTTTGAAAATTAGGAGGTGACGTGTAATTTACCCTAATTACCCTTGGAGAAGAAACTTGGCAAATTGACATGATTGTGGCTTCAACTCCAATTAGGGTCCCATGGCACAAAAACTAAAGTTTTGCATCGTCATTGATAGAGCTCTACATTTGGATTAAGTGGATTGGAATTTTATATTAATTTGCATCAAACAATGTTTATTATTTCTATTAATTACAATTAAAAAATGATTTGGAAAAGGTAGTTATTAGCTGACGTCATTATGTCTACTTCCATGACCATTAATTTACAAAACCCATTTTTATAGATATCTCCACTGTTAAAAAAAGATTAATAGCTGGAGGTGGATTAAACAAAGGTAATACTTGATTAATTATTTTGTTTATTTTGATAATGGCTTATGTATTAGTATATATGGGTAACCATATCGTAACGTGTCACTCTCTCGCATGTATAAATGGAGAGATTAAAATAAAATGAGTCAACGAGTAAACTTATAATGGAGTTACTCATGTGGCGTCCACATGCAATTAGAGAAAACTCGTGTGCGGCTTGAAAGAAGCACGTGGCCCACACACAGAGCTTAAGAGAAACACGTGATCAACATTGACAAGTGGACGGTTGGAGATCACAATTTATTATTTGAAAATAATTTGCTGACCAAGCTTCGGTTAGATTAGATGGTCATATAGTATTATGTAAACATCTCAGTTAATAATAATAATAATAATTCAATTGATGGTGTTTTTTTTTTTTTTTTTTTTAATGAAATTGATGGTGTCTTTCCCTTCCTCATTTCAAGATAATCTTGTTATGGATGTTCAATGTAGACCGAGGTTTCGTGTGTTTAATTCTGTGACCTTGGCTTTTTAGTGTTTTTAGTTTCCTGTTGTAGGCATTGCCGTAGGTGGGGAATTATCCTTGATTTTTTGTAGTTGTGTCTGAATCCTTGCCAGTTTTATGTGTATCTCTTCTTCTTCTTCTTTCTTTTATTTTTATTTTTATTATTATTATTATTATTATTATTATTATTTTGATCAATACAAATGACCCTTTAGCTAAAAAAATAAAATTTCACTTCTGAAAAAGTATAATTAGTAAATGGGTTTTCTTCTCCATCATTATGGCTATTGAAGTAACGTTTCACTATTTGCCACATGGCAGTAAATAGATTAGTCCTTGTGATAGAGGACCCCACATATATCTCAATGGTACAATTTTCGCTTAAAATGAATAAAGGAAGTAGCTAAAATTACAAAATATGTCATTTTGTATTTTATATTCATCTCCATTTGATGACAGTTTAGTAATTTTACTAAAACTTTGAAGCATAGCTTGAACAACTTACCTTGCTTACTTTGCACTAAAATTTGGGCATTGAGATGTATGTGGGGTCTTATATCACATGAACTAATTACTTATGTACTGCTAAGGGTGTCAATTGGGACGGTTCCCGATATTCGAGACGGATCCACACTAGTACCGGTATCAAAGGTGCCAATCCCAGTACCGTCCCATTTAGTAAACAGGACCAAACCTAAGTCCCAGTCCCAATTATTAACGGGACGGGATGGTACCGGTTCCTAAACAGTTCTAGACTCAGTAAAAAAAGGAGAAGAACTTTAATGGTTCCAAGATGATTCCATTATTAGAAAGCAACTTAGAATACGAACTTAAGATGAATTTCATGGTTTTACTTCTTCAAACTCCCTAAGATCACATGAAATTTCTCAAAACGACGTCTAAGAATTAATGAGGACGATATAAATAAGCTCATGTATGGTTTCAATGCCATTACGAAACAAGTTTAGAGAAATGGAACTAAAGGTCCATTGGCTAAAATCTCCAAAGAGAAAATACACTAAGATACATCAAACTACTGCCATATACCTTCCATACAATAAGATGAAATATACCTTTTAAAAGGGTACTAATAGTTTCGGTACCTAACCGGTATTTTGGTACTGGTACCATTGGGAATCCCGTCCCATTTATTATTCGGTACCAAAATCAGATCCCAATACCGTTTCATTTATTTAATGGGACAGTCCGGTACCGGGTTTTAGCGGGACGGTTCCCGGTTCTGATCCCAAATTGACACCCTTCTATACTACCAAGTGTAAAATAGTGAAGTGTTACACTTCACTAGGCATAGTGACACCTAGAAGCTGAGAAGCACCCCTATAGTATTTTTTTTTTATTTGCCAAGCATAAATGTTTTACAATACAAAGCACCGCAATGTGAAGTATAAGGAGAAGGTTACGGAGGTTGGGGTGATGGTATTGTGAACTAGCTAGTTTCCTAATGAATTGATGTACTAGATATAAGGGGGCTGAATTCCCCTGACAAACAAGAAGCCATGAAAAAAGTGATCAAAGAATTGAAAGGGAAAATATGCATTTAGATTGAGACTGAGGTGAAGGATGTTAATGGTTTGTTTTGTCATGCTACCAACTCCAACTACATGACACCAAATATTTGAACAGAGACCTTCGAGTCTATCTATCTACAAAATTTCTATCTACCTAACTCTCATGTGATAGAACTAGGTAATTGTGCCAAGTTTCTATTGAAACGTCACGTCTTTTTTCTTTTTTTTTTTTTGCTTCCCCTTTCTTGCCGCATTGTGGTTCTTGTTGCATGATGGCTGCACTATTCTCGGTGATGGTCAAAAATCATGCATCTCCTGATGGCACATATATGGGAAAATGATTGCTACATTGTCTTTGTATAGATTCTTTTATACTTTCCTCACATAATAAACAATGGAGCTGGGACCCATATTGGCATTTCTCTCTCCTACGCTGACTATGTAGGCCCATATATGCCCCCATATAAATGATACCATTTCCAACCCTTCATTGATTATAATGTGCAAATTCCTTGTTACACTGCCCTTATATGGAAATTGTATGAGTATAAATATGTAGCATTGCTTTATGATATATACTTTTTTTTCATAATAAAACAAGAAGCCTAGTTAAATGTATCAAATGGGTTATATTTGATATACTGGCAATGAACTGCCTGATTCACCATGTTACAATAAACAAGTACTTAAACTGTATAGAACTGTTTGTTAAATCCTGATGACACAGCTATTTTAGTAAAGAAATACTCATCCAAACACCCCCAACAAAATAAAAACAAAAATAAATACACAAAAACTTGATAAACTATTCTGGTAGTGGGTTATCTGCAAGGTCTAATTATTCTGGTAGTGGGACATCTGCAAGGTCCTCCCTGTAAGGAGCATCATTAACCTCAGAGACACCATCAGTTTTATTGAACCCTTTCTCCATTTCGATTTGAGCATTAGAATCTAGCTTTGGTGTGTCTATAAATGTCACTTTTGAATCCTTTCGGAAAGTTAAGTAGAGAATAGCAACAACATAGAGGACCATGAAAGGAACCACAATGATCCCAATGAATACATTTGCAACCTTGGGTAGACTGTTGTGGATCAACCAAACAAAGAAGGCTGTGCACAAGAAATAGATATTGATTCCAACCATACCTGCTCCTAGGATCCATGAGATCACCATGATCTGCAAGCAATTTATATATAATAGAATTAACAAATTAGATGATTCATGTAGTAATAATTTTAATGAAATAGAAATCTATAAGAAATGGTACTCACATAAATAGAGTTTTTATGTGGTCCCATCTTGCTGGTGCTGCTGCTAAACTTGAGAAGTGGAATCATAGCAAATGGAAGCTCAAAGGATAATATCATCTGTAGTATCCAAACTAAATGGTTTAGCAAAAGAGTCTTGTTACATGTAATGGTTGTTAATTAGGACTATTCATCATATCATGACTTTGCTACATGGTAGACATTGGGTCGTGAGTCCATCTGATAGAGGACCCGGCCGAACCCATAGATCACTAGTTAAGACTTCAAGACAATTCATATCATGACATGATAGACATTGGGTCGTGGGTCCATCTGATAGAAGACTGTTTGGGTTCCTCTATCAGGGCTATTCATATCATGACTTTGCTACATGGTAGACATTGGGTTGTGGGTTCATCTGATAGAGGTCCCCAAACCCATAGATTACTGGTTAGACTTCAGGACTGTTCATATCATGACTTTGCTACATGGTAGACATTGGGTTGTGGGTTCATCTAATAGAGGACCCCAAACCCGTAAATCATTGGTTAGACTTTAGGACTGTTCATATTATGACTTTGCTACATGGTAGACATTGGATCATGGGTCCATCTGATAAAGGACTGTTCATATCATGACTTTGCTACATGGTAGACATTGGGTCGTAGGTCCATGTGATAGAGAACTCCCAACCCATAAATCATTGAATAGACATGCTTAAAAAGACAGAATGGATTACGAACCGATGCAACGATAATTAGTTGGCCAGCCCCAGAAGGGCCCAAAATGATGGAGACAATAAGGCTAGGTGTAATTGCAACGCATCGGGTCAGCAAGTTTCGAATCCATTTCTTCATCTTGAGGTCCAAGAATCCCTGTTCAGTTTTGGAGGAAAAGCTTAAGTTTAATTAGATTAAGAATGAAATTAGTAAACTTAAATCAAACATTGCACACAAAACAAATATAACTTCATAGATCACAACCTGCATGATAAATTGCCCGGCATAAGTACCGGTTATGCTGGAGCTTTGTCCAGAAGCTAGCAATGCAACAGCATAAATAATGGAACTTGACTTTCCCAATACATTCTGAGAAGAAAAAAAAATCATTAAAATGTAGTTTAGATTGATTCAATTGTAGTCATTTATATCATACAAGAATAGTATGTCAAAAATGATTCTTGTTAGAATTGGTCCAATGTGCCCAAAATCCCCATAGAATCAGTTTAAGTTGTAGAAGTGATTCACACCTGGAGAAGGAAAGAAGCTGAATTAAGAGTAAGGTTGCTACAACGCTCAGCATTCTGTGGGGTGATGTCAGTAGCATTACAAACAGTTCCTACCACAGCTACCATCGAGAGATTGATTAGAAATGCTACTAAAAGTGCAAATCCACTCTCTATCATGAAGAATCTACAAGCATCCTGTAATTTCAAAGAGTCCACAATCAGTTAGTTATACACAAATAAGATTAAGGTGTGTCAACCGGTTGGTCCTGATGGCCCCACCCTCAAATTTTTGAATCCTACATTGTGATTGACCCGTTTAAGTATTCGGTCCTCATAAGCTAGGCATGTTCCCATTTATAAACAGTCGGTTGGATACTAATCACTATACTGACTTAAATGGTCTGCTGAGCCATTCATATCTGAACGGGTCTTAAATGGGCTATTAAGTAAATGCTTCAATTTTCAAAATTTTGTATTACAAAGATAATAATCAAGGTATAGAGCTTAATGGTGTACGAATCCAACATTTGAGTAATGCAAAAGGACTTATCGATGAAAAAGGTTTAGATTGACCATCAAATTCATCTACAATAATAGTGACGGCTTAATTGGACTCTTAGGCGGTCAGTCCTGGTCGGCGACCGTCAGGCTAGACCCTCGTACCTGTACAGGGAACAACCAAATATTATTTGGTCTGGGCTTGAGTCCAGCATATTTATAATCGGCCTGGGCCAGTCTCTTTTATTCCGATCGAGCTAACCGGTGCGGGCCTAGAATTGACACCCTCCCCCAACTCCCCTCCCTCCCACAAAAAAAAAAAAAAAAAAAAAAAAAAAAAAAAAAAAGAGAACTTACTTGGACGCCACGAGCAGATGCAGGTATCTTCCTTGAGAGGACTAAAGCGGAGTGGAGAAAAAGATTGTGCCTGTTGAGCATGGAAAGAAAATTTATTAACTTCTTAAATCAAAATCTGTTGTGAGACCTGGCTTACCTACATTTCTTCCAACAAGAAACTTTGCACTTGTTTTTCCCCACACTCACTCTACAGCACAACTTAGAACCCCATGGATATTGGTTCCTACCACACCTTTGAAACTTTCCATCAAACATATGGTGAGTGTGTTGCAGAGTGAGTACAGCCGAAAAATATGTGCAAAAATTCCCGAATTGGGGCCAGTTCTTATAACTTTGGAATAAATCACAAGGGTATATTATATATATTAGGAAGGAAATGATCCATACGGCATGATAAGGGCTCCCAGTAAGGCAATGGCATCGGCAGTGGTGCTTTGGCCACTAAGCTTGGGAATGAACAATCCCTGTAGCACCTCTGATGCTGGAGGCTTTGCATGAGCTAATTCCCCAAAATAACAAGCGGCAACCACGAATATCAGGATTGAAATTAACATTTCTAGCTTCCGGATCTGACCCAATAAAAGGAGCAAAAATTAGAATCAAATGATATAAGGGTCTAGTAATCACACTCTCATTAAAATGTTTGTAAACTCATATTTTAAATGTTTATATATAATCTAACATATTATGTGAGTTCTCTATATATTTTTTTTCTTCTTTTATACCATAATAATATTAGTAGGGCTAGCAACTCATTGGACCAACCCTAGTAGGTGGTAAGAGATGGATCCAGCCCAGGCTGAAGCCCAATAATTGGGCCTGAAATTGAATTGCAAATTTGGTCTAACCAAAGCTTGGAACTTTTTCACTGGGCTATCGCTGCCAGCCTTTTGTTCGAAACCGGACTACCTGGAGCAAACATGTCATAGTTACCCTAACATGTTTTAGGGAAAAGGTTCTTTGAGCTGCCAAGAGAGATTAACTAGCACCATCTCCCTCTATCTCTCACCTCCTCACATAAAATTATCTCACTAACCTCCTATGTGTGAAGCCATTCCGCCGCATCTCATTGGTGAGCTTTTATGCTGCCTGCTCAGAGAACCCTCTTCCCCATGTTTTAATACTTGAATGCATTAAATTTTTGAAGAGTATCTACACATCATCAGCATGTAATGGAATCTCATGACCAACCAATGAAGGCACGGGAGGATATGTGCATGATATGTCAAGAAGGGATTCACATGTCAGAAAGGAGAGAGAGAGAGAGAGAGAGAGAGAATATCAAGAGGAGAGAAAATGTGAGAGGGTCATACACAGTGGCAGTATGTGTAACCTTTTTCCATTATTAACTTCTGCTTTTCTTTTACATTTTTAGGGCAAGAGTTGGGCACGCCACTCGCTTTCCACATACTAGTGGCATGTATCAATGGGGAACGGGATGGGTTGGGTAAGGACATCATTTCACTCATGAGCGGTGGGGAGAGAGACAGAGACATGGTTGCCCCATATTTTTATTTTGGGAGACAATTTTCTAAGGAAGAGGCGTACAAGAGCGCACAAATGACATGCGACAAAAAAGTACTAGCATACCCCGCCTGGCAGCTCAGAGATACTTAAACCCTTCTGTTTATTTTTATTTATTGAGAGGAGGATCTCTGTCAGGCTGCGTGGCCCCTACTTCCAATCCATTGTTTTCGGAGGCCACCACATTAACTTTACATAAGAACGTCAGAATTATTAATCATGATTCATGGCGTATAGTTAAGATAATGACCATTAATTAACTATTACCAATGCTGAATCATTATACTCAGCTACCAACATAAGCAAAGGACAAATATCATTATATATTTTTGTTAAGTTAAATAAGATAAGTAAAAACATGCAAGAACTGAGAAGGTCACTTTGTCACCCTCAAAACAAACTTTTTCTAGTCTGAAAGGAGAACTTTGTGTGATATTTAAGTCACTTTAAACAAATACTATAACACAATAAGTAACAAACAGTTCTGAGAATTAATTAATTAATTACCCCATATCTCTGTAGACCCAGAAGTATTAGAGTGCTACAACCAGTGAAGATAACTCCACCCCATACTGGAATTACTGGAATTAGTATATTTATAGCAAAAGCTGTCCCTACCACTGTAACAAATAAGCCAAGAAAGGGAAAAAAAAAAATATGAAAATCATGTTAGATCTTCTCTTCTCTTCTCTTCTTGCATGTATCATTCATGCAATTAAACAAAGAAACAAAAAAAAAAAAAAGATGAATAAATTATAATATTGGAGAAAATTAAAAGACCTTCTGGAATATCTGCTGCAATAACAGAAAGTTCTGATAGTAACCATAAGCAGTACTTAATAGACTTTGGATATTCTGCACGACATAGCTCAGCCAAGTGCTTCCCTACAAGACCATAAAAGATCAGAAAATTAAAGTAGTAAAAAAGAAAGAGTTTTAAAATATTGGGTTTGTGAAGCTGTGATTGATATAGAATCATACCTGTAGTGACTCCAAGTTTTGCTGCAAGGGATTGTATTATGAAAGCAAAGATCAACCCAATGAAGACAACCCATAGCAGCTGATGATGATAGTGTTGGAAAGGAGAGAGAATGAGTCTTCTGGCAAAAACAGCCAAATATAGTTTGGAGGTTGAAACGAGTATAATCTATGAGTTACCTCATATTTATGTTGAGATCCAGCTTGCAGATCCGTTTCCACTGTAAAATAATAGTTTAGTACAAAAGGGAATGAAAAAAATAAGTGAAATTATAACCATTCTAGAGAGAGAGAGAGAGAGAGAGAGATCTTACTATTGCCTGGATCAAGATAAGCCATGGAGACTAGAAAACCAGGGCCTAGGTATCCCAAAAACTTTCTCCACCCTTCTTTCTATAGCTCAAAAAAAAAAACACATTAGATTGTAATTCATATAACAAACTTTAAGGAGATTTGACTTGAAATGGTAAAAAAAAAAGGAGTGTTCAGTGCACAAGGCTCCCTCTACTGCATGGTCTGGGAGGGGGGCAAATGTACGCAGCCTTAAACCCCTGCTTTGCGAGTTTGGTTCCTCTGCACGTATATGTGAGAGGCAACCACATATATGTCCTGTTTTTGCCATTTACAAGGGAGTAGGAGTATTTATGAAAACAAAAGGGACATGTGGTTGCCTCTGAGATGTCGTACGTGTAGATGATCCATTCTCCTGTTTCACAAGAGAGGTTGTTTCCAAGTTTTGAACCCGCAACCAATAGATTGTAATAACGCAACTTAACCGATGCGGCAAGGCATGCCCACTTGACTAAAACTGGAACAGTGGAAGAGGGGGGGGAAAAAAAAAAACCTGATGATGAGGATCTTTTTCAGGGAAGTATTTGTTGTCTTTGGTAACAAGTGAGGGTGGGCTGTCCTCCATATGGACTATGCGGTTGCTTCCTCTTCCCAATGATGAAGGATCCCTTCCCATCTGTTGCTGTTGTTGCTGCTGCTGATGCTTCTCCATCTCCATCTATCTCTCTCTCCTTCTAGGCTCTCCAAGTAGCTATTTCCACTACTACGCTATATAAACTTTCAATCTAATTAAGATCTTTCTTTCTAGGATCTGAAGTGGATAACTCCTCTAGTCTATCTACTTATCAATCTAACATGACATGAGTTATCTATCTCATTCAATTCTCTTCTCTATTTATAGATAGAAACAGAGAAAGGAGCAGTGTGAAGCATACCAACACACAGTCACCACCTATTGAAACATCAATTACTGACTCATGAAAAAAAATCAAATCATCCTTCTCAATTCGTCACTTATAATAATGCTGACACTCAGACCAGGTTAAATTTTCAGTTCTTATACTTAATTAAAAATGTTAACATTAATTAACATATATCCCTTAACAATGCCAACCCAATTAAACGTGTGATCGACTTTATACGTCAAAGTTTTTGTTAACCTCTCTAAGCATATATTTTCATAATATAAATTCAAATATCTAATCCTGTATTTGAATATTTAATTGGATGTGATTACAGGGCTACTTATATTTCTATATCTACTAGTTACTTTGGTTGGTGAATGATTTGATGCCCTGTGATCACTTTTCTCTTTTAAGTGGAAGTCATTTTACAACCAACCCCCCCCCCTCTCGGCCAAAGTACTTCAGTCATAATGTTTTGCCATCCAAAAGTTTAAGTTATTAGATGGAGATAATCCAATGGTATATAAGATATCCAAAATCCTAGATAACCGATGTGAGACTATACCTCTATAACTCTCAACATCTACACAAACAGAATAAATTGTCCTTTTTATTCTTTCCGGTCAAGCACGCATGCCAGTTCAAAAGAGTTAACCAAACTTTCAAGCCGCGGAGTACAAATAAACACATACATACACACCCCACCCCACCTGATGTGGGACTACACCCCACCGCGTGGAGCAAGCCATATCTTAGTTGTCCTTCTAGTTGGCCGGATTTATGAAACTAATTATGTACAAAATCCTATTTTGAGAAATTAATTAATAGTCAGTGAACATAGAGGATCTAATCCTACATTCCTACTCCTATGACTTAACAAAGAAGGCATAAGTTCTAGGATTCTGCACTCTCTGATAAAGTACTTCAATCTTTCACTAGTGTTTTTTGTCCCAATCTTCACAATGATTAAATTTCCCTGCAGTACGGGCATCTGGCAGTGCACTATAGGGTGGGCCTGAGAGTTCGACACATAGAAAAAATTTCATCCAACAGTACGAGCTCGATGCAAGACAGTTTTTAATTTATCCCAATCTTCACAAGGATTAAAGTTGGTTTTTCTCGTATATTAAGGTGGCCATATGCATGGAAGTTGATAAAATGCTAGGGCACACCTTCTCAAACAAATGGCGGTGCAACAACATTTCTCATAACCAAATGCAACTCATGATATATATAGCTAATTTAATCTGATATTATACAAATGATATCGATTACCTCAAACCAAATAGATCATACAAGTCCGAGGTATTCTACTTGTGGACCCCATTCAAGAGATTTTGAATCATCTTAATTTCCTAACCAGCTGACAACGTCTCTTTGTAGTTTCGAGGGCCAAAAGAAAAACCCAAAAAAAAAAAAAAATTCTTACACATTTTTTTATGGGAATATTCTTACTACATTGGCCTTGCCAAAAGAACAAAATTAATGAAGAATCTAGTCTAGTTAAGTTAAGGGATGATATATAGCCAAATTCTTCTCCTAGAGTCTTTCTTCTCTCTCTCTCCCTATCGAAATCCTTGGAAGCTTAAAAAAACAAAGATAGCTCCACCAACATCAATTCTCTCTATCTCTCTCTTTGTTCATTAATTTAGTTATGGAATCAGGTAGAGTTAAGCTAAGAAGATTATTTCTGTGTTTTTTTTGTGGTCTTATGGTTCTTGCTGCATATATAGTAACTGCACCCAGTTGGGAGCAACAGATGGAGATAATTTGATCAATTCGATCTGTCCAAATAATCATAAAACTTGTGCTTCATGCCTCTTACCTTATTTTGTTCGTCACTCATGAATTGGAACAAGACAAGCTCCATATTTTCTAAACAAACATCTCACCTCAAATAAAGAAGATGGCCATGACCAATTGGTCCTGTTTATTTTCTTTCTTTGTTTTCTTTTTTAAATATACAAATTGAAGAAATATCCAGTTTTTATTATTTTTATTTTTTATGATGAAAATTTTCATTCCACCGATGCTGAAGAGAGAATCTTTTCATCCAAGGTGGTTTGACAGTATTAGGATTGAATTCCTGGAATAATGAATTGTTGGAATACGATATGATGCCTTGTATTCCATCGCTTGCATAACTAGACTGATTCCAAAAGACCATTAAAAGGCCATAGGCCACGAAGGGCAAGAGCTATATGGGTATTTCTATAAACTGCCTACATAGTAGGGCTTTGCTATATATTTGTAGCGAAGGTTCTTTGTCTATAATCAATTTGAGTGATCGAGGTCTGAGTACAAGCGGTTGTAACTCTATTCTCGATTGATAGTGAAGCAGATCAATCTCATATCACTATAGACATAGGCAACCTTGTCGAACCACATAAATCCTTGTGCACATTGTATGATTGTTTGTTTACGATTTCCATTTGTTTCCTGCATTGTTTTACTTTCACGTTTTCCACTTGAATATCATCATTAACTCCCACCTCCTATTCACAAAGGTCCAAAATATCTTTTTTTAATCCAAAGTAAGATACCTTGGATAAAGAGGTTCTCTCTTTACCTTCGGTGAAGGGAAAAACTAAATCATTTAAATACTTAATTACATTAGCAAGTATGGATGCCCAACTGCCCATTAATTCTCTAGATTATACAAAATTATATATCAGTAACCTAGTTATTTAAATCTAATGTCTAATACAATAATGTATCAATGTTATAAAAAATAAAAAAAACAATGTTTAATTTTATTTTTAGTATAATAGACACGTTACACAAATTTCAGACCCTAGCTGTCTTAAAACTAGAAATTTTAAATTTGAATGAAAAAGACGAGGGAGGTGAGAAGGATGACAGGATCCATATATACCAAAAGATAGCCGGGAACATCTGATCAGGCCTTGCTATATATACACAAACAACTTAGGGTAGCTCTGCTTCAAGCAATGTTTTTCAGATTATAACACTATGATGAGGTGGCACATGTTGTTATTAACTTGATTATTGATGATGTGCACGATGGGGTGCCAATTAATTATTGATCAGGATAATGAAAATCTTGAATTTACCTCAAATGAACATCTCAATAAAGCTGAGTTTTCCAGTGTGTCATGATGCAGTCATAGGGCGTACCTAATGTACGAGGCTCCCGCCACTACAGGGTCTAGGAAGAGTTGGAGAGGGTCATAATGAATGCAATCTTACCCTCGCTTCGCGTAGAGGCTATTTTCAGAGATTTGAACTTGTGACCACTTGGTCATAATGGAGCAACCTTAGCGCACGTTGTACCAAGGTGCGCCCTATGGTACAATCATAAGAATGTACATTTGATTGCTAGTGGAACCCAAAGTGCAATGGTCCTTCATCTTAATTTGCACACAACATTTTTTTTTTGGGTAGGTTTATACACAACATTAACAGTCATCAGCAACATATATAAGAGTTGAAATATCTTCAATGACATACTTGAAGGGGAAGCTCTTGCCATTAGAAGAATCGCTCTTGCAACTGACAGTATTATAATGGAATTGGATAACAATGATATAATCTCATATCTCCAAAACCATGATAAATTAGTGTTAACTTGATTGATCCGATTATTTCGGACATTAAGTTTCTAGCTTCATGTGTTATCGATTGTATCTTTATTCCTAGTAAAGCCAATGTTTTGGCAAGACTTCTTAGCTCGAAAGGCCTTGTCTTTATCGTAGTTATCTTGAGTTATCCATCGAACTAGCATTGCATCCCCTATCCAAACCTCTATTCTCCAAAACCCTTTGGGAAGTGGTTAGGTCCAACAAACCATCAAATACATGACAAAAAGATAAGACAGTTTGATTCAGTAGAAGACACCCCGATCGAAAGAAGGAAGCTCGCGTATCACCAACCACAACCCCAGCCCATTTCTAAGCACCTTCCACAAAAACATTTTAAATTTCGGGACGGATGGATGCGAAGTTTCCAAACAAGTTATCGTATCCAATTAGATCTATATTATACTCAAGTACTTATCTGTTAGAGTTGGGAGCATTCATTTGGCTTATTGAACAATAAGGGTAGCAATCTCTTACAAATTAAGTTGGAGCAGTTTAGGACTTGCTATCAGTTTTAATTTTTTTCCCATTTAGTAGAGCATCAGTTGGACTGATTTTTAATCTACTACATGAAGTAAAGTCAGCTTCCTTTCTTTTAAGCTATAGAGAACAAACCAAGGGAATAAACCAAATTCATAAATGATGCAACATTTATTGTTTAAATAACCACTAAATTTAACAAGTCAAATTCCTTTCTTTCAAATGGTCAAAAGGATAAAAGAATATTACTAAGTGGATGACAAGGAGGTGAGCTCATTTCTCTTATTTTTGTTACATGTATTCTAGCTATTTTAATGCAAGTGGATGGTTAGAATGAGATATTTTAAACGAAGCAACAAGAAAACTTTTAGAATTCTTTCTAATTAATTACATTGAGATAGTGATATTATTTGAATTGGTGGGTGCACGTGATGAATGACCTTATATCTATCTCATTAGTCAAATTTCATCTAAATGGATGAGTAGAGAAAGTGATTTACAATTCAGACTAAAGTTTCAATCTCGTGGCATTCTCGTTACTTTTTAGAATTTTAGCCTAAAACTCTTGTCCTATATTATGGTTGTTCATTTTAAACAAGTTTTGAAATCTACTCTATCAAAATGTGATCTAACCACTAACAGATTGGGTATGATATGGTATGGTATGGTATGGTATGATCCATAATGAAAAATCTCTAGTTCCCTCGAGTGGATGTAAGCATTTATGTCGAACCACATTAAATTTCTTGTATTATTTGATTGTTTGTTTGGTTTCTTCCTCGTGGTTGCATATTTATCCCCAACAAAAGCAAAATGAAATAGGCTTATCAACCATGGACTGAAGCAAAGTGAAATAGAAAAAAAAATTCAATAGAGTGTTTTTTAATTTGAATAGTTAAATCAACTTTATTGCAAAAACAAGGAGAACTGTACAAGGACAAAGCCGAGACCAAGTGACCCATAACACCAAAGCACCAACCACCCTACCTAGCAATGAGGAATTGAAAGGACAACACCCCTAAGAGGTAGGGGACCAAGCAAGTTGAAAACCCCTAAATCTCAAGTTTATCTATTAATTTGTGAAGAAAAATTGAAAACAAATTGTTGATTTTACTTTGCTATCTCACTCACTTTATTCTAACAAAACCAAACCCTAAATTTCAGGTTTTTATCTATTATTTTTACTAAGATATAATAGCCATGTAGGCTCCAGCACAAGAGGTGGCGCACTAAAGGACTCGTGAGAAAAGAGAGGATCCATAGAGTATTAAGTGCTTAAATTGCATGGCTAGGCCATGCATGGACCACCATGCACCAACGTCAGACTCAAATGTGTAAACAACTTCACACAGCACGGGTGGGGAGGTAACGACCAAAAACAGTCCAAGATAGTGATGTGGGCGTGACCTTGGTTGGGCATGAAGCTACAACCTATGACGTAAATCAATTCTTTACTCACCTCCGTAAACATTATTCAATCCCCATTATAAGTAGGGCTGCAACAGGGTCGATTTGGGCCGGGCATTTGAAAACCCTAGGCCCAACCCGACCCTGACTTAGGATCAGAAAAATCCAACACTGACCCACCCTCAGGGTCGGATAGGGCTGACCCTGATTGGTCCTAATCATGGGGGGAAGGGAGATATGCATGGGCTGACCAAACTGGGAAAGGGAAATGCATGGGCTGGCCGGGCTGGGAAAGGAAGATGCATGGGCTGGCTGAGCCGGGAAGCAAAAGAAGAAGAAGAAGAAGAAGAATAAATGGTTTGATTGGACCGGGCCAGGCTCAGCATGAGGCCTCAACCCTGACCCAGCCCGGCCCTGATATTGGGCCAAAAATTCCCAACCTTGACCCGCTGTCTAGGCAAAACTTGCACTCCTAATTATAAGCCTTCTCATATATTGTTAGACCACTTAAAAGAAGCGCAAGGAATAAAGTAATCGATAAGGTGTTGTATATTTATTTTATTGGGAAGGATAAATATGCCACCTGCTCCAGTATGTTTAGCGGGATCTTTATCCCCTACGGTTCCCTGCCCGATTAGATTCCTACAATTCCTCTCATTGGGGGGGGCGGAAATGACCACCCAACCCCCTGCCCGAACACACTACTAGGGTGGGGTCCACCCCCCTCTTATTAGATGCACTAGAGAACCGTAGGAGATAATTTTCCATGTTTAGCAAGCAGCAACAAAGCAGAGGGGTCTTTTCACTAAGAAGGGTAGAGAGGAATAACACCTTGGCAGTTGGCAGTGTGCCTAACCTTTACCCTTATTTTATATTTTTATTTTTATTTTTATTTTTTGAAAAAGGTTCTATGAGTCGTGACCAAGAAAGATACATTAGCTCTCTTTCTCTCTTAAAAGGGTGAAAGAACAAACTGATTTACTTCTGTAATGTGGCAAATAGTGAAGCATAATACTTCACTAGGCATAGTGATGGGAAGAACCCTCTTTTGAATTTATAAAATGAAACCTCTATGAATAAGCCACTTATTCTACTAAAACTATGTAGATATTCCAGTACAACCTTCAGCATTACAAGCCCTTTTACCAAAGAGGCATTGAAATTGAAGAACTAACTTAATGGACAGCATTTCAATAGTACAGAAGTAGACTCACTCTTTGACTGAGTTTGCCATCTCAATTCTCATGGGCAACATCACATGATCTTCTACTTAACTGAAACATACAAACTTCATACCTAACATATAATGGGTTTTTATTTCTGATAAATATCATACACAAGCCAGATCGAGAATTTCTTTGGCATCAGTCACAAAGCAGTAGCTTCTTGATCTCCAGCTTCAACGCTTTTTGAAGAGCATCTCTCAGGGCAAGAGCTTCAGAGACTTTGGCATTTGCTACTCCATAACAGCCCTCCTGCTAAGAGATTAACATTATTAGTGTACAAAAAGTTCCATCTTGTTGCAGTGCCTCCACTTCTTTGGAGAAAGCCCCATCACAAAACACCTTGTGAATCCTCCCCCTCAGAAATAGAAGAGAGAACCTCAAACAAAAACATTCCAAGCAGATTTTGTTTATTAAACAGTCGGATCAGGGTGTACAGAGGAGGCACCATGAACAATTTTATTTCTTATTGACCAAAGAACATAAGATATGATGGTAGCAACTGAAAGGATTTGTATTCTTTTTTCTTTTTTCTGAGAAATCCTTGCAAGTAGAAACAATGAGAAGAAACAATTAAAAACTATGTGCCCGCTTGATAACCTTACGGGTGTTTTTGTTCTGGTTATGTGCTGAGAAACAGCAAAACAGTTTTTTCATTTTCTAAGCTGAGAAACCATTTTTGACCTGCTTGGTAAACCTGTTCTTGGAAACAAGCAAAACCCTTTTTTTTTTAAAAAAAAAATTTAACAAAAGGATATGTTTGGTACACTTTTTCAATTTTACAAAAGAACATAGTGAACGAATATAGGAGTTTTTATCGGGCACACTTGTCCAATTTTCAGCCAAGAAACGACAGAACATGTTGGACATGTTCTGTCAAAAGTCTTCCAAGGAGCATAAATTTTGATTTATGTTTCCAAAAACAGTCACAAAAAACACTTCGTTATCAAGCGATTTTTAAGTGTTTTTCTGTTTCTCAGAACGGAAAAACACCAGAAACAGTTTCTCGTAAGGTTATCAAGCGGGCTCTATATTGGCTCAATGTTCTTGGCTGATGACCAATTATTGACTAAACCTCATAATAAGAACTCACAAGGCCACTTATCAAAAACAAATAAATAGATAAATAAAACACTCAAGGCCATCCCTTAGACTGCTGCTGTGGCAACCATCATACCACTTTGGAGTACAAGTGGATTATGACCTCCCTCCCTGTAGTAGTCAATCCTTTTTCTTTTCTTTTTTTTTATTTCCCTCTTTTCAGAGCTCGGAGGTTTACTTCTGTTGGACCTGATACTTTTGTGCTGAATTGATATGGGATCATTTTCTTCTCCAACTTCACTTGTCCATTTCGTTCAACTCCCCATATTTTCTCATAGCAATATAAAACATATTCAGAAGATTGATATTGCTGAGAATTAAAAATGATACAATTTTTTGCAAATCAGATCCCCTAGATAGTAACAACCATTTCAACCACCATAAACATTATTTCATGCTCTGAAAGCCATTTAGATTGAAAGCATGGTTAACATGTCAAAAAAGACAATAGAGGATGTTTAACTAGTAAGGAAAAATCCTACAAGAAAACCAAATCAAACCTTGTGGAAACATGACAGGTGAATAAGACATGCCAAATTGATTCATTAACCTCACCACAGAATGGACACAGCAGATTATCAATATTCATGGAGCTTAAAAGAGGTGCAATGGAACTGCAAAATTACATGCTTTCAGAAAATAAATAAAGATACTGGTAGGCTGGAGCTTTCCAAACATCTAGTCTTTATGACTGGAATCCAATGGACAAGGTTGTTTAGAAATCAACAGATGAACCTATTTTGAGAAAAAAGAGTCTGGTTTGGTGTATGGGCAGAATAAGTAATCGCAGTTTACTTACATTCTGGAAATCAGAATTAATTCACTCATCGGGCAACCCAAAATTGGAAACAGGGCTAGCTCCAGTTACCTTTCCATACATCGACACTTCCCATTGCCTATTCTCTGGAAACCCAAACCCGGAAAACCTCTTTCACTACCAACACTTTTAAAAAATGGACCTGCTTGAAGCAGTATTATAGGGCTCTCTCTCACGTGTGCAAGAATCACATTATCAGATATCCAACAGCAGAGAACATGTGGGGAAAGGTAGTAAGAAAGGATTTTTTTTTTCTTCCTCAGAAACAATGGCTTTGAAGGTTCACTAAAGCAACAGTAATTTTATGATGATCAAGGAACTGCTTCCCCTCAATTTTATCTTTGAAATCTTATCAAAGTTCCTTCTTATAATGGTGAACAGGTGAAAGGAAATTTTGTTCCTATGAACAAATCAAAACCAATTACATGGGTTCAGCTGAAGGAATTGGGTACAGATAGGTGTCAAGGAGTCAGTTCCACCTGTCTCTGAAAACTTAAGATACAAGGTGCATGGTGTTTAGTAATAAGTATCAATACGGTGACTCCTCTAGAATGTGTAAAAGAGAGAAGGCTAATGCATCAAAAAGGGGACTTAATGGGTCAAAAGGAGGATTAAGGGGACTTAATGTGTCAAAAAGAGCAACGAGTCAGACACATATGCCATACCCATACCCACCATGTTATGTTGACATGGAAACTTTGCAAGTAAACAAGTGCCCAAGTAACAGAAATCACAACCATGTGGATTCCTGCATCCTGAATAATTCTTCACTTTCAAGGATGATATTTAATTTGTCCAATAATTATTTTTCCTTTATTTTATTTATTTATTTTTTTTTTTGGTCGGGCCCATTGGCCAACTACAGCTGCAATGGGATGGCTTAGACAAGCCAACAGAAACCTACAACTACCAGGGGGGGGGAATGTGACCAGGAGACTCGATCCCATGACCTCCTGGGGGGGCATGCATTTCAACTGGCATGCAACCGACAAACTGAGCAAGCAGCTGTTCACCCTTTATTTGATTTGACCATCTTTTAAATCCATTTTGGATAGTACAACTTTCAGCTCATCACAAATTCTGTTGTAGGCTCAAAAAATATTAACAAGGAAAAGAATGACAACTAAAGAATTCCAAGACTCTGTGACAACCAGTTTGCAAGGATTAGTCGACCTGGCTTCTTGAAAATGGGTCTTTGGAGTAGAACCAGGAAGGGGAAGGGGCAGAAAGATTGATTAACAGAGGATTATAATTAGAATGAGTAGCTGGCAGGATTCAACAGAATAATTGCGAGAATGAAGATAACTAGCTTGAGTATGCCACAGTGATGTAGGACAAAACATGAAGATAAAGAGGCCAAAACACTGCTCACGTGAACAGTGTCACAGCCCCTTTATTTAGGTTTGATGAGAATATTACTAGAGGATCGTGGGGCAAGTATAATCATTTAAATGCTAGAAATTCAATCCTTTAAGTGAAGGGCAGGATGGTCAATCTATGGAAACAAGTTCTGGCCGATGGGTATCCTTGGTGGGGACCACTTGAGAATCCAAGCTTTGACAAATAAAGAGGATCGACTGCACACTTGAAGACTTGAAGATTTTGTTAATATTTTCCTAGCAGTCCTAGTTGCTAAAAATTAGTTTCTATTTTAGGAGTTGCTGTCATATCGTCCAGCTCAACCATCAGAATCAATTAAAACTTTCAGCAGTGTTTCTACCCCATACAAGCATCATTCAATCCAAAGCTGGGAGAATTCCTTTGGCTGTTTTGGTTGATTTCATTTACTTTCTAATTCTGCCTCTTGTTTCTATTTTGGATTTATGGGTTTATCGATCCTACTATAGAGTGGTTCTTACTTGAACCGCTTCTGCATTATTTGGTATCAGAGTCATACAATGGCCAGCAGGGAGGATAGTGTTAGGGAGCTGAAGAGGTTAATAGGTGACATGATTGATCTTAAGAAAGAAGTCCAAGAACTTAAAGCTGATTCTTGTCCTGGCTACCATCCACCTCCTACGAATGCTACTATGCAACTGGAAGAAATTCTGCAGATGTTAGACCAACGTCTCAATAGTCCTACCATGGAGGTCTATGTCGAAGTTGTCAAGGTACCAGAGATGATAAATTCAATCATTGTGGGTATGGAAGCTAACCCCAATGTACAGATTTGTGAGCCTCAGTTCGATGATTATTGGTCAGCCCTTTATGGTGACAATAATGATGACCTATTGAATTATGATACTAAAGAGACAGCCGAGGTGATTATGGTCCCCCAACAAGAAGAACTAGTTGAGATCACCAGTGGACAAGAGATTGAAATGGAGGAGTTCAAGCCCACAACGGAAGATAATTCTGCTGTTATGATAATCAAGGATATCTCTGGTTATAAATCAGATCACATAGAGCTCATCCTTCCACCTGAATTCTTCCAAGAACGAGGGCCACGTCTACCAGATTTCATTCCAGACATCAAGGAGCTGCCAGAGTTATACTACGGCTTGAAGATGGATGTGCACCACACAACACCCCTTCCTATCCTCTTCAAAATTCGAGGTCGAATTTTTTCTAAGGGGAGAGCTGATGTAGGACAAAACATGAACATAAAGAGGCCAAAACACTGTTCACGTGAACAGTGTCAGAGCCCCTTTATTTAGGTTTGATGAGAATATTACTAGAGGATCGTGGGGGCAGTATAGTCCTTTAAATGCTAGAAATTCAAGTCTTTAAGTGAAGGGCAGGATGGTCAATCTATGGAAACAAGTTCTGGCCGATGGGTATCCTTGGTGGGGACCACTTGAGAATCCAAGCTTTGACAAATAAAGAGGATTGACTGCAGACTTGACGACTTGCAGATTTTGATAATATTTTCCTAGCAGTCTTAGTTGCTAAAAATTAGTTTCTATTTTTATGTTGCAAGATTTAGTTTCTATTTTCTAGAAGTCTAGTCAAAAGACTACCAATTTTGTTACCTTCTATTTTATTAGGTTTCTGTAGAAACCGCTTCCTCTAAAAGGCCGACCTTTTAGGAAAGGGAGGAAACAATACGTATATCATACAGGAGCTTTTAACACGGCGGACTATCCAAAGGGGGACACGGGTGGATAAATAATTTTTTAACACCTGCCCGCTCCCAGGGGGACTCGATACCGTGACCCTTGCCTGCTCTGATACCATGTAAGCAGCTTTGATATGAATGCTTGAGTGATCAGAATCGATCACCCAGGCCCTTTATTTATATTAACTTGAAGTAAATCTGATCAAAGTACAAATAGGAATAATAACACCTCAGTCCTAGTACTACTAAGAATTCCTAATACAACTAGAAATGCCAGAATAGGACTCGGCTAAGGGTAAAACAATAAAAATAAAAGAAAAGAAAAGAATCTAATCTGACTAGTACTACTCCTAACATGACTAAGACTAATCCTAAGCAGCTTTGATATGAATGCTTGAGTGATCAGAATCGATCACCCATGCCCTTTATTTATATTAACTTGAAGTAAATCTGATCAAAGTACAAATAGGAATAATAACACCTCAGTCCTAGTCCTACTAGGAATTCCTAATACAACTAGGAATGCCAAAATAGGACTCGGCTGAGGGTAAAACAATAAAAATAAAATAAAATAAAAGAATCTAATCTGACTAGTACTACTCCTAACATGACTAGGACTAATCCTAATCAGCTAGGACTAGTAGGACTAATCCTAATCAAACTAGGACTGCTTACCCCAATCGGGTAAGCAGCCTATTTCAACCCTCCCCCTCAAGTTGGAGCAAAGATGTCGATCATGCCCAACTTGACTAGATTGGGATGAAACAATTTTCCAGACAATCCCTTGGTGAAGATATCAACATGTTAATCCGCAGATGTCACAAAGGGAATACAAATCAGCCCATCTTCTAACTTCTCTTTGATGAAATGCCTATCCACCTCAACATGCTTGGCTTGGTACAATCATGCTGTACAAGATTGTGTGCTATGCTGATTGCAGCCTTGTTGTCGTAGTACAACATCATAGGAAGACGAATAGAAACACCAAGATCTTGTAGCAAACCTTTAAGCCAGAGTAACTCACAAATACCTTGTGCCATAGCTCGAAACTCAGCTTCGGCACTAGAACGAGCAACTACATTTTGCTTCTTGCTACGCCATGTGACAAGATTTCCACCTACAAAGGAGCAATACCCATAAATAAACTTGCGATCTGCAGAACCCGCCCAATCAGCATCAGTGTATGCTTCTATCCGTAGATGACCATTCATAGACAGAAGAATTCCTTTTCCAGGAGCTGACTTGAAATAGTGCAAGATCCGAAGAACAGCCTCCATATGGGAAGAGTAGGGATCATGTATAAATTAGCTCACAGTACTCACGGCGACAGCAATGTCAGGATGAGTGTGTGAGAGATAAATCTGCTTCCCTACAAGTCTTTGGTACCGGCCTTTATCAACAACCTCACCCTATTTTTCCTTGAGTCGAACAGTAGGGTCCATAGGAGTATCTGAAGGATAGCAGCCTAACAACCCGGTTTCAGCCAATAAGTCTAGGACATACTTCCTCTGGGAGAGAAAAATGCCTTTAGAAGATCTGGCCACTTCAATCCCAAGAAAGTATCGTAGCTTTCCTAGATCTTTAATCTCAAATTCTTGTCCAAGGAAGGTCTTCAACCGTCTGATCTCATCACTATCATTGTCGGTAACCACTATATCATCAACGTAGACTATAAGAACAGTGAGTTTTTCACCAGCCCTCTTTATAAAGAGTGTGTGATCAGCATTACTCTGCTTATAGCCCACAGAAATCATGGCCATATGGAACCGGCCAAACCATGCTCGAGGTGACTGCTTCAGCTCATAAAGTGCACGCTTCAGCCTACACACTTTTCCTTGGTTTCTATCACAAGAGAACCCTGGTGGAATGTCCATAAACACCTCCTCATCCAGTGTTCCATTTAGGAAGGCATTTTTTACATCTAGTTGCTGCAAATCCCATCCAAGGTTGACTGCACAAGATAATAACACACGAACAGTATTTAACTTTGCAACAGGTGCAAACGTTTCCTAGTAATCAATGCCGTATGTCTGAGTGAACCCCTTAGCCACGAGTCGTGCCTTATACCTATCCACAGTGCCATCCACCTTCTGTTTCACCACAAACACCCATTTACATCCAACGATTTTCTTCCCAGGTGGAAGAACTACAAGCTCCCATGTGTTATTTTTCTCCAAGGCTTCCATTTCTTCCATCATAGCTGCGTTCCACTTTCCATCTGATAGAGCTTCCTGCCAATTGTTAGGAATACGAACAGAAGAAAGAGAGGAAACAAAAGTACGAAAGGATGGGGAAAGGGAGTCATAAGAAACAACATGAGATATGGGATGCTGAGTGCAAGTCCTGATCCCTTTGCGAAGAGCAATAGGTAACTCAGGAGAAGGAACATTACCAGGTGGAGAGGCAGGTTCTGGATCCAGGTTCGGCAATTGGATGGGTACTGGAGCAATAGTTGATTGAACCTGCTTATGTTTCCTTGCATAGGTCTTCATGTTACTAACATCAATCCTCCTCTGAAATTCACTAATAGTCCTTTGGATAGGAGTCTGGACAGGGGTAGATTGCTCCCCCTGAATAGAAATAGTCTCCCCCTGTATAGGATCCGCTCCCCCTGACTCAGGGGGAGTATTAGGGCCAAGCCGAACAGGTTCAGACTCATGGTAAACAGACTGAAGTGGAGGTGGAGAGTCAATAGTCAGCACATCTTCACTAACACTCTCCCCCTGAAGAGGTGGGGACATATAATATGGGACGCTTTCATGAAAAACAACATCCATGCTGACAAAAGTCCTGCGCGATGGAGGGTAATAACATTTGTACCCCTTCTGAGTAGTAGAGTATCCCAAGAAAATGCAGCGGAGACTACGTGGGTCAAGTTTACCAGGGGACCTTGTATCCCTGGCATAACAAATGCAGCCAAACACCTTAGGTGGAACTATAAATGAAGAAGAGCCACGTAATAGCTCAATAGGGGCTTTGGAAAGAAGAACACGACTGGGCAGCCTATTAATTAAATAGGCTGCAATAAGGACAGCATCCCCCCAATAAAGAGAAGGGACAGTGCGAGCAAACATAAGAGCCCTAGCCACCTCCAAGAGGTGGCGATTTTTCCTCTCAGCCATACCATTTTGGGCTAGAGTATCGACACAGCTGGTCTGATGGAGAATTCCATGGGCAGCAAGGTATTTTTGGAACTGTCCTTCCATATACTCTTTCCAATTGTCACTCCTCAAAGTTTGAAGAGTGGCATTAAACTGGGTTTTAACCAACTGATGAAAGTGCTGAAAACATGAAAAAACCTCATTTTTTGTGTGCATAAGATATACCCAAGTGAACCTAGAATAGCAGTCAATAAAAGTGACATACCACCGATGTCCAAACAGGGATGCTTTCCTACTAGGACCCCACACATCAGTATGAACAACATGAAATAAGGAAGAAGATCTATTATTAGAAATAGGATAAGTGGAACGTGTCTGTTTAGCCAAGACACAAGGCTCACAAAAAAATTCTTCCTTATTATAATCTTTAACTAATGCTGGAAATAAATTGGATAAAGTACCTAAAGGGGGACGCCCTAACCTAGAGTGCCATTTATGTAATTCAGAAGAGAAAGATGCCGACGGTAAAGCCTGTGTAGGTGTAGGATCGCCATCAAGCAGGTACAATCCGCCATGCACTTTACCCGATCCAATCGTCTTCCCCGAGTCCAGTTCCTGAAAAACACAGTGAGTGGGAAAAAATGTCACTTTACAATTCAGGGATTTAGTGATACTGCTAATGGAAAGAAGGTTAGTTGTAAATTTGGGAATATGCAACACAGATGACAGGGTAAGAGAAGGAGAACAACCAATGGAACCTTTCCCTGATATGGAGGAGAGGGACCCATCAGCAATTTTGACTTTATCCTTACCAGAAGCAGGAGAATATGTATTAAAAAGGCTGGAAGAACCTGTCATGTGATCAGTAGCACCGGAGTCTATGATCCATGGAGTGGAGACTATCGATGCACAATGACCAAGAAAGGAAATACCATGACGGCAAAGAAAGAACCTGAATTGGCAAGCAGATGTAGTAGAGGCAGCGGATGTGTTCAACATACGACGTAGAGCCTAGAGTTCTTCCTGGGAGAAACCGATGTCAGCAGTGGGAGTTGGAGCTACACTTTCAGTGTGATTGGCTCTGTTTTTAGACTTAGCACGACCACGTTTGGCCTCAAAATCAGTTGGCTTCCCATGTAATTTCCAACATTAAGCCTTAGTGTGATATGGTTTGTGACAATGCTCACACTTCACAGGCTCTTTGGTGGTAGTAGCAGCAATACTGTCAAAAGAAGTGGAGCCAGCAATCTGTAAGGCTGATCTCTCAACTTTGGGAGTAAGCATCATGGCAGCCCTTCGTGTCTCTTCACTGTGAACATAAGAAAAGGTCTCCTCTAAAGTGGGGAAAGGAACCCGACCAAGGACTTGCACCCGAATAGGGTCATAATCATCATTGAGTCCAGCTAGGAAATCATAGACCCGAAACTGATCAACATAAGAAGAATAGGCAGTAATATCAGTAGTAGTAGTAGGTTGAAACCTAGCATGATGATCCAATTGCTGCCATAAACACTTGAGGGCAGCATAGTATTTAGTAACAGACATCTCCTTCTGAGTAGTGGTTTGGAGTGTCTTCCTAATTTCATAAACCTGAGCACCACTTCCTGATCGACCATAAGTTCCCTTGACAGCAGTCCATATCTGAGTAGCAGTGTCAAGGAGGAGATATTGACTACATAGATCAGTGGTCATAGAATTTAAAATAAATGACATCACCATAGCATCGTTTGCAGCCCATTTGGTACGGGCAGCACCTTCTTCAGCTGGTTGTTTAGTGGTGCCAGTAAGATGGCCAGTGAATCCCCTACCAGCCACAGTCAAAGATAGTGATCTGGCCCAGATTAAATAATTCGTACCATCAAGCTTGATGGCAGCAACATAGGGAAGGAAGTCATTCCTAGTCTGACCATCCCCTCCAGAAGTAGCAGTAGTTGTCTCTGAATCACCCATAGTTTAGATAGAAACCGATCCACAAATTTGAAAAAAAAACAAATCTTCAAAAAACTGAATCAGATCTGAAGTATGGGTTTTGAAGTGGCAGTGATTGCAGCCGTCAGAATAGGCTGAAACTTGGATCGAATGCCCTGCAAGTGGTGGAGAATAAGCCTGCAAAAAATCAGAAAATTCTGATGATGCAATAAGAAACCCTAATAGGGCTGGTTACAGTATCGAGTGAAACCCTGGGTTTTGAAACTGTATGAGTTTCAGCCGTCAGAACAGGCTGAAACAAGGATCGAGTATCTCCCTTGTAGTGGAGAAGATTCCCTCCAAAAATTGGCCTCTAAAAAGCCCTAAATTTTAAAAAAGTCGAGGATAGTGATCTGGCCCAGATTAAATAATTCGTACCATCAAGCTTGATGGCAGCAGCATAGGGAAGGAAGTCATTCCTAGTCTGACCATCCCCTCCAGAAGTAGCAGTAGTTGTCTCTGAATCACCCATAGTTCAGATAGAAACCGATCCACAAATTTGAAAAAAAAACAAATCTTCAAAAAACTGAATCAGATTTGAAGTATGGGTTTTGAAGTGGCAGCAATTGCAGCCGTCAGAATAGGCTGAAACTTGGATCGAATGCCCTGCAAGTGGTGGAGAATAAGCCTGCAAAAAATCAGAAAATTCTGATGATGCAATAAGAAACCCTAATAGGGCTGGTTACAGTATCGAGTGAAACCCTGGGTTTTGAAACTATATGAGTTTCAGCCGTCAGAACAGGCTGAAACAAGGATCGAGTATCTCCCTTGTAGTGGAGAAGATTCCCTCCAAAAATTGGCCTCTTTGGCTGAGCCAATAAAAAGCCCTAAATTTTAAAAAAATTTAGGTATATCTGAATGTAGGTAATTGCAGGTTCGAATCAGATGTGGATGGGATTCAGATCTGCAATCTGACATATGTAAGGTGTAGATCAGCAAGTGCAGGGATCAATCTCCAAAAAAAAACAGAAATCCAGCTTGAATAATGTAGCAGCTTGATCTCGAAGGGTTGGAGGAAACCTGCGGCAATTTCAGATCACACCAGTGTTTGTATAATCTTCAGTGAGGTGTCACTGAGGGCAGCAGCTAATTCTTCATTGAATCACCTCAAAGATGCTGCCCTGAATGAAATAGAGAGTCCGAGAGAGTTGGAGAAGAAGGAAACCAGTAGCCGAGAGAGTTGGAGCAGAAAACCAGAAAAAATCCAGGGGGAGGCTGCTCTTCAGATCAGAGATGGCTCTGATACCATATAGAAACCGCTTCCTCTAAAAGGCCGACCTTTTAGGAAAGGAAGGAAACAATATGTATATCATACAGGAGCTTTTAACACGGCGGACTATCCAAAGGGGGACACGGGTGGATAAATAATTTTTTAACACCTGCCTGCTCCCAGGGGACTCGATACCGTGACCCCTGCCTGCTTTGATACCATGTAAGCAGCTTTGATATGAATGCTTGAGTGATCAGAATCGATCACCCAGGCCCTTTATTTATATTAACTTGAAGTAAATCTGATCAAAGTACAAATAGGAATAATAACACCTCAGTCCTAGTCCTACTAGGAATTCCTAATACAACTAGGAATGCCAGAATAGGACTCGGCTGAGGGTAAAACAATAAAAATAAAAGAAAAGAAAAGAATCTAATCTGACTAGTACTACTCCTAACATGACTAGGACTAATCCTAATCAGCTAGGACTAGTAGGACTAATCCTAATCAAACTAGGACTGCTTACCCCAATCGGGTAAGCAGCCTATTTCAACAGTTTCTAATTCATGTAAGGCAAGTCCAATCCCAAAAGGAGACTGCCGATCTCATTAGCTTCTAATTCTTATACTTTCTATTTTTTGCTTGACTCAGCTATGAGTCCTATTTAATGTAAGGCTTTAGAGGCCACCCCACCCACGATTTGAATGAAAAGTTAAGATTGCTTGTGCAAGTTTTATTGTCCCAATTGTGAGGATGAAGGGCAGAGGGCCTGACTGAGAGAGCCGAAACCTTAGGGCTGCTGAGAGCCTGGCTGGTAAGAACCAAATCTCCTTATCCCTTACCTTCTATTTTCCTATCCCCTTCTTTTCACTGTCTACTACATCCAACCAAACCATAGTCCTGCTGTGTTTTGTGACTGCAACTGAGTGCTCAACTGATGCTGAAGACCAGAAGTGATTCCCAATCAAGATCTTGACTGATTGTTGCTGATCATCACCAGAGAAGGATCAAGGTGCACCCCTGCAGATCAGTTTTGTGTCCTGTTCCTCCTGCAACATCAAGCCACCTTATATTTGAAGCCTGGAGTTTGTTTCAGCAAGGCTTTTGAGGATTGAACCAGACCAACAAGAAGCCCACTCGACCGCAAATCAGCACCAATTTGGAGCCAAGGATCCTCTTACCAACCCCTACACTCGATCCAAGTCTGATCACCATCACATGGCTGGTTTTGCCTGCAGAGAATTAGTTTCTATTTTGGAAGTTGCCGTCATATCTTCCAGCTCAACCATCAGAACCAATTGAAACTTTCAGCAGTGTTTCTACCCTATACAAGCATCATTCGATCCAAAGCTGGGAGAATTCCTTTGGCTGGTTTGGTTGATTTCATATACTTTCTAATTCTGCCACTTGTTTTTATTTTGGATTCATGGGTTTATCGATCCTACTGTAGAGTGGTTCTTACTTGAACCGCTTCTACATTACACAGCCCCATCAAGTCTCTCAAAAATCAGATTGGAGTCGAATTAATGATCAAATGAAGTGAAACCCTGCAGATCCAAGACCCAAATCTAAGAGACACAGAATCAAAAAAATTTCTACAGGCTTTATGGTCCTCAAATTATGGTATGTGTTTCAAGAGTGTGGATATGGGACCTCCGGAGTTCGACCGAATCATAAAATTCCAGCAAAAGCACATGATCTTTGTGAAGCTTCAAGAGAATGTATTTGGTTCTAAATGGGGTTAAACCATATGCCAATGCATGAAGCTTAACCCAATCTGAGTTGTATAAGGTGGCTGTGAGCAATATTCACAAAATTAAGATCTTGGCCCTAGGTTCAGGAATTGTTCGAAGAGGTACTGGAAGAGGACTCTACTTAACAATTCCCAAATTCCAACATTTCCGGAACGGTAGTATTAGGGATTTTGTTTGTGAAATCAAGAATGAATATCATTTCTTTGGTAGGCAATTCATACTCTTCCCACCCAGGTAGAAAGAATTATGGGTTTAATGAGGCTGGATGTCGTCAAACTTGTAGTGGGTTTGTGGTCATGTTCATCTAGTTTTTTTTATTTCTAGTTTTTTTCAATAAACCTGATCTGAGGCAATTTACAGCTATAAGAACATAAATTCTCAAAATACCAGCAAGCGTGAATGGTGTGGGGTTCAAGTTTTTGTTTGCAAAGCTGATCAAAGACCATTACCGACAAGTTGGCTGCCACTCATACTCTTCCAATCCAGAGAGAAAGAATTATTGGTTTATTGAAACAGGATTTCCTCATAAACTGAAGGTGTGCATGTACATGTTCAGCTGGTCCCAAGAAAGTCTACAGCTGTAAGAATGTAATTTCTCAAAGTCAGACTCCACCACGAAATTCTAAAGAAGGGTCTGGAGAATGGATTTTCATTCACATATGAGGCATATTTTCAATCAAATTGAAGAAATGAAGAGCCTATTTTATAATTAAAAACAAAACTAAAATTATAGTAAGCTTTGAGAACAGTAAATGAAATATTTACATGTAGCATATAACTAAAGACAACTGTAATAGATGTTGATCTGTTTTCTTTCAAATAGCATATAATTGTTCTTGTATTGTACTAAAAACATTAAACATTATCTAGATAATTGAAAAAATAGTTAAATGTATGAAGAACTCACAAACTATTTTACTTTAAAAAGAATGCATCCAAAAAATTCTGGTAATGTATGTATTTCTTTCTTCATCTAATAATATCAAGAAAAAAAGCATACTATGCACATCTAATAATATCAAGAAAAAGAGCATACTATGCATTCATTCTACAGAACAGGAATTCGAATATCACATTAATACAAAGAAACCAAAACATAATTTATCCAAGCAGATTTTCATTTTTTTAATCAAAATATATCTTCTACAAATTTCTGAGGTTCACCGAATTATAAATAAATTTGCACAGGAATCAAACACCTTTAAACTTTGTATCAATCAAAAACACATCACAAAAAGGTCTTGCAGTATAGGCACACAGCAGGAACTATTCCAAATGTAGAGTTGCAGGAGCTGTGGAACTATATAAAAAAGCCAGATGGCTTGCATTTTTTGGATCGCTATGTCGCTTATAGAAAGAATGATCATTGGGCGAGCAAGCTGAAAAACTACAGCGCACGCGCTTGCAGCATGCTTCAAAATGGATGCGCACGCTAGCGCGCAACGGTGCTCTATGATCAGCTTTACTCCGCCCAAGTGCTTGCTACCTGTGCTAACACGCCTTTACTAATATAAAAGGTAAGCGCTTATTTCTACTTATTTCTCAAAGTCAAGCAAGAAAACCTAGTCAACTTTGGAATCATGGGGTCATTCCTAACCTCCATGATGAGTTCCATTGACCATCAAAGCTTTTGGTTGGAGACTCTAAAGTCATGTTTGATTCGGATTCTAATTCTAGGGATCCTACTGCAATTCAGAATCTTGGATTCAAACTCAATTGTGAGAATTTAAAAATTGTTTTCAGAGAGCATAAACTATTACCTTTAACTTTGAAGTCAATATCCGAGAACCATGTTTGGCTACACAATTTTTGAAATTTCAATTTCAGAAACAAGGTTATTCTCCATCTTCCCTTCACTTTCTTACTGGGAAGATTGGTTCTTCTCCTTCTCCAGACATATTTTAGTTTTTACTGAGTGGAAAACTACAATGGAATACACAAGCAAGATGAACAATTCTAAATAAATGTACTTGGAGATCATAAATAAGAACCTCCATGTGAATATAATGGCAACAAACAGAATTCAGAAGCTCAAAGAAAATGCAAAAAGAAAAACATTTATCAGTTAAAAACAGTGGCATTTATCCATCAATGTGAACTAACATAAGAATTAAACAAATATGGTTGAAGGTTTTAGTCTTCGTATTCAAAAAAAAAAAAAAAGAAATAGAGATTATAGTCTAGAAATTTCATATGAATTCAGGTACTAAATACTCTTTAAAGTCATTAGTCAAAGGAACACACGTTGAAATGCAAATAGTAATAATAATAATAATAACGATTGATGCAAAAGACTGCCTTGTTGTGCCCAAATAGTGGAAATCTTCTAAGACACCAATTCGTGTTCAGTGGACCAAACAAAGAAAAACTGTCAACAGTTATGAAAATGGAGAAAGAGAGAGTAACGAAAGAATTATATTTTGCAGAGATGAATAGAGACATAAATAGAGAGAGAGGAGATGACAAAATTTACTTGGGATTGCCGGAGTTCACTGTCGATTTCGGTTCCGAGGGTTGAAGGTCTTGCAGTTCACTAGAACACTCGCCTGATGCCTTGGCGCAGAAAATAATATAAAACAATTTTAACCCTCTAATATGTACCTGCCATTAAAGGGTTTCAGCGCAAAAATTGTTCAGAATTTTTTTTGGTAGAAACAAAATTGTTCATAATGACAACGGAGCCGGGAGAGTGGGAAAGTCGTTTATCGAAATCGAATCAAATTTATTAAAAAATCAGAACCGACAAACTGAATAATAATTGCGGTATGTTCTTCATAAGTCATTTCAAATTTGATTATGGACTGATTTGCTATGCTTTCTATTTCAAAAGTTGTATGGTTTGATTTCTGCACTTCACTTCAGTAATTTCATTGAAATTTTGACATAGGCGAGAAACTCTTTCAATTTCAAAATAGAAATTATATTCACTTTGTCGGAAAATCTGGTGATTCGGCCTGGTCAAATCTAGTCATAGGAGTCAGTCAATTTTTTTTTATTTTTTAATAACAATAAATATTAATAATGATCCAAATAAAAAGATTTTGAAACAAATTAAGCACGCTTATACTATAAATTTTAATTATCTTTTTGACGATTTGACCCCATAAGTGATTCCTCAAACAACGGACTCATTCCCCACCTTCTTAGTTAATATAATTAATTTTTGTAATCAAATCTTTTGGACCTATAACTCATTCCTCATCTTCTTAATTATTATGTAATTAATATAGTTACTTTTTGTAATCAAAGCATGCTTGTGGAGCTTTTTTTTTCCAAGAACCATGACTGTCTCTCTCTCTCTCTCTCTGAAACTCTCAATTATGAAATTTGAAAACTCTTAAAGATGATGAAGTTTCAAAGCAAAGCAATAGCTCTAGTGACCCAACTCGAACAAAAATATCGATTCAAGGGAATCAAAGGAGGAAGATAAATGACCCAACTCGGTGATTTTTTTTGTTGACTCTGACAAAATTACTGATTCAAGGGAGAATCGGATTGACCAGGATTGAGTTTGGTTATTTTCTAAGCCTAGTGAGTCTACATGATTCTTGATCAGGTTTTATAATATTTTGACTCGACTCGGGTGACTCACCTGAGTCAAAACCTGGCTTTCCAACTATGCCGGCAAAACAGTATTTCATGTTAAAAATAAGGGAAATTATCAACGCCACCCCCTGACGTTTGCCTATATTTTAAAGCACACTCACTGACTACCATAATATCAGTGCCACCCCCTACTTTACCAAACTAATTCCACACAGACCCCCTACCGTTAGTTAAGAGTTATTAAGTGGTGATGTCAGCAATTTAAAAGACAATTCTGCCCTTGTTAGTGACCAAATACCTAATCTACCCTTTCAATTAGAACACCCACAAACCCTTCTTCTTCTTCACACTTAGCCGACAACCATGGAGAACATCCACTACAACCTACCATCTTCTGAAAAGAGACCTACTCCGGTGACCAAATCTGCCCTTCTTTGCTTATTGCTTGTTTTACCACTGAAATGGGTTTTCTGTTTTTCTTTTCCAATGATGTTTTGTGTTTCAGGTTAGTAAAGGGACCGAAACCCTTCTGTTTCTTCTTCTTCTTCTTTCTGCAACACCATCCGTCTCTTCTTCCTCCTCCTCTTGCAATAACAGAGGTGATAGATAGGTCGTACGTCACCTATGATCATCGTCTCATTCCTATTTCCTCCAGTTAATGATGAAACAGGAGAAAAATTAGATTTCCCCCATTGCCCAAAAATCAAATTTAAAATTATTCATATTCACTGCAATTATTCATTAAATTAAGAGAAAGTAGTGGTTGAAAGTTGAAGTCTCAAACTACCAAAATCTAAGAATCCATAAAGAATTCCAGACATACTATCTATTCTACTGGTAGAGATATTTTCCCTTTTGTTCTTTTGCAGGTTCCGAAGTCTTCAATGGGCCATGGCGGCATTGGCTACGGTGGATGATTTGGGGTTGAGCATGCCAACGGCGTTGATGAGGTATGGGGTTGGGTGTGGAAGGTCTGCTCTGTGTGGTCGAAGAGGGCTGAGAGAAAGAGAGAGAAGGATCAAATTTTGGATAGCAATTAGAATCTCCCCAGGTTCCATAGCCCATCTCAGCAATCACCCACTGCAGTATTGCAGGTTCCATAGCCCATCTCAGTAATCACCCATTGTAGTATTGCACCCCTTCCCAAATGCAGATTTTTTCCTTCTCTTATTCTAATTTTTCAATATCGATCTTAAACAAACCCTTTTGTTTTCGTTGTGAAAAATGGTTTGATGAGCTTTGCTGCAGTGTTTGTGTTTATGGTGATGTCCACTAACATGCGCCCTAGGTAACTTGTGGATGTTGCATTTTTTTAAATCAATTTTAATTTAAAAATTGGGAGAATTTTGGTCATTGGAACAATCTGATTGGGTAATATCTCTCTCTCAGACATTGGATCAATGTAGGTTTTTTTATGTTTTAATGTAAAGGGTATTTTGGTCAAAAGAATTTCAGAGATTAACGCTGTTAAAAATGGGTAATGGACTAATGGTTGATATTATGATAGTTAGTGGGTGTGCTTTAAAATATAGGCAAACATCAGGGGGTGGCACTGATAATTTCCCTAAAAAGAAAACGCCATCCTTTTCTTCCCCTGATGGTCTCACCACCACCACCCCCCTCTCCCAAAGAAATATAGAGAAGCTATTCTAAGAAATTGAATTACCAAATGGATTTATTATTTTTAAAATATTTCAGATTGATGCAATAAAAACAATTTCAATTTCTTGACTAAAAATCTATTTGTGATTATTTCATGAAATCAATCCAAAATTGAAATCAAAATCAAACCAAATCAGCCCTTAGTTTTGATAATGAAATTCAAAAAGGCCATCTCATCTTTGGAGGCAATTTACCGCCACCCATGACGAAGGGATTCACCACCTTTGTTGTCATTGGATGGGTTCTTAGGAGCACTACAACTTCGTACAATCGGTGATAGGAATAATTACGAACCTAAATTTGCTTCACCATGGGTGAAGGAGGAAAGCTTTTATCAATCCCCACCCCCCCCTTCTTTTTTTTTTTTTTATCACATTGTACATGTTATGTGGATATTTTATAACATATAATGCGCTTTAGGTATTTTATATGTGTTTTTATATATATATAAAAATAAAAAAAAACTTTTTAATTTACCGTTGTCCGTACTTAAATTCACTTATATATCCCAATTAAAAGTGGTCAATGTATAATAAATTATTTGATTATCTAATGAATTCAGATCAGGGAACTCCTATTGATAGGTTCTTAAAGTGGGATGTATGTCACCACTTAATAGTAAAGGATTACGTGAGTATTCAAGTTCTATAATTCCATTTGTAAGTCTCATAGATTTTTACAATATAATAATTAAAAGGGAAGCAGTTTTCTGTACGGGAGTGCTAGCATAGGTCTATCTCTCTCCTCCTTAAAACAAGGGGTAGAGGTGTCTTTTCACACGGGGAGGAGAGAGAGACTCATGGGAATGCTGGCGTAGGTCACACTCCCGGACAGATAACTTTTTCCCTAATTAAAAATATAAAAAATCTATAACGGGCATGCACTCAAAAGACACCATGAAGTGAAAATTTCTATTCACAAGGTTCGAATTTCCTTTGATATTATCTCAGGAGTCTCGTCCAATCATTAGATACCATGAATTAAGAGATTTTCTCTTCAATCACTGGGGGTACAAAGAAAAAACTCAATCCAATTTTTAAAGGACTTCTGGGTTTCTTCATAGCCTATGCAGAAAGGATTTTCTCTTTTGCTCAAATATTTTTCATGTGACAATTTCAATGTGCCCTACATTTTATGGATTGTTAGATCTGAAGTGCCTTGTTTCATATGTCAAATTCCCACTCAAAAGAAATTTGCCAAGTTCTAAAGTATAGCTTTGAAAAATCTAGGGCGGTGGGAGATTGTGAATTAGTAGTCAAAGAACCACTAAGTGTTAGAAAGGTATTAAATAACTGTTGGAATAGCCATATCACCTATCCAGCATCCACATAGCTGGATGAGGACGGGGCCTTGTGGAAAACACCTCCTCTATCGACCACATAAAAGCATTGTTATCTTTTAAAAGTGAAATTAGTCAATGATGCAAGATAAGGAAACTTCGATCACATTATAACTTCTTTTTTCTTTTGGATTGATACATCATATGCCAATGTTTTTGTTTTCTTTTTTGGTAAGTATCATATGTGGATGCAATGGTCAAGGAACTTGCAGGGCCCTAACATAGTGGACCAAATTGACCATTTTCAAAACAAAAAATAAAAGTTTTTTTAAATAGACCCAAATAAGAAGAAGAAGAGACCATGACCTAGGAAAAAATCCTTTCTAGTGCGCCAATATGTGCAACATGCATCGGATGGTTGGAGTTGTCTTTGGAGCATGTGCCAAACGACTCCAGTCATCTGTCCTAACGGCTCAAATAGGACAAAGTATATCTAGTTTGCTCGACTAGATATGCTTATCTGTTTGGACCCAAAATTGCCAAGTGACATGTCAAATGAGACTAAAATTTTGTAGATAGGTAAACCCTTATGTCCCTTAATTACATATCAAGTTCCAATATAAATGGAGTTTTTTCATATGTCAAAATAAAGTTTTGAAAATCTAACTAAAGGAGTATATGTTTTAAATTTGAATATGAATTTTGACAAGTGATTTATCTAGATTGTTCAGTGTCTATCCAACTATCGAAACAAGTTTTTATTAACAATAAAGCAAAATTATAGTGGCATGGCTAGATTAGCCTATATCGATTATGATCTAAATTGGTTGGATCGACAAGGAATTGGAAAATTTTTCCAAACTGATCCACTTCATTGGATTGGCTTAGGATTTGGTTGGAAAATAATAAAAAATCAATAATTAAAACAAATCAGAAAATATAAAATACCAATAAGAATTGAAACCAAAAAAAAAAAAATCTAAATGTGAAAAAAAGATACAAAGTATGTGCGTGGTTTTAAATTTATTAATTGGCAAGAGATATTACACCCATCATACATTAAAAACTTACAAAAATGTGCCACTCTAAAGTTAATTACATTGACTAAACACATTAAATAATTATAAATTCTAAAACATAGTAAAAAAAATTTGTATGCAATCACCAAAATAACCTTACAATGTATATCATAATTCCATCCCTCCCAAAAAAAAAATAGTACACTTAATGTAGCAAAAGTTCAAATTTATGTCACTATCACATTACACTTTAATGTTCTACCCAAAAAAAAAAAAAAAAAAAAATTACATTTTAATACAAAACAAAAAATATTCAATGTTACCCACATTATTAGGTGGCCTTAAGAGGCATACTCTTGTTTTGAGATTTGCACATCACCATTAGAGGCAGATTAATAAATTAGATCAATTATAAAATTAATTTTAATTTAAAGCAAATTTCATACATAAAATACCATATGAATAGAAAATATTTATAGATACTATAGTTATATTATGTAATGGAAAAAAGAATGTTACTTGATAGCGTGGCCAACGTAGCTTCTACATCTAAACAAAGTACCGCCCTTTCCCATGGAAAGATAGAAATCCCACCTAAGTAGATGCTTATGCGTGCATTCTCATAGGTCAACGCACATGTGCAAGCTCTAGAAGTCTAGACATTAACATTACATTATATATACCTACACTAGGGGCTAGCCCAATGTACGAATGACCCATCATAAATAGGATCTTTATCTCCTCAATTTACCTGTCCCTCAATTTCCTCAATTCCATCTAATAGGAGGTGGAAATGACCACCCTACACTGCCCGGGTGGGGTCCACCTCCCTCTATTAGAGGGAGTTGAAGAATTTGACGGGCAAGCAAATTGAGGTGATAAATTTCTAGAATATGTGTTCGTTCTCTTAAAAGCAATAATAGGGTTCCTCAATTTCACTAGTATAGTCGTCAAATTCTGTAATTATATAGATCAATGGCTTGTCCAGAACTCTGTAAATCTTTTATCTTAGTAATGTAAGTTTTTTATTTTCATAAAAAAATAATAATAAAATAGTTTCCTAAAAATTTTAGTCGTTTTAAGTGCAATTCGAATCGAGAAAAATAAGCTGTGTTGGATCGGATAGGCCAATCCAGTAAAGCGAGTTGAATCAGGATAGAATTGGCCGTTTCGTTCCGATCCGATTCGACTCGGTTCAATTCGATTCGATTCATCGAACCATGTTAGAAGCGAATCTTTATTTTGCTCTCCTTCGAATTGTCACAATTTTTTTCAATCCCTAATCGTTTTCTTGGCTATGTTGCTGCTCAGGAACACCGATCACAGAGCCAGTGGCCTCAAGAGGACATGCAGGGAAAGACGATGTTGGGATGCGATAGGAATGCCTGCAACACAAACCCATTTTTGAGTCATTGGTCGGTGTGAGGTGGGAGAAGCAAAGCCGATCCTATGATCGACCTAGAACCATTTTACTTTCTCTTAACATCGAATCCTATTAGAAAACGACATGAACAGTGTATACAAGCTTTAGTGGTCTTTGATTAAGTCTCGTTTTGGTCCCCACAGAGATCTCTTTTGAATACCCAGAAGGCTAGAAACTCTTACCATGATGGCTAACCAGCCCTGCAACAATAAGAACAACAACAACAACGATTCCAGCGATTCTTCTTCAATTATCGCCACCACCGCTACCACACCTGGCAGCCCTTGGAAGAAACTATCTGAAACTCAGAACATTCTACTTCCGATGGATTCTGTCATAGATGCTTCGTCCTGGCCCGCGCTCTCTTCTAAGAGAATTCCATCTCCTGAGGTCTCTAGTTTTCGACTCTTTATTCTCTATTAATCTCTTTCTATTGCGAAATTATAGTTCTCCTTTTAGGGTTTTTGGTAGATTTTTTTTTGTTCCTTAATGATTTGGGGATTTTTTTTTTCTGGGTACAGGTGGTAATACCTGAATCGTCGTCTCTCTCGGCAGCCATAGAAATCGCTGCCGGCAACGACAATGCTAATGAATCTTCTGCAACTGTTGATTCGATGGTTTCAGTTTCTGTTTCCGTCTCTGTATCTATTGATCGCTTCGCTCCTGGGTCGGAGCAGGATAAATTGATTTCATTGTCTTCACCGTCTACCCAATCTACTCCATCATCAAGAGGGGCTCATTCTAGGCCCGTTCAGAATCAGTCTTCAAGACAATATGGCTATGGCCATAACCAAAATCATCAGCATTATTCTTCTGGCCGAGGTTCAAATCAGAGAGGGAATGGTTTCAATGGCAAGGCAGGAAACAGAGGAGGAGATGGATTTTCAAATCAGAATTTTTCTAGGCGTCACCAACGTGGATTCAACAATTGGAGTCACAATCGTGGTGGCCATACTAGATTGGTGAATTCACAACAGAACAACCACCATGGATTTGGTAATGGTCCATCGGGGTTTCTTGGGCCACCACCGCCGCTACCACACACTTTCCCTCATTCGACCCCAATGGTTAACCCTACATACGTCAATGTCAATGTAAACCATCCACCAGTTCCAGCTCCTGGTCCTGGCTATATACTTCCATTTGGATATTACGGTAATCCATACTTTTCAGGTGATTTTCTTCTTCTCTAATCTTTTAACGGTGATATCTTCGTTTGGTAACTCTAACTCTGTCCTTGACAGATGCTCCGAATCCGTTGTATTATCCTCCAGTGCCTTCGGCACCTCTGCCATCGCCTCCACCACCACCTCCACCATCTTATATGGACGCAAGGACACCAACTAACAATCAGCCTATTTTGCCCAACCCAGAAGTTGGACTGTGCAATACAATACTCCATCAAATTGAGTATTACTTCAGGTACTTCAGAAATTACCAGAATCTATTTGTTGTTTCATATTTATTACTGTGTTCCTAGAATTTAACTTTTATGGTTGTACTATGCAGTAAGGAGAACTTGGTTAAGGATGCTTACTTGAAGAGTTTAATGGATAATGAAGGCTGGGTTCCTGTTCATGTTATTGCAGGGTTTAGAAGGGTGATTGCTCTACTCTAACATATATTTTTCTTATGCTATAATATAGTTGGTGTGGACTTCAGTATGAATTTTAAGCTTTTATTTTCTGATGTTTTGAAAATCCAGTTGCTCTTAATATATCTCGTGGTATTAGTTTAATTAATTTGGGTTGTAGATCATGTATCTCTTGGAAAATCATTATAAAACAATCTATTGAAGAAGATCATTATATGTTGTATGTGTCAATTCAAGAGACACTGAATGTTTTGGCTGAAAAAGAATAATAATAAGAAGAATGGCAATGCAACAATTAAGTTGGCTGTAGTTTCGATCAGTTATTTGATTTTTCTTCTTTAGGTTATCAGGTTATATCTCTTGTGGAAGTAGAACTGGTTTGAGGATATTGTTTAAGCACATAATTGTAAGGAGGCAACTGTATGTTTTGTGCATCCAATATGGTTGTACAAAAATAAAGACAATTTGTTTTTGTTTCCATTAGTCCATTAGACAATGTTTTGGGAGGTCTCTTCAGCCCCCCTCTCTATAGAAGGAAAGATGATACAACCCCTTTTTTCAGAAGAAAATTTAGTATTTTCATGTATTGAGTTTAACTACTACACACATTAATCAATTTATGAGCTAAACTCCCTAGGAGATGGAAGATCTTTATCTCGTAGAGTTTTGGGCTTTGGCTTTCCTATTGAACATTTCATTCCCTTGGACCTAAGGTTTGAGAAGTGATGTAGTTGATGTTCCAGCTAAGGATGGTGTTTACTTGCCTATGTTATTCTGTAGGATGTTCATACCAATGGATTAAATTATTCTGGGTTTTGGTTTGGATGGCGTCCTACTTCTTTCATTTGATTTGGAGGGGCGCCTGTTTCTACAGTTTTATTCTCTCTGATTTAAAGAAGTAGATATTATTCTTTTTCTAACATGGCAAATAACTAACTACTGCACTTATGCCAATTAAAAATATATGAATGGAGTATGAGGGCTAGAGTTTGAGAGGATTTGGTCTCACTAATACAGGAAAAAAGGAAAGCATTTCCTTGAGCAACAACAGCTGATAGCAAGAATCTTCATATATCTCCTCCATGGTTTTTCTTTTTCCAATTTTCTGCTCCCTCTATATTTCCCAGGCTTGCGTTTTCCTGAATCAAATCGTTTTTCCAGCATTCTCATCCCCTGCATGTGCCTTCTAAGATGTATACCTCAAGCACATGTTGTTTCTGTTTCAATTGTGGAATAGATATTCCAAATAAGTATGGATAATGTTGAACTTTTTATGCATTATCCTTAAAATGAAAGATGTCTAGATGCATCCTAATGATTATATGTATTTGTCAAATTTTTTTATATGGTTGCATAGACATCGAAATATGAGGTGTTTGAATATGTGATTACCCCTAATACTTACTATAGGAAGTCCTAATGTAGAAGGGGTTCAACTAATAACCATTCTACAGTAGGATCGATAATAGGTTGCAGCAGAACATCAAATTAGAAACAAAATCAAAATTAGTAACTTAGTGGATAAGAACTAAACCAGCCGACATAATGTCACCAAATTTAGATTGAGTGGAGATAATGGTGAAGAGAATATCTGCCCCAAATTTCAGTCAATTCCAATGTCCCGAAGTAGGGATCTAAACTGGAGTTGGAATTAGAATGCAACTCGAAAAATAGAAAGTGTAGAGATGCAGGACAATCCAGCCAACAACAGAGCCCAAGACTGGGATCGATGCTGCAGGGTTTAGGTCCTTCGATGGCAGCAGCAGAGAACTTGAAAGGGTTGCAGCCGGCAGGTGTGGAGATGGGATTTCTGATCCCTGTTCAGCTGCAGCAACTCCAGTACCTGTTTGGATTGATTTCTGATCTTCTCAGTTGAAGCAGCAGCAAACAGTTGATGTCTCAAAGTAACAGCTGGGGTATAGCTCGATTGAGGTGAGAAGACAATGAAAAGAAGATGGGGAGAAGAAGAGAGAGGGGGATAAGGAGATTTGGCTCTCATCAGCTCTAAGGTTTCTGTTCTCTCAGCCAGGCCCTCTCACCCTTAATCCTCACAATAGGGTGATAAACTTTGCACAAAGCAATCAAATCAACTTCATTAGTTGTCTGGAGGCTACTAAGAGCCATTACATATATAGGCAGCAATACCTTGCCCCTCAAGTAAATAGAAAGTAACTTGCTACCAAGTAGCTTACAACTAAAATAGAAACTTCCTAAAACATCTAGCTGCTTTGTTTCAAAATAACTCCTATTTCAGAGAACAAAACAAAAATAGTAACAAACTGAAATTAGAAACTACCTAATATACTTTCTAAAACTGAAAATAGAAACGAAACTATGCTAGCATTAGGATAGAATCTTTCTCCACTTGATGGGCCCACAAAATCTTCTAAAAAATATCCCCACACAAGGAAAATATATGCTGTGACACTGTTCACGTGAACAGTGTTTTGCCCTCTTCTTCTTCATGTTTTGTCCTACATTTTTTTTTTTTGGTAATCATGTTTTGTCCTACATCAAGGCCATGTTTTTGCCCAATGGGTTGAACCAACTTGTTAGAGACAGGAATCACATAGTCCTAATTAACATAGTCTGGGTTCTTATGCTAGCCACAGGAGCCTATTTCTTATTTGTTGTGGTCTGAACATTTTCTGTTCATACTGTAACTTTTCTGCTACATTTTCCACCAAAAAGTTTTTTGGGGTTTTCTTGCACAGCCTTTCTTTCTTTGTTTGTTTTTTTAACCCTGAGATTATTCAGGACCCCTAAACATGTCCTTGTGTTAAAACAAATAACAGTCATATCTCACATGTTCTTATTCATTGTCTTTGATTTCAATGCAAGAATGTTCATGAACAGCCGAACAAGCAATGAAATTCACAAATTAACCTATGTCAGTTTAAATTAAAATATTTAAATTTAATGGGATCAATTAAGTCAATGTGACAATTAATTCTTTTGATGTCTTTAATCCATCTCTCCTTTTAAGTTTCATAAATATTAACTTACATAATGTCTTATATAATTTCTGACACATTCATATGTATGGCTTAATATGTTGACTTCTGCCAAGGTTCAATGCTTGGGCATATACATCTAGACATGTTTCTATAGGTCTAAAGTAGAATTGTGTCTGGATATCTCTATATTTCTAACTACATTTCTTGTTGAAGCTTGCTATTGATTTGTTAATGTGTTTTTTCTTGTAATTTTGCTGCACATATGCATCCATATGGTAAAGTACTTGATGCCTATTCTTGCAATTCTTATTTTCATGAAAACAAATGTGATATAACCAGAATCGGTTGCTCAGTGAGCTCAAACTTCACTGCAAATTTTCTAGGTGGTTCTTATGTACTAAATTATATTTCAATCTAAGGATGGTTTCTTTACCTAGGCTAGTGTATTTAGGGTGGTGTGTTCTCCTAGGAGCTGACTTTAAATTTAGTTAGCTTGATGGTTGTTGTGTGTTTCAATATCATCTGGAAATATATATTTGGATACAATTCATCCTACTTCCCAACATGTGGACTGTTGTTGCACTTCCATTTCTTAGATTTGGGGAGGAAGCAAACAAGATTTTGTCTCTCTTGATGTTATGCTGCCTTCTATCACTAAGTCTTCATTGTTACAGGATCTTTTAAGCTATCCCTCCTCCCCTATTTATTCTATTTTCCTTCCAAAAGACAATGGAGTTATCAGCAAGTGGAGATTGAATTTCCTTTTAGATCTCCGTTACTTGTACAAGGATAACAACACCAAATGAACCTTGTAGTCATTACCATTTAAGTCTGGGCTATTGCATTAGAAAAGAGAGCGAAGAAAGAAAAAAAAATTGATGAAGCAAAACTATAATCCCCCCCTTCAGTACTTGCTGGTCCTTTTCGCATTTTTACTTTTTCCTTTTAAATTGTTTATATCATCATTAATAATTTCTTTTTGTTCCATATTTATCAAATACAAGCCTGCGAGAAAACCATGAATCATTGAACCACATTTCAATCATTTTTTTTTAATCCAGTCCCCTCAATTTATATCTTTTTATGTCTTATTCTTTTTCACACATTATTTATTAATACTGCTTTTCCTTTCTGTCTTTCTCCCATAGGTTAAAGCCATTACAAGTGATTCGACACTGATAGTGAGAGCATTGCAACCTTCCGCTGTTGTAGAAGTACAAGTGAGTCTTTACCTTTTGTACACGTGTGTTTTGAAATGAATAGGTTGACTTATAATGACTGTTGGTACAGGGAAACAGGGTGCGTAAACGTGGAGACTGGATGAACTGGGTACAGCATTATTCCCCGGCTGCTCAAATAAGCTCTGTCACAGACATTTCAACCAGCTTTCAAAACATTCAGCTGGGTGAGAGTGCTGGAACTGATGCACTCGTAGGGTGATGATTCGAACTGTCTACATACACATGAAGGGATCTGATGCAAGATACAACTAAGGGGCTCAATTTAAAAACAAAAAACAAAAAACAAAAAACAAAAAACAAGAAACAAAAACAAAAACAAAAACAAAAAAAACAAAAAAAGCAAAAAACGAAAAAAAAGAAAAGAAAAGAAAAGAAAAAGAGAAACGGGGAAAATTTGAATAAGAGAACGAGTTTAGAATGGGGAAAAAGGAAAAAGGAAAGAAAACAGACTGACTAATGAAATCGTTGTGATTTAGTTGTTCGAAGCACTTTGTCATGTTCACCCTAGTAGTGAAATATTTCTTTCTGTGTCTGCGTAGAGGGTACTTATGGATGGTAGAGGTTCCAAGTAAAAATATCGCACTATTTAACTTGCAGATAAGACAGTTCTTGTTGATGTCCATATCGCTGTACAGAAGTTTGTGTTCAATGACCCTTCATTTATTACTCTTCATTGGCTAGCCTGGTTTTGGGCCTGTCATAATTTGCAGACGTAGGAGCCAATTTTGATTTTATCCTTCTGGCTGTATGAAGAGGAAGTATAATCAGGGATTCTTTTATTAGTATGGTCAAGAATGTGCAGACACCATTAACGTAGTTTTTTTTTCAGAATCATTCCATGTAAAGTCCTGACTCTTTTGTTTCTACTAATGGCCTCACTTTTTTTTCCCCTAATTAAATGCTTTCTTTTGTAATGAGCATAATTATGGATAATTTGAATTTGGGTCTGTTTATATTTCTGCTTGCTTTTCTATGATACAGTTTGAGATTGACAATCTATGGAATTCACAATAGTTTCTAGGAATTCATATGTAATCTTACATATGCTCGATTTGCCTTGTTCCTTGGGTTCTTCAGCTGTCTTATAGCTATCACAATGCAGATGGATACTCTAAATATGCATGCCCTGCAATTGGAGTAAGTAATTTAAATCCTGTTTTGCCATTCAATCCCATTAAAGTTATAGTCATGGTTGTTGTCACTAGATTATAGCACCATTCTTGCCAGTCATCCATCTTAAGTTCGTGACAGCTTTATCTTAAAGTTTCTTATTTATAGGTTAATTCTATCTATCTAGATTTTAGCTCTATACTGTATTGTTGGTGCCACTGCATTGATCAAACAAGACCATAGTAGCTTCTCTCTGCCATTGCCTATCCTCAAATTTAATATCAGCATCTTCTTTCTTTCATTATTCATTATCAAATCAAGATAACCATAATGGAGTTCTTTTATTCAAAAAACTTTAAAGATTTTTCCATAAGAGGTAAGTGTTATTGGTTTTAGCTATTTTGCTGATTAAAAGAAGGGAAAAAATAACAAAAAATGAAAATCTAATTGTATTCAAGACTGATTCAATTTAGAAATTGGTGGATATAATTGGAATCGCGGTTGGCTGATTCTAGGCTGATTCTTTGAACCATGTAGAGCATGGACCATATTTATAATTGTCCCCGAGTTGAAAATTCGTCCTTACTTTCATGTAATTATTTTTAATGGAACCATTGACATGGTTCACCAGCATAATCAGATTATATACATGTATTGTAATCCATCAGCTGAGTCAAAATGGAAGATAGCCTGAGGCCTTCCAGTCTGGTTTGACCCTCATCAATTCAATCTTTCAACCCAGGAAACAGGCCAGGGTTCACCCAAATTCAAAAAAGAATAGTATAGGCAGGTCTCTAGTGTTTTCCATTTTATAAAGGATTTGCCTTCAAATGGCAAGTGCATCTGTGCATGGGTACCCAATCAATTTTAGATTTTGATCCTGTCACCAGTACTTTACCTCATTTGATTCAGAGGGACCATTAAATTGGACATGTTCAACCTTTAAGCTAACCTCCAATAGTGAAAATGATCAAAAGAGTGTTTCAGTGCACAAGGCTCTCACTACCCCAGTGTCTGGGAGGGGCAAATATACATAGTCTTATCCCCTGTTTCACGAAAACGCTGTTTCCATGAAAATGATCAAATCACTCCCTTAAATTAGCAAACACAAATTACGATATCTTTAAACTGTTGAAAATTAGTGGTATAGATTATTTAAATATGGGGCAGTGGTAAATACAAATACTATAATCCGCGGAGATACATTTTGCGCTCATGAAATCAGAAGGTATTAGTTTACCCAAAAAAATAATTTCAAAAGGTATTATTCTTTTATCATAGCAGTTTATAGTTTATACCTTATTATATTCTTTAATTATATCATTTTATACATTACTTAAGTTCTTTGACTATATAAATTTCAATCCAAAAGGTAGTCTTTTTCTTAGAGATTGGACTTTGAGAAAGAGAGAGTTGGTGAAGAAAGAGTCCAAGGAAAGTGGGATAGGAGAGGAAAGATAGGAGGGACAATGAATGAAAATGGGCATGCAAGGATATCCTTTTTCTATCATGAATTCTAAAAATATAGTCAAATAAAGATAAACAAAGATTGGAGAGGGGGGTGGGGGGTGGGGGGTGGGGAGGGGGGGGGGAAGGACATGTAGGGGTTTCATTTCTATTTAATTTTTTAAAAAAGAGAAATATTAAGAGGGGGTTTGGAATGATTAATTTATTATGAATAATGTTTGTATTCAATGGATTTTCAAGGTTATTTGGAAGGAACAATTGGATTACTATATATATTTTGTCAAGGCTATGGCAGTTAAAAGCTAAAACTGATAGGTTTAATATATATATGGAAAAGAGAATGCTAGCCGGGTGCATACGGTGCACTGACTCTTCACCCAAATATAGGGGCAAGTGAAATGATCTCCATACCCCTAGGATTTTTTGCCTTTCCATGGGGGGTGTGGCGGTCATTTCGCCCCACGCGCGTCCAGGTAGCATTCTTCTTCCAATATATACGGCGAGAAAACTTTGCCTAGACCTCTAAAGCTTGCACATGCACGCTAGCAAGTGAGAGCGCATGCAAAAGCATCGACCTGGATGGGATTTCCATCTTTCCATGGGGATAGGGTGGTACTATGTTTAGGTGCAGAAGTCACGCTAGCCACACGACTAGGTAATTGTCTTGGCAAGGACAGCGATTCTCTCTTGTCAACTATGAGCCTGCTCATAGACCGGATCTTTATCACCTCCAGTTCCTTGCCCGACCTAGTTCCTCTAACAAGGGGGGGGCTGGAATGACCACCCTACCCCTATCCAAATACTTTGCCCGACTGGGGTCCACCACCCCTATTAGAGGAACTGGGGAATTGGGCCGGGCAGGGAACTGGAGGAAATAATTTTCCCTCATAGACCATCTTAGTCAATGACTTGACTATGGATGGTAATGGTTTCAATAATAGATGATTGACGGAGGAGGTCCGGTGTGTCCTTTCCACCTTATCCCCTGCCTATGGGTCCTATTTGTAGTTTCTGTAGGTTCTAGTTAATGACAATTTTTTTTCCTGTCCAGTATGGTTGTCCGGTTGCTCTCATAGGGAGTGGAAATGATGATTTAACCACACTCGGGCAGTGTGTTCGGGCAGTGGGTTAGGTCATCATTTCTAACCCCCTATTAGAAGAACCGGACAACCGTACCAGACAGGGAACCTAAGAGGATAATGATCCATTAGTGACTGGATAAGCAATATTCTAATAAAAATTAATAATAATAATAATACATGATTGACTTTCATGGCCTAACTGGCCTAACAAATTTGATGTGACCAACCAACAAACCTTTCAAATTGATCAAATATATTTCTATGAGAGTTAGACAAAGCTTCACTGAGGTCTAAACAACAGTAATAAGGGACTAAGCTGCCTCCCCTATATTGGACTCTTCTCCACCAAGCATTCCCAACTCTTCAAGATAGCTACATTCTTGATAGGTACAACCGCAAAGAGAACACCATGGTTTGTAATCTTGGGATTGGATCGGTTAATTCACCTGGATTGGATCCGTTTCGGGGCTGATCCCGAATATTGATCGATACTGATCATTGGTATGATCAGAAAGTAAAAAATAATAATAATAATTGATTTTTATTAAAAAACAGGGGTAATTCCGTTTAATCCACTAAATCTGAATCAGTATTGGCCCAGCTTTAAACTATGTTCTTCAGCATCAAAGCTTCTCTGCCCCTTGTTAGAAAAACAACGCAGTAGAATGACGATTTTTTTTGTACAAAAAAAAAACGAAAAAGAAAAAGAAATCACACACACGCATGATAAGATTTTACGTGGTTCACCCCCAAGAGGGAAACTACATCCACAAAACAAATCGATTATTTCAGTGAAGCAAAATACAAAATCCTCTCTCACATCTCTCGAAGAGATAGCTATAATATATTAAAAATAAAAAAAAAACCTAACCCATAAAATACAAAACTGCCCCAAAAGATCCACTAGGTCTGGTTTCAAGATTTGAACCAAAACAAGACAAAATACATATCAACTCGAAGATCTCAACGAATTCCTTTGGCAATTTACTTGCGTTTCGAAGGCAAAACGGGCTGCCGAAACACCACAACACTATCTAGACTGATGTCAGGCTTCACCAATAAAACCTCGGTGGGCAATTTTGACCTCATTATTCTAATATTAGCTAGATGTGTTAAGCTCACAATGAAAGAGAAATAAAGTCGAGAGAGAGATAGAGAAATTGCCCTCCATTGAAAGCTTTTACCAAATGAGGAACTGATCTTCTTTATTAATAATGGATTTACTTAAGAGGGAACACTTCAATTTGTAGGCCACCTTTGTGGGTGCATTACCCAAAGATCAAATCAAGAACAAGATCTCAATTAAACCATCATAGCTACTGATCAGACTCAGACATAAACATAAACTTTTTCATGTAGAACCGACATTTTTTTTCTTCTGGGTTTCTTATTTGTATCCGATGTGCAACATCACTGCTTTTCAAACTTTGAATACCTTTCTCCGTGTAAAGAGCTCTGAATCTTTCACAACAATACATGAAAAGCGGACGAACAAGAAATTAAACTAAGTCAATTCCTTCAAATTCTCCATCTCTCTAGAATAGGCCAGAAGCTGCCCACTGTATCGCCGACCGCCTGCGGCGAAGACTGAACTGACGAGAACGGTGAGCCGAAGCACGAAGTAGACGAAGATGAAGAAGAAGAAACCGAATCACGGAACGAAGAAATCGTCTTCCCTGTCGACGTCGACCACCTAGCTAGAGTTTCAGGATCGGAGGTGTAATCCACTTCCTGCTCTGTTTTGCCGTTTCTCTTCTTCTCACCCTTTCGCGTCAGCAATGGCGGGAAACAAGTTGCTGAACCGAAACTCACATCTTCGGAACTAGGCGGATCAAATCGAGTCCGATCGGACTGAGTTCGAACTGATCTGGACCGTAATTTTGATGGTGACCGGCCGGAAAGGTAGTTACCTGTACCGGCAGGTGGAGGCCTAAGCGCTGGCAATGGTTTAATGGAAGTTTGGTTATGGTGTAGCTTTGGGACACCTGGTTGGATCTCCCACTTGAACGGCACAGCCCCTGCTCGCTTGAACGATTCATCAGAAGCCATTCTAACTGAACTTAACTACCAAAGTAACTAACTCTGGCCTTGCTCGACTCTTCTATTAATAGGTGTAGCCTCGGTGAAGAGAGGAGAACACAGGTGTAACGCCAAAAAAACGAGATTGGTGAGAGACGGGCGGCGTTCAGCTACTCCACTGATAATGTCTGACTTTGATGGAACAATCCAAAAGATCCAATAATTGATTTTTTTTTCTTTTTACTTTTTTTTTGAAAAAAAAGTTGAATAATTAGGAGAGATTTGATTATTGACGATATTGATCTTAGCAATATATAATATTTGAAGAAAGTGGAGGAAAAAATGTTCAATACAGGCCAATCTGGACCAGTCTGTATCAGTATTTGTCTATCGGTATCGGTATCGGTTGAGACTAATAATGATACAGATACCGATATTTTAGACAATCATAGGGATTGGCTTACACCTATGACCCACATACCCCATACTTGTCTATACGTCACAGTATCAAGTTAACAACCAACAATCAATCAGGCCAGAACCTCTCTCTCGTAGTGAGTCTTGAATCTTCCATGCAAACGAAGATACAAGTACTTGGCTTTTAAACAATTTGGACCAGATCTGGTTTTAGGGAATGGAACCGTTTGGCATATCTGGTTCAAATTCAACCCGGTCTAGTTAGCCGCCACAGGTCCACATCTCATTTTGAAAATTATGATATAGGAGCATTAGGGATTATGGTTTATTAACTAACTTTTTTTTGGGTGAAATGGTTTATTAACAAACTTTTTTCTGGTGAAATGGTTCATTAACTAACTTGAGACTTGGGGGAAAGAAGGGAGCAAGAAATGACTACTGAAAAATAATCGAAGGGAAAAATAATACTACTTGGGCATGTATAGTGTGCTATCTCTGTGCCCAGTCATACGGGTGTGTGAAATGAATGCCACGCTCCCATGGAAAGGTGGAATTTTCAAAAGATATGGTAGCGATTATTTCACCCGCCCGTATGTCTAGACGTAAGGGTAACGTACCACACTCGTCGAGGTAGCATTCTCTTTCCCATAAATTAATATATGCTTATGTCAAACCTAACAAGTCTACAAGTAGACAAAGAACTAAGGTTTTCGAAAAACCAATTCCAAATCTAACATAACAAGGACCAACATAACTCAGCCATTAGGGAGCAGGGTGCTTATTAGACCCAAAGAGACTGGTTCCTAGATTGTTCTTGTTCCATTCCTCAAATCCTCTATAATTAAGGCCTTTCTCTCCCGGCAAGCAAACCCAATTCCCTCCCCCCCCCACCCCCCACCAACCTTTTTGAAAAGAAAAATAACTGATATTAGACCTTAGAATATGCCAACAGCCCATTCTATTAGATTCAAATTCAAACACAAAAGGGAAAAAAAAAATTTCATCTCCATTCCTCAACTCACGACCAAAGATACGTTTGCCATACCATCAACCTACTGAATCGTTATCGTCTACGGTTCCCTGATGGGTGCGGTTCCCTAGTGCCTTTCACAAGAGGGGGGTGGGATCCACCCGAGGCACCTGACCGAACACTCTGCTGGGGTGGGGTCCACCCTTCTCTTGTGAGAGGCACTAGGGAACCGCACCGATCAGGGAACCGCATACGATAAAAATTCGTCACCTACCCCCGGTCCTTCTTACCGAAAGATATGTTTGTTTTATGAAGAAAAAGAGTCCCAACCAAAGGAATCTGAAAACCGTTTTTTAACACGCCTAATTGACAATTTTTTTTGAGTAGCATGTACCAACTACCCACTAGAAAATGCGTTTATTATTATCCTTTTAGCTTGACAATCCAATTGACAAATTTTTATTTATTTCTTGAGAACAATTCTGGTGGACGTGAATCCGTAGGCAATGAGGGTGGGTGGATGCGAGATCTTTCATATGATGAAATATATAAGGTCATTTTATAGATATATAGATCCCAAAATCTGTTTTACTCACATGTCAAGTTTCAGTACAATTAAGTTTATCATGTGACAAAATAAAATGAAAAATCAAGAGGACATGTCACTAGATGGGAGGATTAATAGTTGAAATTTGACATATGACCAATTTAAATTATTTTCTAAAATATCAATAGTAAGAATTATCATTACAATATAACTCTTCTATATGATAGAACAAAAATTGGTCTATCTATCATAGATAGAAAACCAGATTTTGACCCAAGCAAGTCATTCAAGTTCAGTTGAGAAAACATGTAATATAATCAAGAGTCATGAAGACTCGCCCAAGTTTAGGAAATGACTAGATCAGGTCCAAGTTAGTTGGAGTTTTAATTGACTATGTGTTTTTGCTCGGGTCATGATTAATTTATCGAATCTATTATTATTATTATTATTATTATTATTAGGCTATATACTATTCATAGACCAAACACTTGGTTTAAAACTAAATGAAATCCTAGAATTTTTATTCATTGTTTTCAATATTAGTTCATTTTTTTTTTCCCACATAAGAGCCGTCAAAGCCTTAATACCCCTGTTGTTCGGAGAAGGAGAAGAAAAAAATAAAAAAAACCCGCCCAAATCATTAAGTTTTGACAATGACGAGTCAAATTAAAAAAACCTTATTTTTCAATTATGCTATTTATTATTACCCAAAAAAAAAAAATAAATTTTGTGTTATCTATTCAATTTGTCTATGAGTAATCAACCACCAAAATGTTTATTTTTTAATTTTTTTTTCCAAACAAAACCCAATTGGCATTAAATAAGGCATTAAGTTTTCCCACACCAATGACCAACGGACAATCCTTTGTCAATGACCCAAGGGAAAAAGCACTTTTGAATTCATTAATAAGGGGAGTCAGAGTTTATTGTTTATGGCGATGCCTTTTTTTTTTTCTCAAGTATGTTTTTGAAGTCTCTTGGGAGTTGGGCCTCCTTGAATCGTTATTTTCTCTTGTTACAACACGGTTCTGTAATGTATCGTGTAACGGTCGCAAAGGTCATATGCATTATATGGGGTCTACTATGCCACATGGACTTTACAGCATCGCACGATACGTTACAACACCGTACTGTAACAGAAGAAGATAAAAATTTGACCTCCCTTATTGAGAGACTCAAAGATTATCACATGGACGATGGACCAATGGAGGAGAGAAGAACGCCCGAACTTGATTCACCCCATAATGTGAATTAAAGAATAGATATCTATCCAATGGCATTGCTGTACTAATTGTTACTTGTTTATTGTCATAAATACCCCTGGTTTCCCTCCACTGATATGATCGTATGGACATAATCTGGTAGCCAAAAAAAAAACTCTAATAAGGATCATGATGTTATTAATCGACGAACCCACCATATTGCAATAGGACTGGCAACTCTGACCCTTTTACAGTTTTACCAGCAATAGCCTTTCTTCCGGCAATGATCCACTCACCCGTGACGGCCATACTCAAACCATCTCTCCGACAGTCAGGAAAGGGAAGATACAGAGAGATGACCTTCGCTCCATTAATGAAGTTCTTATTCTTCTTCATATCTGTGCATCTAACGGTCGCCAGGGGCCGCCACATCATCAACTTCCGATCATCAAACCTTTTCCCAGAAGGCATCGCGTGGGACCCAATATCCCAACACTTCGTCGTGGGTTCACTCCATGAACGATCCATCAAAGCCGTCTCTGACACCGGCACCGTTGAAACATTTATCTCCGACACAGACCTTCCCCCTGACGTTACCATCCTCGGCCTCGCCGTCGACTCCGTCAACCACCGTCTCCTCGCCGTTATCCACGCCATGGACCCTCTCCCCATCTTCAACGCCCTTGGTTCCTATGACCTCCGCACTCGCCAACGCCTATTCCTCGCCCACCTCACCGATCCCACCACCTCCACTCGCCCAATCGCTAACGACGTCACTATCGATCACGCCGGCAACGCTTACGTCACCAATTCCATCGGCAATTTCATCTGGAAAGTAACCCTCGACGGAGAACCGTCGATCTTATCAAGAGAAACAGTCCTCACATCGCAATACATTTACCCTGACACACCCTACGCTGCCTTCGGCCTCAACGGTATTGCTTACGTCAGCGAAGGGTATCTACTGGTGGGCCAATGTAACACCGGAAAACTGTTCATAGTTGACGCCGTTAACGGGACGGCGTCGGTGGTGAAGGTGGAGAAGGACTTGATGGGCGGGAATGACGGGATCGCCGTTAGAAATGACGGCGCTGTGGTGGTCGTCTCGCAGAAAACGGCATGGATGCTCAAAAGCAAGGATAGTTGGGGAGAGGCTCAGATATATGACGAAATTGCCCTTGATGAAGAAAGGTACCCAACTACGGTTACTGTGAGAGAGGACGATAGGGCTTATGTGGTATATGGGAAGCTAGACAAGGGTATGGCTGGGAACATGGATGTAGAAGAATTTAGCATAGAAGAGATAGAATGGCCTACGGTGAACAATGAAGGGACTGTTTGGTTATATGCTTTGGTTGGGTTTGGCTTAGTTTATTTCTTGTTTTGGAGATTTCAGATGGGTCGGCTTGTGAAAAACATGAACAAGAAAACTGCCTGAGATGGGTTAAATTAAAACTCAAAATCCTCACAGTTGCCGATGAGTTGGAGCATAAAAGGATTGAGAGGTGGTCTTATGTGTTTTTGGTTTTTTTGTTGGTAATAGTGTTAATGGTGCTTATTATTTAGTGTTCTACAGACTTGATTAGAGAGCAAGAATCCATGTAATAGGTCCATTTATTTATGATAACGCCGAATTATTGTTGTTGTGGTTCTTCTATGTATAGTTATGGTTAGTGTTGTGATTCAAATAAATTTCTGTGAAGTATAAACATGAAGGCTAAGTTTGGATGTCAAGAAAAAGAAAAGAAGAAAATTAAACCCATATGATAGATAGTTCCCATCAAACTCGGGATCTTTATCTCCTCCAATTTCCTCCCCGGCTTAGTTCCCCAGTTCCCCTAACAAGGGGGGCAATGAACACCCTACCCTTGCCCGGGTGGGATCTACCTCCCCTTTTATTAGAGGCATTGGGGAAATGGATTGGGTAGGGAACTAGAGGAGATATTTTTCCGTCAAACCCTTTACCTCTTGGCGTCGGGATCCTCTACCTCCGCCTTGCCTGTACTATCGTGTGCGCCTCAGACATAGGAGGGCAATGAAAAGATCGCCTTAACCTTGCCTCGAGTGGAGGTAAGGTGGTCTTTTTCACCTTGCTATGTGTAGGGCGCATGACATCGTGACAATAGAGGATTCAGAATTCGGAGAATCATGGTCGTCTCCAGAGAGCCCAACGCCCAGGGTGCTGCCAGGGGGCATCTTGTGGTTGAACTGTGCTGCACACATCTTGATGCATGCCTAGGAATGTGTGTGGCACAACCCACGGCTAGCAACACCCTGGGCTCCCTGGAGATGACCTAAATCCGAGTCCGGGTCCTTACCTCTTGAGAGCTTGCACTTTGCTAATAAGGCACCAATCGATAGATCAGGATCGTCTCCAGGGAGCAAGGAACGCCCAGGGCGTTGCCAACCGTTGGGCTGTGCCACACACATTTCTAGGCGTGCACCGAGATATATGTGGCATAGCTCAACCGTTGGATACTCCCTGACAACACCCTGGGCGCACACCTCCCTAGAGACGAGCTAAATTCTCAATCGATTGCACTACTTCTTGTCTTCAATCATTAATTTCTCCATAATCCATCTTTAGCTATAAAAAAAATCCATTTTATTGTAATTTGTTTATGTTTATATTTTGACATGTAGGTAAAGTCTTATTAGAATTATTAGTGCTCAAATTTCATGGATAAGAAGTGAACATGTTGTCTCAGGTGGCTGAACCCTACTTTACGGGTGAATTTTTTCCCTTAATTATATAATAATCATGATTATAGAAAAAAAAAAATTCTATCAAAAGTGATTTCAGTGAAGGAGAAACAAATTTAAGTTTGTCAATTGGTTTTTAATGGATCAAAATGAAAAACCCACTTACAAGTTACAACAAAGCTTCAAATTGAATCTAATGTTATTAGGGTTTAATACACGTACCCCTTGTAATACACCCAATGTTCCTCTTACCCTCTTAAACTTCTGATAAGTCCACGTACCACCTCTACTTTATCCCTTTAATGCTATTTAAGTCCACACCAAGTGTTAAATGCTAAAAAATGATCAAACTAACTTTTCTTCTATCTGTTCTAAAATTTTGAAAATACCTAATTGCCCTGACCTATTTATTAAAATTTGAAAATACCAAAATCCCGTCATCTTCCCCAAATCATTATCTTCTTTTACATACCCAATACCACCGCCACCACCCACCATTAACATCATTACCACCGTGAAGCCCCACCTCCAGCACCACCGCCACCCACTATCATTAATACCACCAACCATCGAGAATAATTTCCATCTTACGTCCTTACCTGGGTTACCAGGAAGATTTCTCTTCTTCTTTATCTTCTGTTGCTGCTGAGGAGAAACCGCTGAGAACATAGGATTCAAACTACTCAATTCTTGAAATCTAGTTCCAGAAGAAACACTAGCTTCCTCAGACAAAGAAGTCGAATTTGACATGGTTGAAGGGAACATGCCTTGTTAGTTTAGTAAAGAGAATATGAAACAAAAACCCAATACTCTAATTTCTGAGTTTGATTGATAACTTCTACCACTTTGCCCCTTTCTTTGCTATAGGTCTGAACCCAAGAGATGAAGAACGACTCAAAAAGGCATCATTTGATATGTGGCAAGATATGTGGGAAAAGTAAAATCTCGTGAAGGGATGATCATGATGATGATGGGTATGTCTCAGGCACTGCTATCTACTCTTTGATTGCTTGTCTGAGTAGCTCTGCAACACAAATAAGAAACATCGCTCCACCATCTATCGAACCCATCATCAAGGCCACCATGCAATCAAACATGGAAAAATTAGACAATCAGATCGATTTCTACCCAAATCTTTTCTACCCATTCATGATCCTTTCAATTGTTCTATTTATGTAAATAAAGAGGGAACAGAGAACTGAGTGAATTCCAGTCACTTGGGGTATTGCAATGCAGAGAGAGTGTATTTTTTTTCCAGAGGAAAAATGAGAAGTTATGATTACAGTGGCAGACTAAGAAGGAGGTGTGTCGAATTAGAAAAGATAATAATAAAAGAAGCTCAGAGACGAGAAAACCCACAAAAAATTTTAGGGATTCTGCAAAGTAGCAAAGCAAGGCAAGGCAAGACTCAAGAGAGAGAGAACGAGAGAGAAAGAGAGAGAAAGAGATGAGGCCGACCCAAAGCAAAGACCAGGAATCCCTAGCTCCTCAGTCCCCACTGTTTACACTTGATTCAGTGAATTTTCTAAATTGTTATTATCTTATTATTCGTTGAACTCTGCATTTTGGAGGCAATCCATCTCGATTGCGATGACATGGTTGGATTGTTTGCCGATGTTGGTGGTATTGAAGAGGCCGAGATAATTTCCATACTCTCTCTCTCTCTCCATATATTCGATCCGGGGCTATGTTTTGGCTATTTCCTTGTTAAGAGGCAGTGGGGTTTTGAAATCCTAAAATGGGTTTAGGGTTTCATGTTTTGGAGAAACGATCTGGGGAAGAAGATGGTTGGTGATATTAATGGTAGTGGGTGGCGGTGGTGTTGGAGGTGGGGTTTCACGGTGGTGATGGTGTTAATGGTGGGTGGTGGTGGTATTGGGGTATATAAAGAAGATAATGATTTGGGAAAGATGAAGACATTTTGGTATTTTCAAATTTTAGCAAATAGGTCAGGGTAATTAAGTCTTTTCAAAATTTTAAAAGAAATAGAAAAGAAGGTAATTTGGTCATTTTATAGCATTTAACACTTTGTGTGGACTTAAATGGACATTAACGGGTAAAATAGAAATGATACGTGAAATATTGGGAGGGATGATATGTGAACTTATCATAAACTTAAGGGTACGAGAAATATTAGGTGCATTACAGGCGATACGTGTATTTAAACCATGTTATTATTAGTGTGCCCTACTTTTGGTATCTTGCAGACAAAAGACCCCTTGGAAATCGGGTCCACTCTCATCAGTCATTGCTGTCTCCTCTCCAAAAGTATGCAGGGATGTCCTTGCTGAGCTGTTTCTGCAAGTTTCGAGACTATGTTGCATTCGCTTTCATTATCTCCCTGGAATGCATTATTTGCTTATTTCCTCGTGCCATATTTTCCAAAACCTCTTAATTGCAGTGTAGATCCCCAAGATATCATTCGTCGAACTCGAATCCGTCTTCGACATAGATGGTGGCCTTAGTGCCGTCGGCCCAGGTTTCCATGTCTCTGCGAGTTCGCTGAGCCTCTGAATGGGTTAATTTCCTCGGCAATGTAAAATGGTGATTTGGAGCTTGGTCAGATCGGGTATGATGACAAATAATCTCTGTAAGATAATAGACAAAAGACGTAAATGGAAAAGGGTATTTTCGGAAATAAAGATATGGAAGACAGGGAAAATATCTGAACGAGTTGCGGAACGGGCACTGGGCACACGGGCTCGTGTTGGGTTCCTCCCAGTCACTGAGACCGACTGATCGATCCACCTGAAAATCTTGAAGCAACAAAACAGTAAAACCAAGCGAAACACAAGGAAGAGAGGGAGGGAAAGAGAATGGTATTTTCTACAAGTAACTCGCATTTCTTCTGTGCTCGTCCATGGCTTCTCAATCGCTCACCCCTTCAAACCCTTCCTGACTCCTCTTTAAATCTTAAGCAATCATTCCCTACCTTCACTTCACTTTCAATCTCAATCTGCGGCAGTAGTAGTTGCAGTTCTACAAACAATAGCTTCAGAGTCACTCGATGCGGAGCTGCTAAGCAGCAAAATGGTTCCTCGGTCAAGAAGCGACAACGAGCACCGCCTAAGAAGAAGAGCAGTGCTCCGAAGACGGTGGATGTGGATACCGGCGATGGCGATTCTGCTGATTCAGGCGCTCTGTCGCAACCTTATCAACTGTTGCCGCTTCCAAAACCCCCTGCTGGGTTCGTGCTGGATGATAATGGGAAGGTGCTTATGGCTTCTTCCAAGCGAATTGCATCCATTGTTAGTAGTTTTCATACTCTCTTTCTCCATAACACTCCGTTATGACCTCTTTATTTCTGGGTATTTTTTATAATTTAGTTTTTTGGTTTGATACATTCATCATAGTTTGCCCTATGTTTCAGAATTAACTTTTTCATTGTATGAGCGAATACTGGTAATAATATCAGCAAAAAGAACCTTCTCTCTTAAGAAGGGGTGTCTTAGAATATTTTCATGAGGAATGACCACTTTTTGCATTGCAATCAAAGTAGACTCGCTTTCTTACCCAAAAAAAAAAAAAGAAGGGAGACTCGCTTGTCTTTGAGAATTTTTTTTTTAAGATATTTATAATTATGCCAATCTTTAATAGAAGCCGTGTAAATCTTAAATAAGCCATAAGTTGTTTAGTTCTCACCGAGAAAAAGATAACTATGCTGGGAAAGCAATTGAATCATCATTTTAAAAAAAAATTCCCTTTTGATAGTTCTGCTATACTCAAAAACTTTCTTGATCTTTTTAATGAATTATTTTTCTCTCGTAACAATTTTTAAGTGTTTAAAAATTAATAAAAAAATTTGAAGAACTCAAAAATGTTTCTTGTTTTACTTATAACGACTGACCACTGTTTCTCCACCAGGGGGGAGGATAAAAAAAGTTTAAAAAGCTGAAAATTCAAACCTTCATATATGATACAAGAAAAGCAGTAATCTCAATAAAATGAATTAGTTCACACTCAATAACTACGCAACAAGCTGAAAGAAAGTACACGTACTCAAACAACTGAATGCTCTTTCCAAACTCCAATTCACTTACGTTCATTTGGAAAATGGATGAGCAGCTGCACAGAAAATGTAGACTTTTCAAGTTGCTGAGGACTACTGTGTCATACATTATTTATATGATTTTACAATGTTCCAGTCACAGGCTTCTTCTGATTCATGAGGATACTTATTTTCTAGTTTAATTTATTTATGTTTTGTTTTCTTCCCCACTGATTCATCACAAATTGGTGTGCTTTTGGGGGGACTACGTGTGTATGTAAAATAAATACATTCTACCAAATTGATTGTCTGGTTACTATGTAATTTTGAAAACAATGATGTTTTCCTGTAAGAAAGGGATGAATCTGGTTACTATTTAATTTTGAAAACAATGATTTTTTCTGTAAGAATAGGGTGAACCAGTTGAGCATGTGCATAAAATCTCCAATTCCTGAAATGCGCAACTTTGTTATCAGATGTGTGCAGCATGCCTATTCCTTCTTTTCCTGGTCTAAATGTCCTGAACATAAGGAAAAAGCGTATAATAATACAAAGGCACATATTGCTTCATGGAAGTATGGAACAGGAACGTTGATGCAGTAACAGTGTTTTTTGCCCAAAATCCTGCTGTTATGAAATCTTGCGACTTTTTGATAGGAAGCATGAGAAATTACTGCTGCTACAGTACAAGGTTAAAAAACCTGGAATCGGACATGGGATCAGCCTCCATCGATTCCGATTCAAATATGATCGGAATTGGCTGGAACCCTAGAAAATGGAATCTGAAAGAAGAAACAAAGATTTCCACAGATCTTTTTTGGTTTTTGATTCAATAGTCTTGTAGATCTTTCTGCAAGTGGTAAATTTCAATATTTTCTGCTATTTTAGTGGCTAAATGAAGGGGAAAAAAGTAACAAAAAAAGAAGAAGCAAAGATTTAAGCTTTTTTGGCCGATTCAAAAGTGGGTTTGAGAATTGGGCATAATTGGAATTGGGGTCAGTCAATTCCGATTCAAATTGGCAGATTCTGATTCAATTTTTTAAACCTTGCTCTAGTAAATTCACAAAATAGGTGTATTTAGTCTTTTTTTTTTGTTACTTAAAATTTAGTTTTCCTCTAGTATGAGGAATCTGACAAGGCCATGGGCAGGTTGACTCTACAAGTAATTTGCCATTGGAGTGCATAATAAGAAGAGTATTCAGAACTTCTCGAGGGGATGAGTGTATGCTGTTGTGCCCAGTAGATACGTAAGTGATTTTTCCTCCTTTGTACTGTTTAAGTGATTATGGTGGAAATTACTAATAGATGAGCTTTACTTCTGCAGGCCTGTTCAGATATTGAAGAGCACAAACATTGAGGGGTGGTCAGCTGTATGACTCTTGCTTCGACCTTAACTTTACATTTATTTGTGTGTACAGATAAGATATAGAAGCACTGCTTACTGAATATATTTTGTTTTGTTGAAGAAGGGCAAATGGTCTAGTTTAAACATTTCATACGAATGAGTGAAGCACATTCATATACCAGGGAGGGGAATGAATAGTAGTTAAGGATCTATCTTTGTAATGGATCAGTTTGGACTAACATAAATGCCTTTTCTTCCAGGAAAGGTTTTATGCTCAGTAGCACAAATGGATTGGACACTGCTGATCCAATCTGGATTGAGATGATCTGACCCAACCCTTGGCAGATATTTGAGGGAACATTGGTGGTATCGGCCAGTATTTTTTGATGGATCAGTTTCATGTTATTGATTATTTAGAGTAAAAAACAGAAGGCCTTTGTACTAAATAACAATGGACGGAGCTGGAATTCAGATAACAAACTTTTTTTTTTAATTCTTACCGATTTTTAAATTCACATAATTCTTAATACTACTTTGAACTTTGCAACTTTTGATTTAAAATCTAAACTCAAGAGCTGTTGAGTTTTATATATCGGAATCTAGCCCCATGGTCCATAAGGAGGACACCAATACCCATAAATTGGTAGGAACTAGGAACAAGGCAAGTGGCCATGTATTTAAGCAGGAGATCAAATTAGGCTTCAGTTCAAAAGGGGTTTATGAGGATTTCTCTGAAAACACTTTTGATCATAAGAAGCCTGAATCTCTTACAAATTTCTTCCTGGTGTGAAGCCAAACAAAGAGGATCGGGGACTGATACTATGGATTCTTTACATTTTCTTGATACTAGAGAGCATATATAGTGATGACAATGATGGTGGATTACCTTAACAAAGTACTTCACTTTCACACTCTTTGTTGCCATTCTTCTTAAGTACTTCAAGTACTTTTTCTCCATCATTATCAATGTACAACCTTGTTTATCAAAGTGGAATTTCTAATTCCTATAGCTGGTAAAATTGTTCCTTTTAAGTAATTGCAGTGGTGGGTATAAAATTTGCAGCAACAAGAAGGGTGTAGATGGATTGGGCCTGAGACCAGGTTCTGTCAGATTTCTGGCTTAGCTTCTACAATACCATTGCTAGCTTCTTGGCTGTGGCCCATTTGTGTTTTTAGCTTTCAAGCATGACTAGGAGATGAACAATTCACTTTGTGGTCATAATGATGGGTTGTTAGCATAGTTGTCATGGCGTCGCCATGGCTGCGGCGTCCTGGCGCTGGAGAAGGTTGCATGGCGACCTACGTCATGGCGTCCCTCTTTGATTTCTTCTTCCTGTCTCTCTTTCCCTCTTCAATTTCTTCTTCCTATCTTCGATTTCTTCTTCCCTCTTCGATTTTTTCTTTCCCTCTTCGATTTCTTTCGATTTCTTCTTTCCCACTTCGATTTCTTCTTCAATTTCTTCTTCCCATCTTCGATTTCTTCTTCGATTTCTGAATTTTCTTCTTAAAACTTGTGAAACAATAGAGAAAAAATAAAACATGGCTTGAGTATACATCTATTAAAACATTAAAAATAGAGAAAATAAAAAATAAAACATGGTCGACATGCTCGGGCGACATGTCGATATATCGACGTGACACCCCTCCACCGACTTGGATCGCCATGACGCCGTGACAACTATGGTTGTTAGTTGTAATTCTAAATGGATTCAGAGTTTTTCAATTTATTCGTTATTATTGGTAGGTGACTATCTTCAAGTATGCAACATTCCACATTCTTTGCCATTTATCTGCTTAAGTTTGCAGGTCAGTGATGAGGAGGTTGAGGCTATTCTTCCTGCTGCTGCTTATGCTCTTGCAAAGATACATATGCATCTGGTGTTTACTGGGTATGGTTATTAAGGCTGCCTTCTCTTAAGACATTTGTAATGTATACCTTCTTCAATTTGGTTCAGTTCATTCAGAATTTCTTAAAATCTTGGTCTTTTAGTGTTTGCTTTAGTTTAGTTCGTTACCCTCAATGTCAATGATTTCCTTTCTTGTGTTTCCCAATCAGATTTTGTTATACAGCACGGGGAGGATTTTGCTATTCAGAAGAGGATATATTTGAATTTCGTGCAGGTTGTAGTTCTCTGCTCTTTCTTATTTACGAATGGTTTTGACATGCTTTTTCATGATGGAGTTGTAGAATCAAGCACTATTCAGCTCGTGATGGACTTGTATTTTAAAACGGAGGCTTCTGGATAAATTATGAATTGCAAACTCTAGCCTTTAGTCTGCATACAAGTGTGGTGATTACTGGAAGCTTTCAGAATGTACCTGAAATTCCCGACAATGGGCAGCTCCATTGCTGGGAACACAATGAAAGTTTGGGATACTTCCAGGAAATATTACTGAAATGTGCCTTAGTTTACAGGTTATATCGGTGATTGATAATTATTGCATATTTATTTATGCGAAGGTTTTTGTGGTATGTCAGTCCACATAACCAAGCCATGGTCGGATGCCTACTTCTGCCACGTGGCAGATTGATTGGGCTGAAATTTTGTGGCAGGTGGACCGCAAGGTCCCTTGTTCTCATGTCAAGTTTCTGCCTGAACGGAGTTGGCCATGTGGTGAAACAGATCGTTGAAAAATCTAGAAATATGACATGGGTGTGAGGGACTATCAAGGGGGTGCATAGACATACATGGGAGGGCATGGCATTACAGGGGGTAAATGATTGAGTTTGGGTCTGAAATTTGACGTGGTCTATCCAGTACGTCTTCTAGGTAGCCAACGGTCAGATTTATCATCTGCTGCTTCCACATGGTGGAAGTAGGTGTTCTGACCAGGGACCCCTTACATGGTCTGCTGACCAAAGAAACTTTTGGCTATATTTGCTTACAAAGTTTTTCTTGTCCAGCCAGAGTTCTTAATGTAAGTCTCAAGGAAGAAATACTTCAAATTTGAAATCCAGTTCTGGAATCCGAGTCATCTACTGCCCTTCAGTGTTTCAAATGCTGCACCTCCACCTATTGCGGTTCCTATATTTCCCATTTTCCCTTCACTGTCTTAACTCTTTGAGTTTTTTTTATTTTAAATTTATTAAATGTCCATGTAGTTGGACCATTCTGGATATAGTGTTTGTACATAAGACCTTTCAGTGCTGGTACTTCTATGTTAGCCCTCCTCCTCCGTGTCAAGTTTACTGAAGTAAGTCGATGACTAGGTATCTGGACCTTTTGAGGCAAAGCTTGCCTAGTCAGTGACTAGGTGATGACATGTTGCATAGGAAGCTGTTGATTGAACTTCTTTAGTTTAGTCCTCTTCTAGCACTACTAAAAATCTTGTTTGTTATTGATTATTGCAATTTCTATACAGATGATGGTCAAGACATTGATGGCATACCAAGTGAAGGTTTAGAGATTACTTGCTTCCATCAGGTAAGTAAGCATGCTAGGTATTTTTATTATGATAATTTTGACCGTTCATCTTTGCTACATAAATGATTAGGTTCTGGCTAGGAAAATGATTTTTTTAGGGGTGGGAGTTGTACATGGACTTTGTGGTTTGATTTGGAGTTTTGGTTGATTATTACGTTAACATTTTGCCCTCATATTAGAAGCTCTTTTTTTTTTTTTTGATAGTTAGGCCCCAAAGAAAGTTGACCTCGGGACCTCTTAATTGTGAGGTATGGTCCTTGCCAAGTGAGCTATCCCCCCTTGGTCTAGAATCTAGGGTTGGACAACCCCGCCTCTCTTTTTCTAATTTGTACCATATAAAGACTGGCTTGGGGTTTGCCAATATAATCTACCTGAATTTTAGATTCATAGAGATCTTCAGAATTTGGATAGATTACCAAACAAAACACAATGAGGGGCTTGCTTCATGGTCGACAAGTTTGATTGTCCAGGTTGGTCAGAATTTCAAAACATTGGGTTACATGGATTGTTCCGATTTTGTTTATTTTTCAGTGTTAAAATTGTTTTCGACATATTTTTGGCAAAAGTTTCCCTGGTCGGGAGACCAAGTAAGGGTGTCTCTAATCAGGACACCTAATTCCGCCACATAGAAGGGTCAAATAGCAAATCCGACCATTAGATACCTAGAAGCTGGTCTAGATAGACCAAATGTCAAATAATTCAATCATACCTTGCATAAATTCCCATGTATGTCCATAATTTTAGCTCTGAAAACCCTAACAAGACTCTCAAGTCTCAAAAGAAATATTAAGGATATGACAAGTACTGGTTACTGCTCTGCTACCGTGTGACAAACCCAAGATCAGTAACCAGTACCCGCAATAAGAGCTAAGAAGTCCTACTCTAACTAGGAAATAGAATCCTAGCCTAAAGCTAAGAGATAATGTCCAGTCACGATAGGGACATTCCCCCTATCATGGTATACATCAAACACCAGTATCTTTAACATCTTGTATTCTCTAATGGAGTGTCTCTCATCATTATGAAAACATGGTTCATTTAATGCTTCTTTGGTTGGAACTTACAGAAATGATACTTTAAAGATTGGTAGGTTATTTGATATTTTGGTTTGTGCTGAAATCTCTGACTTGTAGCTCAATCTTTTGAGGTTTGTTTTGCAGGATGGTGCACAATATATGATTTATACACCATCTGATCCACTTCTATTTGTTGCTGTAAAGGTAAAACAGAAGCTTTACTTCTCTGTGTCTGAGGGACTATAGTGTTCTCTTGATTAGTTGGTAAACTAGTGTTGACACTCTTGTTTACATTCAAAATGTATTTTTTTATATGATTAGTTATAACTTGAGTTTCTTCACTGTTGTTCTTCCGAAGGAAAGTTAACATTTTAGTTTGCTAATTTCAGGAACAATTTCTTTTTATAATGTTATTAGAGTCTTGGAACAAGGGCAAACAAAATGAACTAAGGAACCTCTGTTTATGTTCATGCAGGACCAGAATGGCCTATTACAAATTGCAGATGATGTAAGTACTTGAATCAGTTTCCTCTTTTTCCCCATACTAGAATTTTATTTGAGTTTAAATGAAGGAAAAAGTACAAAAAAGAAGGAAAACTTCACCATCTTTGTAGTATCTATTGACAATCTTCATGAGGATTGGTTGTGGATTTACTATCTTTATCTTGGTTGGTTTTATACTTTATATTGCCTCCTGTGGTCTATGGCTCTGTGCAGCATGTGAGACAAGCCATTCTATTATGATATGATGTCACTTTGGTTCCTAAGCTGTGTCCAATGACAACTTGTGATCAAAAGGGGTTTAGAAATAATTACTAGGAATTTGTTTTTTGGATTTGTTGTATATGGTGTAAGACTATATCTTTGTCTCATATTTGGATTTGTGAGCATTGATTTTCTTTTTATTTACGCACTATTATGCACATGGCTCCATGATTTAGGTTAGACGTGACAATAGGTAAGATAGTGTCAGGTAATGGCCTTACCCATACCCCTCCTAGGTGGGTTAGGATTTACCCTACCCTTACCTTATCTGGTAGGGTAAAAATTCCCAATACCTGAAGTGTAAAAGGCAGGTAAAGCTATATAGTTAATTTTTTTATTAGAAGAACCTAGTCTTAAATCTAATAAGCAAGGTTTATAAAGAGAAAAAAAGATTTCTAACCCTACGAACCACATAAACGTGTGAGGAAGAAGAAAGAGTTCGGCTTTTTGAAATGGATATGGACAAGAAGAAGATGCAGAAGATGACATACCAATTGTTAATGGAAGGGATTCCACATTTCTTCTGATGTCGTAGTGATTGCTGCATTCTTTGTTCACTGATGACAAAGGGAAGGTTGGAGGAGTACTTTGGGTTTCAATCAAGGAAATCTCGACCCATAAAATAAATTGAAGAGGGGTTGGGGAGGGAATGGGAAGCTGAGTGAGAACTAAGAAGAGAAAATGAATGAATGAAGAAGAACAATTAGAATAAATGGAAAAACCATACCTGAGATCGTTGTTGTAATTGCCATTTTTGTTGCAGGTTAGTAGTCGTCACTTCACTGGTGGTCATTGCACTTAGCATCTTGAACATCTGTTGAGAAAAAGAGTAAGGGAGAGGAGAGGGTGTTAGGGTTTGAGATGAATGTGAGAGCCAACTGTGAGAGTGACGAAGGGGGAAGCATTCCAATCTGGGATGGAGAGGAGCCTTTGAAAGTGACGAGATTTAGGGTTTTGATTTTCTTCTTTGGTCTTTGGATTTCCCCCCTTTTTGTTTATTTGGAGTTTGGACTAATGGACTACAGGCTAAAGTCCCATGCTAAGGACCAAGCTTTGGGTTAGGCTTCTAAATGGGCCAAGGCTCAAAGGGAAGCAACACCACACAAATATTACATATATAGGGAAATATGAAATATATATAAAATTACTTATTTACCCTTAGTTAGGCAGGTGAAGGGGTAAATGGGGAGGGTAAGGATGGCCTATCTGTACCCATTTAGCTAAGAGGGTATTTATTGGCCACCCTTACCTTCGTAGGACAGGTTGAGTAAGGCAGGTAGGCAAATAGAATTGCCAACAATATTTTAGTTACAAGGTAGTTGATGAGAGCTATTGAACCGCTTAGTAGGGGCTTAAAGTTGGCACCTTTTAGCAACATAGCGTTTTAGTTTACTGAAAAAGGCCTAGATTATTGAAGGGGGTGGAGTTCCGAAACACCCAGTTTCATTTCCCTTTCCACATGCCCATCATTGCTGCCTTGTGGCAGTTCAGGTAGGCCCCAAATTTGGTGGACATGTTGTCCACATTATCATTTATTCATGTTCCAATTTTGAGACCAATCTGAACATCCATTTATTGTTACCAATGTTTAGAATAAATTTGAAAAGTCTAAAGAAGTGAACAAGCGAAACATGGAACTCAACAGGGACCATTGAAAAATCAAGGGAAAAAGTCCATACATGGTGAGCCATATGGTTGAGATAGGCCACCATACTTGACAAGAGGCTTTTCAGTAGGAGTTTTAAGTCTATCCAATGGTTAACTTGCTAAATCACTAATCCACATGGTCGCAAATAGTGGACGTGATGGAAGTATTTTTCTCAATATGAAAGGGAAAATGTTTCCTTCATGCTTGTTCTTGGAATAGTTTCCTTAATGCTTGCTATTTTTCAGCCACGTGGACTGATAATTTGTCAAGCTGCCCATTTGATATATTTGAGATCCCCTGATAAGTAGCTTGTCAAATTTAGTGACCTATCTCAATCATATGGCCCACCATGTATGGGTTTTCCCCCCTTGATTTTCCAATGGTTCCTGTTGAGTTCATTTCCTAAACTTTTCAAGATTTTTTAAACCTCTGTAATTAAACATGGAGATGTCAGATTGGTTTAAATTTTAACCATGGATAGATGAATGATGATGTGGACAACATGTCCACCAAATTTGGGCTCCAACTGAACTGCTACATGACAGTTATTAATGGCAGGCAGGAAGAGGTTCCTGGTTCAGGCATGCAGGAACTCTGTCCCCAATGAGAAAAACTCCCTAAGCAAGTTAAATGAACTTAACAGACCATAGAATTATCTGATAAATAAAACTGGAAGCGATCTAGTGTATCTTGTTCAATATTTGAAACGTACAAAAATCAATACATTCCACAATGCCATAGTAATTTTAGAGTCAAATAATCTCATTAGATTACTTACCAGAACTCAATTAATTCTGTCAAGTACTAAATTAACAAGTCCAAGTAAATCTTTTGAGAGACCATTTCCAAGGATGCGAACAGTCCATACAATCGGCTTGCTGATTGAAGTGTTCCATCCAGTATATCTTGCTTCTGTTGCTGCCATCTTGCTTCTCTGGCTGTCTATCCTTTTTCATTTCCGCAGATTGAGCTTGTTTCTAATGCCAGTGGTTGGCTAAATCTGCGTCTTAAACTTGGTTTATTTTCTTCGCCTGCTTCTTGATGAGCAAGGTCAAATTGAAAATATTTGGAATGGAGAAATATTTTTAGGAATTAGCAATAAGCATAATCTCCCAAAATCTCCTTATTGATTTTCTTTTCATTTCAATGATAATCCTGCACCAGCAGTCAACCTTAAACTGGTTCTCCCCCCTCCTTTTCCATTTTCAAATTTTATTTAAGGCATTGTTTGTTTCTGCATGTAAAATATTACATGTGTTGCAGTATCCTTGACCTGATATTGTCATTTAAGAATTGCAGAAAGCCATAAATATTGCAGAGCTTGTAAGTTTCCACCAGATCGTCGGAAGAGGGGAGGTCCAGTGGAGATTTTTGAATTTTTTTTTTGGGGGGGAGGGTTACCATTGGCACTTCTCCCCGGGTTTTCTGCTGATGGTTCAAGAATTTTTTTTCTTTTGGGGGGGGGGGGGGGGAGACGGGGGGGTTTAACATTGGCACTTTTTTTGCTATATTGGTTCTCAATCATCCATTAGATTATGTTGATACTTCGAACTGTCGGTCCAAGCCCAGATGAAAGAGGGTGGATGCATCAGGTTGCTGAGTGGCACTGAACATTTGGCCAGACCATCAAAGGCCCTAAAAATCATTATGTAGTGTGGTGTACTTGATGTGTTTAAAGGACGAGGCTGGACATAACCTGGATTGAAGTGGTGAAATGGAACATGAAAATTAACAGCTATTATGGTTTTAAATAAAGTGGGATGCTGGAATAGGGTTTGCATAACTGAGATGCAAGAGAGGAGAGAGGGAGAAAAGAAGGGGGGGGGGGTTGTGTTTGTGCATAGACATTGTGTGGGTGGAAGTAGTGAAGCTAGCTTTCAGAGTGTTCTGAGACGGATGCAATATCAATCAATTTTGGGTAAATTTTTTATCAAAAAGCTGCAAGACAACTGTCTTCATGAAACTGGATGTGAACAGAGTGAATTTGCAAAGATGGCGATGTTGAGATGGATGGTTGCAAGCCTGGAGAGGATAAAACTTTGAAATGAAAGTAGGGGTAATTTATTTTTGGTCCTAACAGAGGTAAGATGATTGGGAGTAAATAAAATACTTTCATCATGCCCGATGATGATTGACTGAGGCACTGGTGAGGAGTTATTTGTGGCAAATTGAAGTTCTTAGTGTGAGTCACAAATCACCATTTGTTGTGTGGTCTTGGGTTCAGGGTTGTATCATAGAGATAGATTCATGGTGATCCTTCTGTCCAGGACACCCCCCCCCCCCCAAAAAAAAAAAAAAAAAAAAAAAAAAAACAGATGTCTCTCTTTGAATGAGACTTCATTTCCAGTTATGGTTTCATTACAACTAGAATCCCTTTAAGGCCAGCTTTTTTGTATTTTTATTTTGAGTGAATGAGAAAGTGTTTTAAATTTGTTCAAATGAAAAGAAAAGAAAAGAATATTTATTTTCTTGGATATTGAGCAGCATCATGTTCATTACTTTCTGTAGCATGTGCAAATCTAGGTTTGTGTATTTCTTAGTGTCCTAATACAAGCTTGAGGCACCATTGACTAGGCTCCATTACCCACATTTGCTGCAAAATATTATCAAATGCTCTAGTACAAACACAAGTCACTAACTTTTATCATGCATCTTCTGAACTAAGCCAATTATTGATGAAGAATTGGAGGGAAATGTCTTGGTTCATCAGCGCTTGGGTGAAAGTGCTGTGTACTTGTGGGAGAGGGTTGAATGCCATTCCTTTTGAGGTGATTCTAGCAAACAACTGCATGTACTGCAACCGAGTTTAGTCTTAAGATGAATCTTAAAAAATGATATAAGGATAAACAACTCTTTAAGCCATAACCATAATGCAACGGCTTTCATTTACTCTCTTAATGTTTTGGCAGAAGTTGATCACCACTTGGGTGTATGATCCATCATTGGATTAAACTTCCTGATTTTTTGAGATGCAACTAAAGAAAGGCATAAAGTGGGGCTGTGGATATTTAATGTTGAAGGGACTAGGTGTGGTGTTTCAGGTGGAGACATGTAGATGTTTCATTTTCTGAGATTTTTGTATACCTGAATTCATTGCCATCTTTATTAGACTGGAGATTATGTGGGAGATGATCGGTGAATCTTGGTGAAGGATAAGTAAATTAAAGATGGTTGGAGTTCTTTTAAATAGCTATTGTATGAAAATCACATAGGATTGTTGATTTAGGATAAATCAATGGTTTTTAAAATGTCATCAATAAAGTTCGTCTTATCTAGCTTGATGAATTTGTGGAGGGATGGAACAGTTGTCTGCTGGAAATGTCTTAAAAACAGAAACATTCGTACTTGTCCGATTGATACATCTGTTTGACTTTTATGTCTTATGAACCTAGGCATTTCACTCAAATTCTTCATTGATAGTAGGTCCAGTGTGATAAGAAGTATCATGTAGTTTGTGAATACTGTTACCGTTTAGAGATATTCAAGGATATTGGGTTGCAAGGATCGGCAAGGAGCCTAGCCAATGCCTAGTGGTGCCTCAAGTTGAAATTAGGATCTCTGCATAAGCTATCAACGTCGGTAGCATGTGATTTTGATGTAGATCAATGGTATTCCAAGGAATGCCAAAGGAGGAAAAAAGAGTCAACTCAGCTGACTTGACCATAGTTGTCAAGGAGTTGCCTAACGTCCAGGTGCCTTTTGCTGGAAGGGCACCTAGTTGGTGTTGCGTTGGTTTTTGTCTTCCACCACCGTCTCGGATCGCCTTGTTGCCATGACTGCTATGGACTTGACTCAGTTCTGAACTCAGTGTACTCCATTGTGGGATAGTATTTTGGTTCTTTATTTGTTTGTTTTTATTTAGTTAATTCTTTATTCCTAGTTGAACTAGAGTCCCACCTAATTAGAACACTATCCTAACTACTAAAGTGTTTAATTATTTGAGACACTTTCTTTTAAGTAGTTGGAACTCTACTTTTTAAGAGTTTTAAGGGTTTGTCTGAATGACACCTCTCATGGTGAACTTTGACTATTGTAACCTGACTTTTTTACCCTCTGGTTATTCAATGGAACACCGCAAAATTAGGGGTAAATAAGTTATTTGGTGAAAATAGAAGATTTCACCGGGGAACATAGAAGTCGCTGGAGGTGGCAGTGGAAAAGATTGCAGGAGCAGTGTCCCGAATGGGGTGCGTGTTTGTAAACAGCATGGGTTGCGAAGGTCTGATCCTCAAGGCGTGCTCTGCATGCGTCTCACACACCTGAGCCTCTCCATCAACTGTGTCAGTGACATGAAGATGCCTCCCATCTGACAGATCTCATCATCTCCACAGCGCCTGATGACTTCTCAACTATCGATGCTATCTGCATTGCATTACATACATACCTCTAGAAGAGAAATCCTTGATAGTGTCGTGGGCCTCATGGTCCTCACTCTACCAACAATACGGAGTAATTTATTTAATTGAGTTGTTGCTTTACTCTGTTTCGGCGTTTGGTAGCTGACAACTGATAAACAACCAAAGTGGGTTTTAGTGCCAACGATCCTGGTTTTCACGGGGGCTTTTTGTTTTCTTTCAGCCGTTTTTAGTGCCAGCACTGATCCTAGTGGCTTGAAAATTCTAAATGATTTTGGACGAGGGTTGGAGAATCAGGAGTTCCTAAAATGGTCTTTCGGGGGAAATGAACCATTTGGCTCTTCCTGCCCCATGTCTGCTGCTCTGGCGACAAGGCCACAGATTCAAGTCGCCAACTTGGGTTTGAAAGGAACTCCACCTCCCAACTTCAAGCAGCTCAAAATGCCTTACAATTTGGAGCTTTAGAAGAACAAGTTCAGTGGGAATATGAGGTCGGCATCACATCAGAACCGTTCCTATCGATCTCTGGTTTCGTTGCTGGGGTTGTGCTTCCGATGCCAGAATTGTAGGCCTCCATAACCATTACTTATTTAATGGTAGTAAGAAAATTACAGTGCTTTTACCAGATACCGTTCAAATCCCACAACAAAAGGACTTTAAATGGCAGCAAGAAAACAAATATGCTGGTTTCGCAAAGAAAGAATGTGGTACCAAGAAAACAATTGGGATTTGGAGACAAGAATGGTACCTAATAACTTCCAAAGCAGAATCCTGTGAAATGGAAAGGGGAAATTTTTGCTTCTGATTTTACAGAAAAACCTGAGCTTTAGAAGAACCAATTCAGTGGGGATTTTGCATTCCCTTGTCACCAAGGAAGATGAGGTGGGCATCACATCAGATCTGTTCCTATTTCTTCTTTGGTTTCATTGCCAGGGTTGCGCCTCCGATGCCAGAGTAGCAGGCTTCCGTAACCATGACTGGAAGAGACAATTAGCAAATATGATTTTACTAGTTTGCCCCTCTAATAAGTATACACTCATTAGAATCCAGGGGCAAATAAAAAGTGGTTAAAATGCATTTGACACCTCTCGAGGTGTCAATAAGAAAAACCCTTTAAGTAATCAAGATTTTAAATAGGACTGCCGACCAAGCGGGGCTTTCTATTCACTATTTGATTGTTATTTTACTGTTGTAGTGGGAATCTTATTCCCTTTTTGTAAATAAAGAAGCTGCTGGGCAGGAGCCCACGATTTGACTTCATTATGAGCTTTTGATTCCTGAAATCCTGTGGTGATGCAACAGCTGGTTAGTAGTGATTATAACCTAATTCTATGGTGGTGAATCCATAGTTCATCTCTCAATATATATTGCTGTTGCTTCAATCAGCTTCAATTAAGTATCCTGAGTTATGTTCAATTATTGATTTGATTTTCAGCAAGCCTTATGATTTCAGTTGATCATCAGTTGCTGTTTCTTATCATTGGACACATTGTTTGATCACTGTTTTGCCAATTTAAATTTCTGAGATTGACATCTGCTGTTCTTTTATTTTGGATTCCCTTGTTACAGTAGGAGACTATCTGATTTCAGAATCCAGGCCTTGGATTAATCTGAGATTTTGGAGTTCTGTTCTCTCATCCCACTGTATGCCTTGACCAGACTTCACGCCAGATCAGATTCTCTGATCTGCTGGTGCTATTTCTGTTTTGAGGTTACTTGCTGAACTGGAATTCTGTTAGATCTTAAAATCTGACCTTCAGATTGGTCTGAATTTTTGGTATGTTATTCTCGTATAGCTGATTAGCATTTGTTCAAAATTTTATTGACATCTAAGTCCTTCATTCTGTTTTTGAATTTTCTTCGAATTTGGTTTATTTCCCTTGTCCATGATTTTGGCTTGTGGTTGGTTTTCTAAAACCTAGTGTTAGGTGGTCCTGGATTTAAACTCCATCAGATTTTGTTGGTCACCCCCATGGATCCTTGCCCTCCAATCAGCTCTATTTGAGGTCATACTTGATACAAGAAGTTATGTATGTCTTTCCTCACTTCTCCTAGGGTCATTTTAGGCGTGCCCCGCCCCTAGCTCTTTTAGTTCTTTCAATCTGAATCAAATCACTCCTTCGAACAGGAGCATCCCAATGCCTCTTAAGAACCTGCCACCTCAAACGAGTTTCTCATAGCTTATCACGTATCAGGTTACTCCCAAATCAGCTCTAATATGGTCATTCCTTACTTTATCCTTCCTAGTTTTGCCACACATCCATCTCAACATCCTCATCTCCACAACACTTAGTTTTTCTGCAACTAGAACCCTAGATTCTAGAAGGTTCATAAGCAAGCCTTTTTTGAGATTAAGAAAACCAGTCACCCGATCTTTCTGAAATTTCTACCACATGTTCAAACTCTAATCTAGGAATCGATTCAAATTAGGCCCTGTTCTAGTGGCTGGATTTGAATATATTACTATTTTCCCTATTCTGCCCCTACCTCCATTAAAACACTGTTTAGACTTTCCATCATACATAACCGATTCTGTTTACCTGACCTAATTAAGCTACTGATATTAGATTACATCAAATCTGAAATCAGTAAGTTAATTTCATAACCTAAACCCTAAAACCAATACCCCCATTCCTATTGTCACTAGGATTACCCATTAACTAATGTTTTACCCACCTGATTTGACTGTAACTTTCAGCAAATCTTTCCTCCATTACATTCCACACTCAACCTCACCCACAGACCCATTCCAACCACCTATTTTGTAGTTAACTTACATCACCCTAATCTGAGCCTTGTCCCCTGAGAAAAGATCTTGTTTTGGCTACTGATTTGATATTCAAACCTGTACTACATTAGTTAGGGTAGGGAGACAAGGTTACGCACTAAGTAGTGCAGCACCAATATAGCTAAATGAAACTTGGCTGTCTTTAGGCTGGATGAAAGCAACAGGAACTAATCAATCTGTCTGTTCTGTCCCATAAGCATCCGGATGGTCCATGATCAGTGCTATTCATATAACCTATGCCTGATTTCGCAACTTCACCCCTTTTGTTTTTACTATCCAGTGGTCATAGCTGTAAATGTGCCTTATGGGCTTCTTTTCAGGCTTTAACAAGAAAGTGTGTGTGCATAGAGATGTGGGTCCCATAATCAAGGTTGAGCCCAAATTCCTACCGCATGTAGATGCATTTCTCTTGCTTTGGAATCTTAGTCTAGTTTTTGAGTTCTCATAGTTATGCTCATCTTACTTCAAATTTACTCGTGGATAGTGTACTATATTTACTTTGTATTTATCTATGCAAATACAAGCATGTGTGTGTGCATTGAGATATGGGTTCCATAATCAAGGTTGCAGATGTTTCTGCCGCATGTAGATACCCCTTCTTTGGAATTCAGCCAGTTTCCTTGCACCCAAAAAAAAATTGAACCAGTTTTCAAGTCCTTATTGTTATGCCAGACTACCTCAAATTTGCTTGTGGATTATTATACTGTACTAAATCTATGTGTGTTTTTTGTGTGCATGTGTGTGTGTTTTCATCACTGTTCACTGTTGTGGCTTTGAATTTTTTAAAGGATGGGCAAACAAAATAGGTAAGAAATATATGATGATCCAGCTTGCTTTCCACTCTTACCTCTGCTACTTTTTTCTTGTATATCAGGAACTCTTAGAGGATCCTGCCACTATCGGTGCAATAGATGAAGAGACAGAATTCAATGCTTTAGTGGTATGTGACTAACGTTTTAACCTGCGCATAAAAGCCATCACTCAACTGGGATCGTGGATAATTTCTTATCCCTTTTGTTTTGTTAATTTATGCTTTTATAGGAGGAAGAGGCTGCTCTTCTTGAATCATTGTTAGGAGAAAGATGACCAGATTGTTAGTGTTCGCTGGGAAGTGTGCATATCTTTGTCAGGCGAAAGATGATGATGCCATTGGTGCTTATGGAAAAAGCTTATGCTCATGTTGATTCTGGTTCACACTACAAGTGCCAAACCGCAGTTCACATGCAAGTGGAAAACACAGCCGTTCTCGGCATCATGTATATAAATGTATTTTGCATACTAGTTTATCCAGCTTGAGGCTGTGCGCATATTCATTCAGATATAAGTTACAGGTGTAGAATATGTTCAAGTTATTGGCATTTTCCGTGCTCAACCTACATTGCTACTATGCTATGATGTCATTGCATTGCCATGTTAATTGCAGCTTTCATCAACGTCTTCATTGATGTTATAATGAACATCCCAAAGATCGTGGTGTAAGCACTCATCTATGCTATGTACAATGGCCATAAGAACAATAATGGAATTATGTGTGCTATGGGGAACAGTCTGCACTGAGCCCATCGGATGTGCTGCTTTTGAGGAGCAAAACTTTTGTGCGCCTGGCATACAAAGCTCTTAAGGTTGGTAAGCGGATGGTTAAACCAGGTGGGGAAGCTGTTCTCACTTGTTTTTGCCTGAAATTCCACAAAGGAGCGGGACTGAGGACCATTAGAGGATTGGTTTTTCTTTTCTATTCTTTTGTTTTTTGTTTAGTAGGGGGTTGGGGGTTGGATTTGGTTCGGTGTTTTAGGAAAATTTTAAACTGAATGGAACACCAGAAACTCCGGTACTGGAAGTGGCACTGAAGACATACACTGTTCAAATATTTGGATTTACTCGTGTGTGGATGCTACTCCTAATTAGTATCTGAACTAGAAGGCTAAGCAGCTCTCTTTCTCGAGCAAAGTGTAAGCTTAAATTTCACTGATTTGGCCAAGATGGTTAATGCCCGCAGCCCGTTCGCTTAAACTAGGCAATCTATGAAACACATTATTGAATCCCCACTGCAGGTGTGTGATTGTGCTTGACACATGCCACCTGTTTGATGAATTCTCTGCTGAGAGTTAGCAGCACCTTTTTATTGGATTTTTCATATGTTAGGTGCCAATAATATCATACCGTGTTCAGAATGGATTGCACGAAGAGGCCTTCCACCTTTTCAAACATATTGTAGTTGCAGCGGTAATTTAAAAGACTTGGGTCATGATTCCTATACTCTCTCAAGTCTCTCGTCCAACTATTGCGGATAGAGGAGCATAAGCTCTGGTGAACAACTCATGGATATGTACCATAAAGACCGCTACTCTCTTGATCCTTTCTGTAGGAATCCACTGATAACCCTATAAGCCAGATGGGTTAAGCTTCACAAATGAAGGGAAGGCTGGTTTCAAATTTATGCCATGGTAGAATATTGTATCATGGACCGCATTTATATCTCTTATGATTTTCGTAAATATAATGAGAGGAGACCAGCGGCAAAATCATTTAACGCTTGCCCCCATTTTCAGTTCATTTGCAAGATTGGCTTCCTTATTTCTCAGCGTGGCATTTATTATGGTTGCCATGAAGTTTTTGAGCCCTTTCTCTGATATCCATGTCCAAGATCCACTTGTAATGTTCTACACAGAATGTGACTGCGTGCATGAAAGAAGCTGATTTTGCGTTGAACGATATAACTAAGGGAAGTGGGAGGTGGGATGACAAAACTTTAGGGAAAAAGGAGTGCTAAAGGAAGGTTTCAGCTGGACTGATGTTGGGTATCAGGTGCGCTCCTTTGTGGTAGTAGACTGGAGCCATCCACAGATAAATTCCATGTATGAGTCACTATTGCTACTTACTAACGACATCAAAGAGCAGAATATTGAGGTTCCATCAAAGCCAACAAGAAAATGCCGAGAGACTAAAAGAGTTCATTTCAGAATTCTAAACTTAAAGGAATTAACTTGATCATTTGTTTCGAGGTTTGAGTTCATCTTGACCAAGTGTAAATATGTACGTATCTTACTAGAAACTAATTATTGTGAGTGAAAACTGTGGGAAGATCTTGGCTGTCAGATTGATGGATCTGCACACACCATGATAGGCTTAAGAGGGAGCCGCGCTATGCATAAACCGGGAAAGTCTGGGCCCTAATGAGCCCCAGGTGGGTAATCCTAAGAAATTATACAGTGCCGAAGGTTTGATCACGAGACCACGCTTCTTGAGGCGGACTCTCATGTCTCCTCCAAGCCAACTGTGCTAACCCCTAGAGGTTAATAATGAACTATTTCATTTTAGCTTCAAGGAAGGAACGTATCATGCTATTTCTCCATCCATGGGCCATGGCTGATAGCTCTTCAACACAGGCGTAGCGGTCTCCATGGTACAAGAAACCAACGGTCTAGATTTTCACCCGTGACAAAAGATGATTGAATGGTTGAATGGTAAGAAGGTAATGATATGACGCTTCAATAAAGATGATCCAAAAAATTTCTGAAATTCCAAAGGTTTTGGACTTTTGAAGAGCTTCAAAAATGACCGAATCAGTGGAAGTGAAGAAGAAAGATACAGTCGATGGCTGATTAAATAATAGTCCAACCAACTCTGCAGATTCTCAATTCAGCCATGGCGTGGACGACAAGAGCTGCAGCTTTGCTATTTCTACTGCTACTACTGCAACAGAGCTCGGTCTTCTCTTGGAAGAAAGATGAGTTCAGGAACTGTAACCAAACCCCTTTTTGCAAGAGAGCTCGATCAAGAAAAGCTGCTTCTTGCTCTCTCGTTGCCACCGATGTCTCCATGAACGACGGTGACCTCACCGCCAAGCTTGTCCCTAAGAATTCCGGAGAAGCGATGGCAGGAGGAGAAACTAATGAAGAACCAGAGGAACCCTCCAAACCATTGATTCTTACGTTATCTGCTTATCAGGATGGCATATTGAGGTTGAAGATTGATGAGGACCCGAACTTGGATCCACCGAAGAAGCGATTCGAGGTACCTGATGTGGTTCTTCCTGAGTTTGATGAGAAGAAGCTATGGTTGCAGAGGGCTTCGACGGAGGTTCTCCATGGTGATTCTGCTCCTTCTTCAATTCTTTTTCTCTCGGATGCTTATGAAGCCGTCCTTCGTCACGATCCTTTTGAGGTTTACGTTCGTAAGAAAGGTGGCGATCGAGTTTTGTCGTTGAATTCGCATGGGCTCTTTGATTTTGAGCAGTTGAGGAACAAGAAAGAGTATGAAGATTGGGAGGAGAGGTTCAGGAGCCACACTGATACCAGGCCTTATGGCCCTCAATCGATTAGTTTCGATGTTTCGTTCTATGGAGCGGATATCGTTTATGGGATCCCCGAACATGCTTCAAGCCTTGCATTGATGCCTACTAGAGGGCCAGGGATTGAGTTCTCCGAGCCTTACAGACTCTTCAACCTTGATGTTTTCGAGTACCTCCATGATTCTCCATTTGGACTTTATGGGTCGATACCTTACATGCTCTCCCACGGCAAAGTCCAGGGGACTTCTGGGTTTTTCTGGTTGAATGCAGCTGAGATGCAGATTGATGTTCTGGGCTCTGGCTGGGACTCTGAGTCAGGAATCGTTCTTCCTTCATCTCTAAATCGTATTGATACGCTCTGGATGAGTGAGGCCGGCATTGTTGATGCATTCTTCTTCGTCGGTCCGGGTCCAAAGGATGTTATGAGGCAGTATGCTAGTGTTACTGGGACACTTGCGATGCCACAGCATTTTGCCACTGGATATCACCAGTGCAGATGGAACTACAGGGATGAGGAGGATGTTGAGCATGTCGATTCAAAATTTGATGAATTTGATATTCCTTATGATGTGCTCTGGCTTGACGTTGATCACACAGATGGGAAGAAATATTTCACCTGGGACAGGGTGCTCTTCCCCCATCCTGAGGAGATGCAAAACAAGCTTGCTGCAAAGGGTAGGCATATGGTTACAATTGTTGATCCTCATATCAAACGGGATGAATCTTTCCCCCTGCACAAAGAGGCTACACAGAAGGGGTATTATGCAAAAGATGCTAGTGGGAACGATTTTGAAGGGTGGTGCTGGCCTGGTTCCTCGTCTTATCCTGACATGTTAAACCCAGAAATTCGATCGTGGTGGGCTGAGAAGTTCTCTTTCCATAATTATGTTGGTTCAACTCCTTCCTTGTACATCTGGAACGATATGAATGAACCTTCTGTTTTTAATGGCCCTGAGGTATGTGATCTAGTTTCCTTTGAGATCTCTTTTAATTTTCTTCGTTTATAATAATATGTGAAACATCTCATTAACCATTAAAGTGGAGAAACACAACAGAACATTAAATCCTCACTGTCAGCATTCATGATAACACTTTGAGAGAACTATTTATCAATAAGCTTTAAAATAAAGCAGACAAAAATGACACAGCTTTTTGACAAATATGTTTATTTGTGCAAAATAGAAATGGGTAAGGGCAATATACTACGAGCAGCCTCTTACTAGAGCCAAATTGCTGAAGACCAGTGTAGGTAATCCCATAAAGAACACTTAGTCAATGTGCCTCACCATACCTATCTAATCATGAAATTCAAAAGCAATTACTGCAAACTGGCTTCAGGATGCCTCTTGAATTGCATGGTCCAACCTTCTCCATGGAAAACGATGGAAGTAACTGTTTCACAGAAACTGGAAATTACCCAAATACATATTTAAGAAATATATATTCATGTGGGATATGGGTATCTTTGTTGCACATTAAAGTCCAAATCCATGTGAGAGTTTCTTGTGGAACAGGTGCTTAGAGCAAGCACATTATCCATGAAGTTCACATCTTATGGATGTTTCATGTAGGGTGTGATTCCACTCATAGTTGTCACAGCGTCTAGGCGGCCCTAGGCATAGGAGGGGCCCTGGACGCAAGGCGACAAGAACAAGGTGTCACCTTGACAACTATGATTCCACTTTTAGCTGTTGATGCAATAATTTATCATAGAAGTAGTCTTAGTGGATTTAACTTAATTATGACCTAGTTAGTAATAATCTCAATATCTTCCCTACAAGATGAGGTCTGATGGAGTATATCAGAATGATTGGTGGATTTGCTACCAGAACTCAGTGCTGATGAGGGTTTGGTACCTTGAGGAAGCTTAAGACCAACTTGGTGAACCTAGAGTGAGAGAGTACAGCTCTCTATAATGACCATGGTGCATTTGTATAACTATCTTCTCTTGAGCAGGTAACAATGCCTAGGGATGCTCTACATTATGGAGGTGTGGAACACCGCGAGCTACATAATGCCTATGGCTACTACTTTCACATGGCTTCAATTGATGGACTTTTAAAGCGAGGGGATGGTAAGGACAGGCCTTTTGTTCTGTCAAGAGCATTCTTTGCTGGCAGTCAAAGGTGTGGAGCAGTTTGGACAGGAGATAACTCAGCAGATTGGGATCACCTCAGAGCATCTGTTCCAATGCTTTTGACCCTTGGTCTTACAGGGATGTCATTCTCTGGTAAGTAGAGTTCATAAGATTTAATCAATTAGTTGCAAGGATTGTATTTCTTGTTAGGTAGACTTTTTTGTTGCACTAATCAATAAAGCCTTCATTTATCTCCTCCCAACCCCCCCTCCCCCCCCCCCGAAGAAAAAATAAAAACCTGGGGGTGTTTGGGGGAGGGGGAGTAAAGGTGTGAGAGATCCTTTATCTTCTTCTGACAGTCATTTTAATGTACTTTTAATGCAGGTGCTGATGTTGGTGGATTTTTTGGGAATCCTGAGACTGAATTGTTAGTTCGCTGGTACCAACTAGGTGCTTATTATCCTTTCTTTAGAGGTCATGCACATCATGATACTAAAAGGCGAGAACCTTGGTTGTTCGGGTAAGAACCTTGCTTGTAGTTTGTATCTTTTATCTTCTTTTTTAAAGCAATTCCATAATCTAAGAAACACTTATTTATCCATGACACTATTTGTCTTTATGGTTGAACTTTTCCGTACATTTCATGCTTCTAATGGCATTGTTGTTTGAGTATTTAACACCAGGAGAAATTAGCGTGCAACTTGGGCCTGAAAAGCCCGAGCCCGCCTGAAAATTTCCGGGCTTTGCTGCAGTTTTCAGCCCATGGGCCAGGCTTGGGCCTAGAAATCCCAGCCTGAGGTAGGTCCTGGTCAGGCTTTGGAGTAAGGCCTCCGGGCTAGGGCTGGCCCAACCCCTAACTTGACCCTAAGCTAGACTTGTTTATTATCATATATAAAGGAATAAGGGGTATGTGGGTTTCACTAAAAATTCTAGAGTTGGAGACTTGAATCTGTGACGTACAAAAAATAATGAAGCCACATAGATCATTAGGGCAATTAAGAGCTTCGATTTTATTTTTAGAGCTTTAAAATTATATACAGGTTCCAGCCCTTACTCAAAGCCCGAGCCCGGCTGGCTGGGCTTGGGATGAGGCCATCTCAGCCCGACGTCAGGCCGGGGGTAGTTGGAGGCTGATCTATCAGTGTCATGTGCCAAGTTTCAGCCTAAATGTATATCCACCATATGCAGAAATAAACCCTAACCTAGATGCCCAAAAGTTTGTTTATTTAATTGGAATGGAAGAGATTTAACAGGAAAACTAATCAAGCATTGTCTCCACATTAATTCCCTTCTAATCTCTTTGGCTCCACCTTTGTTTTCTCTTTAAAAGAAGAAAAAGGAAAATATTGTACTGCGAACGAATATTTGACTCCAAACAAAAGTATTGTACTACAAATACCTGCATCTATGTTGCCCAAGAAAAGAGAGATTTAATATTAATAGAATAAATATCCATATATCAAAGATAATGTTGCCTCCATCCCTAGTTTTTCTTATGCGCTTTGATCCTATTATGGGTTGCATATTCCCAGGACTGACACATGAACCTCATTCCTTATGAGTCCCGTATATCCAGGGAAAATTATTTTAAATAGTTCAATACTCAAGAACTCCATAGAGCTCCAGATTCCAAACTGTTTCTCACGGCTATTGGTATGAAATGCCATTGTGATGTCAGTTTTATGCTGCATAAATTTAATATTAAGTCATAACATACTTAATCCCTTTTTGTTTACAGATGGCCTACATTTTGGTATAGCTCCAATAGGTATTATATAAAGCTAAAGTATAGTGCACATTGCTCTTTCATTAAATCCTTTTGGTTTATCCATTAAAAAAATGTACAATATTTATCAGCTATCCTTCCCATCTGGGAATGTTTGTATAAAATAGGCAACGCCACGACAGGTTTAAGGTATTTCAAAAGCTTGCTCAGAAGGTCGGCTGAGTTTTCAGCTAGAAACCCTATTTTTAGAGCACTATTTTGATCTTTTACAGATTATCAATGTCCCTTTTTTTTTTTTGGGTGGAAAAAGCCTAGAGAGATTTAGTGCTTTTGACTTGTCAAAGGGTGGGTCATGGATGGACCCATGTGATATTGGATGCCTCACTAGTAGGTCATTGTTAAAATTTCAGCCCAAAATGACCAAAAAAATGTTAAAATTACCCAAATACCACCTTATATTAATACATTCAGTTCCCTGTTGTGACAATTTCATAATTTTATGCTACATTGACTTTGAACTACTTCCCTTCTCATATGGTCTGGAATTTTACCAGTGAGATAGGGGATGGGGACCTCTATCACATGGAGCCACCCATGTGCTGCCATATGGCAGGTAGTGATTACTAACTGTCGCTACATATAGTGATGCTGTGTGACAGTTAGAAGTGTAGTACACCTTTATACTATTTTATTAATAAAACCATTTATTTCCAAAGAGGGAATAAGGAAATTAAAAAGAAAAAGAACATTTCTAATGATAATCAACAGATACCTTGCGCTTTTTGAAATGCTTCAAAATTGTGTTTTGAAGGTTTCTGAATTGTCTGTTACAAGCTCTTCTTTTAGGCCTCAGCTTCTTATTTAAGTTGATACATCGTTACTGAATTTCTACGAAATTGAGAGAGAATGATTATACCATTCAGTACCCTATATTAGGGTATACAGTTCAACTCTTTTGTACTTTCTGTTTGCAAACCCTATTTTTAGGTCTCATCTTATTTAAATTGACATTTTTGTGAGAAAATTTATAAAACCTGAGAGGATAATTTTACCATTTGGTACCCTATATTATGATATAAGCTCTCTCTCTCATGAATGCATGCATTTCAACTCTTAACTGGAGCCTATTAAGATGACCAGCTCTCATAACATATTTTGATGTGGATGGATGCCTCAATAATGTCAGTCTTAGGTTAATAGGTTGTCTTTGCTTTTTACCATATTCCTGATGTTATGACAGAGAGCAGAATACTGAATTGATGAGGGATGCAATACATATACGGTACACGTTGCTTCCATATTTCTATACATTGTTCAGAGAGGCGAACACAAGTGGAGTTCCTGTTTTGCGTCCTTTATGGATGGAATTTCCTTCAGATGAAGCTACTTTCAGTAATGATGAGGCTTTCATGGTTGGAAACAGCCTTTTGGTTCAAGGGATCTATACAGAGGTGCATTATCTACCGTTTCTCCTTAACTGTGTTTTCTAGGTGTGTGTGTGTGTTGTTGTTGTTTTTTTCTTCAAAGGGTGTTTTGCAAACTGATATTTTATGATTGGGCTGTCTTTTGGATCAGCGGGCCAAACATGTATCAGTGTATTTGCCGGGCGGACAATCATGGTATGACCTGAGAACAGGAATTGTTTACAAGGGAGGTGTAACTCACAAGTTTGAGGTTTCAGAGGAAAGCATTCCAGCTTTCCAGAAGGCAGGCACCATTGTACCAAGGAAAGACAGGTTTCGCCGAAGCTCCACGCAGATGGTGAATGATCCTTACACTCTGGTATGTCTTTGATGCTCAAGTCTCTTCCAATTCTCTTCCAAAACATTAAGACTCTACAAGAATATTGCCTGTAGAGTGTTGATAATTGAGGGAACCTCCCCCATTTTCTATCTCTATGATTTTCTCTTGTTTTTGTTGTCATTGGTCTTATGAGCATTTCTTATCTCAATTCTGTTTCCAAAGTTAAATGTGTGTGATCTCACTAGTAATTCTCCTCCTTTGTGAGCCAAACAGGTAACTTTTTTCTTGCATTGGTATGGCTTTTTGAACTTGTGATTCATTTTCTAAGGAAAGGGTTTATCTCAACATGTGACTTTCATGCATAGTTGTCAAGGTGTTGCCTAGGCGTCTGGGTGGGTTTTCAAGGGCTTGGTGGTTGTCTGCCTTGTTCTAACTTAATAAGACAGGCACCTAGGGACTTTGGGCCACCTAGGGTTCCTTGGGAACTGGACAGTTGATTTTTTTTTTTTTTTACTTACGTTTTTTTTCCTCTAAATAATGTTGTTTCTAACATTTTTTATTGGCTTGTGTACAAGTTTGTGTATAGATTAGAAGCATGGGATCATTTAGTATCGAAAAAAATAAATTAATTAAGAAAGAAATCAAACTTCGCTAGTTCTCCTTCTCTTGTTTACTTGCGTGTTTTTTTTGTGTGGTAATTTTCCCCTCTAAATAATCTTGTAATGATGTTCCTAGATATAATGTCAATTTAGTTCATAGATTCAATCTGTATTGTTGTTACTGTAATGCTGTTATCATAATTGTATTATTGCTATACTAGATATAATGACGTGCCAAAAATAATACTAGATGTAATGGATACATAAAAAATACTAGGGCACCAGCGCCTTGTTGCTAAGTGCTTAGGTGGCCCTCCAACGCCTTGGGTTGCGTAGGCGCCTTGACAACTATGCTTTCATGTACTGGATTCATTTGACTATTTAGTCCACCACTCCACCTGAATAACTGATGTAACTTCTGATCTAAGGATCCCTCTTTGACCAAAAAGAAATATGATATCCTTTTGTCTTTTGCTGTGGGTTCTCATCGCCTTTTATTGTGGTGTTATTCTCTCATTCTACATGTTCTGCATGTCTTGGAATCTAATGAATCACATTTATAGAAAAAGCTTTTCTAGGAACTGACAATGCCAATTTTGGCCTTGGTGCAACGGTAAAGGTTGCTCCATTGTGACCAAGTGGTCATGGGTTTGAGTCTGGAAACAGCCTCTCTGCGAAAGCAGGGGTAAGGCTGCGTACATAATGGCTGTACCGACTACTAAAGATAGCTATAATGTAGGTTATCGTCCCTCACATTTCTATTTCAAATGTTTTTCTAGGTAATTGCTTTGAATGGTTCCCTAGCAGCAGAAGGGGAGCTGTATGTTGACGATGGGAAGAGCTTTGAATTTGAGCAAGGGGCCTACATCCATCGGCGCTTCGTGTTTTCAGATGGCAAACTTACATCTTCTAATATGGCACCTCCCACGTCAGGCAAGGCTTTCTTTTCATCAGAGTGTGTCATTGAGAGGATTATAATATTAGGGCTCTCCTCTAGGGCAAAAAGTGCTCTTATTGAACCTGTAAATTACAGAGCTGATGTTGTATCTGGACCCCTCAGTCTTCGAGGGAGACGAAGCCCTGCTGCACTTACCATCCGCAAGCCCAATCTTCGGATTGCGGATGATTGGACTGTAAAGATGTTGTAGTTGAGAATTGGGTTTTTAAGTAATTTTTATGCAATATTAAATGCCTTCTTGTTCAGGGGATTTTGTTAGAGATGCTAGGCTAGATTTATTTTATGGTTCTACGCTAAAATTTGTAATATAATCTCCAGCTTATGTGCTGTTAATTAGTAGTTGTATCTTTTGTTTAATTTCTTATGGAACAATCACAAACACTTTTTTGATTATGAGTCTAGTACCATAATAACCTATAATTATGGATATGACCTCATTCCTTGAATCATAAGTATATCACCATTTGTGATCAGAAGCAGGTAGTCGGGCTTGTGACTCTCTGCTCATCTGAAACTGATACTGAATGTGGAATTCATTTTCTCTAGTTTTAAAAAAACTCTTTCCGATTCACGGTTTGATTCCTAATCTCTTCTAGTTCAAATGCTATGAAATATAAGATTTCTCATTCTAGCTCCAGTAATACCTATCAAAACTAAAAAGGAAATTAAAAATCCAAACGTACCCTTATGGAGAGAGAATCATATTTGGTATATTCACTATTGAAAGATTACAAAATAGTCTGTAGCTGTGTAGCCTATTACATACAAGGGAAAAAGTTCTCTGTCTGGGAGTGTGGTCTATGCCAGCACTCCCATGAGTCTATCTCTCTCATCTTCATGTGAAAAGACATCTCTACCCCCTTGTTTTAAAGAAGAGAGAGATAGACACATGGGATTGCTGGCGTAGGCCACACTCCCGTACAGAAAACTGCTACAATTACACTTGCATATCCATTGCCGGTGTAGAGTAGCCTCCACGAAATTACAAGTGACCCACAACATACAAGCCTCACATTTTTGACACTTGGTGACAGACTTGAGACCCATGATGTGATTCCAAGTTCCCAACTTCATTCTTGTTAGCCTGTCCCAACCAATGACAATCATCAAACAAGCACCGAGCGCTGCTGTAAGGTGACTCAACTACATCTTCAGGCTTGATGAATGTGGGCCCCCAGGAAGGTGTACCATCCTCATACGAGTTATGGGTCAGCCTCTGGATACCCGAACCGTCCACCTTAGCAGTGAAAATTTCACCGTAGGGCCCGAAGTGATGAGGATTTGCTATTGGCTCTGCTGACACGCCCACGTAGTCTGACGTAAACACAATACTCTTCCCATCCGGGCTGAACCAGGGATGATTGGTCCGACCATCCTCACCACTGTGAACCACCTTCTTAAGATCGGTTCCATTTGGGTGTATGACATAAATAGCGAAGCTCCCTCCACCCGGGTTATCCCGATCCGATGCAAAGGCAATCCACTCACTATCTGGAGACCAATTGCACATCGTGTCCGTCCATGGCCCTTCTGTAAGCCTGCGGAGCCCACTTTTCTCTCCCTCAATCGCATCCATCAAATAAAGGTTCTTGTAACCCGACCGGCCTGACCGGAACACAACCCACTTCCCGTCCGGCGAGGGTGACGGGAACGCATTATTTTTGCCGCCGATTGTCAGTTTCTTGTAAGGAGCATAACCCATTTCGCCATTTTTGTCCTCATCAACGGCAACAGATACTATATCGACGTCTGTGCTTTCTTCAGCAAAGATGGGCCCGATGCTGGTGTAGATAACCCCTCTACGCTTCCAGTCCCAAGCAGTGGAGAAGGCAGTGCCGGGTAGAACTTGCCTCTTTCCGGAACCGTCACGATTCACTACGTAAACACCGGGAAAACCCACATAAGCAATTCGTTCGCCGTCGGGAGAGAAGGAAGGGAACGACCCATCAATCCTGAACAGAGATAAATCATTTAATGGGCTTTCGAGATTCTCAAGCATAAGAGGACCACCAGTTCCTTCTTTACTGCTTCGTCTGCATCTATGATACCCAACAAGAGTCGAATCGGGAGAGATGAACGGGTTGTAGTGGTGAGAATTGGGCGAGACCTTCCGAGTTAACTCCCTAAACTCGTTTCTTACAAGATCAAATAGCTCAATATGCCGGAAATCCGAGCTGGGTCTCCTCGTTGCCACGGCGATGAAGCTTTTGTTACTCGGTGAAGCAGCAGGAGTGAAAGCATGGAGACCCGGTGGAGTAACTCGCTCAATCACCACCAACTCGGACCGTATTCTTCTCAGCCGAGGCAGACTCGCTCTGTAAACGCTCCACCATCCATCGTCACTTCTGCGATGGAAATACAGAGTGAAATCATCGATCCAACAAGGCCAACCGCCATGATCGACCAATTTAATCCTCTCAGACCCATCTCGAGTCTTGAAAACATAGATATCCGTGTTGAGTTCTTCAACTTCTCCGTCCCATCCCTTCTCCCCAGATGAAGCCACAGCAGTCCAAACCCCAGAAGGAGAAACGGAAGGGCTGAAATCGGCGATGCCATAAGGGGTTAGCCTTCGATTCTCACCTGTTATGATATTGGTTGAGTATACAGCAGCCCAGCTTTTTCTGGGTACCCCAGAATTTTCATGGGTTGACACATAGATAAGATTCTCCCCTGCAATAGAAGGTCGGTCTTTCATGGAGATTTTGGCATCTGTCTGTTTTGGATGGAACAGAGGAACCTGAATTCGAGAAGGGCTTTCAAAAGCCGATCTTCTTTTGAGGTTGAAGTCGATGGAGTCAACGATATAATAAGCATCAAGATAGATGTTTGAGTACCCAAGTCTCTCTGTGACATAGAGGAGAAGTTGCAGAGGAGGTGAAGGAGTGGGATCTAGGGTGAGAGTTTGATTAGGAAGGAGCAAAGAGAGGATTGAAGAAGAGAGAGAGGGGAAGTAGCCATTGAAGTTCACAGATTGACCATCTGTGAGTACAATCTCATCGTCGTTGTCTGGTGGGTGAGATGTCCTGAGGCTGAAGATGTCAAAAGCGTAATTTGCTCTATCTTGAGTAGTAAAGACTATGCTGGTACTGCCACTGATATCCTCTGCCCTTGCAGAGAATATGATGAAAACATGAAGGAGAAGCCAGACAGATGAATTCATCTTCCGATTCCGATTTGATTGCAGGTAAAGACGATTAGAAAGGTTAATTGGTTTTTGGTCAGTGGCTCATAAATGCTCTGATCTTCAAATATCCAATCCACATCCAAAGTAGTGGCGTCGCTCATAGATGCAGCCAAAGGTTGGAATCCTGGGGATAAAAATCATCTCCAATTCTCTAATCCGGCAGTGCTGTGCAGTGCTACCTTCACAGTGCAACACGTGGCACAAACTTGTTGTGTATATGAAAATGCTTTGCACCATTTCATGAAAACCCAATCCGTTTTATTTACCGGATCCTCTTAATCCGATTAGAATGTAAAACCAAAAAAGTTTATCTTCTTCCCTCCTTCCCATCATTGGAGACATTCAGAGATCTGAAACCAGACCTGGGACTGTTCTAGAAGGGAAAACCTTCGAAGGTTTTTGGGATTCAAACCAAAGATCTGTTAGAAGGGAACCTATGATCTTCTTCTCACATGGTCTTCTTCTCTTGTTGTGCTGGCTTGAAAGTTAGAAAAGTTGATGAGAATAATTTTAAAAGCATCATTTTCTATCTGCATTTTGAGTCTTTGACTGACATTCTGCAGATTTTTGCAGATTTTTTTTTTTTTTCTTCTAAATCTCCCCAATGATGGGAAGGAGATGAGCAGGGAGAGAGGGAAAATCGCCTTCTCCAAATCTTTTTTCCTCTGATTTGGTTTTATATTCTAATCAGCTTGAGAGGATCCGATAAGTAAAACGGGTTGGGTATTCATGTAATGGTGCAAAACATATTCATCCACACAATCAGTTTGTGTCATATGTTGCACTGGGACGGTAGCACTGCACCGTTAAAATCTAACAGCACTGATGGCAATAGAAAACAACGTTTTTATCTTTTTCTCTGTTTTTTTTTTTTTTTTTTGTAAGAACGTCTCTCTCATTTAGTGGGAGAAAAATGTGAAAAACACATCAAGGACTTGAAATACAAAGGGAAAATTTTCTTTGAGAAGACGTGGAGGGTACATTGATATTTTATATCTTTCTCTCTCTCTCTTCCTGGCATGAAATAACCTCTCTAATCCCTATGGTATAAGATTTCAATGAAATTTTGTGAAATCAACTAAAATATTTTGGTTTCGCAAGTTGTCAAAACAAAAGAACCTATGATACTGAAGAATTATAATGTTTTGACCAAAATTTCGATTATCATTTAGATTTTGATATCGTTTTGATCAAACCGTATAAAATGCATGGTTTCGAATGAATTTAAAAAATTTCGATGAAATTTAGACTATATTTTAAGTTTCAATAACATTAGCTAGTTTCGATTTCAAAGAAGGAAACTTCCTAGAAAACATTACTTTTATAATTTTTGACCGAATCAATCCTATGTCATTGTAATGAACCATGAATAACATTCGATAATTATTAATGATTTCTAATTTTATGTTTATTCATTCTTAAAGCATATTATAGTTGTTTTAATTGAATTTTGTTTGTTTTGATAGTAAATTTTATGTATACATGTAACCAAGGGATTTTAGTGTCTTTCTATCCAAAAACTTTTGGCCCCATCTAAAATCCACAAGCTTGCTTCAACTAACCCCCCCCTCCCCCCAATCTATACATTAAATAGAAGATAATATTTTTTTTTTGCGTACAAGATAATATATCTTGCGAGGTACATAACCATTTTTTTCAAGGGAAGGTCTGTTTTATTTTATAGTTTTAACAATTGTTGCATTCATATTTAATTCGAAATAGGACTAACTCTATTGGAATGCCTCTGATAAGATTAATGAGATTGAATGTTTTCCACAAATATTGAAACTAAATTGGTTTTTTTTTCGTGCCCGAGAATATTACGCTTCTAGACATTTAATCTTCATTGATTGTTATTACCATGTCCCCATACCTATCCTGGATTATTTGCAAATTCAGAAAATTGTAAGTTTCTTCTCAATCCATTTCATGATCTTGCATAATTTTCTTTTTTACAAATTAGGGTTTTAATTTATTATATGTTTGTAGAAGATGATGGATGTTTATTGTTTTTTTTTCTTCCAAAGACCAATGCACCAATTGCGGTACAATAGGATTGTAATTCATTAGTTATTCTAGATGCCCACCAAATCTGAAAAAAAAAAAAAAACCTTCAAAAGAATTGATAGATACTAAGGGGGAAGAGATGCTCTGAATCAATGGAATTGATTCTTCAAATTCGAAAAAACAATCATCAGAAAAACATTTTTGGGATTCCATTAATTTTCAGTAATGCTAGCCATTCGATCATTTTAACAAAAAGAGGAACACAATTTTATTCTAGTTTGTTTATAAGAAAAAAGGACTTAAATATGAAATCTGAGATTGGGAAGATTATATATATAATTTAAGGGAGCGTTTTCTATGGGGGGAGTGCAGGGGTCACGCAAGCATGACAACCAATGAGAGTGTGTGCATTGGCATCTCGGGGGGGGGGGGGGGGAAGATTTCCGCCTTTCATAGGGGGCAGGGCAATCATTCCCCCCCTCCCCCAACTATGCCTGGACGTGGCCCCTGTGTCCCCAATAGAAAAATTTTCTCCATATAATTTTTACTAGGTTGTTGTTACTATGTTCTCAAAGAAATTAACAGTCGCTATCTTGTATCATCCACAAGTCTTGAAAGTAATTGTAATTTCCGTTCTCAATCTATTTCACAATCTTCAATTTGTTTTCTCTAGAGAAATAGGTTTTAAGTTGTTATTTGTTCATGAAAGATGATCAATGTTCATATTTGTTGTTCTTTTCTTGGAGATTCTAACAATCTTTAGTTATACTAGTCATTTCATTATTCTCATAGAAAGAGGAAATTTAATTTTAATATTGAGTAAAATCAGCTCACCATTAACACAATTGATGTCTATTTCAATTTGGCACTGCATTACGTACAAAGTACTATTTCCTATCACGCTTAAGAGGAATATAAGTATATAACTTACTAATTTTACTTTGAAGTGCAATTTCAATCATGTCATGTAAATGCCAATCAACGAATCTTCTTAAATCTTTCTAAATCCAATCTTCACACGTGATGGAATTAGGAATCCGTATCGGATCCGCATTGGTATTAGCATATCAATGGATCAGTAAAAAAAAAAAAAAAAAAAAATGATTTTTAAAGAAAAATAAGGGCAAATCCATCCTATTTGGATTGATACAGGCCGATCTTGATCCATCTCGGTTGAACTCATGATTTAAGTTCGTAGCATCAGGCACGATATAGGTCACTACCAATACCAATCTCAAATCGGCCTCATCGGAGGGAATAGATGGTTTTGCCCTTATTTTTATTTAAAAATTGATTTTTTTCCTTTGTTTACTCTAGTATGGAGTGCTACATTGATATGGAACGTTAGGAATCACAATTCACAAATTTTATTTTTGGAATTCACAATTCACAATTCACACTTGATAGATGTCGATCCAATCTCAATTGATCAATATGGTCAATTTGATACTGATTCTTCAAATAATGGCTGAGTTCGATATCGATTACTGATTATTGACAAATAGTTTTGATAGGAAGAATGGTACCTACATTTAGACACATGGCACGAAATGACCGCATCACCCACATGAAATGGTGAAATAATGCCCCCGTTGATGTTTCCGTGTGCGTTCCCGCCCGCGCGCAGAGACACGCTCCCCCGTCAGGAACTTTCCTTTGGTTTTTTAGTTTGGATTTTATAAATGTGAATAGATTCTCCGAAGCATCTCTCTCATGGCGACGAAAAAAAAATGACGTGAGTGAGAGAAAGTGGGAAACAGAAAAACTTAAGTAGCAAGGAACCCAAGCTCGCATCTCGATGTCAATCGAGCCATCGAAGGCACACATTGATCCTCAACCGTCATCATGGAAGAAGAATCTAGAAGGAAACTCCCCACATTTGCTGCGTTTAACAATCTTGAAGGGTACTAAGAGGAAGAAGAGTCTAGAAGGACAGATCAGTCTCTCTCTTATTTGCTGTGTTTAACACCCAAGGGCCAAGGGGTACTAAGAGGAAGAAGACTCTAGAAGGAAAGAGCTAAAACTAAGAGGAGAAGAAGAATCCAGAAGGAAAAAAAAAAGCAGAAACAATGTTGATCACAGCAGTCTCAGGTTATGAAACTGACGGAATATCCCAATAGAACTAACCCTATTATTATGCCTGTTCATCTCCTCTTCGTTAATTTCTTGGCTTTCCTTATCTGCTCTACTGCTCAACAATCAACTTTGCCTTTGTCTTTAACGATTCAATCTGAGGAATCTTCTTGGTCGTCTTCGTGGATCACTGAAGATCAGGAGCTCGAGTTTCTGTTTCTCGAGCTGAAGCGACGGAGTTTAAGCAGTAATCTCAAGATCATTGTCTGTTATACTCTCTGCAACATAACCCATTTCTTTGTAGACCAGTGGCTACGTCGAATTCGAGTTCTCAATGTTCGATTTAAACCATTTAAAGCTTGAAGCTTTTCTCCCATTTTCATTGTTAATGATCTGATCGTCGTTGTAGATCATCCTCTGCTTCATCTTGTTGGTGTTTGTTTCACTTCTGTTCTTGTTCTTTGCCGTAAATTGTGAAATGAGCTTCTTGAGACCGTCGGCGTTATACCGGTTACTTCCGACCATTTCCTCCCTGCGATGGATGACGTATCAGGCCTTGTCGTTTCTGCGATGGCCCAATCTTGATGGGTTTATGAGCTATCTGGTGTTGGTGCTCTTATGGTCGATGTTTATGGAGATACGGTTCATACCTTCCAAATCCATGTGTCCTACCCTTCGTGTCGGGGATCGGATCATCTCCGAGATGGTAAGCTGTTGTATTCTTGTTAATGATTTTCTTCTATTATATCTCAATTTTTATCTTGTAATGTCATATGTAAAGATTACAAGCTTTCCTTGCAAAATTTCCTTGTGATGATTCTAACTTTGACAATTCATTTCGAGTTAGAATTGTACATACTGAGTTTTACGCACTCCATTCCTGCTAGATTATTTGAAGCAGTTATTAGTTATTGGAATCTCTTCTGATATGCAACTGAAACAGATTCTTAGTAATGGTAAAGTAGGGTTTTTGTATGTGGAACATTGATTCCTATCTTCTAAAATAGATGCCAGCACTGCTGCATAAGAGCAGCTTGTCTACCTTGCTCCAAGCGTTGGACCCGGTTCATGTTAACCCAGAAATAGATTCTACTTTGTGGAACTATATTCTCCAGACAGCAACTTCTTGATATGATTTTATTTTGGTCTATAAGACAGATGTATCACAAACTCTGCAGAAGTTCAAGTTATTCTCTAAGATGCATTCCTTATCTACGATTCTTGTAAGATATATTGGTGCATCTGTTCTCCACCATCATCTTCTTAATAGGCTAATAGCTGCTACTTACTCTTTTCTTATGTTTTTTTTTTTTTTTGGGGGGGGGGGTGGTGGAGGAGCGCAGGAGTACCAATCTTAATAATTACCTCAGGCCTGAAATGTGAGTATGCTGTGCTTCAGTTAAGATCCCTTGAGGCACTGAACCTCTTTACAGTTAGCCAGTTTTTGAAGAGCTTTAACTTTATGGTTGTATATGGCAAATTTGATAGGATCCAAGCATCCTCTTAGAAATGGTGATGGTCCTATTAATTTGTTTATGTTCTGAAGTAGTTTTAGTAATTGTAATCTCTCCTACCCTTATAAGTATTTTTTTGTCAGGATTTCTTTATAGAGAGTATCAAATGGAAAGATATCTATGGACTAGCAGAGTTCTAAATCCTTGTGAAATTTTGTATTCTATATTTGTTAGACCTTCAAAACTTTTCTAATTTGGCTTTCCCAAGCCTTGAGCTTTATCCTGGTGTGTGTTACTCATTGGAGGCACTCCCCCTATGATTTTAATTTCTTCTATCTTTTACTGCAAAATCTTTGGGTCACTCCCTAAATGTCACTGAAGCTGAACTGCCCACATGAAACAATGGGTGGAATCTATAATGAGGAAAAATAATGTGATTTTGCAATTTAGAGTGTCTGTGTACAGAAAGTTTGAAATTCCATGGATTCCCTTCCATCTTAAGCAGAAAGTGCTGAACACTAATATCATCTTTCCAAAACTCTCAACAGATGTTGCAGGACCACTTTGCTTGCTATTGATAAGAAATAATTTTTTGGCTATATGTGGCTGGAGTCAAAATAAGCCATTTAGAGATTTCTGATAGGCCTTGTTTATCTTGTCTTTGATAAATATTTTTCTTGATGAGTATTGATGATTAGAATTTTTATATGCTGTGCGCAGTTGTAACAAAATTTCTGTTTTCTATATTTCTCTTTAGGTGTCATATTACTTCAAAAGCCCTGCTGTAGATGATATTGTCCTTTTTACAGCACCTAAAAATTTACAGGTTCGGTTTGTATTATTGGAAAAAAGAATCCATATTCTTCTGTCTTAGCATATCATATCTTTATTTAATTTCTGCCTCCCTTTCCTGTCTCTCCCCATAGGATATGGGATTCAGGAAGGAAGATGTTTTCATTAAGAGAATCATTGCAAAAGCTGGTGACTTAGTTGAGGTATTACTCTATATTTTTTTCCAACCCGGAACTCCAGGACCCCTGGCAGCCCTTGTTAATTTTATTAAAACATAACGGAATAGAGCGGACTGGGGAGATGGGGGGAGGGGCATAGCCTGCCTTACCCCTAGCACTATAAATGAAAAAAAATTCACCCTGAATTACAGTCAATTATAAATCTGCAACCTACCTATGGATTATTTGTCTTCAAACACATACTTCTTTAACTTGCTGGTATTGATTTAATTTATATGCATAGTTGAACATTCTCAATTTTGGATTGGGGGTGGGGGTGGGGGTTGGGTGGTTCCCAGCTTCCCTCCTGCAGCCTGACGTCCTTTTGAAATTTGATGTTTCTTGAGAATTTTATAAACTTTGATGAATTATAGTGATCACTAAGAAGATGGCGGAGGGGGTTGGGTGGTTCCCATCCTCCCTCCTGCAGCCTGACGTCCTTTTGAAATTTGATGTTTCATGAGAATTTTATGAACTTTGATGAATTATAGTGATCGATAAGAAGATGGCAGATAACCCAAGCAAGTATTTGGTGTTCTTGTTTTAATGGATGTGGATCATGCGCTAGGAGCTGGTTTGAAATTTAGGTGTTTAGTATGATTTTTTTTTTTTTTTATCTCATTATGAAAAATTGAAATAAAGTGAATGTGAAATTGTGAAATAGGTGAAGAGTTGTTTCAATTTTTGAATTGAAATTGCTTCTAATCTATTAGATTTCGTGCGAGACTTTAAAGAGCATATGTTTTACAACAGCTTCAAAAATGGGTACCAATGTAATTTCACTTAAAATAACTCGTAACATGTTATAAAGAAGGAGAACTCAACATTGCAATGGAAGAAGACGCAGAAGGGGGTTTTGGAAAGGTGTGTTGCAGGCGGACAAATACGGTTTCAAGTGGGGTTTGTGGTGGAGACTTGCAAGGGTGCAGGAGGAATGGTGAGTTGCAGGGGTTGCAGGAGCGATGGAGATGATTATTGGCGTTTTAGAGGGCGATGGAGGGATGTAGCAGAGGGTGATGCACAGCGGTGCTGGGTCGCAGTGGGGCTGTGGTCAAAGGAGAAGTGAGCTAGTGGCTGGGATGTTGTAGGAGAAATGCATAAGGGAGAACAATAGGGGGTTGGCGGAGACAGCAGGTTCCGGGAGGGGTTTCAGGAATGACATGGAGTGAAGCCAGGGTGTTCACAGATGGTGCAGCAGCGGCAATGACAACGGCAGGTCTGATGGTGAAGGGTGCTTCAAGGGTTGGTGTAGGGTGATCAGAGATGCCAATTCAGGGTTGCAGGGGTTTGCTGGTTCAAGTGTTGACTGGCCACGGCAGAATACAATTCTGTTCGGTGATTGTTTTGGAGAGGGAGATGGGTAAAGGGTATATATCTTCACCCACCTCATTGTATCTATTCTCATAAATTGTATTACCAAATGGATTTTTTATTCATGAAATATTTCAGATTAATGCAACCAAAACAATTTCAATTTCTTGACCAAAAATCTAATTGTTGACTATTTTATGAAATTAACCTGAAATTGAAATCAAAATTATACCAAATCAAGCTTAAACTTGCCGTTATTTCTATTTCATCTTGGTATGCAACAGTGAAGCATATTGACAACTTTTTTTCTTTTGTGTATGTGTGTGTGTGTGTGTCGCCATTTAAGACTTGGTGACTATCAAACATATCTAAATAGTGTTGCCGATGATCCACGGGATGCTTTCCATATTTTTAGTCCTTGGTCCTTGTTAATATGTAGCGCAAGAATCTCTATTGCCGGCACTCCTTTCAATGTTTTTAGTTACCCGACATTTAAGGTTCTGTTCTAAATTCCATGCAGGTTCATCATGGATTACTTCATATCAATGGAATTGCCCGTTATGAAGATTTCATAGCAGAACCTCCAATGTACAAATTGGGTGCTACTGTATGTTCCTTTACCTATCTCATCTCTGAATGTTTTTTGGAATAATTTTATTTTGGGAAAAGGAAGGGCACATTGCTGGTAGTACATGCCCTTTCATAAAGACTGACATTCTCTCCATTAACCATGTGGCCCTCACCTGTATACGAACTGAAATACACTCCCTCACTCTCCTTCCCCCCTCATTGGTTCCCATGTAAGATGATATACCCCTGGCAGTGTGTTGATCCCTTTCCCTTTTATTTTTGCTGCCTTCCATTTCTGAGCATTCATGTACCAGTAGAGTGTTCTAGAACAACATTATGGGGTAGTACCGTCCTGTGGACTACATGTTGTTGACATCTGAGAGCTCCATGAATGTATTGTCATTTGTATGAGCCTCAGAGGTGCACTTTCTGCTTGGTCTGTCTCTTGATTATTCTTTGTTTCTCTTGGGTCCCAAACTTTGAGGATGTCTGTACCAAATCTATGTTTCCTTTACTTGCAGTACGTACCTCCGCACCATGTTTTTGTGTTGGGTGACAACCGTAACAACAGCTATGACTCTCATGTTTGGTTAGTATGTCAAAATCAGCTTCTCCAGGAAGCCCCAGTTCTGTAAATTTTCTTTTCAAGCACAGAATTAGCAGGACCTGACTCTTCATTTAGTCTAATTTCTGATTTGAATTGGTCACAGGGGTCCTCTTCCTATTGGAAATATTATTGGAAGATACGTGACATGTTTCAGACCATAACATTGATCCTCGGCGATAAGGGGGGTTTCTAATAATTCAAGAAACTGCCCCTTTCTGTGGGGTTCATGAGGTTTTGAAGACGCAGACTGTTTCAATGCATTTGGTTCCTTAAGAGATCTTACATGGATGTTGGTTGAACTTGAAAAAGTTGCTTTGCTGGTATTCTGGAGCTTAGAGTGTATGTAGATTGAGTATGGGTTTCTTATGCTGTTAAATTTTCTTTAGATAGCCAAGGAGGATGCTCGTTCTCCCAAGATCCTTCTATTGACCCTACCCCAAGCTTGCCTGTAAGTGGGTCACCCAGTACCTTGGTTGTGTCACATATACTAACTTGGGAAGAGTTGATTTGTAAATAATAGGAGTTTGATATCATTTCAATTCATAGCTGATTCTGCCCTACTCGGGAAATTGTATAGGAATTAATGTACATCAATCCTGTACCCATTTTTTGAGTTTTTTTTGCCTTTGAAACGCACATTAGAAGAAAGAAGTGATTTTCAGGGGGGCAACCAGCCTGACTTGGATTGAGCTGAGTCGTAGATTTTGTTCTGGTGTTCATCTTGGTTTGGCTCTGAATTGAATAAAGTTCTGGTTTTTTATTGGTTTTGCTTTTGTTTTATTGTTTTTTGTGGTATGAAAATTTTTGATTAAATATTGTAACTTTTATTCAACAGATATAAGTAAAATAAGGGAAAAAGATTTTTTTTTTTGGTTGGGTAGAATAAGGGAAAAAGAATGCTACATTGTTAAGTGGCTCCAGCTTTTAGACGCAAGAGTGCAAAAATACCACATTGCCCCCCTCTTTGAAATAGAAAAATTGCATAGACGTTTATCGTTCCTTATGCTTGACATTGGCCCTGGTGCTGGTGCTGGTGCTTGTGCAGCTGCAGCCGCTTAAAGGCCGGACAACGACCCGGAAAAAAAATATGGGTCTGTTGTCGTTCCTGGATCCAGATCCTCTACGGCCATGTATAGCAGCGATCTAACAGGCCCTGTGATTTGAGCGTGACACGTGTAAAGTTGATCCAACGGTAATTTTTAAAAACTTTGAGTTAATACGGTTTAGCTATATGACAAACTCAACCGAACCGGTCTATGTTTGCCAAGCCGGACCGGTCTACAACCTAAACAAATGAAACGATTTGGAACCATCGTCCCATTTTCAAAATCTGAAAACCCTAAGCTTTCTCTTCTTCCACCTCGTTCGAACCCACCCCCATCGTCTTCCATCTCTTGCACTCTCTTACCTCCTCTGGTCTGGCGAATGTCGAAGTCGTATAGGTCTCTTCATCGTCTTCCACTTTGTGAAGAGACCCTGTTGGCGAATCTCGAAGGTCGGATTCAAAAACCCAGAAGAAACCCACCCCCATCGTCTTCCTCCTCTTGCACTCTCTTACCTCCTCTGTTCTGGCGAAGGTCGAAGTCGTGTACGTGAAGAAATTCTGCTGGCGAACCTCGAATTCAAAAATCCTGATCTGGATCTGGGAAAGAAGAAGAAATAGGGGAGCTCTGTACTGTGGGAGAGACCCAGCTTCGCTCTCTCTGTTTGTGTGTAGATGATAATGTAAGCCTCTCTCTCTCTCTCTGTGTGTGTCTCTATCTCTATCTCTCTGTTCTCTCTCTCTCTCATACTCGATCTTCCTTCTTTGCTTTCTTATACTGTTAGTTTTCCCTATTAGTAATGAACCTCAAAGCTGTTCGCCCTGTATTATTGCTGGGTCTGCTATTTTTAGGATTAATAGGTGGCGTTGCTATCTGGGTTTTGTTTTCTTGGTTTGATTTTGATTTTGCTCAGTCTGTGTGAAGCTGTCAAACGGCCAATCTGGGTTATATTTATGTTTTATGTTTCTGTTTTTCCTTTCTATCCCTATTAAGATTGATTGTTCATGTGGATGTGGATGGAGATGGGCTTGGTTGGTTGTTTATTCATATTTGTTTTACCAATCCATTCTGCCCAGTGGGTTTGAGAAATGAATATCAAGATAGTTGGAGGATTCTGGTATTTCTTGGGTTTAAGAGAGAAAAAAAATAATGTTATATGTATGGACTTGTCCATTGGGTGATTAGTGGATCATTGCCATCCTTACTGCTTATCATATTTGATTTCTTGTTGAATCCTTTACAAAATAAAAGAAAAAAATTGATGATCAAGCGAATTAGCTATATGGCCTGGTTGGTTTTCCTTTTGGCCTTGAGAACTTTCATGGTTTTCAAGTGTGCAAATCCTTTGTGTTTGATATTAACAGATGTAATGTGTCGATTATGTTCACAGGATTCAAATCTTTCACCATTCAAAGTACATGGTTGAACTCGACGTGGAGATCCCTTCTTTTAATCCATTTGCTGAGGCTAAAGACTGGCTCCACTTGGGGAAAGGATAACGTACACATCAGTATACAACAGAGGAATTGAAAGAAGAGCTTGACAACAGTGCAAAGGCTGAAAGAGGAGTATAATTCTGAGAAGATACTCAAGGCCCTCAAGAAGGAGTTTTGCTATGATGGTAATCTTGTGGCGGACGAGAAGTTGTGGGGTGGGGGGCAAAGTTATTCAACTCCCCAAGTGATACCAAGGCTGGCATTATTAAGAAAGAACAGATCAAGATATATGGCTTCTGAGAGCTAAAGAATTTGCATATATTATGACTCTGGTGTATGATGAGATGTGGATTTAATCTCATTTTGTGAGATTTTTGTATTTAACTTTTGTGTGGTTGAAGTTCTAAGTGGGTTGTTTGTGTGAACTTCTCGTCTTTTATCTTTCATGGGGTAGTTGAGGGTGTCATTACTCCAATATGGGTTGTAATGAAGCTTTTACCAGTATTGCTGAGAATAAAAACACCATTTATGGTCTTGCATGTTTAGTGAAATTTGAAATATGTTTCTTGATCATTTTTTGTGATGATTTCTCTTTGCCACCAGTGTGGTAGTGCTTTGTGCGTATGAATTGGATGATTGTTTAACCAACTGGTTAGTTTTGGAGCCCCTTTCATCCATAGTAATTGTACAAAAAAATAAAAAGGTTTGGGAGAGCTATAGTTGAGATGCAAGGGCCTCTGAATTTACTTCTCTTCTTCTTCTTCTTCTTTTATTTTTTGTATTTGTCTAAAAATTATATCCAATTCTTGTCTTTCATTTCTGCAAAACATGATCTGTATATCAAACCAAAACACAGGAAAACCAGGCTTGGTCCCTTTATGGATAACATCAAATGGCCAGTACAAACTGTTGTTCCCGGAAGGCCTTGTACCATTAGTCTTTGGCAAATCTGAGGAATACATATAATTCGAAAGTAGAAATCAAACCTAATCGGACAAGGAAAGAAATAAACCAAACATGACACTGTATGAATCTCGATGGGTTCGAACCATCATCTCCTGGGAACAAACCCAGGTGCTCTTCCTTTTTAAGCTAAAGACTCACCTATCTGTATAAACCTTCTTGTGAAAGTATCAAATTCCTTTATCCCATGAATCATGAAACTCTTTTTTCTTTCTTGGGTTTTGAAACAAGGTTTGTGGCATCAGAATGCACATAGATTACTGACTTTTGACACAACTTACTTAACCAAAATCAAATCATTTACAAATTTTAATAATAATACATGGCATAAAATGGAGGCAGTTGAATCAGAAACAAATGGACAAGATTTAACTTATATTGCAACATCAAACAAAAGGGCAAAGTAATAAGCCGGAAAGAGAACAGATCTGAGAAAAAGCAATTCTGCTTATATGTCTAGGATTTCTAAGGGTAGAATATGTGACCTAAAGTATAGCAGTTTGACCATTCCTGTTCTAAATTTTCACTTGTTCATTGATTTATATATTCCTGTAGAAAGGTTAGCAAGGAGATGGAATTCTATTCTGCAAAAATTTCAAGAATCTGTGCTTAGTCCACTATTATATTATTCATATTATAACAAACTCCAAAGTTTTGGTTCTTCTATGGAAGTTGCATGATACTAGACTCTGGAATATTGAATGGGCTGGGCATTCTCAGTGGTTCATTCCACAGTGTACAGCCTTGGGCAAGAAAAAAAATACACCATCAAAGAAAGGGATGTTACCACTCTTAAGCAAATTCCATCCATATCCACAGGAACAATCAATCCAATCAATCTTAATAGGGAAAAAAAAAAGGAAAAACAGAAACATACAACATAAATATAACCCAGATTGGCCGTTTGGCAACTTCAAACAGACTGAGCAAAATCAAAATCAACCCAAGAAAACAAAACCTAGATAGCAACGCCACCTAATAATCTTAAAAATAGCAGACCCAACAATAATACAGGACGAACAACTTTGAGGTTCATTACTAATAGTGAAAACTAACAGTATAGAAAACAAAGAAGGAAGGACCTAGTCCAATGGCTCACCCAATCTACCAATGAATGGCCAGGGGAACTGTTTACTCTGCTTTGGGACATTAAGCATTTTTTGGGAGTTTTCCACAGCTTTAACTTATGTAAACAAAATAGCGCTTTTGTGTTTCTTGTTCATAATTTAGCTGTTCAGGCCAGATGTAATAGATCTAGTATATGTACTTCAGACATTTCTGCTCTTTAATTAACAACCTTACCATTCTGTGAAGTGTATTTAACAATCCAGCCCATGAATGGATAGACTCCTTATTGCAATCCCATCAAATTATATGGATTTCTAATGGAGCTCAGTTACATAATTACCAAATCATCCATCGATTACAACCAGTTTTGTATAACTCTTTTCACTCTTGCCCATAACCCACCATATTCTAAGTTTTGGACCACAGCTCTCACATTGCAGTAAAATGTGAACTGTCATTTCTTTCTATTGGTGAGGTACCTTGCTTCAAGTCTAAATCAATCTTTTTCAACAATGGGGGTGTGGGATGGGATGGGGTATCATACATTAAGTCGATATATTAAATCAGTACAGGGGAAGTCAGTCAAACGATTGCCCAGTTGCAAAGTCTTGGCCAGCTATTCACATGGGAACGGATGGGGACAAATCTGACCCTTTCATGGGGCGAGGTAGGGTGTAAAACCCAATTGAGGTCAGATCTGTCTCCAATTGCGTAGCCCTAACGGCAGATTACATCCATCGCCACACATCATTCTCACATTAGCTGAGAGCCAGGTTGGCCAATCACATTCACATCAACGAGAAGGAAATTTCATCAAATGATCACTTTTTCCATTTTCTCATTTTGTATTTGTTGTTTTAGAAATCAAATTCTCCGATTCCCCGAATATTTTTAGTGGCCCCACATCTATACAAGGACCAATGGATATTTAGTGGTATGGCCCACCTGCATCTTTTTAAAGGATCTGGAGCCGCAAGTTTGGAACACCCAGCAAGGAAGGACCAGCAAAATCGGTTGTGTACGTGTGTTTTACTACTTGGAAAACATGTTTGCACCTAATTCTTCACTACTGCTACCCTTTTCCTTTGTTGGAAGAAAGAAACAACTACTACTACTACTACTCTGCCTCCTCCACTTACTGCTCCTTCTCTTGGCCACCTCCATTAATGCTTCTTCTTCTTCTTCTTCTTCATTCGGAGTTGCCCCTGCTCCTTCCCCTGCTTCCAATAATTATGGTTTCCATGAACCAGAAGCAATGGAGGCTCTCCTTAAATGGAAGGCCAGCCTTCATCAGAATAACAATTCCCAGCTACTACTCCCTTCATGGAGGAAATTGGCAAACGGAAGCAGCAACAACAATCCATGCAAGTGGGAGGGAATTACTTGCAATGACGCTGCAGGAGTGGTCACCATAATAAACCTCGGCAGCATGGATTTGCAAGGTACTCTCCATGACTTTAGTTTCTCATCCTTCCCTAATCTCATCCATCTTGATCTCCGTAACAATTCATTTTTTGGTTCCATCCCCGCACAGATTGTCAACCTTTCTCAACTCACCTACCTTGATCTCTACAATAACAATCTTAACGGCTCAATCCCTGCTGCTTTAGGTGTTCTGAACAACCTGACTTTTCTAGGTCTCGGGAATAATCAAATAATTGGATCAATTCCCATGGAGATAGGAAACTTGACGAAGCTCCAAGTGTTGATGGTGCAAAATTGCAATCTATCAGGTTCCATCCCTTCCACTCTGGGCAACTTAAAAAATCTCTCTTTTTTGTGGTTGTTCCAGAATCAGATATCTGGATCCATCCCTTCCACTCTGGGCAACTTGAATAATCTCACTTTTTTGTGGTTGTTCCAGAATATGTTATCTGGATCCATTCCACCTGAACTTGGGAGGTTGGATTCTCTTGTTCAGCTTGATTTGTCCACAAACTATTTGACAGGTTCAATACCTGCTTCTTTTGGAAATTTGGGGAAGCTGAACAACTTGTACCTCTATTCAAATTCACTCTCTGTTCCATTCCCATGGAAATTGGAAACCTGACCAATCTCGTTGACCTACAATTGTCGGATAACTCTCTGACAGGTTCCATCCCTCGAGAAATTGGAAACTTGAGATATCTTGGCCGACTTTATTTGAGTGAAAATAGTCTCAGGGGTTCACTTCCTGCTTCTAGTGGAAACATGAGATCTCTATCTGTACTTATTTTGTCAAGCAATAGTCTCAGTGGTTCACTTCCTACTTCTTTTGGAAATTTGACCAATCTTTTTGGTATATTCCTTGTGAATAACCAATTATCCGGTCAATTACCTCAGGAAATCAGCAATCTTACAAAATTGCAATACCTGCAGCTTGGAAATAACTCTTTTACTGGGTATTTACCACAACATATATGCAATAATGGGTCACTCCTAACATTTTGTGCAAATGATAACCATTTCACAGGCCCGATTCCCAGAAGCATGAAACTACACGAGCCTAACCAGACTCCGTCTTGACAATAACCATCTTACGGGGAACATTTCAGAAGTCTTCGGTGTTTACCCGAATTTAACTTACATTGATCTTAGCTCCAATCAATTGTCTGGTGAGCTTTCAGTGTATTGGGTAAAGTGCCCACAATTGGAAAACCTAAAAATATCAGGAAACAAGATTTCTGGTCGAATACCACCTGAGCTTCTTGGAAAGTCATCAACTCAGCTGCAAGGAATTGATCTTTCTTCAAATTTCCTCGTAGGCCCGATTCCAAGAGAATTGGGGAAACATAGCTCATTGTTGATACTAAAGTTGAACGATAACCTACTTTCTGGAGCCGTACCTGAGGAGGTGGGATTGGTTTCCCAACTTCAGCATCTTGACCTCTCAATGAACAATCTCAGGGGATCAGTTCCAAAACAGCTAGGGAAATGCAAGAACCTGCTTTACTTGAATTTGAGCAAGAACAGATTCAACGACAGCATTCCAAGTGAAATTGGTAAATTAGTTTCCTTACAGATCCTACTTGACCTTAGTGATAACTTGTTCACTGGAGAGATCCCTCAGTAGCTTGGAAGCTTGGACAAGCTAACAATTTTGAATCTCTCTCATAATAAGTTGTTTGGTTCCATTCCATCTACTTTCTCTGAAATGCTCAGCTTGATAACCGTTGATGTATCCTACAACGAGTTAGAGGGTCCTCTACCTGATACTATAGCCTTTCAAAATGCCTCAATGGAAGCTTTCATTCACAACAAAGGTTTGTGCGGCAATGTAACAGGTTTGCGACGACCTTGCATTTCTTCATCATCGACCAAAAAACAAATCCCAAAACAGAGCCACAAAACCATGCATCTTATCATACCTCTCATAGCAGTATTGTTGTTTCTTCTATTTGCATTTCTTGGGGGAACTTTTTTATTTTTTGGCCGAAGAATGAGCATAAATGAGGACGCAATTACAAACGAACAACGTAGAGATCTATTTACTATATGGAACTATGATGGGAAGATAGCATACCAAGACATCATTGATGCAACCGAACAATTTGACCCCAAGTATTGCATTGGTGTGGGAGGACATGGAAGTGTTTATAAAGCAGAGTTGTCAACAGGTCAACTAGTAGCTATTAAGAAGATCACCTCTTATTCAGATGGCGAGATTTCTGATCAACAAACTTTCAGAAATGAAATTCTTATGATGACGGAAGTGCGACATCGAAATATCGTGAAGTTGTATGGTTTCTGTTCCCATGTACGACACTCATTTTTGGTGTATGAATATGTGGAGAAAGGAAGCTTGTCTAAGATCCTACGCATGGACGAAGAAGCGGTAGAATTGGATTGGACTAAAAGGGTTAATATCGTTAAAGGTGTAGCCCAGGGTCTAGCTTACTTGCACCATGACTGCTCACCACCAATAATTCATCGAGACATATCAAGCAACAATATTTTGTTGGATTCAGACTTTGAGCCTCATGTCTCAGATTTCGGCATAAGTAGATTTCTAAAGCCTGATTCATCCCATTTGACAGCTCTTGCAGGAACATATGGATATTTTGCCCCAGGTTTTCTCTCTCTCTCTCTCTCTCTCACACACACACACACACACACACAATTCAATCATTGTGTAAAAACTTTAGAATGCATCAATACCTAGAAACTCTCTCAACCTTTAAGTCTATTGACGAAAGTAGAGTTGGTGACTCCCGAGTCTACTCATGAGTCATCAAATCCTTACAAGTTCAAAATAAATATGAACCATTATCTATTTTTGCTACATGTTACACCTAAGGTAGTAAACAGATCTATCCAAATCTCAAATGCCATTTTTTTTGGCTCCACATGGTATAAAATAGCCATATTGTTGGTGTGAGAAACCAATTTTTATTTTTATTAATTTCATTTGTTTTACTTATTCTGTAGAACTTGCTTACACAATGAGGGTGACCGAAAAATGTGATGTCTATAGCTTTGGTGTAGTAACATTTGAAGTGATGATGGGAAAGCATCCAGGAGAAATCATCTCCACTTTGTCATCATTATCCTATTCAGCATTGCCATCTTCTGAACAAAACATACTATTGAAGGATATAATTGACCAGCGCATCTCACCCCCCATAAATCAAGTTAATGAGAAATTGGCTTTGATTATGAAGCTGGCTTCTTCTTGTTTGCATGAAAATCCACAATCTCGGCCAAGCATGCAACATGTGTCTCAAGAGCTATCAATTTGCAGTGTTTTCCAAAGCAACTCCTCGCATTGAATCTTAAGATGTGAATTTAGTCAAAGAGATGAAGAATTTGTGTGTTGCTTAAGCCCGTGTACCCCTTTTCCTTCCTTTGTGCCTAGTATGTAATGAAGAAGGCAGTTTGTTTGTCATGCTTCTTAAACACATTAATTATTGTGAAAATTCCTATTATGTGAGGTTGTGATAAATTTGTATGTTTTTATCATCTTTGCCACCTTATGAAATGATCCAATCCCCCCTTGTTGTGCTAACAATGCACACTTTAGACCTCTTTGAAATCTCAAGACCTAACAATTAGGCCATTTTGGCAGCCACCAAATTATTGAATTCTTTGATTTCAAATGGTGAATCTTATTATTAACGGTGACCATTTAAACCTTATCAACCCCCAAAAAAATGAGATTTTATTTGTTGAAAAATACAGTAGTCAAATAACTTTCACAAAAATGATTGGATTTCGAAAACTTGAATTAACTAACAAACCCTTATACGATAGAGTAAATCGCATTGACCAAGATATAATTGAGACAAAGTTAGATCACTTTCATTGAGAAACAATTCATTTCACACTTAGAAACACATTCAACTCAAGCACTCAGAGAATTTGAGATTCATAATACCTCCATAATAAAGGGAATTAAGTTTGGTTTCAATCCAGTAATCTCATTAAAAACTGTAATTCAAGCACCCATGCAAACATAATTTACAAATTCCATACGACTCCCACATAAAAGCAAACTACACAAGTGGTCTACATTTTAATTATTAAATATAACCATCCACAAGGAGGAATTCAATAACTACACAAAATTACCATTCACAGCAGAGTTGGAGTTTCAATGACTGAAGGAGTACTAATTAATGTACAAGAGTGTTTCCCCCAATTTCTTCTGGTTTGGAGACCGTTTTTAGATGAGGAAACTGTTAAGAAATTGTTGCAGGCAAAGATGGATTCTACCAGTGCCTTAAAGTGCCTTAAATCCAAGGACTTTTAAAAAGTGAAAATTGCAATGGAAGAAGAAGACGAAGATAGAAAGATATTGATATTGATTTAGAAACGAAAAAGAAAAAAATAACAAAAGAAAATGGTAGATCAATATTCCATTCCTAGCCTGCTAATGTTGATAACATGGTGCCAATGACCTGTTGATATTGAACATGATACCCAGTGTTTCAAACCTACTAATGTTGATAACATGATGCCCCTGGCCTACAGATGTTGGTAGATCACATGGTTGCCTTGGCCTACTAATGCTATAACATGATGTCTTCGTTTTTGGCCTACAGATGTCAATATGATGTTAAGTAGCCTGCTGATGTTAAGAACAGGATGCCTCTTCCAAATGTTCAATCTCCCTTAAGTAAAAGATGAAAATCTTATATATAGACTAAACTAGCAAAATGTTGAGTTGTGGGTAGTTTCAGCAACTTTCACTCATTTTCAATTTGAACTCTTTAGGTGGTTACGCAACTGTTCATAACCTCCTACACCACCTTCCCACTTTGTTTTTTCAAATTCATTGGAACCCATTTCATGGCATACCAGGTAGTTTCACAACTACCCACTTTTTTGAGAGTTGGTTGTAACCATCTTGCTGACTGTTTATTGGTCATTGACCGTTTTCGGTCATTGACTGTTTTTGACCGAACTAACCATTTTCGGTTTGACTGCTTCTGACTGTTTTCAGTCATCAACCGTTTTCTGGTTACTCACTAACAAGTCAGTCTTGACATAAATAGATTTCGGTATATTTGTCTATTGATGGAAATAGACCAAAAATAAGGTATAAACAAAGAGTGAATTCAAGTATTCAAATAAAACCTTATTCGCTACATTTTTTTGGGGGGGGGGGGGTTAATAACCATTGCTACATATAACACATGAATCAAAATGAAAAAAAAAAAAAAAAAGTTTTGGTGGTAAATGGAAACATTTTAAACTACTGTGTATGTTAATATGGCATTTTATTTGTTAATATTTTAATTTAATAAAGGGAAAAAGAACGCTAATTGGTCTCGTGGTTAGCATGGTTTCTGTTCCTAGACACAAACCAATGCCTTTGTGTGCAAAAAACCGTTTAAACCCCAGTAAAATTGAATATCGCATCCAAACCAATACTTTTGTGTGCACTTTTATTAGCTAAGGGGCTGATGTTAGGGCTACATGATCAGTTAGTGTTCTCTTGTGCTATAATAAAATACATTTATTGTATACATAGAGTCGGGCTGTGCTGTGTTGGGTTCAGTACAAGGCCTCAGCCTAGGCTCAGTCCAGCCCGACATCAGGCCTGAAAATCCCAGCCCAAGCCTTCCCTACGGGTTGAAATGCTTAGCCCAAGATCTCTTCAGGTTGAGGGCTGGTCAGGCTTTTTTGACACCCCTAATTCACACATTATATATATATATAAAATTTAATTTTGCTGATCTTTTCCCTCTGATTATATCTTCAACTCTTTAAGAATCTGATGCAGACTCGGATTTCACTTCTAAACAATTCAAAACCCAACATGATAAACCTATCATTATCACAATGTCAGTTTATATCCAGGCCCATTCCAGCAGCAAAGAAGTTGGCCCAAACTACAGTATCTTGTAATTATTATTATGGCAACTCCTTGCTTATCATTCTTCCAAACTTTATCATGAGATATTGCAATTCAAGCACTTGCAGAACGAGTATAGAAACTTAGGATCATATTTGTTTGATTTATACTGAATCCAAGGTAATTAGAAGTTTGTGTTGAAAGCTTGAGACATAGGGAAGAGGATGTCAAAGAAGATTCCACCTCCCAAGAAGAAGTTGCCAAAGCTCGACACTGTCTTCAACTGTCCTTTTTGCAACCATGAAAAAACTGTTGAGCACGAGACACAAAAGGAAATACAAAATCGATAAGTAGCCCTCGATTGGAATACTACAATGTGGGATCTTTCATGAACGATACAAAATCAAAATCAATAATATATCATAGTCATTGATGTATATAGTAGTGGTAGTAGTAGTGGTGGTAATTATATAAATTGTTATAAATTTTATTTTGTTGATCTTTAGCAAAAAGTGTCTGATTTCATTGTTGGAAGCGAAAGAACTAAGAAGATACATATGATAGTGATAATCCTCTAGCTCTCTGGGGAAGCTCTACTTTAGACTTCATGTCTTCAGCTATTCCTATTTAGATATTAATTTTCTACTTTAAATGGAGTTGCACTGTTGCAATAGTTTGGTTTCTGTGTATGAAGTACAAGTTCTGATAGTTTGTTCGTAGATTTATTCTATTATTTGTACAAGTTAACACACTGTGAACATACCCAATAGATTCTTTATTTACGGCCTTACTTGTTTTTGTTCTTAGACCCAATGGTGTTTTGTTCCTCTCTCACATGAGAACAACAAATTTTGTTTCCCAAACTGAAAACTAAAAAATAAAACAAAAAATCAAATTTTATTGGGTTTTAAAGGTTTTGTACATTTGGTCTTTTCAATCTAATTGGTTTGGACCAAAATTAAATTGAATCGAATTGAACCAAGGGTCCATAGGTGGGCACCCAAGGTAGAAATCCTACTGAGCAATTCTGCTGTTAATATATATACTCAAATAGAGTTCGGACATGGGCAGGGCAGGTCCATCAGGCTAAGGCTGGGCCTGGCCCAAAATTCTTTAGGCCTTTGTAAGGCCAGGTTATTAGGGTTAAATATAGGGCTGCGTTGATCTGGCATGGGCTAGCCAAGCTAGCCCAAAAGTTTTATCCCTCTCATTGGATCAGATGTGATTAAAACATTGAAGGCCAGAAAATTTTGTATTCTTAGTTTTAGTATGGCTTAAGCTCAACTTGCTGTATCATTTGCATACTATATAGTCTATCCACTGGCTTTAGCTTCTTGAGCTAAAACCTTAAAACAAAATGGTCATTTCCATCACATTTGATGGATTTCCAATGGAGCTCAGTTACACAGCTAACGTATCATCCATCCATTACAGTATATATGTCTAATGGGTTTGATTAAGAATTCTCCATTACTGCTACTACTGCTGCTGTTGTCAGGTACCATCAAGTCTTCCAGGACTAGATTAGCCATTTCATTCCTATCAACTTTCTCTTCTTTTCTACCTTAATTTCGAAGGAAAAAGCTCAAAGTCATACCCTTTAATGATGGTAGTGTTAGAAGTTCTTGTCAAGACTTAAGTATTACCATCCCAAACTTGGATAATTCCAAGTCTTCCAGGGCTATATTAACATTTCATGCCTATAAACTTTCTCCCTTTTTCTCTTCTTTTTGAGGAAAAAACTCAAGTCATCCCCTTTAATGTCCACCCTTAGCTAGGTAGTGCTAGAAGTTCTTGTCAGGACTTATGTACTATCCCAAACTTGGATGCTTCCAAGTTTTACAGGACTAGCTAGATTAGCATTTCATTCTTATCAACTTCCTATTCTTCTCAACCTTTGGGAGGAAAATCATTCAAATTCATGCATCATCAATCCCCCCCCCCTTTTCCCCGCCTAAGTCAATTCTAAACCATTTCCTACGTTATCTATTAATGGATGTTGATACTTGATACAAACCAACTCGATCAATCCCATAAACCAGGTTACAAAGTGAGGGAACCCGGCCAAGACCATATCAACCCATACCAAATCACTTTCGTAGTTGATGTGGGATCAACCCCATATGAATGATATGGAACTGTAACAGAGGTATTATACATGACACTAGCTCCAAGCATAACACGAGACAGCAGTGAAGGTGGGAACATTGTTTACGGCAAGAAGATAATACTAACAAAGAAATGAAGAATATAAGAAAATACAATCTTCCAATGCCTTCTCGGCCAAGGTAAGCTCCAAACTGACTTAATTCGAACCTTCGGCGTAGAGGAAGTCAGTCAATAGACAATAGTATGTACTGGAATAGAATGGTTCAATTGATGAGTCTCCACAACTCGTTTATAAAGGACTTGGATCCATAAGTTGGAATCCCAAGTCCCCAACAACAACAACAACAACCAGTTAATCAGTTGTGTATGTTTTTGCAAGGCAAAAGCAAAACCATGTTTGCACCTAATTCACTACTACTCTGCCTCCACTTATTGCTCCTTCTCTTGCCCACCTCATCCATTACTTCTTCTTCTTCTTCTTCATTCGGAGTTGCCCCTGCTCCTTCCCCTGCTTACAATTATGGTTTCCATGAACCAGAAGCAATGGCCAGCCTTCATAGGAATAACAATTCCCAGCTACTACTCCCTTCATGGACGAAATTGGCAAACGGAAGCAGCAGCAGCAATCCATGCCACTGGGAGGGAATTACTTGCAATGACGCTGCAGGAGTCATCACCATAATAAAGGTACCCTCCATGACTTCAACTTCTCATCCTTCCCTAATCTGCTCTATCTTGATCTCCGTAGAAATTCTCTTTTTGGTCCCCTCCCTGCCACCATTGCTAACCTTTCCCAACTCACCCACCTCTATCTCATCGCTAACAATTTCAATGGCTCAATCCCTGCTGATTTCGGTGCTCTGAAAAACCTTCTTGTTCTAGATCTCGGTGCAAATCAACTTTCTGGTTCGATACCTTCCACCATTGGAGGCTTAAACAATCTTACTCAGTTGGTTCTGTACTCGAACCAATTACGTGGATCAATTCCCATGGAGATAGGAAACCTGACAAACATCAGTGTCTTGATGGTCCAAAATAACAATCGAATAGGTTCCATCCCTTCCACTCTGGGCAACTTGAACAACCTCACTTTGTTGTGGTTGTTCAATAATTTGTTATCTGGATCCATTCCACCTGAACTTGGGAGGTTGGATTCTCTTGTTCAACTTGATTTGTCCATAAACTATTTGACAGGTTTAGTACCTGCTTCTTTTGGAAATTTGGGGGAGCTAAACTACATGTACCTCTATTCAAATTCACTCTCTGGTTCCATTCCCATGGAAATTGGAAACCTGACCAATCTCTATGACCTACAGTTGATGTCTAACTTTCTGATAGATTCTATCCCTTCATAAATGGGAAACTTGAGATATCTTAGCCGACTTTATTTAAGTGGAAATAGTCTCAGTGGTTCATTTCCTGCTTCTTTTGGAAACATGAGATCTCTATCTGTACTCGATTTGTCCAGGAATAGTCTCACTGGCCCACTTCCTACTTCTCTTGGAAATTTGAGCAATATAAATGGTATCTTCCTTGATAACAACCAATTATCCAGTCAAGTACATCAGGAAATCAGCAATTTTACAAAATTGATAGCCTTGCAGCTTGGAAATAATTCTTTTACTGGGTATTTACCACAACATATATGCAATAGTGGGCTCCTAACATTTTCTGGAAATGATAACCATTTCATAGGCCCGATTTCTAGAAGCATGAGAAACTGCACGAGCCTAACCAGACTCCGTCTTGACAATAACCATCTTAAGGGAAACATTTCAGAAGTCTTCGGTGTTTACCTGAATTTAACTTACATTGATCTTAGCTCCAATCAATTGTCTGGTGAGGTTTCAGTGAATTGGGTAAAGTGCCAACAATTGGGAAATCTAAAAATCTCAGGAAACAAGATTTCTGGTCGAATACCACCTGAGCTTGGAAACTCATCAACTCAGCTGCAAGGAATTGATCTTTCTTCAAATTTCCTCGTAGGCCCGATTCCAAGAGAATTGGGGAAACTTAACTCTTTGCTGATACTAAAGTTGAACGATAAACAACTCTTTGACACCATACCTGAGGATGTGAGATTGTTCTCCCAACTTCAGCAACTTGACCTCTCAAGTCTCAATGAACAATCTAAGAGGATCAGTTCCAAAACAATTAGGGAAATGCAAGAACTTGCTTTACTTGAATTTGAGCAAGAATAGATTCAACGGAAGCATTCCAGGTGAAATTGGTAAATTAGTTTCCCTACAGATCCTACTTGACCTTAGTCATAACTTGTTCACTGGAGAGATCCCTCGGCAGCTTGGAAGCTTGGACAAGCTAACAATTTTGAATATCTCTCATAATAAGCTGTTTGGTTCCATTCCATCTACTTTCTCTCAAATGCTCAGCTTGATTATCATCAATGTATCCTACAATGAGTTAGAGGGTCCTCTACCTGATACTAAAGCCTTTCAAAATGCTTCAATGGAAGCTTTCATTCACAACAAAGATTTGTGCGGCAATGTCACAGGTTTGCGACCTTGCATTTCTCCATCAACCAAAAAGCAAACCCCAAAACAGAGCCACAAAACCATGCTTCTTATCATATCTCTCATAGCAGTATTGTTGTTTCTTCTATTTGCATTTCTTGGGGGAACTGTTTTTATATTTTGGCCGAAGAATGAGATGCATAAATGAGGAGGAGGACCCAATTACAAACCAACAACGTAGAGATATGTTTATGATATGGAACTATGATGGAAGGATAGCATACCAAGACATCATTGAAGCAACTGAACAATTTGACCCCAAGTATTGCATTGGTGTGGGAGGACATGGAAGTGTTTATAAAGCAGAGTTGTCATCAAGTCAACTGGTAGCTATTAAGAAGATCACCTCTTCTTCAGATGACGACGAGATTTCTGATCATGAAACTTTCAGAAATGAAATTCTTATGATGACGGAAGTGCGACATCGAAATATCATGAAGTTGTATGGTTTCTGTTCCCACGTGCGGCACTCATTTTTGGTTTATGAATATGTGGAGAGAGGAAGCTTGTCTAAGATCCTAAGCATGGATGAAGAAGCGGTAGAATTGGATTGGACTAAAAGGGTTAATATCGTTAAAGGTGTAGCCCAGGCTCTAGCTTACTTGCACCATGACTGCTCACCACCAATCATTCATCGAGACATATCAAGCAACAATATTTTGTTGGATTCAGACTTTGAGCCTCATGTCTCAGACTTCGGCATTAGTAGATTTCTAAAGCCTGATTCATCCCATTGGACAACTCTTGCAGGAACATATGGATACTTTGCTCTAGGTTCTCTCTCTCTCTCTCTCCATCAATGTGTAATAACTTTAGAATGCATTAATACCTAGAAACTCTCTCAACCTTTAAGTCTATTGACCAAAGTAGAGTTGGTGACTCCCGAGGCTACTCATGAGTCATCAAATCCTTACAATTTCAAAATAAATATGAACCATTACCTATTTTTGATACATGTTACACCTAAGGTAGTAAGCAAAACTATCCAAATTTCAAATGTCAAATTTTTTGCTCTGCATGGAATCAAATAGCCATATTGTAGGTGTGAGAAACCACTTTTTATTTTTATTAATTTAACTTTTTTCACTTATTCTACAGAACTTGCTTACACAATGAGGGTGACTGAAAAATGCGATGTCTATAGCTTTGGTGTAGTAACATTTGAAGCGATGATGGGAAAGCATCTAGGAGAATTAATCCCCACTTTGTCATCATTATCCTCTTCACCATTGCCATCTGCTGAACAAAACATACTATTGAAGGATATAATTGACTAGCGCATCTCACCCCCCATAAATCAAGTTGCTGAGAAATTGGCTTCGATTATGTAGCTGGCATCTTCTTGTTTGCAAGCAAATCCACAATCTCGGCCAACCATACAACATGTGTCTCAGCTATCAATTTGCAATGTTTCCCAAAGCAACTCTACACATTGAATCTTAAGATGTGAATTTAGTCAAAGAATTTGTGTGTTGTTGAAGCCCGTTCACCCTTTTCCTTCTTGTGTGCCTAGTATGTTTTGAAGAAGGCGGTTTGTTTGTCATGCATCTTAAACACATTGTGAAAATTCCTATTATGTGAGGTCATGATAAATTTGTATGTTTTTGTCATGTTTGCCTTGTTTTTATCTATATGTTTGTTCTATATATAATGTTCAAGGGTATTAGTTCGACTGTATGAATTTTGTGTTCATTGTCTATGATAGCTATACAACTCTTTCCACTCATGACAAGATATTAACCATTTAAAATGGTTTATTTTTTTGACTTGCTTTAAATTTAGGTGTTTTTCTTACCAAAAAAAAAAATTAGGTGTTTTTAAAACTAATTAAAAATAGGAAAAAGGTACTTTGAACCGCTAGGATAGGGTATGCTAGAACCTTTGTGTTTGTATATTCTTAGTGTTATATCATTGGCCAGTAACAATATTTGGTATTCTTCAAGAGACTAAGAAATTCCTCACAAGGCAAATTGAAATAAAAATAGGGTGAGTGGTAGTAGAACGTGTGTTCTGCGAAGTTATTTTCACGTCTTTTTAATAATAACCGTACATCTAGAATTAGATTAATCTCGACCATCCAATGAATATGAATAGAAATCAATGGTTGCTTTCTATTACGGTGATACGAGTTCAGTTTTTGTTTTACTGTATGTAAACCACCGATCAACAATGCTTCCCTACCTAGATTGGAGTTATGGGTGGAATTGTAAGAGGTTCCAGAAGTGCTCTGAAGTTCTTGCTGTCGAGAGAGGGGATGGAGTGAGGGATGGAAAACGATGTTGCTATCGTCAAAGGAGGCAACGCATGTGGTGGAAGGCATATGCTTGGTAAAGGTCAAAATCCTTGGAGAGAGAGGGTGAGAGTCCTCTTTCTCGAAAAATCAATAGCATGTACCAAACTCCGTTCGACGGCATTGGAATAGGTTGCAAGCTACCCACCGTATCTTCGCCATCTGCGGTGGCATGAACTAACGAAGCGAAACGTAAGCCAAAGCACAAAGAAGAAGACGATGGGTCCCATGTCTATTTATGATGGGTGTGTGTTTCTAATCATGATCATAGCAAGGATTGGGACGTTCCAATTTCCAAGTCTATTATGAAGCTTCAGCCTTTGAGTAATATCCATTTTGTTCCTTAACGATGAGAGACTTGATCAGATGCATTTTAATCTCAAAGCTTGGGTCTTTGTATCTAACCAAATAAATTATTGGCATGAGACTTTCATCCATGTTAAAACCATTAAAAATCAAAACCTTAGCCAATTTCTTAAAGAAGACTTGCGAGATCATATCTTACTCTCCTGTAGCTGCGGCTTCCAGAAATGAAACTATGATCTTCTTGGCCATCTCAGCAATTGTAACATCAACGATGTCTTTTGAAAACTCATGATCCGAGTTGCAGTTGCTCAACGGTTTCTTACGAGTACATAAAGTTACAAATCCGGTTTGATTTTGTGGTTTCAAGGGTTTGCAGAGATTGTCATAGGGTTTTGCAAAGGTTAGAGGGAGAGAAGGCATACCGGTAACAAGAAGTCTTGGTTAATTGAGATAAAAAAAGTCCAACGGTTGAGATTTTAATTGCTTAAATGGACGGTTAAAATCAAACAATGTCCTGCAATACTTTTCTTATGCACGCACCGCGACACTTTAGCCATAAAAATATGGGTGAAACATTTGTATTTTTGGCATTGATATCCACAGAGACTGAAAACTAACTTTGTATCTTGAGCTTATCTCAGAAAACATGAATAGAGTAGGTGTTTGAAAGACTTCAGATAAAAAGTTGTTCTCCATCTTTTATTATTAAAGGAGATATATTTAACTATTTAGAATAATAGTTACTTAGTGGTTTATTATTTTTAAAGAAGAGGGTTCTCTGAGCAAGTGGCATGGAGGAGTACATCAATGAGGTGCGATAAAACGGTTAACTACAATGTAATCTACTCTAAATAGTGGATATAATGATAAAATTTCCTTGGGAAGTAGTTTTCTGTCTTACGCCAGCATTTCCATGTGTGGGTGTCTCTCTCTCTCCCCTCAAAATAAGGGGGTAGAAGTATCTTTTTATATGAAAACACAAATGCCATCAGAGCAGGTTATTTAGGTTAAATCTAGGGCTGCATTGATCTGGCATGGGCTAGCCAAGCCAGCCCAAAAGTTATATGCCTCTTCATTGGATCGGATGTGATTAAAGCGTAATAGCAAACACCAACAAAATCACGAAAAGAACAAGAACCAAGCAAAAGAACACGAGAGATATAGCGTGGTTCACAACCAGTATGGTGTGTTACATCCGGACGAAGACGAAGATGATTCACTATGTAAATCGGAGAAAAATTACAATGGAAACTCTCAAGAACACCCAAATCACTTCTCTTCTCTCTCTGAAACCCTAGAACGAAAACCCCAAAATCTTCCTCTCTCTTTACAATAAAGCGGGTAAGGAACATAAATACTCCTCCATCGGATCGAGTCGATCCAAGCCCTCTGCTACCATCACAGATATCAGAAAAAGTTCCATTCGGTCGCCACCAAAATGTCGAGGCGAGTCATTCTTGAAACGAGTCCAAGAATTGAGACATACATGACAAAAACATTAAAGGCCAGAAAACTTTGTATTCTTAGTTTTAGTATGGCTTAAGCTCAACTTGCTGTATCATTTGCATACTATATATATAGTCTATCCACTGGCTTTAGCTTCTTGAGCTATAAAACCTTGAACAAAATGGCCCTCTAGCAGCACCAGATGCTTTAATAACCAAGTCTTCCAGGACTAGATTAATAGCGTTTGTATAACTCTTTTCACTCTTTCCCCTACCTCATATATATTCTAAGGTTTGACTTCTCACATTGCATTAAAATGTGAACCGTACGTCGTAAATGTTACGTCAATTAAAGGGTATGACTTGAGCCTTGAAGACTTTAAGGATTACCTAGACTCGGATACTTCCAAGTCTTTCAGGGCTAGATTAGCGTTTCATTCCTATGAACCTTCTCTGCTTCTTTTCGAAAACGCCCTAGTCATCTCCTTTTATTAAGGTAACACTTATGTCCACCCTTAGGGTAGGTTGTACTAGAAGTTTTTGTCAGGACTTACGTATCATCCCAAACTTGGACACTTCAAAGTCTTCCAGGTCTAGATTAGCATTTCATTCCTATCAAGTTTCTGTTCTTTCTCTTCTTTTCTGCCTTTGGGAGGAAAATCATTCAAATCCAGCCTCTCCCAATTTCCAGACCGAACACATCAATCCCCCCTTTTCCCTATCTAAGTCAATTCTAAACCATATCCTACGTTATCTATTGGATGTTGATGCAAGTCAATTCATCGATCCCCATAAACCGGCTTATTAAGTGGTTTCACTCTGTTCCAGGGTTTTTGTCTGTAGACATGTAATCATTATACGAATCTTAGAAGAACTCAATCCCATAAACCAAGTTACATAGTGAGAGAACCCAAGACCATATCAATCTATACCAAATCACTTTCATAGTTGATGTGGGATCGATCAACCCCATATAACTAATATGAAACTGTAATAGAGGTATTATACATGACATTCCAAGTATAATGTGCGAGACTAGCAATGAAGGAAACAAGTAGTGAAAGTGTTTCCCACGCCCTCTCATAAGGTTTTTTTATTTTTTTTTTTTTTTTTTTTTTAATATAAAAACGAACATAAAACTACTTTATGAGAGGTTGTAAGACATTATGTAGGCTTACAGAGAACCCTTTCCCCATAAGAATTTTATTAGCATTCTCTCACTAAAACCCAAATTGGGTTACCCAATAATAATAGCCTTCTTCGCATTCTATAATATCTGCAGGTCCTTCATCTGCCTTGACGGACTTGGAGTTACTGCCATTAAGATAGGAAGACTTGGGGTTAGAGGAGATGCCAAGGACCACCCAAATATTAAAGACAGTGGCCCAGAAGCTACTAGGCAATCTTCCAATGCCTTCTCGGCCAAGGGGAAGTTCCGTTCCAAACTGACTTTGAACTTTCAGCGTACGTAGACGAAGTAAGTCAGTCAATTAGAATGGTTCAATTGATGGATGGATTGAGTCTATTTTCAATTTCAGCCAAAGATGTAAATGTATGTATCTTTTCATTTATAATGAGGGAGAGAAAGTTGTTCACAAGTAGAGGGAGGACAAACTCCTTATTGCATTCAAAAGGTTTTTTGACCTTTTTACTTAAAAAACTTTTAGTAATAAGAAGGGACAATCAAAATCCGTGACAAGTTCTAAATCCACCTTTTTGGTGATAAGCAAGAAGATAAGAATTAACAACCTTACCATTCTGCGAAGTGTATTTAACAATCCAGCCCATGAATGGATAGACTCCTTATTGCAATCCCATCAAATTATATGGATTTCTAATGGAGCTCAGTTACATAATTACCAAATCATCCATCGATTACAACCACTTTTGAATAACTCTTTTCACTCTTGCCCATAACCCACCATATTCTAAGTTTTGGCCCTCAGCTCTCACATTGCAGTAAAATGTGAACTGTCATTTCTTTCTATTGGTGAGGTACCTTGCTTCAAGATTAAATCTATCTTTTTCAACAATGGGGTGTGGGATGGGATGGGGTATCATACATTTAGTCGATATATTAAATCAGTACAGGGGAAGTCAGTCAACCGATTGCCCAGTTGCAAAGTCTTGGTCAGCTATTCACATGGGAACGGATGGGGACAGATCTGACCCTTCCGTGGGGCGAGGTAAGGTGTAAGACCCAATTGAGGTCAGATCTGTCACCAATTGCGTAGCCCTAATGGCAGATTACATCCATCGCCACACATCATTCTCACATTAGGTGAGAGCCAGGTTGGCCAATCACATTCACATCAACGAGAAGGAAATTTCATCAAATGATCATTTTTTCCATTTTCTCTTTTTGTTTTTTTTTTTTTAGTTTTAGAAATCAAATTCTCCGATTCCCCGAATATTTTTAGTGGCCCCACATCTATACATGGACCAATGGGTGTTTAGTGGTATGGCCCACCTGCATCTTTTTAAAGGATCTGGAGCCGTAAGTTTGGAACACCCAGCAAGGAAGGACCAGCAAAATCGGTTGTGTACGTGTGTTTTACTACTTGGAAAACATGTTTGCACCTAATTCTTCACTACTGCTACCCTTTTCCTTTGTTGGAAGAAAGAAACAACTACTACTACTACTACTCTGCCTCCTCCACTTACTGCTCCTTCTCTTGGCCACCTCCATTAATGCTTCTGCTTCTTCTTCTTCTTCATTCGGAGTTGCCCCTGCTCCTTCCCCTGCTTCCAATAATTATGGTTTCCATGAACCAGAAGCAATGGAGGCTCTCCTTAAATGGAAGGCCAGCCTTCATCAGAATAACAATTCCCAGCTACTACTCCCTTCATGGAGGAAATTGGCAAACGGAAGCAGCAACAACAATCCATGCAAGTGGGAGGGAATTACTTGCAATGACGCTGCAGGAGTGGTCACCATAATAAACCTCGGCAGCATGGATTTGCAAGGTACTCTCCATGACTTTAGTTTCTCATCCTTCCCTAATCTCATCCATCTTGATCTCCGTAACAATTCATTTTTGGTTCCATCCCCGCACAGATTGTCAACCTTTCTCAACTCACCTACCTTGATCTCTACAATAACAATCTTAACGGCTCAATCCCTGCTGCTTTAGGTGTTCTGAACAACCTGACTTTTCTAGGTCTCGGGAATAATCAAATAATTGGATCAATTCCCATGGAGATAGGAAACTTGACGAAGCTCCAAGTGTTGATGGTGCAAAATTGCAATCTATCAGGTTCCATCCCTTCCACTCTGGGCAACTTGAATAATCTCACTTTTTTGTGGTTGTTCCAGAATATGTTATCTGGATCCATTCCACCTGAACTTGGGAGGTTGGATTCTCTTGTTCAGCTTGATTTGTCCACAAACTATTTGACAGGTTCAATACCTGCTTCTTTAGGAAATTTGGGGAAGCTAAACTACATGTACCTCTATACAAATAAATTCTCTAGTTCCATTCCCATGGAAATTGGAAACCTGACCAATCTCTATGACCTACAATTGTCGGATAACTCTCTGACAGGTTCCATCCCTCGAGAAATTGGAAACTTGAGATATCTTGGCCGACTTTATTTGAATGAAAATAGTCTCAGGGGTTCACTTCCTGCTTCTATTGGAAACATGAGATCTTTATCTATACTTATTTTGTCAAGCAATAGTCTCAGTGGTTCACTTCCTACTTCTTTTGGAAATTTGACCAATCTTGTTGGTATATTCCTTTTGGATAACCAATTATCCGGTCAATTACCTCAGGAAATCAGCAATCTTACAAAATTGCAACACCTGCAGCTTGGAAATAACTCTTTTACTGGGTCTTTACCACAACATATATGTAATAGTGGGTCACTCATAACATTTTCTGCAGATGCTAACCATTTCATAGGCCCGATTCCCAGAAGCATGAGAAACTGCACGAGCCTAACCAGACTCCGTCTTGACAATAACCATCTTACGGGAAACATTTCAGAAGTCTTCGGTGTTTACCCGAATTTAACTTACATTGATCTTAGCTCCAATCAATTGTCTGGTGAGGTTTCAGTGAATTGGGTAAAGTGCCTACAATTGGAAAACCTAAAAATATCAGGAAACAAGATTTCTGGTCGAATACCACATGAGCTTCTTGGAAACTCATCAACTCAGCTGCAAGGAATTGATCTTTCTTCAAATTTCCTCCTAGGCCCGATTCCAAGAGAATTGGGGAAACTTAGCTCTTTGATGATACTAAAGTTGAACGATAACCTACTTTCTGGTGTCGTACCTGAGGAGGTGGGATTGGTCTCCCAACTTCAGCAACTTGACCTCTCAATGAACAATCTAAGAGGATCAGTTCCAAAACAGCTAGGGAGATGCAAGAACCTGCTTTACTTGAATTTGAGCAAGAATAGATTCAACGGCAGCATTCCAGGTGAAATTGGTAAATTAGTTTCCCTACAGATCCTACTTGACCTTAGTGATAACTTGTTCACAAGAGAGATCCCTTGGCAGCTTGGAAGCTTGGACAAGCTAACAATTTTGAATCTCTCTCATAATAAGCTGTTTGGTTCCATTCCGTCTACTTTCTCTGAAATGCTCAGCTTGATAACCATTGATGTATCCTACAATGAGTTAGAGGGTCCTCTACCTGATACTATAGCCTTTCAAAATGCTTCAATGGAAGCTTTCATTCACAACAAAGGTTTGTGCGGCAATGTAACAGGTTTGCGACGACCTTGCATTTCTTCATCATCGACCAAAAAACAAATCCCAAAACAGAGCCACAAAACCATGCATCTTATCATATCTCTCATAGCAATATTGTTGTTTCTTCTATTTGCATTTCTTGGGGGGACTTTTTTATTTTTTGGCCGAAGAATGAGATGCATAAATGAGGAGGACCCAATTACAAACCAACAACGTAGAGATCTGTTTACGATATGGAACTATGATGGGAAGATAGCATACCAAGACATCATTGATGCAACAGAACAATTTGACCCCAAGTATTGCATTGGTGTGGGAGGACATGGAAGTGTTTATAAAGCAGAGTTGTCAACAGGTCAACTGGTAGCTGTTAAGAAGATCACTTCTTCTTCAGATGACAACGAGATTTCTGATCATGAAACTTTCAAAAATGAAATTCTTATGATGACGGAATTGCGGCATCGAAATATCGTGAAGTTGTATGGTTTCTGTTCCCACGTACGACACTCATTTTTGGTGTATGAATATGTGGAGAAAGGAAGCTTGTCTAAGATCCTAAGCATGGATGAAGAAGCGGTAGAATTGGATTGGACTAAAAGGGTTAATATTGTTAAAGGTGTAGCCCAGGCTCTAGCTTACTTGCACCATGACTGCTCACCCCCAATCATTCATCGAGACATATCAAACAACAATATTTTGTTGGATTCAGACTTTGAGCCTCATGTCTCAGACTTCGGCATTAGTAGATTTTTAAAGCCTGATTCATCCCATTGGACAGCTCTTGCAGGAACATATGGATATTTTGCACCAGGTTCTCTCACTCTCTCTCTCTCTTACACTTACACTTAGAATGCATCAACACCTAGAAACTCTCTCAACCTTTAAGTCTATTGACCAAAGTAGTGTTGGTGACTCCCAAGTCTACTCATGAGTCATGAAATCCTTACAATTTCAAAATAAATATGAACCATTATCTATGTTTGTTACATGTTACACCTAAGGTAGTAAACAAATCTATCCAAATTTCAAATGCCATTTTTTTTGCTCCGCATGGTATAAAATAGCCATATTGTAGGTGTGAGGAACCACTTATTATTTTTATTAATTTTATTTGTTTTACTTATTCTGCAGAACTTGCTTACACAATGAGGGTGACTGAAAAATGTGATGTCTATAGCTTTGGTGTGGTAACATTTGAAGTGATGATGGGAAAGCATCCAGGAGAACTCATCCCCACTTTGCGATCATTATCCTCTTCAACATTACCATCTTCTGAACAAAACATACTATTGAAGGATATAATTGATCAACGCATCTCACCCCCCATAAATCAAGTTGCTGAGAAATTGGCTTCGATTATGAAGCTGGTATCTTCTTGTTTGCATGAAAATCCACATTCTCGGCCAACCATGCAACATATGTCTCAAGAGCTATCAATTTGCAGTGTTCCAAAACAACTCCATGCATTGAATCTTGAGATGTGAATTTAGTCCAAGAGATGAAGAAATTGTGTTGTTTAAGCTCGTTTACTCTTTTCCTTCCTGTGTGCTTAGTATGTAATGAAGAAGGCAGTTTGTTTGTCATGCTTCTTAAACACATTATTGTGAAAATTCCTATTATGTGAGGTTATGATAAATTTGTATGTTTTTATCATCTTTGCCACGTTATGAAATGATCCATTTCCCCCTTCTTGTGCTAATAATGTGCACTTTAGACCTCTTTGAAATCTCAAGACCTAACAATTCGGCCATTTTGGTGGTCACCAAATTATTGAATTCTTTGATTTCAAATGGTGAATCTTATTATTGACGGTGACCATTTAAACCTTATCAACCCCCAAAAAAAATGAGATTTTATTTGTTGAAAAATACAGTAGTCAAATAACTTTTACAAAAATGATTGGATTTCGAAAACTTGAATTAACTAACAAACCCTTATAAGACAGAGTAAATCGCATTGACCAAGATATAATTGAGACAAAGTTAGTTCACTTTCATTAAGAAAAAATTCACTTCACGCTTAGAAACACATTCAATTCAAGCACTAACCATTGCTACAATTTTTGTTTGGGGGTAATAACCATTGCTACATTTAACACATGAATCAAAATGAAAAAAAAAAGGGGGCAAATTTCATGGACAACCCCTCTAAGTATTCAATATGTCACGGACTTGCCAAACTTTGAAAAAATATCACAGACAACTCTTATTTTGTGATTATATTTTATCTTAGTCTATTTCGTTAGACCTGTGCACTTAAGTTGTTGTTAGTTTTTTTATAATGACCAACTTACCCTTAAAAAAGGACGAACTTACTATAATGCCTTAAGGGTAAAACCCCAATTTACATAAGAAGATAGAAGACAAAGTCGCGGGCGTTCAACCTGCAACTCTTTATTTCTCTCCCAATCATGTTCTATTTAGCCTGAAATGTTACCCATAATCTCTGTTTACCTCTCCTCATAGTCCCTACCAGTGAACCTTTTGTCGCAAGGTATCTTCACTACTTCTAACGAAGGCCTTGGCGGCATTGGCTCGCATTAGAGACCTCGTGCAAAAAGAGTGTGAGAGAAAAATTGAGGAAACATCCGTCATCAATCCACGGCTCACTCGACTATTATTTGACGTCCTACTTATCTATTTATGTAAGTCAGTTCGGATTTTAATTGAAAATTTTCCATGAAAATATAGATTTCATTTGAAATAATTGAGTCATGGAGAACACAAAAGACATTACTCTATTTCTTCATACAAACGATCGGCCTCTTCCGAAACACAATTGACAATATTTAACCACAATTTGTTCTACTTATTAGTGGAATTTCAAACAATCAGTCAAATATGCAGGTTTTGAAGCTGAAAATCTTTGAACTACAAAAGGAGGAGAGAAGGAAATTAAAGAGAATCCTAACCAGAGGAAGGTCGGTGATGGCCGGATTCGGAGAATTCAAGATCTTGAGAAAATTGAGGACTGCGACTTTGATTCTAGCTCGTACCTGTACCAATGACATTTGGGAGAACGATTCCAGTTGGAGAAGCAGAAGAGGAAGCAAGAAAAAGTAGAAGGCTTAGATGATAAATACCACTGAAGGTGGAAGTATTTCTGCGTAGCAGAGTTGTTGATCAGAATAGAACAAGGACGATTTGCAGAAATCCGCCATTGTTGTAGGCTTCAAGTAGAATTTAAAAGCGACTTTGCTCATAGTGCCTACCTCTGCTCATGGTCACAGCAGTTGGGTTGTATAAGAAAATGAGCTTCTTGTTTGGGTTGCGAGCGACGATCGTAAGATCGACCTTGGAGTTGAGCTTGGAGGAGGAGCCGTCAAAGGAAGTGGTGACGTTGAACTGCAAGATCCGGACGGACGTCACAGAGAATGTAGGGCGGTGGGGGCGGTAAAGAACCCAGAGGGCGGCGTCGGCGATGGCGGGGAGCAGGATGAGAGTGATGATGAGTAGCGTAGTCCAGAGGCAACAGATGCAGCAGCAACTGCGGCGGTAGCGCTGGGGCTTCGGCAGAGGACGGTAGATGGGGCGGTTGTAGAGCTGACCTTTGGTCGCCGGGAAGAAGATGCTCCAACGGGAAAAAGAGGGAAGAAGAAGGGGAAGGTTGATATTTTAGGGTTAAAATGGATATTTCAACTTTAGGGTTAAAATGGATATTTTACCTTTAGGTATTAACTGTGCTTAACGTTAGGGGGAAGGAAGGTTGATATTTTTTCAATGTTTGATAAGTCCATGACATATTGAATACTTAGAGGGCGTGTCCATGAAATTTACCCCCCAAAAAAAAAGGTTTTGGTGGTAAATGGAAACATTTTAAAATACTGTGTATGTTAATATTGTAATTTAGTAAAGGGAAAAAAGAATGCTAATTGGTCTCGTGGTTACCATGGTTCTTGTTCCTAGACACAAACCAATGCCTTTGTGTGCGAAAAAACCGTTTAAACCCCAGTAAAATTGAATATCGCATCCAAACAAATACTTTTATGTGCACTTTTATTAGCTATGAGGCTGATGTCGGGCCTGCATGATCGGTTAGTGTTCTCTTGTGCTATAATAAAATACATTTATTGTATACATAAGGTTGGGCTGTGCTATGTTGGGCTCAGTACAAGGCCTCAGCCTAGGCTCAGTCCAGCCCGCCAGCCCAAGCCTTCCCTACGGGTTGAAATGCTTAGCCCAAGATCTCTTCAGGTTCACGGCTGGTCAGGCTTTTTTGATACCCCTAATTCACACATTATATATAAAATTTAATTTTGTTGATCTTTTCCCTCTGTTTATATCTTCAGCTCTTTAAGAATCTGATGCAGACTCGGATTTCACTTCTGATCAATCTAAAGCCCAACATGACAAACCTATCATTATCACAATGTCAGTTTATATCCAGGCCCATTCCAAAACAACTCTATGCAACTTCCTGCTTATCATCTTTCCAAACTTTATCATGAGATATTGCAATTCAAGCACTTGCACAACGAGTATAGAAACTTGGGATCATATTTGTTTGATTTGTACTGAATCCAAGGTAATTAGAAGTTTGTGTTGAAAGCTTGAGACATAGGGAAGAGGATGTAGGGAAGAGGATGTCAAAGAAGATTCCACCTCCCAAAAAGAAGTTGCCAAAGCTCGACACTGTCTTCAACTGTCCTTTCTGCAACCATGAAAAAACTGTTGAGCAGGAGACACAAAAGGGAATACAAAACCGATAAGTAGCCTTCGATTGGAATACTACAATGTTGGATCTTTCATGAACGATACAAAATCAAAAACAATAATTTATTAGAAGTCATTGATGTATATACTAGTAGTAATTATATAAATTGTTATAAAATTTATTTTGCTGATCTTTAGCAAAAAGTGTCTGATTTCATTGTTGGAAGTGAAAGAACTAAGAAGATACGTATGATAGTGATAATCCTCTAGCTTTCTGTGGAAGCTCTACTTCAGACTTCAAGTCTTCAAATATTCCTAATTAGATATTAATTTTTTTCTTTAAATGGAGTTGCACTGTTGCAGTAGTTTGGTTTCTGTGTATGAAGTACAAGTTCTGATAGATTTTACAAATGAAAAGATCAAAAACTAATTGTTCTTAGAATTATTCTATTATTTTTTAAGGTTAACGCACTGTGAACATACCCGATAGATTCTTTATTTAGTGCCTTATTTGTCTTTGTTCTTAGACACAATGGTGTTGTTCCTGTCTCTCACATGAGAACACCAAATTTTGTTTCCCAAACCGAAAACATAAAACCATAAAAAAAAAAAATCAAAATTTTATTGGGTTTTAAAGGTTTTGTACATTCGATTGGTCTTTTCAATCTAATTGGTTTAGACCAAAATCAAATTGAATCGAATCGAATCAATATATTATTTTTCCCTAAAAAAACAAAACTGAGACTGATCCCATAGGGAGATTTGAGTAACGACTATTGACAAGAGGCCCAACCGTCATACAACAGCTCAACAATGTGAACTATAAACTATACTGACAAAAGAATAAGGAGAGGAAAAACGGTGCCAAGACTTTTTTTTATGGGCTCATCTTATCAAGGGTCCATGTATAGGCCACTAGGTGGGCACCCAAGGGAGAAACCCTATTGAGCAATTCTGTTGTTAATATATATACTAAAAATAGAGTTCGGACATGGGCAGGGCAGGACCATCAGGCTAAGGCTGGGCCTGGCCCAAAATTCTTTAGGCCTTTGTAGGGCTAGTTTATTAGGGTTAAATCTAGGGCTGCATTGATCTGGCATGGGCTAGCCAAGCCAGCCCAAAAGTTTTATCCCTCTTCATTGGATCAGATGTGATTAAAACATTGAAGGCCAGAAAATTTTGTATTCTTAGTTTTAGTATGGCTTAAGCTCAACTTGCCGTATCATTTGCACACTATGTAGTCTATCCACTGGCTTTAGCTTCTTGAGCTAAAAACCTTAAAACAAAATGATGCACCACTGGGTTTGATTAAGATTATTTCTCCACTACTGCTACTACTGCTGCTGTTGTCAGGTACCATTCCAGATTTGGATACTTCCAAGTCTTCCAGGACTAGATTAGCATTTCATTCCTTTCAAATTTCTCTTCTTTGAATTCTACCTTAATTTCGAAGGAAAAAGCTCAAAGTCATCCCCTTTAATGATGCATGGTAGCACTTATGTACACCCTTTAATGATGGTAGTGTTAGAAGTTCTTGTCAACACTTATGTATTACCATCCCAAACTTGGATACTTCAAGCAGGGCTATATTAACATTTCATGCCTATAAACTTTCTCCCTTTTTCTCTTCTTTTTGAGGAAAAAACTCAAGTCGTCCCCTTTAATGTCCACCCTTCGGTAGGTAGTGCTAGAAGTTCTTGTCTGGACTTTATGTACCATCCCAAACTTGGATGCTTCCAAGTTTTACAGGACTAGCTAGATTAGCATTTCATTCTTTTCAACCTTTGGGAGGAAAATCATTCAAATTCATGCATCATCAATTCCCCCCCCCCCCCCTCTTTTTCCCCGCCTAAGTCAATTCTAAACCATATTCTACGTTATCTATTAATGGATGTTGATACAAACCAACTCAATCAATCCCATAAACCAGGTTACAAAGTGAGGGAACCCGGCCAAGACCATATCAACCCATACCGAATCACTTTCGTAGTTGATGTGGGATCAACCCCATATGAATGATATGGAACTGTAACAGAGGTATTATACAGGACACTAGCTCCAAGCATAACACGAGACAGCATTGAAGGTGGGAACATTGTTTACGGCAAGAAGATAATACTAACAAAGAAACGAAGAATATAAGAAAATACAATCTTCCAATGCCTTCTCGGCCAAGGTAAGCTCCAAACTGACTTAATTCAAACCTTCGGCGTAGTGGAAGTCAGTCAATAGACAATAGTATGTACTGGAATAGAATGGTTCAATTGATGAGTCTATCCACAACTCGTTATAAAGGACCTGGATCCATAAGTTTGAATCCCAAGTCCCCAACAACAACAACAACCAGTAAATCAGTTGTGTTTGTTTTTGCAAGGCAAAAGCAAAACCATGTTTGCACCTAATTCACTACTACTCTGCCTCCTCCACTTATTGCTCCTTCTCTTGGCCACCTCCATTGCTTTTCTTCTTCTTCTTCTTCTTCATTCGGAGTTGCCCCTGCTCCTTCCCCTGCTTCCAATTATGATTTCCATGAACCAGAAGCAATGGAGGTTCTCCTTAAATGGAAGGCCAGCCTTCATAGTAACAATTCCCAGCTACTACTCCCTTCATGGACGAAATTGGCAAACGGAAGCAGCAGCCACAATCCATGCAATTGGGAGGGAATTACTTGCAATGACGCAGCTGGTTTCATCACCATAATAAACCTCGGCAGCATGGATTTGCAAGGTACCCTCCATGACTTCAACTTCTCATCCTTCCCTAATCTGCTCTATCTTGATCTCAGTAGCAATTCTCTTTTTGATACCCTCCTTGTCACCATTGCCAACCTTTCCCAACTCACCCACCTCTATCTCATCGCTAACAATTTCAATGGCTCAATCCCTGCTGATTTCGGTGCTTTGAAAAACCTTGTTGTTCTAGATCTCGGTGCAAATCAACTTTCTGGTTCGATACCTTCCACCATTGGAGGCTTGAACGATCTTACTCAGTTGGTTCTGTACTCGAACCAAATAAGTGGATCAATTCCCATGGAGATAGGAAACCTGACGAACATCAATGTCTTGATGGTCCAAAATAACAATCTAATAGGTTCTATCCCTTCCAATCTGGGCAACTTGAACAATCTCACTTTTTTGTGGTTGTTCAATAATCTGTTATCTGGATCCATTCCACCTGAATTTGGGAGGTTGGATTCTCTTGTTCGGCTTGATTTGTCCATAAACTATTTGACAGGTTCAATACCTGCTTCTTTTGGAAATTTGGGGAAGCTAAACTACTTGTACCTCTATTCAAATTCACTCTCTGGTTCCATTCCCATGGAAATTGGAAACCTGACCAATCTCTATGACCTACAGTTGGTGTATAACTTTTTGACAGATTCTATCCCTCCAGAAATTGGAAACTTGAGATATCTTGGCCGACTTTATTTAAGTAGAAATAATCTCAGTGGTTCAACTCCTGCTTCTTTTGGAAACATGAGATCTTTTGGAAACATGAGATCTCTATCTGTACTTGATTTGTCCAAGAATAGTCTCACTGATCAACTTCCTACTTCTCTTGGAAATTTGCGCAATCTAAAAGGTATCTTCCTTCATAGCAACCAATTATCCGGTCAAGTACATTAGGAAATCATCAGCAATTTTACAAAATTGCAAGACTTGCACCTTGCAAATAATTCTTTTACTAGGTATTTACCACAACATATATGCATTAGTGGGTCACTCCTAACATTTTGTGGAGGTCATAACCATTTCACAGGCCTGATTCCTAGAAGCATGAGAAACTGCACGAGCCTAACCAGACTCCGTCTTGACAATAATCATCTCAAGGGAAACATTTCAGAAGTCTTTGGTGTTTACCCGAATTTAACGTACATTGATTTGAGCTACAATGAATTGTCTGGTGAGGTTTCAGTTAATTGGGTATAGTGCCTACAATTAGGAAACCTAAAAATCTCAGAAAACAAGATTTTTGGTCGAATACCACCTGAGCTTGGAAACTCATCAACTCAGCTGCAAGGAATTGATCTTTCTTCTAATTTCCTCCTAGGCCCAATTCCAAGAGAATTGGGGAAACTTAGCTCTTTGCTGATACTAAAGTTGAACGATAACCAACTCTCGGGCACCATCCCTGAGGATGTGGGATTGTTCTCCCAACTTCAGCAACTTGACCTCTCAATGAACAATCTAAGAGGATCAGTTCCAAAACAATTAGGGAAATGCAAGAACCTGCTTTACTTAAATTTGAGCAAGAATAGATTCAACGGAAGCATTCCAGGTGAAATTGGTAAATTAGTTTCCCTACCGATCCTACTTGACCTTAGTGATAACTTGTTCACTGGAGAGATCCCTCGGCAGCTTGGAAGCTTGGACAAGCTAACAATTTTGAATCTCTCTCATAATAAGCTGTTTGGTTCCATTCCATATACTTTCTCTCAAATGCTCAGCTTGATTACCATCGATGTATCCTACAACGAGTTAGAGGGTCCTCTACCTGATACTAAAGCCTTTCAAAATACTTCAATGGAAGCTTTCATTCACAACAAAGATTTGTGCGGCAATGTCACACGTTTGCGACCTTGCATTTCTCCATCAACCGAAAAGCAAACCCCAAAACAGAGCCACAAAACAATGATTCCTATCATATCTCTCATAGCAGTATTGTTGTTTCTTCTATTAGCATTCCTTGGGGGGACATTTTTATTTTTTGGCCAAAGAATGAGATGCATAAATGAGGAGGACCCAATTACAAACCAACAACGAAGGGACATGTTTACAATATGGAATTATGATGGGAGGATAGCATACCAAGACATCATTGAAGCAACTGAACAATTTGATCCCAAGTATTGCATTGGTGTGGGAGGACATGGAAGTGTTTATAAAGCAGAGTTGTCAACGGGTCAATTGGTAGCTGTTAAGAAGATCAACTCTTCTTCAGATGACGACGAGATTTCTGATCAACAAACTTTCAGAAGTGAAATTCTTATGATGACGGAAGTGCGACATCGAAATATCGTGAAGTTAAATGGTTTCTGATCTCACGTGCGGCACTCATTTTTGGTTTATGAATATGTGGAGAGGGGAAGCTTATCTAAGATCCTAAGCATGGACGAAGAAGCGGTAGAATTGGATTGGACTAAAAGGGTTAATATCATTAAAGGTGTAGCCCAGGCTCTAGCTTACTTGCACCATGACTGCTCACCCCCAATCATTCATCGAGACATATCAAGCAACAATATTTTGTTGGATTTAGACTTTGAGCCTCATGTCTCAGATTTCAGCATTAGTAGATTTCTAAAGCTTGATTCATCTCATTGGACAACTCTTGCAGGAACATATGGATATTTTGCACCAGGTCTCTCTCTCTCTCTCTCTCTCTCTCTCTCTCTCACACACACACACACACACACGCACACGCACACGCACACACAATTTAATCATTGTGTATAAACTTTAGAATGTACCAATACCTAGAAACTCTCTTAACCTTTAAGTCTATTGATCAAAGTAGAGTTGGTGACTCTCAAGTCTACTCATGAGTCATCAAATCCTTACAATTTCAAAATAAATATGAACCATTATCTATGTTTGCTACATGTTACACCTAAGGTATTAAACAAATCTATCCAAATTTCAAATGCCATTTTTTTTTTTTGCACCACATGGTATAAAATAGCCATATTGTAGGTGTGAGAAACCACTTTTTATTTTGATTAATTTTATTTGTTTTACTTATTCTGCAGAACTTGCTTACACAATGAGGGTGACTGAAAAATGTGATGCCTATAGCTTTGGTGTGTTAACATTTGAAGTGATGATGGGAAAGCATCCAGGAGAACTAATCCCCACTTTGTCATCATTATCCTTTTCATTGCCATTTGTTGAACAAAACATACTATTGAAGGATATAATTGACCAGCGCATCTCACCCCCCATAAATCAAGTTGCTGAGAAATTGGCTTCGATTATGAAGTTGGCATCTTCTTGTTTGCATGCAAATCCACAATCTCGGCCAACCATGCAACATGTGTCAAGAGCTATCAATTTGCAGTGTTTCCCAAAGCAACTCTACACATTGAATCTTGAGATGTGAATTTAGTCAAAGAGATGAAGAATTTGTGTTGTTTAAGCCCGTTCACCCTTTTCCTTCTTGTGTGCCTAGTATGTTGTGAAGAAGGCGGTTTGTTTGTCATGCATTTTAAACACATTATTGTGAAAATTCCTATTATGTGAGGTCATGATAATTTTGTATGTTTTTGTCATGTTTGCCTTGTTTTTATCTATATGTTTGTTCTATATATAATGTTCAAGGGTATTAGTTCGAGTGTATGAATTTTGTGTTCATTGTCTATGATAGCTATACAACTCTTTTCACTCTTGACAAGATATTAACCATTTAAAATGGTTTATTTATTTCACTTGCTTTAAATTTAGGTATTTTTAAAACTAATTAAAAATAGGAAAAAGTTTCTTTGAACCGCTAGGATAGGGTATGCTAGCACCTTTGTGTCTATATATTCTTAGTGTTATATCATTGGCCAATAACAATATTTGGTATTCTTCAAGAGACTAAGAAATTCCTCACAAGGCAAATTCAAATAAAAATATGGGTGAAACAATTGTATTTTTTGGCATTGATATTCATAGAGACGGAAAATTTTGTGCCTTGAGCTTATCTCAGAAAACATGAATAGAGTAGGTGTTTGAAAGACTTTAGATAAAAAGTTGTTCTCCATCTTTTATTATTAAAGGAGATAAATTTAACTATTGAGAATAATAGTTAGTGGATTATTATTTTTAAAGAAGAGGGTTCTCTGAGCAAGTGGCATGGAGGAATACATCGATGAGGTGCGATAATACGATTAACTACAATGTAATCTACTCAACCAATACAATAAAGATGCCTTCCCACTTTGGGTATGAAACAAAAAATCACTTGGGATTGCATGTATCCATCACCTTAACCCATTTCAAGTTGTAAACAAGTGAACTTCTTTGGATCACTTCTAGTTCTTAGAAAGTAGTTTTCTTTTATTTTGCTTTCAAAATACTTTTGTATGGGTTGGGGTGTATGAGTGTTTGAGAGAGTTTTCTCGTTTGGGTTGGGGTAAGGTGGCTATATCACCCCCCCCCCCCACACTTGTATCTGTTTCTTATTTTTCTACTTTCATTAATAAAAATTTAGGGGCTTTCCCGGTCCCAGATAATATTCGGGATTAAAAAAAAAAAACTCAACAATTTTTTTTGTTGTTGGCATGTATCCGAGATGCAAGCCCAACTCAAAACCTGTAAAAAAAATTCACTGTGGGTTCTTCTGAAGGGCCCATCACAATTGGGTAGAAAGGGCCATTCAAATAGCTGCCATATGGCCTATCAAATAGTTGCGTGCGGTAAAAATTTGACCTGGGCTGGCCCAAATAACAAGTGTTTTAAAAACTGATCATGGACCTAAGGCTTAAATCTATTAAAGTAATAGAGCCACCCACAGGTCACAACCTTAGCATTAGAAGCATGGGCTCATAAGGATGTAATGTAATCATGAACTTTGAAAATGTTAACTTAATGGGCCTAAGCCTTAAAATCTATTAAGTAATAAAGCTACCCAGAACCTTAGTATTTTTTTTGTTGAGCTTGAAAATGTTAACTTAAGCGCTTCCCCTCACCCCCCAACTCTTTTTTTGAGATTCTATTATGCAGGTCACAGGGACCCGGACAGTCTTGTTGCTGCCGGCCGGCCGGCAGCCATAAAGCACCATACTGCAGTCACGGGCTGGCCTGCGGCTTTCGGCCATGGCCCTGCACAGCACAGGGTTTGAGGGGGGTAACATATGCCAAATCCAAATCTCTACTGATTAATACAAAGACAACATAGTATCCCAAATCCACCAAATCACACCAAACAAGCGAATAAATTACCTACCACCAGTTTAAAATAGCCAATACATACTTGCAGTGATAAAGTTTGATCTGTTGTACCTATGCAAAGTAGAAACCAATTTTTAATTCTCTAAACTCTGAAGGATTCTCTTTAAGTTTTTGTATGCTTTGTTGGTATGTTTGGAGAAACCGCTACCATACCATCCATCCATCCATTATAGCATATGTTTTATAGGTTTGATTTTAAGATTTCGATAACTCTTTTTCAGTCTTGCCCAGATCCCATATATATTCTAAGTTTTGGACCTCTTACATTGCAGTAAAATGGCCGGGCACCATCATTTCTTTCAGTTAGTGCTTCAAGTCTTCATGAAGGCTCAAGATATTTTAAAGTATATATGAAAGCGCGCAATCATCGATTATTTCCTTTTAAGGGAGAGTTGGCGGGCCACTATATGTCTCTCAGTTCCATGCCTTAAAATAATTCCGATAGCTTCTGCCCACCCCTTAGGCTTAGGTAGAAGAAGTTCTTTTCAAGACTTTTTAACCTTCCCAAACTTGGATGCATGCATGGGTTTTTTTAATAATTCGATAAGGGCTAGAAGCGTTTGGTTCTTATCAACTTTCTCTGCTTTTGGGACCTTTTTGAGACCTTAACAAGTTCCAACCCATCACCGCCACCTCACAATTTTTGGTTCTTTGTGAGTAAATTGGTTCATATTGCTTCAATCCCTTGGATCACCAACACGTGTTAAGGTCAAAGAAAGAATCTGTTTGACCTGAGGGAATCCCACATGATAGGGTAGGTATCGGAAAACGGTTCAGATTCTTGCTGACAAAGATTGATACCTACCCCAAGCGTACAATTGTACAAACACCTGGCAGGCACCGCCGATTCGCTGCGTTCTGATAGTCAAATCCGAGTCCTCATAGATGATGGTGAGAGAGAGATCGATCTACCAGTCTACCACTGCCAGAATAGATATTTATTACAAGCGCATAATTTTACAAACACCTGGCAGGCATAGGCCGATACGCCGCGTTCTGACTTTGGAGTGAGTCAAATCCGAGTCTTCCTAAGGTGATGTGAGAGAGAGAGAGAGAGAGGGGAAAAGAGTGTGAAAAACATTTAACACAGACTTAGGGCTGTAAGTGTCTGTGGGGCCATTCTCGGAGATGGGCACTAATGAATAATGATGAGAATATGGAATAAAAAAATAGGGGATAGGAAGAGTTGACCGACGCATCTCTTTGTGAAGTCTCGACGACTTCAAATGCTTCTTTTCCTACAATCGTCTTCTGGTAGGTCCCACTCCCGCCCACTAAAAGACATCAGGTTTGACGATATACCATCCATTGAGGAAGATAAGAAAGATCCGGCGGCTGATACTGAAAGATTCGACTTTCCTTCATCCTCCACCCTTGGTTTCCTAATCACTCCCCTCCACCCATCATTGATCTCATTTTCAGCTAATAATATAGGAAAGAGATCGCAGCGTGAGCTTCTCTAGAGCCTCGGGCATTGACCAATGGGAGTGCACGTGTAAGCATCGTCTTATGCAAGATTTTTGCCTTTTCATAGAGGTAGTGCAATGTTTTCACATGCTTCTGTGTCTAGACCCACGAGCCACATCAGCCACGCCAGCCACGCGAGAGTCCGGATCCTCTCCAACGTGCACGTACCCCAAAGCTAGCGCCCAGCCATACACACTTGCATGCTAGAGAAGATTTTTACACACCACGGGACCAAATAGCGTTCTTTTCCCTTAATAATATATTCTGACCATAATCTTCTCTTATATACAAATCAAGAGGATATAACTTCCGAGGGGTCTATGACCACTGGTGTCTAGTGGCAACTTGTTCTACTACTTCCACTTTCACCTGTCCTGTTGGCTTCTCACACAACAAAACCCTACACCTATAGCATCAAACATCATCTTTGTTACTATTAATTTTGTGGTTAGGTTGGAAGCTCAAGGTCCTTAAAGTCCTTTAGTTTGAAATTTGAGACATGTTTGGTTACCATTATTAGTTCTAGTTTAATAACTAAATAATCATCAGTGATCGGTCGGATTACAATTTTGTTTTTACTATCTAAGTTTATGAAGAAACTATAACATAATTTTTTTTCATTTTTGTTGCTTTCTTTATAGATTAGGGTAGCGGTTACCTAACTTATGTCTAAACTATAGTCTAATCATGTTTCATTTTTGTTGCTTTCTTCAAAGTTTAGGGGTTTGGGGTGTTATAGGGGGAGGAGAATACTTAAGATCATAAACTTTAACTTAATCTAGAAACAACCACTCTGTGAAGCAGGGTAAGGTTGCGTACATTATGACCCTCCCCAAACCCCGCAGTGATTAGAAGACAGACCTTGATGTAACGGTAAAGTTGCTCCTTTAAGACCTACAGCCTCTCTGAGAAGCAGGGGTAAGACTGTGTACATTATGATCCTCCTCAAAACTAAAGGGTTGCCATTTCCCGACTAGGTCCTAATGGCCGCAGGTTCGAGTCTAGTTTACATGCATTTTTAACTTTATTTTGATATGAATCAATTTTCATGAGAAAAGAAACTACTTTCATGAAGTATTGCATTCAATAAGATTCAAAGCTATGTCACATAGTTTTTGTGATTAGAATTTTATGACTAGAAGAACAAAAAATTTATAAAAAAACAGAAACATGAGCTAAGCATTAAATCCCCCTTTAGGAGGAAGAACGCCACCTGGTCACGTAACACACCCCTGGTCATAACCATCTTTCCAAGGGGGTGCAATGGTAATTTTGTATGCCCTGTAATAGTCAACATAGTTCTAAAGATGGGATCTGAAGTCCACATTTTAGGTGCCTTAACGACGAATTAAATCACCGTATAGTAATTAGAAGGAATTAGGGATGAGTTGAGCTATCCTTATGTTGATTATTACTAGGGTTTTTAACAAAATCTAAGCAGTTTCTGATTAAAAAACAAACACAAAACAAAAGAGTGAACTAATCAATTACACTTTTAGTTTACAATATTGTAAGTCCTTAAAAGTTAACAGGCAATGACTCATTCAATAATTTTGAAAAATTGTATGGTAAAGAAGTGGTAGTTCATGAACATCTGATTCAAGCAATAGTCACCCTCACAAGAAAGAACTCTGATAGAAAATCATATATTGGTTTATACGTTTCGTGTCTGTTTCTGAATCCGATTCCTGATTAATGTGAATCACTTATCCAAGAGAATGAAAATAATTTTGTCTTGATGCTTCATTTGGGTCTTCAAAGTTAAAAAACAAAAAGAACAACAATCCCCATCAATAACTATCAAAGTATAGCAAAAATTTTTGCAAACCAGACAACCAAAACTTTTGTATTTAGCTTCAAATCCATAATTGATAGATACCCACCATATTGACCAGGAAATTTGTTCTTCCCATGAATGGATGCTTCATAGGAATTCTGTTTAAGCAACCTTAATCATCTAATTTTAGAGGTGTTTCCCTTTCTAATACATATAAATACTTAGTAAAATTATTTTTGACAATCAGATTAATGGACATTTTTGGTGGGCCATAAGTCCATAACCCATTATTAGAGCAGACTGGTCCATCAATCAGATGATCCATGTGAATGGGCATTGCTTAATTGGGATTGAAAGAGGGAAAAAAAAGAGAATGCCCATATCCATGCAAGCCATATGCTTCCTCTTTTGAGTATTTCACTTTGAGAAATAAAATATGAAAAGTGGAAATAAATAAATGGAAACCATGAAACCTTTTCTATGAGGAGTGGATACAAGTTGAGAGGAAGTGAGGTAGTTAAAGACTTAAAAAGCCCATTTCAGATATTTTTGCCTATTGTTTTTTAATACACTGGTGGGTCTAATCAGGCGTGTGGAGACCAACCCACCTAAAGGCCACTACAAAGGGCAAAAATAGTCATCCCAAATGTTCATTTAGAGGCACTAACTTATGGGTTTTTCTCCCAAGTTCACATATTGAAATAATTTTAGATTTATCTTAAGAGTACCGTTTTGACTGTTGTGTGATCAACTTGATTTTCTTCCTTAAACAAAATCCTCAGAACTAATTAAACAGATTTTCAATGTATTTATAAGATAAGTAATTGTTTCAACTTGCAAAGACACAGTCATTTCTTGTATCTTCTTTTGAATCTTCCTTCTTAATTTATACAGATTAATATGTTGTGGATTAATAAGTAGATCTTAATAATGGAATTGGGGTCTTACTTGTTATGCTTCTAGGACCCACAAATGCTTGAGGAAGGATTAACATTAGACTGATTGTCAATTCTTATCGTATAAAACTTTGTCCTTATTAATTAATATATAATTCCATTGCCTAAACATTACTATTCATCCACTTAATTCTAAACCAGTAAGAGAGAGGGCTGGTTGGGTTTTTTTTATTTGGGGTCAAGAATAGAATGATTATCAATTTATGATTAGGTTACTTCGCGCACGGTTGGAAAGTACGGACTTTATTTGCTTCAAATTGTCTTAGTTGGATTGAGTTAATGAGAGATTAGGAATTTAGAAACACCAACTTGTGAAGTATTGATTTAGTTAGGCAGGGAGGCAGGCAGCCCTGTTGGGGTTCCATGGGAAGGCAGAAGTAATAAGCCAACATTGGATGTGAGTAGCCCGATGTGGAGACTTCTAGGTACTTGGACTTTCTGTCCTTAGCGGCTTGCTTTTGAGGACGAGTTCTGCTCTAAGAGTAGTATACCCTAAGAGTATTGAAACAAAATTAGGATTATCTGATCAAACTGATTTGGAAGTTGTGTCATTTCCTATTTTCTATAACAAACAACAACTCAGCCTTCTCCAAATTAAATGGGGTCGGACATGGATCCTTGCCTTCCAAATAGAATCCATGTAAAAGGGTTTGAATAAGGTTTTTTTTTTTCATCCTTTATCTGGGTTTGGGACTGGCAGCAAACCCATATCCTACTTGCTGAAGTCCTTATATTGAACTGTTATTAGCATTAAGCAACTATGCTATGAGATTCTGTAACTTCCTGTTTAGTGATTCTAAATTGTGTAATCATCATCAAGTGGTCTTCTTTATTCATTTTTCTAATTGATCCTCCACTTAATTAGATGGTTATAGCTCAAAGACAGTTAGTTTATTCGGCTAATTCCTTGAACAAACAAGGACGGTTGAAATCTTTCCTTAAGTAATCAAAATTCTTATAGAACAATCTGAATTCACTTATTGGAGCTTTTCTGATCAACCACTCTTTGAAAATAAAATAATCTGCACTTTATCTAAAAGTGGTCTAACACTAAGCTAATGGGTGTCTTGTTATTGAAATCCTGATAAGTTTAAATGGCTAATGCTGTGCTCTGCTTGATCTACCGCATTTGAAATTCTCCCCCCCTCCCCCTCTAGTTCAACAGAATTGATTCCTCCTACGTATAAAAAGGGTGTATCCAGTGCACGAGACTCCCGCCATTGCGGGGTCTGGGAATGTCATAATGTACACAGCCTTACCCCTGTTTTTGCAGAGAGGCTGTTTCGAGAATTGGTCCCCTGTCTAATAGAAATAAAATCAAGATTTAATGTTTAATGATTTACCCAAAAAGAGCATTCGAACTTCAAAGATACTCAGAATAAATGGTGTTAAAAAAGAGCCCTTTGTTCACTACTTCATTAATCAGTCCTTAGTCTTTGGGAGCTAAAGAGGGAATTAGATACGATGAGTCCAACTATAGATGGTAATGATTTGTAGTTTAATCATAAACCGATTGAGTGCTCATACCACATTAACACAGACAATCTGTACAATAAAACCAAGCTAAACCACTTCTGGTATTCTCAGGCTTTAAGTTTGTATGAACATTTGGATCGAAAGTGATGAGTTGGGTTCCTTACTTAATGCTTTTGTATACGATATATCCCTGTTCCATTGATGTTCCTGTCAATTGGTCTGTGCACCCAATAAAGATAAGATTTGAAAGTACGAAGGAACCTATTCTATTTTCAGGAAGGATGGAGGGGAGGCCACACACGTGAGTTGAGGGGAAAATAATGGATATGCGAAAGATATAATAATGTAAATATATTTTTTGCTTTTGCTTATGCTTCTCTATATAAACTTAGATGAGTCAGAAGGAGAAGCAGCATTCCCATCTCCCTCTGTAGTTTTAACTCTTCCCTTCATCTGTTCTTCTCTGTTGTGGAAGAAAAAACTCCATTTTCATTAAAGAAGGAAGGGGGAGCTGAAATAATGAAGGTAAGGTCTTAAGTACATTGAGAAGCTATGTTATCAATTTTGCAAGAGATGGGTTTTTTTTTAGGTTCTTATTGATGAAGCAATAAGTAGAATTTTTTATTTTTGTGCCACAGTTTGTCTTTTTTGGTTATAAACTCACTATGGTAGGGGTGAGGTCCCCCTTAAGGAGTAAAGGGTGGAGAGATGGGGTTCCTATGAAGACACTGTGAGAGCTACAGAGAGAGAGAGAGAGAGATCTGATTGTTTGATGGGTAAATGGGAGTAGGTCGTTGACAACAATGTTTTGGGTATTTGGACCACGTGCCTCTCTCTCTCTAGCCTTATTTACACTAGAGTACCAGAATGCCATATATACCCCAGTAAGTCTCCAAGAGACTCCATTCAATTCAGTTGCTTGCTTTTCCCTTCTCTCAGGTTCCTAGACAATACCAGAGTCAGAACAGAAGAGCTCTTTCTCTCTCCCTCTCTCCAATAGCTTTTACTTTTCCTTCATTTTCTCTTCTGCTGGTCCCTTTCTCTGCTATTGTTAAGCTCTGTGAATGCTTGCAGTAATTAGTGAAACATAATTGAGGTACACCCACCTTGCCCAAACTTCAGAATTGTTTTGGGTTTTTGGGATCTTGGGTGGTGAGATAGAGAGACAAATACTGAACTTAAATAGGTGAACTGCAGTAGCAGACCGACCTGTCTTCTCCTACTTCTCTTTTTTCTCTGCTCTAACTGCAATTTTCATCCATTTCATGCCCTTTTCTTAACATATTAGTTACTAACAGTGACTGCAAATCCATTTTCCAATAAATTTAATAGAAGAAGCCGAGCTTCTTTTTCTATCTTTTTATTTTTCCCTCACAAAAAGCTAATCTGTGTTGGTCTATTTCAAAGATGGGGGAGAATGCTGCCACCAAGAACCATCACCAGCAACACCACCAAGTTTTTGATATCTCCTTAGATGTCCCTCCCAAAGCTGGCTCCAAATGTTTCGACGACGATGGCCGTCTCAAGCGAACAGGTACTTTGGAATAACTTCAAATTCCTCACAAAAGGTTGGTGCTTCGCTTCTCTGTTTTGTTACTAAAAAAACTGTTTTTCCTCTGAAACAGGAACTGTATGGACTGCAAGTGCCCACATCATAACCGCAGTGATAGGCTCTGGAGTGCTGTCCTTGGCATGGGCCATAGGTCAGCTGGGATGGATTGCTGGTCCTACTGTGATGTTCCTCTTCTCCTTTGTGATTTACTACACTTCAGCTCTCCTTGCCGATTGCTACCGGTCCGGCGACCCAGACTCCGGGAAGAGAAACTACACTTATATGGAGGCTGTTCGATCCAACCTTGGTATATGATCTTGATTCTTTCGCTTTCTAAATCTTATTAACAATTGGGTTCTTTTCTGATCTTCTAAAAGGTTCTCTCTTTTTTATTTTATTCTTCCTCAGGTGGGTTTAAGGTCAAGATTTGCGGACTAATTCAGTACCTGAACCTTTTTGGTGTCGCTATTGGATACACTATTGCAGCATCTATAAGCATGAAGTGAGTTGAATTGAGGCCAAAATTATCTTTTATCTCTCATTTCTAAAGCTTTTTCAAGAATTTCTGGTTTAATGGTTTTCTTCTTTGTTGGGCTTCAAATGACAGGGCTATTAAGCGGTCAAATTGCTTCCATGAGACAAGAGGAAAGAGCCAATGTCAGATGTCAAGCAATCCATACATGATCATGTTCGGAATTGTAGAAATTTTGTTCTCCCAAATCCCTGATTTTGATCAGATATGGTGGCTCTCCATTGTCGCAGCTGTTATGTCCTTCACTTACTCTACAATTGGTCTGGCGCTTGGAATCGCTAAAGTTGCAGGTTTGAATTTTGAATTTTAAATGCCTTTTGTTTCTCTTCTTCCATGGAATCATTTACACAAGTTCTTTGAACCAAACTGAAGCTCTTATCTTCTTCCTCTGCAACCAGAGACTGGGAAATTCATGGGAAGCCTCACTGGAATAAGCATCGGCGCCGTCACCAGCAACGGCACCGTCACTGAGACCCAGAAGATATGGAGAAGCTTCCAAGCACTGGGAGACATCGCCTTCGCTTACTCTTACTCGATAATTCTGATTGAAATCCAAGACACAATCAAGTCCCCACCTTCAGAAGCCAAGACGATGAAGAAAGCAACCCTTGTCAGCGTTGCAGTAACGACTCTGTTCTACATGCTCTGTGGTTGCATGGGCTACGCAGCATTCGGCGACGCAGCACCCGGAAACCTTCTCACTGGTTTCGGATTCTACAACCCATATTGGCTTCTTGACATTGCTAACGCCGCCATTGTAATTCACCTAGTCGGAGCTTACCAGGTCTACTGCCAACCCCTGTTCGCCTTCATCGAGAAATGGGCAATAAACAAGTGGCCCAAGAGTGAATTCATCACAAAAGATATCAAAGTACCACTCCCAGGTTTAAAGCCTTACAATTTGAACCTCTTCAGATTGATTTGGAGGACTCTGTTCGTTATTGCAACCACAGTCGTTTCAATGCTTCTTCCCTTCTTCAATGACATAGTTGGAATCCTCGGAGCTTTTGGGTTTTGGCCACTCACTGTTTACTTCCCAATTGAGATGTATGTGGCGCAGAAGCAAATACCCAAATGGAGCTCTCGGTGGATTTGTCTGCAAGTCCTCAGCTTTGCTTGTCTGGTCATTTCAATTGCAGCTGCTGCCGGTTCCATTGCAGGGGTTATGCTTGATCTCAAGGTGTATAAGCCATTCAAGACCACTTACTAATCTCAGATTGTCATAGTTGTCGTCAGTTCGTCGACATTGAATTACCTGTTAAAGGCTGAGAGTTAAGAAAAATTAAATCCTGTTGGATTCCACAACTACTGCTAATGTTCATAAAAGCCTAAAGGCGGTGGTGGTGGTGGGGTGGGCTTGCTTGTAATTTTTAGTTTTCTGTTTTACTTTGTAAGATTAAAGAATGAGAAGAATGCTGAATCGTGTTTCGTTACGCTGAATTCAAAGTGTCCTGTTTTGTCAACTTTGCGGAGGAAATTAAAAAATAGAGAGAGAGGTTGGGAACCTGGTTAGACCAGAATGAACTGGTTAGGCCGGATGAACAAAAAACTGGACCCCTTTGTGGATTAGACCTGTATGCTCTTCAGTGATGGATTAAAACAAAATATTGAACCCAAGACATGAGATGAGATTACTGATAAGATATTGACCAGGGCTGACCATCCGGTTGACCCATGTCGCACCAATTTGTAGTTTTTCTTAAAGAGAGAACTGGTATTGGTTGGTTCAAGCTCGAAGGATGGTGGTCCAACTGATTCAATCGCTCAGTACGACAATCAAACCTAGGTATTCTTAAAAATTGTTGATCATTCAGGTTTTTAGGTTGTAAATCCGAGCGGTTGAGGATGTGGTCCAATTATTTGGTTCAATGACCTTTAAAAACAGATTTGTGGAGATGTTTGGTTTTGATCAAACCTTTTTTAATGCCTATATTAGGAAGGGTTTACTAAACCAGCGCCTTAGTTTTTCCACGTGGAAGGTGATGTGGTAATTTTGACTATACAAATATCAAGATAGTGATATGAATTGGCCACTTGATCAATTTTAGATTCAAATTCAATCATTTTTCTTTCTCATGTTTATGTTTATATACTCTTGCTCTGAATTTTCTATTATTTTATTTTGTCACTTGGTAAATTCCATTTAGATTTAAATTTGACAAGTGATCAAAAACCTTATTGGTGTCTAGTTTTGGAATTAGTCATATGCAAAACCTGGTACTAGCATAGAAATATCCTTTAGACCTAGACCCTAATTAAACTAGGGAAACAATTTATATTTTATATTAAAATATATAATGATAAATTTTAGGCTACAATACCCTCACACCAATGCGGGGCCAATGAGAATGCACATAAGGGCATCCAATAGGGATGAGATTTTTTTAATTTATGATGGATAGATTGATTATTTCGCCCTTCTAGTGTGAGCATAAGCACCATGCAACCTCACAAGCTATTTTTCTTCTTAGGCTTGAATTTATTAATTGTTATTTAATTCACTTTTTGTTTTTGTTGGACATAGGAGGGGTATCTGACTTTAGGCCAACTAAATCCCCCCTGAGATCGTACATGACCCCGTGATACACATGAACCAGGAGTTTTTGGACCCTAGTGAGCCTCAGGCGGTTATTTAATTCACTTTTTAACATTATAGCCAACATTGGTGATCTCAGCCACCCAATCAGGGTAGTTCGTACGAAACCTATAATTGTGGATGGCATCCAAAGTTTTTGGTGATCCAACATGTGGGACCCACTTGATCAGATGCTTATTAGAGTTTGAACCATAGCAAGGTTGTGATGTGATATTGAAAGGGGGTGGGGAGGGAATCTAAGCGGTAGTGTTCATTGATGGAATCGTGAAAGGTTTAATTTTTGGCATATATTGACCAATGGATCAAATCAGTTGGCCCACCGAGTTGGAACGAAGGGTAGAAAAGTTGGAGGTTAGAAAATCTGATCCGAGGGAAATCTATTTTGTGATGGACCTTTATCCCCTCAAGTATAGTACATTGTCAAGTGTACCAAAAAGGTACATCTGACGGTGCACATGCACTTGTGGGAGTGTTTTAAACAAAAGCATTTTTGGGATGCACGTTAGGAACTTTTGAGTTTTGATGGATGGAATGATGTTTCTGGCTAATTCTTATCGTCAAATAGAGATTCCTTTCCCCTCTCTCTCTCTCTCTCTCTCTCTTTTACGTAGAAATCATGGTTTAAGACGATATGGTATCAGATCACCCATATTGGCAATATGTATCATCTCTCTCTCTCTCTCTCTCTCTCTCTCTCTCTCTCTCTCTCTCTCTCTCTCTCTCTCTCTCTCGTAGCAATCATGGTTTAAGATATTGGCATCAGATCGCTCATATTGGCAATATGTATTGATTTTGCTAGTCATCAATCCGGTACCGATACCATTAGACAAGGTGTAAAACATTAAAAAAACCTGTTTTTTTTTGTAAAGAAAATGAGGTGCAAATTTATTGGAGATTGATCCATGTTATTACCATGCACTAAAACCATGATAGAAAAAGGAATTTTATTCTAATAATAAGCAAGGGTAAATTTTACCAAGAAAAAAAGAAGGAAAATACGATTGTTGATAGGGTTGTGTACAATAATACAATATGAATGCTCTACGCAAAGTTCATTGGATTGCATCTTGCTGTTGTACTTCTAGTAGTATCTATTATATGACTATTAGGTGAAACAGGTAAATCACATTTTTCTGTACTTATGTGTTAAGTTTGAATCAACATAAATTCACTATCATTACTATTGAATCAAGGATAAAACGAATGAACTACCACACAATTTGTATGTATTTCCTATTTTCCTTAATGTATATGTAAACTTCGGTATAAATTGTGTGATACTTCATTCATTCTATGCTTGATTTAGTGGTAGAGTTGGAGTAGAGTCAAACTTGGACATGAAAGGCATAACAGGGGAGAGTGGGGTGGTTTATATCAAGGAAACACACATAGATTGTGTGTAACTCATTCATTTTATCTTTCATGGTGTCAAAATGAAGTAAGAACAAAAAAAAGTTCGAATAATCATGTGCAGTTAAAAGTATGTTAAAAATATGCAATAAAAGATTGGTCATATAATTGATTTAGGGTCATTAATTTGACATTCTATTTCTCATTAATTGGTTTGGGAAACCTATCAATCAAAAGAAATGATATGAATTGTACAAAAGTTCATATCTAATATAAAACATTGAATAAACATCATTTCTCTCAACATCTTTAAGAAAATGTAATACAAAAAATACTTTATCAAAAGTTTAATCGTGTACTTACATATATTGCAACATATTAAATATATGGGGGATCATTCTCTGCAGGGAAACATAGTCTCTACGCGTGCGTGGGCCAATGAAAGCACTCTGAACAACATCGTGATCAACTCTAACCCCACTCCACAACCCACGGTTGAGTCTGCTGAGACTCTTGCACTTAGAGAGAAGGTGGAGAAGTTAGAGATGTGGAAGCATCATGGGATTAGGATTTTCGCTTTTCATTGGGGGTGGGGCGGTCAATTTGCCCCTCCTCCAAACACAACCCACATTGTGTTTGGGCGTAAGCGATGCACTTACCAACAAAAAGCTTTTCTCCATAATATACATAGATAAACCGTTTGAACAAATCAGAAAACTCAAGTACTAAATCGATTTTTCATTCTCGAATGATAAAATTAGTTTTTTTTTTTCGTCTGAAAATACGAAATTGACCTAGAATATGTTTAAAAAATGCAAACCAAACACAACCCTAGTATTTCCATGGCCAATTCGCCATACGATCTCCCATGGCCGGAGTAATGAGATCAACTAGTCTTCTTGAATCCACCAGCATTTCAACGTTTGTCATTGCAAGGTTCAACATTTGTTGCAATCCTTTGCTTTAGATATTTCGCTTCCAGCTAATCAGGTCCTCTGCTTTTTTTTTTGTTTTTTTTGGTGGGGGAGAAGAAACTCAGGGTCCTTGTTTGGTAGGTATCCCATCGCTATCCTTGGGATGCTGCAGCACGAGTTTCTAGTTATGTTCATGACCTGAATCCGTGAGTGGGTTTTCTCATTATTCCTGTTCTTCCAAATACAGCACCTTGGAAGAATAATAGTTTTCCTTTTTTGCATTTGCTTATTTAATTAGATAATTAAGGTTAGGGCAAGAGATTGTTGTCTGATCATGTAATGCGTCAGTATGGGGGCTAATGAACTATATGAATGAATTTTTGTCTTTTTTTTTAAATTTTATTTAAATTGAACAGTAATTTCATGGTTCTGTGCCTAGGCTTAGAAACCACGCGACCAATAAACATTCTTTTTCCTCAAGCAGTGTATGCTTACATATGAGAGGATACATGAAATTTTACATGCCGTTAGTTAACATCATTTCCTAACCCTCAAGGCTCAAGCTGTCAGAGTTTGCAAATAATCATATCATTCCAAGTGGCCAAAAACATAACATGCGTTGATCTACTTTGAGTAGGTGTGTCAACATAGTTCTCTTTTCTATTAGTTTGTTTTTTCTTCCCAATTATACCGCAGCCCTATTGTTCTTCAATTAATTATGTATATAACAACTAAGATTTTGTGGTAAATAAACTATTCTTTTTAAGAAATTTTTTTCCTTCACCCACAGAAGACGGATCTTCCACCATCCCAACATTTATAAACTCCTACATGATTTTAGTATCTTTCCAAAACACCCTCATGATACGCTCTCCCACCCATCCAACACCTACATTGAATGAGACTCCATTCACCGTGCGTGGAGGAAAATTCGGTCCTCGAGCTTCCATTCAAAATGAAGGTAAAGTAATTTTAAGAAAAAGTTAAATTCAACCCACTTAAAATAATACCAACCAATATTTGGTTCAATTAGGGTAGTTCCTTATGATCCTAATATGCATTAGAGAAGCCTAACTACTAACTTAAGATCTTTATCCTTTTTGGAACCCCACCCCTTTTTCCCTAACCCGGTCAAACAAAACCAAAACATCGTATGTTACCAACAAGGGACACTTTAAAGTTTTTTTTTTTTTTTTTTTAATTTTTTAATTTTATGAAAGCGTAATCACAAACCACATACCAATCCCAAAAGGTTAACTGACTTGTAGGACCGTAGAATGGTAAATATACACAACACACACCATACTCATACACCGGATGTGGGTCTAAACCCACACACCCCTTCTTTTTAGGGACACTTTAAAGTTTGATTGCTAGCTTAAGGCCCAGTTTGCCAACCCTACCTACTTACATGTTCCTTCATTGAACCCTTATTGATGCTTCTCATACACTTGATCTCTCTCACACACCAGAATTGATGAGTTGTCGCCCAATTCAATTAAAGGTAACGAAGAACAAACAAAATAAACACTTGACCATGGGAGGGTTGGGCTTTGGGCATACACCACACACACCCTCCCTCCAAGGCCTTGAAAACCATGGCATGATAGAGATCTTTCAATAAAGTTATTGCAACCCTAGGCTAATCCCTACATGGGTAGGGTGGTCCCTGTTAACTGCATTTTGAATGAATTAGGTCTCTCTGTTATAGTTTATGATTGCCAAAAGCTTTCAAATGATCTAAATTCTTAAAATGAAAATGAGCCAATCTTTAAAGCTTTATTAAGCATGCTTTGCCAAAACCAGGCTTTCTTCTGCTAATTAAACAATGGTTAAGAGGTTGCGAAGCTCACAAAATAAGAAGTTTGGCCTTCCAATTCCCAAAAAATTTAGATTTATTACAAAACGACACAATTAATATACAATCTCGATAGCAGAAAAATGATGGGATTTTGTGCCCATTTAGGATCTACTACTTATAAACTGCATAACAATTAAACAAGTTACCAAAAACCAAACACAACTTTAGGTTCAAACAATGTAATTTTTCTCAATTCTGCAAGGACAGTGTGAAGAAACAGCTCTAGCTAGGGTGGCAGTTGATACCTGTGACCATATGTTGCACTGTCTCGATCCTAAAGCCTTAACATACATAGTTGGTAAGGTTAGCCTCGGCAAGGTCATTACAGCTCCCAATGAAATATCTGGTCATCTAATGGGCTTGTTAGTGTTTGAGGCTTTAATGGAGTCAGGAGTCCACCTGTGCCTTTAGCCCATGGTCTACACCTTTTACCTAAAATTTCTAGGCCCATTTAAACTTTTGTCATGGGTTGGATTTTGTAAACCCACAGCCTTTGTTTAAGGCTGCCGGCCTTCTCTTTAGTAAACAGATTTCTAGGCTTTTGGCAGAGGGGGTGGGGCGGGAGTTGCAGTTGTTAGGGAGGGGGGGGGGGGGGGAGACCGGGAAGGGGAGATGGGGGTATCCGGTTAAGGGTGATGGGTAAACCTGGTCAGCGGGGTAATTTGATCGGATTTTTAAATTGCAGGGGAGGAGGAGAAGTAAAAGTTTAAATGTAGGGGAGTATCAGAAAAGAAGTTTCCAATAGGGGACTTTCAGTAAATATAGGTTAGGTAGAAGGGAGTTCATTCCATCGTTACTGCCAACTTGATGTTTTTTAATCCATAAGACAATTGACTGCAAACCATGGTTCGTAATCTCGGATCGAATTGGTTGATATTGGCCAGATCGGATCGGTATCGATCGTAACCAATCCTATCTAGGTATTGTGAATCGCCATTTGGATCGGATAACCGGATCCGATACATGCATGACTCAAAACCCTTTTTTTTCCCCTTCATTCTTTGAGCCTTCAAATCGCGCTTCACAGATTTGCTAACCTAAAATCCAAAAGAAAAAAGAAGGAATCTTACCGTTTTGACTAGGGAATTGATTGAGGAAATATTTTATTCGATCCATTTAAACATTTATCTTCTTAAGGTGGTTAGGGTTTTAAAAACCAGATTTTTCAACTTTTCTTCTTTCTAAGTTTTTCACGTTGTGATTTATATTATTAGGAGCCTTAAATCGACGAGATAAAAGGAAGTGACCTTATCATGTTTTTCATTAGGAATTAAACGTGGAGTTTTTTTAAGTAATGGCGGTAGCCACGGTAGTGGTTGAGATTGAGAAGGCGAACAAGGTAAACTCAACATAAAAGTAGGGATTAGATAAGCTCAAATAGAAATTAGGCGTGATTACCATTTTTTTCAATTTTTTTTTTTTTTCCTTAAAATTTTAATGTTTTTCTGATCGATACTGGCCGGCTCTAGGACCTTTCCAGTAAAACTGAATTTTTTATAAATTTTGAACAATTCGGATCGATTTTGATCGATCTAGATTGGTATCAAATCGATTTTGGCCTTGACCGATCACAGGACCGATCCCGGGATTAAGAACCTTGCTGCAAACTCTTCACGACTCTACTTAGAACTGTAGATTAGAGTCTTTGCAGGTTTTTCATATGTTTTAACACTTAATTCACAAAACCAGGATCATTGGTTTAACCAATACCTTAACCCACTCCTCCCATGCATCAACAAGTGGAATTGATGTCAATCTCTTAAAAATTGCAAACTGTCCGATGTAACCTTCAGCCTTTAACGATTCAAAATAGGAACCGCTATCAAGAGAGGTACGCGGCCATTAAATTGGATCGCTTCAGCCAACATTTTTCCACGTGTTTAATATTATTCTATAAAGACAAAAAGTGTCAAGAATTGCAAAACTTAATGAATAAGCATTTTGTAACATCTAAAATTAGAACCAGACCGGGCCGGGCTTTGCTCGAAGACTCAATCCTGGTTGGATCGATTCTAATCGCAGGCTTGAAAAATTGAACCTCAATTCATCCTCAGGGTTGAAAAATCTGGCCCAGGTCCTGTTCAAGTCAAGACCAGTCAAAGTTACGGGGCCAAACTTGCATCCCTAGTTACAATCATATTGTATTTTCTCTCTCTCTCTCTCTCTCTCTCTCTCTTCTCGAAGTTTTTTTTATTAAGTCATGCATATACCATAGTATACATTGGAAAATTAATTAAAATCTTCATCTTGAAGAAATCATTCTAATTCTTAATTTTCTATTCAAAAGTCATAACCAGAATCCTATTGATTGTACTGGTCTAATTACTGTTTTCTCTTAATATTTTGATTTGGATGGAAAATGATTACATTATGTATTAACTATAAAGTATAATAGTAAGTGGTTCATTATTTTTTATTTGTTTTAACTTCTAAATTTAAGTCAAAGAAACCATTTTTAAATGGTCATTATCTTTTCATTGTGAGATTTGGTGTTGATTTTGATGGAAAATGATATTAATTTCTGTATTATATTAAAGGAAGTTAGGAAAGGTTTGCATTAGGAAGTCTGATATCTTCATAGATTTTGTATATTGCAATCTCATTAGTGGTCCGATCCTTAGCTCTAAAGAATTGAGAACGTGATTGCAGCATCTATACAAATTATAATTTAGTAGTAAAATTAAATGAACAAGAAGTGAGTGTGAAGAAATTTACAGCCCTAATAGACAATGAACACAAATTTTATGAAATGACATATTTGCTCCTATTGTGGGAGGAGAGAAATAGACATATAGGGAGGATGGAACTCAATCCCTAAACAAAAATAAGACAAACATTTAAAAAAAATACTCATTATAACATGACCAACAAGGAAATAATAAGTATTTTCACAATAATGGTATGAGATACATGACAAAACAAACCTCTTTCTACACAACATAATTGACGGAGAAGAAGAAAAACGATAAACGAGCTTAAACTACATACAAATTCTTCTTCTCTTGGATTGAATTCACATCTCAAGATGATTCAATGGTTGTCCCAAAGTTATTGTGTGGATTTGCCTTTGGGAAACACTGCAAGTTCTTGAGACACTTGTTGCATGGTTGGTCGTGATTGTGGATTTTCATGTAAACAAGAAAATACTAGCTTCATAATTAAAGACAATTCCTCAGCAACTTGATTTATTGGAGGTGAGATGCGCTGGTCAACTATATCCATCAATAATATGATTTGTTCAACAGATGGCAATGTTGAAGAGGATAGTGATGGAAAAGTGGTGATGAGTCCTCTTGGATGCTCTCCCATCATCACTTCCAAAGTTACTACACCAAAACTATAGACATCACATTTTTCAGTCACCCTCATTTTGTAAGCAAGCTCTGCAGAATAAGTAAAACAAATGATATTAGGGGAGAGTTTACAGTATCCGATACCAACAATTCCCATCTCAATCTGATTGATCAAGTGTGGTACTTGCTGAGAATTAAGGGAATGTTGCTGATCGAGTAGACTCCTAAATCACAAACTCTACTTTGGTCAATAAACATAAAATTTAGCGAGTTCTTAGACAAGGATTGAATGGTGTGTGTGTGTGTGTGAGAGAGAGAGAGAGAGACCTGGTGCAAAATATCCATATGTTCCTGCAAGAGTTGTCCAATGGGATGTATCAAGCTTTAGAAATCTACTAATGCCGAAGTCTGAGACATGAGGCTCAAAGTTTGAATCCAATAAAATATTATTGCTCGATATGTCTCGATGAATTATTGGAGGTGAGCAGTCATGGTGCAAGTAAGCTAGAGCTTGGGCTACACCTTTAACAATATTTACCCTTTTATTCCAATCCAATTCTGCCGCTTCTTCGTCCATTCTTAGGATCTTAGTCAAGCTTCCTCTCTCCACATATTCATAAACCAAAAAAGAGTGCCGAATGTGGGAGCAATAACCATAAAACTTCACAACATTTCGATGTCGCACCTCCATCATCATAAGAATTTCATTTCTGAAAGTTTGTTGATCAGAAATCTCGCCATCTGAAGAAGAGGTGATCTTCTTAACAGCTACCAGTTGACCTGATGACAACTCTGCTTTATAAACACTTCCATGTCCTCCCACACCAATGCAATATTTGAGGTCAAACTGCTCAGTTGCTTCAATGATGTCTTGGTATGCTATCATCCCATCATAGTTCCATATTGTAAACATATCTTTGGGTTGTTGGTTTGTAATTGGGTCCTCCTCTTCTATACATCTCTTTCTTCGGCGAAAAAATAAAAAAGTTCCCCCAAGGAATGCAAATATTTGAAACAACAAAATTGCTAAGAGTGATATGATAAGAATCACGGCTTTGTGGATCTTTTTTGGGGTTTGCATTTTGGTTGATGAAGTAATATTGCAAGGTCGCAAACCTGTGACATTGGCGCACAAATCTTTGTTGTGAATAAAAGTTTCCATCGAAGCATTTAGGAAAGCTTGATTATCAGGTAGAGGACCCTCTAGCTCATTGTAAGATACATCAATGATTGTCAAACTGAGCATTGCAGAGAAAGTAGATGGAATTGAACCCAACAGGTTGTTATGAGAGAGATTCAAATTTGTAAGCTTGTCCAAGTTTCCAAGCTGCGAAGGGATCTCTCCTGTGAACAAGTTACCACTAAGGTCCAGTAGCATCTGTAGGGAAACTAAATTACCAATTTCAATAGGAATGCTTTCGTTGAATCTATTACTGCTCAAATTCAAGTAGAGAAGATTTGTGCAATTCCCTAATTGTTTTGGAACTGGTCCCCCTAGATCTGTAGGGAAAATACTAAGACCCAATAAATTGAGCTCTACATTTCCGTATAAATGAAAACTCTTTTTATCTACAAATTTTGTGAAAAAAGCCAAGGGACTTAGGAAGGGACTATATACATTGTTCGGGTATATAAAATTAGGACAGACTCTGCTGACGTATCTAGTGATGTAAGTACTTATTTATATATATCTTTTATTTATATTAAAAAAAATGTCCTTGACATGCTGATGTAACGATTTTTAACCCCAAAAAATTAGAAGTAGCTTGCTAATGCAGATTGGAAAACTCATTCTCCTTTAAGTACGTACGTACTTGAGCCTACGCCATAGCTGGCCGGATAGATGAACTTCCATCTTCAATAGGAGACCTGCAAAATCTACAAACTTTGGATTTACGTGTATAACTAACTAACCTCACACACCTGCCTATGAAGAAGATAATGAAATTGCAGCAGCTAAGAAATCTTGTTTACTCGAGTAATAGAATAGATGATATGTCCAAGAGATTCGATATTTATTACCCTCTCCATCATCATCATCATCATCATCATCATCATCACATTATGAACAACCTGCAGATACTAATGCTACCTCAAGAAGGCAAATGGATAGATAGGCTCGACAAATTGACTAATTTGAGAGAGCTATCTATACTGTTGTTGAGTTGGCCGATCAGCCTGTCTTCATACAAAGAGGCATTGTTAAATGCGATCCCCAAATTGAATCACCTTCGGAGCCTCAAACTCCTAGATCGGAATGTACGCTTTTCGTATCCAGATCTAACACTACTCCTTCCTGCTTCATTTTCTTGCCCACTTGGAGCTCTATCATATGGTTTTAATCAGAATAATTGGAATCCAAGATTTCCCCCCAAATCTTGATTGGTAGGATCCTGACCTGGACGGCCTATACATTCAGCACTATGGAGCCCTGGTAGATCCCCGGCAGGGATGATGGTGGTGCAGTTAAGGTGGGTTCCGGCAGTGTAATCCAAGGGGAGAGGTGGAATAGTAGAAGTTGGGGCTGGAGATTGAGCCGCAGCTGAAAAGATTGGTGGTGAAGATTCTTAAGGTGTTGTTGTCTTCAGGGCTGGGCTGGTGATAGAAGAAGGTTTCATTGTTGGGACAGGTTGGTTTGACGTTTAGAGTCAAAACTTTTTTTAATGGCTGGTTAACTGATTACAGAAATCATAAGATTCATTTGTTTCACGTGAAAATATTTTCGTGGAATAGTTTACTTTGTAAATGTAAAATTTTGCATGTTTCAACTGAACAAACGGAGCCAAGTAAATAATCGAAACTTAGAGAAACATGCAAGGTGATGGCAAATCCTATTCCTTTCTCTTACAAAAAGTTCCCAGACCAGAACATCTCAATTAGGGAAAGACCCAAAACCTACAGTCCCACTGTTAGGCTCAGGCGATCAATGGTGTTCCTCCCTGTCCTGTCCTGCTTCCCATATAAAGCACCCATTAGAATAAATTAGGCAAAAAGATGGCCATCCTGTTTAACCCCAAATGCCTAAAACCAAGAATTGATGATTCCAAGCCCTATGACCACCTCAAATCAAGAATTGAAAATCTAAATGTATGTATATATAATGGGAGAATGTTTTCTGTGCCAGTGGCGCACAGGCTGCGCCCAGACACATGAAATGGGCAAAATGACCATCCTAATCCCCTGAATGATGCGCCCATGTGTGTGAACCCAGGTTGCACTGCAGCACAAACATCACCAAACATATTATTTCTTTATACGAAGTGGTATCTTATCCATTGGGTGAACCTCTCAAAAGAAAAGATTATGTAGACATTAAACGAAGGCTGAAAGCATATTTAAATGTGGATATTATTTCTTTAAACTTCCAAATAGAACACTACTAGTTGATATCTGAAGATATTATGGCCACCCGATTAAACTTCTACGAATGGTGACCCTCCAGATTGTTCATTTTCCAAGGGACCAAATTCTTATTTCGCTACCCCTTTAACTTTTCTATTCGTATAATTCCGGCCCCCATACGATTCATCTAATCTTTTTCAATTTTCACTAAACAATTAACACATCAATTATAATCAGTTTAGACAAATCCTAACAAAACAAAATGATGTGACCAATATGGATTGAGAGAGGAGGGATAATAATGCCATGATTTAAATGAACTAATCAAATATCTTATTCTAAGACATGCACCTACTAGATTGCATTGCTGCCTACGCACTTCCTTTGCCATGTAATACGCCTTATGGGATTATTATTATTATTATTATTTCTACCTATGTCAAAATAGAAAGGGGATGATCACACAAACTACTTAGACAAAATGTATGAATTGATACATAGGTTTTTGGAATTAGGCTTAGGTAGATCACTTGGAACAATCAAATTAGATCCCCAATCATAAATGACTCCTCTGTTTCTTTCCGGGTTCAAATTCAACCATTTTAGTGAAGGTTAGATTTCCTATTGATCATGAGAAAACAGATTCATGTGACTCCAGATTGATTCCACTGACCCAACTTTAAGCCTTCTTTTTTGAGGTTGAAGATCACGCCCAACTTCTAACTGACAACTTTTTACAAGAATCGTATTCCTGTAGTGGAAGTTGGTCCCCATACTATGTGATCAAACTGCAACAGAGCTCATAAATCATATTATCTACAACCACAATTATTAGTCCGGATGAATTGATAATAATACAAAAATAAAAAAAAAGAGCAAAAATCGACACAACTAGAAAATTTACAGAGTAAAATAAAAAATAAAAAATAAAACTACACTAGAGTTCACCAAGAAGGTAACCAAATCCATTCACTAACAAAATAAATTCAGTTTATTTTGTGTTAGGTTAGCTATCATTTGTTTGGTGTAATCCAAATGGCAGGCGAGAAAGGATGAGAAGCATCACCAGAGTAATGAGGCTCAATGCGTCTGTCCTCCAAGTGAAAGATCCCCCCCCCCCATGTCAATACCACGCAACACTTTGAAACTCCCTTGAACTGGGTCCAGATTGTCATCTGTGAAATAAATACAATTTTTCTCGACCCCTGTTGCTCGAGAATCATCACAGAAAAATGAGAAAAGAAGTATTGTAACCTAAAAACAATGAGCGGTCTCCTAAACTTCTCATCTCGCTGCAGAAGTCCAGCTTGAAAACAAAGAACCCTCTATTGTTTCATAAGCAGGAGAAGAATCCTTGTCAAGGTCTATTAATCTTCTAACTAGTAATAGGCTAATAGCTCCCCCGAACATTCAACCAAGTAAATTAAACTGTCCAAAACTTAGCATCTCGATCAGGAGCGGTGATTACAGTAGTGTTTGGATGTGCACCAACATCACAAGACACCACTACCCCTTGCCAATTTATGGCATAAAACTGTTCCTCGTAGTATATGGCATCACAAAACATATCCCATTCACCTGGTATGGTAGTCCATGCTTCATCTCCTGGTCTAGCAATTGCCAATTTCTTATAATCAGAATAGATGGCCATAGCAATGTAATCAGAGTTTGAAGGGCTGGATGATAACACAACTTTTTGAATGAACGTGTCACGCATCTCTATGAAGATGGCTTCCCTCTATGGATTTCTCCTCACCTTCGAATGTCAATTGATGTGGAAGCTGATATTGGACTCTGGTGTACGGATTGAACAGGTCGATATATAAGCTTTCATCCACCATTACCACCCAGACTTTAGAAGATCCGACACAGCGCTTTGCATGATGAGCTTCAGGCAGCTTCAACTCAAAAATGTCTCTGTTAGATAAAGTGTAGGAGTTCAATCTATCTTATTTTACAGAACCTTAAAATATTTTAATTTGAGAAACTTGATGCATATTCTAACAGTTTAATTAAATTCGTTACAACCTGAAATTGCCAAGCAATTCTTGTCCTCTTTTTTAAATGGACAGGTAAAAGTAGAGAGAGCAAACTTCTATCATGAAAATAAAATTATAATATAATAAAAAGATGCAACAACTACAAACAAAGACATCTATATTTTAGTAATTACTTCCAGACTGATACAAATTATCACCCATCTAAAACTAATAATTATGAGTTATGCTAACATTTTCTTCCTGGATATGAGATGCAGAAAAGAAAATTAGTATGCTATATACTGCACAATTAGTAGATAAAAAACTGAATTCTTCTTTTTCTTATCTATCCAATTGAGAAGGCATAGATCAGAGTCATATCCTACCTGACAACAAAAATCAATCTTGTGCAGTAGGCAAATGGAGCCTACACTTTTAGCTGCGTCTACAAGAATGCAAGATAGATCACCAAGGTAGTTAAATGGATGAACCGCATCCAATTGGGTACTGGGTTCAGTAGGATATTGTAACTATTTATTGATTTAGATCTATTATTGAGATTTAATATTGTAATCTTTTATTTTAAATGGGCTACATAGTAGTAGGATCCTTTCCATACTTTAGTTTAATAGACTAATTAATGGTAGAGTTGATTTAGAAATTTAATTTCCAGTTTTAGATTTTACTCATAGGAGTCTTTATTTGCTTCTTTAAATACGCAAGATTTGGACTGAATTTAATTTTAAAGATGGTATTACCTGCGGGTCACCAATTGTGAATGTGTGCTCTCGTTCTCCCTCTCTTCTTCAATTCTTCTTCTCTCTAAAGCCCTCTCATCTATATCTTTATTTCTCCTTCATTATTTCCCTTCCCGTATCCTTATTTACATTTATCGTTTCATTCTTGGTTCCTATTACTACCATACTTGTGGTTGAACAAGAGATTGTTAGATCTACTTAGACCAGATTTGGAATGATTTCTATTTCAATTTCATGGGGCGATTTCTATTAGGAAATTGTTTGGTTTGATTTTCGCACCTTATTTCAGTGAAATAGAAACAAAAAAGAATAGAAATTCTGAAATAGCTGAGGAGCTGTTTCAATTTTGAAATTAAAAATGATTTCACTCTTGCTTTTTAATGAGCACAAAGTTAATTTGATGGGCAAAGTAGTAATATATACAGGTATGTATTCACTATGCAGCAGATATGTACATCGTTTAATAAACAGAAGGGAAAGGTATTTGTGCACGGGAGATTCTCCCATCGACTCCATCAAATAGGGGGCAGGGGTGTTTATGTCATTTTGGATGGGCATTTAAGCCCATCTGACTGCACTTAATGCCGGTCATGCACATGCACAGCCGTGCATAAAAACTTTTGCTTAAACAAAATAATAGCATGTAGATAATGATTTATCAAAAGGAAACCTCACAACTGAAATTAATGATAAACATTAAGATTGAATGCCTTGCAACAGCGGAGGAAATTGTAGCAATTGCACTCAATGAAGTTCATATTATGGCAGTGTAAATCTCAGTCTTTCAAATATATATCCAAGGAAATTCCAATGTGCAGATACCTCATATCCCAGCTTCAGAATGTAAAGGTTACACTACAACCACCAATTTCTCAATGCTTTTATTTGGGATTCCACCAAATGTATAAGCCAAATCATCTAAAAGGAGTAGTCCATTATCTTCATTGTAAATAAGTCTCAAAGTCAATGAAGAGACTGTGTCTTCTCATTAGAAAAATAAATAGTTAAGGGGAGAGAAAACAAAAACAAGAAAAATAAACGGTAACCCTTTAAAACAATGAAAACATGGTAATGGTTGGTACCAAGCAGTAAATCTGAAAAGCAGGGTAGTAATAGCAATCCTAGAAATGAACTTTTCTCATACGACATCAGTCACTCAAATAGTGAGGAAGAGATCACAACTAGCAGTCATCACTGATTGAAATATTATATTCTAGAGAAACAGTTCAATACAGAGGGGGAGAGATAGAGAGAGAGAGAGTGATACTTTCAAGGGAACGCTGCAATCCACCGGAGAGTCGGAGATTGGAACGAAAAACGCCGCTGTAATCGGAGACTGAAGACTGGAACGAAAAACGAAATGCAGATTACAAAAAAAAAAAACAAAGATCGCCGCTGCAACCACTGCCAGAAGTGAAGATTGAAATCGGGAAGAAGATGGGGCGAGAAGGATTTGGGGGTTTTAGGGTTCCAAACCAGAAACCTGGGAAAGAGGGGCGTCAGCAAAGGTAAATCGGGATTTTTGGATATTACTTTTGCTGTTTTGCTTTTTTGTAACAACGTATTTGAACTTTTTTGTTTTTTGGGTAAAGAACAGCGAATTTGAACTTGAAGACGTATAATACGTAAAATACATGTTTTATACGATTTTATAAATTCATTTATTTTCCCTTATATGCATTTAAATAAAAAACGTATCGGTCCACATGAGAGAAGGAGGATGATCTCAAGATTGGCACTTTGGGCTGGGTTGGGCCGAGATTCTTCAGTATTTATGAAACTGGGCCGTTGATTTAACATTCATTCGAATCCATATTTTTTGGTAAAAGTTTCTGATGCAACACATCTATTGTTGGATCTTTATCCCCTCCAATTCCCTGCCTGGCCAAGTTCCCCAGTTCCCCTAACAAGGGGGTACAATGACCATTCTACCCCTGCCCCAATTCTCTGCATTAAAGATTCTTCTTAGACTTTTCCTTGACTTGCTTGACAAATTCAGGATTTTTGCTCCCAGATAGAAAAGGGGCTTAATCATATAAAATTAGAGCCTTGGATCCAACAACTGCGCTAAACTTGGCCTTATCCCAGTGAAGTAACCCCTAATATCAACAATGAAACTGAAATATGGTCCCATTCAGATGACTTTTGAAAATTTTCATAACCAATTGTTTTGTCGCTTATTATGAAATACAAAATTTGTAAAGAAAAATACAATAAATTCTAATGTACCTGAGTAATGACTTAAGCCTAATTTGGTATGATTTCTATTTCAATTACATGGAGTTAATTCTATTTCGGAAATTGTTTGATTTTATTTTTCAGTAAAATAGAAATCAAATGGAGTATAAATTCTGAAATAGCTGAGGGGCTGTATCAATTTTAAAATTGAAATTGATTTTACTCTTACTCTTTAATGAGCACATGATTAATTTGATTGGCAAAGCAATAATTTCATGTTAAAATAAAATAGCTGATAATCACACCACCACCATACCGCCACCAACCCCTTTCCAGCCCAGCCTAGAGATGGTCTTAAATTTAAGGGGTCACCCCTCAAACTCAAAACTATCATCTTCATTTATATTAAAAAGAATATCATCTTCATATTAGCAAACCAAGCTCTTCCCATCACACCATGCGACAGGCCTAGGGAAAAGATTCTCTCACCCACTAGTGTAAACGAGAATGTGAACCCAGGGGATTTTTTTAGGAATCGGTTTTGGATCGGCCAATTATCTGTATCGGTCTCCACCGATACCAATATCCGGCCGATCCTGAATCAGTGGATCAGTTCGGACAAGTTAAAATGTAAAAAAAATCAAGGTTTTCAAAGAAAACATGAACAATCCGGATCGGTTTCTACAGAGATCAATAATACTGATACCGATCAAGACCCTGCACCAGGGTAGAGGCATGTGGATTAGGGTCAAAGCCTCGAAGAGCTCCCATGAAATAAAAAATTGCATCTAAGTTGATGCCCCTACAAACTCTTTCAGTGGCCCCTATACTGGTTCAGGCGCTACACGACCACACAGTGATATCTTGCCCAAAACAATAATATATCTTATCTATTCATAAAACCAAAAACATCCAGGCCTGGAACCTTGAAAGATGCAGCTATGGGCAGACCACAACCAAACCATGAGAACACCCGCACTCTTAAGCGGACCACTAGGATTAGCTATGCAACTGCGTCATGGGGCATGTTGAGAAGTTACATTTGTTTCAAATGAAGTTCAGGAACTACTTCAACCCACGCTAGCAATTTAGAAGAAGAATCTAATTCGGACAACTCTAGATCTGCAAACAGTCCAGCTGATTTAATCCAATTCAAGCAACTAATTTGTTCAGGTAGCAGTTTGAATTAAACATAGGGAGCTCCAGGGTAAAGCAACATGTTTTTTCTAGAACATACCATGATTCAGAAACAATGGAACATAAACTAAAACCATAGACCAAGGATCTGAATTGCACATTCAATTTCTCAACTCAAGAAAAAATAATTTGCCTGAGTCTATTTTGATATTACAAATATAACACTAAATTTGTTGGTATTCCATTCAATCAATCAAGTACTCACAAAAAAAGAATTAACACCGGGACTAACTCTCACTCAAATGGATAGCCGATGCAATCTGCCAAGGACATGAGTACTCTACAATAACCAGCCAATACACCTAGAATTCAAGCCCGTATTTTCCCTGAGAACAACATCAATTTACAGCAACAAAAACAAACAAGAAGACTACCTTTCAGGCACCTAGGCAGTTCAGGAAGGAAACCTGTTTAACAAATGGTATAAAGAAATATCAAGACAAATACATGATTGTCGCAAGAAGCAACACCTCCACTAATATCACTCATGTATTTTTGCCCCAATAACTCGAGCAATTTCCGGATGAAGCATCTCAGAACAAAAGAATAAGCAGAGAAATTAGAAAAGCTCCTCTGAATTGAATTTGTTCCATGCTTCCTGTTCCAACAACTCAGATGTTAGGCATTCTCAATAGGACGAAAATATTAAACCAATAATAGTAGGTATTCAACAGGATATCATAATATTTAGTCCAGCTATTAACTATAAAAAGAAATCTGACACAGTAGCAAAGGTACATTTCATCATCGAATAAAGAGCTATAAATATGAGGCATAAGAATATCACACTACAAAAAAAAATATAAACTACTACTTACAAGAATTAAATCAGTATTCTAGTGTAATATTTGCTGTCTAAAGTGATTACTGGCACACCATTCCAAAACTAGTAGCCAACATCAAGGCACATCCTAATTTAAGGATAAGAAACATCTTGGAGAATGTCCCAGGCACTCTTTCTGAACCTCAACAGATGACTAAGTAACTTTCAAGTTCTATTTTCTTTCTACTCAAGGCCAGGCTCTGCCAAGAAGGAAATTGATCAGGGTGTCCACCGATGGTGAGCCATGATACTTTTCAAGTGGTGAGTCCACAGGATTGTTGTTACCAGATCAAGCATATCACTAAACTGAACAATATGCAGGCTTAAGGACAAAAATTACTACCAAAAAACAAACCTTCATTAACAGATCACCAACTGGGCGACGGTGGTAGGAGACTCTACCCATCTATTATAACCTAGGATTTAATCCAATTTCTAGGAAATAAAAGGAATGACAAATACTCTCTTTTTATCCTAATCAAAATTTTAACCCTTGCAAGCGTAAATAATTGCTAAAGATGAACCCCACCCCCACCCCCCTGGTTCACCAAAAAATAGACAAAGAAAAACATGCTTCCATCTAACTTGGAACTGGTTGTCTTCAAGTAATCATTCACGCTCTTTTTTTGAAGCAATGTCATTGAAGGGATAACCAAACCCCTCTAAACTGAAACGTGAGAAAACCAGCCACATGTATTAGCTGCACATAAGTTGATGATGCTCTGTTGCCAAGATGTCTCCAAGAATTCAAAGGGAAAAGAAATGGCTCTCTTTATAGTGTAATGAAACAAGCCCATTTTACGCTTTCAGTGCTCACCCAGCATTCACTGGTTGCAGCCAACAACTTTGTTTGCATAATTTCGTTTACAGAAGCTTTGATAGCTAAGCCTAATCAACAGACTTCTGATCATACAACCCATGTGATCATCATTCTCTGTCCTTTCTCCCACAACACCCCCCCAATACCCAACCCAAAGTTAACCAAGGGCATACCCAGTGCCCGAGACTCCCGCCACTGCGGAGTCTGGGGAGGGTCATAATGTACGCAGCCTAACCCCGTTTCGCGGAGAGGCTGTTTCCGGACTCTAACTGAGCAACCTTACCATTGCACCCAGGTTCGCCCTCCCAAACCAAAGTTTTTTTTTGGATGAATAAATAATTCAATTACCAAAGGAAGAAAAAGGGGGGGGGGGGGGGAAGGATACAAGCAAAACCAAAACAAGCCCTACCAAAAGGCAAGGACAAAACAAAAGGGCCAAAGCCCAACTAAGAACGTGCACTAAAAGGAAAGCACTGCAAGCAAACCCAGAACCAGGCTCATCACCCCAAACCAAAGTTAACCAAAAAGAATAAATCATTTGGACATTGATACATATGCCATATATTTATTTAATCATTATGCACTCAAAAAATCATAATTTAAATATTTTTATGTCTATTGTTTCCAATTTTACAAGCATTAAAGTCCAACACAGTGAAATGTCAGATTAAATAACAACTAGCTGACACATATCTTATCCCTACAAATTACAGACACAATTTATGTATGAACGTATTTATATATATCCCACACAGGAGGTAATTCCAACATGGACACAATTTGGACTATCGACTTTAAGTGAGCAAATTGTGGAAGTTATTGAAGGCCTTATGTGGCAACTGGCAATGGGATGTAATTTTCACTTGACATTAACATTGTCTAAGCAATGGGTCTCAACCCATCCTCTTAGCTCCCCCATTGGTTTGGGCTTCTCCCATAGTAAATGTTAAATCCATTCTGTCCAAGGTTTTACCTCCAATGGCCACCTTCCTCTTCGCTAGAATACCAGTGGATCTATGGGAGAGGCATTCTTCAAAGATATAGTCCAGAACAAAGCAAGAAAAGACAAATCTTAGGGCTGCTCCAGTACTTCATGTCCCATGGTCCTCTCAACAGACCACAGAGCTCTGATGGAGATTATTTTCAGTCCGTCCTGCTGCCGTCCGACAGGGTTTTCCATATCAAAAGGGGGGGGGTGTTGGATAGTGTTCGAACATGAGCAGGTGGACAGAGGAAAAGGTAATAAGGTATTGCCAGAAACTGAAAAAATGCTTTGCACGCAGGCCCTAATTTTTTTTTCTTTTTTTTGGTAGGGATGGTGGAAGTTTAATGGTGGAAAGGATGAACACACTGTTCAGGAGAAATGGGAGAGAGAGGGTATTCCCATTCCCATATTTCTGTCAGATTCCGAATGTTTCCCCATTATTAGTGCAGGAATCCCATCAGAAAAAGGAAGTTCTACACAACAACTGGTTTCCAGTTTACATGTTGCTTTATCATCTAAGGCTGAGGTTTGGTCATCCCTGTCCAGATCACATCCATGTAGAAACCTTTATCCTATATGTTTCTGACAAGTAAAAGACTTTGCCAACAAAGGAAGAAGCAAGGGTAGCCACTAGAGAGGCTGCATATATTGAAAAAAGTAGACACAGCAGATAGTTTACAACAACAACCAAAGGTCACAAGGACCAGAAAAGACGGCAAAGACACATAGTAGGAAAGGGACCCAAGTCTGTCTATGGACTCTGGTCCTAGCTAATTCATCTGCTGAGACAACCGAAGATCGCATCCTCCAGAAAAAAGACATATTGACAGTCCTACTAAGAATTCAAGCTTCTCTTATAAGATGCATGTACCTCCAAGGTTCTTAAGACTTAGAGGACAGCTATTCATAACCAACACGGTCTCACACTTGATAATCAAATTAAGCCATCTGTGGCCCAAGTAATCCTCAAGTCATCCTATGATAGCCTTCAGTTCTGCTGTAATGCCTTCAGCCAAGTCAATCAGTAATTGGACCTGAATAAGCCAAGGCAATGTTGCCTTGGTGATCTCTCTCTCCATACAAGGTATGATACTCGGAGTTATTGTAAACAAGCTCTAATAAGTAAATCTGATTCATTTTGTCCTCTCTTCCGTTCCTTTATTTCGCATTTGAATTTCTGGTTACATGGGAAAATCCCATTCCACTTGGACCTTCCTTGACCAAATAACTTACAGTCTTATACCAAATCATTCAAACCAACACTAGGATAACATATGTAAATAGTAAATCATTCGAACTATACCGTGCCATTCTTCCAATGCTTGACAAGGACATCTAATGTAGTCCTAGATTGGTAAAAGACCAACTAGGAGCCAACAACCAGGATCTATTATGAACAGGTAAATCGGCTAGGTCAAAATAGGATTTTCGGTGAAATTTGGGCTAGGGTTTGGATCGATTATTCCTAGTGTAGGGAATGAAATTCGATTCAGGTATGGTGTGTGTCTGATGGTTGGATTGGTCTGTGAAGAATTTAGGTAATGGGATGATCTCCATAAATAGGTGGGATGTTGTGGTTTGAATGAGGTAATGGAAAAACAGCTTGGTTTGAGTATTCCAATTGGGCAGGAGAATACTCGATTAAATTATGTGAAGGTGTTGTTAGTTGAATGGCCTGTTAAGAATTTTGGGAGATGGGATGGTTTCAAGAGATGGGTGGGAAAATTAGGGTTATGGGATTGGTTTGGAGGATTAGGAGAAGAATGGGTATCCTCAAGTTTCTCATCTTTGAAAAGAGCATTCTCTTCTATATTTCTGCAGTTCCAATCCTTTCCTCAATAGTCATATCACTATGAGCTTTCCCTGGTTGATTAAGGCGGCCTTGGGGATGTAGAGGATTAGAAGAAGAAGATTAGGGATGATTCCAAACTTACTTCTGGTTGCAAACAGTTATTGGCTGCAGCTTGTTGATGAACGAACTTGAATAAAAATTGAATCTTTGACTAAAACTAGAAAGTAGAACTTGAAGAGAACCACTCGGCCTTCACACCGCAAAGTGTCGATTGGATCAGACACCAATCCCACCAACAAACCACCCGGGCTTCCCACCGCAAGGTGTCAATCGGATCAAACACCGATCCCATAAGCCTTGATCAAACACAAGACCAAAATCTTCAATGGAGAAGAAGAGAAGCAAAAGCTTTTCATTAATATCAAAATTAGTGTAGGCCCCGTTTGTTTAGAAGGGACTTAGGTGGGGTGGGAGAATTGAGGAGGGAAAATGCTGATGTGGCACTTCAAAATCCCATCCCAACCTTGTTTGGTTAATTTGGGGTGGTGAACTTACAAAAGCTCAGGGAGCATCATTAATTGCTTTGTCTGCTGATGTGGCACTTCAAAGTCCCACCCCTTTGCTATCCAAAGTCCCTCCAAATTGGTGGGACTTTGGTTACTATTCATGGGAAAAGTAACTTTACCTCAACATTTCCACCCCAACAAAACCCCACCAACATGTGGGTCCCATCTTCCCAACAATCCCACCCCACCTTCCCCTCTAAACAAACGAGGCCGTAGAGGTGTGGACCATAGTTGGAAAACCAGGTTTTCTGACTCGACTTGTCTTTCATAAAAACCTGATGACTCGGCCTTGTCAAACCCGGTCAAGGCGAGTCACGTTTTCTTCTTATTTTTAATGCAATAATATGTATAAATTATAAAAAACCAGAAAATACAGGAAAAACATATGGGAAAACTAAAAGAAAAAAAATTAAAGGAATCACATATCAATGCATTTGAGTTTATACCTTTGAACAAGGGAAGGGAGACAAGGAGTTGAGGGTTTCTTACTGTTTTAGAATACGGATTTATTATTTTACTCAACTCAGTATCTAAGTGACTCAGCTTCATGGTTTTTTTTTAAAATGACTAAACTCGCCAAGTCTGTGATGACTCGGGTAAAATTATTGAGTCTTATTATCGTCGATTTTTACCCTGACCTAGTCTACACGAATCTTGACCAGGTTTTCCAAAATTTTGACTCGACTCGGGCGATTCGGCCAGTAAAAACCCGGTTTCCCAACTATGGTGAGGACCCTAAAATAAAACTTAAGTTAAGAAGATTCTACCTTAAAGAATATTCTAAAATCATTTAAATTGGACCAGTGATCCAACCGGTTCAATTTAAAACACTACAACATGAAAATAAACAAAGTATAGGGCTAATCCCGTATGCAACTTATGTACCCCAACTTAGGCCAATAAAAGCGGCCTATTACATAGAAAACCCATGGGACCAAAGGCCCAACATGTCAATAACCCAACCCTAGACGTATTTCTAGGGAAAGAAGCCTAATTTGGTGATTAACCTGCATCAGCTCTCCCCATCTTGAAAAAATTCAAGGACGAATTTTGTAGTGAGGAGGGGGAAACAACATGTGAGTAGCAGCTTTGACCATTCCCAAGCAGAATTCTAGTTGCTTGTTGACTTTAGGGATGTAGTCTCCAAGGCATGGAGCTTTCTCTCCAAAGAACCATAGTGGCATAACAACTCTATGTGCTCGACCTCTGAATCAATATTAATTATGTATGACGTGTTCATAGAGTCTTCAACAGTTGTAACCTTTTCATCTAAGACTTGAGGCGCAAGTTGTGCCTCTTCAAGAACAGCACCTTGAAGGCCAACGATTTCCTGTGGAGTGATCTCAACCACCTCTTTAGCAAGGTACTAAAACTCGGGTCTCGGTACCAACTCGGCCCTTGGAAAAACTGAGTCGAGTTGAGATCTCGCCGAGTTGGTGCTTTTTTTTTCGACTCAAAGCCTCAACTTGGTGGGTTTTAGACCTAGTTTGGGTCTGAAACTTGGTTTTCAGCCTATTTTAGGCCATTTAAACACAATGGCACTATCAGATTTTGCAAAAACAAAGTCCAAATATGAGTTTCAATTTGCACCATAGGTTGGTCGGCGATGACGTACTAAAATACCTTACTCTACACATAACTTAGTAATAGAAAGCAAGCAAAACATTCAATTAATAGCTAAACAACTTAAATAAGAATTAGAAATGTTAAAGTGATACATCAAACTGTTTAACAGTGTTACAACTATCATCACATAAAATGACTTTGAATCAAGTATTCAGTCCCTGCTAGTGTCACAGTCTTCCCATGAGGCCATGACATAGTGTTGTTGTAATGTTGCATATAGTGCTCCACAGCAAGCATATAAGAGTTCTGTCGAGTTAGGTAAATAAATACATAGTAGATGGGCCATTTCCATGGGTCAACCCGAGATCCGAGATCTCACCGAGATGCGTCAAGTTCTATGGAGTTAGGTAAGTAAATACATATTAGATGGGTCATTTTCATGGGTCAACCCGAGATCCGAGATCTCGGCGACATCTTGTCTTATTTTGTATCATATCCTATCTCGTCTCAGTTTCTCAAAAAATCGAGAAACTCACCGAGATCTCGCGAGTTCTCGAACTATGCTCTTTAGTAACTACATGAACCACATAGGAATCTTCCTCATCAAGCATGTTGTCATAATATTCAACATCCATGGGATAAGGATGCAATCCTTCATCATCTTTAGCTTGATCTTCCTTTTCAGCAACAACAATAGACTTTTTACGATAAGGGCAGTCCTTGGCATGGTGTCCAATGTCTTGGCAGTGGAAGCATCGGACTTTGTCAGTACTAACCATAAGGGCTTTACCCTTGTTGTCAACTTGTGGAGGAGCTGCCAGACGTGAAGGTTCAGCAGTAGAAGAGCTAGTAGTAAAAGGTTTGGGTGCTGGAAAATTTTTGTTGTTGTCGATAGCAGGAGTACTAAACCGTTTACCTAGTGATGCTAAAAGCTCCTCAGCCTTAAGAGCTTTCTCAAAACAGTCCCTAACATTAGACATATCTGCTACACCAATGACCTTGTTGATTTCATATCTCAATCCCAAACGGAAACGTGACAATACCTGAATCTCATTCTCTCTAATGCCCGTACTAGAAGAGAGCGAATCAAATTTTTGCATGTATTCAGCCACTGTCATGTTCCCTTGGCATAGAGTGTTCAGCTGGTCTTGCAATTGTGCCCTAAAATGCTTGGGCAGATACTTCTTCCTCAACTCATGTTTCTTCTCAGCCCATGTGGTAGGTGCATTACCATCATATTCCATGTCACCCTCAGTGGTTCTCCACCACTCACGGGCAGGTCCCACTAGCGTGGAATGTGCTAGTTTATTTTTCTCTCCTCCGGTAAATCATACCAGGCATAGTAGTCATCCAATGCAGCTAAGCAATCATAAAAACCTGGGGCTCAGGGTTGCCATTGAATTCCTTTAATTCCAGCTTGACCTTTTGCACATAAAGATATCTCCGACGAGGAGCACCATTATCAGCATTAAAGTAAGACCTAATATGGTCTTCAAAGCTCATACGATTCTCTGGGGTTCCCTATTTTCTCTGTCGTCTCTATATCTATCTTCTCTGTATTTGTCTTCTCAGTATCTGTCTTCTCTATGCCTGTATCTGTCATCCCTGTACCTATCCATGTCTTCCCTGTCTCTACGATGAGGTCGATGGACTTGGGATTGAACCTAGTACATGTCCTCTTCCATGGGCAGGTTGTTGTCCTTAACAGATGTAACTTGTCTTTGCTCAATAACTTGCAGCCGATCATGAATAAACTTCTGATCAGCTTGTAACCGTTGTAGCATCTCAAGAACCTTTGTCATAGGGTGGGTAGAGACAGATGGAATAGGCTGGCCATGTTCATCCATGGCTCTAATACCACTTAATTTAGTCCTAGATTGGTAAAAGATCAACTAGGAGCCAATAAACCAGGATCTATTATTAACAAGTAAATTGGCTAGGTCAAAATAGGTTTTTCAGTGAAATTTGGGGCTAGGGTTTGGATCGATTATTCCTAGTGTAGGGAATGAAATTCGATTCAGGTATGGTGCGTTTTGGATGGTTGGATTGGTCTATGAAGAATTTGGGTAATGGGATGATCCCCATAAATAGGTGGGATGTTGTGGTTTGAATGGGGTAATGGAAAAACAGCTTGGTTTGAGTATTCCAATTGGGCAAGAGAATACTCGATTAAATTATGCAAAGGTGTTGTTAGCTGAATGGTTTGTTAAGAATTTTGGGAGATGGGTGGGAAAATTAGGGTTTTGGGGTGGTTCAGAGGATTAGGAGAAGAATTGGTATCCTCAAGTTTCCCATCTTTGAAAAGAACATTCTTTTCTATATTTCTGCAGTGCCAATCCTTTCCTCAATAGTCATGTCACTATGAGCTTTCCATGGTCGATTAAGAAGGCCTTGGGGATGTCGAGGATTAGAAGAAGAAGATTGGGGGTGGGGATGATTCCAAACTTACTTGTAGTTGCAAACAGTTATTGGCAGCAGCTTGTTGATGGAGGAACTTGAATGAAAATTGAATCTTTGACTGAAACTAGAAAATAGACCTTGAAGAGAACCACTCAGGCTTCACACCGCAGAGTGTTGATTGGATCAGACACCAATCCCACCAACGAACCACCCGGGCTTCCCACCGCAAGGTGTCAATCGGATCAAACACCGATCTCACCAGCCTTGATCAAACACAAGACAAAAATCTTCAATGGAGAAGAAGAGCAGCAAAAGCTTTTCATTAATATCAAAATTCGTGTAGAAGTATGGACCCTAAAATAAAACTTAGGTTAAGAAGATTCTACCCTATAGAATATTCTAAAATCATTTAAATTGGGGATTCAACCAGTTCAATTTAAAACACTAAAACATGAAAATAAACTAAGTATAGGCTAATCCCGTATGCAACTTAGTAACTTACGTACCCCAACTTTAGGCCCATAAAAGTGGTCTATTAAATAGAAAACTCATGGGACCAAAGGCCCAACATGTCTGTAACCCAACCCTAGACTTTATTTCTAGGGAAAGAAGCCCAATTTGGTGATAAACCTGCTTCAACATCACATATAGAAGAAAATGCCCTTTAAAGTCCAAGTCTGTATGGCTAACAGATGCAACCAATTTGTGACATGGTCACTATCAATCACAGGATATACTTTCCTTCCAACTAGGTTACACCAAATTATGACTGGTCAATTTAACAAATCAACAATAATAAATCAAAATTTTTATTGACTAGAGAAGTGCTGATTTGATTATATAAACTACATTGCTTTCAAATAATGAAGTACCTTAAGAAGGTCGAATACTTTCTCTGCAATGCATTTCTGTTGAAGATTAGCACCTTTCTGTTGCACCTTATCAGGATGGATACACAAAGTAGCTTTTCTGTAAACCTTTTTAACTGAGGCAGCAGTTATCAAATCAGTCAAAGAAACAGGCTGCCAACCGCATTCAGGCCAAAGCACCTGCTCATGATTAAATGAATATTAGAAATAACTTGGCATGTGGAACAATAAGCTATACATGATTATTAACCAACAAGACCAAAAAAACATTTCAGACATGTCAAGAATAGGATCCCATATTCCCATGTCATTCTACACCTCTAGCACCAACTAAAGAAGTATGCTTTCCTGAGGAAGCAGATAATCACCTTCTACAAGGTGTAAGACTTCATTGAATTACTTACTTATTTTACCTTGGACATTGGTCAACTCAGAAAAATGGTCTATTACAAAAAACAGAGGATCGAGGACAACTAGGTAACTGTTCATCCGGGAAATAATGGATAGTAAACTAGAAAAAGATATGCAATTAGTAAATGGACCATCCAACTTCCTTGAAACCTGGGTAACATCAGATGAGTTAGACTCTATTCTGTGGGCCCCCTCAATCAAGAACAGAAACCTTCTTAAATAACCTAAGTTTTTACTTTGACAGGGCCCTCAATTAAGCAGGACCAGAAAACTAGAAAAGATCTGTGAGACAGCATTTTTTGGGTCAACATAGCCCCAACTCTGGCTGTGCTAGTTTCTAAGTTAACATTAATCATCCACTCTGGTTTCTTCTGCAGGTCCCACCTTGTTCCTTGACTCATACAACTAATAGATCACTATTAATTAATGTGGAAACCCACTACATGGAACCTAGAACTCATCAAGATTGCTGCATATGAGACTGGGCATGGAATTTTTCCCCGAACCACTATATCACCTCGGGTTAGCTTTCTTTCAAGACTGTCCACAGAATTTACTTTAAAAAGAAAACTGCAGTAGCTCACCCATCAAAAAATCTCAAGGAATTCTCTTAAACATTTTTTTGTCAGAAACTTGATAGTTCCATACAGTACTTCACATGGAAGCCTCAAAACTCATCCAGACTGTCTCCCAAGGATTTCTCCTGAAAAATTATTATGCTAGAAACTCGCTTCTTTCTTCTCTAGTATTTTACTTCATATTCACTGAAGTTTGGTTGAAATTAAGAACCTTGCTAGCTAGATACTTGAACACTTCAATTTAAGCTACAAGAGACACTCCGTTTCCATAAAGGAATGTTTTACTGCATCTATGACCTATCTATGGACAATAGAACCAGAAATCAGTAAAAGGTTGATCAACCAGTGCAAATTAGTACAGAGACAGTGGAACTAAACGTTGACAAGTCTGTCAAAGTCAGTGAAATTCATTTTCTAACAAGAAACTTGAATGACTGGGATGTTGAACAAATGCTGCAGCACCATTGTTAGAATGGAAGAAAAGGAGGGCAGATTGATTTCGTGACTGGGAAATAGAGGCTGTTACTCTAATTTCTCAATACAATTCAACTGGACCTAACAGAAGTTCCCCTCCATTTCAGGTAGTATAGATGAAGGGATTGCCAACAAAACAAAGTCTTTCGGCAGAGGCCCTTGATAGCAATCCAACCATAGATCATTTGATTTCATGGGGTTACTGCCTTCCTAATGCCTTCCTGTTGTGGTTATGATCCGATCATTCGAAATACAGATTACTCTTTTTGATGATAACATAGGCAGGGTTACGTCCAGGGATGTAGAAGACCTAACACAGAACTGAAATGAATTGAAACTCAGATGTTGGGCGAAGATATTATGGTCCTATTTCCAGCTGCCATCACTTAGAGCATATGGAGAGAGCTTAAGAAGATAAAAATTGAAAAGGATGATGAACTAAACCAGATGGGACATCCTTTTTTATTTGTTTCCTTGTTTATGTTATGCCTACAGGCTACAGCCCATTCTAAGTTGTTAGGGACCTAGGAGCCCTCCCCACAATTTGAGATGTGTTTCATGAAGCTTTGGTTTTCATGCCATGTTGCTGTGTGATGCAGTGGAGTGAGGTGAGATACCTAAGATTAGTGAGAGACTGACCAAGGCCATAGATGAGAGGCCTTGGTCATATCCCTCCCCCCTCTTTCTTCTCTACCATCTTTTCCTCAGTTTCTAATTTATTTCACTGCAACTGAGGATCACTGCAAGGTACCGAGACCTACTGTGAGGGTGTTAAATGTGTAGTTGGTAGTTGGCTTGTTGCATATTCCATCAATCTTTGTAATGCACTGAAGATTAGGAAGCAGGAACACTCTACTATTCTGGGTTTTCTGGCAGCAACCTTCAATGGTGTTTTCCTCCAAGCATTAACTCCCACCGATCTTGTCATAGTTATCAAGGCGGCAAGGCGACCATTGAGTTTTAGAGGGTCCAAAATCAAGACAGCAAGGCACCTGTCTAGGCGACCAAGGAGCCTGGATGCCTAGGCAACGCCTTGATCACTATGCATCTTCTAGTATGTCAATCCTCCATTCATTGGCCTCCTTCGACAGTAAGTTCATACCCATCCAAATGGCTATAAACCTCTGAGGTAACAACCTTCTAAATCTGGTTCTATAGTTTCTAATTTTGAAGCACTGTCATAACTATTGATCTAGCTATTGGATGTGGCCATAAATTTGAAGTGTTGAAGCTCTCTTCTAACCTTCCCTTAGTTTGGAGTTACAGCACCATCAGAGTTGGTTAGGGTTGGTTAATGCTGTTACCTTAAAGTTAATATTTTGGGGTTATTGCATTTATTGAGCATGAGAATATGGTAAATTCTGCGAAACTGCCGACAACGGGGTCTCACTTTGCTGTTATTCCCTGTTGTCTAGCCTTTGATAACAGAACCTTGCATCTGATAAATTTGGGTTAACCAAATGTCAACACGCCCCTATTGTCAGCCTGCTGTTAGGCCTCTTTATAGTCTTTCTGTTACTGTTAACAGGTCTCTAACTTACTGTCTATGTCCTAGTAATGGGATAGGTTGTTAGCTTGTTTTTAGTGACCTTAGTCCCACATTAGAGAGGTTCCATCTCCAATTGTCCACCAAAACTAGAAACCTTCCTTTTTGTAGTGTTTATTCTTGTACCTTTTTGTATAGCCTCATGTGGGTGATGTGAAGGACAACAGCCTCTTCATTTGTAATTAAATTTGATTTATCAAAATAAATACATATATTTCAGCAAGGCCTGAAGACATTGCAGGCTCTATATATATGCAAAAGGAGGCAGTTTCCCTCCACCAATGGTGACCAAAGAATCCCTTGGCCATGAGTTTGGGCGCCTTAGGATGGGTATCGGGAACAGTGGGGAGGGCATCATCGACTTCGTACAGTAGGGGGGGGAGAGTAATAATGACCCTAGATGCAAAAACTCTCTCTCTCAAAAATATGACACTATATGTGCAAAAGCAGAGGTTTTCACATCCTGAAACAAGAAAAAAGGCATTTTTAACAACTGACTAATTACTAGGTGGACCTTGTTGCAACGGATAGGTTGCTCCATTGTGACCAAGTGGTCACACGTTCAAGAGTCTGGAAACAGCCTCACTGCGAAGCAGGGGTAAGGCTGCGTACATTATGACCCACCCCAGACCTCGCAGTGGCGGGAGCCTCGTGCACTGAGTATGCCCTTTTTTATTCTTTTGTCCCCACTAGAATAAGAGCAACAATAGTGGCATGATTCTTCTACTTAAGTTGTCATTTTGTTTCAGATATAAACATAAGGTACATGGTTCAGGTAAAAATGGGTAAGCTAATTTCCACTTTTCAGTGCTATCCCAAGTCCTAACTCTCTCTTTCACTGACTTCTCATAAGAGTTAATTTGGTGGTAGTAACACCTTCACCAAACGAAACCTCTAGAATTCAACAAAGCAAATGTGGAAGCCGCTCAAGCCCCCCACAAGGTTCTGTGACGTGTGTTTCTACCAAACACCATCAATTGGCGGTGTGGATCTCCAAATGAGGAAGGATCAAATATTCTTAGTCCCAATTTATACAGAACCATTATAGCTCGCCAGCGCACATTTGATCATCATTATCCTGTTCAAAGGATACTCTAATCTCTCATGACAAAAAAATTGAGACGATACCTTCAAATTATAAATCTGAAAAGATAAATTACAAGTAACTAGAGCAAAGCCTTTACTGGTGGCTATTGCCAGTAATAAATACTACTCAGAATTTGCTCCAATAGAACAAAAATGCTTTCTAGATGTTAGACCATCAAGGAAATTGGTTTCCTTAAGAAGCATAAAACAACAATGTCCAAATACGCAATTGGATAAATTTAGAACCAACACTGGTACAAAACAGGAAGCAGGAAACATAAAATAGAACAGGAATACAAAGTACACGTACGCACATATTGTAATGTTGATAGCAGAGCACGCAGATTGCCTTCCTTCCCCGCAGCCCAACGCTTAATCTCAATGTCCAGTGTTTCAGCAATCCTCTGAAATTAATGTAGAGCAAGATTTACAAATATGGAAATTCAATTAACTTGAAGAAAATGTTGACATAGCCATAAAAATCAACAACTGAATCAAAAATCACATAATCCAAAGGAAAAAAGAGAACCATTTCATGTTTTAATGTTCACAAGTGTACCATTTCCATATAACTTGGCCTGATATAAAAGACTTACATGTCTTTCTGCTTGGTCCTGCTGAGTTTGAAGGTCGCGCTGATTCTTCTCAGCCAGTGCTTTTGCCTATAAAAGAAGACTCAGTAACAAAGACTTGAGAGGCCGCCATTGTAAAGTTAAATTCAAATTGATCAAGAACTTCAATCATATATTTGTCCTATGCAAGTGAATAAGACATAATACATATTTCATCATTAAAAGAAAGAAAGAAAAAAAAAACAAAAAGAACATACCGCGCGCTCCTGAGTCCTCTGGTGACGCTCCCATCTGGCTTTCCGTCTTTCCTCACTCTCCCCATCCATTTCGTGAAAGTCCCCAGATGGGGAGGGTGCCCCTATAGAATAGAGAATGATGAACGAATTATCATAGGTCAGAATCTCGCACATAACAATAAAAAATTTGCATGTAAACAGTGAGATTACCTCCAAAAATTAAATTAAGGTCATCAACAATATTTGTCGTGGAGGATGCCTTCTTTATGCTGGTCGAAGTTCCAGAAGACGTCCTACGCCCTTCAGACCCTCCCTTGTTGTGAAATTGGGTTTCAAATGGATCCTGAAACAAATGACCAGGAAGTAAATGATATGATCAGCTATGTTTGTAACAACAAATCAAAGTGCAACATCAGTGTCACCTTCCTAGGTACTCACCGATGTGTTAGGCCTTGGCCTTGGTACACTTTTTGGTCGAGCACCCATATTACCAAAGAAAGACTCGAGATCATCATTATCATTCTTTTGCTGATTTTCTCTTGCAGCAGCCGCAGCTGCTGCATTTTCTCGAGCCTCTGCAGCAGCCCTTTCAACAGCTGCTCTTTCCGCTCTAAGCCGTACTTCGGCTTCAGCCCTTGCAACAGCAGCTCGCTCTCGTGCTTCCTTCTCCCGTGCTTCTGCAGCTGCCCTCTCCCTGGCTTCTGCAACTGCTCTTTCGGCTCGTTCCCTTGCATCAATTGCTGCCCTTTCACGAGCTTCAGCTTGTGCCCTCTGAACAGTAGCACGGTCACGTGCTTCAGCTTGAGCCCTTTCAGCTTTTAGGCGAGCTTCAGCACCTGCTCTCTCGCGTGCTTCTCTGGTAGCCCTCTCCACGGCTTGTCTGGCCTTCCCCATTTCAATCTCCCGAGCTCTCTCTCTCTCCCTCTCAATTCTCCTTTGTTCTCTTTCTTTCTCCTCTCTCTCTTTTTCACGATCTAATCTCTCTTGCTTCTCCCTAAGTTCCCTTTCTTGAGCATCATGCTGGACCGATTCCTTACTTCTTGCAGCCCTCGCAATTTCTCTCTCCCTTACTTCCCTAGCATGCTTGAACTTTGCCTCAGCTCTATCCATGGCCTCCTTCATAGCAGCAGCAGCTGAGTTTGTCTCTATGTCATCTTCACTAGATAGACTGTCTGCTTGTTCATCAGCATTATTTTGGAACCTACCCATGGCAAAGTCTTCAAGTTCATCAATCGAAGAGACACCAGAGCTCTTCTCTGAATCAGGGACTGTCCTAGGACTCTGGAAGTTTTGAGTGGAATGTGGAAAGGTGGGGAAGTCATTAACCTTCTTCATATTTACAGGTGCAACAGAACCTTTATCTCCTTTAAAAACTTGTGCTGGTTTAGGAGGAGGAGGTCTTGAAGGTGGTGGAGCACTTGTAGGTTGTGTGAAAAGAGGGATCTCAGAGACAGTCAACCATACATCATCAGCTCCTTCCCAAATTTTTTCAGATTTCGGAGACCTGTCTACCCGAGAGGTTGTCTCATTAGAATCGGCATTTACAAAAGAAGTGTGAGAACCAGCATGACCAGCAGGTTTATTAGAATTTGATGAAACACTGGGAATGTCAAAGAGGGTTTGATGAGATTCCCGATAATTGTCAACAGGTACCTTCTTCTGTGAGGTGTCCTCAGACATCCTTACAGAAGATTTCCCATTTGACTCTTTGCCAGCAGAAGCATCTGTGTTACCTGTCCTTAAAGGGCTTTTTTCCCTCCCTCTGTTATTCATCTCAGGTGAAAACATGGGCACAGATTTCCCCAGGCTATCAAGAGGATCTATATCATCTAATGCCATCCCACTACGTGCTGAACCTTCAAATTTTGCACTTCCAGAATTACTGGGCTTACTCATTTGCTCCAAAGGATCAGTAAACATGCTTGAGGATGGGTAGACTGGTGAAGAAGTTGATCCCAAGACTACAAAGGGATCATCCATCATGCTGGCAGTTGATTTAGATGAAGGAACAGTAGACTGCTGAGGCTGATTTGTCTCTGAAGTTGCTCTGTGGAAAGGATATGATGTTTCCAAGACCAAATATCAATTAATATCTGATATATCAGCCTGACTATCATTTAAATGGAGAGATATACACAAAGAGATTCTGAAGAATAAACTAACTATAATCTTCAGAAATGGATTAGAAAAAATTCATATCAATTTACCTAATTAAACAATGAAAAATAGAACAGCATCAGAAGTACTACAGACGCATATATACTAGAGCAGACAATTTTTTTGGTCAATCATAGCAAATCCATGTGCGAATGATCAAACACCAAATAACTGGGCTAGGAAGGAAGCAAATTGCAAGCATAAAAAGTGATCAAAATTTCAACAGCATTAAAAACAAAATCTCATAACGTCCAGTCCAACCTTCCTTTCACAAGTCAATAAATAAAAAATAGACAGGCGCAAAAAAACAGGTATACTTGCAAATCAAATTTATACATATTTCAGCATATCTTTCTTCACTATCTTTACTCAACTTTGAGCTAATAAAGGGGCGTGTTGTGATTTGGGGAATGATGGCTTGTCAATTGACAAAGGCCTGGGTTTTATTTATAACAGAATAGAATAGGTACAAGTACAGCACTGCCCCTAGGACAATTCTACCGTTATACCCATATACATCAGTCCCCCTCAAGTTGGTGCATAGATATCAAACATGCCAAACTTGCACACAATTGCTTTTGAAGCAACATTACATAACTAGAAACTCTTCATAACCAAGGAAGAGTTCTCAAAATAGAAAGTAGAAGCTTACAAGAAATAGTATCTGGAACCTTATATACTAAGGTAACTAAATAAGCAATAAAGAAGCCACAAAATAAAACCCACGATCCCAACAAGTAGCTGGAAGATCTCAACATAATATTTCCCACGCAAATCTCTTTTAGATCTTGGAATATCTCAACAGAATATTCTCCAAATATTATGGTCGATCTCCTCTAGATGTTCTCCATAGATGCCGGTCAAGCCCCAATCGACTTACTTTTAAGGAGACCAAAAATCTCCAGCTATAGATAAGATCCCCATCTAGGAATCCTTCGAACCAATGGACCCCGCTACTAATACAAAATTAAAAGACTAAATTTGTGCACCCCCTTGGACCTAAGATTGAGGCCTTATAATTGAGCCCATTACAAATAAAAATGCTTAAAAGAAAAACCCATAACCAAATAATATCAAAACATGCCCAAAATAAAAGATCAAATCACATCCAAATATCCAATGGTGATGCGAATGGGTTTTACATATAGTGGGCTTATGGTCTAATGGGTTTTCTTTGTATGGGATACTTTAAAGAACCTATAGTATCAATACTATGCAGGATCACAAATCTTATTTCAGTTTCCTTTTTGCACCGGGACCCGAGCCAGCCCCTAGAAATTTTATTAACCTAATTTCAGTTTCCTAGTAGAACTAGGATTTCCGAACCCATATCCAATTTAACGTGGTCTATGGGTCCTTGTTTGGCAGGGATCATATAATAGGATTCTTTTAACAGACTGCAAGTGTCACTGGGATTCCAAATCCCAAAGCTCCTGGAATTCTTTATGATGCTTCCCCTTCATCAATAATATTCACTTTTATACATAAACTGATGAGATATTATGAGTTGCTTTTGGTGATTATTAACTTGTGTATGTTGATGAAAAAGCATTAATATGAATGGTTAAATCGGTACCCTCTCGAGCATCAAGAGTTCAAGACGTTGTATGGAAAGCTAGTCTAAGCAAGTGGATGGAGACAGCAAGCAAGTATCTCAATGGAAAATCCAAGACAAGATTGAATGACAAGTGGCATGAAGTTGAGAAGCCAGACTGGAAGACTCAAGCTTCACTTCAGTAAGGCCAAAGTCATGAAGGGTTGAAGCATTCAAATTAAAGATCAAGTTTCAAGGAACCATAATGAAGATCAAGAATTAGGAATTAGTTTCAAAGTTGTAAATGTAATATTTCCTAAATGTTGTAGAAGTGATTCTAAAAAGGCCTAATTAAGTCACCGAAGATATAAAGGAACAATGCCCCCTAACTTATGTAAGGTTAAATTTGTGACTTAGCTCAGTCCGAACACAAAAACTTTGTATTGCAGATGACCGCACTTAAGTACACACATCCGAGATCAATAATGATGTGTTTTAAAGCTCCACTGTCTGAGGACGTCCACACCTTTGTGCAAACATCCACAAGATAGCATGGGCATCCGCAGTCGAACGTAGACGTCCGACTTAGCCTGATGTAGATCCCAAGTCCATGTGTAGCCCCAAAACCAACCCAGTGTAGTTGTGGGATTCAACTGATGGGAGAGGCAGCCTGGTCTGATGATGTTGCAGGTTTTTGTAGGTTCGATGGAGCATCTCTATCAAATTTGTGGATGAGTTTTTTCAAGGTAGGGGAGAATTGATGCAAATACGTCACCTAAAGGGCTTAATTTTTTAAAAATAAGCTTTGTTATGTAGGTGTTGGGCTTTTGATCCCATGGTTTTACTTTGTAATTGGCCAATTTAATGAGCCTAAAATATGGGTAAAAAGTAGGAAAACGGGATTTACTTCATTAGTTTAGTTAGAGTCCCGTTTTGAGTCTATTTCCTTTATTATTCAACTTTCCTAGTCAATTTAGGTTACCTTGTTAGTTAAGGATAGGGTTAGGCCTTTCCTTTTTAGTGTCTCAAGTCTATTTTTGAGTCTTCTATATAAGTGTGTAAAGGAGGCCAGCATTGTACACGAATTTGATTAATGAATATTGGCTTAAGCCTTTGTGAAAATTCTGAGATAGGATGGGTGAGATGCCCAGGCTGAGATGGCCAACCCCAACCTTTCCTCACCCCCTTCCTTCGGTAATGGGTGAGAGCCTTTGACTGAAATTAGGGTTTGGAATCAAGAACCGATGGAAGGGGATGGAGGCAGGTTGGTGTTGGCTATCTCAGCCTGGGCATCTCACCCATCCTATCTCAGAATATTCACAAAGGCTCAAGCCAATGACTTAATCAAATTTGTGTATCATGCTGGCCTCCCGTACAAACTTATATAGAAGACTCAAAAATAGACTTAAGACACTAAAAAGGAAAGGCCTAACCTTATCCTTAACTAACAAGGTAACCTAAATTGACTAGGAAAGTGAAATAATAAAGGAAATAGACTCAAAACAGGACTCTAACTAAACTAATGAAATAAATCCCGTATTCCTACTTTTTACCCATATTTTAGGCTCATTAAATTGGCCAATTACAAAGTGAACCCAGTGAACCCATGGAATCAAAAGCCCAACACCTGCATAATCCAACCCAAAGCTTTTTCAATAAAATAGCCCTTTAGGTGACTTATCTACATCATCTGGTTTATTGTACTTGGTTTTGTCACAGGCATATTATTCCACGTAACCCAATTCACCCCCTTGGGTTGCCACATGATCCTACATAACATGTCTCATAGTCAGAAAAGGACTCTAAGTATCTGAGGTTAGTGTTCACTATGATTCTTAATGTTCATGTTCACTATGATTCTTGCTGAAAATTCAGTTCATTAGTATCATTGAATATGTAATATACCATAATGTCTACTTCATATTTCCCACAAGTTATGCAAACTTACCGATTTTTCAACACAAAAAAAGTTTTTTGTAAAAAGTGCAAAATTCAACATCTAACCAGAATGTTCTATTTAGGATATGGGGGTGGAGGACTTCAGAAGCATATGCCACCATGTTTCTGCAGTAATCTGGTTCTGTTCTTTCCTTGACACCTTGTTTTGGAGAGATTTATGACCATTTGAGGATAAGTAACTAAGATGAGGACATGGATATTAGAGAAAAGAGTAAAATGCTGAACACTTTTACCTCAACAAAGTCTCCACGTCCCCCCCCCCCCCAAAAAAAAAAAAAAAACGGAAGAAAAAAATACAAGCATGGAATCAGCCAAATAAATGAAGAAACATGCAGATCAGAAAGATGTTCTGCTGTAATGTCTGTCCATGTGAACATTTGCAAACTGCTGAAAATCACAATGCTGTTGAGGATTCAGTATTTAGATATTTTAAATCCAGAGAGTGGTGACGCTATTTCAAATTTGACATGATTTAGGAGTACCTTCTGATAGAAGAAAAGTAGAACTGTAGATGGAAGACGTTTCGGGTCGTATGGCCATCTGCAGTGGAGGCCTTTAAGTGCACTGCTAAGGAGGAGTGATATGATGAAGTTCACAAGAGCTAAAAGACCAATAGATAGACCGAATTACTTGTGAATAGATGGTGAGAAAGGAAATAAATAGTTTTTGGTTGATGACAAATATGGCTTTAAACAGGGTGGAATGGCGAAACAGGATCCATGTACCCAACCCATTTGGTTGGATAAATGCTTAGTTAAGTTGAGTACCTAGATATTTTAAATCCAGAAAATATCTTCTCCAATTATTATGTTAGACATTAATGCAGCATCAGCACATTAGTTACTTGTCTCAGACACCCAAGTCAGCAAAAGCCAAGACTAAAGAGGTACAGTGACAAGTGATAACTGAAATGAAATACTAACAAAGATTTATTTCACCTCATTCCTTTCTGATTTAGAAGTGACTGAGAAGAGATTATAAATACGTCACAGAATGGGATATAGAAAGAGAACCAACAAAAGACTCACCAACAAAGCTCAGTTTAGGATAAATGATATTTTCCATTTGTAAGTGGAATGTAGTCCCACGTGAATAAAGGAAATCTCAGTTTCCAAATCGTAGCTATAATCCCATCTAAAACGTAAATTTCCGTGCTTCATGTGCTTAATAGGAGTGTGAATTTACTCACTCCAAATACCAATATAAAAAAGTGGCAATTTAATCCAGTGAGCTACAGATTAGTAAACGAATTGGTGAAAGAATAAACAAAATTCACTCAAAAATACATTAAAGTTCGGAAACGAAAGCAAATTGAATCATCAACATATACCACTTGATTGCATGCCAAAAATGTACCTATTCTTTGGAGGACTGATCCCACCAAAACCAGGTATTAAATCATCAAAATTAGATGCATCCTTCACGACTTCTTCCGATCTCCTTCCGCTAGAACCCTTAGAATCCGGCTCCTTCCGTCTAAAACTCCCTAACAAATCATCGAATGGAACAGTTTGTTTCGGAGGCGAAGCGATCGACGCGAACACATCATCATTATTTACAGCAGCAGAAGAGCCCTTCATACCAGGCAACCCATGAAATATATCGCCGTCGTCATCATATTTAGGCTTATCAAAAACAGGCAAAGACGAAACCTTTGCACCCGAATCCTTCGACCCTTGAAATATTGAATCATAGTCGAAAGAAGAGGCTGAAGAAGCACCACCACCACCACCACGAGTCTCCGTTCGATTATCATACTTAGGAGGGCCACCAAATACATCGTCGTAACCACCATCTCCATAACCCTGGGTTTTCCGAGTCGCAGCGGAACCAAAGAGCCCGTCGTGATCGTCAAGGAAAGACCCACCAACTGAATTGGAATTCCAGCCCGATTTCGAACGGTTAGACGACAATGAAGCGGATCTAGAGTCTCCCCCTGGTCCGATCCCGACATTAAGGTTTCCAGAACTATTAAGGCCACCGGCACCCTTCGATGCCGCCATGGGAGCCGATTTGCCTTGAGGCCTGAACCCAAAATCCCTCGCCAACAGACCAGGAAACTCATCCATATTTCGTCAATTTAGTTTCCCAGATCTGGGCGTAATTGAACTAGAAAGATATGATCCAAAGCAAAGGGTTTTTGAGGTTCGAAGTTAATTTAAGGGTTCAGAGATTCGTGACACGCCAATCGATCTCAGCTGATAAAAACAATTAAAGAGAAGTAAGAAATGTGAGATCTAAAGAAAAACAAGGATTGAATCAACGGCTTTGAAAAAATTCGGTGTCGTTTCTCGGAACTGAGTCGGAATATGGTGCCCTCCGCGTCGTCTGGACGGGAGTTTACAGCGAGAGAGAGGACGTAGGTGGTGAAATTCTGACCTGCACTGCCCTTTTCAAATATCTCTCTCTCTCTCTCTCTCTCTCTGTTCCTTGTTTTCTTGAGCTTTTGTCTTAATTTTTTTTTTTGTTCTTTTATCCTTGTATAGATCATTAGATCCACTGACTTCTTCTTCGGAAATAGATTTCTAGTGAAAATGTCTCTGGCCCAAGAGAGAGAGTATGCTTTTTATTTTTATTTTTTTTAAGAGAGAGAGTATGTTGAGTATGTGGGTTTTTAGCCACCTGCAGTCTATCATTATAAAAACCATGGACCCCACTTCTTTTATTGATAAAATGTTCTCTGTGAGGGGTGCAGGCCATGTCCAAACACAGTGGGGGATAAAATGACCACCCAGCTCCACATGAAAGGCGAAAATCTCACCCTGAGATGCTACAACGCGTTTTCATTAGCTGTCCTGTGCACGTGGCCTCTGCGCTCCCCCACAGAGGATGCTCCCCTATATCATTATAGATGTAATCCATCTATTGGTTGGTATTAAAGGATGGGCCATATGGGCATAATATCTTAGATGTTGGATTTTAATTAATAAATGGTTGAAATTGATTTTTTAATGTGGGGGTGTTTATGGGAATGGAGAGCATAGAATCTATGAATATGAGAATGATGGACGCACGTAATATCTCTTTTGTATGTTGTATAAGGTGGGAATAGAGTTCACAAGACTAACTTGACCATTCTCATACCATATTACTATCTATTTTATCATAGGTAAAAAGTTCTCTGTCGAGAAGTGTGGCCTACGCCAACACTCTCATGAGTCTATCTCTCTCATCCCCATATGAAAAGACATCTCTGCCCCCTTGTTTTAAGGAGGAGAGAGATAGACACATGGGAATACTGGCATAGACCACACTCCTTTATAGAAAACTGCTTCCCTTTATTATATTAATAAATATGCACTTCAAGAGCAATAAGGGAAAAGTAAAGTAGAGAACGATGTTTTTAGACATAAATTACAACCGATATAAAGTAATGAAGTATATTTCTAAATTTGGTATACATGTTATTCATATGAATGAGATGATCCACGACGTTAGATGGTTATAACTCCTTTCTCATATTTCTTTTTATCTTTGTATATAAGTATACAACTGGATTATTGATATTAAGTATACTCTTCTTCTAGTTAACAAGTTTCCTAATTTAATTCTATAATATTAATAAATACCAATTTTGTATTGCCTATCATTTCAAGTACAGGGATATAGGAACGCCAACAAAAATTATTTGAATACTACATTCTAATAGTTGAATTTGTTTTTTATCAAATGTAAGAAGGATTTTCTTTAATTGTTATATTTTAAGTAGTTAAAATTAGTTTGTGGCAATTCAACCATTAGTTATATATACAAATAAAGCCCGTGCATGTCTTATGAAGTTATTTATGGAATATGGATTAGTAGTTAAAAAAAAAAAAAGATTTAACTAATAGGTTTTACTTAATTCTTAATCACTTATCAAGTATCTCTTAAAATATATTTACAAAATTATCTGGAAAAAAAACTGGTGTTTTCAAAATTCAAAACGACTAAAATTTATTATGAAATATATTTTATATCATGCCTTCACCCAGAAGTAGATCAACATGGTTTTTTTTTATTCTTTTTTTGTCAAATGGAAGGGTGATTTGAAAAATCGGATAGTTTAATGTTTAAAAAAAATGATGTGGATTATTCACATGTCAAATTTCAAATCAATATTCAATATGTATTATCTCATATTTACACATGTCCCTATGTGCATGTCTATGCATCAAATTGTAGATTCTAGCTGTTAGTCCTTTATTTTTCAATCCTTGTTTTTTCAGTTGGCAAACTCAGTTTGGATTGAAACTTAACGGATAAACAAAAGACCCAGGGGTCACCTATATACAAATTTTCACCCCACTTGAACTGCCACATAGCAAGTATTAAAGCTTGCTATTCAATTTTTTGATGAGGGCATGCCAAGCTCCCATTCTTAATTCATGATCTATTAAATTAAACTAAAGAAATTTTTAAACCATATAATTTTTGGATAAAATATCATTGGACAATAAGAAAAACTAAAGCAAAGTATTACCATCCATTATTAATGAGCTAATAATACCCATTGAATAAGAGGCTACTGAATAGACCAATATGAAGACAACCAAGAATAATATTTCTTCTATTTCTAAAAAAGACGTAGAAATCAATCTAAAATCACAACCTACCATATACCAAGCAGTTTAGACTCTATGATCTTCTGTCAAACCTAAACAGTCGAACAATGGAATATGGTGTTTGATATGATTCTTTCACCATATTTATGAGAAGTTGAAATCAATTTCATATGAAATAATGAAAAAGCTGAAGAATTGTTTCAATATTGAAATTGAAATCAATTTCAAGTATATTATATGTTCCACTTTAATGAGCATGTGTTAATAATAGAGGTAAATGTGTCATTCGACATGTTTACAAAAAAATAAAAGTTTTAGGGTGAGTTTTAATCTCTGTACTTCCGTATAATTGTGTTGGAGTGATATCGAAGCTTGTGACTGATGCATTATTCCTATGATTACAAAGGTGGAGATTCTATTAGACATATTTTAGGTTTTTATTTTTTATTTTTTTGGAGCTCCATTGAGGGTGTAATGGTGACCATAAGAAAACTTTTCTGTTTCATATCCATTTTTCTTCTTTTGTTTTGAAATTTGGCTCCAAATCCTTTTCTAACCAAGAGAACCAAAAGTGGACTTGAAAACAGAAACAAAAAATTCAGAGCATAGAACAACATTAAAGTGATTAAATGAAGTTGATGAGGCTAGGGATATTGTATATGTTTCGTTCCTTAGCTAAGTACGTTTTAGAATCTATGTTGTGTCTTTGTTGCTTAATTGAAGAAGGAAACCTTTACTTAGACTCCATAGCAAGCATATTCAAAACCCTCTCTCCGGCCTTCCTTGTGTGAGAAATGGTGTGTTCTGGGGGGCCATCAACCTACTTTAAGTAGAAAAAAGGTGGGACATTACTAATTAATGTGGCCCACAGACTGTCTTTTACGGACCCATACAACCTACCAAGGCCCACCCTAGTAGTCGGGGTCACCTTATAGGTGCAAGACACATGTTGGTGTTGGACCCACCTGTGATGTGATCAAGTAATTTTGAATTTTTTATATTTTTCTTTTCTATATCTTACCAAAAAAAATATATATATATATATTTTCCTTTTCTATAGACTTTTTCATGGCTAAACCTGATTTTTTTTTCCCTCACTTTGGTTTTAAAGTTTAGGAGAAAAGATTATCAAGATGCAGTCCATGTTTTTTCTCTCATGTGAATTTTTAGATACTCATTGATGTGGTATGCAGATTCATCCTCACATTGACAACATGGGGAACCCTTTTCTTAAAGTGTTTTTTCATTTTTCTCGGTTTGAAAACTAATTCTAATAGTCTATCATACTAGACTCTATGGGTTAAATAATGACCATTAGAACTGTATGTGCCCATAACCAAAACCTCCTTGGGGGGAGGGGGGGTAAACTTTAGTCGGGTTCTAACGATTAGAGAAACTATAGAGTACCCTAGGTTTTAGAAACTTTGGGGGTACCTTTTTCCATATGGGGAGTGTTCTTTGTGGGGAAGCACAGGGGGCACGTGCATGCAGCAGCCAATGAGAGTGTGTGCGTTGGCATCTCAGGGGGACTTTCGCCTTTCATGGAGGTGGGGTGGTCATTTTACCCCCCACTGTGTTTGGGCTTGGCCTACGCCACTGCCCCCCCCCAACCCTCACAGAGAACATTTTCCCTTTTTAATTTTACCCATATCATTAGTTTAAAGGACACCTCGCTAGTGGTACTTCTCCTACGACTACCTCTCTACTTGTGCACCCATTGCTCCTGGAGTTGACTTCCTTTCACACACGAGAGTCACGACTTCCACTCACCTCCTCACGCTCTGTAGTCTGGATCTTCTACTCGCGTGAGGTGCCACCCCACATGGTGGAGGGCCAATGAATTGGAATTTCCACCCATCTAACCCTGTTTGGGTCTTTGACCCCTTTGTCAGATGGGATACGTGGAGATTCCACTTCATTGACACTCACCATGTGGGTTTTTTTTATGAAGAAAGATAGCTATATATTATTTATGGGCAAGAGATCTCTACTTGGTGGTGTTTCCTATCCCCTCTCACAAGGCATCGTGAGTTGACGTCTCTGCCCCCTAGGTAGATACCCAAGTGTACTTACTCATTGGAGAGTGTAGGAAACACCACCAAGTAACTAGAGATCTTTTTTCCATTACTTAAATATTGAAATGTACAGCGTGGTGTTGGTGAGGTGAATAAGTTGCATCAACTAATTCAAAAAAAAAAATCCTGTCTAGGTAGTAAAGCCCAATGGGCTCATCCCCGAGTAACCTCAGATACACTTCCGCCAACTCTTCTCAGCGAAGAAGGCCGAATCCATCGGACCAAAAGTTTACGGGGAGGTCCTCTTTGATTTTTTTTCTATGCAAAATGTTACCTTTCGGACATTTTTTTTTTTGGGTTGAATAAAAATTGTGGCTGCTGGGATTCGAGCCCAGGTCTCCACGGCCACAACGTGGAATTCTCACCACTAAACTACAGCCACTTGATACCATCAGACATTGTTATTATTAAGTTTTTTTCTCAGAGTCAGCAGAGTAGCAGACTAAACGTTTTCCCCTGAATTCTCATGATTAGATTGCAGTGTGGAATTGATTCTTACGAAATAGCTAGTTACCTTGAATTTCTGCCAAGTGCTTCACAAGCAGGTTTGACCCGACAATTTCGTGGAGGAACGGAATACCCTAAAAAGATTGTCCTAGCCAGCTCCAGTGGAGGGACGGATCGGTGAACCTCGGTCCTTTAATTTTGACCTCAAAAACATCATATAGGAATATAAGTTTGGTCCCGTCGGTTCGAGCCTGAATAGGATTTGGGCTGGATTTTTCAACTTTGACGGCAAATTAGGGTTTAAATTTTTAGGCCCTGAGTCAGGGTTGGGTTAGGCCAGGGTCGAGGCTTCGGATTAAGCTCAGCCTAACCCGATCCTGTATTAAGTTATGCTTTACAATCTACTGTTTATATTTTACAATTTTTGTTTAGTATCTAATTATCTATTGGTTTATCAAAAAAGGCTAATTATCTATTGTACGAAAAATATTTACAATTTTAAGATTGGACTAAGTTTTTTAACCCCAAAAAAATTATAATAGTTAATTGAGTATGAAACAAACCAGTAACTAATCACATGTGTCTCACTTTTTAAATGCATAGGACAACGTAAATGTACAAAATTAGGGCAAGTCAAGGTCAACTAGGCCTTTGCAAAAATGAGAGTCAACCCAACCCTTAGCAAAATCAGGGTCAATTAGGGCCAACCCGACCCAGCCCGGTTCGATCAAGGTCAATCAAGGTCGGATTGGGTTGGGTTGGGCTGAGCTTGGCAAGGTTGGGCCTGGGCTTAGATATCTTAGCCCGACTAGGGTCAGGTTGGGCTTGGGTTGAGCTAAGACGACTCAAGGTTGGGCTAGGGTTTTAAAAAATCTGACCCTGTTTCACCCTCATCAGACATAATTGAAAATTTCCAATCAATTGTACATTATTAGTCCATCCAAATATCATAATTTTTACAAGCTCGGGTATAAATAATGGTTCATAATATTGGGATCGCTTTTTGGATTAGTATCAGGATCGGTCTGGGGATAGCCCTGAAATGGGCGACGGATTTGCCATTTTTTAGCAATAAAATTCATTTTTTTTAAATGTTTTTACCTTTGAATTGTACCAATGGATCAGTATTGGATCAGTCAAGGATTAGGTTTGATATCGGCCGATACAGTTCCAATCTGGGCGAATCCACCGATCCAAGACCGCTATTATGAATCTGGTATAAATAGGCAAAGCGATCTCTTCAGAAACATTTGGAGGAGGAAATATTGGAGGAGGAAATATAGATATATTTTTATGCCTTACGAGTGGAGCCTTCTGTTTCCCCCAAATTTCTCCGATCTGGAGACCATTGTTGGATGAGAAAACTATTCCATAAAGTGAATGGAATCAAAGAGTGGGTTCTACCAGTGTCTTGGTAATCCAAGGACTTTTCAAAACAAATGCAAAGATTGCAATGTCAAGAAGAGGAAGATAGAAAGATATTGATATTGATTTAGAAAAGAAAAAAAAAATAAAAAGATATAACAAAAGAAAACAGTAGATCAACATTCCATTCCTGACCTGCTTGATAACATGATGCTAATGACCTGCTGATATTGAACATGATGCCCAGTGTTTCAAACCTACAGATGTTGATAACATGATGCCCTGGCCTACAGATGTTGGTAGATCACACGGTTGCCTTGGCCTACTGATGCTATAATATGATGTCTTCGTTTCTGGTCTACAGATGTCAATATGATGTCAAGTAGCCTGCTGATGTGTAGAACATGATGCCTCTTCCAGATGTTGATCCCCCTCTAAGTAAAATATGAAAATCTTATATATAGACTAAACTTGTAGAATCTTGAGTTGTGGGTAGTTACCGCAACTTCCATTTCGCATTTTGAATTTGAATTTGAACTCTTTAGGTGGTTACATAACTGCACATAACCTCCTTCGCCACCTTCCCACTTTGGGTTTTTTTTCAAATTCAAAGGAACCCATTTTATGGCATACTAGGTAGTTTCACAACTACCCACTTCTTTGAGAATTGGTTGTAACCACCTTACTGATCGATCGATGGTCAATGACCATTTTCTAACCGATTGATCGTTTTCGGTCATTGACCGTTTATTGACTGACCGTTTTTTATCATTGATCGTTTTTTCTGATCGTTTTCGATCATTGATCATTTTCGATCTGACTGTTTTTGACTGTTTTCAGTCACTTACTAATAAGTCAGTCTTGGCATAAATAGATTTCAATCTATTTGTCTATTGACCAAAATAAACCGAAAATAGAGTGTAAACACCTTCATAAGTCATATGTTAAACCTAGGATTCAATAAAAAATCTAATTCATATTGATACCCTTATATAACTTCCTGTGCTTGTGCAGGGGCCACATGCCCAAAGAACGATTGATTACCCATTTAATTATTAGTATAAAAGAAAGTTTTCAAGCACACGTTAGCTAAAAGGATTTTCAGACTTTTAGCACATAGAGTATAGAATAAACTAGCATGTGGATTGATGATTAAGCACTTAATTTGATCATTAGGAGATTCCCTAAAAAGGGTTCATGGTTTGTGGACGTATATTGAGGCAATGTCTGGTTATAAAGGACAGATAAGCAGAAAGGATTTTCAGCATATAAGAGGGTTTTTCTACTCTAGGAGGGCAGAAAAATCCAAGATCTTATGCTCATTAATGCTGGAATACTCCTCCCACTCAGTCAGGCCCACATAAGGAGGCGGTAGTGGAGATTCGAAAATGATTCATTCTCTACTTCTTCAACTATTTTAAATGGGGGAGGAAAGATTCGCGGTGGAAAAGCAACCAAACCATGAGTTGTACACACTACGTTTTTGGATCTTCTCCCAAGATTTTTGGTAGGGGGGGGGGGGGTGGTATTTGGTTCCTCTACGGCAGCGGGTGGGACGATCATTTCACTTTTGTCTGTACGAGGTGGTCAAACTGTGGCTTGGCTGCTAGTCATTGAGGATTAGAATCCGAAAAATTATCTTCTCCATTTATCTGCCTTTTCATTTACTCCATTTCATCAAATAGGTGGGGAGGGAGGGGGGGGGGGGGAGGAGGGTGATCATTTCTACCCTTATAGGATGAAATGGAGGAAATAGAAAGACAGATAAATGGAGACGATAAAGATTCATCAGAATCTTCCGTGAGGGTGTTTCTCTCTCTCATATTATTATGAGTGAATGTGAGTAGGGAGAGAGAAAATATTATATTTTCTGTTTTTTTTTTAATTTGGGTTGTGGTGCAACGGTATTTTCCCTGTCAAAAGAATAAGTGAAGGTATTTTCTCCACCTTCTTTTGAGGACGTCTGTTTTTCATCTCAAGTCCTTGAAAGAAAGGGAAATATCATTTTCTTGGCAGAAAAAAAAAATACTATTAAGAGTCGTCATCTAGATTAGAGTTCGATCCATGTATGATTCCAATGGAAACTAGTCGAATCTAAGAGAATGGATACACATCAGGTAGTGAACAAGGAAGATGTTAGGCACCTTGATCCACTTGATTAAATTGACCTATTTTGTTATTTGATATTTTTATTAGATAAAATACATCACATCAGAATTAAACATGAATATAAAGTTAAACATATGATGAATTAAAGATTAGAAAATTGAAAGAACAGACTTAGATTTACCTTTGCACTCGGCTAAAAAACGAAGTTAGTAAACTATAAATAATAGATTTTTACAAAATATATATATATATATATATATATATATATATATATATATATATATATGTATATATATATATAAATAATGGATGGGGGATTACTGCCAGGTTGTGTGGCCTCTGCTCCTAGACACAGGGAGGATGAAATAACCACCCTGCCCTCGTGAGCCTGCCTTTGTTGGATGCTTGCACACACGCTCCCATTGGCCCTTGCATTGGCTCAGGTGCCACATGGCTTAACAAACTTCTTTTTTCCATAAATAATATGCATTAAAGACAAAATGAAACCAGTATTAACCCTTATCATATGCTGGATTTCTCTACTAAGATCTAACCTTGAAAATCATGTATAAATATGAATAAAAAATAAACCCTATATATATTATGATAAATCTTAACCCTAATACAACCAAGAAACATGACATAGACTAAAGGAATTATAAGAACAAAGGAAAATTGCATGCATTAGAAGAAAAAATAAAATTATCAATCATTACAAGAGTTTAGACCATACAAAATGTTGGAAAAAACAATCCATTTTCCACGTGTACGCAATTTAGTGGAGATATACAAAGATAACTAAGTATGAGCAAAATAATAATACATTGAAACAAATCAACCCAAGTTCTAAAAGGTACATCAATTTTATATGAAAAAACCATTCCAATGTGAAAAAGAAAAACCAAACGACCTTGTCTAAGAAAAAACTTTCACTTTAATAATAACGAGTTTACAATACTTTCCAGACAATGCTAGAGCCAGTCAAACATTAAGAAAAAAAATTCCCTTGTACTTTTTTCTCCACTTTCAAGAGATACTTTCCCTGTTTGTTTTGAGCATACAAATTCTTGAATAAAGTTGAATTTTTATTGTACCATAAAGCTACAAACTCAAGAAACCCACATGATCCTGACTCAACATGGGCTGAGATGTGGGTTGGGCTTGGGTTGGACTATTTAAAGCCCCGGGTTGAGCTTGGGTTATGTCCAAAGCCTCGCCCAACCTACTCACCACCCCAATGCGAAAAAAACTCCACCACCAACATGCCAGGTGGATTTCGAATGTGACTTTGACCGCCTACCAGAATGAAGTTTCCTTGTGATGACAATGTAACTCTTGTTAGTTAAAATGGGTAGCTTTTCTCTAACTCCATTTGATCTTCCAAGCATTTGACTCTCATATTTGACTTTTAGCACCCAATGGCCAATGTTGAGGATTTGTATTCCTAGTGGGTTTTGTTTCTGTAGGGTGGGCTATTTTTTGGCCCATCATAGTTGTGGGGGTTACCCCAGAGGTGCAATACGAGTTTAGATCCACCCAGACGTATAACCACCACTCATAATTGTGGATATTATTGGCACAACAACGCCGACACCGTCACACCGCCTTTCTCAATGGAGTTTTCCTTTTATTGGAAAATTCTCTAGGATTGGGGCTGGTCCTTAGGATTTTATTAATATAAAAAACAATCAAAAGAGGAAATACAAGAATGGAGTTTTCCCTCTTGTCTACTATGGATCTGTGAAATACCCATTTTGTCATCAAGGGCAATTTGATCATTTTATAACGGTATGAACATGTTTATTAAGCCTTTACTGTTTCATTTAGGTGGGGGTCTATTTAGTGAAGAGGGCTCTTTCGGTTGTCAAATTGTCATATTCAAGAAATTTAGAATCTTTTTTTTTTTTTTTTTTTTTTTCTGGATTAAGAGCTTGTATTAGAGGTAGGGGGAGGAGGGGGGGAATAGGGGATGGAGATAGACGCTAAGGTGGTTTGAACTCATGACCTTTTATTTGAGGAGTTTCTAGTTTCCACAAAATTTAGGGGTCTTAACCACAGTTTCAAAAAAGTGAGGATATCTCAGTTAAATTGTTTTCAAACATTAGAGACTTTAGGTGCAATTTATATATTATTTGGGGTAAAGAGGAATCTTTATCCCCTCAATTTGTTAGTCCCTCAATTTCCTCAATTCCATGTAATAGGGGTTGGAAATGATCACCCTACCCCCTGCCCGAATACACTGTCCGGAGCAAGCAAATTGAGGTGATATTTTTCTAGGTAAAGAGTCACCAGGTTTTTGATGACCGAAATTTCAAAGAGTCTGAAGCCAAGAAGTGAGCTTCTCGATTTGAGGATCTAAAAAAAAACCAAAACCCACATATCTTCAATAATTGTTACTGTTACCCAATCCGTGCCCGAGGAGGCACTATCAAAGCCTTGATAGCACCTAAATATTCTAAAAAAATCCTGATACACTTGATCTCTAAAGTGCGGGCAAAAAAGAGAGTATATTTAATTCCCTTATAGTTTTCTGAACAGCAGCAGAGAAGCTCCAGCCAACTTTACAATGGCACCAAGGAAGCGCAAATCCTGATCGAATAGAATAGCTCCTCTCGCCCCTTTATTTGATGAAGAAAATCAAGCTCCATCTATAAAAGTGACTGTAGAGTCTTAACAAAATTAGGACCATTAGGGGTGTATGAACATGAAAAAATAGGAAAGCTGTCTTCCAAAAATAAACCATTAGAAATAAGACTAAACATACATATTCTATTATCTTCAATCGTATGCATAAAAGCTGAAATAGTCGAATGAAGATTTAATTGCTCAAAATTAAAGAGCATCTTGCTTCAAGACTTCCAAATTTGCCATAGTAACGATGAACATTAAATCTGACATTCATTTTGGTTAAGAACATCCTAGTAGTACTGCAATGTGAAAGAAAAAAACGAAAACATAAAACTCCCATAAGAAAGTATCCAGCGAAACTTTCCAACAAAAAACTGCAAAAAGGCATTTAAAAATACATGTACCATCGATCGATATCGGTTGACTTTTTATCACCAACACCAACCTGAAGATTCCCCAAATCTCACTTCAATCCACAGTCTGACAGCCAGAATGATTTGTTTAATATAACGTAATTTACGTAATAATTATTTTGTTTAAAATAAAGCATTTGCTCTCTAAATCATAATCACATTGAAAATGAGATGCTATCATAATCTTTTTTGTCTTTTAAAAAATTTTCCATTTTGACTTTCTAGGTAATTATGGAAGAGGATTGTTAATTATGATAGAGAGCAGAGTAAGGGTAAGATTAAAACTTATCATTCAAGATCACTATTGGACATTTTTGCCCTATAATAGTATAATACCAAGACCAACATGATACTGATTTAGATCGGCTAATATGTTCCACTTCCTGAAACACTGGTCACATGGGAGGTCCAATTGAGCCGAATTGATAGATTCCAAGGTCACTACTCGGCAAACGTTTATTAAATAGTTTGGTTTTAATTTTAAAAAAAAAAACATTTTAATAAACAGTTCAATAACAATTTTTATACTTTAAATCGATTATATAAGTGAGTATATACAATAATATAATAAATAAGAGATTGTGTTTTTTTGTTTGGTAAACAAAATAAGAGATTGTGTAATACTATAATATATATAACATGTAAGAGCATGTAGGTGTGAGAGTAATATCGGAAAAGACTAGACATAACACGTATTGGTATACCGCAAGATGGCGATTGATGTATCTCTCTCTTTCCCCTTTTGAAATGACTCCCCAGCCTCCCTTATATCCATCCTGTATGATACCTCTTCTTGCTCTCCACGCCCAATCGGTGATGCCCACTAGCTTGCTGCACACGAACTGCGCACATGACAATGCCATATAATATATATTACAATTTTTGGTGAAAGAGATGTATATAATATGAATGGATTTTCTTATTAACACCCTTCAAGATGTCAAATAATTAATAATCTTATTTTTTTATCTTTTTTGTAAACAACACAATTTTTTCTCAATGACAGTAATAGTGTCATTTCATATGTGTATTCGAAAAATGTACATGACAATAACACCTTTTGATAATAGTAAAATAATATCACTTTCAACTTCTTTTATATCCTTATTTTAAAAACCTGAGATTAAGACAAGGGCAATTGAAAGAAGATATCAAATTCTAAATACACTTATTGAGGTGTTATTCAGAGACACCGTAATATAAATTACATAATTAATAGGGCTGAAGGATGGGCGTGAGAGGGTATTTTGGGAATAATATACTAAAAACCCTATAGCGGTTGGTACCAAAATGAACCAGACTATGTAATGGGTTATTTATATTTTGTCCTATCCACCTATTGGTCAGAATAACCACGTCATCCTTCACGTGGCAATATGAGCCGTGCAAAAGACCTTTTGCTCTCTAAGATGGGATGTCATGCTTGATGCTTTGCTCATAAGCAAGCTATTTTTTAGGTTGTCTTCCTTTCTAGTCCAAGTCGCTCTCCTCTTTCCTGGAAGTTTGATATTGAAATATCGAACTCCACCATCTCTACGACTCCTCCTTACAGAGCGAGGAAAGAAGCCAGAAGCAACGATGAAAGTCATGAAACAGTTAAGAAAGAAAACTGCTTTGTTTTTCGTGTCAGTCCTTATCAGTCGTTGTGCCCTTTCTCCATTCCTTGAAAATTCGTCTGATCTCCCATGTTCCTTGCATCATCCATCTTTGAAAAACAAAAGTCGCTAGGCAAAATTTTAGGTTTCTTGATATATATAGTTTGATAAGACTGAAACCAGTGAGATTACTCTCCAAATCCCATACACGAGAGAGAGAGAGAGAGAGAGATTTTGAGGGAGCAACAGAGATGAAGCTTCAATATGATTTCTTGTTCTTAGAAGTAGTTCTGTTTCTCTCAATTGGAGCTGCAAATTCAGTCTCAGTTGCTTCCAACAACATCTCTTCATGTCCAATGGAATTGGGCTATATACAGACGATGCCGTGGGACTACTCAGCCTGCAAGAACTACGACCTAAACGGCAACCATTGCTGCCAAACCCTTCTCAGCGTTTATGGAATTGCTTTTGCTCAGCGCCTCAAAGACACTTCACTCTTCCAGCTCCCTGACCTCGACACCTCTATAGCTTGCCTCCATGACTTCCAATCCAAGCTGGATTCCCTCTCTCTCCCTTCAGACCTTGCTTCCTCCTGCTTCGGCAACTCTGAACGCTTCGTCATCGCTCCTCATGTCTGTGCAGGAATCGAAACCAAGCAAGATTGGATCAACAAGCTCGGACCCACTACACCTCTGGACTTTGGATGTCATTCTGATCTCTCTGGTACTTCTTGTGATGCCTGTGTCACTGCCGGGTTTAAGGTTCAAGCCAGTTTAATTGCTATTGATGGTAATACATCTCATGCCACTGATTGCTGGTACTTCACAATTCTCTACGCCGGTGGAATCGTCAATGAATTCGGACCTGAGAACACCGGCACTGCGTCCTGTATTTTTGGGCTACCAATTGGTTCTGCCATGGATGGAAGCAGCGAGAACCACTCGACTCTTGTGTATGCCTTAACTGGTGCTGGTGTGGCTGTGCTGCTTATGTCGTGTTTGTTTGGTTTCTATATCTGGTGGAATAGGTTCAGGAAAGGAGATTCTGGTGATGAGTTTGATGTAGAGGAGCTGCAGGGGTCGAAGCCTCGGTTAAGACCCAATAATGTCTCAATCTGGTTCAAGATTGATGAGCTTGATAAGGCTACAAATAATTTCTCACAGAAGAACTTGATTGGGAGAGGTGGGTTTGGAGTTGTGTACAAAGGGACCTTATCAGATGGAACTGCAGTTGCTGTGAAACAGATCACAGAATCAGATATTCAAGGGGATACAGAGTTCTGCTATGAACTTGAACTCATCAGCAATCTGAAGCACAGGAATCTAGTCCCCCTCAGAGGCTGCTGTGTTACAGAAGAGGATGATGTAGAGAGAGGCAAACAGAGGTACTTGGTCTATGAGTTCATGCCAAACGGGAACCTTGAAGATTATCTCTTTGGTAGAATGATGAAGAAGCAGTCTCTATCTTGGCCTCAAAGGAAGAGTATAATCTTGGATGTGGCTAAGGGGCTTGCCTATCTTCACTATGGAGTGAAGCCTGCAATATATCACAGAGATATTAAGGCCACCAATATACTGTTGGATGCAGATATGAAGGCAAGAGTGGCAGACTTTGGGCTGGCCAAGCAAAGTAGAGAAGGGCAGTCTCATCTCACCACCAGAGTTGCCGGCACACATGGCTACTTGGCACCGGAGTATGCGCTCTACGGCCAGTTAACAGAGAAGAGTGATGTTTATAGCTTTGGTGTGGTTATATTGGAGATAATGTGTGGGAGGAAAGCGCTGGACTTGTCATCCTCAGGCTCACCAAGGTCATTCCTGATTACAGAGTGGGCGTGGACACTGGTGAAATCAGGAAGAATAGAAGAAGCTTTGGATGGTTCGCTGCTGAAAGATGGGGATGCTGCAAATCCCAATCCAATGGCAATCATGGAGAGATTTGTGCTGGTTGGGATTCTCTGTTCTCATGTACGGGTGGCTCCAAGGCCCACCATCTTGGATGCATTGAGGATGCTGGAAGGAGACATTGAGGTTCCCTCAATTCCAGACAGGCCATTGCCTCTCAGCTACCCATCATGCGTTACAGTAATAGAAACACCTTCAGCATATCACCCTCATTGAGCAGCACACTCAGACATGAGAGACATGCTCAGGTAATCAGACAGGAAGCTCTAGGATTATTTTTTTAAAAGGAAATGCTCGTAAGGTTTGTAAATTGTTCCAGAGCAACCCTTCCTTTTTAGGTGAATTGTACATTACTCACGAAAAGATGTATTCATGACGGTAACATTAGTGTTCCAATAATTCTCAAGTTATTCATTTTAACAAAAGGATTTTCAGGGGAGGTGACCTTTTGAGAATGGATGATCTTGTGTTCAGTATCATACTCAATCTACATTCCTTACAATAGGCATTCACTCGAGGCATCTATTCCTTGCAATAGGCATACTCAATCTTGTTCTTCTTCTTCTTTGTTGGTAAGAGTATATTATTCTTTAGGTGTAATATATATGTTAACTCATACATGTGGATACCCACCCCACTGCCCTAAAAAAAAGAGGAGTCCTTGGGAATTTGCATGGGAGTGATAAGAACATACATGGGGGATTGGACAGAAGTAGGAGGGTTTTGGAGAAACGCAAAAGAACTAGAATTTGTGCAGAGGTGACCTTCAGGGGATCAGTGTTGATCTATATTGAATACATGAGGTCTATACTCTATAGTCTATATGTAAACCTTTGTATATTTTCTTAATCATGAATTAAATATATTATTTCTCATTCTTAGGGAAAGAAAAAAGGAAGGGGATGGAGGTTTGCAACTGGTTCTGTTGTGAATGAAACACAGAAAGCTCTTCGAAAAATGGAATTCACCCATTTCATAATTATGCACCATTCACAAAACAAGTTGTAGAAAATAATCCAAGTACCAAAAGTGATAAGCACTTCATCACAACAACAGAAAACAAAAAAAAGAGCCAAAGGCACACAGAAGAAAAGTTGTGAAGCACTTGAGGACGAAGAACCATAGGCAACAACACTAGAATTAGCACTCAACCGCTAGATTAGAAAATTATGGACTTAGGTCTTTTTAAATACAACAGTACAAGGAATAAACATGCGGTTCTGTAGGGTTTTATGGATTTACAGTGATGTAGATATTGTGAAACATTAGTATTGTCATCCAGCAGGTACACAGCAGCATGAAAAGCTGGGAGCTCAAACACGTATATCAAAAGTTCTGAACATTTTGGGGAAGTCAAGGATTTATATTCGCATCCGTTTGCCATCAGTCTGTGGCACACTTACATCAGTGACATTGCCCTTGGTTGGAACCACAGTTTGCCCCTGCATCTGCACAAAACATGTTTAAGTTCGCTTGTCCATTATATTCACATCTGCTAGAAAGATGCACATGTCAAGGATCCAATGTCTGGCAACATTGTCGCTACATTTGTTACCATCACAAGGTCATGTTTCCTCGCCATACAAGAGACTTGGAGGGGTATGGGTTGGTTCATGTGATAGAGGATCCCACACCATCTCATTGGTAAAATTTTGGCCTAAAACAAGCACCAGAAGTGGTAGAAAGGTGAGTTTAAAGTTTCATAAATTATAAACAATGACCTGTAGATTGGAATCTAATAGCATTTCTGTAATTATGTCACTTTGAACTCACTTTTTAAGGCATCAAACTTGACAATTGAGATGGGTGCTAGGGATATCATTTGGACACCCAAGGTTTATGATGTGGCACATCATGGCAAACATGTAAAATCATGAATGGCTCGCTGGCTGCTTCTCATGGAAGGGCCCATAGGTTTTTACCAATAAATAATGACAGTTTCAACCATAGTTTTCATGGCGCCTAGGAGAACCAAGGCAGTCAAGGGGGTCAAAAACTAAGGTGCTCCCAAACCAAAAGAATGAAAAGCAAAGATAAACTTACTGTTTCGTCTGGAACAATTGCATATCTCTCTGATGGTGAAACCCAAGTCTTGCCTGCTCAAATAGAACCATTGAAGGTGAGTAACTCCAGTAACAGATCATATAATGAGGAAAATACTTCAAATGCTCAGATCAGAATGTGCATAGCCAATGAACCTCCAGAGAATTACCTGATAATGATTCAACCCTCGATGATTCTATCTGTCGACAACTAGATCCATCAACAGTTAAAGTCTCTATAATCTTGGGAATATTTCTGCAGTTTCCAGAAACAAAATGCTATCAGTTGAAACATACATGTATAACAAGAAAAAACAAAGTATTTCAACGAATTATCCAATTAACAGTAGTACTGAACCTCTGAGGTTTTTAACTCAACTTGGTTACATTCGGTATACTACAGGTCTACAGTGAGTTAAAACACATAGAACTACCTAAAGGAAAAAAGAAAGAACTAACAATGTTTGGGTTAATGGGATGTATATTTACATTAAATAGATTCAGCTTGCTGTAATCTAATGAAAGTAAAGAAAATCCATCAAACTAACAAAGAATGATTTGTCAGATCCACTTAGTAAATACACCAAGTTAAAAAATAACGTACTTAAGGATCTGTACTTGTCGAGTACTCCCCTTTCCCTTGCCACCCCCCTCCCTCCCCCCCCCCCCCTCCAAAATAAAAATAAAAAACAAAAACAAAGATCCATGTTCACTTAACAAACCAGTAAAACGAGATCCAGCCATCAAATCCTGCTCTTTAAAGATGCTTGGAATCTAGGCACAATAAAATAATGCTATGAGAAAGAAAGAGACTCATCGGGGCTGATCAAGTATCCATCCCCATTGCACCGCACTTGATTCTAATCCTCAATGTGCACTTGAGAGCTTCAGACATCGGCTGGTCCTCTTAAAGAACATCCAATGTAATAACTAGTACGAAGTCCTTTCCCAACGCCCTGGCAAAAGGAGAAGAAAAAGAGCAAAAAAAGAGAATCCAAACCAACTTCTTTCGTGAGCAATAAAAGGCCTGAGACATGAGAGGAGACTAATTACTGAAACTATCTCTACAGTGGTCATCATCCAGATGGATGGAGAGAAATAACACCCACTTTCCCGCACCACTGATTTTAACACCAGCTAATTTCCTGACTCTCAATATATGTCAGAGTTCATTCTCTAAGTGATACCTCTTCATGGCCTGACCCTCCCCAAAAGTCGCTATTTCCCTTAAGTTTGTAGAAACATCAGTTCCAACAAAATTCTGTCACCACTACGCACTACTAGACGACTGAAGCTTTCTTTCATACAGATTTTCAATTTATTTTTAACTTCTCTTTAGGTTTTTCATAAATTTCAACTGGCCAAACCACTCTCCTTATGTTCCGTCTACCAGACTAAACTCTTTGACAGAAAGGTGCAAGTACTTGCTATTTTTTCATACATGGGACCTGCCCCGATTCCTTCGCTAAAAAAATTGCCTTATTAATAGATATCCTAATGTGATGAATCATCATCATCATTATTATTATTAATGGTATCTAAGTTTTATCTTCATGGACGGGCTCTTTATCAACAGAAGGCAGTTACACGGAAGGGACAGAATATAATCCATTCTCACACTTGCTTGAAGCATTGTTTGAAGCATTGTACATGGAAAGCTCTTTCCTTTTTTTCTCAAACATCAAGAGACCAACATCATCATATACTACCAGTTAAACAGGCCAACAATATGTGCATAGTGATGGACAATCAAAAGGTGACTCCAATTTCAAACATTGGGAATACATTTACCGGTCAATAGAGTCACCATGTCCAAGTTGTCCATTTGTACCCCTACCCCAAGAAAAAACGTTCTGTTCTTCTGTCACAGCAAGTGTGTGCCTCCATCCACAAGAGATTTGCACTACTTTCTGCCATCAAATCCAAGAAAATTTTAGAAAAAATGTACAAAGAGATGTAAATGTTCTAGACAGGATATTCACCCCTAAGATAAAAAGGCTAAAGGCAGCAAGTCTTCATACGACTGGAGAGAGTAGCCAACTGAGCTATTCCAGTCAGTTTAAGGAGCTAAGGAAAGGAGAATATGCCTGTTCCTGTGGAAATTTCACTTGCACTGGAGAGCAGTAGTCAACGTTATCACCGACACCAACCTGTCCAAACTGTAAGGAAAAATGATGAAATCTTAGCAGCAACCAACAGCTAGAGCTAACAATAAGACATGACATCTGAAGCAGTTTACACAAAGAAATCAATCAAGAGAAGAACAAGAGTTTGGCATGTGACTTGGGATAGGTAAAATACTTGATGAAGGTTCCTGAACTCTTGACAGCAGAAACATCATAAAACAAAGATTCCAGTAAGATCTAGGAAGGGAAATTCACACCATGTAAGTTTCCAATAAATCAAAATCATAAAAAATTAGAGGAAATTAAATATTCTTTTAGAATTTAATGAAACAGTTAACCTATCTCAATATACAAAGCATCAAACTTTCAGTGGTCATCTTAACCTATCTCAATGTACAAAGAATCAAACTTTCTACATCATTTGAATTCTTAGCAGATTATAAAATATTGTTGAACTACAGCTGCATACACTTAATCAAATAACAGTGTAACCATGCATAAAAAAAAGAAGATAATAATGTATTCTTAATCATGTCCTCCAAATAAATATCTATTGTATAAATATGGATCATCCTTGCATTACCATAAGAAAAGAATTGGCTTCCCACACATTCAATTTCCAAACAATGAATTTTGATTGAGCACTTGAGGTGAGTTTGCATGGTGCATTTCATACATCTGGAACCTCGAATAAGATCAAATTGGTCTATGGATGTAAAACTAATAGACTGGACTTCATTAAAGGGTGTACCCAGTGCACGAGGCTCCTGCCACTGCGGGGTCTGGGGAGGGTCATAATGTACACAGCCTTATCCCTGCTTTTGCAGAGAGGCTGTTTCCAGACTCGAACCCTTGACCACTTGGTCACAATGGAGCAACCTTTCCATTGCACAGGCATGCCCTCAATAGACTGGGCATCATAGAATCCCAAATTCCCAGCCATGCACTATTTCTTTCATGTGAAGACCCTCAAAATCTGCAGTTCTACATCCACACTCAGGTTATTTTAAAATCTATAGCAGTTGTGTAATTTCAAGATTCCAGGTGTCCTGATTCTTTTCAATACACCTTCATTTCCGTTCCATTTGTCCACTCCACTCCTTAAGAAGAGCTGCTATTCAAGATGGAATCCTAACCAAATTGTTAAAACGGTACACACCAGTGTTATTACAGCATCCACCTCAGGTGAGAAGAACACATATTCAACCTGGTTGCCTTGTGCTTTGCATTACACACCTTTTCATGCCACCACCTCTAATACACCTCCAGTGCCATTTGTGTACCTGTGTGCCTTCATGTCTCTCTTGTCTGGGTTCCTCTAGTGAGCCAAATAAAGCATAAGCCCTTTTTATTTGAAAATGCAGCCATAGGGGTCTCTTATTTATTAAATAAATATGCTACATTATTGTTATTTTATACTGTGTAAACTGTACTGATGGTACTTGTGTGTCTGTGTGTGAGCCCACAAAAGGTGCAGCAAACAGTAGCAAAACAACCTTAATGGAAATTTTGTGCATGCTAGAGGATATTCCATACAACTGTATTCATGCTTTCTATTATTCTATATCATCTTTCATGTATTCCATTTTGCAACAGCATATTTAGTTAGAACGAAAAAACTTATATAACATGAGACTGAATGGTGCAAAACTTTGTCAGTTGAGAATATGATGGGATATATATGGTCAAGAAATGAGAAGTGCAAACCTTATTCCATCCCCAGCCATAAAGTCTTCCATCAGATGTCACTGCCATGGTGTGGCGCCAACCACCAGATATCTGCAAAGATTTGAGCCCAACATACCAAATAAACTATGTATTGAAAATCAATGAACAAAATAGGGCACATAAAAGAAAATATTCCTCAAATTTAATAGTAGGGACGATGTTCTCTGCCCAGGAGCGCATCTGAGCGCAGGCTGCGCCCAGACACATGGGACAGGACAGGGGTGTCATTTCCGTCATTCAGGGGGGTGGGGCGGTCATTTCCCCTACCCCTCATGCGTCTGGGCGCATCGTGTGCCCCCAGTGCAGAGATCATTTTCCCTTAATAGTATATACTAAAGCGCCAGTGTAGCCCATGAAATATTTCCAATCACCATAGAAGTCACGAGATATCAATAGCTTATAGCTTATTGGTAAAATAAAGTTATTTACGATTAATTGGAAATGTAAAAAAAAGGTTAAAATTTAAACCATTAAAGAAATTTAAAGCATTTTCTTTTTCAAAAGAAAAAAAAATGATTCATATGAATAAATTTTCATTATTGACTAGCTGTCACTGGTGATGATAGGGTTGGCACTTTCTGCCTCTTTTTTTTTTTTCCTGATATATAATAAAGGGAATTTTATTGCAAATAGAAATAATGAATGCAAGGGATATAGCATAACAACAACAACAACAACAATCCGCTGCAACCTAAGCACCACAAAGGGGACTAATGAACAGGGTAATTAGCACATAAATGGAGTGGGTATTTGACCCCAATCTTTGCAAGCTCATCAGCCACAGCGTTAGAAGGACACTTCCTCCGGTGGACATAAAACTCCATTATCATGCAGGAATCTCACTTGTTAAGTTAAAGAAATCAAAGACGACGAGCAATGCCAGGATGACCATGGGGGTACTTGCATTTCATTAGGAGAGCTAGATCTTTATGTTCACAGAGGAATTTTATATGAAGGATGCAATCTGCCAACTCATTAGCGGATGAGTTAGTCAAGTTGGGAGTCACTGAGAATCGTTGTAACTGGGTCCTCATCCCAATCTAAATTCTATAGCCTCCCTTGTGGGTTCCTGGCCCTCTAGGGCTGGTGTTGTTTTTGTACCATGGCATTGTATTTCTCTTCCTAAATAATTTTCTGATTTATCTGTCAAAGAAACAAAAAGGGACAACTGAAAGGTTTAGATGGACTTTGACATAATTATACTACTAAATGTCATCCGGTGCCCCCTCCACTCCTCAATAGAATGCATTTGGGGCCCTGCAGTGCCTCCTAAAGTTGCCTTCTTCCTGGCACCAGACAAGATTTAGATTAAAGTCAGGTTCCTTTGGAAATTCCTCATCAGCTGTTTACTAAAATTTCCTAGGCTGATTCAGATCCTTTATTTTTTGGAATAGATACTCCAAGATTTATTAAGTGGAAAAGAGAAAAAGGTTAATCCAGATACGACTACATCATAAAAAAACAAGAAGAAGCAGTACAATGAATGAGACTCCCTGGAAATTCGCCTACAAGATAGGGACCCAAAATACATGTCCTCTCTAGTAATACACACTCTAGCCTATTCATCAGCTCACTGAGTTGGCAGAAGGAAAAGTTACCATAGCTACACAATAACCTTGCTTTGCTTCTGAGGGACATGTATTTCCAACCACCAGCGATAGTCTGAAGCCAGCCCAACACAGCTTAGATTCACACTCTATAATCAACTCCAGGCGATTCAGATCATTTTCTTGCAGTTTGGAGAGAAACAAATTTTCTCCAAAAACTAGATCGCTAGTTCCTCATAGATGACAATCGTGAGAAATTCGATTAAAGCAATTCAAAAGATGGAAAATAAATGTTTTTTTCCCATTGACTGATGCAGAGAGTAGATGCTTCCGTCACCAAGAGAAGCATACTTTGGGACTTGCTTCCAATCACTACATGCAGAAGTATTTTGAAGGCGCCATTGAACAACCGTATCCCCAAGTGGAGGTTCTAAATGACATCACAGCTTTCGTATTCCCTAAACTTTTGAGGAGATTATGAGGGTTAAGTGGACCAATTTTAAAACATTGTTTTCTTTTCTAGTAAAAAAAATTAATGATTAAATAAGAGGCCCTCTATACTAAGCAGACTTATATAAAAATGGGAACAGAATTAGTAGATATTCACAAAAGAAAAGTGTCTCCTCATGGGAGCATGAGTTAAATTCAACTTATTCCAAGAAGCTTACTCATCAAGCTGAAGTATACAAGCAAAAAGAATTTTGAATATTAATTTTATACACTTCATCCATTTTATAGTACAAGGAAAATTAAATATTCCAACATGTGACCTATATTGTGTCACACAAAGCAGAGTCCAATTGATGAATAACTTGATTCCAAATCATATGTGAAAATTGATGAATAGCTTGATTCCATATCATGGCTTAAAAATGCCACTGGAAGCTTAGATTTTAGCATTTAATGGGATTGAGATGTGGAAATATGTTGATGAGAAGATTTGAACGATCTACTAAGAGCAGAACAAACTCATACGAAATTTGAATTACTTCTAATTAGCTAGGGATTTTGGCAGATACACAAAATCCACCCCATATGCAAAATCTGATTGAAATGGCAAAAGATTCTCTCAGACACTAGGTGTAGTCAACCTAACAAAATTCTTTATCAACCCAAGAAATCCAAATTCCTTCTTGGTGTCAATTAAGAAGAAATGAAAGGAAAATTGTGCAAAGGATGAGAACAAGAGATGACCTGAGAAATAAAATCATCATGCAAAGCTTCCAACCGTTGAGGAATAAGGTGATCCTCAAAGTCGCCATGTCCCAGCTGACCATATTTGCTCCATCCATAGGTATATAAAACCCCGGAAGACGAAACAGATATTGTATGCCGCCATCCACATGCAACCAGAACCATTTTCTGTCCCTAAAACATTACAAAAATAACAACTAAACCTTAACAGAAGAAGTTCGAGATGTAATTTTTGTAAAGAACTAAGATATAGAAACCATAGTGGAAGTAGATCATCAAATGCCACATTAATTTGACTAAATCCTAGAAAAAATTTTTGGGAAGATAAGATTGGCCCAAGGTATCAACAACATAAATGCTGAGTAAAAATTGGTAGTCACGAGGGATGACAGGACAGTTCAGGAATAATGGAGAGTTCCAGTGCAGATTTTGTGACCTTGTCAGACACATTACTCACTTAGCTTCTTCAGCTAATGCCCCGTTCCATTGGAGACCTAGATCAGCAAATTCTCTGACAGATGAGCTAGCAAGGAAACCTTGTACCTTGATTAAGCAAGCAATCGGTTCATAAAAGGACTAAAGTTGCAAACACCTAAGTCTTTGGCTTTTGTTCCTTTAATTTCAGGTCACCAGAAGCGCAAAAGTATTATATAAATATAAACCGAGAGAAGAATCATTAGGAAGTTTTCTCGCCATATTTAGCATGTCAGGGTTAGAAAAAAGCATCACATACATAAAACCAAGTGCACAAAGAAGCATCTCTTAAGCATCCCAGTCCAGCTGCAATGGGCAATAAAGCCCTGTCATTCTTTACACTGTTCTTTCATCGGGCTTTGTGGAAACAAGTATTGCAAGGAATCTTTTGATAATAGAATATTCTCTGCTTCTACAATCAAATGTTGGAAGAGATAACACTAAACTGGAAGTCCGTCTTCAGTTTCTGCTCCAAAAATATGACATATTGCAACAGATTCAAAGAGCAGCTGATCTCCACAGGATATATCATGCTCTGAAAATGTTTGACTCGGTGGATTTTCAACCATGACACCACGTTATCCTGTTAGACAGCTACCAGTCGGAAAAAAAAATCAATTACTACACACAGGGAGCTTAGACGATAATGGAGATGAAGTACTCAGATATAACAAGTCTCCAGGTATGAACTTGTTAGGTGTCGACCAGCACCCCCTACACTCTCTCTTAGGCTTCTTGCTCAGTATAGCTGTCGACCAGCCAATCAAGGCTAGTGGAGCGAAGGGAGCAAGAAAGAATCAACTCTCAAACAGTAGAATCAAACATGCATCCACATACCTATGGGGTCCTTGTGCAAATCATCCAACAATAGTTTTACATAGCAAACTTCATCCATTATCCAATGATTAATTTACATATTGAGACAAGATTTTTCACATTTATCCAACCTTTTCATGGAATATCTTCATTCAATATTATTTTCACACTACCAAATCTTCCCAAAGTGGAATCCATAACCTTCTCCATATCGACAATTCCTTTATTCTCAAAGGATTACTCATCAGTACTATTTAGGTTCTCAGAAGCCCCATGTGATGAGAGAATCAACTAATGTTTTTCTGGTCACGTTGGCAACAAGAGTTCTAAAAATCCCAAATCCAGATCTTAGAAATCCAAAATTTTTCACAGATTGTTCCAGCAGCCCTAAACCAAAGCAACAGTAACTCATACAAAAAATTTAAAAGGAATAAGCAAGGGAGAATAAGGCTTGGAAAAAAGAAATGGTGTTGGACAAATGATCAACATACATCAACAGCAGAAACATGCTGAGGGATCAAACGATCATTTCTGTCACCTAAACCCAAGTTCCCGTATCGACCCCAGCCCCAACCATAGAGCTTGCCATCCTCTGTGACTGCAGCAGTATGTTCAGCACCAGCTGCAATCATTTTCACAGATATTCCCTACAAAATGGAACCAGAAAATTAAAATAGTACATTTCCAAGATGCAGAATGCTAACAAAACAAACAGATGATGTTCGGATATCCTCAGTAAAATATTAGAGGAAATGAAATTGATAAAATTAGTAAGAGGTCGCAGAACCAAATTTGTTCCATGACAGCCTGATACTCTGATAGGTATTTAAAAACGTATTAGCATTTGTATACTGGAGTGATACTGCCTATAACCTTCTAGATCTCTCACCTTGCCTTTATGCTAAAGATACTTGGAGGGAGGTCTTGAGTCAACAGGACTAAGTCGGGCTTGTCCAGTGAATAATTTTTTCAGGCAGAAGGCTTTGTCGGGGGAAATCATATGGAGTATTTCATTGGCTAGGTTTAGAGGGTATATCTGAATATGGGAGGCTTCTATCTGTACCTCAATTAAAAGGTTCTGTACTTCTACAATCACAAAGCAGAGGGGTTCCTCTGCTGTATAATTTGTAACTCAGTTTTTTAATTATTAAATTTTTTTGTAATATCCTAGGAAATTGATTACCAAAGAGAGAAGAAACAGGGCCCCCCCCCAAAGGGAAAGAACATATACAAGGGAGAAACCAAAAAACCAAAAACAATTTCATACCCACACATTAGAATGAGTGGGGGAGATTCCAAGAGGCTACAACTACCCTATTTCTGGGGGAGTCTACACATCTAAAAAGGACCACAGACAACTTGTTTCTGATGTCAAAGGAGATGGAGTCCCAAATCTGCTGGAATGATCTGGAATTGAGAGTCCATCTTCTGAGGCTAAACTCCAACCAAATATGATGACTCAAATCACCAAAAGCAAGCTTGCCCACATGATCACAAATTGAGGAACCTCCACATGTCATATCCACCCAAATCCACTCACGCTGAAAAGGCAAGATACATTGCCTATTGGGCCAGCAGCGAGTGAGGAGCCGAAATAAAATCCTAGAGGAGAAAGGGCAGCTGAAGAAGAGGTGGTTGATGTCTTCATGTGACTTACTCCTTGTAATATTGTATCTGCTCTGAATTTTTTATTTTTTATTTTAATCATACAGTATAGAAATCCCTTTCCCCGCTTTTTTTTGGGGAGAAGATTTCATTGACGATGAGTATAATCATAACAGTGGCTTATGTTGTTAAAAATTTTGTTTAGAAAAAAAAAATCTCTAGTTTCTTTTATGAAAGGGGAGTAGATAAAAGATGACAAACAGGTTATCCAGATTTGAGGCAACATAAGCAAGCATTAGGTACGGCATGCCCCTAGTAGAATAGGTGGTCAAATAGGAATAGAAAAGGATCCAGTGGAGGGCAAAGCAAGAATTATATGAAAGATATTCTCTCTTGCTGCCTGCTGGTGCCTTTGGATGGAAAGGAATGAGTGAAGAGGAAGCAGTTTGCAGGGTAGCAAGGAAAACTAATAGATCGGTTTCCTTTTGGTTTTCTGAGGACCCAAAATTTTAGGAGTGAATACTTTTTGTGTGGGAGAATTGGAATGAATTTGTAAATGGATGAAGGTGAATCCGGTGTCTGGAAATAATAAAGGGGTGATGGTTGGGTTTTTGTACAGAAGAAAGATCCCCTGAGGACTCTTTCTGATTGTACAGCATATTGTTTAGTGTGGATTGTGGAAAGGTTGCTCTTTTTTGTCATTGCTCAGTACAACTTTACTTTAGGGGGAAAAGAAAAATCTGTGTGCACATAACAGTCAAAGGATATCCCCTGGCCCAAATTAGCCACTAAAGAAAAACCAGACTGAGAATGAACCATCAGATGCCATGATTAAGATTTCACAATAAGAAACTGAACCTTCCATTTCCAGCTTCTCTCACTTTAACTGTACTGGTGGATTAAAAAGATTCAGGGATAACAGATTGAGTTAAGAGGCAATTCACTGACATTTCTAACACCAACTTCAAAGATCTACAGTTTCCACAGCAGAAAAAAATAATTTGCTACATAGCTCTCCAGTATCTCCAGAAGTTTACTGAATTCATTCTTAAAATAAAACAATTTCAATAGCATTTTTGAGATCTATATCTTAAGATTTTCTTGTCTCCTAGAAACATTTTCCTGTGAGAAACTGATGTTTGATTCACTCCCTTGGAGGTGGGGACACCTCTTAAAACAAACAGAAATTCTACATTTCTACTTCTGCGTACTCTTATTATTACATAAAACTAACACTAATTTTCTTTTTGAAATTTCTTCTTATTCTAATGGAAGTTCTCTAAAAGAAAATTGCTCACAAAAAGAATCATATAAGGAATTTTTTTTTTTTGTTTAATTTCCATATCTTTCAAACCTTTAGACACCCTTCTTTTTTACTTTTCCCACCAAAGTTGCTGAAACATGTAAAATGTACAGTTATAGTGGGATGGAGGGAAGTAGGGCTGAAAATTTTACCCACCATACCCGACCCTCATTTGGAGGCTAAGAGCAAAACTTTCATTCCATCTAAGCTGGGCGGGAAGGATAATAATAAGGACTTTATCACACACACACACACACTATACGTACAATTCAGCCCATTCCCTGCACATGAATATTAGGCCAGGCACAGCCCACCACACCCCAGGCCAGGCTGCAAATTTACCCGCCTTATCCAACCCTCCTTAGAGGGTAAGGGTAAAGGTTTTGTTTTGTTGAGGCTAGGCGACTAGGGTAAGGATAAGAGTTTTGCAACATTTAGATTTTAAATAAAACAAAAGGGTAAGGTCATGTTCAACGGAGGCCTAGATAAACCAAGAGGGTATGACAAGCTCTGAGAGAGTCATTTGAGGTGGTATGATCACGTTCAACGGAGGCCTAGAGACGCCCTGGTAAAGAGTGATACGATTCCGATTGAAGGAGCTAAAAGAGCTAGGGGCAGGCCTAAATTGACCATAGGAGAAGTTGTGAAGAAAGGCATGCATAGTCTAGGACTTGTGCCAAGTATGACTTCAGATAGAGCCTATTGGAGGGCAAGGATCCATGTTGCAGACCCCATCTAGCCTCTTTCCTCTCACTTTCATCTTTCATTTTCCTTTTTATTTTCAACCTTTCAGTTGTCATTTTCCATTTTTCATTTCTCTTCTCCTTTCCCATCCCTTTTTTTTCGTTTAGACCTCAGTTTTACCTACTTTGTATTGTTTGGATCCCTGTAGCTGACCCCATTAAGTTGGGATAAGGCTGAGTTTGTTGTTGTTGTAAAAACCAAGAGGGTAAATCACATGCTTGCAAACATTTTTCTTTTCTTTCCCTTGTCTATATCTATATATGTGAAATAGCAAGCTATTTTAAAAAAAAACCAAACCTTCCTTTGCCTTCTTTATTCCCGCTCCCCCCCCCCCCCGGCTATCAGGAGGGGAAAAAAGTGTTTACATTCAGAAGGCATTTATCTGAGAACTCTTACATATCCCCATAAACCCCCCCCCCTTCAATTTATAGATTAAAAGGCATGGCTATAATTAAAATACAAGTGGAGACCAGGCCAATTTGATCCCAATGATTTGGGCAACTTTAATATCTTCCTTGTTCCTCCAACAGGAATGGAATCCAACATCTACGTAGTGCTAATAATCTTACTGAAAAGTTAAAGTAATGAACATATTCTAGCAATACAATGCATTCCAAACCCAAGGTCACTAATGTCTTAAAGCTTTCCCTATCTTGATCTTTTTCTGGGTTTCTTCCAGTATAGTCTATCCAAATAATTGAATTTGCTAATAAGAAGCCAAGATTTATAAGATTTTAACATATAGAACAAAGTACGGGTGCAAGTTGGGTGGCCAGCTGGCCGGGTTTTTCAAAACCAAGTCCCAACCCAAGGTCACTTATGCCTACGCCCAAGCCCAGCCCTGCCTGACCTCAAGCTGGGTCAAAGCTGGAATAACCCTAACACAGCTTGTCCAGGCTCAGCCATCCAGCCCAGACTGAATTACTTACCCCAAAATGTATGAATATTTTTTTCTATACAGGAGATTAAGGCACCAGGAGAAACTCAAACTTAGGTGTAATCAGTATTTATAGGAGTTCCATCAGAACAACCTAATACCTTATGTAAATCTTTTGGGCAAGGATTTCCAAAACGTAGCCTGGTCATGGGCTGAAAATCCCATCTTAAAAAATTCAGTAGGGCCAAGCTTGAGCATGGGTTTTTCAAGCTCAAGTTGCACCACTGGAACAAAGAAGGTCTGCAGGGCTTCATATGATGCAACAATACATTTACCCAGCCATCTAAACAACCTGTGAAATAACAAAATTAACTTGTTTCTGTTAAGATAGTGCAACTTGCTTAGTTTTCAAGTCCTGTTGCTTTAAACAGAGTGCTACCCAAATAGTCAAATCAAGTAAACAAAAGAGCCATAGCAATGTCTCTTGTAAAAGAAAGGAGGTACCCACGATACCTGAAAGGCTTTAATTTTTTGTGGCACAAGTGAGTCCTCAGTATGACCAAGACCAAGTTGGCCATTTTGATTTCTCCCCCAACTTTAAAAAAGAAAAGGACAAAAAAACATACAAATAGAAGAAGTCAGGCATAACCATATTATAATAAGTTCTTCAAATATCAAAAGAGACAAGTATATATATCACACTGAAGAATCAAGAACGGAGAAAGTTACAAGACTGTTCAAACAAAAATATGCAGGTCTCTAACAGTGATTAAACAACCTTTCATTCAATATCAAATTTACACATGAAAGAGAATGAAAACCATATAATTACAAGACAAGAATATTTGGACTAATTAAAGGCAATTCAAATGAGAATAACAGATAATGCAATCACCCAAAGTTCAGATAAACAGAATTCTTGCATTTGACACTCCACAAAAAAGGAAGTGATATGTAACAGGAATATAGATGAAGCTATATAAAGGATTCTAACAATCTTTTTATTTTTTCATTTTTTTCACCATAAATCTATCTTGCCCACTCATAGAGAGGAAATAGATGTAACACTTAAGCATTATGTGGTACTCCTTTTCCCCTTCCTGGTGCCAAAAACCACAACAACCCAGTAAGCTACTCTTAAATTTTTTTTGATAAGTTATAACTCAACAATTTTCTGGTACCTAAACCACACACTCCAGCAACAGAAAAGGTTCCTTAAATCCGCTCAGCTTAGTATTACCATAATTAAACACAAATCTTATTTAAAGCCTGTTTATTCTGCAATATTATCCTCTAATAGAAATTTCTATAACCTAACATGTTCCTCATGGTTGACCAACTAAACATCAAATGCAGAAAACCAAGTAGGAAATTCCTGAGGCAGTGCAAGGCCATTCCAAATAGGACCCTTAATGATCCACATGGTTTTGGTTATACCCAACCCAAACCAAGGCCCATTGTGACCATCAGTTTAAGCTATGTTCAGGACCATATTTGGGCCTATGTGATGGTGTTATTTAGGCCCACAAGCCCAGCCAGGTTCTGCCCAAGAAAGCCATTGAACAGCAGGTCCAGTGGAAGATATTTGAAAATTCTTGTGGGGCCCAATGGATCTTTGTATGGAGAAGGAATTCTATAGCCTGCTTATAGCTGGAGTGGGGCCCTCTTGGTGGAGATATTGTTGATCTTTGATGGAGAGATTAGCTAGATAACTTACTATATTGTTTATTTGCTAATTCTTAAGTTTCTATTTTATAGTTTCTAAGTTAGTGTTATTTTCTTTTGATAGCAAGAGGGTAGAGTTTCTACTTGATCGGTTGTTATTTCTTTTACTTTCTAATTTGTAAAGAGAGGGGATCTATAGTGGGTTTGGCAGCCTACTATAGTCTATAGGCCACACATGAACTGGTTTCTCTTTCTGGTTTTCTCTCTTTGTAATTGCAATCTATTAATAACAAGAAAGGAGAGAACCCTCCCCACGATTTGAAGTTGAGAAAATTGGCTTTGCCATTGAGTGCTGTGAGATTCAGTTGCTGTGTGCGGCAGTTATGGTGAGAGACCATGGGTGAGAGGCCTTTCCCTATCCCGCCTTTTTCATCTATCTTCCCCTTCTTCTCTATTTTTTGTTTATTCTCAGTTTCTATTTTATTTTTTTCTGTGATATAACCAATATCTGTGACACAATCAAAGACCTGTACTGCTGCTGGAAGTAGTCTTAGAACACCATCTTGTTGCTGCTCCTGCTCCATTGAAATACTACCTGAAGAATTAAAGACATACCCTGCGGCTCTTCTGGGTGGTACACTGTTGCAGTCATCTTCAACACCTTGGATCTCCAGTTCTGATCATCAGATTCTTCTCAAGTTTTGACACTGTGATGCCCCAACATAGTTCTTCCTCTGACAGTATTTCCAGATTGATCTGATGGTTGGTTGAGTAGTTGCTGAGAGTAGCTATTTTGTGAGGCAAACTTTCTGATATCATTACCCTACCATATTCCAGCATCTAACCATCAAATGAGGTTACAATTTTGAAGAGTTGTAAGGCCAAGGAGACCTACACTCAATCAGAAGATCAGTCCCGTCAGGACTACTAAGTTACTAATTCAGGTATTGTTTTGTTTTTTGAAAGGTGACATCCAGAACTGCAATAACTATAGAGGCATTAAACTAATAAGTCATACCATGAAACTTTGGGAGAAAATCATTGAAGTCCACCTAAGAAGAGAAATTGATATATCGGAGAACCAATTTGGTTTTATGCCAGGGAGATCCATGACAGAAGCCATTTACCTTCTCAGGAGGCTTATGGAGATCTTTAGAGCTCACAAAAGGAATCTTTATATGGTCTTTATCGACCTAGAAAAGGCATATGATAAGAGTTCCTAGGGAGTTCATTTGGCATGTCCTAGGGAAGAGAAGAAGCTCAAATAACTATGCGGATATAGTTAAGGATATGTATGAGGGCATGGTGACAAGTGTCAAAATTGCAGAAGGACAAAGTAGTGAATTCCCAATTACAATTGGGCTACACCAAGGATCAGCTCTAAGCCCCTATTTGTTTGCACTCATCATGGATGATTTAACTAGACATATTCAAGATGCAGTCCCTTGGTGTATGCTATTCGCTGATGATATTGTTTTGATAGATGAGACAATGGAAGGAATTAATGCAAAGCTGGAATTATGGAGATCAAACTTGGAATCAAGAGAATTTAAGTTAAGCAGAACAAAGACAGAATATATGAGGTGTAACTTTAGGCAAACCAGGAGGGATGATGAAGTGGTGAAACTTGAGGAGCAAGAGCTACCACAAAGTGAATGCTTTAAATACCTAGGGTCAACCTTTAACAAAGAAGGTGATATAGAAGATTATGTTTCCCACAGAATAAAAGTAGGATGGTTGAAATGGAGAGGAGCATCAGGACTTTTATGTGACAAACGCATGCCTACTAAGCTTAAGGGGAAATTCTACAGGACAGTAATAAGACCAACGATGACTTATGGTGCGGAATGTTGGGCAGTTAAGAAGAGTAATATAGATAAGATGAGTGTAGCGGAGATGAGGATGCTGAGAAGGATGTGCGGCAAGACCAGGAGAGATAGAATAAGGAATGTTTGTATTAGAATCGAACTGAGAGTTGCACCAATCCAGGACAAACTTCGTGAGAGCCGCTTGAGGTGGTTTGGTCATGTACAAAGGAGACCCATGGATGCACCAGTAAGAAAGAGTGACCAGATTCATTTGGAAGGAACTAAAAGAGGTAAGGGCAGACCTAAAATGACTACTGGAGAAGTGGTAAGAAAAGATATGCATATGGTAGGGCTCGATCCTAGTATGACCACGGATAGAGTTGTTTGGTGGTCAAGGACCCGTGTAGTCGATCCCTCGTAGGGGGATGTTCCTGGGATGCTGCTTTGACTAATGCTTAGACCTTGTTCTTCTTCTTCTTTTTTTTTCCCCCGACCCTTTTGGATCCTTGTAGCCAACCCCATTTAGTTGGGATAAGGTTATGGTTGTTGTTGTTGTTGTTTTGTTTTCTGAAAATTTTGTCTGTTCTGTCATGTGATATACCAGAGATGGGTGCTGTTGGTTTCTTTAATGGTCAGATCTCATCCTCAAGTATTGTTACAGATCCTGAAGAGTGAAGAGACTTAAGAGTTAAAACACCATACGGTTTGGGTGTACTGTTACTTTCTATTGCTGGAGCTTACTGGTATTGTTATAAGTTGATCCTACTGTAGAGTTGGTGCCTAGTTGAATAGTTGAGAACTGGTTCTACATCAATTCCACTGCATGTCATTATCTTAATAGTGCAATGCTCAAACACTTATACTCTTCATCCATACCTGAACCACATCAAGGTGAGGACAAGATGGCAGCAAGAAATAGCAACACCCCTAATAATGGTAGACAAAACCACCCTCTCTTTTATAACTACACAAACACTTAACCTCAGATTTAATGCTAACACTCACTTTCCAACTCAGGAAAAGAAAAACAGAGGCAGGAGCAAGTAAAGTTATAATTGGAGTCAAACAAAGGCGGCAGTAGTTCAAACTCAGAAAAGTGAATAAAACCAGATGCAAAGAACTGCAAACCTAGAAGGGAAAAACAAGTGGAAATTTGCAATAACCAAAGTTGTATCTCTCATCTTTGTGAAAATTTTCTTTTTTATATGAAACTTTATTAAAGATCTAACAAATGTGCACCTCTGAACTGCCTATGAGTATGCATAAACTAGGGACCATGTTATTAATCCTCTTCAACTAGTATTCCTATCATGTAATCAATCATTTCAACAAGGTACAAAAATCATCTCAAACTGGTGGGATGCAGCGCACTGTCGATTATCATAAATTAATTGACAGGATTTAGCATCCAGAACAACTTCCAGTCTCTTAGTCGCAGCAGCAAGACAAGAATAAAACACCAGGGCAGAGACCTAATTCTTCTAGTTTACAAGGGAAAAATGACATCTGTATGTTGTTAGCAAAAAACTATTAGGAAAATAAAACCACAAAAAACTTGACAGTATCTTCCGACTTAACGGTTTGGATATTTTCATGGGAAAAAAAAATTTAGATACACCAATAAAAGTCCACCAAACATGACTAACCTAAGCAAAGTTCTGAAATCAGGCCTGGCCAAACTCATACAGGTGGCCAGGTGGTGGGTCAATCAGTTCAACCAGTTGGATCGGATGGGTCAAACCGGTTATGACTTATAAGACGCAAAAGTGTTAGATTAATATAAATAAACATTAAACAGAGTCAATATAAAGCACAATTGGGTTGTAGCATTGTTAAGTGGTTAAACAAAAAGGTGAAAGTGTTTCAATGTTTGAATCTTGCAAAAAATGTATAGCATTTTTTTGACTTTTGATATAGCATGAGTATAAAATATTAAAAAACCTGTGTGCAACAGCTGAACCACCAGGTTATTGGTCTGACTATTCAGGTTGAATGGATCCTTGACCAAGTCAACGGTGTTGGAACAAAACAAGAGGTGTTGACCACCCATTTAAGTGAGTTGGAGGCGGGTCAACCAGTTCAACAGGCCATGTCAAACCAGGTGTCAGATCACTGACCTAAGTATTCTACTCACTAATATCTATCCAAGCAAGAATAAATAGGAACAAATGCACAAATAGACACCAAATCCCCAAAATAAGATCAAGTGATCATGTTGAATGGTACACGAACAGTTATATTGAATACTTAGGTAAAGTTGTTCATATATAGCATATAATCCAAGGAGAAGTAGCAGTCCAACACTTTGAGGTGAACCACTACCCTAGAGGTGATGAACAAGAAGCATGTAACTGCAAAATCAATGAATCAATCTTAGCTCACCTAAAAAGCAAGAAAACGGAAAGGCACGGGGTAGGGAGTAATGTGAACATAAATAACCACCAACCTCTGCACCTCGCCCTCAATAGTGACTGCCAAGCAATGGCTATCCCCACAAGCGATTTGCTTTATCCTCAAACCATGTAAAGCTTTGATTGGTTGAGGGGTAAACAAGTCACTGGAGTTACCATGACCTAATCTTCCAAAATCACCCCTACAAATTACAAAATGCGAAAAACGATCAGATGCTTGTAGAAGAACAAATTGCAACTGAAAATGGCGATGTTTAACACATTCCCAGACACACACACACACAAAGGATTGACTAATCATACAGCATAACAAAATAAGTTGACCAATGACACATAAATTATTCTCTTCATTGACTCTCTAAACATACACACACTAACACATATTCAAACAAAATTTCTCTTTTCTTCTTGTTGCTTTTGCCACTTTAAATAAATAAAAAAATAAAAAAAAATTTGACCTTGCCAAAACTGCACCACCATTTTACAGTGCCCACCCAGAATGTGATGTTCAATAGATGGATCACAGAGATAACCAGATTTTCTCGGGTTTGGGCTACTCTAGATCAGGGTCCACGTCCAACTGGACCACTCCAGGTAGCCAGTGCTGGGACAGCAGGTCCAGCCAAGGTTCTAAAATATTGATTGTGGGAATACTTACATTACATGTAGGAAAAATCTTCTCAGAGTGTCCCATTAGGATCGCATTTTGGTATTTCGACACTGGTTTCAATTACGTAGCTTGATCAAACCTAGTCAGAGCTAAATTGCTCTTCCCTACAGATGCGCCACCACATAGGTTCAGTAGGTATTTTATAAGTGTCTGGTCTTTGGGAACTGGAAAGTATAGTAAGCAGGCTGTTTAGGTAAACAGAAGTCTTTTTCGTCCAAAAATTTCTCTGTTCTTTTAATCCCCTATTGATTTAATTTTTTTCTTAATTAATAAAAAAAAAATTATTAAAAAAGGAGAAAAGATGAAGTACTTGAACAAGAAAGAATGAGGTAAGAGGGAAAAGGGGTAGAATAACAAAAACTATATGAATAAAAAAGGGAAAGCATGGTACAAATGGTGGTGGGTCAAATCTGAGGTCCATCTCAAAGCATGTTCATTTTGGCCAGGTTATCCTCATAACAGGTCAGATTTATAATGTGTTCGATCAAGGTTAGGTCTTCCTGATCTTACTAAGAGCTGGGATTGGAGGCACATGTAAGTTTTACGTACAAGGTTGTTTAGGGTCAACATAAAAATCCCAATCAGAACCAAAAAATCCATACATAAAAGTATAAAACCAATTGGATAGCATATTAGATGTGGTTCCAAAGACGACTACCAATCAACATTCATATCTAGATTTGGATCTATCCAGATCTTACCCGTTTTATGCCCTGAGCGTAAGTTCATTCTACACAGAAGAGAGCTCCTGGCTATAGAGGAACAATTTACAACAAGATCTGCAAGCCTTTTCAGCTGACAGGGTTCATATAGCTAACCAAATTGTTCTATTAAGGCTTAGTGAGTTTAATTGAGTTGAGTTGTATCCATCAGCAGCCCTATCAGCCAACATATTAGCATCTCCAAACATGATGCATACCTATAAGCCAATCTCCATGGCTCTCCCCTTCCCAATACCAGGAAAAGAGTACTAGAAGAGCTGCATGTCGTTACTATTAGAGTATACTAAAGTAAAAAAGTATTCTAGGAAAGTCCAGAGGCCTTATAAAGTGATCTAAGAAATTGTGAGGAAAAGTAGTGTTCCATCATAGGAAGACTTCGGTCTTATGCAAGAGAAGAAAGAGATTATATAAAGGAGGGGAACAATCTTAGTCACGCAAATATTTCTTTGTCTTTTTTTTTTTTCCCTTTTTTGGATGTAAATCATTGATTTTTTATTTATTAAAAATATAGGTTAATAACACAACAGAAGAGCTGGAAAAAATTCAGCCTAAGGAACAACATAAACAGGACATATTCCTCACCCTAACACTAACCAGACCCAGAAAAGAATAGGCAAAGAAGCCCACCAAAAAACCAGTCTCAAAAGGGCAATGATTCCCCAAAACAAATCTGTGGCTGGACAATGTGTTGTTTAGCTAGATCATCCACTGTTTCATTACTTTTATCCTCCACAGTTTTCCATCTACAAAACTCTAATTAGGATTTGAATCCTTTTTCTTGTTACCTCGGGTTTTCTGCTAAACAATTATTGTAAAATAACACAGATATCTAGTACTTACCTATCGTTTCTTAGAGCAACTCCCAAATTTATTGATGCATGCAGAAGACGAGAAAATATAATGTCAAAGATTAATAAGGGGATGATAGATACATGAAGACAGCAGATATGCTTTCTTAATTGTGAATTTGTGATGGACACAAATTTAATGGTAATACTCCCACATTACAATAGCTACACCCAGATGTCCAGGTGGTAGAGTTGGGGTGGGTGGAGGAAGAGAAAAGAACCATATATATATTAAGAGGGCAGACCTCGGCGCAACGGTTAGGTTGCTCCATTGCGACCTAGTGGTCGCGGGTTCGAGTCAGGAAACAGTCTCTCCATAAAGCGGGGGTAAGGCTGCGTACATTATGACCCTCCCAAGACCCCGCAATGGCTGGATCCTGGTGCACTGGGTACGCCCTTTTCTTATTTTTACTCCTTTTCTTATATACTTAACTGTAGCTGAATAATTACATCTTCTTCTTCCCCTTCACGAAGTTTATGGTACCAGAAATTTTCCAGGAAAGTGCTTCATAATATTAGTTCAACCTTCTTGATGAAAAGTGAAAACCCTTCAACCCCACATCAGAATAAATTGCTACCATCCCATATATGATCCAAGAAGAACAAAATATCTCAGAAAATAATCAAACAGATATCAAACTGACAATAAAAGAAAATGAAGTGTCACTTGCCTGCAACATAAACCAAGGAGGACACTGAAAAGATACATTCTACAAGTTTCTTCGTTGATCTTTAATAGATCTTGGACAAAACTGGTATTTATCAGAAAAGGAACTTCTTTATGTGTTTTTTATTCACATGGCAGACACAAAAAAAAATGATATTTCAACATGGCATTACTTTGAAAACAATATTTCGAGCAAGAAATTTGTTTCCTACGTAAGAAAATTATTGGAAAAGAAAAAGGAAATATTTAAAATGCTGAGGGAATACAATAATGTGTATGATAGTAATGATACACATATACACATAGTAGAAAGAAAAGGGGGCAACACATTTTGCCCATTGGTTCTAAAAGGAAAATTACCAATAACATAGTTTAACAGATAAGGAACACACCATCCCCAACTATACGCTTGCATCAGAGCTTCTGAATATGCAATGGTATGATCAGCTCCACATGTAACTGAGACAATTTCATGACCATCTAATGCACTCATTTGGGTGGGGGAAAGTCGATCTTCAGCATCTCCATGGCCTAACTGTCCATCCTCTCCTCGTCCCCAAGAGCAAACAACATGGCCAGCTGTAATTCATTGACACATTAGGAACATTGCCAACAACCATCCACATTTTCCTTAACAACTTACAAGAATTAATGAAAAAAAGTAAGATATCATGAATATCAGAACATGCAGAATCCCTAGTAAACCTCATATGACAACATTGGGGAGCACAAATAATTATGGTTACCTTCCTCCCCGCACATTTTTAAGGAAAGAAAACATCATGAGCTCAACATATGACTATCTTGTTGGCACAAAGTTGCCATGTATATAATCAACATAAATTTTTCAATTGCACATATTTAATTAAGCATATCAATTATTCAATTGTTGAGATATGGTCATTTTGATTCTTTCATGTTTCCCTGTCTCCTTGGATTTATCATTTTTTCATTTTATCTTTTACATGTTTAAACTACATTTTTGAATCCCAATATCATTTTTTTTATGGATACCCTGTATCAAATAATTCAAATGTCTCACCAAATTGACTGTGATTCTCCATGTAAATAAACAGTATGCACCTTTATAATTGAGATTTGTGTTTCCACAAAACTCCTCATTAAGGCATTAACATTCAATCTGGCCACCATCATCCACTGAGAAAACAAAACGAACACAACAAAATAGTTTTATTGTTTTAATTGACATGGTAGGATTTGATAGGATATATGATTCCAGATCATGAACAAAATGACACACTAAAGATTGCAACATTCCCAATGAAAATTCAAACCCAGGGTTCAGATTGTTTACGTAAAGATTGGAACTTATCTGTTTTTATTATAACAATAAAAATAATTCCATTAAAAAGGGAGCTAGAGGAGGCAGGTATAAATGTACAATCCACAGCCAAAAATTTCTCTGGAAGAGCTATTATCAGCCACTTCACTTATTGAAAATTTCAACAGTACAAAACACCTGACAATTTTTCCACAGTTGAGTGGCCAAATATACATAGTTTCTCCTCAAATAGCTAATGTTTTCATAGTCAAAGAGCAAGGACAAATTCTTCTATCCTAGGAAAGAGTTTCAAAAACACACAACTCAAGCTCCAGTAAACCTACCACTATCCCCATAAGTCCCTACTTATACCAGTCACAGTACCCTGGCAAAATTGAGTTCAATCATAAATAATATTTAGAAATGTATGGTAAGATCCAATTCATATCAAGAAACCTATCTCACATCATATCATAAAAAAATAAATCCATCCATTGAAGTGCCACTGCAAGGGAGGAGGAAGGGAGGCAGGAGAGAGAGAGAAGAGAGAAATAGGAGAACCAATCGTGATGATTTCACCTTCCATCAGTCTTTATATTATTGTTTAATTAAAACTCAACTCAACCAACTAAGATTTATCCCAACTATTAGGGTAAAAAGGGCGTACCCGGCTCCCGCCACTGCGGGGTCTGGGGAGGGTCATAATGTACACAGCCTCACCCCTACTTTCGCATAGAGGCTTTCCAGACTCGAATCCGTGACCAATGGAGCAACCTTACCGTTGCACCAAGGCTCGCCCTCTTTATCCCAACTATTAGTGTCAAACTATAGAAATCCAATTCAGCCACTCCACTCTACTAATATTATCTTTAATTAATTTTGATAGTTTCTTTTTAATTTATTCGTTTTATCAGTATTATCATATTTTAGTACTCAGACTATGATATCTTTGGTGTAGTTAACATTGCCAGGTCAACATGGATCAACCCAACAGTTCAATAAATTGGCATTACTCCATGACCCTACTCACTGGCCATTACAACCTCTGATCTGAGTCTTTCTTGTATTTGTTTACTTGTCAACCTTAGTCATAAAGAAGTTAGTATCTAGTGCATTATGGTTAAGCTTCTGGGGGGGCTTCCAGAGGGCAAAAACACGGGTGCAACGACAGGAGTCGATCTGGAATCTTTACCATCTACCACACGAGAAGCCCAGACAGGGGAAGAAGGGATATGCTTCTCAGCTTCTCATTATTATGGAGTAAATATTCCAAACCGACTACCTCAGTTGGATCTGCATTTTTTGCTTTCAAAAAGCTGGCTTCTAGAAGCCTAAAAGCTATCAGAAGCTTACCCAAATATACCCTTATTATAATAATTTATATCCAACACGAGGTCTAGTAAAGGTCAGCAAAGATATGATTATCAAATTCAGACAAGGTCACAAGGGTCAGAAAAGCACAGGCGGAAGATGAGTACCAATACACAAAGAAGTATCAAGAGTAGGAGAAGTCAGATCAACATGGTAATATCTCAAAAAGGATTAATAGATAAGAGAGAAGTAGGACGAGGTATAATAAAGGGGCAAAGAAAAAAGAAAGAAAGAAAGAGAAGGTCATAATGAAATGATTATTGAAATCTCCTCATGGAAAAGGGACTGCAGTTGTCATGAAGACAAGACATTAGAAGCTTTAAACAGAAATAGTTAGAACGAGATCAATACATAAATGTATTATGCAGTTGATATACTAAAAGTCTAAACATGCATACTAAATTATTAGCTAAAATGACAAGTTACTTATAGTGCAGATAGCCCATGTCAGTCATCCAAATTCTGAAGAAGAATTGGGTGCATTAAAAATATAAAGCTAATTAACTGGATAAAAGACATGGTACAACAATAAAAGACACACCAACAAAAATCAAAAGAAATTGGACTGGTTAACAGGAAAATCAGATACCAAGCTTACGTGGCTTATAGATGCAGGACACTATAGCAGATGGACATGCGTTCTGAACATGGAAGAGAGAAAGGTAAATAGATTGAGATAGCCCATGTCAATCATCCAAACACTGTCACAGTTGGATCTGCAGTCTTTGTGGAAACACTTGCAGAACCCAATGCTGTCAGAGACAGATCACTCATAGCCAAAGCAAAAGAAAGTAGCAGTCCTCAAGAGAGTTCAAGGATTAACAAGACCAAACTGGTGCACACAGCATAGAAAAACAAAAGAGCCTCCCCACTGAGTGCCCTGGCAGTGAGCAAATGCAGATGTAACATTCAATGCACAATTATTGCCTTAGAGCCTAAGACAGCAAAACCAAGGGAAGCGTCTGGGCAAGGCACTGAAGACAGTGGTATTCCCTTTTTTTTTTTTTCCCCCCCCTATCAAGCAGACTTGGTATCAACAGAGATGGACGGGGCCTTTTGAATAAATATGGACCGAAGAAAGAACTAGGCCCTATGAGTCAACAGTGACACGTGATCAAGGTACAAGACCAACAGAAGTGGAGCAATCCCTCGATTCCATGAAAATCCTATTTTCTCCCTTTTCTTTCCCACTAACCCTGAGATACATCTACCAACTGTTTCATCAAGTTTCCCTACTAGCTTCTTGGTTTGTATTCCATTCTGAAATCAACAGCAATGACACAAAAAAATTTAATAATAAAGAAAAGTAACACAAAAGATCTATATCTATCTCAACTTTAATGAGAATGACAGGATCTAGCAGAGGGAGAGATAGCAATAAGCGGTGGCACAAGATTTCCTTGCTAGAGATCTCAATTCATATACCCTGTCAGATTTCATAATGTGGTGGTAACCCAACTGGATTAGGTAACCCTCTCCACTGTGTGTCAAAGGGTATGGGACACTTAAGAGGTCTAAAGAAGAGCCAACATGTCAATAATGGATACCACATTAGCAATGTTCCACAATCAACAGCAATTTGGATGCACTTAAATTTACTTGCTACCCCCCCCCCCCAAAAAAAGGCATGGGTGGGCCTTGGTGCAAGAGAGAGAGGCAATCCATTGTCTCAAATCTCAACTGAGATGATGGAGATACTTCGCATCCTTTTTCCTTCTTTTTATTCATTTATTTATTTGGGGGGCGGGGGGTGGGATTTAAAATGGAGATACTCAGTGAGGATATATTATGGACCTGAAAACAGAAACATGATCTCACCAACAAAACATTGACCAAAAACCTCCACATTGGGACACATACGGAGCTTACGTTGTCACTCCAGCCCCCTCACCCCTTAATCAAGAACCATCTCAAACTGAAAATGCTGGAAACACAATCACCCAGAAATATGGAAGTGGGAGGTGCAAGAGGAGGACATTGATGTGTTGGATATATGTGTCCATAAAACCTAATTTAAAGAGATTAAATTAAATTAATTTTGCATTATCATTTTATACGCGGTATGTTGTTCAAAAGTTATATAGCTTAAAGTGTTCACAACTAGGGAAATAATTGGGCATTCTATTCATATGGTTATAGACGTGAGCATTCATCATAGTTGTCAAGGCGCCCCCTTGGATGCCTTGGTGTCGCCTTACATCCAGGTTCCCTCCAACGCCTTGGTTCGCTTAGACGTTGTGACAACTATGGTATTCATATGTTATGTGTATCGAACTGGATCATCTGAGAATCTTGCATGAACAACTGTATGTTGTTTTAAGTGGCATGATTCTCTGTGATAGTTGTTGGTCCACATACCTCAAAGGTCCTTACTATTGCAGTTGTACTTTGTGCATTTTGGTGTACCAAAGGCCGATGCCTACACTGGCTATATATCGGTGCGTTGGATTCACAATGTTTATCTATGAATGGAAGAAATACATTACAAGGTATCCACTTCTCGAATAAGGTGAATATCCTACGAGAATTATAACGATTGTGATTGGACCAAAATCCAACCTCGGCGGATGTTTTGTAAAGAGTTTACAAATGCATTCAAAATATTATTATTCATTTAATAATTTTATTTGAAAAGGTTTTACACAAATTTTATGTCCAATTAATGGTTGAGATTCTCTGACATAATTGTTTCAATGGGCTAGGGTTCCCGAAGGTGTTCATATTCCATACTCGTAAGCCCGTTATGTGACATTGTTAAGTGAAGGGACTTTAACGTAATTATCTGTCATTATAATGGGGTTTTGGTTATCACCATTTTGGGGGTGTATTTATTGGTAAATAATCTAAAAATTACTTAAAATGGGCAAACCTTGGTGCAACGGTTAAGTTGCGCTGTTGCAACCTGTTGGTTGTGGGTTCAAAACTTGGAAACAGCCGGTCCTGCGAAGCAGAGGGTAAGGCTGCATACATTTGTCTGAGTTTTCTCTCAACATTGAAGGTGGGAACCTGCTCATTTGCAAAGGGATGCCTGTTTAAGTGCCATATTACTTTCAAGGTACTGTACTTGTGGTACAAAGAGGTAACCTTAAACCCTACTTTTTTTTGCTATGTTGGTTCGAATGTCTATGAGGAACAATCAATGGTGGAAAACTTTGATTCAGATTGCCCCACGCCAACATGATGAACCTAAGACTTACACCTTACCCAACAGAGAAATGAGATATCAAATGCCTGTCAAAACTTTAAGCCCAGGAACTGAACGTTGAATGTGGCTTATAAAATGGAACGATGGGCTCCATTAACTATGGCACCGGATCCCAAACAGTGCGGTTCCATCTACAATGAACCCTAGGCCCCCAGTACATACCCATTTTCATAACTCTCACATTTCTAATCAAATAAATAACAACACAGCAACATTCATCTTCAAATAGAAAAATGAATAAACCCACGAACCATAATTTTGTAATTTTCTTTAAGCACTTATATTTAAGTAAGAAAAGCAAAACAGAAAAAACTTCAGACTTACAGAGAAGAAGAACAGAGTGACTAGCACCGGCCGAAATAAGAACAATCCGACGAGCTGGTCCGGTGGCTGAACTCGTCTCTTCATTTGCCATCCTGCTATAGTCACTCACTTGAGTCACTTCTGCAAATTATCTAGACAACCCTTGTCTTTGCAGCAAGAGTTAAAAAAGGAGAGTGCAACAGAGATATTTAAAAACACTCTGAGGAACTGGGCATCTGCAGAATGCAGTAAACAGGCTAACAGCAACGAATGAGAGAGAAGTAGTTAATGCCTTAATTAAGAAATGACCATCACCCCCCATGGCCTGATGTGGGGAAGCGTCGGCATTCAATGTTTGACTTCTCATCCCGTCTCTTCCTCCTACAGTCTGGCCCTCTGGCGTGCGTTACGGCGCTACTGTCTCATTTAAACAGTTCACCAAGCCAAACCCCATTCGTTTTCTTCTCTTCTTTCTACTGTCAAATCAATCCGTGCATTTCACGAGTGTGTTTAGAAAAAACTTTGAAAATAAATGACGGCATGGATCGGACGTATCGGTCCGAATCGGGAAGACAAAGCACTTTTGAGTTTTGACTGATACCTAACAATTGTAACAGTATCGGCCAATCTGATACGAATCAATTGATACAACCGATAACAATACTGACACCTAAAACTATGATTTGTGGACGACAAGTCGACAACCCAATGCTGGGAATGGGAAACCACCACCACCACCTGCTCTGGTAGCCGTCTCCCGTACCATTATTATTGGGATGTCAAATGACTTGCCCGTCCTTGTATTTAAATGGTCCTACTATAACAAACTAAAGGACAAAAGTGGATGTGAAATCATTTTATGTAACAAATTGTAAGGACAAAAAAATGGATGTGAAGTGATTAATGTAATTAATTTACCTTCCTTGGAAAGCACATGCGCATGCTTATACTTTCTAATTGCATCAAGGTTTGGTGTGGATTTCAGGCCAATTTCGCATTTTGGGTGATAAAAATAGCTGTTAGAAGATAATATAATAAATCTTTCACCTAGTTGAATTCTTCCGTGTCAATCAATCACAAAGTTCTTTGTTATCTATCTATATTTCTATTTTTTTTAAATTGTTTTACCACCGTTTGCTGCATGTAAGATCTGGTCTTTGATACTAACAAAGTCTCACTAAAATCATAATTCTATGAGGCATAGAGAAAATTTTGGATTAAAAAACTAACAACATAAACCCAACTGCTATTACAAAGATAAAGGATCCATATAACCTCCACTCCGTGGGTCTGGAGTTTTGTAATTCCCCTCCCGTCCTTTGCAATTTTTTCAATAGATTTCTCACCCAACAAAAAAAAAAACTAGTAAGGTTTGATGTTCTGAAAATATACAACATGGCCTTCCATAAGCCTTGCTTAGGTCTGACCTAATCAATGAACATTGTCCATTTTACTTTTTTTTAAATTTTTTTACATCAAAGGTGTCCCAAGATAATGAGGGATTTTAATCCTCTCCAATTTCTAGAACTGTGTAGTGCGGTAGTTCGGGGTAGAGATGTTGATACCAGGCATCTCAGACATTCAACGGTCCGAGTTCATTGACTTTCGATTTTTTTTTTTCTTTCTTTCTTTCTCAAGCTTGGCACCATTGAATGTCCAAATTGTCAGGTGTCGATATCTCCACCCTGCACTGTCGCACTGTACACTTTTAGGGAATTGGAAAAGATTATTTTCTAATAAGGAGAACCCTTCTCCATTAGGGATACTCCAAGAATATTAATGATTTTCTCTTTATTAGTCAAAGAGATACCCTTATTGTGAAGAAGAAAAAAAAACACACTATTCTTTAAAAAATTGCTTTGATGGCTTGATAAATCCTAAAGATATCCAAAATAGCTAATAAAAATAAAGAAAGAGCATCATGCTCCGTTGCTCGACTAAAACATCAAAGTACCAGCAACAAACAAAAAATGGGTACTTTTGGGTCCATCCCTTCCCACGATCACTGTGAACATCCAAAAGCCTAGAAAGACTCTTCGTAGCTAAGATAAACAAATATAGACTAAGGAGGCAGCGTAGACAGATCCCTCTAGACGGTTAAAAAACCCAAAACTATCTCCTTGGAGTTTTATAGAGTAGTAACATGCTATTGTTACTGGAAGCATTACCCCCGCCCCCCAAAAAAAAAAAAGACCATTGAAAATAAATAGGTAAAAAAATTGTAGGGAAAAGGTTGTGTACCATCCTGTCACATTCTCTCTCCTCTCATGTGCCGACAGAGTTTAAATCTTGGTCCAAGATTGTAACATAATGAAATATTATATATATATTTTTCCTTTTTAAGGCTTGTATGTCTATAATTGATATGTGCTACCATGAACTAACATCCCTTGAGGTGGAAAAAAAAAATTGTTTATGAAGGAGAATTTACATCACAATCATTGGGGCACTCAGTTTTCCAAAAGAATTAAAAAAAAGAAGAAAATAAAGGACCAGGTAACCCTCTACCCATGGTGGAAGAACTTTCCTGAAAGAAAACTTTCTCTAAAAAATTAATAAATAGAATCAATTATTTTTGGAGGGGGTTAAAAAAGAAGAAAATAAATGTCTTAAGAAGAGTGACTAATGACACAACTCAGTCTTATCGATTCCTTAAGTTTTCCATGTATATTCAGGTTCATGATGTTATATAACTTATATTTGGTATTGTTCATCAACATGATCAATAGGATTTATCTACGATATAATATAAGTACTCTATCATCTTATTTATATATGTTGATATGTATGATTTGAATTAATTTAAGTATGAATAGAAAAAAGATGAGAAAAAAAAATTTGATCAATCCGTACATCAACTACAAGCCTATTATTGGGTGAAAGAAGAAACAAAGGACTTTAAGAAGTGAATAAGATGGCACATCATTACTTATGAAGGGCTGGTACTTAGGAAGGTGTCTTAAACCGTTGTGGCCACCGGACAGAATTTGATCCGTGCAAATCAATTCTTTTTGGTCCCATACATTTGACGGGGTAGGATTTATGGGGTGAGATAGTTGTTCGAACTATTCTATCATCATGAGAATAAAATCATTTGCAGTACCGGTGAGGATTCATAGCATTTTTTCTTGTCGGGGTGGGATTTTGGTTTAATAACAAGAATATAGCATTTTTTCTTGTCAATCGACGTGACGTGACTCAAGAATTCTCCAATCCCATCACAGGCATTTCTTCGTAAAATCTCATCAATTTGGTGGGACTTTTACCAAAAATCCAAGAGAAAACGGTCGGAGATGACATGAAAACATCACTTCACTGTGCATCCTGCCCAGCGTTGTTGCAAGCTCCACCACGACGATCGATGTGGCCAGCTGTTGTACCCCGTTAGCACCCCACCATTGCACTAACAAGGTCACATTCCCATCTGTTGTCGACGCATTAGAACCACCACCATATTAGCCTAAAACGAAATTTGGCCCCAATTCTGGAATTCAAATTCTAGAATGGCATTTGGAAAGTACAAATTATATTCTTTTGATTCTACGGACCAGGCTCAAAGAGTTGTGTTTACCATTACACGTACTGTAATCTTAAAATCTTCACTTACTTAAATTGGAATGGAAAACCCAAAAATTCGGGGAAAAAGAGTCATTTTGTGTGCAACAAAAAAAAAAAAAGTCTTCTATTATCTCAACAAGAATGACTCTTGATTAGTGATCAACCCCAGAAATCCGAGTAGTAGAAATTGTGACAATAATTCGATTTGAGAGAGAGAGATAGATAAAATAGGCTGCCGGCAACAATTAGATTCAATGTCGTCATTCGACCTAAACCTAAACCTAATTAGGGACAACGGAGAAGAGAGGGATTCGTTTTTTGGGGTATATCCTAATCTAATCTAAGACAAGGCAACAAAATCCTACAACTACCAATTGGGGAAGGTCAAAGGGGTGTCTGTTTTTGACACGATATGCAAACCAAGAGAATCGATCCCCTGACCTCTACAAGCCACCAACCAACTGACCAAATAACTGTTTGTGTAATTTTAACAATTGAATATTTACAGATTGATTTAGAATGGTCAAAAATCAAATTCAATATATATCCTTCCATGTATGTCCATGTATGTCGATGCATGTCATTTGAGGTCCTATGCATCTTCTTGGTAATCTTGATTTTTTGGTAAAAATTTAGCTATGTTATGTTTAGCTCATAAGGAATTTTACACAGATAAATTACTGTTAGTGCATCAGAGGCTCAGAGTATTTGGTAAAGGTCTTAATCAAAGTGGTGCAACATAGACTTAGATGGTCTAACTAGCTAAATGACCATGGGGACCACATGTAATGTATGACTGGAAACCCGTCCATGTGTTCATTAAAAAGGAATTTTGTTTTATTGCATCTCGAAGCCTAATATCTGCCATATGTCAGCATGGAGAATCCAATATTTGTAGACAGATAGGCCCCAACCAAGGTTTTAGAAAAACTGAATCGAAAATGGAGTCGGAAATGAAATCCGATCAAAATCAGCTGAAAACAAAAACGGAGTACAATGGGCAGGAATTGGTTCGAATCAATTAAAGGACTTCGGCAAATATGTTAGCAGTCGCATAAGCATCAATAGGGAAGGCATTTTTGCTTTTTATGGGGGCATGACGATCATTTTGTAGTGACCTGTGTCTAGGCGCATGAACCACAGTCTTGGACAATGTACTTTTTCCCTTAACATTTTTAATGAAAAGAATATGATAGAACTATGCTTTTAGTTTTGAAATGATAAGTGATTAATCCAAGGAAAAAAAATCCTCTCCAATTTCCTAAAAGTGTAGTGTGGTGCAGTTCAGGGATGAGAGCTCGACACGTGAAAGATGTTAAATTCAACGGTGCGAGCTCAAAAAAAAGAAAAAAGAAAAAAAACTGACTCAATCGAGCTTGGCACCGTTTTGGAATAATAAGAGCAAACCCATTTTGTAAATGGGCTAAACCCATTTCATAAATGAGTTAACATACAAATGAGTAAGACATTATTCCCATTCTACCTACATAGGAAGATTAATTTCTTGACTTATAAAAGTCAAAACAGAATGCAACTTTTACCCAATTGTCATACTTTTGAAAGTGTTCAGAATAACAAACCATGTAACAAAGCATATCCAAACTAATAACATTTGTAGAATCACAACAACAAATTAATGTAACTTATCACTGACTCTTAGCCTTACCGTTGCTTTATATGAGTTGTTAATCAAAATATAGCCCATGACCCAAGTATGGTTAAGTCCATAATTAGGCCCATTACTTTTTTTGTGTGTGGGTAGAATTAGGCCCATTACTTGATTCAATTTAAGCTCTAACCGTTGGGACACATATGGTTTCAACCTTAGCATATTTTCTCTTCAACCATAGTAACAAACTCAAAACTAGGAAAAGACTATCCAGTTGATCGACATTTATAGTAGTCTATGCATGATTTGACTCTTCATTGATAATACAAGAGTACTAATCATGTGTTAAAGTTCTAATCTCTCGGTAAGACTAAGATATTAAGAATTATAATAAAAATAATAAGGGCAAGAGATCTCTACTTGGTCGCATGGTTTCTACAAAAGCGTCTGGGCCAATGGGTGAGCACGACTAGGTGTATGTACCCAGGGGGCAGACCGGCAGAGGCATCATCTCATGGTGCCCTGTGAGAGGGCGTAGAAAACACCACCAAGTAGAGATCTTTTTCCCAAATAATAATTAGATAATGAGAGAAAAATTTATCTTTAGACCTGCATCACATTAATGAAAAGAGAGAGTGGGCTGTGTTTTGCCAATTGCCACCGGTTGCTCTTAAGATACTAGTTGATATCTTTGGGTCCAAACTGGATTCTTGCAAATTGTATTCAACAGCCCAAGTAGGCCATACCATAGTTAATACAAAAACCGATTCAGAACAAGACCGAGACAATAAAAAATACGTTAAATAGTTCAAAAACTGCAAAAAAAACGAAAACAGATGGTGCGGGTTTTAGACGTTTAAATTTGAACAATATGCCACAAATAATGGGGCAATATATGCATAAAAGTTTATAAATTGCTAACATCTAAGAAGAGATTAACAATCTGCATCCAGAATTACAGAAAATAAAGGTTGCAACATAGGGCTGATTTGGTATGATTTCGATTTTAATTTCAGATTTTCATGAAACAATCAACAAATAGTTTTTTGGTAAAAATATTGAAACTATTTTGATTTAATTGATCTGAAATATTTCAAAAAATAAGAAATCCATTTGATAGTTCAATTTTTAAGGATAAATTCTCAATATTTCTTTGGGAGATGGTGATGACGGTGGTGAAGTAGAGTGATTTTGCTTTCATTCATTTTGCCATCCTTTGTGTATGTGCGCAAGCACCACGCTGCCAGCATGGTTCTTTTCCAAAGAAAAGCTTCCAAGTCTATTTCCACTCCACTCTGCCCTGCCCCTCTTGCATGCAAAAGATCCACCCGGTGTGATTGAACCCCGCACTGGTGCAGGGTCCACGCTGCCGGGCAGAGTACTGTGTTGAAATTCTTTGCCCATGTGTTTTGCATATTCGATTTTAACTTTTTAAGGGATGACTTCAAGTTCTACTGGGTCAACTAAAAGGATTTTTTTTCCTTCTTTCAATTATAATAAGCTACCATAAAACCTTGAATCGATGGATAAAACAAAAATTGCTTCAATCTGAACTCTAAAAGAACTAGAATTTGTCAACATTGATGATCAAAGATTTGAAATTGAAGGTGTATTCTTGGTTTAGTTGAACCCACATGATTAGATTTTGTTAATTAGTTGTTTTAAACTTTAATTTGGAAAATTTATTAATAATATGGATGAGGCTTTAGTGGGCAATCCATTACAAGCTTGATGACAATGTGATCACTAATTTAAGTTTAATAAATCCATTAAAAAGTTATAAAAATTCATGTGACCACAAACCGAGTTAATAAAGGTTATTTTATTTTATCTCTTAATTGCTAGGAAGTTGCTCGTTATGTTAAGGTGGTTAATTAAGGAGTTCTAAAGTGCATAAGCTGAGATGAGATATGGTTGTTGGGGGATTCAAATTGTTAGTCTAAAGTTTCAATTTTATGATCTTCAGTGCCATATCAAATATCTAATCAAAGATAGAATTTAGTAAACAACATTAATGGTCACGTAGTACTTTTGGGCTCTTTATTGGGTGGAGAATTCCAATTGGTTTGCATTCTTCGTTTGGCTTTTCTTTTTTGGATTGGGTGAATCAATTAATCCTTCAACAAAAGTACTCTGATTCTAGAACGGTCAAGGTATGTGTTCTAGCTTCTTCTTCTTTTTTGTTTTTTTTTTTTTGCAGTTTCCTTGAACAATCCGAAGAGGAGAGACAATGACATATATGGTCAGCTTGACTAACAAGGTAGCTAGAAGCCCACGTAAACTATATATCATTTGATGTTCTTTAAAGAACCCAGTAAGGAAAAACCAAGAATCAGTGGGGTCTGAATAGTTTGGTTTGGTAGTCACTCTACCAAGGAACCAATAAGAAGTTTTTTGTTTTTTTCTCTATTCCAGTCCATAACTTAGACCATCAAATCCAATTCTTGACTGATATGGTTGGACTGTTGGAGCATTATGGACTTTTGGTCAGCATAAAACCCTTAATCCTATTTATTAGTGTTAGATTGCAATAAGGGTTTTCAAATCCATTAAGAAAGAGAGATTGAACGGTCATGATTATTGGAATTGAATAATCATGACTATTAAAATAGTCATGACCTTTCCAATGAATAGTTTTCAATGAATGGATTCCAATGAATAGTTTTCAATGAATGGATTCCAATGAATGGATTGTAATGAATGAGTTTCTATTGAATGGGTTTCAATGAATGGGTGCCAATGGGTCTATATAAACCGCGACAATTCAGCTATTCAATACAATATTTTTTTTAGTTCTCTCTTTTTCATGCAACCAGAATCTCTTTAGAATTCTAAGTTAGTTCTTCAGTGCTTTGTTCAATCCTAAAGGTGAATTTACTTCAACCGTATGGTGGGCAAATATCTCATTTAAAACAACGAGTACGCTTTCAAAGCAATTTATAATTTCCTTCTCCAAATGAAATCTTATCTAACAATTAGTGTGATGGATAGTGATGTATCAGTTGAAAATTCTATGGGGATTGTTCTTTAGTCCTTGCTTGACAACAATTGTATTTGGAAGGATTCAGGTTTAAGTCTTATGGATTCTTCAAATAGATTGCTTGACTACACCGAAAGGGTAGATAAGAATAGGAAGGTTAGTGTCCTTGGCATTGTTAGTTTGTTACTGTCACTCACAATAGCAAATTGATAAAGGATTGTGATTCATTGACAGAATCAAACTCACCTAACATTTCCAATAGAAGGTGTAGTATTACTTGGGTCCTCATTGAAAGTATGAAACAATTTTTTGATATCTTAGAAGTGTGCTCGCCGCCGGAAATAATTAATCCGCGAACATCAACTAATTTAGGGGGGGACCTTAGATGATTTCATATACTATAGTTAGTCCTTGAGCTAGACAATTAAACATTATATTAGAGCCACTAGCTAGACCCAATATGCTAATGATGCATCTCATTCCCTTTTTTTTTTTTGAGCATCAGACTTTGAATGAAATGTATTCTTTTCAACCATTGAAAATGGAGATATTGCAATTGCTATATGGTCAAGAAAAAATGATTTCCAAGTCTGCATTGATAGGATGTTATTGGATTTTTCTTTTAGGGAATGAATCTAGCACCATTAACTTGTACTGGGCATATGTGTATTCAAAAGCACTCCAGGGTATATGCTCAACAACAATTCATAAGATCAACTACAAGTCTAATTGAGAAAGGAAACTCATCACTTCAAAAGGAACCTATCTAATTAGGAAAAGAAAGGTATTCCTTTACAAAAGCAAGTCATCCCCAACCCACTTAACATTCTCACTGTGGGTTAGATGCTCCCCATTCATAAGTCCAACTACAAGTCTAAAGTCAAGTCTAAATTCAAAAAGTGAAATCAAAATATTTGACTGCAAGCCAGAAAGTAACCTTTGAATTCCTAAGAAAGATCAATTTTTAGATTTTAAGGGAAGCAACTACACCATCTCAGTCCACTTGATTTTCTCATAAGGGACACTACAACTCTGCATTCAAAATCATGGTAACCTTAGGAGGAATGGTCGCAGTACTTACAAGTGTGCAAAGATTATACAAAAATTATATTAACACGTCTTAGATATAGGGAAAATCTTATTATAACCAATGTTGGTTACAACAAGATTATAATCTTATTTTTTTCGTTCTTCGGTCTTATTCTCAAAAGTTATTTAATGTAGTATTTAATGCAGGGGTAAAACGAGTTTTCAAAAACTTGAAAATAATTTAATGCAGTATTTTAATGCAGAATCTATGTGAAATGACAAATTTATTTTCGTGAAAAAAACTGCATTAAATGTTTTTGAGAATAAGATACGAGACAAAGATAACAAGAAAAATATATTATGTTTAACTTCCAATCTAGTGAAAGTGAAGTAAGAGAATTGATCCCATGACCTCTTGGGACCCCTACTACGCATTGGCTAGAGTACCCCACCAACTGCTTCACATGGTGGGACTCGATCACTTTGTTCTATGGCTATGGAACAAATGGAATCATATTTCTGGGCTTTAGAGCCTCCACAAATGGAGTGCTTATGTTGTATATATAGAAGCTAATGTGGCAGATACATGGAGCAAATTATGAGTGGATTAGCACTATTTCCTCTTTCTAATTCTCTTTCTGTTGATAAGTAGCAGCTCTTGAATTTAGTTTAAGAGAAAGATTTTGAAAAGGAAGAACTTTTTTTTAGTTCACAGTTGATGCATTCCACTATAAAGAAAAACTGATGCACTAGCAAGGTTTCTCTTCAAATTAGAATTTAGTTTTTCAAGCTCACCACTGGGAAATGTGAGTGAGAATAAGTTTCTCTACTTTAGGGGTCTCAAAGTTGGGACCAAATCGGGTAAACCGGCCTGAACCAAACCGATATAGTCCTACCCAAAGTCTTATTGGGCTGATTTCGGTTTGGAGGTTGCAACTCCAAAACTGAACCGGAAACCGAAAGAACCTGAATCCAAATTGAAATCGATTTAAAATAGGACCGAAACCAAAACCAAACCGATCTACCCCAATAAGAAACCGATAACAATCTAAAACCCATTTAAAAACATATATATATTTTCTATAGTTTTATATAAATGTGTATGGGAAATTGAACCCAAACCTTGCCAAAACTAAAACCAACCCGATACAAGAAACTAAGTCGAAACTGAACTTTCCTTGTCGATTTGGTTTCGGTTTCACCAATTCTACACCGAAAGCGATTCAAACCAAACCAAAACCGGCCCGAACCGTCAGATTGACACCCCTACTGTATTTCCAACCTAATTAGTTTGTAGTGGTAGTAGGTGAAAGCAACAGCAACATGTGCTTCATGAGTTGAGTGTTTAGTAATTTATTTTATTTTTTTTAGTGCCTGATAAACGTACATTTAGTTAAAAGCATGGATTGCTGGAGATATTTTATTAGTGCCTGAAAAACATTTAACAATATTAGTGAACTTTATAGTTCCTGCATAGCAACCAATTGGTGGTCACTAGTTTGGGTGAGTCCATATCCTAGTCATCTTGTGGGACCATTTTTAGCCCAATTGGTCAAAAGTTAGTAGAAAATTACAAGTATATCACTAACTTTACTTGATGAACAAGGATTGTGGAAGTCTTGGTTGGACAGAGTTGCCCATTATATAGGTGAGAGAGAGAGAGAGAGAGAGAGGGAGAGGGTATATTCTCTATAACATGACCCCGTGCACACATGGCAACTAATAAATTTTAATTAAGAGCTCACCAAAGGAAATTAAAAATCTGATTAGCACCATAATTGGTGTTATTTTAGCTTAATAGAAAATCACAAATTATGACCAATTAAATGTATTTTCAAAGTAACCCATTAACTGTCTTGTAATTTTCTATCTTAATTATAGATTTTTTGAGGGTTTGTCGCATGCTGTGATGCTGAGAGCTTAGAAGGTTACGAGTGTGAAAACGTGGGAATATTTGATTTTGAGGGTTGGCTCTTTCATACAAACGATGTGGACGGATGCAACTAGCCTTCGTTAGCCATTAATTATTTAACATAACATGAACAAAGAAACTGAAGGAAAACTAGAGAAAATGCTAACCTCATAGAAAGATTTTGATGTTTCATTTAAGGCTTAATCAAAATTTTATCGGCTTCAGGGGTTCTTTCCTATGCGGCCCACATAGAAAGGTATTAGTCCAAGTGTCTATCACTTGATAGATTAATTGGGTCAAACTTATGCGGATTGATATAGACCCCAAGATCCCTTGCTAATATATCAAAATTTGATTAGAATGGAGTTTGTCAAGTGACGAAATAGAGTTTTAAAATATCGGGACTATATATAAGAGGCTGCAGAGTGCCTATGGTATTGAGTATCTTGGGTATTTTGTTGTTGGTGAAGCCTGATTTGGTCCAGAAAGTACGGTTGAGACCTTCGGAGGGCCGTTTCGGCCTTAAAACGACCTCGGAATGCCAAAAAATGATGGGGCTCTAGGCTAAAGACATGGAGTTGTGTTGGGCTCGTTGAGATCTTCGAAATGAGTACTTTGAGCCATGTGTTATGTTTTGGTCCGGCTCTGTTTTTTTGGCATTTTTGGGCTAGGGGCACTTTTGTACTTTCTGGGGTTAGGGCTTCCCAATATAATGTTCTTATCTCTTTAAGATAGGGTTATGAGGGTGTGTAACATTTCCAAAGAAAATAGTGAAACTTGTTCTACTGCTTGGCCGTGGATGTAGCTTCCATCTTGGAGGTGAACCACATAAATCTCTGGGTTGTGCGTTGTGTGCTCTCTCTCTCTATTTTCGTTTTATTCTGCAAATCGCCATTCTGGGCGTTGTTTTTCATAACACATTTGTGGATATAAATGGAAATACATGCCAATGCACAGAAGGGTGCTTGATTGAACTAAGCTTTGACAAGTTGGTAATCTAGACAAGGTTCTCTCTATAAAAATGCCACATCATCTATCCACATGACATAATGAGTGTGGGTGGGGTAGGAACCCCTTGAGCGGGTCACTCAAAGTAGGGGTTTCAAACCCTAAACCGAATCAGTCAAACCAAATAATCCTGGCCGAAACAAACCAATAACGTATCGGGTTGGCTTCGATCTGGGTATTATGGAACCAATTGAAAACCGCACCGATATAAAAGCTATACCAATCAAAAACCATAAAAAAAAACATGTTTTTTGCTATAATTATGCATTTATCTACATGGTAAACCGAATCCACTATCGAATCGATAACTGCCTGATAAACTCAAACAGGATCAAAACCAAACCTTCCCTTATCGGACCAGCTTCAATTTCACCTACTCTCAAACTAAATCCTGTTCAACCTAATTAAAACCAAATCGAACCGATCATTTGACACCCCTAAGTCTCAAAGGCCTTTTTTATTAAAAAAAACATATATTACGTAGTTAGAAAGGATACAGTATTTACATGACAAGCATTTTTTGCCAAGTTTTTGGCAATAGTCAGACAAAGGGTATCCTTACTAAACCTAAAATATACATCTTGGGTTATATCTAAGATATAAAGTAAGTATTTGAACAAGTTCCATGGCCATTGGCATTTGGTTGGAGATGGAAGAGATTGAGTGATCCACTTGTTATCACACCATACTTCTTTAATCTTCAACCCAATACAGGCAGCATGGTCTAATCCCTTACGGATCGCAAAAATGTAGTTGGCCAAATCTTCCGTGAATCGTATTTTTCCTGCATAAAAAAACTTAAAAGTGCCATCTACCAAAATAAGATAGGACCACTTGGCAACACTTAGCCCAGACAAACTGAATCCTGCACAAATTAAGACAGGAAAATCATACATAGGTAAGTTAAATGAGGAAATATGGAGAGAAATCGCTACATCTTGTGCCATAACATCCTGGGAGGAAAAGGAGGGGGGGGGGAATAAGTTTTGATCCAAAATCCATTTGTGGATAACCTGTAGAACCCATAATGGGTCAGGCTTTCCCAAGCCAATTAACACCACTTTGTTTCTAATTGTCCAAATATAATAACAAGTTATAATAAAAATACTAAAAAACCAAGACACCAAATGTTTATCAGACCGGAAATGAAGATAAAAAAACCGACAAAAGAGTTTGAAGTCATCAAATTTCAGTGAATCAGGCCTTAGGCCCAATGGTCCTGCTGCCCATATGTGTTTAACCCAATCACAAAAAAGGAAAAGGTGCCATAGAGATTCAACACCATTTCTACAAAAAGCATAGGTAGAGTCAATCTGGATCCAATTCGATAAAGTGGCCTTTGTAGGGAGTCCTGCATTTAGCAAACTCCAAAAGAAAATCTTAAACTTAGGATGAATCTGAAGTTTCCAAAAGAATTTCCACCAAGCAATAAAATTAGCAGAAGTATCTGTAGAAATGGACGTTAATTCCTTAGCAGCAATTTTTGTGGTGAATTTACCAGTCTTGGTTTTTAGACACCACCACTGATCCTCAGAAAAAGAAAATTTGATGGGTTAGATATGAGATAAGATATGTGGAGGAATGTAATTTTTGATAAGATCACGATTCCAATCAGTACCAATTTTAAAATGACTAATTGACATTAGTTTATTATCATTGGTTAAAGGAACAGTGGCAAAATTAAGTAGAAAGATCACCTGAAAGAGAAGGAATCCATCTATCAAACCAGAATGAGGTATTGCTGCCATTACCAATCCTTTTAATTACCAATTTCGCTAAATCAGGAATAACCTGTGCTATACTGTTCTAGGTCCAAGAACCTTTCCTTGCTCTAGTACATGGGTCAAAAAAAGAGAGTTTAGGAAAGTACCTGGCTCTCACAATTGTAGCCCACAGAGTTGAAGGCTCAGTAATCAATCTCCAACCGAGTTTCAAAAGTAAAGCCTTATTATGATGTTTAGCCTTTCTAAACCCCAGATCCCCACATGTCTTAGGAAGACACATTTTGTCCCAAGAAATAAGGGAGGTTTTTCGCTTATTCCTGCCACTGTTATCTAGCCAGAAATTAAGGCAAAGGGAATCAATTTTCCGGCAGGTTTGAAGAGGAAACCTAAAGCAATTCATTAAGAAGGCTGGGGTAGACGCCAAGACAGATTTAATGAGAACACTTCGACCAGCAAAAGAAAGGAAATTGGTTTTCCAAGAAGCTAGCTTTCTCTGAATTCTCGATATCACCCCCTCCAACTCCTTGACTCTGGATTTGCCATGAAAAGGATTAGTCCCCAAGTAAACAGAATCTTTTGACATTTCCTTAATACCAAGAAGAAAGGAGAGAGAAAGTCACAGGTCATTAGGAACATTTCTACTAAATGGATCCCACTTTTGGCTAGGTTAATCTCTTGTCCTGAAATATCAGAGAAAAGATCCAAAATAGCCTTGATAGTCAAAAGATCATCTTGGTTAGCCTGATAGAAAATGAAGATATCATTAGCAAAGAGAAGGTAGGAAATTTCAGGGGCAGTTCTAGAGATTTTAACCCCTTGAAACATATTAAGGTCTCGGTAAGTAGAGAGCAGACGGGAAAGAACCTCCATAGCCAAGATGAAAAGATAAGGACTACGAGGGCATCCTTGACGTAGCCCTCTAGAAGCATGAAAAAAATCAAAAGGGCTACCATTCAATTTGATAGAGAAAGATGTTGATAAGATTAAAGCAGAAACTCAGTGAATCCATTTATCCCCAAACCTTAAAAACTTAAAAATAAAAGAAACAAGGTCTCATTCTATTCTATCATAGGCCTTGGACATATCAATCTTAATGACAACAAATCCTCCCTTACCACGAGTGTGCTTAAAGAAATGGAAAATTTCTTAAGCAATGATAATATTATAAGTGATTTATCTGCCCGAAATAAAAGTAGCCTGAAAAGGGAATATGAAGGAATAAAGAGTAGATTTAAGTCTGGTAGCAATACGTTTAGAGAGGATCTTATAAGAAACATTGCAAAGACTAATAGATCTGAAATCTCCTACATGAGAAGCATTATCAATTTTAGGAATTAGACAAATAAGAGTATGATTCATACCATTTGGGATATACCCAGAATGAAAGAAATCCAAAGCCAACTTTAATAGGTCCGGATGCACCAATTCAAAGGCCATTTAGTCTAATGGGTTAATGAGAGAAGCAGATAAATAAACATTAGGAGCTCCCATCGAAGACGCAAGCGCGTCTCTTAATGTTACATACTACTATTGACAATGACTGATGGTGAATGATTTCTTCAACCCTATAACCTCTCTCTCTCTCTCTCACCCTCTGAAAATCAAACAAAGGTACCCTTTTAACTAGTAACCAAAGCCTAACGCGGAGAATCTTCGTATATATACTATTCTTCACTCGGTAAATCAAAATTTGGACCTCAATAGTGAGAAACCATAGACCCTTTCACACCTTAATACAATAAACCATTACATAAAACTTGATAAAATAAAATAAATTAACATTGGAAGACCCAGAAAACGACAATTGATTTCAAGCTCTTTATCAAGTAATGGTTCCCCTTCACCAACCATTTTAAATTCTCCAACTCAATTCAACCTTCCATTTTCTCAGCAGCAGCAGCAGCAGCAGAAGAAGAAGAGATGGAAGGTGAACTGTAAGTAGTATATCTATCTTCATATATGGTGTGTTATTAGGCTTACTAGCTTATTAATTGATTGGTTTTAATTGATTAAAGGTCTCTTCTTCTTATAATTGTGGATATATGGCTTCAGGTTTGAAACAAGTGAGACGTTGGCAGAATTTCTTGGTTCAACACAATTGCTGTCAGAATCATGGAAGCTCTGCAACCTTGCCAACACTACAGCACCTCATAGCCTGGTCGTGGATCAAATTGAAGAAGTGGGTTACGTAGCTTTTTCCGGTGTACAATCGGTGATCGGAGATAATTTGGTGGCGTTTGAAGAATCATCGTCTTCTGATGGAGTTAGTTGTAGTAATGGTAATGGGCCTTTTTCATCATCTTGTAACAGAGAAGATGGAGAAGAACCTGCCATGGTTCATTCTGGGTTCTTGAATGTCTTCTTAAATATGTATCACAGTCCTATCTTCCGCAGTCAGGTACTTGCTTAATTATAGTTTTCTTTCTCTTAATTACTACTTCTCTATCTTGTTTTAATTTTCATTACCAGCTGCTACCTTACTTAATTAAGTGTTATTAATGCTGTTAATGAAATAGTATTCTTCAGTTTCCTGGGTGATTTCTCTATCTCAATTTGATTCTATAGTTTCTTCCATTTACACAATCATAACGACGAAAATTTTATTATTTTCTTCTCTAAACTCCCTTCTCTTCCCTTTACTTTGCAATCAGACGGACTGAAGGAGCCATAGCGGCATAGCCCATAGGGAATCTGTGCCCCTCACTTGATTTTCCTGATTAAGAATGTAATCACTACTTATTCCCAACTACTCTAGGAAATGACGTTTCTCAACATATAAATCGAATCGAAATCAATTGAACCTGATCCGGGTTTGAAAACCCTGATGGAGCAGAAAGTTTCCAAATTAAGGAGGCAAGTCTGTAAATATACTGAGATGCAGGGAGCAGGGATCAGGATCGTCTCCAGGGAGCCCAGTGCCCAGGGGGTTTCCAGGGGGAATCAAGCGGTTGAGCTGTGTCGTACACATCTCGACACATGCCTAAGGATGTGTACGACACAACCCAACGGCTGACAGCACCCTAGGTGTGCTAGGCTCCCTGCAGACGAGCTAACAGACCATTAAAAACATAAATAACTAAATCTCACTATATTTACAAACATGTCCAAAAAGATATCAATTTTGAAAAGAAAAATGGAGAATTGCTCTCTCTCTCAAACCGTTTAAAAAAGTTACAACTAACCTAAAAAAAGTTATAAAGGGGAAAAAAGATCATAATCAATTAATCATGCTATTTATCTTTTTATCTTTTGTTCTCCAACTATCCAACCGTTTTTGAATTCTCAGTTCTTCTTGAGCCCACCACGGCACCACCAACCCATGGGCGGTGGGTTAGTGTGACTTTCGCCTGAACATCTTGTGTCGGGTAAGGAAGGGTTCAGGTTGGTGCTGGGCCCCTCTCTCTCTCTCTCTCAAAGACCCAAATGTATTTGATCCGTCCAAATACTGAATCAGATACTGCCTGCCATACCCATACCCACCAATTTCAACTGACAACAGTACTATAAAACCAACCAGTCAATCTCAAGGGAAAGACCAACTGGTAAGTCAATGGGCCCACATAGAGACATTGATACGTCCCCCAGGCCCACTTTGAGACAATTGATTGTAGGCCCAACACTGCTCATCCATGGACCATTTGATGGCTACAATGGGATGTTCACACCACACGTTCCAAAACTTAAAAAAGTAAATTTGTTTCTTTTCTTTTTTACTCATTTTTTGATTGATTGATACTTAAAAAAGACTCAGAATCTTCTGAGACTTTATTAGATTGGATGAGACATTAATCTCACATTGGATTTGCATGAAGCATGATGGAAATCATGGAATGAATGCTTCTAAACTCATATTTAGTTGCTCCTAGTCTTTCTTAATTTAAAAAAAAAAAATTAATTAATGCTTCTGCTAGGGAAAGAGTTGAGATAATTATTCTAGCAATATTGACCTGAAGGGAAGGTTTATAGCTCTCACAAATAACATCTTCTTGGCAAGAAATAGAGCCGGGTTCGATCGAAGCTGGATGAACCAGTTTGTTCTAAGGTTAAAGTCGGTAGCACTCCACCCGATTGGGGGTAGGACTCTCTCTCTCTCTTGGGTCTAGAGTTTTAGGAATCGGTCTTATCCTGATCGGTTAGGAATCAGGATTGGAGACCACCAATACCAGTCTAGATCAGGCGATCCCTGAAATCATCCTTGGGTCTTCTCCCTCTACGTTCTCCTTAAAATTCTTTCTTCTTCTTCTTGACCCACTAGCCAACGCTATTGAATGGGTGGAATCTTCAGTCCTTGATGGGTTACTTGAATTTCCTGTTATTGTCTTGAGCTTTAATATCAGGTAAGGGGAGGTTGGGCCCCTTGTGGGCCAAAATGAACTTCATCCGGTCCAGTCTCATTTCTGAAACCGACAATTGTGAAGTCAATGGACCATAATAATTGACTATTCCCGGCCCACTTGAGTCAATTATAGATAGAGCTAGGCGAAAGCCGGAAAACACGGCTCATCCATGGATATAATGGGGCACTCTACACGGTCCAAAACGTGTTTCTTTTGTGTCATTTCTTTTGAAGGTGCAAAGAAAGGTAAGGTCACAACTCATGATTTGATTGATACATGAAGAACCCAATTGAGAGATCAATTTGATTTCATCAATCTTCCATGTGGTTTGGTATTGCTTGACATGACCCACTTTTATCTTCTTGGTCAAAGAAGATTAACACTCTATCTTGAGTTAGGACCAATAAGATCTTCTCTGCAAGAAAACCGAGCCGGTTTGAAGCTGGCTGAACCAATTTGTTCCAAGGTTTAACATTCACCAATTCCTAACTCAAATGAGAGATTACAGAACAGAGATCACATAGTTCAAGTAACAACTTTTGTTGGTAATCTTCACTGGTTTGTGTATGTGTATGTGTAGATGGAGGCAATGATGAACAGAAGCAAGGCAGTGATTATTACAGGACACTCAATTGGAGGAGCAATTGCTTCTCTTACAGCTCTTTGGTTGCTCTCTTCTTTACAATCTTTTTCGTCTCCCTTGTCGATCCTCTGCATCACCTTTGGGTCTCCACTGCTAGGGAATGAGTCTCTCTCAAAAGCAATTCTCAGAGAAAGATGGGGAGGAAAGTTCTGTCATGTGGTCTCAAAGGATGATCTTGTGCCAAGACTATTCTTTGCACCAATAGCCTCCATTACTTCACAACTTAACTATTTACTACAGCTCTGGCAATTCTCCATGACATCTCCACAGTTGGGTCAACAACTAGCAATGCAATTAACTGAGGAGGCTAGAATTGAATTCTACCACTACATCTTAAGCCATGTTGCAGCAGCAGCAGCAGCAGGAGGAGAAGGTTCAATGAATAGTTCATATAGGCCTTTTGGGAGTTACCTCTTGTGTTCTGAAAAAGGAGCAGTTTGTGTTGAGAATGCAACAGCTGTTGTTCAAATGCTGCATTTGATGTTTATAACGAGTTCACCGAATTCTATCATCGATGATCATCTCAAGTATGGAGATGTTGTAGCGAAAATCTCACAACAGTTTCTAAAGAGCAGAAGCTTCACAGAAGGGGTTCTTCCTGGGTCAAGTTATGAAGTGGGGATTTCACTAGCATTGGAGGCTTCTGGGATAGTAGGCCAGGTAATTTTTTGAGCCTTGCCACTTTCCTTTATATAAAGTATTGATCAAACAACAATTCTACATAACTATAACTATATTTTGTTTCTGGATCAATGTAGGACTTGGTTGCTGAGCATGCCAGAGAATGCCTAAAGATGGCAAAACAGATGGGTCAAAGGCCAAACCTGAATAGTGCTAACCTTGCCATTAGTTTAGCCAAGGTAACACCATATAGAGCTGAAATTGAGTGGTACAAGTCACTGTGTGACGAATCTGATGATCAAATGGGCTACTATGACTCCTTCAAGAACAGGGCAGGAATTTCCAAGAGAGACCATAAGGTGAACATGAACCGATTCATGCTTGCTGGATTTTGGGATAAAGTAATTTACATGCTGGAGACTAATCAGCTCCCCCATGATTTTCACTTCCGAGCGAAGTTTGTCAATGCTTCTCATTTCTACAAACTCCTTGTTGAGCCTTTAGACATTGCAGAATATTATAAGACAGGAATGCACAAGATCAAAGGTCATTATCTGATGCATGGGAGGGAGAGGAGATATGTGATCTTTGATAGATGGTGGGGGAATAGAAAAGAAGGAGGTGAAGATAATAGAAAGAGGAGCAAATATGCAGGGCTGACACAAGATTCTTGCTTTTGGGCAAAAGTGGAGGAGGCAAAAGATTGTTTAGACAAAGCAAGGAGTGAGAGAGATCCATCAAAGTTGGCTCAACTTTGGGAGAACATGAACAAGTTTGAATTTTATAGTAGTCAATTAATTGACAAAAAAGAAGTTTCTAAAGATGTTGTGGCAAAGAATTCAAGTTATAGTTTGTGGGTGGAAGAATGGAAGGAGTTAAAATACCAGTTAACCCAAATCTCCTATCAGTTCCCAGGTAACCTGAGAGGTGAAAGTAGTTCCTTTGCTTTCCCTAGGAAATGAGAGTAAGCAAGCTTGTGTAAATAAATTTTGTTCCATTGCTGTTGCTTTTTCTTCTACTGAAAGGCTCCTGTTATGTTGCTACTTTATCTCTGTTAGTAGTTATGAAGAGAAAGAACAAATAACTGGGTAGTCACTGTTCTAGTTCTCTTGTATTAGTGTATTTCTTAGTTAATTCTTAGCTCAATCAGGAAAGGGTAGTTAAACTGACCATTCCTTCAGAACCTGGTGTATATACATTAAAGAAGCCAAAGCATCAGCTGATCTGTCACCAGTTTCTCTTTGATGGTGTAAATGTGTAAGAGGGTTTGGAAGGGTTGATGGATTGGATTTGAGTTTTGGAACCCAGTCATCATCAAACCAACCCAATTCTATCCATTTAATGGCAATGTGAAGAGTCTAGCACATTTTATTCATCATGGATCATCAATTAACTTGAAGTTTTCCTGAAATCAAAGAACCTGTACAAGAGCCCTAAAAACGATTACACAAGAACCATAAAATGGATTATGGATTTATGGTGAGCTGCTTATATCTCAGAGTGCCTCTGATGACTGAAGAGAGCAGAGGAACAATCCAGCCGGTATGGCAAATCTGGGCTGGAACAGACTGAATGGCCAGACCAATAAAATCAGACCAGGAAAAATGAAAAATAGGTGGAATAGGTAATGAACCTGACGTGAATCGAACACGAAACCTTCTGATCTGGAGTCAGACGCGCTACCATTGCGCCACAGATCCACCTTCTTTATAAATGTAATCCAAAACATTTAGATTTAACGCTTAACAGAGCTACTACATGTTGATAAGGGTAAGCATTGGAGAATGAATGAAAAGAGTAGATTTTTATATGACCTTGATGCCAAGTAGCCTTAAATGTCTAAAAATAAAGGCAGTTTCTCAATAGGGATGTCACTGAAAAATTGGAGGGTTCTTTTGTAAAATGCTGGTTGGTACTCCTTGATTGCCAAGGTTAAGAGCTAAATGAGCAATTCGAACATGAAATTTGTAGTGATTAGATTGACAATGGCCTAGGATACTTCTCAAATTTCTAGCTTAGAGAGGCTCTCAAAGATGAAGCACAAGACTGATATTCTCTCAATCACATTTATCCTTGTCATCGTTACTGCACAAAAAAGGAAGAAACTTCATTTTCTATAGAATGTTCCAATATTAATTTTGGAAATGGCAACTAATGGACGTGTTAGTGTGAGCATGTAATAATTTTCAGTTAAGCATATCTTAAATTAGATGATCAAAGATAAGTATTTTGTAGACACTTCATTTTATCGCTTCAGAAGCATGCACAAACATAATGAAAAAAGTATCTAGGATGGTGTGAGACCTATTTTTATAGTTTTAGAGATCTCTTGAGACCCGGTGATGATTGAAATCATTATAATGAATGTAACAAAATGAAATTGACCTAAATGCTCTTTGTAGGGTTAATTAGGTCAACACTAGTCAAATAACCTTGAAATTGACCAAAATTTCATGTTTTAATAATTAAAATATTAGTATCTAACAATGGCTTGAAAAATAATTTGACCTCAATTTTGGCATTTGAGACAACTTTCAATTGGATTTTTCGAATTATTTCGACCAAATTGTTTTTGATTGGGGATGAACTTCTAACTCAGTGGTGGTAAGACAATTGGGTTTAAGTGCAAAGAAAGTCACAAGTTTGACCCTCCTACCCCTACCCTTTCTTGAAATAATAGTAATAGTGTACTGGTTATAATAATAATTGTGGCTCAGTGGGTCCTCTTTTGACCCCTAGTGGGTCCTTGTTTGACTCCTAATAGATCACTAACTGGTATGGCATCTAGCACAAAAAAAAAAATAAAAGAGTTGATAATTTTTTACCATTGAAAAGTGTTGGTAAAAAACTTTCAACAATATATGGAGAATTCGGCTCTCCTCCTCTAGCCATGGCGAGAGTTGGAGGGTCCTGCGCCTGCCCAGTCAAAATAGAGGTGTTTGGATAATTTTACAGGCAGGCTCCCCTATGAAATGATCAAACCCCCTTGTCGTGAAATTATTTGAAAGCATTTACTTAAAATTTTTTTTTTTGGTAACTACAAATTCATTCAAATAAAAAGCATGAAATACACAAGGTTTGGATATGATGTATCCAAAACTAAGGAATGGATAACGACCAATATGTCGTACATACCATGGACAGGATCTCCCAAGCTAGGATATGGACAAGCAAAATGGTATCCTTAGAAACAAAGCTGTAAACACAGCAAACACCACCACTCAACACACGACACATGTCCTTGTGACTAAGGGTTGGCACGGCCGACAAAGCCATGTGAATACCCACCAACATGTCCGGTTCCCACTTTCCCAGATGCCCGCCTCGTAATCAGAACCCATCGTATTCCGGCCATTGTCGGTTGTGACGCCGTTGAAGTGCTAGTGGTGGGTGACTGAATCTTTGAGCAAAACCGGCATGAGCCCCGACGCCTCCCAACTCTGGTGCTTGGTGTTGAGCCTCTCAACAGTGAAGGGATCAATTACGAGGTTACCCTTACTGTTGGCGCCGATGATGCGAAAGCCCCTACGAACGACGGTGAGGTCCTGGCTCCAAACGCATGGAGCTTCTGTCTGGTTCCAAGCGAGATGCACACAGACAAGATGGAAGGATCGGAGTACTGGGGAGGTGGAGGAGGAGGCGTTGGGGCTGAAGTTGAGGTGGAGATACAGATCTTAATCTCTCCGGCAACTGCAGCGACATAACTCCCACTAGCGCCGATGTCGTGTCCCCTGCCTGTGAAATCTCCATCTCCTCTCACCAATGAAAACCTGCCAAGGACCAACATCGGCGCTTCTGTCGCTTGAGAGGCAGAGACTGAAGGTGACGATGGCAAAGAAGAAGAGGAGGCTGCGGCGGCGAACGGTTTCTCTGCGGCGAGCTTGGCAAATGAGTCCTGATTCTCCTTGAGGCGGAGGTGGGGTGCGATACATAGTCGTCCCCCCTCAGCTTTGTTGTCTTCGGCATCATCGTTGTCGTTGGCATCTTCTTCGTTGGGGTTCCAATGATCATGGTAGAGGAGCTGAGGAGGAAATAAGAGAAAAAGGAAACGAAACACATACTAATGGTGGACAAATAACACGCACGGTGGCGGACAAGTAACATGCACGACGACGGACAAGGAACTCACAGCGGCGGAAAAAAAGGAAAAAACCCAAACCTAAGTCATCGCTAGTTCTACCTAAAAAAACAAAAATAATAATAGTAGGGGAAAAGTTTCGTACACGGTCGTGTAAACCGTGTACGAAACTTTTTCCACACTGTACTCTTTTTTTTATTTTTATGAAAACCCCCCCTCCTCTTGCCTCTCCGTTTCCTTCTACCATTCTTCTCCGTCACCGGCTCCCATAATACCTCCTCACCTTTCCTTTCTCGAGCTTCTTCCTCACTTTGACACCTTTCCTTTCGCTCACTCAAATTAAAAAATTCTCTCACTCTGATTCTTTCTTCTCCGATTTCTGCTCTTCCTTCCCATTTTGATTAATTTCTGTAGTTTTTTTCCTTCTTAAACATACAAATCAATGTCGGAGTTTATGAGCTGCTGCAAGTGTTGCCTGAGCTTCATTTTCTCAGTGGGACTCAGCGCTCTCTTCTTGTGGCTCAGCTTGTGTCCTTCCCTACCCACCTTCTCCATCCAAAATTTCTATGTCCCTGCCCTAAACACCACCACCACCACCACCGGCGGCGGCACCACCGTAGCCATCGATTTCATAATCGACAACTCCAACAAGTTCAAGGGAATTTACTACGATGACCTCAACATCGCTCTTTATTACGCCCCAAACCTAAACAGCTTCCCCGTAGGAAACGATTCCATGCCTGGGTTCTATCAGGGACATAAGAAGAAGGCCACCAAGAAGACAACCCTTCAGGAGGCGAAGATTCCTAGGGCAGCGGCGGTGAAGACGGTTTCGTCGAACGGAACGGTGAGTTTCAGGGTGGATTTGGGGACGAAAGTGAGGTATAAGATCGTTGGCCGGAAGACCAGACGACACAAGATTAAGGTACAGGGTGATGTCAGTGTTGACAAACAGGGAAAGAAAACCCACAAGAAATCGATTAAGCTGAAATCCGCCGCGCACGGCGGAGGTGGCTGCAACTGGCACTGCTTCTATAGGGTTATGGCAAGTTCCATTAAGAAGATGGTAAGTTCTTCCTCTAATCATGGAGTTTTAACAAAGCTGCAAGCCTGCAACAATGGATGGTGGGGAAATGACTCGCTCAACACACACAAATTTTTTTTTTTTTAACTTACGTTGCTTTGCAGAGTAAGATGGACATGGATTTTGGTTGGTTTGTGTTCTCTTGTAATCTTCAGCTATAGAGTAATAAGATTTCGGATATCAGATTTCAGATTTGAGGGGAAAACATTTCCATGGAAGTAACTACTAATTTAACAAATTTGATTCACCAAACCCAAAATAAATAAAAATAGGGAGAAATAATAGAGTTGAAAAGAGAGATTTTAAAAAGAAGAACATGAATCTGACAACTTTAATAATTGTTGGGGAAAGGTTTTGTACAGAATGGTAGAAGGTAACGGAGAGGAAAGAGGAGGGGGGGGTTTTCATAAAAAAAAATAAAAATAAAGGGGGGAAAAGTTTTGTACACTGTTTACACGATCGTGTACGAAATTTTTCCCTATAATAATAATAATATAAAAAAAAAAAAAGTAATGAAATCGCTAGTTCTACCTAAGTAATAATAATAATAATAATAATAATAATAATAATAATAATAATAATAATAATGGAAGTAATGAATTTTGAAGTGTCAAAATCAATATAGATATGAAAATTATTTAAGTTGATTGGCCCAGGAAATTATCCTCTTCAGTTTTCTAAAGCTCGCGACAGTGGTAGGTGTGGCAGCTAGGACATCCAACGGTGGGACATAATAATCCTGGAAGATCCGGTCCAAACCCAGATTTGACCCATATACGACCTGCAAATCTGCAATGGCCGTAAACCGACTGTCGGTTCCAGAATCTTGGCCTCTTCGATCCGGTTGATCTAACTGCTTGGTATGATCTTCGTCTTCATTTTCTTGCCATAGAAATTTTAACAACCCTTTATCTCATCTGAAATCCAACTGATTTTGGTGAGATTTGGTAGCAGACGAAGCTGAGGAAGAGGAGAAAACCTTCAGCTATAAGAATATACCTAAACTCAAGTTTTGGGATATCTTGGGAGGAGCCGTACTTGGACTCTGCTGCTGAGAAAACTCAGAGAATCGAGTATGCTAATACTGCAATTCACCTGAGCTGTACTTTGCATCCAAATCCATTTCTTGAGTAATTCTATTCCTCGGGTACGCTGTTCATTCACTCCCTTTTAAATCTATAGTGGTTCATTTTGTTCTTTTGTGCTGCGAGTGAGGTATACATCCACTGCTTCGATAGGCAGTGAAGGTTTGCTTCCGTTTCTTTTAACGCTTGATTTTTCTTCGATCCTTTCTTTCTTTATTCATGTGGATTAAGACATTGAGTCATGGTGCATTTTCTCCTTTTGATGATTCTTCTTTTAGGACTAACATCAAACATTCTTGCGGTATTTCTCATATATATTTTCATTTCTTTTTCGTGGTCTTATCTTACTTCTCCTTTTTGTTAATCCATAAGTTGGTGTATGTTGCCTTCTACGTTTAGATTACTTTGGTTGGTCTCTTTGTATCTCCTTTATTAGAAATGATATGATCTGTGTTTTTGTGATTTTAGGTTTTTCAAGTGTTATTGTTTCCGTCTTGGATAGTATGTTGGGTCCTTTAAGCTGGTGTCTCTGTTTCGATTTCATGGTCTGTGTATTCATTCTCCATTGCCATCAGCATGTTTACTGGTTAATTAAGTTAGGGACTTTTTTGCCTCAAAAGCTTATGAGTGGTGGTCTTGGCCGGGGGGGGGGGGGGGAACAGTGGGAGACCATTATGTGCATGGATAAGGGATGAGATTAATAGGGAAGATGAAATAAAATAGGGTGGGCAAGATATAAAATAAGAAAAAAAATTAGGTTTGCTTTACGAATTATAGATGAAGCAAGGGTGTCTGGCTTATTGGGAGGTAACCGATCTCTTCTCGAGATAAATTAGGGATTCAAAGACTATCCTTTCATGACGTCTAGTTATGTTTAAATAGACATACAAGATAACTACTTGGTACAACAAAGCATCCCACTTTGCTTATAATTCCTAGCCACTTCACTAATAACTTTTACCCACTGCGTTGATAACTCCCTAAACCACCCAACTACAGAAAAGAACAGATAATCCCATGCCGACTCAATAGCCCTCATGAAAACAATTCCCTGCATACTAACACCATTCGATAATAGTACACATTAATACATAGGATAAAAAACCCATGAAAGCCGATGCACGAAACAGAGGCCCTCTTCAGTTATTTATTTGTTGATTGATGTCCTAAATATATGATAAGTATGCACATTAATATTTTTTCGTATTATTTTGAGGGGCCGAGGTTTCCCACTGTCCAATGAGAGGGTGGCGAGAGGAATTCTTTCGATAGGGAGGCTTACAAATTGATTAAGGAGAGAGTTCAATGTGGGCCCCACGGGTCATTAGGTGAGAGGCGTGCGGTGTCGTGGGGATCTTTTTCCCATATTTTAAACAATGTAGCTAATATTAGAACTATTTCTAATTCAAATTTTTTCATAATAGTAAGTTTTAATAATTTGGGTTGGCCCTCTTCAGATATTTATTTGTTGATTGATGTTCTAAATATATGAAAGTATTAATATTTTTTAGTATTATTGTAAATAATTTAGTTTAATATTAGAACCGTTTCTAATTCAAGTTTGTATTGAATTATTTAATTAATTACATTAAAAGTTAAAGAGAAGAATTTATTAAAACTTTTTATTATGAAAAATAAGAATTAAAATATAAAAATTTATAATGCCTGTTTAATACTAATGATATGGCCATGCTCAGCATGCATTCTAATTACCATTGTTCAATTAGTAAGAGACTTGTTGACCAAAAAAATTATAAGAGACTATACGACTTGAGCCTAAAGATAGGAATGAAATCTTAATCTATTCGTAAACCATATATATTTTTTGACATAGATATATGGCGAGGGGTTTGGAAGTGAACCAAACTAATCCTAATCCATTTTGCAATGAGAGATGTACTGAAGCTATAATATCCCTACTAAGCCAAAATAGATTGAAATAGAGTGAGACAACTGAAATATTAAACTAGATTTATTTCAAAAGACAATTCAATAACTTCCCTAACAAGCTGAAACAGATTGAAACTGACCAAAATAACCACAACATTAACTAATATTTTGGTACAGATAATATCTTGCATGTTGGAATGAACCTTAACATTTTAACTGGAACAAAATGTATTTTACAACTAAGTTTCCATCTCTCGCTTCTGATCAATTGTCAGAAATTATCCTACATCTTGATATATCTATCCTCTTGTATAACGTGTCATCAAACTGTGGGTACAAAAAGAAAGAAAGATCTTTTGGTGCTTTGGTTAATCACCAAATCAAATTCTTTTTTATTCATAAAATGGTCCTTTCTCTCTCTGTTCATTAAGAAATTTTCATTTACTGCTAGTATCTTTTTCTCATTTGACAGTCTACTTCAAATGCATAGAGTGGATATTAGACCATTTGCCAGGATGTTAAACATTTCCGTTCTGAAGCTTGATGTTCCTGACTGGTCCTTTGAACCACTTCCTTGCATCCAATACCCACCACAGCATTATTAATGTCAGACATACAACCAGAGCAATGGGTGCATAGTTGACAGAGTTCCAGTTGATGGGGTAGAAAGTTGGCAATAGAAACACTGAACAGGTATAACATATCCACAGGAAGGCCACTAGGCAAATTGGCCTTCTCGTTCGTCCTAAAAAGAAAGGTCCAGGTTTGAAATTCTTCTCATCCATTACCAGCCTCGCGAAAATTGGCACTGCATAGCTACCAATCCACCCAACTGTATTTATAGAAAGGATGGCAGTGAAGACAACATTAACCTTCAAAAGGGGTAGTCCAAGAACAATGGCGATGGCTGCACACAACCAAACTGCATTCTTTGGCACCTTGTACTTTGGGTGCAATAGTCTCCAAATCGACGAAAAGGGAATTCCTCCATCCCTTGATAAAGCATACACCTAGAATAAATCATGACAGATAAAATATACCTTTGAATATATTGCTGAACCTTTATGTAATGAACTCCCATGTGTTAATAGTGATACGGATTGAAGCTAACCAGAATAATATGATAATAAGAAAATGAGATAGCATTAGGAGGAGAAGTTGGTTTCTCTTACTACTCTGGCTGCACTAGCAGTGACTGAAAGGCCACAAAAGAAATAGGATCCCCATATGATGAAGAGGAAAACTATAGCTCCTCCAGAGTGATGGAACCTTCCCTGAAATGCATCATAGAATATTTGTGCTGGTATAAGTGCCCCAGCTGTCTCATTGGTAGGGTCGTATAAGTAGTTCAGATCCTGCACAAAGATAAAGTTTCACAGCCAATATATATGCATTTGTGCTGGTCATAGTACCCAAACAGTAATACTTCGTAAGGTAAGTACCTGAATGCAGAAAGTAAGAGCTAAGTAGTAAGCCCCTCCAAAAATTGTGATGACTCCTATGCTTGAGAGAATTGCAATAGGACCATTTTTGTCTGCACCCTTTGTTTCCTCTGTTAGATGTGCAGCAGTGTCATAACCATACAAACAGTAATGACTGAGAAGTACTGATAGAATCACTGCATAGGGTGTGCTACTGATCCCAGTCAACTCTGGAGATGTCTTAAAATGAGTGAACACATAAGAAGCAGATTGAGTATGTGGTGCCACCAAGGGGAGCATTATAACTACAACCAGACCACCAATTACCTGCAGGTCTTTTAGTGAGAAAATAAAAAGAGCTGTAGAACACAGGAGAAATGCAGTGCGTGAGAGGAAGAACTTTCATTGACAACATTCTCAGAAATTTGTGGTCTGTACCTCGAATCAGTAGTACAGTTTCTCTGAAGATTTCAAGAAGTAAAACAGAACTCACTGAAAAATTCTACTCTCTCTCGCCTCCTCTTTTGTTGTGGTACTTGTAGATACACAAGCATATTTTTAATGTTTTAGGGTAAAGAGGGCTCTTTTTTACCCATATCTATGGCAAAAACGATTCTCTCTCTCTCATGATCTTTTGTATATATACAAGTGAGTCATCAATGTTTTTGGGTGTTGATGGGGTTTTGAACCAAATTCATGGTAAAAGAAGATAGTTTAATAAGTTAGGATCTTAACAGTTGTCTCACAAAAATTCTAATGAAGATATTAAAGTGACACACGTATAGAATCAGTGAGAGGAAGAAAGAGGAAAGGTATTTTGCTCTCGTTTAATTAATGGTAGCTTGAATACCTTGCTGGGGGAGTACGTGGGGGAGCAGAAGAAGAGAGAGAAAATGACTGCCTAGTGTGGAGATTGTCAGGATCATTTGACATCTCTTACTGAATCTTAGCTCAGTTTGCAGGGTGATGTTTCAGACATATCCCTACCTGTGCAGTTCACATGATACATAGTCTCATCAATGCAATTTGAATGGTAGGAACTGTCCCTTATGGCCCATGTATGATTTTGAGATCCCCTCGCCCCAAGTGGATGATCCTATACATCTATCATGAACCATCAGTCAGACTATTATGAGAATTGGGTATGGAAAAGAAACCCTGGAAATACTTAACAGTCAGAATCCATAAAGAAGTATGGGATTGAGGGGTGTGTCCAGATGAAATTTTCTATACCCAGCATATGTACTATGTATCGACTTTTAGGGTGATTCTACTGGAAATTTTCTGCTGACAGTTGGGGTTGTAGAGAGAAAGAAGTGGAGGAACCAGCCCACAGATTATGAGCCAAGTGTAAGTGGGAATCAAGTGTCTTTTGTTAGCTCAAAACCGATTCACACCATCTATTTATCTCTTCTTTCTCGATGTGAGACATCTCTATAGAGTACCACAGAGAGAGATGAGGAAATCGCTGGTCCATGAAATGGTAGTTAGCATGATATATAGTTACAGATCAAAGCATACCTGCCAGCATATTGAGATTATGTCAAGAAACGCTACAACTTGTAATGCAAATATGTTGAGTACTGCCCATGTGATGGTTAGAGCTATGTACATGCATAAGAACACCCAGGGAGGAGCAAAGTATCCGCCACCCTTGTTTGTACCAGTACATAGTAGAATGATGATTTGCAATGTCTGTGACCCTGAATAAGCCTAGTAGCGGAGCAGAGGATGAGTTAGAAACCATGTAATACTTTGGATCACAGTTTGAATGATGAGAATGAAACCAAATGTGGTTTGCAGAAGCAAGGAACTGATTATATAAAATAAATGAACCAAATGAGCGAATGTCCATAAAATTCTCAATCCAAATGCATTTCGACTAGTTAATCTGAGTTATATTTTGGCAACTGAATGCCAGATAGCTAAGCCATTCAAGAGAAACAAGCTAGGAGGAAGCAGAAGTACCTGTGCACCTATCCCAGAAACAAGGCCGATTACTTCCAGCCAAGCACAGCACCAAGATGCAAATGGACCCCATCTGGGGCCAGCCAAATGAGCAGCCCAGAAGTAAAGTGAACCAGCTGTCTGATATCTATGCTAGAACAATATCAGTCTGATAAATGTGTAAAATGAATATATTTTTTTAAAGGAAAATAATTGGGAAATAAAAGGTAATGGAGTTCCAAAAAGTGAACAATGCTACAAGATTTTCTTTATCAAGGAAGATAGGGTCATCTAGAGGGACAAGAACTTCTCATAATGCAACAGGGATTGATGTATAGTGGACATGGAACATTTTAGGGATCCAACTTCTACAATGCTCATGAGTAGTTTGTACTATTCCTGTTCATATTGTTTTCAAAATCTATAAAAAATGTGTAAAAGATACTCTCTCAACATTCTGCAAGTGTAATACCCTCAACCAGAGATGAAGATTAGGATTGTACCTGGGTTTCAAATGGTTTCATAACAAAAGAGCCTCTAAGGTTCACTTTAAGTATCTATTGCTTGTCATCTTCCTAATATCTGGTGAAGTTCCTGCATGTAAGGAACTTTTATCCGGGATAAGGGAAGCATAAAAAGTTCATAGAAGCAACAGGAATTTGCTGCTAGGCTTCTAATTCATGGAAGCCAATACTACGTAGAACGATGGGGGTTATTCTGTGATCTTAATCTTAATAACTGACTCACAGATCCACCTACTTTTCTCTATATGTCAACGTAACTGTTATTCTGAAAATGAGAGGGATATCTTCTGAAAACTAGAAAATCCTTTCCCATTGACGTAATCATTTGTGCTACCGTAATAGTGATTGAAAATGCAAAGATAATATAAGAGATGAAGAAACACACTGGGAAAGAAGAACAAATCTCAGCCATCGCAATCCCAATGAACCAGGTGAAGAATGTAACCACCACCCATCCCCATATCATAGGTGCAGGCCCTGCGTAAAGAATACTTGAACCATACAAAGTGGTCCCGATGAAAAGAGCCATGCTTGAGAATGTAATCCCGAATATCTTCAACAGAGACTGCAGAAACCAAACAAAGACACACTTTCAATCTTTCTGGATTTGAAACAGATAATCCGGATGATAGAAAACTCAAAGTATTACATATTGATTGAGTGCTGAACACTCTGTGTAAAGCAAATCAAACTGTAGCAAAGAGAGAAAATTAGATTACCATTTCTCTTCTGAGTTCTTGCGTGTAACCCAGCTCATTGAGACGCTTCTCTCCTGAATCAACTTCAAGAGTATGAACTTTCCTGTCAAGATTTTTCTCTCCCGTATCCATCTGGCGAGCCTGCAGAATCAAAGTGGTCAAAATTCACCAGTTGAGGAACAAAGGAGAAGCTTTATATATCCTTGCAGATACTTCAGATGGTTTGAACAGAGGAAGTCTAACCTGAGGTTGTGAATTAGTCATGGTATCTTCACAGGTCAACCAGAAGTGAAATAGTACTCGAGGAACAACAAGGACAGTGCACCCCCTTGACTCTTAAGAATCTATGCGGTTGTCTTCACCTCTCTTTTTTATAATCACTCTAGGTATCGAGATTCACCAGTGAGAGACTAGGAGAATCAGTTCTATATCCTTTTGCAGATACTCCAGTCCAAATGGTGAGGTTGAGACTTTGGTACCCTTACAGTCCAAGAAGGTAGTGAGAGAAGTAACCAAGGAAAAAACTAAACCATTGGACACCCTCTCTCCTTTGAGTGCAAACGAACCTCCATTACTCTCTTTACAATTCACTTTATTTTAGGCTGTGTTTTTTTTTTTTTGGGTCTTCTGAGCATGTGTTCTATCTGAGCGGCCCATATCACATTCTCCAAAGAAAATTCTTGTTCTCAAAAACCAAAAAATATGTGTATCATTGAGAATTGAATACTACCATTTTCCTTATATAATCATTTGATGGGTATAGTCTGACTCGTCTTCCACTTCCATTGATCACAAACCCACAGTCCGGGCCTCTGTCTGGAACCCTCTGACAACCCACTTGGGCTCCACTTCTTGGAAAACAGGTAAATGTGATGCCGCTAAGGAGACTTGAACCACTGATCAAGTTCCTGACGCAGTTCTCCCTTGGAAGTAGGAAACCACCAGGGCAAGCCTTGGATCGGCAATAGATTCGCCGAAGTCAAATGTAAAGAATTGAGAGAGTTTGAAATTTTCATTTAGTAGCCGCCATTTATGAATGAAGGTCTTCTATTCAATAATTGAGATGAGATGTGGGTTCTGAATAAATAGGCAATGAGTTGGATAGATCAGAGGGTAACAATTAATACATCAATCTGAACCTGTGAAAAATTGGTGGCTTCTTTTGCAAAATGCTGATTGGGACTCCTTGATTGCCAAGGTTAAGATCTAAATGAGCAATCCGGACATGAAATTTTAAGTGATCAGATTGAAAATGGCCAATGATACTTATCAAAGTTCTTGCTTAGAGGCTCTCAAAGATGAAGCACAAGGGACTGAATTTTACAACATCTCTACCAAATTTTATTTATTTTTTACAACATCATGGTAGCAAAGACTCAATACACTTTCTGGCTGCCTCAGTACAAAGCATGAATCAAATGGATTTTAGGACAAAAATTGGAAGTGATGAGGAAAATGCATGTTTCCATTTTAACAATTCTAGTGATTTAAGATAAAAGACATCCTTCCCATTATATTCTCTCAATCACATTTATCCTTGTCATCGTTACCGCACAAAAAATGAAAAACCTTCATTTTCTATAGAGAGTTTTAATATTGATTTTGGAAATGGCAACTCATGGACTTGTTAGTATAAGCATGTACTAATTTTCAGTTAAGCCTATCTTAAATTAGATTTATCAAAGATAAGTATTCTATAAACACTTCATTTTATTGCTTCAGAAACATGCACAAACATAATGAAAAAAATATCTAGAATGGTGTGAGACCTATTTTTATAGTTTGGTGGTGATAAGAAGGGTGGTGTTTCATTTTTAACATGAAATGACTACTTTGCATATCAAATAAACAATGTGCTCATAGAGTTAGAGTGAAAGTGAAATCAATTTCAATTTCAATATTGAAACAACTCCTCGACTATTTCAAAATTTCTACGCCTTCACTGAAATATGATGTAAAATCAAATCAAATAATTTCCAAAATATAAATCATCCCATGAAATTGAAATAGAAATCATACCAGATCATGCTATAGGTATATAGATATGAACACTTTTTTTAAGTTGACTGGGGCCAACCCGGTCCAAACCCAGATTTGACCCATATTCGACCTGTAATGGCCATAAACCGACTGTTGGATGAGCGGGTCTCTTCCATGTTCCATCCGAGTTTTTGAAATTTTAAAAAATGACTGATCTAATCTAACTGCTTGATATGATCTTCGTCTTCATTTTCTTGCCATAGATATTTAGCAACTCTTTATCTCATCTGAAATCCAACTGATTTTGGTGAGATTTGGTTCTAGACGAAGCTAAGGAAGAGGAGAAACTCTTCAGCTATAAGAATATACCTAAACTCAAGTTTTGGGATACCTTGGAGTCTGCTGCTGAGAAAATTCAGAGAATTTGCTTTGCCTCCAAATCCCTTTCTTCAGCGATTCTATTTCTCGGGTACGCTGTTCCTTTACTCCCTTTTGTACCTATATTGGTTCATTTTGTTCTTTTGTGCTGCGAGTGAGGTATACAACCACTGCTTCGATAGACAGTGAAGGCTTGCTTCCGTTTCTTTTAACGCTTGATTTGTGTTCGATCCTTTCTTTCTTATATATATATGAACCAATCTAATACTAATCCATCTTGCAATGAGAGATGTACTGAAGCTATAATTTCCTGAAACAGATTGAAACTGACCAAAACATATTAACTGGAACAAAATATGTTTTGCATGTTGGAATGAACCAAAACATTTTAACTGGAACAAAATATATTTTACAACTAGGTTTCCATCTCTCGCTTCTGATCAACTGTCAGAAATTCTGCATCTTGATATGATATATCTATCCTCTTGTGTAACTCGTCAACAAATTGTGGGTTGAAAATAAAAAAGATCTTTTGCTGCTTTGGTTAATCACCAAATCATATTCTTTTGGATAACTTTTTTTATTCATAAAAAGATCCTTTCTTTCTCCTATTCATTAAGTAATATTCATTTACTGCTAATATCTTTTTCTCATTTCTCATTCTACTTTAAATGCATAAAGTAAACATTAGACCATTTGCGAAAATGTTAAACATTTCCGTTCTGAAGCTTGACGTTCTTAACTGGTCCTTTGAACCACTTCCTTGCATCCAATACCCACCACAGCATTATTAAAGTCAGACATACAACCAGAGCAACGGGTGCGTAATTGAAAGTGTTCCAGTTGATGGGGTATAAAGTTGGCAATAGAAACACTGAACAGGTATAACATATCCATAGGAAGGCCACTAGGCCTATTGGCCTTCTAGCTCTTCCCAAATAAAAAGGTCCAGGTTTGAAATTCTTCTCATCCATTACCAGCCTTGCGAAAATTGGCACTGCATAGCTACCAACCCACCCAATTGTACTTATAGAAAGGATGGCAGTGAAGACAACATTAACCTTCAAAAGGGGTAGTCCAAGAACAATGGCAATGGCTGCACACAACCAAACTGCATTCTTTGGCACCTTGTACTTTGGGTGCAATTGTCTCCAAATTGGCGAAAAGGGAATTCCTGCATCTCTTGAGAAAGCATACACCTAGAACAAATCATGAAAGGTAAGATATAACTTTAAATATATTGCTGAACCTTTATGTAATGCACTCCCATGTGTTAATATGATATGGATTGAAGCTAACCAAAATAATATGATAATAAGAAACAAGAGAGCATCAGGAGGAGAAGTTGGTTTCTCTTACTACTCTGGCTGCACTAGCAGTGACTGAAAGGCCACAAAAGAAATAGGATCCCCATACGATGAAGAGGAAAACTATAGCTCCTCCAGAGTGATGGAACCTTCCCTGAAATGCATCATAGAATATTTGTGCTGGTATAAGGGCCCCAGCTGTCTCATTGCTAGGGTCGTATAAGTAGTTCAGATCCTGCACAAAGATAAAGTTTCACAGCCAATATATATGCATTTGTGCTGGTCATAATACCTAAACAGTAATACTCTGTAAAGGATGTACCTGAATGCTGAAAGTAAGAGCCAAGTAGTAAGCCCCTCCAAAAAATGTGACGACTCCTATGCTTGAAAGAATTGCAATTGGACCAGTTTTGTCTGCACCCTTTGTTTCCTCTGTTAGATGTGCAGCAGTGTCATAACCATACAAACAGTAATGACTGAGAAGTACTGATAGAATCACTGCATAGGGTGTGCTACTGATCCCAGTCAACTCTGGAGATTTCTCAAAATGAGTGAACACATAAGAAGCAGATTGAGTATGCGGTGCCACCAAGGGGAGCATTATAACTACAACCAGACCACCAATTACCTGCGGGTATTTTGTTGAGAAAATAAAAAGAGCTGTAGAACACAGGAGAAATGCAGTGCATGAGAGGAAGAACTTCCATTGACAACATTCTCAGAAATTTGTGGTCTGTACCTTTAATCAGTAGTACAGTTTCTATGAAGATTTCGAGAGGTAAAACAGAACTCACTGAAAAATACTACTATCTCTCTCGCCTCCTCTTTTGTTTGTGGTACTTGCAGATACACAAGCATATTTTTAATGTTTTAGGGTAAAGAGGGCTCTTTTTTACCCAAATCTATGGCAAAAACGACTCTCTCTCTCTCTCTCTCTCTCTCATGATCTTTTGTATATATACAAGTGAGTCATCAATGTTTTTGGGTGTTGATGGGGTTTTGAACCAAATTCATGGTATAAGAAGGTAGTTTAATAAGTTAGGATCTTAACAGTTGTCTCACAAAAATTCTAATGAAGATATTGAAAAGTGACACACATAGAGAATCAGTGAGAGGAAGAAAGAGGAAAGGTCTTTTGCTCACGTTTAATTAATGGTAGCTTGAATACCTTGCTGGGGGAGTATGGGGGGAGCAGAAGAAGAGAGAGAAAATGACTGCCTAGTGTGGAGATTGTCGGGATCATTTGACATCTCTTATTGAATCTTAGTTCAGTATGCAGGGTAATGTTTCAGACATATCCTTATCTGTGCAGTTCACATGATACATGGTCTCATCAATGCACTGTGAATGGTAGGAACTGTCCCTTATGGCCCATGTATGACTTTGAGATCCCCTCGCCCCAAGTGGATGATCCTAAACATCTATCAAGAACAATCAGTCAGACTATTATGAGAAGTGGGTATGGAAAGGAAACCCTGGAAATACTTAACAGTCAGAATCCATAAAGAAGTATGGGATTGAGTGGTGTGTCCAGATGAAATTTTCTATACCCAGCATATGTACTATGTATCGACTTTTAGGGTGATTCTATTGGAAATTTTGTGCTGGCAGTTGGGGTTGTAGAGAGAAAGTGGTGGAGGACTGAGGAGCCAGTCCACAGATTATGAGCCAAGTGTAAGTGAGACATCAAGTGTCTTTCGTAAGCTCAAAACCAATTCACACCATCTATTTATCTCTTCTTTCTCAATGTGAGACATCTCTATAGAGTACCACAGAGAGGAGGAAATCGCTGATCCATGAAATGATAGGTAGCATGATATATAGTTACAGATCAAAGCATACCTGCCACCATATTGAGATTATGTCAAGAAAAGCTACTACTTGTAATGCAAATATGTTGAGTACTGCCCATATGATGGTTTGAGCTATGTACATGCATAAGAACACCCAGGGAGGAGCAAAGTATCCACCACCCTTGTTTGTACCAGTGCATAGGAGAATGATGATTTGCAATGTCTGTGACCCTGAATAAGCCTAGCAGTGGAGCAGAAGATGAGTAAGAAACCGTGCAATTCTTAGGATCACAGTTTGAATGATGAGAATGAAACCAAATGTGGTTTGCAGAATCAAGGAACTGATGTATATAAAATAAATGAATCAGTCGAACATTAATTCTGTTGACCCAAATGAGAGAATGTCCACGATCATCTCAATCCAAATGCATTTCAACTATGTTAATCAGAGTTATATTTTTGCAACTGAATGCCATATAGCTAAGCCATTCAAGAGACACAAGCTAGGAGGAAGCTGAAGTACCTGTGCACCTATCCCAGAAACAAGGCCGATTACTTCCAGCCAAGCACAGCACCAAGATGCAAATGGACCCCATCTGGGGCCAGCCAAATGAGCAGCCCAGAAGTAAAGTGAACCTGCTGTCTGATATCAATGCTAAAACAATATCAGTCTGATAAATTTGTCAAATGAATATATTTTTTTTAAAGGAAAATAATTGGGAAATAAAAGGTAATGGAGTTCCAAAAAGTGAACAAAGCTACAAGATTTTATTTATCAGGGAAGATAGGGTCATGTAGAGGGACAAGAACTTCTCATAATGCAATAGGGAATGGTGTTTAGTGGACATGGAACATTTTAGGGATACAACTTCGACAATGCTCATGAGTAGTTTCTAGTATTCCTGTTTATATTGTTTTCAAAATATATTAAAAATGTGTAAAGACACTCTTTCAACATTCTGCAAGTAATACCCTCATCCAGAGATGAAGATTAGGATTGTACCTGGGTTTCAAATGGTTTCATAACACAAGAGCCTCTAAGGTTCACTTTAAGTATCTATTGCTTGTCATCGTCCTAATATCTGGTGAAGTTCCTGCATGTATGGAACTTTTATCCGGGATAAGGGAAGCATAAAAAGTAAATAGAAGCAACAGGAATTTGCTGATAGGCTTCTGATTCATGGAAGCCAATACTAGGTAGAAAATCCTAATATTTTAGAATGATGGGTTATTCTGTGATCTAATCCTAAAAACAGACTCACAGATCCACCCACTTTTGTCTAATGTCAACATAATTGTTATTCTGAAAATGCATAATAGTGATTGAAAATGCAAAGATAATATAAGAGATGAAACACACCGGGAAAGAAGAACAGATCTCAGCCATCGCAATCCCAATGAACCAGGTGAAGAATGTGACCACCACCCATCCCCATATCATAGGTGCAGGCCCCGCGTAAAGAATACTTGAACCATACAAAGGGGTCCCTATGAAAACTGCCATGCTTGAGAATGTAATCCCGAATGTCTTCAACAGAGACTGAAGAAATCAAACAAAGACCCACTTTCAATCTCACTGGATTTGAAACAGATCATTCGGTTGACAGAAAACTCGAAGTATTACATATTGTTTGAGTGCTGAACACTGTGTGTAAAGCAAATCAAACTGAAACAAAGAGAAGAAATTAGATACCATTTCTCTTCTGAGTTCTTGCTTGTAACCGAGCTCATTGAGACGCTTCTCTCCTGAATCAACTTCAAGAGAATGAACTCTCCTGTCTAGAGTTTCTTCTCCCCTATCCATCTGGCGAGCCTGCAGAATCAAAGTGGTCAAAATACACCAGTGAGGAACAAAGGAGAAGCTTTATATATCCTTGCAGATACTTAAGATGGTCTGAACAGAGGAAGTGTAACCTGAGGTTGTGAATTAGTCATGATATCTTCACAGGCCAACCAGAAGTGAAACAGTACTCGAGGAACAACAAGAAGGACAGTGCACGCCCTTGACTGTGGAGAATCTATCTGGTTGTCTTCACCTCTCTTGTCAATCAATCTAGGTGGTTGAGATTCACCAGTGATAGATTATGAGAATCTGTTCTATATCCTTGCAGATACTCCAGTCCAGATGGTAAGGTTGAGAATTTAATACCTTTATAGGCCAAGAAGGTAGTGAGAGAAGTAGCCAAGGAAAAAATCATTGGACCCCCCCCTCCCTTTGACTTCAAACAAAGCCCTATTACTCTCTTTACAATTCACTCTATTTAAGGCTGTGTTTTTTTTTTTTTTCCTATCTTCTGAGCACGTGTTCTATCTGAGCGGCCCAGATCACATTCTCTAGAGCAAATTCTTGTTCTCAAAACCAAAAAATGTGTCACAGTCCGGGCCTCTTTCTGGAAGAATCGTTATCGTCTACAGTTCCCTGACCGGTGCGGTTCCCTAGTGCCTCTCATAAGAGGGGGGTGGAACTCACCCGGGGCACCTGACCGAACACTCTGCCCAGATGGGATCCACCCTCCTCTTGTGAGAGGCACTAGGGAACCGTAGACGAAAAAAATTCCTTTCTGGAATGCACTGAGATGTGAGATGCCCATAGTCTTTGTTTACTTCTTACAGATTCGCCTAGGTTAAAAGTAAAGAGTTGGGAGAGTTTGAATTTCAGTATGTAGCCGTCATTTATGAATGGTCTTCTATTCAATAATAGAGATGAGATGTGGGTTCTGAATAATTTGGATTTACAACTTTGGTCGGGTTTTTCCCAAATTTTTAGTCTGCCCAGCCTTGGCTCTTTTTAAGTTTAGTAGTAAATATGTTGATTGGGGTTGTTATCCCTAGAACTTTAAAAAATTCACAGGATGGTCCAAAGTCCAAAGTCCAAACCATCATTATTTGTTTAGTCAATTACTCCCTCTGTCCCCAGTAAGACTTTCTTGTTTGAAAAAAAGAAGAAGATATGATTGTTCATTAATCATTCATTAATTCAAACCTTGTTTCCAACATTAGCTGCTATTAGTTTAGCTTATATGTAATAGCTGTTACATGTCAGTAGGACTCATATTTGTCGACCCTTCAATTGTAGAAGGTTTGATCTAAAGGTGGCAACAAGTGAATAGAATTGAATTTTTTTTTTTTGTAAGGAAAGTCTCAGTTTCCTAATCCATCATGTAACTTCCCTAGCTTGATGGTAGGAGAATACATAGGTTTACTAAAGAAAGGGGTTCTGGCTTGGGATGTTACTTAGGGTATAATCCATCTTAGCCTGAAACTGTTGGAGAGAGACAAGCCAAAGAGCAATCCCTTGTGAGAGTTCATTGCTTGGAGGAGGATTACCGGAGACGATGGAACTTCGTCGGAAATAACAGACTACCCTAGTAGGATCATTCATGGAAGGAGGTGGAATGATGTGACCCAATGAAGGTATGTAAATCTCCATTGAACTTTCAGTTTCATATAATATCACTGTATTCACAATTTTCCTACAGACTGCATAGATAAACCTGTCCAGGAATTTAAACCTTTTATTTGGGACTTCAATGTTCCTAACAGACCCCATAAACCATCTTCTTGCATCCAAGAGCCACTAAAGCAACAGGTGCATAGCTGAATTAATATATCCCAGGTGGCTGGTTAGAAGTTGGCAATAGGAAGACTGAACAGGTATAGCAGATCCACAGAAAGGCTGCCAAGCAAATTGGCCTTCTTGCCTTGCCCAAATAATATGCTCCTGCTTTGAAGTTCTTCTGATCAGTCATCACTATAAGTCTAGTTTCTATGGATAAATCTATTTGATCTTGACTAAGTCTAGGCTGTTATGCTTTGTCGACATAGTTTGATGGCTTAGATGTTTAAAGTTAGGTATTCATTTGAATTGAAAACCTAGAAATGTTAATTCATTTAATAACCTAAATATTAACCTTATCTCTATTTTTAATTCAAGGGCACTGACCCTTAATAAGATGTTGACAGAAAAAGGAAAAAACAAGTTTTGTGAATTTCATCCTTATAATCGGTCAAGTATACCAGTCAATTTTGTCCTTACCATGCACAAGTCAAAGAAACCCAATATTTATTTTTCTGATGCCTTGAAAGTCAAACCACTGTTCCATTTGATGTCTTCTTCTTCTTGTTTTTTTATCTTTCTTAGTTATCCACAGTTTATGGGAGTGTGGCTCAGGGCCTCGTACGAGGACGGTCCTTGGGACCTAAGCACCACCCACTTGGAATCTTCAAACAGAAAAAAAAAACCACATGGAATCCAGAATCCACTCTGGATTCCATGTGGGTGTAGTGGATTCAATAGGGATGGCAATGAGTTGGATGGATCACAGAGGGTAACAATTAATACATCAATCTGAACCTGTGAAAAATTGGTGGGTTCTTTTGCAAAATGCTGGTTAGGACTCCTTGATTGTCAAGGTTAAGACCTAAATGAGCAATCCGAACATGAAATTTTCAGTGATCAGGTTGAAAATGGCCAATGATACTTCTCAAAGTTCTAGCTTAGAGGCTCTCAAAGTTGAAGGCTCAAGACTGAATTTTACATCATCTCTAACCCCCTCAAACCCAATACAATTTCTGGCTGCCTCAGCACATAGCATGAATCAAATGGATTTTAGGACAAAATTGGAGGTGATGAGGAAAATGCATGTTTTCCATTTTAACAGTTCTAGTGATTTAAGATTAAAAGACTTCTTTCCCCATGTATTCTTTCAATCACATTTATCCTTGTCATCGTTATTGCACAAAAGTGAAGAAACTTCATTTTCTATAGAATGTTCTGATATTACTTTTGGAAATGGCAACTCCTGGATGTGTCAGTATAAACATGTACTAATTTTCAGTTAAGCATAACTTAAATTATGTTTACCACCCTTGAGGTCTCAAACTATTATGTTTACCACCCTTGAAATTTGAGTCCGGATCAGCTCCACATATGTGAAGTGTAAAAACGCTCCACATATGATGGGAGGTTGACACGTGGACATACCCAACGGTGGAGTAGAGAACCGTTATTTCTTTTCAAAAATTTTCCATGGTATTGAAAGTCTATACTCCAAGCACCAAGGGCGTTATCACCACGCGGATCTATCCACCAAGGGCCCCATGCACCACCCCTCCCACGGGAGATGGCCCATCGGGGAAGAGCCCCCCCCCCCCCGGCCCTCTATCCACTCACGCCCGCCATCAAAAACTCCCCACACCGCCAGCTAAAGGCAACCCATAAACAAACCACAACCACATCACTCTTTGCTCAACACCACACCCTCCCCGTGCCCTCGCCGGGCCCCGCGACTCTTGGCACACCTGCATCTACACTTTTTGTATATTTGCAAGTCTCGTTTTCCAAGATTGACATCAAAATGGCAACTCCTACCCAACTCTCCAAAATGCATAGAACCAGACAGCCCAAACTTGGCCATCATGGTAGAACTAGGCGCAAGTCTCTAGCGAAATCCAAAAGTAGTGTTGGAGCGTTTGGTCTCGGGAGGAAAGTGGTGATTCAGAAACATACCCTGTTTCTTCTTCTTTGTCCGCCATTTAGAACACTGTCCAACCTTCATATCTCTGTCTCTCTCTCCATCATTCTAATCTCCATTCAGTCACTCATTTCTGAATTTCGAAGGCCGTTGTTTTCGTGTCTTCTTCTTTCTCGGTCATGAACGATGAACGCTAAGAGAAAGACTTTACTTACAACAGAGCAATGAACATAAGGTCTTAGCAGGGGAGGAGGTGAGGAAGGGCGTTACTTATTCACAGCTGTTTCCTTCGAACCTCTTATGAGTGCTAAGCCAACACTAATCCTGCTTTCTTCTTCTTTTTTAATGGATATAAACTACCCAAGAGGTATTAGAGAGAGAGAGAGAGAGAGAGAGAGAGATAGGTAGCAGTATCTTCTGCTAGGAGAGGAGATAATGTCTAATAGAATAGGTAAAGATGATCAAGGAAAGGTCTGGAAAACAAGAACATTGCATTATCCAAACATTTGTTAGAATGCAGCTTGTACAATAGTTCAAACTTCATTATATAAAAATAATATTGGGCACATAAGAAGAAAAGCATTCTGTATGCCTTCTGTGGCTAGTAATTGAAATTAGGCTTTTAAATTTTTGTTTAATTGGGAACAACAGAACGAATATTATAGGCTTTGTAGCTTTGAATCTTCTCCATCAGCCCTTAGTTCTCTGGTGCTCTTCCCACCTTGAATGCCAAACGGACTTTTTATGTACTAACAGAAAAAATTTTGAGCGTACAATAAAAATCACAAATCAAGGGCTTTACCATATTTTAATTGTAACATCAAAGAAGAAGAAGAAGCAAGAATGTTTCTGAATCGCTACTTTCCTCCCAGACCCAAACACTCCAACTTTTGATGCCAATTTTGGGAAAGAAGACCTGCAAATGTACAGAGGTGCAGATGCAGTTACTGTAAAGCTAAGAGATTTAGTACCATGATTTTTTTTTTTGAAAATAGATAACGGTTCTCTACTCCACCCTTGGGTATGTCCTCGTGTCAACCTCCCACATATGTGGAGCTGATCCCAACTCTGAAATTTCATCTATTTTATAAACTTTCTTTGTATTTTGAAAGTTTTTTACAAACGTACCCCTACCGTTAGATGAGAAGAGTTAAATAATGATGTCATCAGCCAAATATTACCCATAATACCCTTAATGAAGGTATATTTTCATATTTACCCCATTTGTAAAAAATGACCCACCACCCTTCCCTACTTTTGTTTTTTGGGTTTTTGAAAATGCCCATTTATCCAAATGTACCCCTACAACTTTTTGAATTGCAAACTCTCACCTACTTTTAAAATATTGTAGCATGTTAGTCCAATCCGTTAGTATGAAACGTTATGTGCAAACGGCTGTATTTTTTTTTATCATTCTGCCCTTGATAGGGTAGAATGACCAAACTGGCTCTCACTAGTCACATATGATCATTATAGTAAAGTGATCAAATTACCCCCATCTTCCTCAAATCGTTTAGGTTTGAAACTAAAGATTGAAAAAAAATCCGAAACGATTTCCAGACCTCTTTGAAATCCAATCTTCTTCAACGATTTCACTAAATCGTTTAGTGTTCTCTCATTTATGTGATTTCGATCGTTTCAAGGTACAGATTTAGGTTCTAATTTATATTATGTTGGACTGTTGTTGGAATGTTCAGTTATTAAGATCGATCGTTGTTTGAACTGTCGTTGTTCCTTTAGTTTTTTGGTTGTAGTAATTCTCAAATTGTTTCGTCTACAGCCAAAGTTCAGGAGCTTTTTGTGTACGAGATCAACGAAAGAGACCGTGGAAGCCCTGTGACCTCCGTAAAAGAGGGAAGCTTATTAGCAGTTTTTTTTATTCTTCTTTATTTTTGCGGAAGAGGTAGAGAAGGAGAGAGGGGTTGTGTGCGCGTTAGAGAAGTCACCACCACTGAATGACTGAATTAGAAATAGATATGGAGCGAGAGATTTATTAATCGGAGAACAAGACTAGGGCAAGTTTTAGTCAAGGATCCCAATGGAGAGAGAGAGATTTGTAGGGTTGGGTATTCGAAAAAGGAAGAGTGGAGCAAAGGATGGCATATTGGCACCAAAAGCGCAGGCCCATTGCCATTGATGGGTAACAAAACATTTCTCTTCTCCTCTCTCTCTCTCTACAACTACGAATTGTCTCCGTGGGTGGGAGAGATTCTGAGACATTGGAGTCCTACCAACAAAGACTCTCCCTTTCATTTGCAGCCAAAGTTCAGGCCCCCACCCAATGAAATGCACAAAGATTTTGGATTTTCAGAATAGAGGATAAGAAATTCACTTTTAGTCTTTCTTCTATTTTCCTTTTTGTTTTTCTTATTACTTCTTTAGCTTTCTTTTTTATCTTTGTCTGGTTAATGTGCAAAGAAGAGAAGACCTTTTCGTTGGGTACTTTGTCTTTGATGGTTAAGAGGTTTTTGGATGTAAAAAACCTGTAACTCATCTTCCCTAAATCGATTTGGGGAAGATGAGTTGCAGATTTTTTTTTTGCAAGCGAAAGCATTTGGGGAAGATGGAGGGCAATTTGGGGTCACTTCACTCTTTAATTTTGATAGGTTTTTATCATAAGGGTATTTTGATCATTAGATTTCCTGAAACTAATTGCTAACGTTCCATACTAACTGTTTGGATCAAAGTGTTACAATGTTTTGAAAGTAGAGGAAATTTGTAATTCAAAAAATTGTAGGGATGCATTTGGACAAATAGGCATGTTCAGGGGACCATTTGTCAAAAACCCTTTTTTTGTTTTTTTAAAATCCTTCTTCTTCACAGAAAACAGCACACCTTACCCTTTCTGTGTTTGGAAGTCACGAAAAGAAAAAAGTCCGGCGTTTGGAATGGGGAGAGAACCAGCGATCACCGTCGTCGCCATCGGTGGGGGGTGGTTGGGCGGAATTGGTACAAAACGCGGAACCAAGAATCGTGCTCTCCCAGTCGTCCCTCTCACTGTATTTCTCGCTTCGAGACTTTCTCGCACTTCGAGCCCTACGATCGGTCTCTTACCTGTTTCAGAATCACCCCCTCTTAAAAAAAAGTTGGAAAGAAACCCTAGCTCTCTGGTGAATCTGCAGACACCGAAAAGCCTATGTTCATCGATCAGCAATTGGAGATTGAGTCCAATTTAAGTGCCAAATTCTATTTTTAGATTTCTATTAGGCAGTTTTGAGTCTATACATGTAATGTAAGCCCTTGATTTTCAGACGATTGGAAGTAATTCAAGAATTTTTTGGGTTTACCTGCTGATTGTCCGTTGTGAATGAGGGTTTCTCTCCCTTCCCTCCATCTTGGTTCTATCTAGAACTGATTCTCCCTCCATCTCTTCCTTCTTGTTTCCATTTCTCATTCTGAAATCCTGCCTGTTATTGTTGAAACAAATTACCCTTTTTTTTTTTTTTCTAAATCTTCCTGCTTTTGGGCTGTAGTTGGAAGTTTATAGTTTGGGGATCGATTTCCTTTGTCGATAGTCTTTTTACCTTTAGATTTGGTAAATTGGGAATGCTCCTTGGAGCGATTCAGCCAACAAAACTTGGAGTTAATATCTTACTGTAAAACCTAACATGATGTAGATAATAATGGAAATCGCAAATACAATCACACAATGCGCATAAAGATTTACGTGGTTCGGCAAGGTTGCCTACGTCCACGGTGAGAAGAAATCTTTTTCACTATCAATGGAGAATAGGTTACAGTCGCTCGTTCCTCACATCTCTCTCAGATTTTTCAATACTAGGAAAGAACTCTCGCTATAGGTTTTTTGCTAAAAACCTATACAGAAATTTACCGAAATACCCAACACTTAAATGGATAACTTTTTTTATTCATAAAAAGATCCTTTCTCTCTCCTATTCATTAAGTAATATTCATTTACTGCTAATGTCTTTTTCTCATTTCTCATTCTCATTTCTCATTTCTCATTTCTCATTCTACTTTAAATGCATAAAGTAAACATTAGACCATTTGCGAAAATGTTAAACATTTCCGTTCTGAAGCTTGACGTTCTTGACTGGTCCTTTGAACCACTTCCTTGCATCCAATACCCACCACAGCATTATTAAAGTCAGACATACAACCAGAGCAACGGGTGCGTAATTGAAAGTGTTCCAGTTGATGGGGTATAAAGTTGGCAATAGAAACACTGAACAGGTATAACATATCCATAGGAAGGCCACTAGGCCTATTGGCCTTCTAGCTCTTCCCAAATAAAAAGGTCCAGGTTTGAAATTCTTCTCATCCATTACCAGCCTTGCAAAAATTGGCACTGCATAGCTACCAACCCACCCAATTGTACTTATAGAAAGGATGGCAGTGAAGACAACATTAACCTTCAAAAGGGGTAGTCCAAGAACAATGGCAATGGCTGCACACAACCAAACTGCATTCTTTGGCACCTTGTACTTTGGGTGCAATTGTCTCCAAATTGACGAAAAGGGAATTCCTGCATCTCTTGAGAAAGCATACACCTAGAACAAATCATGAAAGGTAAGATATAACTTTAAATATATTGCTGAACCTTTATGTAATGCACTCCCATGTGTTAATATGATATGGATTGAAGCTAACCAAAATAATATGATAATAAGAAAACAAGAGAGCATCAGGAGGAGAAGTTGGTTTCTCTTACTACTCTGGCTGCACTAGCAGTGACTGAAAGGCCACAAAAGAAATAGGATCCCCATACGATGAAGAGGAAAACTATGGCTCCTCCAGAGTGATGGAACCTTCCCTGAAATGCATCATAGAATATTTGTGCTGGTATAAGGGCCCCAGCTGTCTCATTGCTAGGGTCGTATAAGTAGTTCAGATCCTGCACAAAGATGAAGTTTCACAGCCAATATATATGCATTTGTGCTGGTCATAATACCTAAACAGTAATACTCTGTAAAGTAAGTACCTGAATGCTGAAAGTAAGAGCCAAGTAGTAAGCCCCTCCAAAAAATGTGACGACTCCTATGCTTGAAAGAATTGCAATTGGACCAGTTTTGTCTGCACCCTTTGTTTCCTCTGTTAGATGTGCAGCAGTGTCATAACCATACAAACAGTAATGACTGAGAAGTACTGATAGAATCACTGCATAGGGTGTGCTACTGATCCCAGTCAACTCTGGAGATTTCTCAAAATGAGTGAACACATAAGAAGCAGATTGAGTATGCGGTGCCACCAAGGGGAGCATTATAACTACAACCAGACCACCAATTACCTGCGGGTATTTTGTTGAGAAAATAAAAAGAGCTGTAGAACACAGGAGAAATGCAGTGCATGAGAGGAAGAACTTCCATTGACAACATTCTCAGAAATTTGTGGTCTGTACCTTTAATCAGTAGTACAGTTTCTATGAAGATTTCGAGAGGTAAAACAGAACTCACTGAAAAATACTACTATCTCTCTCGCCTCCTCTTTTGTTTGTGGTACTTGTAGATACACAAGCATATTTTGACCCAAATCTATGACAAAAACGATTCTCCCTCATCTTTTGTATATATACAAGTGAGTCATCAATGTTTTTGGGTGTTGATGGGGTTTTGAACCAAATTCATGGTACAAGAAGGTAGTTTAATAAGTTAGGATCTTAACAGTTGTCTCACAAAAATTCTAATGAAGATATTGAACTGTGACACACGTATAGAATCAGTGAGAGGAAGAAAGAGGAAAGGTCTTTTGCTCACGTTTAATTAATGGTAGCTTGAATACCTTGCTGGGGGAGTATGGGGGGAGCAGAAGAAGAGAGAGAAAATGACTGCCTAGTGTGGAGATTTTCAGGATCATTTGACATCTCTTATCGAATCTTAGCTCAGTTTGCAGGGTGATGTTTCAGACATATCCCTACCTGTGCAGTTCACATGATACATGGTCTCATCAATGCACTTTGAATGGTAGAAACTGTCCGTTATGGCCCATGTATGACTTTGAGATCCCCTCGCCTCAAGTGGATGATCCTAAACATCTATCAAGAACCATCAGTCAGACTATTATGAGAAGTGAGTACGGAAAGGAAACCCTGGAAATACTTGACAGCCAGAATCCATAAAGAAGTATGGGATTGAGTGGTGTGTCCAGATGAAATTTTCTATACCCAGCATATGTACTATTTATCGACTTTTAGGGTGATTCTATTGCCCTATTGGAAATTTTCTGCTGGCAGTTGGGGTTGTAGAGAGAAAGTGGGGGAGGAGCCAGTCCACAGATTATGAGCCATGTGTAAGTGGGACATCAAGTGTCTTTTGTAAGCTCAAAACCATTTCACACCATCTATTTATCTCTTCTTTCTCAATGTGAGACATCTCTATCACCACAGATAGAAGGAGGAAATCGCTGATCCATGAAATGATGGGCAGCATGATATATAGTTACAGATCAAAGCATACCTGCCACCATATTGAGATTATGTCAAGAAAAGCTACTACTTGTAATGCAAATATGTTGAGTACTGCCCATATGATGGTTTGAGCTATGTACATGCATAAGAACACCCAGGGAGGAGCAAAGTATCCGCCACCCTTGTTTGTACCAGTGCATAGGAGAATGATGATTTGCAATGTCTGTGACCCTGAATAAGCCTAGCAGCGGAGCAGAAGATGAGTTAGAAACCATGTAATACTTAGGATCACAGTTTGAATGATGAGAATGAAACCAAATGTGGTTTGCAGAATCAAGGAACTGATGTATATAAAATAAATGAATCTGTCAATTAATTCTGTCCAAATGAGAGAATGTTCACGATCATCTCAATCCAAATGCATTTCGACTAAGTTAATCAGAGTTATATTTTTGCAACTGAATGCCAGATAGCTAAGCCATTCAAGAGAAACAAGCTTGGAGGAAGCAGAAGTATACCTGTGCACCTATCCCAGAAACAAGGCCGATTACTTCCAGCCAAGCACAGCACCAAGATGCAAATGGACCCCATCTGGGGCCTGCCAAATGAGCAGCCCAGAAGTAAAGTGAACCAGCTGTCTGATATCAATGCTAGAACAATATCAGTCTGATAAATTTGTCAAATGAATATTTTTTTTGAAGGAAAATAATTGGGAGATAAAAGGTAATGGAGTTCCAAAACGTGAACAAAGCTACAAGATTTTATTTATCGGGGAAGATAGGGTCATCTAGAGGGACAAGAACTTCTCATAATGCAATAGGGAATGGTGTATAGTGGACATGGAACATGTTAGGGATACAACTTCGACAATGCTCATGAGTAGTTTCTAGTATTCCTGTTTATATTGTTTTCAAAATATATTAAAAATGTGTAAAGATACTCTTTCAACATTCTGCAAGTAATACCCTCATCCAGAGATGAAGATTAGGATTGTACCTGGGTTTCAAATGGTTTCATAACACAAGAGCCTTAAGTATCTATTGCTTGTCAACTTCCTAATTTCTGGTCAAGTTCCTGCATGTATGGAACTTTTATCCGGGATAAGGAAAGCATAAAAAGTTCATAGAAGCAACAGGAATTTGCTGCTAGGCTTCTAATTCATGGAAGCCAATACTAGGTAGAAAATCCTAGTGTTTCAGAATGATGGGTTATTCTGTGATCTAATCCTAATAACAGACTCACAGATCCACCCACTTTTGTCTAATATAAACGTAACTGTTATTCTGAAAATGCATAACAGTGATTGAAAATGCAAAGATACTATAAGAGATGAAACACACCGGGAAAGAAGAACAGATCTCAGCCATTGCAATCCCAATGAACCAGGTGAAGAATGTAACCACCACCCATCCCCATATCATAGGTGCAGGCCCTGCGTAAAGAATACTTGAACCATACAAAGGGGTCCCTATGAAAACCGCCATGCTTGAGAATGTAATCCCGAATGTCTTCAACAGAGACTGCAGAAATCAAACAAAGACCCACTTTCAATCTCTCTGGATTTGAAACAGATAATTCAGATGACAGAAAACTCAAAGTACTACATATTGATTGAGTGCTGATAAAGAAAAAGAAACACCATGAAAGTCATCTAAACACTCTGTGTAAAGCAAATCAAACTGGAACAAAGAGAGGTAATTAGATTACCATTTCTCTTCTGAGTTCTTGCTTGTAACCAAGCTCATTGAGACGCTTCTCTCCTGAATCAACTTCAAGTGGATGAATTCTCCTGTCTGGAGTTTCCTCTCCCCTATCCATCTGGCGAGCCTACAGAATCAAAGTGGTCAAAATTCACCAGTGAGGAACAAAGGAGAAGCTTTATATATAGATATCCTTGCAGATACTTAAGATGGTCTGAACAGAGGAAGCGTAACCTGAGGTTGTGAATTAGTCATGTTATCTTCAGTTCTTCACAGGTCAACCAGAACTGAAGTAGTACTCGAAGAACAACAAGAAGGACAGTGCACCCCCTTGACTGTGAAGAATCAATGTGGTTGTCTTCACCTCTCTTGTCAATCACTCTAAGTGATCGAGATTCACCAGTGTGAGACTAGGAAAATCAGTTCATATCGTTGCAGATACTCCAGTCCAAATGGTGAGGTTGAGAATTTGGTACCTTTATAGGCCAAGAAGGTAGTTAGAGAATTAGCCAAGGAAAAAACCATTGGAACCCCCCCCCCCCTCCCTTTTGACTCGAAACGAAGCTCTATTACTCTCTTTAAAATTCACTCAATTTTAGGCTGTGTTTTTTTGTCTTTTGAGCACTTGTTCTATCTGAGCGAACCAGATCACATTCTCCAGAGCAAATTCTTTTTCTCAAAAACAAAAAACAGAGCAAATTCTCTTTCTCAAAAACCAAAAAAATGTGTGTATCATCAAGAATATTGAGTAGTATTACATACGAAGATCTTTTATCCACATATCGTATATAAAATAGGATCCAGATCCAATAAAAAAAATTATTTTCCTTATACAATTATCTGATGGGTATAGTCTGACTCGTCTTCCACTACCCTTTCTGTTTTCTCTTGCCAGATTTTTGTTTTGATAAAGAACTTTTAGTAACGTGGGAACAAGGTTCCCGCAAAATCAGCATACAGCAAAGAAGAAATGAAGAGAGTTGAGAGAGTTTGAATTTTCCATTTGGTTGCCGCCATTTATGAATGAAGGTCTTCAATTCAATAATTAGAGACGAGATGTGGGTTCTGAATAATTAGGGTTTACAACCTGGGTCGGGCTTTACCAAAATTTGTACCCTGCCCAGCCTGGATCCTTTTTTAGTTTAGTAGTAGACTAGAAATGTGCAGGCCTTGGATTGGTGTTGTTATCCCTAGTTGACCACTGTGCCATGTCCCAACTTTCATTATTTGTTCAGTCAATTACTCCCTCTGTCCAACTCTCAACAAGACTGTCTTGTTTGGAAAAATATATATATGATTGTTAATGCATTAATCATCTATTAATTTAAACCCTCTTTCCAGCATTGGTTGCCATTAATTTGGCTTACATGTATAATGTATTAGGGGAAATCAAGTATAATTGTTTATTGTTACATGTCACAATGACGCATATTTGTCTAGTCCGGCTCAGGTCCTCGTGCGAGGACACTCCTTGGGACCTGAGCACCACTGTGGATTCCATGGGATTGAGCTCCTCTCCAGGGAGTCCAGCACGCTCAGGGGGCATCCAACCGTTGGGCTATGTCGCACACATCTCTAGGTATGCGCCAAAATATGTGTGACACAACTATACCCTTGGATGCCCCCTGAGCTCCCTAGAGAGGAACCGGATCCGGATTTCATGTGGGTGGTGCTCAGGTCCCAAGGAATGTCCTCGCACAAGGACGGAGGACCTAAGAAGGTTTGATGTAAAGGTGGAACAAGTCAAACCTTGAATAAAAAACTCACTATTTTAAAATCATAGTTTGATGGCTTAGATGTTTTGAAGTAACCAAATTTTCATATACTTTTTATCATATTCAATTTTCTCAAATTTTTGGAAAGGTTAAAGGTAAGGCATTCATTTGAATCGAAGACCTAGAAATGTTAAATCCCATCATTTAATAATCTATTAACCTTATCTCTATCCTTAGTTAAAGGAAACTGAACCTCAATAAGATGTTGACAGAAAAAGGGAAAAGCAAGTTGTAGAATTTCATCCTTATAATTGGTCAAGAATACCAGTCAATTTTTTCCTTACCATACGAAAGTCAAGGAAACCCAATATTTTTTTGGGTTTCCTTGACCGGAGGGTCCAGCCCAATTAAAACAAAGGTGGGTTGGTGACCAACCCCCTTATTTTGGGAGGGTGGGTGGGGTGGGGATTTCGAACGGGGACCCTCCAGCTCCCGCCCCGGTTAGAGGAGAACCAGAACCCTGTTATGGGGAGTCATGGCCATGCACACAGGGTGTTAGTCAATGCTAGATAATGATTGAAATGATTAGACCATTAACAGCATCTAAAAAGAAATCCAATTGGAAAGGTACAATCCCATCATAGATCGGGCTTTATCATCATGTTTGCTTTGATTTAAAATACAAAATGAGCGACCGGCCATGACCTGGATCAAAGGTTTAGAAGTGTCAAAACGTGGTGGTTGAAGTGTATCTTTCAAATTGAAAATTTCCCTAAGCTTTTTATGGTCTGGTCTTTAGACTAGACTGCAACAATAATATTTGTTTGTTATCTAAAATGCTCATACAATGGTTATTATTGGAATAATGGTAAAAGGTTATGTTAGGGGCTAAGCTAGCTTGTTGTTACACTTATGAATATTAATATTAAACTTGATGGTGAAAGCAATGCTGACTTTGTAAATAAATTAAGGTTTTACTTGACTCGGGCAAAATCATCGAATCAATGAAAACTTGAAGTGATTCAGACCTAGTTTGTCGGTGGTAGTCTGGTTACTTGGAAAAGTAGAAAGCAAGTACAGTTGTTTGATCAAGTGTTGAAGCTGAGTATCATTCTTTAGTTAATACAATGGCTAAACTGATATGATTAAAATTCTCGTGGGAAAATTTGGTTTTGTGATAATCAAGTTGCTATTTAGATTGCTAGTAACCTTATTTTTCATGAGAGAATTGAATTAAGCATATTGTATGTAGTAGATTATCATTTTGTGCGCAATGTTATGAACAAATTATTTCTACTCCTTGTGCTAGTTCTTCATATTGTATAAATTTTTTTCCAATAAGGATAATAGTGTCATTTCACATGTATATGTAAAACATTTGTATAACTGTGACACCTTTTGACAATGACATAGTGATTCATTTTCAAATTATTTTTGAAAATCCTTTTATATATACCCTTATCTTTAAGAACTTCTGGAAATGAGACGAGGCAATTAAAAGAAGGTGCCACGTTTTAAATACAGCCATAGAGGTGTCATTCAGAAACTCCAAAACATAAAATGATCCTGTAAGATTTCATTGAGAAATATCCATGGTACAACTAATATCTTTCTCTCATTTCACTCTATTTCCAATATCTTTCTCTCATTTGTTACCAAAAAACAAAAAAAATCTTTCTCTCATTACACTCTACTTCCAATGCACTACGTAGACAATGGACCATTTGCAAGTATGTTTTAAACAATTAAGTGATGTTCTTGACTGGTCCTTTGAACCATTTCCTTGCATCCAATACCCACCACAACATTATTAATGACAGAAATATAACCAAAGCAATGGGTGCATAGTTGAAGTTATCCCAGTTGATGGGGTAGTAAGTTGGCAATACAAAAGCTGAACAGGTATAACATATCCATAAGAAGGCCACTAGACAAATTGGCCTTCTAGTTCTTCCCAAATAAAAAGGTCCAGGTTTGAAATTCTTCTCATCCATTACCAACCTTGCAAAAATTGGCACTGCATAGCTACCAAACCACCCAACTGAACATATAGAAATGATGGCAGTGAAGACAACATTAACCTTCAAAATGGGTAATCCAAGAATAATGGCAATGGCTGCACACAACCAAACTGCATTCTTTGGAACCTTATGCTTTGGGTGCACTTCTCTCCATATCATGGAAAAGGGAATTCCTCCATCTCTTGACAAAGCATACACCTAAAACAGAACATAACAGATAAAATGTAATTGAAAATTTTCGATTATAAGAAAAATGAGATAGAATTAGGAGGAGAATTGAAGCTGGTTTCTCTTACTACTCTGGCTGCACTAGTAGTTATTGAAAGGCCACAAAAGAAAAAGGATCCCCATATGATGACCAGAAAAACTATAGCTCCTACAGAGTTATTGAACCTCCCCTGAAATGCATCATAGAATATTTGTGCTGGTATTAGTGCCCCTGCTGTCTCATTGGTTGGGTCGTATAAGTAGTTCAGATCCTGCACAAAGATAAAGTTTCACAGCACATTAGATGTGAGTAGTCCGATGTGGAGACTTATAGGTACTTAGGCACCCCTCCTTAAAGGCTAGCTTTTTAAAGATTAATTCTCCCGTAGGGGAAAGTACCTGAATGCTGAAAGTAAGAGCTAAGTAGTAACCCGCTCCGAAAAATGTGACAACTCCAATGCCTGAGAGAATTGCAATAGGGCCAGTTATATCTGCACCCTTTGTTTCCTCTGTTAGATGTGCAGCAGTGTCATAACCCAACAAACTGTATTGAGTGAGAAGTAGTGATAGAATCACAGCATAGGGTTTGCTACTGATCCCTGTCAACTCTGGAGATGTCTTAAATTGAGTGAACACATAAGAAGCAGATTGCTTATGCAGTGCCACCACCGGGAGCATTATAGTTATAACCAAACAGCCAGTTACCTGCAGATCTCTTGGTGTGAAAAATCAAAGGAGTGGTAGAACATAGGTGAAATGCAGTGCATTTGAGGAAGAACTTCCATTAATGAGGGGATGGGGGAATTTTATTCATATTATGCGTGGATTATAATGGAGGGAGATAGACATAACTCCCGAATCAATGGATTGAAATTTGGCCAAACTGTCCTACACGCTACTGACAGTGTCCTCCTGACCAGGGAGTCAGTAATATTATTAATCTACTTCGGAATAAAGCTAAAAGCACAAGATACAAAATAAGAAGACACGTGCATAAAATATATAGTTACAGATGAAAGCATATATACCTGCCACCATATTGAGATAATGTCAAGAAAGGCTATAACTTGTAGTGCAAATATGTTGAGTACTGCCCATATGATGATTTGAACTATGTACATGCATAAGAACACCCAGGGAGGAGCAAAATATCCTCCACCCTTGTTTGTACCAGTACATAATAGAAAGATGATTTGCAATACCTGTGACCCTGGATAAGCCTAGCAACAGAGCAGAATGAAGATTAATTAGAAACCAGGTAATACTTTGGGGATCAAATAGTGTGAATAAAATAAATTAATCACTCAATTGTTTCCTCTATTCTAGGAGAACTAACTAATTTAAAAGAAAAGGAAAGAAAATCTCTCATATATTCATTAAGGGAAAGAGACTTCTACTTGGTCGCATCGTCTCTACACAAACGTCTAGGTCAAGAGGGGAGGCGTACGCCCAGGTATCTACCCAAACTCCACCATTTCTCCATATCCTCCCTCTCTCATAAATTGATTGAATCATTGTGCAACGTTACGAGGGTACCCACCATCCCCACTTTTCTCTTTCATTTAAATTTAAACCCTTCAGATATTGAATAACATGAGTAAAAAGTGGGGATAAGAAAGTCATAGTGAAGTGAATTGATTAATTAGGCATAGTGACATGAAAAAAAACCCTTATAAAAATATGTCTTTGGAATGAATCTCAAGCGGAGATTCCAAATTTAAGACAAAATGACTTCTTTACCCCATAAATCATTCCTAACATGACAAAAACCTATATTTTACAGCAAGAATTAATGTGCAGAATCATCATCTCAATCCTAAGTGGAGTTATATGTAAGTTAATGAGTTAAATATTGGAAAATTAGTTAGGTTAAGTCATCGAATTAGAGAGATGGAGAAGATAGGACATAGCAGTACCTGTGCGCCTATCCCAGAAACAAGGCCGATAATTTCCAGCCAAGCACAGCACCAAGATGCAAATGGACCCCATATAGGACCAGCCAATTGAGCTGACCAGAAGTATAGTGAACCAGCTGTCTGTGTTGTCAGTGTAAGAATCATGTCAGTCTAATAAAAATTTAGGAGAATATTTTGTGCCGCAACGTAGGCTACATCCAGGCACATGGGCAGCCTGTGCAAGGGGGGTAGGGTGGTCATTATATCCACCCCCATGTGCCTAGGCACTGCCTGCGCTACGACAAAGAGAACAACACCCCTTAAAATTTCAAATGATTATTTATTTATTTAAAAAGCTTAGGAAATAATTAATCATAAGGCAATTTAGTGCCACAAACTGAACAAACCTACAAGATTTTCTTTAAAGAGAGGGATAGGCACGCAGCCCATATATATAGACAATTAAGGGGGAGCGCAAGAGTCACGCATGCATGATAGCCAATGAAAGAACAGACACTGGCATCTTGAGGGGTGGAATGATCATTTTGACCCTCACTATCTAGGTGTGCCCCCCCCCCCCCCCCCAAGAATATTTTTCCATATGGATATCATAAGCATTTAAAGAGGGAGAAAGGGGTCTTGGTGGGTGTCAAACCATATATATGGGGGATTCATAATTTCACATCATTAAATTAAGAAAATATAGATGTGAGGGGGTGTGAATATGACGATCGCGTGTCCACCTTTTCCCCTTTCTTTATTAGTTAAGATGAGGGAAGAAAAACTTTTCAGAATGTAATGGGGAATGATGTACATGTATAGTGGACATGGAACATTTTCTACGATATAACTTCCACAATACTCACGAGTAGTTTCAATATTCCTATTTATATTGTAGGCAAGAGATTGTTGCTTGGTCGTTGGCCTCTGCATCATCGTGGGAGCGAATGAGAATGCATGCAGGGGCATCAATATACATAGAAATACTTATTTCTTGGGAGGCAGAATGGTAATTTAGCATGCTCCTATGTTTAGACTGAGGATCTACTCACTAACTTGGTAGCCTTTTTTTTGTCCCCTTAATATTTTTTTTTTTCAAAATGATCAGAACCTATAAGGATACTCTTTCAATTAAGGATGTCAAAAATCAGACCAACTCGATTAAATTGATCGAATCGAGCTAAATTGATCGACCAAACTCCTTATTGGTCGTATTGGTTTTGCCTTTCTAAAACCACTAAAAAATAAAACCAAAACAGATCAAGCCTACTATTAAGACCAACCAACCGTTTGGAGTGAAACTGATAGAAACCCATAAAAGCTGATAAAATTCAATATTTTTTTGTACAATATTCTTTGGATTGAGTTTCCCTCCTCCCATGATGAATGGGATTCCATTCACGCAGTACGGGATAGGGCAAGAATCGGTATCAGGAGAGTATTTAATTTGGAACGGAACAAAACCTCAGGAGGGGTTTGTTGGTGGGTGAACTGTCTTTTATGGGTGGAGGAAAACTTTATCTTTTTTCTTTTTACAAATAAAAAACAGAGATTGGATCAATAAGAGACCGATAATTAACTGGCTGGACCAATAATTATATCTTTCGGTGTGGTTTTTGTAAACCGAACATCTTATCGGCTCGGTTTCGATCTAACCCCTATATGCAACAAACAAAAAATTGAGAAAAATCGATTGAAACCAGAGTCAGCCATCACAAACCGAATGAACCAAAGAAAATAATATAAGAGAAATAAAAACATACTGGGAAAGAAGAACAGATCTCAGCCATAGCAAAGCCAATGAACCAAGTGAAGAATGTAACCACAACCCATCCCCATATCATACTTGCAGGCCCTGCGTAAAGAATACTTGAACCATACAGTGGTGTCCCTATGAAAACCGCCATTGTTGAGAATGTTATCCCAAATATCTTCAACAGAGACTGCAGAAACCAAAATTTTGATTGAATTAATACTGATAAAGGAAATAAAAAGCACAAATTAAATAGCTAGGAACAAATAGAGGAAATCGGATTATCACCATTTCTCTTCTGAGTTCTTGCTTGTAACCAAGCTCGTTTAGACGCCTCTCTCCTGAATCCATCTCTAGACCAGACATTGTCGTGTCACTTCCAATTCCCAAATAGTTGCAGTTGCAGCAGCTCAAGAAGAAAAATAGAAACAAAAAAAATTGTTTGGGTTTGGGATTAAGGGACACAATTAGTACTAATTATTCACTCCTACCCCAAATTTGAATTTTGGTTGTTTTTAATGACTCTGCATGAGTCCATTACCATGCATTTAATTAGAACTAATCTTTCTTTCTTTCTTTATTTTACTATAATTTCGATCGCTTCTTCTTAATTGAGCTATTAATTACTTCAACTTGAAAAAATCAGAGTGGAGGGGCATGAATCATAGAGAATCTCATGAGTTTGAAAGCTGACGTCAATTCTTTTCGCGTAATTACACAAAAAACAAAAACACTCTCCTTTTCATATAAAACAACAATAAATATATTCCAGCGTGTACTAATCCTTGAGTACTCTGAGCTCGTGCAGAATGCATGCTGCACTTACAGTCAACGTTCAACATCATCAACTTTATTTTATTTTATTTTATTTTTTGATTTTTGTGTTTTTTCCTTTTAGAAATCTCTCGGTATGATTTTAATGATGAAACAGATATTGAAGAATCGTTGTCCCCTCCAATTCTTCCAATTACTCACATGGCAAAATGCTGTCGAAAACATTGTCTAAGATGTGCTACAATGAGGTGATAATTATCGATATTGAACTATTGGTAGAGACTGCCTTCTCTCCCTCATTTAGGATACCTTATATTTTTGTCACTTGGAAAAATCTAAATTCACCAATGAGATATTAAAGAAATCAATCATATATGCTTCTTGTAGATATTCCACAAGGTGAAGAACAAAACTAGCAACTTAACAAGCTAAGTAAGGCGTGAGAGAAGTAGCAAAAGGATCAAGGAGAAAATATTATAGAACACCCCTCGCCCAAGTTTTACTGTAACCCCCTTGTTGAGATTCTAATTATAAAAGCAACAATTCTTGATTGCCCTTTTGTCTTATTCTTAAATTTATTTTTTTAAAAGTTAGGTATAAAAAAGGATTTCAAAATGATTAATCATTATATCATTGTCATTGTATTACACATTTTTTTTTATTATAAATTTGAAATAATAGGATTTACTTTTATTAAAAAATATATACATCTTTTATTAAAAAGGGAAAAAAAAATGTTACAAAATCCATTGATTAAAAGTTAAGTCATGTTGTAATCAAGCTTGACGAGATGACCTTGTTTTTTTTTGTTTTTCTACTCTTTTAATAAAGAAAAGTGTTCATACACTGTTGGTGAAGGAAAAGTATATCCATCAACGGTCATTAATGTTAGCCCTTCTATAGTACAAAGTAGATAATACCTTTGTAGTGTTCCCAATACCCATTGGAGACCATCTGAACCACTCGATCCTTTAGTATAATACAATTTTTTTTTTCTCTTAATAAGGGTAAAATCTTATCATTTCATTTTTCAACTTGTGCAGAACAATGACAGCCTTTGAATCTTTTTTTGATAAGAAACAAAATAGATTAAAAATAATAAAGAAAGTGTCCACGTTGTCACATACAACAGTTCTTTTTTTAGATATCTAGGCATGATTAGTCAAGTTACGGGTTAAGTCAACAAACTTCCTATCATTTTACCATCATATAGACTTTCACAAAACATTTGATAAGCAACACAATATCAAAAAGAACCGTAAAGAGTTCCCATGGCTATTGCTGAATTTTTTGCTCCACTCATCAACTAAAACTTGGCAATCAGTCCAAACATCTATGTATTCGACTCCCAATGACCTTACTTTTTGCTATCCCTAGAGCACTCCCCTAGCTTCAGCTTCCAATGTGCTCCTTGCATAACCAAAATGCATAGATGCAATAGGAAACCTTCTATTAATAATAACAATGGAAGTCCATCTTGCTTCACTAGTGTCAACTTTAAAACTCCCGTCACAAACCATAATGATATGATCAAATTGAGTAAAGCTCAAGTATATCTTGTAAGGATATCGATGACATTATACCAAGCTCTGTTTCATGTATAAGGAACGGTAAATGTTGGACATGATCAATTCTATGAAGGTTTGGCCTGCAATGAGTTATATGATATTGATTCCTTGCATACCAAAGACAATAACACGAAAGAAAAGGGATGGAGCATAATAACCTGCATAAATGATCATATAAAGATGGAGCCTTGAGCCATTCAACTCATCTTGATGGTGACATAAAAGTACAAATCCCTTTTTAACAAATAAGACAAAAGGCAATCAAAAAAAAGTATAACTTCACCACTTTGGTGACAACAAGAAGCATACCGTTTTCAAAGTTATTTGCCATGCTAGGTTGCTCCAAATCCAGCTTCCAAGGACGGAAAAGAGAGTGGAAGAAAAGAGGACATTTTAATTGTTCATAGTTATTTTCCAGGCCAGGTTGTTCCAAGTCCAGCTTTCAAGGAAGGAAATGTAGAAAAAACAAGCTTTGACCAGAGGGGAAAGATTGGATGGAAAGAGAAAGTTTTATTCGTTTATAATTACTTGACAGGGAAGGTTGCTTCCAAATCCAGCATTGACTATAGAAAAAGTAGAAAACTAAAACACCTTTTGAAAAATCATATTTTGATAGAATGAACACCCAATAACCCACTCATTACAACCATAAAGAAAATCTAAATTATATCTGAATTCCATTATAGCAGAACATCAATAATATGTACATCGATCGTGCTCACAAATTTCATAGAGACTACTACCTACATAGACAAACATGTTAAACCTTTCCATTGGGGACATCGATGTTCCTAACAGGCCCCTTAAACCATTTTCTTGCATCCAAAAGCCACCAAAGAAATATGAGGCCCAAAGCAATACCCAAAGCAACAGGTGCATAGTTGAATGTATTCCAAGAGATTGGGTAGGAAGTTGGCAATAGGAAGACTGAACAGGTATAGCAGATAAACAGAAAGGCTACCAAGCAAATTGGCCTTCTTGCCTTGCCCAGATAAAATGGTCCTGCTCTGAAGTTCTTCTCTTCCATCACCATTCTCGCGAAAATTGGAACAGCATAGCCACCAACCCATCCAATAGTACATATTGAAGTTATAGCAGTAAAAACTACATTAACTTTCAAGATAGGAAGTCCAAGAAGAATGCAGATGGCTGCACACAACCACACTGCATTTGAAGGAACCTTGTGTTTTGGGTGCACCTTTCGCCAGATAGATGAGAAAGGAACTCCTCCATCCCTTGATAATGCATATACCTGAAACATTTTATGTCAAAATGTAGTTGTAAGAGATAAACCTGACCGAGTAATACTAACAGTGGTTGCTCAGCTAAGTCTAGTTTTTATGGGTGAATCTACCCAATCTTGACAGAGTCTACACTGTTTTGAATCTGTTATGAATATGGAGAGATCTAGTTTATAAAATGGTAAACTCACTGTTTTGAAACATTGTCAAATGGCTTAGATGTTCAGTAACCAAATTTTTAGGATGTTTCTATCATATTCAATTATCTCAAATTCTGTGAAGGTCAGAGTATGACATTCATTTGAAACCTAAGAATTTAATCATTTAATAACCTATTAACATTAACTCTGTCTTTGTTAAAGGGAAACTGACCCATAATAAGATGTGACAGAAGAAGGAAAAAGCATGTTTTTTGAGTGGTTTTGTTTGTGGGTGTGTGGTAAATAAACACAGTGAGTGAAGAGAACTTTTGAATGGAGGAGTTGGCTTGAATTGAGGGGTGGGGGACAGAGTTCTGTGTTTTATCATTGTCTACAAGAAGCAGAGATTCTTATCCGTGAAATCAGAAGCCAATGTCTCGGGGTCCTAATTGAATTGATAGCAAACATTTTTCCTATGCCTTGAATGCCAAACTACTGCTCTATCTGATGCCTTTTGTATTTTGGTGCAAGGATAACTTTTTCTACAGCTCAATCGTGATTCGATTCCTGGACTCTGCTATCAACAGTTGGAGAATCCAGGGATCCCATCTGATGTTATATTTAATAGGTAGAATCATGGTCTGATGGAGCCAACTGTATGCATTGGAACCACTAAATAGTAGGAAAGAAATGCTAGAGAGAAGAATAATGATACTTCAAGAGTGAAAATCACCGAAACATGAGTAACTGAACTTATACGGGTAAGTTAAAATTAAGGTTCCTCAGGTTTGAGGTATCTATAGCTATGATTCCTAATGCTTAAACTGACCTTAGGGGTTCCTTGTCCCAAAAGGTTGTGAGTCCATGCTTATAGACGATGATAAAATGGCCCAAACTTCTGGTTCAATTAAAAGATTTGAATTTGGATATGGTTCAACCATTATTTTCCACATTTTAAACCACCGTGGTTGCTAAACTAGCATTTTTAATTAGGGAAAACACAACGGTGGAATCTAATCTAAGGTCATCAGACCATCAGGAGCATCTAAAGGATTCCAACTGAAGAATAAATGATCAGATCATCAAGTTATGATATTAAAATCCAATCCATGATCAGATCATCAAAAGTATACTATCATATGATTGAAACATTGGTTGCAAGATTAAATGCCTCTAATGAATGGTTATTTTGTAAATGATGTTTCAGGTTAGTTAAAGGTTAAATTATAGTTCACGAAAAGGGATATACTGATTCTCAGAAAAGATGCAGTTAAATGAGAACTGTACTGAAGTTTCTAAATATCCTTTTGTACATTTAAAATGTGCATGAGTCCAGTTTAAGAGCAGTAACTTCAAAAAGCAGAAACATGGACCAAGTTTCAAAACTTCAAAAGGATGACATTTTACTTACCACTCTGGCTGCACTAGTAGTGATTGAAAGGCCACCAAAGAAGAATGATCCCCAAATAATGAAAAGCAAAATAATTGCTCCTGTAGAATTATGATACCTCCCATGGAATGCATCATAAAGTATCTGAGCCGGCACAAATGACCCAGCAGTCTCATTGTTTACATCAAATAAATAGCTTGGATCCTGCATGACAATTGCAATCCTATGTTAGTTAGATAGACGAGAACATATTGGAAGCAGTAATCCAAAAATTAGTTCATAAAGAATACCTGAATGCTGAAGGTAAGGGCCAAGATGTATGCCCATCCAAATACTGAAATGATGCCTATACTAGAAAGAATTGCTATTGGACCATTCTTATCTGCACCCTTTGTTTCCTCTGTTAGATGAGCTGCAGCATCATACCCGTAAAGTGAGTACTGACTGACAAGAAAAGACAGTATTACTGCATATGGTTTGCTAGTTATCCCAGTTGACGGCGCCATCTCAAAATGGGTGAATACATAGGAAGCAGATTGCCTTGTCAGTGCAACAAGGGGAAGCATTATAACTATGACAGTACCTCCAACGACCTATCAAGGAAGCACTGTAAGATTAACGAAAAACATTACTCAAGAAAATTGTAAACCCAGAAATACACAAAATGCATTTTTATTATCATGGCACAAATATAATGATACCAAAAATGGTAGAGATGAAATGTAAGGGCCTTTTTTTGGGGGGTTTCTGGACTATGCATTTCATTTTGGTATTTGGGTTTTCCAGTTTATATGTATAAAAGCAGGACTAATCTCATAATTCCTAAGGATGCTGGAGGTACGTTGGTATTGAGGAAGCTATTAAAAGAACCATAAGGAGGCTGGATGTGCGGTCAGACTCTTAGGTGGCTGTGCAGCACACCGCGCCATGAGAAGCTCTACTCATCTTCTAAGTGATGAAAAATTGGAGGCAGAATTAAGACTAATATGTTTGTGTTTGTATGTGGAGTAGGAGAGCTGACCCATTGCATCCCTTTGTAAATATCCATAGGAAACATATTCCCTGACTTCTCAAATGATCTTCATGAGTTTAATGAGGAAGTGATACTGATGGATGTTTTTATTTTCTTCACTTGATATACGTTGACTTGACATATATAAATTCTTCTTTTTTTTTGCTATAACTATAGAAATACAAGAAGACAAAATCTGAAAGGGGAAAATTTTGTTGCACAATCCACTGACTTCTGAAATTATACCATCTGCAATAGTTTATTCAAGGAACAGTTTAATCACTTTTGAGTAGATGAAAATCTGGGACAATACTTGGGAAGGGTGCATATATACCATACATTTTTGAGAATAGAGACTTTAGTGAACCTTTGGGGTCTTAGGTGTATTATGACTACACATAATAAGAGGCAGATCTGTTGACTATGACTTGTCTTTTGGCCCTGTGGAGCTTTGACTAGTTTTAACATTGCAAACCATCAGATAGCATTGAGGTTAATCAAGTTCAATATCAAGTACATTCTATGTTAGGTTTCCAGCAGAGGTTTTCCTCGAGAAAAATCTTCTACCCCTCATAGGCTTCAAGTGCTCTCACTAATAGTAAAGCACAAATGCCATATCAACCAAAAAGTTTCACACAATAGATCACACTCCTAAGATGTCATCAACCTTCAGAAGGAACCTAGCAACCCTAATCTGGGAGAGAAAACTATAGAATTGGAATCATCCCATTGCTTAAAAAAATAAGAATCAGGTCAACAACTAGATGACACACTGATTACAGCAAAGGAACACTGAATAATGTGAAGATGTAGCCATATGATCTTATTTAAAATGGTTTCTAATCTCAAGTAGATATTACATCTGAAACACATCCAGAGAAATGTACTACTGAAAATTTCACATTTTAAGCTGGATGTTATCTTGGAATGGCAGCATTATTTTATATTAATTTTCATTTCATCTTCGAGAGTTGAATTTACTAATTCAGTATATTTGTAAAACAGAGTTTTGAAACGAAAATCTGTCTTGATTAATGGTGCCCGTATCATGCTCATTTCATGAGCATAGGATATGTGGATTCAAGGTGCATCTCAATTTTTTTTTTAAAACTACAAAAATTGGGAAATGTTCCTCAACAGAGCAGCTTGGAAAGGAATCTCCAAGCAGATTCTTCATTATTGCCATATGGACGAGTGACATGACAATTCTAACTGTTGGATATCTAAAGAATGGTATCAATTGGTCACTTGTCAAATTTCAGAACCTAATTCAATCAAGTACACTCCCATGTATTGGCATGCATCCTCATGTTTTTTCTATGCGCGCCTACTATTATTCCGGAAACTACTGCGCACTCTCTCATAGTCTTGGATTTTTCAAAATTTGTATTTGGCCACCTGCAAGTTTTTGATTGGGCTTGAAGTTCATATGTGAGCAGGATAACTTGGGGTCTACCTGTCCACAATTTCTAGGCCCCACATGAACTGCTATTTGGTAGATATTTTGGTGCCGTTTCGAGGTTTCTTTCCAAGCTGCTCACTTAGAGAACCCTTTTCCATGGCCATAACAGTTATATGCAGATGCCTTTCTAACATTTCAGCTCATTAAGTGCAAATTGGAATATGTGTACTACAGATCAGACAATGACATAAAATCATATAAATCCAACATTTACCTGCCACCAGATTGAAACCATGTCAATGAGAGCAATAACTTCTAATGCGAATGTGTTGAGTACTGCCCATATAATTGTGAGGCCTATATACATGCACAAGAATAACCATTTTGGTGCAAGGTACCCTCCACCTTTGTTTGTACCAGTACAAAGTAAAATGATACTTTGCAATGTTTGTGACCCTGCATAAGCCTACCAAACAATAAAAAAGGATTTATCAGAAACTTATAAAGCACAAAAATGTAAAATTCAGGTAATTTATACTACATAGAAGAGAACATGTTTCTTTTACTTACCGGAGAAAAATTAACACTTCAAACGAAATTAACTACAATAGTACCAAAAACTATTGTTACCTGTGTACCAATGCCAGCTATGAGGCCAATGGTCTCCAGCCATGCACAACACCACGAAGCAAATGGACCCCACTTGGGACCAGCTAAATGAGCAGCCCAGAAGTAAAGAGAGCCAGTAGTCTGTTTAATGCCAAGAACAAGTGAGTTCAAAATATTCATCTTATAAAAGTATAACATTACGCCATGGATGACATGAACAAAAGAGAATATTCTGTATGCTTAAAAAGAGTTTGTTCTTAACCTTTTCTTTTTGAACATGAGATTCCCAACTAAAGAAAATTATCTCATTCGGAGGAAATATAGCATATCTAAGATAAAGATAAATGTGTAAAAGCTGGAATACTTGAGTACTACCCAAAAAAAGAAGAGTCAAAACAATTAAAAGAAAAGCTACAATACTCTGTAGCTTACATTCAACCCAAGGGGAATTGCAGGTACAAGTACTAAGGACCAAACTTAATAAAGGAGAAACTTAACCCCCGTTGCAACATTTTCTTGAACCAGAGATAAAGCTCTCATTAAAGGATATAAACATTACTTAAAACCAAAAGTACGAACATATAAAACATGGGAATTGTCAGTATGGAAGAGAGGAACCAAAAATAAAGGTTAAGAGAAGATGATTCCAACAATAACATGGGAAAACTTGGCTTGTCTATTTAATAGTAACCTGGGGGCATGATAGTCAGTAGAACAGGGAAAACAGTGAGTTCTAGGAGCTCCATAGAACAACAGGAAAATGAGTTATTATGAAATGGATTTGCAGAATCTCATATCAGCATGTCATTTAAGTTAATTTGCATTCATTCTTGGTTATTCTCTCTCAGAGAAGGTAAGGTACCTTGTTTTCCAGAAATTTTTGACCCTTTAAATTCCAACTGTATAACTCTTCCATGTCAATTCATAGAGCAACCAAACCAAAAGTTTCAATTATCAACTCTTGGATAGGTTAGAAAAACTCAGTTCATGTAGACAATTCATTTTAACTCACTAAATTCATTTTGTGGTTCTGAAACTAAATCTCTTATTTTCTAAGGGAATAGAAACATGCAGAAATGAAATTAGTGGAATCAAAGAGATTTAACATAGGAATGAAAGGAAACAAACCGGGAAAGAGGAGCAGATTTCAGCCATAGCAATTCCAACGAACCAGGTGAAGAATGACACAACCACCCATCCCCACACCAGACTTGCAGGCCCTGCATATTGCAAGCTCGAGCCAAACAAGGGGGTTATCCCAGTGAAAAGGGTCATTGTGGAAAATGAGATTGCAAGTGTCTTGAAAAGAGTCTGCACCAGTCAAACAGAAAAGACCCATCTCATCAATCTTGAAACAAAAACGAAAAAAAAAAAGAAGAAGAAGAATATAAATCAAACTGAAATGGATCTGGATAGAATAAAAAGGGGGTTGAGATTGAGTTGGGCAACCATTTCTCTTCTGAGTTCTTGCTTGTAACCCAGTTCATTGAGACGCTTCTCTCCTGAATCCATCTCAACCGTCGACGTTGCCGGTGAACGCTGTCCCATGAGCGATATCAATGATCACTGCCAAATACCAAGTAGTTGCAGTTGCAGCTGCAACTCATAAAGAAACAGGAAAAAATGGTTTTTGTTCTTAACTGGGAAGAGATAGTTTATAAGGGAGGAGCAATAACAAGTAGTACCTAAAGTCAACAGCTTTGATCTTCTTTTACTTGTTGATATTCCCTAGTGAAAATTCGCCTTGTTTGAAATGGAGGTATCTGGTGTGAAGTCTAAAGTTAAAAGCGCAAATCTCCGAAGGTCAGAGGTCAAAGCAAGCCAGCCACGCCAGGCGAGGCCCAGGTGGCAATGCCGCAATTGGATGTTTACTCCTATCGTCATAATACCCAAATTATTTGAATTTTAGTTGTCTGTCGGTCCCTCACTCTCCCTCTCCATGGGAAAATTAGGGATGATTCCATGAGTACCTTTTTACACTTCTAATTAATCTGTCTTATACTCTTATCTCCCAATTTTAACACATTTTAATTAAGCATTAGACAATTAATTCAATGTTCCCTACTTTCTACTTCTTGCTATCGTCACTCAATGAGAAGTGTCTGTCTATTCCTAAAATATTATTGCCACGTGGAAGAATTAGGCTGGTGGGGCATGAGGCATGACTTTTCCAATCACAGTGCATGAAATGTTTTTTGGCATATGTTAATTAAAAATCAAACTAAATTTTGGAATCCATTCATCGAGGGAGGGTATAGGAAGGGTATTTTTGGAAATCCGGGTGGTGAAGACCATAAATTTATACAAATTGAAAGGGAAAATGAATGATATCATTGATATGCAATTAATTGTTTTTTTGGCATATGTTAATTAATTTCAAACTAATTTTCGGCATATTTTAATTAATTTCAAACTAAATTTTGGAATCCATTCATCGGGGGAGGATATCAAAAGGATATTTTTGGAAACCCGGGTGATGAAGGCCATAAATTTATACAAGTTGTAAGGGAAAATGAATGATATCATTGATATGCAATTAATTACCCTCCACGTAGTATTGAATTAGTTAGAAAGTAACTAAAAAATTCATATGTTTGGAATCTAACATGAATTTCTAATACACTCTCTCTTTCTCTCTCTTGTTGACAATAATGAGAATAGAAAATTATTTCGACCTGCCCTTATCTAAGGGTATTAATGAGTAACCATAATCAAGTACTGAATCTGGATCCGGATCGAATAATTGGAATTGATCTAAATCGAATGTAATATGATTAAGTCCTGGATTTGAAAATGTCTTTATAATTCGGTTAGGAGTGAATTTGGATCTACCCACCTATCCAGCAGATCTAGTCGAATCCGAATCGAATAATTACCTTAAAAATTAACATAAATTCCTAATAGTTTAATACATTTGGTGTAAAATCTTCTACTCATTTGAAATAGTTGCTTGATTGAGGAGTTAATAAAAACAAATTTAGGTATCTTCATGAATTGATAGTTGTAATAGAACTTAAAAAATTGTCTAACTTTTGAGTCAATTTGTTCCAATTAGATTAATATTTTTTTTCACTTAAAATATTTTATCAATTTCTTTTATTTAAGCAAATCATATATTTTGATCTCAAACTTTTGCTTTGTTTTGTCTCTTGAATATCAGAATCGAACGAGAATCGAATGGCATAACCGAATAAAATTGGATATAGTAACCAGATATAATAACCTAATAACTTAATAAAAATCGAATATAAGAACCGGATTGTAACCAGATCTGAACCAAATCTAACCGTCCAAGATCAGTTAGAGTATTCAATTCTAGAACTACTCCGGGAGTTTATCCGGATCTAAATCCCACTACCACTGCTTGAAACCGACCGAGCTCCGAACCGAATACCTAATTCCATACCCAATTAACATCCTTACCCTTATCTAGGTAAATTGGTACAGTTCATGGTTTTTATTTCCATTTTGGGAAGGATAATGAAAATTCTGACCATGAAGTCAAAGAAAAAAAATATGGATATGGATTGGCCGTATATATCAAATGTAAAATTGAGATTTAATGATCTCTCACATGTAAGCGATACGCTCCCAGATATGTCCAAACACTCCACTAATAGTTTTTATTTTTTTAAAATATCTTGGTTTTGTCACTTATTAGCAAACTAAGATTGGACCAGAGGTTGGGGATTATCAAATAACCTCGAGGATCCACCTATACATATATATATAAACAATTTCAGTTGCACCTAAGCTGTCACATTGTAGTTGTCGGAGGGTGTGTTGTTTCGGAAAATTATCACCTTCAGTTTGCTGATCGGTCCAGTTTCCCAGTTCCTCTAATAGGGGGATGGTGGACCCCACCAGGGCAGAGTGTTTGGGCATGGGTAGAGAGGTCATTTCAACCCCCCTTTGTTAGAGGAACTGGGGAACTGGGCCGGGCAGCCAACTGGAGGTGATAAAGATCCGTGTTGTTCCATGTCTAGTGTGTGTCATGCTCCTCACTTCTGTAAATTTACAATAATAGGATTCAGTCATTAATTTTAACTAATAAAATTACAAATGAACCCATTTTTAAGAAATGGTGATTGTATAGGTAATAGATTAGGAGTAAATGCAACATCGAATTCCTCTAAGGAGCCTAGGGAGTATTAGGAGGCATCCAACGGTTGGGTTGTGTCACACATATTTTAATGGATAGATATGCTAAGATGTGTGTGACACAACACAAAAATTGAATGCCCCCTGAGCGTTCCGTGGATCCATGTTATAAAGTTCTTTTTTTCTTTATCAAAGTGATACAGACTTGTTTACATCTCTTTTATGAAATTTCAGCCAAGATTGAATGAGAAAAGTAGGTCAAAGTCATTGTTATAATTATTTTTTTAGGTAGAACCTCAAAGTTTGTTGAAAGATTAAAAATATATAAAATGAAATATTCGAAAAATTATGAAACTACCGAACAAGAGGAGGACATCTTTGTAATTTTGGGTCACTTCCACTACTCAATTTCGCACTGAAATTTTATCAATGAGATGGGTTCTAAGAACGGTTTAAAGTGATCGTTGTGGGGATCGGGACCTACAACTTCCATGTTATAACCATGATCAAATTAAGTATTTTTATAATATTTTAGAATTGGAAAAAAGAAAAAAATATATAGTAATGTCATTTTAAAGAAACAAATACAAAAAACGAATTGAAATATGTTATAATAGTCAGATATCTATTCTCCCTTCAACCAAAAAAACAAAAAAAGATATCTATTCTCCCGGAAGAGATTTACTTCTCAAAGGGTTCAGACGTAGGGTGGGCAATGGTCAAACCACCTCCATCTTCCACGACCCTGTTGTGTGAAAAATCCTTCATTCAAGGAGGGGTGGTTGGAATGAGAATAGGACACCCTGTTGCATTGCAGCGATTTAAAGTTTTACTCGTGCCCCGATATTCCAAAGACTTTTCAAAGATAACAGAACAAAGTAACTTGAAAATGGACTGTAATTGCACTTCAAATTACTTATAGTGAACAATCTACAGTGCAAATCATTAGGGTGCATAAAACAAAATAGAAGAAACCTTAGGTTCACACTGTCGTGGAAAAGGAAAGAAAAACAGTGAAGGAAAGTAAAGTAAATGCAGGTTTTTGTATGTGTTTGATACATTCCTCTTTCTTGCTCTTCCTGCTTATTTTATACAGTAAGGGTAACCATAAGAAACGGTCTCCTTATTCATCGGCCACTATCTCCTCCATGTTCGGGTTAGCACATCTTCCAAGTCTTAACTGCTAAAAACTGTCTTTGATGCTAACCGTTTGCCTCTTGGCCGATGAACCCAACCTTGATCGGAAGGCGCCATGGTGCTTCGGTCAATCCACTTGGTCGAGTCACCCCATGGCCAAGTGCCTTTATTCGGCCGTGAAGGAGTGGAACAAAATCTGGGTGTAAACAAACCCTCGGGTCCTTACTCTCCAGTCAGGCCGCATTTCAAGCTCTCCAACCCATCAGCCTGTTGACCTGGTAACTGATCTTATAGACTGTAAATTCGGTCACTGGAAAGTTGGATTATTAAAAGAGATCTTCAGCCTCACTGAAGTGAGTGCCATTATGCAGCAATCATTATCCTCTCCGGTTCCCTGCCCACAACAGTTGTCCGGTTCCTCTCATAGGGAGCTGGAAATGACGACCTAACCCCTTGCTCGAGTGAGATTAAGTCATCATTTGCGCCTCCCTATGAGAGGAACTGGACAACTGTACCGGACAAGATAAAAATTCCATTATGTAACTCCCTATTTTATCTCAAGCTCGAAAAGACAATTAGATTTGGTATCCATCCAAAAACGGATTGTTTACTGTTAGATCAGCATATTTCATTAGTTTGTCTAATGATCTAGCTTGTTCTCTCGCTTCATCCTCCTCATCCCTAATCCTTTTGGGACATCCATTTGGAGGATGGAAACATACCCAAAATCAAGACATTTTTATGGCGCTATAGACACAATGCCTTAGGGTTAAAGAAAGCTCTGGCTGATTGACAAATAAATGTCTCTCCTATCTGCCCGGTTTGTAATGATGAGAAGGAATCTATTTGCCATGCCCTCCTTCTAGGGGTGCAAGTTTGGCCCTGTTGGCCCGAACCCGCCCTAAGCCCGAACAAGGTTTGGGCTAAGATATTTGGCCCTGAGGGCGGGTCAGGGCTAGAAATTTCTGGCCCTGAGTTAGGGTCGGGTCGGGTTAGGGTTGAGGCCTCAAGCTAAGCTTGGCCCGGCCCGGCCCAACCCTAATTTAAGTTATACTATAAAATATATATTGACAAAATTTATACATTATAAACTTTAAATTTCACCCACATTTCTTTATATAATATATTATATATGAAGACAATAAGTGTTATAATATAATTTATTATATTGTTATTTTATGTAAAATTAATAATGTTCTTCCACCCATTTCACTCATGCATTTCTTTCCCCCTCCCCATGATCGGGGCCAATTAGGGTCGGCCCGACCCGACCACGAGGGCGGATCGGGTTGGATTTTTCCTCCCCTGAGTCGGGGTCGGGTCGGGCTGGAGCCGGCTAAGGGGACTTAGGGTTGGGCTAGGGTTCTATAAAGCCTGGCCCAACCCGACCCTGTTGCAGCCCTACCTCCTTCGATGCAAGCATGCTAATGCATTTCGATCTAACGTTTTATTACCATGAGGTAAATCAACAGTTACTCTTTCGGTACAGAAATAATTATGCATCATTAGCATACCTATGACAGCTTCAAATAGATCATATATCAACTCTTCAATTAGAATCAAATCAAATTTGCTCTAAATCGTATTATTAGTTTAGAGTTAGGATTTGTGGGTTGCCACCAAAAGCACTCCGAAAGCCACTAATACATAAAGGAAAGTTCTATGTGGAACAAGCTTATTTACAATTTGTTCAGATGCGAAGGAAAGAACCAGTTGAGTTTTCAAAGATAAAGGGCTAAAGCATCATTGTGCCTTTAGAACATTTGTTGAATATTCATCCTTATGAAGTGACTAAAAATACATAAGTAATTTTGAACTATAATTTCTTTGATTCCTCGAGAAACAAGATACACTAATTGAAGAGTAATATGAACAGTTAACAGAAAAGATAGACCACCCTGGAGAAATCTGTACAACAGTAAAGAAAGTATGAACATGATTCTCTAATGATTCTGCTCAATCATGTATCATATCATGTTATTTAAGCAAATTTGCATAACCAAGACAACTTCTGTTACTCAATAAAGCTGTCATCCATGATCATTCTCTCTCTAAGAAGGTAAATGTTCTTTCTCATCTATACATATTAATCACCTAAAATCTTCTACCCTAATTCACAGGTAAATTAAATCCAATACTTTCAACTACCGAAATGCTAGATAGTTGAAACTAAATCCAGTTTGCTTCTGAAACTAAATCTTGCTCAGTAATGAAAGGGTAACAACAAGAAAGGCTCGGTCTTCCCACCTTATGAAGACATACCTAATATTTGTCCACATATTAACAGAAAAATAGAGAAGGATCACATTACAGATCCAAACTTTCATGAAAAACGCCCCAGTAATAATTAAATTGATACTGAGGGAAATGAATTTTGTCAAGGGAACCATCTTCTAAAGCCTACTAGTTCTTCACTGTGACTCCTAGCTCGCCAGCAACAATCACAGTGGTAGCCATGTTGAGAAACATCCCATGCTCAACAACACCTGTAAGTCGCAGAATTGAATCACTAGCAGAATTTAGATCCCCAATTTCCTTCTCAAAATACGATTCCACAATATAATTCCCATTATCCGTCACGAACGGCTCATCACTTTCCCCACAAGTTCTAAGCTTTGCAACACAACCAGAGTCTTCAAACAACCTCTGTAACTTCTCTGTCGTGAACTTCCAGCAGAAAGGCACAATCTCAACTGGCATAGCAAGAAGGCTACCACCCAAATAGGGTACCAGCTTCGACTCATCGACAATGACGATAAACTTCCTGCAAGCTCCCTCAACCATCTTCTCCCTCAGCAGAGACCCACCTCGACCCTTAACGAGATTGAGATAAGGATCAACCTCATCGGCACCATCAATGGCAAGATCAATCACTGGAAGCGAATCAAGATCCGAAAGAGGAATCCCTAACGACATCGCCTGTTCATGGGTTTTCTTAGAAGTGGGTATTCCAACGATGTTCTTCAGTTTCCCCTCTTGCAGAAGCTCTCCTATTCGCTCCACCGCAAACTTAGCCGTAGACCCAGTTCCCAGCCCTAAAACCATTCCCGATTCCACGAACTCAACCGCCTTAAATGCAGCGATTCGCTTCAACTCGTCCTGCGTCAATAACACTGGCGGCGGACGTGGAGAAGGAATCGACGGAAAATCAGGAATTGACGTAGAAGAGGAGGAAGCCATGATAGCTTTCCCCACGAAATGCGAGAAAGCGATCGTCATATCTAAATAGTGTTTGAGGTGAAATGGCTAGTGTGGCTCGTATCCTTATCTCCTTGTACGCAAATCAATAATAAAGGGTTTGAAACGAGAATGAAAAGTAGAGGATTTTATCCGATTTATAGAGGAAAGAGAGGATAAAGAGGTAGAGAAAGATCTGACCACTACTTCCGTTCGCTTATTCTGGGAGGTTTCGTATCATCCGCAATGAATTAGGGGCTTCCGTGACTGTTTTGTTCAAGGAACATTAAACAAACATTACGCAGTAGCCATCAGAGACTTTTCTTTTTTATTTCTCCGAAAGCTTATAAGCTTTATAGTTCCTGAGCAGAGAGATGCTCCAACAATTAAATTCGTTGCTTATTGCTCCGACAAGTCTTGGGCTAGTTTTGATGGATCCAGATCTTCTATGGGGTGCTGCCTGTAGCGGTCTGAGCAATGCAGATTGAGTTACGTGCGTAAAGACCGTCGTATTCCTGTCTAAATATCTTGTCCGAACAAAGATAAGGTGATCATTACACGTGCAGTCCAGTGCCACACAGGCCGCTACAGGCCAGAGTAGACGATCTGAATTGAAATTTAACATGTGATTAATGATCTAAATGGATCAAGTCAACTATTGGATTGTTAGACTCAAATAGATGGCAAGTCTAACTGTTTGTTAGACTCAAATAGTTGGACTTATATTAGTTTCAATTTGATTTTATCCTAAAATAAACATAGTTGGTTTGACAAGCTTATGTTCAATATTGAGGGTTCGTGGTTTTTGTTTCTTCTAGATCTTATAGTAGCAGGGATGAAATTGATTAGTGTCAATTCTGATTTTGGATTGGAGTAGCCTGAATGGATCAGATCCAATCGATCCTAAGCCATTTTGATGTAAAATGAGGATTGGCCTTGGAATCAGGAATCAGTCGAACTGATTCTTCTGATTCAATTAAACATATATTGAAGAAACTATAACATGAACTCTAAATACATAACATAAGCTTGTCAAATGGTCGATTTGGTCCAGTTTCAATCCCGGAATGAGTGAGATCAAAATAAAACTTTTAGGAAACTATAGTTTTTGATCGTTTTCAATCCGGTGCAGTTTTGATTTATTTTGGTTTTTAAATACCAATTTAGATCAATTTGTTTTTCGGATTTGAACCACAATGAAATCTTACATTCATAAGGTATAGTAATGAAATATTCGATAAAATCACTTTAATTCACCTTTTCCTAAGTCAAATTAGTATACAACCATTAATAGAAAAAATTAATTTGATGCCATCATGTTGTAATGCGAACAACAAGAAATAAATTGTAAAAGAAAAATAATTAATATTAAAATCAAGAGATAAATAAAATCTATTTCAAAATCATTGTTACAAGTCATATTAATAAACCCTAATCATTGCAGAGCTTGCAAAATTCACTGTGATCTCAATTTAGAGAACAGAATCAGCTAGTTGTTCTTATTCTTCTTCCTCTCTCTCTTTCTCTCTTTTTGCCTCTTTCACCTATTGCTACTAGCTAGTCCTGTTTAAGTCCTGTTTAAGGTACTGTTCTTTCTTTCCACGTAATGAAAAATTTTAATACCTTGATGATAAGTTTAATATGTTTAGAGAATCTTATTTATTTATTTTTGTTGCGTTCAACAATGAACCTCTTTCATTCCCCACCCAATAATTCTTCCTTTTTTTTTTTTGGATAAACCAATAAAACTATTTTAGGCACCGTGATTGATGCGTCATGAAAATTCCTCCCACATTGGCAACATAGGAACCCAATGCATCTTGTTCTAACCTAAGTGGTCGATCATGATTGTCAATTTTGAACTTGAATTGGTCAGACCAATGAATTGATCGGCTCAACTCCCAAATCGAACCCTTATTGGTTGGTTTTGGTTTGAGTTTTATAAAATCGATAGAATTGAAACCAGACCAAACCAACCAAAAACTAATATAAAACTCAGATTGAAACCAATATAAGCTAAATAAGTTGATAAAAGCCTATAATTTTTTTTGGGAATAGAATGCTTCTTGATCGTGCGTCTTACGTGGCAACCATGCCCAAACACAGAATCGCCTTGGGGTGGCGGTAAAATTCACCTGTACACAGGGGCAAGGCGATTCCTTCTAGATGACCCAAGGTGGTTTTGTTTTTAGGCGTGGTTGCCACACTAAGTGCATCACCTTGGGGTGCCTGAAAAATCCACCTTTACATGGGGTAAGGTGGTTATTTCCAAACGCCCTAAGGTGGTTTCGTGTCTAGGCGTGGTCGCCCTGTTAAGGGTAGAATTGGATAGCGTTCTTTCTCCCAAATTTTTTTAAGTGAAAAAAAAAAACCCTCTACCCGGAAGTGTGGCTTACCTAACACTCCCATGAGTTTATTTGTCTTTTCTCCATATGAAAAGACACCTACGTCCCATGTTTTGAGGAGGAGAGAGGTAGACACCAAATAAAAAACTACTTCCCATTTGTCAAATACATAAGGGAAAATAAAACCTGAACCGGTAGCAACCCGATAAAAAACTGACCCAAATCCCACCGAAAACAACTTTTGGCAAAACAATTTGGTCTTGATTTGACCTAGTACGAACCAGAAATCGATCTAAAAAACTGAAACCAGACCGACCCGATCCATTGATAGCCCTACGTTTGGTGCACCCGATCCGACTCCTTCCGGTATTTGAAATCATGTTCCAGAAGCATCTATCATCTTCTTCGATAAAACCCACTTAGCAGCACTTCGATACAATCCTAGGGTTTTATCTTCATTTCTCTACTTCTTCGCGTACAGTATCAAGGGAAAATCTAGAAAAAGAGCCTAGTTAGAAAATTTCATCTCTAATTTCGATTCAGGTTTGTATTCTTTTTATTATTCTCCATATTCCTGCTAAGATTGAATAGCCAACTGATTCTATTTTTCTTCATTCCTGATTGCTGGATGTCATTTTTTTTCTTCTGAACTACCAATGTGGTTTGTAGTTTCTGTACCAATTCTATTTTCGTTGTAGTCTTTTGGTTTTAAGTGGATGCTTCTACTGGGTTTCCAATTTTCGACTCTATTTGACACGTTTGATATTTATTAGGAATCCATCCATGGCTTCGCTTCAGTTGACTTGCTCTTCTATTTCAACTAAAGGGTTGCCATCGTTTCAAGGGCTTCGTCAATCAAGTGTTTCTCTTTCTGTAGTCGCCCCATCCCGCGTAGGTTTTGACCAAAGGACATTACGAAGAGGGCTCGTTGTGAGAGCAGCAACTGTCGTTGCACCGAAGGTATATTTTTTGTTTAAGAAATCTGGATTCCAGTGGTAGTTATTGTACTGGTTTTCAGGGGAAACCCATGCTAAAAAATGATGAAACCCTGCTGGATTTGTGTGTGACGAATTGGTTTCTTCTTAATAGCATTATTTATAGCTAATTAGCGAAGCTTTTGATTGTACAAACTGATACCTCTATTAGGTTGTGTGTCGGATGAGCAGCGAATGGGTTTTTGTCCGGATAATTTGGAAAATTCCTTGGGAGTTCCGAGTTCTGTAATGCCTTACATTTGCTTTTGTTTGGAATTTTCATGTTCTATGAAAGAATCATTACCTTTAAGTAGTGGTTATTTTTCCTTTCATGTTCAAGTTAAACCACCTCATTCTATGGATTAGAAAATTTGGTTGAGACATGGAGTAAGTGGTTTCAATGAATTGGAGATTGTAGTAAAACCTGTGTCTATGGCTAATGACTTCATTTGTTGCTGAGCTTGTGTATGAGCCTTTAAATTCTGTTGACATACAGCCCTATATTGAACTCAACTCAACTCAGTCTTATCCCAACTAAATGGGGTCGGCTACATGGATCCTTTTTCTCCAATTAGTTCTATTCGAATATATACTTGTTACTAGTCCTAAACTGTGCATGTCTTTTGTCACCACTTCTCTTAGTGTCATTTTAACCTTACCCTTGGATCTTTTAGCTCTTTGATCTTAGTCAAATCACCCCTTTGTACTGGAGCACTCAAAAGCCTCTATTGCACATGTCCATACCAACTTAAATGACTCTCTCGGAATTTTTCATGTATTGGAGCTACTCTTAAATTAATTCTAATTTGTTCATTACTTATTTTATCCTTTTTAGTTTTACCATTCATTCATCTCAACATACTGTCCTTTGTTGCTGGGATAGTTCTTATATACTGAAAGTATGAAATTGCTGTCATAAGAAAGTTGTGTAATTTAATTTTTTTATTTGATGAGGTAATTGATTGTCAAGTATAGTCTCGCTTTAATTGGATAATAGTCTTCCCCTCCACATGCTCGCAAGCAGATGGCTTTGATGCTTACCTTATGTTTCAACTAAGATTCTTAGAGTCAGGGTCCTTTCTGAATTTAAGCCAAAACGATATTATACTTAATGAATCTATAAAGAGTCAAGTGGGCTTGGAACTTATAACGATTCAGGTTTCCAAATAGAGATATTGCACAACTAAGCACCAATAAGATTTGTATTTTAGTTCCACGAGTCTTGATTATCATTCTTGAGGCTAGAAGAGTTCAATTGTCTTGTCATAATTTTACTAACAGATTTATTGTATTAATTCATAGTTGTCACGGCATGGCGGTCCAAGGCGGTGGAGGCTTGTCTAAGCGCTTAGGCGGTAAAGCGGCCGCCTAAGTGGAGCTTAAGCGTTAAAGGCGGTCTAGTGTTAGTTTTCTCCCTCCCCTCCCCAAACACTCAATACTTGATGGCATGATGCATTATAGTATCATACCTTATATCATTAAAAATTAAATTTAAGCCACCTCAAGTCATCAAAATGAAAAATCATACATGACACATAAAAAGCTTAGAAGTTATAGACTTAAAAAAAAAACATAGATAGTTACAGACTTAAAAAAAAGAAGCAACAGTAGTGGAACAGAGAAGAAGTTACCATTACAGACTAGTGACTACAGAGAAGAAGCATAGATAGAAGTTACCGTTACAGACAAGTGACTACAAAGAAGAAGCATGGATAGAAGTTACTAAGCCCAAAAAAAAAAACAGCGAAGAAGTTACCATTACAGACTACACTCTACAGAGAAGAAGCATAGAACTATAGAAGTGACCATGCAAACAAGGTGCTGCTGGTCAAGAAGAAACTGCAGAATGGAGAAAAAGGATTTATAAAAAAAAAAAAAAACTCAACAGACGAATCAATGTTGGAGGAGGAAAAGAAGTATGAAAAAAATGGATAACAATACAAAGAGGAAGAACAGAGAACAAAATCGCCAAATAGAGGAAGAGAACTTACCAGAGAAAATTGAGTTTGCAGTCGTCACCGAAGCCAGGTTTGTGGTCGCTGGAGCTGGAGCTTGAGCAGAAAAGCAATCGGAATAAAGAAAAGAGAGAAAAAAAAAAAAAAGAATAGTCGAGGTCGGAGGAGGGGAAGAAGAACAAAGAAAAAAAAAATACTAATAGAGAAGAAGAAGATACATAGAAAAAATCGCAATAGAGAGGAAGAGAACTTACCGGAGAAATTTTGAGGTTGCAGTCGTCACCGGAACCAGGTCAAGGTTATAATGGTCGTGTCTATTTTGATAGTAACCAACGATATGTTTTGTCTGAGCCACAACAATCTAAAATGAACTATTTACCGAGGGATCAAGTTTAAGTAGTTATTCATGTTTTTATCCACATTTTCTCCTATGTGCTGGCTTGTGAGCAGGGTTATCAAGGGGTCGGATTAGTGTCAGGTCAAGATTCCGATTATTTACTTACATGGACCTAAATTTGAATCCAGTATGGGTTTGAATATCTGTCTAATCCAGTCTGTAATGTCTTATTATTGATTTATTTTTGTAAAAGAATTAAATAAAATATGTTTTTGAAAAAAAAAACAAAACAAAACAAAGGAGCAATGATTAAAAGGTATTTTCAACCCACCTAAACAAGAAACTACGATGTAAATAGTTTAAAGTTAATAAATTTTAAATATTATATATGTAATGTTAGTATATAAATGTGTGGTTTCAAGCGCTTCTGATCATTTATTGATCCTGAAAGGGTAAATCTAGATTCATTCCATTTAGTTATTGGATCATCCCTAATCAGATCGAATCAATGCTTTATAAGTCGGAATCAAACAGGGTTCACAGCATATCCAAATCACGGATGTCGGGCCTTGATGCAACGGTAAGCTTATTCCATTGTGACCAAGTGATCATGGGTTCGAGTCTGGAAACAGCCTCTCTGTGAAAGCAGGGGTCTGCATACATTATGACCCTCCCCAACCCCGAAGTGGCGGGAGCCTCATGCACTGAGTACGCCCTTATCATATCCAAATCACGATTCGATCCATTAATAGTCTAGATATGAGGAATCATGGAGGGTGGGGTTGGAGCAATCTTTAATGATTGAATGACAATTGTATATTCCCACGTGTGTTGAATGCCTGGTAAATATTCAAACTGAAATTGCGCAATACAGTTGGTTTAAAATGTGTTCTATATTTTTACGAGTTTGTTAGTCATCTTGTATAACTAAGTAGTTTTCCCAAAACTCTAAAAGCTGGCCAACACAAGCATGTAATGAGTGGTGCAGGCAGTGCCCTTGGCTGACATTTGTACAGGGCCACAGGCCAATTTGAGGCTTGTTATACTTGTTTAAAGCTACAACTCAAATACTTACAAAGTTGAACACAAATGTGTGGTGCAAGAAGTTTAAAGGATCATATCTTTTTTTTAATTCACTTTTTGAAGACCTCTCTCGTGTTTAGGTTGGATCATGGAGGAGTTGCTACACTTAAAATGAATAAGGAGGATGTTATGAGGTCAAATGGATGGTGCAAGAAGTTTTCTTTGCTTATGTAAAACCATCCATCTTTTTATGGACTGTTGAGGGATTAATGTCTAGATGGGCCTGTGGTTTGTCCCATTTACTGCCTGTTCTCATTTGACTCTTTGTCCTGCAGTACACTTCCATCAAACCATTGGGTGATAGAGTGCTAGTGAAGATCAAGACAGTAGAGGAGAAGACAGTTGGTGGTATACTGCTTCCTTCAACAGCTCAGACAAAACCTCAAGGAGGTGAAGTTGTAGCTATTGGAGAGGGTAAGACGATTGGCAAGACCAAGGTGGACATCAGTGTGAAGGTGATTGTCAGGTTTAATGGTCCATTGTCCCAATGCCTTTGTTATTGAGTATGTTTCACTGAAAATAGTTCCTTTATTTGTTAGACTGGTGCCCAGATAGTGTACTCGAAGTACGCAGGGACAGAATTGGAATTCAATGGATCAAACCATATGCTTTTGAAGGAGGATGACATTGTTGGTATCCTTGAGACAGAAGACATCAAAGATATGAAGCCTCTGAATGACCGTGTTCTAATTAAGGTATTTTCACTATTTTGCCCCACATTACTGTTCTCTGAATTTTGTGTCATTTGAATCCAATTCCAAAAAGGATAAAAGTTTCCTGCATGGGCAGGGTGGAAAAATCTTCCCCCATGGATAGATTTTCTGCCGGATGGATCAATAATTTGGCATTTTGATTGTGGAATGAGCATGTTAAATTTGGTGGCCATACATAACCCATTGTTTATGTGTCTATTCCCTTTGTTTTCAAATGATTAACTTTTACAAATAAATTCTAAAGCTATGTTTTCCAATGAATAAATGCTGGATTAGTCTGAAAATTAAGTGAAGGGCATGGACAATATGTTTACAAAGTTTAGGTTCCAAGAAGTAACACACCATGCAGGCAAATTTAACTGTCCATGTGGGAAGCCATTTCCATACTGTTGGTCTAGGATACCTGCCCTTGTAATGTGTACCTTATATGTTAGTTATCTTGTCTCAGGTTGCTGAAGCCGAGGAGAAGACTGCTGGAGGATTGTTGCTGACAGAGGCTGCCAAGGAGAAACCTTCCATTGGCAAGGTAACACAAGACTCCTTGGACTGTTTACCTACCTGAATTTCTCACAGGATTGATCACAATAGTGTAATTTGGTGGTGTTATATCCAACCTAACCATTTGGTGGGTTCTATGGGAACAGGTGGTTGCAGTGGGACCTGGTCCCCTGGATGAGGAAGGCAATCCAAAGCCATTAACGGTGTCATCTGGAAACACGGTGTTGTACTCTAAATATGCAGGGAATGACTTCAAGAGCGCAGATGGTTGTGACTACATTGCTCTGAGGGCAACTGATGTGATGGCTGTGCTCTCCTCATAGAAGACTTTTAATTATAATTCTAATGTGGGCAGTCATTATTTGCATGGATTTTGTGGCAAGAGTTCTTAGGAGAGGCAGGCGGTGTTTAAAGTATAATTACATGTACACCTTTCCAAACTCATCAATTGGAATCTCAAGTTGAGCTTTACTAGTTTTATGGAAATTACTTTTTTGACCCAATAAGCAGTCAAATTTCTTGGATATCCAATGACCGGATTGCCACATCAACTTTCCTTCCAAGACACATCTAGGTGACGCATGAAAAATCCCTGCTAAACTATCCTCCTATGTGCCTCCATTGGCCCTGTAAGTGGTGCATGGATCATTCTACCACCAGGTAGGCGCTCTTCCCTAACGCTGTGTTTGTTGGAGGGTTGAATGTTCACATACATAAATAACCTACTGCCGTTCAGATGGAACATTCCCATAGAGTAGGTTCCTTCTGAATGATTGTGAACGTGAACATTACCAGCACTCCTATTTGTTTTGGTGTAAAATAATGTACATTTAAAAGTTTATCAGCTTTTGTTATTCAATAGAAACAAACAATGGAAAACTTTTCTAACATGTAAAATTTTTTGAAGTAAAAGTTTGTATAGAAACAAATGGAGCCCGAAGTCTTGAATGAAAAGATAACACAAAAAAAAAAAAAAAATCCCAACATGTAGCAGTTCGAGATTTACTTGTTTAACTTTGCCATACTTGCACTAGATCAAGTTTTAGAATTACCATAGAAGGCCTTGATGACATATAATAATAAATTAATTAGTTTATGAATAAAGGATTTAGATCGGTGGGCCCGGCCAATTCTGATCCGATCTTGGATTGAATTGAGCTTCAACCATTGGACTCTCTCTCTCTCTTTCTCTTAATCATCGTCCCGCCCATGCAAGTCTGCAACTTCCCCTATATGAGAAAAGAATAGGGTTTAGTTTTCCTTTCTTGATTCTTTTGGATTGGTAAGTCAGTGGTAAACACACTTGTATACTTTCATATGGAAAAAAGAAGGTATTCAATTCGTCGCATGCTGGCTTTAAAGAGGTTCGTATCTTCTTACATTTTTAACAATCCAAGGGATTCGTTGGTATCATATCATTGGTAAAGTTTGTAAGATCATGGACTCACACTACTGTTTCTCTGATGAAATATTTCATAAATGAATGAAACAAACGTGTCGTAGCAATGAATTAAGAACTTTAAAGAATACTTTCTTATTCATAGTTATTAGATGGGGGGGAACAGGAGGTAATTAGACGTTAAAAATCAATACTTCGCTTCGATTCCTTCTAGAGGTTTATAGCTTTTGTTTAACAATTTATTTTTTGGGGAGATTTACCTGCATATCGAATTTTAAGATACATGATCTAATAAACAGCTTGACTACCTTTACCTGATGCTTTTATGGACTTTGTCCCCGAACCAAGGTATAATGAATGATTATCTGATCTAATTATAGGCGTTAAATATATATATATATATTAATGCTCAATGATGTAATGAATTCTCTGATTACCAATTATCTTTCAATTTTCTTTTACCATAGATCTTAGCTATCCTCCATTATTCTTACCAACAAAAATAAGCAAAAAAAGCTACCCTCCATTATGGAATGGGGAAATTTTTTTGGTGTTACACTTGTAGTAGGAATGTTCCTCCTGCTACAAGGCAGGCAACCAAGAAAATGGAATAATTAACTTCGTACCCTCTTAGGTTTTAGTATTTTCTAAAATACCCTTTAAGGTCCCATTTGCTTGCCTCTTGCTACAGACGTAGCAGCAAAATTTCGTTCATGGAATAGAGCCGAATATCTTCTTTTACATACGAGTACGAAGTTGCAGTTTGACCTCCATGCATGTATCAACTTCCGAAGATTATTATTGATACTATATTTTATGGGCAAGAGGTCACTCTCTGTGTCAGAAAAACAACGCAGCAAAATGAAGTTTTGTAGAAGAAAACAAAGGGAGAAATCAAGCACACAAGACAATGATTTTACTTGGTTCACCCCCAAGAAGGAATGCTACATTCACGGTACGTGGAGCGATAGACTGACTCAACTATTTCTGTGAAGAAAATACAAACCCTCTCACGCATCTCTCAATGAGATAACCACAATATAGATGATAACCTTAACCCATGAAAGTACAAAACTGCCCCCCAAAAACTGATCCGGTCTGATCCAAACCAACATAGGGTGTAATATATATCAAATCGAACTCTTTAGGAGTAAGCACCTAAGGCGCTGAAGTATACCATAGATTCACCACAGTTTTTTTTTTTTTTGTATTAGAAGTGAGATCAGGCTTCACCAATAACGTGCCTGCACAAGCATGGGGTCAATGGCACTCAATGGTGTAGATCTGTTTGAATGAGAATTTTAATTTTACAGGGAATCATCATCCCTTCCAATTCCTCCAATCCCTCACATGGGGGTGGAAATGATCACCCTATTCCCTACCCAAAAGTACTGCCCAAGATAGGGTCCACTCCCCTTTATTAGAGGAATTGAAGATGACCGCGAATTGGATGTGATTGAACAGTAAATTCACGCGATCCTGTGTGTCTCTGGGCACACAAGAAGAATACGACAAGTTTGCATTCTTTTTCCCATATTTTATACTGGATTAGGTGCTATAAAAGGAACTGACTGACATGGCTTCGTCGAACCCATAGACATACGGGGCTAGCTCTTCTCGATCTTCTAGTTGTTTTTCTGTTAACTGAACTAATTAAAAAGCTATGAGCGGATCCCTAGCCAAGTGGTTGGGTAGCAAGCTTTTCGGGATCAGAAGGCAAACAAGCACTTCCAACATAACTCGCAGGGACCGGGACCGGGTGTGTGATGTTTTCATAAACCACCGAGGGATGGACACCAAGCGTCACATCGCCGCATTGCTTTACGATCGTTTTGTGTCTCTAAACCTAAATCCTTTCTTGGACTACAAGACCATGAAACCTGGCGACGAGGTCTTAGAGAATATCGAAACAGCTATACGTGAGTGTAAGGTTGGTGTCGTCATCTTCTCTCCATATTATTGCCGTTCTTAATTACTACCCTCTCCATGAATTGGCTCTCATGACAGAATACGAGAAGAAACTCATTCCCATCTTCTATGATGTCAACCCCTCTCATCTTGTGCTTCTGGATGATGGAAGTTATTCGGCCAAGGAACTTCACAGGTTTAGATTGGCACTTCAACTGGCCAAGCGCAGGGTGGGCCTCTCTTTTGATTCTTGCAATGGGTAAGGAACAAATTTCACTAGTTTTACATAACATATATATATGAAATTTATTTTGCAACTACCTCTTCCACCTCTTTTGATAGGATAGTTTAAAAATTAAATAAAAATAAAAGAGAAATAGATGAGAGAGATATATATATACACGAGGATGAGGGAAAACAGGAGTTTTGGGGCTTTACTAACGAAACTGCCTTTAGAGAATATTAATTAGGATAATATTCAGATGACATTTTCATTCACAATAACTATTATATAGGACTGCCAAGACTAGCCATTACATAACGTACTGGACACAAGTAAACCAAGTACCGTGTGGACATGCGCGGTTATAACCCCACTTATACAAATGCTATTAGATAACTACTCCACATCATCTCCATTCTACATAACTACTAATATATAACTGATCAACACTATCTCATCTTAAGTAACCCATCTATACCCGATAATAATAAACTATACTTGATGCATGTGACAGTCACCTAGTCGTGCAATGCACGCCACCCTTGCACTCAAACAAAGGGGTGTGTGAAATGATCGTTACACCCTCTTAGAACCCCAGAAATGACCGGGGGTGTGGCGATCATTTCACGTGCTCCTGTGCTTAAGCGTAGGGACGTGTGCATTGCGTGACCGAATGACGTTTTTTCTCCCAATTTTTAAATATGGTATAGGATCAAGATTACAAAACTTTAATTTTTTTTTTTTTGTTGCTATTTTAAACCAATTTCATTTCCCTTCCCTTCCCTTCATTTAACTTGCAACATGACATAAATAAATTGATTACTCATTGATTCTCAAGTAGGGGTGGGAGTTTGACCAGCAACCTCAAGCCTGCCCAAACCCCATCTTGAGCTTGGCAGGGTCTAGGTTGGGTTTTTTCAGCCTGGGGCCTAAGCTAGGGATGAGATTTCTAGGACATGGTACGCCCAGACTCATGGGGGTGGGTAAAATGACTAGCCTGCCCCCCAATGACGCAATCCCCTTCCCTAACCCGTCCCATGTGTTTGAGTGCAGATTGCACCCAGATACGTTCCCGGACAGAGAACATGCACCCTATATTATATATATTGGGAAGTACTTTTCTATTTGAGAGTGTGGCCTACGCTAGCACTCTGAGAGTTCTTTTTTCCATATATATTTTTAATCATGGATCACATTTCTGAGGTAATCATCGCTGCATGGAAACCTCCTCCTCCTCTCTCTCTCTCACTCTAATGGCTGAAGTGTTTTCTTGCACTGTTGCTCACAAGCCCAGTAAATCAAAGTACTATTTAGATACCAAGATAATCTAACATGATAAGTGATACACCTTGTGAGGTGCCAGCAAGTTGAATTTCCTACTGCTGCTTTAGTCTTGTTCTAACAATATTTCTAATTATTCTGTCACCAACCCGAAGTAACTACGATAAGACTTGTTTGATTTAAGCTATTTTATTTCTTTATATATTTAAGATATTTTAGATGGTTGTGTCTCCATGGATTGATTCTACTAGTTTTTTTTTTTTAATTTTTTGATAGGTACTTAGGAAAAAAAGAGAGTAAATCTTCAAGTTATCTTGCTGAACATCACGCTTTAATAGTTAGAGCCCATGCCACATATTAAGATAACTATATACAAAGACAATGAAGTAAATCTACCCTTAAAATAAAATTTTCGATTGGTTTTTTCTTTTATTTGGGGGGGGGGGGGGTGGTGAGGTACTACAACTATTGTTAATGGTGCAAGTCAATCTCTTATGTTGAAAAAGTGTCTAGGGCACAGCTTGTGGTGCATAAAAACCCATATTTACTAGGAAGTAGTCTCCTTACAGCCAAAGCGAAAAGATCACACTGCAAAATTACAAAATTTTAAGCTATCCAAATGACACGTAGTAAAAAAATAAAAAATAAAATAAAGAACTAAGTTTTCCTTCAGTCACGGTGAATGAGAATCTATTTTTTATTGTAATATGAATTATACATGAGAGAGGTTTTCCATAGCCTCAGAGTCAAAGTTGTTTCTTGGGTGGCAGCATAGAGGTTAAACTTATTGACACCTCTTTTGGAATCAGTCTTGTGGCTCACAAAGAGCAACATGCAGGAGAAGATGCTTGTTTTGGAACATCACACACCTAAAAGGTTTCCATGCCTGATTCTTCCATGTTACCTTAATGGTGAAGAAGATTTCCTTAATTACTTGGAGGGTTTTTTTTTTTAAATTTTTTGGTAAATAATTACTTGGAGGGTTTGAATCATATGATGTAATAATTAATGCATCATATATATGCTTATTTATGATGATATCTTCCACTATGAATAACAAAACGTATACCATACTATTTTGAAAGAATTAAAAAAAGGGCAGAAACTTTAATTACAAAAAATAAAAAATAAAAATGATATAGTAAAATACATTACAAATCAAACAATATGTTAACAATCAGAATCACTTGGTTTGCACTTTTCAAACCAAATAATGTCTATTTTTGTAGAGTAATTATTAGGAATTTGGGTAAAAACATTCTCAAAAGCTAGCCATTAAGGAGAGGATGTTCAAGTACCTATTAAATCATCCACATCCACATTCATATCCGATGTGAGATTATTTTTTCGCTGAAACCTCAACAGTATTAACTATTAACAATTAAAAGAGGAAAAAAAAATTGGGTGAATATTTGTATAAACATTTTCTTAAATCAGTTCACAAAGTTATTCTTTTTGTTTAAGGTTTTAAAAAACATTTTTAATAAATATTCTAATTGTTCTCCGATGGACCTTGAAAGGGATTGGTCAGATCTGCTAAAAAGAGCTTCGGACAGCGTGGTGGAAAGCTTGTTGGAGATAGAGGCAGAAGGAAAAAGTTTCGGGAATCAATAGAAACATAGATCTCAATTCATGAATTAAAATTTGGATTAAACAAATATAATTATGTTGTACAGAGAACTCTTAAGATTTCTTCATATTTACTATATGCGTATGCAAGTGAACAGTTTCCCCGTTCTAATTAAAGTTAAAATTAATTCCCTTTATTTATTAAACTAATCATATTATATAACAACAATATGAAATAGATACTAAAACTTGATCATGGCAGCTAGCTAAGAATTTCATTCCTCGCAAAAGCTAAAGCTAAGAATGCACTCTTGACAAAAATGAGAATTGACTCAAACAATTAGGTAATGCCACATTACTTAATTGGAAATCTAGGCTGTGTTTGGTAAAGTTTTCCTTCCCTGCGATTTATGTGCTGTTTCTTTTGCCCTTTGGTACTTTTTTTTTTAATGAATATTTTAGTAAATCTAGGCTGTGTTTGGTATGCATTCCCATTCTGAGATTGCACAACCTCATTCACAGATGGCAGAATACATTCTTGAGTGAAAATGAGAACATTGCTTGGATACATATTGGCTAAAATGGATTTTTTATTTTAGAATGCATTTTAGCATTTCATCGAACAACTCATAGGCAATCTCAGGTACACAACTCAATTGACTAAAATCAGTGCATAACAAGAAAAAGCTAAGACTCTCTGATTATAGATTTGGAACAATTTCTGGGATCTGAGAACGAGAATGCAAAACAAAGAACATTTTTTATATTCCAGAATGTGTACTTGATGCAGAATGCATACCAAACATAGCTCTAATCGTTGAGTGATTCAAATTTTTTTTTTTTAATTTTCAAGTTCAAAAATTGAGAATTTACCTCAATTTTGTACAATTTTGTCCATTGTTAGTGATTTGTCGGATCTGCTAAAAAGAGTTTCGAACAGCGTGGTGGAAATCTTTATGGAGTTATAGATGCAGATCGAAGAAAAGAAGGTAACGACGTCAATACAAACAGACATCTCCATGTATTAAGTATTGTATGGCCAAAGCTAACTCAAGCAGAATAGTTTTCGGAAAATTATCACCTCCAATTCGCTGTGAGTTTCATTTCTTGCAATTCTTCTAATTGGGGGAGTGGACCCCACCTTGGGCAATGTGTTCTGGTAATTTTTTTTTTATGCGGTTCTTCGGTGCCTCTCACAAGAGGATGGTGGACCCCACCCGAGCAGAGTATTTGGTCAATGCCCCGGGTGGGTCCCACCCCATTCGTATGAGAGACACTAGGGAACCGCATCAGCCAGGGAACCGTAGATAAAAACGATTTAGAGATAGGGTGGTCATTTCTATCCCCTATGATAGAAATTGTAGGTAATGAAACGGACAACAAATTGGAGACATGAAGGGGATAACGATTCATAGCTTTCCCGATTTTTAAACTTGTGCATGGGCGCTTGAGCTGGCCAACCGCAGGGTGGGCCTCCCCTTTGATTTGTGCACACCCCCTCAAAGTATCCAATATCTCAGAAATTTATCAAACTTGGTTAAAATGTCACAGACACCCCTTATTTTTATGAATTTATTTCAACTTAGTGCACTCCGTTAATCTATGCAGTTAAGTATCTGTTAACTCTTTTTAAATGACAAAATTACCTTTACGTGTGAAATTTCCATAATACCCTTAAAGGGTAAAATCCCAAATACAAACCATTCTCTTCATGGGACCCACCATTTCTTCTTCTTCGTTTCTTTATGCTCCACCGCTGCAACCTCCGACCACCACCGATTCAAGAACATCTGTGTTACTGCGAATCATGGTGGGCAGTGGACATCAAGTTTTGCCATCCTCCACCCTTGCCTGCTCTCCCCTCCCTTGCCTCTGTCCTTGAGTTGAGTTCCTCTGCAACTCAACTCTGCTGCCCCACGGCCTCCACTGCTCCTGCATCTCATTAGCGAAACAATGTTCTACAGCCCCAAAGCTTGCAGCCACGATCCAAGCTCTGCTTGTCGAACTCATTTTCTGTTCTTCGCCACTCGCTACTGTTATTGCTTCTCTTTGAATCTCAAGAATCAAGTAGAAGAGATGGATGCAGTGACTGTAATCTGGATGTTCTCTAAAATTCTTGCTGATATCGGATACTTGATATCAAACTCAGGCATTCAAATAGTAGAGACTTCTTCTCTGACCTTTTGGCTTCTGCAACACTTGAGGGTATAAATCCAAGAGACTCATGTCACATAAGAGAGAAGCTATTGAAGCGTGTTGCCATATTGGGCTGCGAAGAGGAACCCAAAGAGTTGGCCGCTGATCTTAATGTTATCGGAAATCATCACTCCCCGCCCCCCTCGACCTCGCCTCCCATTCTCTGCACAGATCTATTTCCAGCCGAAAACCCATGTTCATAGACCCGCAAATGTAACCTAGGAGATTAAACAAGCGCATAGTGATCTCAATTGATTAAGTCTTGGGTCCATCCATGATTTTAAAAGTCAAAATCAAACCAACAGAATCATCCGCGTATGTAACCTAGGATATTAAACAAGCGCAAAGTGACAAACTCCCACCCCCATTTTCCTTCTTTTTTTTTTTTTTTCCATCACCATCATCCGCTAATTACAGAAAGGAACAAAGGCAAGAAAATTTTTTGAGTGTTTTTCTAATCTAGAGATTCTTAAGCCAAGAAATCCAAATCCTAAGGAAATCTATTCCCACCCCTTTCAAGATCCTATTTTCGTTCGATGCAGAACCTGAATCCATGGAGGTTGTCACTTACATACACTCGTTATTCTTTGATTTTAAAAGAAGAAAAAATCATGTTACGTACCGTGCCATCTTTGGCTCCCGCCAAAGGAGCCGGAGTCAAGATGGAGGGGAAAGGGAGAGCCGGGGCCGATGTGAGGTAGAGGGAACTTATAATTTAGGTACCTTAAGTATTATTTACCTATTTTTTATTTAAATAATTAAGAGGATAGAATCGACATTTTCTCTTAGGGGTAACCCTGCTTAACGTCTGGGGTATCTGTGACATTTTGATCAAGTTTGGTAAGTTTATGAGATATTAGATACTTTTAGGGGGTGCCTGAAATTTTCCCAAAAAATAAATAATTACACAAAGGCTTTGTTTGTTTGTTCACATGCAAGACCCCAAGAAGATCTGAACTCATGACCTGTTGGTCTTTGTCAACCAAGCTACCTTGTTGGGGTTCCTACCCAAAAACAAAAAAAATGCCCTCTTGGGGTCAAAAGAAAGGTTCCACCGAGATTTGAACTCGGGTTACTGGATTCAGAGTCCAATGTCCTCACCACTAGACCATGGAACCTCTTTGTTTATGTCTTACTTTACTTTCCAAATGCCTCTTCGATTTGAAAAGAAAAATATATATTACATTTGAAAAATATAATTAGAAGAGAAAAAGATCTCTCTCTTGGGAGTGTGGCCTATGCCAGCACTCCCATGAGTCTACTCTCTCTTCCTTATGTGAAAAGACACCTCTACCCCTTGTTTTAAGAAGGAGAGAGATAGACACATGGGAGTGCTGGCATAGGCCACACTCCCGTACAGAAAACTACTTCCCTTATAATTATGGTAGAAGTTTTAAGTGGGTTATCTTATCAAAATTTTTTTTTAAGTAGCTTATACAATCAAGATTATAAAAAATTCATTTGAAAAAAAAAAATCAGTTCCATTTCCCTTCCTTTTACTTGCAACAATACACAACCTATATAAATGTATTTTGTAGCAAGGTTTGGGTTTGGGTTGGGCTTTTACAATCTTAGGTCACATATTTGAGGTAATCATCAATGTCATGTAAAGGTCTTCTCTCTCCAAGTGCTCTGTAAATCCGAACCTGCCCTGAGCCTGAACAGGGCTTGGGCTGAGATATTTGGCCCTGAGGGCGGGTCAGGATTTGAGGCCAGACTTGAGGCCTCAAGCTAAGACTTGCCCCGGCCGGCCCGACCTTGTTTTAAGTTATGCTATAAAATATATATATTGATGTAATATATATTTTATAAACTAAACGTCACCCACATTTTGTTATATGATATATTATATATGAAGATAATATGTGATCAAATATATTTTATTATAGTTTACATAGAATTGATAATTTTCTCCCCGACCCATTCCAGCCCATGCATTCCCTTTCCCCTTCCCATGATTAGGATCAATCAAGGTCAGCCCGACCCCACCCTAAGGGCGGGTCAGGATTAGATTTTTCAGGCCCTGAGTTTGGGTCGGGCCTGGGCCCAGTTAAGGGGACTTAGGATTAGACTAGGGTTCTACAAAACCAGGCCCAACTCGACCCTGTTGCAACCCTACTAAAGTGTTTTCTTGCACTATTGCTCTAAACCCCTGAAAAGCAAATTATTATTTGAAAAACTACGTAATATATCATGAGAGTGATACACCTTTGCTAATAAGTCAAGTAGTATGTAACCGATTTAGCGAAAACAGGCATATTCCTAATTACCTCCAAGGGGTACGGTGAGTGTCTTTTGTGAAATTCCTAGAAGCTACTAGAGGATATTCTAGTATTTTAAACATTATATGATCTTCTAGTACTTTTTTATCCTGAACTGAACTGGTTGAGAAAAGAGTGGGTACTCAATGGATTTTTATCTCCGGCAAATCTGACACCCTACAAGTCCCTACAATTCCTCACATGGGAGTGAAATGACCACTTACCAATTGCCTTTCACTCCCCCTTAAACGGGACGATTACTGAAGCAATCACCCTCATAAATTCCTCTTTTACGCTTCGCGTGAGTCCTTTTTTTAGCTTTTAACTTTTACTTTGTTCGTATCTCTCTCTCTCTCTCTCTCTCTCTCTCGCTCTTTTTCTTGCTCTGCAAGTGTTGCTTAGGGGTTGGGTTGCAGAAGGGGGTAGCGACACTTGATCTATTCAACTTCTTTTCCATCTTTTCCATCCCGCACCAAAGAAATCACACATAAGCACTTGGTTTGTTAACTAAGCACCAGGTACTCGTAACCGGTCAACAGAATTAAAAAATGGTGGAAGATAAAAAGAAAAGGAAGAATGGAAGAGAGAGGGGAGCTATCAAGCTCTAGGGTGCGAATTAGCGAAAATGAAATGTCTTTTTCTCTCTCCCTTTCCCTATAGATTTTCTCTCATCTAGTCTCTCTGGTTTTCTTGATTATTACTCCAAAATTTTATTTTTTTTTAATTTCGTTCCCCTTCTTCTCCTCATCTTATCAATTCAATTCTCTCTTCTATTGTTACTGAATTGGCAGTAATTTTTCTCCGATATAGACGTCATCTGCAGAGGGAGGGGGGAGATGGGAGGATGAGACGTGGTGGGGTTGGGTTGCAAAAGGGGGTAGCGGCGGGTGGGGTTGGGTTGTAGCAGGTGCTGGGGCTAGTGGGGTTGCGGAGGAGGAAGAAGAAGGAGAAGAAGAAGAAGAAGAAGGGCCGGTGATGGGGTGGGTCCCATTAAGTTTATTTTAAGTGTAAAATTAGAAAGAAAAAAAAATTTAGTGTTTCATACAAACGGGGTAAATATGAAAAAACACCTTCATTAAGTAATAGGGATGCCTTATGGGCAAAATGGTAAGTTCAGCCCAAAAGGGGTATATTTGTCATTTGAGGGCAAATTTAACTAACATCGTAATATCTAACTAACAGAGTGAGAATTTAGGGGGTGCGGTTGTATAATTTAGAAATACAGGGGGTCTCTCTGTATTTAGTACAAACCTCAGGGGGTGACAGTGTAATTTTTTCAAACAAAAAAGATGAATTATTTCAAGCAAAATCAATGAGATAGAATAGTTTTAATCAAAACAAGCTATTCCAAATACAAATACCTCTAGAAATCGAAGACCACATGGAATTATCAAGGCCATAGTATTAAGGGTGAGGCCTAAAATTCATGATCACCCAGGTGCATTACCTCTTCATGATCACCCAGCGATGACAGTGATCCAATTTTTTGTTTTTTTTTTTTTTGGAAAAATTTCACAGACACCCCCTAAAAGTATCTTACATACCAGAAACAGACCATATTTGGTCAAAAAAGGCATAGACTATCTTTATTTTATGAAGATATATGAACTTAGTCCACTCCGTTTGGCGTAGCACAAGTCGGAGCTTCTTCCTCTCACTTTATGCGTAGCAGAAGTCGGAGGTCGGAAAAAAAATCCAGATGCACATTTGGGTTCAACCTTTTGGGAAACGACAAACTCGCTCTCTCTCTCTGTTTGTGTGTGTGTAAATGTGAAATTTTGTGGTCATGCACGAGGCACTGGCAACAGTTTCTCAAGTGAAATTTTGTTGGAGTCTGACCGAATTGATAGAGAATCGATCCAACCATTATCGCTTAAAATAGAACGTTAGGTAGGCTCAACCATTGGCGACAGTTTCTCAAATGTGTTTGTTTATTTGAAAGAAGAAGAAGAAGAAGAAGAAGAATGTTAGGTAGGCTTGGTCAAGGCTGGCGGTGGCGTCGACGTTGGCTCTCGTCTCCCAATTACAATTTCCCAAAAATTAATTGGCAACTCTGTTTGATTTCCTCCCCCAAAATTCTCCCTTTTTCTTTTCTGCTAATTCTCAATTTCCATTAATGGAGATGCTTCAGCCTTTGAAGCCTCCTTGAGAGTTTCAGCAAAAAACCAGAATCTTCTCTCCCTTTCTTTCTTTGGGTAATTTTCATTTGTTGTTGATGGGTGCTTCAGATGGTCAGGGGTAACTCTCCGCATCCTCATTTCCAAGTCTTTTTTTCCCCAATTGAAATAAACATTTATGGGCCATCGTCACTCAGAAGCAGATCCCACCGTCGTTTGAGGACAGAGAGAAGAGGACTGAGGGACTGAATTTCAATAGTGGGTTTATTGTTCTTGTTCTTCTTCAGAGGATTTCCTCTGCTACTCTACACAGAGGAATTAATCGTATCCTAATCACCTAATAGTATCACCAAGAATCAAAAAGAAATCTGAACTGCATAGTTAGGAGGAACCAGATTTAGAGAGAAAATACTACATTCACAATCTGCTGGTCAGATGGACTAGGTATGCCGGTTGAAGGGTTATAATTTTCAATATTAGGAGACAATCCACTGGTCATATGGTTAGTTACGATCTGGACAAAAATTAGTAACTTTCTAAAAGAGTGATCCTCAGTTCTGTAACTCCTTGCGCAGAACAAAGATAGGGTCTGTTGTGATAAAGAATTTAATATGCTACTATTTTCTTATATTGTTGCAAGGTTATTAATAAAGGAGTTGGGGATCATACTATCCCACGATTTGAACAATTCGTAAAGGTTACACTTGCTGATTTCTGCAAGATGCATGATGTGAAGTGCTATTGTATGATGTAACAACAAACTTGGTGGGATGCCAAGAGGACTGGTGAGATGCTGGTCAATTTCTAGGTGGGATGCCTAGTCCATATCCTTTTCCTTTCTTATATCTTATATTTTCTTCTCCTTTTTTCTTTTCAAAGTCAGTTTCTATTACTCTAATTCATGCGTATATCAGTTACTATTCTGTTTTAATCTTCTGAGTGTTATTTCTATCCTCTAACTTCTGTTGAGTTCTATTCAGTTCCACAGAACAGATTCTAGGGATGACAGTACCATCTTTCTCTCCCATCGATTCCACAATCTGTTGGCAGAACACTGCCTATACCTGACTCCTGCAACAGCAACATAATTTGTTTAGAACTCTAATTTGCTGCTGATTTCTATTTCCTATCTCGCTAATTCGTTTCTTTAGTTGCTAAGTCTAAACCCATGTTTCTATTTTGGTTTCTCTTGCTATTCTATGGTTCAATTATTATTTTCTCAACTTCTTCATTAGTTTCTATTCTGTTAGTTCTCACTTACTATTTCTCAGTTCTGTTGCTAATCTCTGTACTTACTTATTCTGAGAATTTGCTTCTAGCCACTTTCTATTTTGATGAATCATTTATATCTCTGAATGTAGCCATTGGATTAACTTCTAAATTTATGGAAACATTACTTATAGTCGTCAGATCCATCGACTAGGATTGGAACCAGATCTGATCATCCTTTATTGGGGTCTGGTATTTCTCTATTTTAGGGTTATTGTTGATCTGCGGTTCTAGATCTCATGTTGCTTTTCTAATCCTTGCCTTTGGGATTATTAGATAGAAATTAAATTGGTCTTAGAGCCATGGCAGAACAAAGCACTTAGGTGGAGGTGTAGGGTGGATTTGCAAGGAGAAGGGTGGGCCGGGATTGCAGGGGAGGGGGATCGAGGGAGTGGTTGGTTCCGTCGAAGAAGAAGGAGACAGAGAGAAGGATGTTGGGGCATTTTGGGTATTCATTCAACTTCTTTTACTCACATGGGGGTTTGGTAAATCTTTTTAAATCAATTCTACAACTCTTCTCCATTCTCCTTCCAACTTCGTCGTTTCTTTTATTTTCTTTACTCTCCAATTTGCTACATAACATCAAAATTGACCAGCAATTCCATCCCTGATAATCTCTTCTCAAACCCCACTGTCCAGCCTAAACATAACCCTTCAAGTTTAGCCCCACCATACTTGTCAAGGCGATGCCTAGGTGGGTGCTTTGGACGCCTTGTTGTTGGTGCCTTGCATCTGGACTCCCTCCAATGCTTTGGGTTGCCTAGATGCCGTGACAACTATGAGGTCCACCCATTAGCCGACCTGTCTCTTTTTCTTTTTTTTTTGTCTTTTGGGGGAGGGGGTGGTTTGTTTTCTATGTTTCTAATGAAATTTGTCTATAAGGAAAAAAATATTCTCTTTCCTTGGGGTTTTATTTTACTTTTGAAAGAGTTGAATGGTAAATTTGTCAGCTAAGACAGCACTACAAATAGTGGAGTACTATTATAAAATTGGGATTTATGGACCTCATGTTATAAATTCCCTTAACCTATTTGTACAATAACATCTACCTCAATATCAGCATCATCAATCTCTTTCCCAATACTTAAGTATCATAGTCTCCAGTCATTTCACATCTTTTCATAAACTAAACAGAAGAATTAATCCATGTGATTCAAGTTTCATACATCAACAAATATTCTTCTCATTTCCTACTAAAATTCTCTATGGCAACAAAAAATGGTTGCCATCAATGTTTTGAAACCCAGCAAGCTCAATAACCATTATGGAGACCAGGTGGCAGGTTACTGGGTTGGCCAACAGATCAACTGGAGGGTTGGAAAATTCTATGTTCAGACAATAAGTAGATTTATAAATTGATATAAATAAAACAAAGGAATTAGTTATAAACATATGAGATTTCTTGCAGTAGTAAAACATTAAAATGCATCTTCTGTGACATCAAGCATTCAAGAAAGATAAAGATAATATTTTCTTCTCATTTTTTTATGTAAAAGAAATATATATATCCAATGATATAACGGAACATTTCCTTGTAGTGGGTAGATAACAGTTTGGTTGGTTGAATCACCAGCTCAACCAACCTTGAAAGAATCTTCAAAATCTTAATGGGTTTAGCTAAAGATAAAATCATCAGAGATGATCTCCCTGTTTTAGGGGGCAGGTTGTGGGTCAGCCAGTCAACCTGCCAGTCCTGGTGGGATCTTAGAACACTGGTTTCCAAAGTAATAGAAATGTCTGAAAATTCATATCTATAGATTTCAAGGGAGCAACAGTTATGCCTGCAACAAAGATTCATCTAAGTAGCAGGTCATAGGGTTATAGAAATCTTTATCAAAGCATATTAACACATAGAGTTTCCTCCCCCCACCACCACCTCCCCCCCCCCCCCCCGCCCCGCCCACCCAAAAAAATGTCTGACTTAAAAGACAGTTTCCAACATATGGACCACATCTTCCCACTCTTACCAAAGAAATGCTTGCAATCATCCCATTGGACGCATATGAGGAACAGAGAACTAAATAATTTACCATTAATAGAAACATCTCACAGTTGCTTTCATTGGAAATAAGGTAACAAAGAGCTTTGTCCTCGTCATCTCACTGAAATGAACAGGCTACATAAATATAGGACTCCAAAGAAAATTCTAGCACAAAAGCCAAAATCCTCACCTAAAAATGGAACAACCAAAGCAGGCAATGTATCCAGGAATTTATATATTCTGGCAAAATAGCACACAGGGATAAATATTTAGATATCATAAATCACCTCAGCATAAACTTTTCTTAACGAATTGAAAAACAGGGTTTTTTTACATCCAAGGTACTCAGAAAAGAGATAAATCTCACCGGTAACCAGAAGCAATCCAGACGGAAGTTGCTTCAAGAAAACAACCCTTTTCCCCTTAAACCTCCCAACAAGGATAATCAAAATCGTTCCAGGTGCAATACTCAACCTAAAACGTAAGAAAGAGGAAAAACTAATTAAATGGACAACTCATAAAAACAGAAGAGTCAATTTTATAATGCATAAAATGAGAAAATGAGAGAAAGAAACAGAGAACTACAGTCGAAACCCTAGTTATATGAACAATGATTTCAAATAAAGGAACAAAGATCGACAGGAGTGGGATAGACGTCTAACCTTCACAGTATACTGACATTTTGAAGTGATCAACTGAAGGATCGCCTGAAGATGGATTGCCGAAAAACACAGATCGCGAGCTTCGTCCTCCAAAATTCTTTTTTTTCCCTCTTTTGAATATAATTCCCTCCGGTGTACCGAGATTTTAAGGTGATCAATCCATCCGTTGCCTGAAAATGGATTGCCAGAATCACAGATCGCGAGCTTCGTCCTCCAAATTTCGCGACCTTCGTCCTGAAGATGGATTTCCCTTTTTTATTTTTTTAATCAATATAATTCCCTCCAGTATTTTCCGGTTTTTTTTTTTGTTTATTTGTAACCAGTTAACTAAGTTTAAAATGCCGGTTTCCCTGTCAGTGTTTTCAACGGTTGCGATTAACAGGATAGATCTCAACGGCTCAGATTCATCCGTTGAGTTTAGTATCGCGTTTAAGATACTTTATACGTCGCGCTGCGACTTTTTCCCCTTCAAATTTTTGAAACTTGTACGTATTGACAACTCTACAGAATTCTTTATACCTTTTTTTTTTTTTGGGTAGAAGAATTCTTTATACTTACTACATGCGCATGCAAGTGAACAATTATCTGATCCAATTAAAATTAAAAATAATTCCTTTTGAATTCCCTTCTTTAGGATTCCATTTGTTTGGATTAATCCTTCAAAGTGTACAGCCATGAAGGATTAATCCTTCAAAGTGTTCTCTCTCTCTCTCTCTTTCTTTGTGATCCGCATCGGCCTCTGATTAATGAAACCATTTTCTACGAGTTCAGTTCTTCTGTATATGTCAGAAGCCAACACATGTTCTATTGTTGCAATTTACAAGGTAAAGAGGGGTATTTAAGGGAACAAAAAGGACAGTTGTTGGTTTCTAAGGTGCACAAATGGATCCATTCTCATTTTCTATACTCCGATTGGTATTGTTGGCTTTTTGAGATATTTGTTGCCGGTTCAAAGTTTTGAAATAGCCTCTCTTCCAAAACAGGGGTACAGCTAGGCTACATTTGCCCCTTCCAAACCCTGTAATACCGGGAGTTTCGTGTAATGGGATGCTTTGTTTTTTATATTCTCCTTTAAAATATTTAAGCATAAAAGCTTTTTAAAAATTTTTTTTTGTGTGCAAGGTTGGCCCTGACTGAACCACTCTAAAATTTCAAGGCATCGGATGATTATGTTTTTTCCATACCGTAAACTGGCCAAGATTGAGATTTTCAAGCCTAAGATCATACCAGATTGGTCTTGGACTCAGGCCTATGGTTTAACCTAGTCTTGACCGCTGCATAATCTACAATTTTGTAATTGCATTATTTTTATTCAATTGGTTGGAAAAATTTTTGCAGCTACATAATGTTCCTGCTACTACAAGGCTAGCCGCCAAGGAAATAGACCAATTCACTCCGTTTTGGGTTTATAAATACCCTACTAGGTTTTTATATTTTCTAAAATACCCTTTAAGATTTCATTTCCTTGACTTTGATCAATCGATCAAAAAAGTAGAGTTCATCTTGCATGCTACAGCCAATAGGGGTCCTCTCCTCTCACTCAATAAAATTTGTTTAGGACGATTGATTACTCTCCTTTTGTTTCATGCACTGTCCTTCGATACTTTTATTTTTTAATGAACATTTTAATAAATAATGGTCTCTACATGATTCAATTTCTTAAAACTAAGAAATTTTCCCTGAGATTTTGAAACCTTTTGACGATTGTTTTCTCTGATGGGTTTTCAAGGGCTTGGTCGGATCTACTAAAAAGAGCTACAGACAGCGTGGTGGAAAATCTTGATGGAATTGGACGCAGAAGAAAACACGACACCGGCGTTGCTAGAAATAGACTTCTCAATGTATTAAAATTTTTGTTGTTAATGTTAATAAAACAGGTTAATAATAATTAAATTCACACATAATTTGCTTACATAATTTCTTCCACGGATTTCACTCTAAGCAGCTCTCACTCTGACTTCGGTTGATAACCCTTTCCTGCTTTCTTGATGGATTTATGTATTATATGCTTATTGATTGATCATTGTTAAAATTGGCCGGATTAGGTTTGCCTATTTTATGTATTTAATAAATGCTGCTCAGTTAGAGATGCTCATACCAAACTAAAGCATAACTATGGCAGAAAATGCTGCACAGAAAACCAGACAAATCAAATGTTTGGGTGGGGAACTCAAACTTCATTCTCACATCCCAGCGACTGGTTTCTCTCATCAAATGACCCTTAATGGAAGTCTAGGCTGGGTTCCATTTTGGAACACCACCTGTTATACCATACTTTCCACTTTAAATCATGAACGTACACGGGGACTCGCCAGGAGATGTGACTTGGAAGGTACGCCTACAAAGTCCCATGCGCGTAACAGCTATGGGGGATGGCGGTTAGAGACCCCCTTGAGAGAAAACTCCCACGTGGACCGGGAATCTCGAAGACAGAAGGGGGACCATATCCTGAACGGAAGTACCAAAAAACCGTGCGATGAGGAAAGACCATGGGTTACGAAGAATGGGCTATTGCAGATCCCCACCAACTATATAAATACGGGGCAAGCCCCTGATGAAGAAGGGGACAATTTTTCTGTATTTCTTTGGTTCCATCATTTTCCACATTTTCCAATCTTCTGTAACAGTTTAAGAACTGTGTTTGTAACAAGGATTCTCTCCAGCAAAAATTCTTGTACAACACCACCCTAAAGAATGATTCAAAAAGAAGGGGACGAGGAACAGGAGGAGACTGTTGACCTTCAGAGAGAGAGAGAGAGGTGCCAGTGCATGAAGACCGGATGGGTTTTCAGATCACTTGAAGAGGGGTTGTCATGGACCTTTATCCTCTGAGGTTCGCTGACTGGTACGGTTGTGCAATTCCTCTCATAGGGGGGCTGAAATTACTATTCCACCCCTGACCAAAAACACTGCCCTGGTGAGGTCCACCCACTTTTATTCGAGGCACTAGGGAATCGTACCGGTCAGGGAACCGCAGGTGATAAAAATTCGACTGTCAGGAACAGTAAAATGACCAGAAGAGATTAATCATCAATAGGTTTCTGTTTTTACTCGAATAAATTTATGGGTAATGAGTGGGGAAAACCACCATGGAAGGTGCTTGAAAATAAGGACAGCAAATAGATTGTGATAAACATATAGCAGTGCTCAGAAGGAAAATATGTTGGGAGGTTTCCTACTTAGGGGAGGTTTTCCTCTCAAGAATATATTTCGATATAAAAATTTTATACATACACTGATTCATTGTTCCTCAGACCTGTTCCTTCAGCCTCCATGATCTGAATTTTGAGGTTGTACTGATTATTTTGTATATATGTCATATATCCAGTTCGATCACTCGAATGTTTCGCCCCCTCAATTCCATCTTCACTTGAGGAGTTCTGTACTTTCTCGATCTACAGGCTCTCCATTCCTCTTCTTCAGCTGACCTGCATACCCATATCCGTGAACAGAGTACTTAATTTTGTCATGAGGAGTCTCCACTTTCTTCAGGTGCATCATATTCATCTTAAATGGTCTTGCAAGTTTCTAAAACATGAATCCTATGACTGAGTGGGTTGGAGCTGGAAGAGTGACCAGATATTTTTTTATACTTATTTCTTGAAGAATCCATATAGTGCATAAAAGTGAACTGAAGGATTGATGTTGTTGGAACACTTGATATAACTTCAAATAAAGACCTGGAAGCTAAGGGATGGCTAAATGTAGATGAATTGATTCATACAACATGTGTGGATGGTTAAGAGATAGGCAAGAAGGGTTAAGAAAAAAAGCTTTATCTATTACATTAAAATGAAACCTTTACAAGAACAGGGAGGGGGAATAATTGGTTCTATCCAAGAACCTAAAACCCTCCAATCCCTTGTGCTCATATAAGATTATAATTCTTCTCTTTTCATTTATCACAAAACATTCATAAGTAGGAAGGGAATTGACTTAGTTAATTACCATAACTGCTTGACAATTGTCTGTCTCTACATGGGCTTTTCATGTGGAAGGACTTCCCAAGGGTTCTCTGTATGCTTCCACAGTTGTTGTGATGCTGTGGCAGTGAGTATTGGGCGGGAAATAAAAATATAAAACCCAAATGGTTTTAGACCCATTTGAACAGACCTCATCTACATGGTCGACGGCTGATACCAACTTCTCTTTTTCTCACAAACCTCAACCACCCTTTCAAAACCCTAACAGGAGATATTGCTGATGATTTCATGGATTCTATAGATCCAGTAGAGCTCAGTGACAAGAAATGATTCATGCAGAATCAAACCTTTCTTCCATAGTTGTATGCACAACTATTCTTCAAAAAAAAAAAAAAAATGAGATGGTTCTGAAAGAGATGTAAAAATTTAAACTCTGTCACTAAAGGCAGCAACAAACAGGAGGATGATTCAGATCCTCTACTGCCAAGAGCTTACCGACTGTCATCTAGCCCTCAAAGTTAGTAGTAACACTATTCTTTGGGAAAGAACAACCAAACATTTGGAAAATACAAGAAATTAAGTGGACAAAAGATGTACTCTCTCACATTGTCTTGACAATCAAACATAGTCTCACAACAGCTATGTCAAGTTGCTTAACCATCCTATATGAGTTTTATTGATAAGATCTTGTTGAAAAATTTCCCCATCATTATGTGTCATGGAAAGAGAATCTGTGAACAAAATCAATGAGATCATCAATATGAACACCCAAGTGAGGAGGTAATACAGGATCTAAATAATGTCGTCGTTTAAGTAGACGGCGATGGTGGTGGAAGCAATTTCATCTGTCTTCTCTTCATCGTCTTTTTCTTTTTTTTTTTGAGTCTCTTTTGAGTTTCATGCACTCCTTTTTCATATGCCTTTCTTTTTTGTAGACGGCGATGGTGGTCAAACCGTATTCATCTGTCTTCTCCTCATCATTTTTTTTTAGTCTCTTTTGAGTTTTCTGCACTTCTTTTTCATATGCCCTTTTTTTTGGCAGTAGTGACATGTAATCTTCTTCCTTGATTTGTTTTTACTTCTCTCTTGATTTTCTGTGACAAGTGTTTCTTGCTGAGACGAGCCCAATGATATTTTTCTTATCTCTTCATTCAACAATCTTCCTGTTACTGGACTCATCGAAAGCATTCTATTTGGTGCAGAATTGCTAAGAGACACCACCAATGTTTTCCAACTATTAGGCAACTAGTTGAGAAGTAAGAAGACTTGTAGTTCATTGTCAAGCACCATTTTCATAGAGCAGAGTTTATTCACAATATTTTGCACCTCATTCAAATGTTTTGCAACTGAGGCTTCATTATCTGAACTTCAGGTTCACAAGCTTTCTGATCAAGAAATCTTTATTGCTAGTAGTCTTTCTTTTGTACAAACTCAGCCTTATCCCAACCTAATGGAGTCTGCTACACGAATCCAAAAAAAAAACAAAGTAGGTAAAACCGAGTTCTAAACAAAAAAGGGGAATGAAGAGGAGGGAAAAAGAGAGATGGGGCATGTGAGGAGAACTGAACAAAAAAAAGAGGAAAATGACGAATGAAAGATTGAAAATAGAAGGTAGATTAAAGATGAAAGATGAAAGATGAAAGCAAGAGGAAAGAGGCACAACCCAGCCCAATAGTCTTCCTTTTGTAGAATTCTTCTAATTTCTTATATAGTGATTGCATTGACGTCTCAGTGGATACTCATGAAAAACACTATCATTCACAAATTGTCAGATAAATCCATTGACTTTTTGATCCATGGTCTTCCATTCAGCATTAGTCATCTCTTTGGGTTTCACTGCATCACCCTCTACTGATGCATACAAATCCTTAAAATCTAACACATCTTCTATCTTTGCTTTCCAAATCATCTAGTTGCTCTCATTGAAGCTAATCATCCGTTTTGATATGTTTCTCTCCCACTTTTTGCATATGAATCAAGAATCTCGTTTCGTTACCACTTGTTGGGAAAAATAACAATTTCACACATGTGTGCAAGTTAACGAAGATTCACAATGATAATTAAATATGTATAAAATAATAACATATTAAAATAAATTAACCCAATCTACAAAAACAGACAACAATTTTAACGTGAAAAACTCTTCTAAGAATAAAGAGAAAAACCACATGATTTCGTCCAGGTAAAACTTTTAGTATGAAATAATAATAAGATTATAATATTTCTCTCTAGATAAACTAGGCTACCAAGTATAAGAGAAATAACCTATTCTTGGATCTCAAAATATATCTCACTAAATAATAGGGTCGATTCATAAAAAAAAAAATTAACACTTTCAACTCAATACGGACAATAATAAATGTGGGAAGATTTCTCATGCCATTAAACTGTTCGATCGAATTCATATACAAAGTACAAACAATAGAGTACTCAAATTACTGAAATGCTGTTTTTCCTCTCCGTTTCTCCTGAATACAAATTCTCGCGAAAGGTCGACTTTGAGAACCAATAAACAGAACGTAAAAATAAGAGATGATCACACGGCTTGGAAACGGGAAAAAGAATGAGACCGTTGGTTGTTTAGTCACCGCCATCTCTCTGTTTATGAAAGACAAGTGAGAAAGCGATTTTCGAGTACCGCCTATAAAAGGTGAGCTCCCTCCACGGGATGAGGTGTCCAAAGAACGTACGATTAAATGGTATCAGAGATTTTTGAGCCTTGAATAGTGGCGAAATTATTGAGCCATGCAGCGTATAGAAAAAAAATCTCGCGGAAGGTGGATTTTGAAAACCAATAAACAAAATGTTAAAAATAAGAGATGATCACACGGCTTGGAAACGGGAAAGAGAACAAGAGCGGTGGTTGTTCAGTCACCGCCTTTCTCTCTGTTTATGAAAGACAAGTGGGAAGCAACAATCAAGCCCCGCCTATAAAAGGACGCGAGTGTACGACTGACCCAAAATTGAAGAGATTTTTGAGCCATGAATAGAGGCGAAATTATTGAGCCATGCGCCCTATAGAAAAAATATCTCTTGGGAACAAATTGATGATAAACCACCCATTTGGTTATATGGATAGCTTAACAGAGATTTTAGACGTTGGCAGGTTTTTAACATTAAATATTATTCAGAAAAGAATATCCCTCGTCAGCATCATTGAAATCCTTTTCGATCTGGTAGCAGATTTGATTCCATCCCTTGTCCATTTCCTCTAAACAGTACCTATTATACCTACCCAATAAGAATCTGGAAGAATAAATACTGTCAATGTTCCTTTCATCCGCTAATATAATGGAAACATATTATTACATATATAGGGTAAGGCTTGGCCTGGCCTGAGGCCTTGGGTTGAGCCCAGCCAACCCAGTTGACACGGACTGAGAAGCCAAAACCAGCAGCCCTTGAAAATTTTGGGTGGCCACTGGCCCTCCGAGAAACAATATAGTTGGAGTCAGGGAAGATGTGGGGCTGTCTTAAGGTGCACGATGGATAAGTGTGTACAAAATGCCCATTCCATGGCAAAAATATCTATTTTGTTGATGGATGTGTTTCCACTAAAGTTAGCATTGACGGTGTGAATTGAAGATGCCACAAAATGAATTGAATCAAGTAGTGGGTTCTATTAGTGCCTTGGCAATTCAAAGACTTTTCAAAACAAATGCAAAGATTGCAATGCCAAGAAAAAGAAAAAGAAAAAGAAAAAATCAAATTAATTTACTCTTCAAATATAACTATGGTAAAATATTTACAAACCCTCCATTAACGCCCAATGATGCCTCTTCTGAGATGCTCCCATCTTGCCATTGAAGGACTGTAGAGATCTTCAATTTGACTAAGAATATAGTACTGTTAAATTAAAGAGTAACCTCAATAGGTTCTTTTAAGGAAAAAAACAGGAACCATTTACAATTACACTACTCCAATAAATGAAAAGATAAAAGATAAAGATAAATTGCAAATTGTTTGATTGATTTGTGGAACCCTTCTTCAATGCCATCATCACTTATATAGTTGTAAGTGGCAATCCCTTGTAGTCATTAGGTGGTTAAGTAATTTTCCATCTCCATCACTTTACATTTGAATTTAAATTTGAACACTTGTAGGTGGTTACGTAATTGCACATAACCTCCTTCACCATCTTCCCACTTTGTTGTTCAAATTTCAAAAAGAAACCCATTACATGGCATGTGCAATGCACGGCCTTGAAGTATGCATGGTCTTTGACCATTGATCGTTTTTTGACCTTTTTCGGTCATGATCGTTTTTCTAACCGTTTTCGATCATGGCCATTTTTTGACCGTTTTCAGTATTGACCGTTTCTGATCGAACTGACCGTTTTTCGACTGTTTTCAGTCACTGACTGCTTTTTCGATCACTAATTAACATATTAGTCTTGATTGAAATAGATTTTGGTTTATATTTTCTATTAACCGAAATAGACCGAAAATAGGATATTAACAAGGTATAGATAGTTTTTGAGAGTAAGGGGATGATTAAACCACTCATTTGCCTCAACAATTAGGTTCTACTGGGCAGATATATCTGATCTGATCTCTACAGGGTATGTATTTCAAAATATTATAAATTAAGTTCTTTTGGCGCTCAAGATTCATTAAGAATTTCCTTGTCAGTGAGTTCTGTGGAATTCATTCTTTATGGCCTCCTTCCATGGTAACATTTTTGCTTCTTCCACTTCTCCATCTCCCACAAATAGTTCCCAAGAATTTGGAAGAACCAGCAGTAGTGCTGTCAATATGGTAAGAATTGAACTTTCTTAGTTTCTCCAAGAAATGGGCAACTATATAATTAATAATATTTTTGTCCAACAACTAATTTAAGACTCTTCTTGCTTTTCACTATTGTAGGCTGAAATTCAGGTCAAACACAATGAGAGATGTGAGGAACTAAGGCGAATTCTGGGTGAACTTGTTGATGAACCATTAGAATGTATGATGCTGATTGATGCACTGCAACGCCTCTGCATCGATTACCACTTTGAAGATGAGATCAAAATATTCTTAGACAAACTTTATTATGGAAGCAGCTTTAAATCTACTGATGATAAATCTACTGATGACAAAGTGGAATTGCATGAAATCGCGCTGCATTTTCGACTGCTGAGGCAAGCTGGTTATTTTGTTCTTACAGGTACGTAGCTCGATCTCACTCCTTAATTAATTACATGTTGAAATTAAGTGTATACTAAGTATCTGATATAGAACTATTGGTGTAATTATAGATGTTTTTGAGAGCTTCAAGGACAAGGAGGGAGAGTTCAAACAAGAATTGAGTGAAGACATAAGAGGACTGATGAGTTTATTTGAAGCTTCACACCTTGGAATGGAAGGTGAAGATGAAGACACACTACTTGATCAAGCCAACTACTTCTCTCACAACCACCTTACTGCTGCTAAGATGAGTACTACTACTACTACTACTCTGGAATTAGAACCTGGACTTGCCAGAGCTGTGGGTGATACCTTGAAGCATCCCTTTCACAAGAACCTTGCTAGATTCAAGGCCAGACACTACTACTACGACCTCATTAGTAGTACTCATGGCACATATGGATGGGTCAGTCTTGTACAGAAATTTGCAAGGATGGATTTTAACATGCTTCAATTCTTATATCACCAAGAACTCCTTCAGATTTTTAAGTAAGTTGAGCTTGGTTGCCAAAGTTTATTAGTTGATTCGTTTTAATTTGGTTGTCCCCTTCCTTAATTGATGATAAATAATGTTTTCTTTTGCCATATGTACATAATTAGGTGGTGGGAAGAGCTGGGTCTATCACAAGAGTTGAAGTTTGCTAGAGACCAACCACTAAAATGGTATTTGTGGTCCATCACAGCTCTCCCAGAACCAAAGCACTCCCAGCTAAGATTGGAGCTCACAAAACCCATCTCACTTGTCTATATAATTGATGACATTTTCGACGTTTATGGGACACTCGATGAACTCATTCTCTTCACTGAAGCAGTAAACAAGTAGGACTACATACGATACTGGTGACATTGATGACATTTAATTTCGACTGTCTATAATCAAATTAGTTCTCTGTTCTTACTGGGATCAAATTAAAATAAATCATGTTGATTAATTCAGGATTAATGATTTAATTAATGGATTTCTGTACCTATATATAGATGGGAGACTACCACCATCAAGGAACTGCCAGAATACATGAAGATTTGTTTCAAAGCTCTTGACAGCATCACCAATGAAATAAGTGATAAAGTCCTTAAAGAACATGGGTGGAACCCCATCACCACCCTGCAGAAAGCGGTACAGTACTACATTAAGCACCCAATTAATACTAAATTAACTTTGAGGTTCTTGCTAAATTGTATGTTTTATAAAGAACCTTCTAATTGCTGTGTATGAAATTGATTACACATACAGTGGGCAAGCCTTTGTGATGCATTTCTAATTGAAGCCAAATGGTTTGGGTCTAAGCTGGTGCCTAAGTCAAAGGAGTACCTGGAGAATGGAGTAATAAGTTCAGGAGTGCCTCTGGTTTTAGCTCATTTGTTCTTTCTACTGGGCCAAGGTCTAACCCAGGAGAGTGTACTATATTGTGTGGAACACAACCCACCACTCATATCTTGCACAGCAACAATTCTTCGTCTATGGGATGACTTGGGAAGTGCCAAGGTATATAACATCTTTATATAAAGATCGACAACCTATCGATCTATATTTACAAAATCCAAGTGTAGTAGTAGTAGTAACTATTCTATATTAATTTTCTAATTAAGTTTTGTGATTTGATTGGTTGATAGGATGAGAAGCAAGAAGGACACGATGGATCTTATATAGAATGTTACATGAAAGAACAAGAGGGGGGTTCTTCAATTGGAAGTGCAAAAGATCATGTGTTTGGAATGATTTCAGATTCTTGGAAGCAACTCAATAGAGAATGCATTTCAAAAAACCATTTCTCACCCTCCTTCAAAAGGGCCTCACTTAATATTGCGAGGATGGTTCCTTTGATGTACAGTTACAATGACAATCAAAACCATTCAATCCTTGAGGAGTATATCAACTCACTGCTCAGCGAAAGTGTTCCTTTCTAATTGGAATTTTTCATAATTTTGGTACTATACGGAATAAAAAAAGTGTGGTTCTTTCTGCTTCTCACTATGAAGAAGAGTGAAATAGTTCACTTCACTACTATTTTATCTTATCTACCACAATTAAAATGAAAGGGTAAAATCCGTAAATTCACCAATAATAGAATCTTGGGAAAGAGATCCTTCATGATGGGTGTGGTGTGCTGTCCCTACGCCCAATCACAGGTGCATGCAGAATGTGATCTGGCTGCTGTCCAGCCGTGGCGGGAGCTGGACCGTCCAGCACCCACCTAAGATTCTTACACCTAGACAGGTTTACATCAAACGGTCCTAAATTTGAAAGGAAAGTTTTAACCCATCTTCCTATCTCACCCTCTCCTTTGACGAAACCCGATCCAACTTCAGAACATATTCCATCTTCCTCTCCTGAAAAACCATTCGTTTCTCTTCATCTTCCCCCCATATTCTACTCATCTTCTCTGGAATCATGGAAACAACTGGTTTATACCCTTTTCCTAAAAGAATTATGTCTCATGAGGAAGAGAATAGAATAAGGTGGAAGTACATCTGGAGTTCTGTTACCAGTCTTGACTGTGATGATGGGTTGTATAATGCTGAAACAGGGAAGAAGCGAGTTAGAGCAAAAGTGGCAGATTTCATGAATTTTGTGGATAGCCATCTTCAGAGAAGAAAGAGACGAGACAGGCGCGGACAGTCCATTTTCCGCAGATAAGAGAGAGAGAGCGCTCTAGCCATGGCGTCTAGGGTTCCGATCTGCTTCTGCATTTTTGTTTTCTGTCTTTTCATTTCGTTTCATAGATTAGTCTCTGCTGCCGAAGAAGAAGGCAAGGCTGGGGAGTTTATGGTCACCCTTGATAACTCCAACTTCACTGATACTGTTAACAAGCATAACTTCGTTGTCGTTGAGTTCTATGCTCTATAGTATTGCTTCTTGTTCTTTTCGTTATTTTATTCTGCGATGCTGATCGAATTGATGTATCTGATCGGTCTTTCCATCTCAAATGTGGTAGCTCCTGTGATTTAGATCACATTAATGCTTGGATATGTACTGCTATTACTCGTTTGGTTCACCAGCTCTGTCTCTCGATTTCTGTGAAACAGTTCCTTAAGTTGCCACACTACCTCTTTACTTCTGAATATCTGGTTAAGTTAGAATTGGTTGGAAATTTTGTACTCAATGTTCCTTCTTACATCTGTTTATCAAGACTCATTATCCTCTATTTTGGAAGAGTTACTTTTCTTGATGTTATCTCAGTGGAACTACTCTTTTTAAGCTATACAACACTTGGAGAAGATGAGTGGAATATAGAAAATGAGAGAGAAGAATACCTGGTTAGCCTCGTCATCGTTGGAATCAACTTTGAAGAAGATGAGTGGAATATAGGGGAAGATGGAGATTCTCGCAGAAAGGGGGAAGATGAAGATAAACGAACGGTTTTTCAGGAGAGGAAGATGGAATATGTTCAGTAGTCGGGTCGGGTTTCGTCAAGGAGAGGGTGAGAGAGGAAGATGGGTTAAAACTTTCCTTTCAAATTTAGGGCCGTTTGATGTAAACCTGTCCGGGTGTAAGAATCTTAGGTGGGTGCTGGACGGTCCAGCTCCCGCCACGGTTGGACAGCAGCCAGATCCATGAAGAATGACCACCGCCGCACCTTTGAAAATTTCGGTCTTTCCATGGGATGCGCAGGATGACTGCCGTGCCTCTGAGAATTTCCACCTTTCCATGGGGATACAGCAATCATTCCGCGCCCAGGTAGTGTTCTTTCCAAAGGAAGAACTTTGGAACTCTCCGGTTCTCTCCCCTGCTTTTTTTCCGGTCTCTATTGCCCCGTCACTCTGCAACTTCACGAATCCCACCCCTTGACTCCCTTTGCAACTAAATGCCCCGGTCCTCTATTTCTCCCTCATCATCCTTCTCCGGTGGTTTTGTAATTCGTGCTCCTCAATTAACTATCAACCCTGAAATGGTTATAATGGTAGCGACAGAGAGAAATCTGCTTCCCGTTCAAGGAATTTCAGGAGTTGGTTGCACGTATCGTAGAAAACATTAATTTTTGAGTGGTACTCGTTAAGCCGGTTACGATATCGTAGATGCTTGTTTTGGCGCGAGAGAGAGAGATTTCAGTGAGCCGATCCCTTCTTTTGAGTACAGCAACACTGGGAAACTGGCTCCAGCAACACCGAGAAGGAAACCGAGGGAGAGGCAACTTTTCATCCGAGCCTTTTACAGCTTCTCCACCACACGTACATGGAGTTCACATCCTCTAGTTCCGCCCTGCCCGGAAGTTTCCGCCTTGCTTGTGTGTGGGGCGCACACGGCAGTTGGTGCAGGCGAAAGTAGAAGACGTGAATTTCACGTACATGAAAACGCTCAGGCATAGGTAAGGCGATCAATGTGCACACCCATGTGTCTGCACCGCTCAGCCTGCTATAGGCAGTAGATCTCGATCTATGTAATTTGCTTATAAATAAATAAACTCTTATAAAAAAGTAGAGTTCGTCCTGCATGCAACAGCCAATTAACAGGTGCTCACTCCTTTTCTCTCGGATTTGGATCCTCTACGGTGCAGTTGCTCGTCTTGCTTATGTTATATGGACACAAGGCTACGTGCAAACACCACCTTGCTCCTGCCCGAATGCCTTGACCAAATAGGGGTAAGGCAATCTTTGCACGTAGCACTATGTCTATGTAGCGCAGGTAGGACGGGCAGCATAGAAGATCTGGATCCTTTTCTCTCCTGCCATGCCTATTTGGTACTTTTTTTTTTTTATATGAATATTTTAATAATTCTGGTATCTAATAAGAGTGATTCAATTTTTATATGAAGAAATTCCAGAGATTTTGAAACATTTTGACTATTGTTTTCTAGTCTATGTTTTTGACTTTTGAAGGGATTGGTCGGATCTACGAAAAAGAGCTTCGGACAGTGAAATAAAACTCGACGGAGTTGGATGCAGAAGAAAAAAAGATACAGGCGCTTATAGAAACAACAGACCTCTCCTTATTCATGTATTAAAATTTTGGTGGTTATTATTATTTATAAGAATAAAAATGAACAACATAATCATCCTACCTAACAAGGAAAATTAAAACCATTGAAGATCACAAATAGGGTTATGCCAAAGATCGATGTCATATCAAAGGAATGAAGAACTTGTTTCAATATCATTCTAGATGGGAGTATCAAGTGGATTCTCTGGTCGGTTGGAGCAAGCAATTTTGAGAATATAGAGATTCTTAGAAGCCACAAATACGGTAGAAAAAACAAATCCATTTTCATCCTTCTCCAGGTACTGTTAACTTTGCACTCAAACTTGTACACTTGCAGACCTCCATGACCCTCCTAAGAAACTCCAATCACTTGCAGACCTCCATAACCATTTTGTCGTTGTGGGTTCCAGACAGATTGATACAGCGTGAGATTTATGATTTCAAAGATAAGAGATGTGCATCGGCACATGTGGAAGGAAGCTACTCCAAAAGCTTTGATCTATCACATTAAAAAGGAACCTTTACAAGAAGGGGGGGAAAATAACTGGTTCTATCCAAGAGGAGCCTAAAACCCTCCAATCCCTTGTGCTCCTATAATATGGAACCAAATCAAATTCTTCTCTTTTCATGCATCACAAAGCATTCTTAAGTAGAAGGGTATTGACTTGGTTAATTCTAAAACCACCAGAACTGCTTCACAATTGTCTGTCTCTACATGGGCTTTTCATGTAGAAGAACTTCTCAAGGGTTCTCTGTATACTTCCACAGTCGTTGTGGTGCTGTGGCAGTGAGTATTGGGCAGGAAATAAAAATATAAAACCCAAATGGTTTTAGACCCATTTGAACAGACCTCATCTACATTGTCGACAGTTGATACCAACTTCTCTTTTTCTCGCAAACCTCAACCACCCTCCTTTCAAAACCCTAACAGAAGATATTGTTAATGATTCCATGGATTCTAAATATCCACTAGAGCTCAGTGACGAGAAGTGATTCAGGCAGAATCAAACCTTTCTTCTATAGTTGTATGCACAACTATTCTTCAAAAAAAAAAAACATGTCAGCTAAGTACGAGAAATATGACTCAAATTAGAGGACAGTTACCACTTTGACCAAAGACAGGCAGTGACTACTAAGTTCCCCAACTATAATACTACAAACAAATGGTTCCATCCACCAAACGACTATGGTTAATTGAGAAATCCAGTTAGAGATACCTACTTAATCACAAAAACATTCACAGTACAGTGATCTATCAAAAAGTTGCATCTTTCCCATTTCTTTTGGAGTGTGACAGAAACGCCCCAAAAAAATCCTTGTCACAGCCTAAGTATTCTCCATGACCGCATTGTCAATTTCATCCGCATGATCCCGAAGTACCTTCCACTTCAAAAGGAATAAATGAAAGTGTGAATAGATTGTTGACATCCTAGGGTCACAAAAAGGAGAGAATTTTGGAGGGAAAGAGGATACCTGATCCATGCTCAATGAAATGCCTGTTGCAATATTAAATAGCAAAACTATCAGTACTTAGCAGAGAAAAGTTGAAATAGCCAACATAACTCAGAAACATCACATTTAAGATATCATTTCTACATTAGATGAAATTAAACATAAGAATGTGTACAGGTACCAAGTTGTAGAAGTATTATGTTTCTAAGGACAGGCCTCTTAAGAAGAGGGTGTGTGTGTGTTTGGGGGGGAGGGATATATCTTGTCCCTACTATAAAGAAAACTCTTGTTATTCTTGAAATCAAACTGAAGTAAAAGTGCATTCAAGGATTATCCTACTAACCTCACACAAATTGCCGTAAAACCATCTAGAGGTTAAGCAAATAAAAAGGGAAAAAGGTTTAACCTACAACCAACTTAACAGCTGATTGGACAAATTACAACAAAACATCAAAAGTCACTTCATCTCTGGGGGATTTTTCTTCCCCACATAAACTCCTCAAAACCACCAGTGTTGACCTGATCAGTAATGTTAATACTCTTATAGAGCTGTAAAGGGCATACCCAGTGCATGAGACTCCTGCCACTGCGGGGTCTGGGGAGCGTCATAATGTACAGTCTTACCTCCGCTTCACGGAGAGGCTGTTTCCTGACTCAAACCTGCGACTACTATGTCGCAATGGAGCAACCGTATCATCATGTGAGGTAAGGTTGTTGGTAAATGAGTTAGTAAAGTTGGTACACAGTCCTAGGTCACCATACCAGATATTATCCTCCCAAACCACCACAGCAATATAATAAATTACTTTTAGATAAATAAAAATTACCTCCAGAGATTGGGGTCATATATTCTAAACAACAGAGTAGGTGTTGCAAAAGAGAGAAAAAAGACCTAAGATGCTCTTTCTGAATGAGTTTGTGAAGTTGTTACACAGTCCTAGGTCACAGCATACCAGATATCCTCCCAAAACATAAATGTCATGAACATTAGTATTTCCTGATAACTGAGAACCTATAACAAAGTACCCAACTATTGATCTTACTCACAATTGGTTGCCACCAAATTCTTGGAGATGAAGTTATCTACAAAGACATAAGCTTCCAACAAGTAGATAAAAGTGAAAATGATGTGGAAGCAGAAAATTGAAAGTAGTGCCAGAAATTAAAACCTTTGGTGATTGGAGCAATATCTTCTTGAGAAAAAGTGGGGGAGGGAGAGGGGGAGGGGAAGGAGATACTCTTTTTCCATATGAAATGGTGCCCAGGGGAGGAGAGAATCATTAGATTTTCTTCTAGGTTTCTCCTCCCTCTCCCCCCACCGCCCCGCAAAAAAATTCATGGACTTGTCTGCATAGATTGCATTGGAAGAACATAAACATGCATTTGGAAGCAGAAGATACTATGGAAAAAGCGTAGAAAATCATTTCTGACACTTATCCCTGACCCAAGTGCACATTTGGCCTTTCTTTTTTAACCCTGTGACTAGTCATCCAACCTTGTGAACTTTCATATGTAGATATCCCCGACTTCTCCCCACTGGTATGTCTTTTCTCCATAGTTATCAAGGGGGAAGGCGACCAAGACACCCATGGCGACCAAAGATCCTAGACGCCAAGGCGACACCTTGATAACCATGCTTTTCTCTCTTTACACCCCTCCCCCACAAAAAAAGGGTGTCAAGTCGCTCTCTTTAAGCTGAAGACAGCATCTACAGAATTAGACATGGACACATGGTTAAGTATACCAAAATGAATTGAGAGTCTAGATTTTATCCTCTTTTAAAAAGAGGAGGGTGGGGAGGGGAGGGGGGGGGGGGGTTGGAGAAAAATTGTAACCTTTAAAGAACAATATTAGACATTTATCTGAAACTTGGATTCCACACCATTAAGCGCAGCTGCTCACTAGGTGGATGTTAGAAATCTAGAGCCAGTATGTCATCAAGCTTCAGAAAACTCGGTTAACATTGCATTAGCCCAGCCAACAACGTACTTCAGCAGTCATGGCCCAACTAATTTGAGATTTTTTCCTTTCTGCAATTGAGCTAAAAGTAGGCTCATAGACAAGCATCCCTAGGAAGAGTAGAGATAAATAGCAGAGTCAACTCAAAGCATGTCAAATTGTCAATATTCATCTGTGTTTGAAGGTATCTTTTCAGAAAGTCTAGTAAATTTTTTCTTTGGCATCTTTATTAGGACTTGACGAATGTTAAAAGAACCTCTGAAGAGCTTCAATTTTCTGGGCTGAATTGTAAACAAGGGTATGGGGACCTTCTGCTATATACTCAATAATTGCCTAAGTAGCAATTTCACCACCTCTCTTTTGTGACAGCATTTTGTTCTTTTAAGAACTGAAAGGAGAAATCATTCTCCATCAACCTATGTGCTATGAAGGTGGCTCCTGATTTTCAATACAGCAAAAAATCAGAAACCCCTGAACCCTCTGTAAATTTTAATGATTTTGGTCCATTTGGATTTAAAGATTAGCCTCACAAACACTGATTATACATGGAGAATCACATGAATTCCTTTTTCTTTCCCATGCATGACAGATATTCTCACCAGAATTGAAAAATGTAGACTAGAAGGATATGAACAAAATAGTATAATCTATAAGCACAAAATATCATATTACAACTAAAAAAGCTGTAACCATGAGAATATATATTACATATAATTTATCCCAAAATATGTGAATTTGACCTTGAATATCTTAAACATTTCACTAAGAATCTTCCCTAACAATTGATCAATGTTCTACAAACCCACATCCAACTGTTGTCATTGTCTGGAGTAATATTTACACTTCAAATCATGACATAGCTAGGACATTGACCCAGTATGTATTTCTGTTTTGAGCTTAACCTTCATTATTTTAAGTTCAATTTCCCATCAGAATTTAATCATAATAGATAAGAAAGAATTTGAGTGAAAAGTCTATTTGAGGAAACAAGGGAAAAGGGGGATGGACACCTGGACAGACCCATGAAATTAACCTCGACAAATTGCTTTTTGGGTCCAGTAGGGCTTTTTAGTTTATTTATTTATTTAGAGTTCTATTATTTGGATTTATCTTGTAATCTACTGTTTTAGTTTTAATAGGCTAAGTAGTGGTAAGAGTATGATTTAGGGTTTTATTCCAGTTTTAGAGTCCAAGTTAGAGTCAAGTTTTATTTTAGTTTTGGTTAAGGATTAGAAGTCCTTTATTTTCCTCTTTAAATACATGGTTGTAATAAAGTTTAGACAGATTTATGAATGAATTTTATTTGAGTTGTTTATGGTGCCGGATTGGTATGATACCATAGGTCATGTGACCTCTTCTCTTCCTTTCTCTGAAACCTCTCTTTCGTCTCTGGATTCTCTCTCACATCTCACCTTCTTCTATCCTGATCCTTTCTTTTCTTCTATTATTCTTCCCTGTCCTGTTTCTGGGCACCCTAACAGTTTGATAGGAGTCAATCGATCTCCCTCATCCTTTTCCTATTCTCTATCACCCGTTGGGTGAGAGTTTCCCTACCTAAAGCTTCAGAGCCTTGGCTGCTGAAACCTCTGAAACCATTCCTGTTGACAGATCCATTACCTGAACCAAAATGGAGCACTTCCTTCCGCCTAGAGCAATTTCAGCACTTGTTTTTTTTTATTGACACTTGCTGATTGGAGTTTTTTTAGGTTTGGATTCAATAGGGTTGGGGATTACGAACCTCATCCCATAATTTCATTGGATTTCAATTCAAAGGGTGAAAGTTCTCTCCCTCACAAGCCATCTCTCCCCTTCGCTGGTTCTGTTGTTTTGATCGAAGGTTGAAGGCAACCTTATTTCAGGTTTGTGTTAAAATAAAATTATCTTGTTATGCCATAAAGACCCTTGTGTTTCCTATTAAACCAAAGTCTGTCCAACCCCTATAGTTGCTTCCAACTCTATTCCCATACAAAACATATAAAAGACCTTTGAGTCCTAACCCACATCCACCTTCCAAAGTAGCCCTTTACAATTCTGGTTATCTACCAGATTACCACTCCCCACTTTGCTACCCTTGATATATTTACAGTTTTGCCATTACATTTAATTGTTGAGCTATTTAGAGACTGGGTGGGCCCATAAGCGATCAAAGACGGATTTTCAAACCCCGGATCCACATCAGAATAACTAGCGAGTACCTAGGCCATCATTATCCCTCATATATTTCTCAGGATCATCTGCATGAAGGCTTCCTACCAGAAGAGGGACCTAATAGACTAATGTCTAAAATTAGCAAAATGTTAATCTCTGCACCTTCCCTTGTACGCAAAGAATGCCTTCACAACCCATCGTTCTATTTAATTCTTTTATTCTCGATGATATAACAAAATTTATAAGTAAAGAAGAAAGGAAATAATCATAATACACAAATAGATAGGCCTGAATAACTAACCTCAAAATACCACCCCCCCCACCACCCCCCCAAAGAAAAAAAAAATCCATCCCAAGTCCCATCCTAATCCTCACCTAATAGTCACCCTAAAGTTTCCCAACCTATGCATCTAATGACAATGACACAAGGTGTGAACAAACACTTTGAAAGCTTCTATCAGTCTATCAGAATGCATCAATCTGAAGCTTTATTTCAAACCTAAATCCTAAATTATGCAGTATGAATTTTTATGAAACTCAGGTGTAACAAAAATAGGATGCCTAATCTACAGTTAATCCACTAAAATAAGAAAATCAGTGATTTTAAGTTTGAGTCTACACTCTTATGCAGCTAAAGTCCTAATGAATAAGATAAAACTGATTCTATTTCTAGAAAATAAAAATCTCACTCTGCACAAACAATGCCCGCTGTACATTACACTCACTGCAACATAACTTATCATCAACAAAACTTCCAAGTTCCTACGATTCTTTCAGCTTCCAAATTTCTCTCTATAGCATTTTCATTAATTTATAAGATTGCCACATGCAATTACTTAGCCCGTGCCTCAAGAGAACTATGCATCATAGCTTGATTCTAGATCCACTCTCTCTTAATGCAACTTCTTCAAAACTTCAATTGCCACTCCATGAATAGGGATATTGAGGATTATCCAGAAAGTCATTTGGGAATTGCTCTGATTCTCTCTCACTTTGTTCTTCTTGTAGAAAGAAAGGATCCCAAAGAATTGATCTTTCTCTTAGTTGCTTAATCTCTCTTTAATTGGTGAAAGTGTGATACTCGATCTTCATCACGAATGGAAAGGAAACAATCTCTGGATAGTCTAGAAGATCCTTTAAACTCTATAGGATGAAGAAGTCTATTATTGTGATCAGGGAGACTCCAACCACACAGTCTTGGGCACAAATGTTAACACCTTCAATCTTAAATCCCAGATCAGTCTGACAATCCCCATTGTCTTCCTTCTACAGTACTGCAGGTAAAAATATTTCTTATTCTCTCTATTTTAATTTAATCTAATTTCTGAGCACCCTATAAAGTGATATAAATCCTATCTTATAGATCTTACAATACAGGCAATAATGATCTCAGCAATCAACCTTGGAGGAAAAAATCAAGCCACATATATTTATGTACAAACCTGGAAAATAACCCACACCAATGGATAACTTCAAGTGCTTAACCCTATACTATTCTGTTCAAAACAATTCAGTCCTTAAAATAGGCCATCCATCTTTTAAATCCTTCAAACTCTGTTTCTACTAGCTCAATCCAGACCAGCACTGCAAAACAGCCAATCTACTGCTTCCAGAGCATGTATTTCCTCTGCACTTTCGATTGAAAGAGACCTGTACCTAGAATTCTTGTTTGCTGGCTACTGTCAAGTGTAGGATATTAGGTTATAGATTTATTTAGGAGAAAACTACATAATTTTACTCAAAATTGACTTGTAAAATTAAAAAGAACCAAAGAAAAAAAAAATCCTTTCCCTTCACCAAATCAAGGGTTCAAATCTTTCATGCCTAAGGAATTCCTAGATTTGAGAATTAGCATTACAGGAGAATGGCTAAATGCACTACCTATTTTGGACAAAATCTGTATTCCATCAGAAATTGGATCAAGCCCAAAAGGACATAGAAACCTTCAGGAAAACCATCCAATACAAGGCAGTGCATCCATTACCAATTTGACTTCTAACACTAAGTTAAAAAGCTTGCTTACATAAAAGAGAATTCGAAAGTTGATACATATAACTCAATGATGATTCAATTACCTATGATTCCCATAATTTACCAAACTATTACATTTGACCTTCCCCAGACCCTGCTAAACGCGGAAGCCTTGTGCACTGGGTACGACCTTTTATATCTTCGAGAGTCCATGTATCCATTTATGTTCTAGCTCTAAACCTCTAAACAATCGAGCAACCTTGCACACTAAGCAGAAATGGAGTATACGCATGACAAATGATGAACTCAAACCAATAACATACGTATTTACGTGTTATGCGCCAACTCCCCACCCTCCCAAGAAAAAATTTTAAATAAATAAAAAAAACATGGCAAATGATGAACTCAAACCAATAACATACATGGTTATCATGTTATACTCTAAACCCCCCCCCCCCCCAAAAAAAAAAAAAAGAAAGAAAGAAAGAAGAAGAATTGCAGAGTTAGTTGCAGTGAATTAATAGGCCAATTTAAGCTCTTTCCGTCCCTATTCCATGGAATGGGGAGAAAACCCACAAACCTCCACGAACAGATAAATGTAAGTAAAGCACATTTTTCGTATTTCCATAAACAATGCAATAGGAGGGAAAAATATGACGTAATCCAAAACGGGAATACCTTTTTTCCCAGGCAATTCTTTTCCATCTTTGTAGTAAAACTCACGGATGTCGACCATAATCTTCCCTTGAAAGTTCCTCACTTTGACTCTCCTAGTCTTCGAAAGCTTTACAAACAATAAGAAACAAAGTGAGAAAGAACAAGAGAGTAAGGCTATCAGACACACACAGATATATATAGAGAGAGAGAGAGGAGTACATCACAAACGACAATATCGTCGGAGTCATCAGAGCCTTTCCGGGCGTTCTTCTTGGCCGGAGCACCACCATGGTCGGAGTCACCATCGGAGGCGAAGCCCCCTTCGTCCTTCCTCTTTCCCCATCTCGACATCTCTCAAACTATCAGAAGATGATCAGTGAGAAAAAATTGGAAAACCCTCGAAAAGGGCTTGAGAACAAACACAGGTTAATAAGAACTGAGGATAATAACATACAAAAACAGTTGAAGAAGACGACCTCAAAAGCTTCGGCCTCTCTCTCTTTCTCTCACTCTCTATCGCGTCTGGTTGAGCGGTTCTCCCCTTTCTAGTAACAAAGCGCGGGCATCTCTTTTCAGTGTCCCTCTCTTCCTACCCTTTTAAAATCGAAGTGATCTGAAATCTGCTCCGTTTTGCTTACTTTTTGTAAGGGTCCGTTTGGCTGATTTTTCACTTCGAGTCCAGTCGAAAACTCATATGTATGCGAAAACTAGTGAGAGGACGATATTTTTATTCTCCTATGTATTAAAATGATGCCAGGTGGACTTTGACAGGTGGGCAAAGAAATAAAAAATTAAATCAATGCAATACCGTTTTTTTAATTTGTATTGTGAGATACTGGGAGGATAGAATTTTATTCCTCCCAAATGTCATGCTAGTACAACTCTTGAACATGATTAATGATTCGAGTGGGCTCTCTCGTGTTCCCAGAACTTTCCACTTCCCACCACGGTTGGTGTGGGCCGTGGCCCGTGGCGGTGCAACTCAGACAGTCAGACCGGCCCATGAGAAATATGGGCTTGTTTTCGAACTAAATTGGGCTCGACTACAGACTCCATCCCATTTAAAATTGTTCAATAGCCCAATCCAGCTTGACCTAAGTTGTATCCAACCCCAGCCGACCACCCTTTTTTTTCTTTTGGAGTAATACCGTAAATAGAAACAAACAAGAATGGGAAAAAGAACGTTCGCGTGGTTCCTGAGTCCAAAGTACAGAAACAGGATCAGATGAAATTACCATTCAACCCCCAGTAAAATAAAAAATCTCATTCAGACAGATCCTCCTATGTGCATTCCCATTGGACCCTGTACTGCTGCGGCACTACACGACCAGTCTGCGATCTCTTGCCCATATAAGCAAAGGAAAAAAAGGGCTTCGACGTTCCACGCATGAGGACCCAATTCTATACACAAGTATTTTAAGGACGTTCTTGTCATCCTAAAAATAGAGGAATCATAGACCACAAATCAAAGGATAAAAAAATCAAGGCTAGCATCTCCAATGTATTTTCGACTTAGAGATGTGCAAATTTGTAGTTTGTTAGCCATCCAGTTGTGCTTGTACATTCCCTTTTTCCTTGTTTTTTTTTTTTTTTTTAATAAATTAATATTAATTATCAAAAAAAAAAAAATTTGCAGATTTTTGAACTAGGATTTTCTGGGGAGAGTTCTTCCTGCCGTTTTGGTATGTAACTTCACTTCACTCCTAATTTTTTAAGTTATGCAATCTTTTTTTTTTTTGCCCTAGTTCATCTCACATTTGTTGTATAAATTATCCTTTGTATGACTATTTAAAACCCAGAAGCTAAAATTTTTATTATGCTTTCTACCTCTCTGACTATGCTTCTTCTTGATTACCTGTCTTTACATCAGCATAGGTTGGTAGGAATTCTCCATATTGATCTTCACAGTCAAACTTTGTTGGTTCATGACCATAGTTGATCTTCAACAAAATAGTGAAGCTAGACACATAATGAGTTTTATTCCAGCAACAATAACTAAGTGGAAAGTATTACATCTATTTATAGAATTCTATGACTGAGAAGGTGTAAGCACAACACGCCACATTAATACCAGCAAATCCAGCTTCTCTTGCTAAAGCAGAAAATTCTTCTTTTGTCCTCTCCTTTGCTGTAGTGTTCAATATAGTTGCAATGAACATTTCCATTTGTAAGATGCCTTTAGTAGCAACATTTGTCTCTGGGGAGGTTTGAGCTATCAAATCCACAATAATCACTTTTCCAAAATCTGGTAATGCTTCATAGCAATTTTTTAGTAACTTCAGACATTGTTCATCACTCCAATTATGAAATATATTCTGCAAGTTTTATTCAAAACCCAGCTGATTAGTTAAATTTGGTGATATTTTTTTTCTTCAAATTAGTGAAAAAACACATCTAACTAATAGAAATGAATGCTGAGGAGCACTACAAGTATTCCTGTAAATCAAGGATATCCATGGTTCATGTATTAACAAAGAATAAAAGCTTACAATAATAATGTTATATCCTGACATATATACCTTCATAAAAATTGCATCTCCTTTCGGAATACTTGTAAACATATCTCCTCCAACATGTTCCACACCTACAACAAAATCATCCCTTATCCTTCAAGTTATTTAAATAAGGGGGAAAGTTCTCTGTCCGGGAGTGTGGCCTATGCCAGCACTCCCATGAGTCTATCTCTCTCTTTTCCATTTGAAAAGACACCTCTACCCCTTGTTTTGAGGAGGAGAGAGATAGACACATGGGAGTACTGGCGCAGGCCACACTCCCGGACAGAAAACTACTTCCCTTTAAATAATTAAAAAAATAAAATAAACAAAAAAGATAAAATAAAGTTTGGAACCCTGACCCAACCACTAACCAAAAACAGATATAAGAGTTACTATTTTAGCAATCTTAGTTCTAAATGATGGAAAGCTAGAAGAATCAAGGTTTTATAACTCGAAACCGGACATTGATTCTGATCCAATTTCGATTCAAATTAGTGGAGAATTGACTGGTTCTCAATATGGTTGCTTTGTTTACTCTGTTTCTGTTCTCTCATTATTCCAACATGTGACTTGTTTTATTTCAGAAGATATCACTAGTGGTGTTATGGAGTAGTATGAGTTATTGCTCTCATGTATTTTGGCTCCGTGCTGATCTCTTGGAGCTCGAAGAAATAGAAGACTGTTTCGCGGTCCTCTACCGAGGTTGAGTACCGGGCTGTTGCTTCTGCTGCCTACTAATTAGTTTGGCTTCGCTCTTTACTTCAGGAACTTGGCATTTTCTTAGCTCACCAACCGATCGTGTGGTGTGATAATGTTGGGGCCACGTTCCTCTCTGTGAACCCTGTGTTTCATGCCCGGATGAAGCACATTGAGATTGATTATCACTTTGTGCGTGATATGGTTGCTTCTCGGCATCTTGCTGTTCGCAATGTCTCCACTGTTGATCAGTTTGCCGATGTCCTCACAAAGGGACTTTCTCGTGTTCGATTTGCATGGCTCAATGGCAAGCTCACTGTTGGTACACCCCCACTGAGCTTGAGGGGGGCTGTTAGAGATGTCCATTAGAGGTTGCCAGTGTATGGTTCTATGGTATTCTAGACCTCATTTATTGTGTGTATATAGACACATTGATTCATTAATGAAATATAACCTTGAGTTTATAACAGTTAGCCATACCTGAACAAGGGGGAGCTCTTTCTATGACATGAGGCAGATCGAAGTTGATGCCCTTAATGGATGGATATTTGGAGATGATCATGCTGAGGAGTTGTCCATTCCCTCCGCCTACATCAACCAGAATTTGTAGGCCTTCGAACCCTTTGTATGTGTCAAGAACCCTCTTCATGAAGAGGACATTGTATTCAAACGCAGCGCTTCCGAAATCCTTACTCCATTTAGGGTCCTTCCCAAGGAAGTCTGGAACGTTCTCACCATGTGCCCTGTAAAATGGAAACTCACCTCCTTCTAGAATTGACTCCTTCAAGTGGTACCTGTGAACAGGGAATTAATAATCAGGGATAAGAATCACCTTAATTATTATACCCATTACAAACTATGATGATGATGACTGAAAAATAATTACCAAAGTTCCTTTTGTTAATTTCTCAATAAAATCAGTTAAACTCAGTACAAAATTTTAGTCTTTTAAATGGATAATGTATAAACGAATACCAGCTCTTGATTAAAGCGTGATCCTGGATAAAAAGTAGAAAGAGGGCCAAGGACCCTCCATCCTTCTCCTTAACAAACAGTTTGGAGGCAGGTGCCAAGCCATAGATCCTGTGATCATGGCTGAGGACACTGCAAGTGAGAAGAGAGTGGGAAACCAGAAGACGCAGCATACGATCGAGCAGATGGGGTGCATCTGGGTTCTGAGTGGGAGCCGAGATGCGATGTCTAGAGGGGAGAGGCGTGCGTCGGGACCGGCTTCGGCTATTATGTCGAACACATGGAGCTCGATTGCTGTTTTCAATACCATGGGCAGAACAGAAGCACTAACCATTTGCATGGCCAACAACTGACTCTCTTCTTCTTCTTCCCTTGCGAAAGCCATACTACTAATTTCACCTCTTTCAGCCATAACTCTTTCTTCTAATCTTTAATTTCTAAATACAACAAGAGGAGTATTTAAATTGCTTCCCCACTTGAGGTCTTCAATTTGAAGTCTTGATGAATTGAACCAAGCAGTTCCCTTCATTGTTTGCTTTTTTGTTCATGCGTCGTATACAAACCTACCAAGTATGGTTGAATAGAGAATTCTGTATACAGTCAACTGGCGTGCGGGAGATCGATCTCTCTCTCTCTCTCTCGGGAGATCACAAAGCCGACTACTTAAATGGTGTCATGGTGGTGCCATGTTGTTGTCATCTGGGGCCTCGAACAGTGAAACAGACCCTCTTTCTCTCTCTCTCTCTCTCTCTCGGGAGATCACAAAGCCGACTACTTAAATGGTGTCATGGTGGTGCCATGTTGTTGTCATCTGGGGCCTCGAACAGTGAAACAGACAGCACCAAAAATGAGAAATTCACCCATCCAGTCCATCGCCATGCCACCATTTCTTACCAAATGAATAAACATAGGTGAACCTGCGTGAAAAGTGTCCATTTCAGACCCAAAAAATAAAGGATAAATTACAGTGTCACCTCCTGAAGTTTGTATAAAGTACAACATGACTCCCTATGTTTCCAAATTATACAGCTACACCCCCTCAGCTGACATAAGTGGATGGTGTTAACTTATACATTTTATATACGAACTTTGCCCTCGTCTAATATGCTGTTTAAGCTTAGTCGAAATTCCATCTTTACCCTGATGTAAGATTATAACCCAAACCCTTTTTACCGTTTTCTTCCACAAATATGAAGTTGCCTCCATCGCTGGCTTGCAAATCCATCGCTGACCTGCAACTGCAACTCCATCGCTGACCTGCAAATCCAAATGTGAAGTTGCCTCCATCCCCATTGGTGAATTACGACTCCATCGTACAGGTATACATCTATTTCTCTCTCTCATCTATTCTCCCTCTATGCTTGCTCTCTCCGATTTTTTTTCGTTTCTCTCAGTCATTAGCTATTAACCCTAAAAAAACCTGTTCCAAAACAAGCAGGTCAGAACTCAGAACTAGAGAAATGAACTTCTCCTCTCGATCATCTCTAGCTATCTAGTTAGTTAATAATTTTCTTCTAGCTAGCTCTAATTAATTAAGGGGTTTAATTGGTTTGAGGTCGCAAGGCTGCAAGGTGTGGAAAGAGTTGCAGACTGAGATGGCTTAACTACCTAAGACCAGAGCTGAAAAGGGGTTCTTTTTCTGAACAAGAAGAAAGAACCATCATTGATGTTCATAGAATTCTAAGCAAAAGGTTTGTTTGTGTGATCAAATTCTTTAAAATCCCAACCCATCAAATTTCTCAGCATTTTCGATTTCTCATCAGATGAAGTTCCTTAATTTATTTATTTTTCACAGATGGGCCCAAATAGCTAAGCATCTACCAGGAAGAACAGATACTGAGGTGAAGAATTTTTGGAACTCATGCATTATGAAAAAGCTGATTGCAAGGATTGGATCCAAAAACTCACAATCTCCTCCCTTCTCATCAGTTTACCAGCAAAAAAAATAACAATGCATGCAATAATCTTCATATCTACCAAGAACCCACTTCAATTTTCTCAGTAAATTCACAGATGAGAGATGGACCAATGAACACAAATTCACTTTTTATCACATTGCCACCACCACCACCTCCTCCTCCTCATCCATCTTTTGCATATACTGCTTCTACTCAAATTTATACTCCATTTCATGAAACCATGACAATTATTAATCCCTCATATGAATACCAAAATCCCAATCTTGCTTGGAATGTTAAAGGCCAAAACTTGCAGGTTTTTTTTGATTTTGCTAGACGATCTTCTATTGATCAGAGCATACCCATCTCCTCATCTCCAATAATTCCATCTGGGTTTGGGTTTTTAGATGAGAATCTCATGTGGGGTGCTTGTGCTGTTGAACCCTTTGAGCCTCCAAGGCAGGAAGAGATGCAACCATTACAGCAAGAAAGAGAGCCCAGGAGGTATATGAAGCTGAGTTCGATGAAACTAATGAAGTGAAGGGTGGTGGTGGTGGTCATCAGGATATGCAGATTGGTATATGAAGCTGAGTTCGATGAAACCAATTATTAATCCCTCCTATTAATATTGCGGGAACCTAAATATTAAAACTCCATATCTGACCATCAGAACTTGATCAGAGTGTGTGGAGTTACTCCTACCTACTAGAGTGACCTTCGTCGTAGGTTGTGGTCGCAGGTTGCAGATCTCGGTGATGGCTTTCCAACGTTGCAGTTCTCAGAGATGGATTCACGTCGCTATAGTGGTCGCACACTTCTCAAATCATCTAGCAGGGATGGGATGGCGATGAACCTTCCCTGTATACATCACCCTCTTGTGAAGTTGCAGAGAATTAGAACAGGGAGGGAAGCTCCTTAGTTCGAGTAACAGGACAGGGAAGGGTGTGGGAAGCTCAAATGACTATTAAGGGTAAATTAGTCATTTTAGGTCATGAATTATCATCTAGTACAACATAACGGGAATGATATAACGGAATGGGGCTGACTGTAACAAATCATCAAAACTGAGAGGGTGTAGCTGTATAATTTGGAAACACAGAGGGTTGCATTGTAATTTATACAAACCTCAAGGGATGATACTATAATTTTCCCAAAAATAAAAGTATATCAAAAAGTCTATCCAGATTTCAAAGTGGTAAAAAAGAAAAGTTAACACTTTCCATATGTGACGGAAAGGAACATCAGAGGTTATCTGTACCCTGTAGATTCACAATATATGACGGAAAGGGACATCAGAGGTTATCTGTACTCTGTAGATTCACAAATTCAATCGCTTCAAGCAATTTTAATCCTTCCACAAGTGTCTTTTTCTATCACGGAATCAATTTCGTTCAATTTGCCGTTCAATGTTGATCATTTCTGTCGTCGTTGTCTATATACCTCCTTCCACCTTGAGTTTATTTTTCAAACAAAATTGAATTGGAGTGATGAGACACGTTCTCACAACGTTGCCCCTTTCTCTCCCTTACCAAAAAATGAGTATTAAGACTGACCGTACATTATTATCACGATCAAAAGAGACATCAACAGTTGGTGCACCAAAACTCGCAATGTATCACCACATTGACAAAGATCCCTAAGTCAAAAGACTGACCGTATATTACTATTACGAATTTCGTTCCAATATAGCTGACAATAATAAACATGTGAAATTCTCATATGATCTAGTTCAATGTATACCCATCTTATATACATGTGCCAAAAATATCCATTACTAGATACACACAGTGCGATGACCATATGCACGACGTGTCCAATCCAATCCCTAGTCGTGAACAATTTAAGTTAAAGCCTCAGGACTGTGTTGTATGAATTCTCTCTCTGAGATAAGTGAAAATAATTACTAATATATACTATGTGGGAAGGGGATGTTGCCATGATGCATGGTCCCTCACCAATGCGAGAACCAATGGTAGAGCGCATAGGGCCGGGGCAACAAGAAGGATTTAATTTTTCATTTGACGAGGCGGACAATCATTTCGCCCTCCTATGTCAGTCTGGGTGCATCCACCACATGGCCTGATAGCCTTCTTTTTCCCATATTATATTATAAGTTTTTTTATTAATTTCCATTTTCTTCTATGGTGGAACCACACAGGTGGAAACAACACATTTTTGCATTCTTGTTTGCCATGACCATGCCGATCATTATGATTGCCAAATTTTCATCGTCTAAGCCTCTAGATCTTTGTACCATATGTTTTTTTTTTTGGTTTAAATGCAATATGATTCAACTTTAAAAGCAAAGTGGGTTTGTTTCAATAATATGTTTTTTGGTTCAAGAACATCAGTTTTTTAAACAAAATAGTGAGACTAGACACATAGTGAATTTTATTCCAGCAGAAATAAGAAAAGTGATATCTATTACATGGATCTATTTATAGAATTCTATGACTGAAAATGTGTAAGCACAACACGCCACATTAATACCAGAAAATCCAGATTCTCTTGCCAAAGCAGTAAATTCTTCTTTTGTCCTCTCCTTTCCAATGGGGTTCATATTTGCAATGAACATTTCCATTTGCAAGATGCCTTGAGTAGCAACATTTGTCTCTGGGGAGGTAGGAGCAATCAAATCCACAACAATCAACTTTCCATTATCTGGTAATGCTTCGTAGCAATTTTTCAGTATCTTCAAGCATTGTTCATCACTCCAATGGTGAATTATATTCTGCAAGTTTAATTCAAAATTTTGGTAAGTCAAATGTGGTGAAATTTACCAAATAATAATAATAATAATAGTTAAAACAAATACCAAGCAACACGGAAGAAAACAAAACAGAGCAAGATGACACATAGATTTAATGTGCCTCAAACACCAATGTGATATGCTAGATCCACGGACGAATTCGAAGATGATTCATTATGTAATGGAAGAAAAATATAGTGGAGATCTCTCAAGAACACCAAAACACCGGCAACAACTCTCACTCAAAAAACCCCAAATCTCACGCTTTTTAACTTATGTATACAACGAGACAATAAGACATAGGGATAAATGAATTCCGAGGAGGTATACAAGTATATGTAAATCATCTCTCTTTCTCATCTCCAGTTCTTCTGTTTCTTGCAATAAAGTAAGATCTTACATACCTTCATGAAAAGTGCATCTCCTTTTGGAATGCTTGTAAACATATCTCCTCCAACATGTTCCACACCTACAACAAAAATCATCCATTGTCCTTCAAGATACTCATCTAAATAAATGAAAAAATAAACAGGGTAAATAATCAAGGTAGAACAGAATAGGCCAGGAATTGGAATCCCTAACTTGCTACTAACCTTAAACTAAGGATGCCAATTATGAGGTAGAACCGATAAATAGAACTGAAATCAGCCATTTAAAATCAAACCAAACAGATCAGTAAAAAGTCCCATGTAGTTAACCATACCTGGACAAGGGAGAGCTTTTTCTGTGACATTAGGCAGATCAAGGTTTATGCCCTTTATGGATGGATATTTGGAGACGATCATGCCGAGGATTTGTCCATTCCCTCCTCCTACATCAACCAGAACTCGAAGACCTTCAAACCCTTTGTATGTGTCAAGCACCTTATTCATGAACAGGGCATTGTAATCAAATATACAGCTTTTGAAATTCTTAATCAGTTCAGGGTTCTTCCCAAGGTAGTCCACAGCATTCTCTCCGTGTGCCTTATAGAATGGAAACCCACCTCCTTCTAGAATTGATTCCTTCAAGTGGTACCTGTGAACAGGGAATTAATCAACTTAATTACACCCATCAGCAACTATGATGATTATGAATGAAAACAGAGCTTAACATATAAATGAATAATGATCGAATTAAAGTAATACCAGGTTTTGATTAAAGCGTAATCTTGGATAAGAAGCAGGTAGGGAGCCAAGGACCCTCCATCTTTGTTCTTAAGAAACAGTTTGGAGGCAGGTGCCAAGCCATAGACTCTGTTGTCATGGGTGAGGACAGTGCAAGTGAGAAGAGAGTGGGAAACCAGAAGACGCAGCATACGATCGAGATGAGCGGGGGCATCCGGGTTCTGAGTGGGAAGCCGAGATGCAATGTCTAGAGGGGAGAGGCGTGCGTTGGGACCAGCTTCGGCTATTATGTCGAACACATTGAGCTCCACGGCCGCTCTCAATACCATGGGCAGAACAGAACCACTCACCATTTGCATGGCCAACAACTGACTCTCTTCTTCTTCTTTTTCCATTGTTGAAGCCATATTACTTTCCCCCCTTTTCTTGGTGTGAGGACTGATATGAGGTTTAATATAAAATACCCAGTTAGAAAGGCAATTGATGAAGAATGAAGGAGAGGATAGGATTAGTTGAAATAATGATATATTTATATGTTAGTGGGGTCTCCTACTGAGTTGTGCTCACCTCTTTCTCCTAATCTTTAATTAATTCCTGAATACAAGTAATCCTTCTAGAGGAGTGTTGAAATTTGTTACCCACTTGAGTTCTTCAATTTGAAGTTATGAATTGACAATAACGGCTTCGTTTCTTAGTCTACATTGTAATCTCAATCCCTCTCTGGCTGTGGCCCTCCATACAGATGGGCCAATGAGATTGCATGCTTAAGAGTTAAGACTCCATTCCAGTCAACCCTCTACTGTCCAAGCCTCCCTCTAATATCATTCACAAGCCCGATAAATTTTATGGTGTCATGGTGGTGCCATGTATGGTCTGGTGTGTCATCTAAGAACTATTCTAATCAACCAAAAATAAGAAATGCACCTGCCTTTCCGTCACCTTGTCGCATTTTATTCATTTCCCAAAGAACAAACCTGGGCGGGCGGTGAGCCTGCGTGCCCTTTGACGAAATTGAGAAAGTGATCAAAATTGAAAAAGTCTAGGCACGTGCCCGGGTTGTGTCAGTCTTTCTCCCACATCCAGGGCCTCCTGGAAAAAGAATACTGCTTGGTCGCATGGTTCCTATGCTCAACCAGTCTCTCTTTTTTCTTTTTTCTTTTTTAACCCGAATATTATCTGAGACCCAGCCAGCTTCTACGATTTTATAAAATTGAAACCAAAATAATAATGAATTCAAAGGGGGGGGGGGACATTCCTGCTTAACCCCAAGCTCAAGCGAAAACATTAGCACACAAACACTCAAAGAAAGAGCTTACAACCAAACCCAAACAGAAACAAATTTATAATCTTAAAACTGGAAGACCACTTGCATCCTCGCGAGAAATCCTTCAAAGATTCTGATGTAAGCTAGATTCTCCGTGAAAAACCGTATCCTTCTTCGAATCACAAGCCAAATTAGCCAGAAAACCCGCAGCCCTATTCCCTTCACGGTATGTGAAAGAAATCATAGGTTTAAGAAAGTTAATCAGCCCCAAAACTTCCTGAAACCAGTACCAACCTTTCCAAAATTCGCATTTTCTTTTCGCAATGCACTGAACAGTTGCCGCCGAATCAGAGTTAACATGAAAATCCTTAATTCCCAAACTCTCACAGAGCTTAAGACCATCTCTTAGCACTCTCAGGTTAGCAATGGAATTGGTGCACTCACCATAGAAATTTGCAAAGGCAGCAATAACCCTTCCCTCCGTATTCCTTATGATACCCCCACCCCCTCCTACTCCCGGATTACCTTTGCAAGCACCATCCACATTAAGCTTAAGAGAGGAAAAAGGGGGACACCAGAACACCGAAACCGATGTTTTAATGGCTACCGCCCAATTCATCTTGAAATAAAGTCTCATCCATGTTGATACCCCTGTGCATGTTCTCATTGACCCTTACGCTAGTAAAAGGGCTACACGATCAAACAACAATCTCTTGCCCTTAAATTTCCATTTATGTGTTCTTGTTTACCATGGTCATACCTCTACTGATTGTTGCCAAGTTCTCATCATCAATACCTTTAAACCTTAGTACCATATGCTTCAATGTTAAAATAAAAATAAAATAGTTTAATAATACAAGCGAAATTTATCTGTGTAAAACTCTTTTTGGGTAATCGTGTAGTCACCCGAGGGAGGATGGATTCTTTATCCACCCAAACTCATTCTGTTGTTCTGTTACTAGTAGTCTAGTAGACTCGTACTTATCAAAGATTTTTGGGTGATTTTGGATGTCATAAGAAACCATGTTAATGGTGTGATATTTAACTTCACTCCCAATTTTTAAGTTAAGCAATCGTTTTTTGCCCTTATTCATCCCATTTTACTTGTATAAATTATCCTCTGTATGACTATTCAAAACATGGTGTTCTTAATTCTCTGTAATCTGTATTGCTATTCACAGTCTAACTTCGGTTCATGAACAAAGTTTTCAACAAAATAGTGATTCTAGCCACAGTGTGCACACATTGTGCATTTTATTGCAGAAAGAATAAATGACTGTTAACTATTACATTTATTTACAGAATTCTACGACTGAGAAGCCGTAAGCACAACAAGCCACATTAATACCAGCAAATCCAGCTTCTCTTGCTAAAGCAGAAAATTCTTCTTTTGTCCTCTCCTTTCCTGTAGCGTTCATCATATTTGCAATGAACATTTCCATTTGTAAGATGCCTTGAGTAGCAACATTTGTCTCTAGGGAGGTTGGAGCAATCAAATCCACAACAATCACCTTTCCATATTCTGGTAATGCTTCATAGCAACTTTTTAGCAGCTTCAAGCAGTTTTCATCACTTCAACAGTGAATTATATTCTGCAAGTTTCATTCAAAACCCACATAAGTTAAATTTGGTGAAACTTACAAAAAAGAAAAAAAAAATAGTGAAAAGACACATCTAACTAATAGAAAAGAATGCTGAGGAGCAATACAAGTATGTATTCCTGCAAATCAAGGATATTATCAATGGGCCTATGCAATAATGAACTTTTAAATTCACAATATATTGTTTCAGTAAAATGACTATATATGACACAACATTATGTTGGTGTTCAATACTCTAGCTCATAGATCTGTATTACAACATAGGGTCATCTGCAGTTAGTGTTTTAAGAAACGATAAACTTGCAATAATAATGTTAGATTTGACATACCTTCATAAAAATTGCATCTCCTTTCGGGATACTTGTAAACATATCTCCTCCAACATGTTCCACACCTACAACAAAATCATCCCTTATCATTCAAGTTATTTATCTAACCAATATAGCAATCTTAGTTCTCAATGATTGAAGGCTAGAGGAATTAAGGTTTTATAACTCAGTCCTTATTGATTCTGATCCAATTACGATTCAAATTAGTGAAGAATCAACCGGAATCCTAGTTCTCAATTTGGTTACATTGTGTACTCTGTTTCTGTTCTCTCATTATGCAAATCAGTGAATTGTTTTATTTCAGAAGATACCATTAGTGGACATTTGCACTAGTTCCCAATGTTAATAACATTGGGTGATTTCCATCACACACTAACCCAAGAGTTTTACATGCTGACAGATGATTTGATTAGCCCTGGGTAGATTGGAATTTTCTGGGTAGGCCAGTTGTCAAATTTCCTACCATATATGGATTCTCTTTCTCTCTGTTTCCTTTTTTTTTTCTTGTATATATACTTTGATCCCTCTTCCTCGGGTAATGAAATTGTAGATAAAATTAGGATTTCTCAAACAATTTTAGAACATTGTATCAACAGATAGAAAAGTTAGATTGGTTTATAGATGAACTGTCAATGGATGATCATGTCAACAAACCGTAAGAATTAGAAAAATTCAATATTCAACCTGTTTGGGGGGTGGGGTGGGGTGGGGGTGGAAGGTATATAGTTTTTTTTTTTAAATGTTCTGTTTGTTTCGAAGTAAAAGACATGGAAAAACAAGATTTGCAAGTAAAATCTGTATTGAAAGTAAAATAATTAACTTAAATTTTTTTCCTTTCTATGTGTGTTCTACTAGGAAACAAATGAAGCATAAGGTGAAAAAAAGTTAAAGAGGCAGAGCTACCGACATGAACGAAATAGTGTAGTATTATGAGAGCTCAATCTAGATGTAGTTAGTCATACCTGAACAAGGGGAAGCTCTTTCTATGACATGAGGCAGATCGAAGTTGATGCCCTTTATGGATGGATATTTGGAGATGATCATGCTGAGAAGTTGTCCATTCCCTCCGCCTACATCAACCAGAACTCGCAGCCCTTCAAACCCTTTGTATGTGTCAAGAACCTTCTTCATGAAGGGGACATTGTATTCCAACAGTAAGCTTCCAAAAACCTCCTTCAGTTTAGGGTCCTTCCCAAGGTAGTCCACTACGTTCTCTCCATGTGCCTTGTAGAATGGAAGTCCACCTCCTTCTAGAATTGATTCCTTCAAATGGTACCTGTTTACAGGCAATTATACCCATTACAAACTATGATGATGATTGAAAACTAATTGCGTAATCTCCATTTGTTTCTCAGTAGAATCATGTAGAAAAAAAAAACTTAGTAAAATCAGTACAAAGAATTGGAGTTTTTACATGAAAATTTTAGTCATTTAAGCAGTGTGGGTGTGTTTATTTGTTTGTTTTTCCCCCTTTAATAAACCTAGAAACAACTAGATTTTTAACATATATATTGATGGATACTGTATAAAGGAATACCAGCTCTGGATGAAAACGTGATCCTGGGTAATATGAAACATGGGAGCCAAGGACCCTCCATCCTTGTCCTCAACAAACAGTTTGGAAGCAGGTGCCAAGCCATAGATCCTATGATCATGGCTGAGGACAGTGCAAGTGAGAAGAGGGTGGGAAGCCAGAAGACGCAGCATACGATCGAGGAGACCGGGTGCATCTGGGTTCTGAGTGGGGAGCCGAGATGCGATGCCTAGAGGGGAGAGGCATGCGCCGGGACCAGCTTCGGCTATTATATCCAATACATGAAGATCCATAGCTGCTTTCAATACCATGGGCAAAACAGAAGCACTAACCATTTGCATGGCCAACAATTGAATCTCTTCTTCATCTTCCATTGTGGAATCCATACTACTTTCACCCCTTTCTGGTGAGAATACTTATGAGGTTTTCTATCAAACACCCAGTAAGCAAAGCAAGTGAAGAATATACGAGGGCATTGCTTGGAATAATGATATATATATTTATATGTTATTGGGATTACCGATGGTTGTGCCTAAATACAAATAATCCTTCTAGAGGAGTATTGATATTGGTTGCCAACTTGAGTTCTACAATTCGAGTCTTTAACGCAAAGCAGCTTCCTTCCATCGTTAGTTTTCTAGTCTACATTGCAGTTACCAGCTTCCTCTCTCTCTCCTCTCTCTCTCTCTCTCTCTCTGCGCCAATCAGTCCATTAGGAAATCCATGACGACAGCCATTACATCCACTTGGGGACTAATCAACAAAGATAGCCAAGACTTCTTCAATCTAGTCAACCCTCTGCGGTCCAAGCTTCTCGTTCCACATCGCAACGCCGATAAATTAAATGGTGTCATGGTCGTGGTGCCATGGAGTCATCTGCGATCATTCTATATCCCCCTAAAAACTAAGAAATTCACCTGCTGCCAGTCCATCGCCATGTCGCAATTTATTTCCCAAACAACAAACAATGGGCGGGCGGTGGGCTGCATGCTGAGTACACCACCTTGTGTAATGAAGTTCGTTAAATTGTATTCAAATTTACCCAGAATATATAAAGGGAGGAATAAGCACACCACCTGTGAAAAAAAAACTACCGGGCAGCACAGGGGCGAGGGATGGGGGGTATCAGGCGCTCAGGGTCATTCCATGGGGTGAAGAGAGATAGACATAGGGGACAGCTCACGGTTTGCAACTTGCAAACGGTGTGTCCAACCCAGGGTTTGAGGTATCGGATCAGATTGACCGATATTGGCCCGATCGGATCAATATAGGTCGAAGCTGATCCTAAGATTTGACCGATACAACAAGGTTTGACTGGATCATTTATTGGATTGCCCAACTCGGTTGGATCGGCCGATCTGATCCTTGACCGATCCAACTGAATATATTTTTTTTATTTTTTCAAAATTTTTAAGTATTTTTTTTTTTGTTTTTTATATTATCTTGACCGATACCAACCGATTTTGATCGATCCAATCCAGATAATATCGGTCGATTCAATCCCGAGATCACAACACCCACCTACTCTGGTCGATACATGACCCGATCCATAAAAAAAAGGATTTTGGGAGGGGGTGTTGACCGATCCTGATCGATTTGGACCGATCCGATCCCAATCCGGAAAGGTTTCAGTCATAACCGATCCCAAGTGTGATACCTGGATTTTGAACCTTGGTCTAACCTCAACCTCATTCAATGGTTGTATGCACGATCGTGCACCATACACGGTTATGCACAAAACCTTTCTCTTTATTTTTATATAACATGGGACTTGACTGATAAAATGAGTGTGAAATTCTCAATTGCATAGTCCAACCTATATCTGTTACCTTTTATACATAACCATCTCTAATTTTTATTGATTCCTAAAATAAAGGGTACAAGGCCAACAGCCTTTACAGTCCCTTCCATGGGTCCCACGTTATGACCTGGCAAGAGTTGGATCTGACTCTTCTCCAGGGCACATCGTGCGGTTGGGGGGGCTCCGATCCACACCATTACATGCATCCCGATGTAGTGGCATGTGGATCGAAGCCTCCCCAGTCGGATGATGTGCGCTGGACATCGACCCACGCGGGAGAGGAGCTCAATCCATGTGTTCAAGTTCTGTGGTTTTTTTTTGGTAACTAGTTCAAGTTTTGTGGCACACACCAACAAGAGGTTTGTTTGATTTCATCCATGTTGATGCTGTTCGTGTGTTCTCATTGGGGCTACACGGCCAGACAATAATCTCTTATCCTAACTATTATTAAAAGCAACTGCGCTCACTGGCTCAGTCCACCACAATGGGCTGGTGTAACTCCACATATTGATACTTTCCGTGCGCTCTCATTGGGGCTACATGAACTAGTTTGTAATTTTTTTGTATTTCTATGTTTCCTAAATTGTTAGCGACGTGGGTTATTAGGATTACGGGAATTCTTTGTAAATACAGAGAAACGTGAGTAAGAGAGTGTGTAATCCTTTTCTATTGCTAGGGAAACTACTATCATCTCTCCATTACATAGGCAGCTTGCCTAACCATATATAGCCAGAGTTTTAAAACATAATTGGGTATGGAATCTGCCATTGGTGATTCTGATTCGGATCGGATCAAATTCCCTTCAAACGGAAAATAATGTAAAATAAAATCTTTTGTACTTTTAATAAGTTTCTCTGACTATGCTTCTTCTTCTGGATTGATTGTCTTTAAATCTGCTTAGGATGATAGGAATTCTCCACATTGCTCTTCACAGTCGAACTTTGGTTCATGAACATAGTTTTCAACAAAATAGTTATGCTAGCCACATAGTGCATTTTATTCCAGCAAGACTAAACGAGTGGTAACTTTTACATATATTTACAGAATTCTATGACTGAGAAGGTGTAAGCACAACACACCACATTAATACCAGCAAATCTAGCTTCTCTTGCTAAAGCAGAAAATTCTTCTTTTGTCCTTTCCTTTCCTGTAGTGTTCATTATATTTGCAATGAACATTTCCATTTGCAAAATCCCTTGAGTAGCAACATTTGTCTCCGGGGAGGTTGGAGCAATCAAATCCACAACAATCAGCTTTCCAAACTCAGGTAATGCTTCATAGCAATTTTTTAGTAACTTCAGGCATTGTTCATTACTCCAATTATGAAATATATTCTGCAAGTTTCATTCAAAACCCAGATAAGTTAAATTTAGTGATTTTTTTTTTCAAATTAGTGAAAAAACACACATAACTAATAGAAATGAATGCTGAGGACCACTACAAGTATTCCTGCAAATCAAGGATATCAATGGGCTACGCAATAATGAGCTTTTAATTCAAAATATATAGATCTGATACAACATAGGGTAAGCTCTCTATGCAGTTCATGTTTTAAGAAAGGATAAGCTTGCAAGAATGTTAGATCTTACATACCTTCATGAAAATTGCATCTCCTTTCGGAATACTTGTAAACATATCTCCTCCAACATGTTCCACACCTACAATAAAAATTAAAATAAACAAAAAAGGTAAAATCAAGGTATGATAAAATAGGCCATGGAATTGGATAGATTTGTATTGGAAACCTGAATTGAACCAACCTCTAACCTAAAACAGATATAATTAAGAGCTACCACTTTAGCAATCTTACTTCTCAATGATGGACGGCTAGAGGAATCAAGGTTTTATAACTCGAATCCAGACATTGGATCAGTCTCCATTGATTCCAATCCAATTTTGATTCAAATTAGTGGAGAATCGATTGGAATCTTAGTTCTCAATGTGGTTGCTTTGTTTACTCTGTTTATGTTCTTTCATTATTCTAACCAGTGCATTGTTCTATATCAGAAGATATCATTAGTGAACATTTGTGCTAGTTCCCAATGTAAGTAGAATTGGATGTAGAACATTGTATCGACAGAATAGAAAAAAGTTAGATTGATCTGGAAAGGATGGGAGATATATAGTTTCTTTGATGTTCTGTTTGTTTCCAAGTAAAAGCCATAGAAAAACAAGATTTGCAAGTAAAATCTGTAGTGAAAGTTAGACTAGTATGAGTGCTCTCATGTAGTTAAGCAATACCTGAACATGGGGGAGCTCTTTCTATGACATGAGGCAGATCAAAGTTGATGCCCTTGATGGATGGATATTTGGAGATGATGATGCTGAGAATTTGTCCATTCCCACCGCCCACATCAACCAGACCGTGCAGTCCTTCAAACCCTTTGTATGTGTCAAGAACCTTCCTCATGAAGAGGACATTGCCTTCTAACAGTACACTTGTGAAAACCTCACTCAGTTTAGGGTCCTTCCCAAAGTAGTCCACAGCGTTCTCTCCATGTTCCTTATGAAATGGAAGCTCATCACCTCCTTCTAGAATTGATTCCTTCAAGTGGTACCTGTGTACAGGCAGGCAATTAATCATTGAAAAGCAACACCTTAATTTTATCCATTACCATTTACCAACTATGATGTATAAAGGAATACCAACTCTGGATTAAAGCGTGATCTTGGGTAATATGAAACATGGGAGCCAAGGACCCTCCATCCTTGTCCTTAACAAACAGTTTGGAGGCAGGTGCCAAGCCATAGATCCTGTGATCATGGCTGAGGACAGTGCAAGTGAGAAGAGAGTGGGAAATTAAATTTCCTCAGGATGGAGCGGTAATTTTGTGTGCCCCTGTGGGCATAGGATCCACATGATCAGATAGCGTTTTTTTCCCCGAAGAATAAAGAGAAGCGGTTCATTGGTCGGCATTCCATTTACTTTTAAGGGCATTTTAGAGAGAGAAAGTGTGAAACACAAAAATTGAGGGCAGTTTCGATGATTCGTCAAATAAGGGCGGGTTTTATTCCATTTCTGTGGTCTACAACACTAGACCACAGATTTCCTTACCATATCAATAGACCAAAAAACTTTTCTAAAAAGAAAAAAAAAAAGGGAAAAGATTGCCATTTGGCTGATCCATGTTGTGAAAAAACCCTACCACCTCCTTGGCATAGTTCCAATCCTAAATAAAGATTAAAAAAAAATGCCTCCAAATTGTATTCAGAGTGACCCAAAAATTCTCTCCAATTCCCAAAAAACACATTGTGGTTCAGTTCGAGGTTGAGAACTCAACACGTGGAAGATACTCCATCACATGATCAACTTATTTGTATTGGGGAAAAGCATCTGAGTGTGGTGGTGACTTCCAAATGCAGTAAAGCACTAGCCTAAGTCCAAGGGAGAGGTCACTTGTTCGACTCTCCCCACCATCGATTGCTTGACATCTTGTAATTCCCCCCCTAGCCACTCTCTTGGGCTGCCATCTAGGGGCCTATGGACCCTCACTAGGATTGACCAAAAAAACATTGTCTATTAAAGTAGAACCAACACCTTATATATTGGCATGCAAGTCAATTCTTGTTGTGTGTGCAACAAGAATTACATGTTCTAACTGAAATACAGTGTACCCTAGCCTATTTTAGCCAAGGATTCCATGAACAAGTGTGTCTTGGTTGTAAGTCACACTACTCTGAAATGGGGTAAAAGTGGGTGTTAATGGAGGGCAAAAAGAATCTGAGCAGTCACAGAAATGAATGAAAGAAGGTATTGTGAATTTAGAATGCCTGATCTAGGATTTTTTGCTATCTGAAATTTTTTTTTGGAATTGGGAGGCTTTATATATAATTTACTTTTTTAGTAGGGAGGGGGGAAGGTACCAGCCAGGAGATTCAGCACTCGAGACCTCCTGGGCTCCTGGTGAGCATGGGCATGAAGTGCACCACAGCTCACCAAATGCACTAGGCAGCTGTTGGTTACCTGTAAATTGCAATACGGTGATGTATTCCGAAACATCCCTTCCATTAATGTGGCATTTCCTTATATGATGTCATAGTGGATATAGCTCACTTGGGTGTGAATGAATCCCCTAGTATATTGCCCAGAGGATATACTACTTCTTCTGTAAATTCTTTATATCTATCTTCACAGTCCAACTTTGGTTCACGAACAATAGATTTCAACAAAATATATTGCAAGGCTAGCACCAGCAGCCACATGGTGCTTTTGTTTAAGGTGAATGGAAACTTTATTAACAGAAAGAAAAGAGCAAGCACAAGCACCCCTAACAAAAAAAACCCAAAATCACCCTACTGGAGAAAAGTTAATTAATACAAGCAAAAACTATCGAACTTCCCGAGCAAGCATACAAATCAGCCTCATGGGAGTAGGGAACAAACTGAATGGAAAGATCCCAAGAGGAAGAAATATGATGGTTCCTTACAAATAGAGGAGGGAAGAGCTTACATATGCCTAAACTCGAATCTATGGATCTCCAAATCTGCCACATAGTGCATTTTATTCCAGCATCAATAAAAAGAAAGGAACAATTACATCTATTTATAGATTTCTACGATCGAGTAGGTGTAAGCACAACAAGCCACACTAACACCGGCAAATCCAGCTTCTCTTGCCAAAGCAGCAAATTCTTCTTTTGTCCTCAGCTTTCCATAATGGATCAGATTTGTCATGTACATGTCCATTTGCAGGATGTTTTTAGTAGCAACATCTGTCTCTGGGGTGGTTGGAGCAACCACCTCTGCAACAATCACCTTTCCATGATCTGGTAATGCTTCGTAGAAATTTTTCAGTAATTTCACGCTTTGTTCATCACTACAATTATGAACTACAGCCTGCAAATTTCATTCGAAATTGAAGTTAAATCTGGTGAAACTTAAAAAAAAAAATGTGAAAGGCACATCTAACTAATACGAATGAATGATGAGGAGCACCACAACTATTCCTGTAAATCAAGGGTATCAATGGGCCTACACCATGATGAACTTTTATATTCACAATAAAGGTTTTGGTGTTCAGGAGCACCAACACTGTTTCTCATGTTTTAAGAAAGGATAAGCTTGCATAAAGTTAGATCTTGCATACCTTCATGAAAATTGCATCTGCTTTAGGAATACTTGTAAGCATATCTCCTCCGACGTGTTCCACTCCTACAATAAAATCATCTCTTATCTTTCAAAATATATATTTTTTAAAATATAAAAATAGAATTAACAAGAAAAGGGGGCGGGGTGGTAAACTCAAATGTACAATATAGACTAGGCCAAGGAATTGGATGGTTTGTATTGGAACCCTGAACCAACCACTAGCCTAAAAGTGATCTAAGAGCTACTATTTTAGCAATCTTAGTTCTCAATGATGGAAAAACAGAGATTGCAAGGTTTTAAAACTTGAAATTGGACATTGGATCAGAGGAAAATCATGTAAAATTGGGACCTAGTCGGACTTCATCAGAAAACTTTTTTAGAATCAGGTGAAAACAGGATCTGGGTCAGGCGATTCCTATTCAAATGGGACAACATAACATATCCCATCCCACTTTTTGAAATCTGGGAAGGAGGGGATAGTGCCAACAGAGAGCTCCAATCCTTCTACAAGTGCATTCCAAGGATAGCCCTGCAAGCCACATTCAGAGGGAAGAAGAAAGGTATTTTATAATTTTATGGTCAATTCCATGTAAGAAGTAAACAAAGCTGATCCTCCCCTATCAAGGACAGGCCCAAGAGGAAGGGAGGAGAGCAACAGGGAACCAAGAGATACACAAGCCCAAAAGGAAAAACAGCAAACTCCATACAAAATTTAAGATATTACTTTATTTATTTATTTATTTATTTATTTTTTTATATTGGTTTTATACCAGCAAACAAATGGAACCTAAGGCTGCCTTTGTTTCAACATAAAAAAATTTATTTATATATTTTTTTCTGTTGAATATGATTAATGAGCACATTTGAAAATGGTTGAGGAAAAGAATCCAACCAAAATGGATGCCAAGAGCATCAATACTCAAGATACCATATCTTTATTTCGGGGAAACAATATCCTAAAAATTGAAATTAATATTGTTTTTCAACCTTTTGTATTATATCTCAGAAAAATATATATTTCCCCCCTTGGCCCTTGCCCCTTGCCCCTTTTTATACATGTATAAATATGGATTAATTTTCAACTAACCCCATAAAAAATTTTATAGCAAACAAACGCAGCCTAAAAAGGGGATTCTAAAAGATTAAGAAACAGACATGGCCGAAATAGTGGAATTATGTAGTAGTAAGAGAGGTCTCACTCATATTGGTAGTTGGCCATACCTGAACGAGGGGGAGCTCTTTCTATGACATGAGGCAGATCGAAGTTGATGGCCTTTAGAGATGGATATTTGGAGACGATCATGCTGACGATTTGTCCGTTCCATCCACCTACATCAACTAGAACTTGCAGGCCTTCGAACCCTTTGTAAGTGTCAAGAACCTTCTTAATCAAGAGTACGTTGAATTCAATCAATGAGCTTCCGAGAACCTCCATCCGTTTAGGGTCCTTCATAACGTATTCCACAATGCCCATTCCATGTGCTTTATAGAATGGAGTCCCACCTCCTTCCAGAATTGAATCCTTCAAGTGGTACCTGTAAACATTAAATTAATCAGTGAAAGAAAACCCAGAAACAATCAGAGCCCTAACATATAAATGTATAAAGGAATACCAGCTCTTAATAATATCGTGATCCTGGATCCGACGCATGAAGAAGGAAGCCAAGGACCCTCCATCCTTGTCCTTAAGAAACAGTTTGGAGGCAGGTGCCAAGCCATAGACCCTGTGGTCATGGCTGAGGACAGTGCAAGTGAGAAGAGAATGGGAAACCAGAAGACGCAGCACACGATCGAGAAGACGGGGAGCATCTGGGTTCTGAGTGGGGAACCGAGATGTGATGTCTAAAGGGGAAAGGCGTGCGCCGGGACCAGCTTCGGCTATTATGTCGAACACATGGAGCTCCAAGGCTGCTCTCAATACCATGGGCAGAACTGAAGCAGTAACCACTTGCATGGCCAACAATTGATTCTCTTCTTCTTCTTCCATTGTGGAATCCATAGTACTTTCTTCTCTTTCTGGTTTTATATCAAATACCCAGTAAGCAAAGCAATTGAAGAATGACAAGAAGACTACTTGGAATAAGGATATATTTATATCCTCCTGAATTTACCTCACCTCTTTCTCCTCCTGAATTTTAATTCATAAGTGCAAGTAGTCCTTATAGAGGAGTATTAAAGTCGTGAATTGATCAAAGCAGCTTCCTTGCATCTCCATTGCAATTAGTCAAACAGTTCTCTGTCTCTCTCGCACACACACACAGTTCATTAGTCCATTAGGAAATCCTTGACGGCATACAACAATTACATCCACCAGGGGACTAATCAATAAAGATAGAGCCAAGACCGTCATAGTGGTGCCATGGTGAGAAATTCACCTGTCAGTCCGTCACCGTGTAGCAATTTATTTGCTAAAGAACAAACATGGCGGTTGGCCTGCGTGCAGAATATACACCAACCTTGTCTTGTTGGACAATTTTCAGATCGAAAGTTCGAAATAAGTAATAGGGAAAATTACGATATTAGCTATAAATGAGTTTCATTTTACAAAACCATCTACTCCATCTTTAATTTAACAAATATAACCAAAGAAAAGATCACAATTACAAAAATAGGCAAAACAGTGTTATACAATCCTAGTTACAACACTCATATTTTTTTTGGACAATTTTACCCTTCCACCTTTCCTTCTCGATTACCATGTCCGCCTTTGTAACCCTACTGCCCTACCACTGCTACCACATCCCACCCCTGTTGCCATTCCACTCACCCACCGTTCAAACTAACCCACCACGTATGGTTTCCTCTGCCACCAACGTCCCTGCATCTCACCTTTGTATGACAAATTAGCACAGCCGCCCTATAGGCTTTGTCGGCCAGCCTAGCACCGTATTGTTGCAGGGCATTGGATCTGTGGCGTTGTCCACCATCTTTGCGCCGCTGGCTCTGCAACCGGAAATGGATAAGTAGGGGATTGGTATTTTTTGGTTTTGGATGGTGGTGGGGGTGAGCAGGTGAAGGTAGAGAATGGGATTTTACATGTGGCAGGGAAGAAGAAAGTACGCTTCTGCAGCGGAGGCAACATGGACGGATGGGGAAGAGGTGATTCACCTAATCTTGGAACCTTCCAACGTGGCTTTGCCATGTCCGAAATGGATGGAGAACAAAAACTCAGCCAAATTGGTCATCGCACTCATTTCCCGAATCGAATCAAAGAGAACTTGTGTTATGTTAACTTTTTTTTCATTGTAAAAATTTTTTGAGAAAATAACTGGGGAACGGAGCCCCTGTTTTCCTATTCAAATCGAAGAGAGTTTTGATTTGGTAACTTTTTTATTTGATACAATTCCTATTCGTTTAAAAGTAAAAGGTGGATCAAAATCTTTCTCTATTAAATCCCATGCTAATATATTCTCTTTGGTCATAATTAGTTTGAGCGATGTTAGAAATCTGAACAAAAAGGAGAGGACAGAAAGAAGGCCTAAGTCGAACGAAATCGTTCTGGCCCTTAAGACAAGATTTGCACCCTCCTAATCCCGCAAAGGGTTGCGCAAACCCGCCTCCCAAGATAAATCAGCGGATCACATCGGTTGCGGTGGACAAGAACACTCGTGAAGCTATCGGAGATATTTTGATCATCTGGACTGAGAGAATTCGTGGCCCATTTATAGGCCCACAAGGCCTGCTTCGGATGAGTCACACCCATTGGCTCATATGACTTGACTGAAGTCATGACTATTGGGCGGGCTCCCTTGGTGTTCGTGTGGGTCGCAACTCTTGGGGTCAATGTTAAACCAAGGGTTGCACTCCCTCTTTGATTTGCCACCGATCCAACGGTCGGATCGATCTTAAGCACCCTTGATCGGACACCGCCGATCCCGAAAAGATTAAGGCGACATATCGCGACGATGCGAGTGCAAAGTGCGCCATCAAAGCGCCACATTCGCCACGCTCACGCGCGCCAGCAGACGCATACGCGCTCGGACGGTACCGCCCTCACCGCAAGTGCACCGCATAATCTCTTCTAGCATTACATGTGATAATAATAACTACTTACTACTAACACATATAAACCCAATGAGCTTTCCTTTCATAGCCGATGTGGGACTAAAAGTCCACATCAATATTTTGAAAAATTCCAACAATTTCTCCCAATTTTTTAAAATAATTGAGCCTCAATCAAGAAACTCTCTGTACTTTAAATCATACTTACATAAAGGTGTCTTTCGACTTGAACCTTTATGTTGTCAAAATACATTAGTACTTGTCAAAAACGAAGTAGCCGTAGCCTTGAACTTAGAATTTTATAGCGACAAATCTAATATACTAGACGTATGACTTACTTGAACATAGTTTCAATAACACCCGCACATTTATGGCCTTGTGCTTTCATCTTAGGTTTTCATAAGTGCCTTAGAGACAAGCTTTGAATCTCTGCAGCGGCCCCACTTCCCGCACTTATATAGGTGAATCTAATAAAATGCAATTGTATGACTTGCATTTCCTATAAGGCATAGACTCATTGAAGGACTGATCCTACCCTCTGACGGTTTCTCCATACAAACATGCACTACCTTGAGATGTCAAGAGATCTTATCTCTACTAGTTGAGTGCATAACCGGTTATTACTACAAGTGTTTTTCCATTGAACTAGTTGACTAGATGTTGGTCTAGTGTCTAGTTGGTTTTCACTTGCAGTTACCTCTCATTTAAAAGCTTTAAACCCATCTCCTGGAAGTCTTCCATACCACATCCCTACCAGTGCCTTTTGTAAAGGGATCACCAAATTTTCCTTTGACTTTACATAACTAATAGTCACAACTCCTTTGATGAGTTGTTCTCTTACATAGCTATGTCTTAAACTCGATATGCCTTGACTTTCCATTGTAGACTTTATTATAAGCCCTTGATAATGTTGCTTCATTATCACAAGATATTGATATAGCAGGTATTGGCTTAGGCCACAGAGGAATCTCTGTTAAGAGGTCCCTAAGCCATTTCGCTTCCTTTATCGCCATTGCTAAAGCGATAAATTCGACTCCATAGTGGAGTGTGAAACTACAATCTGTTTCTTGGATCCCCAAGAAATTGATCCTCCACCCAAGGTAAATATCCAACCACTTGTGGACTTTGATTCATCGGATCCTCGTGATCCAATTAGCATCCGTGTATCCTTCTAGTATCAAGGGAAAATCTTTATAACTTAATGCATAATTCATTGTGCCATTTAAGTACTTAAGTACTCTAGAAACCGCATTCCAATGAATTTGTCCAGGGTTATGAGTAAACCTACTCAAAACACCAATCGCAAAAGCTATATCGGGACGAGTGCAATCGCATGGCATACATTAAGTCGCCAATGATACTAGCGTATTCCAATTGAGATATACAATTTCCTTCATTAGAAATTAATCTAATAGAATGAATCATATGGGGTAGCAATCGGTTTTACATCTCATGATTGAATTTCTTTAATATTTTCTTTATGTAATGAGACTGTGTTAAAGAAATACAATCAGAGGATCTAACAATTTTGATTCCCAAAATTATATTTGCTTCACCCATATCTTTCATATCAAAACACGAAGATAGGAAAGCCTTTGTCTCCAAAACAAAGGCTTGTATTAGTACCAAAGATTAACATATCATCAACATATAAACATATTATAACACCATGTCCATTCTTGAATTTAGAATAAACACATTTATCGATTCATTTATTCTAAATCCATTTGCTACAACCTTTTGGTCAAATTTATCATGCCATTGCTTAGGAGCTTGTTTTAGACCATATAAAGATTTGACTAGTTTACAAACCTTACTTTCCGGCCTTTCAAAACAAACTCTTCAGTTGTTCCATGTAAACTTCTTCTTCTAAATCTCCATTTAGAAAAGCAGTTTAACATCCATTTGGTGTATAACAAGTTTATTAATCGATGCTAAAGCAATTAACAATCTAATCGTACTAATTCTAGCAACAGGAGCATATGTATCGAAATAATCAATGCCTTCTTTTTGCTTAAAGCCCTTTGCTACAAGCCTAGCTTTAAACTTATCAATGGTTCCATCGCCTTTAAGCTTTCGCTTAAAAATCCACTTACAACCAATAGATTTAAATCCAGGAGGTAAATGTGTTAAAACCCATGTTTTATTACCCATGAGAGAATCCATTTCATCATTTATAGCTTTTTGCCAAAAAGGAATCTTGAGAATTCATGGCTTCTCGAAAAGTCAATGGATCATGTTCAACATTATACACACAAGAATATGTAACTTCATTTCTGTTTCCTTCTACCAAGAATTGATAGAAATCGACCAAAGGATTTTTCCACTCTAATTCTTTTACTTCTTCTAAGTTCAACACTCTCATTATTCTCAATTTGATTGAACAATATCTTGATCCTCCTTGTTTGTGTTTTCATTCTTCCGTTTCCTAGAGAATGAATCCTCAAAGAACTCAAGATCTCTAGATTCCAAAATTATATTTTGGCTAACGGTCTCTGAGATTCCATCGTTAGACATCTATAGGCCTTGCTATGTTGGGCATAGCCAATGAAAATACATTCAATTGCCTTTTCACCTAATTTAGGTCTTTTAGGATCATCAATCTTACCAATGCTCTACATCCCCATACTTTGAAATATCCAAGAGAAGGTTTTCTCTTCATCCAATATTCATAGGGAGTGATATTAGTCTTTTTATGGGGTATACGGTTAACTATATGACAAGCATCATTAATGCTTCCCCCATAAATTCTTTGGTAAGTCGAAGTAAGTAAAAGTGTATTCACCATTTCGTAGAGTCCTATTTTTCCTTTCGCTACTCCATTCGTTGAGGACTATAGGGTGCCGTTGTTTGATGGATAATTCCATAAACTTCACAAAAATCATCAGTGGACAAGTATTCCCTTCCCTATCGTTCGTAAGATTTTAATCTTACGATCCAATTGGTTTTCCACTTTGGCTTTGTAGATTTTGAATTTCTCCAAAGCCTCATCTTTAGTCCTTAAGAGATATACATATGTGTATTTTGAACATCATCTATAAATGTGATGAAATATCTTTTACCACCTCTAGTTAGAATACCTTCTAACTCACACAAATCGAATGTACTAATTCTAAGAGTTGTGTATTCCTTTCTACTTTCTTAAAAGATTTCCTAGCAATTTTAGACTTGATGCATACGAACATTTGTCATGACTAGAAGATGTGCATTTTGGTAATAAATCTAATTTAACCATATTTCTCATGCACTTATAATTAACATGCCCAAGTCTAGAATGCCATGTATCAAAAGTAGAAACAATGTAAGGTAAGATGAGTTTTCATTAATCATATTAAATTTATACATCCCGCTCGATGCATATCCTTTCCCAACATAAACTCCCCTTTGGACACTATGATGTTCCCGACTCAAACATGATTTTAAATCCATGTTTGTCAAGCAAGCTTACAGACATTAAGTTCTTCCTAATATCAGAACATGAAGTACATCATTCAAAGTAAGCTTTTTCCCGGATGTGAGATTCGTAACCACTCGTGCCTTTACCTATGACCTTAGCAGTTGAAGAATTTCCCATAAAGAGATCTTGTCCATCTGCTATAGGTTCATAAACTTTGAACAAATTTTTGTTCTTGGCAACATGTTTGGTTGCACCGAATCGATCCACCATTCCTCATCATCACCCACCGCATATACCTCGGATATCATAGCAGCCCGGTCATCATTGTCAACCATGTTGGCTTGGTCCTTTTGTTGCTTCTCCTTGATATAAACTCTGTTGTTTCTTGAAATGACCGGCTTTTCCGCATTTCCAGCAAGCCGCTTTGGGGTTAATAAATGTACCCTTTTTCTTCTCGTAAATGCCTTTCCCATCATACTTTCTCTTCTTGCCCTTAGAAGATGCATTTTCTATGACATGAGCTTTTGGAGATTTTTCCTCCAATTCAAGTTTATCCAGTTTAGAGAATTCTCTTCAACTTGGATATACTTAATCAACTCTTGCATAGTCATTGCATCCTTCTTCTATTTCAACTCTTTCCGACAATCTTTCCAAGCAAAAGGTAACTTTGAAATAATAGATGACACTTGGAAAGATTCACAAGAGAATGGCCCTCGTGAGATGATTTGATTCATGAGACCTTGCAACTCATAGGTTTGTGAAATAATAGACTTATCTCCTATCATCCCGTAATCAAACAACTTACTTATAAGAAACTTCTTGTTGCCAAGATCCTCAATTTTGTACTTTTTATCGAGATCATCCCATAGTTCTCTCGACGTCTGTCTCGCAAATTTGGGCTCATACACATCATAAAGTGTGTTTGATAACCCATTGAGGATGTAGCCCTTGCACATGAAGTCGCCTTGCTCCCACCTCCGCGGCAGATCTGCACCGTGTCTCTCCATTTGAAGCTTCGCAGGGGTGTCCGCGGTGTCGATGCGCATCGGCTTCTCTTCGTTCAGACATGAGCAAGTTTCAAAGCAAGTGAGGAAGAAATACATCTTCCCTTTCCAACGCTTGAAAATGATCCATCAAACTTCTCAAGTTTGCTTATCTCGCTCCTGGTATCTTCATGATTGCGCTCTCCTCCATTGAACAAATACTTGTCTTAAGATTGTTAGAAATCAACGAAAAAAGGAGAGGACAGAAAGAAGGCCCGAGTCGAACGAAATCGTTCGGCTCCTTAAGACAAGATTTGCACCCTCCTAATCCCGCAAAGGGTTGCAGCAAACCCGCCTCCCAAGATAAATCAAAGTGATTATCGGTTGGGGGACAAGAAATCGTGAAGCTATCGGAGATATTTTGATCATCCGGATCGAGAGAATTCGTGGCCCATTTATAGGCCCACAAGGCCTGTTCGGATGGGTCACACCCATTGGCTCATATGACTTGACCGACAGGTCATGACTATTGGGTGGGCTCCTTGGGTCGCTCGTGTGGGTCGCAACTCTTGGGGTCAATGTTAAACCAAGGGTTGCACTCCTCTTTGATTTGCCACCGATCCAACGGTCGGATCGATCTTAAGCACCCTTTGATCGAGACACCGCCGATCCCGAAAAGATTAAGGCGACATATCCGACGATGCGAAGTGCAAAGTGCGCCATCAAAGCGCCACATTGCGCTCACGCACGCTGCAGACGCGCACGCATACGCGCCGGACGGTACCGTCCTCGCCGCAAGTGCACCGTGCAATCTCTTCTAGCATTACATGTGATAATAATAACTACTTACTACTAACACATATAAACCCAATGAGCTTTCCTTTCATAGCCGATGTGGGACTAAAAGTCCACATCAATATTTTGAAAAATTCCAACAAGCGAGATAGACGTAGAATACGATTTCAGGAATAGAAAGGTTGGGAAGGATTTGAGGGTGGATTCCTTGAGGCCGTGGGAGAGAACGAAAACGGTGAGAAGAAGATTAAAAGGAAGCAGCAACAGTTTGCTGGTATCTAGGACTTGGAGATGTAGAATTTCTAATATATTTTCCTGTTCGAAGATGGGTTAAACTGCAGAAAAATAATGTTCTCTATTTCTTTCAGGGACATTGTTGGCGGCTTGAAGAAGAAGAAGAAGACCCAACCTCAGCCATGCAAGCCCCTCTCCACGAGAAGGTAGTCCCTGGGGCCAAAGAAGAAGAAGAAAAAGTGGAGACGTTGGTCCCCGAAGCCAAAGGAGACCGGGCTTGGGCATTGCGGCCATTGCGAGGGGATGGCCAGGTGGATTGGAGGATGGTAGTCCAGATAAAGCAGATACAACAGAAGTTACGGTGATTGCGAGGGCGGCAGCAGGGGCGGTATATGGTAGCAGTGGTGGGGCGGTAGGGGTTACAAAGGCGGACATGGTAATCGAGAAGGAAAGGTGCAAGGGTAAAATTGTCCAAAAAAAAATACGATTGTTGTACTCAGGATTGTATAACACTGTTTTACCTATTTTTGTAATTGTAATCTTTTCTTTGGTTATATTTGTTAAATTAAAGATGGAGTAGGCAGTTTTGTAAAGTGAAACTCATTTATGGCTAATCTCATAATTTTCACTAAGTAATAAGTCAGAATTTTACTCCATCACATGATTTTTTTTTTTTTTTTAGGGGTGGGGGGGGGGGTGTAAAGAGATACTCCATCACATGATCAACTTATTTGTATTGGGGAAAAGACTCTGACTGTAGTAGTGACTTCCAAATGCAGTAGAGCCCTAGCCTGTGTCCAAAGGAGACGTCACTTGTTTGAGAGAAAATTACTTGGACACCCCCTAGACTGTGGCCATTTTGCTTACTATCATCAATATTTCAAACAATTATTTGACAGTTGACACCCCCTAAGCTTGATGGTGTTAATCTGTTGTTAATGTTTAATTAACAATATCCATTTTACCCTTATCGTCTATTCAATAGAAACCAGTGAAATTGATAGATTTACCCCCTTCTCTTCCTCCTCCTCCTTCCTCTTGTAACCCCACCACCCCTACCCGCTATTGCATTGCATCTGCAACACACACGACTGTTCAAACAATTATTTGAACAGCCCTCGTAATGTAACGCCCAAACCAGGTGTACCCATTGGCAACCTCACCACCGCCGGCACCCACCACCTGTTTAATTTGTTTCCTCTCCCACAGATCTCGCCGCATTTCATATCCACCACCATCAGAATGGAGAACCCAAAATAACGGATCCCACTCCAAAATGTCTAGAATTATAAAACGTCCTTGGAAATGATGGAACCCACGCGCAATTTCCCTGAGAACAGCAAATCCCACAAATCCAACTGTCTAGCACACACTACAACCCCAAAACCCCGTTTTTCTCTTTTTGCTTGATTGGAGTTAGGTTTGATTTGAGCAAACATCAACTTTGATTTTCTTAACTTAGCCTTCAATCTCCATCATCATATCAAGCATGGGTCATCTTTAAACACAAACGACTAGATTTCAGTCAGATTTTTGAATACCATATATCAATTCAAAAAAAAAAAAATAGAGATAAAAGAAATGCTAACTGATGAGATGATTACAATAGTTTCCACTTCCTAGTTCCTGATTCTTTGAGCAGCTTCCGAACCTGCTCAAGCGTCACGAACAGAACCACAGTAAAGGGGCCTTGCCTTGATATCGTGGGAATAAAACCCTTATACAGAGCCATTGAACCCTCAGCCCTCACTGTCTTCAAAGCACAATCCATGGCCCCGGAATAGGGCCGCTCAGCCCCTGCCTCCACCTTCATATTCATCACCCTTGTCTTAATTACATCCACCGGATTCGACGCTACCGCAGCCACAAACGCAGCAGCAAAGCTCGCAGTTACATGGGTTCCAAGCCCATCTTTCATCACACCATTCCCAGGTATCATCTCCTTTACCTGATCATATGTCGCAAGCTATGATGTCGTCACGATCATGGCCCTGTTCACCGTCAACGACGATCCTGTCCATCTTCGAGGTTGTCCTAATGGTTTTTGAAACAGTAGCCATGGCTGCCCCTTTTTTTTTTTTTTTGTTGTTGTTGCAGGGAAGAAGGGGGTAAATCTGTCTACACCTTAAAGGTAGTTTAGACATTACAAAACATTTAACCTATGACATCATCACTAAACTAATCGATCGGACCTGCCCGAAGGAAATGATAAACTGCAAGAAGTGTTCAAATAATTATTTGAAAAATTGGAGAGAATAAATAATTAAGTCATAGTTTAAGAGATGTCCAAGTAATTTTCTCCTTGTTTGACTCTCCCCCACCATGCTTGACATCTTGTTATTTTCCCCTAGCGAGTCTCTTGGGCTGCCATCTAGTGGCCTATGGGTCTTCAATAGGATTGACTAAAAAAAAAGGGTACACGCATACCCCTAAAATGCACCCAATATTCCTCATATCCCCCTAAGATTCTGACAAGTCCACACGCACATCCCCTGAAAATTCCATGTACCTCTCCTACTTTACCCCCTAAAGCCATTTAAGTCCACACCAGACATTAAATACTAAAAACTGATCAAACTACCATTTCTTCTATCTTTTCTAAAATTTGAAAAGACCTAATTCCTCTGACCTATTTGCTAAAATTTAAAAAGACCAAAATGCCCTCATCTTCCCCAAATCATCATCTTATTTTACAATGTAGATACCCACCACCATCACCATCATGAAGCCCGACCTCCAACACCACCTCCAACTCCTCCACCCTTACCAATTCCACTTCCAAGGATCGTCACACCAAGATTAATGGGCGAGGGCGTCGAGTCTGGATGCCAGCACTCTGTGCTGCGCGTATCTTTCAACTGACTAGGGAACTAGGCCACCGGTCGGATGGTCAAACTATTGAGTGGTTGCTCCGCCAGCGGAGCCCTCGATCATAGCAGCCACTAGCACCGGCACTATTCCGGCTTCTCCTATCTCCACTAGTGTAGGGCCAATCCCTGCTTCTTCCCTTCACCATCTGCTTGTTATGCCCCTTCTTCTTCCTCATCTCCTTGTAAGGCTGTGCCAGTCTCGATGGCTCCTGAGAATCGAGTTCCAACGAGTTTCTTGAGGTTTGAACAATCTCAGCCAATCTGTGTTATGTACAATAGTCCCACATCGGTCACATAAGGGATTGGATGTGGGCATACATAAAATTGGGTTCCCTCCCCTTGTAGACCGGTTTATGAGGTTGAGTTCTTCCAATCGTATCAATTGGTGCTTTCATTGACCTGTCATTTGCGGTTAGCTACTTGGGAGGGGTGACCTGGTGCCAGAGTGCGAACCGCTAGCAAAGGGTTATCTACCGACCGGAAAGGGTCCTGGAGCAGGGTGGAGCTGCCTAAAAAAGGCTACCTGATCAGGAGTGGGCCGACGAAGACGTCAGCCGTTAAAGGGTGGGAGCAGGGTGGAGCTGCCTAGAAAAGGCTACCTGATCAGGAGTGGGCCGACGAAGATGTCAGCCGTTAAAGGGTGGGTTAATGTTATGTACAATAGTCTCACATCAATCACATAAGGGATTGGATGTGGGCATATATAATATTGGGTTCGCTCCCCTTGTAGACCGGTTTATGAAGATGAGTTCTTCCAATTGTATCAATTGGAGTCAACCCGTTGGATTGGAGTTCCCCAATAATGGGTTACGACATATGCCTTTCACGGCAATTTTGTTTCAGCCATCGACCGAAGAGGAGGAGAGGGAGAGGGAGATGGATAAGATCATCAACAAAAACCCCCACAGCCAATGCCACAGGCTCAGGTAAGTTGAGGAGTAACATTTCTATATTTATAAATAGATACTTTTCCGTTTAGTAGGTTGAAGTGTTTTTGGTATTTTTAAAGTCTCTCTTTGGAATTCCTCTGATGGTGTTGATGGATTAAATGGATGAAGAGGAAAGAAGAGGAGCCAATCCCTGATTGCGGTGGAGAGGTCGGTATTCTTATTTTGATTTGCAGTCTCGTATTTGGTGGAGTATGTTTTAGGGTTTCAGTGTGGGTGGAGGAATAGGCAAGGGAGGGGGATTCGGTGGTGGAATTGGTAAAGATAGAGGAGTTGGAGGTGTTGCTGGAAGTGGGGCTTCACGGTGGTGATGGTGTTAAACTGTTAATGGTGGGTGGCGGCGGTGGTGGTGGTGGTGATGGTGGTGATGGTAGTATTGGGTATCTACATTGTAAAAGAAAATGATGATTTGGGGAAGATGAGGGCATTTTGGTCTTTTCAAATTTTAGAAGAAATGATAGTTTGATCATTTTTTAACATTTAATGCTTGATGTGGACTTAAATGACTTTAGGGGGTAAAGTAAAGGTGGTATGCGGAATTTTCAGGGGGTGCGTGTGAATTTGTCAAAACCTTAAGGGGGCATGAGGAATATTGGGTGCATTTTAGGGACATGCGTATTTAACCCCCAAAAGAACTGTATATTAAAGTAGAGCCAACACCTTATATATTGGCATGCAAGTCAATTCTTGTTTTGTGTGCACCAAGAATTACTTGTTCTAACTTAGATACAGTGTACCCTAGCCTATTTTAACCAAGGATTCCATTAACAAGTGTGTCTTGATTGTAAGTCATACAACTCTGAAATGGCGTAAAAGTGGGTGTTAATGGAGGGCAAAAAGAATCTGAAAAGTCACAGAAATGAATGAAACAAGGTATGGTGAATTTAGAATGCCTGATCTAGGATTTTTTGCTACCTGTAAATTGCAATATGGTGATCTATTTAGAAACATCCCTTCCATTAATGTGGCATTTCCTTATATGATGTTATAGTGGATATAGCTCACTTGGGTGTGAATGAATCCTCTAGTATATTCTACCAAAAAAAAAAAAGAAGACTCCTCTAGTATATTGCCCAGAGGATATACTACTTCGTCTGTAAATTTTTTATATCTCTCTGCACAGTCCAACTTTGGTTCACGAACAATAGTTTTCAACAAAATATATAGCAAGGCTAGCACTAGCAGCCACATAGTGCTTTTGTTTAAGGTGAATATTAACAGAAAGAAGAACAAAAAGAGCAAGAACAAGCACCCCTAACAAAAAAAACCCAAAATCACCCTACTGGAGAAGAGTTAATTAATACAAGCAAAAACTATCGAACTTCCCGAGCAAGCATACAAATCAGCCTCATGGGAGTAGGGAACAAACTGAAGGGAAAGATCTCAAGAGGAAGAAATATGATGGTTCCTTACAGACAGAGGAGGGAAGAGCTTTTACGTATGCCTAATCTCAAATCTATGGATCTCTAAATCTGCCACAAAGTGAATTTTATTCCAGCAACAATAAAAAGAAAGGAACAATTACATCTATTTATAGATTTCTACGATCGAGTAGGTGTAAGCACAACAAGCCACACTAACACCGGCAAATCCAGCTTCTCTTGCCAAAGCAGCAAATTCTTCTTTTGTCCTATCCTTTCCATAACCGTTCAGATTTGCCATGAACATGTCCATTTGCAGGATGTTTTTAGTAGCAACATCTGTCTCTGGGGTGGTTGGAGCAACCACCTCTGCAACAATCACCTTTCCATGATCTGGTAATGCTTCGTAGCAATTTTTCAGTAACTTCACGCTTTGTTCATCACTACAATTATGAACTACAGCCTGCAAATTTCATTCGAAATTGAAGTTAAATCTGGTGAAACTTAAAAAAAAAAATGTGAAAGGCACATCTAACTAATACGAATGAATGATGAGGAGCACCACAACTATTCCTGTAAATCAAGGGTATCAATGGGCCTACACCACAATGAACTTTTATATTCACAATAAAGGTTTTGGTGTTCAGGAGCACCATAATTGTTTCTCATGTTTTAAGAAAGGATAAGCTTGCATAAAGTTAGATCTTGCATACCTTCATGAAAATTGCATCTCCTTTAGGAATACTAGTAAACATATCTCCTCCGACGTGTTCCACTCCTACAATAAAATCATCTGTTATCTTTCAAAATATATATTTTTTTAAATATAAAAATAGAATTAACAAGAAAAGGGGGCGGGGTGGTAAACTCAAATGTACAATATAGACTAGGCCAAGGAATTGGATGGTTTGTATTGGAACCCTGAACCAACCACTAGCCTAAAAGTGATCTAAGAGCTACTATTTTAGCAATCTTAGTTCTCAATGATGGAAAAACAGAGAAGGCAAGGTTTTAAAACTTGAAATTGGACATTGGATCAGAGGAAAATCATGTGCAATTGGGATCTAGTTGGACTTCATCAGAAAACTCTTTTAGAATCAGGTGAAAACGGGATCTGGACAACATAACATATCCCATCCCACTTTTTGAAATCTGGGAAGGAGGGGATAGTGCCAACAGAGAGCTCAAATCCTTCTACAAGTGCATTCCAAGGATAGCCCTGCAAGCCACATTCAGAGGGAAGAAGAAAGGTATTTTATAGTTTTATGGTCAATTCCATGTTAGAAGTAAACAAAGCTGATCCTCCCCTATCAAGGACAGGCCCAAGAGGAAGGGAGGAGAGCAACAGGGAACCAAGAGATACACAAGCCCAAAAGGAAAAACAGCAAACTCCATACAAAATTTAAGATATTACTTTATTTTTCTTTCTTTTTATATTGGTTTTATACCAGCAAACAAATGGAACCTAAGGCTGCCTTTGTTTCAACATAAAAAAAATTATTTATATATTTTTTTTCTGTTGTATATGATTAATGAGCACATTTGAAAATGGTTGAGGAAAAGAATCCAACCAAAATGGATGCCAAGAGCATCAATAGTCATGATACCATATCTTTATTTCGGGGAAACAATATCCTAAAAACTGAAATTAATATTGTTTTTCAACCTTTTGTATTATATCTCAGAAAAATATATATTTCCCCCCTTGCCCCTTTTTATACATGGATAAATATTTATTAATTTTCAACTAACCCCATAAAAAATTTTATAGCGAACAAACGCAGCCTAAAAGGGGATAAAAGATTAAGAAACAGACATGGCCGAAATAGTGGAATTAATCGAGTAGTTGGCCAAACCTGACCGAGGGGGAGCTCTTTCTATGACATGAGGCAGATCGAAATTGATGCCCTTTAGAGATGGATATTTGGAGACGATCATGCTGAGGATTTGTGCATTCCCTCCACCTACATCAACCAGAACTTGCAGGCCTTCGAACCCTTTGTAAGTGTCAAGAACCTTCTTAATCAAGAGTACATTGAATTCAAACAATGAGCTTACGAAAACCTCCAGCCGTTTAGGGTCCTTCATAACGTATTCCACAATGTCCAATCCATGTGCTTTATAGAATGGAGTCCCACCTCCTTCCAGAATTGAATCCTTCAAGTGGTACCTGTAAACATTAAATTAATCAGTGAAAGAAAAACCCAGAAACAATCAAAGCTTTAACATAAAAATGTATAAAGGAATACCAGCTCTTAAAAATATTGTGATCCTGGATCCGATGCATAAAGAAGGAAGCCAAGGACCCTCCATCCTTGTCCTTAAGAAACAGTTTGGAGGCAGGTGCCAAGCCATAGACCCTGTGGTCATGGCTGAGGACAGTGCAAGTGAGAAGAGAATGGGAAGCCAGAAGACGCAGCATACGATCGAGAAGACGGGGAGCATCTGGGTTCTGAGTGGGGAGCCGAGATGTGATGTCTAAAGGGGAAAGGCGTGCGCCGGGACCAGCTTCGGCTATTATGTCGAACACATGGAGCTCCAAGGCTGCTCTCAATACCATGGGCAGAACTGAAGCACTAACCACTTGCATGGCCAACAATTGACTCTCTTCTTCTTCTTCCATTGTGGAATCCATAGTACTTTCACCCCTTTCTGGTGGGAATACTGATGAGGTTTTATATCAAACACCCAGTGGACACATAAATTGAATAACGAATGAATGAGAAGATTAGTTGGGAAAAAAAAATAATTATTATTGGTGTCACCCATACTTCAATTTGAAGTTGTGAATTGAACAAATCAGTTGCCCTGCATCGTCTGTTTTTGTTGAAGAGGACTCGAAGCAGAGAGAACGACAGCCAAGACTCCAATCCAGTCAAACCCTCACCTTCTAAGGAATCCAAGCCTTTCTCCGAGGGGTCCTTATCGCCCCCAGTACCGGGGCGGGGCGGTGCACATCGTGTAGTGCAACATCGCCCATATGTGCATGATGGGCCCACTGTACACACATGGGAGGTGCTGCCCCGCACGATGTGCGCACGATAATTTTCCGTCTCCGAGATGACTGCTGATTAATTAAATGGTGTCACGGTCCCATGGTGTCATTTAGGCATTATCGCAGAAGAAAAGAAACATGGCTTTTGTGAGTATTACGCCTCACTTGACCCAAACAAAGAAATTTCGTGCAGGAAATTTTTTTGCCATTCTTAAATACAAATAATCCTTATAGAGAAGTATTTAAATTTGTTGTCCTCTTCGGTTGAAGTTGTAAAATGTACATAAGGGTATCAATTTAGAATTGAAACCGACTGTTTAAAATCAAATTGAAGTAAATTGGTTCGGTTTTGATTTTCACAATTAGAATCTTTTCTAGGTTTGTTTCGATGTCATGTCTAAAAATCATATAAAATTATATTTTTTTAAAAATTTTTAATCAAATATTAATGATAAATTCTTTTTCTTTTGAGAAAAGGTTGGTAGACTATGATCCTGACAAATAAGGGTTTTTTATGATGATGTGAAAAAAGTTGACCCAAACATTTTAAATATGATCTAAACCGGATATGAAATCAAATTAAAATCCAAGAAATTGAATACAAAACTGAATAAAAATCGAAACTAAACTGAATTGATTCAATTTTAATTTAAAAAATGTATTCCTATTCTCGGTTCCGATTTCTTAAATCTATTCGGCAATACGGATTGACATCGGTAGACAATCCAATCGAGTTAACTCTCTTCGGTCCAATCCTCCCTTAAAAATCAAAAGGCCGATTTAATTAAATGATGTCATGGTGTTTTCTCATTAAAAAAAAAAAATGGTGTCATGGACTCATGCTTTTTTTTTTGGATAAGAAGTCATGGACTCATGGTGGCGCCATGTAATCATCTAAACATTACTTTCGGGAAGAGATTAAATGGTGTTATGGTGGTGTCATGGTGTCATAATCGCTAAATCGCCTGCTTTTTTATTTTTGATAAAATCATAATCGCCTGCCGGTCCATTACTATGTCGCAATTTCTTACCAAGAGAACAAGCATGGGTCATGGGTGGGCACACAGCACCAAGGTTTTAAAACTCGGAATCGGCCCGATACAATTTCGATCAGGATCAGTTTAGGATTTCAGAATCTAAGCTGTTTTACGGTGAAAATCAAATCGGTTAAAAAATCAAGAATCAATCCGATTCAAGATGAATTATAAAGAAAATTATTAGGAATCGATCGATTCTAGTTCAATTTCATCGATCCGATTCCGATTCAGGAAGCATTGATCAGGATCGATGTCAGCCAATTCCGATCCGAATTGGCCGATTCCCGATTTTTTAAACATTGCACGACACTTGTTGTTGTCGTGCATAAATTTCATACCTAAACTTATTTAAAAAATTGGTGTAACTTGTAGGGATTTCTTACTAATTTTGGTGTCCCACATGATACACATAATATAGACTTCTCAATTATCTCATAAGATTTGATTTGATTTCACAATATTTCTTCGACCCAAATTATAGCTAATTCCATAATAAATGTCACTATTGTGGGAATTGGAATCCTGTTTAATATATATTTTTTTTGGTGAAAGAATCCTGTTTGATATGGCGTCTACCTTAATGAGAGGAAGGCCTAATTGTTAATTGGGAGAAAAAATGCTAACCGAGTAACCGGTGCTAAACCACAGCATGTACATGTGTCAGGCACAGTCGCATGCGAAATGATCGGCGCACCCCTAGAAAGGAGAAAAAGAACAGGGGTGCGCTGATCCTTTCGCACACGACAGTGCCTACGCACAGATACACGGCACGCTTCAGCACCGGTCAGCGTTCCTTTTCCCTTGTTATTTATAGGACTTTAATTTTCTCTCTATCACATCGTCACTTGTGAATCCCACTATGTGAAGTGCATTAGAGGTGACGAAGATAGAGAAATCAGAGTTCTATTAGTTGTCGTAGAGACAGAGTCATAGCCAATTCAAGTCAAGTGATCAACTCGTCTCAAACACTAGTGAACGATATGCGTTTCAATACTCTGATTTATTATTAGTGATTCATAATTGTATTGGCAAGATCCTATTATTTGTTTTTTGTATGAGGATATGAATCGCACACAAATTACGTAGGACCGAGTTTTACTTTAGCCACAGTGAATGGGAATCCATTCATCGCGGGCTGATAGATGAGCGTGTGTGGGTATAGGGTTTTGTGAACCCTACGATGGTGGCTGAATCTTCACCGGGAAGTAAAGGAAAACTTTGTCCAATTACATGTGTTTCTTTCGAGGAAAACAAAATTTAAAAAAATCTTAACACTTGTCTGATATAATTTTTTTTTTCCAGGACACTTTCTGATATGAATGGAACCAAATTTTGTAGGACCCTACTACTTTTGTTTTTTGATAGGTCCTACTCTGTCATATTCTATGGGGGGGGGGGAAAGGGAGATGTGAACCAATCAACCAGGAGACTTGAACTCAATACCTCCTGATATCAGTGGGCTTCCACACACCACATGCTACCAAATGCATTGAGCACTTATTCATAGGACCAACCACTTCCTTATTGGCATGGTTCCAACCCAAATGAATAATTCTACCCAAAAAAAAAACCCAAATAAATAAGGAACATGCCTCCAAAAGTGTATTCAACAAGATGGGATTTTCATATTGACACCTCTCAATGTATCAAATGATCTATATACAACCATTTTTTTTTGCCCTTTGGGTGAACATACAATTGTTTTTTTTTTACACAATGAATTTTATTCCAACAAGAATAAGATGAGTGCTAACTATTACATCTATTTATGGAATTCTATGATAACTATTACATCTATTTATAAAATTCTATGATTGAGAATGTGCAAGCACAACATGCCACACTAATACCAGCAAATCCAGCTTCTCTTGCCAACGCGGTAAATTCTTCTTCTGTCTTCTCCTTTCCTTTAGGGTTCAGATTTGTCATGTACAATTCCAATTGCAAGTTGCCTTTATCACCAACATTTGTCTGTGGGGAGGTTGGAGCAATCAACTCCACAACAATCATTTCCATTATCTGGTAATGCTTCGTAGCAATTTTTTAGTAACTTCAAACATTGTTCATCACTCCAAGTGTGAATTATTGACTGCAAGTTTCATTCAAAACCCATATAAGTGAAATCTGTTGAAACTTAAAGGGTCTTCTCTCTCTCGGAAAATTATCTCATCCAGTTCCCTGTTTGGTCCAGTTTCTCCAATGCCTATAATAAAGTGGGGGGGACCCCATCTGGGCAAAGTGTTTAGGCAGGGATAGGGTGGTCATTGTGCCTCCCTTATTATAGGCTCTCGGGGAATTGGGCGAGACAGGGAACTGGAGGGGATCCCCGAAAGGATAAGTTTGTTTTATAAAGTTAGAACTTACAATACCTTCATGAAAATTGCATCACCTTTGCGAACACTTGTAAACACATCTCCTCCTACATGTTCCACTCCTGCAACAAAATCATCGCATGTCCTTCAAGATATTTACTTAAATAAATAATAATAAAATCGTAATGCCCGGCCAGTTCACCAGTGCCTCTAACAAGGGGGCACAATGACCTCCGTATCCCTATTTGGATGGGGTCCATCTCTCTTATTAGAGGTACTGAGGAACTGGGCCGGACAGGGAACTCGAGGAGATAATTTTATCATTTAGTTAGGCTTACCTGAACAAGGGGGTGATCTTTCTATCACGTGATGCAGATCAAAGTTGATGCCCTTTATGGATGGATACTTGGAGACAATCATGCTGAGGATTTGTCCAGTTCCTCCGCCTACATCAACCAGAACTCGCAGGCCTTCAAACCCTTTGTATGTGTCAAGTACCTTCTTCATAAAGAGGACATTATTTTCAAGCATTGAGCTTCTGAAAACCTCAGTCAGTTTAGGGTCCTTCCCAATGTAGTCCACAGCGTTCTCACCATGTGCCTTACAGAATGGAAGCTCGCCCCCTTCTAGAATTGAATCCTTCAAGTGGTACCTGTGAATAACAAGGAATTAATCAGTGAAAGAGTCACCTTACTTAAATATATAAATGGATAATTTATAAAGGAATACCAGCTCTTGATTAAAGCGTGATTCTGGATAATAAGCAGCAAGGGAGCCAAGGACCCTCCATCCTTGTTCTTAACAAACAGTTTGGAAGCAGGTGCCAAGCCATAGACCCTGTGGTCATGGTTGAGGACAGTGCAAGTGAGAAGAGAGTGAGAAACCAGAAGACGAAGCATTCGATCGAGCAGATGGGGTGCATTCGGGTTCCGAGTGGGGAGCCGAAATGCGATGTCTAAAGGGGAGAGGCGTGCATCAGGACCGGCTTCGGCTATTATGTCGAACACTTGGAGCTCCACAGCTGCTTTCAATACCATGGGCAGAACAGAAGCACTCACCATTTGCATGGCCAACAACTGACTCTCTTCTTCTTTTGCATCTTCCATTGTGAATGCCATACTACTTAATTTCACCCCTTTTCTGGTTTGTTAATATATCGATCTAAAACCCAGTTAACAAAGCAATTGAAGATGGATCCTCCTAATTAAGAGTACCTCACCGGTCTCTTTCTTGTAATCTTTAATTCCTAAATACAAGTAATCCTTATAAGGGGTATTTAAATAGGTTGCCCAGTACTTGAGCTCTTCAATTTGAAGTCTCTAATTGAGGAATGAAGCTTCCTTGCATCTCCAATGCAATTAGTCAACAGTTCAGTCTCTCTGGTTGTTTTGGTGGTGCGGGATCTCTCTCTCTCTCTCTCTCTCTCTCTCTGTGTGAACCATTACATCCACCAGGGGATTAATCAATAAAGAATTAAAGATAGTCTATTAGACTCCAATCCAGTCAACAGTTTCCGGTCAAAGCCTCCCTCCAAACATCACAAGGCTGAGTAATTAAATGGTGTCATGGTGGTGCCATGGTGTCATATAGGGATCCACCCAGACAGACAGAGACGGAGACCACCAGAAATGAGAATTTCACTTGCCAGTCCTTCGTCATGTCACAAATTTCTAGCCAAATGAGCAAACTATATGTATGGCTTGTGTCAAAATGAAAAGTATACATTTCAGAGAATCTCCTCTCGCGTAAATAAATAAGGAAAATGTCTCAAAAATATATTCAAAGATATCCAAAATTACATAAATGCCTCCAGATTACATTTTAGGGGAGAGGCAAACTTATAATTTAGGGTAAATTATACATTACCTCCCTGATTTTTAAACGAAACTCAAATCACCATACAAGACCCCAATATGACAAATTAATCTTTACGGTTAGTTTTATGCTATTAAGTGATGATGTCAATCAATTAAAAAAATTTAAATCCCTACACTACCGTTGACCAGGGTTGATTTATGATTTTACCTTAACCTACAAATTCCATTGTCATCTTCAAGCTCACCAATGAAACACTAAGATCTATTCATCGAATTTCAAAAATTTGAGCAAATAGAAAAAAATCCAAAGACAAAAGTATCCGAACACACACACTCTCTCTCTCCCTCTCGTTCTTTATGTTCCCCAAAATTAAATTTCTCTTCTCCACCGACCTTTCAGCAAAGAGAGAGTCGCACAGAGCTAAGGATTGGAGATCTTGGGCTGCCCTAATCATTGCAGAGATTTAGTTCTTGGTTAAGTCGGAATTTGTATTTAAAGATTCTAATCTTCCTTTGGGGGGGGGGGGGGGAAGTTTGGTTTGAGTCTCCATTTTCGATGGAGCAAACCCTACCACACATCTTGTTCAGATCCTGAGGTCAAACTCGCAACCGATTCCTGTTTGAGTTTGGGGTTTACGATCTGATCGAGAAAGGCAGAAATCAAAAGAAAAAGAAGAAGAAGATCGGGAGAAGAGAAACAAAATGCTGGAGCGCTGCCTTGGAGCTCGTTGTGTTTGACAAATCCAAAGAGCTCTTAGGCATGGTAAGGTCACGATTCTCTGCCTCTTCATGACCGTTATTGTGCTTCACAGCTACATAGGCAGTGGCAAATTCGGCACCCCTGAACAAGATTTTGAGGAGATAAGGGACCATCTTAGCTTCTGCAAGAGGGCCCAAATTTCCAATCTCATTGGAAAGTGCCCATCGTTGCTCATTGTAAGAACTCAAAATCCTGTTCAAACACATGGTTGAGGAGATGAAGCAAATGGATTTCGACCTAAAAAAAATACATGTTTATGAGTGCTCTATCTGTGTTTACATCAATGACGAAATCGATATGGAAGCAAAAATTGGAGGCTTATGGAAGGTGGGGTTTGGTTTGGCTTAGGTTTAGTTTTGCAGGAAAGGGGTAGGGTATTTTAGGTTGAAGATGAGGAAGGGTAGTATTGTAAATGTAATTCTAATGTTTTAGTACAAGGGTAAAATAGTCTTTTCATACTAATAACTAATAGCAGACTAACACTATTACTGTAGAGGAGGACATTTGAGTATTTTAAAAAACCAGGGGGCGATTTGAGTTTCGTTTGAAAATCAGGGATGACATGTAATTTACCCTATAATTTATGAAGGGAAAATGTTTTTTAAGCTGCAAGGGTGGGGGTATGCTAGCACCTCTATGTCTATCTCTCTCTTCACATTAAATGACCTTGTTACCCTCCTATGTACAATATCGGTTTGTCATACCTCATTGGTGCGTTCCCCTATACTGCTTGCTCAAAAAATACTCTCCCTTTTATGAAACTTTAAACATTTTTTACATCTTTCCTAGTTTGATTTAAGTTGAAATTTAACCAATCAAATTGATGAAAGGTCCTCTATCAATACACACCTATATCATATGTGTCATATGACATGTGGCATGTGGAGTGACAAAATATAGATACCACCAACTGTTGAGAAACAATAAATTTCCTACGAACAGTTAAAATGGGTGTGAGATCCTCTATCACATAGTCGAACCTATGTCTATCGCATAAGATTGGGACTCACACCTTTTTATATTCTTTTATTTTTTAATTTGTCCTTAAAATGAAGAGAATAGTGGCATTCAGCCTTTATATGGAATATCACAAACTGTTGTTGCTTATATTAGTACTCTTTCATAATAGGATCATGATTTTATTAGAGTACACAAGTTCATCAACCTTTTTAAAGTTTTGGAGCTTTTTAGTGCATGTAGTTTTCCAAGCCTTTTGTCCAAATCAAATTTATTTCAGCATGAATAAAATGATGGTAACTATTACATTTATTTGTAGAATTCTATGACAGAGAAGGTGTAAGCACAACAAGCCACACTAATACCGGCAAATCCAGCTTCTCTTGCCAAAGCTGTAAATTCTTCTTCTGTCCTCTCCTTTCCTTTAGAGTTCATATTTGTCATGAACATTTCCATCTGTAAAATGCCTTTAGTAGCAACATTTATCTCTGGGGAGGTCGGAGCAATCAATTCCACAACAATCACCTTCCCATAATCTGGTAGTGCTTCATAGCAATTTTTCAGTAATTTCAGGCAGTGTTCATCACCCCATCCGTGAATTATGGACTGCAAGTTTCAATCAAAACCTAACTAGGTAAGTCAAATCTGGTGAAACTTTTTTAAGAACTCCCACAAAAATAGAGTCAAAAGAGTCACATATAACTGATAGGGAAATGCTGAGGAACAATAGAAGTATTCCTCTAAATCAAGGATATCAAAGGGCTTAACAAAATTTAGATCTTACATACCTTCATGAAAATTGCATCACCTTTAGGAATACTTGTAAACATATCTCCTCCGACATGCTCCACGCCTACAACAAAATCATCCCTTGCACTTCAAGATGTTCATTTAAATAAATAAAATAACATTAACTTAAAAAAAAAAAGAAGGTAAAATAAAGTATGATAGACTTGACCAGGGAATTGGATGGATCTGTTGGACCCCTGAACCAACAAATAACATAAAATAGATCTAAGAGTTACTATTTAAGCAATCTAAGTTCTCATTTCTCAATATTGGAAGGTCAGAGACTCAGAGTAGGCAATGTTTTATAACTAGAAATCGGGCATCGGATCAGTCTCCATTTATTTCGATTCGGAATCAGGTGAAATTGGTATATAAGTCAATCAATTCTGATTTATACATATATATATATATATATATATATATATATATATATATATAACTGATCCAATCCCAATCTTATTACCATTGGATGATTTCCATCATACACTGGCCAAGAGTAATATGCTCTGTGGACTGATGATTTGGTCAGTCCTGGGTAGTAGGAATTTTCTAGGCAAGTCATGTGTCAAATTTGCTACCATAGTCTTTTCCTTAACTTTTATAGTTTGATTACTCTTGCTGTTTACCCAAAAAAAAATTACTCTTGCTCATGCAATTCTAGATAAAATTGGCATTTCTCAAACAACTTTAGAGCATCGTATCAACATGTAGAAAGCCTACAATGTTCTGGAAATGATTTCATGATTGGGTGATCATTTCAACAAACCGTAAGAACAAGAAAAATTCAAGACTCAACTGAGCTGCCACATGGGTTATCCTAGATTGGTTTCTAGCCTTGTATGTCTCAGAAAATCACACCCCATCCTCTTTAGGCTTTTGGGCTTTGCTAAACATCAATGTTCACCCCACTTAATTAATGGGATGATGGGAGGTGTACAGTTTCCTTCAATGTTCAATTTGTTTCCAAGTAAATGTCATGGAAAAAACAATATTTACAAGTAAAATGTGTACAAAATTTTAGATGTTACTTGAAAATTTTCCTTTTTTATATGGTTTTACAATACCTCAGAGGGTAACGTTAATGTAAACAAAGGGGTTTCTGAATTTTGTCAATACACCGGTCCTGTAAGTGCAAAAACTATAAACAAAGCATGGAAGCATTAAGGGGCTTAAGTTCTACAAATTTCAATAGCACTAGTGGAGTTATGGAGTAGTATGAAAGGTCTCATGTAGTTAGGCATACCCGAACAAGGGGGCGCTCTTTCTATGATATGAGGCATATCAAAATTGATGCCTTTAATGGATGGATATTTGGAAACAATCATGCTGAGGATTTGTCCAGTCCCTCCGCCTACATCAACCAGAACTTGTAGGCCTTCAAAACCTTTGTATGTATCAAGAACTTTCTTCATGAGGAGATCGTTGAATTCAAACATTGAGCTTCTGAAAACCTCACCCAGTTTAGGGTTCTTGCCAAGGTAGTCCACAACGTTCTCTCCATGTGCCTTGTAGAATAGAGGTTCACCTCCTTCCAGAATTGAATCCTTCAAGTAGTACCTGTGAACAGTGAATTAATCAGTGAAAAAGTCACTACCCATTACCAATTATGATGATTATGATGATACATATAAATGGATAATGAACAAAGGAATACCAGCTCTTAATTAAAGCGTCATCTTGGATAAGATGCAGCAAGGGAGCCAGGGACGCTCCATCCTTGTTCTTGACAAACAGTTTGGAGGCAGGTGCCAAGCTATAGACCCTGTGGTCATGGCTGAGTACAGTGCAAGTGAGAAGAGAGTGGGAAACCAGAAGACGCAACATACGATCGAGGAGAGAGGGTGCATCTGGGTTCTGAGTGAGGAGACGAGAAGCAATGTCTAGAGGGGAGAGGCTCGCGCCGGGACCGGCTTCGGCTATTACGTCGAACACATGGAGTTCGACTGCTGCTTTCAATACCATGGGCAGAACAGAAGCACTCACCATTTGCATGGCCAGACTCTCTTCTTCTTCTTCCATTGTGAAATCCATACTACTTAATTTCACCCCTTTCTAGAGTGTTAACTGATAGAAGTTTCTATACCTAAAACCCAGTTAACATAGCAATTGAAGAATGAATTTATGAGAGAATTAGGACATCTTACTTCTAATTGGTTGCCCACTTGAGGTCTTCAATTTGAAGTTGTGAATTGAGCAAAGAAGTTGCCCTGCATCGTCTACTTTTGTTGAACGGAGTTGAAGCAGAGAGTCGTATACGAAAGTTACAAACAAATAAAAAAGGACGGCTAAGACTCCATTAATCCAGTCAAACCGTCACCGGTCCCAAGCCTCCCTCCGATCATCACAAGGCCGATTAATTAAATGGTGTCATGGTGTCATTTAGCCATCATTGTAGCGGAAATGATCCACAAAAATTTCCCAAACAGACAGCACCAGGGTTAAGAAATTCAACTGCCAGTCCCTCACTCCGTTGCCATATTAACAATTTCTTTGCCAAAAGCACAAACTTGGGTGGGCCTCCGTGAAACAAAGAAATCTCATAAGAAATTTCAAAGTGACAATAGTGTGTTTGTGTTTGTGTTTCTAACGAGGCAGAGGTTAAAAAAAAAATGTTTAATTTGTCATTTGGCAGGTCCATGTTACGGACCGGAAAAATGCCTCAAAAAGAGTATTTCCTAAAAGATTATTCAAAGTAATCCAAAATTATAATAAGCAAAAGGTGTTTCTAAGCGGTCGACACTGGGCATAGCCCATGCCCCCCCCTCACCCCCATTATTCAAAAAATGGCAGAAAGAACGCTACCCGATCATGTGTTAAGCGTGATGATCACGCTTAGACACATAACCACCTTGGGATGTCTAGAAATGATCGCATTGCTCTCATGTTAAGGTAGAAATTCTTAGGCACCCCAAGACGATTATGTGTCTAGCGCATGACCAGGTAGAGTTCTATTCCCCCAAAATATATATGGAACAACGAACGTTGCTTGGTCGTGTGGTGCCTGTGCCCAAATATGTGAATGTGTGAATTATCACCTCACCATCGTGAAATAAAAAATTCTATCCATGTTGATGCCCTTGCACATGCTCTCATTGGCCCCCACGCTAGTACATGTGCTAAACGATCACACAACAATCTCTTGCCATATATATATATATATATATATAATTGAGCTGTGGGCTGTACCGCTAAGGGATCATTAGACATTATATGAATGCAACTAGATTCAATTATGGCAAGGTGGTATTCTTGTAATTTACTAAACTTTAAATATATTAGTTTAACCACTTCCCTTGTTTGTTTGTTTTTTTTTTTGAGTGAAACCTTGTTTGTTTGTTACCACAGCATAAAATGGAAGTCATGTGAAAAAAACATTCACTTCTCACTCTTATTTGAAATTGGAATTTGATTGATAAGATGAGTATGATATCCTCCCATCACATATTCTAATTTAGGTTTATTGCATGACATTAGAGCCCACACCCATGCATACATTAGCTTCTCTCATTTTCAGTGACATTTAAAGAGAAAACATGAGAAAGGTTAATTCTTGGCAAATTCAGTCAGCTCTCTTTTCAAAAATGTTTGTGCATAAAGCTGTGATAATGAAGCTGTGCCGAGTGAAAGCCCAATGGGCTACCCTTGTGGCTCTAGGATTCAATTTCATGAAACTCGCTGGGCAGGCCTGATCCGCCTGAACCACGTTGAATCAATGAAAGCAGTCCATTAGCGGCGGTTTTAAGGGCTTTACCGTCGCTTTTAAGCGTTGGAAATCTGCCGATATCACTTTGGGGCAGATTTCTCTGAGTGCGAATGATGTCTTTGTACGAGTACTGTTCAAGGCCCTCAAGGGTCAATCACATGGAATTCACTATAGGACTCACAGGAGGAGCGGATTCTATGTGAGTGGCCCTGGAGGGCCTTGGACGGTACTTGTACAAGGACATGATTTGGTCTCGATTTCTCTTTCCTTAGAGTAGGGGTGAAACAGGGTCGGGTTGGGCTGGATTTTTTAAAACCGTAACTTAACCCTGAGACCTCTTAGTTCAGCCCAAGCCCAATCCCACCCTGAGGTCGACCTGAGATATCTCAGCCCAGGCCCAACTCTACCGGGCTCAGCGCAATCCAGCCAAATCCTGATAACCCTAATCGGACCGGGTTAGTCCTAATTGACCCTGATTTTTGTTATGGTCTAATTGACCCTCATATTGCCACAACCAAAACAGCAAAACTGTGGTTTTTGTGATTCCAACCATCGCCATTTCTAATCAGTTATAAAGAACGAAGAGAGAAGAAGAATGGGTTTTGGGTTTTGGGTTTTGGCCCGGTAAGAGTTTCGGGTATGTCCATGAACTATTAATTAACAAACTCCATTACTGCTGAAACTTTTAACATTTAGGTAGGGCCGTAGGAGACTTGGAATTCCACCCAACCATAAAATTTGGCCCCAAGCGATCGATCTGCCAAGTGGGTAGATAAATTAACATTCGTTCTAATGGCTTATAAGAACAAGAACAATCCGTTTTGGAAATAGTTACTCAAAATAAAAACATGGTAAATGAATAATCAACAAGAAGGATTAATATATTTAAAAAAAAAAAAGAAGACACAAGCATTCATCATTTTTTTTTTTGGGTAAAAAGCAAATTCATTGAGAAACCGAGTCGATACAAGCAGTGACATCTAAATTACAAAGATTTATTAGCCACTGAGAGGTAACTGGCCAAGCAATCGGGGACTCATCCGAAAGGGCCGACCGGGCCAAGGAGTCTCGAATCAATTAGACGACCTTGGAACTAAACTAAAAAAACAAGCAACAAAGGAACCTTGAAGTGAAGGATATCAAATCCCACCCCACCGATCTCCAATTGAAGCTTTTAGAGTTAATTTGGCTGATCAAATTTGAGCAATCCGACTCCACCACAATGGAAGAGAAACCACACTTCGCCGCTTGAAGAAGCCCAGTTCTAACAGCAACAGCTTCAACGAAAAGACTTGAGACACCATCAAAACCTGCAGTAAAGGCATGAAGGGGAATCCCAATATGATCCCTGATAATGATTCCTAAACCTCCTCTATTGGTCTTCTTCACCCAGGCTGCATCGCAATTTACCTTCACAAAAGGATCAACAGGAGGGGACCAGCCGCAAGGAGGGAGAGGAGAACGAACTGAAACTGCAGCAGGGACTGAATTAGACTTAAAACAAACCTCAGAGAATTCATTGAAAGCCCTTTCAGCCATAGAGATCACTTGCTGAGGAGACCAACAAAGGTTGTTGAAGATTAGTTGGTTTCAAGCCTTCCAAATAAACCAGATCAAGAATGAAGCCATAGAAAACCTCTCTTGCGCCATTTTTTTATCCTTCCCAAATAAATCATCCCAACAATGGAACCAATCACTCATTTTATCAGAATAAGTAAAGTTGGTTAACATGGATAAGGATGAACCAAACCAAACCGCCCGGCGAAAGAACAAGTAAGAAGAGTGTGGCCCACAATTCTTCCCTCTCTCCACATCTATAGCAAGCCGGATTGATGGGGATTCTTCTAACAAGGAAACCTTGACCCACTGCGATTCCATCAGCGCAACTTCTCCACAAAAAGCTTAATTTTAGGCAAAGTCTTGGCATTCCAAATTCTTCTCCAATAGATATCTGTCATAGATAAATAATTCTTATGAGAGGTTGAGGAAGAGGAGGAAGCTGTTAGTGCTTTTCAAATCCTTCCTATTTTTGAGCAAATGATACATAGACTTCACTCGAAAATTTGCCGGATTTAGCTCCACCCCACACCAAAACGCCTTCCTTTGGGAACAAACTAAGGCTGATTTTAAGAATAGCCTTCTTATCAATAGGTAGAAAAAAGCATCCAACAAATCAATCTTCCACGATCTTGATTGGGCGTCAATCAAGTCCTCCACCTTCTCAATTGGACAATTGTCCAGTTTAAGAGAATAGATTCGAAATTCTTAGCCGAAGGAATCCAGTTATCATTCCAAACAGAAATTTTATCTCCCTTCCCCACCAACCATAAAAGACCAATAGATAAGGCTTCCCTACCTTCCAAGATACTACGCCATCCCCACGAAGGCTGATGCCCCAATTTTGCTCTTCAACATTCTTGCCCAAGGAGAATTCGGCTCAAAGCGCCGCCAAGCATTTTTAGCCAATAAAGCTTGATTGTGAAGAATTGGATCTCTCAAGCCGGACCACTGTTTGTTTTGACTTACACATTCTCGTACCAAGAAACCCAATGAATTTTATGTTTATCAATTATCATCCCAAAAAAATCAGCGAAGCCTTTTAATATCCTCAAGAGAAGATTTAGGCAGTTTAAAAGTAGCACTGCATAGTTGGTCATAGGGAGAGCTGCGATTTAAGTAAGACCTCTTTGCCGCCGCCGACAGGAGATTTTCTTCCACCCTTGAAGTTTTGAAACAGTCCGATCCTTAATGTCTTGAAAGAAGATTTTTAGAGATACCAAAATCCGTGGGAAGCCCCAAGTATTTAGCCGGACCATCCCCATAAGGGATTTTAAGCATTCTAGAAAACCACCTTCTAAACTTGGAATGATTATTCTTTTGAAAGTAATGCGGATTTTTTAAGTTTATCTCTTGACCAAGCTTGATGAAGACAGTCCAGACACCTCTTCAAAGCAAGAACTTCATTAATATGGGCTCTACCAAACAAGAGGCGATCATCCGCGAAAAGGAGATGAGAGAAAGCGTTTCCTCTATTTCTGATTTTAATGCCATGAATGTCGCCTTTAGCCGCAGCCGCATTAAGGATAGAAGATAAAGCTTGAGCGCAAATGATGAACAACGCCGGAGAAAGAGGATCTCCCCGCCTAAATCCTGGAAGGCAAAATATCACCACTTTCCGATCCATTAATCAAGAGAGTATAAGAAACCGATCGAATGCGGGACATAACAAGCTTGACCCAAAAATCGGAGAAACCCAATTTGCTAAACATCTTTTCAATGAAGTTCCAATTAACTCTATCATATGCTTTACGCATATCCAGTTTGATAGCCATAAATTGCGATAAGCTTTTCTTTTTTCTTTTTTTAATAAAATGGAATAACTCGTGAGCAATGAGGACATTAACGGAAATGTACGCCTGGAACAAAGGCCGATTGGGAAGCATCAATAACCGAGTCGAACCGGCTTGACGAGTAGCCAATAATTTTGTAATTATTTTCATCGCCACAGAGCATAAGCGATTGGTCGAAATTTGTCACGAGTGCATCCTTGGATTTAGGGATAAGGCAGATGAGGGTGCGGTTATGCCAAGGAGAGAGTTCGAATTAAAAAAATCAATAACAAACTGAAAAATATCCTCCTTAATATCCTCCCAGAATTTTTGAAAAAATTTGGGAGGAAAACCGTTGAAACCAGGAGACTTGAGCGGAGCAAGAGAGAACAGGGCCTTTTTGATCTCCTCCATATCTAGAAGCTTACACAACTGGGCATTAATTTCGTCATTAACCAAAGGGTGGATACCACTCAGCACTTCCTCAGTAGCCGCCTCATTTGTAGCCTCTTCCTTATAGATCTCCTTAAAGTACTCACAAAGGATATTATGGACTTCTTCTTCAGAATTTGACCACGTTCCATCCGGGTATTTCAGCTTTAAGATTTTATTATTATGCCTCCTTCTAAGAGTAACAACATGAAAAAACTTAGTATTCAAATCTCCCTCCTTTAACCAGTCAACTCTTGATTTTTGTTTCCAGAATAATTCTTCTTTAAACAATTCTGCCTCCAATTGAGCAATAATAGCATCTTCCTTATCTTGAGAGAACTCATCCTTATCTTGGGATTGAATGTTCACCAACTCCTCTTTCAGCTTTTGAATTTTGAGATGAATGTTTCCAAAACAATTTTTATTCCATTTTTTGAAAACCACTTTAGAATTCTCCAGCTTTTTTGCCACTAAATTTGCCGGAGAGGAGTTCGATTGATGCGTCGAAGGTTTAGCAAGTAGTTTGGTTGGGACTTGGGAGAGTAAAACGGCAAAATGCAAACCATAAATGCCGAATGAGGGAAAATAATGAAACCTAAAAGACTAAAGGTTAAAGCGGTAAAACCATCACAAGGTCAGGGTTAAAATCAGGGTCGGGCTGGGTTCAGCCTAAGGGTGTCAAAACCTAGCCCGAATCGTTAAGGCCGATCAAAAGCGATTGGAAAAACCTAGATCGAACCGAACCGATCTTTATTGGATTGGTTTTGGGATGGGGTATTGCAAGACCAGTGGAAAACCGGATCGCATCGGACCAATCGATAACAAACCAAAAACTGAACCGAATGAAACCGATAAAAAAAACATTGTGTATAGGTTATGAATAGGTGGATTGATTATCCATTGATTTCAATATTAGTGAGCAATTTTCTAGTTGTAAGGGGAATTGTTATAAATCAATGAGCATGAGGTTATGAAAAAAATAAAATTCATTTGTAACCATGCTTCTTCCATTGATCTCTTTGTTTACCATACAAAATTAGTTGGTTATCAAAAAATGATTTGGTAGTAGGGTTCTTTTTGTGATTTCAATATTAATTATCTTCTCATGACTATTCATTGATTTCAATTTTAATTATCTTCCCCTTACAATTAATGATAAATAACTATATGATTTGTAACAATGATTTCACTAAAAAAATTTATTTATCCATTGATTCGAATATTAATTATCATCTATTCTTCCCCATATAATTTATTCTTCTTTGTTTGGATTGCAACATGAACTGATATCAAATCAATTTTCTTAGTTTGGTTGTATAATTTTTTTTTTTTATTACTTGGGAAGGTAAATTGAATTGCTTTTATCGAATCTTTCCTCATTACAAATTATGAATTTAAGATTTCATTGTGGCTCAAATCCGAAAGCAAATTGATCTAAACTGGTATTAACCCGATATTGAAAACCCGAAATAAATCGAAACCGCATCAGACCGAAACCCAAACCGATCGAAAACCAAAGTTTCTTAGCGGTTTGGTTTTGGTCTCACCATTCTAAGAACGAAACCCAATTCAGCCCGATCGATACCAAGCCGAACCGACTATTTGACACCTTTAGTTCAGCCCAAGGTCTCAACTCTAGCCGAACCCGAGCGTGACCTTGGGCTTGAATAATCGAACCCTAACCCACCCTCAAGGTTGAAAAATCCAGCCCAGGCCCTGTTCGGGTTCAGGGCGGGCTAGGGCGGGTTCGGACCGACAACGCCAAACTTACACCCCTACCTTAGAGGTAGTTTGGGTGTGGATGTGGGAGAGACTGTGCATTCAGACATAGAGGAAGGTGAAATGACTGTCCCAACCCCCATGAAAGGCTGTAATGACTGCTCTGTTGGTGCCTCCGCATGTGTTCCTTATGGCCTCAATGGCAAAACATCTAGTTTATGACTATGGGGTCAAGGATTCAAGGCTTGGTAGACGGAGAAATAGATAAGAGAGATTGTATGAAATATTGTACTTCCATCTAAGTGGAGAGTCCATATCAGAATCATGATCTCAGATTTGGAAACTAAAGCTCGCATGTGATATGGATTCTTCTAACGATACCAAGTCTGAATACAAAATTTCATACAATCTCACTTAAATTCTCCAATGGTGAATCACATAATTAATGAAGATTCAATTGCATTAACAGTTAGAAATTAAAATCCTCAAAGACACCAAATCTGAGAATAGATCTTGTTTGGTGTTTGATCAAGGCAAAGTGTAATCTGAACAAGGTTCTTGTATATATTGGCATAACCATTACGTGCTTGTTTACGTTTATCTTAATTAGATCTGAAACACAAGAAAATTCTGGGCTTCTTCTCCTCTTTCGGAAGGAAGGAAGGAAGAAAGAAAAATAAAATAAAATCTGGGTTTCTCATCACTACTACTATGAATATTAAACCTAATTGTTTTGTGATCGTCAGACAAAACAAACTAAATATAAATAATTCATGTACCATGTCAGCTATATTAGATGAGTTCATCCCCCTTTGCCATAGAAACAAAGAGAGATTTAGATAACCCCATTCACAGGACCTTTTAAAAGTCAATAACTCAATATTCAATTACTGTGTTCGCATAAAAGAAGCTTATAATCTTATAAGCCAATTGTTTGATGTGTACATGTGTTAAGGATCATTTAAAAGAAAACCAAACCAATATTATTTGTGGATTCTGGTGGATGGCATTCAAAACAATGTAATGTAAAACTCTGCTATTTATTGAGAATCTCCCGGCCCTTTAGAGGATTATATATAGACAGTAATTTTATTAAAAAAAAACTTATTAAAATCTTAAATTGACAACGACCGGCCGGCGGCTAACTTTTTTCAGGTGTCCATTTCTGATGAAGGCTTTATCAGAATGTAACCTTACCCAAGAACCAACTCTTGACCAGAAGCTGTTAGCAGTTGTAATGCATGGCAGTGGTAATTAATGACCTTATTAATTAGAACATTCTAGCTAATGAACTCTTAATTATATTTAATTTCCCATTAACATCCAATGAAGCTAGACCAGTTGAATACAAATGAGGCAAACCTGTCAAGAAAGACTGAAATGTTCTATTTCTTTCTTTCTTTCTTTGAAATGGAAACGATTATTCTAATGAAGAAGATATAAAATTAATCAAACACGACAAAGACCAATCCAAATCAATGTACAGAGACACCCTAGACCATTTCTTTTGTCACCACATAAACCTCTTTCGACAAACCCTAGCTAACTCTCCATGTGGTTGCAGAGATCGAGTTCTATCCAAAAAATTAGGGTTTACAACTTAGAATGCAAGGGAGGGAATCACCACCACGTATACTACTTACATGCAGATGGCCTGGGGGAATGAATTATGGCCGACCCTTACCCTTAACAGGTAATATTGAAAAACAAAAAAATAAGTAAACCCTAATAATAGGCTAATACATGCTGTTCACGTAGTATAACTACGTAGCTAAACTGTGGAATTGAAATTAATATTACTATCTCTATTAATGGAATTCTAAGTTGACAAATCATTCAAACCCTAATATTGAAATTACAAATTTTATATTACATGTAGCTAGCTAGCGCAAATAGAGTTGACACTGCATTAATTAATAATGGTAGCTTTTGTTTTATCAAAGTCAACTCTAGCTATACCTTCCTTAATCTTCAAATAACTTCCCTTAAAGATCTGTTTAATTATTATTTTAATTATATATTATATTTAATATCCATGTGAATAGTCTTTAAGGTTAGTCAACTTAATTAGGGTTATTAGTCGGTAGCAATCCTCAAATTAGAATTAAACAAGTGTTAAGAAGAAAATTAAAACCTATAACATGGGCTAGCTTCTCGATCATCAATGATTAAGAAGACAATGTCCACCTCTTCAAACCATAAAATAGAGAAGAAAAAAAATGGCTTATCTCATCAGCTCTCTCTAGCTATAAGGATCGATGCTTCTGTTATGGGTTTCCACCATTAATTCATAGCATATGGATTTGACTTAATTAGTGTGTTTTCTAATAAATTGACACCGTCCAACACTTCACCTTAACTGCTTTCTTTTTATTAAAAAGGAGATTATATATATATATAATATCTCAGGCATTTGACGCGGAAGAAGGCCTATTAAAATTGTTATAAAAGGTGAGCTTACCCACTTAGCCACCCACACCATTTTCTTCTCATTGCTCAGAAAGACCACTTAGCCACCTCTGTCATCTTCTTTTTTCTTGAGATCTGTTTTTTTCAGTTTTTCTACTGCAACTTCTTTGTTTGATCCAATGGCGATTCCAGTGATTGACTTTTCAAAGCTTGATGATGGAGAGGAGAGGAGTAAGACATTGTCTCAGATCGCAAATGGGTGCGAGGAATGGGGATTCTTCCAGGTAATGTTTTTTAATTTAGTTATTTAGTTTAAATGGGTGTGAGTAGTCCGATGTGGAGACTTATAGGTAATTGAGCATTCTCTCTTTTAAGGACGAGTTCTATTCAAATCCCTAACAAGTGGTATCAGAGCCAAGGTCCTAAAACTTATTAATTGTTGCAGCTGGTGAACCATGGGATCTCGGAGGAGCTCTTGGAGAGGGTCAAGAAGGTGTGTTCTGAGTGCTACAAGCTGGAAAGAGAAGAAACTTTCAAGAACTCAAAGCCTGTGAAGATGTTGAATGACTTGGTCGAAGGGAAGAGCAATGAGAAGTTGGAGAATGTGGACTGGGAAGATGTCTTCACTCTTCTAGATGACCAAGACTGGCCATCCGAATCACTCGAATTCAAGTAAGTATTTCTAGCTAGAAAGCTGTTACACTTAGTAGAGATTCTGATTTTACTCCAAGAGCTTAGAGTGAATTAAATTGTATGACAGGGAAACCATGGCTGAATACCGATATGAATTGAAGAAATTGGCTGAGAAATTGATGGAAGTAATGGATGAGAATCTAGGGTTACCCAAAGGTTACATTAAGAAAGCACTCAATGGTGAAGATAAGGCCTTCTTTGGGACCAAGGTCAGCCATTACCCACCTTGCCCTCATCCTGAGCTTGTGAATGGCCTTCGCGCCCACACAGATGCTGGAGGTGTTATCCTACTCTTCCAGGATGACAAGGTGAAAGGCCTTCAAATCCTCAAGAATGGAGAATGGATTGATGTGCAAGCAATGCCAAATTCAATTGTCATCAACACAGGAGATCAGATTGAGGTCCTGAGTAATGGGTTATATAAGAGTGTCTGGCATCGTGTATTGGCCACCCCAGATGGTAACAGAAGATCCATAGCATCTTTCTATAACCCTTCTTTTAAGGCAACCATAGCTCCTGCACCTGAACTAATCAAACCTGAAGTGACAAAAGAAGTTGCCCAAGTTGCTTACCCAGAGTTTGTTTTTGGTGATTATATGTCTGTTTATGCTGAACAGAAGTTCCTTCCCAAGGGACCAAGGTTCCAAGCTGTTGGACTTCTTGCTGGGGCCATGTAAGACACAACAACTTATTTTATTATAATGAATTAATTAATGTACGTTGTCTGTAACTTATTAAAGGTGTTTAATTAGTGATTAAAGTTGTAACCCTAATGGGCATAAACCCAACTGACTTTCCTTCTCTTGACCTTGTGTTGAAGGATAAGGAAGTTAAAGGGAGGGGGTATTAGTGTAATATTGTTGTTTGCTTCAGAGTTCAGATGATTGCTTTTCCATCCCTAGACAACTAGGTGATGTTGGATTTCCATTGTACTTGCAAGGTTGCTTTGTATATTATTAGCATATATAAAATGTACTTTTCACTATTATTATCACTTTCCCTATATTTAATCATTTCTTCCCCCTTTTTTTAGGCATGTTTAGTTTTTTGACTTGCAGACTATTTGGGATTTGTTTTGGTACTTTCAAGCATGGAACTAAATCTCGTCGAATCGGATCAAAATCTCCGAGTTGTCTTGATTTTGGATCTGATCAAAACAAAACCCATGGTCGTAACTCAAGTTTCAACGCTAGGTTTCAACTCAAGGAGAACCAAGGTAGAAACTCAATGTCAAAACCTCGAAACAAGATCTCACAAAGTCTCGGTTTCAAGCCTAAGTGAAACCAGGTCCGAAACCGGGATCTCAATCCTTGCTTTCAAATACTTCCATATGGGTCGACCTACATTTTCTTTTTGTGAGGTAAATTATCAGTTGTATTATAGCTATTAAACATTCTCCCAGTAATACAGAAAAAAGGAAAATTTTTCCTTCACAAACGATCGTTACTCTTCACCCACAATCGTGATTTCATTATCATTGTTGAACAGTGATGGCCACCGAGACGGGGGTGAATCGGTGGACTATAAAAATCTTTTCCCTCAAGCGGGTTCACCTCCTAGATCACTGTTGAGATCTTTAACACTCACCACAACCAACCACACGTCTTCTTAAAAGGCAAACGGCACACAACCACACTCTAACTAGCAATCTTGACACGTTACATACAACCACAATCACGATTCTTGCCAAGAAAGCTAAACAAAGAATCTTTGCCAGAGTCGCTATGTCAGCTGTTGGAGATCCCTCACTCAAGCACACCGACTCAATCACAAGCTGGAGGATCGAATACAAACCACAAAATCGTGTACACCCACCGGACTCAAAGGCTCTACCAAGTGTGTACACCCATCCTGCGAGAAGGCACTTCTAACCAAAGCAAGCATCCACAACGCAGAGATATACGTGCTTGACAAGTTGCCTACGTGCACGGAGTAATGGTCACTTGGACCTCGGCATCTACTCATCACCGATTTTCCCGCATAACCGAGAAGCCGCACCCACGGCGAGATGATGTTTCAGTCACACCTATGACTCAGACATCTCGACTGCTTCTATCTCTAAGTATAGAGACAAGGGTGTTACCCCAATGGTTTTCCCAAGACCCACGGTAATCAAGACCTTGTGTCCGGATGCAGTGGACAACTCAATAAAAATAATTGGGCTTATACAAATGCCCTACAATGAAATCTACATAGCATAGGTCTATGGAGTATAACCTAGCTAGCATATGCAATGGAAATACAAAGATATCAAACACAACAGCAATAAAGTGTAGAAAATCTCACAACCATGCATTGTCTTTGATCACCGATGTCCGGTGATGGAGTCCGGCAACTCGGCGGCTCCACTGGAATCTTCAATTTCTCCCAATTTGATGGAGAACTAAAATCTTCAAGTGTGCTCACATCGGAGTCCTGGAGTGGTTCTGGCAAGTGTGGGAAACCACCCTGTCTTCTTCCTTTTCTTTCTTTTCCTTCTATTTCCTTCCCTTTCTTTTCTTTTCTCTTCTTTTCCTTTCCTTTTCTTTTTCTTTCTTTCTTCTTCCTTTCTTTCTTTTTGCACTAAACCTTCCTTCCTTCTTCTTCCTTTCTTCTTCCTTTCTTCTTCTTCTTTCTTTTTCCTTTCTCTTTTTCCTCTTCCTTCTTGGCTACAACCACCTAAAGAAGTTCGGTTCTATGATTTAGAATATCAATGGCATCAAGGAAGGGCTGGAGACATGAGATAGAGAGGAGACTCAAATCATACAACACCTCTTAGGGCTTAGGGCTGCAACCCCTTTTTTCTTCTTCCTTCCTTCTCTTTCCTCTCCTTTTCCTTCTCCCTTTTTCTTCTATTTTTCTCTACACGATTCTGAAGCTTCTTTTTTTCATTTTGAAGAAGAAGAAGAACCATTTCTCTCTTCTTTCTACAAAAGATTAAGTAAAAGACTAAATAGCCCTTTTTAGATAGACCAATGGAATTTACATAAAAGGAATCTTCAATCAAGCATTGATTAAAGTACTTCTCTTAAGGAGAGAGATTGGCACAGTTTCAAAGTACTTTTGAAGAACCAATCAAAAGCTTTTAAATGGAATCAAAGACTTTTGAAAAGCTTTTTAACTCATCCATTCACAGCCTTCACGTGGGAGAATAATGATTTCCTGCTTTTTTGAAAATCTCTTCAACTTTGATAATTTCAAAAGAGCCCCTCTAACCTCACTTATTTATGTCATCATAGACAATAATTATATTTATTTGCATTTAAACCCCTGAGACCAAAAAGTGATCTTAAGCTGCTGGCCGAGAGCAAAATTTGAAATCCAACTTTCCAGATTTGCTTTTAATTTGCGCATCCAAACGGAAAAAATCATAACTCCCTCATTTGACGCCGGATTGACGAACCGTTTGAACCAATGGAAAGAAGACTCGATTAACTAAAATATTCATGTAGAATGGTCCACCCAGTTCTATCAATATACCCTCCAAAAATACCGACGAACACGCTGCTAGTGCGAAAACCTATAAAATCAATATTCTTAATGCACCTAGCCTTCACCCAAGGCTGTATAAGGCATCCAAACACTGCAATGAACAATCTCATGCTGCCACATAATCTCCGGATGCTCCAAGATCATTGCCAACATGCCACGACACTCGCAAATGACCAAAATGCCCTGGATGACTCCCAAACACTATGGGACCTCTGTATACCTTCGCCATACCCCCTAATGATATCCCGCCGTAGTGAACATGTAAGAACTACTCGGGGATGGTGAGGACACAATCCGCCATCCCGCACCGCCATAAGCATGTCTACTCAACTAGAATCGCTTGAGCTCAGCGTTATAAGCGCACCAAGATGCATTTGTTGACTACAACAACACACATGTTGTGTGACAACAATGACAACTAACACACATCATCGTATCCGCACCGTGTGTTCAACACATTCTTCTTATTGAAAGGTCGAAATACTTTATTTTACTCTTCCTGTTCCGGAATTCCTTCTAAGTAAGGTTCCTAATCTTGATATCGATATTGGATCATTGGATCAGATCAAGATCGCAAAAACTCTGGCCAAATATGACACTTTTGCCCCTAATTTTTTGTAAACAAAATTCAATTCACCTTTTTACCCTTGTCTGTACAGGTGGATCAGATCAGAGATTACGAACCTATCTTCCAAGCAACCGAACCAGGAGTAAGAGATTCTCTTTTCAATTGTGGGTGATAGAAAACTACTTCCAATCGATAAAGACAAACTAAGTTTAGAAGAGGGGTTAATATACTGACAACTGACAAGATTACCAAGGATGGAAACAGGATGGTTCAGGCCAGGCCCTGTTCTGTTCACCATTTTCACTCGAATGTCGTTCAGGTAGCCAACTGCAGTGGACCCATGTGTTTGGTGGTCCAGATTCTGTTTACCATGCATTTTAGATGAAGCCAGGCTATGTTAATATTTATAACATAAGGGCAGGAATGTGTTTCGGACTTTTGACTGATCTAGTGATTAAGAGACTCAATAATGATGAAGATATTGAAACATCGATATCTCTCCCTGTCTCTCTCACATGCCATTCTTTCTGGCATGTACTGCATAGGGAGACATGATGAAATGGAACAAACAAGAGCCTGAATGTTAGGTTCTGAAATTAAGGACACTACCAAATAAACAAGTTTAGTTGGGAAGATGAGGGTCCACAAATTCTTTCTGAACATGTTTCGACCTCAAAAACCCATATGTGCCCTCTTTGTGGATGACAAGAAATCCAGAAATCTTATTGCTTTATAGGTTTGTGGATGTACTATATAATTAGAAAGGCCCTTAATTGAACTTAGTAATCCAAGAACTTTCTTAGAAGGCTTATTTGCAATATTTTTAAGAGCAATCATTTCCACAATTAATTCCAAACTTGAGAGAATTGTGCTCTTGATGATCCGAATTACCCATTGCTTCTTAGTACCACTCAGTATCTTCTAAAGATTAAGGTCCTTCAACCTTAGTCCACTACCCTTGGTGCTGAATCTAATGATGTTCCCCATGACTGACCCATGACTGTCGATGAAATGCCAAATTGGCAACAGTGTTACTAGTAGCATAAGGAGTCATTGGTTAATCTTTGATCTGGCAAACAGGTTGAAACATTTCCTGTTTAGATTTCCAGGTCAAGCATCTAAATTCTTATTTTTCATGCTTCTATCTATCAAAAATCAAAATTCATATAATTACAATGATGACAGAATTATGATTTGATTCGCGCATTTTCCCATCGTTGGGGAGATTATAGTGATGCATGCTTCTACAACATACAAACATGAAATAGGCTAACCGTACCTTTCTTTGGAAGCCTGTAAAGAGAACTATCATTCGCTTTTCACAACGTATGTATAAATTTTGTACAAACATTTACACTCGAGCTAAAATCAGCATTTATCAAGTAATATATATTTCAAGCCTTACAGTGCCTTCTGGTCCAGCCTTTCATTCCAATTCAAGCAGCGTATCAAGCTGTGGAACCAGTCACCAGTTTGATCAGCTTTATTGACTGTTGGCAGAGGATGCTTGCTCATAGATATTCGAACAGAGTCTCCTCTTGAGAGTTGCTGCCTTCTCTTCCCATCAAAAGACACCCATGCATTATTTCGCGTGTCCTCAGGGATCTGTAGAGTTCCACCGTATTATAAGGTCAAATAAGGCTAACACAACCATATCAAAAGGTCTCCAAGTATATGTACAGAGGGCCTTGAAAGCATCACATTATCAATAGATTTAACAGGGTTCTCCATTGAGTTGTGAAAAATCAAATATAGAAGAAATGTACATGAAAGTCTACAGAACTTCACTTCCAATCTAATTCCAACTCCAAGATACATAAACCTTTTCAAAGACAGGTACCCTATCAATAATCTGATCCTCAATGTTTTTAAGAACTGAAAAGATGCTGGACCATCGTAGTCTGATGGCCTGATGTTTGGCAATCTGTGAATCCTGTCCTATGGTCTAACTTTGACGAAATAACATGTACCCTATATTCATAAGACACAAGTGTGACATAAACGATAAACATAGCATGTTTGCTGCAATGGTTATGGCTCTTCTGCCCGTTTCCATTTCTTTGGGGTCAGTGATTGAATCTCGTACTTGCATGCATTAAGATTATTTTCAACGTAGCATAACCCCACACAAACCAACATCATCCGTTTCATATTTTATTTTATTTTTAACGGCATTAGTTCGATAGAACAAAAAAGTTCACCTTTAATTCAAGACGTGCAGAATCTGGAAGTATAACAGGTCTAAATGAGAGAGAGTGCGGGCAGATTGGTGTAAACAGCATGCAAGGAACATTTGGATGAACCTGCATTTCAGATAAATCCGGGTAAGCAATTTATGCATATTAGGAAAAGGAATGCAATTAGCTAAACAATTGAAACAAGAAAATAATCAGAAAAAAAAAAAAAAAAAACACTCAAAATTGAATGGCAGGAGGATTAACAATTTCTAACATGATATAAATGCACGAAACCAAGCACTTAGGGTGATAATTACCAAACAGAAATGCTATGTAAGAGACGGGTAGAAGAAATACATTTGATTTCGTTTCATGAAAAAACCTAATGCACGAATCTAAACCATATGCATCTACTGATTTAATCTTTTGTTTGTAAGATAACAAGATGAAATACGATAGGCACTTTGAAACAATTCTGTACATATATAATTATTATTCTTTCTTATAGCGAGTGAATACAGATCAATTACTGGTGTTGCTGAATTACATGCTTTTGCTAGCCACTTATTTTTCTAACATCAAAGTATAGTATCTATTTCATTCATTCATTAACAAATTACAATACTGGGTTATGACAAGGGGAAGCAAATAGGTATATCTGGAAAATAATCAAAAGCATTAAAATTCATCAATGTCATACCAATATATCTTGTAGAATCCACCACAAGGGTTTTCCTTCAGGTCCAAAGGAAGTTATAGCTGTCAGAAGCCCATGTTCATCCAAACTGATTAATAGGGCAGAACCAGGGTCAAGGAATCCATAAAATTACTTTAGTATAACGAACCTAAAACGTACCAGAACTAAATTTCAGTTTCAACAGAAGAGAACTAGGACTGTTGAATTAATTGAGAATTTGAGGTCAACTTTATTGCCCTTTCTATGGATAGTGAAGATGCGTAAACATATGAGTGAAAAAAGTAAATAAATAAATAAGATACAAACAATCATCGAAGGAAAGGTTAGAAAGGGGTGGTCAAGAGCAAACAAGTCTAGGAACTAGGAAGGAATGCTTGACCCAACAATCAAAGAAGTCCTGATCAAGCACGGCTTAGCTAACTCTTAGGAAACAACATGCACAGACCGTTTCTGCTCACCCAACTGAAGCAATCCCGGGGATCCAAAAAACCCGGTTCGGATTGCTTATGGGCCCACCCAAACTAATATGAACTCGATTAAACAAGTCAGTAGCAAAACTGTAAATAAGATGAAGTTTTCAAAGAAGAGTGGCAATTTAGTAATTAAACAGAATCTTTCAGGACAGCTTGGTGGTTAAATAGGGGAAGGGATGAGAAAGGAATTAGGATTAAAGACTGAAGGCAAACTTGGAAATAAGACAATTAAAGGGTATGAGCTGAATTAGACATAAGAGGGAGGGGAAATAATAGAAAGAAAGAGATGAGGCCTTAAAGACAACGTAAACCTTCAACCAAGGCAACCAAACCAGCATGCATAACCAGCACTGATTTCACGTGAGAGAACTCTCTCCTACAAAACCTAATCAACCAGAAAATTTAGAAGAGTGATCCTAACCTACTGTACCTTTGAATCGATGCAGAAAATAATTAAATATCAAGCTCAGAAATCAATAAGAAATTCCTGAAATCAGGTAGGGCAGAACTTGCAGGTCCAGCAGTGGGAAGTTAATTCTCCCAGTAAGGAAGGCTTCAGCTAATAGGGACCTAGGGTTGGGGAAGCCTAGGGTAGGGGATCTCACACTCAAGATATTAAGGAGAAAGAAGAAGGGATGATGGAGATCGATGATCAGTTATACAGATGATAGTTTCGCTGAAAACAAGGTATCAATAGCAAGAGGAAAAATAGCATGAAGAAACAAGAGAAGAATAAAGGGAAAAGAAGAGGAAAGAAGGAACAACGGTAGATACAGACAGGGGAAAGATAGAACCTGATAAGGAAGGAAAAGTGATGCAGTTGCATTAAACATTAAGCCTGTATGGAGGCCTAGGGATTAGAAGTGTTGGAGTTAGATTAGGATACTTAATAGTTAAATAGAGTTCCATTTTGAGTTTATTTACTTTATTGAGTGTGAGTGGGATTTCTGGAAACAGCCTCTCTGCAAAGCACGGGTAAGGCTGCGTACATTATGACCCTCCCCAGACCCCACAGTGGTGGGAACCTCATGCACTGGGTATGCCCTTTTTAGTGTGTGAGTGTGATTAAGAGTCTTTTTATGAGTCTATTTAGGAATTTTGAAAGGTCTTTATATATGCAATACACCCCATCAATTGGAGATGATTTAAATAAAGAGTTTGAATTTTTTTAAGAGTTTTGAAGCTATTGAGCAGTGCATACGGGATTGGTATCCCATACCCGATTTCTTCTCTTCTCTTTTGTTCTCTTCTTCTCTCTTCTTCTCTCTTCTTCCTCCCCAGCAGATCAATCTCATATCTTTTCCCTCCCCTTCCATCAATCTGATTTCTTCTCTTATCAATGCAGTTGCTTTCTTTATCTCAGATCTGATCATAGATTTGATCATTGGACCTGCTTGCGTCTGAGATCCATAATCTGGATTTTCAGATTACATTACTTGGTATCAAAGCCGAACCTGGCCATGGATACCTACATCTTCAAGACCAGTGTTAGTTTGCCCAACGGAAAAACTGCTATTTTATGGCCAGAGTGACAATTCCATCACACGGTCGATGGTGGAGATGTTATCAAAGACCAATGAAATCATCATTAGATCTGAAGATGATGTCTTCGTCGAGTTATCGATTTCCCAATGTTGTGATGGCATTTATTATCGGACATTTGAATCTTTTGAACGCATCATTAAATTCGGTTAGCAATGGTTTGAAGAGAAAAAAAGGTATAGTTGATCGTGATAGCAATTTATGCATCCTAAAGCCTTCTCATCTACAACAAACATTTATTTTGATAGTATTGGTTCACGAAGTATGCTCAGAGTCAAAGGAGACGACACCAACAATGCAGCCACGGGAAGAGCCGAAAGGGTCAACACAAGAGGAAGACCGCTCTGAAATGGGACAACAAGTAATGGTAAAAGGAGACAAGATGATCAATATGGGTGAAGCAGTATTGCAGTAATAGACTACTGCAGTAAATGGATGTTCTATATATTGAGTTTTTTATTCCCTATATATTTCAAGATGAGGATATGCCATCAACATTTCATCTTCCAAGCTTGATTCATGATACTGGTACGGGAAATGAAACATTCTCCCAAGTTCTTTTATTTCTGCCCTTATACAATAGTCGAGGACAAGTTTTTTTCAACATCGGGAATTGATGCAGTTGCATTAAACATTAATCCCATAAGGTCATGGATTGAAATTGACGTTTGGGTAGTCGAAGACAAGTCTATGTGTAAGCTTGGGAGGCTCATAAGGTGTTGATGGCAGTCCAATGGATTGAAATTGACGTTTGGGTAGTTATATTATAGGTTGGGCCTTTATTTTCTTGGGTTTCATTGTAATGGGCCTAATTTATAAACCCATAAAGTAAGGACAAAGTTAGTACACGGGATTAGTAATTAAGTGTTCGAATTAGATTAGGATAGTTAATAGTTAAATAGAGTTATGTTTTGAATTTACTTACTTTATTGAGTGTGTGCGAGTGTGATTAGGGGTCCTTTTATTAATCAATTTATGAATTTTAGGTCTTATACATGCAATAACCTCCACCAATTGGAGGGGATTAAAATAAAGAAAGTATTGGTGCTATTGAGCAGTGCATACGGGATTAGTATCCCATACTCGATTTCTTCTCTTCTTCCTCCCTATCAGATCGATGTCATCTCTTTTCCCTCCCATTCCATCGATCGGATTTCTTCACTTATCAACGTAGTTGCTTCCTTAATCTCAGATCTGATCACAGATTTTATCATTGGGCCTGCTTGCATCCGAGATCCATAATCTGGATTTTCAGATTGCATTAAAAAAAGAGGAGAACAGAGAAGAATCATAGTTGCACCACGCTTCAACCAGTGAAGGTATGCTAAACCCAAAACTCATTCAATATTCCATCCCACCAAATCGTTGGGATACATATTATATTTAAAATAGGAAATCCAACTGAAAACAAAAGCCTACTCAACTAAAAATTGAAAACAAAATAGGAAACTTGAAACGACTCCTACCAAAAGAGATGCAATTAAAGAGATATCCCTAAGTACTTAACCCCACCAAAACTTGTTGGTTCAAAAACTCAGGTTGGGCCAGTCCCATTTGGGCTTGGGTTTCCAAATCCTGTCATGTTGGTCCAACCATGCTTCCTCTACTGCATCACCAACTCTTTGGAAGCAACATTTGCAGACTTTGCCTCAATTGGAATAAGATGTTTGACAAGAATCAAGGACACAAATAATTCTAAGAAAATGAGCTAGGCTCCAAGGACTCGAACTGCCTTGACAAACAACTAATGATGATGCAACAATCAACACTGATCCACCAAATACTATAACCCAATTTTCACATCAAGAGAGAGAGAGAGAGAATGCACTAACAAAAAGCTTGTTCTCTAAATTAGATTTCCATCTCTTGTAACTCAGCCATATATATATATATATATTGTTGAGATGTGTTACCTGATATTATAGGGGTATTTTTGGTTTTTTATTTATGCTTTATTTATGTAATTTTGAACAAGGGTAGGATTGTAATTTGGGCTGTGACACTGTTCACGTGAACAGTATCGTGAACAGTGTTGCCCTTTGTAATCTCTTTTATTATTATTATTATAAATAGAGAGCTTGACTGATCTCATTGATCATTCAAGCCATTCACGAAATTCCTGTTTTGTTAACATGGCATCAGAGCCAAATACACTCTGATCTAGGTTTTCAAAACCCACCTCCCTCCCTTCGATTTTTTTCTCCTTCCCTCCATCGAGCTTCTTCCCTTCTTCTTTCTTCCTTTCTTTTGGTTCTTCTTCTCCCATTAGGGCAGCACTATTGAGGTGATTGTAATGATCTAGCTGCTGCCCCAATATACCTCCTTTTTTATGCCTCTTTTTTGGATTGAGTGGAGCTGAAGCACTGTCTGCGATTTGAAGATTCCTATCTTTTTGGGAGATCAGGCCTCTACATCTGTTTCGGCTGCATCTTCTGTTGTGGGATCTTTATTTGATATTGTTCTCAGCCCCTATTCACTTCATCAGATTGGTTGAAGACCCCAGCCCCTTATCGATCTCTCTTCTCAGGGTTTTTTTCAAAACCCTGACATTAATCGATCTTGGGGTTGGGCTGTTGGTTCCTGCTGCATCTGATTGGCACCCTTGCTGCCTTCATTCGACATCATTCCCAGCCTACATATCTGAGATTTTTTGCTCCAATACAGCCCTTTTTTATTGGGGGTCGATTCCAGAATTTTTTTTTGGATATTTTTTCGTTGTTTGCTGCTTCATTGAAGATTGGTTACCTGCTGCAATGACTGGTTCAGATTCTTCTTCAGCCTCTTCTGGCATTGATGGCCAGCCCCGGACTGATTTTCTTCCCCTTGCTGCCCCAATCAAACTTTGATGGCTCTAACTACCTGAAGTGGTCTCAGTCTACCTATTTGACAGTAGCTGGCCATGGCCTCATTGGCCATCTTCTTAGGACAACAACTAAACCAGTGGAAGAGGGTTCTCAGCTCAACAAGTGGTTATCGAATGATGCGATGGTGATGTCCTACTTGATCCATTCTATGCAAGGGGATATCTCAGACAATTTTCTTCTACTGGACACTGCCCATACTATCTGGAATGGTGCCAAAGAAACTTATGGTCGCACGGGGAATGATGCACAGGTCTATGAGATTAGAAAGAAGGCTAATGCCACTACCCAACAGGAGCTCTCTGTCTCCAAATACTATGCTGCCCTCAAGAACATGTGGCAGAAATTGGATCATTACTCCGACTATCAGCCTCTCTCTGCATCGATCGGCTACCTATCGCAAACACGTTGACAAAATACGTGTCTATGATTTTTTGGCTGGACTAAATATGGAGTTTGATCCTATTCGGGTGCAAGTACTTGGACAGTCCCCTTTTCCATCCCTAGAGCAGGCCTTTGCCTTAGTTCATAATGAGGAATCTCGCCGGGCTGCTATGCTGCATTCCTCTACTGTTGATTGCTCCGCCTTGCAAGTTGCTTCTAGTACTCCTTTTCTTACCACTACTGATGGTGGTACTGCTGTCCCTAAAGGTCCTGTCAAGTGTGAACACTGCAACAGGCTCTATCATACTAAGGCTCAATGCTGGAAGCTTCATGGGAAGCCTGCTGATTTTGGAAAGCCCGTGGGAAGTTTAAGCCCAAGGCTCATATGGCTGATTCTCCTACTACTGCTGCTGCTGCCCCTTCATCTGACATTGGGCTTACTCGGGATGAGCTCCTAGCTTTCCGTCGCATGCTACAGGCCTCTTCCGCTGCCTCCACTACGGCATCTACACCTGCTGCCCCTCCTGGTTCTAATTTTGCCTCAGGTACTCCAGTCGGTAGTCTGTGTGCATCGGCTATATCCAGTCCTTGGATTATAGATTCCGGTGCCACTGACCACATGACTGGCTCCTCCCATGTATTTCATCTTTATTCTCCATCTTCTGGCAAAGACAGTGTTCGAGTAGCTAATGGTTCCCTTTCTCCTATTAATGGGAAGGGTTCCATACGCTGCTCCCCTACCCTTTCATTAAAATCTGTTTTGCATGTTCCGTCCTTTTCTACCAACCTTCTCTCTATTAGTAGTCTAACTAGAGATCTGAACTGCAAACTGACTTTTTTCCCTTCTCATTGTGTCATACAGGATCTGGAGACGGGGCGCACGATTGGGGGTGGTAAGATGCAGGGTGACCTCTACTTACTTGACCCGGGTCAGCCTTCTACTTTGCATTCGGCTTCCTCTACAGCTCATCATTTACAGTCCACCTCGTCCCCTAACCTGCATCTCTGGCACTGCCGACTTGGTCATCCATCCCTTAGTACTTTGTCTCTTTTGTTTCCGAGCTTGATTAAGCATTGTAATAGGAATGAGTTTTTATGTGAGGCTTGTGTTTTGGCCAAACAGACTCGTTCCAGTTATTCTTCATTAAATAAAAGAAGTGAGTTTCCTTTTGCTCTGGGTCATTCTGATGTGTGGGGCCCTGCCCGTTGTACTTCCCTTTCTGGTCATCGATGGTTTGTCTCGTTTATTGATTGTTATACTCGTGCCACTTGGGTGTACACGATGAGCCATAAAAGTGAGGTATTCCTCTGTTTTCAGTTATTTCATCGTATGGTTCAGACCCAATTCAATGCCACCTTGCACATTTTACGCAGTGATAATGGTAAAGAGTACATGGAGGGTCAGTTCCAACTTTATTTGGCTGGACATGGTATTGTCCATCAGACCAGCTGTGTTGATACACCAGCCCAGAATGGGGTTGCTGAAAGGAAAAATAGACATCTCCTTGGGGTAGCCCGGGCCATTATGTTTGCACGGCAGGTTCCTTCTCACTACTGGGGTGATGCCATTCTTACCGCTGCTTATCTCATCAACCGTGTGCCTACCCGTGTCCTTGATGTTCATTCCCCTCCAGGGTTCCTCCTCCTTTGTGGTTCCCCCCAAAGTTTTTGGTTGTGTTTACTATGTCCGCATTCATCATCCTCATGGGAAATTTGATCCACGGAGCATTTGGTGTATTTCTCTAGGCTATTCTGCGACCCAGAAAGGATACAAGTGTTACCATCCACCTTCTCGTCGTACTTTTGTCTCCATGGATATTGTCTTCCATGAGTCCTTGTCATATTATTCCCAAACACCTCTTCAGGGGGAGCAGGATCAGGGTTTTGAAGATGTGTCTGCTATTCTTCCGGCTTCTATTCAGGGGGAGCCCTCTGTAACTTCAGCTCCTTTAGTGGCTCCTATTCAGGGGGAGCGTAGACCAGTCAGTTAAATCCCTGTTGATAAGGTATATACCCGGGAGCGCACAGACAAGTTGAGACTACCACCACCACCATACCACCTCCACAATCGCCCGCACTTGATCCGCATCCGCACCTACTACATCATCTGGTAAGGATCCTTCCCTTGACTTACCTATCGCTGTTCGTAAAGGCGTTAGGTCATGCACCCAACACCCCATCTCCAATGTTGTTTCCTATGATGCTTTATCTCCTTCCTATCATGCATTTGTTTCTTCTCTTTCCTCTGTTTCTATTCCTCAGAAATGGCAGGAGGCGATTGCAGATCCAAAGTGGAAAGCAGCCATGATGGAAGAAATGACGGCCTTACTTAAAAATGAGACATAGGAGCTAGTTGTTCTTCCTTCGGGTAAGAAACCAATCGGGTGCAAATGGGTATTTGTTGTCAAGCAGAAGCCAGATGGAACAGTGGATAGATATAAAGCCAGGCTTGTGGCCAGAGGCTTCACTCAGACTTATGGGATCGACTACCAGGAGACATTTGCCCTTGTTGCGAAGTTGAACACCGTCCGGGTCTTCTTGTCTTGTCTTTGTCAACTTTGGGCCGGGACCTACGACATTGGATGTAAAAATGCATTTCTTCATGGGGAGTTGGAAGAGGAGGTCTATATGGATGTTCCTCCGGGTTTTTCCTCTGACAAGACCCATGGGAAAGTTTGTAGGCTCAAAAGGGCACTCTATGGGTTGAAGCAATCTCCACGGGCATGGTTTGGTAGGTTTCATAAAGCCATGGTCTCCTGTGGATACAAACAGAGTCATGCTGATCACACTCTGTTCATCAAGCAAAAGGGAGAAAAGGTCACTCTTCTCATAGTTTATGTTGATGACATAGTTGTGACTGGTAATGATACAGATCAAGTTTCTCACGTGAAGGCTTTCTTGGGACGGGAATTTGACATAAAAGATCTAGGACAACTAAGATATTTTCTTGGGATTGAAGTTGCCCATTCTCCAAAAGGCATCTTTCTCTCCCAGAGAAAGTATGTTCTAGATTTACTATCGAGACCGGTTTGCTTGGTTGTCATCTTGTGACACTCCTTGGAAGCTACTACCCATCTGCAAGAGAAGGATGGTGGACCCGTTGATAAGGGCAGATATCAACGATTGTGGGCAAGCGATTTATCTCTCCCACACCGCACGAGATATTGCCATTTCTTTGTTAGTCTTGTGAACCAGTTCATGCATGATCCTTATTCCACTCACATGGCTGTTGTTCTGCGTATTCTCCATTACTTGAAGTTAGCTCCAGGAAAGGGGATCCTTTTGTCTCCTCATGACCATCTTCGCATTGAGGCGTACACAGATGCTGACTGGGGTGGTAACCTTGACAGGAAATCTACATTCGGCTATTGTACTTTTGTTGGAGGAAATCTAGTCACATGGCGGAGTAAAAAGCAAAATGTTGTGGCAAGATCTAGCGCAAGCTGAATTCCGTGCTATGGCTCGGGCATATGTGAGTTCTCGTGGCTTCGAGTTTACTCCTTGATATTCGTGGTTCTGTTCATCTTCCAATGATGTTGTCTTGTGACAACAAAGCAAAGAATTAGCATTGCCCACAATCCAGTGCAGCATGACCGTACCAAACATGTGGAGATTTACAGACACTTCATCAAGGAGAAGTTAGAGAGTGGGGAGATTTGTATTCCTTTTGTGAAGTCTGGAGATCAACTGGCTGATGTCTTCACCAAAGGGTTGAGTGGGAAGTTGTTTTACCCTAGTCTAGTCAAGTTGGGCATGTGTGATATCTATGCCCCAACTTGAGGGGGAGTGTTGAGATGTGTTACCCGATATTATAAGGGTATTTTTGGTTTTTTTATTTATGCTTTATTTATGTACTTTTGAACAAGGGTAAGATTGTAATTTGGGATGTGACACTGTTCACGTGAACAGTGTCGTGAACAGTGTTTCCCTTTGTAATCTCTTCTATTATTATTATTATAAATAGAGAGCTTGACTGATCTCATTGATCATTCAAGCCATTCACGAAATTCCTGTTTTGTTAACATATATATATATATAAATGTGTATAAAGAAAGAAGAAAGGAAAAGTATAGACAAGGATGGGAGTGTTTAATGCAGGCCCGGTTTGAATTTGGGCCAGAATTTAAAATGGGTTTGGGTTTTGGTTGGGTCTTAATTTTTGGGTTTTATTAATGTAATGGATCTCTTTCATAACATATTTAGGAATTTAATTATGAATACGAAATTAGTATTTTATTTCCTAGTTGGTATAAGTAGTAGGGGCTGTAGGGCCCATCAGCTATTAGTTAAGAAGTTATTTGTTTTACAATCATATTAGATAAAGTTTTATCCAGTTAGTGGGGCCCAGTTGGAAGTTTCAACATACTGTGCGGTTTTAAGGATTCCAGATTTCCTAGAATCTTATCTTCCCCAAACCGTGGGGCTTAGTTGGAGTCTTATCTTATTCTTATTTTTCTCATTAAAGTCATAGTAATTGGCTGAATTAGGGATTTTATAAGTCCAACCATGATTTAAGTAGTTTTCTTTTATTTCATTTAATTTTATGGGCTGTTTAGGACACCTATTCTTAGCCTGTGCTGGAAGGTTTCCTTTTTCTGTTAGGTTGTTTTATTATTATTATTATTATTTTAATCAGTCTACGACTGTCCAACTCAGCTCCATCAATTGACAGTTTTAGAAGTTTTATTTTGAGTATGTTTCTTTCTATTATCACTTATAAAAGCAATGTAAAAGCCTAACAGCCAGTTAACAATTTGATTAATGGAATTAAAGGATTAACTAGTTCGAAAGGAGAGATTGTTGTCTCACTTCTCTCCCTCCCTCCTCCCCCACCCCGATCTTCTCTCTTCCCCCATGGTTCTGATGTTTCTGATTCTTCTTCTTCCCTGCGACTTCTACCAGATCTGAAACTATTCTATCAGATCTTGCCCATATCAACCATCAGGTCAGAATCTCTAAGCCCACAACCAGCAGATCCATCTATTCAATCGGCATAATTGATCTCCTCAGGTGGGGTCTGTTGGTACATGTGAGAAAAATGATTCCATTATAGGTTGAGTTAGAAGTTATGTACAGTCAAGAGGGGCAGTATCCTAAATAATTAAAATTTAGTTTATGGGCCTTTACTGGGCCATGATAGAGTTATGTTGCAGTTTCTAAAACTTTAAAAGTGTCATCAACTTTAAGTGTTAGCTTAAAGCTTTTAATAAGTACTTTAAATTTTATTATTGCAGCATGCTAAATACATGTACCCCTGTACCTAAGCATGAATTTAGCAATGAATGAGGAGATTTCTCTCCCAAGTTGTGCCAATACTGTTTGGATTCACAGGCCCAGGTAGTATCTCTTTTCTTATTCTTCTATCTATCTGTTTTTGTTGAGGCTCAGTTTTGTATCATGAGAGTCCAAACATTTAATTTCACAGTGATTAGCAGTCCAGATGGAAAATTAGACTCCAAAGCAACTTATTCCCCACAATTCCAGGCTGTTTGAACTTTGAAGATCCAAACTGTCTTTCCGTTACAGCAGCCTACTCTAACAACAGAATCAGCCCTCTTTCACCACTATTTTCATCATCAAATTCCCATTAAACCATTTCCATAACCTACTCTCAATCCTAAAGATATCCTCTGGTTTACTGGTTATCATCAAACCCTAGCCATGGAGAGAGTTTCTCCATACTTCATACTTTCTGCCCCACCCATAATAGAACCCATTCCTACTCTTAAGAGTCCCATTCAAACTCCAGAAAACCCTTATTCCTTTCAACCGCAGACCCTATCCAAATCATCCACTACCATTCCCTCGAAACCCTAACCCTAATTTCTCTTCCAACCCTTATTCTTGCTTATTACATCTCTGTGACCTAAACAGTAGCTCTCTCCCTCCTGCTCCACTCTTGCTGATTGCTAATCTAGGGAAGTTGGTTTTGATTTTACTCCTCCTAGATTGGTTTTGATTTTACTCCTCCTAGATTACCTTAATTGTGGAAGGCCAGCTCCACATCACATCCCTATTGACGGGAGTCAAAAAAAATTATGTGATAAACTCTGAAATGATTTTTGATAGAAGACATTTCTCAAAGATATCTTGCCTTTACAGCAGAGCAGGGGGCAAGGACGTGAACATCTTAAACTCTCCTACAAAATATGAGCAGTCATTTAGGGCACTACCTAATGCAAACACCTTCTTTGCCTCCCATCATTCCTATATTTTTTCCATTTGGTTGACTAGGATTTTGGATATAATGTCTCCAAGATTATTGTTGATGATAAAGTCTGGAAAGTCTAATAATATCCAGAAACATTGTAATATTCCAAGTGGACAAAATTACCCCATCAATGTTCATTATATTGATTCTAATCATCATATAGTTGCAACTTGTGAGTTACATTGCCACAGATATAAAAAACTTACATCAGAAAGAACAAAGTTAAGGAAGGGAAAAATTGTACTCTTGAAATGAAGTGATCATCCGGGGGGAATCATCTACATAGCAAAACAGCAAGCCTTTCCTATAAATTAATTAAGAAATTTCACATCATCATCCAAGCGGACCAAGCCTTATCCCAACTTAAAGTTATCTTATATTACTACTATTGTTTCCAATCAATTAAAACAAATAACGGTGGGCAAGTCTAGATAGGACTTATAAAGATATGGGCTTAAATCCAAATCAAGCAAATAAAATTGTAGGCTGACCATGGAACCTCCTGCAGCTGTAGAGTAAGCTGTACTCCCCGTAGGTGTGGCTACTATTACTCCATCACCTTGGACCTAAAAAAGACAAGTATGATCGTTATCCACAAGGTATCAGCCGATTGGGTATCTAACAGAATAGGAAAATATTTTATTAAGATCAGGTGAGGAAGTTTATGGTATGGTTGCAAATGAAAACTAAAATAAAGAGAAAAAAAAATATGTGAGAGCAACTGTAAATTTATAAACCATGTAAATATTTGATGTCCTAACACAATCCCTGCTCTCACCTTTGTTATAAGGCGGTCATGCTCATAGCATTCAATTTTAGAAAGGTAGGGATTAGATCCACGATCAATAACGAGCTCATTAAGGACATCAAATACTTTCCCGGGCATTGCTTTTCCCTTGCGAAAAATCTCACACCGAAGACGCATCCTAAGAGTAATATACACTCCATCCAGTGTGTCGTTCCCGTGGATGACTTGTCTCAAATCCAGCCTGCAGTCTTCAAACTGAATTGAAAAAGGAATGTTACTTGAGGAAGAGAAGGGCAAAGCCATTAATGAGAACGGAAAAAGGGGGGGGTGGGAGGAGAACGAAAAGGCTACTCTCACAAGTAATGTAAAGCCACATACGTTATGGGAAGTTAGAAACCCAAGAGATCCAAGGTTAAATGATACAACAGGAGGAACAGCGCCTCTGAATATATTAGAAGCATGAAGTATAACCCCATCTCCTCCAAGGCACGCAACAAAGTCAACCCTCTCATGAAGGTTGCTGCATTAGGGTATTCAACGTTGATAAGCAAGTAAAATAAGGCAATCCTCTTTTTTTTTTTTTTTGGGTAAAGGAAATAAAGCAATCCCTAGTAAGCAGAAATATCACAAAATCTTTCAAACCACAAGTTTTAGTACCTGGAATCTTGAATATAAAAGGTTTGAACAAAACCAAATCCTGGGATTCTTGAAAATATATCATGAACATCAGGTTCCACGAGCACATTCATTTTCTCCTGGTAATACAAGAAGGAAGCAACCTACAGAACAGATACAAAACATCATCAAGATGAAATCGCAGAGGAAAAGGAAGCAGTTTTTTCCTTCCACCTCTTTTAGGGGAAGGGGGCAGAACAAAATGTAATAAAATGAATGACATCATGTGTGTGAAAGCATGTACTTGTGAGTGTAAGTTCCAGTCAGAATATTCTCTCAGTGAAATGAACTTGGTCACTTGTAACCAATGTTCCCAGGCTTGAAAAAGTGCCTGAACTGATTTTGGTCACATGGATGATGATATGCAACTTCCAACCGTATCGATAGGAGGGTCCCTCATGGATTGGCCAAATGTCAAATTTCTTAAATTCAATTATATGGTCAACTAGCATTTGATTATTCCCTTGTATTTTCCCCTAATTTTGGCTCATATGTTTGACTCACCATTTTGACCTGCTTTTCCTCGATGTATAAAACTTGGACACTGCAGAAATTTTATAGATAATAGGGGATGGTGAGATCTACTTGTGCAAAAAATTTGAGGATCAGATGGATTGCCACGTGGTAGACATTAAGTAGGACGCACATCCATGCTGCTACCAATTCCCCATAAATAAATGGACTTTAAATATGAAATTTCAAACTTATTGTTTCATAAATTATACAACTTAGAATGCCACTACAGCTGATTAAAAATGGTTTAGGCTTGGACAGTGGAGGTTGCCAAAGCTGATTAAAAATGTTTTAGGCTTGGACAGTGGAGGTTGCCAACGTGAATGAGATCCTATGTTCTGTTCTCCCTATACACCGATCCGGCATGCAATATTCTTGTTGGTATTTGATAGAAGAATTATCATAAGAAAACACACGTGAAACGATTGTTCCAAATACAATGGCAAGATATTAACATGGTACCTCTTTGGCTTCTTCTATGAGCTCTTGTCCTAACTTCTTCAACAGCAATACAGTCTTGGGTGTAGACTTCCACATAAGCATCTGCTGTTGGGTGCTAGGATGTGTGAAAGCTAAGGAGGATTCTGTCACCTTCTCTCGGGTACAAGAAAATCCATCTGTGCGAACTAAGAACATCTCTGCCTTCTTTCTTGACTGCACTCTTACAACACCAGTTGTAGAAGCACACATATTACCTTCAACAAGCTCCAAGTCATCATTATCTGATGCTATGGAGGGTTGACCATTGCTCTTATGCTCCTCTTTAATAGCTGTAGATGTATCATTCCTTTCTAAGTCAACACTCAAACTGGTAGAAACATTAGTTTCAGTATCAACATACTTCTCTTCTCTTCCAAATGAATTCAAACTTGCACCTAAACTAACAAAAGTATCACCCACCATGTATTTTTCAGTGCTATAAGATCTTCGGGATGTTGAGTACATATTTTTATCACTAAATATCCCATTTGAACTACCTGACTCCATTAGCCCTGAAATACTAGTAGTCCCAAGAATTTCACCATTCTGGCTTGTTTTTGTAAACGTTTCACATGAAACCAGCGTCACTTCCAACCTTTTCCTCTCATAATTGAAATAAGTAGGTGGTGAGATATTTCTACTTCTGAAAAACTTACACATCTCCTTTCTGGAGAAAACATTGCCATTCGGGATCTGAGACTTGAGTGGGTCAATTTCATTGGAAAAGGGTACAAAAGATCCTAACTCATTCCCATCAGCTCCCCTTGTGGATATTGTATCTCGGGAAAAAACGAGACTTCTATAAGAGTCATTTTCAGTTGAATCATGGTTCTCCAATATTGGAGATACTTGTTCGCAAGATATCTCCTGGGGACTATCAGAAGTAACCGACTTCTGAGTCAGTGATTTATTGTCATCTTCTAAGTGTGTAACCCCTTCTGAATTTAAAATTATCTGCCTGCCTCCCTCTGGATCTTCTGTTAGCATTCCATTGGGGACTAACTGTGAAGCAGAGCGAGTGGCATACTGCCTCCATCTTGAGACCATAGCAGAACTCCTCCGAACACCTTCCTGGCTATGGAGATAAATTGGCTTTTTATTAGAATCCGCTACTAAAAATGCAAACTTCTTAACCTGATCCATTGAAGGTGCTGTTCCAACTTTAACTGGCAATTTGACCACTTCAACTTTCCCACTTAGAACTGCATCATCAATGGCAGCTTGATACGAGTAATCGTTGACTGCCTCTGCTCTCAAATCCACAATAGTTTTATATCCTTTCCCCAATAACCACTCCAAACCTTCATCTGTTACCTGGCCACCAGTCCAAAAGGCTACTTCAGAATCTTTGGATGCTTGTTCTTTTGGCGGGGATAAATAAATGGGAGTCCAGTTCGCAAATAGCACCTGGCAGGGATAACCATCCCCACAAGGAAAGCCAACATCATAGCACACATTCTTTAGCCTCTGTAATTTCCTCCATATAATGATGCTTTGGTCGCTAGATGGGACCAAATAGTTCTCAAGGGCAACATGCAAACTTTGGCAACACCTTTTCATCTCATTTCTGAAAATGGCAAGTGGTGGAAGCTTATCCTCCAAGAGATTTACATCTGAATCTCGAAATGAATTCATGAAAGAAGATCTCTCGGAAAGAACATCCTCCCTACCTTTGTTCAAAAGAGCTATCATGCAGCCAAGCACTGCTTCTAGTTTGTCTTCCAATGATGCTTGATCCCCTGATTGGTAGTTATATGAAACAGCACATTCTCTGGTTAAGGGATTGCACAAAGTGTCCATTATAGCAGTATAAATCTGCTCAGCAGCTCTAAAAATTCTGCAATATGCTTCAACTTCTGCAATGTCCCCAGGAACTGGACCAATCCAAGAAAATTGGGATAAATCCTGAGACTGAAAGGTCTTCAAACCCAAATAACATGTGTCAGTCTTGAATAATACTCATCCTTGCAATCATCCACTCTTTCTACTAAGCATTGTCATAGACTTTATCCAATTAATAATCGAAATGAATCAATGTAAACACAAACATAAACTGGTTAAGCAGGTAAAGAAAAATATAATCTGTCAAACAGTGTAGGGAAGTATGCACCAAAAGAAGAAGAGAAGTGTTCACAGATCATGACCGAATAAGCAACATGGAAACACAACCACATATTTTCTTTTATAGAGAAGCACAAGAAGATGTATGCACGTATGTCTCAAACCATGAGTGAAGCGGCTTTATTGCCCTTGTATTTTCATCTGTTCACTCTCACCGTCACTCTTCTTATTATTCAGTTTTACTTCCTAATATAACTGTGTTGATTTATCCCCAATCTGTTCCTCATTATTAATATAATTAGTCTTAGGTAAAAATAAAGATGTTTATTGAAGGACAGTTCTGGGCTTATTACAGTACGCATATTAGCTCTTTCCCAACTATCCCTCCCTAAGCTTTAAATTCTCATGGGGCAGAAATTCAACAGGGGGATGAGAGAAATCCAAGGTTGGCAAGAGACTGGTGCACAGAAAGCCTTTAGCTTATAAGGAGGAAATATAAAAATGAGGTTAAATGATTTCTTCCAGACCCTATTCACATCAGGAAACGTAAACATGCAGGATGGTGTATGCAATGCTGTCAGCCATACATGACCTCATTGCAGACAAAGCCATTAACCAATTACTTTAACTTGGACGAAAGCTTTTTAGAAGGGGGGAAAAAACAGAATCAGTTTCAAGATACTACAATTAGCTATTGCTCATCTGAGTTGCCAAGAATTTGGTACAATACAGTAGAGTGATCGGCACGTTGGTGGATTTTACTTTATAAAGTTGCCTTGTCTAGAAGAGCAGAATTTATTTACTGAGTAAATTCATGGACCATCTTTTGGCGTATCCACCACATTACATTTTGCATTAAAAGTATACCAATAACAATTTTTCGTACGCTTTAAAGATTATTTCAATGTGAATTAATTTCCACTATTGAATCATCTTGGGCACCAAGAATCCATTTCTTTAACTTTAACTTTCATTTGCATATTTTATTCATGGATTCTAATTCTGTAAAATTATAAACGCATTAATTGTTGCACTAAACTCCAGTCTTCAAAGACGAAAATTATAGAATAGAGGGCTAAAACTAGAGAAGTAGGTTCTGCAACTTCACCTTGCTATCCCAGCCAATACGAGAAGAAGAGAAGTTAGAAAGCCTGGCTCCAACTACGATATTCAGCCCAAAACGCTCCTTTCTCAGGGGAAGAAACCCAAATCGAATGAAGCTGCTCTCTCTGTTGCGCGAAGGCAACAAAGAGAACTTCACTGGGTAAACCTGAGCTCGTGCCGTCACAGCAGTTCGATTCATATTGAATAGAAACTGATGATAAGATTGGCAGAGGTAACAGCATTCTATCATCATCTCCTTTTGTAAAGAAAGGTTTATGAAGAAATCAATAACGAATTTAAATGGATGGTGGCAATCTGGTGGAGTGGAATCATTTCTTTTTCTTCCTCACCTTGCTTCTTTGGCTTCGATTCTCAGTTCCCCCCTTTGATTCTAATAACTTCTAAGTCGGCCCACCTGAACAGTGCTGCCATCCACGAATAGGAGGAGATTATAGAGTGTGGCGAAGAGGTGAGATGTGTAGATGACTCAAATCTCAATTGAAACTTCACGCAACTTTGGCCCCACTTCTCTGATTCTAACGGAAATATATATCCTAATTGGACGAATTTACCCTTAGAAAATGATGGAATGACCCATTCACATCGGGTTGCAGACTTGCAGTGATGGGTATTTGTTTTAGTTCACCATTTTGGTGACAACAAGTTATTCCCTTTAATTAATTAGATAAGTAAGGCCTTCTTTTATCTTTTTGATCTATCCTACTCAAGGGCCCATAGGTCAACTATGATTTTCAATTCTATTTCTTCCGGGGGAGAGGGGTGCCTTTTTTTGACCGTATGAAATCTAAGATTTTGACCGTATGAAATCTAGGAGAAACAATCCCTTGACCTGGGGGGGGGGGTGGGGTTGGGAAGCCACCAACCAATCGAGCTACCAGGTGTTTGCAGCTAATCTAGGGTGAGTCCATGATAGATCTTTCAAATTTGGTATTCTTGCAACTGGGTTTGGATTTCTTATTTTCTTTGATTAAGGTAGTTTGTTGTTGAGTGTAGATCGATTCAAACTAAAACTATGAAGTGTTGGTTGAGCAGTTGAGGACAGATCAACTGTGAACTGCTAGAAGTCAAGTGAATGAGAGTGAAGTCACTTCTATTGCTCCATTTGTATTGACTTTACTGTTACTTCACTTTTAACCTTGTAGAGGTTACTAATGTTTTGGATACTTCTTGAAGAGTAGATTTCCTTCTGAAACCATTCCTAAACTGGCAGCCACATCTGCCATGTGTAATTCAGTTAGCTCAAATCTGTAGGCATATTATTCACACACCCTTTGCTCATGTTGAGCTTCTACCAAATCAGTTTTCACTACGTGCCATAATGAAATTCTAAAATTGATTGCAAAAATAGATCTGTTAGAAGAATTACGATTGCTGAGAGTACATTATGAGGAAAACGAATTCAATAAATGTGTTACATGGTTGAGATGGACCACTACATTTGACCATTCGAAAGAATAGAGAATTATACATTGGTCAGAAAATACCAAATCAGCCTTCATGTAGCAAAATTAGTGACTAGGAATGAGATTTTTTTTTTCAGACTTCATAGGACAATAAATGGAGAGAGAAACTCTGACATAAAAAAGAAAGGAAGAAATCCAAAATCAATTCTTGATTGAGATCTTGTAATAACTCATTAGTAAAAGGAGTCATAAGGGTTATAAACTTGTTATATAGAGTTACGAAAGAATTTCGCACAACAATAAAAAAATTTTCCAATACATAATACCACCATCAATTCTTGTTCTGAAGAAAGAAATTGGCTATAGAAACTATTGAGTTCATACAAGATCTCAATCTCAGCAACAGATCCTATATCTAATCCCATTCGCTCCCCTAGCTTTCGTTTCTCAGTGTCAGTGTCGGCCCAGCAGAGTGCTTTCATCATTGGTGTTCTTTCTAATCTCTACGCATTTCACCATTCCACCGCAAATTCCCTCTGCCCCTACCATACTCCAGCTTGGTAGTTTCCACCAGTTTATGCTATACAAGCCTTCAATTTTCAACCAATATTTGACAAATACAATGATGCGGATTAATGTACAATGTTTCAATCAGTATCACAAGATTACCTGTTATTTTGCATTGTTAAAACTACAGAAGATACATGAAAATTCTCTTCACGAGCCTCATTTAGGACTTCAGAATAATTGAACACAGACTACAAATGAGACTATGTACTTCGGAGAATAACAGCATAACATCAAAACTTCTACCTTGGCCTTGGAAACTGTCTTCGAGTGCAGCTCTGGTTCTCATATGAGAACCTGAGCCAGCCTCCCGTCTTCTTGTCCACTCATATGGAACATTGATCTTAGGTTCTTTTTCTATATTGGCCAAGGCTTAACTCACTTTGTGTAGGTTGTTCAGTTTTTTCCTACCCCTTTTCCCCCCCTCCTCCTTTACACTAACTTTAAATCATGCTACTTTGGGTACGAACTCTGTCAATTATCATTTGCCTGCCTGACAAATCTTCTTCATACCCAACAACCTGCATTCACAAAATATAGCAATACCATCAACATACAAAATTTTTAGCCCAAGAAAGTAACCAATATTAATTTTAGATGAGCATGTCTCAGACCTGTGACTCCGTCTGTGTTTCACTGAAACAATCATAAGTGCCTTCTTTTGCACCTTGTCCAGAAGGAGTGCAAAGGTCATCTTGTTTCTCATTCCTGAAGTTGGTGAAGGCAAAGTCATTTGGCAAGGGCAGAGGGGAAAGGAAGAAAAAAACAAACACACACACAAACGCACACCTCCCCCAATTAACTTTAAGTTGAGTGACACACACACGCACACCATTAACTTTAAGTTTTTTTTTGGATGAATAAAAGAGAGGGAAAATAGAAAGTATAGAAATTAAGTTGAGTGAGTATAAATCTAGAGAAATATAGAAATTACTCATTATCCACTAATAACTTGATTATCACTTGCAATTAAGGCTACTGGCAAGGAATACAGTTGTGGATGTAAGACCAAGAAGAAGGGGAAGGTTTGAAAAGAGAACCATACCCAACTCAAATAATGATTTCAAGGCATGCTAAAGAGATTCTGTCACCTAAGGAACTAGGGTTTAAAACACAGGAGAAACCAGAATCACAGGTAAGGAAACCTGATCACATTTAGTATATATTCAATAACTAAACAAAGATAAGTCTGATTTAAATAAAACCATGGTTGATTGGTCTATATATCAAGGAGAATATATCACTAAAGTTTGATTTAAAACCAACAGACAGAATCAAAGCTATGAGGGTTTTCCTACTGTGACTAGGAAACTAAAACCCAGACAGAATTTCAGAAATCAATTGCTGGGATTTAAGAGTGTTAAGATGTGTCAGTGTCGGCAGGGGTATAATTGTTCATATATTTTACAGAAAGAAGGGAAGATGTGTCACTCCCTAAATATTCACTTTTCGAACTTCAGGAACTAAATTTTTCAGGTCATAACTGTGTACATATGGCGACCATAAAGATTATTGGAACAATGTTATAAATACTTGAGGAAGAATCATTAGATTGAACTTTTTTGAAAACATTAAAAATCTTGTCTTTTGCAGTAATTCTTTAGACTTCTAATTTTATAAACTTCATAAGGTTATGACCAAAACTTTGTGCTCAGTTACATAATTTCTCTCTTTTTTTCTCTTTTTTTTTTTTTTTAAATGTGGGGTGGAGGATTGACGAAGTCGAGAAGAAACGCACTAAGAAAACAAAACAAACAAAATTCATAAAAGTAAGTGTAGTAGCTAATCAAAAATTGTGGATACCTCTTGTGATATTCCTTTCTTTCTTTATTTATTTTTGCTTATATACAATGTTTAAATCTCCTCTTTTGGGATCTTATATTTTAAAATTTTCAATGTCCAGCAATTTTCTCTTTTTACTTTGCATTGATAAATGATAATCTCTAGAAGAAGACCCCATCCCCCCTAAAAAAAGAATAATCTCTGGATAGATTCCCTAATAAAAACATTATACAACAAAAAACGCCAGTAGAACAAAACCGAAAAATTACCTGTTTAACCAGCTATTTGAAATCCCAAAGGCAGGACGAGGTTCTAAATGGTCTTGGCCAAGAATTGAATGATCAGGTGAAAAAAGCTGCATCTCCAAAGTCAAGGTAAGCTGATGCATCATGAGAAAATACAATAGGAAAAGGATAGAATGGTGCGCATATTCCTGACATTCAAGTAGCCTAAAATGATTGTCAGACTAAACAATGGATACACTTTGCTCACATCGAAAACCACCTGGTGACTTCATGTCTTGAATCTGGAATTAGAGTCCAGTAAATAACCAGGTAGGAAACAAAATAGAAGATTAAAAAAGAAAAAGAAATTTTCTTTTATTACCTTACTCGTTTGTGCTAACAAATCTTCAATAGCTGCAGCTACATCAGAAACAGCATGAGAAACTTCTTCATTAGCCTCTGATAACCTGTTTCTCATGGATTCCATCCTGCCAGTCGGACGAACTACACCTGCAAGTATATCCTTCTGACTGTCATCATCCACAAGCCTTGCCCTTTTAATGGAGACTAAAGAATGTTTTGCTTCTCCGCTGAGGCTTTGAAAGCTTTCACTTTCATTTCCAATAACATGAGTCGGTGTTTTCGTCATGACTTGAGATTGACTAGGTAAGTGAGATAGAACATCTCCAGATATCATGCGAGCCACCTGCGCAGGATACTGGCTCTGTGTGCATACTCCGGCCTCTCTGTCTTGAGCAGTAACTTCTTTCGGGCGAAATTGATCCAGAGCAATAATCTTATCCTGTAAAAAGCAGTAAGAATGGATGATAACTTTCCTGCTCTTGTGAACAAGTTAATATGATGCCAGGGTAAATACCGACAGAAAGACAAGAATAAGCAAGAATGAAAAGAATACAACAGAGTGACAGACAATAGACAAATACACAGATGCCAAAAAAGAGAGGCACAAACAAAACTCTACACAGCCCACAGCAAGGGAGGATGAGAGAGGAGGCGAGTTACAGAGAAAAACAAAGACAAACAAAACAGATAGAACATAGACATAGTTAGACGAGAAGAGAGGAGACTTACCTGCAGGACACATTCAGAGATCCACTCAGAAGTAACTGCTTGTATGCCCCACTTGCACGCAGCCTCATACTTTGGGCCACTGCTGAACTTGCAAATCAAATGTGTGACCTTCTTACTCAGTTTTTCCGTGAATTTAGCTCCTAGAACAAAGCAAAGATTTCTTAATAACACCCTATCTTTCTCTTCATACTGAGAGACACAGAACCGAAAGCCTCCTAACCCAGGTAGAGGAATCTGGCAGGGAAGTGGTGAATACAGAAGGTGACTGTCAACATCCACCATGCATCCGTCCTTCAACAAGAATGTCCCAAACCCATTAGAACTTGTCATTTTTTGCATAATTCTAACATAGAAATGAAACAACAAATTTGAGTTAAGTCATCAAAATTAGAGAAGGCTAACAGAAAAAGAAATTTATTCAAACAAGAATGTGAGATACAACAAGAAAGATAAGGAAGAAGGAAAAAATTAGCTATTAAACACCCAACAACCAAAACACACACATGCCCCCCACCCAAGAGGAGAAAGAAGAGGAAAACAAGATTCAGAACCAGTACAATCCCCCCCACCCCCCAAAAAAAGGAAGAAAAAAAAACCCACAACTGGTCCACCACCAACACAACCACCTCTGCTTACAACACTAAAGAAGAGAAAAAAGAATTGCTTCCTTAAACCTGCATGACCTCTTATTTTAGGTTATACTACAGGAGAGTCAAGTCTATTCCATCATGTCCCTGAAAAGAAAGGAAAGGAAAATCATAGTTCGAAATCTCGGCCGAAACCACTAAGATTTTGCAAAATATTTTGGTTTCAACAATGGTCAAAACGAAACTGGGAGCGAGTAACGACTCAATAAGAATGTAGAGTTTCAACTGATCGGTTTCAACTCAATCCATTTCATGAGTTTCGAGGGAATTCGCCTGTCAGAGGGGGAAAACTCCAAAATACAAATCACCAACATTTCTTGGTGGAACAAAGTGTTGGACACTACTACAACAACGATTTGCCACATTTGAGCAAATTTGTGAGATTCAAACTTAGAGGTAGTCGGGTAACCCTTTTTCCCCAAAGGTTTTGAGCCTTCCCGGAACTCTATATGGTACTAAAATAGAGTTGGAAGAACAGTTTCGTAGGGGTGTTTTAACCTTTGTTGTACACTTGTACTTGTAAAACTTTGACATTGTGTAATGCTAAATGGTTTTTCTTCATTCCTAATGCATATTATAGTTATTTTCATTGAATTTTATATGTTCTAATACTAAATTAAGTGTAGAATAGACTATATTTGAGAAAGTATACAGTAGAGTAAGACATACACTACCAATTGGGTTTTTTTTTTATGATTTAAAAATTATAATATGTTTAGAAATTCTTAATTAAGGGTTCCCTGAAGTTTCAGGCCAAAATATAGCCATTTGACGACCAAAATGGCTAAACAAAATGACAAGCCGAAAGATGCAGAGTTTCGGTCAAATTTCGGTCGAACCCCGAAATATTTCAGTTTCGACCAGGGTTGAAATCGAAATCTCGAACCTTAAGGAAAATAACGTTGAATTCAACCTAAGATGTACACATTCTCAGCATATCAAAATATGAAGCAAAAGCTTCTAAATACCAACAATCACCTTGTTCAATCGAGCACTAAAAAAGAAGAATGACATGATAATTTTCCTCTCTCCCTATTCTTTTTTTTTTTTTGGTAAAGATTCCTCTCTCCCTATTCAACACAAGATATGTGTTCAGCTACATTCTGGATTTTGCATAACCAAGATGAAGCCCCAAAATCTTAGAATGATCACAATTTGGTTTTTCATCACTTCTAGAGCCAAGGCTCTACAAAGTCTTGCAATGGGATTATCACATTCGCATGCAGGTTTGCTTATCGTTCTCTGATATAGACAGAAAGTCCGCATGTGATTATCCGTAGGAAATCTCAATGAAATGTATAAAAAAAATTATGTATAATTGCATATGACATACATATTCATTTACATTTAGTGTTTAAGATGAAGAGTCCGATGCCGCTACCACCTCCACCCACCCGATACTACCAATGCTCTCAATGCACTCCCCAAGAAGGTTAGTAATCTCTTGTACAATGTAAGGTGACGTTAGTAATAGTTACTAGAACGATGATGACAACAATGATGCAATGAATCAGGGATTGTCGAAGGAGCTGGTGCAACAACTGAAGGAGGTGATGGGGAGTGGTGGACAAGAGGCAGCCCTATGTCAACATGGAGGTAGCGGTGGCGGCGGAGAGGAAGAAGCAGCAGCAACAGAGTTGAAAGAAGAAGGTGGCGTCAACGAAGAGTAGTAGTACTACTACTGGGGACAAGAAGAAATGAAGGAAGATGCGGGGGACGATGATTAAGAGAAAGGCAGAGTGGAGAGGCGGCGGGAGCACCCGTTCATCATCATAGAGCCTGGTGAGGTGGCTCACGGAAAGAAGAATGGCGTCGATTATCTCTTCTACCTCTAAGAGAAGTGCTACGATTTTTTGAATGCCCCTGCCAAGGTATTCATTCATTCTATCAATCTTTTCATCCCCTCCTCTCCAACAGACCTCATCCATCCGTCTGCCTAATCTAATCTATTATTGTGTAGATCCTGTCGGCATCGGAGAGGACCTACCTGAGGATTACGAGACTGGTTACCAACGATGAATCCAAAGCAGAGGAGTAAAGCTGGCATTTGACTTCATCTGACGCCGTTGCCTAGGCCATACAGCATCAATATCTCAGCGGAGAGACCTTCCATTCCCTGGATTGGCTTCATAAAGCTGGTAGCTCAGTTTGGCAGGTGAGGTCTCGTTCTTTTCCATGTTCACTTGTTGAAAACTACCGATAACAGCTTATTCCAATTGAATAGCGTTCATAAGCTAATATGAGTTTATAATGGAATCTTCTTGTCACTATTACATTCGTTAAAGTTATGCTTGAATCCAAATTATTGGTTTTTGATATCTAATCGTGTGGTTCCATGTATGCAGGTTCTAGCTCTTGTTCCTCCTGTAAGGAAGAAGAAGGATCTCCCTACTCTGGGAAGGGTCAGTCAGGGCCAGCCCATGCCAGCCCGATCTCGGGATTTCAGGGCCAGCCTGGGCCCGGCCAGGCCGGCAGGCCTGGGCTGAGCTAAGGGGATCCAGGATTGAGCTGGAGTTTTTAAAAAACCTGGCCTAGACTGGCTCGGTTGCACTCCTAATAAAAGGTAAATGATTGGAAAAATTCTTAAGGATTCTAATGGCAAATCAATAGAGTAATAGATTACGTGAAGAGAGAAATTTTTATGGTATGAATTTCATAAGAAATAAAAAAATAACCAGCACCACAATGAAAAGGGAACTTAGACTCAATGTAACCATGATGCCAGCACAAGCACTAGGTTCTGGACTTTGGTAGACTAAAATATAGTTGTCAAGGCGTCGGCTAGACGACCAAGGCGCCTGGATACCTAGGTATCGGCGTATCGCCTTGCATCCAAGCCCCCTCCAATGCCATAGGTCACCTAGACGTTGTGACAACCATGGACTAAAGAAAGAAAAACTTCAAATATTTAAGAGCTTTCAAAAATAAATTACCGCTTAAGAAGAAAATAAACCATAGTAGATGGCTTTTTTTTGGCCCTTCTTTCATTATAGAATGATAGAAAAAGCTTAAGGGAAGAACTGTGTGCATATTTAAAATATGTCTACCTCCACACAGGATCTAATCCAGTGACTAGAAACAATGGTACATTGAGAAGTATCAGCAGGCCTCCGCATCACACCATGACACTCAACAGTGAAGTGAACATTCTGAACCTGATCATCCACCAATGCTCCTCCTCCTTGTTTAATCCATTCGACAATTTCAGCTCTCTGTCCCCATGAATAATAAATAAGAAAATAAATTACAATAGGGAAAAAATTGCAAACCAACAGTTCAAACAAATGGAGAAAGGAAATGTTAGTTATAAAAAAATAATTAAGTTGCAAATATTGAGGAAAAAAGGTCATCAGGCTCATTACAAAAGCAGTAATAAAATTCGAATACTTATAACAATAAGATCACAATCACAAATAAAGGAAACTGATCAGAAGAATAATGCTAGGAAAGTTTGGACCTTGATCCAGCAATGGTCTAGTCACCAATTGACTGGCATCATTATGATTGATAGACATCCAACAAGTTGGTATAGCTTAGTTTCATAATCATCTGAGAAATGACAAGTCGCAAAAACAGGTCTTTTGCATGCACTAAAATCTATGTGAAGTTCCAAGCGGACAATCTTGTCGAACAGGGTTAGGCCAATCTTTGTGGGCAATGTGCATGCATGTTTTGCATACTGCCATGGAGCCTGGCCACCAGGGCCATTTATGGTTGGCCAGCAAAGCCATAGCTTAATCTCGAAGTAAGAAATAACAAAAATGAGACAGTAGAGGCTTACTCTCTCTGGAGGAAAAGAACTTGAAAAGCGAAATATTCGACCCTTGAAAATATTTGATGATTTCCCATCTTGAACAGTCGTAGTGTATGAATCTTGTTGCAATTTCTGACGAACCTTATTGTCATCCTTTAAAGCAGAAAACAGGCTTTTCTGGAAGGATCCCATAGCCACTTCTACAAAATTGGCCGCTTTGATATTTTTTTCTGGATTTCCTCCTATGTTTTTCTCCAATGAGATCCGAGATTCGAAGTCCATATCCCCCACTACCTTAACAGTTGGCATGCCAAAAGATGCAATGGAGCTTTTACCTTGCTTTACACCAGAATTGCCTACTGCTGCTGCTTTATTGAAGTATAGCCATTAGGACGTACGATTAGTGAACAAACTAAATCAAGCATAAAATGTCGATTTCAAGAAACTACCCAACTGAATTTAAACTGCATAACAAATATATTTCTATTTTTCTAGTATAAACATAACGATAAAAACAGACTAAGATCCAAAGTGATACTTACAGGATATAGATGCACCTTTTGGTAAAAGTAATTCAGAAGCAACATGCGTCTGGGACACAGGAACTTCTTTTTTTTCTCGGTCACAATCTTCCAGCCAGCTGGTTCTAACCGCATAAATGACACCCAAAGCTGCATAGCCCCTTACCTCCTTCTTTTCGCTGGGAAAAGAGCAGATTAACTAAGAGCTGCAACAAACAAGCATAGTAATTCTAGCCTTCCTATGATATAATTATTATGCTACCAGGGCTTGTCAGCTTCAGAAACAATAGTAAGGTATCATATATGGTTATGTCAAGATGTCCAATTAAAAAACGGCATAAAACATGTCCATTATCTGATATACAATGGTATTATAATTTGAGAAAATTAATGCAGCAAAAGATTATTAGGATGGCTGTATAGCTTTACTTAGCAGGATGGTGGCCCAACCTCAGCCACATAGAGGCTCAAGTTTTGCAAAAAGTGAGTTCTCAATGAATTTTTTTTTTACCATATGTTAGAATCCGTTTAGACTGAAACTTAGCACATGAACAGGAGAATGGAGGTGATGCGCGTACCCGTGCACCAAATTTGGGCACCAGGTAAGATGATCCTTGGCAGATAAAGCTGACATCTTGCCAACCATTGTCCAAATTATGAGTACGATAAAATCAGGAACTTATTTAAAAATTATGTTATCCGACATTTATGAGATTACTGGGAACTTCCAATTATGAAACTGTAGTCCTATGTGGCCCAGGTGTTGACACAAACTGCATTCTTAATTCAACACAAACACTTAAGGTCATGTCCGGCTTCGGTTTACTTCATGCATGCAAAGAATACCATCAAAGTACTTACCATATGTACTTATACAAGAACCACATTAGTTTTCCAATTTTATAGCTTTCTTCTATTTGCTTTATTTATAGAATAATTTTTATACCCTTCAAGATAGTCTTCAAAAGTTGTTCACAACAAATTTAATTGCTGTCAACTATATAGATGCTACAGATTTTTTTATTTTTTTTTGGGGGGGTGTGTTTTGTACCACATGCTACAGATGCATCTAATTGTAATTTGCCAGCCAAACCAAATACCAATCAAAGATTGCACGAATTGATATTAAGGCTGTACAGATACACACACGACATCTATATACACAAAAATATAGACATAATTTACCAAATTCACAGGGATTTGCTTTCTTCTTTCTTTTATAAAATCAGCATGGAAATAGAACATCAAGAAACTCCTTCAGAATGTGATTACAATGTTAATATTTTGCATTAGCTCTGAAGTATTTACCTCTCTGAAGGTGTTCCCACAACTATATGTGTCAACTTCTCATTGAATGACATAAACCGGGAGCCCCCACCTTTACGCACCATATGTACTAGTTTACGCATTTCAGAAGCCTGGAAACCAACAAGTAAAATTCTGCAATCTGACAAGTACAAATCAGCATCTTCAGTTTGTGAATCATCAGCAACACAGCCATCAAATTTTGTGCCATTTTCAGGCTGCAATCTGGGTTCTTCATTTGTCTCCTCTTTGGTAAAGATAGTGGCATCAGAAAATGTAGAAGACATATTCTGAGAAATGCTCATTTCCAGATCAGGATCCAGAGTCATGGAAGATGGAAGCAAATTTGCATTTGCAATTGCAGATGATGGCACTGATGGAGAATTTGCATTGCACTTATCTTGGTCATGCTGTCGCTTTAGACCACCCTTCATGGTATTACTTGATGAATTAGAAACTCCGTGAACAGGATACAACTCCTCACCCAGACATGCTATTCATCAAAAACAGTCAATTGAGATGTCAATTGTCATGTTCCATACTTAATAGCTCCACACAAAAGTTGGGGGCAGTGGGAAGGGGGGAAGATAATATGTTGTGAAACAACAAATAAAAGAATTACCTCTTCTAGCAATAGACTGATCAACCCATTTCCGAGTCACAATATGAATGTGATCCCATTTTCTAGCGACCTTGTACTTGTCACCTTCAGGAGCGTAAGTATGTCAAGGACAAATCTTTCAACACGTAACTATTGAAAATTCCAAAATTCAAGGAGTGACAGGAGGCCAGGTCAATTTGTAAACAAACTACAATAGAATAAAGAAAATGTAATGAAATGGAGTTGCAAAAGGGTAAAAATGGCAATGTACAAAATGCAGAAAGCAGAAATAGAATAAATACTAAATACCCCAACCAAAAAGACAATCACATCATTCTACTGAAGTGTATCTGTAGCATTAGTAGCCACTCTGTATTGAGTAGGGCTATACATAATAGCTAAAGGTTTGGCTTTCCCATAGCTCAGAGCCTCAGATAGGTTAGCATATTGGGGCCACTGTCATCCTACACAATTTATCTTCATTTCTGCAAGTCTGTAGCCCTTAGTAACCCAGCTAGGTAGCACATCCAGTAGTCCTCTCTGGATCACCCAATTCATGTCAAATACAATGAGCATTTTCACCCAAATCACCATTGTTCCCACTAATAGCTCAACTAGAAGGTTGGCTTGCATCTGATGATTGTTTTAGAAGCCTTCTAAATCAGCACACAAATGTCTGTATTTGCAAAATTGGACTTGAGCTTCATTGAAAATACATTATCTTACCCTGTCCTCAGGCAATATATTGGGCATAAACTTGGTAATGTAGTACTGGATTCGATTGCTCAAACCAGTAGCCAAACAAGATCTTTAATCCAAGGATGGTTTAAAAGTTGGGATAGCCTGTTGAAAGTTGCAGCCCAATAAGGGGACGGAAAATAGGTTTATTGGTTGATTCCTAGTTGGGGTAGGAGTGACAGTATTATGGTAAATAGGGTACTGGAACTAGGGTTAAGAGACAGGATTAATTACTAGTTTCAGAATTGATATATCCTGAAATCAGCTACCTATTCTGAGCATGAAATCAGAATCAGCTATGGTTGAAGGTCTGAAACTGTGCTTTAATGGGGGTAGGGGCAGAATGGGAAATATGGAAATATATTCAAATCAGGCCACAGGAATTAGGTCAAATTTAAATCATTCCCCAAACTAGGGTTAATGGAGATATGGTGAAAATCTAAGGTCAATCGGGTGGCTCATTTGCATAATCCCAAAAAACACCTAGTATGTGATCTTCTAGAAGGGAAGGTTCAAGTTGCAGATTTGAAGGTTTATACTAGCTAATGCCAGCAAACTGAAAAATAGAACTTTTAAATTAGAAGAATAGCAGTAGAGAATGTAGCAAAGTAACTAAACGATCCACCCGGGCTTCCCACCGCAAGTTGTCAATCAGATCAAACACCAATTCCTTCTTCCTCGATCAAACACAAGGTTTCTTCACCAACGGAGAAGAGGAGCAGCAACTTTGTTTATAAAATTTGTGAACAATGCTTGCCCCCCTTACAATCTTATATAGAACACTCAAAAATAGACAACCACTGAAAAGGAAAGGCCTAATCCAATCCTTAACTAAGTAGGAAACCTAAATTGATTAGGACAGTGAAATTCTAAAGGAAACAGACTCAAAACATGGCTGGACTTATAGGATCCTAATCCAGCCCCACTAAAACACTTACTAACAATTACTTGCAACTTAAATTGAACCGCATAGAACCGGTTCAATTAAACTAACCCAAACCAACCTAAAAATAAACTAAGTAAAGAAACAAATTAGGTAATCCCGTATGCAACCTTATTAACCATACTTTAGGCTCATAAAAGTGGCCTATTACATTGAAAAATCATGGGATCAAAGGCCCAATATGTATACAACCCAACCCTAGACTTATTCCCATTAAAATAAGCCTCTTTTGGTGATGTATGATGTATCTGCATCACTTGGAGTACTTATTAGTGGTTCAGGAAAATTTGAAACTCGGAAAGTCCCCAAATATCCATTAGGATAAGTGTCATGTGATAACTTGCTTCACCAGACAAGTAAATCAAGCTAATCATATTGATGAGGAAAAACAACATCTTCTTCATCATGTATCATAATTAATAGTTTAGAAAAAAATTCAAGGTATCAAGTATTGCCATCGGGCAGCATATCTGGAAGCTGGATTTAAGAGATATCTTGGAGATATATCAAAGAGACAATTAGAGATGCTACATACACTTAAGACTTGCATAGATACATGCAAAAGTAGTGTTTATAAGCATTATACAATACAAATAAACAATAAATAATGATATCTAATCACTAAAGCATGTTGCTAAAAATAGATGATTCAAATTCCTTCCACGACATTATGTAGTCTTAAACCATCAAGTAAGAAATTCTTTAGTCAATGTATAAATGCATATAAAGAATAATTAGCATGGAAAGAACGATCACGATGTAGCTAACTGATTTCCCCATGCAACAAATGTATCCAGGTTTGGGCATCCCATGTTTAAGAGATACCTTTTGCCAACCGTTTAAATAAGCATTTCATCCAATTTGCAGTAGTCCATAGTTGTCATGGTGCCAGGGCAAGCCATGGTAGTAGTGGCCAGGTTCCTTGACACCCAGGCATTCACTTAGGCAATGCCATGTTATATAAAGCTACCCCTAAAATATTGTACATTCCAGTAGTTTTTTATTTTAAGAATGAGAAATTATTCCACAACACCCTCACCCAGATTTAGATCAGCACATCCTGTGTTTCTTTCCACATCAAACGGGTTAGTAGATCACCTTTGTACGTAAAAAGTGTAAAATATAAGGGAAATAGGTACAATAAAATATGAACAACATAGATGACTATAATGACTTAAATGCAAAATGAAAGTTTGGGGGTTAATGAGAATTCAGTTGTAATTAATTAGCCCGTAAGGTCTTAGCTTTAAATTTGAAGTTTTGACCCTTCAGCATATAAGGTAAACAGTACACCCCGGATTAGGGGTATAGGTTGCCGCTTTGTCATCCCAGTCTCCCTCCTCAACCCCGATGGCACAGAGCATGGCATCAAAGCAGGTAAGAGGCTTGTCCTACCAAATTCCTCTTTTTCTCCCCCCCCCCTTTCTCTTCCTCCTCTTTCTTCTATGTATTCTGCTGCTGCTGGCACAAGCACTGGTGCTGGCAGTAGCGGTGGTGCTGTTGTTGGCACTGGCACTGGCAGTAGCGGTGGCTGCTGCTGTTGGCACTGGAGGTGGCGGAGGCTGCTGCTTCTGTTCTGTATAGAAATGTATTGACTGTCTTGACCTGCATCAGGTTGTATCAACCCATCTTGGGTCGTCTTGACCGAAACAGGTCAAGATGGTACATATTTTTCCTTTTCAGCATAGTGTACCAAGGTGTTTCAGATCACACCCCATATTCCGATACATATTCGCCTGATATGATCCGAGATGTATCAAGACTTAATTCCTTGGAAAAAGTTATATTGATGCTATCTGACTTTGTTTGATGAAATTAAGCATTCACATAAACCAATTTCTCTTGGTTAAAAAATGGACTTAAGCAAACGGAGGATTTCACAAGGGATGCAAAAGAGTGTGAAACAGCTAAAGGACATGGAAGCCAGAGGTACTGCGGCCAAGGCTTTGTTTTGGGAATTCCATTCATTTATGAAGGATGTCTACTTAGTGTTTGTATCATAGTTGTCGAGGCATAGCCTAGACAGCGCCTTGTTGGTGTCACCTTGGTTTCTTCCCCCCCCCTCCCTCCACCCCCTTGGGTTGCCTAGAAACCTCGACAATTATGGTTTGTATTTTTCTGTTCTACCTGGGGGGAGCTTCGAAGTTCAGACTCATGCCTTAGTACATTCATTCTTCCTCTCTATCAATAAAATTCCATTATTTATATATATATATACTATGAAAAGGACATAAAAATGTGAGATCACTAAATAACATAAACATATGGACAAAGCTGAAAAATCTTTTTGTTCACAAATATCAAAAAAAAAAACTATGAAAAGGATATATCAGCAACTAAATGTGTGCAATTCTTGGTAAGATCAGCAGAGTACTTCCCGCCATTCTGTATGATAAGCTTTTCAAGCTCCTTCCGCTGATCTGGGTGGAATGAGCACTTCAGAACCATACACGGAAAAACAGTCACATTTAAAGCAGCACAAAGTAACTAAGTTAACTCAATCGGGTTAAAGACTATGTTCAACAAGTCAACCTGCTGGAATTCTCGTTGCACAAATGGTCAATCCAAAAAAAGGAGGAATTCTGTATGGCTCCTGAGGCACAACTCGGTGTTCATTCCAGCACTGATTCAACCAGCTAATGTTAACACTTGGTTTCTTAAGAACATTTGATGCCCACTGTAGTAAAAATAACCACTATGTTAGTAATATTACATCACTGAAGTGAGTTAAAGAAGAAAAAAAAATATAATATAAAGAAAATGCACACCAACTACAGCTATCAAACAGGAAACAAAAGCTTTAATCAAACAATATATTAGAAGATACAACAAAACATAATGAAAAGATACACTAGGAAGAGAAAACTTAAACAGCAGTGTCAACAACACACTCCCTAGTCCATCGAAACAAAAGAATGGTGGAGATTATACAACCATTTTTCTAATCAGCAACAAAGTGAAAGTCATATTACTATGATTAATGAAAAACATGCACAACTCACCGATTAGATCAACAAGATTACCACAATGAAAGAGATGAAGCACAAAACCAAACAGAAAGATATTACACAAAATCTCTCCAATTTTGTACCAAAAGGAGAGACACAGAAGGGGTCAAATAAATTTTAACAATCATACATCCCACTAAAGAGTTTACAACATGGCTGGATTGTTTTCAACTTACAACAAGAATACTATGTTCACAGGGTAGCAAGAACTGATTGGAAATACCAGGAGTCTGAAGAGAAAACAAATAGTGCAACCTACCAATGCCTTTGAAGCAAATAGTCAACCAGGAGACAGGAAAGGAACTCGAATTTCAAAATATTAAAACATACCACCAGGTCTGAACTTTCAGATTAATGTAGACACAGGAAAGCTAAAACTCCCTCTCCAAGCGGTTGCAATCTAAGGTTTCCATCAGAACAAGCTTATATAACCAGTAAGATCACATTATAAAATAGTAAGTGCATGCATTCTAAGTTCAGAGTCACGGGGTTCTCCTTGCGGCTCTTCAAAAGGTTTTCGGGTCTCTGCACTAATCACTCAAAGTCCCTCCTCTTTGTGTCTGGTATATCCGATTCTGATGTACACTGCCTTAAAGAGGCTAAGGGGTTCTCCTTAGGCAATCTCCCAGTTCGGTACCTGGGCCTGCGTTTGATCACCTCCAGGTTGACGGCTCACCACTGCACCCCTATTTGGATCAAATGTACAAGAAGCTTCAGCTCTGGAAGGATAAGCTGCTCTCTTATGCCGGTATGCTTGAGCTTATCAGATCTGTGCTCCAATCATAGTTATCAAGGCAGGAAGGCAACCATGGCGTTTTAGAGGATCAAAAAGAAAGGCGACAAGGCGTCCGCCTAGGCATCCAAGGCCGCATCCAAGGCGACCAAGGAGCCTGGACGCCAAGGCGATGCCTTGATAACCATGGCTCCAATCCTCCTACATATACTGGTCATGCATTTTTGGCCTGCCCAAGTCTTGTATCAAGAAGATTGAATCCCTTATATGCGCCTTCCTCTGGAAAGGAACTGATTCCTCCAACTTTCTCCAACCCATCAGTTGGGATGGGGCTACAGTTTGCCTCCCCAAAGAGGAGGCGGGGCCTTGGGATAAGAAGAATTAAAGATGTCAATTCCGCAGGCATTCTTAAACTGATATGGAAATTTGCTACCAAGAAGAAAAGCATCTGGGTAGGCTGGGTCTACTCTTGCCTCCTTCGCCAAGACTCCATTTGGACTGCCCCTGTTCCTTCTGATGCCTCTTGGGTCTCAAGAAAGATTTTGGCCTTCAGATTTATAGCATCTGGGCCATCAAATCCCTAGTTGATGACAGTTCTGCTACTCGCCTTTGGCTGGATCCTTGTCACCCGTTGGGGATTCTCATCCACTCAGTTGGGGACAGAGTGAGATACAGCTCGAGTTTCGACAGATTGGCCTTGGTATCGGATATACTTCTCCCTCATGGGTGGGCTCCTTCCCTTTATCGGCACTTTGGGTCTTTGGGATTACCTTCTGTCCATCTGTAGAAGGCCCAAGGCTCTGGTGACTTGGTTATTTGGTCTCCATCCTCCACCAGCATCTTCAGCTCCAAATCTGCTTGGGATCTCATCAGGGCTCGTGGCAACTTAATCCCTTGGTGCAAGCTGGTCTGATTCAAAAAATGCATTCCTCGCCACAGTTTTACTCTCTGGAGAGCCATCTCCCGCTGCCTTCCAAAGTAGTCCTTCCTTATGCACAGGCACATTCTGGTCCCCCCCCCCCCCCCCCAATTGCTGCCTATGTTGGAATGCTCCCGAAGATGTGGATCACCTCTTCTTCGCCTGTCCATTCTCCTCCGTGATTTGGAAAGAGCTACTTGCTAAATGTTGACCCCGTTGGAGAAGCATTTTTTCCCTTTGATAGAGAATGACTTTGGATGGACATGACTTTTCAGGGTGTTCTAGTTGTGATTTTGTGGGCAAGATTGCCTTTGGCACCGCCATCTACCATATCTGGTTCGAGCATAACCTCAAAATGCAGTCTTCCATTTCCAGATCAAGGCAGCAGATTATTGCTACCATTTCTTCTGACATTAGAAGCAAACTCTCATTGGCCGCCTCTCGATGCATTGACTCCCTGTGGAATAGGCTAATCACCGATTCCTGGATTCTCCTGTTTATTTGATCCCTTCCCATGTTGTCTCTTGATTAAGCTGGGATTTGCTTATATTTTCTTTTTCTTTTCCTGTTTTCTTTTTTCTTTCTCCCTTTTTTCTTGGGGAGCCCCTGTAGTTCTCTTTGGTAATGAATTTTTTAGGTACCCAAAGAGTCGGGGCCAAGAATAAAATAAAAAGTCATATTTAAAGTTTCCCTTTTTCAAGGGTACGAAGCTTTATTTCTAAAGCATGGATGCTAATAAATAAATTTCCCAACTAGGAATTCTGAGAAGTTCCCTCCTCACAATGTTCTAAGGATACATATGTACATAAATGATACATGCATATTTTTTTCCCCTTTTCTTGGTAAGGAAATGTACATACATGCATAAACCGATATATCATGGAGATTACCATTTTCATCCAAAAGGCAACAGTTACATTCTCCGAAAAAGTTCACTCCTCCCTTGATATTTACACTCACAATTGGAGGTATATGCATACAAAATACATACATATGTGGTGCAAAAGCAGATAACTTCCCACAGCTAGCTTGCTAAACAAAAACAACACTAAAATATGAGATGTTAAGTTCTATCAGTATAATAAGTAATAACAAACACTTTCGTGTCAAGTACTACAAACAAAACAAAATGAATTAAACAGGACACTGAATTGCACAAAATATTCAATTGATTGCATGCACCTTGTACTTCGCAGCTAAAACGTTCTTCACAATAACAAAGTTAACATCCATGGAGGCCCTAGCTTGAAAGACTCCTCCCATCGCAGTCACTAACTTTTCAATCTTAACCTACAAAAAATAAGAAAGGTACAGACCATTTGTAAATTAGAAAAATATAGAAGCGAAAGATGCATTGGATGACAACAACCAAAAAAGAAAAGGAGAGCATGCTAGAATCCACTATTCATCAGAAAAATGTTGGTCTTGATATTTGGAGGTTTAGATCTCAAAATTCAGTTATTATTTCACATTAAACTATTTAAAACCAGCAAAATCAATATATAAGGGAAAGCATTCTTCAAACGAGGTCAAGTAAAAACATCTAAACCTCCTATGGACTAATTCATCCAAGAAAGGACAAAATCATATGTAAGAGAGGTTATCTCTTAATTCTGAAATGAAGACGACATTGAGACTCTAAGAAACTCATTTTATTTCTCAGGACATTTTTGGTCAAGAGTATTAAAATCCCTCTGAGTTGACATAATGTTGCCTGCTAAAGTCTTACATAGAGTATAATGAGCACCAGAGTTACTAACAATTTCATGGGCTCACCACCATAGTTATCAAGGCGACGCCTAAGCATCCAGGCTCCTTGGTCGCCTTGAGCGCCTAGGCGGGCGCCTTGGTGCCACCTTGATTTTGGCCCCTTTCCACTGCCTTGGTCGCCTTGCCGCCTTGATAACTATGCTCACCACTCCTATGCTTAGAGAGAGCGAAGCTTCAATGTGCGTATATAAGTTTAAAAATAGACATAACCAATGTTGCATACAAAGGCTCAGGAAGTGTGGCACCATCCAACCTGGGTTAGACTCTGAGTTTATTGTCTTGTTTGACTTTTTAGGACATGTTTGAAACTTCTTCAATCAATTGTTAGGGCAAACTAACCATTTCGTACCCCCTGGTTGATTCCTTAAACTGAAATGTTTCAATAATAGTGCAATTGCAAGGAGTAGGTGGAGCTTTTAACATCTGGAGTTTGCTGCCCATAAACATTACATGTATGCATATATACAAGTATAATAATATGATATGAGTTCCACTCAGGATGTTGGAGGGCGCATGCTTTTTTGGCAAAGTCTTGAGGCCACTAATGGGATTTGTGAGTTTATCAGAGGCATCTTACGAGCATTCATTGTTTGGGAACTATGAAAAGAGAGAAACAATAGCAGGCATGGGGAGGGTATCCATTCAGCCTCTACAATAATTGAGAAGGTTAAGTCTTGGATTAAGGAGTTTCCCTATCCACCAAAATTCAAAAGAAATTTTACGATGAAGGATGAGCTGGTCTTGTAGGTATTTCAATTATGCCCTCCCCCTATTGTTAGGAAAATGCCGTTGCCGATCTACTAGTGCCCCCCGTTTAATTTGGTGAAATTAAATGAGGATGGCGCAAGTAAGGGGAACCCGAGTGTTAGTGGAGGTGGAGGGATCATTCATGACCAGAATGGTGGGCTGATTGCGGCCTTCTCCAATTGTTATGGGGTTTGCACTAATTCAATGAGTGAAATGAGAGCCCTACTCGATGGCCTGAAGTTATGTGTTGAGTTGGGGTATGCAGGTAGTTATGTTAATTCAGATTCGGCAACCATTGCGTGGTTTGTGACTCAAAGAAAATGCCAGTTGTGGAGTTGCTGGTATTAGTTTCATGAAGTTCTATCTGTATCTGACTTGTTGGGAGCCACCATCGAATTCAATTACAGAGAAACTTGGGCTGCTGACTTTTTGGAAAATCTCACATGTGGGTCATTGCGTAATTCCTTATTCCATTTTGATCATAAGTTACCTCAAGAATTGGGTCGCATTTTACGGAAAGACAACTGGATTACCAGTCTTTAAAATGTAATTTTTATTTTTTAGTTTATTTTACCTGTTTGGGGTGGTTTAGTTTTTGGCTTTGTGAGAGTGAGTATTTTGTTTCCCTTGGGTAGGGGTAAGGTGGGTTATGTCCCCCCTTTGTATTTCGGATTCATAGTGTTTTGTTTCCTGGGTCCCAAAAAACATTCGGGATAAAAATTAAAATAATAATAATAATATGATATGAGTTAGATATCCTTACCAACTGCTGAACTGTACATAGAACAGCAAATCAACATAATATTGGGGCCAAGTACAATTGTAGTCATTATAAATGAAGTATACATTAAACATTTTTTTTCACGTTTGTAGTTATTATACATCCTTTGCATATGCCTGTCCGTGCACAGATATATGCTATTAAACCAGTTTTGTTGGTTGCAACAGCTCACTTTAAAAAAATAAATAAATAGATAAATTGGAAAGCTAGGAGTACTGCATCTGATCATAATTGTAGATACTAGTAACATTTCATCTGAAGCAACAGCACACACATGCTAGGAGACTTTGTAAACCCTAATAGCAAAGGCACTCCCAAGTGAATGTTAACATCATGAAATGGACAATATGCTAAAGATATGAAGCTTGTATGGGTACAGGTAACCTTTTGACTCACTGGAGTTGAGATTACTTAATCCCTTCAAACCAAGTTTCAAGTTATAAACTAAGCACAGTAGTTATGGAGAGTACATCTGATTATGTTAAATCCATATTGAATTTTGGGATAATTTCTTCTTATGCAATTTATAATCATTAAGGGGCAAGACCAAAATTTTATAATTTGTTTAAGTCGAAGCATGATCAGATCTCCAAAAGAAGAATGTGCCTCATGTAACCATCAAGACTATTTACAAGGCTATTTATTTGGGGGAAAAAGAAAGACAGGTCAAGCTTCTTGAAGGCCTCTCGTTACTCAAGCAGGCTTTGAAAGTGTATATATCTTGCAACTGAGCTTGAGAAGCAAGAAATAAAAGGTCACAGTGCACTAGAGTAATACTGAAGGCTCAATTGGTCTTCTGTTCTCCCATGTTTGATAACATCTTATTGATGAATACCAGTTTTTGCTCTAACACAGTAAGAAGCCAACGTGGTAATACCTTCTCGTCCTTCTCAAATCCAGAAGCAAGTACTTTAACACCATCCATTGCAAGGCAACAGGTAAAACCTTGTTTTGGCAAAGTTCTGTTTTCTTTTGCACACGAAAGTACACATTGAGGACCTGCAAATAGTTCCAAAATGAAAACCCAAATCAATCCCTCTTTCCATTAGTAAGAAAGGAAACGACTGTGCAAAGTCCACAATCAGTATCGTCATACCAAGTAAATTACAGCCCTTGGCTCTAAGATCCTCAAATTTCTCCTGCATTACAATCCTTTCGTTAAAAGTGCGAAAAGGTTAACTAAACCCTCCCATTTCAAAAAAATCAAAAACCCGTTCAGTTTCAATTCGATTCGGTTAGTGTTTGTAAATTGTACGTACATGTTCGGGAGAGGAGATGATATGGTAATCGTTAGGACCGGTTCGCGAGGGATCGCAGCAGAGAGAAACCTCGGCACCGTTCTGCTTGAGAGAATCGTGAAGGGTATCGAAGATTTCAGACGGAACGAGGTTCCGAGACATGAAGATGTTCGCGCCCTTGAAAGCCATCGTCACTCTTCTGGCCTTCAAGAACCACGCTCGGACGAAGAGAGAAGGAGGATCGAGCAGTGAGTTACGGTTTTACGAAGTGATCTGTACAGCACTACAGCCTGCAACTTTTTTAGTTATATATAACATATAGAAGACGCGGGAAGCTGGGTTTTGGCTTGGGGAGCGACATACAACTATATAAGTATGATGGGTGATGAGACCAGAGATCACAATTCACAGTCACTGCACGCCCAATCAGGTGGAGCCTGTGCAGGGGGAGGGTGGTCGTTGCGCCCACCCCCATGTGTCTGCGCAGCTTGTGCCATGGCAGCCTGCGGCACAGAGAACATTCTTCCTTTTTTTTTATTTGTATTTACACTTAAAAAAAAAAAAAAAAAAACTTGGAGTGTATCTACACCAGCACTTTCATGTGTCTATCTCTTTCTTCCTGGTTTATGACAATTCAACCTTAGAATCAAATGGTTTTAAAAGAAATAGAACAAAAACAAAGTATACAATGTATAACTTTTGAAAAAAATAGGATTGAAAGCATGGTGATGAAAATCACTACTAGGGAAATACTGCAAAGTAAAAACTCTATGTACTTATGTTCAATTAATCATTAATAAAGAGTGAGAAATAGATAATGGTGTTGCACAAAAGAATTACAATAAGATTGATGAAGTGGAATGGTGTGTCATAAATGTTATGTGTTCGACTTATTCTTTTAAAACTCAAAGGGGATTTTTATAAGACAATTATACAACCATCGAAGATAAATGAAAATGAATGTTAAGTAATGAAGAAGCAATATATAAACAAACTTAATTAGTTGAAATGAGGCTGTTGAGATAGATGAGTGGTAAAAGTAGAAAAGATAAAATAAAAAAAATGAATAAATTAGAGTTAATTTAGGAATAGCACTGCTGATGAATTGCAATAAAATCGCTTGAGATGGCATGAACATGTGCAACGGAGACTTTTAAGTGCTCTAATATGCATGGGTGATTTGATTTATATCAAATGAGTTTAAAAGAGCCTAAGGTAGGCCTAAAATGACCCTAGGAGAAGTGAGAAAAGATATGCCTAAGGTACGACTAAGAGGATGCAACATTGATTTTTTGTAAAATTTAGAAAGGAGAGGGGAAGGAGAGCATATAAATGATTTAGACTGAACCAAACACGATTAGCATGAGACATGTCAATTCCAAGCTGAATCAATCAATTTCTGTCTGATCCATATTTTGTACAACTTTACCCTTCATTCACATTTTGACCAAAATTGACCTACTGATCTTGACATGAGTATAATATCTTTTATGATGAATCTTGGAGGTAAAATCAAGTAGAGGTGTTATCAGATACGATACTCTGGTGCTTTATTACTAGAAAAGGGCATAAGTACAACCCAATGGCTAGAGGGCACCCTTTAGATGTTCCTCTTTGGCTAGAGGGGCATTATCTTTTAATATTAATTGTACTTGGTTGTATAGATCAGTTTTTATATAAATCGTAGTCCCTCTTCAGCTCGAAGGCAGTTATTTCTTTGTATTCATTTCCCTATTAGATACTTTGCTTCAATTCTTCAATTTAATGAGATGTGTATTATCTTACTCTATCCCTCTCCAACTCCTCCCCCCCCCCCCTCCAACCGCTCTCTGTTCCAGATCTGTAATTTAGTGAGGGGAGCCTTTACAAATAGGTTGATTAAGATGAGGGTAAGCTAAGGTCTATGGGATTAGAAATGTATCTGCTGCTAAAGCATGATAATAAAAAGTGTACTGCTTAATCCTAAAAAAATTGGTTCAGAAAAAGATGATATGGTCCTGCTGTGAAATTTCAACATTTGGAGGAGAAACCCACCCAAAGAAGATGCAGAAGAACAAAATGGGAATGATTAAAACCTTAAATCGTAGGCCATGGTATGAAACTATGGAAAAAACAATAACATCAAACAAGCTGGTGACTGGTGAGGATTGAGAAAGTAGGGTAAGAATCAAAAAAGTAAATCTTTGCCTCCTGCTGTGATTCGATTAGATCATTCAGGAAAGATCTTGGGCAAATCTTCAAAACAAGGAACTAATTCAGTCTCCAGATTCCAAACTTGAGTATTAATATGGGGAGATTTTGAGATACTTGTCACTTTTGAAGAAGAATAAGGAGAATAGAGGATGTGAAGATCTTATTGAGGAGTCCAACTGTTGTAGACCTAAGCTCGAGTTGAGACTGGGAGTTGGGAGTCAAGAATAAAATAGTTTTGAGAACAAGATAATTTACAGACATAAACGAGGTATGGTCAGAATGATTAACCATAATTTTGAAAGGAAGTCATTTAATCCATCTGAACATAAAACAGGGTGCTGCAATGTAATAGATTTCTCCCGTCATACTTTACTTCCTATCAAACACGCGGTAGGAAGAAAATACTTTCCCCTGCTTCATTTTACATCCACCCATTTTACTTTGAAGGAAATGGAGCCTTGGTGAAGTCCTGGTTTATTATTCAATAAAAAACCATCTCCTCTTAAAAGTACAAAAGACAACATGGAGACTCCAAATTCTCATAGGCAGAAGCTATTTGCTTAGGATTATATTCTTTCTCAACTTGTGAAACATTCTTGGTTGCAGCTGTAAGATAGGCAGTCAATCACCATTGAGATCAAATATGAAAGAAAAATATCATCAATCTTTTCATGCCCTCTCCAATTTTAAATACCATTTCTTAAAGGCAAACCAAGAATCCTCAGCATTGTTCTTCTCTCCCCCCATCCCCTCCCCCAATTTTATTTTTTGGTAAAACAATATTCATCTTGAAGCAGTATATATTATGCGGTAGCTGTTGACAATTTTCATTCAAGTGAAAACAGCTACAAAAATCTGCTCTAAAATCTTTGATGAATTCCAGTCAATTCAACAGTAAGTTAATAAATTGAATATACTTCTCAAATCTATTAATCACAACTCTACAGATGGGCACAGAAAAATTGCATCCATGACTCTAGAGTACAAACAACATGCATGGAAAATCTCTAATGGAAAGAAACAGAAATAATCAAAAACAGAACACAACACGATACACATCGGAGTTGCTAATTCTTGGGTATGTTCTTCCCCACAATCTTCGCCGGCGTAATCCGCAGAAGATTCCCAGGCTTCCCAGGAACCGCACCTTTAACCATCACAATCCTGAGTTCATTATCAATCTTCATAACCTTCAGCTTCCTGATCTTCGTCTTCGTTCCTCCCATCCTTCCAGGCATCTTCTTCCCTTTATAAACATGTCCAGGCGTTGTTCCAGCTCCAATGGAACCCAATGCTCTGTGACTCTTTGAACCGTGAGTCATCGGACCTCGCCGGAAATTATGCCTTTTGATCCCACCTGCAACAAAAGTGGAGAAAAATGGATCATGGGTCCTCTCTATGAAACATTAAAGAGGCAATAAATTTGAAAAAGTACAGACCTTGGAAGCCCTTGCCGATGGATTTTCCGGAGATATCAACAAGATCACCTTCATTGAAAATTTCATCAACGATGAGTCTCTGATTGGGCTCCAAGTCCTCAACACAGACAAGACGAAACTCCTGCAGATGCCTCATGGGAATGGCTCCCGCCTTGTTGAGGTGACCCATTTCAGGTTTCGTGAGCTTCTTGTCTCTGACGCGTCGATACCCTACTTGAACTGCATTGTAGCCATCAGTGGACTCCGTTTTCAATTGAGTCACGATGTTTCCTTCTCTGAAACCGATTACTGTCACTGGAACAGCAGTTCCCTCAGGCTCGAAGTAGGTCATCATTCCGAGCTTTGTACCCATTACTCCAATTCCGGCTTCACAGCTCATAACTACAGTGAAGGATTTATGGCTATGGAATTGTTTTGATTGTCTCTGTTTGGGGATTGAAGAGAACAGAGAGTGAAAAGTGGGATGGGAGATTGGTTTTACGAGAGTTATTCGAGAGAAAGGTCCGACGAGAGAGCACGACGAAGGAGGGCAGCGAGTGCGAGTTGTTGAAGTTCCAGTAAAGACAGAGAAAGGGAAACGAGCAGAAAAAGAGAGCGCCATTGACGCTGGGGAAGGTAGTGTCTCGCAACCGAGCCTGGGACATCACTCCAATAATTCCCTTATCCATCTACTTGGGCTGGAGGAAGAAAGAAAGGGAAATTGTTTTCTAATCCAAAGATGTGAGAGTTTCTATAGTACAGTCCGGCATTAAAAATTGGGTTAAAGTAAAATTTTGTGGGTCCTCTCTTTGGCATCCTTTTTATTTTCCTTTTTTATTTTTTATTTTGTGAGGAAAAGGGTTTTTGCAAGCGTTTGGTATCATTATGTACTTTATTTCTATTTAAAATAATAGAAATACTATAATAGGATCAAGACCCATTTTAATTCTTTATCTATTATGACCAAAAATCATTTTTTGATCATTTATGCTAACACTAACGAGCATGTGCTCAAGTCTCAAAATTGAAGGTAAAAGAGTCACTTGAATTTAGGTCATGGGGTGAATAAAATGACCATCCTACCCCTCTAAATGGTAGAAATACCTAGCCCATGTGTCTGGGTTCAGACTACACTGCGGCACAGAGAACATCAACCCCATACCCTCTTCTTTTTAACAGTCTTTTCTTTGTTCATTTTGTAGGAAAATGTTGGGTATGCTAGCGGTATATCGTATGCTAACACCCTATGTGTCTCTCTCTCTTCCACCCTTTGAAAGGTAAAAGAGTCATTTCAAATGGTGGAAGAGAGAGATAGACATATAAGGTGCTAGCATATGGCACACCACTAGCATACCCAACCTTTTCTCTTTGTTTTCTTTTCAATATGTTTTTTAATCATTTTCATCGATGGTTGAATGTGAGTTGTTCTCTCCTCCCCCCCCCCCCCCTTTATTTCAATTTCTGGAAATGTGATTCCCCCATAATGTTGCAGCCAACCCTCACCACCAATTTGAGTCTTCGGCCAATAGTCTTTGACCATCTCCCAGCGAAAGATGACCCCCTCTCTCCCCAACCTATGATCACTACTAAGGGAGCTGCTTCCCACCTTCACTCGCAACCCCAGAGAAATGAGATTTAATATTAGTGGCGGAATCTGTTCACCCACCACTTAAATTATATTGGGTTTTGGGTCATTGTCTTCATAAAAGACTAATTTTAATGTTGACTTTCATAGTTTGGGTTCATTTCTTAAAACATGTTATAAAGGGAAAAGAACGTTACTTGCTCGCGTGGCTCTTGCACTTATATATAGAAGCGTGCAAAAGTATCATTGCCAACATGGAAAGGCAAAAATTCTGTCCAATATGATGCTTGCGCACACTCCCATTGGTCAGCACATGCATGCAAGCTTTAGAGGCCTATGTAACCATCTCTTTCCCATGTTATAAAAATTATGGGAAAAAGTTAGATATTCTAATGATATATCGTATACTAGCACCCTATGTGTCTCTATCTATCTTCCCTTCCCTCATTTGGAGGGTAAATGAATCATTTCAAATACTAAATTGGAATTGGGATAAAAGAAGCGCCAACAAGTGGATGATACTGATGATGAATGATCGACTGACGAGAATGTAGCTTTGGACAGGTGGATTACCGATTATGGGCTCCAGCTTCCATGACACCCCATGAAGAAGTCCAATCATAGGCCACTAACAGCTAGAGTGATATGCCAACCCAACTAATAAGTATTTTCTTTTGGACTAATAAGTTTCTTATAAATAAGCCTATAGGGGCAAGAAACCATGATTTACTACGAAATCTAGACAAAAGAGAGCTCCCATCTTTATCCATTCAAGAAACGCCGTCTTCGTCCATAGTCTACCGGTTCTCCTGCCGTCTTGTCTTCTTTTGATGGTGTCCGGTGATGGGTTTGATGCAGCATGTCTTCTTTTGTCCATTTTTCCTGTTCTTGTAATGATTTCTATCTCTTCTTGTCTTTTAAATTTTTTTTCTCTTTCTTCTGATATCTTATAATTTGAAGTTCTTTGTTGGGGGAAGTTCTTTCTTGGTAAAAATTTAAATCAAAATGAGATTCAAGATAATTGTTGCTTTCAATTTTTTGGAAAATCTTTGATGTCTCACCCCATGAATGCTCTTAATTTCTTTAGTTGCTAGATTATTTGCGTAGCTTTATTTATCGTAGTGTCCTCTTGAAGATCCTAAGGAAATAAATTCTCTTCAATTATTAGACCTTTAATTCATCGTCTTTATATGTTCTCTTAAATTCTCGTCTCATTTTGTAGGAACTTCCTACCTATTGTGTGTCAATCTATCAAGTGTTTCTTGTGTCATTCATGTTCATTTTCAATCTCTTTTTAAGTTTTGAATTTAATAGTGATATTATTGTGAATGTCTTCAGTTTAGTTTAATCACTGTCTTGTAGCACTTGAAGAGGTATCTAGTAGTCGAGTGCAAAATTACTAGGGGAGTCAATGGGTTGTTTTATCTTGGAAACCTATGCACAATACTCTCGGTTGTACTACAATCTTAAGGATAATGTCGAGTCACACGACTCAGCACAACAGTTTTTCTAACATAATATTTTTGTTACAGGTTTCTGAAAGAGGCCAAAAAATGATTGTTTGAAAGCTCTTATCGTAAAAAAAACTTTGTACTCATTTAAGTTTGATCTCTCAATATTCTGACATATAATTCTTATAATTCTTAAGACCGTATAGATTCAATTTATTGAGAGACCAAATTTTTTTAGTAAACTTGTGTCCTCGGTGGAGTCTAAAGATTATTTGAGATTGTTGCAATGATTGAAAGTCTTCAGTCATTGTTGAACAAATTGTTTAGGCTCATTTATTATACAATGATTTGTTAACAAAAAAAAAAAAAGCTTTATGATAATAGATTTTAAAAAATCAATATATTTTCATACTAATATTTTATATTTAAAAAATGGGAGAGTGTTCCCTACACTGCCCAAGTGCAGTTCAAGCGAATGAGGAAACCACTTTTGCAATCTGACAATAGGGAGTGATATATCACCCCCTTCACATGAAGGATGATATGTGAGGAGATGAGCAATTTCATTTTTAGATTGGCGTTGTACAAATTTTTTTCCCTCTAAAGATATATCACCCTCAAGTTACTGAATATATATTTAGAAACGAAAAAGCAAAAACGAAAAGAGAAGGATATGATACGAAAAGTGAATCATTTGCGACAAATGGAATTGGCCTGGGGAAAGGTAAATGTCCACTCCTCGTTGCAGACAAGTCGATAAGGTCCACCCATCCCATGAGGTGGTACGACTTTGCAAAGTGTGTTGTGATTTCTCTTTGCCTTATATTTCATGGTTAGGGTAGTGGGGTTTGGAGGCGAGGTAGTGGTGGTGGTGATGGAGGGCGGGTAGGGACGTAGGAGATGGTGGGGTGGAGAAACGGAGGTGGGGCAGGGGGTGGTGGCGGGTTAGGGATGAGCAACAGGAGGGGGCTGCGGGAGGAGGAGGGCGTGGGGCTGGAGTTGTAGAGGGAGTGGGGTAGGAATGGCTAACTGGGCAGGGGTGGTGGTGGTGGGTTAGGAGAGATGGGATTATAGATAGTTTAGCTCGTCTCCAGGGAGCCCAGCACACCCAGGGTGCTGCCAGCCGTTGGGCTGTGCCACACACATCCCTAGGTATGCACCGAGATGTGTGCGGCACAGCTCAACCACTGGATGCCCCCTGGTAGCATCCTGGGCACTGGGCTCCCTAGAGACGATCCTGATCCAATTAAAGAAGGGTAGAAATTTTAAAATACCTAGAGAGAAGGAGAGGTTGAACTTTATTTTTAGGGGAGAATCAGGAAAAAAGTTCAAGGTAAGCGACTTTCAGTAATATATAGAGTGAGTACAGGAATATAGTAATCGCTCCTATTAGAAACGGAAGGTTAGGGACCTCTAAGTGAACTTGTGGCCCCACAAGTCCATAAGGAAAAGGTCTACAACTATTGAGATGTAATGTGGTTTAATTCACCCATAATAAAATTCAATAAATTTTGCCACATAGAAGCGGAAGCTAGTGACTTTTTGAAGGACTAACATTTACATTCTCTCAAGGAAGGAAACAAGCAGTTTATGGCTTTATGCTCTAGTAGCCGCCATTTCATTGGCTCTAGTATCAACTTTGCTTTCAAGGAACTACAATGTCATTCCCTGTCTGTAAGGCTACCTATGCACCAACTCTCCACCTTTGGATTGGTTCATCAATTTGTACAAAGTATTTTCATTGCTAGCCCCTTCTGTAAAAAGGATGTAGGTCTACAGATGCAGAATCTGCACCTCTATTTCTGCTGTATGGAGTCCCCAATGAAACATATAGGACTCCTTGTACTGGTCAGGTGCCATATTTGTGGACCTAATCCAATCATATGGCACATTATGTGCATTTTATAAGTAAAGATACCAAAGGACAGATGCTAAACAGTTCCTGTTGGTATGTCCAATACATTCTAGGCATGGTAGTGTGATACACAAATGATAGAACACCCAGAAAGGAGAGTAGAAGATCTGGATCGGAATATATACAATCTATCAATGAAATGATAAAAATAACTATACAATACCATGCTACAACAGTAACTACACAGTTTCTTGAGAATTTTGATGTTAAAGGGCAGCACAAAACATTCTCATTGATGTAATAAAACATGATCAGGGAGTGACAAAAAAGGAGAACTTTTCCCCTTCAAGGTTCAAAACCCTGCCTTTCCAAACTGATCTGCAATTACAACTTCCAATTGTCCCTGTTCAAGAGTCAAGACTAACCCTAACCCATAATTACACAATGTTGTATTAACACCACTAAGTTAGCCCACTGACCACCAAATTACAAGCTGTCTTAAAAGGATGCAGTTGAGACACTAGAAAGGACAAGGGATATTATGCTCTAGCTTTTTGCGACCCCCAAAATGTCAAGAAGCCAATTAGAGCTTTACATGACTGAACATCTTAAGGCTGAACTGCTGAGTGTGTTTATTTGTTTGTCAGCTCGGTTGGTTGCAGCTCGGAATACCGGCTGTCTGAAGGTTTGATTTATGAGGCTGGCTTGCAGCAGCAAGCTTTGGGTACTTGTGCTTTTCTTTTCCGTGTTGTGAAAACTTCTCTGGATGTAAATGAAGTTCCCCCAACTCTGATTCAGGATTCTTCTTTACCTTTTTCTTCACCAACACACCATCTGCTTTCCTGACGTCGTCCATGAAGGTACTTCCCTTTACCTTCTCTTGTTTTGGCCTATCCATGCTAAGGCCATTAGTAGATGAATTGGACATTCTCACAGATGTGGCAAGATGCTGAGCAGATGTTGTCATACTGGTAATCATCCTGTTGGGTACCATCAAGGCATGTCCACTTGAATCAGTACCCAACCTCTCTTGCATGATTCGTGGCTGCGCAGCCGAAGTAGCTTCACCACGGACACTCTCCTCTGCTCTTGGGATGGACAATTTTTTCTTCTTGATCTTCTCTTGATCCTGAGCATCAAAAAGATAGAATTTTTTCTTCCTGATCTTCTCTTGATCCTGAGCATCAAAAATCAAGCCCAACCTATGTAATTTTTTCCCAAGAAATGGAAACAACCCAACATTATGCTGTCATCTAAGTTGTGTTTGCTTGAACTAGTCTCGGAAGAAAAATGAATGCTGCATTTCAATTTCTTGGCTAACCCATGTAATGTAGAACTGTATTTGAGTAATCAAAACAGTACCAAAATATGACCTTTGCTCAGAGAATAAAAATCCAGATTAGGAAAATAATTAATAGAAACAAATCAGATGGTCAAATGACCACCAAACTCCAATTGAGTTCAACAACTATAGGGCTGAACACTTGCTGAAAATCTTCGATCAATCCAAGGGCTGGATCAGAAGATATGAGGTAATCCTAGTTGTGCTAGGTGAAGGGTAGAATGGTAATTCACCACTCAAAATGAATTTCAGAAGAGAGGAATATGTAGAGTCATTGACTCTGATTATATACGATAAATCTCAGCAATATCAGATTAGAGAAATCAGTAAATTGAATCAGTATTTAAAAGGACAGAATTCCATTTAATGATTTAAGAGATAAGGGTAAAATATAGACTTCAGTATATCTTCAGATCCACAAGTCAGATCTGATGGAGATTCTACTCAAATCTCTCTAGAACAGTAAAGAACAGATTCCCAAAATCTGAAGGTATTCTAATGCTAGGTACTCCCAACTCACATTCATGCAAAATAAATCTTGCATATGAATTTCAACTAGAACAGAATTTACTATTCTAGAAGATGAATCACAGAAAAATAACCAGAATTTGAACTTACTTGTTAATGGAAGGGAAGGAGGATGGAAGAATAAAATAGAGAGCGACAAATGCCCGGGCTTCACATCGCAAGGTGGTTGGATGGATCAAACACCAACCAGCCTTGATTAAACACAAGGTTTCTTCATCATTGGAGAAGAAGAGCTGCAAAATCTTTTCATTAATCAAAATTCATGTCCAATGCTGGTCTCCCTTACAAACTTATATAGAAGACTCAAAAATAGACTCCTACACTAAAAAAGAAAGGCCTGACCAAATCCTTAACTAATAAGGTAACCTAAACTAACTGGGAAACTGACTCAAAACAGGGCTGGACTTATGGAATCCTAATCCAGCCTAACTAAGACATTTAATAACAATTAAAATAAAGAAGTAAAGACACTTAACTAGCTAATCCCATATGCCTAGACTATACACATATTATAGGTCTATTAAGTTGGGCCATTATAATGAAAAATCCATGGGATCAAAGGCCCAACACAAACATAACCCAACCCAAAGCGTATTTCCACTAAATAAGCCCATTTAGGCCAACTTAAATACTTAAACAAAAGAGCTAACTTACAACATTAAAGAAACTAAGTTAAAATCAGAATTAAAAGAGTAGACAAACTAGACTGGCCTCTTTTGGATCTCCCGGGATAGACCTTCAGATCTGCATCACCATGACCATTTAGCTTTTTAAGAGGATATCTAAATGACGAATTTTTTAAAACTAGTGAGTGACTCTACCCTTTTAGTTTGGTCCAGGGAACATTAAGTTGAGTAGAATTGATTCTGAATGGTAGTTCACCAACAAAAATGGAATTAAGGAAAATTTTTCATTTTGGATTACACGTGAATACTCCCTGGTGTGAGACCTGACACCAATTCAATCTTCCCTTTAAAATCTTCATATAATTCGATGTTCCTCTGTGTATAAATGCATTTTTTTCACACCAAAACTAGTTGAACTATATTATTTTAGGAGTCAATATATGACACAATCGTAAAAAAGCATAAGTACATGGACAATAATGCCCACAGAACTATAATCAGGTGGACAAACCAATAAATACTGATCAAAGATGAGGCAGAAAATTTATAAGAATGCCTTAAGTTGAAAAATCAAGAAATTACATACATGCAACTAGAATGATGTACCCATGTTGAAGATGCTGAGATGGATGAATCAAGAGTCCAGGAAGGATATAAATGTAAGCAAATGCATCAACAGGAAATAGGTTAGCACATAATAGATGATAAAAATAAAGTAGATTTGAAATTATTTTGGTCATGCACATTTAGACAAATATGTGAAAAGAATGGGAAGAAAATTATAAACACATGCATAAGACTTAACGAAGGTAATTCTGCCATGGGTGAGAAAAATATAGAGTCACCAGTTGATATTGTTTGGTCATGTCCACCAAGACCAAGATGCCACCAATGGTTGAGGAATGATTTTGTTGAACAAGAGTTTAACAATCTTTTACAGACTTAACTATTTTGCCAATTTGAATAAATGCTATATTGTTATTTATCAAACCAAACACAGAACATAATATTAAAAGAGAACAACGAAGAATATCATAAAGGAAATGTATATGAGTGGAGAAAAGAAAAATGAAAGAGAGTTTCTACACAAAGTGACAGGGTAAGGGATAAATCCTGTAACGTTGAGATACATGCAGCCAAATAGCATGAGACTTGAATATAGAAATTATAGAGCCTAATGTATCATGCAGGTAAAAGGGAAAGAATTTCTCTCAGCTCCTTGAGTAGAGATTTCTTTTAATAGTAATCAGTTCATCAAAAAATAGTGATCACCCAGCAATAAACAAAATTCAATAAAGAATCAATAGTCAAAGAAAGACCAAGAGATCTATAAGGAACTTTGGGATCTTCAATAAATAAAGAAGCTGATCAAGATTCATTAAAGAACATAGACCAGAGTTCAATGTTGAATTAATGAATGCAAAGAAGATCCAAGAAATTTGATCTATGAACTCAACAACGCATCTACATTTTCATAAAGATTCAAGAGAACTGACTTTAAATGGAAATAATAAAGTTATAAGCATGGAGAAGACAGTAGCAGCAGGAATAATAACATAAAAAACTGTTATTTGCAGCCAAGGAACAACTTCCCCAAAGCCGGCAAGATAAAATACATAATTTGAAATATCCACAACCATCCATTACAATAACCACAAGATGTATATTTATAGTGACCGTGATAATCATTCCTAACCCCAAAGCAAGGAAATAACTGAAATAAGGAATTAATCAAAATCTTACTAGGTAGTTTGTGTCTCTCATGTGCTGTTAAGTGAGGTAGTTTAGTCTAGAAAGAGTCCTTTATAGTTAAGTATTTAAGTCTTATTGTTAGTGTTTTATGTTTGTTTGGAGTATTTTATATTAAATATTTGATCAGTTTAAGTTAGTTTTTGTTTAGGTAACTTGAAGGATACTTGTTTATTTGGTTTAGAGTTTAAAGTCAAGTTTATTTGGTCTTATAAATAGGGTTGTAATCCTACAAGAATTATGGAATGGACAGTTAGTTTGATCTAGTTAATATTGAGGTTGTTGCCACTCACTCTATCCCTTCTCTTTCCTCACTCTCTCTTCCCGTGACTTCTCCCTTCCTGGTGGAGGATTGGTAGAGAAGAAGGGGATAACCTGAGAGGGGGTCTCAGAGTTACAGGGGAGGGAAAGAAATTACATAGGAAGAAAGGGGGGGTGGAGAGAAGTTTGCACACACACCTACCCACGTAGGCTCTTCACAAACACAAACTCAATTCATTCTCAAATCTGAGTTCTAATTGCACGGTTACATGTACTTAAATAAAAAAGAAACCCAACATGAAAAGGAAACCTACTCTAATTTGGAAACTCAAATTAATAAGGAAAGTAAATCCTATTAGTTATCTCCTACTTAAGCTATCAAAATAAAATATTACACGTTAATCCCAAAATAGAAATAAATAAAAATCCTAAAATATCCTACTAGCCAAAGACCCAAATTGGACCCGGTTCATCTCCGTCTAGGTTCCCAAATGGGTTTAGATCAATCCAAGGTAGTGCACTAGCATCAATTCCCATGGTATTGAGTAAAACTCGACCTTGAGTTTTGTAAAACGAGAGAATCATCAACACTTGATCGGCATCCACAAACATCGACATTGATGGGGCGATGATCCAGCACATCTCACAATCTTCTGATGGTCATTAGCAAATGACATCTCTTCGATGGGAATCTGATCGTGGGGTTTCACAACAGAAATTGGACCATCAATCAATTCTTCAACAACAACCTTGATTGGGCAGTTCACTTTAGCTTGATCGTCACTTCCGTTGTCCATCTCTAGTCCTCCTTCTAAGGATTCTATCATGCTTGGCACCTTATCATAGGTGTTATTATTACTGGCAAGCTCCCGACAACCTGTCTTCAAATCAAGAAGTGTTGTTTGCAATTTATGGAAACCATCTCTAATTGAAAGGAGCAAATCGTATCGATCAACCTCCATGATGTAGCCTTAGGTTCAGCTCTAATACCAAATTGGTAGAGGACCGGTAGGGAAGAAAGGGGGGGGGGGGAGAGAAGTTCGCACCATAGTTATAAATCTCGCCGAGATCTTGAATTTCTCAAGAATCTCGAGACTAGATTACATACAAAACTTAAAATTTGCCGTGTTTTAAAAAATTCGGCCGAAATTTCGGCGAAATCTCGAAAATCTCAGATATCTTGACCTGCTTGAGAGGAAACTACTCTTGTTTCTTCTCGAACACTATGATGTGGCATTCATATGTCATGCAGACGGAAGACAATGTACGTCGGTTCCATCGGACCATGAGTGGACTTGTACTTGGGTGTCTATTTAATATGCATTGTTCATTGTCCTTTGTAGTTTTTACTTTAAGTCCTTAACTATTTCTTAAGTAATTATTCAACATTATGTGTCTTCATCCATTATTGCATAATTTGTTTGTTTTATGTGCCCATTATGTCTCATAGCACTCAAACAATGTGTGTAGGCAAATCCGCAAATATTACATAAGGCTTCGACGTTTACTGCCAACCAAGGGTGCAAATCCAAAGCACAAAATTGGGTTTTTTTTTTACAATTTGAAATTTTAAATATGTTTATTAAGCCTAAAACAAGCTTCTCTTAAAGTTTCGAAGCCAACAATGGCCATTTGCCTACCGAAACACAAAAAAAAAGATGCACTATCTTGGTGAGATCTTGAGAATCTCAACCTGGTCGAGACACCTCCTCGAGACGAATTTTTTAACCTTGGTTTGCTCACACACCTAGCAACACAGGCTCTTCACAAACACAAACTCAATTCATTCTCAAATCTGAGTTCTAACTGCACGGTTACATGTACTTAAATAAAAAAGAAACCCAACATGGAAAGGAAACCTACTATAATTTGGAAAATCAAATTAATTAGAAAAATAAATCCTAGTAGCTATCTCCTACTTAAGCTATCAAAATAAAATATTGCATGTTAATCCCAAAATAGAAATAAATAAAAATTTAAAATATCCTACTAGCCAAAGACCAAATTGAACCCGGTTCATCTCCGTTTGGGTTCCCAAACGGGTTTAGATCAGTCCAAGGTAGTACACCTTCTCTTCCCCTCATCCTTGTGATTCCCTTTCTTCCCTATCCTTGAGGCTCCATTGCTAGCAGTCTCTTTCCATCTATTTTAAAAGAAAACCCACTACCAACAAATCCTCTGATCGATCTTCATTAAGGCCCCACAAAAGATACTCCCAGCTTAATAGTGCGAAGAAGGAAAAGCTGAAAAAACTTCTTAATATTAAGTTCTCCAAATTCCAAAAGATCCAATTCGAGAGACTGCATAGGCTGCTGGAAAATATTCCATGCAAGGGCCTAGAATCATGGGTGCTTGTCCACCTAGTTGAAAAGATATTATGCTTATACCTTGCAAGTAAGGAAGAAGTGAAAACAATTAGATCACATCCAGTGAAGATGGATAATGTGCTGATAATCTATAACAAACAAGAAACTCGTATTATGATGTACACCAGAACACTGGACCGTCAAACCCAGACCAAAATGAAATACAACTGAAGCTGTAAAGAATGAATCACAGCCATCCCACACGGATAAATCCATTCACCTCTCAATGGTCACATTTTTCTGCTTGAGAATCCAATCAGGAATATCATGTTGGTTATTTGCTCTGTATCCTTTTAAAGAGAGAGCTCTCTTCCCTAGTTTTACCACGTCCGAATCACATGACCCAAAGTTTTAACTTTTAAATGGAGCAACTATGATAGAAAGGTTAGACAAAAGCTTCCACTAACATACAGATTTCATATCTCACTGCACATTGGCAGACCTAAAAGATAGTAAGTTCCTAGGAATTCCTAATTACGATATTCTGAGGCTGCAAGCAGACCTAGCCTAACATGATGATAAACATTTACTTCTGTCAACGCATTTTCTGTCATAGAGCTTAGTAGCAAGAGTGCCTGGCTAAGAGTGTAAAACAACGTGAGCTTGAATCTTTCCCCCTCTTAATTTCCACTTGACCAATGAGAAAAATGGATTGAGTTGATCCGTTCAGTCCTTCAATCCTCCTACATCTATTGGTGTGGAATCTATGGGCTTCCTAAATCCACCATCAAAGCCATGGAATCTCTCTTCTGGTCCTTCCTCTGGAAAGGCAAGAAATCTTCCAAATTCCTCCACCCGATCAGTTGGGCCTCTATCTGCCTCCCTAAATCTGAAGGTCTTGGCATCCGTAGGATCCAGGACTTCAATATTGTAGGTATGCTCAAATTGATCTGGAAAATCTCTTCAAGGCATGATTCTATCTGGGTCAATTGGGTAGACTCATACCTCCTCAAAAATGATTCCATTTGGACTGTCCCCATCCCTGCTGATCCTTCCTGGGTGTGGCGTAAAATAATCCTCCTCCAGCCCTTAGCACTCTCAGCCAGCTCCTCTATGATTGCTAATGGGTCTTCCATTTCTCTCTGGCTAGATCCCTGGCTCCCCTTCGGAGTCCTCTACAACTTCTTAGGTGCCTGTTTGGTCTAACCCTCTGGTATTCCCAATTCAGCCCCGTTCTCCTCAACCATTTCCCTACGTTCCTGGTCCCACCCCCTTCCCCCTGTCTCACCCAGGTTTGGGATTCTCTTCCCCCTTCCCCCCCCCCCCCCCCCAATCCCTAACCCCTCTCTCTTGGATAAGGTCTTTTGGCTCCCCTGCCCTAACGGAGTTTTTACTTCTAGATCCGCCCAGGATTTTATTCGTCCCCATGCTCCCATTGTTCCCTGGCACAATATGGTTTGGTTCAAAGGCCATATTACCCGTCACAGTTTTAATGTTTGGAGATCCCTCAACCGCTGCCTCCCCACCCAATCATTTCTTCTCCATCACCATATCCTCGTCCCCCCATCCTGTGTCCTTTGTTGGAATGGCATTGAGGATGTTGATCACCTCTTTTTTACTTGCCCCCAAGCCCTCAGTATTTGGAAAAAAGCCTTAGTCTCTATTTGGCCTCGAAGCAGAAGGTCTCTTCCCTTTGCTAGGGAATATCTTTGGATGGTGAGAGCTTTCTCGGGTGGCACAATCTGCGATACTGCTGGTAAGCTAGTGTCTGGGGTGCTATATCTCACATTTGGATGGAGCGGAACCTTCGACGATGGACCTCCAAATCTCGTTCCATAAACATGATTTGGAAAGCCATCTTTTTTTATGTTAGCTCCAAACTCCATTTGCTCCCTTGTAGATCGCTCCTTGATACCCCAAGGAACAGGCTTATTGTTGTATCCTAGGGTTTAGATGATTCTCTTCTTCGGTCTCATGGCCCACCTTCTTAAGGCTTGAGGCGTGTATTCCACCTCCCTCTCTACCTCCCCCTTTTTTGGGGTTTTCGTATTGATATATATTCATCCAAAAAAAAAAAAATGGATTGAATGTTACCAGACCCCAGTCGAGCACAACCAACTACTCTCGATCTGCTTTGTGAGGAATTTACTACCAATGACAATGGTCTCTAAGAACCAATGTACAATTTCAGAACAATGGTGATTGCTATGATTATTTTTATTTATTGTCATTAAAACCTAAAATTCCACCAGCCTAGGCACAACAACCAGACGCTCGAATCAATTGATTCACCAATTATCTTGTGCCGATTGAACTGAGCATTGGTCTGACAACCATAGTTGTCACGGCGTCTAGGTGACCCAAGGCGTTGAAGAGGGTCCAAAATCAAGGCAACACCAACTAGGCGTCCAAGGCACCTGGACGCCTAGGTGTCGCCTTGACAACTATGTCTGAATATCAAAGGTATCAATTTTGATTCCAAAATGCACTCTATGCTGATTCATACAAAATCATATCTCACACATCTAGCAGATGGATCATTCATTTTGAATTTTTCAGCAGAGCAAGAAGCATGATTCTGAGTTTAGCGTGCAACCTGAAAAGGTCTAAACAACATGAATTCTGCTTGTGCCTTAAATTCACTTCATGCCGCTCCTTTTTGCTCATGAATTCAGTTCTTGCTGATTGAAAAATTAAACTCATTTCATAAACAATTCGAGGCGAGTATAAACAGGCAAAATAGAACCACTTAGAGGCTCACTTGTTCATATTATCCTCATGGTAAGAGCTAAAACCAGATTATAGTCAACTAATCACACTAAATGAAAATAATGTACTTCTACCAAAACTATACATAATGTAGTCTTGCCAACACAAATTTTCAATTACAAGAATAAAGTGCACCTTCACATATGAAAAGCAACCCCCCCCCACCCCACACACACACAAACACACACAGAGAGAGAAAGAGACCTTAAGGCGGTTATGCAATGCCCTCTTCCGCTCCTTCGACCTACAAACAGCATTTTTAATCCCATGGTTGTCCATGCATCCACTTGGCCACAACTCTGCAAGCTGAGGAGCAGATGGCCTGGTTATATTCGTGTAGGAGAATTTTCCCACAGGGAACTAATGGAATGAGTAGCCAAAATAAATGCTAATTTTCAACAAGTTAAAACCATGTTAAGTAGGGGAGAAAAGTCAAAGAGTCCCTCTACAAGAAGAAATAATCGACTCAAACTCATGGAAAGAACGCTGAAAATCATATGATGAAGACAACAAGTACATACAAAGAAATACGACCAACTTCAACAAAAGACAGCTTGTAACAGAGCTGTAGTAACTCAATGGCATGAAAAGCTAAAAGTTTCTAAATTGAAAATAATGGCACACAATCAATCCAAAAGTCGTCAATGTTTGCCAATTATAGCAGTGCAGAACAAATACAAGCCATGAAACAATTACATAATCATGATGTTAATATAGAACTATGGGACTATTAAGCACCTCCACATAAAGCTTTCTGATTTGTGGACCTTTATCTTCATCCATCCCCTGAAACCATCAATGAACAATATACTGAGGAAACTTGCAACAAGATCAAGAACCAATATGATAAAACTTCGACATCCCAGAATTCATTCAGTACCTCAACATAGAGATCATAGAGTTCGCAAATCTTTTCCTCCATTGCAACATCCATAGTATATTTTCCCTTGACCCCTTTGTCTTCCGAACCAAGTACCTCTTGAAAATCATCAGATGCCCCACCTCGCTGCTCAGATGCCTGAAACATCATCCAACATGCATTTCACATTTATTTGGAGGCACAATAACCATAAAGTGTTTTCATGTAAATGCTATAAAATCATCACCAGAAAACCAAGTACAAACAAAAGATGATTACTTTTGCACGTGATGCAAAGCACACTAATATAGTATAATTTTAGTAAAAATAATGTATAGTAAAGGAATGATTAGCACTGCTGACACAGAAATAACATTCTAGCGACCATTTCCTGCTATCCTGGTTTAATCACAAATGAGTGAGATTGCTTTTCAAGACAATGCTGCCCACAGAAATAGACCTAAGGGGAAGCAAGCAGGAAATTCTTGAGTGCTGTGTGATTGACAAATTCCAGTAAAAAATAAAGGATTAATACCAGGATGATTTCTGGAGCTGAATGTTGGTCAACCACAAAAAAGAAAACACATAAACTCCTGGTTAATCTCATCCCTACCCATTTAAATTCACTTACCCATTTCAGCAAATGATCCTGTACAATTTGTATACCTATTTCATTATTCGATCATGAATCTTCTTAAATGGGGAAGAATCGTTGCAATGAAGCAATTTTAAACAATTTAAAGAAGGGGAACAAGTTTGAATACAGGTATTTACATAGCCCTATTCTTTTTCCTTTTCTTTTTTTTTGGGGGAAAATACGCGTACACCCCCTGTACTTTGCCTAACGTACTAATAAACCCAAAGTTTCAAAAAAACGCACTTGTACACCCCCTGTATTTTTCAAAAAATACAAAATTAACAGTCCGTTAACCAGAGCACGTTAAGTGATGACGTGGGCTTTAAACTGGACATGAAATGACCCTTTTACCCATTCACCTCGTCTTCCCCAAACCTCACCATTCCTGTCTCTGGCGAAGAGGCGAACCAGCCTTGTTCCTCCTCTGGCGGAGGGAAGTTTGGATTTTGATCTGTAGGTTCTAATTTTTATTTTTTTGCTTTCACTTTCGAAGGAAATTTGAGTAGGGGTTACTCTTGATGCTGGAGCAGTCTAACTTCCACACTCCTGGATCTTCCCCCCTCCAACAACCCCCCCCCCCCCCCGGGGGGCTTCCGATCTGTGTTTGATGATTTCACCTTTTTCAAACTTGAAGAGGAAGTGAGCTTTGGTTTTAGGGAAGTGGATTATATGTTGCTGATGTCTGTGATGATGGTGATGAGTCTTTTGACTGGAGAAGAGATCAAGTAAAGCAAAAAAGAAAGAAAGAAGAAAAGATGTCTCCATTAGGGGCTGTTGTTGCTTGTGAATTGTGATTGTCGTCAATGAGAGAAAACTGGGGTTCTATCCTTCTTTTCTTTCCCCTGTATTTTCACGCATCTCATGTGCAGGAGATGTGATTTGCCTTGAGAACAGCTTGTTGCCCAAGTTATTGCATAGTTTTTAAGCGGGGGAGATCTTTCTAGGGTTTCTGTTATTGTTTATATTTTTCTTCTTCTTTTTCCTTTTTCTCTCTAAAAGAGGGTCTGGTAGAATGCCAATGTTCCAACTTCCTGCAGAAATTAGAAACAGGAACGGGCTTCGAGCAGAAATTAGAAGACATGTCTTCAACCAAAAGTCTGCCATTTTTCCTTCAAAGGTTCAGATCGGTGAGTTATCTATTGGTGAGGCCGTCTCTGTTAAAGGTCTCAATAGGGACCCAACTGAGAGAATGCGCCAGAACAGAGGAACAGGGCTTCTCTCCAGGGCTGGTTAGCCTCTTCGCCGGATATAGGGATGGTGAGGTTTGGGGGAAGATAATTGGTTTGTTAAAGGTAGGGTGAAAGGGTAAAACAGTCATTTCATGTCCAGTTTAAAGCCCATGTCATCACTTAATGTGCTCCGGCTAACAAATTGTTAATTTTGTATTTTTTGAAAATAGAGGGGGTGTACAAGTGAATACTTTAGATACCTGGGGTCTTGCTAGAGTTATGGAGATCTTGTTTGGAATCAAGAGGTTTTAAGTTAAGTAGAACAAAGACAGAATATATGATATGTAACTTCAGTCAAACCAGGAGAGGTAATGATGTGGTGAAGCTCGAGGAGCAAGAGATACTACCAAGTGAATACTTTAGATACCTGGGGTCAACCATTAACAATGAGGGTGATATAGAGGATGATGTTTCACATAGAATTAAAGTAGGATGGATGAAGTGGAGACCCGCATCATGAGTTTTATGTGACAAACGCATGCCTAGTAAGCTTAAGGGGAAATTCTATAGGACAATAATAAGACATACGATGATATATGGGGCGGAATGTTGGGCCGTTAAGAAGAGTAATATAAATAAGATGAGTGTAGCGGAGATGAGGATGTTGAGGAGGATGTGTGGCAAGACCAGGAGAGATAAAGTAAGGAATGATTGTATTAGAACCAAATTGAGAGTTGCAGCAATCCAGGACAAGCTCCGTGAGAACCGCTTGAGATGGTATGGTCATGTCCAATGGAGACCCATGGATGCACTAGTAAGGAGGAGTGACCAGTTTCAGTTTGAACTTTGAAGGAGCTAAAAGAGGTAGGGGCAGGCCTAAAATGACTATTGGAGAAGTGGTAAGAAAGGATATGAATGTAGTAGGGCTCGACCCTAGTAGAACCGCGGATAGGGTTGTTTGGAGGACAAGGACCCGTGTAGCCGACCCCTTATAGGGGGATGTTCCTGGGATGCTGCTTTGACTTTTTCCTTTAGTAACTTTATTTTATCTTTTTACTTCCTTTTACTCCTTTTTTTTTTTTACTCCCTTCTACTTCTCCTATTTCTATTACTGTCGCAGCCTCTTCGGATCCATGTAGCCGATCCCATTTAGTTGGGATAAGGTTATGGTTAATGTTGTAGAGGGGGTGTACAAGTGTGTTTTTTTAAACTTCGGGTTTATTAGTACTTTAGGCAAAATACAGGGGGTGTACGCACAATTTTGTACAGTTTTAACTTTGCAAAGTATTGTAAAACCCTTTCTGGCTTGTAGCTTCCCTTGCAAAAGTTCTTATCATAAAAGAAAGCAAAAGGTTTTCTACACGGGCACTTAGAGAACTATCTCTAAGTACACACCCTTATTTTGCCATGTTGAGAACTGTGTTAGCAAATCCCACCATGAGATATTTAGGCACCCCTTAGATTATTGACATGTCAAATTTCATGGGCCATCTCAACTGTATGGCCTGCCAAGTATTGAACTTTTCCACTTGTATTTTCATTTTTTGCCATTCAAACCGGAAAAGGTTGATCCATGATCCATCCATTCCAATCACTGGATAGATATGGGATAATATGGATATGAGATCAGTTAAATCTCATAGGTAAATTCAATCATGTGGCCCACTATGTATCTGATCTGTCACTCATGATCAATGTGCGAAAATTCGGTCAAAATGACAGGTCTCGACAAAGGTTGAAACAAGACCAAGTGCTATACCTAGATCTTACCAAGTTTCGGACGAAATTTTGACCATGTTTCAGGTTTCGGCCAAAACCATACAAACCTATGTATAAAATGCATAGTTTCGATTGAAATTGGTCGAAATGGGTTGCTAGTTTCGACAGTATAAACTCCAAAGAGAGAAACTTCCTAGAAAACCTCAGTTTTCGTGATTTTTCGGCAAATTATTATCTTTGTGGAACAAAATGTTGGGCAGTACTGGAACTCGATGTGGTACTAGGAATCTATGTAGGGTAGATGGGTCCAATGTAACTTGCTTGTATTCTTCAATCTTCAGAAGTTTGTAATGAAATATGTATAACATTAGATAATTATGGAATGGTTTTTAATTTTATATTTATTCATTCTTAATGTATATTTAGTTGTCCTAATTGAATTATGCATGTTCTAATAGACTAGTACTAAATTTTGTGTAGTATACGTTAATATTAGAAAAAGTATATAGAAACGTACAACGTATACTCCGAAGCCAAACTACCACTTTGGGTGTGTTTTTTACAGTCTAAGGGTTCCACTATGTTTAGAGGGCCTAAAATAGAATTGCCCAGACGTTTCAGGACCTAATTTGAACAGTTGGGCCTAGAAGCCAGCAGATGAAACCAATAGCCGTAACTTACAAGGTTTCATCCAGGTTTCGACCAAAACTCGATATATTTCGGTTTCGAGCCAGGTTGAAACTTCAAACCATGCTCATGACTCAACAATCCAAATGCTGACCAAAATTGAATTATGGATGGCATCAAGTGATATGATGCTTTTGGGTATGACATAAATAGAGGTTGATGTCAGAAACATATCCATAAGTTTGGGAATCAATTGATCTAACATGAGGAAAATAAAACATGTCTAATTGTGCCCATGTAGAGGCATCTCTCTAAAGTGCCCTCATAACAAAACTCTTCCCCTAAAACAAATTGAATCTTGCAGAGTGGATGGTATTGGACAGCTCTGGGTTTGTGTGAACTAAAAGAGGCGGAGGAGAACAGATTAGAACTGAAGAAAAAGAAAGGGCAGAAGCCTGTGTGCACAATATAAATGAGGGCAATTACACTGCTAGTTATTCAATGTCATCTGTGTAGTTTTTACATAAATGTATGGACTTGTTTCTGATGTCGAAGTAACAACATGGTTTGAACTGTCCACCCAGATTGTAAAATAATTGAACCATGAACCGCTTGCTTTTACAGTTCTCACTTTAAGAACATCTGGTAAACAGGATTTGTCAACAAACCATAAGACAATCATACGCCTCACTGAGAAAATACAAAAAGACCAGTTAATTATGTAAGGACAACTTTGACCAATATTTGGAAATAAAACGAGTATTTTCCTATAACTTACCTTGGGCTTCAGAGAAGGAGCCCGCATTTTAATCATTTCAACGACCTCTTTCTTTATTCGTTGGAATCTATCATCTTTTTCTTGCTTGGCCGACAAACCCAATTCAACCATCTCCTTCAAGTTTCTCTGTTGAGAAGACACAGTAGAGTGGTATTAATACTTCCCACTCCTCAACTTGTACAAAACAGGACGACAACAACAACAAGAAGTCAACAACAACTGAGCCTTATCCCAACAAAATAGAATAGACTAGTTAAAATCCTCGAGCAATAATTAAAGATTTCGCTTATAAACAATGCCAAAGGCCTTCTACTATCCATTTTTCCAAATAAGCAGATACAGGTACTAAGACAGCAAATATAAGATGCATCTACGCCAATAGAGAGAGACTAAGAAAACTTCAATTTACCAGCAAGCAAGCACTAGCATCCCTGTCCAAGCTATTAATGCAGGCTTTTTGAGCATTTTCAGTGACAATCAAGAGGGGGGGGAAGAAAGCAGTAGACACAAAGAGCCATAGGATAATTTCCTAGTAAATAGATACCTTCAATGTTTTTAGCTGCACTAAGTGGCCTAGAATACTCATTAGGTGATTGATTAACTCCTCTGATATTCTTCCTTGGCTAGACTGCTGCAATAACCACAAAAATATGGGGTTAATTTCTTTAAAACTTTCAAGTGAACAAAGATTGTACAAGTTAAAAAAAAAATAGAAAAAAACACAAACAAGCCCCTTATGGTTCCATTGAACTAGAAACTACAAATAGTCAAGTAATTAAAACATTACTGCCAGTCTAGCAACTTTAGCAAGCTTCTGTTTCACTTCTCGAGGCAATCTCCGTTTGACTGCTTGTGAGGAAGTATCCGCATCCTGAACTTCCACAATTGGTGGTCTAGCTGTAAGGTAATGAAAAGCTTTTTTTAAATAGAAACATCCTAAACATTCACAGAAATTAAGAATTAAACGTCAGTGTTTGCAACTTACATTCTGCAACTATCTTCTCAAGCTCCCTAATGGCCCTTTCAAGCATTGTACCTTTTGGCCTAACACTAGAACCTTCCTTTGCATGCATTGATGTTGTCTTCTGTGTAAAGATTATATACAAACCAAACACCAATCAAATGGATTGTAGGGGACAATAAGAGGCATTATCACAATAATAACAATTCAACAAGTAAAACTTATAAATAAAAAAAATAAAAAATAAAAACTAACAAATACAAAGAAACTATTAGCAAATCCTACCATTTACATGCAAAAAATTCTTAGAAAGAGTATGAAGAAACAGAAGATGGACCAAATCACAAAAGGAAATGCACATAAATTTGTGTAATCACTAATCAGCCAAGTGACCCAGTTTCAGTTGTTGTTTATTCCTAAATACAGGATAAGTATAAAACAGTGTTAGCAGTATGCTCTGCCTGGACTGTATCTTGATTGTACAGCATGTGCCAGAATCCTTAAGAGAAGAGGAAAAATCCCAAAATCTAGAAGAAGAAAAAAAGTTCCCTAATCAAACCAAATTGAGGAACAACAGTGTGTAGCATCCGAGCAAGTTATCCCATCAAATTCAGTCACCAAGGCATATTAGAGGAAGGTGCCAGTCATGGAACAGGACTGACTCTCCACACATTGACCTACTGAACTAGGAAATCATGCATTTACACAGTGCAAAAATAATGTGCCAGAATGGAAAATAGAACCGAATAATATAGAAAATCATCCTGTAATAATGTTATATTTCACCACAAATCTATCAATACTATTGAAACAGGTTTATTGACCAAAGCTTACAAGTTGAATGGAACCCTCTCACAACTATCAAACACTTTTTAGCACCGCCATGAAATCTACTAGAAGAAACAAGGAGTGACAACAGAAGCAATAATACAATCGTATTAGAGGTTTCAATGAGAGTCATGAGACAACAATGATGAATTCACTTAAAAGCATAGTTGTCACAGCGTCATGGCGATCCAAGTCGTTGGAGGGGTGTCTGATCGATATATCGACACGTCGCCCGCCATGGCGTTGCCATAGCGATCATGTCGACCATGTTTTATTTTTTATTTTCTCTATTTTTTAATGTTTTAATAGAGGTATACTCAAGCCATGTTTTATTTTTTCTCTATTATTTCTCAAGTTTTAAGGATGGCAATCTTGTAATTAAGCAGAATCTAAGAAAGGGCATAAAAGGGTTTTGATTTAATGACTAAGGGTAAACTTAGAGGGATGTGTAAAGTATGGACAAAGGGGAATAAAAGAAGAGAAAGGTACTTTAGGAAAAAGACAAAAATAAGGGTTTGTAATAACCCACGATCAGATTATGGTTGTCTTCAACCTTGAGTTCAGCCTGGGATGGAAAACAGTGCAGTACGAAGGAGATAACTCCTTCAATTCTTCTTGGTCCAGTCTAAATCTTCAGGCGAAGTATCGCCACATCATGTTCTATCAATTCCAGCAAGAACTCATCACAGAAATCAACTAAACAAGGAGTATTTAATCTCCCTGGAATCAGATCTGGCAATTTCTTAGTTGCAAGTAATCTTCAAAGGTTTGAATCTCAGGGCAAGGAAAGCTTTTGGGTGCAAACCTCTCAGGTAAGGATCGCCCTAGGGTGGTGATTCAATGCACCAAAACTCAAGCCCAATCGACTCTCTCAAAGGGTTCAAAACAATTCTATTGAGGGTTGCAGTCACCGCCCAACAGAGAGAACATCAATGGCAAAAGAAGATGAAATCGAAGAGGGAAAGAGAGACAGGAAGCAGAAATCGAAGAGGGAAAGAGAGACAAGACGCCATGGCGTAGGTCGATATGCATGCTTCTCCAGCGCCAAGACGCCATGGCGACGCCATGACAACTATGCTTAAAAGCAACAAATTAAACTTCAAGCAATCCGTAAGATGCTTTACAATTTACATCCAGAAACTAAGGCTGTACACGATCATAAAATCCATCCCTTTGGGGCCCATTATCCGTTGGGATTTAACCATCCTACATCATAAAAATATGTTGTATGTATGGAGTGAAGGAGACATCTATTTCTACACTGGAAGGTGGCTAGGATCTTTTTAAGTTTAAGTTACTTTGGAAGCTGAAGCTGTTTGGAAACTGCTTACTTAACAACAGGGTGTGAAGATGCTGTTTCTTATTGATCGAGAGGATGGTTTGGGAACAAGTGTAAAATCATGTGCCGGCTACTTCCTTTCATACTGTCACTGTCATGGGGATCATGGAAAGAGAGGAACAGAAGTATTCATTATATGTAAGCATGCTCAATCTTTGGAACTTGTTCACATAAAGTAAATTTGCTAATTATTCAAGTACATAATGAATTTTCAGAATAATTTCAAAGATATAAAAAGAAGATTTCCATATTTTGTACCTCAAGCATATTATTCACAAACTTTTGCCATTAATTTCATTTTTTCCAGATGCATATATATATATGGTACAGAGTGTTAAGAAGAAGGCTGCAGAGGGTGGATCACAGCAGGTGGCATAATGAAATTTGTCCTCTTGCTCGTTTTGTCTACATTTACAGGTAAGATGATCCATCAGTGTTTTGATACCAATTGATAGTACTTCCATTACTTTTCCCTTATGAAAAAATGGTTATTTCTCCTGTTAAGTGTTATCAATCAAAATCAAGAAATAAGACTGATTCATAATCTACACAGCCTTTCTGGAGAGACTATATTATTTGCACGATAAATAAAACCCAACAATCAACAACAACGATAAATAACCTTACCAATCACTAATAAAATAGTGCAAAAGAAAAAATACAAATGGGGTCACTAAAGAGAACCAGCAGTAGCTAGGGATTTTCAGAAGAGATGAGTACTTACAGCAGTCTGAGAGGGGTACTTGCTACCAGACAAATTAAGGTCAGGCAGCTCCGTACCACCATTTTTATCCCGGTACCTAACTTTTGCAAATGCCTCTAGCTCATTAACATCTTTCTTCAGTTGATGCTCAAACTGAGTGGAAGCACTTTTATCCCGATTAGTCTGATGCGCAGCATCAGAGGCTTCACCTCCAACTTTCAACTTGTTATTGAGATCTTTAGATTGGACAATTCCAGTCTTCTGTTTTTCAGTCTCTTTTATATCCATTGGTAATACAGAAGAATCCTTATTTGAATTTTTTGAAAAAGAATTTTCCAATTTAATGCTAGAATCAGCAGACTTCTTTTTGAAAGTTCCCATAGAAGCATTCAATTGATTCTGCCCTTTCCCATCTTGATAGTGCTCACTTGTAGCTGGCAAACTTTGAGGACTAGAAGACTTGCTCCCCACCAATGGTGCAGTCCTAGCAGCAGCTTTCATCCTCGCATTACCCATTTTTGCATGTTTATATGGTACATGCTCACCATGAGCTTTTGTCAAATCTTTTCTTCTTCGCTTCCTTGGTTGGTGGTCAGGAGATGCAAAGGGTTCATTTCTAGTAATGGAAATATAATAAAAAAAGAGAGGCACAATCAGAGGTCAATAAATTAATAAAATAGTTTATGATAGTCTAAGATACAAAAAATAAATGCCTCCTTGTGTAATGGTGTAGCAACTAAACAGGACAGCGGTAGCATGTACAAGTAAAAGAAATGAGATTCCCTGCTACATTTACACCTAAAGGCTACAGAAACATATTGGGGATAGCTATGACCATGAACCTACTTTTAGTCCATGGACAAGATTATTTTGGCTGAAACTTAAGATTAGTGAAAGGTACTTCATCAGATGGAACCACACAATGCCTGCCACCTGATATCTCATGGAAGTTACCAAGTTCACAAGCCAGAGAGAGAGAGAACACAAGTCACATTGAGCTACTATACATGACAGGGCATCCCCCATGTCGATGCTTAGTTAGCACCAAAGGAAGTTCCCCATGTACCGACACCACTGAGGAAAGTTACAGCCTGAACAATTTTCACAACGCAGAATAAAGCTTTGAAAAATGATCGAGAAGACAACATTTTGAAGACAGTTCAATAGAAGAAAACACAGAATGGTAAGTCAAAAACAAGGTGGACCATACAGTTGAATTGGACCACAAAATTTGACTACTGGCCAGTGAAGTGCATCCATTATCTACCAATGGTCAGAATCACCACATCAACCCTCTACATGGCTCAGAAAGGTGATACGTGGAGAGGAGCCTCTTTATGCCACTTTCTGAGAGAACCATTCCCTATACAAATTTCTCTTTCTCACCTGCTGATGCAAGCACATAAATACATAAGTCACACAAATACCCCTCGATTTGAATATATACAATCCAAGACAGCTTGGTTTCAAGGATCAACCAGGACATTCCAAAATAGATTAACATTGGATCATCTAATCCTGTCTAAGGTCGGGATCTACTTTGATCTGGACTAGGGGTGGCTGCGACTGGATAATCCCTGGTCCCCAATCCTCGAAACAATTTTTCATAGTATTTCCCATGACTAAGTAATGCAAGCCAGTGTAAATTTGGACAAGGTTTTAGAATAGGTTTTGGGTCGGGCCATAGTTGTCAAGGCGTCGCCTAGGTGTCCAGGCACTATTTGCTGGAAGGATGCCTTGGTCGACAAGGCAACGCCTTGTTGGGGCCTTTGTTTTAGGTTTTATTATTGTAATGGGTTGAATTATAAAGCCCAAAAGTGGGGGGTTATGGGGGGTTCATGAAAAGTATTATTTTATTAGTGGGTCCCATGTCTATAGTCCAAGTTTGTCTCAGCTTGTTTGATTATTATTTATTTTAGGCTAGTAACAGTTTTATTACTTTTGGTTGTTTATTTAGAGTAACAGAGTAATAAGGAATCCTTATGAGAGTCAATTTAAGAACGTTAAAAGTCATAAAATGCAACCACCTCCTCTTCTATGATTTGGAATTAATGGATTAAATTGTCAAACTTGAGGGCTGATCTTATAAATTCACGGATGCTACTTTCTCTTCTTCTCTCCAATTTATCTCTTTCTTATTTGGACAGCAAACATATTTCTCCTTACTTTCACATCAATCTCATCTTCTAGAAAGTTTTTTTTTTTTAAAAAAAAACATCTTCTCTCTTCAACACGCATCAACCACTCCTTTCTTTAATCGACTCCTGATTTCGGGTCCTATTTTTACTCCCATCTTCTTTCGATCTCTCTCCTTTATCAAGAGAAGATTCCAATTGAGGAAATAAAATTCACTTCTTCCTCTACAAATCTTGGATGTAAGGTAGCCGATCATTATTGATTATGATTGTAAGAAGTGTAGGACCATCGTACTATCAAAGCCAACGACCATGGATGTTAATCAAATGGTGGAGACTTGTCATCATTATAAGACTAAAGGACGAGTCTTTTCTAACAAGGAGGGAATAATGCACGCGCAGTTTAAATTTGAGCCAGGTTATAGTATAGGATTGGGTTAGGTCAAAAGTTTATTATTGTAATTGGCTGGATTATAAAGCCCAAATGTGGGGGTGCATAAAAATTTCTTATTTTATAAGTGAGACCCATGTATATAGTCCAAGTTTATTTTTTTAATACAAGAGTTCTATTGTTAGTTATTTTAGGCTACTAAGAGTTTTATTAATTTAGTTGTTTATTTAGAGAAAGAGAGTAATAAGGAGTCCTTATGAGAGTCAATTTAGGAAAGTTAAATATGTAACCATTCCTTCTTCTACGATTTTGAGTAAGCAATACTTATGAGAGTCAATTTAGGAATGTTTAACAGTTTAAGTTGGCTTTCTGTTTCTCTCGATCACCCTTCTTTAATCTATTCCTGATTTCTTCCTCCTTCTACATCGATCTCATCTTCTAGAAAGATTTTTTTTAAAAACATCTTCTCTCTTCTACACCCATCGACCACTCTTTTTATCCCTTCTTTAATCGATTCCTGATTTCAGGTCCTATTTTTCCTTCCATCTTCTCTCTCTGCTTTAACCACCAATAGGTCTTTTCTCTTTCCTTCCTTCCTCCTTATCAATTTCAAATGATTAGATTATTTTATGTCTGGTTTTTATTATGGAAATCAATTAAGATCTGATAATTGTTCTTTAAGATCTGACCGTTAGATTTGAGATCAGATTTGGCCCATATCTAGCTGTCAGATCGAAACTCTTTCACTCGTAGGCCAATCAGATCAGTCATGTCTGATTGATCTGCATCACTAAGTCATTTCATATTATCGGTATCTAACTTTTCTTATTAATAAAAGAAGTAAAAGAAAAAAATAAGCAACAGATTACAAACACAAAAACTTAAATAACTTTAGTACTTTACTAAATAGAACATACAAATATGATATCTCATTCTTTTTTTCCCCAAATAAAGTCTGCCATCACATTAGTGCCCTCCAACATATGAGAGCACTAACAAGCTGCAAGAAGTGACAGCAAACAAAATCCCCTTCAACTGAATATCAGAGTGTGTTTTTATCGTGCATTAGGCAGTCCTATAGAAATTCTACCACTAATGTTCTGTTTGCGTCCTCAATACCAACAAAGACATACTTGCTTCAAAATCTCTAAATCAGAACCATTATAATACATAAACCGTGTGCTTTAGGGGCCATAACTTCATACCTCATGATCATACTAACTATTCCTTTCACTGTTCTTGATTAACAAGCTTCCAGTAATTGCTCACTTTGCTTTACCCAAATGATATCAAAGGTAAGGGCCAAAATTCATTAACTCTGACATCCGACCAACAAAGGCTCAGGCCCGCACAGGTATCCATTCAGGAAGTTATGTCTTAAACTTCAAAAGTGATTGTTCAACCAAGTAACCACTCAGCAAAAACTAGAAAGTAACCAGTCATTATGAACTCAAGGATTGTCAAAGGAATGCAATAAAACTCACATGCGTTCCAACTTCCCCCTATTAACAAAGAAACCATTGTGCTTCATTGGTGACTTGTCAACTTGAAAATATTCATCCTGAGGAAGCGACCATGATCATTAGAAACAGAAATTTATGGTTAAATTTTTTTTTTAAAATTAAAACCAGAAAATATAAATAAATATGAAGAAAAAAATTTAGTTTTAAAGCAATTATGAAACAGCCAAATAAACAAGCAAGAAAAAATTAGTTCAGAATCATTACTCTGAGCATTTTCTTCAGACTATAAAGAATGTGCAATTTACATTTTGGGTCCTCCATGTTAGTGACATCTCTGAACTGGTTCCTCCAAATTAGATATACCCCATTTTGGGTTCCTCCTCCCAAATGCTGTAGGCTGGACACAAGAAGAGGTTGCATCTAAGCAAGATATCTTCCATATTCTCCCATTATTTTGTAGGATTTCCCCGCATTTTTCTGTTTCTTCTCTTTTGATGGCAAACACGGATGCAGCAAGACGGTTTTTTGCACTTTGTGCTTAAATACTCCATTGTATCTCCTATCAGGCAAAAAATTCTCTTCCGCCACCCATTTTTTTTCTCAGCAGCATTATCTTGTGCCCCATACATTGGTTATTCTTCTAGCTTTGACGTAGCCTTGCTTGGAACTTCTATTATCACCACAAGAGGCATCGGTGGAGCTAGATGCTCCTATTTTTGTAGGCATTCTCTTTGTAGTTCCAATCCACTTTGTGACTTGATGCCAATGTATAAAGGTAAATCTGCATGTTGGATATCCTAGTGTCAGCCTTTGTATTACTATGCTTGACTACTTTCCTCTATTTGCTTTTTGGGATAGACACGTAGAGGAGGCAAGGAAGCCATGGTTGGAACCGATGTATCTCTGATCCATTCTGGATGAGTCAGATCCCTAGTTGGATCAGGCATTTGAACATATTTCCAAATGACTCGACATCGACTCATGCACTCGGACAATTTAATCTGTTTCTATTACAAATCCACACATTCCTGCCTACTAATCCAGCAGGTGACTCAACTCCGTCTGACCTGAGAGACCAACCTGATCTGCCAAATGGTATCCACACAGAGGACTGTATTTCTCTCAGGCTTGGTAGCAGCAGTTGAGATGGGACATTGGAACTTCATAGCTCTCAAATGGAATTCGGTGTTCTGTGATGAGGGTTTGACCGTTCAACTATTTGACTTTAAAAGAGATTGGGCTGATGATAGGCAAAGTATATTTTTGAAAAATATTATGAGTCTTGATTGCTTTCACTGATCTGTTCTAACGTCCCACTAATGGAGGGACCAAAATAGTGTATTCTCTAACATGGAGGACCCAAATGTACATTTCCAAAAGAAAAGAAGTCATCTCACACTTGCTTCTAATACAAAAGAGAATTAGAAGCTAATCTACAGACATACAACAAGATTCAGTAGCTCAATGGAAAATTTTCACCTCAATTAACTACTGCACTAACTACTAAGTCCCTTAACAACTACACCTACAAGAAACCCATAAAGAAAAAAACCAAGAATCCTGATACCAACCAGCTCAGCATCATCTATAAAAGAATCTTCTGTGTCATATTGATCGTCAGGAATATCGTCAAGTTCTTCCTCGTCGCTGCTTTGTTTACCCTGAAAATAAGTTTGAGTCACCACATTAACTCTGAAATAATATTATTTGGTACCAAAAGTATCAAGGCGAACCCCATTGCACTTATATTAACTACGAAAAATTTGCACACATCATACAGGATCATAATAATTGAGGAAACTTCAAACCAAAAGGAAAAAAAATGGCAAACTTCGTACCACATAGAGGCGTTCAATTTTCTCAATCACAGCACTAAAACGATTTGAAGGAGGTGCATCTTTAACTTCATCCTCCGCAGCTTGAACCTTTAAAAAAATCAAAGCACCATCAAGTCAATCATTAAAAGATCAGCCAAAAGAATCTTCAGAACCAGTATAGGAAGAGTTATGCATGGAGAATAAAACCACCCTCGCTAAAACCAGCATCTTATAAATGAAACACATACCCAAACGGAGATATGCACATACATAAATTGCATCATGCATGGAATGAGGAAGATTTCACTGATAAAGATGGTCAAGCACATGCTTTTACTCAGGTGTACACATGGGCATAAAGTAACTACAGGGGCAGAGCGAGATTTTCTACTGAGGATCAGGGAGCAGCACAGTCATATAGAGACAAGGGAGGGAAAACCACAATTCCACTATTTTCACAGGAGATAGACAATGTTTAAAAATTGAATATTGGGGTTAGGCGTTGGACCATTATGGCAGAGCAGTTGACAGTCCAATAGTCCAACAATCCAATAGCCTGATGAGTTAACATAAGTCATAAGATACGCTGAACTACTGATCAAGGAATAAGAAGTGGAGCTGAAGTAGTGATCAAGGCATTGCTATGTGTTATCAAACATCTTGGTTTGAGTCTCTTCATAAGCATATTCTAAAATTAAAGTTTTAAAAATTCTTAAAAAGCATATCCACAAAATTAATTTTTTTAATAGACATATCTGGCTAACTACCCCCATTACCCAAAGGTCCAACTATCAATTTTGAACAACTTTGATGATGGATTATTTCAATCAAAGATCTATTGGGCAGTTAACAATTTCCACAGGTCTGGCATTCCAAACAGTCCAACCATGGTCTAAATGTCTAATTACCAGAAAATCTATGCAGACACTGAAATCACATTCTGGCTGCCCAAGCAGTCTATGAACGAAAATGCTAACCTTACAAATTCATGTGGTCAATCAGCTGTCAGGACAATAATAAATTTTGTTTCCCTAACCCCCTATATTACATGGTTCTTGATGCCAAACGGTCCAGTATGACGTGTTTGTATTGGAAACATAGGCGACGTTTCCCATAATTTTGTGAGGTTAGCAAAACCAATCCATGAAATACTAAGATATATATGTGTGTACCAAAGGTTGATATGCCTAAACTGGCTACATATCGATGCGCTCGGCGTACAGTGTTCCATTGTCGATGGAAGAGATGCTCAACAAGGTATCCACTTCCCGGGTGAACATCTTGAGAGAGTTGTCTGACTGTGATTGGACGGAAATTTCAGTATCGGTGTCTATGTTGTAAATTGTTTACAAAATGATTTTAAATATTTTTATTATAATTACATTTATTTAAAGTGCTTTAAAAATGTTTTGTGTCCAATCACCAGTTAAGACTCTCTGATATTGGCCATTCAAAGGATTAGGGTTTCGGCGGTGTCCGATATGTGATGTTGATGGAGAGACTAGAATGTAATGAAAATTTCTATCACTTCGGGGTTAAATGATTACATTTTGCATGGATTGTCCTTGTGCGTGATAAATGATAATGGACAAGATGTGAGATCACCCTTTTGGATCACACCACTTGGTTTGATCACAACCGTTGGTTCTAAAGAGGCTCAATCATAAATATGATGGCAATGGGAAACCCTAATCACTCTTGCAAACTGAGAATTCAGAATTGAGTGAGAATTGCAAAGGGAGGAAGAGAAAGTCTCTTCTCCATTAGGGCTTCGCCAATGAAGAAGTTTCTTCCATCGGGCGGTGACGAGTACAAGTGTTGATTCTATTGAAGGATTTGCCTTCGTGAATCTCAAGGTAACCAACCCCAATTGATCTCTGTCGTTTGATTGTCAAATACCCTAACGGATTCGAGGAGGCGTTCCTAACAGCCAATTTTTCATTTGGTATTCCGCATCCCCAACAGGATGATGAAGTGGTGGCTCCAATTATCGTTGAAGAGCCATACATGGAGGAACATACACTAGTTGATCTTTTGATCAAACCAATCGAATTTGTGTTTTCACATTGCAACTTCAACAACGGACTCCTTGTTGCAAAGTTTGTACTTCGTACCATTGGATCGTTGGTTTCATTGAGTCAAGGAGAATGGTTGTTGATTGTTCGTCGAAGATCCTCCCTAATGTAGTCCTAGATAGACAAAGGGTCTACTAGGAGCCAAGTAACCAGGACCTTTCAATTCTGATGGCCGATGGGGGCAGAATTGAGGATTTAGGTTAGAAATAGGGTTAGGTTTAAGGTAATGGATGTAAATTTTATATGGTAATGCTAGGCAGGTTTAGAGGAAGCTACAGTGAAGGTTTAAATGATGGTTTGAGTGAAAAATTAAAAATCAGAAAATTAGGGTTAGGGTTTCGGGTTTTGGGAAAGATGGGAGTGATGGGTTTTAGGGTTTAGATGAGAGTTTAAGCTAGGGCTTTAGGTCGAGTGCTAAGGCCAGAAAGGAGGAGGTTCGGCTGCAATATGGGCAGGTTTCACTGGGTAGTTTTTTAGGGTTTGGGTTTTAATCGAGATGAGTGGGATTAGGGTTTAGGTGTTAAGATGGGCTGCAACTAAAATCGAGTGGAGGGGGCTGTGGTTGAAATTTAATTGAATTTGGTTGGTGGAATTGGGCTGGGCAGAATCTAGATAACCTAGGGTTTTGTTGGGTCGATTGGATTAATGGAGGGGATGCTAATGGGAGTCGATAGGCTTAGGTTGGAAGATTAGAAGAAGAAGGGTGAATGCTGAATTAATAAACCACTTACTTGAAAACTGAACCTTCAATGGCAGCAGCTTTGAAGATTGAAGATGGCTTCTCCTAATCTACAAGATGCAAGGAGTTGAGAAGAAGATCCTCCCGGTCTACAAGACGCAAGGAGTCAACTGGAGATCCACTAGTCCCTTTCACCTTGATATTACTCACAAGGCACACTCTCAAAGGAGCAAAGCAGCAGCATCAATGGCAGCAAGCAAACACAAAATTTATTTTCAAATCTGAAGTGTGGAGGAGCCTCCCATGATTTTATTAATATATAATATGGCCTAAGGCCCAATTCCTATTACAAATATGAATCACTCCCCTTCTAAAATCATGGAGGGGGTGGGACACTTAAATTGAAAGCTAAAACTTAAAAGATTCCCTATCTACCAATAGGAAATAAGAATCTAACAACCAATAGGATTAATTCACTTAAATTGAACCATTGCCTAAATCGGTTCAATTTAAGTTTACAATTAAACTGAAAAAATAACTAAGGCTCCAAACACTAGACCCTAATCTTAGGGCTGCTTCTTTTTGCAGATGATTGGATCTGCATCACTCCCTTTATATAAAACTTGAGGCCGAGTTTTTTCAAACAAGAGGGAATAATGCAAGATCGGTTTGGTTCAATTTGGATTGGGTCTTGTTTTGGTCAAATTATGGTTCAACCCATGACCCATGGTTCAAGTTTGGTTCAGATCTGATACTTCAAGAATCAGAAACTGTGAAGCTTAATTGGAGGCTTCTTTACAACCTTGTGGTTACAGATTTCCTAAATTTTAGGAATCTTATCAGTACACAACTCGTGGGGCCCATGGGGACCTTATCTCCAGCCTTGCGTGTGGAGATTTCTGGTCTCCTAAAAAACAGTTCGTAGGATTATGAATTTATCTTTGTCGTATATTTATTAGTAGTTGATTAGATATAGGACTGTTTACTTGTTTTGGTTCCTTTCTTGTCCATACATGGGAGTAGTTTAACTTTTCCTTATTATTTTATTCACTTTAGGTTACCGCCACATCAGCCCATCAATTGGCATGAGTAGATTTCTATCTTGTTTTAGTTTTCAGTTTTAGGTTTTATTTAAAGCAACATAGGCCTAAGGTCACTGACGATTTGATGAATGAAAGTTGGTTGATTTAGTAATATTGAGGTTGTTGCCTCTCTTGCTCTCTCTCCTCTCTCTTCTCTCTTCTCTCTCCTCTTTCCCCTCCCCATGATTGGGTTTTCTGGTTCTCTTCTTTCTTCTCCCCTCTTCTTCTCCTTTTCTTCCATTGATCTGACCCACCACCAGTTGATCCCCCCCCCCCCCTGATCTGCAATTCTGCATCAGTAGGATCAGTATGGATCTTTGCAAATACCACCACTTTAAGAATAAGCTTACCCCTTTGAAAAGTACCCAGCTTTCCTAAAATCCATCTTCTCTTTTCATTCTTTCTATCACCGGCTCTCAAACTGTTCATTTAGAAGGTGTACAGAGGTTATGTCAAGGGAGATATTCACAAGCTACAATCTAGTAAAAAAAACAATTCTTCCAAGTATCTCTATACTACCACAAATACAGTACTCTTGGAGAAATTAAACCAAAGTTCCAAAACAGCCTCACAACATCCGAAGTACACCACAAAATCCAAGAACTCCATAAAACATGAGTGCAACATTTGCAAATTCAAGGCCAGGTTCATATCTAGTGTTTTGAAACCTTCCAAGAGACCTCCCTACACAGCCCGTTGTAGGCTTGTAATCATCCTTCCAAGTCCCCAATAACCAAATAACAAAAAAGGTACATATGGTATTCCTTTGCCATAAACCCCTGAAGCCCCTAAAAATACAAAGAGGCTTTCATCTATGATTAATAAAAAACAAAACCAAAGAGTAGCATGCTTCCCTCCATTTTTCCCATTTCACCCTAATGGCTAAACCACATTCCACATAATATAATCAAGAAAGCTCTAGTATACATCTTCTCCAATCTAATTAATTGCATTATTCCGGGTTCCATTTTTTTTTTATAAATGACAAATTTTAGTAAGAAGAGAATGCAGGAGACAATAAATAAGAGTACATATACGACAACCTTTTTCAAAGAGCACATATACGTACAAAACACCCCTACCAATCAATAGCAAACTCCAACTGATCAGCAAAATCAAGAATGCAGGGCCCTAACCCCAGACTACAGAACATGGGCCAAAATATAAGTATTCAAGGAATACTTCCTCACCCCCTTGTCTTCATAACTCATCCTCTCGAAAGTCACTATATCTATGAAATGAAATGCCGATCATAGTCCATAGATGCCGCCAAAAGAGCAAGTTTTATAATCAGTTGAGAGCATATGAACCATAGAGACAGGGGGGATCCTTGCTCTCGATCTTCAATTCTCTGAGAATAAGGTCATGCACAATTGTCGAATTTCAATGCTTGGGAGTATGCTTTAAGGGGGTATTAGAAAAGAATAACTATGGTTTAGGAATATGCTCGAAGAAAAATAACATTTTAATTCAGCTTTCTAGATTTGCAATCCAGAGCAGATCATCCATTAGAGGCTTATCCATTATTCTTAATTCAATGAAGCTTTAATCCATAAAACTGTAAGACTTTGGCATCCTCATACTAACGCTCCCACACCCACTCATATTTTTGCACTGTGTTTTGGGCAGTTAGGTATTAACAGCATTTTCCTATATCAAGTCTACAAATACATTTCAAGCTTTTCATCTGCTACTACAAAACCTTAGACATGTCAAGAGTTTCTCTTCTATATATTTGAATCTAAAAGGACATCTAACATCATACATAGTTGGGCTCCAGATCACAAAAAGAGTTTAGTGCTCTTGGATATCAGTAAAGAAATTGAGAACAGGGCTTTCATTTATATTCTCCTGTGTGCAAAACTTAGCAAACAGATCAATGGACCCTTGCTATAGGAAGTGATAACTGATGATGGATTATATTTTGTAATAGGGAAACTCCCACACAAGTCGTTTTTCAAGATTCTCCTTTGATTCTGTGTTTCCTTGGCCCTTAGTAAAAAATTCTCTACAATTGCTTTTCTCCAATTCCTTTTGTTCCATCCTAGGGAGCACCCTTCATGCTTAATATTGAACTGTGGCACTCAGGTTGCATTGTATCAACACCATAACTGAAAACTGCAAAAGGCTTAAAGGTAGCTTGCGGTCATTGAGTACTGCAAAGCTATGGAAGAAATTACGATATTTACAATCTTTATCAATTAGTTCACATTGACCGGATAGTGCCAGGCTGACAGATTCTGTAACTGGATTACAGTGGGGAAAGATTCCGTTTCACCAAAGGTCGCAATTCTACATGGACAACCCCTTGCAAACTTTTTCACTGCAGTCTTATTTTTCAGTCTCATCTACCTTAAACCAAACCCCTTTGCTCAAATAAATAGATAAAAAGGAACAGCAGAAAGTAGATTCACCAAATGTGTAAGAACACCTACAAACCAAAAATCAAACTAGAAGACTAAGCTAAGCAGCCAATTGAGAGAACCAAGCCAATAAGGCAGAACGGTACAATAGCTAATCACAGCCGGAAAGGGAAGTCTGGAATTTTGGTAAACATGTAACCATACGAGGAGCAAACGAGGAAAGGCCCTCAGTAACTCCATCCACAAATGGCATCGCTGTCCACACGATAACAACCAGTGTCGGTATAAACCACTAGAAACACTTAAACTAACCACTCAAATACCCAAAAAGTTGCCAGAATGTAACAACTACAAACCCTCAGCTAGAATTCAAAACCAAACAACAGTTAGATACCTAAGTCGACAGAATGCAGTAACTGTAAATCCTCAGCTAATAATTCAAAACCAAGCAACAATTAACATCAGAAACGATCAAAATTGAACGCATGTAACCTCACCGGAGCAATACGAGATTCAAGGGCCGGGTGTGCGCCGGTTGGAGCCTCAGGCGCAGCAACAGGCGATCGATTCGCTTTGTTGGCATCCTTGAGCAGCTTCTTCCAAGACACGATGGTGGTCTCGCCTGGATTAAGCTCCACGAAGAACCCACGCCCATCCTTAAACGTAGTAGAAGAAGATGCAGCACCAGTGGCCGTAGTTGCAGAGGGGAAAGACGAAGAAGATACCACCTTGGAAGAAGAACAAGTCCCACTAACGACTTTCTCCTCCTCCATAGTGCCTAGGGCAGTCAAATCGAATGTACGGAGACCGACATTGAAGCAGATGAATATGAAATAGAAATAATACCCATATGAGAACGGATTCAAGGAAACTTGCAAGGGCGAAGGAGGACGCGTGTTGCAGAACCAAAGCACAATTAAGATGGAAACAAAAGGACCTACTCTAATCGGAAACACAAAAAAAAAAATTCCAAAACAAAGAGGAACTGATAGATGCAGAAGTGCAGTTTCGGCTCTTGGCACCTTACGGGCCTCTGCGCGGGATACTAAAATCTTGTCAGACTTAACCGCACATCAGTTTTTTTTTTTTTTGTCTTCTCCCAAAAACTGACCTCAATTCCTCACCATTTACCAAAATCCATTCTCGGGTCTTTCTGCCGTTTTGGTTTTTTTATTTTTATTTTTCATTTATTTTATCATTATTAAGGTCCTGATTCTGACCGGGTGGAGGCTGTTGGATTGGAATATTTTGTGAAAGATAAATGTTGGATTGTAACCATACCGCATAAGGAATGCAAGTTTGGCCCTGTCGGCCTGAGCCCTCGTCGATGCTGAACAGGGCTGGGTTGAGATGCCTTGGTCCTGAGGAGGGGTCAGGGTTAGAATTTTCGGCCCTGAGTCATGGTTGATGCCTTGGATTGAGCCCAATCTGGCCCAACCCGCCCTTGTCTTTTTCTTCCTGTTCTTTATTGTTTTTTTTTTTTTCCTTCTTCTTCTTCTTCTCCCAGCGTCAGCCTATGCATCTCCCTTCACCTCTATGGTCAGGGCTAATCAGAGTCAGTTCAGCCAGACCATGAGGGTGGGTCAGGATTGGATTTTTCTAGCCTTGAGTTAAGACGCCATTTTTGGCTTAGGCCTAGCTAAGAGGACTCAAGATTGGGCTAGGGTTTTAAGAGGCCCAAGCCAACCCAACCCTATTGTAGCCCTAGTGCTCATCATACTTATTAACCCCAACTATGATTATTAATATTTGTATAAATATTATGTGTATTTACTCTCCACACAGTTACAAAAAAAAAAGAAAAGTGTGACAAAAAGTTTACATGTTTAGTAATTGCAACCATTGGATGGGGTTGGGGGTATCTCCTCTGTAGCGCGGGCGCGCTACATGTCTATCTTGTGGTGCAACACCAGAGCTCGTCTCGTGGACGAGCTCCCACTTGGACGGCATGGATCGAGTTGGAAATCCGGACTTCAAAAATAAGAAATCCCCCTTTCCAATGCTTGTGAACCATGCTCAGGTTTTCTAGCTAGATCCGTGTCAGTCAAATGGGAGTTCGTCCACGTGGCGAGCTCAGGTGCCGTGCCACAAGATTTGTAGTGCACCCCTGCGCTACAAAGGAGCCCATTTCGGTAGATTTGCAATAACACATACCGCTCACCCTCCCTCAGGTGAAGGCACAAACGTTGTGTATGTACATTATGGTGCATAAAAACTTAGGTCTAAAAGTATTTACCATCCATCCATAAATATGTTTGATCTTAGAATAAGAAAATATTCATATAGAAAAAGGACATTATCCAAGAGCGTGGCACTAACACAAAAACATAGAATGGAGCAAAATGACCACATGCCCTCATAAAAAGCGCAAATCCCATCTCTGTTAATGTTTCCACGTGCACTCCCATTGGCCTTGCCCTGTGAGACGAATTCCATTAATAAGAATTATATCTATAATCATAATTTTGAGCTTCCACCAAGTTGGCTTGAGGCTATACACCAAATAAGCCAAAGAACAATTATAAACATGGTATTTTTTAACATTTATTTATGGTGTGTAATATCATTTATGCCCTTTATAATATAAAAAATACCACCCTCTCCATGTATGAATGAAGGAAATTCCATTTGGTTATAATCTCATGTAATTAACCGTAATTACACATAGCAAAACCATAAACAGTACGGCTAAAAAAATTACAATTCAGAACAAAATCCAAGGAATTCCTAAAAGCATTGGCTTTGGAGATCATGAGAGAAGAAGAATGTACATAATCGACCTTGTTGAGCCAACTTAAGCACCTCTAATAGGCAATTAACTCCCCGTCAACTGTATGAATATCATAATTAGATCCAATACATAGCAGTTTTTTGAAGTGGCACCCAAAGAAAAAGTGTTAAATCGTTTTAGAATTACTTTTACAAAGAGGACAAGATATTCCAAATATTTGTATTCTCATATCTGGTAGAGATCAAACTGGAATGGTTGAGTTGATAAATCACCATTTAAACATAATAATCCTCGATGTAAACCAATTGATGATCCTCAGCTTCTTCCAGAAAGAACTGGAGACAACAACAATGGTATTGAGGAGATTGCACATTGAAGAGAAGAGATTAGCCTATAGAGTATAGAATATTTCTTTGATAAAGAATATATGAATTATATGTTAGAATATTGAGAGATCAAACTTTAACTTAAACGACAATAGGGGGTATTTGCTTATTTAGTTATTTATGAATAATATCTTAAGTACATGTAACTTAAATGATATTAGGCATATCTAAGTGTTTGTCCAGCTTTCTGACATAAATACATATCTGTCATAGTTTCAAGCCAAATTTTTCCCAGTTTCGATGGACATATGTGTCAAAACCAGTCAAAACCATCAAAATCCGATCGAATCCAGTGATTTTATAAAATCCCCCTTCAACTTGTTTCGAAAACCTACGAAACCGAGTTAACTCAGTGGTTTTGTCAGGTTTCGATTGAGTTTTTTTTCCATGGTTATCACAAGAAAAATGGAGAAAGAAGACTATTGCAGTAAAACATCAACAAAGAGAAAGCAGTTGCAGCAAATCATCAACAAAGAGACGGTGGGAGCTCTATCGTCTGATGTCTAGATTTCGTAAAGCATGGTTTCTTGTATCCTTCTTTCTCCCGGACTGAATTGGAAGTTTGGGCTTTATCCAAAAAAATAGGGGGTAGTTTGGGAATATTCACCGGGAGATGGAAAAGAAAACCCTTATTGGCTAGGTTGGCATATCACTCTTAGCTGTCAAGTGGGTTTTGTTGGTTCCAATGGGATAAGTCATAGAATTTTTATCCGCTGCTGTATGCATCGTGCGGCACTACATCAGCTATGTGTGCACAGCGGGCCCCATTATGCAGACATGACTGTTGCTACGCCGCATGATGCATACAGCAGCGGCTGCTGTACTGGAGCAAATAAAGGTCCTCAAGTCATAGAATTTTTATCCGCTGTTGTACAGGCAGCAGCGCTACTGTACGCATCATGGGGCCCATAACCCACCTGTCCTAAGCTACATTCTCGTAAGTCGTCAGTATCACCCACTAGTTGACGCTTCCTTTATCCCAATTCACAAGGACTGATTGGCCGATTTGATTCTATGGAGACACGCTTGGGGTGTCGGGTTAGCGGAAAGATCAAATAACAATTCCACCTTTCCACGGGTTTGTCCAAATTCCAAAAGAGTTATATCTGCAGTTGTTTGAAACCATATCGAGATTCGAATCCAACGACTTGTCAGAAAGTGTCTATAGTACCAGCTGTAGACCTGGATTTTATCATATTCCAATTCCATATGGTTGAATTGGATTGCTGTACAATTCTGTTTGGTTACGTTGTTTGAAACTTCACCGGCACGGCAGAACGCCGTAAGTCTAACCCAACGATTCCGATGGACGTGTCACGGCGGAACTCCATTTTATAGGGTTTTGAAGAAAGAATATTTGGTTTGGGCACAAGGGGAAGACGTCGGAAAGGGTATTAGTGATGGGTAATTTATTCGTTAAGAAACCAAAGATCACCGATGTTGATCGAGCGATTCTCTCTCTCAAAACCCAGCGACGGAAGCTTGGGCAGTACCAGCAACAGGTTGGTAAAGCGGAGACTCTTTGTGTATTTGTGTTGAATTCCAGTTTTTGATTCACAATTCTGTACTTTTTTTGTTGCTTTGCTTGAATCTGCTGATCATGGTTTGAATTGAAATTAGGCGTCTAGATGCTTCGTGAAGTAGCTGTGTTGAAGAAAGATTGAATGTAGAAGTACTTAGACGAATAGGGATGAAAATTTTGAATGCTCTGGGGAGGATTATTCAAAGCTAAATTGTAATATTTATTAACATATCGGTAGTTCGGTACTTGTAGGGAATTGAGCTGCACTGGTTATTTTTTATTCCAACTTTAGCTGAGTGAAGGGAATTGTTAATGTGGTTGTATTTCAGGAAAATACGTCTCTACTGAATTAAGCCTGTGTAAGGTTGCAAAATCTGCTGCTTTTGGTTTGGTCCTATGTTGGGTATGTGCAGCCTGAGTAGTTCTGTCTCTGCTGTTTGTAAAAGTTATCCTTCCCAGTTACCTGAATGCATATTATTGGTAAAGGAGAAAAAAAAAAATGTTAATTTTTTGATCAACAATCAGAAGGTGGAGCTATAAAAAATCTACAAATATATTTATCTGGTTATCTGTGATCATATCTCCAAAGAAGACCACCACTTTATCTAAGCTTTTGGCATCAAAGCCTTTGAAATACTTAGATAATTCTGCTAAAAACTGATCAAGATCAAGCTGCAATGTTGAAATTACTAAATACATAAACTTCACAGACACATTGAATAGCTTGAGATTGGGAATGGATTCATAATATGATCCCATTGTGTTGTGCCACCAATAAATTAATCTCAGTAAAATGGAAAAGAAATTGATCTGTCATGGGGGGTTCATCCTCCTTGGTTAACTTTGACAATGCATAAATGATCAACATGCAAAAGAACCATTGTTAGGATGATTTGCTTCCTAATTTGGATCACTTTGCTACTCCAAGTTTAAACTTTAAAGTACAGCCTGCATATATCCACCTGCGTTGTTAACCCTGACATCTAATAAACCACTTTCTTTAGAGTCTAGAGACTTCAACATGCACTATCTAATTATTCTCTAACAGGCAACCACTGATTTATCTTTGGAAACCAATCAACACTGAAATCCATATTATACTGGTTTGAAGCATTGTAAGATTCAATCCATGGCTTATTAATCAACCAAACTTAGTGAAGAATTTTCTTTATAGAATACTACAAACACCCTCCCCGGGGGGAATCAATCTTGTCCCATAGGTTGAAATTTGGTCATCAATTCATTGCAGATTTAATGCCGTATAATATTGCAATATAGAAGTTTTGGTAGATTTATAGGGCAGTAGTATCTTTTATTGGAATCAAAGAAATTTCTTGACAAAACATTGAGAGTGCTGGTAGCTTGTGCTAATAATTTTGTTGAAGTTGCCTTCTTATTTTATTCCAAAACCTTTTGCAAAACACTTGATTCGATCGCAAAGTTGGAAACAAGAAATCTTTTTTTGCAAAGAAAAACTTCGCATGTTTAAGCAATGAAGGGGGGCCTTAAGGGAGGGAGATGGGAATTGAGAGATGTTAATGGGCCCTATGGGGAAAAGAAGTGGAAAGTGGTCTGGAAGATATCTCAGAAATTCGATTAGAGGATCATTTAATATGTAGGGAATGGGAAAAGGGTGAAGTTTTGGCATGACCATCGGTTTGGGAGGGGTCGTTGAAAGATTTATTCCTGGATATCTTTTCCATTGCTTGGGGGGGGGGGATGTGAAGGTGGAGGAACACATGGAGTGGATAGAGGGACAGAGAGATTGGTCAGAATTAAATGATTGGGAGGTTGAGAGGGTTGTGGAGTAATGCAAGTGCTGGAGAGGGCAAAAACGAAAGAAAGAGGGGACATTTGGGTGTGGGTGACGGGAGGTGAGGACAATTTTCAGATAAGTCTTTCTGCAGCTTGTTGCATCGTGGAGGCCAAGTTTTGCCGCACAAGGTGATAGGTGTTAGTTGGGTGCCATCTAGAATTTATTTCTTGTTGTGGGCTGCAGTTCTGGAGAAGATCCTTACAATGGAAAACCTGATCCAAAGAGGCTTGGCTATTGGGAACAAATGCAAGTTATGTGGTGAGATACAAGTGGACGGAAACCATCTTTTTATTGCTTGTGTGTTTGCAAGGGAAGTATGGAGAAGAGTGTTCCTGGCCATGGGTATGTGATGGATTGTTTCCCTGATGTCTTCTTGCAGTGATGATAGAGGGGGAGGGATGCCTGTTCCAAGGGAGGATGGTACCAATGTGGAGAATGATTCCCTTCGCAGTTTGCTGGTGCATATGGAAGGAGATGAATGCATGGTTTTTGCGGGAAAGGAAGAAGCAGCTGAGGAAATTATATCTAAAGTTATGTAGATGGTTTCTAGGTAGGCTTCAGTTGCCACTGAGATAGGGAGGTCAACATGTTTGCTCTATGGTATAGGGGGATTTTGCAAATGAATAGAAATTGGTGGTTGGGTTTGGTTTGATTATTTAGGTTGGGTTGTGTATTCTTGTGGAGGGTCTTTGCCTGGAGCTTTTTGCATAGCACCTGAGTGTACAGTTACTCCTTTTTTTAGATCAATGAAAATTTTCTTAACTTTCTTCCAAAAAATTAAAATTTCTTCTTGCACATTCTTCTAAGGAAGTCTCAGACAACCGATTCAAGGAAATCTTAATAGCTTCTTAAATTTTGTATAATGTTTTTTCTTATGGACCCTTTCAGCTTGATACTGTTATTGAAGCTGAGAAGCAAGCTGCAAGGGACTTAATTCGTGAAAAGAAGAAAGACAGGGCTTTGCTTGCACTAAAGAAGAAGAAGGCCCAGGAAGAATTATTGAAGCAAGTTGATAACTGGTTGATTAATGTGGAACAACAAGTAAGTAATTTCATCCCATTATTCTTCCATTTTCAAAATAAGGTACTATGCTTATTGTAACACTCTGTGCCGCTTTTTGTCCAGCTTAACGAGTTTTACAGCTTAAATAAAATATCTTTTGAATGCTTCTCTGTACAATTTGTGGTAGTTGGCAGACATTGAACTGGCAAGCAAGCAGAAGGCTGTATTTGAAAGCTTAAAGACTGGTAATAATGCTATTAAATCTATACAAAGTGAAATCAATTTGGAGGATGTTCAAAAATTGATGGATGATACAGCTGAAGCAAAAGCTTACCAAGATGTGAGTTTCGTTAGCATCAACTCCTCTGATTTTCTATCAGATAATTTTGAGAACCCCATTTGTTGTTCCATTATTGTTTCTACTGTAAGTCTAGTATGTTTTTTCTTATTTTAAAAAACATGCCTAGATGTTCAAATGAATGCCTGCTTTTGCTTTAGAAAAGGACCATCTTTTTTGCATCGACTGTTTTCCATATGTGGGATTCCTTATTTTTCTAACAGAAGTTTATGGCCAGAGCATGCATTCTGTATATTATTGTTGTGCTGATAATAATACATTTCCATCACTCACTATTATCGATAGATTCAATTTAGTCCAAAACTTAGTGCCAAGATCAACAATCTTGTACTTTTGGCCTATACTTAGTAAATAGTTCTGATATGATAACTGTAGGGTAAATATAGATTGAAGTTATTGCATGACCTGAGAGAGATACAAACAAGACATAGGAGAGTTGTGCACCACATAATTCTTTAGCAATGTTATGCACAGATCAAAGTTTGGAGGTAATAATCACGGAAAGTTTTGATCCTTTTGAGTTGGAATGCAAAATTGATTGGTTGATGAGGACCTTTTACCTAAAGGCTGTCATACATGGTGAAGTACAGCGGCTTGTACAAACATCTAGAAACTGTTGAAATTATTAAACTTGTATTTCTGTGCTTTTTTGCAATTTTAAAATAGGGGACCAAATTTTTAGTTTTTTTTGGGTGGGGGGGGGGGGGTTGGAGTGTGGAAGAGAAAAATGAATAATAAGGGTCTGAATTGAGGATGGAAAATGAAAAATGAATATCAGTATGTAAGCAGTAGTGCAGTAGATTATCATATTGGTATGGTGCATAGTATGGCCCTTCTAGAAGAAGATGAACTTCCAGGTCCTGAAAGTGGACATTTGCACTAGATTGATTAAAATCTCTCTCTCTATGGTACATCGGGGCCTGCATTTCCATGGTCATTCTTATTGATGCTGAATTACAATACTGATATTTTAAAAGTTTTTTGGGAAAATTTCTAAGTCTTAATATCCTCAATTTCACCCCTGGCCCAATTCTTAGAAACATTTATGGTGATAGAATTTCTAGGCTTGGACTTGGACACAACTATCATGTTTCAACCATATTTGTCAAGCCTAGGAGGCAAAAGAGTCATGGGGTCCTAAGGACTTCACTCCCCATATGGCAAAAAGGAGAAAATATTAGGGCAAAAGAGGGGGGGGGGGAATGAGGAAGAAGAGGAAGCAGCAGAGGAAGACAAAGAAGAAGAAAGAGGAGGAAGCATACCTACCTCTTATAGCTGCCTCTCTGTTGTCCAATCCATCTCCTGGCTTTGTTGCTTCCATTGTCCGGAATCGAGGAGGAAAAGAGGAAGAAGACACTGCACTGCGTCTTCTCATTTTACAAATGAATGGTTATTGCTTTATATTTATAATTCAAAGGCCATAATACTCGATTTTAAATTACGCCTTTATATTTTTTAAATTAAAAGGGAATACATTTCATTTTACACACAAGCCGCCCCCTTAAAATTTAGCATTTTACCCCTAACCCCCTCTTTTAGTTAGCACATCGATCAACTATTGCCATTTGGTGCCAAGGAGCCTGGCCACTGCTTGAGTTGGCTTTGGTGCCATGTTAACTAAGTGTTAACACAGACATGAACTTTTGAACCATAGTTGTTATGACGTGTAGGCGACCAAAGGCATTGGAGGGAGTCTGGATGCAAGGCGACCACCTAGGTGGCCAGATGCCTGCATCACCTAGGCGACACCTTGACAACCATGTTTGAATTTGGCAAGGTACACGAAATCACCGCCCAAATGAAACATTTTATGAAGTACTTCTCGAAAGTGACAGGTTTTCCTAACTTTTGGTCAGTCTACTGCTAGGAAAGTGTGCATTATATGTGCTTGCCTCCTTGTTTTGCATATATTTTATCATGCATGATACATGTTAAGCGAGTCAACGATTAGTCAAACTATTGCCAATGAGACATGTACTATTGTTTGTCTTTAAAAAATCATAGAAATAAACTATGGGCAAGATCGCTGCCTGGTCGCGTGGCCCCTGGACTAGCACGGGGGCCGATGAGAGCATGCGCAGGGACATCAACATGGATGGGATTTTTTATTTCATGGTGGGCGGTAATTTAGTGTGCTCCTGAGTCTGGGCGCAGGTTCCACGCAACCAGGCAGCGTTTTTTTCCCCCTAAATTATATATCTAATATTTGTGAAATAAATGGACAGAAGGAAACATTGTATTGCGATCACATCAAAACATCGTTATGAAATGAGACATTTGTTTGAGAAGCTTTTATGCAAGAGATACATAGTAAGATAACATGTTTGGGCTCCGACTTTGTAAGGAGGGAGTGCCTAGACATCTTAGTATAAGACCACTTATTCATAAAAGATCACAGTGTGTGCAAAAGAGAAACAAAAGGGAATCTCCTTGCTGGGTTTACCAGATATGTGCATTTGTACGGTTTCTGGTTTCTACTTACTGCAAGTGTTGGTTGATAAGTGATATGCAGTCTAGATCGGCCTCCTCCTTTTCTCTTATTCCCATTTATGCCAATGTGGATGAATCTCTGGTCTTGTTAGTACTCTTAGTTGTATATTCTTTGTCTTTCTTTTTTACTTATCTATTTACGCTTTGTCTATTGATTGAAATGTTGATATAGTGGTAATTATAGTTGAACATTAGAGTGATGTTCACCATTAGACCTATTCATTATTTTGCCTATCTATTCATGCGGTTTATAATTTCTAGAACTAGGCTGACATCTTCTTTCTGGTGTTGAAGGAAATCAATGCAATATTAGGGGAACAACTATCTGCAGAAGATGAAGAAGAAGTCTTAGCTGAATTTGAGAGCTTGGAAACTGAGGTATGTGTGGTAACTACTAAAATTACTGAGATGTGTTCTTATGTTTTTCTGACAAGGAATGTGCTGCTCTGGTATGATAGCCTTGTTAGGTGATTTTGTCTAGTCAGAACAACTGTTCTCTTCTTTGGTGCTCTCTTGAGGAAGTGCCTTGGCAAGCCTGTAATCACAGCAGGCCAGGCTAAGGAAATTGGCTGATAGCTTATGCCAAATTCACATCATGGAGATATGAATCTATATATTATTAATTATAAAAATAGTGTAATTTATATTTTTTCTTAATCAAGCTTAACAATATAATCTTGGAATACTGTCAACAACAACAACTCAGCCTTATCCCAATTCCCAACAACATAATCTTGGAAAACTGTTAAGGGGGAAAAACTGTGAACTTCCAAAAGCCATGGCTTAGCAATGCATGTGGAAAACTGCAGTAAACCTTAACATTTCCCAAATACTCTTACTTACCGATGATCATAAAATTCAATTATTTGATAAAAATTTCAAGTTTATGGATTTAGGTTGTTTCTGTGGAGAGGAAAGATACTCTCACTGTTACTGGTTTTTTCTTCTATATGGAAAAAAAAAAAAACAAAAACGAGAACAAGAAAATCAGATTAAATGTGTTATTGATTTATCATCTAGAAGGCCCTGTTTTGGCGGACAAAAAGGGGTGGGAAGGAGAAGTTATGGCCCCCACATTTAATGGGGTTAAAGAACAGGAAAGTGAAGGGGGTAAGGAATCAATGGTAAACAATGGAATTTCATAATTTTGTTCTGGGCCCTGCATGTAATAAATTCATTCTGCTCCCTTCCCCCCAAAATCCTACCCAAAATGGTGGGACTTTTGAGAAGGGTTGGGTGATAAATGGTTTACCACGTAAGCAGACAAGTTTCCTTAATTCATGTATGATTGCCTGCTTAGTTTCCCACCCCAGGAAACCAAACACTTTCCTCTTTGGAATTTTATGGAAAGCTCTACAATTATCCCACCTCACTATTTTCCATCAAATAAAAGGGCCGAAGGGATTGATGAGGGGAAAATCTATAGGAAAAACGCTCAAGTCTGAAGCATTTGAGAACATTTTTTGTCCCTCCTGTCCTATCCATGTGTGTGTTTTGAATTGATTGCCTAGTAAGTAGGTAAGTTTTTAGATTAGGCATCCCTTTTTATTTCTGTGAAGGTTCACCTGGTTGCTTGGGAGTGTCACTGACTGTCTTCAACAATTTTGCTTCTATTGTTTTGTTAGAACTAGTCCATTTATGGGCTACAAAAATGGTTGGTTAATAGTAATTGGATCACAGGGGGATTAGGAAATCAGAGACTTGGTGTCAGTTGGAGTTTTAATTGATGGGCTCTTAAGACTTCCTGAGAACCTGGCTTGCTCTGCCCTTTTGGCCCTTCTATCTGGCTCTCTGTTTAGCTGTGGGGTTCATTAAATAAATATCTGGGTTGGGTTTGGAACTGAAGTGCAATATGTGCTTGTATGTAATACACAGTAATTGGCAAATTACATGCTGACATGTTAAACAGATACCTATATTGTTGTTTGTATGCTTATGGGGAAATGTTCCCTTTACTACCTTTGGTCATATTTTGGAGTTTGAGAATGAAAATTTGGCAACAAAGCTAATTTTCTGGTTATCTGATAGAGATCTCTCTGTTCTTTTCCCCCTTTCCATATGTGCAGCTCACTCTTCAAGATCTACCAAAAGTTCCCGCTCCTTCAGTGGCATCTGCAGAAGAAGGCGCTCATTTACAGAGGCCAGAATCAGACAAGCCTCAGACAGCTGAGAGCAATGGCATTGATGAAGACCTGGGGCTCCCGGACGTGCCAACCAAAGCCCCTGTCGCTCCTGAGGCTGTTGCAGATGTTGGGGACAATGCTCCCACAGGAGTATCAACAAGAAGAAAAGGTTATCTCTGATCCTTGATCCTCTATCTACCATGTGTCTCAGTCAGGCTCGGGCCTACCACTGAGTGCTTCCCTCTTAAATCATTGCCTGGGCCAAAAGTCAGCAAGATCAGATTAGTTTGATCATTTTATTTGCATTTTTCTTTTGAAGCTTTGCCAAATTCTTTTTCCTCATGGTTAAATATATATAAGTAAATGATCATGATCAATGTCCGGCTGATATTCGGCCTTGCCAATATCTGGGTGCGATCCAGTTGGTGGTGCTTCCCTACCTTATTTCCAAAGCATATTCCCCTATGTCAGCTTCACAGGATTCCTATGCATATATTTGGATTTGCAGATCTGAAAGTTTGACTCCGATTTTTTTGTTTACAGTTATGGAGGAACCATTGCCTGCGTGATTTGATGGAAGAATTCAGTTTTCATCACTGTATTTGACGACCTTGCAAGTAGGAACCTATTCAGGATCCTGGTTGAAACTCTTACGATGTCTGTCGTTTGTGCTATTACAGTTTCCTTCCCTCCCCCCTCCTTACGTTGTCATCAAACATTACTAACTTGGGAGTTGATTCCTACAATATGTACATTTTGGTTGATATATCAGTGTATAAAGCCTTCATTTATACATTCCTTGTGCCTTAAATTCAGCATGGGATTTGCAGTTCGGTGTTTGTACATTTTCAGATTTGTAAAATGTTAAAAATTGTTGCTTATGCGTGACTGCACAATAAGCATTGCAATAATAAGGATAATAGTTGAAATCACCCTAGAGTTGTACCAAAAAAAAAATCAAAGCTTTTGCTTCTAGGTTTCTAGAACCCAGATTTGGAAATTAATTGAGGTGTGATATTGTACTTACATATTCAACCACTATATACTATTTGATGTCAACCTCTGTCTACTACTTGATACCAACCATTTCTCACTTTAATTCTAAACTTCACATTGTTACCACTTACCAAGCTGTGTCTACTACTTGATGCCAAACACTTCTCTGCTTTCATTGGAGCCCTGTGGCTCTTCTCACAACCTCAACATGGCAGACAGTCCCAACAGAGATTCTGTAAAGAAAAAAGAGAGGACCAAAGTTGCAGATTGAAAAGAAGGAAAACAAAGGAAGTAACTCAGACAATTTGTGATCCACTCCAACAAAGTTAAAAGATCACATGTGTGCTTAGACCTCTTCATACCAATCGCTTAAAGCAAAGTTTCAATTTGAAGTAAAGAATTAAAGTTATCTGGAGAACAAAAATGCAATTTCAGAATCGAAACAATCATAATCCAGATAATTAAGGTCCAAAAAATAGCAAAATACTTACCCTTATTTTTATTTACTGTTCAAGAAGTACCCAGTGTGATGTCCAGCAATTCTGCATTGTTCATTTGCCCAGCTTCACTAGGCTTCTCACAAAATTTTGACCTAACTCCTAATCTTTTAAGGATGTCAATGATTCCCATTTTGTGTAATTGTGTACCAAGTCAAATCATTTCTTAAATAGTAAAACCCTTGGGACAGTTGAGTGTTGGGTTGGGCCTTTGCAAATATTAAACTAGCTTGACCCTAACCCTATTTCCCATTTATAAATATTGGAGAAAAATAGGCAGGTGGTCTACGATCAGCTAGTGCGCTTTGTCTGTTGCGTGTAATTACTGAAAATTCAAAATTTGCTGCATTGCCAATAGAGTTGTCCTAACAGTAATTTTTATTTTTGTAAAAAGGAGAAAGAACGCTATCTGGGTGCATGTGGTGTGCTACCTTTACGCCCAGACATAGGGGTGGGCAAAATGACCACTGCACCCTCATGAAAAGGCAGAATCTTTGGGGCAAGATTAGTCTCTATCGATTCAGATCCAATCGTCCAAGAATTGGTAAGACTCGGCTGCAATTGGCCATACTCGGCCAAACTCGGTTGGATTTAGTAACCAAAAATTGGCCTCCACCGATTCTAGTTCTGATGGGAATGGTAGAATGTAATGACTCGAATCAGCCTGAACCCTAAAAATTGGCCGATTATTTGAATTATGGGAATCCGATCCAGACGATTCCAATTCGACCGGAATCGGAGTCTTAGGACCGTGGATTCACCTGACAACAGCTCTTGAAAGGGAATAGAGTGAATTGTGCTGCATATCCCACATGTTTGAGGAAAACGAATAGCTTGCCATGAGCAAGTTGCAGAAGCTCCGGGTCTTCCGTTCATTGGAAGAGATGATAGGTAGAGACCATAAGGGTAAGAACATCTTCTTTAAAAATTGAATCACGTTACTCTCAGCAACAACAATCCTAGAAACCGCCGGAACAGAAGACAGCCGAGACTAGAAACCATCGGCGTTAAGGGTATCTTGTTCTCTCTTGCTCTCTTTCTGATTATATGCTCTTTGATTTTCAATTTTTTTTTGTATTTGTATGAACAAAGAATAGCTAAGGAGGACCAATGGATTTGTTATTTTCTATGTTATGTCATCGGTTAGTTCGGAAATAAAACCACCAGAAAACATCCAAATGGCATTCTCAAATCTCAACCTCAGGACTCTGGCAAAATCTGTATTGTTGTTGTGGGCTGCTTCCACTGGTTCACTTCTTTCGCCCAGTGCTTCTACAGTTATGCTCCGTTTTGTTTAATCAAAAGAATATGCTTGGTGTATTGTGCTCAGTAACCTCTAAAGCATAGAGAACAGAGGACCAGCGACATCGCATGTTCTTTGTTTGTTAAAGTCCAGGATAGCATGTACTGTGTTAGTTGCTTAGTTTATCTTGAGTAAGTTAAAGACTCTACCTTGAGAATGGATAAGTCAGTAGGTTGAACTAAGTGAGAAGAGTTTGCAGTTGCTGATGATGTCAGGAGTGATTACATAGAATTGAGGTGTGATATTGTACTTAATATTTGCTTAAAGCCTGAAACAGCTTGTGCTTTTTGGGTTTTTCTTGATAGATTAAATGATTAGGCTCTTCAAGGTTTCAGACTTGGGTCCTAATTTCTTATGGATTTGCCTTCTCATTTGATTTCAACAGTGTCTAGGCACAAATTTAATAAAATACTGAATTCTGAATGCTGAGCATGATCATTTTTTAACTGTTGGATTGATGCATACCTGTTTGATGCTCATGGTCTGAAAATGTGGTTTTGGATTGTCCCAAGTTCTTTGGCATTTAATAAATAGGTGCCTTTCCTAAATTCAGGTTGCAATTCCGCAGAACAGATCTTGTTCACTACATCTTATGTATTCAGCACCTTCAAACATTTCTATAATCACATTTCAAAGTTAAAATTGCTTCTAAAATATAAAGACTTATTGTACATGAGGCAAAACCCTATAGTGGATGATGAGATTATTTCCCTTCCTTTACACCTTTGTGGGAGGGCAATCATAAGTTCATAACCTAGCTTTTCTCTAGCATTGTTTTGGGCTAAACAAGGTTGTTAAAATTGGTTATATGGATTTTCAAGGACTTAAGGCTCCATTTGTTTTGACCTCAAATGCCCAGAAGTAAAATAAACTAGGGGAAATATTTTACTATTTTACTTCTCATACATTATCCTACAGATTTTGGACTTATACCTTACATTCTTTTTCCTTCCCACCCATTTTACATAAAAACAAATGGAACCTTAGGGAAAATCTGGATTAGTATGTTTTAACAGCAAATGGTAATTCATACTTCTGTTTCTTCTTGGATTGAAATCTTTTTTAACCACAACTGACCCTTATAACTAATACTCATTATTATATGATGTTGAAATTTATAGTTACTCAGTCTGGTTAGTACTATTCCAAAGGCTTTAAATTTCTGCCTCTTAGAGATATTAACTCTCAGAAAAGTCTAAGCTCCATAAGTTTTTGACCCACTTTAATTCAATTATGTTCCTCTTAACAGTTATTGATCCCATTCCTAACGACCCCCTCCTAATATACACACACACACACACACATAAATAGACTCTCCATTTGGTAGGAACTAATTATGTCACGTACTCACATGAGATATTTGAGATTTGAAAGTACCATATCTGTTTTCCTATCATTTTCACTTGCTGGGAATTAGTTCAAGCAATTCTATCACTAATTAAACCCAAAGTAACTGTATCTTCTGGATTGGATTTTCCTATTGCGTTCAGATTTCATCAGGGATCTTTTATCAAAGAAATATGTATTACTCTTTTTGGTGTTAACTAACAGAGTAATGACAAATTATGTAGCCTTAATGGCACAAACCTGAGATGGGAACCTGTCAGTATCTGTCAACTACCAAAAAGAAAGATCTCTATTCTACATTGGGTTTTAACATTGGTGTTAAATGAAAGATCTCTCATTGGACTTGCTTGGCTAGTTGGCTCTATGCTAGTATCATCTTTCACAGAGTCACAGTATTTGTTATACGGGAAAATCTGAAAAGATATGTTATAAAGTCGCTTGACAATTATGACTCTGTAACAGGTTATCCTACTCGCCTTAGAGTAATTCCTCCTCTTACCAAATCATATAATCAATGGGGACGTGATCTTAGAAATTTTGTTGACTGAATGAGAGATACATCAGAGGGGCCATTGCTTAGAGCAATGGTACAAGACTTGGGCTGCCAGGGCAAATGGCCCAGGTTCAAGTCTTGGGGACGGCCACTTTGTGTAAAAATGCCAAAGGTTAGGACCGACTCCAAACTCACCCCTTCCAGAACCCTCATAGGTGGGACCAGCACTGGGTAGTGCCCCGCCCCTTTTTTTTTTTTTGTAATGAGATTCACATCAAGTATAAGGAAAGATTTTAGGAGCCCAAGAAAACAGTCACAATTAGAGTTATTATATTTTCTTTATCATTATCCTCTTTCCATTCTCTCTTTTAATCACACCAAACAGCCTAATTTAAATAGATACCACTTTTCTGTTCTGCATTTGATTTTTGCATCTTATACGACTTCAAAGATCTTCTATGCGAGTAAGTTTAGTATTCTTGCAGGGTGCAAACTAATGTTTATGGAACCATTTCACTGTATGACGTCAAATAGTAATTGTTATGGAACTATTTCACTAGACCATGTCTTGTATCACCTGTTCTGTCGGCAAACCCGTGCAAGTGAAAGTGAATCACCTGAAACAATAGCAAAGCTCATTGAACCAAACACCAACTGCTCTGTTCTGTTTTCGATTTTCGTGTTGCTTTAAAATAGCATTTTATGTTTTGCAGCTTACAGCTGAAGTAGTCCTACTGTGGAAGTAGTCGGAACAAGCAACCTAGATGCAAATTGTAGACTATGGGATGTTTTGAATCATCAAGTTGTTTTTAACTAATTAAGCAGGTCAAGTTGGTTTAACACTCCTTCATACATCCTACTCATGCTCCTGCCTAGCTATTAATAGGAAGTTCTATTTGTTGGACAAAAACTGATCAGCTTCACTGGTAACATTAAAACTTTCCAGGGCTCAGTTGTAAACGGTCAAGGTATTATCCAATTGATGGTTTGACCAGTTTATCCTTCCATTTGGTCCAAATCTTTTATTGACATTGATAGAGGACCAATTTGGGCTTTTATTAATTTTGGAAGCTAGGGATTAAATTTTGAAAGAGAATTAAAAATAAAGAAGGGTGGTTTGGGCCTAAGAGATGTATAAAAGGGTGTCATGGGAGATTTTCCATCCGAAGAAACTAGATTGCCAGTTAATCCCTAATTTGATGTATGCCACCGGAAGAACCCACAGCCTTGGAGGAGGAGGAGAAGATCCACTGTACGTTGACATACCAAAGCCTTGCAGGAGAAAATCAGAGAGGAAACCCTATCCGACACCCATGAAAGTACTAATTCGAAGGGCAAAGGCAGAGAGAGAAGCAAGAAAGGCAGAACCCTGCAGGATGCTTGAAGAAGCACCTGAAAATGGCTTACTTGTTCCTGAACTAGTTGAGGTGGCTCATCAAGTGTATCAAGCGAGAGGAAAACTCCTTCAAGGACTCTCAAAGCTCTTGGATGTTGTTCCTATCAAGCGTTGCAGGTATGATGATTGATGGTTCCATGCTCCAATCTTTTCTCTTCAACTCCTGTAATTCTTGGTGATTCCAATTTTCCATATTGTATAGATGTTTTCTGAAGCTTATGTTCATTAACAAATTGTAGTTTAAGCTTGAAGCTTAAGGCAGTCCATGAATTCAAAGTGGCTAGAGAATAACTCTTTCTATGATTTTTCACATATAATTTAACCAGGTGGTTGGACCTTCAACTTCCTGGCCACAATGTTGTATATGCCAGCCTGATTGGCATCTCTTGAAAAATCATTGACTTGGTAAGTGGATTGTCTGTCCAGTCATATGGTCTGATTGATTGGACCATGGTCCAACTGCTGGGTGGTTGACTCTATTATTGTGTCTAAAACTTAAAAATTGGTTATGCAAGTTCACATGTTGTGAAGTCTTAGATCAAAGACCTTTATATCAATGTATTAGAAACTTACACCCAACTGTCCAGACCAGTGGCAGTCATGACCAGAACAATCCAGCTGATTGTGCAGTTATTGTAACAGTGGAAAATTTGTGCATGGCCCTTTGAGTAGTATGTTTCTGTTGATTCATTCCATTCATCAGATTGAGCTTTTTGTGTTCAGGTTCTGCTCTGAAGTTCACATTGGTCATGTAGGCCATGAAATTCGCACCTGCACTGGTCCTAAAAGTGGTTTACGGAGTGCCACACATGTTTGGAGAAGAGGAGAGATTGAAGATGTGGTGTATTTCCCCAACTGTTTCCACCTACATGATCGTGTTGGGAAACCAAGAGTTGGGCATGATGAGAGGTCTAGAGTTCAGAGGCTCCCTGCAATTGTGGAGCTTTGCATACAAGCTGGTGTAGACCTCAAAGACTATCCCACCAGGAGAAGAACCAAGCCTGTTTATTGGATGGATGGAAGGATTGTGGATTTCGAGTCAGAAGAAGAAGAAGAAGATGATGATGATGAACTGAATGAAGGGGATTCAAGGTCAGAAGAACCTAATCTGCAAGCCCAATTATCAGATGACATGGGAGAGAACTTGATTGAATTGAGCTTTAACACACTGGAGTCGTGGTTTGTAATAATTTCAGGAGCTAAGGAGATCATGAAGAAGTACAATGTGCTAACTTGTGGGTATTGTCCTGAGGTTCAGGTGGGGCCTAAGGGACACAAGGTCAGACTGTGCAGAGCATCCAAACACCAATCCCGCAATGGTATGCATGCATGGCAAGAAGCAACCATAGATGATCTGATTGGGCCTAACTATGTGTGGCATGCATGGGATCCTCGTGGGCCCCCTTTGGTGAATGACCTCAAGAGGTACTATGGCAAGGCTCCTGCTGTGGTGGAACTCTGTGTGCAGGCAGGTGCACCAGTTCCAGATGAGTATAGGAGTATGATGAGATTGGATGTTGTTCCTCCAGATCGTGACGAAGTTGATCTTGTTGCATGATTTCATTATCAGGGGTCAGTGTAAAAAAGCTCCATATTTTGTAGCTTTGGGAATACCATCTTTACTGTTGGAGGGCTGGAGATAATGTCCATGTCACCTGCTGAAGATATTTAAGTGTTAATCTGTGAAACACCTATGTTTCCTGCATGCTATCTTCACCCAATATTATGAAATTAAAATTAGTGCCATTACACTGTTCCATCAGCCAGTGCTAATTGATCCACCGATAACACCAATTACGTGGGTTGGTATCCATGCTGCAACAGTATATATGGGAGAGGTCATGTTCGCCTCTTTGGGTGTGCATCTAATGGTACTGCACTGGAAGAGACTATTTCAAATCCTTTGTTTGCCTTATCAAGTTGAGATGGAGAGCCACTGCCCCAGTCGTATATTCTTAATATGGTTCCTGAGCTGGTACAAGCATTTGTGGTTGTCATTCAGTGTTGGAAGGTACATTGTATAAACTAGCTTCAAATGTCATGAAAATATTACAAAGTTTACAACACACATATTTATGTATAAGTCACATGTATTTTTTTTTAACACAATAAGTGAGTTATGTTTATGTTTGATTTTATCAGCTCACCAGTCAAAGGCTACAAACATGCCTAGTACAGACTTTGCCATATTGATGCAACCATGATAAAATATGCTTTTAATTCCCGTTGAGGTCCCTACTCTGTAATTTGTTACACAGAATCTGATGATGAAGATGGAGTATTGACAAAATAAGATAGAAAAGTATAGTATAACAAAGTTTTGTCGATATACAGGCATTGCCCATTTGAACATCGTTCCTGGGCAAGGATTTGGTCCTGTGCTGTCCTCACTTGACCTCCTTGCCCTACAAATTGAGTCTTTACCTTGCAACAAAGGATGATGTGCTCACTGCTGTATCATTGCGACATTGTAATCTCATTTAAGCTGTTCAGAAGCTCGGGTGAATAAATACATGCATACATAGTACATAAAATATATATTAAGTCATTACATTAAATATACATCACTATATACATAAATAATACTTTCAGATTTTATCATCAAAATTTCTCCCAATTAGACAATTTTTGTGTGTTGGCCATGTCATAATCAATGAGTCAGCACAAATGCGTTAATCCAATTTCTCCATATGGAGATTTAAAGCTTAGGACCTTGGTTGAAAATGCAATTTTAAGCTATGAAGGGTGCAAGTACAAAGTTCTCTGGTATGAACTATGAAGGAGAAGAAAAAGAACCAACATTGTTACCAGAGCTGCCAATGATGATCCATGCTCTTTCAACCTCCAGCCACCATGGTAATGCAGCTGCCACCTCTTTCTCGTGTGCCAAGCTACATGGATAAACATGCCAATCCCAGAAACATTACAGTGGAAAATATGGCATATAATGAAGATGGGGCCTTAAGTTTGACAAATGGCTAATCGAATTAGCTCTCTATAGGGTCCGGATTGAAGATTCACCCTTCACAAAAAATTAACGCATATATCAGATCGTAAGAAAACCAACCATGTAATTAAGCTGATTTCTTGGATTGACAATCTACTAGCTGTGGCCAATACAGTGAATCAGTGATACCTAGCCTCTAAAATGTGTCGTAGGGCCATTCTCTTTGACAGTTTATGGTTGAAACCGCATTAGGGCCATTAATTAAGGAAATTAGATGCATACTGCCATACTGGCAATGAAGGCGGGCCTTGGTGCAACAATAAAGGTTGCTTCATTGTGATCAAGTGGTCACGTTTTCGAGTCTAAAAAGAGTCTCTTTGTGAAAACAGGATAAGGCTACGTACATTATGACCCTCCTTAGACCCCACAGTGGCAGAAACCTCATGCACTAGGCGCACCCTTTTTAGATGCAGACTGGCAACATTGTTTTCCATTGGAGAGCACAGAATAAAACAATCGATGGATCCAACTGAACAGGTCAATGTCAAAAGTGTGTGATTCTCACAAATTAGAGCTTTTTAGCTGAAGCTGTAACCAGAAATCTACCTCAGCTGTCATCTCTGATCACATGGTGTTCTTCTGTCACTAGTAGAGTCATATTGACTAGGTTTAAACTTGGAAATATTTGCTCAACACTGATGAATAAAAGTGGGGGGGAGGGGGGGGGGGGGGGGGGGGGTTCAGTTTTGTTGTGCTAAAAACTGATTCAGAAGAATTGTGGATATAGTCAGTTTTTATGATCTTCAGATATATGTTACAAATACAAATTTACACATTGGGAGCCACCAGTTCAGCAAGTTATCTTAATTTTCCAGAACCCAGAAAAACCTAATACTCCCATATTTGGCAATCAACTCAGACCTCAAAATGCAGATCCTCTCCACCAGAGGCAAAGCTCTTAAGATTGGTTGATCTTGAAGTTGTCTGATCAGAGAGCCTCGACAGAATGAGCCGGGCAACATTCTCTGCAGCAACAGCACTGGTCTCCATGGTGCTTGCAGCATTCTCGAAGGCATTAATATAGTACAAATGCAAGCCATCCAAGACAAATGGTGCAAACACCTCTGGGGCTGTGAAATGAGGGTATGCACCCCAATCTATCCGGACTGTGTCCTTCCTCACACTGCCAGTGAAAGCATAAACAACAGTTAGCACCCAAGAAATTTTGAGGTTGTTTATATTATGAGTAAGAGGTGTGGTCTGAGGGCCAGTTCTCAATGCTTCCCAGTATTTTGACAGTGGTGGGAAACATTACCTGAATATTTGGTCAAGCAATGCATCTGTCAATGGCATTCGTGAAAATATCTTGTGTGACATGTCCTCTTCAGTGTACTTCTTGAGGATAGAGATGCTGGAGAAAGGGAGATCAGGAGCCTCAATTGTGCCCACAAGTTCTGGAATTTCTGATACAGAATGTAGGCCAAAGTATGCCTTGACATAGACATGAATCGAGAAAGCAACAATAAGAGACGTGAAGAAAATAGAAGTACAGAATCTCAAAAAGGGAATTAAAATGAACGACAGTGAGAATACCCACAGGGTTTAAGAGGCCCCTCACAAAGGTGGCATGCGTGTGCTGTAACTTCCTCTCAGGAATCAAAATAGGAGGATGAAACTGTATATTCAGCTCATCCAATGGTGTAGCAACTACAGTGACTTCACAAGCATAACTAATTCCTTTAGTGGAGTTAAGCTCATAATAGTCCCCAAGATGTGTAATAGATCCAATCTCTTCATTGAGGTGCAATGTAACGTCTGAACTATTTATCAGCCCAGCAGCAATTTGCCAATTTCCTCCTCCAACTGACCATAACCCTGCATCAGATCCTGCCAGGGAAACTGCCCCAGCAAGTCCACTAATTGCAACACTTTGACCATAGTTAACTCTTGTAATCACCTGCAAATGAAATCCCACATGCAAAGTAGGAGGTCGTCAGATTTTGACATAAAGTGGGATGTGTAAGCAGCTACTTAAGAAGCTCCATTATCAACCTATGGAAAATCTTCATAACAGAAACAACACACAAAGTTATGGCTCCAGATCTAAGTTTTGATAAGCTACATACATTCAAGCTCCTCATGTTTCACAGACAGAACCTTTAATTTGATTGGATATAGACAGGAATTACATTGCAAGGTTCGGTTTGAAGCTTCGAATTTGTAAGTTGTGGAGGTTCATCGGTTAATATTTTATAGAAGATTTGACTTTGACTAGCGGTTTTAAGTTCAAATACGATGAAATAAATGAAACTTCATAGCCTTCAAAGTAAACAAATTCAGGTGGAGTTATCATATACAATCCAATCAGTTGTGATCAGGGAGATAAAGCAGGTAATTCCCATGATGCAGCCAAAGTTGATCTGATTGACACAAGAGACTGGCAAAGATAAAATTCCCAATTACACATTGATTGACTCTCCATCAAGTTCATACAGAATTTCAACCCTAATATTAGGCCTAATGGCCTCTCAGTTCCTAGCAGTCCTACATGGGGCTTCCACATCTTCATCAGCCCACAGAGTGACACTGACAGGATCACCCCAGACCATCCCGACGATGGTCCACAATGAAAGACAAAGGATGGTCTAAAATGTATGCCAATGATGTCACCTAAAACAAAAGTACATTCACTAAAACTTAATGGATGTACCACCAAAGCCTTATATCCATGATGTTGTGAGCTAGTCCCATAGAAGCCACATGAACACAGCTTGATGTTCCTGCACCTCACAGACGCCTCCGCTATTTTATTGAGATGATTAACTGGTTCAAAAGTTCCTCTCTGAAGAGATCCACGTCCACTCTCAACAGGTTCATGTCCTCAACAAGAGACCTTGATTGATCTCTTAAACCAAGTTACTCGAGTTTTCTGTTGAGATGCTTAGGACCAATGTCTGGTGACTCTGGTCTCTGGAGTAATTCTGATAGAGTAATGGTTGACATTTGCATGGTGGCCACTTGCGTCTAGTGTCACTTGGGAACTCTTCATACAATTAGGGCCAAGTTATAAGAGGCCCTCAATTTGGACTCCGACTATGAAGCAGTTTGAGAAAAAGTATAGCCTCTTGGAAGATTGATATTTTTCCGCCAGCAGGGGATGTTAAGATGACCCTCAAGAGCAACCCTTGCTAGCCTTAGATCTTATCCTTTTTTCTTTGTGGTGATTATGGATTTTGTAGAAAAGATAAAAAAGAAAACAGAAGGAATATTGAGCATGATTTCCTTTGGAATAAGCTTCAATAATCATCCAGTCAGATGGGATATGACCAGTTGCCCCAAAATATATACAGCAGCATGGGAATTAGGCCAATCACCCCCATGGCTAAGGCATTGCTTGGTAAATCTATGTTATTAATGGAAAGGGTACGTAGCATTTGTAGAAGGATAAGTTTGAAAAGTAAAGATCCTAAAATTTTCTTCCTTTTTTTTTATACAAAAGGGTTGCATGACACTCAATGTCTTGACCTTAGTGCATCTAGGACCTCCCACAGCCACATTGTGGGAACAGCCCTTGAGAACATGTCCAAAACATAGCCCAAAACTCAGATTTGACACAATCTCAGCCAGATATGCTCACTTCTCATGTGAATGCAACCTCAAGTTATTTTCATTTCAAGATGTGTCAGCATGGACATAGAGATCTACTACAGGGAATTTAAACAAAAGATTTGCTTAGAAAACTAATCTAAGATCATTAAAATACACATGAGATGCACCATTCCTTCAGGAATAAAGTTTTATTACTATAGTGAAAAAGTAACTAATGTTACATAAAAGAAAAAAAATAAAGAAACAAGAAATTTCTTCTGTCCTTGATGGAAGACTGTAGTTTCATAATACCATGTTCAGCTCCGTCCACTCACAGGTTCTGTATAATTGTGCCAACATTTCGGTTGAAGCCACATATAATGGGAAGGATTTTGTAAAGGGCATCTGGCAGCTCATCTAGCATGACACTCTTGCCTCAGTTGTTGATTCCCTTGGCATAAACCATAAACCCAAACTGATCCCTTGAACTCTAATTTCAGATCTTAACCTGATCTCAATTACTCCATCCAAACATAGAATGGTCTATAAGATTAATCGCTTAATAGTTGGTGCAATTGTGAATATCTAACTCGTTTCTTGTGGATAGACCCTGTGATGCTATTTCCTTCATCCATCATGCCTTTTCTCAGCACCAACGTTACATAACTTAATGTGCAGGATTTTCAGCTATCTCTCGTACATTACAAACCTTAATTGGGCTATCATCAGGTCCCAAAGCTTTCGTTATCCCTATCTTTCTCAAAGACTACATTAGAATGCCTAATCCTTTGGAAATACCTAGGATCTGCAGTCTCTTCTCAAGACCTTTTAATGTCCACGGTACATTCATGGACAAAAAGAGTCAGAGCTATCATATTTTGGTGAAATTAAACTTGAAGTTTTAAAACAGTATCTCCTTTATTTTATCTCATAAGATTTTCTTGAAGATAAAACGAACATGGGCTGCACATAGTGAGCAGAAACTTTATCAAATATAACATCTTCAAAATAACCCATCAAAAAAGAATCTTCAAAATATATTGTCCTCTCCATCATAGATCCTCAATACTTTAGCCCTCCTGTGCAAGAAATAACCGAGTGGCAAGCATTTTCTCTTCAAGTAGCTACCCAGCTTCAAAATTCAAAACCTTCTTCTTACTAGACTTGCTCTTTATCTAAGCAACACTTTTCACATTCCGTAGCATTTGCCTTTTATTGTTTGCATTGAATTTTTCTGTTAGAATCTAGATGGAAGAAATAAGTACAACGATTAAGCACATTAGTTTCAACATTCCGTATGCTTTCACTTTATGCAAGTAACATCAAGAGTGGCCCATTTATTTACACACGGAAAAAGAAAACCAACCAATATAATATCTTTTGATTCAAACTTAGATATGTGACTCCAAACATTAAGAAAATATACAGAATCCAAATTGAAATGCCAAAGGCTCGAGAAGTCAATCCACTAGCATAACACACATTGTTCAAACTAGAGAGAAGGGTTATAAGCTTATGAAAAAAGCCGAAATTGTTGGAAAGATCCCAGACATTTGATGTTTTGATTAGGTGACACAAGATATACAACCCATCCTTAACATAGTTCCTAGACAATTATGTCACAGAGAGGAAACAGGTTTTAATTGCACATTTTTGTGAGCAGCATCACGAAGAGAGACATTGATAAATGAATTTCTGTTATGAGTCCATGCTCTGAATGCCAAATCTGCTGAAAATCTAAAGGCATGCTCAAACTCTGAAATTACAATCATGGGTGGCACAGGATTTGGCATCACGTGGTACACTAGTATTCAGAGCATCACAAACAATAAAACACTATACGTAACAAAAAAATGAATCATAAACACAAAGTGAGGAAATTGAAGAAACATACAGTGACAAGCTCAGATATAAGTCGTGGAGAGAGTCCAGCATCAACTAACTCCTCTTGCAAAGTCCGACGAGTGAGCCCATACAAACCCGACCATTTAAGCATCTCATCCACAGTCTCAAAAACAGGTCTCGAAGTTTGATCCGTGTAGTACTTTAAGAAAGAACCCACGGTATTCTGCAATAAAAAGAGGAAAAGAGGGGGGGGGGGGGGGAGGGAACTTCAATAAGCATATAATAAACACACAAAGATGGAAAGCCACAGAGAGAGAGAGAGAGAGAGAGAGCACACATCAACAAAACTCTGCATTTTGTAAAGCGAAAATCCGTATCTGAAGAAGATGAGGAGTGAATTGACGATCGAGACAATCTTGTTGTATTGAGGGGACTTGGAATTTGTAGGAAGGGTCTTAAATACGAACTGGGTACCATCCCAAATGCCGAAAGAGGAGTCTGATGAATCGGACGAGGGATCCTCGATGAGCAGATTGAGGGATTTGGTGAAATTCAAGGCGTGGTAGTTCTTGGGATGAAGTTTGGATGCTCCAGCTTCCAAGGTGTCACCACCAATAGAAACTGTAGCCATCCTCCCTCCGACGATGCGGTGACGTTCAAATATTCGAATACCATTGATTGTGGGAAGCAAAGGATCGGCAGAATAGCGGCGGAGGAAATGGGCGACCGATGATCCGGCGATGCCACTTCCTATTATGCATAAATTAGTGGAGGGAGAAGGTTCAGGGGCAGCTACGGTTTGGGCAGACGAAAATGGAACAGAAAACATCAAGAGTAGACAGATAATAAGAGCTGACACCATTTTCTCAACTCTCAACTCTCAACTCTCAACTCTCCACTCCTAACTCCCAAGTCTTAACCCTCTCTGCTTCTCTTAATTTTCCAAACTTCCCTTTAAGGCTTCGTTTTTGCGTCGCATCTTAATCATTTTTTAGGGGGTGAAATGACCGTGTTGTCCCCATGAAATGTGAAAATGTCCATCCTGTTGATGCTTCCGCACACATTTCTGTTGACCCACGTGCAGAGATTACACTACCCGTAGAGATCTCCCATGGCCATCCTTCCGCTGTGCTTGAATGAGCCACTCAAAACGTCAAAGGGGGTTGTCCATCCTTGCTGCTTAGCTCATTGAAGCCCTTGAAACAATCCCCGAATCTCTGATGCATGTGGTGCCCTTACAAACATTGAAAGCACAATAAATTGGGAGCAATCCATAAGAACCAATGCCCATCCTATCCTATTGTGCCTGTAGAAAGCTCATAGCTACCATCACATATAAGAATATGGTCATCCCCTTGTGATAATCGATGGTAATCTTCACAAGACAAAACAAGACTTAGGATTGGATGAATAGAGACATCAATAGAACATAGCAGATTCATCTCTTGAGACCACTTATAAATTAATTGCACAAGATGAAAAAGGGTTAAGCTGAACATTTTTGAATAAAATTTCATTTTGAAGAAGCCAAATAAAAGACAAGGTGATAGCTAAATTAAATAGAGAGAAGGCATTGTTTCTTACCTTTAGTTAAGGAAGGAGAAAGTAGAGATTCAACCATCATATAGGAGGGAAAGTGTCTTAGTCCTTAAACCTAAATCACCCAACATCAAAGATTCTCTTACCAATGAAACTACACGAGAGGAATAAATGCTAATGAGTGACTTCTTTTGAACACAGGCAATACAGAGGATCAACCGTAAGGAAGGTAACCTACCTTATCCTTGGTACTAACACCATCACATGACACGGACCCGGCTCCTCTTCAGGGAGCTCAGCGCCCAGGGAGTGCTCAGGGGGCATCCAAAGGTTGGGCTGTGTCGTACACATCTCGGCACACGCCTAAGGATGCATGCAGCACAGCCCAAACGGCTAAACACTTCCTGGGCATGCTGGGCTCCCTGGAGAGCAGTTCAGTACCACATAACACTCTCCATATAAATATACCAAGCATTAATGTATTAAACAATCATTTTCTGAGGAAATCACTTGTCCACTACTCCACTTGGACTCACATTGCATTTAAGTATTAAACAACGAATTTTTTTGTGGACACCTCTAAAGAGTGTCCAAAAATAATTGCGATTTTTTTTTCCAAATGAGTGTTAATACTATAATTTCACACATAATTGGAAAACCATGTTTTTCGACTCGACTCGTACCTTTCAAAACTTGAAGAGTAGGGCGACTCAAACCTGGTCAAGGTAAATCATTTTTTTTCTTATTTTATGAATGCCTTTCATCTTCTTCTTCTCGAGTGAAGAAGGACAGGCTAAAGTTGCTTCACAGGTGAAAAGAAAAAAATGGACTAGTATTGAAGACAACAAATAAATATTCTAAGACAACAAATAAAAATTCTGGGGTTTTGTTTAGTTGTAGACCAAACTTATGGTCTATGAATAGTATTAAAAAAAAGATTCACTGAGTTTTACATGACTCGGGCAAATTACTAAGTCAATAAAAATTAGATAAAATCGGACCTGGACTAGTCATTTCTTAAATTTAGACGAGTCTTCATGACTCTTGATCAGGTTTCATGTTTTTTTTTACTCAATTAGGGTGACTGAGTCAAAACTTGGTTTTCCAACTATGATTTCACTTGCGTAGGTGCAAGGGAAATTATAGGGAATGGAATAGATTTCACTTTATTTTACTTCAACCCTAGGATTTGAAAAGTAAAATAAAAATTTACATCTAAAAAGTACCATTGCTAAATATGATTAGAAATTTAAGTTATACAAATGTGTGGAGTAATGATCAAAGAAATTTCCTTTTAGATTTTAATTTCCCTAGCAACCAAATGAAGCCTCTGGAAAAAAAAACATCCTAAAATGTAAAATAGAAACCGTTTTCCAATTCTATGTATAGCAATTCACCAAAATATTTCTCCTTCATTTGTATGAAATTTTGCATTTTTCTTTATCAAAACCTATAAAATAGAGCCTTACTTAGAATGTAAGAGTAATGCTAGCCGATTTCCTCATGTATAGGATCTCAACTCAAACTCGATGGATCGCTCCTGACTTGCTCATGCCAAACTCTTCCATGTTTTGATCATCACTAAACATTTCCAAGTCCTAAATGTTTGTTTGGACAATCTGACAGCAGAAAAATGAAAATGAAATGCTTAAAGCTGGAGGTCAGATTGTAACATATCATCGGACCACAAACAACCTCCTCTCTTGGAACATAGCAACATAGGTTGGTGACTTGGGGAGTCCAATCCTTTTTACATGAGACACGGATCACATTTTGGTCCTAGGACTGGGCTTACAAGCTAGACAAGAAGCAACTTAGTTTGAAAACATGAATAAGAAACTCTCTTTTTTTTTTTGGCGGGGGGGAGGGGGGTGGAAGTCAAAATTGAAGGAAATTCCCCTTTAAGGCTTGAAGAATCCTATTTTGCTCTGCAAATTCAATTCCAATTCCACCCATGTAAGAGTAATACCAACCCAAAGCAATAAGGGCAGTGCAAGACTGCAAGGTAGGTCTCAGATTTGACCTGCCCCTTCACCATATCCTTACATTTGGGTTTTGTTGCTTCTTCCTCCCTCCTCCATCTCTCTCAGTTGCAGAGGGAAGGTATTGACAGAAATTCTTCAAAAGTTGCTAGGGTGAGAACCCCAAGTCCCACAGCAGAAACAAGAAATACAGATGAAGTTTCAGATGACTCCCAAGCATAACAAGTTGAATATCAAACACAACTGAAACATGACAGCATCTTGGATTCACCACCAAATGCAACAGTAAAAATAAATTAAGGACCTTTATTATATCAAGCATTAATTGATCCCAGCCATGTGGGATACAAATATCTGATGTTTATTTTCATATGTATCATCACCCTAAATCTCTTAGCCATGATCTCACATCAAATATACACAAGATTACCTCACCATATACTAACTAAAATAGGAGTAACCCAGGAACACTTTCCCAATATCATGACTGTACTGAAGTACTTTGTCATTGATAAGTGACATATTGTTGCGAGCAATAAATTGATTGCAGGATGAATCACGTTTGTGCCTCTGAACTGCTGCGGCAGAGCTTCCATTCACACAATTCCAATGGTAAACAGACAGGACATGATCATGCACCAAAGACTCTACCCGATACTGGATTCCAAACCCAAACAATCCGAAAAATGATATTACCTGTCATGTAAAACAAGGGGATTAATCATCAAATGATCATTCAATTACTTCATATTACAAAAGGACACCAGATAGTCTACAAACCAAACTTGAAACAGTGTAGCAGAAGCAGACATTTCATTGTCAGTTGATGCCCATTTTAGGATCAATCTCAATGGGAAGAGTTGTGATCAATAATGACAATGGATGATGTATGCTAGGCTGAAACAAAACAACACTAACAAACCTACAGAAAACAGAATTGCAGTGACCCTAAAACACAGCAGAAACTTAGACTGAACAGTACTTGCAAAAAGAAAAGTACTAGGACACCCCCTAGACTATGGCCATTTTGCTTACTATCACCAACGTTTCAAACAATTACTTGACACCCCCTGAAACCTGACGGTGTTAGTCCGCTGTTAGTGTTTAATTGGAAATGTCCATTTTACCCTTATCACCTATTCAATAGAAAACAGTAAAATTGACAGATTTACCCCCCTTCTCCTCCTCCTCCTCCTTCTTCCTCCTGCAACCCCACCGCCCTACCCCCTACTGCATTGCATCTGCAACACGACTATTCAAACAATTACTTGAACAGACCTCGTACTGTAACGCCCAAACCAGGTGTCCCCATTCACAACCTCACCACCGCCGGTGCCCACCACCTGTTTAATTTGTTTCCTCTCCCACAGACCTCGCCGCATTTCATGTCCACCACCATCAAAATGGGGAACCTAAAATAACGGGCCCCACTCCAAAAAGTCCAGAATTATAAAACGTCCTTGGAAATGATGGACCCCACGCGCAATTTCCCTGAGAACAGCAAATCCCACAAATCCAAGTGCCCAGCACATGCTACAACCCCAAAACCCCGTTTTTCTCTTTTTGCTTGATTGGATTAGGGTTGATTTGAGCAAACATCAACTTTGATTTTCTTAACCTAGCCTCCAATCTCCATCATCATAGCAAGCATGGGTAATCTCTAAACACAAACTACTAGATTCATTCAGATTTTTGAATACCATATATCAATTCAAAAAATAATTAGAGATAAAAGAAATGCTAGGTGATGAGATGATTACAGTAGTTTCCACTTCCTAGTTCCTGATTCTCAGACTTCAGGGATCTTAAAAGTTAAAACCCCCAAAGAAAATTGAATCATTTTACTAATTTTCCATTTTCATCTCAATAATGAGAAATGCTCTTCGTCATCATCTATCTGAAAGAACTCAGAAATCTTTGAGCAGCTTCCGAACCTGCTCAAGCGTCACGAACAGAACCACAGTAAAGGGGCCTTGCCTTGATATCGTAGGAAAAAAACCCTTATACAGAGCCATTGGAACCTCAACCCTCACTGTCTTCAGAGCACAATCCTTGGCCCGGGAATAGGGCGGCTCAGCCCTTGCCTCCACCTTCATATTCATCACCCTTGTCTTAATCACATCCACCGGATTCGACGCTACCGCAGCCACAAACCCAGCAGCAAAGCTCGCAGTCACATGGGTTCCAAGCCCATCTTTCATCACACCATTCCCAGGTATCATCTCCTTCACCTGATCATATGGTGCAAGCTGTGATGCCATCACGATCATGGCCCTGTTCACCGTCAACGACGATCCTGTCCATCGTTGAGGATGTCCTAATGGTTTTTGAAACAACAGCCATGGCTGCCGGTTTTTTTTTTTTGTTGTTGCAGGGAAGAAGGGGGTAAATCTGTCACTTCACTAAACCTTAAGGGTAGTTTAGGCATTACAAAAAATTTAACCTATGACATCATCACTAAACTGACGGATAGGACCTACTTGAAAGAAATGGTAAACTGCAGGGGGTGTCCAAGTAATTGTTTGAAAAGTTGGGGAGAATAAGTAATTAGGCCATAGTCTAGGGGGTGTCCAAGTAATTTTCTCTACTTGCAAATGATGAAGTGATGAACTCAATGTAGACGAAATTAATATATCCTAGAGGACCTATGGGGGTGATCAATGTTGAAAACGAATCCTAAAACGATGCAGAAAAGAATGGGAATCGCAAACAACAATCACACAAACGAACACAAGGATTTACGTGGTTCGGCAAGATTGTCTATGTCCATGGTGAGATGAGATTTGTTTCAGTATCAATGGAGAATAGGGTTACAGACGCTTGTCCTCACACCTCTCACAGATTGTGTTACAGAAAAAGAACCATCGCTATACAGGAATTTTACCGAAATGCCCATATAGTCCTCTTAATGGCTCTTCGGAATCAACCCACAAACCAAGGGACGGAATACAAGACATCGTACCCCCAACAGATTAAGTGGTAAAAATATCAAAGAGAGTTAACGGTCAGATGGACAGAAACTTGTATGGACAAAATAAAAAGTACAGAAATCAGCAAAATAGCAAGTAGAGAAAATTGATATAATCTACTATCTGATGAGCATTCTGTTTTGATCGAATGGAGTAAGATGGGAGGAGAGTAACATTGTTCAATTTCAATCCAAGTTAAGGGTCAAATTCTCAGAATCTGTTGACTGAAGTTTAGATTATGTTGCTGTCCAACAATGAGTTACAGGAAAAAAGATTAAAAAAAAAACAGTGCTGGAAAAAAGCCAACAAAACCTAAAGAGAACTTAAGTAACAGTGTTAGGAATTAAATAAAAACAAAGGAAAATATTAGAGACAACCTAGATATGGACACGATGAAAATTATAGCTGCAGGAATATCGCTGGAACAGTGAACGACAGAGAAAACATAAAAGAGAATAGGAAGAAGAGAAGAAGATATGACCAATAGGTGATGTAGATCAAGAGAGGTTCCAGCACAAGTCTTCATGCCGGAAACAAGCCCAAAACCAAGTCTAATGGGTTAAATAAGTAGTCCACTCTTAGTTGTGAAAGACCTTGAAAATATAAAGTCATTAAATATCTTGAAAAGAGTCTCAATGTAGGTCCTTGGAAATGTAAAGGCCATTAAGTCTTTAGTGATCTCTGCTTCTGAAATTTTCGATGATAGGGATGTTGTCAGTCTGACTCATAACTCTTTTTTTGATAATGAATGAAACACAGGTTCTGAGGGTGTTGTTTTGGGCTTTGACTCTCCTGTGGGTGACCTACAGTCTGACCTAGTCAACAATACTCAGGAAGATCTTAAAGCAGATGGCAGTGTTTTTGGCATTATTGATTAGGCGAATCTTTCCATCGCTCCAATCAATCATAGCGGAACATGGGTGTTCCTCCTATTCCACTCTATAATCCTAATGGGAAGAAGGTCAACTCTTAATCTCGTGTTTGGTTATTTGGGGTTGTTTGGTCCTTTAGCTTCTCTCTGGGTGTTCCCCCTTTAGCTTGTTTTGGCTATGGGCTTGTCTGTTAGCTCTTTTGTGGATTTCTCTCCTTTTTTTGGGAGAAAGAGATAGTTTCTTAGTGTTTTCTTTAATATAATTTTTTATTCATTCAAAAAAAAGTCTAGGAGAAAGTCCCAATGTGTCTAGAACTCTGCCAATCACTCTATAAAAGGGCTGCATGTTAGCATTTAAAAAAAAATTAAGAATTTGAATGAAATTGAGTTATACAATTCTTCTGTGAGAAACAGAGCAGCAGTGAGATTCTGTTCCTGGTGAGAGGCTGGGGGGGGGGGGGGTTGTGGTTGAGATACTAGCCTAGGCTTGAGGTGAGACTCTTCAAGTCATATCTTTATTCTTCAATTTTATTTGCTCTATTCTGTCCATGCAAATACCAAGTAAGTTTTGATGTTGTTCAGTTCAATCATTCATTTGAAGGTGAGATACCTCAAATTAGACTTCCAAGTCCATTGCACAAGTGATCGACATGCAGAAACAGTTGACTGATAATATGAACATGGTGGAACAATGAAGTGATTTCATATCTCCTCAAACTGATGGACAGACAGTCCAATCGACATCCAATAACACCTATCAGATCATCAAACATTTAAACACTCCTCTGCAGCCCACTTTTGAGGAGCATGTGTGATCCTATTTTGATCAAGAACACAGCAATGATGCCAAGATAACACTCACAAAGTGAAGATGGAGTTGAAGGAGAACAATGACAAAGAGGCAGTGCTTGATGATTCTAAGACGGAAGATCTACAGATAGATGATTCTAATGTGGAAGTCTACGTTGAAGAGAACAAAGCAAACAAGGCTCAAACAGGGGAAGTCGAGATAGTTGTTGAGAACAACTCCACATGAAGTTTTGATGACTCAAGACGGTGTTCTTACTGTTATAGAATTTATTGAATTCATGATTCCACCTTACTACTTTAAAGAGAAAGCTCCTAGGGTTGAGACTATTCCTAAAGTCCCTACATCACCAGAGTTTGTTTGGGACTGGTAAAAGCTACTACTCACATGTTGATACCCCATCGTCACTACAAAACTCGCAGATGAGTTTTTTTCATGCCAGTGAGAGCTAATGTAGATCAAGAGCATAGTTGTCACGGCGTCACGGCGATCCAAGTCGGTGGAGGGGTGTCACGTCGATATATCGACATGTCGCCCGCCATGGCGTTGCCATGGCGAGCATGTCGACCATGTTTTATTTTTTATTTTCTCTATTTTTAATGTGTTAATAGATGTATACTCAAGCCATGTTTTATTTTTTCTCTATTGTTTCTCAAGTTTTAAGAAGAAAATTCAGAAATCGAAGAAGAAATCGAAGAGGGAAAGAAGAAATCGAAAGAAATCGAAGAGGGAAAGAAGACAGGAAGAAGAAATCGAAGAGGGAAAGAAGAAATCGAAAGAAATTGAAGAGGGAAAGAAGAAATCGAAGAGGGAAAGAGAGACAGGAAGAAGAAATCAAAGAGGGTCGCCATGGCGTAGGTCGCCATGCAACCCTCTCCAGCGCCAGGACGCCATGGCGATGCCATGACAACTATGATCAAGAGAGGTTCCAGCACAAGTATTCATACCTGAACAAGCCCAAATCCAAGTCTAATGGGTTAAATAAGTATAGCCTAATTGCTTATATGGGTCATGGGCTGGGAATTTGTGTTTTCTACTATCATGGGCTTATTTTGAAAGCTCATATATGAAAGATAAGTGTCCCATATTTAACTAGTTAGTTGCATCTAGTCCTCTAAAGTTAATAGGTTCTTGGGGATCTCAATAGGTTAGTTCATTGTTAGTTGTGAAAGACCTCGAAAATGTGAAGTCATTAAATATCTTGAAAAGAGTCTCAATGTAAGTCCTTGAAATTGTAAAAGCCATTAAGTCTTGGAGAAAGTCCCAAAATGTGAAGGCCATTAAGTCTAGGAGAAAGTCCCAATGTGTCTAGAACTCTCCCAACCACTCTATAAAAGGGCTGCATGTAAGCATTTAAAAAAAAGGCTAAGAATTTGAATGAAGTCGAGTTTATATAATTCTTCTGTGAGAAACAGAGCTGCAGTTAGATTCTGTTCCTGGTGAGAGGCTGGGGGTTGGTGAGATACTAGCCTAGGCTTGGGATGAGACTCTTCAAGTCATATCTTGCTTCTTTCTATCTTATTTACTCTATTTTGTCCATGCAATACCTTTCTTCTTTCTAACCTTCAAATGAATGATTGAACATCATTTCTTATTCAACTGAAGTTTCACTTAAACCTGTTCACTTTTGGATGCTGAGATCCTGTTATGTTGGACTGGTTTTGAAACTTATTATCAAGTTAGACCAGTCTCCATTAATAGGTTTCATCACCTATAGCCAGTGGTTGGGCTTCACCACCTTGGTTGCCACCTGCTTCACCACAAGGTCTGTGACTGATTCACCACAGTGCATACACACACATAGATCATAGTTTTCTCAAACATCAAATCTATGGGCTAGTGTGCCCTTTGCTCTTTATTTAGAATAACCAATGAACTGATTACAAGAATAAAAACTAAAAAGGCATCCTTAGCAAACACTAAAAGGAATCCTTTTAGAAAGGATCCTTAGCTAATTACAAGGAAAATAGAAACTAGTATGGAATCCTTCTAGAGGATCTACAGCTATTACAGGGAAAATAGAATTAACAAGATTAGAAAATTTTACTTAATATCTATCTTAACCACTAATTAACTCATTACATGGAATTAGAAACTAAGAAAATAGAAATTAACTACTTGATCCCGTATACGCCTTAGAAACTAAGAAAATAGAAATTAACTACTTAATCCTGTATAGGTCTTCAATTCTTAATAGTTGGGCTTATAGAATGGGTCCGTTGCAATAGAAAACTCAAAAGTAATAAGCCCATGAACTATATAACCTGTTGGGGATTTAAATTTGGACCTAACTTATTGAACAGCAGGTTCAACTTGACCCAAAAAACTGACTAATCCGAAAATTCTTCTTCCAAGGGAGGTGATCTACATCAACAACCATACTTGGGGAATCCATATTGACTGACAATATTTTGGAATAGTCTCCTCAAAAACATTTTATTGAACCATATAAAAAAGAATGTAAGCCAATTAAAACACCTTGGCCTTTTCTTTTCTCTTCTTTCCATTTCTTGGACAACAAACATAGCCTCAACATAGCACTCAGATTTTAAAGAAAGCAGTGAAAGTTGTCTTTGGCTTAACCACATTAGCTCATTCACATTCTCAATCATGTCATCAAGGTCCTACAACTTCCCGCAGGAATATACTTTATTGTTGTAGCTAAGTCCACAACCATGAATTTGATCACTGAACTTCAAGAAAGCACAAGGGGGAAAAAAAACCCCAAAAGATTCTGCACAAGACAATTGCAGAAAATGCTTAGTGACCCAGAAACAACCCAAAAGCATGAGAAGAAGACAATGAAGGCTGTAGATGATATTGCCCAACCAAGGCCTCATCACCATAAAGAACAACTTTTTTGTTTGCATTAGTCTTTACGGAGTTCGTATTCTGTCTTCATATAAAACTGCCGAGGAATTTGTGGGTACCTCGAAGACCCAAGACTGCAATTGCATCCTCTCTCTCTGATTCTTGGTGCAATTCATCCACTTTCACCCTTATTTTATCCGAATTCTATAATGCACTGACTCTTGTACATACTGGGATGTGGATGTGCACATGCATGCATTATGGTACCTTTTTAAAAACAAACTTAATCCAAGATAGATGGAACCACCAATGTGGAAGTCGTAAACTTCCTTAGATCCAGAGATCCAAATTTGTGGGTTTTTATTAGTTACTTGAATCAAGAAAATCGTTCCCTCATTTGAGTTCCCATTGTTCTCTTGGTTTCCTCTAATAATTTGAATTCCCATTGTTCTCTTGGTTGCCTCATATAATTTGAGTTCCCATTGTTCTCTTGGTTTCCTCATATAATTTTCTATTTGATCCTGCCTGGGATTAGACCTATTCCAGTTCTAGTCTTACATTAATAGAGATATCTAGCCAGTTGATTTCCAGAAATCATTATTTCAAACTTTTAAGCTTGATTTAGAAACCTCAAATGTATCAGTACAATGTGTCGATGCACTTCAACAATTACATAGACTTCTATAGACTTTTTGTAATGACCTTTGGGAGCACCTATTTGGTTAAGTGGAGAGAGAGAGAGATTATGACTCCAATGTATTTGACCTGGATTAACCATATGCAGCTAAAAAAGGATACTAAATTCTGACAAGCTAAAACAGTACATACATAATTTAAAGAAATTCACTCAACAACCATGAATAGTTTGGGACGATGGTTGCATTAGGCCATAAGACAGAATAGTTCAACTAATGTGGTCTCAGTAATAACATTTCTTCCACCAAAAAAATTGAAGAAAAGTCTTCTCTAATAGAAGTTTTGCATGGAGCAGACATGAAAATCCCAAACTTATATATTGGAGGAAAAATAAAACAAAACATTGAAGCAATCATAATCTTCAACTTCCACAGAGCAGGTTTACATGCAGACAATAATAAATTAAGTTTACCTAATCCACATGAATCTAAATACATAAGGGAGACAAATCAAGAACAGAAATACTAAATAAACCATCATCCTGAGGATAAAAAGGGGCGCACCTCGGTGAAGACAAGCAATATGAGGTGTTTGAGAAACCCGCGAACACATTCGAGTAAGACTTTGTCAAATATGAAAAGTTAGCAACAGGAGGCAAAGCAGGCACCCTTTCACCTTTCTTAAGGAGCTCTTGTAGTTCAAGCCTCTGCAAGGTTAGGACAGCTCTGGATTCCTTCCAAATGAATGCAAGGAGTTCATTTTGAATCACAAATAGTGAACCAGGCTTAGCACCAGGATATCTGAAACCATAGCCATTTGCAATACCCTCCCCATTATAAGCATGTTTTACCTCCACTGGTACAGAATCTCCATCAGTATCCCATGGGAATGAATCCAGTGAAGGTTCGTCAACTTTTACGATAAACATTGCGGAGCCATTGGGATGAAGGACATAATGGGTGCCTTCTAATATTTTGGTTGCAATGAGTTGTCGTTGACCCTCATGCTCTTCATAAGAAAGCAAAAGAAAGAATAGCGCTTTCCCAGGCTTGTCTTCAGTAGGCCTCCCAGGAGGCCAGCCAAAGGTACCACCCCACAGGCCTGCATACTCTTCACCAGCTTTTGGGATCCTCATAGGCAACTTGTATAGGGCAAACCGGTTGTCGTGCATGTTTGGCCAGGCTCGATAAGTAGATAACTTCATAGTACAAGCATTTAGGCTCAGCCCAATCGTGTCACCTGACCTTAGGAACTCATGAAGTTGTGCATACTTGTTTTCACTGCTCGAAGTACAATTCCTTGAACTTGCCCGACCATTGACCGAGATGGACCTCCCAAGGATCTGTTTCAGGCTATCCTTAAAATACCCAGCTACAGTTCTCCTCTTTGTACTCTGTGAGTGGCCCTCCTCCCCATTAGCAGAACCCTGCCAAGAACCTGAACGATCAAGACTCTTCTTGATCTTGCTCAATTCCATCCGAGTACGATCTGAAGGAAGTCCAGGAGCCGACTCCCAATCAATGCGACCCTCACCAAGCTTGTACATCTGCATAAGCGCCAAACGGCGCTCAGACAAGAGCACCATATCCTTCTGAAAGTTTTCATCATCTTCCCTTAAGCCTGGAAACAGTGGCCCATTTGCCAAATCAGGGACCTTTAAGCGAACCAAGTTGGTAACAACCTCAAGCAGTTTCCGTCTGTCCCCAAAAGCCAATCTACTGAAGGGTACCATAGGCCTGGTTGTTCCAATTATTCTTTGCGACTTGGAAATTCCACTATCAGACCTACTAATCTTTCTTGATAGGTCCCTATCAGAATGAACAAAGCTCTTACTATGCAACAATTTCCCACCACAAAACTGCCGCTGTGGCTCTACCTCAAGCAAGAGCACATTGCTAGCCCTATCAACCGGCTTGAGCAAACCAGGATAGAAGTAATCAGTATCCTTCTCTCGACCATGTAAGAAGAATGCGGTAGAGCCATCAAAATCACCAATAATCTCAAAAACTGGTGCCCACAAGAGAGGGCCATCTTCAAGCCCCAAAGGGCCAAGCTCTTGAGGGATGATTCGGCACCCAACAACAGATATAAAACCCGGCATCACATAAACTACATTGCCAAGCTCTGGGTTCTGGTGTACCCAGATGCCAATTAAGGACCGAACACTAACAAGAAACCTACAGAGGGCCTTGTAAGAGGAGACACCATTACGCCACTCTACAAGATCCCGATCAGTAACAACACCAACCATCTCACACTGGGAGAGCCACACCTTCTCAGAGGATGCCAAAGCATTAAGGCTCCTGCAACACAGGCTGAGGTAGCAAACGTCCTTCGGAGAGAGGGAACGGGAGACGATGGCAAAGACATCGTCTGGTAGAGCAAGAAGTAAGCTAGAACCACAGTGATCAGCCGACATAACAAGAATTGATTAAAGGGTACAAAAGATACCCAACAAAATTGAGATCCAAATCTAACTTATCTATCTCCACAAACCCTAGAATTCTCCACAGTCAATCCAATTTTAAATCGGAAACAAGATTCAACTACCTGAACCAACAAAATGACCCCATCAACACCAGCATAAAACTACCCACCACCAACAGCGACGACAACAACAACAACAATAGCAAATGCTAGAAGCCTTAAAAATAACAAGCCCTCCTTATGAAAATAAAATTGGAAGATTGGCACCTGGAGATGAAATGGGCACTTTTCAGATTCTTCATCAATGAAATGGGTACCTTTCAGATTCTTCAAATCATGTGCCCAAGACAACTTGCATGGCTCAGAGGCAGATAGAGAGAGAAGGACAAATCACAGTGAAATTAAAATTAAGGTATAATCATAAAAAACCTACAGAAATTATAGAAGAAAAAAAATCTCGGAGCATGAACAGGAACGAGAAGTAGTTCCTAAATCAATATTGACGACAATCAGTCCTCCCTTTCCCTCGTTTCAAACGAAAGGAGTGATTATTTTGCTGAAAAAGGCCAAAAGCAGAGAAACAAATATAATTTTTTTTTCTTTTTTAGTAGAACAAACAAATATAATATTAAAGTAAGCAAAGCAAGCATTAAGATAATTTTTTTTGGGTTTTCCCCCCCCCCCCTCTCTCTCTGTCTCTCTCTCTCTCTCCAGAGAGTGGCCAGCTAATACTGGACAGAACTTTAAGTTGAAGCCAAAAGCTCCAACAGTAGTGCAAAGACTTGACCATATTCCATCTTTGGTTTAAGGGCAAGAGAACGCTAATTAAGGGATTAAGGTTAATTGACACATGGCAAATGATTATCGGATGGAGTGATGGACCCCACCTAAGAGTTGTAGGATGGGGTGATAATAGCCATTGATTGCATATATTGATGAGTTTTGGTGATAGACTTTTACAGTGGTGGGCCCGTAGCTTTAGCAAGATGTAACACATGTTCAACTCTGTACTTTTTGAAAGGACCACTAGTGGACTGGGGTTTCTTTTGTCTGAATAGCTCAGAGCAACTGAGGAAGCACGTGGAATGGGCTGCTGGGGAGTGGGTCTGTTACAGTCGAAGACGAAGTGCGAACAAAAAGCGATAAAACTACTTTAGCTATCCGCCAAAGTAGAATCTGGCTGTGCTTGAGTCCATTTTGTGAATGAAAAGCCCAAGCCCAAGTCCAAGACCAAACCCAAGTTCAAGCCCAAGCACAAGTCTAAAACAAATTTTCCAAGAAAAATAATTAAAGAAAATCTCAAATATTTGGAAAAAGATCTCTACTTGGTGGTGTTTCCTATGTCCTCTCATAGGGCACCATGAGATGATGCCTCTGCCCCTTGGGTAGATACCTAGGCATGCTCATCTATTGGCCCAGACGCTTGTGTAAAGATCAAGCGACCAAATAAAGATCTCTTGCCACAAATATTATTAAGAAATAAAATAACATGATACAATTACACATGATTTCCAAATTTAGCCTAATTATGTGATAGGTATCAATTGATTTTTAATATGTTACCAAATCAGGAGTAGATTTGGATGGCCTAGACTCCAACGTAAACCATCCTAAATGTGTGGTACGGGGGGAACCTATCCTCATGTTGTGCATGATTAAGGTGTAGAAATTCCAAAACACATGGTAGTTGTCCAGTTTAAGGGTGTCAATTTTAGGCCTGCAACGGATTGAGCTCGATCGAAAAAATCGAAATCGGGCCGACCTATTCGTTAAACACGTCGGGCTCAAGCTTGGGCCGAATACTATTCGGTTGTTCTTGGTTTGGAAGTCCAACGTGACGGTCACTCGACTGAGACTGATCGATTAAGAGCTTGATTCACTCCGGCACGTTTAAAGCCCATTTGCGCTTGGAGCCCATTTAGAGTCCCTTTACTTAGCCTGACACTTTTAAAGCCCGTTTAGAATCTCTTAACTCAGCCCGACATTGTAAAGGATTTCCCCTCTGTTTCTTTCCTTTTTGCTTTCATTATATAAGACGAAATTTTGCTGCTACATTTGTAGTTGGAATGAAAATAGGATCTTAAAGGATATTTTAGAAAATATTAAAATCTAGGAGGGTATTTATGAATCAAAAAGGGAAGTGAATTATTCCATTTTTTTGACTGCTAACCCTGTAAAAGGAACATTCTTTCTACAAGTATAGCAACAAATTTTTTTTCGGGCAGTTTTATGCACCACCAAGCATACAATTTTATTGACAAATTGGAAGAGAAAAAGAAAGAGGGAAGGCAGAGACTATTCCATTTCCATGGCTTGGCGCTCCAAATGGTGTTACCTAATCTGCCGACCAGAAAATTTTTATCTTTTATTTATTCACAAAAAGGGTCTTCTTAATTTCTTATCATTATTATTTGCTCTAATGATGATGATTATGGGAACCGCACTAATGATAATCCATGGAACCACAACCACTCCATAGTCCATACCAATCAAAGCTTTCCGTTATATTGGATTATCAAAAGTTTAAGTTCACATTGACAACGACACGCAATTAATATAACTGTAAACTAATTCCTCCATGAGAGAAAAATAAACCTTTAATTAAATCATTATATATTTAAATAATTGGTCCTAATCGATTGGCCACTTATTTGATAGGAATTATTCTTCTACCTGTGGCTGTGTTACATCAATTAAGTTCTGTTTTATGGTATGAATATATGATCAAATCAAGATGGTTTTCCTTTCTATGGAGATTATTGCTTGTTTATAAAGCTAAAATATTGATTTGATGGTTAAGATCTTTTCACTACCATTCATTGGTCTACAAAGTTCAAATTTCAAACACTAGACAAGAGTGTGTCTATCCAGGGAGGCCCAATAGTGGTATCTCTCCAAGGGAAGCCAAAACAAAAAATTAGACATTATCGGCACCGAATAGACATTGGACGACACCCATTGAGGTGTCGCCATCGCCAACGACAACCCGACTGGCACCGGACCGACGCGGGTGAGACATGTCAAGAGTCAAACAAAGAGTGTGTTGTCTGAGATAGGTTCCTGACAAACCCCAACAACATTAGCTCTCTGTCCAGCACTTGATGCACAGGAATGACTCCAAATTCATCACTCCCAGGCCCTTGCAATAGGCAATACCAACACTTAGTAGTGGACCTTTATATGTTAGGGATGATGGATTCAATGTGAAGAAGACTCCTATGTGCATGTTTGTCTAGGCTCTTGCTTCTAATCTTCTTGGATTCTAATGAGAATTGAGAATCCTGTATTTGATATTGCAAAAGCAAAATTTAATGATTCTACTTAGGGAGTGCAAGAAGCTTCCTATTCAATTCTCAAATTTTATGCCTATGGTGGAACTAAAAACTGGACCAGGATCCTCTGCAGAACCGTCGGGTGTGCGGTGCACATCTTGCGGCACAGCAAAGGCCATATGGCACACATGGCATATATGGCCTCTGCTCTGCCGCAGGATGTGCATCGCACACCTGGCGGTACTGCAGAGGATTTTTATCCCTAAAAATTCCAGGTTCAATCCTATACCTCTTGGTTTATATTTCTTCTCCTCTAATGATTCTGGATTAAAAAGCCAGCCAAAAAAAAAAACACAACCTTTTTGTCTCTCCATCCAGCTTCTTCTACCTTCAAGCCTAGAATATAGGTGTGTCAACCGGTCGGGCTCGGTCAGTTCTAGTCGGGCCTAATCAGGCTCCACCAAGCTCAAGCCTTGTATTGTGACTGCCCGTTTATTTAATCGAGACACACTTGGATGGGCTCGGGCTATAATCGGGCTATTAGAATCGGGCCTTAACTGAGCTAATAGGATGATGTTCATTATTTGTTCATCTTAATCAATACATTATCCATTAATTAAAGAATAACTTGATCATCAAGGTTTCCTTCCTAGATGTTTCTTATGGTGTAAAGAAATAGCACACGAGGCCTAATCATGTTTTTTTTTTTTAAAAAGACATGAAAAGTAAAATTACTAGAACACCTTATGATGCCTTTTTCTTTTGTCTCGTTGCATAGCAATGATTCGACAATAGAATTTACGTATGGAGCAATCAACCCAAGGCTTAAAAATAATAATCAGTTGCTCTAATCTGTCCAAAACATCTTTCTAGTTCTGCCCTCAACTACTCATTCAATCAACTTATTTAGTAGAAATGTATTTTAGGGTAAAATGGGAATTTCAAACAATCTTAAATGAGTTGGGCTAGATCAGGCCTGGAATCGGTTGGTCCGATCGGCCGCCCGATGGGCTCAGACCCCACATCAGAACCGTCCAATTATTAAAAGTGTCAGGCTTAGTGTTGGGCTTTAATCAGGCAGGCTCAGTTGGGTTTGCCAGGCCGGCTTGGAATTGACACCCCTACCAGAATCTAGGTACAAGCAAGAGTGGATCCAAACAAGTAGTTTCAATGTAAAGTTAAAATAATGTCTTCTTAGGCCTTTAACCTGGATTGTCCCTCAACAAGAACCTTTTCAATTCTGGCTGTTTACAGGGATTATGTTGATACATATAGTTAAGATTTGCAGTTGTGCTTCAAGTCCACTTGATTTGATTTAGATATTTGACCGACCATGATGTATTGGAGACTTTGTAATAATACCTTTGAAAGTTTCAACTTTGTAACTAGTAAAGAAGGTTTCATCTTTCCATGTGCTTCCTCACTTTAAGGTTGAAATTTAAAAGAAAAGGGCATCATACTTACAAAGACCTAGACCTCTTTTGTGGTAGGTGGGGATAGAAGTGTGGATTGGGTTAAACTAGGCATGATATTCATTTCAAACTCAAACCTCTCTTGTTTATTTCTTGGGTTGGAAATAATTAAATTTAGTATAAGTATGTTCTCCATACCCATCCTATATATATTGAGACATTGAAAAACCGCCAATCCTGAAGAACACTTGTTAAGTACATTGGTTTGATACATCTGGAGGTAGGTGTGGGGTCCTAGGAGGGCAAAGGATTGACTCTCCTATCTTCACTTTGTGCCAAAAAAAGCGCTCCCTTTCCCGTCTCTCCTCCCTCACTTGTGGAGTAACATGGTATAGGATATTTTTCCATACAACCCCCCCCCCCAAAAAAAAAACGAAGAGTACATAAATTTAAGTTTTGCCACTTCTAGATTGACCTCATAAATCCATCTACTCTTAAAGCATCATTTGGATGTAAAATAACTTGAATTAGTGATTAATTCTCCATGGTCATGGTTGAAATAGGCATGCTTATGAACCCTTGACCAAGAAACGCTTTTAAGCTTTTCTTGTACTTAGAAGGGGGGGGGGGTTGGTATCTTGGGAACATCTTTGAGTTGCTCTTAGGGTTGTCCGCCTGTGATTGTATTATTGTATATACCATTCTTTTTTTCTTTTCTCAATAATTTAGGCGATATACATTAAAAAAACAAACAAAAGAAGAAACATTCTAGATAAGGACTAAGTTTCCATCCAACCATAGAGAACGGTTCACCCAATATGTTCCAAAATATCCTACCGATACCCTTTCCTGTCCCATTATGAATGGGATCCTGAGTGGAGGGAAACTCGGTCCCTCTAGAGAATTACCTTACCGTAGGATAAGTTGATTTTTTTAAGGCAGGCTAGAGAATTACCTTACCTTAGGATAAGTTGCTTTCCTGAATGTCAATGGGTAAGGTACTTCTCTAGTCCTTAAGGAAAGCAACTTATATCCTAGGGACTATAGAGAGGTTATATACTATGCAAAAAAATCTATATACTATTTATTGGCCAATTCTATGGTGGAACTTGGGGAGCCATTGCATAATGCTCCCCTTCAATATGTTTCATATATCATCTTTCAACCAAAATAGTAAACATGAATAAAGAAAAGGTTAAAACATTTGGTAATTAAGTAGAAGAGATCAAGACAATTATAGTTTGGATATTGGGTGCGATGCGTCAAACCCAAATACCCTTCTAAAGATCATAAGCCTAATAATTGCATACTATCTGACTAATGTGGAACTAAATCGATCCCTCAATTCGTAACCATGGAACTACACTCACTGCATCAATAATAAAACTTTCTACCAAATTAATGTGATATTTCATATTAACTTATAACCATATTTATAGGTCGTTCGATCATTGTCCTAAATTGGAAACATTAGGCATCGATCTATATGAACTAGACTCTATAGTGGACCACAATCCAAAACCTAGCTAGAGAAGGACAATCTTCATTGGACAATTATTATTTCCCAAAGCTTTGGACCACTGATTAAAACGGTACTAACACATATGTATAGTTGATGGCTTCTTAACAATAAAATATGTCAAATAATTGAATGGTCACCAACTAGAACACTCTAGGATCCTGATAGTTCTTCATCTCACCTACCCTACTTGATGGTGGAGATCGAATGGAGATGCTTTTTGCATTGCATTATGATTAATTGGTTTTTAGCAGGTAATTAATATTGATTAATACGTGCACTTCAAAGCCCAAATATAGATCACAATGGCAGCAAAATTTTATGCCCTTTTTAGGGTTAGAAATTGACAATTGATTTTGATTTGATGGTTAAGCTCTTGTCATTTCTAGGGTTAGGGGCTCAAAAACCCAAGACAAGACAAGCTGAGAGATAAGTGTAATACCTTAAGTTGGACAAATATGAGGTATATACAAGGGATAAAGCAGCGTTTTATTAAGAAGGAAATGAGAGTAAACAAAGGGTTAAAAGAGAGTGGCTTTTGGCTTTGTCAAAACCCCAAATAAGAACAATCCCTTCTGAACCACTCAGAAAGTGTCTTCATTTCTAACCTATAGTGGAAGTGCAAGGTCTCTCTCTCTTGCTTTACTTCCTTTCTTCTCTTCTGTAAACAAAGGTAGAAGAAGAAAGATAACAGATTTCAGAAAATTGAGTTGGGTTTTGAGTTGAAGAGATGGGGAGGGGTAAGATTGAGATCAAGAGGATTGAGAACTCAACAAACAGGCAAGTTACATATTCAAAGAGGAAGAATGGAATCATGAAGAAAGCCAAGGAGCTCACTGTGCTTTGTGATGCAAAAGTTTCTCTTATACTCTTCTCTAGTTCTGGGAAGATGTCAGAGTACCGTAGCCCTTCTGTCTCGTATGTATATTGTTTTCCTTTCTAGGGTTTCTTCTACACCTTTTGAAGTTTTTATATAGGGTTTCTTCTGCTTCTTGTTCATCATATTGACTCGCTCTCTGGGGAAATGTGTTTTGATGAAGAAGAATGTCAGAAATCTTGGACAAATACCATAAGTATTCAGGAAAGAAGTTGTGGGATCCTAAACATGAGGTCGGTTTCTTCTTCTTCTTTTTCTTTCTAGCATGTTAGATTGTTCCATCAATAGATCTGCAAATGAAGCTCTCTCTCTCTGACTACCCAATATTTATCTCTTTTTTGGTTGCTTTAATGGAGAAAAAAATCTAAGTGGGTGTGCTGCTTGAATGGGTTTTCAGTGAATATAGCTTTAAATCAAATGCTACTCTCTCTCTCTCTCCATATATTAATGAAAAACTATATGGGTATTCCATAGTTACTCAGCAACGAACTGGACAGGATAAAGAAAGAGAACGACAACATGCATATCGAGCTAAGGTCCTCTCTTTCTTATTTTTTTTTTTGGTTTTCTCAATTGGAGCTTTTGTTCTGCAAGTAACTAATTAAATTTGTTCAGGCACCTTAAAGGTGAGGATGTCAACACACTGCATCACAAGGAGCTTGCAACCATAGAAGAAGCTCTTGAAAATGGTCTCACCAACGTTCGTGCCAAAGAGGTAAGTCAGTGCTGGTAGTTCTTTCTAGCTAGGGTTTTGCTTATATGCATTCCATGAATTCCAAGAGGAGTTATTCTACTGGGATTCATGGAAAAGTGCTCCATAAAATAGTGGATTCACTATATAATTTTCTTTATAAGCCCTTAAAAAAGAATAACCAAGACAGTACCTGATCTCTCTCTCTCTCTCTTCTCTTTGTCATGACAGATGGAGATCTTCAAAATGCTTAAGAAAAATGTATGTAAAAGATCAAGACAAACCCATTAGGGTTCTTGAGAAAGAGGAAAGATTAGCCACTTGCCTAACTTTGTGTTTCTTGTTAAAATACTGCAGGAGAGAATACTTGAGGAAGAGAATAAGCGTCTTAATTACATCTTGGTATCAAAATCTCTCTCTCTCTCTTTCTTGATCTGTTGATAACTAGAGGGTTTCTCTTTTCTCCCTATTAATATATTGATCTTTCAACAAGGATTAAGATAATTGTGAGTTGAATAAACTAGTCCATGCTGCATCTTACAGTTAGTGTTAGGGATACGATGTCTTGTTTTCTATCGCTTATATAAATGGATTGATTCTGAGGGGCCATTAAGAGTGTTTCCATAAGATTCCTGTATAGGGTTTCGTTATAAATTTTTAGCTGAGGGTTCTCTCTAAGGATTAGTGGTTCTAATCCTTTTCTCCTTTGATAGTGGAGCACATCTCATCTTTTTTCTTTTTTTTTGGGGGGGTAAGGATCTCATCTCACCATGGACGTAAACAATCTTGTCGAACCACATAAATCTTTGTATGCATTGTGTGATTGTTTGTTAGTGGTTTCCATTATTTTCTGCATCATTTTAGGTTCTCCATTTTTACCATCATACAGTGAGAGTAAGCTCAAACTTTATCATTTACCAATCACTTGGATTTATCTTCCCTCTTTTGGTTTGGAGACTTGATTAGTTTTCCTCTTGTTTACATTTATTTTATTGTTTTGCAGCATCACCAACAAATGGCAATGGATGGTTGTGTGAGGGAGGTGGAGAATGATTATCATCACAGAGGAAGAGACTACCATCATTCTCAGATGCCTTTTACCTTTCGTGTGCAGCCAATCCAACCTAATTTACAGGAGGCCAAATAGAAGAATTGCTCATTTCTAGCTTACACTAGAAAAGCTTTCTAGGCCGTTGACAATAATAATAATATTATCTTTGTTTAAACAAGAAGCTAAGCAAACTTTGTAACAGTGTATGGCTACATGATCGATTTGTAGACTAATACTTTATATTAACGGATTGATGTTTCTTATAACATTGGTGTTGTGATCTTTTCTGTAGTACTGGTGAAGATGTTCTTCACTGTATTCTTGTGAATATATATAGCTATAAAAGCTGCTCTGCAGGTGTGAGATTTATGTTTGGGAATGTAAGGATCTAGAAATTTGAGCTGTGTTTGGTATCCATTATCAACGTAGAGTTTAAGTCTAGAATGCATTCTGAAGTGGGAAAATATAGTAGAATCAGGTTTCAGAATGCGTTCAAGACCTAAATTCTCTTCGAAGGATAGTAACCAAACACAACCTTTGTTTTCATGGTTTAGCATAACAATCCACCGTCATTTCATGATCCACTATCTTAATAACAGTACTACCCAATGCTGATCCTTGAATGATAAAAGTGGTTATTGTTATCGTCCGACCTAGAATGCATTCCAAGAATGCTACCAAACACAAACTTAATAAATTTTTTGTTTCATTTAATGGTCTTTGGACTAGAGGTCCATAAATGGGTGGTGACCATGATTTTGGTTTCTCCGCTTGCAAGCTTAAAACCTAAATCTTGATGGGCAATGTATGGAAAAAGAGTCACCTTGATGCCAAAGTGCTATTTTCCTCCCATATGAGGTTCTTTAGTTTCTCTCTCGTGCTTTGATCATCTGAGGCTTATATGAATAATATCATTCTCTGAATCGCCATTAATGTTTCATACACATTCCTCCCCACCACACAGCTGGCGTCATGGGAAACCATCTTCCATCATGTGTATAGTGTACGTTTAATTACCTTCTTAGAACCAACACGCAGGAGCTTATCCATGATCAAAGATCTTGTACACATGTCCACCAATAGAATTTCAACATAAAAAATATTGATGCACCAGAAAAAAAAAACGTAAGAAATCTTGTTTTTTCTTTTTTGTTTAAACATATATAATGGCAAAATAAGGCTTATTTTGTGGACACCACTTAAACTGCCACATGGTTTTTTTTTTGGGTTTATAACTACCATATCGTAGATATAGGGTTCTCCTAGTGAAGCTAGGCCAACTAGGTGCCTATATATTAAGAACCCATCTATACCTACATATCTCTCTCTCTCTCTCTCTCTCTATAGTTGCAAAGAGATGCATTGAATCATATTGTCTTTGGTAAATGTTGCAAAGAGATACATGCAAACTCTGACAGGCCAGGGCAGATTGCAAACTGCTTCAATGGGGTGCAAGGAGAGGAAAAAGAGTTTGAGTTTAAGGAGACATCAAATGAATTAGAAAATGATCCAATAATATTGTCAAGTTAGAGGAGAGGAAAGATCCATTTTGAACATAGTTTTTACTTGTCAAATTTGGTGGCATATTTCAATTGTATAGTTCATTCTATACAAGACTGTCCCGCATAGTTTTCCAATGATTCTTGTAAAGTTAACAAAGGGTTTTTAAATGTGTAGAATGGGCTTGTTCTTTTTTACAAGAAATATAAGTTGACTCTCTTCCCTATAATTTAAAAAAATGCAGTAGTTTTCTGTCCAAGAGTGTGGCCTATGCCATCAGTCCCATGTGTCTCTCTCTTTCTCTCTCTCCTCTTCAAAACAAGGGGCAAAGGTGTCTTTTCATGTGGGGAGGAGAGAGATAGACTCATGGGAGTGCTAGGGTAGCTAGGTCACACTCCCGAACAGAACAGAGTTCTTTTTCCCAACAACAAAAAAAAAAAAGGCATTAAATTTATCGAACTAACATCACATTGATATATTGTCTCATCGAGATCCAAATCAAATTATGATGTTTTTTTTTTGTTAATAAATGTGCTTTAATTCCTCAAGTCTTTATTCTTTAAGGTTTGCACTCTATCCCGGGTAAAGCCATAATAGTCTGGTCAATTTTTATTTGCACATATATATGACAAATGATCCAAATCCCACTTCTTTTTGCTAAGTTTTTTTTTTTTTTTTTTTTTTTTTTTCATGACTGATGTAGTCATCATAATATATTACTCAATTAGTTGACAATTTGAGATCAAAAAACTAGAATCATTTATGCTAATTGTACATACAAATATATTAGCAATTTTCTGAATGGAGCTTGGAAACTTCATTTTATTGGTCTGATCAAGTCAACTATAAATTATTCTAATAGATAATATTAATATTGATCCCTTAGAAAAGTTGCTCTACTTAATAATTCTACTTCACACTTCAAATGTTATAGTTCAATCATTTTTTGTTGTTTTATTGAGCGAAATAGAGGATATCTCAATTGGGGATCGGAAGAGAATGGAAATCCTATATGATCCAATATATCAGACAAGCCACACTATACATCAAATCAAACTGCTTCTTCCTCTATGGGACCACTTAGAACACTATTAGACATTAAAGATTGTACGATGATATGGATAATATGATCATTAAATTTTGAATCTTAGTGGAATTATCAATGGCAGTCATGTTTTTGTAGAATCGTTATCGTCTCCTGTTCCCTGCCTGAACATGATCGTCCGGTCCCCTCATAGGGGGTGCAAAATGACGACCTAACCCCCTGCTCGAACACACTAAACGAGGGAGGTTAAGTCGTCATTTCGCGCCCCCTATGAGGGAACTAAACGATCCTATTCGAGCAGTGAATAAGACAGGATAAAACTTATGTTTTTGTGCCACATGGTTTGTGCAGAAGATCTCTCTCTCTCTCTCGGTTTAGCCATGCAAATAGTCCATTGTCAATGCAATTTCGCTTAGCAACTAAATTTTTTTTGAAGTTCTTGTCCTTTCTTTTAAGCAATAGTGAAAAATTATTTTTATTTATGGGTTAGGGCTTTAGAATTGAAACTTGTTAGATGGAAAAGAGATGGCTTGTGCAACAAGTTGGAACTGATTCATATTCATATCATTGGTTTTTATCCATGTCCATAAAGCAATAATCAGTTTTACATTGTAGATTCATGACATTGATAGGACCAAATTGTTGGTTGTATATTTGTTAGGAACTTAAAATTTCAGCTGTCCACAAAAATTGTCAAAACAAAGCACGTACATGTAGAATCTAATTATTGTTGACAGATCATGGTTTGAAATTCTTATTGGAATAAGCCAAATCAACACGGAATTGCCCAACGTTGATTCCGATTAACCTTAATTCGTAGCACACGAGTTAGATTGAGTTTGATTGAGTTTGATTGATTTCAATTGAGTTATTGTTGAGTTGAACCGATTCCGAGATAATTCTGACTAATTCAATTCAAAGCAACTTAGAATTGACAAAAGACTTATCGCATATCCGACTATTAGACTTTGGTTCTTAACAACGATCAATACATTTAAATGCTACACAAACAAAACCAAATGATTTCCTTCTTTGTCTTTTAAAAGATGCTAAACTAGGTGTAAATCCATCATGTTGATAGTTTGTTTTTTATAACTCATATTTGGTCAGATTTTTGTTATTATTAAGATCATCGTTGGAAAATTAGGTTTTTGACTCGATCTGTCATTTTTTAAACCTAATACCTCGAGTGAGTCAAATATGATTAGGGCAAATCATTTTTTTTTGTTTTTATGTTTTCCTTATTCTCTTAATTCAAGTGAGGAAAAATCAGGTTAATATAAAAAACAATGAAAAAAAAATCTAGGGTTTTGTTTAATTGTAGATTAAAACTATTACTAGTTTATGAATAACATATGGTCTAATGAAATAAAATAAAATTTAGAATAGGTGATATTTACATGACTTGGGGTTGATAATTTCTTAAAACTAATCGAATCTTCATGACTCCTGATTAGGTTTCAATTTTTTTTTACTTCGACCAAAGTGACTCACCGGAATCAAAACCTAGTTTTCCATCTATGATTGAGATTACTTGAGATCCGATCAAACCCGTTTTATGCAATAACTATTGGTAATAGAGTGGCATGAATTGTGTCGGTGTACCAATTGGGTCGACGCTTAGACCAATACTCAACTAGACGTTTTTTTACCCTAAATCTCCAAATTTAACCTCAATATAACACCTGGTTTTTTTTTTTTCTTTCGGGAATTGGAAGCTTATATTAATATTAAGCTTTATTTTTAATTGGTGGCCTTTCTCACACGAAAAGATTAAGATTAGAGAAAAGGGCAATAATGTCAGATTAGGGGTCTGTTTAAGTCTTAATAGAATCACCGATCAATCGCCCTGGATGTCACACGATGAATCCAACGGCTGATATTTGAGCTAATGGTAGGAGAGACAACACATGAACACAGAGAAATTGATGATTAGAGATGGGGGTTCTTGAGTCTATTTCAATAGGGAATCTATTTTTCTTGGGTCTGAGCCCTTCAAAAACTATTCTCTTAAACCGTCAAAGCTCGAGCAGGTGAAACTGTGAAAGAGAAAAGCGATCTCTTTCTTCTTCTTCTCTCTCTATTTCTCTCCGCGTTTTCAGAGGAGAAAATAAGATAAATAAAATAATAATTAAGAAAAATTGAGAAAAAAAATGAATACTCTTGGTTAATCTCTGGCCTCTCGGTTCGTCTCTGGGTGTGACATCAGGTATTTTCTTCTTTTTTGTCTCTATTATTTTTTTTTTTTTTTGGAATTGTTGGTTGTTTATCCTCTGCATTCTGTTCTAATCAGTTCGGTTGAGTTGGGTTTTCTGTTTTGCAGAGCTACGAGGACAGGGAGAGGTCGTTTTAGGGTTTCTTTTGATTCTTTGGAAAGCTGATATATGGGTACACTTTTCTGTTTTATTTATTTGTTTCTTCTGATATCCTTTTCTCGAAGAGTACATAATAAACGGAGTTTCATGGGCCTGTAAGAAAACAAAATTTTATATATATATTTTTTGGGGAGGGGGGGTTGGGGAGATGCTTAGAAGAGGCATTACACTATTGACATTATTTTTCTAGTTTTCTGAATGATTTAGGAATGGTTTAGTTTATTGAAAGTTGTGAAAATAGACATGGGTTCTTGTGAACCCTCGGTTCTAGTTGAGGGATCCTTATGTGGGTTTCCGGATGGAACGGTAGGAGAATTAGGAAATACTTTGGGCGACATGGGAGGTGTTACTTTGGAATCAGTTGATGAGTTTAGAGACTTACAGGGTTGTAAAGTTGCTGTTCTTGATCCGGATTCATCATCGGGGGCAGCTTGCAAGTTGGGTAATTGTATTGAGGACAGCATAAGTCGACCGGTTACTGAACAGTTCTGCTCTGAAGTGGCTTGCCCTTTATTTAATACTAATGGGGACACCACAAGCTCTGTGGATGGGTGTTGTGATTCTTCTCAAAATCTTAGAGCTAATCTAGTAGGCTCCAGTAGTGGCTTGGGGACATCTATTTCTGGGAGGGATGATTCATGGAATTGGCAGCAAGATACGGGTGGTTCATTACTAGAGCAAAAACTGCAGGATGAATGTGGATTTTCTTCATCTAATACAAGTGGGGACACCACAAGCCCAGTGGATGGGTGTCCTGCTTCTAATAAAATTGGTACTAATTCAGTAGATATCAGACTAGAGGCACCTATTTCTGGGTGGGATGGTTCATCAGATGGGCAAAAAGATACGGGTGTTTTGGTATACGAGCAAAAGCTTCAGGGTGGGCTCTGCTCTACCGAGAGTGACAGGGACAAGCACTTATGCTATTCAGGAACTGTAGGGTTATATTTGGAAACAGAAGGACCACGCCATGAGGATGAAATGGGGCAATTCATGGAGGCTGAAGAGATTTCATTGGCCTCAGTGCCCTTGACTGTTTCTCAGAGTAAAAGCAGCCAGTATGTGGAGGAGAAGTTTCCTGGGGAAGCAGATCGTTTGTCAGTGGAAGCAGTTACTGCCTTCAAGGAGGTTAAGGAAGAGCAATGTGATGTTATAACCAGGATATCAGTTAGCCTGAGCACACGAGCATCACTTAAAGAAGGTAATACCTGCAATTTGATGGTAGGGCCACCTGATGTAGCTTCTGACCACGTAGTTGAAGAAAAAGTCCCTCAGCTATGTGATTTTGTGAATATTGTTTCTTGTAAAAGCTTGGCTGTTCCGGATCTTGAGGAAGGGTGTGCACCAAGTTGTGCTCTAATTTGTGGAGGTAGGGTTGACTCTACTGTGCAAATTTATAATGAAGACAGAGGTTGTGCTAAACCCAACAATGTCAGTGGTCCATCGGAGGAAACAGTTATTGATTCACAAGAGGTTGTGGAACAGAAATTTGATGTCTTATTGGGGACATCAGTCAACTTGAGCTCCCAGGAATTGTGTATTGAAGAAAATATTTGCAATTTATTGCAACGGTCACTCAATGTAGCTTCTGAATTTTCTGGTGAAGAATCAACTTCACCACAATCACCTCTGCCTCTTAATGTTGTGGCTAATGGATCTTCTAAAAGATCTGGCTCACCAGATCTTCAGGAAAGTAATGGTCTTAATGGTTATCTGATGTGCAGCAGCATGGTTGATTCAGTTGATAGTGCTGTCGGTGAAGGAAAGGCTAATAGTAAACCACATTTTGTTTCAGAATCCAACTGTCCCGATGGTGTACATGTGCTCCCTCGGAGGAGTACCCGTGTGAGCAAATTAAATCAAATGAATGAGACAAGAAAGGCTGCAATTCAGTGCAATAATAAAGTCAATAGTTCACTCCCAAAAAGAGCCATTGGGATCTCCTTCAAAATAGCGAGAAGGAAAAGAAGCTATTCCTGCAAACCTGCACGTTCTTCTACTTGGGGGGTGTTAGGAAACGTTATGCAAGCGTTCAAGCAGAATGAAGGGATCCTGAAGCAGGATTCTGATTTAGTTCGAGCTCAAACCTGTGGATCACAGAAAACCGAGGGTTGCCAAGGAAGTGAAAAGCAGAAGAGGACTTGGGCATCTAGAAATTCACAAAAGCCAAAAGCAGAAAATAATGCTTCAAGTGGTTGTGTTCGTGTGAAAGTTAAAATGGGGAAAAACGTGGGCCAAAATAATTTGAAGAATGTGCTACCTCAGGGGGATAATCCTTCAGCATATGGGGAAACTATGATAAATGAATCTCTGTCTGAGTCAAATTGCAGAACCAGCTTAGAAATCCCTTGTGTAGCTAATGATGTGGAAATGAAACATAAGCTGGGGGAAGATGTAAAACCGTGCAATAGAAGTCTGGAAATGCCAGCCACACCTCTAGATGTTTCTGTTCTGGATGCACTTCTTGCGGATAAAGATTTGGTGAGCATTGTGACACAAGACATATCAGTTGGAAATTCAGGTGATTGCCATGTTTCCTCTCAAATAGGAACTGAATCATTGGGAGAAGCATCTGAGATTAAGAACACAGATCCTGGTACATCACCTCATTCAGAAGTGATAAACGTGATTCAGGAAGTCCAAGTTGGTGCAGGAATGCAAGTGGACGTACAAGATGCTTCTTTTGATTCGGCCCAAGCTGTTGTTCCTCCGGAAGATGTTATGGGTTCCAAGATGCTCCTTGTGAAGTCAAAAAAAGGAAAGAGAAATGGTAAAATCAAGGGAAGTCAAAATCCTGTTGGAGGATGCTGTGTGCCGGATGAAAAAATGCTTGGTCCAGCAAACTTTGACAAGACTAGAAAATTGTTAAAACGTCGTTCAAGGCAGAAAGGGGGGGATGGCCTTAAACCCAGTGAGGCTATTGTTTCAGCAACTAGCCAGAATGCCTCCAGCAACCACTCAAGTAATGAGGGGTTTGCCAGAGAATCATTCCCATCGTCAGGGTTGGATGAACTTGGGATTTTCCATGAAGCTTTGAAAATTGAAACTGGTGTTGAGGCCTGTGAATTACCCATTCACGATGTTGGGAATAGACCATCAGAATCATGGACTTTGGAATTGTCTGCTTCTCAAGCCAAGGGGCGTAAAGTTTCTAAAACTTCAAAATCCAGTGCTGGGGTAAGCAAAAGTCATTCTCATGTCTCTGATAGAGGCAGGAGAAAAAATGCTTGTGAGAAGGAGGATATGTGGAAGTCAAATAGAAAGGGCAAGGTCAAGGAGGAGGTACTTGCAGTCTTAGATGCTGGGCAACAGGAAAATCACCCAGAAATAGGTGGGAGCATTAATGTCCCTTTGGTGAAAAAGGATTCAGAGGCTTGGGGACATGATGAATTAAGCAGTTAGTTCCTCCTTCTTGTGCAACTGTTTTCTTGGTCATATATGTTCTAATTGTTCTTCTAGTCTGCCTCTTAATTTTTTTTCCTGGTGTTAACTGATTTTGAGTGAAAAGAATCTAAAGTTTGTTAGCGATTTTGCAGAATTAAATCTAGTAGCTAATGAGACAAGCAGCAGTCTGGCAAGAAACAATGCCGGAAATATTGTCCCCGCTGAGAACATATCTAGCTTTAATGTTGTATCCAATGGGTTCGAGGAGCAGTCTTTACCACCACGGATTGCATGGGTATGCTGTGATGACTGTCATAAATGGAGGTGTATATCAGCTGCACTTGCAGATTACATAGAGGAGACGCATTGCAAATGGTAAGCAAAAATGAATCTGGTTGTTGAAATTTCTCTCATATCTTTGCAACCATCTAATAAACTCTTCAATTTGCTCGTGTCTCAAAACATCAAAACATGTTGGAATGGATACTTGGCTGACAGTTTAACCAACCAGCTAATAAGTTAGTATTACTGCTACCTGTTGCCTAATTATATGCATATGTTTGTGATATGGACGTGTTTGTGTTGAATGTTTAGGATTGATTTTTCAGACAATTGTCCGTGTCATGACAGCCTTGATGCCTATCATAGTTATCAAGGCGGGAAGGCGACCATGGCGTTTTAGAGGTAAAAAACCAAGGCGACAAGGTGCCCGCCATGGCACCCAAGGCGTCCAAGGAGCCTGGACGCCATGGCGACGCCTTGATAACTATGATGCCTATACGTGTAAAATAACTATTTTGCATATTATGTTAATGTATTCCACATCAATTTTTTTTTTTTGCCTTTGTCTTGGTTTAATATTTTGAGAGGCTTCTTTTGATAGAAAGAAATATGTTTGGGGTCTTCTAGCATTTACCATGTTGCTTGGTTATTTTTTATCTTGAAATGTTCTATTAAATTTTCATTTCAAATATGCCTATTTAGGTGGTTTTCAACAAGGGGTAAACTATGTCAGAGAAGGCCCTTGACTTTTTCTTCCCAAAAAGTATCCGACCACTTAGCCCATGTCTTGCTAGTTTTCTGAGTTCTAACCGGCTTGCTTGTCCAATAAGTGGATGGTATTTCATTGCAGTGTAATGTTGATGGTAATGTGATGCAGATACGTTACCTTGGACCGACCCAAACCCAGTTGGGTATCCAAACCAAGATGAACCAGGTCTCAACCATGTTCTGGTTCAGTAGGATATTTAGAATTTATTTTATTTGGGAAAGATATGTAATCTTTTATTTTGGGGTAGCTATTAGACTTAAAGGGAAATTTCCAATTTGAGTTTTATTGAGTTTCTATTCTAGTTAGTCTAAGTTTTAGGAAGTAATTAGGAGTCTTTTATTTCTCTTTATATATGATGTAATTCCCCATCATTAGAAACAGAATTGAAGAATGAATGGAGTTTATGGTTTGAGTAGCCTGAGGGCTGTGTGCGTGTGCACTCTTCCTTCCCCCCCCCCCCTTCTTCTTCTTATGCGATCACTCTTCTTCCCCCCTCCCCCTCTCTTCTTCTAATGCGATTTCTTCTCTCCCCCTGCAACTCTAACTCTTCTATTGCTCTCTCTGTGAAGCCCACCATAGCAGATCCCCCCTGGGTCTGAATTATTTGGTTCAAAGCCGAAAGATCCCACCTCCTTCTCTATCAATCTCTCTTCTTCCCTGTATTCTTTTCTCCGCATTGCTGTTCGACCTGTCACACCAGCATCCCATCTCCTTCCCATCAACCACAGCAAACCCCTGTGATTCCCATTTTTTTTAAAAAAAAAAGCCTGCGTCACTCTCCATCTCCCATCCCTCTCCTTCGACCCCTCTGAAACTGCAAACCCACCTTCCCTTTCCCTTCTTCCTTGCTGTAATTGCGAACCCAAAAAAAAAAAAAAACCTGCGTATCACTAAAACCCCAACCCGCAACAACCCCACTGCCGATTTCCAGCGATAGCGACCCCACCCCCAACTGACGCTGAGAAGCACCCTCCATCCACTTCCCCTTTTCCATGTGCCCAAAAGCCCGCCCATAGCCCCCACCGCCCCTTTCCCTCTAAAAATTTAATTGACCCTTCTAGAGTTCGACCCAGTGAAAAAAAAGAAAAAGAAAGAGAGCAGAGAAGATTGAGCGATAATCAGAAGAAGAGAAGCAGAGAACGCCAAAAAAAAATAAAAATCCATACCTGGTTCAGCAGACACCATCGCTGTTGTTCCCACTCCTCACCTGCGCCCAAGTTAAAGTCAAACTCAACTTTCATCAGCAGCCATTGGTTCGCACATGACCTCCATCTACTGCCAGTGATTAGAAGTCAAGCTAACTCTGTTGGCTATCCACCCTCCTCTGGTTTGACTACAAAGCAGAATCCAGCTCCAAGTGGACACCCCTCCTCTGTTGTCACAACCCACGACTCCTTCGCAGTCGAGAACCATCGCTGTTTTCCCTCTCTGGAGTAAAAGGAGCAAACGAATCCAAGTAGGAGACGGTAATTCCCCCCTCCCCCCTATTCCCCTACATTCGATCTCACTTTCTCCTTTTATTCCTAAACTGCCCCTCAGTTTTTATTAATTCTGTTTCATCCCCTTTTTTTCACCCACTTCCCAGTTTGCCCTTTATCCTATACATAACACTCCTTGGTTGGTTATAATTGAACTACCCATAATTACAATTCTGCCACTGTTGTCATAAACTTCATCTATTCACTGTTTTGCCATTACCTCTTACTTTGCATATTCTCTTATTGTGTGGACCCATACCGATTCTGAATACTCCTTGGCCATGGATTCTTTTGTGTTCAAGTTCAGAGTTTGGTTGCCTAATGGAAAGATTGCTATGTTATTTATTGATAAAGGGCAAAGCACCAATTTTGTCTCACGATCTGTGGTAGAGATGTTATCCAAGAATGACCAGATCATTATTCACTCTGAGGATTATGTATTCGTCGAATTCTCTGTTTCTTATTATTGTGATGGTGCTCATTGTGAAGTGTTTGATTCTCCTCGGCGTGTTATAAAATTGAGTCGTGAATGGCTAGAAGAACGAAAAGGCATCATTGATTGTGACGGAAACTTGTGCACCCTTGATCCTTTTCACATGCCCTAGACATTCATTCTTCATGGGTTAGTTGACAACGTTTGTTCCAAGCCAAAAGAGGCAGCACCAGTGATACAGCCTCAACTAGAAGAGCAAATAGTGGCAACAGAAGATGAGCAGATCGTGGATCAAGTAACGACGGACTCCAATGTAGTGAAGGCCATTCCCCATCATGAGTTTGTTCTTGCTCATGATTTCCCTGACATGGATGCACCCCCAAAGCTTCATAGTTTGGATTTTCTTCAAGTTGCAGACATGGTACTGATAGCCTCTGCTCGTGAGCTTTTATTTCTATCATTCTACAAAACTCGAGGTCAAGTTTTTCTCAACACCGGGGGAATTGATGCAAATATGTTACCTTGGACCGACCCAAACCCAGTTGGGTATCCAAACCAAGATGTTCCGGTTCTCAACCATGTTCTGTTTCGGTAGGATATTTAGAATTTATTTTATTTGGGAAAGATAAATCTTTTATTTTGGGGTAGCTATTAGACTTATAGGGAAATTTCCAATTTGAGTTTTATTGAGTTTCTATTTTAGTTAGTCTAAGTTTTAGGAAGTAATTAGGTGTCTTTTATTTCTCTTTATATATGATGTAATTCCCCATTGTTAGAGACAGAATTGAAGAATGAATTGACTTTATGGTTTGAGTAGCCTGAGGGCTGTGTGCGTGTGCTCTCTTCCTCCCCCCCCCTATCTTCTTCTAATGCAATTTCTTCTCTCCCCCCTGTAACTCTTAACTCTTTTATCGCTCTCTCTGTGAAGCCCACCATAGCAGATCTCCCCTGGGTCTGCATTATAATATAGAAGGGGTTCACCTAAGAACCACTCTACAGTAGGATCAATGATAGGTTGCAGCAGAACATCATAATAGCAATAAAACCAGAATTAGTAACTTGGGAGGCAGAGATCATACCAGCCTGTAGAACAGTGTCAAACTTAGGTTGAGTGGGGTGAGGTTGATCAGGTCCTGTGCTTCAAATTACAACCAATTCTGATGGCTGAATGTTGAGTTATGAGTTGGACTGTAAATTAGAAGGTAGGCCTCCAAAATAGAAAGTAAGTGCTACAGACCAAACCAACTAGCAGCAGGTGCTCAAACTGGAATGTGGAATCGAGTGAAGGTCCAGGTAGTAGTGGAAACTGGAAAGCCCTCCAAATCTTAGTCAATTCTGCCCAGTAGATGTGAAGATATTGAACCCAGAAGTTGCCGCAATCAAGTTGAATCGAAGGGAGCAGCAGCAGCAACAGCCAAGAACTTACTTGGAGAAATAATTGCTGATTTATATGTTGTAACAAATGCCTTCCCACTCGCCTCCACCCCCTCCTCCTCCGGTAACTCCTTCTTCTCCGGCACTCCGGTAACTCTTTCTCTGGCCAATCTCGAAATGCCTTCCCACTCGCCTCCACCCCCTCCTCCTCGTCCTTCACCTTCTGTCACTACCATCCCCACCACCCCTTTGTCTTCTGGCCAAGCCAAATGGAACTCCTTTTTCAACTCCTCCCGCCAAGCTTCCCTCTCATCTGCTGGCCTCCCCCTCCACTTCGTTTCCCCTTCCATGATCGGGTCCACCAAGGTTGCAGTCTGCCCCCCTGATTCTCTTGGGACTGAAGCACAGCTATGGGAATCTTGCTTAGTTGGCCATTTTCTGGGCTCTCGACCTCCCTTTCACATTGTAAAAGCTTCCCTCTCTAAGCAGTGGAGAATCAATGGCACTCTTGATATCCATCTTCTGGACAATGGCTTTTTTACATTCAAATTCTCGGACGATCTCGACAGAAACCGTGTGCTTGAGGGTGGCCCTTAGCAGGTTAGGAAGAAACCCATCTTTCTCAGACAATGGCACCGCCACCTGCAGCTGCACAGGGTTGATCTCTCGGTCATCCTTCTCTGGGTCTCTCTTCCTGGACTCCCCCTCTACTACTGGTGTACTGATGGCCTTAGCTCTGTTGGTTCGCTATTGGGTAAGCCTTTGTTCTTAGACATGCGCACGATGAGGAAACTTCGTCTGGCTTTCGCTCGAATATGTGTTGAACTGTCTGCTAAAGAACCTCTGCCCACATTCATCACTTCTAATGAAGGGGATGATTTCTCCTTTGAACAGGAGGTCCACTACGAGTGGAAACCACCTCAATGTCTCATTTACAAGAAGTTTGGGCATGATACTGCCCTATGCTCACCTCTGGAGTCTATTCCTCCACCGGAAAATCGCATGCCCACCTCTGAAGCTCCATCTCGGTTCACTTCCCTCTCCAGAGGCAGAGCTAGGTCCCGTAATGGCCGCCGGAATCTTAGCCGTGCTTCGGCAGCTCCTTAACGCAGCATCCTGGGTATCCCTCCTCTACCCATTGGGCAAAACCCTTTTGCTCCTTTATCTGACGATGACCTGTTGGAGTCTGAACCTGGAACTTGCATCGAGAAGTGCCTCGACTCTGCTGCTTCTCGTACCAGATCGCGAATGGCGTCTCCGGTGGCTGAACACCCTCCTGGCATCTCCGCTGACACCTCTGATGCCTTGGCCTCTGTCGCTCTAGCTCTGGCGGCGAACCCTTCCCCTTTGTCCCCTCTGGAACCAGCGTTTGTTTCGTCATCGGCTCTTGCACCTTCTTCTTCTGTGATAGCCTCGACGAGTGACCCTGCCACTGTTCCCATTTCACCCTCTTTTGCGAGTGACCCTTTGTCTCATCCTCTCTCGGCTCCCCCTAGTGTTATCCCCTTGGTTGACTCTTCTGAGGGGCCCACCCATGAGTTGCGCTCTCCCTCTTCTCTTTCCCCTATCTCCCATTTACCAAAAAGCCCTCCACTAAAAAGAAATCAAAAAACCACAAGAAGAAAAAATCAAAGAAGCTGTCCTCCCCTGTTGACCCAGCTCCTGAATCTTTTAGCCCCAGTTCTCTCGGGTCGGGTCAGTTGGCAGGATCTAATGGGTTATCCCGCATGTCCCATTCGTCCACTTCACCCGATCCCCCTCCCTCTTCTACTATCCCCTGCGTATCCCCTGCTGCTGGCTACAACCGTCGCCACCGAAGCTGCTCCTCTTCTCGCGGTGTGCTATCCTGACTTTTGGGATGCCAGGTGCAACCACCCCTCTTGCCCAAATGAATCACGGTGTTCTGTGGAACACTCGGGGTCTAAATTCCCTGAGCAAACAAGCTGCAGTTAAAGACCATATTCTTCTTCACCATTCCACTTTCTGCTGTCTGCTGGAAACCCAGGTAAAAGAGCCAAGTGCTGCAAAAATTTTGAGCTCAATTGCCCCAGGTTGGTCTTTCCTATCCAACTACACTCACCACACTGATGGTCGCATCTGGGTTTTATGGGATTCTTAAAAATTTCAGGTCTCCTTGATCTCCTCTTCGGCTCAATTTCTCCATTTAAGGTTCTCTGATTGCCTCAATCACTTCACCTTCTTTTTCACTGCTCTATATGCTTCCAACTGCCATTTACAGAGGTTACATTTATGGGATGATCTCCGTAGTATTGCAAATCTTATTGGTCCTTCACCTTGGGGTATTGGTGGAGATTTTAATGTTGTCAGATTTGGAAATGAAAAGCAGGGGGGTGATTCCTTAGATCTTGACTTGGGCATGGATGATCTTCATTGGACTGGACCCACTTTCTCTTGGAGCAATAAAAGGGCTGGGATTCACCATATTGATTGCAAGCTTGACCGAGTTATGGTCAATGATTTTTGGCTTACCTCCTTTCCCTCTTCCTCTACCACCTTCGATACCCCCGGTATTTCTGACCATAGTCCCATCTCTCTTTCTATACAGCCTTATGCCTCCTTTGGTCCTAAACCTTTCAAGTATTTTGACATGTGGTCTTCCCACCCCGTTATTCTTACTACTGTCAAGGATGCCTGGGAAAAACCTGTCCAAGCTTTCTCTTCCTCCCTTATTGCTTTTGCTAGGAAGCTCAGAAATGTGAAAGATGCTCTTAAGGTTTGGAACTCCAACATTTTCGGCATTATCTCCCAGCAGGTCCAAGATTGCAAGGATAAACTCTCTTCCATTCAGCTGCAAATTCAATTGGATCCCCTGAACTGTCAACTTGCTGCTGATGAAAAGGCTGCCTCCCATGACCTATCGGTTCTTCTATCTCATGAGGAAAGTTTCTTAAGGCAGAAGGCTAGAATTAAATGGCTGGAGTTAGGGGACTCCAATTCAGCCTACTTCCACAGATCTCTGAAGTCTAGATCAAACTTCAATGCCATTTTACGGCTGGCTGGTCCCGATGGCTCTCCTAGTACTAATGTGAAAGACATCATAGATATGGCTGCTTCCTACTTTAAGGATCTTTTTAATGGCCCTCCAGGTGCTGCAGATTCTATTCCCAATGATCTTCTCAACAAATTTATACCTATTGAGCTAATTCAGTCCCTTGGTGCCATTCCTTTGGAGGAGGAAATCACCACTGCTATCCACTCTTTCAAGGTGAACCATGCTCCTGGTCCGGATGGTTTCAGCATGGGTTTCTTCTTAGCCTCTTGGAGCATTATCAAGGATGACCTTATCAATGCCATTAGAAGCTTCTTCTTCAATCCTAGCCAAATCAAAGGAGTGAACCATACTTTTCTTTGCCTTATTCCAAAAAAAGAAGGAGCCTCAGCTATGTCGGACTTCAGACCCATTGCACTCTGCAACCAGATCTATAAATTCATTGCAAAGATATTGGCGTTCAGGCTCAAGACGGTGGTGGATCTCCTTGTTAGTGAAAATCAGTCAGCTTTTATCCCCGGCAGGAACATATCAGATAATATCCTTCTTTGCCATGAGATTGTTAGAGGTTTTGAGAGGAAAAGCCATTTTCCAGCTGCTCTTATGAAGATTGACATCCATAAAGCTTTTGATTCTGTGAGATGGGACTTCATTGAAAAGATGTTGATCAAGATGGCTATCATGCACTGGATCTATTGTTGCATTTCTTTTCCGAGATTCTCAGTGCTTGTTAATGGCAGCCCAGCCGGGTACTTTGCGTCTACTGTGGGGGTTCGTCAAGGGTGTCCTCTCTCCCCTTATATCTTCACTTTGGCTATGGAAATCTTATCTCGGAAGATACAATCCTTCACGGACCAGCAGCTCATCATCCCCATTCCTAAATGCAAAGCTCTCAAGCTTTCCCATCTTGCCTTTGCAGATGACCTCATGATCTTCTCAAAGGCCTCCATCACATCATTTGAGTCTATTATGCACTGCTTGCAACACTTCCACAAGCTCTCGGGCCTCCAAATCAACCATACAAAGTCTCTCCTCTTCTTGGCTGGGATCTCTGAGTTAGAAAAAGCACCTCTGCAAGCTATCTGTGGTTTTCAACTTGGTCAACTTCCAGTCAAATATTTAGGCCTTCCTTTAATTCCAGCCAGATTATCAGCCCATCATTGTACCCCTATGTTGGATCTCATCAGGAAACGTCTGCAACTGTGGAAGGGTAAACTTCTCTCTTATGCGGGTCGTCTGGTTCTCATCAAGTCTGTGCTTCAAGCTTCTTATATCTTTTGGTCTGGTATATATGGTTTGCCTTCTTCCATCATCAATTCTATGGAATCCCTCATGGCTTCTTTCGTTTGGAAAGGAACTAATTCCACTAGATTTCTTCGTCTTATCAGTTGGGCCTCAGTTTATCTTCCTCTTGCCGAAGGTGGATTGGGTATTAGAAGGATTAAGGAAGTGAATTCAGCGGGCATCATCAAGTTGATTTGGAAGATTGCTTCAAGGAAGAAAAGTATTTGGGTGGATTGGATTTATTCGGGGCTGCTTAGATCGGATTCTATTGGACTGTCTCCATCCCCTCGAATGCTTCCTGGGTTTGGCGCAATATTCTGTACTCCCGCCCCCATGTCCTTGGTTCCATTCACTCTCACATTGGTGATGGAAACTCCACTTCCTTGTGGCTGGACCATTGGCACCCCATGGGAATTCTCCTCCACCAAGTCACCTCCAGAACTATCTATGGCTCCGGATTTCCTAGAAATGCTTTGGTGGCTGATATCATTGATGGAAATGGCTGGGTCCCCCCTCCAAATCCCAATCCTGAGCTTGCCTCTATTTGGAATCTGTTGCCTTCCATTCAGAGAAGACCAATTTTGAGGGGTGATTGTGTTATGTGGAGGCCAACCTCCTCGGGTCCTTTCAGCTCCAAAGCTGCTTGGGACCTAATCCGGACGCGTCATCCTCTTGCTCCTTGGAGGAAGCTTGTCTGGTTCAAGCATCATATCCCTCGGCACTGCTTCACGATCTGTCGAGTCTTCTCCAACTGCCTTCCAACGCAGTCTTTTCTCTGGCATCGACACATCTCGGTCTCTCCTTCCTGCGATCTTTGTTGGAATGGGGTTGAAGATTTAAACCATCTCTTTTTTGAGTGCCCTTTCTCCCAATCCATTTGGAAAGGCATTCTTTCCAAATGCTGGCCAAGGTCCCGCAAGATTCTCCCTTTTGATAGAGAATGGCTTTGGGTTGATATGACCTTTGGAGGATCTTCTCTTTGTGATGTGGTCGGTAGGTTGGCTTTTTGTGCCACGATCAACCATATTTGGATGGAGCGTAATTTACGGAAATGGACTACCAAATCCCGCTCTATAAGCCAGATTTGGAACTCCATTTCCTTTGAAATTACTTCCAAACTCAGTTCGGTTGCCCCTTCCTCTTGTAAGGACACCCCAAGGAACAGGCTCATTGTTGTCTCCTGGGGTCTCCCTTCTATCTCCCTCCTAGCTGTGGGCTCTTCTGTTTGAGTCCTTTGGCTTTGGTTCTTTGTTTGTTCTCCTTTCCCTCCTATTTGAGGGCTGTAGTTCCTTTTTCTTTAGTAATGAAATTTTTATTCACCCAAAAAAAAGAACTTACTTGGAGAACAGCTTCCAGACTTCAGTAGTGATCAGTTGCAGTCACAAACACAGGAAGGGATATTGAGCAGGTTAAGGGAATCGAGTGGGGTAAGTAGAGAAGTTAGGAGAAGAAGAGGGAAAGGGATAGGAGGATTCGGCTCTCACAGCCAGGCTTCTATTAGCCCTAGGATTTTGGTTCTCTCAGCCAGGCCTCCCAGCCCTTCATGTCACAGCCATTGGACAAGAGAATCTTTTGCTTCAAAGCAATTTTTTTTTCATTCAACTATTCAAATCGTGGGGTGCCTCTATGGGCAGGTTACAATATATAAAGGCCCAAGGGTTGAGCTCTGTGGTAGGGATTTGGAAGCCAAAAAGTTGACAACATTGCGTTAATGGAGTGAAAATCACTCTGTTGAAGGGATTTGGAAGCCTATTAGCAAAATGTACAAAGAGACTACAAATATGGAGTCAAGCTTCCCTTTTCTTTTTTTTTTTTTCCTATTTTGTTCTGTAGTTTGACCTTTACAGTTACCAATGTAAGAAGGGGCTAATGTCCAATTGTCTTGTACACCTATTGTTCTTTATTGAATCTTTAGTGATCACTCGTTTTGCTTTTCTTCTTATTTTCAAGGACTTGCAAGGACAATGCAGACAAGGCATTTGCTGACTGCTCAATTCCTCAAGAGAAGTCAAATGCAGAGATTAATGCAGAGTTAGAAATATCAGATGCCTCTTGTGAAGAAGATGCTTATGACAGACGCTCGAATTATAAGGCATTTGAAGGGAAGCAGCCAACAGGTACGTCATTTGTGCTAACCGCAGCACATGCATTAAGATGTTTCAGAGCTTAAAGTATACATTGGTTTTATTTAAATTTATGGATTTTCCTATGCATTTAACTCATTTTATTGGTTCTGCTACAGCCCCTCAACAGGCATCTTGGAGACTCATAAAGTCTAATTTGTTTCTGCACCGTAGCCGTAAAACCCAAACCATTGATGAGGTGTGAACTACTCATATCTATTCATGTGATTTAGAAATATTCTTGTGTTCTAGCTTTGAATGCATTTTTTGGTTTTTCTCAGTCAACAGTATTGGCAAAATGATAAAGTTTCCATTCTCATCCATCCAATGTTTTCTCCTCTGTAAACCTCATTTGCACAAACTTATCAATGTAGATAAATCTTTGTTTTTCTAATATTATTTTAATTTATACCCAACCAGATAATGGTTTGCCATTGCAAACCTCCTCCAGATGGCAGCTTAGGTTGTGGAGATGAATGCCTGAACCGGATACTTAACATTGAATGTGTTAAGGGGGCCTGCCCTTGTGGGAACCTTTGCTCAAACCAACAGGTCATTTAGTTTCTGTGTCCATCATGTTAAAATATTTATTTATATCTCCTTCCCTGGTTCATGTCTTTACGTACCACGGGTTTTGTACTGTTTTGTCCAAATGTTCAATTGCAGTTCCAGAAACGCAACTATGCAAAATTTAAGTGTTTCCGTTGTGGAAAGAAAGGATATGGGCTGCAGTTGCTTGAAGATGTTTCTGAGGGACAATTTCTTATTGAATATGTTGGAGAGGTAAGTTAAGATTTATTCTATATTGCTTTAAATGTAATTATTTTATCTGGCTGGGACACTGGGTGCATAAATTAATGAAAAAAAAAGAAAAGATAAGGTGGAAAACCCTTTGAAAGGAAACTGTAAAGGCATATTTTGCTAGTTCTGATTTTATGATATATATTTGCCATTAAATTCTTTCTTTTTTGCAGTGGTCAGGATCTGACCCCCATCATGGTTTTTTTTTTTCGGGGGGGGGGGGGGGGGGGGGTGGGGGCATGTTTACAGGTTTTTAATTTAACATATAATCCCTTGCCTTCATTGTATCGTGAAAGTCCTGTTGTCTGGATTCTTTCCTCATTCTGATTGGTCTCACATCTTATTTACTATCTGGCCTTATAGCAAATCTGGGCACACATTCTGAGATCAAAACTGACTTATTAAGACTGTAATTTTGGGGGTGGGGGCTTCTCTGGTTGCTGTTGGCAAAAAGTGAACTGGTACTTTTAGAGAAGGTGTAATGTAGAAGGGGTTCAAGTAAGAACCACTCTACAGTAGGATCGATAAAGGTTGCAGCAGAACATGAAAATAGGTATAAAATCAGAATTAGTAACTTACAGAAATAAAACCAAATCAGCCAGCAGTTTGGATCCAGACTTGGATCAAGTGGAGGTCCTATGGAGGTGATCTTCTGCTGAAAATTTGGTACAATTCTGTTGGCAGAATAGGGAGTTGCAGGGGTGTTCCCAAAATAGAAGGTTGGAGTGTAACTTGCAAACCAGAGGGAATCTGGCCACCAAATCAGGGCCGAGTGTAGGGCCTGGTGTGGGGGTTCTATTCTCCAAAACTCTGCAGAAACTGATGAAGAATGATGGAGCTGTGGGGCCTTGAAACTTGAAGCCAATCTGGAACAGAAACTGGAATTCGCAGGAGATGGAATGTCTTTGTTTAATCAGCAACAGTAGCAGCAATACTTGGTGTTGATGGAGGAATCGATTCAGGTCTTCAAGGACTCTCCAGCAGCAATAGTTGCAGACATAAGAGACAGCAGCAAGCACACTTGATTGGGAGGAGAGGAATAATAAAGAAGAGAAAATAGAATAGGAGGGAAGGATAAGGAGATTTGGCTCTCACCAGCCCTAAGGTTTCAGCTCTCTCAGCCAGGCCCTCTGCCCTTCAAGCTTCACAATCAAACTTGAGAATAGCCATGCTTGCAGCAGGAAAATAACTTTCATTTAACTTAGTAAAATCGTGGGGATGCCTCTATGGGCAGTACACTAAATAAACTCTAAAGCTGAGCCCAAAATAGAAACAAATAAAAATAGCAAGTCTCTTATAAGAGCTGAGACTTGGTTACAAGTAATGGGACCAAAATAGAAAGTAACTAAAATAGAAATTCTAACTTAGCTAAGCAACTAAAATAGAAACTCTAATTTAGAAACAGATAATTAACAAAATAGAAACTAGATATATGCTAAAATAGGAACTAAACTACTCCTAAATCCCCACGCATAAAGCACAATGCAATCTGATCTTGGGCCCCTTAGAATCTTCTAATAATATTCTCACCAAGCCAAATTAAGGGGTTATGACACTGTTCACGTGAACAGTATTTTGGTCTCTTTTTCTTTAAATTTTGTCCTACATCAAAGTGGTTCTGGGAAGCATTTGTGCAGTGCCTGATGAGAACTGGTTTTTATCATTGTTATTTGTTATCCCTTTTTTTCTCCCCTTCCTTTTCCGCCTTTTGCGAACCTTAGTTTTCCACATTTTGTATTTTCTCTTTTTCCTTGTGACCTAATAAGATAACATTTCATTGATTAGGGGTTCAGGGAAGAAGAGAAAAGAGAATGAGATTGATCAGTGGTCTTCAAGACCCTTAATACTATATTGACTTTTTTACTACATTAGTTTTGGAGAAGAAGTGTTGAAATGAGTTCTCTTGCTTCTTGTGGGGAGTGGAGGAGGTGTTTACTTGAGTAGGGAATACTAGGGTGGTGGTTCCGTTTGTATCATTATCTCTTGCTGCTTCATCTGCTGTCTTGTGCTGTGGCCTTTTTATTTCTGGTTTTCTATTCTTTTCCTCTTTTTCTTTGTGTAATTTATGATTTAAATCTCAGTGGACCATTGCTCGCTCATATCTCTAGTTTTGTTGGATCGTTAGTGTTATGCTTTTTATCTTTTTCCAGATAAAATAAGCTCTTTATATTAGTCTAGGTTCTTGTACCAAAATAATTCTTACTTTGTCAATATCATTGGTTTATAGTCCCAATATTTTCTAAGTTGTGTTCCCACCAGGTGCTTGATGTGCATGATTATGAAGGACGACAAAGGGAGTATGCTTCCAGAGGACAAAAGCACTTCTACTTCATGACATTGAATGGCAGTGAGGTCGGTCAATCTGTACCTTTTATTATTATAGTATTTTCTCCTTTATTCATGCTTGAATGGTTCTATTCACTTCTTTTTAATGCATACTTCAAGATCTAATTTAATGCAAATTACATATTTTTTGAGGTTTCTTTTTGTAGGAAGTCGTTCATCAAGTGTTGGAGGAGCTAGTTGTGTGGGGTTCTTTTTTCCGTCTTTTTTTCTGGTGTTTTTGCTCTTTGTGCACTTCTTGCCCTTTTTGGCCCCTGTCTGATGGCTCCTCGGCCCCATGATTTTCAAATCTTGTTTGAAATAATCGAGATTTAGTAACATATTTCAATTTTGCTGAAAGGCCTCTCCTTACTAGATTCTTCTGAAATCAGCAAAATGTCTCCCCAAGTCTAGTTCATTTCCAGAAGTTAGAGCATTAATAGATTCAGCTTGATTGCAATCCTGGGAGTGTTAGGATCTTGTTATGCACGAGGCCAAAGAGATGATCTCTGCACTGTTAGTCTTTATCACGAATCAGACCTGAATCAGCAGGGATATTTTCATATCTATTCTAGAAAAGTTTTTCAATGCTTGTAGGGCTTGGAATTTCGGAGTAGCTATGTCTGAATTTTACATTTATCTTTAGAGGTTCTTTTTTTTCTTCCTCCTCCTCCTCTCTCTCTCTGAATCATGGTCCTTGTTTATGTAATTACTCTTTCCATTTTCAATGCCTCTTTGCTTTTAATTCCTAGAGAAGTATGCTTGCTAACGAAAAATTTTAGCCAATCCCATATTACTATTTTTCTTCCATGGTTGATCCGGTCCTTCTGTTTTCAGGTCATAGATGCATGCGCTAAAGGGAATTTAGGGCGTTTTATCAACCATAGTTGTGAACCCAATTGTCGTACAGAAAAGGTGAGTCTTTTGTATGCTTTCAGCTTGTTTACTCATATATGCCCATTGGCATGTTCTTCCCATGCTTTTCTTGTTCCTATGTACTTACTTTCATTATCAATGTGTATTGTTGCATTGTTTTATGTGTTTATATATCTACCCACATATATAGATAAATCAATTTGATTTGTTTTGATGTAGAAGTTTGTTAATTACAATTTGTTACAACTACAATTGTGTTATGCCTTGCCCAAAAATTGAAATTGTTTTGTGCCATTTCTGAAGCCACTTTTTTGCTTGTAGTTTTTGGTATGGATGTGATAAAGAGATCATCAACGATTTGTTTGATGGATATATGAGAATTGTTTGAACAATTAGGGGAAAGACAATGTGTTTCCCATTCATTGTGTGTTATAGCAGTGATCATCATTGGCCCTATGCCTGCTCTCATTACTTGCCAACGAGTTGGCTAGATTCATTAGATGGAGTCAATCTTATATGCTGCTTGTTGATTATTGATAATTTTTTTTAGCCAATTATGAAGAGGGTAATACCGGCTTGAGTATGTTTAATGCTTTATAACCAGAAGGTTTTATGTGGACTGAAACTGATCCAAGAGCTAGATTAATTTTTTCTTTAGACTGGAGTGTTGTGTGACCGACGTATCCCTTTAAAGCTTAAAAGAAAGTTCTATTGGATTGTTGTACGACCAGCTATGATGTATGGGGCAGACTGTTGGGCAGTTAAGAAGTGTCATATTGAGAAGCTATGTGTAGCAGTCTAGCAGAGATGATGATGTTAAGATGGTCGTGCAGAAAAACTAGGAAGGATACAGTAAAGAATGAGCATATTAGAACTGACTTGGGAGTTGCCCCGATCAATGTCAAGCTTCGAGAGAGTTGTTTGAGGCGGTATGGTCATGTTCAATGGAGGCCTAGGGATGCCCCCAGTAAGGAGGAGTGATATGATCCTGATTTTTTTTGGTAAGAGAGTGATATGATCCTGATTGAAAGAGCTAAAAGGGAAAGGGGCAGGCCTAAAATGACCATAAGAGAAGTTGTGAGGAAGGACATGTATAGTCTAGGTCTTGTACCTAGTATGACCTCGGATAGAGCCGTTTGGAGGGCAAGCATCCATGTAGCAGATCCCATTTAGCTGAGTTTCTCCCGACTTGCTGGGTTGTGCCTCTTTCCTCTTACTTTCAACCTCTTTCTTTCTTTTTTTCTTTTCTCTCTTTATTTTCCATCTTTCATTTGTCATTTCCTTTCCCCCCCCCCCCCCATTTCTCATCTCATTTCCCATCCCTCTTTCCCTATCTCTTCTTCTTTACCCTTTTTTGTTTAGACCTCAGTTTCCCCCTACTTTGTTTTGTTTGGATCCATGTAGCCAATCCCATTAAGTTGGGATAAGGCTGAGTTAGTTAGTTAGTTAGTTGTTGTTGTTGTTTCTTATAGTGAAAATTCTGAAGTATAAGGTTAGCAAGAAGGGATTGATGAACCCTATATCCTGCCTTACTGAACTAGAAATTATTATGGTCCTCGGGAATCTGTTCGGAGGAGGCGATTGATGGTAACAAGGAATCTTGATATGGAATCACAAAAAGGATATGATCCGGTGTACCTATAATATGCTGTCAGTTGGAAGCATTAAGTTGTCTAGAGTTGGTTGTATTTTTGGAAGGCAATTTCCAGGATCAGGGTAATTATTGCTTAAGTTTATGGGTATTATTTTCAAATAAGGGAAAAGAAGAGGAGATGACTAGGTTTGGTTTTTTTGAGTTGTCGTTACCTTTTATTTATTTCTTCTTTCATATTTCCTATTTTGTCAGTTTATCGGCATAGCTTATGTCCTTACGTTTAAAGCATGGAGAACTAAGGTGTGACTGGGTAAGCAATGAACTTATCCACTTGAAAGTTTTTTTTTTGGGTCCCACCCTCCAATCTGAAGTCTCTTTTTATGGTGTGTGACGACTAGAGATCTACCAAGTTCAGGTTAGATATGAAAGCATCGAGATCTACCAAGTTCAGGCTATATATGAAAGCATGAAAACAGGTTTGTAACCCCTGTTTTTTCATTCTTCTTATGAACTTTAGAAACCCAACCTAGGTGTTGTTGTTTGGGCTGAAATTTTGGGATTATTTGCCATCTAGGCTATTGTCAAACCTAAAATTTTCATTGTCTTTTCAATGCTTGATTGCTTTGTGGCAAAACTTTAAAGTTGGTTGGTTTTCAGAAAATGGACACTAGTGATTAGTCTGATCCTACCACATTTCAGATTCCATGTACTTATTGATTGTTCTCAAATTTGGTGGCTTGAGGTCTATATAAACTCATATATAGGGCAATACATTCAGGAGTAACAGTGGCTGAAGGTTGTTGGATTCTCATAGCCACTGTTTGTTTTATGCTTTTTATCTGTTCTCGCTTAGTTTTTTTATTCTTGGCCTTTCTTGTTTTTGCAGAGTTTCTATTATTCATTTTAAAAAATATAGTCAATAAAATTTAATATTGGGTGGATAAATTGGGAGAGGTACTACTGGAATGTTGTATTCCAAACTTTAGACGTTATCAGAGATAATGATGCTTTCAGAGCTGAATGTTGAGCAATTAATGAACAAAATATATGAAATATGAGTGTAATAGAGATGGAAAAGCAGCATGCTTACTAAGGATAGAATCAGCATTATTGTGCTGGATTGAACTTGCAGAGTTACAGGTGGCAAGATCAAGGAATTTCGATTTGAGATGGTTCTGGTATATTCCAAAGAAGAGGAAAAAAGCATTGGTGAGGAGTGATCGTATGCTAGTTGGAGGAGTTTATCATTAAAGGACGAGGAAAATTTTTTTTAACCCGAATATTCTCTGGGACCCGGGCCAGCCCCTAAAATTTTATTAATATCAGCCAAAAGAATAGTAATTACACGGGGGGACATGCCCGCCTTACCCTAACCCAATATAGACATAAGAGACACTCCAACACTCAAACAAAGAGATTACTCACCACCCCCACCCAGCCTGAACAAGCTACTTCCTTAAGACCGGCAGACCACTAGCATCCTCACGTGTTATTCTCCGAAGGCCGAGGGAGAGGTCAGTCCCCCCTTGAAATTCCGTATCCACCGCTGAATCGCATGCCAAATTTGCCAACCAATCCGCTGCCCTGTTACCTTCCTTGAATGTAAAATAGATCAGAGGTTTAATAACCCTAACCAGATCAATAGTGTCTTGGAACCAATACCAGCCCTTCCAAGACCCACACCTCCCCGTGGTGATGCTTTGAATTGTTGTCATCGAATCCGAGTTGACCACGACCCCTGTCACTTCCAGCCTGGCACAAAGCTTCGGCCCATCGCCCAACACCCTAAGCTCGGCAATGGAGTTTGTACACTCCCCATAAAATTTTGAGCAGGCAGCAAGAACCACTCCCTCTTTATCTCTCATGATACCTCCGCCGCCACCCATACCTGGGTTCCCTTTGCAGGCACCATCAACATTAAGCTTCACCATATTAAAGGGGGGACACCAATACACAGGTATAGGCTGCCTCCTGGTGGGGGGGTGATGCGAAACACCAAAATAGCTTAGAATGAGAGCTTCCTTCAACGTTGGAAGTTTTGCACTCGTTGAATAGAAAGGATCCTCCCCAATCCAACGTCTAACGGCTTCAACAATTGAACTCGTCGGGTGAGCTTTTTCTCCATGCCTTCTATTATTCCGTTCTTTCAACAGCTCCCAAACAATAAAGGAGGGAAGCAGACCAGTAATAAGTCCGCTCCTGCTCTTACCATTAGCATGCCCCTGCCAGAGAAGAATCTTCTCCCTCACCCCCTGAAGAGGCACGTCCTCCACCTCAAGCATACGAGAAAAGAACGACCACACCATAGAGGCTGCCCCCCCCCCCCCCCACACCAAACAATGGGAAGTCGATTCACATCTAGGAACACCACAACACAGGCATTTAGAGACAATAGGAATGTCCATTCTCCTCACAACGTCATTTGTGGCCACATTCCCGCATAGAAGCTGCCAAGAAAAAAACCCCACTTTGGTCGGGACCGTACGATTCCATATCCATTTAGCAAAAGATTTCTCCGTTGTGGCGGCCCTCACCACGTTCCATAAGGATTTAGTTGAGAAGTTACCATTCCTAGCTGGAGTCCACACCATCCTATCATCCTTGTCCGAGACGAAAAAATTCCCCTCTCGCAAGTCATTGCGAACCAAATCTGAGTCAATTGAGTTGAGAAAATCTCCATGCCACCTCCCATCCGGACTTAAAACATCCTTCACCTTGCTCGTGAGATCTAGGTGAATTGCCTCATCGACCCGGTCAATTAGAGCTCCCCAGCCATACCAATTATCAAGCCACAAATTTACCTCACCCCTACCTATCAGCCAGCGTAAATTCGACAGCAAAAGATCTTTGCGCAACAAGACCTGACGCCAAGAAAGGGACCCAATCACCCTTGGTTGTGCAAGAGTCACATGTTCATTTCCTAGGAATTTGGCTTTGAAAAAAGAGCACCATAAAGAATTTGTTGACAAAACTCGCCACAACCCCTTCAATCGCAGGGCCAATCCAATATCCTCCAAACGTCTAATACCCAATCCACCTTCAGTTATCGTCCGGCAGATTTTTTTCCACCCCACCCAAAGAGGATTTACTTGTGTTGAAGTGGTGAGAAGAAAATAAAAAGTGCTCAAAGCTAACAGAACATTGGCCCAAATAGGGTAGAATTGCATTACTAGATTTGTGTTGGGATTGACATTAGGTTCTCTATTTAACTAGTAATAAGGGGTCATTCAATAAGCGATACTTGAAAGACCATGAGTGAGCCCACAACTCATGTACAATGCTGAACCAAATTTTCATCCATTTTACATCTATTCCTCTCCTTCAGTATTGTAATAGGAGGCAAATGGTTGAAGATTCCATTGGATGTGAGCCGATTACTTGAAGGCTTGACCAGGGATGAGTGAGGTCCAATATTTTTAAGCATAAGCCAAAGGATCTCAAACAATCTTGAGAAATGAATCCATAATAATTCAGGAGTGAGATCACAATGGAAAAGATGACTGAGAGAACTTTTTCTAGCTCAGCACGAAAAATACATTTCTTTTATGAAGCTCTCACTTAAGAGAAAATGGTTGATTCTCGAAATTAAGTATTCAAGTCTCAATAAATAGAGCTTCCTGCAGAAGTAATTTGTTCTCCTATGATAGTAAGGTAATACTGTAATTGAAGAAACAAATTAGTACCAAAGCAGAATCTTTCCCAGAGAATAAAATCCAGTATAGGGAGAAATCACATGGATCAAAATCAGATGATCGGATGAGACTGAAATTCAAGTCGAGTTCAGCAATCAAGGGGTAGAACACTAGTGAAATTCTCAACTCGATCCAAAGGTTGGATCAGAAATTATGAGTTGATACTAATAGCACAAGGAGAAGGGTATATCAGTAAATTCACCAGTCAAAATCAGAATATAGAGATAATAAGATATAATTAACAATCGATTCTGAACATAGACCATAAAAATTAGCAACAACAGATCAGTAAAAACCAGAATTTGAATTAGTTTTCTGATGCACAATATATAAAGGGGAAATATCATCCCCCTCCCCTTTAAATATCCACAATATCAACCCCACCCCTAAGTTTTGAATAATGATAATGCCCTCCCCTACTTTCCCAAGATTCTATCAACCGTACCCTAACCGTTAAAAAACGCCATTAGGTGATGATGTGGCATGTACAAAATTTCTAAAACCCCAAAATATCCTTAATATAATTCTATTCCAATTTTGCCCTCCCTTGCTTTCCCTTTTGCGTCTTCTTCTCCCATTTCCTCTTCTTCCTCTCTGCATTTATTCTTCTTTTTCTTCTTCTTCCGCCAGCACCACCATCATCGCCACCACTGCCGCCTCCGATTCTCTTCCATCGCCAGCACCACCACCACCGCCGAAACCCCTCTGCGAAACCTCGATTGCCAGATTTTCTATGTATTCACAAAGCAAGCAATCATTCAGCACTGAAAACCGTAGAATTTCCTCAAACCACAACATATTAGGCAAAAGTTTTAACTGCAACCACTAATTTTTCGGTGAATTAAGGGACAATTCATGAAAACTAAAAGACCAGAATTTGCAAGCAAGGATGCATGCTTACCCATTCCACCTTCCCAATTGACGCTGGGTGCTATTGCTTAATCTGCAATTAATCAGAAAAATAATGAGCAGAACTGAAATAAAAAACATAGATTGAATCAAAACTAACAGAAACTCATATTTTCTTGCTGAATTGAACCCCAAAATAAAAATTATAAGTTTAATAGAGAAGTGATGGAGAGGATTTACCTGAAAAGCTTCTGAACCAACGACGCGTGGAGAACACAGTTACCTTCTATTGTTTCGCAGCCTCTTATCAGCCGTTAGAAATCAAAGGCAATTGGGTTGAATATGACGAACAACCTTATCTCAGTCTTTAGATCTGTGCGAATAATAAGAGATCTTGGTCGCCGTTGAACAGAGACGAGTTGTGAGCTTTCCCCATTTAGCATCTGTTACCGTATAAAGATATAAATGTATAATACGAGAGACAAGGTTGTGTGAATTTTGACACAAAATTTGGCAATTGAGGTTCGCAGAGGGGCATTTCTATGTAAAAAATCCCCTCTACAAAATTTGTTTTAGAGAGCGACATGAACTTAAGGGCATTGCTATGTAGAAAATCTGGCAATTGAGGTTTCACAGAGGGGTTTCGGCGGTGGTCGTGGTGGTGGCGCTGGTGGTGGTGCTGGCAATGGAAGAGAATTGGAGGCGGCAGTGGTGGCGATGATGGTGGTGCTGGTGGAAGAAGAAGAAGAAGAATAAACGCACAGAGGAAGAAGAGGAAATGGGAGAAGAAGACGCAAAAGGGAAAGTAGGGGAGGGCAAAATTGGAATTGAATTATATTAAGGGTATTTTGGAGTTTTAGAAATTTTGTACATGCCACGTCATCACTTATTAGCGTTTTTTAATGGTTAGGGTACTGTAGATAGAATCTTGGGAAAGTAGGGGAGGGCATTATCATTATTCAAAACTTGGGGGTGGGGTTGATATTATGGATACTTTGAGGCGAGGGGGATGATATTTCCCCATATATCAATTAAGAAATAAGAGCAGAATTGGAATAGTGAAACAACTCCAGATCGGCAGGTCCGATCTTGACCAAATTCTGATCGAAGGATTTCTTCAGGTTGAAGAACAACTGATCAAAATTTGAAGATAATCTGATGGATAGATTGTCCCAACTCAAATTCATGCAAAAAAACACTTGCATATGGATTCCTGGACAGATTACGAATTGCAGAAACTTTAGAGCAGTACTTAGTTTTTAATGGCAGAAAAAGGGGATAAAATAAGAACAAATTAAAAAAACACCCGAGCATCGCACTGCAAGGTGGTTGGATGGATCAAGCACCAACCTGCGTTGATCTATCATATACAAGGAACCTTGATCAAACACAAGGGATTCTTCACCAATGGAAAAGGAGAGCAGCAATAGCTTTTCATCAATCAAAATTCGTGTACAATGTTGACCTTCCTTGCAAACTTACGTAGAAAACTCAAAAATAGACTCCTACGCTAAAAAGGAGAGGCCTAACCCAACCCTTAACTAATAAGGTAACCTAAACTGAGTAAGAAACTGAAATAATAAAGGAAACTGACTCAGAACAGGGATGGACTTATGGGATCCTAATCAAGCCTAACTAAAATACTTGATAACAATCTAAATAAAGAAATAAAGTCACTTAAGTAACTTTTTATGCCTAGCCTCTACCCATATTATAGGCCCATTAAAGTGGCCCATTACAATGCCAACCCATTATGCTGAAGTTCCAACACATATGTAACCCAACCCAAGGCTCATTTCTAATAAAATTAGCCTATTTAGGTGATTTAACTGCATCAGATAGTTTGTGTGGAAAACATTTTATGTGTAGGTTTTTACTTTTGCTAAAGGGCATTATTTGTACACATTGCACGTGTATAATGGATGAAGTGTTTGGAGAGCTAGTCTTTTTTATCGTCTTCTTTTCTTTTTCTTTTCTTTTACATAATTCTGGATACAAATATCTGCAGACCAACTCAAACTCCCTAACAATAGAACAGCAAATTCAGCTGAAATATCTGGACAATGAATACAAAAGAGGAAAGATGAAAAGAAGGAATAGAAAGCTCCAAAAGCGAAGGGCACAACTTAAATGACATTTGGATTTCTACACTAATGTACAAATGTCCCTACCTTCTCCAGCATTATCCCTGTTTTGTTATTGCTAAGAAACACATAATATAGAATATGGGTTGGTAGCATTCCTTTGTAATGTAAGGGAGAAAAGATTGACATCATTGTGTTTTCAAAATCTAAATCTAAACAATTGATGATTGTTCGGTGAAGTCAAGAATTATCAGCCCTAGTAATGACCCTTGATTTCTAGATTTACATGCTTTGCACTGGCTTACTGCTGTTGTCATGTTTACCTATTTGCTTCTGAAATAGCTTATGTTTATCTTAGTGGCATTCATCCATATTAAAGAATTGAATGTATTATAAGTACAGATGTTCTTTTTGTTTAATCCACACCAAACTTGTTATTTACTGTACTTGTAGTTGTTTTAACATTTAATTTTGTTTGTCCTTTTTGCTGAGGCAGTGGATGGTGAATGGAGAAATTTGCATTGGACTATTTGCAATGAGGGATATTAAGAAGGTAAGCTTCCTCTGTTCTATCGATTATTTCCTTGGCTCATTTCTTGATTTATGTATACCATAGCATGGTGGGTCATCTGGTCCTTCCCCCTCCCCCTAGATGTTGACTCTGATGTCCAAAGAACTACGCTCGGTGGAGTAGCTGCACTTGTTTCCAAATTATTTTTTTTTATGTTAAGCTACAGAATCAGGACTGAGCATGTCTGATTAAAAACTAATTTGAGCCAATACATAGAAAATTTTCAAAGGGATCCCTTAACATTATACTTGATCACTTTACAGTTTGTTGGGGCATACGGAGAGAAGTATTAAACTTTGGTATACGGGGAATAAAAGCAATAGAAGTGAAGTGGGCATAGTAGTGGACAAAGATTAAAGAACGACGTGGTGGATGTTAAAAGATTTGGAGATAGGATTATATCCATCAAGCTCGTGTTGGAGAAAGAGATTGTCAATATAACTAGCGCTTACGCACTCCAAGTAGGATTGGATGAAAGTAGTTTACAATTTTGGGAATACATGGATGGATTAGTGTAAGGTTTTAGTCAAGGAGAAGAGATTATTACAGGGGGTGTCTGAATGGACATATTGGGAGAGATCGTATAGGCTATGAAGGTGTGCCTGGAGGATATGGTTTTGGAGAGAGTAATGAGGAGGGGATCTCAGTCGTTGATTTTGTTATGGCTTATGATTTATCCATTGTAAGCACTTACTTTGAAAAGAGAGAGGAGCATTTAGTTACCTTCAAAAGTGGACATCATAGTAGCCAAATAGATTTCTTCCTAACTAGAAGGTCCAATAGATTGTTATGTAAGGATATGTGGAACAAGATGACTACATGTATTAAGAAGGTTGCTAAAGATGTCCTAGGAGAATCAAAATGAAAACGTCATTCCTCTAGGGAGACTTGGTGGTGAATTGATGAGGTCCAAGTAGCCTTTAGGACTAAGAAAGCTAGTTTTAAGACATGGCAAAGGACTAAGGATGTAGATGATCTAAAAAGGTATAAACTTGCTAGGAATAAAGCAAAGAAGATTATGGGAAAAGCAAGGCGAAGAATATGAAGATCTTTATAACAATCTGAGCACAAAGGAAGGGGAAAAAGCTATCTATTAGATAGCTAAAATGAGGGTAAGGAAGAGGAACGATCTCGACCATGTTAATGTATTAAAAGTGAATATGGTAAAGTACTAATAAGGGATGCAGACATTAAGGAGAGTAGGAAAGATTATTTCTATAGCCTACCAAATGAAGACATTTCGCGTAATAGTGTCTCAGAAGATTGCATTTCCCACAAGACACCAGATGTCTTAGATATATATGGAAAATTAGTGTGTTTGAAGTAAAAGAAGCTTTAAGGAGGATGAAAGTAGGCAAGGCACCAAGTCCAGATGAGGTCCCAATAGAAGTGTGGAAGAGCTTAGGAGTTAGAAATCTGTGGTTTATTTTGGCTAACCAAGCTGTTTAATAACATTATGAGTACAAGGAAAATGCCAGATGAATGGAGGCGAAGCATTGTGGTTCCGATTTACAAAAATAAAGGTGATATTCAGAGCCTGCTATAACTATGGAGGCATAAAACTAATGAGTCATACTATGAAATTATGGAAGAGGGTTATTGAAACCCACCTGAGACAAGAAACTACAATTATAGAAAACCAATTTGGTTTATGCCAAGAAGATCCACGACAAACGCTATTTACTTGGAAGACTCATGGAAGATTTAGAGATTACAAGAGGGATCTCCAGATGGTCTTTATTGACCTAGAAATAGCTTATGACAGAGTCCCTAGGTAGTTAATCTAGCAAGTACCAGAGAAGAGAAGTGTTTAAAGTAAATATGTGGACATATTAAAGATATGTATGATCGTGTGGTGACTAGTCTAAGAATTATAGGGGGTCAAGGTAGTGAATTCCCAATTATAATTGGGCTACATCAAGGATCGGTTTTAAGCCCTTATTTGTTTGCGCTTATCATGGATGATTTAACCAGAGACATCCAAGAGGAGTTTCGTAGGTGTATGCTTTTTGTTGATGATATTGTTTTGGTGGAGAAGACAAAAACACACCCAATCAAATAAACATAAATAATGATGTTAATGTCAATATAGTAATTAATGGAAATCAACTAACAAAAGCAAAGCACTATATGTGAGTGGAGAGGAGTTATAAGTGAAAGGGGCAATCTTGGAATCAAAAGCAAAGTGAGGACAAAACAGAATTTAAGTTAAGTATTAATGGAAAGTGGTGGATTAAATTAAAGTAACGAAATTAAACTCCTAATTGTAATCTAAAACTGAAATAAAATCCTAATGCAATTCTACTACTAATTTACCTATTAAAATTAATATAAAAGGTTACAAGAGTCCCAACTAATAAAAACCCTAATAAATAAATAAACTAAGGCTCTCTCTGGCATAGTTTATATTTATGACCTATTTATGAAAATTTATGATAATAGGTTATGTGCTATAAACAATAATCGTTTGGTTACTATTTGACATAATAGATTATATAATAAAAAATAGGTTTGGTATGCTTTAGTGAAGAATATATTATGTATTATATTAGCCATAATATATATAACAAAAGCCGACCCATGGAACCGCTCCTGCATCAATTCTCCTGGTGTTGAGAAAAGCTTGACGTCGAGTTTTGTAAAACGAGAGAATGAGCACCACTTGATCGGCATCCACAAACACGACTTTGATGGGACAATGATCCAGTGCACCTCATGATCAACCGTGACGATCTCTTGATGGTCGTTAGCAAAATACATCTCTTAGATTGGATTCTGATTGTGGGGTTTCATAATTGAAATCGGACTGTCAATTAATTCTTCAATTGCAACCTTGATCTGACCGTTCACTTTTGCTTGATCGTCATGTTTGTTGGCCACCTTTGATCCGCCTTCGAAAGATTCTATCATGCTTGACACCTTATTATATAAGCAGTTATTATTATTGGCAAGCTCTCGACAGTCTGTATTCAAATCAAGAAGTGTTGTTTGCAATTTACAGAAACCATCTCTAATCGAAAGGAGTAGATCGTATCGATCAACCTCTATGATGTACCCTCAGTTTTGGCTCTGATACCAAATTGGTGGAGGGCCGGTTAGGATGGGAAGAAATTTGAGAAGGGGATATCAGAGTTGCAGGGGAGAGGGGAAATCACATAAGAAGAAGGGGAAGGGGGGAAGTAGAAGATTGCACAATCACTCTAGCCACATAGGCGTTCACAAACAATTCACTATTCCATTCTTCAAATCTGAGTTCTAACTGCACGGTTGCATGTACTTGAAAAGAAACCCAACATGAAAAGGAAACCTACTCTAATTTGCAAACTCAAATTAATTAGGAATCATAGTTGGCAAGGCGGTAAGGCAACCCAAGGCGGTGGAGGGGTGTCTAAGCGCTTAGGCGACAAGGCGCCCAAGTGTAATTTTTTATTTCCCCTCTTTTCTAACATTCTTTAGTATGCTACAATATTACCTTATATCATAAAAAATCAACATTAAGCCACATCAAGTCATCAAAAATCAACATTAAGTCACATCAAGTCATCAAAAATCAATATTAAGCCACATCAAGTCATCAAAAATCAATATTAAGCCACATCTAGTCATAAAAAATCAACATAGAAATAGAAGACAGCAGAACTGAAGAAGCAAGCTATTGGAAATTTGAAACAATCAAAACAATCAAAACATACATTTGGTTTATATGTTCTTGGAATTAGTCATTTTCAGGCATACCTAGTCTCACATTTGGTTTACACTGTTCTTAGAAAATATGATCTTATCAATAAGTAATTAACCTGCTCTTGATTTAGAGAAATGTATTTGTTCTCTAAGAAAATTGATTTATCAAATGATTTTATTTTTACATGAGACTTTTTGTATTAGGTAGAGCACAAAACCAGCTTTCCAACAAATCCAAGATTGCTTAAATCTGATTTATATTGAAGGAGTTATGTTCTGGTCAAACCTTATTTGGTTTGCGCGAATACTATCAAAATTTTTAAATATCAAAACAAATGAATATTTACCGCACTTCTGGTTTTTAGCTATATATTATCATATTAAGATTTATGGAATTTTTAGATTTGAAAAAAACCCCAGCATTAGAAAGTTGAAAATTTCACCTACCGCCAAAAATCGAGTTTTTTTTCTTGAACTGGGGGGGGGGGGGTGACTTTTTATCCTTTTGGAATTTGATTTTTTAACTATTTTTATTGGATTCAAATAGGGGGTATTTGCTATTTATGAATAGTATCTTAAGTAAATGAAACCATTGCAAGGTGCCGTACAATAAGGCGGCAGCCACCTAGGCACCTAGAAATCCACCTGGACGCCTAGGCGGTGCCTTGACAACTATGATTAGGAAAATAAATCGTAGTAGCTATCTCCTACTTATGCTATCAAAATAAAATATTGTATGTAAATCCCAAAATAAAAATCCTAAAATATCCTACTAGCCAAAGACCCAAATTGGACCCGGTTCATCTCCGTCTAGGTTCCCAAACGGGTTTGGATCGGTCCAAGGTAGTGCACCTGCATCATTAACACCAAGATGGAATCATGGAGATCAACCTTGGAATCAAATTAGTGTAGCGGAGATGAGGATGTTGAGATGGATGAGTGGCAAGCTAGGAAGGATAAAGTAAGGAAAGGTCATATTAGAGCTGATTGGAGATCAATGATCTGTGTAGCTGACCCCTGTTAGTTGGGATAAGGCTGAGTGGTTGTTGTTGTTATCAATTCTCAAGAAGTTTGCTTGCATGCCCTGCACAATCTTTGTAGAGGATTCTTACGTCTAAGTCCATTTTTTTTTGAGCAATAAAAATAGCTGAATCAAAAGAAATATACATATCGATATGAGGGATCATTATCCGCTGCTGTAACTGCAGCGCTGCAGGTGCCATGTGTGCACAGCGGGCCCCACATGGCACACATGGCACCTGCAGCACTGCACGATGAATACAGCAGTGGATAAAAATCCTGATATGAGTGATTCTTTTCTATTTGCTGCTTATCCTCAAAAGGTAACTAAGAAATGGTATGTAAGTTTCATGATCTCTTATGCATCTATGGGGAGGCATATTTTATTTGACATAAACTATACTTGATCTTCTCATCTGAATTGGATACCCTCCTTCCCTTTTCTTTCTTCAGATTGTCAATTTTACTTTTTTGCCCTTGCAACATGTTCATTTTCTTGTTCTCCGATGCTCATTGATGTTGCTACATGTTGTAACTGATTAAAAAAGTGCAGATCTATTATTAATATTAAATCGGGTTGTATGCTGAATGCATGGTTTTCTTGTTATTGCTTTTGCACATGTAATTGATCTATCTCAGGTTCATCCTGGTTCTGCCCCAAGCTGGGTTTCAACTTTTTCTCAGTTGCCGCTAGTCAAAGGGTCATATAAACATTGGCTACCTGAATTTTTTTCCGTCTTTGGTAGGGAAATATTTGGTTTTAAAATAATAGATGGCATAGGGATTTTAAAATTAGGTTCTGTATGGATGAATCAAGGAACTTGCTGAAACTATAGGTAGGTGCTGGTAGCCTCTGAACTAAAAAACTTAGGTGGAGTGTCAAAATTATTTATGCCTTGGTGGTTCAGATGCCATTGAGCATGATTTTGTGATATTATATTGGCGCTCTTGTTGTCATTTCTTTGCAGTGGGGAACTTTGAATTCTGTGGTGTTGTTAGGGATCTCAGGTTGTTAGCACATTGACCTTGCTTGTCTTCATCTGTTGATCTCAGGGTAGCTAGACCGTTACAAAATGAAGGTTCAATAGACAAGATTCTGCCAATTGTTCTGATGTGGTTGTCATAGACCTGTACCATTATCCAATTTTTAATCCTGGGTTTGAGAGTTTGGAGAGCTTGAATTTGCAGGTTGCTCACTTTCAGGAGATAATGGTACTGTCAAATATAGTGTGGGTTGGTATTTGGTACCTCTTTAAGATGTACGGGCGGAAAGCTTCTCCATATTTACATAGGTGATGTAGTCAGTTCCCAAGGTTTTCATTGAAGATGACCTGGAGTTTTGGGTTAAATCAACTGCTTTTAAAGAGTCTTAAGTGTCAACAATGTGAAGTGGATGGTGGATGATGTGTAACAATAAAATTTGATTCCTAGCATGTTCATGTTTAATGCCTTAGTCAAGTCTGCTGATGTATCATAGGCCATAGGACTTGGTTAGCAACTTAGCATGAGCATGATGAGTGCTATTATTGTTTATTTGATAAGAACACAGTAACTTTTCCTTCTGATAGTTCTGTTGTGGGCCACTTCTCTGTACCTTTCTCCTACTTTATTTTGTCTTGTTCATGTCTATTAGCTTTTTTGGTATTATTCAGTTTTTGGATGTATGCTAAGGAGAGTTTTAATTGCATCAGGGTGAAGAGGTAACATTTGATTATAACTATGTACGGGTATATGGAGCTGCTGCAAAAAAATGTGTTTGTGGATCTTCTGTATGCCGGGGTTATATTGGTGGAGATCCATTGAATGCTGAAACAATTGTTCGAGGCGATTCAGATGAAGAATTTCCAGAACCTTTAATGTTTGATGAAAATGGCTGCAATGAGGATACCATGGATGGAATTATTTCATCTACTAGCACAGTTAATGGTGCTGGTGCTGCAGCACAATATACAGGGATTCCTTTGCAAGCTGGAGATACCATTAGCAAATCTGAAGCTGCCACTGTGGGGTTAAATATTTCTTTAGAGAAGGAAAATACCCTGAGCGGATCCTTTTCTTTTGGTGAACCATCACAATCAAGAATCTCTTTGAAAATGGAAGACAGTTTGAGCAAATCTTTATCTTCTTCTGTACCGCCACAGGTTTCTGTACAAAGAGAAGATGGAATGAGAAAAACCTCTTCTTCCACTCAATTGGTTGAGGTTTCTTTAACAAAGGAAGAAACCGCAGATAAATATTTGTGTAATGTTCAAACATTGGAGAGTTCATCCTCAACTGTAAACTCTATGAAGAAAGCCATGTCTAGTTCAGTAGGTACTGACAAGTCAAGATCTGAGTCAGTTGAGGATAAGCCCAATATTTCAAAGTCACGTCCTCGTGTGAAAGCATCTCGGTCAGGTAGCTCAATTGAAAAAGGAAAGTGCACTGTTTATCCTGTTATCGCCAATAAAGCTCAGGTTATGGCCAAACCCAGAAAACAGGTCGATGGTGCTATTCGTAGTCGTTTCGAAGGGGGTAAGCACTTTTTGCAGCTTTCTGCTGGTTCTAGGGTTTTGTGTACAAGTCACCATGATTTTTTCCTTTTGGCACTTGCAGTTGAAGAGAAACTCAATGAGTTACTAGATGGCGATGGGGGAATAAGCAAACGGAAAGTAAGTAATATCTTTTCATGAGCAAGTGACTCATTTTCATTGTGATTTTGTTCATCCTACAGCTTTAAGGAATTCAAAAAGGGGTTAAATGCAGCCATGATAATCTCTCTCTCTCGCTCTAATGGCTGTAAAAAATTTGCTGTGACCATCTTGAAGATCTTTTTGCACTCTACCTTAATTGTTTCTTGTCCATTGTTTTGATTGTCTGGTTGCTTTCACCCTGAAAGTGCCATTTCATGGTACTTTGGTGTACACTCTTCCGATCGGTGATCACTTGATGTGATGGTATGATTGGTATCTGTGCTACAGATAACCTCATTCTCCAAACCATGGAATCAAAAACAACATTTTTATGGTTTTTGTTTTTTCCTTGGCTATGTTTTTTCGTTTTATTTTCCCAGTTCTGTTTCAATCAGTGAGCATGTATTTATATTGCAAAGCAACAATGGTTGACCTTGTTTCTGAGGCTTTCCGTTGTAAACAGGATGCAAGCAAAGGCTACCTAAAGCTTTTGGTTCTCACTGCAGCTTCGAGAGATAATGGCAATGGTGAAGCATTTCAAAGGTATTTACAGATCTTGTTGCTAATTCAGTATTCCTATTTCAAAATTGACTTGATCATGTGAGAATTGTAGCGTAAATATTGCCTGAGCACTTCTCTTGGTGCCCCCCCCCCCAAATTGCAGTGCCCGAGATCTTTCAATCATTCTTGATGCGCTTATGAAAACAAAATCACGGACAGTTTTGACTGACATAATCAACAAAAATGGTAGCAAAACCTCTCTTAACTCATACAGCTTCATGTATTAAGTATTAATTAGTAGCTGTGGATGCATAATGTTGAATACGATGGTAATTTCATTTGTAGGTCTGCAGATGCTGCACAACATACTGAAGCAGAACAGGGGGGACTTTAAGAAAATTCCTATTCTTCGAAAGCTTCTTAAGGTAGTACACTATAAAAAGATTTCTTTGTGAATGCAGATGTAGTTCCCATTGTTTATATAGTTAATACAACAACTCAAGGTTTTAAATCTCGGTTTCACCAGGCCACGAAACCGAGTTCTGCCGAGATCTCTGCGAGTTGGTGTATTTTTTCCCGTCTCAACTCAGTGGTGGGTTTCGGTGGGCCATATGGCCAAGATAGGTCCTAAAACTTGACATCCACCCTATTTTAGGCCTTCTAAACACAATAGAAACATTAGTTTTTACAAATTCAAACTCAAAATGGTAATTTTACTTCGGATCCTAGGTTTGTTGTCTACGGCGTACATGAGGTCTACCCTAGGCTATTCCGCACAGTATTTAGAGCACATATAATTAAAGTAGAGGTCTAAAACAACTTAAATAAGCATTAGGAATTAAAAAAATCAAACTATAAGCCATTTAAGCATTAGGCATCATATTCATAATCATACATGGTGATGATTTGACGGTTTGTTAATAATTGTTAGAAACTTGGAAAGAGACATAGATTAAACAAATACAAGTGTACTTAAAACTGCTCTTAAGATGCAATGCAGCTCCCTCTCCTGATGTTGAGGCTTCAATCTTGAATCCCCAAGCTTTAATCTTCAGTTGAGGTGAGATTTATCAAAAAAAAAAGAGCTCCAAAACCCTCACCTCCAAGTGTTTTTCCTTCATAGCAAAGCGAGAGAGGCGAGCTCTCGAGTTGAGGTCGAAATCTCGCCGAGAGGGTGCCTTTTTATAGCTTGGTTTGGTCTCGAGTCGAATTGAGACCGAGATAAGTGCCGAGATACTTGACCGAGATATTGTCATTTTTTTGTATCGCCATTGGTCTCGTCTTGAGAGCTGGCGAAACCAAGATAATTTCGAGATCTTGCCAAGATCTCGCTGAGATCTTGTACCATGCAGCAACTGCAACAACTCAACCTTATCCCAACTAACTGGGTCCGGCTACGTGGATCCTTGCTAAGACAAAAAATTAATAATAAAACTAAAAAGAAAAGAACAACAGCCTTATCCTTTTCTATTTGTTATTGATTTCTCGATATTAAGTTTGGTATTGATTGATTTCTTACCATACTGTTCTAATGATGATATTGATAGAAGTTGTAGGTCTTGAATAAGTAGTAGCATTCAACTGTCATAATGTTTCTTTTGAGTTCTTTTGGAAGAAGTATTTTCATCGGTGCTTGATTGATGTCTTGTATGATTTTCTTGGCTAATTTAGCTCATTGAATATGCTTCCAACCACCTTATGTTTTGCATTTGCAAATGACTACTCTAGCAGTCAAGCTGTTAGAACATGTGGCACAGAAAGACGGCAAAGTGGAAAACGTCCCTCCTATTGCATGTCTCTGTTACCCGTGGGGAGTTTATGGGATCTTGTTTATGTGAACTTTGTCTTGAATGATCCAACCTATTGCAAAAATCTTCGCTTCTTGTTAAAGGGAATGCGTTTCAATTCCAGACCATGATTGATGCTGAGAGTAAGTAGATGGTAGAAATTTATCAGTTGGTGGAAAATTGGTGCTAGAGTATTGCAGGTTTGCTGCACTACTTCCTTCAAATTAGAGATTTTTATTGGGGGCAACTTGTTCCAATAACTGGGTGCTTGCTGTAAGAAAAGGAAGAAGCCTTAATACTGATGTCAGTAGTCAGGAAGATTGCAATATCAAACTGAGTGGGGGAAATTTTTCAATGGATATGAAGGGAGTAAGACAGAAAAATTGTACGGTTTCGATGTCAGTGAAGGAGTTAAAGTATGTATTCAGGGGACTTCAGTCCCCGTTGGATGCTCAAGGACAGGCGACTACTTGATGTTGCAACTTGATATGGATATGTTATATGCTGATTTATAAAGTAATGGGTAAATTTCCAATGAACAGACAGAGTTTGTAACTCGTCCATAATTTTCATGGCACCTAGGCGAGCCAAAGCAGGGACATGGCACCTTGGTGCCTAGGGGAGGAAAGTGGTTCTATATAATTAGGGGGTAAGGGGCTTTTGTGTAATGTAAAATATTTTATTTCTTTAACTGTAAATATGAAGGGAGGGGGTTCACGAGTAAAGTAAAAGTATGTTTTTAACGTAGGCTCCGTTTGTTTCGGCGTAAAATTTTATTTGAAAATTTGAACTTAAAAAAAAATTAGATGTAAAATTTTAAATGTTGGAAAGTGTTGGAATGTTTTTTTTTTTATGGAAACAAACATTAGAAAACTTTTCAACATGTAAAATTTGCCGTGGAAAAATTTTCAGGTAAAATTTTATGACGAAACAAACGGAGCTGTAGTTCCAAATATGGGGATAAAAAAGGAACCTATTTATAAATAAAAATATAAGAAAACAAAACCAGTACGAATGTTTTAAGCCCATAGGCCTTCACTACACAGAGACAGTGAGTTTAGTTGATGCAGATCTGAAGGTGTATTCAAGAAAGAAGGCGGCGGCTGCCTAGCAGCCACGATTTTGCCTTGGGTTGTTTGGGTTTTATTTTGTCTTAATTCCTTATGTCCTTGTATGAACCGGTTGGTTCAATTTAAGTAGTGGTCCAGTTGGTCTAGTTGAAGTTAGTTAATTCTACCTTTTACTTTTACTATTAGTAATTGTCAGCAATTAGTTCACATCAATTTCAGAAACTGATTGTGCCTTGTACTCCAAGCAAGGGGGAACCAATTGGAAACTTTCTAATTTTGGTTCCTTGCTGCTTCTTTCTATTAATCTATAAAGCAACCCAAGAGCGCACAGGATAGCCCACGATTTTAGTTCAACCTATTGCTACTGTTTGCATGCTTGCCTTCTCTTCCATGGAGATTCTTAGTGTGTGATCTTATTAGGAAGGGGCTGGTGTTCGATCCAGTCAACTCCTTGCGGTGGGAAGCTCGGGAGGCTGATATCTATTGTGTTCTTCGTCCCTACATCACTCTAAAGTTGTTAGAAGGTTATTGTCAACAATTAATCTTCACTGTTGCAAGTTCAGACCTCAAACTCTGGTTAGTTTCTAATTCTGTCCCTTACTTTCTAATTCCATCACCTCAACTCCCAACCAAATCCCACCATCAACTTTCGTCCATCTTCTGGTCGAACTACACCCCCTGTGAGAGGACGACTCGATTGAACTTCCAGGTCTATTGGACCGGTGGATCTGTTGATATCATCCTTTTCTCCTTAAGCCTGTCCCTGAGATCGATTCCTGCAGTTTCAGCCCTGTTCATGAAATCGGTAGGAAGAATTTAACCTGCTGATTGCATCGAGACCTTTCGTATTGACCTCTACTTTGTTTCAGACTTATATTCATACACCCCTGTTCTATTCCAAGTTCCTAAACTGCTAATATCCTGGTTTTCTTCTATTCTGACGCATACCCTTAAGTCATCAGCCTTATTCTAACCTCAGTTTTCCCATACGTGTTTCTTATTCCCTGGTTTAAGATCCTGTTCTGGGTTTGAAGTTTTCAAATCTGTCCTGCATTACTAGTGCAGTTATGCCACTTCCTCTTTCTTCTTCTTCTTCTATGGTAGTTACGAGGGCAGAGGCAGTGGTGGCTGCAATCTTTCTCTACTTCAAAGGCAACTTCTCCTGCTGCAGCCACTACTTCTTCTTTACTCCTCTCCCCTCCTCCTCCTCTTCTTCCTCTTCTATGGCAAAATGAGGCCGCTGCTTCAATCTTCTCTAGAAGCGGGTCCTGCTGCCTCATCTCCTCTTCTTTATCATATTTTCCCTATTCTTTCCATTTTTAACCATTTTCCTTCTTTTTTGGATTTTTTCCTAACTTTTTTTTAGTTAAGCCACATGGACAGAACAACCCATTGCCCTGGCCCTCTCAATCAGACTGTATTGACATTAAGCTAAGCATCACCTAGGCGATGCCTTGTCAACTATGAACATGACTCATCATGTGGAACAGACAGCCTAATTCATGTCCATCTTTTGAAACTGAATCTGAACTGTAATGTGGCTAGCTATTTCTATGATTCTCAATTAAGGCACCAAGGAATTTATAGCTGCTGGACAGGCCCAGAAATATGTGTAAATAGCGCAAGCTATTGGACTTAACAGAAGAATAGGAGAAAACAGGTTTAGGCAAGCCAGGAGATTAAGAAACTAATTACCAGAAGTTGCAGGTTGCTGAAACTTGTCTAAACAGTGGCCTGCAGTGTGGAAAGATAAGAGAAAATAGAAGAGATAAGAGGAGTAGATAGAAGAGAGGAAAAGAAGAGTTCGTTGGGAGAGAGAAAATAGGAAGAAAATTTACAATTCTGCCGCTCAAAATGGGAGGACAGTTTAGCTGAAGGTGTTTTAGATTGGATGTTTAGGGGCAAGTACAGAATTAAGGTGTACAATAATTTAAAATGTTAAATTTACAATTCTGCCCCCCAAAATGGGAGGACAGTTTAACTGAAAGTGTTTTAGATTGAATTTGATTGGATGTTTAGGGGCAATTACAGAATTAAGGTGTATTTCGGAAAATGCCAGAACTTAAACCAAGTAAGCTAACTGGGTGTTTCTCTTGTTTTTGAGAAGCAACTCAAAGCACATTCTTATCAAATATAGTAGCTTCACGAACAATACAATGTTTATTCCTCTCTTAAGTCTAGAAATCAACAATGCAATGTTTATCAATATATACATGCTTACTCCTCTCTAAGTCAAGAACACCTGCAACCATATTAAAATCTTGTCCTCAAACAACATCTATGTATGAAATTTTCTGAAATTGGAGTAATTGTATTTCTGAGATTTTATTTTTTAGGGTGGGGGATGTGTGTGGAGAGTAATAGGTATCTGTGATTGAGTGGGGAGTTATGTAATTGGGAGGGAATGGGAGTGAGAGATAGACAAAGACAGAGAGTGGTATTAGGATGGGTGAAAAGATAAAAAGAAAGTTGTTAGGAAAAACAAGTAAAAGAGAATAAGGATAGATAAATTAGGTTAGGGGAGAGGGTTCCCTGAGAGGTAGTGTGGCCCCAGCGCCAGTGTGGAGGCCAATGGGAGCGTTCATGGGGGCGGGGTGGTCATTTTGCCCCCCTCTGTGTCTGGGCGCATGTGCCACGCTGCCTTTCAGGGTTCTTTTTCCCATAAATATAAACAAAGAGACTTGTTTAGATTAGGAGAGAGAAGTGGAGAGTACATGATGCAAATAATCACATAAATGGGCTTACTTTAGTGGAAATAAGCCTTGGGTTTGGTTATGTATGCATTAGGCTTTTGATCCCATGTGTTTTCATTGTAATGGGCCATTTCAATGGGCCTAAAATGTGGGTAGAAAGTAGGCATACTGGATTAGGCTTGGTTAGTTAGCTATTTAAGTTTTCCTATTAGTATTATGATTCCTTTTTCAACTATGTTTTGTAATTAGCAATAGGATATGATTTGCCTAGTCAGATTAGGATTCTTATTTTGTATTCTATATATATAGCTTGTAAGAGCCAAGGCTCATAGATGTATTATGATGAATTAAGTTTGAAGTGTTCTTCAATGGATGCTGTGCAATTCAGTTGGGGGTGAGATATCCTTGGAGGGCAGTATGATTCTGTACCTTGTTGGTGGGAAGCCATAGTTATCGTTTTCTTACTTTTTGTTCTCTGTTTTTTCTTCCTCAAGTAATTGTTGTTTCATCTGATTTGATTCAAGCTTGCTGTTATCTATGTAATCATAATTTGGGTAGGTTTATCATTCTCTTTTAGTGTTGATTACATACTGTACATGCTGAGAATCAAATCACAGCAAGAACCATCTCAGTTTGACCTGTCAGGCTGTCAGCTACCCTGTGTTTTAGTCCCTTTTGCTGAAAACGAGATTCCCTGTAGTGTGGAATCTTTCCATCGGAATCCCTCCATCTTTTAGGGCATTCAAGGCCTCTCTAAGAGTCTAAGACAATCCCTTGATCTAGGCTAATTGCTGATCTGATTCACAGATCTGATTTAATTTAAATTCTCATGATTTCTGTCCAATGTTCTATTTCAGACCTGAGTTTTTCAAATTAGTTTTGATCTGCCATGTGATTTCTATAATAACTTGGAGGTTTGGATTAGATTGTTGAAATTAAGAGTCAACCCAAATAGAATTCAATTCTGTTGGTTGGGTTGAATTTAATTTCAATTTTACCGTTTCTAAGATCTCCGCCCGTGAGTTCACTGTTTCCTAAATTACTCCCAAATCGCTCATCAGATCATTCTCATCTTTTGAAGGGTTCTTATCGTTCCTATTAATGTACTCCTAGATAGGTAGGAGACCTACTAGGAGCCAGACAACCAGGACCTGTAGAGCTGCTGGTTCGATGGGGGCAGAATTGAGGTTTTAAGACAATTAGGATTAGGATAATGGAGGTAAGTCTTATATGGTAATGCTAGGTACGTTTATAGAGTCTAATGAGAATAACAAAAATAGAAAATTATGGTTTCGGGTTTGGGTTTTGGAATAGATGAGATTGGAGAGTTTTAGGGTTTAGAGTGAGAGTTTTGGGCAGGGGTTAGGATCGAGCTTCCCTAATGGTGAGGGGAAGATTCGAACCAAATTTGGACAGAATCTGATTGTAGGAATGAGCTATGGGAATTTTAGGGTTTTAGGGCTTTAATAGGAGTTGAGGGAGATTAGTGTTTTGATGTGGGGATGGGGCAGAAGCTTGGATTGAGTGTAGGGATTACTGTGGGGATGTTGTGGTTGAAATTTGAATGAATTCTAAATGATGGAATAAGGCTGGACAGATTGAAGATGAGCTAGGGTTTAGTGAATCGATTAGGATTAATGGAGGGGGTGATATTGGGAATCGATGGGCTTAGGTTAGAGGATTAGGAGAAGAAGGATGATTGCTAAAACAGTAAACTACTTACTTGAACAGCAGATCTGCAATGGCAGCAGCTTTGAAGATAGAAGATAGGTTCTCTCGATCTACAAGATGTGAGGAGATGAGTAGCAGATCCTCCCGGTCTACAAGACACAAGGAGTCAACTGGAGATGCAAGCAGAAAACTATTTTTTTGAAGTCTGAAATTGTGGGGGAGCCTCCCACGATTTGTTTATTTATAATATGGCCAATGGTCCAAATCCTATTCAGCCTAGGAATTTGAATCCTTGGCTGAATTCCTATTACAAATCTAAATCACCCTCTCTACATAAATCGTGGAGGGGTAGGACAACTTAAATTTAAAGCTAAACAACTTAAATAAAAAGATTCCTAAGCAACTAATAGGATTAAATCACTTAAATTGGAACATGGTTTGAACCAGTTCAATTTAAGTTTACAAATAGACTGGTAAATAAACTAAGTATGGAATGCAAAAATAAACTAAAGCTGCTGAAATAAATTAAGGCTCCAACCACACTCGGCCCTACTCCTAGGGCTGCTTCTTCTTCTTCATGCAGATGTAGGTCTTTGGATCTGCATCACCTATTGACTACTGTTTCTTAGAGTTTGGTGCTAATCTAAGAGTTTTGAGATTTCAATCAATTTTTCGGGTTTTTATCTGAGTGGGGTTTTGACTTGGGATCCTATCCGGGAGGGCTTTAGGGGTTCTTCCTACTTACCCCCATAGTTCAAAATCTTGCCAAGATGATCTCGGAAAACTCGGAAAACTCGAGCTTCTCGAGACGAGATGACATACAAGACACAAAATATGCACAATTTCAAAAAACTCGACCGAGATTTCGAATATTTTGAGAATCTCGGAGAAATCTCGGTGAAATCTCGAATATTTCGAAAATATCGACCTACTCAGTACTCATAGAGTCATAGTATTGTATTGTTGGGACTTGGGAGTTAAGACGCGGAAGACTAGGGTACTAAGGTGTCTATGACTTATGTATTATTCATTGTACTTAGGTTGGGTGTCTTTGTACTATGCATTGTGAACACTTTATTGTATCTTGTGGTTTGTAGTAGAAACTTTAAGTCTTCAACTATTTCTTAAATAATGATTCAATATTATGTGCATAATTTACTTGTTTTACTTGCCAATTATGTCTCATATCATTCAAACAATATGTAGAATAGGCAATATTACATTAAGGGTTCGGCCTTTACTGCCAACCAAGGGTGCAAATCCAAAACACCAAATTTTTTTTTTTTTTTTTTCAATTTGAACCTTTAAATATGTTTATTAAGCCTAAAACAAGCTTACCTTATAGTTTCGGAGCCAACTATGGCCATATGCCCATCGAAACATAATTCCGAAACATAAAAAACAAAAAATACACTGTCTCGCCGAGATCTCGAGATCTCGGAAAACTCGACCGAGTTTTAGAACCTTGCTTACCCCCCCCCCCCTCACCCCACCAGTAGAAATGGGAGATATGTAAGCAGGTGCAGGAGAGAATGGTGAGATTCTAGTGAGGTGATATATGATATTAGGAGAGAGACATAAGTGGGGAGGTGGGGAATAGGGAGAAGGAAATTTTCTATGTAGGAGGAATCGGATTAAAAAATCTAAAAATTTGTTATTTGTCTAATTGTCTTGCAAAGGTGCTATGATTATTAATGATCAATAGTGGAACATTATATAGAATTTTGAAATAAAATAAAATATTAACACCAAAAAATATGGTGCAACCGCACTCCAGTTCCTTCTAATATATAGATAGATGTGAAATTGAAAATGTCGCATGGCACTTTTTTATTCAGTGGGTCAGTATTGAATGGGATTTTCTGATGCGGAAAATAAATTTTACATCATGGTCCATGGTAGAGTCAAAACCGAAGGCTCCAGTTGTGTGTAGATCACTTCCTTTTTGTATCACGTGGTGCCTCTAAAGGCTGAGGATGTCTATTCAACTTTGTTGGTGCCATACTACTGCCTTTCTGACACAGGCGGAAGGTTCGGATTTGTAATAGAGAGATCAGATCTAGTTTATAGGGAGGTTAGGGATAGGATAAATGGAGAAGACGAGGTTTCAAGATCAGATTCTGATCTTAGATGAAGAGAGAAGTTGCAGGCTGTTGGGAGGTGAACAGACAAGGTCAAAATAGACCACGGTTTTGAGGGATAGGTGAGGGAAGGGGCTGGTGTGTTGTGGAAGAGATGAGGTATAAAAGGGGTTAAGGGCTGTAAGGCTTTTTAAAGGAATGGAAGATGAAAGGTTAAGTTGAGTTGCAGGTTTAATGGAGATGGGTCAGATATTGAAGAAGATGTAAAGAAGGAGATAGCTAGGAGGGTTGTAGATGAAGATAGAAGAAGAGACGGGGCTATGAGAGGGAGTATCGTGAGAGAGAGGAGAAGAGATAAGATTGATAGGGGGAGAGATAGAAGAGAAGACATTGAGGAGAGGGGGAAGGGGACTGCTTCAATGCAGGTCTGGCCACCAAGGCTCCAACTTTTGTTTCATTCAATAATTCAATTCAATGTGTTACAAAAGGTTGGATACATGGGTGTTTAAAGAAGAAAATGACTCTTGGACTTTAATAACTCCTAAAAACTAAAACCAAGAAACATTAATGACTAGCACACTATTCTAAACTAATTACTCACCTAGAAACTAACTCCCATAAAACATTAAATACTAGCCTTCAATCTCTTGGACTCCTAATCTAAGAATTTAAAGAGATACATTAATACACCTAGGAATACGAAAAGACTAAAGAAGAAAATATAAAAGACTCAATCCTACTAAATATTTCTTGAGAATATCAAGGGCCAAAAAGGGACTGGTTTTAGCCAGCAGATGCTCCACACATATAGGGTGGCTGGTACTTGGCTGGTCCACACAAAGGCTGGTTGGTGCGTGATTGGTTGCGTCTGGGCATGGGCTGCCAAATTGGGTCAGTCCGGTCTAGCCAATCAATTGCTCCTATATCACTTTCAGAATATGTTCCTCCTGTTCCATGTTGCTACATTTGTGATGTGTCTAGAAGAGGCTTTTCAATATGCTTTGAAAGCACTAATTGCTTCCGTTTCACTTTTTGATAGCTTAAAATTGTTCAGAAGGTTTGCTTGTACCACCGTAGTAGAGATCTTGTAGATCAGTTGTTGATATCCTCCTTCATATTGTGAAATATTTACCAGTTCATCATTTATCTTTTTGTTTTTATTTTATTGTGCAGGTATTAGAGTTTCTTGCGCTAAAGGGAATCCTTACCTTAGAACATATCAATGGAGGCCCACCTCATCCTGGAATGGAAAGGTTAGAATGACTGTCTGGCTCATTCTCCCAATCCCATGCTCATATTAGAGTTTCTTGAGCTAAAGGGAATCCTTACACGATCCCTCTGGATATTACATAATTATACTAAAGAAAGACCTTATGCTTTACAAAGCCCTATACAACAGCTATACTGAAAAATAGCGAGCAAAGGGTATTGTATCTGATCCTGGAAGTATGGTACCACAAGAAATTACTTTGATGCACAAACCCAAAACGGAACATTTCTTAATAGCTCGAGGCTAAATTAAGTAAATTGTATGCTGCTTTCTCACGAGTCTGAAAAAGACCATGTTGCTTCTTTCCTGCCAAAAACTCCAACTTAGCCCAAGGGATTAAAGACTATTTGATGCCTTTACGTTTTGGTTTTTCTATTAGAAACAAAAACAAAAAATTTCATTCATATAGGGGGAAAAAAGATCAGTAAAATTTGCATCTGTACTGTATGCTCAAAAATATAAAAAGAGCGTCCCAAAACATGAAGCTCCTGCTACTGTAGGGTCTGGGAGGGGCAAATGTATGCTCAAAAATATAATTTAATAAATACTTCAACAGCATTTATCAAGGTTATATCAATTGAAATTTTCCACTTCTTCCTTATATCCTGGCTGCAAAGTACTTTATATTTCAAGAGGCTATCTGTGTCGAAGAGGAACTGTTTTTCAATTGGGGGAAAAGTCACTTGGATTAGGAGTTGAGATGGCATTAGGCTGAGTTGATTTGTGTTAGGCTAGAATAGTCAGATTAGAAATTTATTGAATTGTATGCTATCTATAGCCAAGTTGTAAAATGTGTACACTGGACTACTCGTTTTGTGAAAGTTGGTACACTTCCATTATTCATTATTTCCTTTTTTATTTTCTTTTTAATCTTTGTTTATTGGACATTTGGACAGCAGAATAAGAAAATGTTTTATTTACTATTTACTGTTGTGTTCTTCTTGAAAGATAATGGTCACTTAAGTAGTAATGGTATACACATGAACAGTAACATAGTGAACATACTTATCAATCCCATATTAGAGATAAAAATGCGTCCAAACACACTGCTGGGTTGATCTCTTCTAAAATTTTAGTTGGGTATTCCAATCTATTATTGGCATAGAGCTCATGCAGTGCTCAGGAGCTAAGACAAATCCAAGAAAAAATAAAGTAATATAAAATAACATCTGTGGAAGCAATATTTGCTAATTTGAAACAAACATGATCATAGTTGTCACAGTGTCTAGGAGAACCAAGGTGGTCAAGGGGGGCAAAAATTAAGCCAACACCAGCAAGGTGACCAAGGCGCCAATCCAAACAAAGCCGCCTGGATGCTTAGGCATTGGCTTGACAACTGTGAATAAAAGACCTATGTGAAACCAAATAAATTAATAAATAAATAAAATATTTTGAAAACAATTTTTTGTGCAACATCTATAGTAGCAAGTTTATTTGTTTTCAAACAAATATGAAGTATATGTGAAATAAAAAAATAAAAAAATTTCCAAAGCATAGTTGTCAAAGCGCTAGACGACCCAAAGCGTTGGAGAGGGGTTTAAAAACTAAGGTGACACCAACAAGGCGCCCATCCCAAAAAAAGCAGCCTGGACGCCAACATCTATACAACTATGTTCCATTGTATAAATTAAAAAGTTCAAACATAAAAATTTACAAACTTACTTTTTAATTCAGAAAATGCTTAAAAACCTTGGTTAGCATATGATATGGAATACTAAGAAGAAGTTCTATAACAATATTACATAACTAAAAATTTTAAATAGGATAAGAATTCAAAATTTTAAATATGAATGTGAATAAGTCGAAAAAAATCCTAAGGTTAGATATATTACAAAAATGTATTAATAATTCAAACCTAAAAAGATTAGAAAGAGAACACGACAAAATCCCAAGTAGTTAGGAGAAAAGACAAAGATTGAATAGTACTTTCAAAGAATATGAGTATTTAAAGAAGACAATTCTTTTGTTGCTGTGCTTCTTGTTAATTTTTCTGTATGGGGTTTAAACCTGATAGAGAACAAAATGAAAAAGTGATTAAAAGGGTATTTAGTAGATAAGGAATTGGATTCGAAGTAATATTAAGGAACTTTCTTAAGAGAGGGGCTATGCTATGTGGGAGAGTGAGGGGGGTTGGATGGATTCTAGGGAATTTCGTTGAAGAGAGGAAGCATCTCAGGATGGATTTGGTCGTAGCTTAATATAATGTATGTTGAATTCAGGAATGGCTTTATGTTCCTTTTTATAAATCTGTCACTACTGTTGAGTGGGTTAACATTGGCCAATTCTAATCAGTTCTTCATAACCAAGGTTCTAAAACTCAGGTTTCGACCAGCCAGAAAACCGAGTTCATCTCAGTTTCGACCATATCTCGGTCGAAACCTAGAACTTTCTCCAGGCTAACTCGAACCTTGGTTTCGAGGCCCAGAAGTTGATTTTTTGCCCTAATTCTTGTTGTGCTGCCTATTTTTAACATTTTAAATTCAATCCATGCGTTAGTTTCACACAGAGAACACTAAAAATAATACTTGTGGTTTTGATCCAAGTTTGATACAATATATTGTTCTTGGACATGGTATCGAATAAGGTTTGACCGGAACATAACACCTTCAATATAAATCAGATTTAAGCAATCTTGGATTTGTTAGAAAGCTTTGTTTTGTTTGCTTTCCAACAAGTACAAGATTGCTTAAATTTGGTTTATATTGAAGGAGTTAAGTACCGTTCAAACTTAATTTGGTGTGCGCGAATGCTGTCAAAATCGCTTTGAATGAAAATAATTTTTTGGACATCAAAACAAATGAATATTTTGCCGCACTTTTGGTTTTTAGCAATGTTTTACCATATTAAGATTTATGAAATTTTTAGATTTGAGAAAAACCCCAGCATTAGAAAGTTGAAAATTGCACCTACCGCCGAAAATCTAGTTTTTATTCTTGAATTGGGGGGTTGTCTTTTTTTCCTTTTGGAATTTGATTTTTAACTATTTTTATTGGATTCAAAGGGTATTTGCTTATTTATGAATAAGATCTTAAGTAAATGAAATACAAATACAAAAACATCCTGGTTTCTGGCATGGTTACTGCCATATTTAAGTATCTGTACTGTTTTCGAACCAGGTTTCCCCAAGTTTCGATGGGCATAAGTGTCAAAACTTGTGAAATTACCAACATCTCGGTCGAAACCATCGAATTTCGATCGAAACCCTGGTTTTTTTAAAATCACCCTTTAACTCGTCTCGAAAACCTGCGAAACCGAGTTAACTCGGTGGTTTCAATAGGTTTCAGTCGAGTTCTTCTTCCATGTTCATAACTAGGATTCCAATTTCGAGTTTTCAACAATATCAGACAACCATTATGTGATTTTCCAATAGAATAGGGAACATCATCAAATTAGAACTTCTTTTGAATCAGTGATCAAATGGTTTTGCATGTAGCCATTCAGGTTTCTTCGGATAGTCACTGCGAGGACGTGAAGTTTGCCGAAAAGAACAATGTTTTGCTGAGTTGAATCTGAAATATTCCTATGTATAATTTCCCATTACGTGATTTTCCAGTGACAAACTATTTAGGCTATGGGATTTTGTGTTTGCCAAATGGTTGAAACTTTTAGTATTTTGCCTGGTGTGTTAACATCCCACACCTTCTATTTATCCTCCTGCCCCTCCCCACTTCCCCCCCCCCCCTCTCTTTTCCCTTGGCTATGGCTTGACTAAACGCTTGCCCAATTTAATGTTGGGTCAGGTTTGGGTTGGGTAGTTTGCAACATGACCAACTCAAATCTGCGACGATCCGGATGGAACCCTTCTTTCCCTTCAAAGACAGACACACCCACTCACAATACTAACAAGCATATGGACTTACAAGCTTACAGAAATCATTGCTACTAAACTATACGAATTATAGATGTTGTACTCTCTTCCCCTTGTTCTCATTGATTAGTTTCAGGGGAACATAAAATTTTGGAGCTTTTCTCGTCTTGTTCTTGATGTAGTATTTCTGTGCAGCTTTAAGGACTCAATACTTACACTGACTAGACATACTGATGTACAGGTATTGTCTTATACTTTGTGGCTTCTCTTCCTATCTCTAAAGAACTTTAATGTGGTTTCAGATTGGAAAAAAAAAAATTTAAGCTTCTTATTGAGAATCCTTTCAAGTGATGAACAGTGTTTGTTCTCTCTGTTATCATGCTAGGCGTAGTTTCTCTGTTTGAATTATTCTTAATATGAATGTGTACTTAACTTGTGAGAACTTCAAGTTCTGAGTTCTTTACTTTGCATTCCTGCTTTGTTTGCTGCTGGTTTCTGCACCTGATCTTATTTTGTTTGATGTAACAGATCATATATTTCTGGACCTCTGGTCTCATGTTAAATTAACTTTGTTTTTACCGATTATTAATCCAAAATGGAAAATATATATATATTGTATCATGCAAAACAAAAATACATCATTTTGTAGCTGGGTGTACCGGTTTACAAGACATGAGTTTAGTTGACTAATCCATGGGTGCAGTGATGCAGATAAAAAAGATGGATCTATTGGTGGTGGGAAGAGAGAAAAATGAGAGGAGAGAGAACACAGGAAGAGGGAGAAAGGGGAAACCCTATTTGTTTGGTGTGGGGAAGATAGGAAAGAGAAAGGAATGAAGCAACAACCTCAATTTTAAAACAAACCAAATCATATCCCCTTACATGTATTTATAACTATAATATAAGACAAACAGACTTTAAAAAGAAAACTATAACAAAACAGAGTTAAATAAGGAGACTCCCATGCATGGACAGCAATAGGAGTTACCTAGACACTCAATTAAAGAAACCGAAACAGAAAAGAGAACATCCGTCATGTGTGGGCTGAGTTGGAAGGTTCCTATCTTGACCCCACAACCTACTAACTTAAAGAAACTAAAACTGAATCTTGACTCTTCTTAGCCGCAAGCTATTTGGAGTGTCCTATCCCAAATAAAATCGGTAAAAATCAGTAAAAAAACAGGTCTGGGTTTATATATCCTAATCCAGCCTAACTACTTACATAAAATAATAAAATAAAATCTAAAAGTGGTCCATGATTGGAGAATCAATAGTAAACCAGTGGTTCATTTTTTGAAACAAGAAATTGACCCAAAGCCAGAACTGCAAGGCTGCTGTTATCATGTTCCTGCATTATGCAGTTTTTGGAATAATGGTGATGTTAGGATTATAATTTTTCATGGTAGAGCACCTGTCACTTGGGAAGAGATGAAAGAAGAACTGAGAGACAAGTACTTGCCACCTACTTTCAGAGTTCGCCTCCAAGACAAGTTAAATTCTCTTCGGCAAGGGAATTTATCAGTTGCAAAAGTACATGGAGCAATTTGATTCTCTCGCATCTTGTACGAGGATTGGAGAAAAGAATATACAGGTTTATCTCGGTTCAGGCTGGGATTGTTTGAAGTTTTTAAAATCTGTCTTGCATTAAGTGTATCTATAATTCTTTGCAAATAGATTAGAGGACAATAGACCAAGGTTTAAAGTATTGGTATCAACTATCGTATTGTATCTAAGAGACGCAAAATACACATGGAAATGGTCAAGAAATGTATGGAAATGCTTAGGATACATGCAAAATACAGCTTTGAAGCATAAAACACTATAAATAAGTAATATGTAAAATATATATGTATAAAAAGGAGAACAAAGTATGATGAGACAATTGCATTCAATTGATTATATATAAAGGATGAGGTTTCTTACATATATTCGTATGTCATTTTCAGTTTGGGGAAGAATTAGGTATTAGCTGCATACATCATTCTTAAAAATGCAACCATTCAGGTTTTATTTCACTAATGTAGTGATCCATTGCAAAATCAATATTTAAGCAAAAAATTCAAAGTTTTGATAGATAAATTTTCTTGCGCAAAATAAATTTGGTTTTGATCCTTGATTGCAACCTGTTTAATCCCCAAATGATGATGAAATCAACACTACTTGAGTCATTTTTGCCAGTAAGAAGCAAGGAATCAAGTTGATTTTTCTCTTGGTAAGTGTTTTGCAGTCATGGATCGTGTTTTGTAGTTTATAAGAGATGTATTAAGTGTATTGTAGGTAACGACAATGCATCGACCATATCGATACAGTCAATTCATTTTTTTAGGTATCGTATCGGCACCTTAAAGTCAATACATCTGGAAACAGCCTCTCTGCGAAGGCAGGGGTAAGGCTGCATACATTATGACCCAACCTCGTGCACTGGGTACACCTTTTTTTTTATCGACACCTTAAAGATATGATACGTATCAATTAGTATCAGCGGATATGGTAGGGTACTTAAAACCTTGCAATCGTAGTTATCTAGGCGGCAGGACGACCAAGTGTTGGAGAAGGTCCAAAAACAAGGCACCTTCAACAAGGTGGCAAGGCTGCCAAGGAGCCTGGACGCCTAGGCGATGTCTTGATAACTATGCTTGCAATAGACTGACTTTCACAATAAGGCTTGTGAACATTTCATATTCCAGTACTGCTTTCCTTTTTTATTTTTTATATTTTTTGGTTAAGTAACCCTTTATTGGAAAAATGAAAACATTACGAACATATGATACAACAACTGTTTCCTTTCCTATGCTACATGCTTCTTTGATTTTATTTCGAGATTGAATATAACCTTTGCTTTGTTTTGGCACTTACATCTGGGTTTTATGTTTTAGTTCATGTTGATCTATTGTAGCTTTAGATTAGATATTGGTTAGCATTATTTCATACAAAGCCTTTTATTCTGGTTCTTTAGTTTTTTTCTTTTTTCTTCGAACTAATACTGAGCACCATCAGGTTCATCAAATTGCGAGAACCTTCCGAGATAGATGGATTCCCCGTTACAGCAGAAGGTTTAACTACTTCGACAGAGATGATAGCAAGTTGGAACCCCAAAGTGGGCCAAACAGCAATTGGTTTGCATCATCATATAAACGCTGGCATGATCCAGGTTTAAGACCCACAGAAGTAATTAATTCTGTTAGCCAAGCAACATCTGTGCCAACTCCTGTTGAAACTAATACCCAGGAGGGCAGTTCCATGCCTGCTGTTGGCAGCTGTCCAGCTAGTGGGACAAGGAAACGCAAGCGTAAAAGTCGCTGGGATCAGCCTGCAGAGAAGAAAGACGACCCACCCGCTCAGCATTTTGAAGAACAGAAAATTGGGCCAAATTCAGGAGAGAAAATGGATCCAAGCTCACTGAAGCTTGAGATCAGTGACACAGTGCTGGACCAGGTAATTGACGTGAACAGAGAAAAGAAGACATGCAGTGGCTGTGTTAAGAATCTTTCTCAGCAGGATGAAGTTTCAGATAGGGTTGATGCAGTGCAGCACATCGAAGAAGATGTACCACCTGGGTTTGCATCTCATCTTAATGGTCCAGCAGGTTCATCCAATGTTGGACCATCTATTACAGCCAGTCTTTCCACACAAATTGCTAGCCCTTCAGATTGTGGTTTAGAAGTGATTACAGGGCATCCCCAGGAGAGATTCCTTTCTCACTTGCATGTGTCATATGGTATTCCGTTCCGCCTTGTGCAGCAGTTGGGGATGCTCCAGACCGAAACCATTGACTGTTGGTCCATTGCACCAGGGGTTCCTTTCCTTCCCTTCCCACCATTACCTCCATTTCCACGTGAGAAAAGCAATCCTCGACCCTCACCATCTGCTCCTGATCCTATGGTGATGCATGGACATGGAGAAGCAGTTCAGCAGCCCAGCCACTGTGTGGTAGCTCATAACATGGACCCAAGCATTCCGAGTACATCAGGCGCAAGACCAGATGCACCAGTTACCAGAGAGAATAACCAGGATGTAGTTGAGCGAGCGAGGGGTTCTTCATATGGCTTAGGGAGGAAGTACTTCAGGCAGCGCAAGTGGAATGACTGTGTAACCCCAAGATTTCTTGGGAGAAGGAATAGTTCGGAGTTCAAGGGGAACAACTCAAGAAATGGAGTTCGCAGTATAGTTGTAGGAAATATAGCAAATGAGAGTGGGGGTCATTGTTGTTCACAAGGTGTAAACACCGGAGACAAGAATGTTAGCTCTTCTTTCTGTCAACATACACCACACCAATATCAGCATTGATTTAAACGAAAGCTGTGTGAAGCCACAGGCTTTCCTCTCTTCCCTTTTTGTATTTTAATTCTTTATTGCACAGGCTCTATAATCAATGCATATATCCAATTCAATTCCATTCCTTGATTAGTCAATATCCAACATTGACAGCTGAGAGCAACAGTTACTCCAATTTGATGCTTTTTTTTTCACTTGGCTATCAATCCATCCGTTAAACCCCTACAACTGGTAAGATATTTCTTACTGTTTGTTATTATTCTACCTAAAACAAAATAAAAAATATACAACTGATCCTTCTTGTGTAATGGAAATAAAACATTTGTCCAACTTTCTTAACCTTTTTTATGGTATTCATTCTTTGTTCTCTTCTCTTTTATGGGACTAGAAAACAATGTGTTGCTTTCCTTAACAAACAAACTAGAATTCTGGGAAGGTAGTTTTATTGTGTACTTCAGCAACACATTTTTTGCTTGGTATTAACAACACTTATAATTGTGTAAATGAATGTTGATATTTCTATCTTGTTGTCTTTTCTTTTTCTTATGATTATTATTTTTCTTATGATTATTATTGAATGGATGGACGATTACTTGGTTGGTGGTCCACCTTGTGTGGGGCTTTCTCCTTGGGGTTTCAACAATCCATATTTCACATTTTGTTTCAATGGTATTTTATTGGTTGTTGGTTTCAGGGTTTTCCTGATGAGTTTCATTTTTTCAGCTTTTTCTTGTTTCATGGTTCCAAATTTCATGCTAAAAAGCTTTCAGATTTCAGGTCTCATACGCTCAAATTTCAAGCTTCATGGTGTTTTTCCATCATGTTCTAAGTCAGGTTTGTGGTTCTTCGCTTGCTTAGTTACTTTCAAGTTTCAACTGTATATAACTATAGAAATTAATCGCACTAGTTTAGCATGTTTTGAAACTGTTGCTGTGAGAGTCTGAGTGGTGGGAATTGAGGAACTTAGCACTGATATTTGAAGATTTATGAATTATCATGTTGAGGTTCATTACGTCTAACAAACTGGGATCTTTCTATATACGGTTTGTGTACTTCAATTAGTGTAGACTTGCTAATATGCTGTTAGGTACTTGACCAAACACCAAAAGATCCAGAGCTGTTGGAACATGTTAAATCAAGCTCTTTAACCTATCCCATACTAGGCTGGCCCACTCTAGCGCCCATACACTAGATTGGCCTCCATTTGGCATATAACAAATCACCACGCTTCCGTAGCCATCATCCTCGGCGGCTCTCACTCTAGACAGCTTTCATTCTGGCGGTAGGTAGCCTTTTTCAAGCGGCACATAACAGACCACCACACTTTCGTAGCCGTCGTCCTAGGTGGTTCTCACTCTAACGGTGGGTAGTCCTTTTCAAGTGGTTCCACTCTGCTCCAGGGGTTTTAACTTGGCAGCAGGTAATCCTTTCTTGACGGCTTTCACTCTACTCTAGGTAACTCTCTCCTAAGTAGTCCTTTCCGTAACTCGAACCTGTGATGTGGTGTCTGACTCTGATACCAAATATTAGGTATTTGATTGATATGCCAAAAGCTCCAGAGTTGATGGAATGCGTTAATTCAAGCCCTTTAACTTATCCCATATTAGGTTGGCCCAACGCCCATACACTAGATTGACCCCCATTTGGCACCTAACATATGCTCAATGATTGTGTCAAAATGGTTAACCCCGTGTAGTGCAAGCACATGGAAGTACAATGTAGTCTAAAAGTAACTAGAAAATATTCATCTTGACCACTTACATCCAGAGCTGTAGAGCCGCCACCTTGTTCTGAAAGGCTGAAACCATGAGACTCGTTAGAAAATGCACAAAACCCTTTTGGCATCCCCATTTATTTGGGCATATTGTATATGGCAACTCAGGTGTTTAATATATAGACAGGAAAGCAGAAGAAATTACAGGTATGGTATGGAAATGTAGTTGAAAGTACTGGTTTACATACGAAATAGAAGATGAAGTCTACAGACTTTATCTTCTCTGTCCTCTCAAGATTGCCAAATCATGCATCGGCTAGGCACCTGATCAGTCAATTAGTTTCTTCTATTTCTACTCTTTTTTTTTTTTTCTTTTTTTTTGGCTTTTCCTGCTCAATGGTTAAAGAGTTACTGTAATTGGCAACCAACTGACAGCATTGGTGGGTGAGTGGATATGCTTTGCCACATGTAATCCAACCGTTGGATATCTAAGAAATTATTCAATGGGTTATATTTCAGTTTCAAATTTAGCAATTTTACCCACCTAAATGGTACCTCTAAATGGGTTTTGTTTTTTTCAAGTGGAAAATTTTATTTTACAGGAAAATTTCTTTTTCTACTTTTTAACATGAAAACGAACGGAGCCTATATAGAATAGGTTTTTCCAAGAATTGTTGGTTGAGTTCTTAATTTGAATTTTCCTTTGCCCCATTCTTTTGATTAGGGAGGACATCCATCCAGCTCTATGGGGTGCTAGGGTAGGAAACAACTGGAGAACTACTAATGACATTGGTGATTCGTGGGAAAGGTACATCAATTAGCTGGAACTAATTAAAATGTCAAATTCTTTGATTTCATAATCCAATATGATCTCGCGAGCTGATTAGAATGAAGTTATGCTGATTTTGCAAGGCCTAGTGAATGATTGTGTTCAAACACTAAAGCTTTTCTTTTTGGCAGATCTGGACATGCTTGAAGTAAGAAATGGTGGAATGAAAAGAAGGAATACATAGTTCACTTTAGCATATGGGCCATCTACAAGGTACGATAGAGTTATCTCCTCTATCTCTATCTTGTGTGACAAGATCAGAAGCTGTAAACCAACACTCGCACAGGTAAGAAGGAGAAGAGAAAGAAGAAGATCCTTTACTAAAACAATGATAAAAGCACACCCCTTTACTCTATGGTATTTAACTCATAACACTCGCTCTCTCAACGTGGAGCATAAATATCACCCAAGGTTCTAAATCTTGGTTTTGAGATCGGTTTTGATTTTGGCTAAAATCAAGATTTCTCAGGTTTTGACCGAAACCTAGTATTTTTTACCAATAATGTCATGGGCTGGTTGAAATTAATCGAAACTCAATATTTTTCGATCGAAATTAGTTGAAACTATAAAAAACTTGGTATTTTTTTTTGTCAAAACTACTGAAATATGCAAAATATAGTCGAAACTGGTTGAAACCTAGTACGATTTAAGTATCGTCCTTAGGTTTCTTCTCGAAAAGTATCGAAACCGAGAATTAGTTCCATGTTATCACTCATGCCCAACTTAGAACAACTTTCAGGAGAAGCAGATTAAAACAAATCTTTAGTGAACATATTACCAAGTTGACCGCCAGAACTAACAAAAGAAGTATGGATCATTTTCCTCATCACAACATACCGTATGAAATGATAATCAACTTCAATATGATCAGTACTTTCATGGAAGACATGATTACTAGTAATATAGATATCTTCTTGGTTATCTTAATATATATCAATGGGCAAATCAAGCTCATAAAGAAGTGATTTTAACAACATCAACACAGTTGTAGTATGAGTCATAACTTTATACTCAACTTCGACACCAACCCAATCAGCATTAGGATCTTTTGTTGGAACACCCTTGAGGTAGTTTAAAATACAACACGCTGCCACCCAATGAGCCTGCTTATGTGTCTCCCTGAATTGATTCATAAGATTTTTTATTTTGGTAAGAGATTCATAAGATAGACTATAAAGATATGTGTGGTCTAGTTAGAGAAAGGTAAATAAGTTTACCAACCAATCTCTTGTACTGATATTTGTCAACAAAATCATTATGTTTCAAGCTTCAGATAAAGATCCATGGGAGTATCAACAGATTTGGTGGCTAACATACTAGTCTTAGACAGATGATTAAACACATATTTACTTAGAAAAAGAGTAATAGCCTTCTTACTTTGAGTAACATTAATACCCAAAAAATACTTGAGAGCACTCAAATCCTTCTTCTAAAAATATTGTTCTAAATAGGCTGGCATATATAACTCTAGATAAATTGTTACCAAAAATGATGGTATCACCAACTTCAACAAACAATTTTATCACCTTGGAATCCTGATAACGAACAAACACTAAGTGATCAGAATAGCACTGTGTAAAATCACAATCAGTTACAACTTTACAGGGGAAAAAAAACTTGCAAGTTCCCCAATACTATGTTATTTGCAAAAAAAATAACCAATGGTATCTTATGGAGTTTATTGTAGAAAATAAGGGTTTGTGAATCTACTATTCCATGATTATAAATCAGAAACAAGTACAAATTTGTTTTTGTGAACTAATTGATATAAATTTACAGAATACTAATCTAAACAAGATGAGTTCTTTTGAAGAATGTTGAACAGATCTTCTTGTTGCTCAAACTAAGAAGGTTAGGATGGAGGTACTTCAAACAACTTCTATTATTCAAATTCTCTCCTTTTTTTTAAAAAAAGCCATTGTATATGTATTTCTCTTGTCAAGGTGTATGCTAGACCTGTTGGTGAATAAGTCCATCTACTCATCCTATCAAAGCATATTGGAATGACATAAGCCTTCTTCCTCCAAACATTGTCATGGAAGCAAGAGATCGTTAGTGGGTAATTTCAACTAAGCCTTAAGTTTATCTTATGTGTCTTGTTTGAGTCTGAAGACTATTCTTGTTTAGCTTAACTTCTCTCTAGGTTTTTTAATGCAGCATAAGATATTGCCTGCACCATTTGTTGGGAACTTGTCGGCTAACATGGATTCCCATGCATGCAAGATGTTCTCCTTTATGCCTATTTCTTGAGCCACAACTGCTGGAGTATATGTGATGAAGTCTTTTACCATGCCTTGTGTATGACTAGTGTATCCATAAAATTGTTATAGACCTAGTACATTTTAACTTTGTTGATATTTTATTTCAAAGAAAAGAAAAAATTTTAAAAAATATATATTTGAATTTGAAGAGAGAGAGAGACACATAAAACAATCATTACATCACCATGATTTTTATTTCATTATGTTTTTTTTTTTCTTTTTCTTAGCATCCAAACAACCTAAGATGTGTTTTTTTTTTTTTTGGAGGAGGGGAGAGGGGAAATTGCCTAGACCTAAAGATACGAAAATTAATTACAAAACGAGTAGGATTGACTTTGTTTTACACATACTTTGTCTTCTAATCTATGTGTTTTGTAATTTTTTTCCTTAACAAGTAGGTTGCGTGGCCCCCTGCCTAGACACAAGTGAGCACGAATTGACCACCTCGCCCCCATGGAAAGGTGAAAATGCTGCCCCCTGTGACGCTTGCATGTATGTTCTCATTGGCCCCCGTATTGGTGCAGGGGCCACACGACTAAGTAGCATTATCTTGCCCTTTTTCTAATAGAAAAACCTCTATCAGGCTGGATCGCTTAGACTAGCGCCACCCCATGTCTATCTCCCTCCTTCCCTCTATGAAATGACGGATCTTCCCCTTATTGTGGGAGGAGAGATAGACATAGGAAGTCATTAACGTATGTTATATAGTCAGACAGGAATGCACCCCCTTTTTATTGTTTTTTTCTCCTATAATAACCAAGCGGACCGTATGTGGATGATGTCATTATTCATATGACTATTGGTGATTCCCCACCACACTGGCGTCATGGAAAACTTTCCCCATTTCTAAAAAGCTAAGTTTTGCAAGGTATTTACAATCTGACACCATCCCTAGAATTTAGTTAAACCATAGAAAAATTGAATCCCCTGAAACCATAACCAAACGAACGAAGGGTTTGTGACCAATGTTTTGAAAAATGGAATCGAGATTTGAATCGGGTAATTGCTAATTCCGATTTAAATCGGCGGAAATCAGTCAGAATAGGCTAGAAACAAAGCATGACTGACGATTTGACGGTAATAGGTAGGGATCGATTGGATCGGTCTTCACCGATTTCAATCCAAATCGATCGATTCGACCGATTCCCATTTTTAAAACCATGCTTGTTGATGTTCGGAGAAGTTAACTACCATGTCCATGGCTATCTGGTTCAAGCGTTCAGCTTCAGCAGAAGATCTACATCTTCTGGCGCTTGTAAAGTTATAGGGTGATTCCATGGATATCTCTCTCTTTTCGCGGCACATATTTCCTTCATATTCTCTTGCCTCTCCTCCTTCCCATCCTCTGTTGTCATTTCCATTGAATAGAGTTTCTTCTACTTCTCATTCTTATCTTTCATTTTCCTTCTTCATTCCTCAAACCCGAAAATGCTCATTCTGTGGCTTTAGAACCCTCAAGCTCCAGACGTTCTGTTCTTACCAAACAGTCCAACTTGAATCTGAAGAACCAGAAAACACCCAATTTGCGTACAAGACCAAAAGGAAGAAGAGAAAGCTAAAACCCAGCTTTTATGAACAAATTCGTGATCGATGGTCTCAGAAAATTGGTTCTCAGAGAGCTAAGTTTCCATGGCAAGAAGAAGAAAAAAAACAACGACAGGAGGAGGACGAGGAGGAAAAACCTGAAGTGGAAGAAAAGGGAGTAGAACTGGCGCTGGCTGACCCAATGAGTTTTGCTTTAGGGAATCGCTCAGTTTCAGCTCCCTGGACTCATGGAAGCAAACCCAGTAGAACCAATTCCTACTCTGCAACTGAAATTGATCAGAGCACGTTGAGTGGTTTGGGAGAATTTACTGAAATTCGGGAGTTTTCTGAAAAGAATGGCCCTAGTATGACTGTAATCCAGAACAATGGAAGTCTTGAGGAAGAAAAAGGAAATGACAAATATATGGGTTCTGTTGCTAATGTTGATGCACCGCCACTTGATCTAGCAGAGGAGGAATTAAATGTCTTTAGTGAGGAGCGGTCTGGTTCCAAAGAAAGTGTTGGCGTTCGAGTTGGCTCAAGTGATAATAGGGACCTGATTCGGTTACCATGGGAGAGGGAGAGTCGTTCAGACTCTATTGACCAAGACAGGCGGAGAAGGAACCATACCGTACTGGCAGACAAGATGGTTCCTGAAGCTGAATTGCGGAGGCTGAAGAATTTGGCCTTGGGGATGAAGCTGAGGATAAAAGTTGGAGCAGCAGGTGTTACGCAGGCTTTGGTGGATTTCATTCATGAAAAGTGGAAGATAGATGAAGTGGTGAAACTAAAATTTGAAGGGCCGCCTGCACTAAACATGAAAAAGATCCATGAAGCTTTAGAGGTAAGTGTGTTTGTTGGAAATTTTCCTCTCTCAAAAGAAGAAGACGCTGAACTAAGAGATTAAATAAACGAAACTTGTCTCTTTCTTATCATTTAGATATTGGAAGATACTAAAAGTCTAATTTAATGGTTGTAACCCGGTGCAACTCCTGCTTTCGCAGAGTCCCCTGAGTGGTGGATTGGAAACTGTCCGAACTCTGGTTTTTTTTCTTTTTTTGACCAAGGTGGCTATTCTCAAGACTCGAACCTACGTCTTCACACTGCAAGTACCATTCATATCTCGTTATGTAGGGTCTGTGATACTAATAAAGAAGACAGTCATTCAACAGAATTTGATCTCTCTTGGGGCAAGGCCTTTTTGCCTCTGTTATAACAAAAAGTCCTTGTGGAGAGGGAGTCAGTTTTGCTATGTGCAAGTACAGAGGACCAAGATAACTTCAGATATAGCCAGCTTCAAGTCTAACTTCACCACCCTGCATGGGTAGTGTTGTGAATTGATTATTATGAAGCGAGTAATTAATTGTTGTTTGGGATCTTGGATACAGCCTTCTGTACCTGCTGAAGGTTTATGAGATAGAATAGAGCCATCAATGTATGGGGGCAGCCAGCACAGGAGATACTCAGCTTCTCTATAATTTCTTGTGCTGAACTTAGATGATTTATAGTAGTCATTATATTTGTATTAGAAGAAGCCTACAAAGATTGAAGGAAGATCTAAGATCTGACTAAAAATATGCCTTAGGCTAAGGCTGCATAACCTCTAATCAGTCTCCCAGCAATTTCCCAATTGCTGAAGTTGCTTTTTTTTTCTGACTTCATTTGTTTTTATTCATACACATGTATCCTTCTTCTGAGTCCACCTCCCTCCCTCCTCTCCACCATGTTCTTCTACTCTCTCCTAAATTTGTGTGCTTGCAGTTGTCAATGATATGCATAACCTTTTTATTCTCTAGCAGAGTAATACTGGAGGTCTGGTGATCTGGAGGTCTGGCAGCTCACTTGTGTTGTACAGAGGAATGGCTTATGGGCTCATTTGTGTGCATTCCTATAGCAAACAGAATGAAGCTATTCAAAATATTGCCTGTCATTCGAGAGATTCAAAGATTGGTGCCTTCGTGAATGTAGGAGTAAATGATCTTATCAAGACTAAGGAACCATCTAGTGCTGGTCTTTTAGTATCCTCTACTGATTTGTCTGAGGAAGAACTCATGGATAGAAGTGATATTGCCAATTTGTTAGATGAACTGGGTCCACGTTTCAGCGATTGGTCTGGCCGTGATCCACAGCCTGTTGATGCAGACTTGCTTCCTGGGGTCATTCCTGGCTATAAACCACCGTTCAGGCTCCTTCCTTATGGGATAAAACATTGTCTTGGCAACAAGGAAATGACAATGTTCCGAAGGCTTGCCAGAACGGTGTCCCCTCATTTTGCATTAGGTATGTACAGGAGGATGCATGTGTTTATGAATTTTTATCTCAATATTTCATGATATTTGCATATGCATATTTTTTCTGATAATTAATTGCTGTAGGAAGAAACAGGCAACTACAAGGCCTGGCCATGGCTATGGTGAAACTGTGGGGAAGGAGTGCTATTGCAAAAATAGCCATCAAACGTGGTGTACAGAATACCTGCAATGAGAGAATGGCAGAAGAACTCAAGGTGAGGAATATGTGATATTGTGCTTCTGGAATAGGGTATCTGAAATAATTCTTCGCACAATAATCCCTACCCATGAAAAGCTGGCAAAGTAGATTTCTTTTTCTTTTCTTTTCTTTTTTTTCTTTTTTTTTTTTTTTTTTTGGGAGGGGGGGGGGGGCAGGGGCTATTGAGAGTAAGTTTCTTGTTATTACATCAAAATGCTGACTGTAATGGCATATACCTGGTGTTGTACTTTGGCTGAAAATAATATATCTTATGAAAAATTCACTGTGTATCTTCCATGATAGGTAAATCCTAGTCATCTCTGCTAATTTTTGTGTTCCACTTTGTGAATTGTCTTGTTCTTGTGAGAGACCTGTTCCATTCTCATTGTTTCATGGGCATGTGGTTGTATTTCCCTCGTAAATTGAGATAATTTAAGCTTTCCAAGATGCAATTTATTTGGAAATTTCACATGGAACTCATATTCATATTCTTGTAATACTGGTGTAAATGGGAGGGGGAAAAAAAACAAATTTTATTTGATTGCACGGTTTTATCTGACTCTATGGTATTTTATTTTTTCTTTCATATGTTACTTCTCATTCTGATCACTCATCACTAGAGTCGGTTCTAAGGAAACATAATGCAGGGTAAAATGACACTGAATATTTTTGGGGGGGGTGGGGGTGGGGTAACTAATTTGACACCAAATTCATTAGATGTAATAAGCAAAGAGAGACCCCATATGCATGTTCACATGCATGTGTTTTACGCATGTTGAGTCTTTTAAGGACTGCTGTTACAGACATTTATATGGGAATTTTAAGGAATGCTGTTAGCATCCTAGCTAACATTTTATGAGCTGCCAAAGTTCAGCTGTCATTTCGGTTTGATGTTCACACACTTACAAAATTCTTAGCTGTAGAGGTTGCAGCATTGCAGTCTGTTCTTAACTTAGCTGCTCTAATATGCAGTATTCTGTAAAATATTTGATTCTGCCACTGCATTTTGGGAAGCTATTTCTACTCACATAGTTTTATTTTCACTTCATATATGCAGAAATTAACTGGGGGAACACTTGTCTCTAGAAACAAGGAATATATTGTCTTTTACAGGGGCAATGACTTCTTGTCACTTGCTGTTACGGAGGCATTGTTAGAAAGACAGAAATTAGCAGAACTCCAGCAAGATAAGGAAGAGCAAGCACGACAGAAGGCTTGGCTTGTAATTGTTTCAAATGTCAAGGCTCCAAGAGGTCCATTGGTTGCTGGTACCCTAGCTGAGAGCATGGCAGCAGATGCTCGTTGGGCAAGTCTACCAAGCAGTGAGGAAATGGAGAAAATGAGGAAAGATGCTGCTCTGGCCAGACATGCTTCACTAGTCAGCTACCTTGAGAAGAAGCTGAAGCATGTAAGTGACTAATACGCCTAGAAGATTGATCCATCACACACTCGTGGATGATATTACCCATGCCAATAATTTAACATTTTTTTCTTTTTTCCTTTTTATTGGGGGTGGTGTTCTGATTCTATTATACCAGGCACAAGAGAAAGTCAGGAAGGCAGAGAAAGCTTTAGGAAAAGTGCAGGAGTTTCTGACGCCAGCAGAGCTCCCTACTGATTTAGAAACCATAACTGATGAGGAGAGATTTTTGTTTCGTAAAATTGGTCTGAGTATGAAACCCTTCTTGCTTCTAGGTAATTGTATGTCCTTTGAATGTCCTTAGCATTCTGTGCTTACTGGTTCTTTAGATGGGCAATCAAGTATAAATTTTTATTTTTTTTTTTATTTTTTTTTTTTTTTAGGGAGAAGGGAAGTTTTTGATGGTATTGTGGAGAACATGCACTTGCACTGGAAGCATCGGGAGCTTGTGAAGATAATTGTGAAAGGAAAAAGTTTTGCACAAGTCAAGCACATTGCTATCTCTCTTGAAGCTGAGAGTGGTGGATTGTTAATTTCTTTGGATAAAACTACCAAAGGTTATGAAATTGTCATCTATCGTGGGAAGAACTATCAACGCCCAGATGCATTGAGGCCCCGGAATCTATTAAGCAAGAGGCAAGCATTAGCCCGATCCATTGAGCTTCAGAGGCGTGAGGTAAGGCCATAACTTTTTTATATCTATTCTTGAGGTGATATTGTGATTTCTTTTTTTTTTTTTTTCTTATGATGATGCATTTTCCTTTCCCAATTTTATTTGCAGGCTCTGAATCATCATATCTCAGAACTACACCATAGAATTGAGATGCTGAAATCTGAACTGGTATGGTTTCTTTTGCTCAAAAATAATTTGTGCTAGTTGATGCCAGAGACAACTGTGGTAAAAAAACTAGAGAATTTTCTATTAATCATTCCCATCTTCCTATTTCTCTTTCCTTCTGCTTTAATTTTGAAGGATCAAATGGTCGCTATCAAGGATCCTGGGGATGGATCATTTTACTCTAGGTTGACTGATGCTTATTCAGATGATGATGATTATTCAGATGATGATGATGATATGGAGGTATTTCATGTATTTTTGTCTATATTTACTGGAAATCGGTTCACTTCGGTTCTTAGTTGTGGGAATATAAAGAGGTTATAATGGTTGCTTCAAATGATCAGTCCCCTTTCTCCTGGTCATATGAACCTCCTGCAACTAATTTTTCCATCATGCATTTGGTTTAGCCAATCTTAGTTCGAGTGAAAATTCATTATTTACTTATGAAATGCTAGAAATATATAATTTTTTGTTGTTATTTGTCTGAGTTCTTAGCATACTTGGAAATCTGAATGTGGGTGGTAAAACTGATACCTTGTAATAAATCACATACCTTAAAGTTGAGACACTTTTGGTAGAAGAGGGAAAGAACAAAAAATGGGATATCCTCCCCCTGATTTCTGTAGCAAATTGCACACCCAGTGACATGGCTGCATCTTTTTTTCTTTTTTTTTGGGTTGAATAAAAATTCATTACCAAAGAGAGAAAAAATAAGGAAACCCCCATAATTCAGGGGGGAAGAAAAGAGAAACATCCTACAATACATAGGGCTAGCAGCCCCATCTAGGGGGGGAGGGGAGACCCCAGGAAGCAACGATGTGTCTGTTCCTTAGGGAGAATACACAAAAGGGTGAGGGGGTGAAGGATTTGGAGCTAACATCCAAAGAGATGGAATCTCAAATCTGCCTAAAAGATCTAGAATTGGTAGTCCATCTCCTAATATTGCGCTTCATCCAAATATGCAAAATTGTAATTCCAAAAACCAGCTTGCCAATTCTGTCACACAGGGTGTTACCCCCAAAAGTCATGTTGATCCACATCCACTCTCTCTGGAAGGGAAGAATTCTTCTTCTTCTAGGCCAGCATTTGATGAGAACTCCAGGCCAAATAGTGGAGCAAAACGAGCATTCAAAGGATAGGTGATCAACACTTTCAGTGCCATTCCAACAAAGACAGCAAGCTGGAGAGACATTGATCTGGCGGTGAATGATGAAAGACTGAGTTGGAAGGCAATTTGAAAGAGCCTGCCAAACATAGAGGCTATGCCGAGGAATGTACCCCTTGAACCAAACAGTCTTGTGCCAAGTAATAGTGGGACCCCTAGATCTGAGGAGGTTCCAAGCCGATTTGGTGCTAAAAAGGCCTGAAGAGGTGGGAGCCCAAGTAATGTAAAAGTCGATCTCGATCCAGGGAAACCAGCGGGAGATCAATTGCAGCCAGGATCAACACAATAAGGATGAACAAATTGAATAACTGAAACTTTTATTTTATTTTATTTTATTTTTTTGGTGTTTACATATGAAAGAAGAACATAGAAAAGGATAAGAAGAAGGGGGGGATAGGGATAGTAGGCTATCTCGGCCTTGCGGCTCTCACCCACAGCTATTTCAGCTGTTGAACACAAGTCTTCTCAGACCAAACAATAGAAATTCCATTAATCGAGTCTGAATTCAAGTACAACTGATGGGGCCTATTTTTAGTTTGGCCTAAGCTTCACAAAATAGAATGTTTCAAGAATAGAAACTAAGTCTAACTAAAAGGAAATAAAGGACTGAAATAGAAACTTATGATACTTCTAAATAAAAGTTAAGCCTACTTTCTAAATCTGAAATTAGAAACTAATAAGGCTTTATAGAATCCAGTCTTCTAAATAAATATGAATACTAAAAGAAAGAAACTAAATTAGAAACTACTACATACCTATACTGAATAACTAAGAAACTATTACAAAAATAGAAACTAAGTTAATAGCAGCTTCTAATAGAATATTCCACCAACATCCAGCAGCTAATCTTTACACCAGCTGTCCATATCAGCCCCCAAATCACTGTTCACGTGAACAGTATCTCGGGTACTGTTCATATGAACAGTAACTTTTTTTTCCCCCCCTGTCTTGGTCTTTTATCTTCTTCATGATTCTATCTGGGCTGGGGCGGCCTTAGGTGATGCTCCATCAAACCAACAAAAACTTGCCACATCATCAGACCAAGCTGCCTCTCACAGCAGTCGAATCCCACAACCTTGTTGGGCTGGTTTTGGGGCTTGTTCTTGTGGGTACATATGGACTTGTGATCTACATCACCAAGAAACCAAATCTCCCGAACCAGCAGGCCTTCTAATAATAGAAGGGAGGGCATTCCAAATGAATGCAAGCTGAGGAGGGGGAGCCCATGTACCGGAGAGGATGATGTCAGCTATTGAGAAAAGCCTATGGAGGCCAGCCCTGTAGATAATCCTGGATCTCACCGAAGGAAGAGCAGTCATCAATTTTGGTAGTAACAGCCCCAAGGGCTAGATGTCTGGGCTTGAGAATGTTTTTCCAAACCCAAGAACCATCCGGGGAGGTAGATACGATCCAGATTGAGTCTCTTTGGAGAAGGCCCGAATACATCCGGTCCACATATGTTCGGCAGCTATTTTCCAAATGAGTTTTAAAGATCCCAGCCTTGTTGATCTCTTTGATTCTTCTTAGACCAAGGCCCCCTTCTTTTCTAGGTAGGCAAACTGAGGCCCAGCTGATAGGGCAAAGGAACCTAGAGAATTCAGCACATTTCCAAAGGCATATCCACACATTAAAGATTCAATATCCTTGCTTATGGATTGGGAAACAGTGAAGATGCCGGATCAGTAAATATAGGATGACCGCATGACTGGTCGAATCAATTCTAAGCAGCCGGCATAAGAAAGAAGCTTTCCTTTCCAAACTCGGAGCTTTTTGCGGAGGAGCTCAAGGATGGGAGAGCAGTGATGAGCTGAAAGCCTGGCAGGGATAAGGGGTAAACCCAAGTATTTCACAGGGAGCTGCCTGAGAGAACACCCTGATTTCTCTTGCAAAAGAACTTTGGTTGTCTCTGGAATATGAGCCACAAACAGGAGGGACTTGAGAGGATTAAAGACCCGACGCTCTTTCAAAGAGAGATAAGCAGCCCATGATGGCCTCAATCAAACCCAAATTAGCTTTGGAGAAAATCATAAGATAGTCAGCAAAGGCCAAGTGGGTAATCTTGAGATGCTTGCATTTGACCATAGGGGTAATAAGGAGTCTATATTGTATTGGATTTCTCTAGAAAGCACTTCCAAGGTTAGGGTGAAGATGAGAGGAGACAAGGGGCAGCCTTGTCTAATGCCAACCGTGGAGGAGAGGAAGCCAGCCGGGCTACCATTAACTAGCACTGAGAACTGAAGAGTAGATATGCATTTTGCAGAGATAGACCCAGTTAACAAACACCGCAGGGAATCCCATCATATTCATGACACTGACAATGTACTCCCATTTTAAGGAGTCAAAAGCTTTATGCAATCAATCTTCATAAGGGCAGGCAGAGGGATGATTCTTCCTATCAAATCCATGGACCAATTCATTGCAGAGGAGAATGTTGTCTGAGATGCTCCTATCACACATGGATGCATCTTTGTTCCTGTCACAACCTAGATTTTGCACAAGTAACCTGTCACCAGACCTGAACCTTAATTTGCAACTTCTATAAAGTTCCTGATATGTTCAGGTACTAAACCTGTGTCATAAGGTGTTGATTTTCAAACATAGGTGTACTTAATTTGTATATTCTTCATTTTCGTTCAGCATTGACCTGTTTTATTTTCTTCTAACAGGAGGAAGGTGAAGAGGCATACCTTGATACTTATTATGCTAGTGATGAGGATGGTGTCACCGAAAATGAGAGATTTCATGTCTGACAAGGAATCAATGCCATGAGGTCCATGACTTACCCATTCCAATTGGAGCTTGAAAGAGTAGTCGGACAGAGGGTAAGAAGATTGATTAATCCATTTGTACCGTGAGGAAGATTGCATGAGATCATGAAAAGAGTTAAAAGCATTTCAAATTTATCTTATAGATCTCTGTATTTAATCAATAGTGAATGCTTCATATGTCGGGCTTTGACTTGAGTTTTGTTTTCTGCGTCACGCCAAAATTGCCATCTTGTACTGGCACAATTTGAGGTTTCATAACTGTTGGTTCAATGTAATACAGAGCTATAATAGAGTTTTCTTATTGTAATGTACTGCTACTTACGGTGATATCAGTTGGTCTCAGCCATCTAAAGAGTTACTTTCTTGCTGGAACTGCATAGCTTTTTAGCAATCACTCATGGTATTTTAAGTGGAAAAAGTGAATACGGAATTGCATGGTGTTGCAGCATTTTAGTTTTTGTTTTGAATTGGGAAGTTTATAGTTCGGAGATGAACAAATTGAATAATATGGTGACCAGTGGGTTGTAAAGACAATCTATGCTATATGGATTAAATGAGTCAAGACCATCCAAATTCAATTATGGTTCTTCAGCAGGGCTCTTGCTCAGAGGTATGATTATTTATGATTGTAAGTTGTTATCTTTCACTCAAGATTTTAGGTTGATCAATGTTGGCATGCCTACAGTGGGTCCCTATATTCCAACTCTTGGCTCTTAGGCACCTTTTATTTTCCTCAATGAATGGAGTCATCTCCTTCACCTTATCCTTGATTTGACACATTGTTATGATCATTTAAATGCAGGCTAGAAATATAAAAATTCTTATTCCATGTAAAAGTTTTTCTCACAATACATTTTTGTTATGATCATTTGCCCCTTCCAGACCCAGCAGGAGCAGAAGCCTCATGCACTGTGACGTTCTTTTATTATCTTGTGGTTAACTTGATTATTGCTAGCACTGAATGACCATGGCTTCAGGTTACCTCTTGGGGTTGAGCTCAACGATGTTTTGAGTGGGGGATCATCGAGATAGAGTTTCTTGAAAGCATGGTTAGCTTAGAATATGATTTTTTTCTTTGTGGCAGTTTATGGTATCCAGATGCTACTTCTGTTCTGGGATAAAAGATTCATAGAAGGATTCTGATTGGTTTATGCTGCTGAGAAGATGAGAAATGCCTCCTCCCTGTGGTGCAGGAAGACTCTTACTTTCTGGCTACACTTTTGGCATGGTTTTGCTGTCTGGGTGTATATCTCAGTTTGAGCCTAGTCAAATGTTTTTGCGTCTCTTTTAAGAGTCTTATCAACTTCAAGGACTGGAATGCCAACACTGCACTTGTGGGGCTATTGGACTGCAAGTTGTTCAAGTTTTGTTCATTGTGTTGTTTTTTAATAGGAAGTAATTCTTTTTCTTCTCGTGGTTGTGTGGGTGGGTTGATGACAAGATGTGAGGCTTCTAAAGGGGTTGATCTCTTTTATTACTGTTCTATTATCTAACAGGACTGTTTGTAATTTTCTGTTTACTCTGTCGTCTTATTTTTAATGAAATCATATTATATTCGTTAAAAAAATTGGTTGCTGTCTTTCTGTTGTTAGTTTTTCATGATCTGATATCTTATTTTGATTCATTGAAAAATTAGTCTGCCTTTCTTATCATTTTTACTTGCCAGGTTTTTTGGTTCTCCAAAAGTGGAATGGAAAAGAAAATGGATTGTAAGAAAAAAAAAACAAGTAAAAAAGAAAGTTGTTTGCTTTGCTGTGGCAAAATTGTTGGCTAAAAAACTAAACGAAAAGTACCACCTCTCATAGAATTTGATTGTCTAGTTAACTAAACGGAAAGTACCACCACTCATAGAATTTTGTTGTCTAGAAATGGTCAAAAAATCAGATGGAAATTGAAGGGAAGGTGTCCTCTTATTACTGCCGCTCACAGAATTTACTTTTCCCCGAAATGCTACGTCCCTTGTTACCATTGCTTATAATACAATTTACATTTTCCCAAGGAAGAAGATCACAAATTTGAATTGGAAGGAAAGAGGAAATTAAGAAAGGGAGAAAGAAAAAACTTCTGACCCGCACAGTTCTGTAAGCATTCCATCAACAACTATAATTTCAACTGCACATCTGATTCTCCTCAACTTTCTTCTAATCCATACCCCCTGAATTGAATTTAGCTCGTCTCCAGGGAGCCCAGCACGCCCAGGGTGCTGCCAGCCATTGGGCTGTGCCACACACATGCCTAGGCATGCACTAGGCACAGCTCAACCATTGAATGCCCCCTGGTAGCACCCTGGGTGCACGCCTCCTTGGAGACGATCCTGATCCCCCGGAATCAGTTGAAAAAGTTAGAAGTTTGCAACAGCAAAATATGCAGTGAGTATGAACGGAAGATCCTATTAGCATAAATGAAGAGATCCTATTCCTATCAGCAATCAATGCTGTAAACTATAATAATGAAATGGGATATAAATATCCATGCAATTGTTGCGCATTCATCCAACGGTTATCCAGAAATGGCCAATAAGTTCATGGAATAGTCATATAGAGCATAGGGCATATATTTAGACGAAGAATTGCTGAATTCATTGGCTCCAAATGCCTCTTTAACATCCAATTGCAGTTGCTTCTACAATTATGTCGTAACGATCTTCCTCAATTTTATTTGTTACTTGAATTAAATTCAAAAAATTCATCCATACGTACTCTAATTTAGTTACTATGACTGACCATATTTTAGATTTGTTATCCCAAACCAACCATATGATCCATTACATATTGGGATTATTCCCTCGTATTTTGGGTCATTGAACTCTGTGACTAAACAACCCTTCTCCTAAAGCTTCACTCTGCCATGTACTTCATTTGCCTGTATTTGGACAAACGGATAGAGGAGACTTAATATTTTTATTCTGTCCGAAAACCCAGTTGTATCTTGATGTTGTACATCTGTGGTGCAAATTTGTGACTTGCCGTATCAATGCAGATGAACAATTCTGGAGCATAAACCCGATCAACCGACTGGTCGGTTAACTTGGCATACCAACTCCGGTTAGGGAGACCCACTGAAGAAAATGCTGACCTACAAAAGGAAAATTATTTGTGAGGTTGGCTTCAATAATACTTCGGGAATTATAGTCATTAAGAATCTCCTTCGGATTAGCAATGTGTATTTGGATGTTCTATACTATGAGTTCCAGATCCATAATAATTGGGACAGCACCTTCTTTGACTTGAGCTGAAAAATCTTCATTCAGTTATGCCTACTGGGCACTTTCACTTCTTCAACTTGGCTGACTGATATTTTAACATCAGAAGTTTATTATTAATATTTCTCCGCTGCTTTTTTAAAATCTGTCAGATTTCCCTTCTTGCACATTCAGCAGGTGCATTAACATCTGCCATTTAAATTCTGCTGACTTCTTCTTACCAGTATACGTAATTAAGACTGAACTGAGTAGCTCTCTTCTCAAAGGATTGGGCTGGACCTCTTACAGGCTGTAGGACAGTAGTCTCCTAATTATCGAAGTCTATGGCAACTCCTTATTACCACCCACTGGGATACACTGGGTGGAAGCAAGAGATCTTTGATAGGTAACTAAGCCATATTATATCCTATATCTAGTCTACAAGTTTTGATCCTGTTTGATATTTGTTTCATCAAAATTCAAGTTCATGTTAAATTGGAACCACAAATGTTTTGTTGAATATGAGAACTAGGTAATTTTAGTTTGAAAATGGACTCTTTGCAATCTCCATGAAGAAGGATCTGTGAGGGGGGACTGGGGACAGGACAGGATAGAAAGCAATAAAACCATGTCAATGGCACCTGTAGGCACCGACTGGAGTAGTCTGATGAGGCCCATTCTGCAGAGTCGTGAGCAATTCCAACTCTGTTAAAATGGAGTGAAAATCATACAGTAAGATGCTTCCTTTCATAGTTTAAGCCCAAACCTTTTTCTTTGAATCCTTTATGGAGGTGGGTTTCCTTCATTGCCTGTAAAGAGCTTCATTACTGGCATCTCTATTTGCCGTGTAGCAGCTTGGTTGGCTGTAAAACTGTGGTCATGAAGTACATCAAACAACATCAAACCTTTACTCATGATCTGCCTCTCACTAATAAAAAATTACATAAACTTTGTATTACCACAATACTCAAGATTCAGTCAGGGCGGAATTGCAACACTCATGAGATGATCATTTCTTGCATATTACATGTCTGGACAAAGAAGGCTTACACTGTATGGAATACATTTGTGTCATGATTTATTTGTGCTAATAACACAACCTAATTTACATCCAATGTACAAGAAGCTTGAGCAACTACACTTGGGATTTGTTTGAAAACTTTCAAAAAAATATCCAAATGAGAACAAGAAGAATATTACAACCAGAATCCTACCACTTAAATTTCTAAACTTCATCACGGAAAGTTTATACTAGAAGGCATCAGTTGGATACTCCATTCGAAAATTTTGTCTTTCAGTTCTTGTCCCACCTGAGAACAAAAGAAATAGAATGAAAACTGAAACAGAAAAACAATTCTAATAAAAACCAAATCAAAGCATACCAATTTCAAGATACCAACCTGACTTACTCCTTCAAACCAATCTTCTCTCTGAATCAAACCATCCTCCCAGACATTAAATTTATTGATTCATCTATTCGTACATTTAAATTAATCCAATCTTCTGGTTGAATCAAAACCTGCCCCAATAAAATACATACTGATACATTTATTTATACATTTACTCATCCTCCCATTTCATTCTTCATACCTTTCATTGCTATTATTTGGATCAGTATCTCCTAAGTACACTTCTGATGCAAAGGAAGCAGAAGGTTTTGAACAGCGTTCTGTATTTTCTCCATCCTGTAAAATACCTCCCTATCACCTTCCCATAACTAGGCCTCTGTTTCACAACCTCCCAATACTTTGTTATGTTAGGCCTGCAAAGAATATACTCATCTTCCAAATTTAAAAGCATAATGCGAGCCAGAACAGGAATCAGCATAACATCGGCCATAGTGAACTCATCACCTGCCAGATATGTCGTCTCATTCAGCTGTGTCTCCACATCATCAAGAAGTTGAACCAGCTGTTCCTCACCCTGCTTCAACACATATGGATCTTTCAACTTGTCTTCTGTCTCATACGCAGCTTTAAGCTTTAGATGGTAGACACTAGCTAGATCTGGACACTGAGCCATTCGAGCAATTATTACCCGCCTTATGAATTTGGAAACAAAAATCCGGTACTTGCCAGGGATGTGAGAGAGTGTGAATATCTCAGGGTTCCAATTTTGTATCTTTTGCATCCATTCATTGACTTCTCTACTATTAACGGAATTATGATCAACACCCGAAGAGACTAGTGTCACTCTTTCTATGTACCTGTAAAATTCTCAATCACTCTGAAATCTTGCCCTGTTCTGATTAACTTTCTCTAGAAAAGAAAATAGAAAGAATAATTAGGAAGGAAACTTACTGTATTATCTCAATAGTATCATAGATGATGTGAGAACCATTCTTGAAAACAGGCAGTTTTGCAGTTGGGTTCATGCGAAAGAAAGATGATTCCATGTTCTTTCCTGTGAGAGGATTGACATGGAATGATGTGTAATCCATGTCATTCTCTTCCAAAGCAAGCCTCACCTTCTGGCTGTCCAAGGAGTATGGATGATGATACAGCTGCATGATTATTTTAACATCTGCCTGTATGCTTCAGCAATGGGGATCTCTATAAAGTCATTCACCTGAGCAAATTAAGAGAGTAGGCTGAGATTCAATAAGCATATTCTAAATATATATATATATATATATAGAGAGAGAGAGAGAGAGAGAATGTTGATGACTGAAGACAATGGAAGGTTACAATATTTAATAATCAATATGAAACTGACAAAATCCCAAATATGGTAGCTTACTGCAGCCTAGGATAAGATTTATGATGGCATAGAACCAAATTAACGTTACTCAGGCCAGGATTCTCAGGCAAGCTACTCTGAAGTCTTCAATATATGGGACCTCTTCAAGGTCATCAATATCTTTTAAGCATGAAATTTCTATATCATAGTAAAGAGAACAGGTTTCAGAGAAGGCATAATATTAGTTTCACAGACAGACATAATACCTTGCCCACGAGCTAGCAAGGATTGAAGAGGTCAAAAACACATTGAATAGACAAATAGGTCACTGCAAAGAAAGGCATGCTTCACATCAAACAAATCTACTTGAGAACGCACACAAACAATCTCTGGTTCAATATTGATCCGTGCAGCTAATACAAGGCAGTCCGACTCTCTGCTATCCCATTCCCGATATTATCATAGCTTGAATGAGTGCTTACAAACAAAAACTTTCCCTCTGTAAAAAAATGAACTGATCTACCATGTTGAACAGCCTCTACGTGAAGCGGTGGTAAGGCTGCTACATTATGACCCTCCTCAGACCCCGCAGTGGCAGGAGGCTCATGCACTGGGTACGCCCTTTTTTTATCAACCATAACGAACAAAAAATTCTCTCAAACAGACCCCATACGAACATCTTAAAATGAGCCTTCAGTTAAGACACATACAAAAGGAAGCATCATCATCGATGATATAGGGATAAAAATAATTAGACTGATCTAACACAGAAGGAACCAAGAGCATCTCTGCTAATGCAGATCATGTAAGGCTTTGATTTAACTTGAAGCTTGATTCCAAACTCTCTAGATGATATTAATGACAGAAAACCTAAAAAGTGAACAAATATTTTCCGGAAAAGGGTTCCTACACATTTTACAACTTTGTTGAGTATCTAGCATAACACTAAATATCTTCTAGTGGGCCAGTGTCCTCTGTATAGCCAGGGTAACAGTCAAGTGCAATTGAAAAAAAAATATGCTCCTACTCCCATCAATTCTCTGGGAAAACTCAAATGCCATTCTATCAATCCTGCTTCTTCATTTTCTCAAGGTGCAAATATAATTGTTTCTAGGATATGTCTGCATAATGATGCAGGTTAAGTCTTTCTTCCATTCCTTTCATAGAAAGCACGACTATCAAACAAATTAATCACCAAAACAGGTTCATTATAGAAAACAAACCAAACATTATAAAGGGAACCAACAAGTAGATCCATTACGTACTTCATTTGCATTCACCCAAGTTTCAATATGATGATAACAGCCCAAATTTAATACAGAAGATGTTCAAACGTAATTTAATGAATCACAATACCTTTAAGATTGCACGTCAGCTACTGCAAAACCCTAGGTTCCTACTTTCCACCACTGCAATTGAATCCAATAAAAACAACAAAAAGAATCACTCCATATTTCAACCAGATTTGCAGAAATTTAAACTGGCAAAGAGTTCAAATTACAAAATTAACAAAAGCGACTGCTATCAACATAATTGGAACTGAAATTGAAAACCCAACTCAACTAAGAAGTGATCTAAATAAATTTTCACAAAACCCAATAAAGTTTATATCGAACCCATCAGACAAAAAAATGGTAGCGTATTCACGGATCGAAGTGAGTTTATAATTCTTTGCTTTGAGGGTACTTTGTGCTCCGCTGTCCCCTTGAAAAGCTAAAAAGGGTATAGACAATTCACTAATGATAGCCTTTTCGCTGTTAATCCAGATGAAGGAACCTTCAAATAAAAAGGTTTCATCGACCCAAAAAAGAAAACTTGGAACAGAAGGGCATTTTCCAGAGTGGATGACTGACAGTTAAAGAGAGTAGGAAAGATTGATTGACTCAGTAAAGAACCTGGAAAGACCGATCCTATGTGACTCACGTCGTACGAGTAACAAAGCATACCCAATCAGCTAAAAGAAAAAAGCATCTTTTAAGCATTGAAAAGTCCGATTATGCTCTTTTCCTTTTATCTATTGGTCCACAGTGGTAAACACTTGTACTTTTAGCTGTACAGGACCAGTAAATTAGGGGATCTTGTTTTGGATTGGCGGGTCTAGATGAGGGATTGAGATCCTCTCCCGCGCAGGACGATGTCCAGCGCATATCGTCCTGCTGGGAGGCCTCGATCCACACGTCATTGCACCGAGATGTGTGCGGTGGTGTGGATCGAAACCCCCCAGCCACACGATGTGCGCTGGAGAGGATCAAAGGATTATGATGGTCAAATAATTAAGATGGTCAATGTCTTAAATATCTAAGGGGAGAAAGAACGGTTACAAACATATATACTATCGTAGAACTGGCACCATGAAACTATTATTCCATTATATTTCCATTTCCTCACGTGTATGGTCGGCTACTCCTTTTATGGTGGTGGCGCCACCCCTGTCCCCACCACGCATGTGCCAGAAAACATAAATTTTGAGACAGGAAAGGATTAGACGTAACCTTCCGATATGGCAATAACCATTAACCAATGCATATATAACCAACTTAAGAATGTCACGCAGCGCACACCGCCCTGCGCCCAAACACAGGGCACGCCGTTCATAAAAGGATATAAATGACTAAGGGTGCGGTGATCATTTCACACTTCCCCTATGTCTAGGCGTAAAGGTGGTGTACGTTGCACAATCGGGTGATGTTTTTTTCCCCTTATATTATAGGATAAGCATATAATCGGTTATGATGTATGGTGCAAAATATTGGGCAATTAAGAAGCATCATATAGATAAACTCAATGTAGCGAAAATAGAATGTTGAAATGGATGTATGGTAAAACTAGGAGTGATAAGGTAAAGAAATATCATTTTAAAGCTAATTTGAGAGTAGCTTCGATACATGACAAGTTGCAAGAAAACCATTTGAAGTGGTATGACTGTGTTCAACGGAGATCTTGGAATGCTCTAATACAAATGAGTGATTTGATTTAGATTGAAATAACTAAAACAATTAGAGTCGGACATACAATGACCCTAAGAGAAGTGGTGAAGAAAGACATACATAGCTTAGGCCTTGTATCAAGTATGATTGGAGGGCAAAGATCCATGTTGTGGATCCCACTTAGTTGGAAAAAGACTGAATTGTTATTAAAATATGAATTAAAATTTATTTGGGAAATGACATATAAAATATAAAAACATAAGCCCCAAAATTAACAAACCCTAAAAATGATATACCACGGGAATGGATCCAACAGGTATGAATGTTATTTGGTACAAGACATAGGCAAGTTGTCTAACCACTCTAACTTTTTTGTGTCTTCTTTTCTTTTTCCCACCTTATCAATTACACTTTTAACACGTTCATTTACAATCTATTAGTGTTTTCTATATTGTGTTGGACAAGCAAAGTTTTAAGTTGTATTTCCATTTGCCCTCTCATGGGTTGTCTTATCCAATATGCATGAATGTTATTTGGTAATTGAGGAGTAGTTATCCTCTTATTGCCTGGACTTCCTTCGACTCCATCCCACTCTCCTTGGTCATACGAACTTCTAACTTATTTTTTTGTAGATTTCGGACATGTCAAAGGATATTTCATTCCAAAATTTATAAGATGATAGGGTTTTAATTTGGTTAAAATCAAAGGCTAATGTAGTTGCTAGACAATTTATCCCTTGTATGTATGAACAATGCACTAATTTGCCTTCATTTTAGTAATACAATTCCTCCTTTCATAAAAAAAAAAAGTTATCCTCCTATTATCATCTTACCATCATTACAACACCAATTTCACCCAAATCCAATGAATATTGAATGAGAGATGACTAAAATAAGACCAATGGTTCAAAATAGGTGTGACGTTGCCAAGCCAATAAGAGGAGAGACCAAATCAGATGCGTTTAAATAGTTTAAGTAAATTTACCTCATATCTTATGGTGCACACAAAAGTCCACTTGGCCAAAATGACTTTAGCAGTTTCACTGCCCGTAATTCCTATGTGCAATAGTCATTAAATCGACCGTAAGTTTTTTTATTTGACATTGTATTAACTTAGTTATTTTTTTGTCAGAAAATATACTTAAAAATACATGAAAATGTATATTATGAGAATAATTATATTATACATATAAATGGATACAAATTCAAATTTGAGAAAATATTGTATTTTAATTTAAAATAAACACAATTTTCTATTCAATTTTCATGATTATTAATGCATTGAAAATATTATAATGAGTATTTTATACTAGAATACAATATTACCTCCTTACTTTTAATTTAGTGTTTTTTATTTTTTTATTTTTTATCAAAAGGCTCTAGGGACATGTCTAAAAGGTTGAACTATTGCATTGATACACTCTTGATCACAAAAGTGAATGAAGAGTTGCACTTGAGAGAATATCACTCTCTTTTGTAGAAATTGAAGGGTAGAATTGTTGAAAAAGTATGTCTAAGCCATTAGACATACCGTTCAATACTTTGTAAAGAATGAAAAGACAATCAAAACAACTGGGACCATATATTTGTAGATTGAGGACAATCCAATGTTTTCTAAGATAGCATTGGGCGAGGGCTGATAGAAAAGTAGAATACTTGCTTGTTCAACCAAATTGATTAAGATCCCTTCCTAGCTAGAGCACCCTGCACTTTGCACTCGTATAAAAAAAAGGTGTGCACATGTTTCTCAGTACTAATTCGTATGGAAGTAGCATGACCTAGGGTTTGAAAAATCGAATCAGATCAATCGATTTGGGCTGATCTCGATTTCGATCATTTCAGATCATACTGATCTTATACGGAAACTAGAGGTTAAGGTGTTTTTTAGCTGATTTCCTTCCCAACGATCAAATTCTTGGTGGGAATCATCATTTGTATATTGCTATTGGATGGTGAGTGTACACTATTTTGTGTAATAACCATATCTATTTTAAATATTTTCATTTGTGTTTTAAACTCGGTGTGCATTTTGGTAATTTAGATACATATTTTGTATGATAAAGTAATTTTCCCATATATCAAAGAGATTTTACCAGAAAAGAAAAATGTTTCAAAGTGATCAACAAATTTTATTAAACTTCACAGTTCACATCCTCGTGGAGAATGTTGCCTTGTTGGATGCTGATGGCATCAAAAGGGCAGAATAAAGATTCCAAACTAGAGGGTTTTAGCAGTGGTCTACAGCCTTCACTATGGACCCTTGAGATATTCTAATTAGAGTTCAAGACCCTATTTATGATAGTAGACCGTAGTCTGAGTCTATCATACGGTACACCCTAGAACCATTTTCGCGGTTTCTCGAAATTGAAGCTTTATCAGTCTCTCTCTAGCAGTCTCGAAACAGGTGAGAGAGATCGCTACTTCTGGGTTTTTGGTTGCTGCCACAAAAAAGACCCTAACGTGCTCCAGTTGAAGAGATCTGTTTCTACAGCAAAAAAATGTTCCAAATGCAACCATATGGGATTCAATCGATGCTCAAAGAAGGGCACAAGCATCTCTCAGGGCTCGACGAAGCAGTCCTCAAGAACATCGAGGCCTGCAAGCAACTTTCCAACATCACTCGAACTTCGCTTGGTCCCAATGGTAATGATTTCTGACTAGTTATATTGTTCGGGTTTATTTGTTGATGTTATAAACTCGGATATGCTGAAATCGTTGATCTACCCTATGCATGGGCTTTCGATTCATTGGTATTTTGGACGGTCACGGATTTTTCAGAGCTTCCATTCATGGGAAATGGTCACTGACTAGATGCTACTGATTATATAATATATTGCCTCAGGTGGGAGGGGGAGGGGTTCTAACGATTAGGATGCAAAGGTTTGGCTGGTTGAGGTAATGCGTTTAACTCGGGATTAGGGAATGTTGAAGTACTGAGTTGGTTTAAGGCATTCGTAGTTATGTAGGAAGGGAGTATTAGAATGTGGCGAATTGCAGTAAGCTGGTCGCGAACGTAGGAGCTTCCGGATTTTTTTCACTTGAAAGTGCATAAAACAGAGAAGAAAGTAACAGTGCGGCCACACAATGGAAAACATTCGCCTGTGGGATTTAAATTAAAAAAATTCCTATGAGTTGACAACATGGGTCTGTTCACAGTCATGGATACCAAAGAAAATGGGGAATTTTTCTTTTAACTTTTTTTTTGGTGGGAAGTTGGGTGGTGGGGGGAGGGGTCTGAGGTTTACTGCTCATTGGATTTCTTTTGAGCTGTGCTTTCATTTGTATGTGGTTGTGAGGTTCCTTATTTATGCTGTGAACATTTCTTGTTTCTTTTATAGCTCATTGATCTTGCTATGTGTGATTTTACAAGGTGTTCGACTAATCTTTTTTCTTCTGGTATTCTTTAGGTATGAATAAGATGGTGATTAATCATTTGGACAAGCTCTTTGTCACAAATGATGCTGCAACTATTGTGAATGAGCTTGAGGTTCAGCATCCAGCGGCCAAGATTTTGGTTCTAGCTGGAAAGGTTCAGCAAGAGGAAATCGGGGATGGAGCTAATTTGACGGTATCTTTTGCTGGGGAGCTTCTTCAAAATGCAGAGGAGCTTATCAGGATGGGTCTGCATCCAAGTGAAATCATTAGCGGATACACAAAGGCTATTAATAAGGTTCTGTTCATATTTGAGATCAGTATTACATGTATAAAACTAATAGTTGTGAATAGGAAAATTGCTCAATGTGTTTGTCTGGGTTCCCTTTTTGATTGTCAGACAGTTGGAATATTAGAGGAGTTGGTAGAGAAAGGTTCGGAAACAATGGATGTGCGGAATAAGGATCAAGTTGTTTCCCGAATGAAAGCTGCTGTTGCTAGCAAGCAGTTTGGACTAGAAGATATTTTATGCTCACTTGTTGCTGATGTAAGAATGAACAGAATTTTATAATTTTAATTGTCTATGACTGCTGTTGGTTTTTTCTATTGTATCTATGGTATTGATAATAGTATAATACTGCCAATGTGATGACCTCTTCATTTCAGGCATGTATCCAGGTGTGCCCCAAGAACCCTGCAAACTTTAATGTAGATAATGTCCGTGTCACAAAGCTTGTTGGAGGAGGTCTGCACAATTGTTCTGTGGTTCGGGGTATGGTCTTGAAAAATGATTCTGTTGGGAGTATAAAGAGGGTGGAAAAAGCTAAGGTATGGTGAACTTCATTCTTTTTCCTCATTTAATAGATGCTTCTTCTACTTCATGGTGCCTACAATTCTCCTGCAGTTAGACGTACTTTGATTTTTCATGTGTTTCCGGGGATGACGTAATTTTTATTTCGATAAAGTAACACAATCCATAAGTTTGTCAAATTGTAATAAATGATCTATTCATGACCAAGTTAATTTGGTTGCTATGAAAACAACCAGAAACTCTAATGAATGTGCCTTAGAAGAGCATCTCAACTGAAAAGTATATCAGAATCTGTACCAGGAAGATCAGGAAGGACTGAAGCCCACTGGATTTGTGAACTTGGCCATGTACTTATGGGAAGCTGATTTTATTTTACAATGATGCTGCTAAGTTGCTAGGGGCTGTGAATTCCATCGATTTCTTTCTTAGCTCCAATTCGTGGACAAGCCAAATGCTAAAATTGAATAACAAGAATTGATTGGAATGTAATTCCACTGCATTCACAAATGCACAAAGCCGATTGGAGGTTAAGGATCCATGTACCCGATCCCATTTAGTTGGGATAAGGCTGAGTTGTTGTTGTATTTGGATGGTGTCATCTATCTATATTGCTTAATTGTACATTCATCTGAATACTTCCTGATCAAATTTATTTGGTATGACAAAGTTCTGGGGTGGCTTTCCTCAATATTTGTGCGCATAAGATTCTGGTTAGTTTTTTAGGTGGTTTCATTCTTGAAGCAACTTAATTTATAATCACAAAATACTTTTTCCTATGCTTGTTGTGTTGCTGACTGATGTTATTTCTTCGTATGAACCCCCTTCTCTTTAGGGTCGAAAAAGAATTTGACTGATTTACAAAGATTAAAAGATTATATAATGACTATATCCAATAGGATGAGTATAGGTTCTTCCCCGCCTCTGGTGGGTGGATCTTGTCCTGTCTACTGAAGAAAGACCCGGGAATACAGAAAAACAACACAACTAGACTATGCGTAGCAAGAAAAAAAAGTGAAACAGAGATGGAAAATCTTGCAGGAATTTATACAAAGCACCTCTTTATGATGTCCTGCCAATTTGAAATGGAAAAAAATTTTTGTTTGGTGCAAGTAACATTTCCTAATACATTTATGTCCATTATCCATAAAACGGAATTCCAAATCATTTCCTAAGTTTGAATGTGGTCATCAAACTCATAAGTACAGATACCAGACCTGTGTAGGAAAACCAATGTCTATTGGCTCCAGACAGTGGACTGATGTTCCCATTAAGGGTATGTATGGTAACCTTTCAAAAAATGGATTCTGGTGTTTTTTCTGATTATGGGGATAGAATTGAAACAAATTATGTATGGGAGGTCCTGTCCGTTTCTGTGATTTTTTGAAATGGACCGGGTGATAGAATAGATTCTAGCAAGCTTTTGAGAAACACCAAAATGGTGTTTCTCACATTTTAGAATTGATTCTACCAATTTTTCGGTGAATTAAGTGGACTTAAGTGAATCAGGGGCATTGATGGAATTTACCATCAAAACATAACAAGACCTCCCTGCAACTCGACGTCTCTCTCGTTTCTTTCTTCTTCGTCGGCTTTAGAACTCCAAAGATTGAAAAAAGAGGAAAACTGAAGGAGAACAAAGATGAAACCCTAAAAAGACGGTGAAGTAGAAGAGAGAGGAAGACTCTCCGAGCTTGTGTTTCCATGGCGACGATGGTGAGTTCCGCAAGTGGGCTCTTGGCGAGTATGATTTCCCTGCTTTTATTAATATGCTTGAAGTAGGACTTGCCTTTAGATTGTTCTGGATCTCCTCATGGCAGGAAAAATGGTTTTTCCCCCATTTTTTATAGAAATTGTAATTGGGTGTTAGTGATTTGGATAGAGGGTGGTAGAAATTTTTATAGAAATTTTAATTGGGCGCTAGTGATTTGCATAGAGGGTTGGAGAAGTCGATGTAATCGAAACCTAAACTGTCGGGAATCGTAATCAAAATCGAAATTTTCACATCCAAAGTACTGCAGACAATGACGTCGAAGGCGTTGCCGGAGAGGGAGAGGTTGAGGTCGTGGTCGCGCTCGGCTTTATTGGAGGAAGTGGAAGTGATGATGATGGAGGCGTCGCAGCCGTCGACCATAGAGTAGTGAAAGAAGAGGCGGAGGGTGCCAGCGGCGGTGGTGGGGTTGTTGATCTGCTTGGTGGTGACGATGTCTTGAATGATCTGCTCCATTTGAGGGCAAGTCTTCTAGTAATAGTTGGTGGTGAGCTTGGATTCGGATATTGAGATGAAGAGAAGGATGAACAAGGGCAATGCAGCAGCTTCTACCATTGTCATTTCCTCTCTCTTTCTCTCTCTTGTGTGTGTGTATGTGCAACTTTATCTCACTTTCTTTCTCTTTTGTCTGGTAAACCCTTCTAGCATTTTTTTCTTGCCATGAATCCATTGTGGAGCATCCTCATGGAGGAGGAAACCATGAATCCATACATGTTTCTGTTTCTATGTAATAGCAGAAACAATTTTTTACCATACAACATTTGTTTGTACAGAATTACTCCAAAAATCGAGAAACAAAAAAAATCGATTCTGACTCAGAACCAATTTTTTGAAACAGAATGATTGCCATACATACCCTAAGTGCCCTCCTGTTGTCCATTGCATGAGGCCATGGGAACCAAGTTTCCTTTTTCATTTCACGAGGCTTAAAGCAACCAAACCCAAGTTCAGTCTGCAATGGACAAAAAAATTGATTTGTATACTCCATTCTGAGCCCTGATACATAATGCTCCAGTTTGCCAAAATGAAAACCTCTCCTCTTAAAGTCGCCAACAATAGAACTTTGCAGTGGACAAAATCCCAAACTGAAGTTTCTGTGTATGGTGGAACTAGCTTCACCCATTTCTTGTTGATCACAGGTAATGCTTCCCCACACGTTATTAATGAATTTGGCAAGATTTACTGGAAAACATACCTCTGTTGTTCTCCTCCCATATCTCTATGTTTTACCCTATTCCATAGGTTGGAACCTCCTCTAGTTAACTTTGAAGTGATATACATCCCCTAGCACCCTCTCATTTAATTCTCTGAAAAATGGAGCAATGGCAGCTCTATTTTGGTAGCAACTAACATCAGTCCAGATATAGTTTTATGTCCCACTAAGTTCTTCAGGGTTTTTTTCCCCGTTTTTCTTTTGGATCAGCAACAACATCATTGATGCAGTACAAGGCCAGCATAGGAGGAGAAAGAACCAAAAGGGCCAACCCTCAGGCCCGTAATTAGGCACAATAACTAAAGTTATAACCAGCCCACAATAGTCCATGGCTCAAGTTATAGTCAGGCCCATGTTTGAGCCCATTTGGTGTTCATAGCTTAAGCCCATCAAGAGCTCATATGCAGCCATCAAGCAGCAGCCTTTGGAGTTTCTATTTGGGCTGATTATGTGGGCACTGCCAGATGTGGAATTACTACAAGCTACCTTTTTATTTTGCATGTAAAAGCAATGGATCCTTTAGAAGGATCCCATGCTAGTTTCTATTTTATTTGCTTTCTATTTTCCTTGTAATAGCTAAGAATCCTTTATAGAAGGATTCTGTTTTAGTGTTTGCTTCACAGCGAAGTAGCAAGGAGAGTTTTTATTCTTGTAATCGGTTTATTATTTTGTATAAATAAAGGAGATGGGGCATGCTGCCCACAGATCTTGGCTTTTGATCAATTGAATGTGTCTCTTCGGTGGTGATGCTGAGAGTAGCTCCTGTGGTGAATCAAGTGCAACCCAAGGTGGTGAATCCATGGTTTGGGACTGGTGGTGAAGCCTTTCCCGCGGACCATAGGTGGTGAAACCTTTGGTCATATCCCCTTCTTCTCTTCTTCTTGTACCCTTTTCTTTTTCTCTGTCTTCATTACTGTTCAGTAGCTTTCCAGAAACTTTCTCTCCCTGTCGTGGCCATTTGCTAGGTGATTCTCACATTCTCTTTTGTGTTAAGTTAATCCTTGTTATTGCTCTCCAAGTTCTCTTTATCTCCTATGATTTTTAAGTATTGTTTCATGTCTGCGATATGGTTGTTTGACAGCATATGAGTGAGTTTCAGTCATTGTTTCTAAGTATCTAGCCATCAAATTAATCTGAGATGTGATTATGTTATTCCTTACTCCATCTACTCCACTCGATCCGAGCTTGATGTTCATGAGTTCATTGGATTGGTGGATTGAGAGTTATGTTAGTTTTCCTTACTATTTGATATCGTTTTGGTGGATGAGGCAAAAACATGGATTAAAAGTTAAAGATATGGAGATCAACCTTGGAAACAAGAGGCTTTCGGAGATGAAGTATATAATGTGTAATTTTAGTCACACTATGATGGATATTGACATGGTGCGAATTGAGGAAAAAGAGATACCACAAAGTGACTATTTTAGATATCTGAGATCAATCATAAATAAAGAAGGTGATATAGAGGAGGTTGTTTCGTAGAGAATTAAAGTGGGATGGATGAAGTAGAGAGGTGCGTCCAGAGTGTTGTATGACTGACGTATTCCTTTAAAGCTCAAAGGAAAGTTCTATAGAATTGTTGTACGACCGGCTATGATGTATGGGGCAGAATGTTGGACCGTTAAGAAGTGTCATATTGAGAAGCTATGTGCGGTAGAGATGAGGATGTGAAGATGGATGTGCGGATAAACTAGAAAGGATAAAGTAAGGAATGAACGTATTAGAGCTGACTTGGGAGCTGCCTCGATCAATAACAAGCTTTGAGAGAGTCGTTTGAGGTGGTGTGATCATGTGCAACAGAGGCCTAGGGAGTAGAGACGCCCCAGTAAGGAGGAGTGATGTGATCCCAACTAAAGGAGCTAAAATAGGTAGAGGCAGGCCTAAGATGACTATAGGAGAAGTTGTGACTTGTGAGGAAGGACATGCATAGTCTAGGTCTTGTACCAAGTATGACCCCGGATAGGGTCTATTGGAGGGCAAGGATCCATGTTGCAGACCCCATTTAGCTGAGAATCTCCTGACTTGCTGGGCTGTGCCTCTTTCTTCTTACTTTTATATTTCATCTTTCATTTGTCATTTTCCTTTTTTTTTTTTCATTTCTCATCTCTTTTCCCACCCTTCTTTTCCCCACCTTTTCATTCCTCTTTTTGTTTAGACCTCAGTTTTCCCTATTTTTTATTCTCTGTCCATATTCATATCTCCTTATCTAACTGTCATTTTGCCTTGATATTCTAACCATATATTCACCCCATTAGGAACTCTATGATATAGTAATTTCAGCCCCATCGGGTTTATAGTTTGCAAATTCTATTCACTTCAAGTTTCTGTCATATTCCTCAGATTTAGGTTCACTGCGGTTCCCCTTTTTGTAGGTTTGCTAGTGTTTGTTTCCTTTAAGCCTAGCTACCTAATCAATGATCTTTCAGTTCTTTGAGAAAAAAGAAGATAATTACAATAGATAGTATATCCCATATAAACCCTCCATAAAAAAGCTGAGCTATCCAGCTGATGTATCTATGAAAGAAAAAAGAGACAAAAGGAGTCATTCAAAAAGCAATGAATCCCAGCTGGAAGTAAAACATTATCATCTACATCAATAAGTTCTTTAGAAGAAAGCTTAACAGCTTAACTGGCTAAATACTTGGCAATATGAGCTTCTATGGTGAAACTCTAGGATTATCTTTAAAAATTCTTCTGTTTCTGTGCTTCCAAAGACTGCACACCACTGCATATGTCACTAACTTCCATAGGTCGGAAACTTTCTAAACCAAAGGGACACTCTGTTGAGAAAATTGAGTCAGTTCACTTCCAGGCCAGGTGATGTGAACCCTGAACATATTGAAAGATTATTCCAGACTTTAAGTGCAAGGTTATACAATAAGAAAAAGATGGGATGCTGACTGCCATGGCTTGTGCTGTGAGATATTTAGTGCCAAAGCCTTTGTTGAGAGCTGCCGCCCATATTTGGTGGTGTCTTAGTGTTCCATAATCTACTGACTTGAAAATGTATGCTCTCCTATTCCTTGTCACTTTCTTCAGTAAGGAAATTGTAATATACTGCCTCTGAAAAGCAACCTTCAGGGCTTGCCTCCAAACCCTTCTATCATCTTCCGCCCACTCAATGTGACAACTGTATAACATATAGCAAGCATATTATACACTTGCTCCAACTCCCTTCTCCAATCTCCTTAATGACTTACATAACTGTTTTCATTGTGAATTATAAACATAAAGAAGCCCTCTTGTGTTTGCTTGATTACTCTAATTCTATTTGCTTCTTGTGATTCTTTTTTTTTTCTTGATCTCTTGATTGATCATGACCTACATTTGATGCTCCCTTTTTGTAGATTGCAGTTTTTGCTCAAGGTGTTGATACATCTGCAACTGAAACAAAGGGCACAGTCCTAATTCATACTGCTGAGCAGGTTGGTATTGTTGGAAGTAGCTTTTGTTTTTGTACCTTAAATGTCTAATTTTATGTGAATGAATCCTTCTGCAGGGAACCAATTTGGTATGAGTGTGCTATGCTGATACTGATGATCTTTCCGTGTTTCACTTTCTTTACATACCAATTGTCAGAAGGGGGACAGACCCTTCATTCTATGCCACTTAATGACATTTGTAGAGAGGGATTAGCTGTTTAATTACATGCTTGCACGAGTTTTTAATTATTTTGTGTTCTAATTTGCTTGTTTTCCATTTAAATAACCGTCTCTAATGGGTACTTTGGGAGACTCTTAATTTCTGCAATAGCTGGGTGCTTGGGAACTAAACTATTTCCTGATTTAATAATTTGCTCAGAACACTATTATTGTGGTTCATTAAATGTTATAAGAAAAATCTGAAGATTGTAATTTTTTTCCAACAAAATTAACTGAAGATTTTATTAAAAAAGAAGGTGGAGTACAAGAGAGATTTATGTGCAGTGATTAGGAACTTGAATAGGGCCACAGGGTTGGAGTTGCATCTTCAGAACCAGCTTTGGTTGGAACTCGATTGACCAGTCTTTTAATGGATCAACAACCATTGACATTAATGGAAATTGGAAAACCAGGGTCTCGATATCTTTCAGATGATGGATATTCCACAGAACAATAAAACAGAAAATAGAGAAGATGGGGATAGATGGTTGAGCCTCCCACTCAACCTAGGCCTCTCACTTCACATAGGACTCTTCCTACACTGCTTCACAGAGTCATTGGTAAAATGCAGAAAACTTTTCTCCACTAAATCATAAGGTGGACACTCTAAGGTCTTGAGTACATATAAATACCACTGCTACTCCTACTCAGAAAATAGAAAGTAACAGATTAGAAAGTTTCTTCCAAGGCAATATTGAGACCTGTACAAAAAGCTAACTAAGATCTTGGCTATTAACCACAATGAAAGTACTAAAGACAAATAAAATCTAGCTAACAAAAAAATAGAAACTAACTAAAAAGCAAAGCTTTAAAACCCAATCCAAGCTGGAATTGGGGCCCACACCACTATTCACGTGGACAGTACCACATGTACAGTTTCCAATGAACAGTAACATGAATAGTGGTTTGGTCCTTTTCTTCTTCATGCTTCGATCTACATCACTGATGCAACAAAGGCATTTTTTTTTTTAAACAACAACAAACTCATAATGTAGACCAGTCACAAGTGATAACCAGTCCACAAGAGGATTGCAAACTTCAGATCCAGTAACAGTAAGTACTTTGATCGGTTCTCAGATTTGTAGGAAATTTCAGAATAAGAAATTGAAGGGAAGAAGAATATAGGGTAGTCTCTACCCATGGCCTCTCACCAATGGCATCTCACCATACTCTCTCACAGAGCTAAGCACAAAGCTATGTTTTTTTCTTCTTTTTTCTCAATCTCATTAATCAAATCGTGTACAAGGCTGTAGCCCCTTACAAACTTATATAGAAGACTCAATGAACAGACTCAAACACTAAAAAAGAAAGGCGTAACCCAATCCTTAACTAATAAGGTAACATAACCTGACTAGGAAATTAAAATTAAACAAAAAAACTGAATCAATACAAGAATCTAACTAAACTAATGAAGTAAATCCCGTTATCCTACTTTCTACCCATATTTTATGCTCATTAAATTGCTAATTACAAAGAAAACCCGTGGGATCAAAGGCCCAACACCTACATAACCCATCCCAAAGCTTATTTCCAATAAAATAACCCCTTTAGGTGACTTAACTGCATCAACTCATTATCAATATATTAAGAAACACGTAGTACTTTTTGTTACCAGGAATTATTTGTTTCCTGTGGTCATCCGGCAGCTGGAGAACTATGCAAAGACGGAGGAAGCAAAAATTGAGGAGCTTATAAAAGCAGTTGCAGACGCAGGGGCTAAAGTTATTGTCAGTGGAGGAGCCGTTGGAGATATGGCATTACATTTCTGTGAGCGCTACAAGTAAACAAGTCTTTACCTTTTGCAATTCCGGATTGAGTTTTATTTGTTCAATAAGCCCCACCCTTTTTTCTTTTGTTAATTAATCATTACTTAGTTGTTAGCTTTTTCAGTTTAAGCTTTAACATCTTAAATTTATAAATTGAAAAAAATAAATGAAGATCTTTGACAAAGGGGACTATGAATCATTGCAAGAGAATATATGTATCAATAATTTATTGTCCTCGACATATTTTTGTTGTTACATTAATATATGTCCTTTAGTTGACTCTTGGGCATATAGCATGCTGATTACGCTTGCAAATGTATTTATGCTGCAAATGTTAATTGGTTCCTGGATACAATATATTTATTTTATTTATTTTCTCTTCAATAGTTCTTCAGCATGGGAGTTCCGTAGGCCATTGAGAAATTCTTGTGATTGGCGTTAGCCTAGTATCTCACTGTGCTGTCCAACCCATGGTTAAATAACTCGTTTCATTTTGGTGTTTCAGTCAATTCGAAACCATTGAAACACCAAAATTTTGCTGAAACCATGCATCTTTTTTCTTGGTTGTTTTGGTGGGAAAATGGCCATATTAGGCCCCGACACTTTAGGGAAACCTTGTTTTAGGCTAAATAAACACATGTAAATCTTCAAACACACACACACACACAAATTGTTGTTTTGGATTTACACCCTTGGTTGGTAGTAAACGTCGAACCCTATTGTATACCTTGTGTAATATTGCCTATTCTACACATTGTTTTAGTACTATAAGACATAATTGGCAAGTAAAAGTGTAAAACAAGTAAATTATGCAACAATCAATGAAAGAACATAATATTGATTAAAGTAGAAACTACAAACTACAAATGAATTATGCAACAATGGATGAAAGAACATAATATTGATTATAGTTGAAACTACAAAGTACAGTGACCAACATATAGACACCCAAGTATAGTGACCAATTCATATGTCAGCCACTCTAGTCTTCCATGTCCAACAATACAATACTTTGAGTTTGTGACTGTCTATTGATATGAACTATGACATGTTGGATCGAGTTCACTCATGGTCCGATGGAGCCGACGTGCATTGTCCTTCGATTGCATGACAAATGCATGCCATGTCATATTGTGCTAGAAGAACTGATACCTAAAACCTTGCTGTTTCCTCTTTCGTATATGTAGAGTATTGTAGTGTTTGAGTTTGGGGGCATATCGTTTTCTTAGTTTTGTTTCAACTGGCAGTTGCATAAATAGTTGTTAAGGTGTCTAGGCGACCCAAGGCTTTGGAGGGTCGCACCCGCCTAGACGTCACCTAGCATTTTTTTTTAATGTATGAATTTATCTATATATCTAGTATAGTAATAATATAATTATGCTTACAACATTATAGAACCAACAATATAGATTGAGTCAATGCACTAATTTGCCATTATTTCTAGCAACATCATTATGTTAGAAACAACATTATTTAGAGTAGGGAAAACAAACCCGTAAGTAAACAAGAGAAGGAGAACAAGAGAAGTGAACTAGTGAAGTTTGATTTCTATCTTTCTTTATTTAATTTTTTGATTACTAAATGATCCCATGCTTCTCACCTATACCCAAACTTGTACACACAGCAATAAAAATGTTAGAAACACATTATTTAGGTGAAAAAAAACATTAGTAAAAAAAAATGCCCAGGGACCTAGGTGTCCCAAGGATGCCCCTATGCGACGCCCAGAGTCCAAAGGCACCTGCTTTGTCAAGTTGGGATAAGGTGGATGACCGCCCATGCCTTGGAAACTTGCCCAGATGCCCAGGCGGCACTTTGACAAATGACAACTATGGTTGCATATCTGGAGCTGCAGACTTGTTATTTCTTGGTGTTTCAAATGGGGCTCAGTTTTTCTTTTCTTCGCCTATCTTTTCTTAATAAATTACTTTTTTTTTTTAAAGAAAATGATTAGCAGAAAGAAAAGGTACTGAATCTGGCATTGTTTTTGCTTGCAGACTCATGGTCTTAAAGATCAGTTCAAAGTTTGAACTGCGACGTTTTTGCCGTACTACTGGCTCTGTTGCACTCGTAAGTCTGTCATCAGTTGAGTTTAGTTTGAATTGCTATGTCCCCTAATATACTTTTGCCATTTTGTCCACAGCTGAAGCTTAGCCAACCCAACCCTGATGATTTGGGAGTTGCTGATTCTATTTCAGTGGAAGAAATTGGTGGTGTTCGGGTATGCTGCTTAGACCTGCCATTAAATCAACATCTTGGTTATATTTTGTTGTTATCTTATGCATTGTTGCTAAATTCATTACTTCTCACCAACTGCTAATTTGCATCCTTGCGTTCGTACACAGGTCACTATTGTGAAAAACGAAGAAGATGGAAATTCAGTAGCAACTGTAGTTTTACGAGGAAGTACTGACAGTATATTAGATGACCTTGAAAGGGCAGTTGATGATGGTGTTAATACTTATAAGGTATTCTTTGAACATCAATGTATTTCAAATATTTTTCAAGGTTAATCTTGAATATACTTTAATTATTATAGTTCAGAAATGTTTCTTTGGGTGCCTTAAAAATATTATTTTTCTATCATATGAGATCTTCAACGTCTAAGGTAATGATTTGATAATACATTTCTCTACCTCAGGCAATGTGCAGGGACAGCCGCATTGTTCCTGGGGCTGCAGCAACTGAAATAGAGTTGGCAAGAAAACTTAAAGAGTTTTCATTTAAAGAAACAGGGTAACTCCCTCTCTCTCACTGTTCTTTTTCCACTTTTGTACTGTTTGGGTACATGTATGATTTCTTACGTGAGCCCAAAAGCCACAGAATGATCTCAATTGTCTCCTTAGATAATCCCTAAACTAGTACAGAATGTTGTGGTGATGCAGGAGACCCTAGGAGGTCTCAAAGATGTAGGCTTAACTGCTAGAAAAATAGTGAAAACAGGGGAAGCTTAAAGGGAAAAGAGAAATTAGGGCAAAAGCATATTTGTCAAGGTGACTAGGCGACCCAAGGTGTTGGAGGGGTGCCTAGTTCTAGGCGTGCAATATAAAATAGTATAGGAATGATAATTTTGTATAATTATGCTTATATGCAACATAGGAGTCATATCAATGCAATATGATATGATTGTGCTAGTAATGACCTAATATGAGAAAATCAACATATAATAAACAAAGCATTGGATATAATATAAAGCATATTATCATGAAAAACAAAATAAATATAAATCAATGTAAACTCGTGAAGTGTCAAAAAAGTGATATAATATAAGGTGTGCTATCACTAGGCCACAAGGTGATGCCTAGGCGTGGAGTCGCCTTTCTTGCATCAAACAAGGTGTGCTGTCACATTGGACCCGAGAAGGCGCTTGGTTGTCTAGGTGGTGCCTAGGCGATGCCTTGACCACTATGGGCAAAAGATCAAAGATAAGATACTGTTCTAGGTCTGAACAGTATCCATGAACAGTACATAGAAGATAAAGGAAATAGTACAGAGAGTAGCAACAGATAAGTAGCTGCAGCAAACAAACAGAAAATCAGTTCGAAAATTTGTTTTCAGTTAAGAGGAAGATTTATCAGTTTTCTCTTTCAGAATTAACTAACCAGCAAAAGAGAGAATAGAGTGCTGAGAGAAGGAAACAGCAGCCTGCGATAGAAGATAATTCTATCACAGGTTCTGGGTTCTATTTATGAAAAAGACACATAAAATTAGGTTAGTTGGTTAGGGGTTTATAAGAAATTATCCCTAAGTCGTCACTCATTATATCTTAATAAATAAAGACTTAAAATAAAGAAAAGGACATAGAATCCCCAAAACCCAAAATGACAGTGACAAAACTACCCCTAATTCTCAAAACTCCCCCTCAAGCTGGAGCATATAGGTCTCCCATGCCCAGCTTGTTACAACAGGTGTAAAAATTAGGAACAAACAAAGATTTGGTGAAGACATCAGCTAGCTGATTTGAAGAGGAAACAAACGGAGTCTCAACTAGCTTCTTCAAGACAGCATCGCGAACAAAGTGACAATCTACTTCAATATGTTTAGTCCGCTCATGTTAAACAGGGTTACTCGTAATATATATCGCTGCTTGGTTATCAAAATACATCCTCATCGGCGTAAGCACAAAAAATCCCATTTCAAGGAAAAGAGACTTGAGCCACATCAACTCAGCTGTGGTGTGGGCCATAGCCCGATACTTTGTCTCTACACTCGACCGCACAACTGTAGTCTGCTTTACTATGCCATGAGATAAGATTACCCCCAACAAACGTACAATAACCTGTAGTGGAACGGCAATTACTTGTCGACCCAGCCTAATCTGCATCAGAATAAGCAACGAGATCCATATGCCGATTCAGATGATAAACCAATCCTTTACCAGGAGCACCCTTCAAATAACGAAGTATGCGAATAGCAGCATCCCAGTGAGCTTTCTAAGGAGTTTGCATAAACTGGTTCAGAACATCAACAACAAAAGAAATGTCTGGTTTTGTGACAGTAAGGTAAATCAACTTTCCAACTAAACTCCTGTACTGGTGCACATCCTTAAGAGGATCGCCATCATCTACACCAAACTTATAATGAAGATCCATGGGAATATTCACCGACTTAGACACAAGCATGCCAGTATCAGACAAAAGATCTAAAACATACTTCCTTTGGGAAAGATTGATACCCTTTTTGCATCTCACAACCTCAATACCAAGAAAGTAGTGAAGATCACCTAAATCCTTGGTCTGAAAATTCTGTTGTAAGTAAGCCTTTACCTCAGCAATGCCTGACACATCATCACCAGAAACAATAATATTATCAATGTACACAACTAGAACCACCAACTTGCCACCACAACGACGAACAAACACAGAATGATCAGAGTAACACTGCGAAAAACCGCACGATACAACTGTGGCACTAAATTTCTCAAACCATGCTCTGGGTGATTGTTTGAGACCATAGATTGCATTCTGCAATTTGCACACCCGAGTACTACTTTCCCCCTGAACAACATACCCAGGAGGTTGCTCCATATACACCTCCTTATGAAGATCACCATACAAGAAGGCATTTTTAATATCCAACTGAAACTAGGGCCAATCAAAATTAATTGCCATAGAAATAAGAAGGCAAACAGAAACAGCCGAGCAATAGGAGAGAAGGTCTCAAAGTAGTCTACACCATAAGTCTGTGTTTACCCCTTGGCAACCAAACGGGCTTTAAGCTGCTGAGCAGAATCATCCAGAAGGTTTTTAATTGTGTAAACCTAGCGACACTTAACAAGTTCCTTTCCAGGAGGCAGATCTACCAAACTCCAAGTGTGACGAGATAAGAGAGCATCCATTTCCAAATCCATGGCCTTTTTCCAACTAGGCAGACGAAGAGCCTCAGTATGAGTTTTGGGAATAGGGTTGGAAGACAAGGACAAGGCAAAGTTATGAACAGAAGAGGGTAAGTGAGCAAGGGACATATACTTATAAATAGAATATAAGGCATTGGACTTTTGAGTGCAAGAGCGAGTACCTTTACAAAAAGCAATGGATAAGTCATCAGTGGAAAATGAAAGTGGAGCTACACTAGACGAAGAAGCTGGCAGAGGTGGTGAAACAGGTGGAGCTAGTGGGACCTCTTGTTGAGGTACTGACTTGTCACGCTGCTGATAAACCTGCAATGGTGGTGTAGGGAAAGGGACAAGAGCAGGGACAGGAGGGGCGTCGACATGCCACTCATCATTAGAGATAGAGGAGGATGAAGAAAAATAAGAACGGTCCTCAAAGAAGGTGACATGCTGACATCAGCACTCACAAAATACCTATGGGCGATAGGGTCATAACTCTTGTACCCTTTCTGGATACAAGAATATCCAAGAAAAACACACTTAGTGAACATAGGAGAGAGTTTATCAGAATAAGTATGTAGATTGTGAACAAAACAAATACATCCAAAAACACGAGGAGGTAAATGAAAACTGGGTTGACCAGGAAAAATAATGGAAAAAGGAGACTTGTCGGCAAGAACAGAAGAAGGCATTCGAAATCAGAACTAGCTAAACCGGCAGAAGAGAGAAGAAGAAGAAGAGAGAATAGAAGAGAAGCGCACTGCCGAGAGAAGGAAACAGTAGCCTGCGATAGAATTATCGAAATTCTATTGCAGGTTCTTTGTTCTATTTATGAAAAAGACACATAAAATTAGGTAAGTTGGTTAGGGGTTTATAAGAAATTACCCCTAAGCCCTCACCTATTACATCTTAACAAATAAAGACTTAAAATAAAGAAAAGAACATAGAACCCCAAAAACCCAAAATAACAGTGACAAAATAACCCCTAATTCTCAACAAACTCTAGAGGAAGATGTCTCAGTTTTCTCTTTCAACTCTCTGTATTCAACTCTATTCCATATTTCCATTCCATGTGCAGCTTTATTTAAAGAGTTGCGATAATCTTAAAATGGAAAGAAGTCTAATTAAGACAAACTCTACAAGTCTCTAATCTAGGGCTTTCCATACCTTTATCATTTTCTGAGTAGCTAATAATGATTCATCAAGAAACAGAGCAAACTTTTTAACAAAACCAAAAATACGTATAGCCGTAAACCTTAACCCATTGGACCCTTAATAGGCCCTTTACATCATTAAACTGAAAAAGCCCAAATGATGCTCAAGCCCAGAGAAACTTGAAATAAACAGCCAATAAACCAACTGTAGAACTTGGCCCACTTTCGCAAGGTCAGTTGAGAGAAATCTCAACACCCCCATTTGGATGCTCCCGTTTCAGGTTAACTAGTCGGACATCAGCCTGAGGAAACCTTAATATTCCAAGCCTTTTTCCTCGAGTTGAAAGCAGATCAAGCAGCAACTGCTGCTGCAAAAAATGTCTGCATAGCTTTCTTGCAGTACTATGAAAATGAATCAACAAATAACTTAAGAACTAGTAAGTTGATCAATTTGACAACCTTCTCACCTACCTTGCCTCCCCCTCAAAATTCATTCCAAGATCATGATGACTCAGGAGGGGGTGGATGTATAGAAAAGAAGAAAACAAAGTTTTACAAAGAACCACATGAATGCACTGCTCTAGTTCTACTGTTCATTTATTCCCATTGATCTACTCAAGCATGGCTAGCAGGGTTATTAAACTATATCAATTCTATCACTGCAGATTGGATCAATATGCTATACCAAAATTTGCAGAAAGTTTTAAAATGGACTCGGGAGGGGGTGGATGTATTCTCCTCTCCTTTTTTAGGAAAAGAAGAAAACAAAGTTTTACAAAGAACCACATGAATGCACTGCTATAGTTCTACTGTTCATTTATTCCCATTGATCTACTCAAGCATGGCTATCAGGGTGATTAAACTATATCAATTCTTTCACTGCAGTTTGGATCAGTATGCTGTAGCAAAATTTGCAGAAAGTTTTGAAATGGTACCTAAAACCTTGGCTGAGAATGCTGGACTCAACGCAATGGAGATCATTTCTACCCTATATGCTGAGCATGCAGCTGGAAACACGAAAGTGGGAATTGACTTGGATGAAGGTGCCTGCAAAGATGTGACAGCTGTGAATATTTGGGACCTCTATGTTACCAAGTGAGCTGTTTTCTGACTTGTTAATATCAATAAGTTGCTATGAAACTGTCTGATGTTTTTCTTCACACTGCTTTGACAATGTTTTTATGCATCAGCTTGTGAGAATGCCTGTTGGGGATCTTTTTTCTGAAGTGACAGTGATCTCAACCATATTAGAGTTTCAATAATGTGGGATGGTAGTAAGATCATGTTCACAAACACTTTGTCGGATACCACATTCTTCTATCATGCTCCACCACCACCACCACCACACACCCCCTCCACCCCCCCCAACCCCCCCCCAACCCCCCCAAAAAAAAAATAAAAAAAAAAAATATATATATAACTGAAGTTGCACACTTTATTTTTTCTTATTTATTATTCTAATCTATTGCTTTGATAGGCTTTATCATTCTATCCATTGCTACATATTAACCCACCACCAGATTTTGGATGCATGTGAGACAATTTATCTGGCTTACATACATTGAGATCGGAAACTCAGTGCGCTCTTTATTGTTCAACCAATGAATTTATACCTCATGAGAGCAGGAGTTACATTATTTTTCAGAGTTAAGGAAAATGAGCACGGTTTAAAAATTTTAAACATCTCCCCCCCCCCCCTTGTGTACAAGTATGCAGTTCCCGACATAGACTGTTCTATGAAATTTATTTTAATAATATTTGTGGGGCTTCATTTCAGGTTTTTTGCTCTTAAATATGCTGCAGATGCTGCCTGCACTGTTCTTCGGGTAGATCAGGTAAATCCCTGTTAATTTTGGGTTCAATGGACTCCCAACTTTTGTTTGCCACATAATGTAGCTATTGGTAGTTCCGCTCCTGGTAAACATGCCTGCCTGCTATGTTTGCAGATTATAATGTCAAAACCAGCAGGCGGACCAAAGAGAGACCCAGCTGCAGGGATGGATGAGGATTAGCTTCCCACATTGTAGTTTAGTCCAACGATTTTGACAGTTATATTGCAGGCAGGTTCTCTGTTCTGGGCGATGGATGCTCTAGTTTCCATTTTTGAGAGCTAACATGTGGTAGAAGGAAAATTTTGGTTCAATGAAAGGAAAAAAAAAAAAAAAAAGATCAAGATGAAACTTGCAAACACCGCTTTGTGCATTGTTTTGATGAGTGTTGGTGTTTTGCAATTCTATGTATCCCTTTCTTGTAATTTGCATTGACAACTGTAGTCGTGAGATTTATCTGTTTTATGTAACTTTATGGTTGCTAATTTCAAGGCCTTGGCCTGTGCATTTATGTCATCAACCACTGTTGTATTCTTGTGGAGTTCATGATATTGAAGGAGAGCAGTTTGCTGCCCAAGTTCATTCATCCAGAGGAGGGGGGACCTTTAAGGGACACCACATCTGACTCACAATATTGCTTAATACTAATGCAGCCTGAATTGTGAAACATTCTTCATCCGGCAAATCAAAATTCTAAGAAAGGTATCTTGAGGTATTTATGTGAGTGCAATGGTTGAGTAAATTTAATTGCTAAATTTCTTTTTCATAGTTTCCTACTTGTGTGCTTGGTTGGACAAGTCACTTCTACTCATCTAATCGTTTTCGTTTGGATGGGGTACATAGACATAACAAGAGGTCATATCATTCCTTAAAGGTTGTGGGCGCAGTAATCAACTGGCTAAGCCCACCCCATTGTTAATCCTAGTTTAGAAGATAATTTAGGCATTAAAAGATGGAATTAGTGTTTTGTTTTTGAGAAAGTTTTCCTTCACCGCAGTGTAGGTTTGTAAACCCCTATAGGGTTTTAGTATGTTTCTTAAAATATCCTCCTGATACCATTCCATGTGCATCTAAAGCACCATGGAAAATTCGGTCCTTAATAGTGCTCTAAATGACTTGTCATGGATTAGGAAAAGGCCCCACTTCCCCTAATAAAAGGGGGACTAGGATAAAGGAGAAACGCATAAGAAAAATCAAGCCAGGAATATCTGTAATATCTATCTATTATCTTCAATATAAGGAAGCAACGAAAAGTGCCGTCCGATGAGAGGCTTATAAGCACCACTCAATCTCTCTCTCTCTCAAAAGTAAATACGCAAAAGGAACTTGCAGTCTTCTTGGCGCGGGCATGCCATGGCTGACGCTTCCTTTCTCCATTCTCCTCATTGCACTTTCCGCACCTTTACTAATCCAACCAAGAAATTGAACACCTTCTTCCACTCTCCTCTTCTTTTCAATTTTAACCATCACAGAAACAAGAGGGACTTCTCGTTGCTAGCTTTAACACCTACTTCACAAAGCTCACACTTACCCATTTCTATCGAAAGCAATTCACATCCACTCATCAATGTGGACTACATGGAGAAGGAATTCAGGGGCCATGGAGTTAGCTTTACAGAACTTGGAGAAAGTTGTGTTCTAAAGATGCAAGTGGAAAATGGAAGTAATGCCAGCCTGATGCTCCCAAGTGGTTTAATCACATCATACAAGCCTCACATGTGGCATGGCGGAACACTTGAGGTGCTCCATACCTCTGTTTCAAAGGGAGAAGATGGTGGTGTTGTTGTTCAAGGAGGAGTATTTGTGGGTTTCAATTGTAGAACTGATGGTGCTGTATCATCATGGTCTCCAAGCACTTGGGCTCTTCTTGACGTGAGAGGGAATCCTCAAGATGGCATTCAGGTTTGTTTTCTATTTCTTGCTTCAATTTCTTACTTTTTGAGTGTTCTTTTAAACTTTATCAGGAAAACCCAAAATGCAGGTTGAGTTAGGAAGCTGTAGTAATTCAGAAGGCATGATTGAGGTTAAATACATAGTGACTCTCGAATCAGACACCCTGAGCACAGAGCTTCAAATCTCAAACTTGACTCCTTTGCCTCTCCAGTTAATGGGTTCTCTTATAAGTCATTTAACAGTGAGTACACCTGAAGCAACTTATGCTGTTGGACTGGAAGGATCAAATTACTTCAACAGGCCACCATTAATGTCAGACTTCAGCATCATTCCTCCAGGTTTTGGACACAGAAGACTTCAGGATTCTAACAAACTCTGGGGTCAAACAGCTGTTGAGGGCTTGATGTCAAACTGGGGAATGACAGGATCAAACAGCCAAGGCAGAGAAACAGGAGAAGAACAAGTAGAAGAAGAAGAAATTGAGGAAGAAGAGGATGATAACTATGCTCACCTGACTGAGAAGATGAGCAGAATATACACCAGCGCTCCTAGGAGGTTCTCATTCATTGATAGGGTAAGGTCTTTTCATTTCCAATTGAAATGTAGAGAAATACTTGCATATGAGGTAGGGGTGAAACTTTGGATCGAACCCGAACCAAGCAAGGGTGTCTCCACTTGTTAGGACTTGCATAGAATTCATTCTTAAAAGCTAACCACAAAGTAGAAAGTGCTCAGTCTTTATAACCTTTCACATCGTATTACTCACATCCAATGTGGGATTATAGTTTTTGCATAGAACCCTAACACCTCCATGGGTCTCACAAGAGAGATCTGTTTTAGGCAAAAAACATCGTTTTTCGCTTCCAGTGGTTCATCATATGACTGCCCAAAAAGAATCAGACATAATTCATGGTCAGGCATCCGATTAGGTTCACTTTTGATCACTTATGTGGGTATGTAAGATTGATTATTTGCTTTATGGTTCATAATACATGTCTAAACTAGTACCCAAATAAGGTTTCCTTTCTGTTGTTGGATGAAACAGGGTAGAAGGAACTCAGTTATAGTAGGGAGAGATGGGTTTGATGAATTGTATGTGTTCAGTCCTGGGTCAAGCTATGACTGGTATGGCACGTATGCTTATATCTGCGCAGGTGCATCAGCTTTGCTGAAACCAATAATCTTGGCTCCTAAAGATGTATGGAGGGGATTTCAGTATCTACACAACCCAAATCTATAAACCATTTTATATCAAAGAAAATGTTTGAGTTTTGGTTTTCCTTGCTTCCATGTATGAAACTATGAAAACATTGAAAAGTGTACTTTAAAAGATAGGGATTTATGAAAGAAAGAAAGGCTGTTATACCTGAGCATTTTCTTATCTTGTCTACCATCTGTTGCTCTAAAAGCATAGAATGGAAGAAATTTTCATCCAGCCAAGCACCATTGCTAGCACAATTCATATTAAAAAAAAAAAAAAAAAAAAAAAAAAAAAATGACATTCAATTGAAATTTAGTTTTGTGCCAATAATAGTTGGGTCCTAGGCACAATTCACTATTTGCCCCTTGGCAGTACATATGGGTGTTATGCATTCTTCTATTTTTTCTACCCAAAAAAAAAAGACAAAAGGTTTTATGCATAGTCGTGCCTCAACTATTGGATGGCAATACGGGGTGTGTACAAAGAATCACAAATAGACATTTGGTCTAGTTAGTCTATCAGTTTTAATTCTTTATTGATTTAAGAAACAAACAATCAAAACAGTCAATTGGTTTAGTTGATTTGTCAGTTTTATTATCTTGTTGATCTTGCTTTTGGGCAAGATAAGGCCTTAGAAATGTAATGGTTTGGCTTGTCAAAAAACTACATTACATCCTTACAAAAAAGGACTCAGTTTTCCTTCACCCGAGGTAAAGGAGGGAATATTCCTTTACTATTGCCTTTGGTTCCTTCTCATCGGCTTAGGGAGGGGTATTTTCAACACTTTACAATAAGTGAGTTGATTATGATGTAGGCGTCTGCAATCATAGGGTCACACCAGTAATGCAGGGATTCTTCCTTCTGCATGAGTTAAGGAAAACTTAATCTTAACAAAAATGTCTTGATATAAGGCAATTAGATTCTTCCATCGAATCACATTACCTCTCATAAATGTTCATGCACTCTCGTTATAGTCCTGAATTTTATTTGAAAAATGCGAAAGACAAGTTCATGAATTTAACATAATATTAATTCACTTTCAATTTATTTTGAAATAAACCTTTGGAAATAAGATAGGGAGCAAAAACTTGTTGCCACCACTTCGGTTACTACAAGATGAAGTAAATTAACAAATGGAGATAGCATAACTATGACTGACTATGAGACATTCAAGTAGTGGGCTTAAATCCTTGGTTTTCCTGCAATCATGAAAGCCTTGTGAATCACTGTTCTTGTCAAATTAGAAGCACCCCATGCACGCTCAAGCTCTTTAACTACATCTTCATTTAACAAATCAACACCTCGTTCTTTAGCTACAGGGACTGCAGACCATGTGCTCAACCATTTCACTAAACCATCAAATGAAAACTCTTGTGGTAAATCAAGCATCAATGGATTCCCTTCTGATCCAACACCAATGCTTTCGAATGGAAAAGGAAGTGTGCAATAAAAATCTGATAAGTAACGATTGTTTGGATGGAAGAAAGGAACAGTAGTTTCCCTGAAGCGTTCCATGACTGAGTCAAAATCTGGATCTACAGTGCAGGTTTTGTAACCCCATACAACGATTACCCCACCTGGTTTTCTTAAGACATGATTAACAAGAGAATAGAAGCTTGGGAGGTCAAACCAATGCACAGCTTCAGCCACAGTGATCAGATCAACAGAACCTTCACCACCTACCAATGAAGCTAATTCATCTTTAGACATTGAGAGTGGGGTATGAACATAACGAACCTTTGGATGTTGTATTGCATGATTTAATTGGGGTTTGCTCACATCAGTTGCAATCACTTGTTCATAGTGCTCAGCGATCTATATATATATATATATATGTATATATAGGCAAGGAAACAGAGACAAAATGTAATTTAATAGGGGTTGAGATTTTACGAAAGAAATTAAAGAAAAGAAAGATTGAACTGACCCCAGTTGCTGCCTGACCATTGCCAGTACCAACATCCCAGGCCAAGGTCCGATTAGGGGTGAGAGCTGCGATCTTCGAGTACCATTCGCTGGGATATGTTGGCCTTGTATTAGCGTATGCCTCTGCTTGCCGATCGAACAAGCCAGCCATATCTTCTTTGCCTTCTCAAACTCTATCTACGAGGCAGTGGAAGTTGAGAGAGGTGGATGGAGAATCGCATTGACAAAAATAAAAAGGATCAAGATGACCCAGTCTCAAGCTCATGAGTCCCTCCCTCTTCCGATCCTTTCCTTTTGAAGAGTCAAAAAGCAGGGAATAATAAAAGTATAAAACTGCAAGAGGGTAGCTCTCCTTCCCTGGGGAGCTCAGTTGCAAGGATCAGGCTTCAGAGTTAAAATGTCATGGGTTAACTGACAATTACCCTTTTTTTGTCAAATTGGAATGACAATTTTTTTTTTCTTTCAATAGGGATAATAGTGTCATTTCACATATGTACTCTATTACAATGTCACCTTTTGATAATAATATAATGCTAGGTCATTTTCAAATTATTTTTGAAAAACCTTTTAAACTATTACCTTTAAAGAATTTTTGCAAATAAAACAAGAGGGACTTAAAAGAAAATGTCAAGTTCTAAATACATGACTAGATGTGTATAAGTAAATTCCCGTTAATTAGTGTATTATCTGTATTCTTGTGCTGTCAAAAGGTCACATTAATGTGGTGGCATGGTGCATGCGAAAGAAATTGGTCGAATGTTGATATCGATTGATCTAACACAATTGCGTGAGTTATTTGATGATCACCTTGGACACCATTGGATTGGAATAAGCATTGGGCTCAACAGTGGTTCTCTTGCCCACTAATATGTGCTTAGTGGTATCTTCATATTTTTCTATTTAACTAATGTGAAAAAGACACTAGCAGCATGCACTCAGACACATCCCCTGAAATGACTATCCTGCCTCACCTCTCTACAAAATGAATCTCCCCTGGTTGATGCCCTTGTGTGTTCCCTCATTGGTCCCCATGTTGGTGTAGGGGTCATGGGACCCGATACCATTCTTCTTCCCTTGATGTATATATAATGGGAAAGTTACACCCCTCCCCTAAACTATGCCCTAGTTACACCCCTTCTCCCGTGTTTTAAAAAATTACATGAACTTTCCTTGTAGTTTACAATATGTTACAAATAGCCCCTGTCCATTGGTGTATCTCTGTTAAATAGTGACTAATTCATTTAGAAATCTAACTCTTAATAAAAATCTTATTCATTTCAATTCTAAGTGTGTCACCTTGTAAAGTTTCTTTTAGAAACTATGCATACATCCCAAATTTAAAATATGTTTTTGGCATGTCTTACATGTAGGAATTCCAACCAGAGGAACTATTTCAAAATGAATCCCAGTCGACCCTGGTTGTGTATTGTATGCACACTCTCCGAAATCAATCTGGCACATTTTTCTCTCTTGTACTTGGGCCAAACATATATGGGCTGTTGGCCTTTTGGGATTGAGAACAGAACTTCTCTCCTACCCATCATTGGAAAACTTTTGCACCTCTTTCCTTTCCCAAAACCACCCTGACAAAAAATTTGGATTAGACAGTCCATATTATATGGTTGTAAGAACCACGTATTGGCATTGGACCCACAAATACATACAGATCATATGATGCTAAGGGTTATAAAACACATGATCTCAAGGGCAAAGAGGATCAAAGACACAGGGCTGCCATTTTGAATGGCCCATTAGAGAGGGGAGCTTTGGTATTACTGCAACCTGATTTCTTAATCCATATTAACCATGGCCTATTATTATTAAGTAAGGTTTCGCTATTGTAACTATACTTTCATTCAAGTAACTATCCGTGATCTCATTCCCAAGCTCAAAGCACACCTTTGTCTCTACTCAAAAGTGCAAAATGTGAAAATTTATGGTGGTTTAACTTTGAGAAAAAGGGTGGATGTGAATGGGAACTCAACAGAATGAATTAATGCATAGAACTCACACAAACAATAGCAACATTGATCTCACATCATCTAAAAGACGATTTACACAGTTTATTGCATAACATAACCTATTAAATACTCTAAACTACACCATTCTATTTCCTAATCAGAAGGAAATTATATATCGTCAACAATGAGTCCAACTTCCATGTCACAGTTAAAAAATCTCATCAGTTCGCAGATGTAGCTGTTATTATATGCAGGGTTTTAAATCCTTGGTTTGCCTGCAATCATGAAAGCCTTGTGAATCACTGTTCTCTTCATATCAGAAGGACCACCCCATGCGGCCTCAAACTCTTTAACCACATCTTCAGATAACAAATCAACACCTTTTTCTTTAGCTGTATTGACTGGAGACCATGATCTTAACCAATTCAATATCCCATCAAGTGATGTCTCCTGGGGTAAGTCAAGCAACAATGGATTCCCTTCTGATCCAATACCGACGCTCTCGAATGGAAATGGAAGTCTGCGATAAGAATCTTCCAAGTAACCAATGCTTGGATGGAAGAAAGGAAGAGCAATGTCGTTGAAGCGTTTCATGACTGGGTCAAAAACTGGATCTACACTTACATGTCTGTAACCCCAAACAGCGATTACACCATCTGGTTTTCTTAAGACATGATTAACAAGAGAATAAAAGCTTGGGAAGTCAAACCAGTGCACAGCTTGAGCCACAATGATCAGATCAACTGAACCTTCACCACCTACCAATGAAGCTAATTCATCTTTAGACATAGAGGGTGGGGTATGAACATAACGAACCTTTGGGTGTGGTATTCCATGCTCTATTTGGGGTTTGCTCACATCAGTTGCAATCACTTGTTCGTAGTGCTCAGCGATCTGTGTATAAGCACAGAAACAGAAACAAAATGTAATTTAATCTTCTCTGTTCTACTCACCAAATGAAGGAATCCGTAAGTATGAGCAATATACCATATAAATGACATGGAATAATTACTATATCTATAGTATGGAACCTGAATCATGTCTATCGCATAACATGTGTGATTTGACCCTAAATGTTATTGAGCAATTTGGTTCTCCTCCAGTCGTGGTGGGAGCTAGAGGGTCTACCCCAACAAAACAACGGTGGTTTTGGTCATTTTATAGGTGGGACCCAACTCCCCCTCTAAAATGACGATACCCCTGTTTTTGCTGGGCTGGAGGGCTCACGCCAGGGCTGAAGAAGAACCAGATCCATTATTGAGAGGTAGCCTTAGTCTTTCTCAAATTTGAGTTCAAATAAACTCCGTCATGCCAATCATAGTCAAAAACATTTGCTCCGATGTAGAGAAACGTTGTCAGGCTATCATCCCTGAGGGATCAAAAACCCCTCAAAATCAAAATCTTATGGAGAAATGGCGGTATTCAGCCCACATGGTCTTCTAGATAGTTTTTCGCTGTCGGTGGTATTAGTGTTTTGTCTTCTACAGGGCGTCCCTTGGGTTTATTTGGCATGGATACCCAATTGACATGGCCCATTAAGGCTGTGTTTGCTATGCATTCTACATAAATAATGCATTCTAGGTAAATAATGTACTCCAAGTAATCATACCAAACACAGCTTTCATCTTTCATATATTTGTCATCTCATCCTCTCAACCACAACATTTTGTGGTTCAGACACCCCATCTGCTAAAGATCTCTCTGACTCTAAATTGTGGTTTAAGAGAGAACTAAACAACTATATTGAAAGCGTTTGAATCCAGTACAGTAGAATTTTGTTTGGCATGATTACTTAGAATGCATTCCAACAATTCATACCTAACTTAGCCTAACTGTCTGGTGTTGCCTTCTCATCTGAAATCAAGTTGTGCATATAGATACTCTTCGGCTTATACTCCCTATTCATCAATTCATACATTGGCAAGCAAGCAAGCAAGATTGATTGTAACCCTAACTGTAATTTCGTTTTAGAAAAGAGGAAAAGAAAAGAAAGATGAACTGACCCCAATTGCTGCCTGACCATTGCCAGTGCCGACATCCCAGGCCAAGGTCCGATTAGGGGTGAGATCTGCGATCTTCGAGTACCATTCGCTGGGATATGTTGGCCTTCCATTAGCGTATGCCTCTGCTTGCAGTTGCCGATCGAACAAGCCAGCCATATCTTCTTTGCCTTCTCAAACTCTACGAGGGACTGGACGTGAAGCGATCGAGGTGGATGGAGAACCGCATTCACAGAATAAAAAGGATCAAGATTACCAAGTCAAGCTTAAGAAAAGTAGATGGCTTTTGCCTTATCACACACGTCACATGATTCCCTCCCTCTTCCAATCCTTCCTTTTGAAGAGTCAAAAAGCTTACCCCAAGGCGTCAGCTTCGCGATCGTTATCCTCTGCTGTCCGGCACCGAACAGCAGAGTGCTGTACCTTCACATAGATGTGAAATGACGACTTAACCACTATATCCGAATACACTGCCCGAGGATGCCCGACGGATGATTAAGTCGTCATTTTGCACCCAAGTGAGGGAACAACATTCTGCTGTCTGGGCAGTGGACAATAGAGGATAAATATTCGCCAGTTCAGTTGGTAAAAGATCAACTCCTCAAATAAGAGGTCACGAGTTCAAACCACTTTGGGACCTATCCCCTTCCCCTAATTCCCCCCCCTCTTATTATACAAGCTCTTAATCCAAAAACAAAAAAAGAACAAAAAAACAGAGAATAATAAAAGTAGGGTTGAGATTCTCTATGCCGTAGCTAGCGCTCCTGGCACAGAAAACATTCTCCTATAAAAGTATAAAACCTCGAGAGGGTAGCTCTCCTTCTTTAGGTCGCTCAGTTGCAAGGATCAGGCTTCACAGTTAAAAGGTCATGGGTTAATTGACAATTGCCTTTATTGTCCTCCTAGAATGACAATTTTTTTTTCCTCCAACAAGGATAATAGTGTCATTTCACATATGTACTCTATGACAATGTCGTCTTTTAATAATGACATAATGATAGGTCATTTTCAAATTATTTTTGTAAAATCTTTTAAACTATTACCTCAAAAGAATTTTTGCAAATAAAACAAGAGGCAATTTTTTTTGGTAACATGAAGATTTACTGATAATCATGTGAGGGCCCTTGAACTCCAAACATGTCCTGGAGCCAAGAAGTGGAAATGGGCCAATCTATCATACACACACTAGACATGGCCCTCCTGACCAAGGTATCTGCAACAATATTCATATCCCGTGGAATTGAAGAAAACGAAACAGCAATAAAAGAATTACATAGACGCATTACATCATCTAGAATTACAACTGCTTCAAGGGGAGGGTGCATAAGAGAACCCTGAAGGTAGAGAATTGCCTCTCTTCAGTCAGATTCCACAACAAGGTGCGTTATTCCCAGAGTGTGGCCGTTTTGGCAATGGCCATTCTGATGGCAAGAGCTTCACCTTGAAGTGCAAAAGTGAAATTTAGGGGAGCAGACAATGCATGTAAAGGCTTTTTCACATCTGACCGAAACACCAAGCCAATGCCTCCCTCCAAGCTACATTGTTTCAAAGTTGCATCATAATTTACCTTTACAAAGCCCGTTGGAGGTGGGAACCAGTGCGAGACATCTGGAGGCTACAAAGGGGTTGTTGTCGTTTAATATCATATCAATAAAGTGGCAGCCTCATCATCGGAACGGATGACGGAGACACTTGAATCAGACACGGTGGCAATCTATTAATTAAATAGGCCAAGGAAAGGGGGTATGGGTATGAAGTTGAATCAAAAAAAATTTTTGAATATATTCTTTCAAAGCAAAGGGTGAAGGAAAAAACAAAGAAATATTTTTTGTGTAAAAATAAATATAAAGAAAGCAGCAATTTTATTTTTTTTACTACAAAAAATTCTTTCTTTTGGTTCCACATCCCTATCCTACAATAACGAATTGGGTTCTTATGGGCATTTTGGATGCAACTATTGAAATAGCTTTTCTGGCTACAATTTCTAATACTCCATCCATTTCATAAAGTATTCGACCTGGTGTGGAGGACTACAAATCCCTTTTCCCTAGTTCAAATCCGGGTGTCACCTAATCAACCAAAGACTCGGAATACCTTATTCTACTATTCTGTTGATATAACTCGCTGAAGTTTTGCCCAGCAGAAGCAAAGGAAAAAACTTAGAACTGTCTGTAAGAATCTGAAGATTCTAAAAAAAATTGATATTCATTTCTTTCACTTTATGGAAGATTTCTGATGCGCCTTTTAAATTGGATTGTTTTTGTCTTTTGAATTTGTAAGAAGTGGTGAGGGGCTTACTGAGGCTTTCATTTGGTGCCATAAAGAAGTTGCAGAAGGATACTTTGTATTATTGCATAGTGGGAATGGGAATATAGCAACATGGGGTTCATGGCCGGATTTGGGTCCAATTCCTCTCTTTTTCTCTTCTCTCTCTCTCTCTTTACCTCCTTTTTCCTCCTCGGATTCGACAACTAACAATCCCAAGTGCGTGCTAACTAGCTAGCAAGTTGCTGCTGTTGCTGCTCATCGTTCTTGATCTTATCTTACTTTCTTTGTCAATTCTTTTCTTTTTCAACTTAATTATATGCTTCTATGTGAGTCATGCATGAGCTTAATTCCAAAACCTATAAAGTTATTCTCAGCATCTGGGTTTCGTGGATATTTAATTACACTTGGAAGAATGACACAGAAACAGACATGTAGGTACGTACGTAGATGCTTAATTGGTTCTTCCTTGGATACTGGATAATACTACTACATGTACAGCGTGACCAATTAAGAATTTTCCCCATTAATGCTTCCTTGTGATTTGGAGGTACCTTCCAACAAGTATATATACTCGGTATCTCAATCTCAGTATATGATACAAAATAACAAGTGTCAGTCCCTAACAAGTAGTATCAGAGTCAAGATTGTGGTAGAGTCAAGGTGTGGTAGGACCAAACTTGGAGAAAAGTCAGGGCATGGGAATCCGGTATGATTTCGGATGATCCCGTGTAGAGGGGAAGATGAGAAGATCTCGATAACTCCCGCATAGAATAGGAGATTGTTGAGATTCCACGCAGTAGACGAAAAAATAATCCCACATCAAATATGGATAGAGATGTGTGTGAATTAATAGATACTTAAGCCTTATCTCCTTAATAGCTATCTTTTGATGATGAATTTTACATAAATCCCTAAAACTTTTGGAAAGACCGAGAGATCACTTAACCTTGTAAAGTATCAGTATGAAAACTAGCTTGATGACTTCAATAATTAGTCGTTAAAAATTGACCCTCGGCATTGGCGAAGAAAAATAAAATGAGAGAGAGACGTGATCCCTTTGCTATTTTTTTTTTTCTTTTTTAATTTTACAAAAGAAGAAATTATCATCTACAAACATTTGTAGTAGGTGGATAAGTTCTTTGGCTACCGTTTTCTTTCTAGATGATTCAATGCACCTAAGGCATTACTTTCTAATGTGACAGTATAGGTGCAAGTGCAAGAAGAGAATAGAATAGAGACGAGATCACAATAAATGCTAACCCCTAAACCTAGAAATTGAAAAATGGATCTAAGGAAACCCATTCAATTCTATCTCATGTATTAGTCATGTCTAGGTTTTACAACCTCTCTGACCTCTTTTTCTTATTTAGATTGTGGAAAATCTCATGAGCAATTATTATACTGTTGAAAAAGAAAATGAATGTATCCAAGTAATTTCTAAGACTATTTACAAAGATTTTGGCAAAAAATCTTTTATTCCACATTATGTGCACAAATTTATGGGTTTTCTTGAAAGTAGGTTGTGGTAGTGTATCGACATGTGTGGGTGGTTTGGCATTGGACTGTTTGGCGCGTATGGACCCTTTCTTTTGACAAGTTTGTGCATGCACTTAATTTTAGCTATGTCTATAACTTTTTATCTAGGGAAGTGGTTGTGACCATCCCCTAATTTGGATGACCCAGTCAATGGCATGTGAGATCGAATCAATTTTCACTCATTGGTTTTGGATTCCGTATATCTATACCTTGTGTTTATCATGCTCTCTATCTCGTTTATGTATTTTGATTTCTTTTGTTTGGCGTTGGGTGCACATGAATGAATAACATTCTTTCTAACCCCCCTCCCCAAAAAAGAAAAAAAAAAAAAAAAAAACTCTTGAACCGTATCGGCCTCCTTCTAAGGGATAAAATGTAATCGAAGTATGATTGATTCCATCTGATAAGCCTTGTGTTATAATTTTTTTTAATAAATTTGAGGGAAAAAGATCTCTACTTGGTTATGTTTCCTATGCCCTCTCACAGGGCATCGTGAGATGACGCCTTTGCCCCCTGGGTAGATATCCAAGCGTGGTCATCCATTGACCCAAATGCTTATATAGAAACCATGCGACCAAGTAGCAATCTCTTGCTCTAAATTTGAATAGATTTTCTTTGACCTTTTTTCAACATTTCTATTAGAAAATAGGCTCGTAGTCCATCGCATCCCAGGAGCCCTTGAAGGGACCTATGTAAAAAACCACCTTATTTCTTCCATGGTATTTTTATGAAATCTCAATGTCCTTTTCACTGACTTCTGGCCTAAACAAATCCTCTATTACATGAGGTTTAAATTAACCTCTTCAAATGGTGGTCTGAAAATACTTTGCTAACCAACCACCCCCCCCCTCCTCTCCAAAAAAAAAAGATTACTATTGAGCACCAAATGTAACAATTTTCTAACAAATGTTGTGCCTAATTTTGTATGTATTTTTGTTTTAACCGTTACATGAGCTGTGTCTAAAGCGAGTTTCCTTGGGATGTAGTTGTTACCCATTTTTCTCACCCGATCGGTCCCGCCTATGACATGTATGTCAGGACCATATGTCTCTCTTTGGTTTCTGAACCTTGTCAGTTTTGAAACCTTGTGTATCACATGTCAACTATCTATGTTATGTTTCTTGTTTTTTTCTTTTAGCGTTGGGTGCACATGAATGAATAGCCCTGCTTTCTATCAAAAATAAAAAAAAAACATGAATATAGATAGACATAAGGAAAGTGCCTATTTCTCTTCTAGTGCTAGAATTCTTCATGTCCAAGCTTATCCTTATTAAGTATGCTTTTCTTGTGGAATCTATTAGGTTACGGTAACTAATTTATGTCTGTTACTAGAGAGTAGTGATCCCATAAGGCTCCATTTGTTTCTGTGTAAAATTTACATTCTGAAAAATACAAATTTTTTAATGTTTGTTTGCTATTAATTTTACATGGTAAAATTATTTAAAATAATTACATAAAATATTATTATAACAAATTTGGATTAGGTATCCATATTATATGGTTGTAAGAACACACATGATCTTAAGGGCAAAGAGGATCAAAGACATAGTGCTTGCATTTTGAATGACCCATTAGAGAGGGAAGCTTTGGTATTAATGCAACCTGATTTCTTAATCCACTCACACAATATGTATATATATATTGCAGGGTTTTAAATCCTTGGTTTGCCTGCAATCATGAAAGCCTTGTGAATCACTGTTCTTTTCGAATCAGAAGGACCACCCCATGCGGCTTCAAACTCTTTAACCACATCTTCAGATAACAAATCAATACCTTTTTCTTTAGCTGTATTGACTGGAGACCATGATCTTAACCAATTCAATATCCCATCAAGTGATGTCTCCTGGGGTAAGTCAATCAACAATGGATTCCCTTCTGATCCAATACCGACGCTCTCGAATGGAAATGGAAGTCTGCGATAAGAATCTTCCAAGTAACCAATGTTTGGATGGAAGAAAGGAAGAGCACTGTCGTTGAAGCGTTTCATGACTGAGTCAAAACCTGGATCTACACTTACATGTCTGTAACCCCATACAGCGATTACACCATCTGGTTTTCTTAAGACATGATTAACAAGAGAATAAAAGCTTGGGAAGTCGAACCAGTGCACAGCTTGAGCCACAATGATCAGATCAACTGAACCTTCACCACCTACCAATGAAGCTAATTCATCCTTAGGCATTGAGGGTGGGGTATGAACATAACGAACCTTTGGGTGTGGTATTCCATGCTCTATTTGGGGTTTGCTCACATCACTTGCAATCACTTGTTCATAGTGCTCGGCGATCTATATATAAGCAAAGAAACAGAAACAAGAGAGGAATCCGTGGTATGAGCAATATACTATGTAAATGGAATAATTAAATATATCCATCGTATAAATTAAGTGTCCAATGTGGAACCTGACTCATTTCTATCGCATAACATGTGTGATTTGACCCTAAATATTATTGAGCAATATGGCTCTCCTTCAGCAGTAACGGGAGTTGGAGGGTCTAGCCCAGCAAAAACAGGGGGAATGGTCATTTCACAGGTGAGAGAAAGAACCATACAACTAGATTGAAAGCGTTTGAAACCAGTATAGTAGAATTTCTGAAATTAAGGTTTCGTTTGGCATGATTCCTTCGAATGCATACCTAACTTAGTTAAGATGTGGGTGACTTGGGATGTTGTTATTCAACAACCCTTATACCTTGAGACCCTAGCTGCCTCAATTTTCGGGGACGAAATTTCTTGTAAGGTGGGGAAGATGTTATACCCGCACCCCGAGAATATAATTAAATATTATTTCTTCCTCGTGACGGGTAGATACCGCTGCCATGTATGCCGGTGACCTATTCTCCATGATGGTCAAACCCAGCTACAAAATCATTGACTACAATACGGGCTTGCTTGTGGAAGAAAGATTCCTCAACCGACTGTGAGAGAAATTCGTTGATGGCGAATCGTTGATTTTCCTCCAAGTACTAGTCCGGGAAGTGAAGAGTACCGGAGAGTGTACCCCGGAGCGTCGCCTCACTTGGACACCTCGTTCAGTGATGAGCTTGACACTGTCGTGGCGAGACTGTTCGGGTCATGGGTGACAAACCATGACAAGAGAGATGTAAGTTCTAACCTTTAATTTAATTACTTATCCCTCCCTTCGGTGTCCTCGAAGTGCGGGTCGAGGTTTGAACTACTTGAGCTATTATGGTTGAATAGGGAATATTTTAATTGTGGGTCCCACTTATTTAAGGGAGCGTGTGATGGGCTTATAATCCCATGGTGAATGGACCCATCCCTAAGTGGGTTCTTTTCTATTTGAAACCAGTGGGTCGACCCATTTAGCCCAATAGGCCCATTTAACTTAATGAACTAAAAATGGATTTCTATTCTAATGTTACCCAACCAAACGGGTCCTAAAGTCACATTTACCTATGTAGAACTAAAGGCATTTACTTCTCTTTACTATTCTCAGCAAACCTAAAATGTGGAGGAAGGAGAGAAGGGAGAAGAGGTGTGGAGGAGCTTGATAGGGGGCTTGAGGATCTTGCTTCTTGGAGCCTCAACATGGGTACCACTTCCTTAAGGTAGGTAAGCCTTTAAGGCCTTTTTCCTTCTTTATTTTGGGTTTGGGGTTGGCAGATGGGAGAGAATCGGCCTAGGATTTATTTTGAGACCCAAGGATAAATGTGAACGCATGGCCATAATCATGGTGGAGCTATCTTACTCCTTTGGCTAACCTCAAGGCTCCCAATCTCATCCCAATGGAAAGACCTAGGGTTTCTACCCTATTATGCCCTAAATGAAGTTCTCCTTGCTTTCCTTTATTGAATCCTTGGGATGCTTAGGCCTAATGAGGTCTTAGGACCCTAATGTGCCAAGGAGGAAGCTTTCTTGGTGTTTTCTTTTCTCCAATCTACTTGAAAATGGAAGCCATGGTGAAGAATCCCTTGATTTTGGGGTTTGGAGACATGTGGTTTTATCCGCGGTTTCAAGACTCACGAGAAACTGCCCCTGCAACCACCCTGAGACCATCCTTTTAAGAAGCTCTCGGTTAAAGTTGGTTTTAGGTGCGGTTTCATATATCCTGAGAAACCACCTATAAAACCGCACCTAACAAAACCCTTCTTGAGCCCCCTGTTAAAGTAGGATTTACGTGCGATTTCATGTTCTGAGAAAAACCACCCATAAAACCGCCCGTTCCCAGAACTACTGACATTTGACCTTGACCCACTGTTTTGACTATAACTTGGTCTACGCATATCGCATTGATATGATTCAACTTACGTTATAAACTAGACTCAAAGGGCTACAATTATTATAAAGAAACCTTGGACCCAATATGAGTGTGTGATCTTTGAAAGTAGATTCAAACCTGGCTGATGCGTTTAGACAGAAACTTTAGAATTTAAGTTATATGTCGGAGACCTTGCCTACTTCGTGGCTATTGGAGTAGAACTTATTAGGGTTTAATGGGGGTTTAATTACAACCTAAGATGCCCCTAATTATACTAATTAATTGATCTATTATGGTGCCAAGATCTACCTTCGATACCCTTAAAATTCTTTTCCCTCATTGGTTTTGGGTTGGGAAACTTTGAAAATTAAGGTTGGACCTTGAGGTTCCACTTGGAAACTAAGGGGTGACCTTGGTTCAATGTTGTACCTCATTTGTAAGGCCTTGCCTCTAAGTACAACCCTAAAACCCCTCCTTGCAACCTTATTGCTTAGTTTGGGTTTCATTACTTAAAACCCTAGAATGTGACCTTTGGGAGTTCAATCCCTTAAGTTCTCTACACCCAATGAATTTAATGATGTAACCAGGCCATAGTGGACCCTAGAACACCCTTCCCTTGTCCTTGGGACTTAAAGATTCAAATGGGACAAATTGGGATAAAGAACACCTTCAAAACCGTATCATGCCTTGATCGAATGCAAGGGCGGATGCAAGGCCTTGCCTATAACCGAGCTTGCATCCGATGCTGCCCTAAAGGCCTGCGGGCTGTGTAATTTATGGGGTTTTCCTTAAGGGACTTTCCCCCACCCTTTCTAACACTCTTCTACATTATCCTAGGCTTCATTAATTGTGTGAGGAGAAGCACTTAGCGGTCATCGAACAATGAATCAAATCAACGGGACACGAACTATATTGTGAGTGGGGATTGGATCTTATTTTATTTTTAGTGTTTCTATGTTTAATTGTTGTGCTTGATGCATTCATGTTATGTGATGCACTTCATGCATAAATACATGTTTGCACTGTTTATCTATGAATATGTTCATGTGTGTGATAATTGATGACACTATGTGTTACAAATGTGGTTGGAATTGTATAAGATGATACTGTGATTTGTTTAATGTCTTTCTTCATATATTATATTTGGCCTGTCATGTGCCGTGTCATGCTGGTACCCTGGTACTAGATGGTATGGGACGTCGATGCACCCGGAATACCTCTCGATACGATTGTTTTATATAGTATGCTGTATATTTGATTGATATTTGTGTTAAAGGGATACGGAAGGTAGATGTGTAAGTTCCTACGTCGTATCACCTTATTGATAATCCAGCCCGGGGATCAAGGGTAAGTTCTGGTACCGTGGTTGAGATTATCGGAGGCTTGCTGGGAGACCGATGGTGTGTTCTGGGACCGACAGGCTTCCACTGACGTAGTTAGGGGTATATCGTTGGGGATCGAGAGTGTGTTCCGGTACCAGGGATACAATTTCATTACTCTACATAGCATAGCATTCATACATACATTACATCTCATCATCATCACCATCATCATTATTCATATTACATATCATATTGTTGTGTTTGTTGCATGACTGCAAATCGAATCTGATGTGTGAATCATCATTGGTGGTATGGGACGTCAAGGATGTTTGCTCATCAGGTTCGGCTTGCAGTCCTATATTTATTGTGTGTGTGTGGATTCAATTTCCTGCTCATTGGGCTAGTGGAAGCTCACCCCTTGGAGAACTCTTCTTTTTAGAATGTGATGCAGGTTGTACGGTACAGGTGGATGATAAAGGACCCGGTAAAGGATGTTGACGCGAAAGCTGGTCTACGACCGTTGATGTTTATCTTCTTTTTGTTGCTTTTAATATTATATTTCTTGATGTATGTTTTCTGCCTTTCTTTGTACTTATCAAAGAACTTCTGTTGTATTAACTTTTGAATTCAAGGATAATCCACCTTATGTATTTATTATCACCGTAGTTATTCCCTAAATGAGGATCAACAGTATTTATTATAAGTCTTCCGCTATTCTGATAATTGATCTGATTCTTATTTATATAACTATGAGGTAAGCCACTGTGTCCATGATCCTGGAGGCGGTTTAGGATGTTGGTAAGCATCCTAGTCATACCCTTTTTATAGTATTTTATCCCTTGTCAGGATGGGGGTGTAACACGATTGACAGCAGGAGAGAGTTGACGAATAATGACCGATGACCGGAGCAGCAGGGCCGACGTTAACCTCAGTGCCACAAGCACCAGGGTGGATAACACCTGCAAACAACAAAAAAAGAAAAAAGAAAGATCGCCCATAACAAAGAGACTAGACACTGAAACGTATACATGGAGCACAATTTTAGGCTGACAAAAAGCCTTAACCACCCACACATTGGGCCCACCACTCCTCAAAACCAGCAAGATGGAGCCCTTGGAGACCACATTGAACTCAACCGAGAACAAATTGAACTCAGCCGAGAACAAATTGAACTCAACCGAGACCAAATTGAGCTCAGCCGCACAGGGCTGGTTCAACGTCAACACCAACACCAGATTGAACTCAGCCGAGTTCAAGCACAGGTCCATATCATCTACCGGAGCTAGGATCGAAGACTGAAACATAGGCGCCGGCGCCATCCCAAGCGAAGTCATAGGACTCGCTGTGGTTGTCCACGGCCCTACGGTTGAAGAATCCCAGAGCGCAGGCGGAGTTGCTGCCGAAGGTCCCGATGCACAAGAGCTCAACTCCATTCCAGACGAAAGAGGTACCTTGCGCTCGATGTCCTAGATGGTGAGGTCGCAGCTGGAGGTGTCGATAGGCTTGGCCTCGCTATTCTTGTTGCCTTTGAGAAGTATGTTTTGCTTCACCCGTTCGTTGCCGTCAGAGCAAATCTCGCCGATGGGATGGACGGCGGCATCATCGTCGTCCACATCATCGTCACCTGCGTCTTCTTCGATGGGGGTTCCGATGATCATGGTGGAAGAGATGAGAAGGGAAAAGAAAAATAACACGCACAAGGCGGAGAGTATAACACGCATGGTGGTGGAGATAGGTTAACACGCACAAAGGTTGAGATTGGTTGAAGCATGGCGGCGGATCTAAAAAAACCAAGGCGATGGATCTGGAAAGCCAAGCCAAACTAGTAGAGCGAAAAAAACCCTAATGTAAGAATCAAAATCAAACCACAGGGTTCTTTTAGAGGCAAAGACTATTCTTAATGGTGTCATTTCACATATGTATTTTATGATAATGCCAATGACAAAATGATAAATTATTTTCAAATAATTTTTAAAAAATTATTTAAATTATTATCTTAAATAAATTTTACGAATAAAAAAAAATACACCTGTAAAGTTGTGTCATTTGGACACTCTCTTACACCTGTAAAGGTTATGTGGTGAGCCCCACACTTAAAAGGCATTTCACCGTTGATTCCCCTAGAAGTTAAAGGGGCGGCCAGCCGGCCACGGGCCACTCACATGCTAGATAAGTTCAGTTGTCCGCTCCTCCTGTGTTAATTACTACTGCCTATTGAGGGTGTTTTTGGCAAGTGGGATCATGATAGAATAGAACTTGGATACACAAGACTTGGTTGATATGCTTTTATGTGAAATTCATCGGATGGGAATATTTTACCTTCGTAACAAACATTCATAAGGATAGTGGTTTTTATTTAGGACACATCATAGCCTTAGTTGTGGGCCCAGACTCTTCTTCGATCACGACCCTCCCTTTTAACCATTTTTCCGGAACGTGAATGAGAGTATCGACCGAACGAGGCCTTCGTCACCTTAACGACCACGTGTTCGTAGCCGTTGTTGTTCAACGCTCTCGCAAGCTCAACTGCAACGTGGCTTTCTCTGTGTCATCGATAAGTTAATGCTGCGACCCAATCATTACGCCTACGTGGCGGGAGCAGCGGAAGCCGTTGGAGTGACCGTTAACAGAGTCACGGACTAACGGGGGCGAAGGTCGTTAGTTTGGTACCATGTTTACCGCCGAATATTAATGTGAGCTTATGCTTCCGTCGCTATGTTAAATTACTACAATATCCTTTATGGAATTTTTGGCCGGATGAACCGGGTGATATTTGGTCTAACCATGGATTACAATTTTCCTCGTCCTCAACTTCACATGCCTTTTACCTTGAGCCCTTTTGAGCCATTTTAGAAGGTCAGTTTTGAAAAATAAAATATTCTATTGGGTTGGTTCAAAATTAGGGGATAGTATAAACCCCACATTGAAGGCTAATTTGGTTCTTCACTGTCAAACCAGTCATACTAATGGACCTTACCTAAAATCCTTAAATGAAATGATCATTCTGCATTATAATCTTCATTGTTAGAGAATTGAGCTGGCTTTGATAATCATGAATGAATATATGAAATAAGAAATGCTATAATCCACGTCAAACATGAGATATAAGTATAACTAGTAACAATATATTTTGGAGATGGATTTTCGCCAGGCATCGTTGTCTTTGGATTGGATGTTAAAGAATACTGTAGGGTATTTCAAGCCTACAGTAAATAAAGAGCAGTAATAATGATTTTAGATTGATGGATTTATATATATATATATATATATATATATATATATATATATATATATATATATATATATATATAAATTTGTATTGATGTTTATTCTATCCTACTCTATAAAGGTAAGAGGAGGTGAGGATTAAGAGTCTCGAACCCAATATCACCTGTAGGATTGGGTTTATTGCACCGCCAACTAAATGGCAATGGATGGGTCAAATATCGTCACCTAACCATACGTGCGGACCTAGAGTACATGTACACGCAAGTGATCCCTCATATGCGGTTAGTGGTATCTTCATATTTTTCTAGTTAATTAATATGAAAAAGACGCATCCAACTTTGTGCTCAGACGTATCCCTTGAAATGACTATCCTACCTCGCCCCTCTACAAGATGAAAATCTCCCCTGATTGATGCCCTTTGTGTGTCCCCTCATTGGCCCCCATATTAGTGTAGGGGTCATGGGACCTGATACCGTTCTTCCCTTAATGGCTTAATGTATATATAATGGAAAAATTACAATCCTCACCTGAACTATGCCTTCATTACAACCCTTCTCCCATGTTTTAAAAAATTACATGAACCTCCTCTATAGTTTATAATATGTTACAACTTACAAACAGCTCTAGTCCATTAGTGTGCCTCCGTTAAGTGGTGACTGGTGACTAACTCATTTAATTTCCAAAATACCTTAGGGTATAAGATTACCATTTTACCCTTTATTCAAAAATTAGGGAGCGCTCTTTTCACGCCTCACCAAGTTTGGTGCTGCACATGCAGTTCGGGCAAGGTGCTGGACAGAATCCTTTCTAGGATACCACGGGGTAGATTGAGGTTCGTCTTTCCGCCATTTTCATTAAGTATTGTTCTAATTGACCTTACGTCTCCGCAACAACATCTGTCTTTCCGCCCTTTTTTTTTTTTTGGATTTGGCTCCTCTCCAGGGAGTCCATCACCCATAGAGTGCCTAGGGACACATCCAAAGGCCTAATTATTGTGCACATATCCCGGTGCACTACGCATGCTGAGAGATTTGTGCGCGACAACCCAGCTGTTGGATGTCTCCTCGGACACTCCCTGGGCAATGGACTCCCCGGAGAGGAACCGCATCCCTTTGGTTTTTTTCTTCTTACTTGTCGAATCTATCAAGTCGTAGTAACTAATTTATGTCTGGTACTAGAGAGTAGTGATCCCCAAGGCTCCGCTTGTTTTAGTGTAAGTTTCATGTTCTGAAATTTTTTTCCAATGTTTGGTTTTAGGAGGTAAAAATTTTTCATTGTTTGTTTGCTATTAATTTTACATTGTAAAATTAAGGGAAAGTTTTCATACACAGCTGTGTAAGCAGTGTATGTGAGAGGGTGGGAGTTTTAAGGCATTAATTTAACGGGTGGGGTTTATGACTTTTCTAATTCTTTGTGAGAAGAGACATGATCGTGCATGCTTACACGGCCGTGTATGAAAACTTCCCCCGTAAAATTATTTAAAATAATTACATAAATGACATTACAACAAATCTGGATTAGATTATATGGTTGTAAGAACACCATGTATTGACATGGGACCCACAAATACATAGATTTCTCAACAATGAGTCCCTCCATCCAACTTCCATGTCACAGTTGAAAATTTTCATCAGTCGTTCGCAGACGACGTACGTAGCTATTATCATAGATCGAGTACATTGTGGAGGAGCTATCTATATAAAAAAAGATGGATCAAATCCTTGGTTTGCCAGCAATCATGAAAGCCTTGTGAATCGATCACTGTTCTTATCAAATAAGAAGGACAACCCCATGCGGCTTCAAACTCATTAACCACATCTTCAGATAACAAATCAACACCTAGCTAGTTCTTTAGCTGTATTGACTGGAGACCATGAGCTTAACCATTTCGATCAATACCCCATCAACTGACATCTTCTGTGGTAAATCAAGCATCAATGGATTCCCTTCTGATCCAATACCGACACTCTCGAATGGAAATGGAAGTGTGGAATAAGAATCTGATAAGTAACCAATGTTTGGATGGGAGAAAGGTGCAACACTTTCGGTGAATCGTTTCATGCATGACTGAGTCAAAACCTGGATCTACACTTACATGTCTGTAACCCCAAACAGCGATTACACCATCTGGTTTTCTTAAGACATGATTAACAAGAGAATAAAAGCTTGGGAAGTCGAACCAGTGCACAGCTTGAGCCACAATGATCAGATCAACTGAACCTTCACCACCTACCAATGAAGATAATTCATCCTTAGACATTGAGGGTGGGGTATGAACATAACGAACCTTTGGGTGTGGTATTCCATGCTTTATTTGGGCTTTGCTCACATCGATCAGTTGCTATCACTTTTTCATACTTCTGAGCCACCTATATTATTGCCAAAGAAACAGTAGAAACGATAAGTAACTAATTAGTATGTACAATTCAGATCCTCTATGTGGCATGCTTCCCATAGTGGCCTGCGCACGTGTATAATGACCGCCTTATTCCCAACCCTGGTTAATTAATGTGTTATTTGTATTCTTGTGATGTCAAAAGTTCACATTAACGTGGTTGTACGGTGTATGCGAAAGAAGTTGGTCGAATGTCCATATCGATCGATCTAACATAATTGGGTGAGTTAATTGATGATCACCATGGAGACCATTGGATTGGAATAAGCATTGGACTCAAATAATGGTTCTCTTGCCCACTCATATATATGCTTAGTGGTATCTTCATATTTTTCTATTTCTTAATTAATATGAAAAATAATGTTTCTCGGTCGCATGCAGCGTTCAAACACAGCCCCTGAAATAACCAACGTGCCTCATGATGCCCTTATGTGTACCCTCATTGGCAGTAACCGGGTACTATTCTTCCCTTAACATAATTAAAGGATCAAGATCTTTCCTTTCACTCTGTCTGTCCTTTCGAAGAGGTCAAAAAGGGAATATAATTCCGAGGATGTAGCTTAATTTGGCAAAGACCATGACTAAGTCTCGATGAGTCAAACTATAATAATTTTTATTTTTTTGGTGATGGAGAAAAGATTCTCCTTTTTTTCGTGTTTGACGTTGGTCAAGTGCTCACTTGTTGAACGTTTGATTACAGATTCAAGTCCTGGAAACAACCTCTCTGGAAATAGGGGTAAAGCTGCGTACATTTGATCTTCCCCAGACCCTGCTAAACACGCAAACCCTGTGCACTAGATACGGCCTCTTTTTTTTTTTTTTTTGTCAAAGACTCTCCTTTGAATCCAAGATTGGACTTAGGAGTATCAATTGGTCGATTTTGATCGATTTTAATCAGGTTTAATCATTCTACCAATGCGTGCAAACTTTTGACACCCCTAGTTGAAATTACCACACCATTTTTTTTAATTGGGCAAAACTTAATGGGCTATATAAATGTTAGTCCTATGTTAAGCCATATAATGAATTTTGCTTAAACTAATATATCAATGAAAAGGAATTCTTCACTATCTCATGTGGTAATGTCAAAGCAGCCCTCCAAATGTGATCCCAAAAGATTTTTAAGCGAAATCTGATCCAAATCCATATGGGATTTCCACGTGGTAAGCGAGAGCGCCATAATTGTTTATAAAACGGGACCCATTTCCGCCGTTGAATGAAAGAAGAAGAAAATAATCCATGATAATCAGATAACGATTTGTCTGTCTGATAGTGGCCGTGGGGCCTTCCGTATCGTCTCATTAAAATTCCAGATCACATCAACAGTAACTCCCATGATTATCTTTACCAAAAAAAAAAAAAAAAACTCCCATGATTATGGAGCCTTTGATCAGGCCCATTTGGCCCACTTAGTTGCCAAACTAGGTCGCTCTATATTAACACTAACTGGTGGAATTAAAATCGAAGGTGACGTTTAACCAAGATTTGTGGGCTCGAAGTATGTAAGGAGGAGCAGAAGCACATGACGAAGCAACGTTTAACACCGATCACCCATGCTTCACTGTCTGGGCCAAAAAAATTTAAGAGAAAATTTCACGGACATCCCCTGAAAGTATCTAATATCTCAGAAACTCACCATACTTTGTCAAAACTCAAAAAAGCACAGGTTACCTTTATTTTATAAAGATATATGAACTTAGTCCACTCCGTTAGGCTTGTGCCGTTAAATTACTGTTATTTATTTTATAATGACCAACTTACCCTTGAAAAATATAAACTTACCACAATACCCTTAAGGGTTATCTCTTCATCATCTTCGATCTGCCGGCGGGAGAACCAAGAACAGGGGCTTCTTCTTCTTTCTCAGACATCGTGAAACCCTAGAAAGGAACTTCCATGAAATCCTCCCTTAGGATTTGAATTTCAAAACTTGAACGGCTACTTCTTCGAGGACTGCCTCGACTAGGCAACAAAACTGGTCACGCTTCTCCATCTTTCTCTTTCGTTCTCTTGCTCTCTGTTCCAGATTTTGCTTATCTCGAGTCTCTGTCTTACAGAAACCACCTATTTTCAGCTCCCTGGAGCTTTATTTCTTCAAGAAATATAGTGTATTTGAGGTTATACTAGTTCTATTAGCTCTGTTCCTCTCGAACAAGAGCTCATCAGTAGTAATGGGTGCTTCCGGGAAGTGGTTCAAAGCATTAATAGGCCATAAAAAGCTAGACAAGGATGATAATGTAATCCCATATCTCCATTAACGTTCTGGGGTTTTTTTTTTTTCTTTCAAATATTTTCTCTTTTTTAACAGATTCTTTTTTTTTTTTTTTTTTGGGATTTCTGAAGGAAAAGGTCAGTGGGAAGAAAGGGAAATGGAAGCTATGGAGAAGCGCGTCTGCTGATCTTGGATCCTCAAGGAAAGGTTTTCAAGGTGGGCAGAAAGCGGCATCAGAGACTTCTGATTCTTCATCTGTGCCTGATGTGTTTAGTGCTGCAGTTGCTACTGTCGTTAGGGCTCCACCAAAGGATTTCAATTAAGGTTGTGAGGCAAGAATGCGCTGCAATTCGGATACAGACAGCGTTTCGTGGGTTTCTGGTAAATAGGTTTCATTTGGTCCATACTCTGTTTCTGTACTCATTTTGCAGTTGTTTAATCAGACAAGATATAAAGATGTTAGAGTAAAGAGGGAGAGATTGAGATCTGAGAACCAATCGATGGGCTAACTAGTTAGATCCAACGTTGCCCTTGGGTCTGGCTTGAAGTGTATTCTTCGAGCTAATTGGTAGCCCTAGTTTTGGTCCTGCGAGTTCTACCTCGTCGATCTCAACCCTTTAGTTAAATCTTCAGTTTTCCTTGCTTCCATGTTTATGCTCTTGTATAGATGGCTCTGGTTCAAAAACCTGACCATTTTGGTACTTGAAGCATTAAAGCTTAAGTTGTTTTAGCTCTGATTAGTAGTTCTTAGGTATGGCATGTGAAACGAATTGGCTAATTTTATGTTTCAGAAGTAGTGCATTATTTCTTCAGAAAAAACTTAGCTTGTGTGACGGATTGATTGAAGGCAAGGAGCGCATTAAGGGCTTTGAAAGGTGTGGTAAGGATTCAAGCTCTTGTCCGTGGCCGGCAAGTGAGGGGGGACGGTGGTGTTGCAGGAAAAAGAAAGAAGAAGAAGAAGATGAAGAAGGGGTACCCTGGGTGTTATTTTTTTTTTTTTAAAATAATTAAGAGGGTAAAATCGACTTTCTACTTTGGATGACACTTAGAGGGTAAAATTGACATTTTATCTTGGGGGTCACCCTGCTTAACGTCAGGGGGAAATTTGCTTTTTTTATCAAATATGATAAGTTTCTAAGATATTGGATACTTTTAGAAGATGTCCGTGAAATTTTCCCAAAATCTAATATGCCTTGTTCAAAAGTAGACCGGCATGTCCAGAATTTTTTTGCCACGTGAAAGAAGGACATGGAAATTTTGACTATTGAATGTTTATGAAATCATGTAGAACTTTCATATGTCAAATTTCTTACCAGGTCAGTGACCTATCGCTCCGCATTGATAGATTTACCGTCGAACTCTAATCAAAAGGGTCATGAGGATGCAACAATCATTGGCAACATATCTAAGTGGTGGAGCCAAAGCTGGAGTTGGAATCGACATTGGAAAAGAGGACCAGAGAATTTCTGAGGCCAAGCCCAATTGTTGATATTAAAGTGGACACCCATAGAGCTTTATCTGCTTTTATTATTACACTAATGGTTTTGTTCTTCTTTCATGGATATTTTTCGTGTATTCTTTTGTCTTGTTGATTGTGTTTATAATTTTGTTTTTAAGTAATTTATTAAGCGTTACTAATCCCCTAATCTGGATGGTAATGTCGATGATATATGAGATACTTTGGCCCTATTTTATTTCTTGGTTTTTGATACTTTGTATTCAAATCTTGTGTTGTTGATGTCCGATAGAATTGCTTCTTCCACAAAAAAAAATTTCATATCATATCTTACATTGGCATCATTGAAGTTACACGTGGCATTTATCAGAAAGTGTACAATTTTGCTTGAGGACGAGGGCGTACCATACTCCGCTCCCATGTATTAATGTATGCTGCGACCAAAGAAAAGGTGATGTGGTGGGCCCACGCTCACTTAAACGCATTTCACCGTTGGTTCCCCTAGAATTTAAAGGGGCGGCCAGCCCAGCCGGCCACTTTCACATGCTAGATAAGTTCCGTTTTCCGTTCCTCCTCTGTTATTTATTATTGCCTATTGAGGGTATTTTTGGCAAGTGGGATCATGATAGAATAGAACTTGGATACACAAGACATGGTTGATATGCTTTTATATGAAATTCATCGGATTGGAATATTTACCTTCATAACAAATATTCCTAAGGATAGTGGTTTTTATTCAGAGCACATAGCATCATAGCCTTAGTTGTGGGCCCAGACTCTATTTGATCACGACCCTCCCTTTTAACCATTTTTCCGGAACGTGGATGAAGGTATCGTGCGAACGAGGCCTTCGTCACCTTAACGGCCACGTGTTCGTAGCCGTTGTGGTTCAACGCTCTCGCAAGCTCAACTGCAACGTGGCTTTCTCTGTGTCACGGATAAGTTAATGCTGGGTCCCAATCATTACGCCGACGTGGCGGGAGCAGCGGGAGCCGTTGGAGTGAACGTTACCAGAGTCACGGACTAACGGGGGCGAAGGTCGTTAGTTTGGTACCATGTTTGCCGCCGAATATTAATGTGGGTTTATACTTCCGAGTTCCGTCGCTATGTCAAATTACTAAAATATCCTTTTATGGAGTTTTGGACCTGATGAACCGGGTGATATTTGGTCTAGTCATGGATTACAAGTTTACAACCTACTTCAACTTCTCATGCATTTTACCTTGAGTCCTTTGAGCCATTTTAGAAGGTCAGTTTTAAAAATATAAAATATCTTATCGGATTGTTTCAAAATTAGGGGATCAGTATAAAACCCTCATTGAAGGATGGTTCTTTGGTATCAAACCAGTCATAAATAGAAGCATGAGATATAAATATAACTAGTAACAATATATTTTGGAGATGGATTTTCACTAGATATGCTCGACGAGGAATTCCTTCACCAATGATCATCATTGTCCTTGATTGGGTGTTAAGAAATACTGGAGGGTATTTTAAACTTCCAACAAATAGAGATGAGTAATAATGACTCTAGATTGATGGATTTTTTTATATACAAATTTTTATTGATGCTTATTCTATCCTACTCTATATAGGCAAGAGAAGGTGAGGATTGAGATTCTCGAACCTGATATTACCTGTAGGATGGGGTTTACTGCACCACTGACTAAATGGCAATGGAAGAGACAAATATTGTCACCTAACCGTACATGTGGAGTACATGTACACGCAAGTGATCCCCTCTCATGGTGAAAGGAAAACTTTCTCCATATATTTTCATAAATAATATAGCAAAATAAAGTGAAAATGTTTAGAGGACCCAAGGTAGCCTTTGACAATGAATTGAATGGTCACACATGGATATCTTTTATTTTCTCCTATGTAAGACATCAAATTTAAATGGTTAGCTGATGTAGTAAGAGTCTTAAATGGTTTTAATTTTGAAACCATAACTGAACCATTTATTAACCGATTTCACAAGTTCAATTTAATCGATTTGATTCCAGCAAAACGATTTTTGTTTGATTTTGGCACATTTATGTGCATGTAAGAGCGTTAAATGGTTTATTCAGTTAAATGACTCAATTTGGTTTAAACCGTTTAATTAAACGGTCACAGTTTTGAAACCATAACCAAATCATTTATTAAACTGTTTCACAGTTCCGATTTAAACGGTCTGCTTCAATTCGATAAACGGTTTCGATTTGATTTTGACACCCTTATGTTGTAGTGATCATCCAACTATAATAGGCAAAAGTTTTCCTTCAACCATGGTCTTGATGCTCTAATGAAACTCTTGGAATAGTGACACACCATGTGATCTCATCACTACTACTCCTCTCCCATTGTAAAAAAACTGCAATACCTTTTCTAGGTCCCAGCCAACCATCAGAACCTATGGATTAAGAGATTTTTCTCTTCACCATTGGGGGGGGCGAAGAAACACTCAGTCTATTTAATTATTCGAAAGGAGAATCATACCATGCTTAGCTTAATACAAATACTTCAGCCAAAAGAAAGTTGCTTAATATCAAAAGGATTTAAAAAAAGAAGAGGTCAATTATGATATTTTAACTTCTGTTATTCTTTCTTTCGTTTCCTTTTTTGCCTTTTTGTTGGAATAGAAAAAAAAAAAAATTAAAAATTGGGCTCATGTTCTCCGTGCCGTAACGCAGACTGCGCCCAAATACATGGACCTACCACTCAGAGGGCAGGGTGGTCATTGCACCCACCCCACCCCCATGTGTCTGGGTGCAACCTATTCCCCCGGCACTGAAAACATTCTCCCTTATTTTAATAAAGTTTTTTTTTTTTTTTTTTTGAGGTGAATAATTCAACAAGGATTAATAGCTTTATTAAGAGTGACGTGAAAAGAAAATGAGATAATGTACAATGTACTTGAGATGGATTCTTGGTTTGAGTTTCATAAGTGGGCTAGTGATTTTCTTTTGATCGTCAATCAGAAAATTTTATTAAAAGAAAATCAGTAGGAGAAAACCTCTTGTGAGAGAAACACTTACAAAGATAAGAGGCGAAAGGAACCAACAAACATGAGAAACTAATAACCTACAAACACCAAAAGCCAAAACATGAGCATCAAAGAAGAATCACGCTAACCATGGATAAAAAAACAAATAGAAAAAAACAATCAATAATAGAACCAATGTCACCAACTTTTGTAGAAAAGTTGGTTAGTTAATTGAAATACCTAAATTCGTTATCCATTGCCGACCTAAGTTGTTTCTTGTTTGGTTGTCTTACAATAGTTCATTGTGTTTGTATTTTTCCTTTTTATTGCATTGTAATCCTTTGGACTTCACTTGATCAAAAAATTGTTATCTATCCCAAAAAAAAAAAAAATTTTGAAATATGTAATTCATGTCAACATTGATTCTCTATGAATTAGGAATATTCACTATGAGTACATATTAGTCTCACTATAACATAATTTAAGCTTAATCCAAAGTTTATGAGTACAAGGTTAATTTTTTTATTTTTTTTAATTCATTTCCTAATAATAAACCCAATTTGCTAAGTTTACAAAGGTAATTAATTTGCTATGTTCATACACATCTCTTGTACTAGAATCTAATGGATTCATCTAGTAAATGTATTTCATTTGGATAGAATTAAAGATTCAATCTTTAATATAATACAATAAATAAAAGATTTGGTCTATATTGTGATTTGATGATTCATGATAAATAAGAAATTTATTTTGATGGATTGATAGATCAAACGAATTTATACGTCTAAGTCAATGAATTAAATGGACGATAGTCTATATTTTTCATCTTATTCTCTAATTTAAATTTCATGAATGTTCCTCGTTCCTCTAATAAAAAAACACATTTTTTTAGTTAAGGGTGTCTCCAAATTTAATTTGTCGAGAGTTTGGTAGTTTTTTCCCCCGTTTTTTCTTGTATACTCTTCTATCATCGGCAGGAGTTGTTCTTATGCTGATTTTCTTTAATAAAATTTCCTTTTTGGACAAATTTTTTTTTTTAATTAAGTATTAATTTAAAAAAATAATTAAATTATATTACTAATTTATCAAAGATTTTGGACCCAGTCCTTCTCTCCATCATTTGACAAAACAAACAAGACAAATTTTCTGAAAAGCACCTGGGGACCCTCCAACTGCTAGCATCACCATGCACGGAAAGACACATTTTTGCATCCTTCATTAATTAATTAAGTATTAATTATAAAATAATTATTTTTTTATTACAAATTGATCAGAGATTAAGGAACCAATCCCATCTCTATCTCTCACCATTTGACAAAATTCCTAAAAGCAATTGGAAGCCCTCCAACAGCTAACATCACTATGCACGCAAAGACAGGACAGATGATGCAATTCAATCGTAGGAATGTGCCGTTGGGTGCTTATGGACAAACATTTATTTCATCACAATGAAGCACGCAAAGGGTTAAACTTAAGAGTGAAAGACAACCAACCATTACCACAGTTGTGGTACCCGTACCGGTAGGTAACAAGGTCGGAGTAGGTCATGAGATTAACCTTCTTGCTTAACGAGGACGGCTGAGACACGATCCTCTTCCCTACATGGTAACTTTTTCTGTGGATCTCACACTGTCCATAAGATGTAAGAATCACATTTGGAATGCAGATCTCACAATCATAGTTGACACATTGGGAGAGGAGCCACACTTGAGCTAGAAAACTAAGCCATTGCCAATGTTCAATGCATTCTAGACGGTGTACAATGCTAGATTGTTGAGGCCAATGGACAGAACGTATGTTTTATATGTCGATAAGGTTCTTGACAAACCTCGACTTAGAATCCACTCTAGTCGATGTTCCAACACTCAATAATCGACATCATTAAAAAAAAAATTCTCTAGATACTTGTTCAACTTGGCCACCAACAAAAACCACACACATACAAGGTCACACCATGCATGCATGTCGAGTTGGGTTAGGCTGTTCGTGTGAAAAAATTAAACCCCAAACCCCCTGGAGATAAGAGAGCATAGTGAATATTTCTTTATAAAATCCTTATTCTTGTAATTCTTATTACAGAATATGTATCTCATTCTATATATTCTATTATTTTGTTTTACAAAAAACAATATTAGGGTGTTAATGATTCAAACTTTGTGGGAGGCAAAAGCAAGGAAAACCGAAGGAGGTATTTTGAAACTCATATTTCATTTTTTATAAATTCTTTAAAGAAAATGAATGTTGCTTAATCACGTGTAATGTGTGCCCAGACACAACTCCTTGAAATGATCACCTGACCCTATAAATTGAAAAGAACCCCCAATCGATGTCTGTGTGCATCCCCTCATTGGCCCCTTCACTGGTGCAAGGACCACACGAGGGGCAGCATTCTTCTTTCCATTCTTTCAAACAAAAAAGTTCCCCAACTATTCTATGATGAAATTACCAAATTATTGGTCTACATGGCAAATGTCCACAAACTAGGGGTGTTAAATGGTTGGTTTAATTCCATTTTCATCAATTCTTACCTCTTTTTATCTTTAAATATATCCATTCTGTAGCTGGAGTTGGGTTTAAAAGCCAATCCAAATTTGACAGCTACCAATCATGTTAGTTTTGATCCGATATCGGTTTCTTTTAATGACCCCTTATTCGTCTAATATCGGTTGGTTTCGATTTTTCATATCTGTATAAAAAGGGCAGGGGTTTGGTGATCCGTCAAACATGCACTTTAGCCTTTAGGAGTAAAGTAGAAAGAAAAGAAAAACTAAAGGAGGGTATAACTATAATTCGTCAAATATTGGGATGAGTTTTATTTCATTTCTGTGGTCCAGGAACTGGGCAACTGTAAACTTTCCACCCTCACCATGGAGTGGGAGAAGGCACAGGAAGGCATAGAGAGGGTATTTTTGAAACATATTAAATCCTATAGGGGTTTGTAAACTCTGAGATGATGGGTGAAGGAAAACTTTCTACAAAACACAACATATTGAATTTTATCAGTTTTATTGGATATTTCGATTTTGATCCCAATAGTTGATTATGGTTGGTTTTTTTGGTCTATTTTGATTTTTTAACGATTTATAAAAATCAAAACCAACATTGAACCAATAAGAAGTTCAAGCAGTCTGGTCTCATTTTTTACACCCCTACCCAAAACCCTTCGAATCATACAATTTTCCTACAATCAGCAGCAAAAATTTGGTTAATTGGCTTAGCCACTTTGGTTGGTTAATTTCAACCCGGTTGAATTGAACCGGGTTTGTTATAGTTTTCCACAAGTACCTGTTAACCTCGATATTATATTCTTGGGTTAGTATAATATCATCCTTCATGGCCATCAATTATCATCATCATCCTGATCTATATATAACAATAGAAAAACACCATACTCTCCCTGATCCATCAAATATTTTCTATTTTTTTTTTTCTGGTAGAAATAGATTTTCTTATTTTTTTGGGGTAAAAAAATATATTTGCATATTAAGTAATCATAATAAATGCTTATCAAAACTCAAAAGTTGTCTAGCTTTTACAAAAAAAAAAAAGATGACCAGTGGTAGCCCAAGGCGTGCGAGTAGAGTTGAAGAAGGAGATTCCCTTTGACTATTCCTCGTTAGGAAAGTGGTCTATAAGTACCCTACACCAATACTGTGCAATCTGATCATACAATCTGTTGACCCTCGCACCTAATTCTATGCATCGGACGGTTGTGATCCATTTGTATTCATAACCGTTTCCTCGTTCTTGTACTTTCTCTTTTTGGCTGAAAAAGCAAATGGAAGCAAGGCAGCAAGGAAGCACCGGTTCGGCCATGGTTATATTAAAGAGAGAGAGAGAGAGATATAACAGAGCGAAGTGGAGCCATGAATGCTTCAGTAAAGAGCGGGAAGGAACAGAGGAAGATTTTTTTCTGAGATCTAAAGGTGATTGAGTGTTAAGGAGATAAGAGATGAAAATGTTGAGGGATCGGCAAGAAGCCGTCGCTGGCGGAGATGGTCCGACGGTGGTGGTAGGGGTGAAGTTGGATGCAGAGAGCAGAGAGTTACTCACTTGGGCTCTCGTGAAAGTCGCTCAATCAGGCGATCGTGTTATTGCCCTTCATGTACTCAGTGACACAGGTAAGGATATAGACTATTAGAGAGAAATTTTGCCTTTCGGGTCTGTCTTTTGATCTGTAGTTGATTTTGTTATCTGGTTCTGTTTTTTTTTTGGAGTAGATGTTCTTGATCGAGATGGGAAATCTTGTCTTCTCTCGCTGGTGAAAGCATTTGATTCTATACTGGCCGTATACGAAGGTTTCTGCAATTTGAAACAGGTTCAAAATCAATTTCAGATTTCTTCTTTTCCTCTCCTTCTAATTCTCTTTTCTGGGTTGTGAATAAAATTGATTTGGTTGCAATTCTGAAGGTGGATCTCAAGCTTAAAATCTGCAGAGGTTCTTCAGTTCGGAAAGTTATAGTGCGAGAAGCGAAAGCTTATGGGGCTAGTAAGGTCATTGTGGGGACTTCAAAGACCCACCGTGCAATTGGGTCTTCGGTTTCGGTTGCTAAGTTCTGTGCGCGTAAACTTTCGGAAGATTGTTGTGTTGTTGCAGCTAATAATGGCAAAGTTGTGTTTCAGAGGGAAGCGTCTTCAGTCTCCTCCAGTGGCTGCCGAGGTTGTATTCTTTGATTTCCCCTTTTTTTAGGTTTTTGTTGCTTTGTTACTTTCTTCTTAATTCTCAATAGAACTCTCATTTTAACTTTTTTTTGCTTTAGGAGAGCACCATAGCCTGCGCAAGAATTTGCTCTGTGCCATTCACCGCTCATTGAGTAAACATCAAAATAATAAACTACTAAAGTACGCATCAGCAGAGGCTTTACCTAATCAGGAAACTCGTAGGGATTCTAGGGAGAAGTCACTGAATACGGAGTTGGATTGTTCAGAGACTTTACTAAGACAGAATTGTTCAATTTGTACGCCTGGCATTGATTTGCAGGATTCCCACCAACACAGAAAAGACTGCAATGGTGATGAGAACGAAGACAATTCTTTGGCTATGGTTCCTGTGCAGACTCTAGAAGGAGCCTCAAGTTCAATCTCTCTTTTGATTCGGGAAATTCCAGAGTTGAGACCCGGTTGGCCGCTTCTTCGCCGCACAATTTTGCCCAATCGGCAATCTGGGGAGAGTCCTGTGAAGCAGATCTCTATAGTCCAGTGGGCAATGCGGCTACCCAGTAGGTTTTCTTCAGTAGCTGTCTATCCAGATTGTAAGCAAGTAATCAGTCATCAGCAGGATGAAGTTTGTGGTTCTAAATTGGATGGAGAGAGCGGAGCAATTGTTCCAGTGGGGACTGATGCGACTTCTCCTCCATCTTCACCCCTCTGTGGGTCTAAGAACATTCCCAAAGAGTTGGAAGGTCTCCACGAGAAGTACTCATCCACATGTAGATTATTTGGGTACCAGGAACTCGTGTCGGCAACCTGTAACTTTAAGCCTGGTTTGTTCTCTCTTCTTTCCTGTTTTTATCAACTTGTTTGAGTTGGTTGTCTGTAATTCATTGGTTGTGGGTTTGTCTTTAACAATCCATTTTCATATGGTAGATAATTTGGTTGGAAAAGGAGGTAGTAGCCAGGTTTATAGAGGGCATCTTCCAGATGGGAAGGAGTTAGCAGTGAAAATTTTGAAGCCATCAGAGAATGTGTTGAAGGAATTTGTACTAGAAATCGAGATCATTACCACCTTACATCACAAGAACATCATATCCCTCTTTGGTTTGTGCTTTGAGGACAACAATCTTCTCTTGGTTTATGATTTCTTGTCCAGGGGAAGCCTTGAAGACAACCTTCATGGTACATGATCACCTGGTCTACAATATCAAATTTCAGTCTTGTTGCATTTTCTGATTTCTTCTACTGATTTTTTCTCTTCACTGAATCAGGCAATGGGAAGGACAAGTCAGCATTAGGTTGGGCAGAGAGGTACAAGGTGGCTTTGGGTGTAGCTGAGGCTCTGGAATATCTACACACTGGCAGCACTGAAAATGTGATCCATAGGGACGTGAAATCGTCAAATATCCTTCTCTCTGATGATTTTGAGCCACAGGTGCTTAATTTTGTCTAAGTTTCATCTTCTTTTCCATCACAGCTTTTGTAAATTATGTTCTATCATTGCTCAAACTGTTCTTTTCGGTTCATTCAGCTGTCAGATTTCGGACTTGCTACATGGGCTTCAGCCTCCTCATCCCACATAACATGCACAGATGTTGCAGGAACTTTTGGGTATGTAACTTCTCCTACTGCAATTTCCCTGTGATTTTTTGTGAAGAGAGATTAAGTTTTTTTTTACAATTTCTTGTGTTACAGATATTTGGCTCCTGAGTACTTCATGTATGGCAAGGTAAATGACAAGATTGATGTCTATGCCTTTGGTGTTGTACTTCTTGAGCTTCTGTCAGGGAGGAAGCCTATCTGCAGCGACTGTCCAAAGGGCCAAGAGAGCCTGGTTATGTGGGTAAGTCATTGGACATTCCAGTGGGGTTGCTTTAGTATTAATTTGTTTATTGACTTCAATTTTGGACTGATAATTGTGGATGGATGGCCATGTTTAGGCAAAACCAATTCTAGAAGGTGGAAAAATCACCCAGTTGTTAGATCCAAGCTTTGGGGATAATTATGACCGTGATCAGATGGAGCGGATGGTTTTAGCTGCCACCCTCTGTATCAGACGTTCACCTCGATCTAGGCCTCGAATTAGCCTTGTAAGTCATCTCTCTTTCCACTGTGTGATTCCATTTTTACATAGTAATAATGTTCTTAATCATCACAACTGAATTCTCTGATCATTTACCCCAGGTCTTGAAGCTCCTCCAAGGAGATCCTGAGGTAACCAAGTGGGTGAAGCTAGAGGTTAATGCTTCAGAGGAATTTGATGCACAGGATGAAGAAACATTTCCCCACAGTAATATTCAATGCCATCTGAATGTTGCTTTGCTTGATGTGGAGGATGATTCATTGTCTGTAAGCAGCATTGAGCAAAGCGTATCATTGGAGGACTACTTACAAGGGAGATGGAGCCGATCATCGAGCTTCGACTAATTGCGATACAAATTTGGGAAGGACAAAGTGTTTCCCATATTTGATTCTGTGTACATTCTTTTTCTCCCTTCCATGTTTCCCTTTCCCTTTCTGTGTTTTGCCAAGTAGGTCTGGGATGAGAGGTTGTTGGTTGCTGTTATACCCTCCTCCTTGCCTTGAAGACCATGTCTCAATCCCTAATTTGATTGGGCTGGTTTCACAGGAACCCATTAATCGGTTCTCTTTGATTCTTCTTTATTAGAAAGGTTGATAACAAAAATGTATTAGTTGAAATGCTGGAACAGTATTTATTGAGGTGATCATTAAGTTAACCAGTGCTTGAAACATATTTGAAGAAATAATAAGAGCAAGGCTAAGGCTGCCTAGAATGTTGCTTCCCTCAATATGTAATCTTGACATGCTTAAACAGGTTGCCAAGCTCATTTTCACTGTTTCCAAAACTCAAGTCACTGTTATTGTTGAATTGGTTGTGTGAAATCCCAACTTTATGATGGGGCCAACTTTGCCATCAACACCACACAAAAACACAGTAAAAGCACTTGTGACTTCTCCAGGGGAGAGAGGTCCACCATTAAAGACTGGAGTCAATGGTCCTGCACATACGCGTTATCCATTAGAGTAACGTGTAGACCAGTTTTATTTCGAAAGCAGAAAGTATAGTTCAGCCGAAAGCTCTCTTCAACTCCCCATAAAATCAAGAATTAAAAGCTTCTTTTTCATGCCAAAGTTGCTTTCTTGTAACAGTAAACTTGACCGATTCCAAAGTGACAAGCGATTTCACGTCCGATTCATATACTTGAACCAGGAAGACCCCCCTCTCCCTCCCCTCCCCCCCCCCCCCCAACATGTATATATTGGAAAGTAAAAAAAGGTGACAGTAGAGAAAGAAAAGGATAGGTGGAGGATGTAACGTCACATATCTTATAGATATATAAGTATCATTCACATGTAGAATACTTTATTAACCTATGGTCTCCTTTTAAGGTACTGTAACCTGGATATATGTAGTTTCTGTCTAATTGTTATCATACAATTGATGTGACTAGAGCAATTTGTGGTGGATATACAATATGGAGCTTTTTTTTTTTTTTTTGATGAAAAAGACAAATAACTAACGCTAAACATACTGTTTGGTAGTACAAGCATTCCTAGCCATATTCTTAATTAATTTAACGCAGATGTGGTTACAGTTTTGTACAAAATTCACTTCTTGAGTTTGGTCAAATATATATAAAAAATCTTGAAAAAAGTTGCATGGCCATGAGCATTTGGTGGGAGATGGAAGAAAATCAGAGATGAACTGGTTGTCACTCCAGACTTCTTTAATCTTCAACTCAATGCAGGCTGCGTGATCAATCTCTCAATGAAGGTCATCCCTGCGAGCAATAGTACCTGCGTCTTAATAGTGCCATCTAACAAAAAGAAATAAGCCCACCCAGCGTGGATTAGTCTTGTGGAGATGTATCCTGCACAAATCAAAACAGGATCATTGAGCACAGGTAATTGGAAACAAACATTGCACAGAGAAATAGGAGTATCATCATCAATTACATCCAGGGAATAAAAGGAGGGGGGAAGCAATTTTTGGTAAGAGATCCAATTGTTAGTGCATCGAAGTACCCACAGAGGATCGACCGTCTCAGATTTATGGATAATCTTGTTCCTAGCAGACCAGATGAAATAGATAGTAATCAAAATCACACTAAAAACCCACACCAGTAGTAGTTTATCCCTCCGAAGGAGAGAATAAAAAAACAAGCAAAGAGACCGGATATTGTCAAACTTCAGGGAGTCGGTTCTTAACCCCAGGGGTCTCAGATTTATTACTTCCCAAGTGGAAGACTTCTTTTGAAATGATTTGATTTTGTAATATAATTATGGGAAAGGGAGGCTTCGTGTAACTAGGGTTTTCTCTTGGAACTAAATTGTAAATCTGGACAGGCTTAAGGGTTTCCTCATTAACACCAAAAATAAGTTTTCCCATTGAGGCCGAACCTAAACCTATGCTCGAGAGATTGTTGTCCATACATTGATAAGGGATGTATGGATTCTCGAGAAGAGAAGAGCCATGGTGGTTCCCTTCGGACCGCCTGGATCCCATGAGTGAATAGAAAGTTGGATCTACATTGGATCTCACCTGAATCGCCCCATCTATCCTCCTGAGGAGAAGAAAGAAAGAAGCGGATGTGCCCAGATCATTGTTTGAGGTTTCGGAAGAGCTGGATTGGCCAATTTCTAGTTGATTATGTATTCCACCCGTACAAATCATGGGCAAAATGTTAAACATTCAATTTTTTTAAAATGAAACTAGGGGTAAATGCATCCGATATGGGCCAATTTGGTTCGGTATCGATCAAGACCGATACTATATCTAATACCGATTCCTAAATCCCTAGTGCAGAATCTCTTTCACACTCTCTCACATTTCATATATAGGTTGTATACCCTCTCGTTAGAATAGTTGTTTTTATCATTCGAAAATGCGAAATCAACCCAGAACACAACTAAAATTGTTTACGCACGTCCTTTTATTTATTGTCTTTCTTATATGTGATTTTCTTATTGACATCTTGAGCTGTGTCAAATGAATTGTATTCTTATATTTTTTGTCATTTTAATACAACTACAACAACAATAAACTCAATCTTATCCCAACTTAATGAGGTCGGCTACATGGATCCAAACAAAACAAATTTTTTTTGTCATTTTAATATGACACGCAATTTTTTGCAACGATAGTAATAGTGTCATTTCACTTGTATAATCGGAAAAATATAGATGACAACAATATCTTTTGATAATGATATAATAATATGTTGTTTTCAAATTATTTTTGAAAATCCTTTATACCCTAATAATGGTGTTAAGTTCTAAATAAACTTATAGAGATGTCATTCGAAACACTCTTTATTTATTTTATTTTATTTGCATCATAAGGTATGTTTACGATTTCTTTAGGAGATTCTCACGGGATACAACTCAGACTTTTTACCTCTCTAATGAGTTCTTGCTTACAGAGCTCTGAACATGTTCATGAAAATGATTGTTAGAAAGCTCTCCTACCACAAAGACAAATTGTTGCTTCAACAACTACAACCAACTTCCAATATTACGACTTATAATTTCCTGCAGAGATTGCACAGATAACACAACATGAGTAAAAAAACATTGAAACCCTTCAACAAAGGAATTGATAGAGACACCCTTAAACTCGTGACAGCCATTATTAACCCATTCAAAAAATTTTGAATGATAATTCCCATTCACCGGCAACTCAGACATTGCCTCTCTTATTTTCAAAACTGTATATTTATTTCAGCCCAGTGAATCCGGAAAACGGCAAAGGGTATCACGTTCCACTGCAGTTCTCCTTTATTAGAACCACCGATCTTAACATATGAACTCAGAAATATCTTTTCAGTTTATGGCTGTCGGAAAATCTAAAATAATACACAGAAACTTGCAGTGTGCGAGCAGGATTTGGCTTTTCTCCTGTGAGCACCCCGTCCAGGGAGTGCTCAGTGAGGCATCCAACGGCAGGACTAATCGCAGCGCACTAGGATGTGTTCTTGGCCCCACCCAAAGAATGTGCAGGGATTTTTTCATCCACTTGACTCAAAACTAAGAACCCATGTTTTACTATTGAATTATTAACTAATACTCATCTTAAACTCATGCATGGGATTGTCAAGTGTGAGAGGATGTAAAAATCATTAAACATAGTTTAGGGGTTTTCTTGTCTATTACACATGGAAAATCACTACTTTCTTCTTACAATTACTATTAGGCAGAAAAGGCCTTTTTGGACAGGCCAACCCAAGAAACGAAGCCTCCTTATATGGCTCACCTTTGTTATGCCATCTAGAAGGGTGATTTGGTAAACTTGGATGTTGGATAGATAGAATATAATCTGCAATTTGCATTGGCCATTTACTAAATTTCATAGCCAACTCAATATCAAATCAATTACCTCCTATGCATGCATTAGTGGTTCTTCTTGCATTTCATTTTTGAGCAGACCATTTTTTCAACCATCTTCAAAAATATGTTTTTATTTTACTAGATTTAACAGCTTTAAGGAAAATTCCATTATAAAGATCAATGAAACGGAAAAATATCTCTTGCAATTCTTTGTCCGATACAGTTCTCTAGTGCCTCTAATAAGAGGGGGGGGGGGTGACCCCACCCGGACAGTCCACCCCCTGGACAGTGTGTTCGTGTGTTCGGGCAAGGATAGGGTGGTCACTGTTAGAATCATATTTTAATTAAGATTAATTAAACCCATATAATGGACTAATATTAAGTCTCCTAATTTAACTAAACCAGCCTAACCCTAATTGTGGTCTAATAAAGAGGGTCATTGAGTGGTTTTAGGAATCCTATGTGGACTGGTTTTGGTGTGGACAGATAGATTCCTATTGGAACTATGATGAAAGAGGCCCTTTAGGAATTACTATATAAAGAGAGCTAGGTCCCCCCTCTATCCATCACAATTAATTATTCTCAATCTCTGTTGACGAGTGCATTCTAGAAGAGAGGGAGATATTCAATGTTCATCATCCCTGTGCATTCGGTATTCTCATCAAACCAGTTACTTCGGGAATAGAGGGGAAGCACCTAAATCTTTGGTCTTTATTTTTTGCTGCGATCATCATCACTATGGATGTGAAACAAGGTTAGTGGTTCTATCCCTGTTCTCTATTATTTATTTGATTCTATTCTTGAACGTCCTATAGAGATCCTGACTTTTATGGTCTTGTCCCTATTCGGATCAAACTAATCTAACATGTGGTATCAAAGCTTGATGGACAATTAGGGCATTAGGAAGAGGAATGTTCAAGGCCTTAAGTTTAGTTTGGTAATCAACCATTCTAATAATGTAATCCTTAATACTCCAAGAACCATTATATTCCATATTAAATAGCCCTGGTAAAAGTGTCCCAATCCTAATATTCGATGAAACTATGTATCTCTTAGATTGCATCTAGCAATTCTCTGGCAGTACATTGGTCAAGCAGACCACCTTTTAGGTGTTCCGATATTGACCTTTTTATGGACAAAAAATCGCAGAGGATAAAGATCCCAATGAAACATGACGGCTCTGTTTAACTACAAGGGAAGGAGGAAAAGTAAGGTGAAGGGAAATATTTGCATTTCCTTTAAAACATATTTCACTTCTGGGAAAGATATCTGCATTTTTTTAATAACCAAACACTGTGATTTTTTTTTTAAATATATTTCATTTTCTAAGAAAAATATTTATATTTTTTTCTCCTCAAGTGGATATGCGAGGCAGCTGTGCAGCTGGTGCTCACAAGACAAGGGCAAAATGACCGACCCACCCACTGGCCACTGCCCGAGCACCCGGGGATCCAAATCGGGATACGAGAGCTTACGGTCTTTACACCCAATCCTGTCATATTTGAAACTTGAAAGGCAAGGAAGGAACAAAGCCAATAAATAGAAGCAAAACTGATCGCAAAGAGGTTTCACGGCACACGAAGCCGATTAGAGAATTCACAGCACATCAGCCCAATGGAGCCACCACCCTTTCACCACAGCCGCAACCACAACCATAGGTACGTACCAATAGCCCCTCCTAGGTTTTCCGGCGACCGGGATATTTATCACCACCACTTCCCACCACCTCCACCATCAAGACATCCTCCTCTCCCCCCTCTTTACCACCACTACCAACCTATCTATAACGACCCAAGAAAACAACACTTCTTCGATATCGATGACTCTCGTAGGGTTTCCATCTCGGATCGCATTATCTTCGATAACCACAAAACCCCATTCCTAGACGAACATCCCCATCTTTGTGATCCAGAATTCAACAATGCCGATGCCTGCAATCAACGTCCGAGTACTTTACCTATTTGTTGGGAGAATGAACCACCTTCTCGCAATGCCCACCCTATGTCTCCTTATCGAACTGCACCGGATGGGAAATTCATTGATTGGAAGAGGTTTGAAGATGACCAAGAAGCTGCCCTCTTTCTTGAGTATCCGATTGATGGGCTTGAAAGGAATCAGAACGATTATATCTTCTTGGATCGGAGTGATAAACATGTTAATACTAGTGGTAGTGATAATGGTAATTATTTCCAGAATCATATTTCGTTTGCGAACACTATGTCTTCTAGGAATCATGCCCTGCTGGCGGGAAATCGTGTAATGCATTTTGATATTGAGTCCGATAGTGGGCGGTCCTGGGAGGGTAGAGGAGCAGGAGATGGGTTGGATGAAGGTAGGATATGGGTTTCAGCAAGGCCGAATTCTAGAGATACAGGTTTTTTGGTTCATAGGATTGAAGAGATTATGGGTGAGGATGATATTCAAGTTGTTTCTCAGAAAAGTTTTCCGCTCATTACGAAGATGGGGCAATTTAGTAACAGGGTTGGTGGTGAACGTTCCAAAAAGATTGTTTACACGCCAAAGAAGAAAAAACAAAAGAAGAGTGCTTTGTAGAGAATTCAATTGGGGATAGCTACTAAAAGGAAGTTGCATTCTTCTGCTTATTTTGGTGATTTGAACTCGGGTTCCTTTAGATATAAAGACCCTATAGAGTTTTCAGATCAAAGATTTGAACTGGATGTTTCTTTCAAATCTAATACCCTAGTGGCCAAGGCAGTTATGGCTCCTTCAAATACTGTGGTTGGTTCTGATAGGTCAAGTACAACCAAGATTAACAGGATAAAGAAAGTCACTGTGCCTGTTTCAGTCTCATCAAGTTCACGGCTTACTGAGTTTCATGAGGGACCCTTAAGTGCTGATGGTTCTTCACTTGGTGTGGATGATGTCTTAAGTTCTGACAAGGGTCCAATGCTGTCGGAAGAGAAACATAGTTCCTTTAGATATAAAGACCCCGTACTGTTTTCAGATCAAAGATTCGAAGAAGAAAGGGTGGGCAGTGTAGTTGAACTGGATGTTTCTTTCAAATCCAATGCCCTAGTGGCCAAGGCAGTTATGGCTCCTTCAAATACTGTGGTTGGTTCTGATGGGTCAAGTACAACCAAGATTAAAAGGATAAAGAAAGTACCTGTGCCTGTTTCAGTTTCATCAAGTTCACGTCTTACTGAGTTTCATGAGGGACCCTTAAGTGCAGATGGTTCCTCATTTGGTGTGGATGATGCTTTAAGTTCGGATAAGGGTCCAATGTTGTCGGAAGAGAAACATACAGTTTCTGGTACTGGAGTAATGGATAATATTGGTTCACAGCCTGGTCCAATTGAGGTCAATGCATCAATTGGGAAAAGGGCAAAGGAAGGATCTCCTGAGGCTATGGCTTCAACCAAACCTAGCATTGATGTTAATGTTAGTCATTATGGGATGTGCACAAGAAAAATTATGAAGAAAAGGAAAATCATGGCCACAAGTTCAAGTTTTTCCATTTCACAGGCATCCGAAATCAGCAAAGAACCCAGAAATGTTGATCAATACACCAGTGGTGCGGCTGCTATCTTGAGTTCTGACAGTGGTAGAATGGTGTCAGAAGAGAAAACAAGCATGTCTGCTGTTCAAGGAATCAAGAATGTTGGTTTGCAGCCTTGTCCAAATACAACCACTGTATTGCTTGCAAAGGGTTCAGTCCGAGGATCTGCTGTTGCTATGGTCTCACAAAAGGTTGTTCCTGACATTGAAGTTGCACCTAATGCTAAGAAGATTAAGAAAGACGTTGGCCTTTTCTCTGGTTTGTCTAGTTCACGGTTATCTGAAATCCACGAGGGACCAGTGAACACAAATAGCTCTGTGCATGTTGCCGATGTTAACTCAGATGCCACTAAGAATGAATTTAATTTGGATAAGAGAAGTACAGTTTCTGATGTTATGCTTGCAGATGATGTTGATTCAGATTGTAGTACAGATGGGCCCACTACATTGCTTGAGAGTAGTCTGGTTGAAGGTTCTCCTGAGGCAATGGTTGAAATGACAGGTGATGGCAATTTTGGTTCAGATGGGACATGTACAAATAAGAGTATTGAGAAGACAAAAGTCACTTCACCATCTCCAGCATGTTTAAGCTCACAATTATCTGAAAGCCCTGAGAAACCTGTTGGTGGAGATAGCCCCATGCATTGTGAGGATGCTGTCTCAAGTTCTGACAAGGTCCTGATGGATTCAGCAGAGAAAGTTACAGTTTTTAAAACCAGGACGGCGGGTTCTATTGGCAAGCAGCTTTGTCCATGTGTAGTCAGTGTGTCACTTGAAAATAGTATTGTGAAAGGATCTCCAAAGGCTACAAATACAGTAAGTGATGTTCTGACTATTGAATCTAATGTGACATCTACTTGCAAAATTAAGAGGAACAGAAAAGTTCAGGTACTGGAAATTCATGAGAGGCTTATTAGTGGGAATAGCTCCACCAATAGTGAACATCCCACATCTAATTCGGACAATGTACCATCACAGTCAGAAGAAAAATCTATAGTTTCTGATATTGGGAAGATGAGTAATGTTGCTTCACTTCCTTATTCAAATGATTTTGCTGTTACCGATGAAATCATCACACTAAAAGGATCTCCAAAAGGTTTGGATTCAACAAAAAGTGTTCTAAATGTTGGTTCTGATCAAATGTGTGATTCTAGTATTAAGCGACAGAGGAAAGACCTGGATTTGTCTAGTTTATAGGAACCTGATATTCATGGGGGACCCATATATACTGATAGCTCCATTAATGATTTATCGTGTTCACAGGGATCTGATATTTATGTGGGTCCCTTAAATACTGATAGCTCCATCCATGATTTGAATGCCACCACCAGTTCTGAAAAAGTTCTGTCGTGCTCCAAACAGAAAGTGGCAGTTTCTTGTATTGGATATGGGGATAAATTTGCCTTGCAGCCCTGTCCAAATAAGGTTTCTGTTCTGCTTGAGCCTATTTCAGTTAAGGGATCTCCAAAGGGAATAGATTCTGTTATAGGAGGCTCTAGTGAGGGCATCACAAGACATGATCACCCTAAGCCTATTGCTTGTTGTAGTTCTTTTGTTGAGCATCCAGATGGTGCTATTCCTGGTGTAGCCATGGGCAGTTATCACGGATGTCCTCTTCAATATGATATCTTAGGCAAGGAATGTGGAAGTGGAAGAGGAAGAGAAGAACAAACAGCAGAAGTAGATTATATCCTTGGAAGAGAGAACTCCAAAGATACTTCTGTATTGCATCCACAGGCACAAGGGCAACTGGATGGAGTGCCTTTGGATATCCATACTTCTCGCTTAGATGAGAGTCCTCCTGGTATGGCCATGGAAGGCAATGCGTCTGACCATATTATGAAGGATGAGTGGCCATCTGCTTCTGATCATATTAGGAAGGATGAGTGGCCATTTGCATCTGTGTATTTGTCTCTGGGCATCAAAATTATTTCTGACTCCAATGGGGAGCCAATGGGATCTGTGCCTGATAGAAGTTCGAAGATGGAGTCTCCAGAATCTTTGTCTACAGTTCCAGAGTTACACATTCTGAATACTGAACAGTCACTGCCAAACATATCCAATAAAAAGATTGTTAGGGACAAAATCAATAAAAGATATAAGAATACCAGTGTGAAAAATGCATCTGCTTTAACTGCCAGTAATTCCTGCACATTCAAACCTGATGTCAATATGAAACCAGATAAAAAAATGCAGAGTGATGGATTCCGAGCAGAGAAAAAATGTCATTGTCATTACAGGAAACCAGACAACCATCACCTAATCTGGAACTGACAGTTGGAGAATTGAATGGAAAGACCTCCCAAACTTTCAAAGTTCCTAGGGTATTTCAAGCTTGGTCATCTTTGGTTTCAGGTTCACTTAAAGATACAACCCCTTCAGCTCACATTACAAATTCACGGACGTGGCGGCGAACAGATGATCCTTCTGCACCATTGGCTGGAAAAAGGTCATGGTCAAGCACCAGCTCTTCACTAATGCAGTCTCCTAAGAAGTTTGGAAAGGTCCAGAGCACTTCTTATAGCTTTAGAGGTAACAGCCTTGTAAGGAAAGGTGCTCCCAATTCTGGTTTGCCCCAAAACTCTCCTAGTTTGAGTACAACTGTTTATTGGTTGAGTACTGTGGGTAAAGATGAAACCAATAACACTACTGCCTTAGAATGTAAGGGTAACAACAGTTACTCTCTGAGTTGTTCAAGAGCTGGGGGAGCAAATCCTTTTGAGAGTCCAAAAACACTGGCATTGCCACACAGCAGCAAGTTACAAAACTCCACAACAAAATCATCACAGGATTATATCACTCACACATCGAACGATCCTCTTTCAAAGGGTGGTTTAGAAACATCTCCAGATCCTACCAATGTTACTGAAAAGGAGGATGCATCCAAGCATCCGAAAACTTCTAAAAAGCAAGCCAGTCTAAGCAACAACTTGGGAATTCAAGGTATTTTAAGTGATAGTAGTTCACAGTCCTCCAAGATGAAGGGAGTAGTGTATGTAAAGCACAAGTCAAATCAATTGGTTGCTGCTTCTAATCCTGGAATTTTTTATCCATCCATCAATGTTCCTGACAAGACACAGGCATTATCTTCTTCCGTATCTTCTGATTGCAACTATAAAAGAAGTAAGAATCAACTTATTCAAATTGTTCAAATTCCAGGAAATCAGGTCCGGCAATTTGTTGCCATCCCCGATGACAGTTCAAATTCAGAGGAGCAAAGGGTTTCTACAGTTCCATCCCTAAAATGCAGCAGAAGTGTAAGTAAGAGAAGGCCTCATAAAGGTTGGTATTTATGGACTCCTTCATTATGTGGTACTGTCTTTCCCTTAACAAATGCTCCACCTTCAAAGATAATGGTTTAAATATTTGTATTGCTGCCTTTTTTAGTGTTCCCAAAGATGCTTCAGATTTGTGCTTGGCATGGTTAATGTTTGAGACACTGATATATCTCAAGATGCGACAAATAAAACTTCATTTCTTAATTTATTCCTTTGATTTTCTGGTATTCAAGGTACACTAAATAGAACTTCTTTCAACATTATGATGAGGCAAAACCATAATCCTAAGATTGTTATTGACCATTACATTATGTAAGGTAAAGAATTGCATGGTAAGCTGATTGGACGATTGATGTAGTCCTAGATTAGTAGATAATCCAACTAGGAGCCAGTAACCAGGATCTGCTATGAACTGGTAAATTGGATAGGCCAAAATTGGGATTTGGGTCAAATTAGGGTTAGGGTTTAGTGGAACCTAGGGTTTGATGGTAGGGTTAGGCTAAGTTAGTGTAGGGGAGTCTATCAGTGAAGGTTACGTTAAATTTTGATTGGGGGGGGGGGAAGGTGTGCTGGAATTGAATTGCAGCAATTTAGGGTTGGGTTTCTGGGTTTCTGGAAAGAGAATAATAATGGAATCTAGGGTTTAGGGTTGTATGTTGGGCCTATAACCAAGATCGAGTTTCCCACTAGGTGTGAGGGAGATTTGGTCCAAGTTTGGGTGGATTTTGATGGTCTGATGTAATGTTATGATGAAATCACAGAATTAGGAAGTAGAATAAAAATAGAAACTTAGGGTTTCAGACAAACCAGTCACCAGTCAGAGATCAGATTTGGAATAAAAGAGAAGATGAAGATTGCAGGCTGTGCTCCAAATAAGATCCAATAACCTGAAGTTGAAGTTCAGAAGTTGCAGCAGCAATAAACTGGAAGAAATCAGAAATCGAGCTTCAATGGAGAAAACCAGATTTCGAACAAAGCTGTGGGCTGATCCTCCTTCAAACAGTGATCGAGTAACCCTCTTGAATGGCATAAACTTGCTATCAGATTTTCACTGGTTTGGCCTGCAGACCCTAACCTTCTAATTTGGACACTCCTTCACAACTCACAAGATAGCCATTGGAACTGGCTGAAATTTTCAGGAGAGAGTCCCCTCTGTCCCTGCTACACTCGATTCAAGTTTGGGTCTCTTCACATTGCTGGTTTGATTTCTACACACTCATTAGTACTTTCTAATTTTGAAAACCCACTTCTGTTGTGTTTCTGGCCATTGAATGTATTCTCAGATTTGTCTATTTACTTCCCTACCTAAAGCCTGAGTGTTCTCACTGAGTTTATTGGAGTTTGAAGGTTATTATTGGGACTGTAAACCCTAGTTTGCAGTCTTACATTAGGAAGGGTGGGGCTGGAGTGGGAAGGTTTGATTGGCTGATGTATCATAAAGCCATACTAACTATTACAGGCCTTATGAAATAATCAGGCTAACAAGATGCTGTTGTATACTCGTATTGAGGCAAATATCACTTGCCTCACCTACAAGATTATAAATTATATTTAAGTTTGGATAATGGATAACACTTGCCATCACTGATATGAGGTCCTAATTGCTTTTAGAGTTTAATTTTAAAGGGTGCGAGGTGCCCCCATTATACCAAACATAAGCCAAAACAAATGACACTAAAAGTTACAAAATAAAGTAAAAGCAAGCTGTAAGAAAAACCCTGATATACTTAGTCATTAAAATAATACTGCCCAATGAAGTGTTAAATCTATCAAACAAATGTCTGTGCATCAGAAACTGATTTGAGGCTTCTGTCAGAAACATATATATTTGTACTCAAGTTGAAATTTGAAGACAAGCTTTATCTGGAGCCTTCTTCGCCAGAAGTGAAGTTATTTTTAGGGTTATGGCTTGCAATATGTGGTTGATCTACAACAGTTGGGGGCTTTTATTTGTCAAGTTTCTTCTGTTAATGGAGATTCTTTCCGTTCCATTTTGCAAGTTTCCTTTGGTGAAGCTCATTCACTCACTCTTCTCTGGATGAGTAAATACAAATACCAAGAGATTGATTATTTTTTGAAGGTATCTTTGGATCATATCCCTAGAGAAGACAGTTCAAATTCTACCTTATGAGATTTGAAGCACTCCCATTTTGTAGGGCAGTCTGTACCCATCCTGTATTGTAACAATTTCTGCTTCTTGTTTTTTTTAGCTTATAAGGTTTTGTTCGTTAGTAACAAAAGAAACCAGATTCAGGCCTTCCTGTTTGTTTCCTCTACATGAAAAATCAGGTGCTGTTGATCCCCAGTCAGGAAAGGACACCAAGAAATCCATTGTTCTAAGGAGATTACTGATTGGCAATGATGAGTATGTTTATGTACCTTGTCAAATTTTTCTGGGAGATTTAGCTGGTTGCATATTCATGCATTTTAATATTGAACAGATATGTCAGAATCGGAAATGGAAACCAGCTTATTAGAGATCCGAAGAAACTGATTCGCTTCGTGGCAAGGGAGAAAATAAGATGGAGTTTGCACACTGCTAGATTGCGGTTGGCTAGAAAACAACAATACTGCCAGTTCTTCACAAGATTTGGGAAATGCAACAAGGACAATGGAAAATGTCCATATATTCATGATCCTACTAAAGTTGCAGTCTGCATGAAGTTCCTGAAAGGTTTATGTAAACATATATACAAATTGCAATTTGACTCACAAGGTGTTTGGTCAATGCAACTTCATATGCTTTATTTCAAAATACACTCGATGTGTGCATGTTAATAAGAGATTTATTATTTCCAAGTAACACTTTTATGTTGTAACATATTTCCTGCAGGTCATTCCGGAAAGGATGCAGGACTGTTCTTATTTCTTGCAGGGTGGGTCTTGTTTATGGCATCTTCATTTCTGTTTATGTAATGAATACATGGAATTCTAACACTACTCTTGACAGGATTGTGTACCAACGAGAATTGTCCATATAGGCATGTAAATGTGAACCCAGGTGCTCCAGTTTGTGAAGGATTCCTCAGGGGATATTGTGCTGATGGTGACAAGGTTTTTCTCTCTTATATATTGAATATTTACTTCAAATTCTTTTCATATTGCTCTCTTATACATGGAATATTAGCTTCAAATTGTTTTTACTAATTAAAGCTATCTATTTATCTGCTTATTTATTTTTATTTTGTTTGGAAAGTTGTCACAAGTCACAACTAGCCGTCCCTCCATGACTAACTAATGCCTTTCCTTCCATCTCCTATCTGGAGAATCTGTGCCATCATTTGCCAACTGAGACCTCCGTTGGAAGGATATCTATTGTTTATTACATTACTAGTTCATATGGGAAGTTCTATTTCATCTAGTCATGTAATACAACAGGGCTAAAACAAATTATTAGATGGTAGATAGTATTAGTAGGTTATTAGCTATAGAACCAATGGAATTAAGAGTTATTTCCTTTTGTTATCTTAGAGATTGCTACCTTATTATATGTTAAATGATCAAGAGTTTGACTTTATCTCATTAAAAAAAATTCGTATTCCCAACCTTTTTATGGAAAACAGTGGAAATTAAATGAATTTTCTTATTTCACTGAACATGCAGTGCCATAAGAAGCATAGCTATGTATGTCCAGTATTTGAAGCGACAGGTATCTGTCCTCAAGAGTCCATGTGCAAACTTCATCACCCAAGAAACCAACACAAGGGCAACAGAAGGAGAAGGTCAGTGGATCGAAAGAGAAAGAAAGGACGTGACTTTGGGTCCAGGCGTACTGATGTTATTGGATCCAGCTCAGTTGCTTCTAACAAGCAGGCTATACAGAATAATGAAGACATTTTCTTTCATGAAGGAAGATTTGTTGATTATATAAGTTTTGATGTCAGTGATGAAGAAGCCGGAGAGTGCGACTGATATGGACACAACCTTGTGTGGCAGTGACCCATCCGAGTTAGCCTTGGATGACCTCATTGAACCAGTTCATATCTTAAATAGAAAACTGACGTAACAAAGTTCTTTCCAGGAGCAGCCCAAAAATAAGCTGTGTCCTCGGGAAGTTAATCTATTGTAAATGGTGTAGAACAGGCAAACCATTCCTATATCTGCCAATTGGAAATTTTATTTTTATATATCACCATGTAAATAACTACATATTGGTATTCACCCAAAAAAAACTACATATTGGAGAAATGATATTAGTGAAATTTTCGCGGTATTAAAACAAGCGTGTTACAGCTATGATAAGAGGCTCCTAACTGATCTGATAATGAACCAGGGTGCTTCAGCTCAATTTATTTACTATTTGACATACCACTAACATCGATTTGTCGGATCTGTCGGTCTTTCTTTCTATCAGCTGTGTGGTTTCGTCCTCTAAGGGGGTGAGGTCTGAAAATCCAGGACGGTTCTTTCTTCGCTGCCTTGGCCTGATCTGCAATAATGTTTAACAATCCTTAAAGGAATCATGTACAATCTCTTGATCTAATCAAAATATCAAATATGATTTTCTCCAAAGCAATGAAGTCTATTGTCATGGTAGGCTGGCTAGAATGGTTTTCCTCTAATAAATGATATTGAATTCTTGATCAAAGAGAAAATGGGGTTAGGATTCCTATTTGCTTCTATCAACATCATGAGATTGTTTGCTATATCCAACAGAATTTTATAAAGGAAGCTCGGCATTGTTTAGTGTAGTTGTTACAGTAAAACCAAAGATACCATTCAATGAATCCGAGTGTGTGCTTGATAATAATCAAAACATGGGTATGCTGTGTGATTGCAAAATCATTTCATGAGGCCTGTTGATGCCCTAAAGAAGCAGGGAAAAGCATCTCAGAGGTAAGTTTGTGGCTACATGGGAAGTAAGTTACCATGTTTTGATAGATGCCCTGAGATGCTTCCCCTGTTCCTTCGAGCATTATCAGAGGTGCACAGGGAGAGAACACTGACAAAGTATCCAAGTTCAATAGGTTTGATGTGATATCCAATGGTGAATATCACAACAAACGGGTGGTCAATTAACCTGGATCACCTACCTGTATTTATATGTTTCACGTACTATTAGATGATGACATGTGTCTTTTTGTTTCCATAAATGTCCCTTCATGCACTCTTAATGGCACCATTAAGGAAAATTATGGAAGCAAAAGAACATATGTCATCAACTATACATACGTGAAGCGTACACTGTAGGTAATCAAAACCCTCCAACAGAGGAATAGGTAAAGTATAACAGACCAACCTTCAATGGATACAAGCTCCACGTACATGGCTTCATCAAGTTTCTCCATGTTGGATTAGGTTGGAGGGAAGAAGGATTGAAAGGGAGAAGGATATGGTCTATTTCAACTCTGATGCAAAAATGTATCACAACAGCAACAAGAGCCAAAGCAACTAAGGCAAACAGAAACCGCAGGTGATGGCCAAAAGCAAGAACATGATTAGGGAATATGGAGGACATTGACTTAGTAGTGTTACTCCTCATGTGACGATCTATGCTTCCTACATCTACCAAGAAACGAATCAATGGCACCTTTAAGAGTTCAAGCAGATGTTGCTGCTGCTGGCTAAGTGACAAGGAGGCTTGTAGTGTTTTTCTATCTAATGCTAACAGTTCTGGATTGGCCCTTTTGATCTATGATTTTGATTAGTCATTTGCCAAGTTTTCAGGTTCAGAAGACGAAATGCCTTTTGGATTCTTGATGCGTTGGGCTCCTCTGTAGCCCGACAGGGAGTCTAGCGCACATCCAATGGCCCACAGTGCTTGATCACGCAGCCCAACACCCCGCATGTGTGTTGGGTTGCGTGCCCGAGCAGTGCAGGCCGTCGGATGGTGCTCTACACTCCTTGTTGCGCTACAGAGGACCCAAATCCTTTCTTGATACCTTTTCGGCTTTTCTCCCCTTATGAATGTGGCTTATGTAAGGATAATAATACTCATTGGCGTCAGTACACAGTTTTAGGTATCCCCCATGATTGATACCAATAGTTGATCGATGTGAATCCTCCGCCGATACAGCATAGACATCCATTTTTTATTGAAAAAAAAATGATGTTTTGATCCTGTATCAGTATCGGCAACGATGTTAACAGTGACCGATATCAAGAACTTAATCCTTGCGTCCATCCATACACTATGCTCCACTAATAACAACTCGTGGGATTTATTGGATTTTTTTACCCCCAAAAGAAACAAGATTGAAAAAAGAAATTGACCCATTTTTGTTCTTGTCGTTGGTAGACTCTACCGCTTGAGAAAGTAAAGAAGAGAACAATTCCTTCAAAGATATTGGATTGTTGGAATTAGAAGGGTAGCAAAAAGGTTGAATCGGAAAGTGAAAGGATGAAAAATCAGATCTAAAGTAGAGCCAAAGTTTTGACTGCGGAAAGAAGTAAACTTTGGAGGATCCATTAGGTGGTAAATGGACAATCGAAATTCGTGTTTGATTGCGTTTAAAGGAATTTGCATTAGATATATCTGAAAACTATCTGAGTCTGTTCGAAAGCTATATTATCCAATCCTATTTTAAAAATATGATTAAAAAATAATTTTATAAATAATATTTTGAGAGAAAGAATGCTACTTGGTAGCGTGTGGCGCTTGGCCCTGCGCCCAGACACAGGGCTATGCTACATGACTATCGCACTCCTCACGAAAATGCAAAAATTCATGAGGGCACAGCGGTCATTTCACGCGGCTTTGTGTCTAGGCGGATGGGCCACACGCCGCCCGCGACCAAGTAACATTCTCTTTTCCCTAATATTTTATAATACTAAATATTCACATTAGTTCATGACATATTACATGTAATTAAAGTATTAAACATGAAATTAAATGAAAGAAAAAGATTCATGAGATCATCTATGTAATTCCACATCGGATCCTTCAATATCAACCCTAATGAGTAACAATTTAGTGCTTCACATCAACCCTACTTGAGCTTTCACCTTCTCTAATTCTCCCCTCAATGTAGATAACAAAATATATAAATGGATAATTAAAATCCATGTCCAATTCGTATTCATATCCATTTAAGAAAATCTGTATCAGAATCCGTTTGAAAATTAACCAGATGTGAATGCAGATAATGCTATATTCTATTTGTATTCTCTAGATCCATTTACCCTTTCTGATCTAAGGGCTCTCGGTCTGCTCTAATCAATTTCTTAACGTTGCCCTGTCCATTTCCATGATTGTTTGTATCCTTTTAGGATAACTGCTCTTTGACATGAAGCCATGAAGGGCCTGGGAGTTCTGAACTAAAATGTTGAGAAAGTAAGAAAAGAAGGAACAATATAAAATGTTAGTTGCAACCTCTCCACAAAATTTTATATTATATACAGTTCAAATGCACAAACCAAAGCAACAAGAGGATAGATTTTTCATCCTTGTTAGGCCTATAAAGCATGGCAGAGAAGAAACGGAAAACTTTACATATTTTTTCAACTAATATCTAAAAATCAGCGGTAAATCAGGTTACCAGATTTCCAAGAGTAGTGCAATGCTCACCTGATTGTTGGATTGAACCATATTTACTTCATATATATACATCAAACATAAAAAAGAAAGGAAATGTTCTTCACTGTTCCTTCTAGTTGAGGGGGAAAAAGAGAGAAACTTACAAAAGCCTAACAGAGATACATAAATAAAGAAAAAGCAGTATTTCTAAGTTAAAAAATTTGGTAGCAGTTTCTTTTGTTAATGACAGAGAGCAACAGGTGGGGCAAACAGCATATCCGCAAGATTTGCTTCAGGTGCCTCTATTGTACTGATAAGCAAGAGGAATCTCCATTGGTGGAAGTCTACGATTCCCATATAATTTCCAGTAGATGCAACGCAAACATGAGGGTTTGGTCTATTTACTCCCAGGCTTTTATCTTCAAACAATCGCTGTCCAACCATGGTTTAAATGATCCTTCATGTGACAAGTTCTGCAAACAACGATTTACATCCCTGTTAACAAGGAATGCTATTAAATGCAATTGGACCCCACTATAAATCTGAGTTGTGTAAGAGTAACACCCCCTGAACTGAAAACAAATTACAGCCATGTAACAATAAGATGCAAGACGGGAGTGAAAGCCCCATGAGACAAGTGGCTTGATTACCCTTTTTGGTAGTTACAACTTACAAGGTAATTCTCACCCAACCCAACCCCCTTCCCCCCCCCCCCCCACCCAACATGAAGCAGGATTTGATCCCATTTGTTATGTTTCTGTTATCTATTCAGATTAAGAATGAGGTCTTATTTTCTTAAGCAGTCCGGTAAAAATGTTGGGTTACATTGCTCCAAAACAAAATCAATGAACAGTTTTGACCTACCTTTTGGCATTCGCTAATTCAACACAGTACGTATCATGCTCCTTTTTCATTATAGTAGTGTTTCCCTATCATTTTTTTTTCTTTTGTTGGATAGATATCGAAAAGATTTTATTACTATGTGAACTTAGTCATACAGCTACAAAGGCCGAAGCCTAAAAGCTCTAGGACTTTCTATGTGATCGGAGGAGGGACCCCTTGTAAATTGTAAACCTATCTGCGCACCCTCTAGCCAACCCATCAGACAAGAAATTAGCAGGTCTCTTTCACCAGGACAGAGAGAATGCCTTGACCAAACAGATTAATTTCAGGAAGCGCCTCTTGGCGTGGTGGTGGCTACCAGTGTAGTAGGATGCTAGCCCAAGTCCAAGGTAGAGGTCACTGGTTTGAATCTTCCCCCCCCCCCCCCGGCTGCCCTTTGCTCTTGGAGCTGGGATGCCACCCTGGCCACCCTCTTGGGCTGTCACCCCTAGTGGCCTATGGGTCCTCCATAGGTTCTGATAAAATAAAAACAGAAGAATTTCCTAAGCAAATGCATATACTTCCAAGCCCCAATTGCAGGCTACCCCAACCATCATAACACGGTAAATGAATTTCCCTTAATGATGGAAATTTAGTCAACCATTGGCAAAGGCTAAGGCCAATTGGCCCAATTCCATTCTTCCCTTGATAAAGGCTGTAGTTCAGCTGAGGCCAGAGAACACCAACAGGATATTCCCCTCATGATCTCTAACCACCAATGCTAGCAAGACCTGGATATTTGTTATACTATCAAATATCCTTTCAGGCATTAGTATATCATAAACACAAATTATTTTAGGATGGTCCATAACTTCAGTTATGGGTCCCAAGTCTATTTTAACATTGAGGTCTAACACTAGATTAAGTTAAGAAGGTGTACATGATACAACATTTAACAATTATCAATAACCATTATCGATTTTTCATTCAATAATGATTTAATACAATCGAAAATGAAAGCTTGGGGTAACACCATATGATGAGGATGTACCACCGAAGCTCTCACTCTCTCCTCTTTGTCTCTTTAGCATTGAGTAGAAAAAAGGATGTGAGGATAATCAAAGAAGCTGGACAAGGATTCCCACTGATTTCCAGTGGGGGAAGAGAGAGAGAGATGCAGGAGTCTGATAGTTTTGAGAAAAACACTACACCCTCCCCAACCCCATGTTCTGCTTTTGCTGCACCTGCATCTGCGCAGCTGATCTTGTTGGTCGTCTGTTTTTTCAAAACTTTATGGGGTTTCGATTCGGCAGGGAATCCTTCTTCTTCCTCGTTTTTTCTTCCCTTGCTCCTACTGGTGCCTTAAACATCTGGCACACAAACACCTTAATCATCAAAAACCAACTAGCCACTTACGCAACGTCTTGACAACTTCTCATTGCCTAATCATCACTGAATAGTCACTACTTCACCTTGAAAGACCCAAATTGATGGGTTTCTAGAAGCCTAAGGGACCAGGTTTCATAAACTCATTTTAAACCAGAATCACAGTGAATGATGTATATGACCAGATTCAAGAGAAATTCGATAACTAATAATCAGAAGTTCAGATTCAGGTAATATTCTGGTCAAAGGTCTGTATTATAGAGAGGAACAATCCCTCAAAAGATGATTCTGATCTAATGATTTGATCAGAGTTTCAGAAGTATCCTTAGAGTAAAACTCTTAATTAAGACTTCAGATCAAGGAATCGATCTCATCATAGTTGTCAAGGCGACGCCTAGGCATCCAGGCGGCTTTGCCTGGACTAACGCCTTGGCACCTTGCTGGTGTCGCCTTAATTTTTGCCCCAGTCGACCGTCTTGGCTCTCCTAGGCGCCGTGACAACTATGGATCTCATATTAATGATGGAGATCAGAACAGTTTTAAGGAATGAATAAATAGCAATAACACTAGATCAGAGACCAGATTTAACAGCAGAATTATACGTGAGGATTGGAAACAGGATTAAACGGTAACTATTAGCAGTGATAACAAGCTCAGGAACTTAGGAATCCTACTAGATTAGGACTCTTATGATCTGATACAAAGATCAACTTTTGAAACCAAGAATAAAACCATAATAAATAGCATTCGATTGTATGACCTGAAGTTAAGAGTCAAATCCTCGGCAATATTAATCAAAAAACAGGGATTTTCAGATATATAGTATGAGCAGAAGATTAAAGTTAAGAACTGACTTGTTGCAGGCACTTAACAATGAAGAAGAGGATAATAAAGCAAAGATATGACCTGAGCCTCTCAATCAAACCTTGATCAGCAACCCACTGATCAACCTAGCATCCATGGTTCAAAATTTCGCTATACATCGATATCGGCATATTTCGGAAATCTCGATACTACCGAGACTAGATGACCATACGAAATGAAAAAAGTCAAAATTTCGTCAACATTTCGGTATATTTCGGTAATGCACCGAAATATCGCCGAAATGTTAGAAACCATCACGTGACTCTTTAAGGGGTTGGCTATAAAAGCAGAATCTTGCATATCTCGGTCGAAATTTTGACCGAGACCTTGCAAAGACTCTTTTCTTCCTTTTTTTTTTTGTCTTCCACTCTTCCAAGCATAGTTCCAATCCTCTTCCAACTTGTTCTTCATCATTTTCTACAGATCGTTGCCGGAAACATGTTGGAAACACCTCCAAGCATATTTGTGAAGGATTTAAAAATCTTCTTCCATCCTGATTATATGGATATTGATGACTTATCTAGCTCTGTTGACGGATTGAGTATGGATGATAGGGAGGGAGGATCGAGTGGGCATTGGCGTGTGCCATCTTTTGATGTGCGTACCACTCCATCGTCATCGGATTATAGTGCATCACAACCTCACGGTGGATATGGCTATGGATATGGGCAGTTCGTTGAGGTAGGGAACTATGTCTCCCAATCCCATTCCCAAGGATGTACTGAATCATCTTTTGTGGATGACATCTTTGCATACCCTAGCTATCCAATTCACCAACTGAACATGCTGCCAGTGCCGGCATCACATCATACTGGATCAATGAGTAGTCATGGTTCTTCTTCGCAGATTGGTAACCCATATCCTAGGATAGGTTACCTTCAGTATGTTGATGACGCCATTTACATGGCAATTGTGAATGACTACACTCATTTCTTCTCCCAAACTATATCGTGGTCCACGTATGTCCTTCAGACAGAGAGCAATGGGCGTCGACTCCAGCGGAGCATGAGTGGGGTCGATCCAAGAAGGCATAGCAATTATTACTAGGATTTGTTTTATGACAGTTGTGAGTTGTGACTTTGTGTATTAACTATTGAGTATTGAACTATTGACTATTATGGAGTTTATGAGTTATGACTTATGAACTTATGCACTTATGACTTTATGAGTTTAAAGTTTAAACTAAAGACTACATTTGACTTTATTTTTTTTCATTACTTTGTTTAAATTTCTTATTATGTCTTTTAGTACTTATACAATGTGTATTTAACTATTTATACATCAGGGTCCGACGTATACTGTCAATCAAGGGTGCAAACACAAAACACCATTTTGAGTTCATTTTTTTGCAATATGAAGGTTTAAATGTGTTTATTTAGCTTAAATAAGGGTGTACATGAAGTATCAGGCTTTAATATGGCCAAAACCCCACCGAGATGGAGTGCCGATATATGGCAGAAAAATACCATATTTCGCCGAAATTTCAGAAATCTCGACCAGCCCGAAATGGCAAGACGAGACGAAATTTCAAACTATGCTAGCATCTCACCAGGCAGCAACTGCATCCCACAGCAAAGTCTGAATCCCACAGAGCATAACAGCAGAAAAAGCCACACTTAAATAAACATAATATCAATGGGGAACTTTCTGGCTCTTACATCAGTATATAGAGTTGAGCTTTTAAGTCGCATACTCTATGTAGGAAATAACTCCTAAGTAAAAAAGAATAACCAAGTAAAAGATGAGCAAAAAGGAACTAGAACTCCTCTAATAATCGACCTAGCTTGGAGTGTTCCAATAAGAAGAGAACAATAAAACAGGAGTTTAAAAAGGAATGGATTCCTATCCTTATTTAATCCTATTAACTAAATTACAAATAAGCGAACTTAAAACTCTTATCTACTAATGTAACTCACGATTCCTGCTGGTTTTTAGTGAACCAGAAAACACACAAACATAGGCTTGGTCTGAACCAAAAGAACTGGCTCAATGAAGAAACATAAGGCTGAGTCAAAGACCGAGTTAACTCAGTAACAGCACTGAGATGACCGAGTCAAGTCATCTTCTTCTTTGGTACTTTTTAGGGTACCTCCCTTGGTGTTGACCTGCATCAACTCTCCCCAGCTTGATAGCATTTGTCTCCAACGAATGATGAAGCTACATATAGCGTTCATACAACCCCAGTTGAGACGCTTGAAAACATCGGTGTGTATACATGTGTAGTCAGTGCTTGGCTGGACTTTCCATTTGACAAGGAATGATAACCACCTCCCTTCTGAGTGACAGTATACGTTAATATCTTCTATCTCATCTTCAACAGATAGAGTAAATTGGAACAGTTGTAAAGTATGCTCTATAACTCCCTCATCCAAGTGGTGACCCAAATAGATCGTAAGATTGGCCACAATGAAGATGTTGCTTATGGACATGTCAATTGGCAAGTCTAGCATATAAGCATTTGGTCCAACCTTTTAAGGAAATTGTAAGGTCGCATTTTCCATGGGTGGAGCTTCATGTTGATGCCAGGAGGAAATCTATCAAGAGCAATGCAAACGATCACCATGTCTCTAGACTGCAACCCCACAAAACGGAAATAACGATCAAAAGCTTTATAAGAATCATTGCTAAAAAGCATCAGCATGGACCTCAGTAATACGGCGTATGAACTCATCGACTTAAATACTAATGTGTGCTTGAGGCGGAAGGGGAACAAGGTCGCTAGGTTGCTTTTGAACTCCGATAACAGTTTTGAATGGAGTACGACCCGTAGTGTTGTTCACTAAACTGTAATATGCAAATTCTGCTATGTCCAAAATGACGGTCAAGTCTTCTCATAGACACGAACAAGGCAATGCAACAAGTTGCCCAAACTTCGGTTAGCATCCTGCGTTTGATCATCTGTTTGTGGATGAAAGGTTGTAGAAAACTGAAGTTTTGTGTTGGTCTTCATCCATAGAGTGATGCAGATTCATCATCGAAATGGGCTTATTTCTTTAGGAAAGTCTAGGGTTGGGTTACATACATGTTGGGCCTTTGATCCCATGGGATTCTAATGTAATAGGTCACGTTTATGGGCCTAAAATATGGGTAAATAGGTTGCATACTGGATTAGCTCCCATACTTAGTTTTATTTCCATACTTAGCTTTTTATTTGGTGTTTTAAATTGAACCGGTTCAACCAATGGTTCAATTTAAGTGATTTTATTAGTTTTTCTTTTAGTTGTTTAGTTGGGCTGGACTAGGACTCTATTTTGAGTCTATTTCAATTTCCTAGTCAGTTTAAGTTAGCTAATAGGTTAAGGATTGGATTAGGCCATTCCTTTTTGGTGTCTAAGTCTATTTTTGAGTCTTCTATATAAGTTTGTAAGGGAGGCCAGCATTGGATACGAATTTGATTAATAAAAACTCAGCTTTATGCTTGCTGCCTTTGTTGCTGTTGTTGCTCCTTGAGAGTGTTGCATCCTTGTGGGTTTATCAAGGTGGAAGGGATTGGTGGATCTCCAATCGACTCCTTGCATCGTGAAGATCGGGAGACCCCACTGTTCATCTTCAAAGCTGCTGCCATTGAAGATCTCTTCAAATCCAGTAAGTTTGAATCTGAACTTTGTTTAAACCTTCTTCTTCTCACTCCTACCCTAACTAGGATTCCTCCATAACTTCAAATCTGTCCATTAGTTTCAAACCAAACTTTCAGCATACATCCCTTACACCATTATTGACACTCGATCCAAGTTTCATCAAACCCCCACCACCCTAAACCCTAGAATCCCCTACTCCTACTCCATTAGGAATTGTCTCCAATAACCTTATCCTGCTGTCCAACTCATCTAACCTATTTCCATTCACTCAAACATCATAAAACCTATACCATTAGACTTCCCTACACCTGCCTATCATTACCATATAAGACAACCCTAACTTTAACCCTAATTTTGACCTAAAATTCAATTCTGCCCAAAATTGCAGAATTTCAAAACTCATCCAAACCCTAACTTTTTTATACCATAATAGCCCTCTAGACCTGCCCATTAATACCCTATAAACCCCTTTCCCAATATCCAACCCCAACCCTAGTTTTGCCCTAAATTACTAAACCCTAACCCAATCGGCCAGCCTTAGTGTGTGACCCCATTACCCTGGCTCCTAGTAGGTCTCCTACCTATCTAGGACTACATTAAGTGGTATCAGAGCTATGGCGGAGGGAAGCTCCAACCAAGCCTCGAAAGACCCACCTCCCTTCATTTTCAAGACCCGAGTTCGTCTACCCAATGGGAGGACAGCCATATTAATTGTTGATGAAAGGCGACATAACAACATTATTTCACAATCTGTGGTTGATATGTTGTCCCAATCAGGAGAGATTTGCATCATGCCTACAGGTAAAGTCTTTGTTGAATTTGAGCGTTCTTCATACTCTGACGGTGCTTGGTGTCAGCCGGTACCATTTCCAAAGAGCTTTATTGCAGTAGGTTGTGATTGGTTGGACGAGCAACAAGGTTGGATTGAACCTGAAAACAACTCGTGTGTCCTACCTGATCAACACCACCTATACCATTGTTTTACTCTAAAAGGGTTACAACCAAAGGTGACCACATCGACTGTACAGCCACAGGGACTGCCGAACATGTCAACTCAAACGCAAGTGGTTATGTTTGAAGTTTCACCAATGGCGGATGCACCAACAAAAGATTCTACTAAGGCGGTTTGTGTTGAAGAGATTCAAGGACCTATAGCTAAAGAAATTTAAGTAGACCAAGCCGCACCAGTAGTTGAGATCATGGTTGAGAAGCTCGGCCATCAAATTGATGTGGAGGTCCAAAACACAATGGTAGAAGAAACTACTGAAGAGAGCAAAGTAGACAAGGTTGAGGACATGGAAGATGAAGAGGTGATTGAGAACACTCCACAAGAAATCATCGACATCCAAGATGTTGTTCTTGAAGAGGTCGAGCACATAGAGTTTGTTATGCCACTATGGTTCTCTAAAGAGAAAACTCCACGCCTTGAAGACTTTATTCCTAATATTCTTGCCTCACCAGAGTTCTGTTTGGGAGTGGTCAAAGCTGCTACTCATATGTTGTTTCCCCCTCATCAATACAAAATTCGAGGACGAATTTTTTCAAGCTAGGGAGAGTTGATGCAGATTCATCATCGAAATGGGCTTATTTCTTTAGGAATAAGTCTAGGGTTGGGTTACATACATGTTGGGCCTTTGATCCCATGGGTTTCTAATGTAATAAGCCACTTTTATGGACCTAAAATATGGGTAAATAGGTTGCATACGGGATTAGCTCCCATACTTAGTTTTATTTCCATACTTAGCTTTTTATTTGGTGTTTTAAATTGAACCGGTTCAACCAATGGTTCAATTTAAATGATTTTATTAGTTTTTCTTTTAGTTGTTTAGTTGGGCTGGATTAGGATTCTATTTTGAGTCTATTTCAGTTTCCTAGTCAGTTTAAGTTAGCTAATAGGTTAAAGATTGGTTAGGCCATTCCTTTTTAGTGTCTAAGTCTATTTTTGAGTCTTCTATATAAGTTTGTAAGGGAGGCCAGCATTGGATACGAATTTGATTAATAAAAACTCAGCTTTATGCTTGCTGCCTTTGTTGTTGTTGTTGCTCCTTGAGAGTGTTGCATCCTTGTGGGTTTATCAAGGTGGAAGGGATTGGTGGATCTCCAATCGACTCCTTGCATCGTGAAGATCGGGAGGGCTGCTACTTATCTCCTTGCATCGTGAAGATCGGGAGGGCTGCTACTTATCTCCTTGCATCATGAAGATCGGGAGACCCCATTGTTCATCTTCAAAGCTGTTGCCATTGAAGATCTCTTCAAATCTAGTAAGTTTGAATCTAAACTTTGTTTAAACCTTCTTCTTCTCACTCCTACCCTAACTAGGATACCTCCATAACTTCAAATCTGTCCATTAGTTTCAAACCAAACTTTCAGCATCCATCCCTTACATTATTATTGACACTCGATCCAAGTTTCATCAAACCCCCACCACCCTAAACCCTAAAATCCCCTACTCCTACCTCCATTAGGAATTGTCTCCAATAACCTTATCCTGCTGTCCAACTCATCTAACCTACTTCCATTCACTCAAAGTCTCAAACATCATAAAACCTATACCATTAGACTTCCCTATACCTGCCTATCATTACCATATAAGACAACCCTAACCTAAACCTAATTTTACCCCTAATTTTGACCTAAAATTCAATTCTGCCCAAAATTGCAGAATTTCAAAACTCATCCAAACCCTAACTTTTTTTATACCATAATAGCCCTCTAGACCTGCCCATTAATACCCTATAAACCCCTTTCCCAATATCCAACCCTAACCCTAGTTTTGCCCTAAATTACTAAACCCTAACCCAATTGGCCCACCTTTGTGTGTGACCCCATTACCCTGGCTCCTAGTAGGTCTCCTACCTATCTAGGACTATATTATAGTGTCTTCCAAAAATAACTTATAAACTTGATATCTTTGTCAGATACAATCAAATCTGGCAACCCATGTAGCAACACAACTTCCTTGAAGATAATAGCAAAGTGACTAGCATCGAAAGTCTTTCTGCATGGAATGAATGTGTCAGCTTCGAGAATCGATCGACTGGCACAAATATGGAATTGTGTCATTCCCGTGTGAGGGGCAAACCTAGCACAAAATCCATGCTGATATGTAAAACCCAAACCAAGCCTGAACTGATCTTTGACCAAACCAGACCCAATCATTAGCCCGGGGGGTGTCATTTGACCCACCTCATTACCATTCCTAATTAATGACCACTCACATCTTTCTCTGTACTTCAACGCTTACAGCTAACCCTGGGATTTCAGGTTACTTATTTTTTTAACCTGTCCTGCATCAATTAGGTTCCCGACTTACAACTTAATTTATGTAGATATATGCCCTTGAGTGTTGGTGTGTATCATCATATCAAAACCAAAACCCAGATATAATACAACTGTAGGAATTCAAACAAACATCAAATGAACAAATCAAGGAAGAAAGTACCTGAAGGTGATAGAAAAACCCACGCAAGAGGTTCAAACGTATTTTACGGCGATGTGGATGTTGAACAGAATAGAACGCTTGCTTAAAGTCTACAAAATAAAGAAAAAGATCCTTGGATTGAAATGCAACAAGAGGTTTTCTGAAAAAGATGTAGATAGACAAGGAAAACAATACAACAATAGATAGACAAAAACAAACAGATATTGGCACCTTGTAGGCATAAGACCCAAAAACCAAAGTAGTGTAAATTGAAATATAACTGTCTAATAACAGAAGCCAAGCAATTTCTCTACCACATTTCCTTAAAATTGTCATTATTATTTGCTGATAAGTAACAAACATTGTAATGGGAAAAAAAAAAAAAGAGGGTTCAATAGGTAGTATACAACAAGAAGAAGGCCAAGACACAAACAAAAGAAGAGAAGAGCTGCATTACATCAATGGAAGCTCTCCCAAACAAGGGACTCCCGAGTAACACCCCCCCCCCAAAGCCAATGCGTCACCAATTGAATAAGCCGATCTCTTTCTCCATAATAAGAAAGAAATGTCCTTGAGCCAGAACAGATGAAGCTTTCCGGTTCAGATGAATATATTTCCAAGGACCTCCACAGGGGGCTTCATCTACCCAATTGTCAAAGCTGAGTCCCCTTCAGCAATGGAGTTACTCCAACCCCCCCCCCCCCTGTAGATATAGCAATCTCCAAACCATTAATTTCTTTGCTAAAACGAAATCTGCTCTTCCAATTGGAACTGAAAAGATCAAGTGAATCCTTACCTTACAATAACTTTTTCCAGAGGTTGTAGAGAAAGGAGGGAGAATAGATAATAGAGGATAAAAAATTAGCAGATTACATCCAATGGGATAAAAGGTGGTGCAATGGACTGCAGTCAGGTAGGCCAGGACCCTGGATTAGCAACGTATCAAATTTGGTGGTCCAGCTCAACATCTCAACCATATGACCTTGTTTTGAACCTTTCCCTATATCAACAGCTAATCACTTTAGCTCCTACATTGATTTTCTTTGTTCCACATGGAAGACCATTGGCCCGAAATTTTACAGCTGGCTAGAGGATAGAAAGCTACCTGAGTACTTAAGCACAAAGATTTGACTACCAGCTGAGCTGCCACAAGGCTGTAATGTTGTCCATTGCACTACCACGTTCCCCCATCTTAAACTACAAATATCCATAGCTTCCTCATCCACACGAAGGAGGGTATCAATAGATGGGTCAAAATAAGGAGAGAACTCTATGTACAACATTACAAAGAGCAGCAAGGCTACAAGCCCCCTACTACATTGATTTCTCTATGGTATAAAGAGAAGGAAATACCGTATCTAAGAAGCATTTCCCAGTATTTGAACAAGATGAAATAAAGCTTTTCACAGCAATGTGGTCCTTTAAAATAAAATAAATTAAACACTTCATCACGTTTTCAGAGTCCATCAATCATTAAACCCTCTACGAATGCTCTCTGTGCAATGAAAGTTATAGATATATGCTCACAACTCATGACCAATGCTAGGAGAGGATAACAATGTCAACTAATGGAAACATTAGAATTAAGCCAAATCATGCCTGGGCAAGTAATGTAAAACTAGAACCAGAATAGGTCTAATCCCACGCAATATCAAATAGAAAACCTACAATGAACAAGAACGAGAACAATTGGATCTCAAATTGGTTGGAAGAGAATGATGATATCTCAAATTGATAACCACCAAAGAAAGAGAACAATGGGAACTCAAATGAGGGAACAATAACCTGCTGAAGTAGCAAATGGGTTGAATACTTCTCTTGCCAATGGATTGAATACTCTTCTTGAAAGAAGGATGAATTCCAAACAGAACAAGAAGAAAGAGGAGATCGATCAGCCCCTAGGATTTTGGTAACCCTAGATTTTCTTGGATCGATGATGGGTTTGTTCTTGCAAGTTTGGCTGTTGAAGATGTGCTCTGGCAGCAATGAATATGATGTTGTAATCTTCAGAAATCGGTGAGAACAATCTGCTGAAAGAAATCCCAGCAACTTTGTAGTATTCTTGAGATCGATTGGACTGAACTAGGGTTTGGAATCAAGAACCGATGGAAGGGAATAGGTATTCTCACCCTAGGCCTGTCATCTATCCTCTCTCAGGATTTCAACTATGCTTCAAAGCAAATTCTGTTTTCATTCATTCATGGGCTAATGGCTGAAACAAAATAGAAACTAAAGTCTAACTAGGATTCCCAACCATGGAACTAAATCTCGGAACTCCTTATGTCTCAAGTCTAAACCAAGGAACAAAAGTTTCACCCAGAGAGGTGCCAGCTGCCCCATTAAACATCTCAGAATTATGAACAGCTACTTTAGCAAAGACATCTGCCAATTCATCAATGGAACGGTGAATGCATGAGGGTAGATGTTGAATCTAGAAACAAACATGAAAAATACCGTAATAAGCAAGAGTCAGCATAGAAAGAAACCCAATCAATAGCATCCAATGTTTTATCTAATAAAAAATATAACTAAACCAAGAAAATGAGAGTGGGAAGGTCTATGCAATCAGAGTATAGCTTTTGCTCCATTACAGCCACCTAAGATAACAGTAGAGGAGTCAAACCAGTCGGGCCCGGTTGGTTTCAGTCAGGCCTAGTCGGTCCCCACTAATTTAAGACCCCGCACCATTCCTGTCAGTTTAGTTAATCAGGCCTCATAGGCTAGGCATGTACACATTTGATTCGGTCAGTCGGTTACCGGTCCATTAATCAAGCTCATGTTAATCTGGCTATAATTGGCCTATATACAGGCTAATTTGGTTAATCAGGCTATAAACGAGCCATAAACTGGCTGAACAAGCTATGAACATGCTAATCAAGCTATAAACGAACTTTAACCGGTCGGTTACCAGTGCCGGTCAGGCACCCGTCGGGCTACAGCCACACACCAAGAACGACTAAATTGGTCTAGGCCCAGAACCATGCAGTTTACTAACCGGTTGGTACCGATAAGGCCTGCCGGTGTGGGCCAGCTTTTCACACCCACAGACATCTGGATATGGCCAAAGAAACAGGTGTTTTCTTATTAGATGGGTGTCCTAATACACGATAAATCAGTCACATGTCTTCCTTAAAGGACACCCAATTAGAGTACAAATCCTTTGACTACTCTGACTCTGATTCCTCAGATAAGAAACTTCAACAGCTTGATACAGAAGGATTACAGGTAAGATAGGAAGACAATTTTCTTTTACACGTCCAGCTCAAAGAGGCTTCTCTCCGCGAAACACCATGTGGCAGGATGCTGTGGCAATTTTGAACATTGGATAAACGGAGGAAGATGGATAGACTACATGTCAAATTTCATACCCAACTTTAAACCATGTACCCCATGTATTGGCATGCATCCCCCATGATTGCCCATGCATGTGTATCGTACTCCAACCAATAGTGCACACACTCCCATTACCTTGATTTCTCCAAACCCTATTGTCCTACTTGGCAAATCATCCATGCCACATTGCAAAACAAGTGATTTGTAAAGAGAAGGCTGTCTCCAAGGCAGTGAAGGAACCTTTTGCCCAGGAAGAAATGAACCCTAGCTTCAAGCATGATAAGCACTCAAGATAGAGGCCCTAACGTACCTAACCCAACAAGGGGAATGGAACACAGATACCAGATATTCCTAAAAATTCGATGGACCACCATCCCACCACCAAAATGTGCGCAAACGGTATTAGTAGCAAGTTCCAATACCAATATGTAGTATTTGCGAGCAAAGAAATTTTTCCATACATGATAATTGAGGAGGCCTGAGAAATATTAAACAAACAAGATACTAGAAAAATCTTCGACCATTCAAGGAAAATATCTTATCTCAACCAACGCCATAAATGCCAGCAAAATAAATTATTCTTTAAAACACAACTCAACAAAGCCTTAATAGAAAAACTTGGGATTGGGTAACAAAACAAAAATATATATCAGATCATAAATTTCAAGTCACACGAAATAATTTCTTAAGCCCCTTCAAAATAAATATCAACCAAGTCAAACAAAATAATCTTTTAGAAGGATCACAAATATGAATTATGAAAATACCACAACATGAATTCACCAATTTACCGATTTATTTATTTGTTGATAAATTATAGATCCACACTACCAATTTATTCAGTTCCAACATTCTTGGTTCTGAACTCTTGAATTTAAGAAGATATGAATATCAACATGTCTAATAAAATGGCCAGGATGGGTGACAACATCAACACTACTGCTACCATTGTCTCGAGGTCATGAAGAACACGAGTGGTTCAAGATAATGCATTTTAATAATATATACAACTACGGCATATACGATCTAGAGTAGTGACAAAAATGGACTAGAATATTAGGATTAGGGAACTGTACAAAAGGAAAGAGATCTAAAAGATCTTTTTACTAAGATTCCCCCTTGGCCCATTTATGGCATACATCTTCCAATAAATATTCTATTTCAATTTGTTTTGTTCAGTCAATTACAATAATAATAATCTTACGATTACTCTTTGTAATTGGAATAAGAATCTGGATCTTATCTCTTTCCGATGTGCGTTTAAACAAAAGAACACCGTCTTCTAGGTAATGCCTAGGCATTCATTCACCTTCTTGGTTTCCACCTCAATGCCCAGGCCCCCTCTGCATTGGGTCGCCTAGTGGCTGTGACAACTATGTTTATATTGGTTCATATGCTTGAAGAGTGATCGAGTGAAGGATGCCTTATCAGTTATCATCGTGTTATAGGTTCCACAGTCAACGAGTTCCAATAGGTTTACTCTCTCATCCAAGGAATGTTCTATCTATTTTAACAGTTCTGAACAGCCACATCAGCCCTTCACATGGCAAAGTATGATGCTGACCTAGGGATTCCCCACTAGGTGTGCCCAGTTAGAGAACCTTTTCACTTCTGGGTTCCTAGTCGATCACAAGAAAAGATTATGCCATAACACCAAAATGACGCACTGACTGCTTAGTCAAAGAAAATACAGATATACATTTGAAGACTAAAACATAGAAGCCATACTTTACAGCAGGAACAGAAGCCTATCCAATAAACTGTATACTACAGAACAGATAAGAATAAGAAGATATGCCTGCTCACCATCATAGTAATCGAAATAGGAAAGGCTAGTCTCATCTGTTTGGTATGATACCAAACGACCCCGCAGATCTCTTGTTTTTACCAACCGCTTGTTAGTACATACTAAATATTTGAGTTCCATATACTCCTGAAGGCTATAGGGCATCCGAAGTAAACGCATAAGCCTCTCTCGATACTGAGAAATATTACTACCACTGAGACTCTCAATGCAACTACAGTCATCTTCATCCATCTATAAATTCGCAAACACCAACATTGGTCAGAAAAATATAACTTGAAACAAAAACAAACAGAGCATCAGGTAGGTTATGAAACCAATTTACATACAGATGAATTGAGAGAATCAGGCGAGAGAGATCGGCGGAACTTCTGTCTTCGGCCGCTATATGGAGAATATTCTGGTTCTACTTCTGAATCGGTTCCACCTTTGCCATCACTATCATATATCACCACATCATCGCCATACTCCAGAATCATAGATTTCCCATTATTTCTAAGTTTACTGAGGAATATTTCATAACTTTCATCCAATGGATAAGATTCCATATCATGTTTGTTATCAGGAGAGAATGGACGGTAATCTTCATTTGGCATGGAACCATTTTTCTTTTGGATTGAAATATTGAGAGCTGGAATTCGCCCTTTCTCCATCTCATTTAACGACTCATCCCACGTCTCATACTTAATACTGATGGACTTCCCAACCTCTTTCTCCATCAAATAAATATATGATTTCTCATCTGCTTTCAAATGATCCAAAAATATCTTGTAATCAGGATCAATATCATTGTTCTCCTCACCGTCTGATTCATCATCCACATTTAAAAGTTTCAGGAATAGTGAGTAATCAGCATCAGGAACTAAGTCTCTTTTAGCATCACCCAAGACATCTTCTTTACTATAACAAGAAGGACTGGAACTGTCATACATGCTAAAGCGTCTTCTTTTCCGGCTCGTTGACATACACAGATCATACTCATAATCACTCCATGACCCTCTCCTCCTTTTGTTAGCCCACATGGGCGCCATATTAGCACCTGCAAGAACGTATACTGTTTGCGAAGCTAAAATCCCGCTTTTCTTTACAGAACACTCGATCCCTTCAGCTTCCAACTGAAAAAACCGAGCTTGCTATTACACAAGCTGCCAATAAAATCCAAATTAAACCCAGATGAAAAAAAAAGAAAAAGGAAAATAATCAACGAAAAAGCGAGAGACTGCAAGTTTCAAACTGCATGTCAAGAATTAATAAGAAAAGTTTTCCAGTAATGTAGCTAGCTAAGCAACAGAACAGTGTGTGGAATTCAACTATCGTCTAAAGAACAATGCGGTTAATTAATTAATCCAACAAATCTACTAATGTCAGAATTAATAAGAAAAGTTTTCCAGTAATGTAGCTAGCTAACCAACAGAACAGTGTGTGGAATTCAACTATCGTCTAAAGAACAATGCGGTTAATTAATCCAACAAATCTACTAATAAAGAAAGAAAAAGATAGATGATACTGGAGATATCAAACCACGAATCACAGAAAAGGGTTTAGGAGAACAAAATCAAGTACGTCGCCTTACCCACCCGGTAATGTAATGAAGGTTGTAGAAAGTAGAGAAACTCTCGCTTGACTCTCGGCGTGTGTGGTCGGTAGATACGAAGTTCAAGAATGAACCAGAGACGAGCTGAGAAGGAAAAACCCTAGGTCAAGAGTCATCAGTCACTAACGTCTCTTACGCTTCGAAATCGAGAGACTCCATCCATACCATTGCTGCCTTCGTGTTTCAGAATTTAATGGGGCGATGTTCTCTGTCCGGGAACGCACGCGGACGTAGGCTGCGCCCAGACACAAAAGGCCGAGATGAGGCAGGCGGTCATTTCGGTCATTCAGGGGTGGGGGGCGATCATTTCGTTCAATGTGTCTGGGTGCACAGAGAACATTTTCTCAAATTTAATATAGAAACAAAGAAACTCTGTTTCAGATATGGATGTAACCAGATAGCTGAACATCGGAATTCGATTTTGCTTCTATATCTGTTTAGGGTATCCATATCCGTTAAAGGAAATTTGAATTCGGATAATATAGATCAAAATCTATTTGATCCGATTAGATATCAACCAATAATAAAAAAATAAAAAAGGAAAATAACACTACTTGATCACTTGTAGGACGTGGCTCTTGCGCTTAGACACAGGGCCATACGAAATGACTATTATAGTGTCACATCCTCATGAAAAGGTAAAAATCCTCAAGGGCATAATGATCATTTTGCATAGCCCTGTATCTGGTTTTGTGACACCAAAACCAAATCGATAAAATACTAAACCAAACTTAACAAAAATTGGACCGAACCCCAACCTAAACTGTTACAAACCCAATTTCATTTATAAACATATATTTTCCATTACATGGTAAATCGAAACCAAACCGATACTAACCCAAAATTCATTAAAAAAAAGGCACATTTTTCATACTTCTGAATATATTACATGGTGAACCGAAACCAAAGCCAAATCTAAACCAATGCATTTTTATTGGATCATGTTTTGGGCTCACTCATTCTCACACTAAAACTGGTGAAACCAAACCGAAATCAATACAAATTGACTAATCGACACCCCTATTTAAGTATAACATTTTTTTTAATAAAGATAATTCGTGTCATTTCATATGTGTACTCAAAAAATGTACAACATAATAACAACTTTTGATAATAACATAATGATAATTCACTTTCAACTTAATTTAAAAATCATGTTTCATCCTTCACTTATAAAGGACCTTGGACATAAATTATAAAACAATGGAAATCAAAAGAAGATTATAAGTTGTAAATAAACGTAGTGGTGGCATTTAGAGTACCCCTTATTTGAAATAAAAAGGATGAGCATATATTCATTATCCAAATTAAAGACACTATAGTTTAGGAGCAGAGTTAGGGTTAAGAGAAACAAAGCAAAAGAGTAAGAAAGGGTTTGACAATAGAAAAATAGATTTCTTTGACGTTCTATCTTTTATTGACCACGTGGAAGCCTCTTCAGATCATCAAACTAACCAGTAGATAGAATACCCTTTCCTTAGCCATGTGTCAAATTTTGGGTCTCATCTCTATAATAGGTGTGACAGGAGCCCGTGCATTGGGTACATCTTTTTTTGGTCAAATTAAAGTTACTAAGAAGTAGTCAAAGTTGATTTTTTAATCAAATGAAAAGTATTATATTTCCATGTAGGGAATTGAAATTGATCTAAACTTCCACATGACTAATTGAAAAACTTGTTCATGTAGATAGAAGGTCCAAGAACACAGAATTGAACAAGTGGGATCGGTCTCCATTAAATCAACCTAAATCTTTAATTTATTTATTTTTAGTTTTAAATCAATAGGTTTATGGATCTTGCTATAAGAGATAAGTTTCATTGATTTTCAAATATTTATTAATTAAAAGATGCATTAGTCGCAAAAATTGAAGATCAAACATGATTCATAGGTGATTCCAAAAAAGAGTTACCAAAATCATCAATTCGACCAATTCCTCACATCATACATAGATGTGACCTTTTAAGGCATAGAAAGCTTCTACGAGAAACAAAACCCTGGACCGTAATTAAAGGACTCTGTTTTTCAACTCATGCCATAAGAGGACACCTTAATTTATTATAAGGGATAAAGTTTTCTGTCTAGGAGCCTTTGTCAATGCTCCTTGAGTCTATCTCTCTCCTGTCCCAATAGAGAACAGAGATGTCATTTCAGAGGGAAACGGAAACAATAGACAGGGGTAGGCCTTGCTCGCAGACATAGAACATTTCTCATACTATTAATAAGGTATATCTAAAACTAAGAAAGTATATATTTATTTTGTGGTTCCTTAATTGATTGGCCTTCGTGGTCATTTATTGTATGGAGGGCGAAGCCTTGAAATCTAACTAACTCCCTTTTATTTTTTTTTGATGAAAATCTAACTAACTCCCTTTGCTGTTAAAGATAAAGATATATCACGAGAATATTTGCTGAATCATTGTCAAAGTGTGCATATATATGAGAGAAATAGATTAAATCTAAGGAAGGTTTAATTACTTTGTGTCATTTACCAGTTTGATCATGTTCATTTAATATAAGAAGAATGTGGAGTCATTTGATCATTGAGGGACTTTCGATCTTTTTCAAATTTAATAGTCCAACTTAATAATGTAGCTTTCCACGTGTTAGAAATTCCCCGGCAAACTCCGTTAGGGATTACACTAATCATGTGATTATTGGATGCATTCATTCCACGTGGGTCTATCTTATTCATCACCTATTTCATGTTGCCAACCTTGGCTACATGATTTATTAAATATAATTATATATATAATTAGAGAGAGAGGAGGGTGCAACACCTGGCGACATGTCCACCTTTTTCCATAAATTTGTGTATAAGAGTGAAACTATAAATGATACTATAGGTATATTTAGGTTTTGTAACCTTTATTTTCAAAAATTCTTAAATTAGGGGTAAAAAAGATTTTCATTAATAATTTAAAGTGACTTTATCATTATGTCTCTATCAAAAAGTTATGTTTTTGCATATTTTTTGAACACATATACGACAAGATTTACTCTCATTGAAGGAAAAAATATGTTATACTAAAAAGACAAAAAACTAAAAGTACAAATTATTTGACACTTTAAGGGGTATCAATAAGAAAATATATATTCAAGGTGATAAGAATTGACATGGAAATAGTCCCGTCTAATAGTAAAAATTTCCTTAAAAATAGTTTGCGAATTGAAAATCCTTCTCACAACCGGTGAGGTGCTTGCTATTAAGTTGGGGACGTAGATGGCATTGCTTGGTGGTATTACTATAGTTCCTATTCATTAGTGTTCCGAGCTCTTATTCATTACATTGTTGACGAATTGACCCATCCTCTAATAGAGGTATACGTTGTTATTGGTGATGTAAGGTTTGTAAAACCTTTTTCCTTTTTGTGGTTTTCACTTTGTTTATAGAGAGGATAAATCCCTTGAACAAAAACCAAAAAACAAAGAGGATAAATCCCGTGCTCATGGTATAGCTAGTTGGGCTTTTTGTTATCTAAGGTTGAGTCTTTGGGTCTTCTCTTTTACGAAGGAACTCAGACCTATTGTAGATACTTTTTTGCCTTTTGAGGATGAATAAATTTTCACCCCAGGAGCAAAATTTGTTTTTACAAAAATGATAATATTTGTAGGGTTGGGGAAGGTTAGTATAAAAAATAAATTATTTCAACAAGATTGAATGATTTGAATAAAGATTAGATAAAGGATTAGGTGTTAACGTCTTACTTCACTCTATCCTTTTTATAAGCAAGTGGGTCTTCAAAAGAGATGATATACACTCTAGTAAGACCATCATCCTTATCAAGTCTAAAAACCAATTAGAAAAAAAAAAAATAAAAAAAAATAACACACTTGGTTCTTTTATGCGGTGTTTGGTATGCATTTTTTAAATATATTCTAGGTTGATTTCGTATTCTCGAACAATAAAAACAACTATTTTTATCATCCGAGAATGTGGAATTGACTTAGAATACATACCAAAACACTACCTTAATTTCTACTTTTTTTTTTGGTTTTGCTAGAGCCATAAATTCTACCTAGATGTAGTAGTGTTGGTTTCAATCTATGTTATGATCTCATTGACATGAAAATCAGAATGACTTAAGTTGGGAGCAAATAGAAAATAAAAAAGGAGAGGGTTGAGTATGCCACCAATTTTCGATAAATTAATGGCATACACTAATCACAGGGTTAGACATAGAAGGAGAGAGGATAACACATGTCACGCATTCAACGCACTAGCGTTTTCCCAAAGAAAAAACAAAAAGGCACTCCTAATATGATTTTTTTAGTAGAATTAATTCTTTGTAAGAATTTTATCAGTTAAGAAAGTCATGTTAGCTTTTAGCTCCACCCGACGATAATGTCAAAGAAATCTGCACGCCATATTAATAACGGTACAGAGAACGGTACAGAGAACGGTATCATTCACATGGAACCTACATGGTCAAAATAGGAGAGAGAAAAAAAAAAAAAAAAAAAAAACCCATGATATCGTGGCAATTCTTTTCCCTATATTAAATAAAACAAACCATTTCATATTGTTACACCGAAAGCATCTAATTGCATGGTAATGCTAATTTCACCAAAAAAACAGAATTTACCTGTTGTCCTGTTCAGAATATGAATAAATAATTGAAGTGAGATTAAACTTTTTCTTGTAAGATTGGGTCTAATTAGAGAGTTGGTGACAATCATGAAACGTGTCTTCATTCTGAGACAAGTCCAGTAATTAGAGCATGCCCCATGCATTTAAATTCCATAAAATTTCAATTTTGATTAATTAGTTTTATAGAACAAATGGAACTTACATAAATAGTGTATGGTTCTGTCTTTTAATTTCCTACTAAGCTCGCTCAAAGCAATGGTTTCTCCAGTTTCTCCTCCCTTAGCTTCTCATTCTTTAGCATCTTCAAATAATAACATCTCCCAGGGTTACCAAGTACCTGCTTTACCATTCATCCTTGTACCTCTTTTGCCTGTAGTTTACTGCATCTTGTGGTGTTTAATCCATATTGGACTCGTATACTTGAAAAACAGAAGAGGATCCGACACAGTTTCAGAGACACCTGCAGTTCTTCCAGTTCGAGTTTCTGGGCAAACGAGGCAACAACAACAGCAGCTTCAGTTACTGTACAAAGAAAATGGAAAAAGTGGGTTAAATAAAGATTGCCCAATTTGCTTGGAGGAGCCTGAAGGAGAAGGAGAGACAAAAGCGAAGGCCGAGACAGAGGCAGAGGCAGACGCAGAAGCAATACCATGGCGATTGGTGCCTGAGTGCTGCCATAGATTTCATGAACTCTGTCTAAACCGGTGGTTGAAATTGTCACAAACCTGTCCACTTTGCCGGGTCGCTACTGAACTTGAAGCTTTTGTTGATGTGGTTTGATTTGTTTATCATGATTCATTACATTTGAGTAAGGAGAAGTTCTTTATCTCTCTCTTTCTCTCTCTCTCCCAATAATGTCTGTTTTAGGCCAAAGATTAGGTTACACCGGATACGAAAACGGTTAGAAATTGGTTTTATGAAGGTTGAACCCGCTTCATATGGTAAGGGTTGGACTGCTTGGAAGGGCATAAGTCACAGGGAAAGAGAAGGGACTGAACCGGCCACAACAATGTTTTGCATTAATAGCTTATCCAGGGATGCCACATGGAGGGCTGATATGGTCAATTGGTTGGTAGCTGGTTTAGTTTTCAAGATGGATTGAATCTCAATCATGTAATTTAATTTATTCCCTTTGTATTTCAACCGGCCATTTAAACCGGTTTATCTAATGTAATTGATTCCCTATAATTTTCCTGAACCTTTTATGTAACCATGAAGCAAAATGCATTATGGTCGGATTCACCTCAAGTAGGTGGAGATCTGGACATGTTCACAAAATTTGAACACTTCTTGAGCTGCCATTCTAAACATGTGATTCATGGAGCCCATTTGATTGTTAGGTTTGTGCTTTTCATATGGAAGCTGATTTGTTTGGACTGATTGTTTTCCTCTCTTGTAATTATGCAATTTTTTTTCTTTTTTTTGGGGGAAGGATCTAGTGCTATTGTTTTATCCTCAAAAAATAAAACTTTTTATTTGCTTTTCAATTAAATTAAATTACATCTGAGTCTGATGACATCTCTATGGACATCTCTATGGATGTATTTTTAATTGTCTTTTGTCTTATTTACAAAAATTATTTAAGATAGAGATATAAAAGAGTTTTAAAAAATAAGTCAAAAATATAATTATCAAAATGTGTCATTTTTATCGGCTGCCTCCCCCATACTTTTCGGACAGCCTCGATCTGCAAGGTAAGCGATTTGGTTATTAACTCACAATGGAATCTACCATTACTTGCCACTTCTTTTCCTGTGAGTTTCGCTTCTGAAATTTCAAAGGTGTGCATTTCAGCATCTGAGGACCAGTGGAAATGCTCATTGACAAAAAATGGGACGTTTTCCACTCGGCAAGTTGCCTCTTACCTGCTTTCTCATTTTCATATTGACCAGATTCTTTCCAAATGGTGGCGTTTTTTCTGGAAGCTTAAAATTCCTTTGAAATTTAAAATATTTTTTTGGCGTGTTTTACATGCAGGTTTACCTGTCAAGGATACTATCGTGCACTGGTTGTTGATCGAGCCTACATGTTTTCTCTGTGGTGCTCGTGATGAAACCCAATGGCATCTTTTTATATCTTGTGAATGGACTAAGCGTATTTGGGCGTCTGGGCCCCTCGGACGGAGAACGGAGTACCTTAGCAACCCCTCTTTGGCACATCTCTATGCTTCCCTCCTCACTTCTAAGGCCCTGGATTTAAACACTGCTTATTGGTATTTTTCTGTTGTTATTTTAACTTGCTATTTCGTTTGGTTTGTGAGAAACAAGGTATCTCGTGGATTAACCCCTGCTGATCCTCATTTGGTGTTATCAAATATTACTTGCTGGATGCACTATTTAGATCTCACTCCCCCTACTTTGAATGCACTCCATTTGGATCACAACCAATCTACACAATGCATTCCACTTTTCACTCCCCAATTGTTTAACGACGATATGTACTTCCCTGTTCTCTGCTGCGTAGGCATTTCTGAACCATCAATGGGACTAACCGGATGGGGGTATTGCTTTTTGTTAGATGGCAAGAGTGTTTTAATATTTGCAGGATTTTCGTGTTCAACTAACTCGAAGGAAGCTGAGCTGATAGGAATCTTGCAGGGGTGAAAACACGCTCTCCAGGAGGGGATACGATTAAAAGAAATTTGGGTTACCAATTTTAGCCTTAGTCTAATTTTGCAATCAGGACATAATTTTGGGGTACCTTGGTCGGTCCTTTCTTCTTATCTCGAATTAGCAGAACTAACTTCAAATTTCACCACTGTACCTATCTCACACAGGCACAATCACTGGACGGCTGCCTTGGGATCCTTTACAAAGTCTTTAGTTAGGACCAAATCTCACCCTGCACCTTTTCTGTATGATGTACGTACGTTTTTGTTAATGTGAATATAGCATCTGTTTTCCCATAAATAAATAAAAAAAAAAGTGTCATTGTTTCATACATATTTTTAGAATACATATGAAATGACATTATTGTCCTCATTAAAAATTAAAAAATCATGTCATACTAAAAGGATAAAAAAAATAGGGTTATTTCAAATGCCCCCTTGAAAATGGTCAAACTTATAATTGCTCCCTTGAATTTTCATTAATTGTATATGCACCCCTATTTTTCAAACTAAATACCAATATAATCCCCCCGTGGTTAGAGACCTTGTGGTATGACCGATTCTAGTTTTTGAAAATTTATGAACTATTCTGCCCCTTGATAAGGTAGAATGACAAAAATACCCTTATTTGAAAAAATAAATAAAATAAAAACCCTGCAACTCATCTTCCCTAAATCGTTTAGGGTTTGGGAAAGATGAGTTTTTGAATCTGAAATGGAACAATTTCCTGCACACTTACCCAGTAATTTACCCTTGCATTTCTTGCTAACCCTGTTGATGTTTATCTCTGCTGAAGAGGAAGAGCTACTGAGTAAAGGAGTTAAGAGAGATCCGCCTTCGATTGGGTGTTTGTTGCTTGCTCCACCATCCATTCTCTTTCACTTTAAAATCTTAAAAAAGATATAGTGAGAATCGAACCCAGGTAGCCTCGTTCTTTGTAATGGATTGATTAATCGATGTGAAGGGTCAAGTCTGCAAGTTTTGAGACTTGGTTTTCTATCTTGTGGGTGTCAAGGGCAGTGGTCATAATTCTTTTTTTGTTTCTTTTTTCTTCTCTCTTCCTTCCTCGGGTGGCCTGGCCTAACAGGTTTGGTTGATGAGCTTAGCAGAAGAAGCAGGCCGAAATTACCAAATCAGAGAGGCTTAGATTATAGTATTTTAAAGTGAAAAAATTTTAGGTTGTGTTTTGATGTGTCGTCGTCGTTGTCGATTTTTTGTCCATTCCGCTTCTTTCAATGACGGAGCTGCTCTCTCTCTCTCTCTCAGAAGGAGGTAAGGAAGTTGCTTTGGTAGAAAGTAAAGTCTGTTCTGCAAACTTGGAATGAGCGACATGCACTGATGCAGAGCAAGTTCCACAAAGACACGATTACACTTGCAGGTTTTGGGGTCGTGAATTTGTGATAGCTTGCGTGACACAAACTCATCTCGTCCAATTACTGGGTAAGTGTGCAAGAAATTGTTCCATTTCAGATTCAAAAACTCATCTTCTCTAAACCCTAAACGATTTGGGGAAAATGAGTTGCAGGGTTTTTTGTTTTTTTGTTTTCAAATAAGGGTATTTTTGTCATTCTATCTTATTAAGGGGGCAGAATGATCTATAAATTTTTAAAAACTAGGATCCGTTATAACATAACGTCTCTCACTAATGGGAGAGACTATATTGGTACTTAACTTGTAAAGCAAGGGTGTACGTGAAAATAATGAACACTCAGGGAGGCAATTATAAGTTTGACCATTTTTAGGGAGGCATTTGAAAATAATCCAAAAAAATAAGGCCACAAATTATTTGTCACCTTGAGGGGGTCAATAAAAAATTCCCTTCACGTAATGCTATTAGAAGTGAGTTTGGGACAAATCAAATATATCCAACCTTGCTTTAGCATCGGGCTACTCTCCAATTAGTGCGTCAATGAGGCATCCAACAACTGGGCTACTAGGTGCGCGCTGGAATGTGTGCATGCAAGGGGCTCAATACGCATACAACCAACCCAGTTGTTGGATGCCTCATTGGGCAATGGACTCGATGGAGAGGAGCTAGATCCCCTTGCTTCACTCTTAAACCATGGGCATCATTTGAAGTTCTATACATGGATTGGAGAACAAAATAGAAACTAAGTGTGACATATCAAACATACTTAATGTGGTTTCTCCTTCACCAAAAAAAAGAAAAATGTGGCTTTTCAACATTTTTAATGGAATGGAGTATGAAGCTTGTGTTTGGTATGCATTTTTTGAATGCATTCTAGGTCAATTTCATATTACTGGATGATAAAAATAATTGTTTTGATTATCCAAGAATGCAAAATTGACCTAGAATGCATTCAAAAAATGCATAAGAAACACAACCTTAATTAAAGAAAGAACAAAAGCCCATATAATTGATACAAGGCCCACGGCCCACGGCCCACGGCCCATGTGAAGTAGTAGAATCGATTCCATGACCTCCTGACGTGCTGCTACCTTGTGGAGTTGGAGGGGTTCAGTTATACTGTGCATTGCACATTCTCTCGACGCGCTCGTGTTTGGATAGAAAACGAGGGAAACCAGCGATTCCCTGATAGAGTGGTAGTACTCATAGCCTTCGGACCAATACCCACTGTATGTGTTAAGTTTGAGGAAGACGAGATGACACTGCAATTGTCGAAGGCCTTCAACCTACGGGTCACATTCCTCTCCATCCTCATACAGCAATCGACGTTCATCTGAGAGTTTGATTGCTGGTGAATTTGACCTCCACATACTTCTAAACTCACCAGATTACTTAAAAAAAACATCCTTTTTTCCTCTTCAGTCTCATGATTGGACACACTTAGAGTCCTGAGGTCAGGGTTCCGGAGCCGGTGAGATTTGCTGATCTCTGTATCTCAGATTCTCTGTGTTTGCAGCTATGCATCTTCTTCTTCATTTTTCCACACCTGTTATCTCTGTGTTGAAACCGTTTTCAAGCATCTATGCTCCCTTAAGTTCTATTTCAGAAATCCCAAGAGACGCCTGCTCGACTGAATTCTGAGATATCCGATGTTTTCACTCGCCTTCTACCTTGCTCCAGCTCGAACAACCAATTTTGCACTATATTGGTAATCATTTATCTTTTTTCATATGTATATAAGTTTGAGGATTGCTTTTGTTTTCTTCCCTTTTTCTTTTATATACGCCGACTTGTGCTGGTATTATAATGCTCCATCCTCTCCCCCCGTCCCCACCCCCCCCCCCCCCCAAAAAAAAAAAAAAAAGTCCAAATTTATGTTAAAGTGTGGTTGTTCACAAATTTTTCATAAGTTGCTTATATTCATACTTCTTATATTTTTATTTTCTGTTTTTGCTTGGGAATGCAGTTTGTCATTTGTTTTCCTGTGTTGTATTTTGCATTCGATGTAATTAATATTGAACGTGATTGGCTAATGCTTCCGGGATTCAAGATTTTTGTGGTAGAAACCAGAATGGTGGTTAAGAATTCCTCAGTTTTCCAATCGTAAGTTAATCATTTTCATGTTATGGTAGGTTCCAAAATTATTTTGTGTTAGCTGAAAAAGGTTATCTTGTTTATCCTTCTTTAAATTATGAGAAAAATGTGACTTTCCTTTTAATTGAATGATGTATGACTAGGGTTCCCACAACAAGATGAACCACTTAGAATGCAATTGATGATGGTATTTCGGGGCAAATAAAGAAGGTGATATAGACGATGATGTTTCACAGAGAATTAAAATAGGATGGATGAAGTGGAGAGGTGCGTCCGGAGTGTTTTGTGATTGACGTATCCCTAAAAACTTAAAGGAAAATTTTAGGACAATCATACAACCGGGTATGATGTATGGTGCGGAATGCTGGGCAGTTAGGAAGCATCATATAGATTAACTCACTATAACTAATATAATGATGTTGAGATAGATGTGTGGCAAATTAGAAACGATAAAGTAAGGAATGATCAAATTAGAGCTGATTGGGGAGTAGCTCCGATACATAATAAGCTATGAGAAAGTCGTTTGAGGTGGCATGGCCATATTTAATGGAGGTCTTTAGATGCTCCATACGAAGGAGTGATTTGATTCAGATTGAAGGAGCTAAAAGAGCCAGTGGCAGATCTAAAATGGCTCTAGGAGAAGTGGTGAGGAAAGACATACATAGCTTAGGTCTTGTATCAAATATGACCTCGAATAGAGTTAATTGGAGGGTAAGGATCCATGTAGTCGACCCCATTTAGTTGGGAAAAGGCTGAGTTGTTGTTGTTGTATAATATCTGCTCTTTAGTTCACACAACTTGGTTCTTATAGAAAAAATAAGGTTAGGTTTTATTGGGTTGATGGCGTGAAAATGTTTAGGGTTTATAGAGATTAGTATGATTTAAGAACTGTAGAGGGGTTGTATTGTGAAATAACAGAAAATCAATGAGTATGGGAGAACCCACCCAATCTCTAGGCCTTAAAGGGTTTGGATTAGAGATGATTGGGGTCTGTATGAGCAGGTTCTAGGTGAGGTTTGGAGGTTATTTACTGGAGAACAAGATTGTGGGAAAAGAGGCTGATAGTTGGTATGCGAATGTGCAGCAACAAGTGATACAACTAGAAAGTAAAGTCAAAAGCGAAAGATGATAACTCAGGGATAACTAGCAGATCTACGAAATCTTAAGTCTCTAATAGGTTTTAGTACTAGCACTGGAAACTCAAGACACCCATACAGGAGCAGTGAAGAAGCGCAATATTTTCGCTTAAATTCATGGAAAACAAGAAGCTTAAAAGAAAATTTTGGTCTAGAAACATGGGGAAAAGAAATGGTGGGTTGTGCTTCACTAGGAGTTGGTGATGGGCACTGAGCTGAGTCATTGATTCCCTTCTCCCAGAATAAATGGGCAGACATTAGGTAGTAATGGTACATGTCTTGCATGGAAATATATTTTTGGTCCAAGTATAGAGATCTAAATTGATGTGGAAAACTGCTTTGGAAAATGGAAAATGGAAAATGGAAATGGACTAACTCTTACTTTTCTTTGTTATTGAATTGTAGGATTCGGTTTGACTGGCAGTAGATCGGTTGACCTCAATCTTGATTTCATAGGTACAGGTACATTGCTGTTTTACATTTTTTGTTTTTTTATTTATATAATTATTTTTTAAAAATTAATTGCTACTGCTATGGGAATGATGATGATAGTTTTGGGTTTTATATTTTAAAGGAAGGGATGTTAAATCCATTGGTGTCCATCGGCAGCTTCATGGCAGTCAATAAATTGTATGTTGTAGTTATCATGGAGAAAAACTATATTAGTCCATATGGTATGAAAGCCGATCAATGGGTTTTGGTTGATGAAGGCACCTTGTGAATGGTTTTTAGTTTATCCTTCCATAGCTATTACTGTGTCTGTGGGTGGATGGAATGAATGTGGTTGAATTTTGTGATTGTGTTGTTCTTTTCCTTTTCCCTTTAAATATAAAGTTGGAATAACAGTTCTTAGTTTAGGCCCATTTTGCCCCTATGGTATGTTAATTCCTGAATTGCAGGGCCATATCTTCTGTATTTTTTTGTCTAGTCTTTTTATTTTTCGGGGATGAGAACTATGGAAGTCATATTCTGAGGCTCACATCCATTTCCCCCCCCCTCTTTATGAAAAACCTTGGAAAGCCCAAGGTTTCAGGCCTAAATAGCTGTACTTCTTTTTCTTTTTTGGAGTATGGTGATGAATGTGGGGTTTGGCATCTGGTTTAGGGAGGACATGTATTATGTCCATGGATGATATGACCCAATGATTACAGGTTGATGGTTGTCAATGGGGGTGGATTTTGGATGGGATTTGGTCTATTTGTGAAAGATATGGTCGTCCAATGGTTTGATTGTTGTCCATGGACGTATGTGGTGAATGGTTTGTGGTCATGTGGTGTTTATGAGGCAGTATGTTTTTGACTTGTTCATATCATTCTTTCTTTTATTGACAATGACAGAATATGGCTGACCAGATGGTAACACTAATGTGTCATTGGGAGGGGAGGATAACAACCGGATCACAGGGCCCAGATTATGAAGGTGGTAGACTAAAGGGTATTAGAGTCAACAATAGAACTACTCATTTGGAGTTGTTAGGTAAGATGTATGAGATAACTGGCTATGGCCAGAGGCAATTTCTTATTAAGATGATTTGCAGGTTTCCAGTGTCCAGAGGATACATAGCCTATGAGATAGATGACAATGACTCTACTGAGATTATGCTTGAATTGGGTCGAAAACAGACTTTTGTTGGGGTGGAGTTGTACTTGGAAAAATACCCTTTACACATCGACAATGAAAGGAATAATCCCCTGTCCACTAGTATTCCCTCAAAGGATACTAAAAAGTACAGTCTATCATCACTTGGCAATGCTGATAACTGGGGATCTCCATTACTCGGTGGTTTAAGGGCTGGAACAGGAGGCTGTCTTGGATCTGGAGTAGGACTGGTTCAGTGTTCTTCCCAACAGTATGGTATGGAGGCAAGTGATGATGCCTTTGATTGTCTTACAGTAGGATATGGCGAGGAGGGAGATGAATGGTCCCAAGCCCATGTTGTGAATATGGATGAGGAGTTGACAGTGAATTGTGATTGGGAGACGGAGAAAAATACCTTAGTGTCAGGAGCAATTGTCCATGCCCATGTTGCAAATGAGGAGGGAGATCAGGGTTCCCATGTCCATGTTGCAAATGGGGAGAGAGATGAGGATTCCCGTGCACATGTTTCTGATGTGGATGAGGGGGCGGCAGCAGATTGTGAATGGGAAATGAATGAATCTGAAGGAAATACCTTAGTGTCAAAAGCGATTCTCCATGCTGCAAATGAAGATGGAGATGAGAGGGCCCATGTCCATGTTGCAGATGTAGATGAGGAGTTGCCAGTTGATTGTGAACAGGAAGTCAATGAGACTGGAGGAAATGCCTCGGTGTCAGAAGCAATTGCCCATGCCCAGGTTGCAAATGAGGACAAGGAGGTGGGGCATGCCTATCATGTACATGAGGACGTAGATGAGGAGGTGGTGATGGATTGTGAACAGGAAGTGAATGAGACTGAAGGAAATGCCTTACTGTCAGAAGCAATTGCCCATGCTCAGGTTGGGAATGAGGATGAAGAGGTTCCCCATGGACATCTTGCGAATGAGTATGTGCAGGTGGATGTGGATCCTGTAGGGGAGAGACATGAGATTGAGAGGAATGGCTCATTATCAGTAGTAGTTTCTTCCAATAACTTTGCTGATGTTGAACAGGGACCTGCCAATGAGTTCACAAACAATGACTGGGTGAATGATGCTGTAGCTAGTAACCATGTACCAGGATTTCCAGTTGTTCTAGAGAACGTAGAAGCCGGTCTACATGTAGGCCAAATCTTTCAAACGAAGCAACAGTTACAGCACATTATGAAAGAGTATGCTATTAAGGCACATCGGGAGTACATTGTTCTGGAGTCAACTCCATCATTGTTGGCCTTGAAGTGTAAGAATGAGGGATGTCCATGGAGACTTCGTGCACCATTGAAGAAGAGTGTTGGGTGTTTTATGATTACGAAATATGCAGGGCCCCATACTTGTGTCAACCCAAGCACTGACCAAGACCATGCACAGTTAGATGCAGAATTTATTTGCAGTAAAATATTGGGGATGGTCAAAGAGCACGTGTCAATCACACCAGCAGCAATCATGGAGCATATGCAGCAGACTTATGATTACAGTATTTCATATATGAAAGCATGGACTGCTAAACAAAAGGCACTTGAGAAGATATTTGGTGATTGCAAAGAATCTTATGTAGTGGCAGATTTAGAGTTTCCTACTGGGACATCCTTCTCTGATGAAGTGGTTCCAGCACTAGAAGCTTCAGTTGATCCACTTCAGCCATTTGATGCCACTGAGGGAATGTTACAGCTTACACAACTCACTGAAGATGAGCATGATGCAGCTATTGAACCTCCTTGCCAGGAAAAGAGGAAGGCTGCCAAGAGAAAGAGGTAGCATCATTAAATGTCAAGTATGACAGTTATTGTACGATTGAGTGAGAGAGCTTCAGGTATGATTCAGAACTGACATATGATCAAAGCTGATATACACCCTTGGGATATTGTCCTCACGATGATGTACCGTTGACTCTTCTAAAATATAAAGCAGTTTTTTTTTTTTTTTGTCACCATTCTTCATTATTTTGATACATCATGTATTCAAGTCTTCAGCTAACAACTACACATTAATTCACTATCTAGCTTCCATTTTATTGATATTGTTCGTTCTGGTTCATGAATTTTGGAGTATAATTAAAAGAGTTATTGGTGGGCACTATGTTGCTATTGGCACGGGTCCCAGTACAGCTTAACTCAGGTCAACTAAGCCTTATCCCAGTTAAATAGGGTCGGCTACGGGTATCTTCTTTTGCCCTTTAATTTTCTTCAGGGCCATTCTTCTTGTCAGCCCCAATCCATACGTGCCTCTGTTGATCCGAATACAGCTTAGTTGGTGTATTGCTTCTTGAGGGTTTAGGTCTTGAATCTAAATTGCAAAACTTACTTTGTGGATGATTTTTGGCCACAGGTAGGTTATACAATTAAAGTTGCATTAGAAGATGTGAGGACGAGGAGTGGAAACTGTTAGTTTAAAGAGGAGAAGGTTGAAGCTTTTCACCTAGATTGGTTACTATAATGATTTTTTGTGAAACCTTTAATGCCATTTTAGTGATCAATCTAGGTGAAAAGATTCTATAGTTGAAATCCGCCGTGAAGAGAAGCTTGCACAAACGGTCTGCATATCTGCCGGTTTAAAAATTCTTCTTCCTCCTCATTATTGTTGTTGTTGTTGAACCTTTCGGTAAGTATAAGATTTTTTTAAAGGGTAAAGATTATATAGAAGATATGAGAAAATCAGCAGGCAGGAACACAAGTTCTGCCAGTTTTTCTGTACTAAATTTTTTACATTGAGACACCCAGAAAAATAATAAGATCCTTCTCCCTTTTAGCAATTCTTTATTGCTGGCTACATTCATTTTCAAATACCCTTATATTCCACAAGTGTTTTAGTTTATCTGCTCTTTAGTTGACCAACCCACTTCAGCTCATTCAACTATTTTTTCCTTCACTACTTTGCACTTTATGAGTGAACAATTTATAGTGATTACACAATAAGGAAAATCTGTTCAAAGGAAGAATCATACACTGGAAGGACTAAGGAACCCCTTTAACCCAGATAGCCTTCGATGGGAATTCAGAAAAAAAGTCTCCATCTAAGGCTTTGAATTAGAACTTGATTGAAAGTATTCTATTACTTCCCAAAGTCCCCACATTTTCTTGTCCTCAACACCATGAAGACCTGTGTATTGTGTAAAATATTTACCAAGTTTATAAGTGATGTGATTTTCCAGTTGTTCAGGCATTGCAATGGATTGAATGGAGTATGCCAACCGATAATGAGGAAGCTAGATTTCATGTGGTCAGCCAAACGAGTCTGCCTTTTGACAGAAAAATTAAATATATTTGGTAATTCCTCAAGAAGTGGATGAACCAAATACCAATTCTCTCTCTAGAATTTGTTTACTCCCCCAGCTTTGTATTTCATCTTTTCTTTCTGCTTCTTGATGCTCTTCCAATTTCCAATACTATGTGTGTCAATGTCAAGATCACTATCCCAAGTATCTGCCATTCTGTACTTTGCCACAATGACCTGCTTACAAATGCTATCAGGTTCTTTTTCTGCTTCTAAGGTTCAATCTTCCCATGCTTTGTGGCTTACATACGTCCAATTCACCAAATGGAAGTTGGAATCGTCCTCATGATCATTCCAGAGGAAGTCCTAAAAATTTTCTCCAATCTTTATAGTCACCGAGGCAGGAATTGCAAAGTAGAAATAGTGGCTAAATAAGTTTTGACTGAAACCTTTTTTTTCCACCTTTGGACAGGTAACTACCTCTCCAGATAGGTCACCAGAACCTTTCTATTTTTAAAAAACTGGGTTTCTTGGTTGATCCAGTATTCCAGCCTATAAGAAAGAAGCCTTTCTTATTTTGAGATTATGGGTTTGAACAGGTTATGAAACATCTGTTCAACTTCAACTTAGAGGTGACAATTATTTATACTTAACCCACCAACTTGCCTAAAATTTGAGATTATGGGGTGGCCATTCCTAAGTCAATTTGAACAAGAATTGGGTACTTTCTGACCAATTATGGGTGAGCCCACCATTTGGCTAGTACCAGAATTCTGGCTGTTCATGGAGTGGGTATTTCAAGACCGTCCATTGCTCAATCAACCTTGCGTCACCTTTGCTAAAGTTCCATGTTGTGGAGGATGAGTGAAGCCAAGATATTTATCTGATCTTCCACCAAAGGTGGTTCAAGTTGTCTGTTTCCACCTCACAGAAGTTGAACCCCTTATCCATGATTTAAAAAATCCTTGGTATACAATCCAATGAAAGAAAGAGATAATGAGGGACGAAAAGTTGTTTTAAGCTTTTGTGTGCTATTTATGATGAGTGCTGCTATATAGGATTATTTATTGAGAATAGTAACATGAAGGGTGGTTTATAATTTTTCAGGGGATTTTGGTTTAGTCGTATGAGACAGATTGTGATCTTCTGTTTTTTTGGGTCAATTAGTGGTTAGTAATAATCTGAATTTTCAATTTAGTTTCAAGTTTCTGCTCTTTTTGTATGTTAAGTCTATATAAGAACTAAGAAGGGCCTAGGACATGGGAGGGTATCATAGTTGGTGGAATTACTTTGAGAATTGATTAGAATGGACTTTGTGTTTTTCTTCATTGATGCAGCTGCAGTAATTGTTGTTTTCTTCTATTTGGATCATTCTGTTACTGGTCTCTTCAGGAAATGCACCACGCTGTGTTAGTTTCATCCTTTTGCATCTCCATCTGTGGATGTTTCTGAGTTATTTGTAGAATTCATTTTTTCTTTGTTATTCCTTGTTATAATCTACCAATTTCAGCAGCTATGAAAAGTTTTGGAAGTTCCACGCGCTTGGGGTGGAATTGGACCCTGAATCTGTTGTCTGCTCTCAACACGTAGCTAGATAGGATCATTTGGGTCCAAAGTTTGTGGTTGAAGCCTCTGAAAGATGTCATATGCTTAAATTTCAGACATGAAGTCTTTGTTTGGTCTACTTTCTATTCAGCTAAATTTTATTGGGCAGTCCTGTGACAGGATTTATATAAACTTTTTTTTGGTTATTCAAAAGGATTTGTACATCTCAACTGCTAATCTTCTTCTGAACATAATTTCCTAGGACATAACTTCGATAGAATTCCTCATTCCCAGTCACAAAACTTTTTAGTAACTTAAGTACATGTTAACTTATGATAGATAAGTCGGAATACCGATTTGATTGATATGGGTCCAAAATGCCACAACACTCCAATGATAATGAAGCTTTGAAATCAAGAGGAAACAGAGTTTCCAGTATAAATCAATTTAACATTTAACTGTTTGAAAGGCTTCAGTATGAAAAGGAATCACATAATGAAGCTTTGAAATCAAGAGGAAACAGAGTTTCCAGTATAAATCAATTTAACATTTAACTGTTTGAAAGGCTTCAGTATGAAAAGGAATCACATAATGAAGCTTTGAAATCAAGAGGAAACAGAGTTTCCTGTATAAATCAATTTAACATTTAACTGTTTGAAAGGCTTCAGTATGAAAAGGAATCACATGCAATTTTGCAGCACTAAAATAGACGTGAAGACTTTGACCCAAAAAAACAAAAAAACTTGAAGACAAATAAATGCAGCTTTCATGTATGAATCATGAATGATGCATGACCCTTGGAGTTATGGCTCCCAGACATGACTTCCCTTTTGGCCAAAGTTGATTGTGACTTGGAGTATGATATATTATTTATGACAAAGTTACTCGTATTCATGCCTTCAGTTGATAAAGAGTCATGACTTGGAGTTTGAGTTTGTCTACCAATACCCTAGAGGAGTGCAGGGTATAAATTGTTAGGTATAAGCAGTAGTGACTTTGGTATCACGACTCTATGATGGGTGCATGTACGTCTACATATATGCACAAGATACACACAGACACAGCATGTCACTTACGATGCAGCAATGAGACTTACAAAGGTTGGTTTCTAAATAGTTTAGATCTAAGCCTTTTAAATTATATTCTTCTTTGCAATATTTAAAATAAAAAAAGATCTATAGACAGTTTTTTTTTTCTTTCATTTATCATGTATGCCACTGTTCTGTACCTACAAAAATTTTATTTTATGAAAAATTGCCGGATATGGCACCCTGAATGGAATGTGGGACGTATCTACCATGCCATACCTTGGGTGGAACTGGTAAAGCACAGAAAGCCTGGTGTTACCCTATCTCTCTTAAAGTTCTGTTATTCCTCCATTTTTCCCCCTAAAAGGGCCTATATGTGGGCTGCTAAAAGTACTAGGAAAGAGTAAATTGCATGGTGGGCAGCGTGGTTGAAGTGGGGCCTGAAATTTACATGTGGCGAATATATAGGGTCTTCTATCTATCAGTTGTCTTGAAATTTTACGTGTGGCTGCGGTTGTGTTTTTGCTTCTGTGTGGAAGCTTCCTATTCATTAGTGATTGTGAACTTCCATTGGGCCTAAGGTCTTTTGTTTGATTTTATTCTTGTTAATTTTCTTTATTAGTACTACTGTTATTTATGTAATGCTTGAGTATCACCTCTCCTCATTGTATTTATTTAATATGTTTTCTTCCTACTGTCAACTTCTACCCCTAACAATACTTAATGGATTACTACTGTCATGGGGATCTTGTTTGTCTTGTCAAGTGGGTAATTTGATTTAATCAAAGTCCCCAACATTCAGTAGACCTTGAGACACAATATGCCTTTTGTAGTTTGTCTTGTCAAGTAAATATTTGATCTGATTAATGTACCCCAACAGAAGTAGAGCCTGAAGAAACAATAGTCCATTTGTACTATGGCACAAGGTTTTCATTTGGAGCCCTTTTGTAGTGTTTTCACTTGAAGCTTCGTTAACTTTTACATGTTCCGACTTCTAAATGGGTATTTTCTCCCAAAAAAAAAATGTAGTCAGTAAAATTAGAAGGATCTAAATAAATAGATGTGGATCTTGAAAAGAGGGTCAAATTAAAAAGCGTCCCAGTGCACGAGGCTCCTGCTACTGCAGGCTCTGGGAGGTGTAAATGTATGCAGCCTTACCCCCTGCTTCACAGGAGAGGGTGAAATTATATGTTAGAAACTCTATATATAGATATCATAGTTAGTACTAGGATAGCTCATCCCTCTTGATCCTTTTTTTTTTTTGGGTTATATTTATTTTCCGATTGTTTCCCTTGTGATGGGGTGATTGTAGTCATTTTCTTTAAATCTAGTTGAATGCGTGGGTTTTCTATTAACAATAAAAGGGAAGCATGGCTGTTATTCCCCCCCTCCCCCCCTCTCTATTATATGGTGTTGTAGTAAAGGTTGTGGTGCAATTCTTAGACATATGAAATTGTTCCTTAGTACTTTGAAGATGTCTGAATTCAGTTTCAGCTACATTTGCATTTGCAGAGGAACTCAGTTCCAGACCGGGGTAGTAGATGTAAGAAGCATGTCATTTATCCTCCATTGCTTGTCTATTATCAGTACCAATGATCTGTCATTTTGGCTTCTCTAAGTCTGTAACACCTGTTTTGCATGCATTGCATGATCAGTGTACAACTGTGTTTTCCAACAGATGGTGTGTTTGAGTGATCAGTGATCTGCATGTTGATATGAAGTTTAAAGTCTGTGCACCTGTCATGGTTGCTGTTTTAAACGAGGAAGAAAGGGAGATGAGTTGCAGGCCTGGACCAGAGGGAGAAGTGAGCGACGAAGATATGTTGGGCTATATTCGGCACAACTGAGCTCGATGACAGAATGTTTGAGAAGGATGACTGTCGCACTGGAGCGAATCACTAAGGGCATGCTTCATCGATCTATATGCCTTGTTGAAAGCAGTAAAGGAGTTTCCGGAGATCCCAGATGGCTTGATCTATGTTGATTTTGAGTTCCTTGCTGCGAGTAGCTCTGCCGACACCTATCGCATCAGGGATTCAAAAAATTGGTAGGTCTACAGGGCTGAAGCATGATGGGACTCCGCAGCAGCCCGTTACTATTTTAGGAGCAGCTGTGTTATGGCATACTGACCATTTAGGACCTTTCCCTGATTTAGGTTGTGCATGGATTGTTAAATGTTCTGAACATGTTATCATAGTTACAGATGGATGCTTACAGTCTCATGAGCCTGATGGTATAAAATACATGAAAATCATTCATATATCAATGTTATGTATTTTAATTAAGCATCAACCTTCACTCTTTAGATGGTAGTCCCCATTGTGGTTTTTATGATTCCACATGTTACTATCAAATTGGAGATATTTTTTTCAATTAAGTTTCCATTCAATGAATTACTGGAAAAGCATTGATCTAATCAGTCAGAATTGGATGAAATCTGCCGTAACCCTAGATTTTGGAAGGGGATCGGCAGGAATCAGGATTAGTCTCGACCAATCCGATTGTTGAATCCATAATGGATACCTTTAGGCCTATCTGTCCACAAATTTTAACTTCATCTAATCTACCATGTGACTGATATTTGTATCGATCGAAAAACTGTCTAAACCTTCTCGACAAGAAAAACTTCGTTCTTTTAAAGTTATTTTGCTAATAATGAACTATAGCGATGATCCTTCCTCCCTCTTATAGTCATCATGATTATTCTTGTGTTGGATAGCTCCCATAGAACCAAGGATGGGGCTTTGATTATGCTTTATTCCATCCTTACAGTTCAATGCTTTTCCCCTACAAGACTACAATGACCTAAAGGATACTACTTTAACCAATTAATCATCTCTTCAATAGATAATACAGGATTGATGAAACAATAAGGACCGAGTTTCCCTTACCCACGGATCCCATTCACTGCAGGGTGGGAAAGGGTATCGGGAGGGTAATTTGGAACATACTAACACTTTAGGAGAGGTTTGTGAATCTTAGGATGGTAGGTGAACAATCCTCTATGGGCGGAGGGCAACTTTGTCCTAAAAAAAAAGAAGTAAAAAATAAAAACATTGTGGAATGAATGATTGGGTTAGGTGAGATCTGCTCTCCTCCAGCTGTGGTGGGAGCTGGAGGGTCCAGCCCAACCAAAAAAGGGGGGTATGGTCATTTCATAGGGGGTCCACCTGGGTCCCACATGTGAAATGACCAAACCCCCCCTTTGTTTCGTGGATTGAGCTCCTTTCCAGGAAGCCTAGCACGCCGAGGGACATTCAACCGTTGGGCTGTGCCGCACACATCCCTGGGCATGCACCGAGATGTGTGTGGCACAGCCCAACCCTTGGATGCCTCCTGGGCACTCCCTAGATGCTGAGCTTCCTGGAGAGGAGCCGGATACTTATTTTGTTGGGCTGGACCCTCAACTCCCGTCACGGCTGGAGGAGAGCCAAATTGGAGTTAGGTGAAGAATCAAATATAGGAAGATGGACAGTATATTTAGGTGGGTGGCATATCCTGAGGAAATAATTTTAAACAAGTAAGAAGAAAAAAAATAAAATATGATGCTAACATTAGATTTTGGATGCTGATCTAAAGGGACCGAGTGAGACTCAAGACTCACTTTTTAAGTGGTTATGACTTATGACTAAATCATATGGTAATATGGCTATTTGTTAATGTGGCGTCACAATCCTTAACGTCACGTAGGGTTTTAAAACACGAAATCGGGAATGGAATTGGTCATTAGCGATCCGATCCAGATCAGCTCGGAATCAGCTTGAATCGGTGCTTAAGAACCCTAGAATTGATCCTCCAATCTAAAAACAAGGAATTTTTAGGATTTTTGGGTGTGAATAAGCCGTGTCGGATAGGTGGAAATCGGGATTGGTCACGATCAAATCCAATCCGAATCGACCAATTCACTATTTCTATTTATATAAGTTTAGATACATCATCCAAATATCTTGCCTAACTCAATTTGTTCAAGCGAGAGGTTCTTCTTCCATTGTGACCTAGTGGTTGTGGGTTTGAGTTAGGAAACAACTTCTTTGGCAAGTTGGGGTAAGACTGCGTATATTATGATCCTCCCTATACCCTACAGGGGCGAGACCCTCATGCACTGGGTATGCCCTTTTTTAGAGGTACTTCTGGACGGACAATCCACTATAGAATATTTGGATGGACACCTAGTTCTGCAATGTGGCAAGAATGGGCTTGAAATTAGTCCCTTACATGTCAAATTGAAACAAAGCAAAATTGATTAACATGCAAAATAAAATATTGAAAAATCCAAGACTACCAGGATAGTACATACTAATACTTGGACAACCGAAGGATGCATAGCAATACATTAGAGCATATAGGTCGATTTTTGCATTCTTGGATGATAAAAATAGTTGTTTTTATTGTATGAGAATGCAAAATCGACCTAGAATGTGTTCCAAGAATGCATACCAAACATAGTCTAAAAATTGACATGTGACCAATTCAAATCATTCCCTAGATATCCAATGGTTGAAATTCCCATCACCACTCTTCATTTGATACAACAAGGTGAGAAGTTCATGGATCCCTAATGCGCTGTGCAGTCAAAGGAAACTATCGATATAATTTTTCAGATCCCTCCTTCATAAATGGAAATCACTGTTTGTTTCTATTCCTTATATTTGAATTTTTTTTAAAATATATATTTTTGTACTCAAATCTGTTTAATCTATTAAAGATATAAGAGAGAGGGTGGGACAGATTGGCCGCTTTTCATTCCGTGGCTTCATGATCTGTGTGTGAATGAAGTTACTGGTTGTATGCATATTTATCCTTAGTAAATCCAGCCTTTAATAAATTAAAAAAAAAAAAAAAAAGAAAAGAAAAAGAAAAAGAAAAAAGAGAGAGTAGGGTGGTACGGTGGGTGGAGGGAAATCCGCAGTGTATCTATGATTTGGGATCTTCAAACCATTTATAAACCAACTAATCAGAATCTATAACTAAATTTGGTTCGATTTGGGATTTTAGAACCGAACAGATTAAACCCTTATTCACAACCCCCTCCCGGTTTAAGCCAATTCATCGCCCAAATGACGGTTTTTCACCGGTTTATTACTGGTCATAACCGCTTTTCTCTTCCCTTCCCTAGTAGAATGCTATTCGCTTCACTTCAGATCTCCGAACCTCTCTCAGTGACGTATCCGCATTATTTACATTAGTACAATTCAGATATAATTCTTCTTCATTCTTCATTCGTTTATTCCCTTTGTCTCTGCTTGTCATTCTTCTCTCTCCTTCCTGCTTTGGATTTCTTTACTCGTAAGATGGCGTCGGAGCTCGGATCAACGACCGAGAAGCTTTCACAGCTTGGCATTAATGGAGATTGGGCTGCTTCCACCCCTAATCTACAGAAGAATCTCGGCATTCTTTCGTCGCACCAGGTGACGTCTCTCTATGTGCTTGTATAGCACTATAACCCGATCAAGCTCTCTGTTACTCAAATTCCTTTTTATTGAAACGGTGTTCATCGGTAATGTCTGTTGATTGGCAGATTGCGCTTGCAAAGTTGTTGTTGGATATGGGCCAGACTCATCTTTTTGAGCACTGGCCTGAGCCAGGCATTGATGACGAAGAGAAAAAAAGCTTCTTTGATCAGGTTTGCTTTTAGTCTTTTTCGTACTTTTCGGAACAAAAGGTCTGGTTTCGTGTTTTTAGTAGTTCTGTGATGTAAATTTCAGAGTAAAAGTTTGTCTCTATCTTTGTTTTATTCGTTTTGAATGTTCTCAAATGGTTTACTGTGCTGCGGTTTGCTTATTAGATTATTTCCATGCTGCAATTTTAACTAATGAAACAGTTGTTAATTGGGTTGAACAGTGTCTGAAACGATGAATAATTGATTATTTGGAGAAAACAGGTTTTCTGATAAATTCCAGACCTACCCGGCTGATTTGAGGATTTGATTCCTCAATACCCCCCACCAAAAAAAAAAAAAAAAAAAAGGAAAGAAAGATCCACATTTGATATGTGAATACCAAAAAGTGAATGCCTGTTAGACAATGTAGATATGTGAATGCCTGTAAGGTGGCCATGGATGTGACAGATTCGTTGGATACTCAGAGAGGTATTCACATATCAAATGTAGGTGGCCATGAATATGTGAAGGCCATAAAAAGGAAGAAATATTCTGTAGTTCAATTAAATGACCTCTCTAAGTGACAAATTGACTAGACAGTGACTGGTGGACAAAAAAATGACTGACAGCTTAACGCTTATACTTTTCTTTTATTTATTTTTATTTTTCTGGTTGGGTGTATATAAGTTGTCTTACTTTTCTGCAGCATGGAACAAAGCACTATTAGAGTTGATTGGAGGGTAAGGATCCATGTAGCCAACCCCATTTAGTTGGGATAATGCTGACTTCTTGTTGTTGTATGGAATAGAATAGTCTGTTAAAAATTATTACACTTATAAATGTAATTCATTTACAAGTGAATGTAAAGTAAATTTTTTTTGCATGCTATTATCCTTTTTGGAAGTCTCTCCTTAATTTCTTATAATTAACTTCTCCAGGATCTTGTTGTTCCTGTTGACGAACTACTCTTATCTTTGATTATTCATCTTGTTCATGTGAATTTCTGGTTCTTTTCCAGGTTTCTCGGCTTAATGCAAGCTATCCACGTGGTTTGGGAGCCTATATTCAAAATGCTAGGAGACTTCTGGCAGATTCCAAAGCGGGGAAAAATCCATTTGATGGTTTTACTCCTTCTGTAAGTGTTTTCATTTACTCTTAAATTTAAATTTGACTCCCTGCGACACTTTTCTTTAACTTCTGTATAGTCAGCCTTAAGTCTCTAACATCATCTTTACTTACAGTGAAGTCTTACTGCGGCATTTGTATTTATGTTCCATCCAACTATCAAATCCTTTATATTAAAGATTGCTATATTATTTATGAACAGCTATGAATGCATAACTGCATAACCAAGGCATTCATTATATTTATTGTGTCCCCGTATTTCACTTCTGTCATTTATCTAGTTTAACTGTATGACACAATCGGATAGTCTTAGCCAAATATCTCTCGACTTCTGGCTGATAAAATTGAACATCTACCATGGATTTTGTCCTATAGAGAAAAATTTGTGCAGCTATGCAACCTAGAATCCTGCTTGCCCTTCAGCTAACTGATAAGTACAATACTTGCTTATAGTCTTAGCTGCATCTGTCCTGAGATTAAGCCATTGAAAAATTGGACCTCTTCCATGGATATTGTCCTTTGGTGACCAATGTGTCCAGCTATACCACTGGCAACCATCTTCAAAATCATATCCTCTTGCAGAGACATATAATCACACCCTCATATTCTGCTTCTGCTCTATAGCTAGCTGATAAAAATGTGAAACTTTTGGATAGTCTTAGTTTCATCTCTGTTGAGACTAGACCAATAAATTGGTCCTTTAATATAAATATTTTTTTTTGTTGTGATGAAATTATATCCAACTATAGCATTAGCATCCCTCTCCGAAATGAACTCTTCCTGTGGAGTAGTATTATGAATTTTTATGTGTACCCTTGATGACATGCACATTATGCATGACATAATTGGGTTTTGAATCTCGTTGTCGGCTGCAAGATGTCATGAATGTAGGTTAATAATCTTGCTTTAATAAGTTAAACCCAATAACCTTATGGCTGCAGATGTACTATCATACAGCCAAGATAATTAGTTACTTTTTTCTTAACCTTAGCTTTCTGCTTCATTGCAGTGGTGTACTCTTGTAGAAAATAAATTACTAGGCTTATCTTCTGTTCACCCTCTGCTGTGAGTTGATAAGCTTAAGAGCCTCATGATCAGAACGGCACACCAACTTTTTCTGCCAGGGTTCAATGCTTTAATCAGAAAACAAAGCTCTTAATCATAAGTAGAATAAGTTTGCTTTATCTTACGGAGTTTTTCATTGTAGAAGGCCACCGGTTGACACTCTTGACTTAGCACTTCTTTCGTTCCCAAATTCTAATGCTTTAGTTGTTGATTGGACCATTCAGAAAGTTCTTTATTTGTACAGTCTATGATGGGTTTCTAATAGCTTAGGGACTAGGATTAGAAACTCAATCTGTTGGATTAAATGAATTTATAGAAGGAAAAGAAATCAGGCGCTGTATATGGGTGTGATCCCCTTGCTTGGATATTGATATATTCTTATTACTAGCATAGATAAAAGCAGATTAAGCATTCAGTACCTCTTCCCACACTATATTCCAAAACCAATATCTCCCGTGCAATTCTGAGATAACATGAAGAGTTTTCTGAATAGAAACTCAGCTTGAATGCTGTTGTGAGTTTTATCATCCTTAGTTGATCCCTCATCTTTCTTTCTTACAAGACTGATATAATGTTCTATCAAGGTGTTTATCTGTCTTTCTTGTCCATGTTAATGTGTAAAATAGGCATATTGTATGGTTGGATGCTGTTGTTATGTATGTCTCGAATTCTTGGACCCGTTTCGAAGAATGACCCGCTCCGACATTTTTGGTGGCGACCCGAATGGAACTTTTTCTGAGATGGAGGAGTATTTATGTTCTTTACCCGCTTTATTGTAAAGAGAGAAGAAGATTTTGTGATTTTCGTTCTAGGGTTTCTGAGAGAGAGCAGCAGCACCGATTTGGGTGTTCTTGAGAGTTTCCATTGTAATTTTTCTCCGATTTGCATAGTGAATCATCTTCGTCTTCGCCCGTGGATGTAGCACACCATACTGGTGTGTGAACCACGTTACATCTCTGTGTTCTTTTGCTTAGTTCTTGTTTCTTTTCGTGATTTTGTTGGTGTTTGCTATAACAGCTGTCTTTTACTTTAGCATTTGGAATAATCTTCTTACTGAATTGCTCTCGTTGTACAAAAACCACAAATAATTTTTTTTTTCATTTTATATAATGACATATAGTTCACGTTCTTGAACCATATTTTTCATAACTCACACATACATGTTGCGTCCCCCTTGTTTGCTGTACTCCATTAGGTCTTCATTCGATCACAAAGTTTAGAAGACACCGTGATTTCTTGGCATGGTTTGCACTCTTTCTATTGTAGCAGCTGTAAGGAATTTTTGGGTTCATAATGGTTAAATTTCATTAGAATATATATTCGATTTATCAAACTGTACTCAAATGTAAATGGTTAGAGTGGGGTTTTGAGAGAAGGGGGCAACTATTTTGCAGGTTCCATCAGGAGAGGTTCTGAAATTCGGTGATGATAACTTTGCAAAGTTTGAAGAGGCTGGTGTCAGGGAGTCATGCAAAGCTGCCTTTGTCCTTGTTGCAGGTGGGCTTGGGGAACGTCTAGGGTACAATGGAATAAAGGTATATCTATTGGATTGTCTGTATATAAAAATATTTTGGGGCTCTTTGAGGTTGGGTTGATTATTTCTTTCATATAAATTTCTGGAGGTCATGTTTAAAAAAAAAAGGCATACCCAGTGCACGAGGCTCCCACCATTGTGGGGTTTGGAGGTCATGTTTGTGGGGGGTAATTGGGTTATCCATTTGTAGTACAACTTAAAGAGTAATCATAGACAGAAAACTCAGTGTTATTACATTTTGCAGGTGGCTCTTCCTTCAGAGTCCACAACAGGAACATGCTTCTTGCAGCACTACATAGAATCAATTCTTGCTCTGCAGGAAGCTAGCTGTAAATTGACAGAAGGTTGGTTACCTAAAGTCACTGGTCATTATGAATGAATTCATTTGTTTTTGTTGATGAAAATTCAACACAACTTATTCCATCATTGTTTGCTATTTATTCCTTCTGCTTTACTTTTGAGACAGGGGATATGAGCCAGTATTATATTGAGCTTCCGGATCCTCTGTATCAGAAATATCCTGTATTAGGCTTTAGATATTTGACATCTGTTTATTAGGACCAACATCTCATTGGCCTCCTAATGGTGTCATCCCTCATCATTAGTTGATTTTATTTTTAAAAGAAAAACTATGTTTTCTGAGCTGTGTGGGATAAAAACATTGTATCCGCCAAGCTTGAGATCAGAGTGGTGGTCCTCCTTCTCTCTTATATTGCTGCCATCATAGATGATGATGAATGAAAAATCAATTAATGCCAAAGACATAGAGACTCAATAATTTCTCTCCTAATTCCAGAGGGCCAATTCTTGTCTTAACCGGTTCAAATTATAATTTCTTCTTTTGCTGTTGATGAAGGAAATCTCAAAGAGTAACTTCTATGGATTTCTAGTCTCAATTTATTTCTGTTGCCGGTATGAAGGAGAAAATTGCAAGAGAGATTCATGTCTTGACCTGGATGTAATAAGCAATGGTTTACCACTGGGGGGGGGGGTGGATTCAGCTGCTTATGTCAATGGGTAGCCCAAAATTTTATCCAAATCTTCCCTTCTCATGTACTAATTTGTAATTCCCTGAGCTGCCTGTGCATGAGGGAATGAATTAGGCTACATGTAACCAAGAGTAGTCTTGTCCTCACATCCTTTGATTCTCTTCTAAAGAAACAAATGCAAAATCTTCGCAGCACACATTTATGAACATATGAGGGAGGTTTCAGGTACAAATAGTTAAGATACCAGTCATGCTGTTTCTAGTAGTTAGTAAACTAAATCTTCGTTTTTCTATGTTTTTCGATTGATGATATTGTCCTTGGTTTTGTAGGCCAATCCCAAACTGAGGTACCTTTGGCAATAATGACATCAGATGACACACACTCACGTACTTTGGAGCTTTTAGAGTCGAATGCTTATTTTGGAATGAAGCCATCACAAGTGAAACTACTAAAACAGGTGCTTATATCAAGTGTCAGAGATGGGAGCCTCCTCAAATTTTCATTTTTCAATGGATTAATTTATTTTTCCCATTTTTTTAATGATTATTCAGGAAAAAGTTGCATGCTTAGATGATAATGATGGTAGGCTTGCAGTAGACGCCAAGAACAAATATAGAATTCAGGTACAGATCTTGATTGACCTGTGTTTTGGATACATGTTACAAGGGTCTTACTCATACTTCTAACATGCATAAGGATCAGAGTCTTGGTGATCTGAGGCTTTCTTTGTGTTTCCTTATGGTTTTCTTTTTATAGACAAAACCCCATGGCCATGGTGATGTGCATGCACTTCTTTACTCCAGCGGCCTGCTAAATGTATGGTATGTCCTGTGTTTTGACCAAAAGTTGACATTAAAGGACTGTTTCTTCTTCTTTTTTTGTCTAAACTATTGAAACATATTCTGTAACAAGGTTCTCTAATGAAGATGAGAGGAGATATCTGTATGACATGGATGAGAAAAAAAAGGCAAAATATTTTAATCTACTAATTTACAGAAAATGATATGCATTTTTAGGATCTGCTATGTCATTTCTGGAAATACAAGGTTGTATAAGTCAAGATTCTCAGTTAAATAGATGACTTAACTACTGTAGGGACAATATTTTCAATCTTATAGGGGGAAAAAAAAAAAAAAAAACAGAGCCTTATTTTCATTATTCAAAGTTTGGTGCTTGGCAAATTTTATGAATGTTTGGTATTTGCATTTGAGCTAGTTCCTAGTTAAGATTAAATTTAAAATAGTGGTCTTACAGCTTGGGTTTTCTTCTTGTATCTAAATTTTGGTTTTGACATGATAGTGTTGTCCTGATTTCAGTTTTCCTTGTTTTCTCAGGCATGATGCTGGTCTAAAATGGGTACTATTTTTCCAAGATACTAATGGGCTTCTCTTCAATGTTTGTTGCTTTGTCTTGCTCAGCTTCATTTTTTCCCCTTTTTATCAAATCCTTGCATCTGGAACTCTCAAACTCTTATTTTCTTTCCCTTCTTTGGTTTTTATTTAGGCAATTCCCGCAGCACTTGGTGTAAGCTCTAGCAAACAATATCATGTTAATTCTCTCGCTGTTCCTCGCAAAGCAAAAGAATCTATCGGGGGAATCACCAAGCTTACCCATGCTGATGGTAGTTTTTATCCTATAACTCTCTTTCTGTGGAGTTCCTTATAGCTTTTGATTTTTTTAATAAGCTTAGTAACAGTCGGGAAATTATTTGTCAAGGGAATCTGAGGGTGATTCCTTGTCTCTTATTTTATACTTCTCTAGCTCTTTATAAATCCTTTGGTGATCCAGACATGTGCTTATTTTCATGCTGAATCAGAAATAGATACTGTTCTAGGACTGAACTGTGAATTGTTTTCCATGAAGAAACTTTTGAACTTGATCTTTTAGCCTGCACTACGTAATCTGTGACGGGACTTGATTTCTCTCTGTATTCAGCTATACAATTGCAAGGGCTAATGCTGTGCTTGTTCAGGGGATATATATGTTGAAGATATGAATATTCTGCAATTTGGCAGAGCAGATCAAGCATCCATTTTCCAATTACAGAATTCTTGAGGCTATTTCATATGCATATAGAGTGTGAAAATTTATTTTCTTAACTTCTGGTTTTTATTGCATCCTGTAGATGTCAGGTTATTCCACTTACAATTTTAAAAAATGGGAGATTCTTGACTTGATTGCATAGACTAATGACAAGTTGGTGCAGCCTGATTGGAAGCTATGGATCGGGAGAGTCGAAATCACATTCCCTACGTGACCGGGAGTTGATCAATTGAACAAGAAAATCAAAATTGCAACGGAAACTCCAATTGAGAGTTCCAAATACTCAACTGAGCAATTTCCATTAAACTTCATAATCTACCTTCATTCAATCATGGAGGATTACATATATAGACTTAGAGCTGAGTATGAATAAGGAAGAAAAGAAAAGAAAGAAAAGATTCCAATCTCTAATCTTCAATCAGCCAAAAATACTTCAATCAGAATCCAATCTTCTCTTTAATCAATCCAATATACTCTCAATCAGAAATCCACTCTTCAATCCAATCTTCAATCAAATTTTCAATCAACCCAATATACTAGCTAGCTGATTGATCCTTTATTTATTTAGAAACTGAGATAATCCCAAATCAATCCAAATCTTCCCTCTTTTAGGTGCAACTTCTTTCCTTAAAATTATTGGGAAGATAAGGAATGGATGGACTATCCTTGCAGGGCTGGCCTTGCTTGGCATGCCTCTCCTTGACCCGAATCGATTTTCGAAGAACCTTAGGGCTTCTTCATGGTCCAGGTCCAGGGATGCATCATTCTCTCCAGGTTGAAAAAGAGTTCGTCCTCAAACTCTTGCCCCGATCAATGGTATTCGTCGTTCACCGGGATAAAATTGGAACCAAGCAAATTCATTGTTGTAGTCTCCAATTGAATTAAACAAAATTTGCATATCAACTTCAGATTTGACAGTGATATCAAATGAGGTGCTCACGGCTTGAATGAATGACATGTTCAAATATGGATTTTTGGTAACGCTCATATTTCGAACAAATTGAGATAGAGATGTGAAATTGATAAATGCCAAATATGGATCATCATACGTACTGGAAATATCGAACCATTGAAAAGAGAGGGGATCATGGGTCGTGACCTCACTGTGATGCTGGCAGAAATGTTGTGCTTTTGAAACGTAATCTGGTTCAAGACTTTCGAAACCACTGTGTTCATTGTACTCATCCTGTACTCATCGAAAATTGGGGGTTTACTGAAATCAACCTGAACAATGATTCGTTCATCTGTAGCATCATCCATTGTCGTATGAATTTCACTTGTGTTGATATCCTCCACGGGAGTTGTACGACCACCTCTATGCCTGGGCGTCATAACAACTACTCGCTCTCCACCATGTTGGTTCCTGTTCCGGTGAGGCCTCCTCTCCTTGACAGGTTGTGCATCATTGGATGAAGGTGAGTTAGGATCGGTCGTCTCCTCATTCGGATTCAGACGTCTCGATTCATTTCTTAAAGCTTCATTCTCATATCGCAGGGCAGCAATTTCTTGCTGCAGGTGCAAATTTTCTTCCCTTGCATTGATATCCTTGACGGGGACTGTACGGGTAGCTTGTCGGGGAGCCATTACAGTCTTCCGCTCTCGCAATCCTAGGCTCTGATACCAAATTGGTGCAGCCTCATTGGAAGCTATGGATCGGGAGAGTCAAAATCACGTTCCCTATGTGACCGGGAGTTGATCAATTGAACAAGAAAATCAAAATTGCAACGGAAACTCCAATTGAGAGTTCCAAATTCTTAATTGAGCAATTTCATTAAACTTCATAATCTACCTTCATTCAATCGTGGAGAATTACATATATAGACTTAGAGCTGAGTATGAATAAGGAAGAAAAGAAAAGAAAGAAAAGATTCCAATTTCTAATCTTCAATTAGCCAAAAATACTTCAATCAAAATCTCCAATCAGGCAAAATATTTCAATTAGAATCCAATCTTCTCTTCAATCAATCCAATATACTCTCAATTAGAAATCCACTCTTCAATCCAATCTTCAATCAAATCTTCAATCAACCCAATATACTAGCTAGCTAATTGATCCTTTATTTATGTAGAAACTGAGATAATCCCAAATGAGTCCAAATCTTCCCTCTTTTAGGTGCAACTTCTTTCCTTAAAATTATTGGGAAGATAAGGAATGGATGGACTATCCCTGTAGGAGCTGGCCTTGCCTGGCATGCCTCCTTGACTCGAACCGATCTTCGAAGAACCTTAGGGTGTGAGGTGGCGGCTTCTTCATGGTCCAAGTCCAGGGCTGCATCATAAGTAGTTATATATATGAGAGCTTGGTGTTATGTTGACTTTTGAGTGAAGTTGACTTGGGACAGCCACAGGTAATCTCCATGAGAACCTGGATGTATGGCCATAGTTGTCGCGGCGTCTAGGAGGACCAAGTCGTTGGAGAGGGTAAAAAATCAAGGCGACAATAACTAGGCGTCCAAGGCGACCAAGGCGCCTGGATGCCTAGGCGATGCCTTGACTATGTATGGCACCGTCATCAATTTGAGACTAGGGACAGCCATTGGATATCTCCATAAGAACCTGGTTATATGGCCTCTTCATCAGTTTGGAATCGTCTTATGTCCATGAGAACATGGCTATATGGAACTTTAATTGATTAAAACTATCTGCTTCCTGGTATTTTGGTTTACCCTTGCTTTGTTTGCAATTAACTACTGCTAATAAATTCATGATTTTATTAATTTGTTTTCACACTAAACTGACTTCAGGGAGGATGATGGTGATCAATGTGGAATATAATCAGCTTGATCCTCTACTTAGGGCAACTGGTTATGCTGATGGAGATGCGAATTGCGAAACGGGTTATTCTCCTTTCCCTGGAAATATTAACCAGGTACACTTTCTGATGCAAATATCCCATTTTTCTCCATTATAGGATATCAAATAAAACTGTTCAATGTTTCAAATATTTTGTGGAATGGACATACTTTAGCCTCTAATGTGGTGTTATTTACCTTTTATCTATCGAAGCATAACTAGTTTCATAAAAATTTCAAAAGCTAAGTTGAGGCTGGCTAAGATTTGCCAATGCACATGAAATTCCTTGGTTTTTATGAGATCTAAAAGACAGTTTGGTCCTTTTTGGTTTAGAGGGTTTCTCTACGAAGGTTGTCAAATTAAGGTTTCCTTGGAAGCTGCAATCAACTTTTGTGCTCCTTTTGTACACACTGAATAAACTCTTATTTTTTTGGGGTCCTTGTTTTCCTCTACATAATTTAACCGATGATTTCCTGGATTAAGCTTAACTTGTAATGTCTTACATTCTCGTGCAGTTAATTTTGGAACTAGATCCTTACATCAAAGAACTCAAAAAAACAGGAGGTGCCATTGAAGAGTTTGTCAATCCCAAGTAATTCCTCTCTCTTCCTCTCTGTGTGTGTGTGTGTGATACAGTTGCATTAGACATTAATCTTGTATGGAAAATTGACCTTTGGGTAGTTAAGTTATAGGTTGGGCCTTTTATTTTTTTGGTTTAGTGTTTGAGTTAGATTAGATTACTTAATAGCAAGATAGATATATGTTTTGAGTTTATTAACTTTATTAAGTGGGAGTATGATTAGGAGTCCTTTTTTGAGTCAATTTAGGAATTTTATAAGGTCTTTATAAATGTGATAACATCCCCATCATTTAGAGATGGCTTGAGTAAAGTGAGTTTTTTTTTTTTTTTTTTTTTTTAGCTATTGATCCGTGAATATGGGATTGGTATCCCAAACCTAAATTATTTTTTTTCTCTCTTCTATTTTGTTCTCTTCTCATCTCTTTTTCCACATTTTCTCTTTTCTTCCTCCCAAGAAGATCGATCTCATCCCTTTTCCCTCCCCTTCCATTGGTTTGATATCTCCCCTTAAAAGCGCAGTTGCTTCCTTTATCTCAGATCTGATCACAGATTTGATCATTGGGCCTGCTTGCATCTGAGATCTATAATCTGGATTTTCAGACTGCATTAGTATGTGTAGCACTTAACTGTTTCTTGTTACAAAGTCATAGAATGCTTGCTTAAGGTTAAATCTTAATCAGCGAAGAGGTATTACTTTTATAGCAAATATGATAAAATAAATAATGTGATATAAGGATAAATGAGAAGAGTATTTTGTTTGGCTGGCGTAGAGTACCACAGTGTAAATCTACTTCATTGGCACGTTCTCCAGTGCTGTTATACAATTTGAAGTGCAAAGTTCCTCTCCTCCTTGTTTTCCTTGTACACTTAGGTATTTATATTAATATTATAGCAATCAAACTATTCTGTTTTCTTTGTGTTCAGTGTTTTGGTTTTCCATAGGTAAGTGGGTTAGTATCCAGTTCCCTCTACTGTTTTGTTTTGAGAAAGTTTTTTTTCCCTCTTCTGCAAGTGTATTTTTTTTTAAAAAGTTGTAGAGCCTTGGGAAGTATATTTCCTTGTCTTTACATTATAATGTAATTTAAATGTCATCCCTATTTGTTGCAGATACAAAGATTCTAGCAAGACTTCATTCAAGTCTTCCACTCGTTTGGAGTGTATGATGCAAGATTATCCCAAAACATTGCCTCCATCAGCAAGGGTTGGATTCACAGTATGTAAAGTTTCTTGAAATGCAATCTTCTTGTTTTTGGACCTGAGATATTGTACATCAAGATCTCTTCAGTTCTTACAATGTTTTTAAATTATTCATCCTTATAAGAGAGCATTTATTTGGGACCTTTAGGTGATGGATAAATGGCTTGCTTATGCACCAGTGAAGAACAATCCTGAAGATGCAGCGAGGGTAAAAGTTCTCAATTAAATCTCAATGTAATTTGCCATCTGGAGTCTGCCTTCTGCTCTTTTAAGCAGCTACGGGGTCTGATTCATGCTTTCCTAACAGCCTTCTCTCACAAAAATTAGGAAGTTGAACACTCTATTGCCAATTTCATTTCTCTATTATTTTGAGTTGATGTAGCAAATCTTGCATTTCCCCCCCTTAAAAACCAAAGAATCATTAATCCATTTCTTTGTTCTGCTTACCTTGTGGCTTGATGGTTCTTCTTGGGTCATTTCATTAGTGTTCAAAGGTTTAGGATAGTTGATCTATTTCAATAAATAAATAGAAGAATCCAGCCTAGGCCCTGGAGTTATTCATTGAATAATGAGGCAACTGGAAAATCAATGTTAGATGGAGTCTTTGTTATTTCTTATCAAAAAAACTTGTGCTCTTGCATTGACATGTCATCATTTTTTTTTAAAATTGAAGTTATTTGTGTTAATGAATCGTATCTTTGGGACTCGTCACTGTTAGTCTATAGGAGTATAAATTTGAATTGCATTAGGTATATGGATTTGCATTTATTGTTTGACTTCGCTATGTCACTATTAATCTCCTAAGCATTGTTGAGGGTACCACAACTCTCTGGGCTTCCTGTTGCTTGTAATTCTTCCTGATTATTTCTCTATTAACGTGCCCCCTCAAAAAAAAAAGGAACAAGTCTGTTATCGTTTTCTTCTTGGTGTTTGGAAGGGTGCAGAAAAATATCATTTGGTGAGTGGAACTCATTTTCTGCACTTGAAAATTGAAATGATGGGCTGATGCAGGCCCATTCAGCATCGTAAAATAATTGAAGCCCAAGTGAGGCCAGCCCTTAGATGAAACCAACTCAACTCCGATACCACCGGACCAAAAGGGAACCAGCCAAAATCAACAAGAGCCTTGCTAGTGGAGAATCTCCACAATACCTCTTGAGCTACCCTAGTGGATCGATGATGTGGAAAGCTTTAGATATTAGACCCCTTCTTTGGTGAACTTTGCACTGCTGGTATTAAGGTCATGAACTCAGTTTCCTGAATTGTCATTTTTTAATTCTAATAAATTCGTTATTTCATTTGAAGGTACCAAAGGGAAACCCAAACCACAGTGCAACTTCTGGGGAAATGGCTATCTATCGGGCACACAGCCTCATTCTTAGGAAGGTAGTCACTTCTCTCCTACTAAAATTTAAGCTAATTTTGAAACATGTTAGTTTTCTGTTTATATCTGGTGCTATTACAACAAGCCAAATTGCCAGAGCTTTCTTTTGGAAGTCAATGCCCTACATGTGATTTAAGGGATTCATTTTACTTCTAGTTTTAATTTCAGAACTCTCTCTCTCCCTCTTTCACACACACACACACACACAGAAGACAGTAGCATAATTGTTTAATTTTAGTCTGGCAACTGATCAGCACCTATGTCAAGATCTTTATTCATGTGAAATCATAGATTCCTGTCTGCTTTATCATCCACATTTTGTGAGACTGCTTACTACCCTGGTGTAACTTATGTCAAATCAACAACAGTTGACTGGTACAGTGTTTGTTGTATATGAAACATGTCTATTTATGCAATGCTATCAAAAGAGACTTCAAGCATGGATGTTTTGTATTTCTTGTTTGCTTGCCAGGTTGGTGTCCAGATAGATGATCCTGTACTTCAGGTATTCAACGGACAAGAGGTTGAAGTATGGTCTCGTATCGTATGGAAACCAAAATGGGCGCTGACTTTTGCTGATGTGAAAAACAAAATTGGAGGTAGCTGTTCTATCTCACAGAGGTCCACAATGGTCCTAAATGGGCCTAATGTGTTTATTGAAGATCTCTCTTTGGATGGCGCTCTCATTGTCAATTCAGTTGAAGATGCAGAGGTATGGATGACTCCCTAATGCAAGTGCACACAAGGGAGATCAAACTTTTACACACTTGGCACACAGCTGCATGCATATGTTTATATGGAAGAAGCCATCTGGCAATAGTTGAGCAAAAATAACTGGACATGCAGGAAATTCAATAATCCTTGGTTGTTTTATTTTGTCATTGGCAGGTTAAAGTGGGAGGTCCTGTGCAAAACAAAGGGTGGGTCCTGGAACAAGTTGATTATAAGGACGCTTCAGTGCCTGAAGAAATAAGGACCAGGGGTTTCAAAATTAACAAGATTGAACAGTGGGAGCTGAATTACACCAAGCCTGGGAGTGTTTCATTTAAGCCTTGAAGGGTTCCTAAGGAAGGTGGTGAAGAGTTGGTTATTTAATAAGGACTAAATTTTTTGTTAATTCCAAATAAAACTGCCTTATAGTTATTGAGCTTCAAAAGTGTGTTCATTTTAAAACAAATTTTGAAGACATCACCTATATTTTTTTTTCTTGTATTGATAGGATCATTATGTGTTATGATACTATTTTTTGGTTAGAAACAAGAAAAATGAAAATTCAGATGTCAAATTCTATTCAGTTCTTAACATTGATCACTTCCCACTCACCGGATAGGAGATATATCAGGTATAATGGTGCACTGTGATATCCTGGTGATATTTCACAAAATGTCACAAGGTGCCTTATGTTAGAGAGGATATTGGTTACCCTATTTGCATTTGGACTCATGAAGTACCTTGAGTATATTTTGCTATATTTTTTCCAACGTAGGAAGCAGGGACTGTGATGCATGGTTATTGGTTACCCTATTTGCATTTGGACTCATGAAGTAACCTTTGGATTAGTTTCTGAATGTTAAAAATGTTGGGTCTTGAAGCTCTACTTCAATAACTAATTAAATGCATATGCCATATTTCCATAAATCTGCATGGAACTCAAGAATTGATTGTCATCCATTCTCTCATTGGCTAAATGGGGAATTTTATTTTTGGAGAGAGGTTAGGTATTTTCAGTGAGAGAAGCATAATAATTGCTTTAAACATGTGTCATATCTCACCATGTCAATGATATTTCGATTGGATCATCACTGTCTAATACAAGTTCTTAAAACCACCCCCTTGTTAATTGTGTAGGTAATCATAATGTTCCACCTTGTATATGGTGAGCAATGGAGAAAATGGATCTTTTATGTATCAGTTGAACTTTAATATTTCATTTTCTTTTTTTCTTCTCTCATTTCATTCCCCATCCCTCTTTTCTCCTTCTCTCCAATCCCTTTTTTCCCTTAGTTTTCCCTTCTTTGTTTTGTTTGGATCCATTTAGCCGACCCCATTAAGTTGATATAAGGCTGAGTTTGTTGTTGTTGTTGTATGTATCAGTTAAACTGATGATCACTATATCATTAACTTAATGCATCATTGTCACCTACAATATGTATCTCTTTCACACTTACGCTGCATTTGTCACCAAACACAGCCTTAATGTTCCTTGACCTCTAATGATAACTTTAGTTACAACTTAATCAGTGTTGAGAAGAAACCTCAAAACCAAGAGCCCCACCCTTGGCACCCCATTCCTACACCCCACAAAACCCATCTCCCCCCCCCCCCCCAAAGGCCAACCTTGGGTAAAACTTGTTAAATTTAGGTAGAATACAACTACAACAAAATTACAGTTGATAATCTATCAATTAACAACATATCCCATGCAGTGAGAGTTCCCATCTATCTAGCTTTACTAGAATTACCTATCCATTTTGCTTCTCAGTCTGTCTAGGCCAGATTGTCCTAGTTTTGTTTGGCCAGACGCAATACCCATTGGATTTCAACTCTTTGTATTATGACTATTGTCAAATATCCATAAAGATATCTTCTCTCTTTTTGTCTCTCTGTTTTATATATAGTTTCAGGAGTGCAATTATACTTGATGGCGTAGAGTGTTCCCAACAATTAAGCTCCCAAGTAACTATGATGGAGAATTAATTTAATTTTCTGTGGAGAAGGAAATTCACAGGCAGGAATGGCTATTTTCACGTTTGTGTTTGCTAAGATTCTATGTTCACAAAGTTTACTGAACTTTTTAAATTCAAGAGTTACCAGTTGGCAAATAATTGATAGATATTTGGGTGGTTTCATGTTGTTAAGGACTCTACCCATCTCATTGGTCAAGTTTGACCCAAAATGAGGATGTTATACAGGCCAAAAATGTGTCCAAAGTTGTAGAAAGACCGTACCCATATCATTAACCTCTATTATTACAAATATAGTTTGTGGCATTTTTGTAAATTTGAAAATATTTGATCCACTTTTGCGCTATTACATACTTCTGTTGAGCGCATAAGCTGAACCTTGACTTGAGAAAGTGGGGCTGGATTGCATTTAGTATGGTCTTTGTGGAACTATCAGATAATCTTAGTATAACTAAGATGAGATATAAAACGAGAAAGGATATAAAATAAGAATGAACAAATTAGAGCTAGCTTAGGAGTAGCTCCGATATGTGATAAACAGCGAGAAAGTTGTTTGAAGAGACATGGACATGTGCAATGGAGGTCTTTAAATGCTTTAGTACGGAAAAGTGATTTGATTCATATTGAAGGAGCTAATATGAAATGCAAATAATTTTTACAATAAATATCTTAGATGACATGAAATAATGAACATCGATCCCCGAATCTATAGTTAAACAACATAGATATGGATATTGAAAATGCTTGTTATCAGAGCTCTACATACATTAGAAAACAACACAGCATGTAAACAATTACACACTCTCACATTATGATCACTACCAGCGACGGATGTTTGGTATATGCTCACGTTTCCAGTAATCTGTTCCTGCTTTGAGTCTCATGTCCAACTCTGTGGAAGCTCCAAGAACTTCAAGTGTTCTGAGTTTCTTGAGGTTTTGTATGCCCCAAGGAATCTCCTCCAATTGCCGGCAGTACACAATTGTCAACCTTTCTAGGCTAGGTGCTGCACCATCTCCAATTATCACATGTTTCAACCCACCTAAGCGAAGCAGCCTCAGTATTTTGAGTTTCTTAAACTGACCTGCCTTGAGGTGCAACTGGTCTCCATCATATGCTTCATGAAGGACAAGATCCACCAAACTAGGCAGGGTTTGGAGGACCTGCAATGGGTCATCCCTTAATCTTGACCAAGCAAGACGTATTCTTACCAGATTTTGATGTGATATAATCCAATCCGGCAACTTACGGCCGAGATGATACTGAATTCAAATCAATGAACTGTTTATCATCCATTGCCTTTAAACTCAAGGATTTGAGGTATTCCATCTCTTCAATGGATGTACAAAGATCCTCACTGTCTTCACTTCTTAATTTTGTGATGCCCAACCTCCTCAATTGCCTTAAACCTCTCAACCCTTTAATTATTGTAGTCCCATGGTTTGCTTCTATAAATATCAGCTTTTGTAGGTTTTCTAAAGATTCAATTCCTTGATATGGTGCCTTCACTCCTTGTAAAGGACTCAAACTGGTGCCATAGACTCTTCAAAGTATATCCTAGCAAATGCTGTAGTCGCTGGAGCTTGAGGATCCCAACAGGCAATTCATGTACATAAGTATCTTTAAAATCCAAGATTTCTAGGTTTTGTAGTTTCCCAATGGAGTTTGGAAGCCTCTTGGTATTTGTATTCCTCACATTTAAATATCTCATATGTAACAGATTCCCCAATTCTTTAGGCAACTTGTCTAGGCATGAATCTTCTAAATCTAAAACCTTCTAGAGCTTCAAATTCCATAAGGATGTCTTTGTAAATGAGTACTGCAGATCATTATGTACTCCAAATAGAAGAAAAGAGCGAAGATGGGAGAAATTCAAGGTCTTTGATCCCTTGAGTTTGTTGTTGTGGAATGATAGCCGTCAAGCACTTCTACTCGGATTTGAATTTTGATCTGCAACAATTTCACTGAAATTCCACTCCCTAGATTTTGAAAGGATAATATCATGCATGAGGTCATGGACTCGACATCTCTTCACTCGTCCATCCGAATACATTGATGATATTTGAATCATGCTTCTGTGAATGAGCTCATTGAGGTAGTCTTCTGCAACCTCTACTTTTGTTTTGCCTTTTTCCCCACTCACAAACCCTTCAGCTACCCATAGTCGAAACAATGTTCTACAGCCAATGGAATAATCCTCTGGGAAAAGGCCAAAGTACCAGAAACAAGATTTAAGGTAGTATGGCAAATCATGGAAACTCAATGAAAGAACTTTGGGTATGCCTGTAAGAAGTGGGTTATTTTCTAACTCATAACCAAGACTATGATTCAACTTTGTCCATTCTGCTACAATCTTCTCTTTTGTAGACAAGAGACCACCCATGGCAACAATGGCAAGTGGTAATCCTCCACATCTGTTCAAAATTTTCAGAGACAGTTGCCCTAGTTCTGGAGGACAAAACCCAATAGGGTTAGATTGGAATGTCTTTCTGCAGAAGAGTTCCCAAGCCTCCTTCATAGGAAGAGGTTGAAGAGCATAGACATGATTAGAAGGATCCAAGCAAGAAAAAGCAACTGTATTGTTTTGAGTTGTGATTATTACCCTACTACCTTGGTTGTCATCAGGTAGAGAATATTTCATGGACACTGAAAAATCAATGCTCCAAACATCATAAAAAACAACAACATACCTCTTGTCCTTCAAGTACTACCTTAGAAGGTCAATCAGTTGGTTCCTTTCCATTGTCTCCAGTTCCAGGCAAATGGGTTTGTTCATTGATTCATGGAATTGCTTTATCATCATCCTTAAGAGCTCATCAATCCTGGGTGATTGCGACACTGTGACCCAAGCACGGCACTCGAAGCATGAGATCACTGTATAATTGTCATAAACTTTCTTGGTAAGAGTAGTTTTCCCACATCATCCCCATTCCTACCACAGAAATGACTGTTCTTCTTGATTCTTCCTCTAGTAGCAAGCTTAGTAAATGATCTCTAGGCTTTTCTATCCCCACTAGTTCTGCTTCCTCAACATAGAGAGAGGCTATTCGCAGATCATGTGCTCTGGATGAATTTAGAACTTGAGGGGAGCAATCGAAATGATTGTGTTCACTCCTCCCCTTAATGTCAAGCACCCGAGTCTTAAGATTTTGTAACTCATTAGCTATAACATGGCGTGGTATCACATTCTTGAACAAGAAAGCAAATCTACGAACGAATTATGATGCCATGCTGAGGAAGAACTGTAGAAAGGGTCATGAATTCATCTATGACATCTTCAATGTCATGGGCCACTCTTCCTACTTGTTTCACCCAAGTCTTCACGCTTTCATCATTCTCCCCCTTTGCATCTGCATCCTTTAGGAAAGATTGCATGCTCTCCAATTCATCTTTGATGAATTCAATTTCTCCTTGTACTCCCATCAAGAAATTTGCCTCTTGGTTGAGCAATGGATACAATTGGCTGATTACAGAGCACACAGCCATCTCTGCCATTTCTCTCCACTCTTCTTCTCCCTTGAAGAGAGCAACTTAGAATGCACACATTGATTTCGAATGAACCAGCTGATCATAGCTATCCTAAAAGAGTTGACTTGGGCATTTTGCTAATTGGGCTTCCTTCATATATGATTATAGTCTTCAATTATTGTTGCTCCCAAGATCCAAACACAATTTGCAAGTTGACTACTTCAACAAGTTGGTGCTTCAAGGAAATTCTTTCAAAATGACAGGTGTTTGAAATATTTATATTCCCAAGATTCAATAATGAAACTGTCTCAAAGGTTATCCTTGAATTTGTCAATGCTGACAAACAATTTGAAATTGTTTAATTTTAAAAACGTCTAGAACTCATGTGCATACTAAGCTCAATGACATATTCGGGTATAACTTGGTGTGAACATTGGAAAGAGTGGTGATGGCCAGAAGAGGAATGCAAGGGAATACAAGTAAACAGACTTGCCCACCTCAATATTGTTTAGCAACCCAATTTTATCACATTGTACAGTTAGCATTTGATGTGGCAAAAAAAAAAAAAAGTTGAATATATAGTATAAATGTAGCGCTTGCTTGTTCGAACGATCTAAAACATTGGATGTATAAAGTACCCTTGGCTTGGTTACATATCAAATTTGGTGATTCATCTAGACAATTTGGTGCAAAATTTTCATAAAATGAAAAAGAAAAATCATAGCGTGCCATTGAAATTATGAATTCCTCGTGTTATAGTTGAAGTAATTTCAATATCAGTTTTCTGGGAAGGAACAGAGGATGGGTTTACAACAATTTCATAAATGAAAAGACTTAAAAAAAATCTGGATGGAAGTAAAAATGTAAAACTGCAAATTCTGAATCTCTTGTAAAGTAGTTGAAGTAACTTCCATTTCAGTTTCCTGAGAAGGAATAGAGAATGGGATTGCAAATGGATTCCCATAATATTGTCCAATCATTCTACCTATCAAGAAAAGAAAAAAAAAAAAAAAAATCCTAATAACAAAAAAGATGCAAAAGATAATTGAGTGTAGGCCATCACGCTTCTTGGGCATTCATCCCAAGTACAATATACATTGGAGGATCCAAATCTGGGTTTTGCTCCAGAGTCAATATTACAAGACCAGGGTTTCTGTATTTGTTAATTTTCTACTTACAGGTCTGATCTGAGCTGGGTTATTCCGAGATCAGAAGATAATGATGGAACTGCTCAGATGTGGAGATTAAAGCACATAAAATTGATGGGTAAATCCAGAATTTTGAAGATTTCTTGTGGTGTAACAGAATAAAAAAAGGGACTTTCTGGGGTGTTTATCTGTATCTTCTCCAAGTGTTTATCTTCCTAATTCTGGTGGTGATCTGACCTGGTGCAGCATTGCATAAAAAACTCTCATTACCTCAAGATTGCATTGCTGATTTTAATGGAATTTGACTTTCATGTGAAGTAACAGAATATTATCATTTGAACTACTAGAAGATGATGATGTCCTGTGATCTTCTTCATCATTCCTTTTCTGATCCGAGGCTCCATGACCCCTTTCTTCATCTACCACAATGGTAGTTCCAAAACGAACTTGTCGCGTACCTTCAACAGGAGACCCTACTGGGGAGCTTGAAGATGCATTCCCAGAGGTAGTTGCAACACAAACATCCACATTTGAAATCCCAGGCTTATTTGCTCCTCCACCACCTCCTCTTCCTCCACCACCACCACCACCAGCACGGGCAGGACTATCACCACGCGGCGTAATGCATCTGTATAGAATAGTTAGACCCCAACAGAACCAAGGAATTCCTACAAGAACCACCCCTATAACAGGAAACCAATGTGTAGTCGATGTTTCTGGGAGTCCAATGTACACCAGCAGAAAAACACCACCTGTAACTATGGAAACAAAGTAAAGGCAAGAAACTAGCCATACATAGATGTTGCCCTTCCTTGGATCTGGCATAGCCATTGGAATCTAGCTAGCCTAAAAGATTAAAGATTGCTGCTGCTGCTGATGATGATGATTAAACATTCTTCTTTCTCCTTTGTTCTTCATCTGAATGCTAAGTAACAAGAATGTCTAGGCCGGTATGGAAGATGAGACAGATCCATATGATGCAATTGTGTGTGTCTGTGTCTGGTTTCTGCCTGTTGATGGATGGGGTGAAATGATTTTGGTTAATTTCCTCTGTTTGCAGCCAAGCCTGGAATGAGACTTCATACGTTTGACTTAGTCAAAGTAAGTTTACCTAAAACAAGGTCTATGTCAAAAGTCAAAACAAACCCACCACTGGATGAAAGAGAGAGAGAGACTGGATTTCTACCAATAGAATTTGAACCATACATTCATGGATGATATATAGTTAGTTTGTTCCTAAATTGGTTACGCTGATGTGCTGCTTCTTTGGGGATCAAATGGAATCTTTATCCCCTCCAGTTTCCTGCCCGGCCTAGTTTCCCAGTACCTGTAATAAAGGGGGGTGCAATGACCACACTACCCCTGTCCGAACATTTTGTCTGGATGGAATCCACCTCCCTTTATTACAGGCACTGAGGAACTGAGCCGGGCAGAGACCTGGAAGAGATAATTTTCCGGATCAAATGTTCACAAGGGAAAAGAGAAAAAAAAAATCAGTGATTTTCCAAATAATTATTATGACCCCCATATATATACAAAAAAATTAATTTATTCATCTATTTATGGCCAAATTTTATTGTCACAAGGTTTTGCTATTTTTCAAACATCACACAACACCTATTCTACTATTCGGAGAGATGATGTGTCTATTTTGTCCTTTGATAGAGAGAATGTAATCTAGATTAGCCATGTGTCAAATTTCAAAGTCTAAAAAGTATTATTTTTATATTATGTGATTTTCTAATTCAATCAAATACTCCCGGTGAATTGACATACATTGTGTGTATGTCCATTCATGTGTATCCATACTCTAGCCATATTATCATGCACTCTCCCAATTCTGAGCAAGAATGATTTATATAAGAAAATTCATAAAATTGGATGACTCAGATCTATCTTGTGACTTCCGAAAACATCACAAGCATTTGAAAAACAATAACTTCAATAGAGAAACCAATTTCTTTGTTTTCTTCTTCACATAGACATTGGTGCATGAATTCTTATATATTCATTCTATTATTCTCAGACTCGTACAATATACTACTACTCATGATATCATCTAAGCACGACCTAAGCAAAATGTAATTCCACTATTAGGATTGGAAATTAATTTCAATTTCCTATCATCCAAACACCTGGATAATGGAATTTAATTTTTCATCTGCTACGAATCATTTTAAGAAGGGTAATCAATAGTGAAGCTACTCAAAGTCCCAAACCATCCTTAAATCACAGCATGACATCTCTAACATTGTTTGGCAGCTTAGAAATCAATGCTGTTTCAAAGGTGGGTTTGTATTCTCTGGCTAAAATTAACCATAAAAAATACACTCAAACGAAATAAAGGACAAAACTTTCCCACCAAGGTCAAGTACTATTTTCCTCTCACATGGGGTTCTTTATTAGTTCCTCTCTCCTATGGTCCTGCCATGGCCATATGGACTCCATGTGGATGATTCCCTCATCTACACTGCCATTGGTGTGGCATGGAGTTTTTCCTTAAATTGGCCGCGTAGGAAACCCTCTCCCAACAACAATCATATCTTTACTCTGATGTTTTTGCTCTTGCAGTCCTAATAAACCAAGATGGACAGTGTATTTATCAAATTGGTTGTTGAAAAGGATACCAAAAATTTCTAGCCAGAGAGGGCATACTTGAGTTTGAGATATCTTCCAAGAAAATAATAAAAGAAAGGCCAAATGCTCTCTGTGCAGCAGCGCAGGCTGCACCCACACATGAGAATGGGCAAAATGACCATCCTGCCCCCTTGAATGGACAGCCCATGTGTCTGGGCACAGCCTGTGCTGCTGCACAGAGAACTTCCACCCTAAAAGAAAACAGGGGCAAGTTGAAAAAAAATTAGATGCATTCAGACGAGGCAAAATATCATCACCGTACATTTAATGACTAGTCATTCATAAATATTCATCCAAAAAAAGTCATTTTTTCCTTTTTCTAGATCAATAAAATATTTATAAATACAAGGCAAAAAATATCATAGTACATATATGGAAACATGGGGCTTGCCCATATTTTAGGGCATGGTGGGTCCAGGAAGAGCTCCGTAGTCTGCTCTTAAAAGAAATTTATCCACTTTCCTGGAGCTCCTTTCTGCTATGAACTCATGGATCAGCATGGTGTATTAAAAGAAAATATATATGATCAGTCTCCTTGAGCTCTTTTCTGCTATGAACTAATGGGTTGACATGGTACCATGGAAAGTTTTTTCATAGAAAATGTGGACAATGAAGGAGACCAAATTGATGAACAAATTAAGACTTTCCACTCTCCTGTTTGCTTCACCATATTGTTTTTGAAACCGTGGGCCAAAAGATTCCACTTGCTTCCATATCATCCATATTGTGCATTAGAAACTGGGAGCCACCCGTCGCCCAAAAGATTCCACTCGAGGATAACCAGTCAGGACATCTTTAGCTGGTTGCTTGTGCAGTCACGAGATTGGAGATCTCTTGATCAGTTTCAGCCAAGTTGGATGTCAGCATATTTTGCCTTTTCTGCTCTTGAGCGTTCCTTCGATTGGCTTCAAGAATAATGAGGAGAGCAGTAATGTCTGCAGGACTTACCCCACCCACTCTACTTGCTTGCCCTATGGTTTGTGGTCGGACCTGAAAGGTTGATGATATACCATATGACTGATCAGAAGAAATCACTGAATAATTTTCCCAGGTTAACACAAAGAATGAAGAAAACACAGTTACAAAAAATTCCCACAATAATCTCCCTTGTCAACAACAATGTTCTCTCTAAAATAACTCAATGTTTCTATTGCCTTTTCCCATGGGCCAAGAATGTGAGCTGACCAAGATATAAGAAAGAATGATAAAAAACAAGGACAAGTGGAGAAAGCACAGAAAGGAGGGAAAAGGAAACTAATCCCTAGTTCCACATGGCAGAAAATTAGTTCCTTTAGAGAGAACGCACGGCTAAGACTGTCAGCACTAAGCAACCAAGTACTCTTGTTGCAGAGTCCTCGACAAGATTGAACTCCCCCAGCCCAAGTTTATGGGCTCTTGAGCTGTAGTTGGGGATCCTCCTTCCTCAAGTAAAGCTTGGTTGAAGGTTTGTTAATTTTTGAGTGAGCAGATTCGTGTATTCAAGAGAATGGGAATTTGCAACACATAAATCTCAGAAAGGTAACATATATCTAGAATGTGTCCATGTAACGATAATTTACAGTACAGGGAAATGATCTTGATACGCAAGATGACAAATATATAGAGTCAAAAACAATAAATAAATATCGCGACACTATTTTTGTCATCTCAGAGATCAAGGTTATTATCCCTCATATATATGCTGTCTTAACATAAAATCAGCCATATGTAATATAAGATCATGTATGTCATAGGTGGGAGATTTTACATATTCATCATAGTGATGGGAGTTTTCAAGGCCTGAAAATGGAAGAAAGATCTCTTAGAAGTAGAACATGCATCAAGAACCAGGTCGGGCATGCTAATTCAACATCACCAAGACAGCACTCATGTTATCCCTTTCTCAATGTACTTTTCAGGGTAGTCGTATAACTATGACATAGGGATGTCTCTGTGTGTTGACATAAGAACTGTCTCTCTACACCCATCCATTCAAATTTTCTGAAAGCATACAAAAGCTTTAGGTGGCTCCAAATAATGGCGCAGTTGGGCGCCCAGCAATGATGCCAATGAATGGAGCCCGATGCACCAACTTTTTATATATAGTAAAATGATGACTACTCCCTTTCCCTTCACAATGGCATAGTAATTTATGATCCTAACAGATGTTCCAAATCACAAATTACAATTTTTCATCATTTATGAGATAATTGGATTTTCCATTGCCACATACCTTGGAAAGCTTTTCGCGTGCTTCCAAAGACAAAGTTGTCATTGCATAGTAATCCAGGTTCTCCGGAAGTGGCTTATGCTGTTGATGAACCATCTATAAGTAGAGAAGTACCAAAACTGAAAGTTATATCTATCCCTTCCATGGGGAGAAAAGAAAATTATAACTTGTTCTACTAGATGCCATAAAAAAGACCAATTCCTGCAATTGTAGAACTAATGAACATTGCAAAGAGGAGGTATGAAAGGGCATAACCCCCAATAGAATGAATTCATAATCAGATTACCACCCTACCTTTTGGAGTTGGAGCTGCTGCCGCATAATGAAGCCCTCATACTTGATATCAATTTCTACGCATTCTTTTTCTGCCCGAGACAGCAGATCATTTCCAAAACCATGTTTATCAAGAACTTTATATTGTATGTGTGGTTTCTTTAAAAGACTCTCTAGAGTTGATGAGTCTTTCACTGGTTGACCAGACAACAGAGTGACATCAGCCACCAAATCACCCCCTGGAAGATACACAAAGGTCAGCAACTAAGGGGTTTCAGGAAATGCAAATATATAAATCTCCGAAGTCAATAACTGACACTATATCCCACAAGGCACACCAATCAGTTCCTCTTTTTTTTTGTGGCTGTCCTTCCTTTTTGCCGTTTTGGTATATGGCACAACTCTTAGATTAGCACTTCTAAGATTTAACACAACTAAAATGCTAATAACCTGAAATCCTCACAGCCTTCAATCGCTTTTTCTCCTCTAAAATTTGGGCTTGCTTGTCCTGGTAAAGTTTCCACCGTCTATCGTCAATCAAACCTATCTCTCGTCCCAGAGGTGTGAGACGGCTATCAGCATTATCAGCACGAAGAAGTAATCTGAACTCTGAGCGACTACACAGAAGGCAAAAGAGTTGTGAGAGATAATATTGACAGTCTTAAGGCAAAAAGAAGGGAAAACAATAAAAATGCATAAAACAGTCAATGCTCAAAACTCACCTTCCTATTCTTAGCAGTCTCCTCTCTCCCTTCCACCCCTCTCCCCCCAAAAAAAAAAATAAAAAAAAAAATAAAAATCTTCATCACTCTCTGACGCTAAGTATGCTCTGTTTCTGCCATTAAGGCTTTGAAGCGAGATGGAGTACTGTGTTTTATTAGTTCCCCTCCCCCAACAACATGAAGGGCTGGATTGCATATCTGGACCATCCATCATACAGTCGGTCAATCCACTTTTTTATGTTCGAACAAGTGAGTCACCAGGGATGCTGATGCAGCTCCAGCAACCTGACCGATTTGATAATGATCCTTAAAACCATGCTCGTCAGCCTATGGTAGTTTGTGTTACACTATTACCACACATAATTATCATAGAGAAAAATAAATTTGAGTAAGAACAAGCATTCAAATTTACACAGTTCAACCACATTAGGGCTCAGTATATGGCAGAAGACAATCAAGGAAAACTTCCAGTAAGGAGATACACACTTACACACCTTGAAACTTTTATGTGAAAAATTGTTGGACAAACAGTATGCCAAACGGGAGAAAAAAAAAGAGTACTGCCAAAGCAAATCCTAGTTATACTAGAAAATAAAAATAGGAGTGAATTTCATAAAAAAAAAAGAGGAGTGAATCCAATTTGAAAGACTCCCATAGCTGAGAGAGAAAATCAACAAATTTCCAAGAGTTATGCCTTACAGCTATGTACAAGAAGCAAAATAGCAAGGACTATTAGGCTGATACTTGCCACATGGAAACTGGAAAGTGGAATCTCTGGTGAAACATGTGAATCGGTTCTTTTTATTCCAATTCTTTTCCCTGGATTGCCACTGGGCTTCCACATTAAAACATTAATTTTGCTACCCATCCAGTTTTGTCTACCCAACAAACCTGGTGTCTTTCTTAAATATTAAATCAGATTTATAAAATCAAGAAACTACAGAAAGAGACAGAACATCATCAGCCACCAAGTGCCGCATAAACAACAATGCAAGTAGCAGGACATGAATCATCCTGATGAATGTGGCCATAATTTTATTGTTTCATGACAAACTTTGTCAACCAATAACATTAGCATCATCAATCCAAATAATTACAAAAATGTATTCATTGCCACATGACTAGGAGACAACTCATAATACCTTGTTAACATGCGGTAAGGCTCCCGAAGATCTTTTGTAACAAGATCATCAATTAATGTCCCGATGTAACTGCTTTCCCTCTCAAGAACAATGACAGGCTTTCCATCTGAATGCTTGGCTGCATTAATGCCAGCAATAATACCCTGTTTAAAAGAAATATTAAAACTGAGACAGCTGCATGTTGGACAGATGGGAAGGCAAAACAGCTACCACCAATGGCTTTATAGGGCTAGCTAAGAGTTATTGGGATATACTTTGCATTCATGTATCAAAACTACTGAGACAGCAAAGTAGGTTATAGTTTTACAAAAAACAAGATATATAGCCAGAGCAGGAAAGATCATAACGTGTGAAAAAAAAAAAGCACCTGAGCAGCAGCTTCTTCATAACCAGTTGTTCCATTTATCTGACCAGAGAAAAAAAGTCCTTCAAATTTCTTGGTCATTAGGGATCTGGAGCACTGATGAGCGGGCAAGAAATCATATTCGACAGCATAAGCAGGTCTAAGCATTGAACAATTCTCAAGTCCAGGTAACGTTCTCAAGAGTGGTAACTGCAGCCTTTCAGGTAAACCTGTTGAGAAGCCCTATTCAGGAAGTAAATAATATCATTTAAAGTTAAAATGATATACTAGGTAAATTGCATCATACATGATGAAAGAACAGCTAGACTTTTGGAATTTGACCACGTCTCATTAGAAATTTAGAAGACATGAGTTGAAATAAGAATGTAATTCAACTGTAATACAGGCCTAATAAGGAACCAAAGACATAAGATCCTGGGGGGCTCTACTAGAGTCACTTCTGATTGAGTTTAACTACTGTGGTGTAGAAACACTCCTGAAATGCTATCTTCTCTATGGGTTCAAAATCCAAATATCAATTCATGAGTATCTTGTATAACAAAAGGACTAGGGAAAAAGCAAAAAGACTTTAGTAGTTCGAAGAGAGACAGTGAAAGTGACAAAAAAGGGCCTTGAAAAATATCCACCCATGAAAATAGCCTGAAATCATGATGCATCTGCACTATCGTTGATAATATTATGGGGCTTCAGAGGCCTCAAAGCACATTACATGATATAGATAAGGTTTTGTCGAAACAACACCTCTGGGGGTGTCATCCAACTTTGTAACCTGACTTTTTTGGACACCTACTTTATTCGTTGATGGGTTATGGAAGCATGGGCAAGAAAGGTATTTTCTCTTATCATTTGAAACCTGCCTGAATGCCATTTTGTTCAGTAACAAGGTCAGAAATGAAAATTCATTCTCAGCAGCAGTGTGAGATTTTTGTCATCTCCATGTTACGAAATCTCCTCCTCCTTTCAACTGAGAGGAGATTTAGGGCTCCGCAGATCAAGTTTGAAAATCAAAGTCAAAGTTCTCGGGAACTCAACATGGGATTTTAAGCTTGCGCAGTGAAATGAAGCCTTCTAATCATATCTTCGTGAACTGGAGAGGGGCAACATTGATAGATCTGCATACAAGGGCTAGATCCCATAGGTTGGTCTCATCCTCGGTGCAGATGCAGTGCATCTGATGAAGAACCTAATAGAGGGGGGATCTAAAAAAATAATAATAATAACAATAACAAAGAATAGATTGTGATACACACACAGCCCTGCATATGATACGCACTCACGCGGAAACACTATCATGTGGCACTGAGGGGAGAAATGTGTCGGGGAATCCCATTGCACTTCCCAAAGATTGAATAACTTTAATACCATATTAAAAACCGCCTATCATAAGAGCTCAAACTATTAAGGTCAACAACAATGTACATCAACAAGATCCCATCTCATTGGAATTGGGTGGGTTTAGGGGAAATAAGTTACAACTCTTTGACACCTCTCGGGGTGTTAAACAAATTTTCCCCGTAGATTCTTAACATTACAAAAAAGTCCTGTGATTAGCAACTCTTTTGACACCTCTTGGGGTGTTGAACAGATTTTTGTTATAGACTCTTAACTTCACAAAAAAGTCCTGTGATTAGCAACTCTTTTGACACCTCTCGGGGTGTTGAACAGATTTTCCCTATAGATTCTTAATGTTATAAAAAATGTCCTGTGATTAGGAAGGATTATCATGCCTTGATAGGTGTTAATTTTTCATTAGCGGGTTTAGAATAAGCATTGTGAAGGGCTGCAATTAGTTTCAACTTTCAAGTGAAGATGGTTGGAGTATCTAATTAAGTTGTTAGAAGGGAACAAGACATTATTTCCTTGACATTTGTGCAGAATCTCAGAGAAGCAAAGACGAATAATAAAATGTAGTCCAGGGTTGAATGTTTTTGTTCTTTCTCTTTGCTGAATATGTTATACTCTTTTTGTGGGTCCCCCCCCTGAAGAAAGGGAAATTGGGGCTTTTGTATTTGCCAGGAATGCTTTAATCAGCAACGAAACGAAAAGTTCCATTGAGGCGTTGATACAAGATAAGATGTCAGTCTGTACAAAATATACAGAATGCTTTACAAAAGATACAAAAAAGTACAGACAAAGCAGAAAAGCGTATTTGAAAATGTCAAAAGAGCACCATCTTCCCCCCCCCCCCCCCCCATCTTGGCCACCCCAAAAGCATAGCATCTACAAGATCCTTGTATATCTTCATAATAGCCCACAGAACAGAGGATATGGTGAAAGTTGGATGTGTAAAAAGGACAAGAAGAAGGCCTAAAATGACTTGGGAAAATAGCAAGTGAAGACATAAGCACAGAAGTTGTGAAGTGATAGAAGATATGGCTAATATAGTGGATGGTACAACAGGGTTGCTCCAAGCAGTTGTGATAAGGTTTGGTCTGAGTCGGTATATGCATATAAGAGAACAAATGGCTCAGTCTATACAGTATATAGCTTTAGAAAGCTACTTAGTGAAGCGATTTCTTTTAAGCCACCTTAGAAATACAGTATATAGCTTTAGAAAGCTACTTAGTGAAGCGATTTCTTTTAAGCCACCTTAGACTGAAGTGGCTTTCCATTCAATTATGCAAAATCAATTAAAATGTTCATTTACATTTAAAATTCTTACAGAAATATAATGTTACATGGTTTCCTTCTTTGTGAAAAGTTACAAACAAGAGAATTGAAAGATAAAGAAAGGATATTCACACATAGTTATTAAGGCGGGAAGGCGACCATGGGTTTTTAGAGGGTAAAAATTCAAGGCGACACCGCCATGGTGGCAAGGCGCTCGCCATGGCACCCAAGGCGTCCAAGGCGACCAAGGAACCTGAACGCCATGGCAACGCCTTGATAACTATGTAATCACGTGCATTCTCTCTTTTATTCTGGACTTAGCTCTCCTTTGCTAGGAAATTATAGTTAGACCCAATGAAGTTTGGCACAAGTTTCACCACTCATGGACTTTCGACCATTTTATCGTTTCTAGTTCTTGTACATTTCCATGTACACGAGAAAATCTTTAAGGACAGAAATGTCAAATAAACCTTACAGGTAGGGATGGCAATCGGGCAGATTAAACTAGAAACAGAATTTAACGACCCCAAAAAATAGAACAATTTAAAGGTTTATGATGTTAATATGGATAGAAAGTCAGTAAACAGTAAGCAATCAAAAAAAGCCATTGACATTTTCTTTCACTTTAAAATGCAAGAAGAAAACCTTCTCTACGGAAAAGAAAATTAAAACCACACCTGCACATAAAGTTCAGGCACATTTCGGCCTTCAGGTTCCAGGAAAATTTGATGAGAATCTTTATCTTGAAACCTTACTATCTGCAAACAAATAGTCAGCTATTTCAGGATACATATACTCATTTTCAAGTAGCTAATATGTGTTATTTTGACTAATACCCTTAAAAGAAAATAGTGGAGTAACAACATACTAATAATGGACATATTTCCATCACAAGATATCCTTATTTTCCAGATACATTAACAGAGGTGATTTCACTCTGACACTAGAGCAATGTTATAGCTAACAACTGCTTTGACATTTAAAAAATAAGATAAAAATAATTTTAGTACAGAGAACCTAGGGATATGGGCAGTGGTTTTCAGAGCTGAAACATTCAGATACATACAAGTTCATATATAGTGCTCCAGACATCCATGAAATAAATCTAATATGTATGGCCTGGAAGACTGTGAAAACATGTCAACTAATACAAGTAGCATAATCTGGAATTATTTAGACACGGGCAGGACAGGAACTCAGGAAGAATGAAATTAGTTGCAATAAAAATGCTGGGACACCCTCTTCTCCCCCCCCCCCCCCAACAATAATTTCTTCCATAGAAGAAAAAGATAAAGCAAAACATGAAGAGTTTTTGATGCAGTATCTAGGTCCATTCTGAGTTTAGACTAACCCGCAGTTCAAGGGATAATTAGAAAGAATCCAATGAGGAAAAGAAAAAGAGGAGCAAATATAAACAATCAAAACCCATGACAATGGCACTTTATCCAACCTGAATCTGCCAAAGAGAGCAATATGAACAATCAAAAAGAAAAATAATAAATGGTCACAATTTATTGGAATCTGCCACAGGTTTACCTAATTCAATGCTAACCCATTCTAGACCAAAACAAAGAATCCATTAGGGTTGGGCAGAGTGAGAACTCACATAACCTGGCCAATGCTGTCCATAGTAATTGTAATTCAACAGAACCTCATTCATACTCTAAGGACTGGGAAAATATACTTCTGTCCTCTGCCCTCGCTTGGTGTCAGGTATCGAAAGGACATTATATATTAAAGTATTGATAATGAGAAAAGACTAGAACTAAGAGAACATAAACAACCAAATGTACCTTGTCTTCAATAGAAGGGCAATATCTAGGCCCTTTAGCTTCAACCCATCCTCCATAAGTTGGGGTTTCATGCAAGTTCTCTTTAATAAGACGGTGTGTGTCTTTTGTGGTACGTGTCAAATAGCAGCACATCTGTTCCCTTTCTATGTGAAAGTCAGGATCATAACTAAACCAATTGACCTGTTTAAGAGCACTTTCCATTCAGAAGGTAACAATAAAATTTTATAGATTAATCATCACTAAAAGAAAAGGGTAAATATGTCTTAGGTTGGTCTTGAATGGTCTGTCAACCACAGCATATTTTCTTTCAATGGTTTACTACATCATGGCCTTGAGTTTCTATGAGGCTACTACATACTAAAGTAGTGACTTCTACCTCAAACAAAATGGAAGCTTATCTGGCAACAATTAAGAGTTTTGGGCAGGATCCACACCTGTGCATGTTCCATCCCGACGTGGGATTAACCAAATTATTAAGAACTACTGCAAATTTACATCACTAACGAGAATAGATAAAAGAACCTCTTCATCTCCATGTTGGGGTTCCAATCCTGAGAAATCTACAGTACGATAGTCAACACGTGCAGGAGTTCCAGTTTTCAATCGATCAATTTCAAACCCTAGCAGTTGTAAATTCTCAGTAAGCCCATGAGATGCTGATTCACCAGCTCGCCCTGCAGGCAGAGACTCTCTTCCAACCCAAATTTTACCACTCATAAAAGTGCCAGTTGTGAGAATAACAGAAGGCGCATAGAAATCCATTCCAAAGAATGTCCGAACACCTTCCACATTGTCATTCTTGCCTAGTATAATATCAGTTACCATGCCCTCTCTAATAGAAAGATTTGGAGTGCTGAAACAATTGGTAAATAACAATAGTTAGAATACGGAAGGTGTCCATAACATTTGTCGGGGAGGTTGTCTGAAATAGAGACAAAATTATAGTGGAGAGTTAACATCACGTGCATCTAATGGATCACAGATAAATCATATCCACTGTTGTCAGATCACGTACAGATTAAAACAACGAAGATAAATCATTGAACCCTCCTCCCGAAAAAACAGATTAATATCCCATCAAGCCGGTATGTTGATAATAACTTAAGCTATTTTTCAATCCGAAACTCTTATTACTTATTAGACTGTGGCAAACACATTATGTTGAAATGACATGTAGAAAGAAAAATCATGAGCACAAGTAAAATTTAATTTCGGATGATTAGCTTTTCATTTACTATAATTGCTTACAAGTTTGGGGAAATTGTAGATCAGATAATGAATTGGAAACTTTTAATTATTACAGCTAAAATATATAATTTTTAAGGGAAACAATGTAAAATGGACTTTCTTGAAACCTCCCTTGCGTTGAAACAATGTTTGATACATAAACATTGAGTAAATGCATCACAGATCCATTTACACCATTTTAGATGATTCCTGAAACAGAACTTGAGGGAAGAGGGTTTTAGCACCAGTTACTACTTCTGCCATATGGAGGGGTGCTTTGGTCATTTTCTAGATTGGCTACATGTTAAATCTAATGGGCAGTGGCCCAACATATACAGGGCTCTTCAACTTGTTTCTTTAATGGTCCACATTTTCACCCCAAAAAAAAATCAACTTCTCTAATAATTTTCAAAGCATTATTTTGACGCGTTGCATAGTCGGAACTATTGAATATTAACAAACCACCAGAAGATGATGTGGACAACATGTCAATGCAATTGTAATCTCTGGAAACAATGTAGATGTCTATGAGGTTCTTAATTAATTTAAGTTCTTCTCTCTTTCCATAAAAAAAAAAACAAAAAAAAAACATGCCAATGTAATTTGAGTTCTAATCAAATTGCCATGTGGCAGCATAGCCACCATTCTTGAAAATGCATCCCTATAACTTAGATACTAAACCTAATATATGCATTACAATCTGGATTTGGCTGCATAAAATATGAAATTTACATTTTAAAAATACTGATTCTTTTTAGTTATAATCTTCGTAGAAATGTATAAAAAAATAAAATAAAGAATTTTTTGTTTAAAAGTTAAAACATAGACATGAGTCAACAAAGATTAAGCAACCTTTTCAATATCACAAAGGAAATGTAACTTTCCCGTAATAATGCATGAAGATCCCCACATTGATCATAATTTGATGAAATATTGAGCAAACATAACAATCTATCAGACCTTCTAGTTAGGAAGAAAGTGGGACTTTAAGGGAGACACTAATACGATGTGGAATGAGGTGACTACTTTTATTAAAAAGGTTGGTAAATATATCCTAGGCAAATCAAAAGGAAAATGCCATTCCTTTAGAGAGACTTGGTGGTGGAATAATGAGATTCAAGCAGCCATTAAGACTAAGAAAGTTAGTTTTAAGGCATGGCAAAGGACTAAGGATGTAGAGGATCTAAATAGGTATATTTGCCAGAAATGAAGCTAAGAATGTTGTGGGAAAAACAAGGGTGAAGAAATATGAAGATCTTTATAACAATCTGAGCATAAAGGAAGGAGAAAAAGATATCTATAAGATAGCCAAAATGAGGGAAAGGATGAGTAGAGATCTCAACTAGGTTAGATGTATTAAAAGTAAAGATGGTAAAGTACTGATAAGGGATGAGGACATTAAGGAGAGATAGAAAGATTACTTTTACAGTCAACTAAATGAAGATATTTTGAGTAATAGTGTCCCGGAAGACTGCATTACCCATTAAGACACCAAATATCGTAGATATGTATGAAAAATTATAGTGTCTGAACTAAAAGATGCTTTAAGAAGGATGAAAGTAGGCAAGACACAAGGCCCTGATGAGGTCCCAATAGAGTGTTGAAGAGCTTATGAATCTGTGGTTTATCTTTGGCTAATCAAGCTGTTTAATAAGATTATGAGCACAAAGAAAAAGCCAGATGGATGGAGGAGAAGCATTGTGGTTCCGATTTACAAAAATAAAAGTGATATTCAAAGCTGCAATAACTATAGAGACATAAAGCTAATGAGTCATACTATGAAATTATGGGAGATGATTATTAAACCCATCCGAGATAAGAAACTTCTATTACGGAGAACCAATTTGGTTTTATGCCAGGAAGATCCACGACAGAAGTTATTTACTTACTTAGGAGACTCATGGAAAGATTTAGAGATTGCAAGTAGGATCTCCATATGGTCTTTATTGACCTAGAAAAAGCTTATGACAGAGCCCCCAGAGAGTTAATCTAAAAAGTACTAGAGAAGAGAAGTGTCTCAAGTAAATATGTTGACATAATTAAAGATATGTAAGATGGTGTGGTGACTAGTGTAAGAACTTGGGGGGGGGGGTCAAGGTAGTGAATTCCTAATTAGAATTGGATGACATCAATGATTAGCTTTAAGCCCTTATTTGTTTGCGCTTATCATGGATGATTTAACTAGAGACATTCAAGATGAGGTTCCTTGGTGTATGCTTTTAGCTGATGATATTATTTGGTGGATGAGGCAAGAGCAAGGATTAACGCCAAGTTGGAGTTATGGAGATCAACCTTGGAATCAAAAGGTTTTAAGATAAGTATAACGAAGGCAGAGTATATGGTGTGTAACTTTAGTTACACTAGGATGGATAATGAGGTGGTGAAAGTTGATGAGAGGGAGATTTTGTAAAGTGATTATTTTAGGTATTTGGGCTCAATCATAGATAAAGAAGGTAATATAGAGGATGATGTTTCATGGAGAATTAAAATAGGATGAATGAAGTGGAGAGGTGCATTCGCAGTGTTTTGTGATTGACGTGTCCCTTTAAAACTTAAAGGAAAATTTTATAGGATAGTCATACGACCCGCTATGATGTATGGTGCGGAATGTTGGGCAGTTAAGAAGCATCATGTAGATAAACTCAGTGTAGCAGAGATGAGGATGTTGAGATGGATGTGTGGCAAAACTAGGAAGGATATAGTAAGGAATGATCATATTAGAGCTGATTCGAGAGTAACTCTAATACATTTTAAGCTATGAAAAAGTTGTTTGAGGTGGCATGGCCATGTTCAATGAAGGCCTTTGGATGCTCCAGTTTGGAGGAGTGATTTTCAGATTGAAGGAACTAAAAGAACTAGGGGCAGACCTAAAATGACCCTAGGAGAAGTGGTGAGGAAAGACATGCCTAGCTTAGGTCTTGTAACAAGTATGACCTCGAATAGAGCTGATTGGAGGACAAAGATCCATGTGGTCGACCCCATTTAGTTGGGATAAGGCTGAGTTGTTGTTGTACTGAGTAGGCACATGATTGTATTCATGTTTGTTTGTGCCAGTGGATTGAAAGCTGATAAGATTTTTTTTTGACCTTGTACTCCAACCTTAGAACTTCAACCCTTGATAATGTGCATATCAAGACCACCAAGTCTGAGGTAGTTCCTTTAGCCAGTGATGCGCGTACCCAGTGCACAAGGCTCCCACCACTGCGGGGTCTGGGGAGGGTCATAATGTACACAGCCTTACCCCTGCTTTTGCAGAGAGGATGTTTCCAGACTCGAACCTATGACCACTTGGTCACAATGGAGCAACCTTACCGTTGCACCCAAGGGTACCATGATCTCATGCTAAAATCATTAAGCATTAAAAGCTATGGATATTTTTATTCGCAATACAAAAATAGCTTCACATAGAAAAACTCGAAGAAAAAGAGAACAATTAATGACACATAATAGAAAAGTATAGAACAATTAAGCAAATAAAATTGCCTTTCCACAATTTTCTTCATTTCCATCGCATATTCCCTCTTATCAGTTTGTGCACGTAGTGCCTGAACAGCAGGCCCTCTTGAGAGGTTGAGAACGCGTTTTTGTAAGTAACATCTGCAATGCAAGGGGAAAACAAGGATTCCATCATTAGGAGTATGGCTAACAAATAAACATTAGTCAAATGGAATAAAAGTTTAATATTTCCAAAAAAAAAAAATCTACTATCAACAGCATCTCTTACTTTCTTTATTTTTTTTTTTTACTAAGAATTATTACCTACTCCGACAAAATGCTAAATGCCAAACATGAGAGAGAGAGAGATGGTAAAATTGAAAGGGGGGTCAGTCTGAATCTTAAGTATCAGGTTGTAAGAGTGTAGAATTTTTTAATGAAAAAACAAGTAAAAAATAGCAATAAAATTCTAATGAATAGAATAATACAAAGCATTCAACGATCCACCCTACAAAGGAAATGAAGGCAATGTCCATAACTGTGTTGTATAAACCAATTGAACTATCTAAAGTAAGTGATCCCATCTGCAAAATCAAGGATTCTAGTCTTAAAAGGAAAAAAAAAACGTGTTCATAGTTCACCAAAGATTTTATGAGAAACTGTCAAAGATCATAAAAACTGATGTCATTATCATGGATCCATCTCGACAGAATCAAAGACAATAACATTTGTTTATTCAATATCAAGGGGAAAAGCCATGCATATAATAGAAACCTTGTAAGTAATTCCCAGCTTTATCTCCTCCACCAATTTCTAGTTATGGTTGATAGGTACTTCTTCAATGGGACACACTTTCTCTACTCACAATCAAAGAAAATGACATTTTTATCTCCACCACCAATTTCTAGTTATGGTTGATAGGTACTTCTTCAATGGGACACACTTTCTCTACTCACAATCAAAGAAAATGACATTTTTTTCCTGTTCCTTTCCTATCAAAATAGCTTTAGGAAGAGAGGGGAGAGGGGAGAGGGGAGAGAAAAATTTTACTGTAAAGGGTGGGCTCAGTTCTAGATGAAAGACCAACTACTGATTTTGCTTGCACCATAATATCTTACAATTCAAATCCTAGACAGTAGAATTTGCACAGAAATGGTCAATTCCTTGGGAAGAATTCAAATTGTGAAAACCTAATTTTATATAGTTTTTAACAACAGCATTTTTTTTCCGGTAGTATTAACAACAGCATTTCAATTATGACTTTATTTAACAAATTTATCAGTTCATACTGAAAAAAACAGTTGAAATAGGCTACTTATCACTTACCCGATTGGGGTAAGCAGTCCTAATTCTATTAGGACTGTCCCCTACCCGATTGGGGAAGTACTCCTAGTCATATTAGGAATTTCCCTCTTTATTCCCTCTTATTTTTCTCTTTTTTTTATTGTTTTTCTCCCTCAGCCGAGTCCTAGTTTGGTATTCCTAGTTGTACTAGGAATCCCTAATAGGATTAGGACTGAGGTAGATTCCTATTTGTACTTGGATTCTTTATTATTCAGCTTAATATAAATACAGGGCCTATGTGATCGATTATGATCACTCAAGCATAATATTTCGTGGCTTCTAACATGGTATCAGAGCCACCTCTGATATGATCTGAAGAGCAGCTCCTCCCCTCAAATTTTCTGGTTCTTCTTCTTCTCCAACTCTCTCGGCTACAGGTCTTCTTCTTCTCCACCACTCTCGGACTCTCTCTCTCATTCAGGGCAGCACCTTTGAGGTGATCCAATGAAGGTTTAGCTGCTGCCCTCAATGCCACCTCACTGAAGATTATATAAACTTGGGTGTGATCAGAATCTGCCGCAGGTTTCCTCCAAGCCTTGGAGATCGAGCTACTACCTTTTTCAAGCTGGATTTCTGTATTTTTCTTGGAGATTGGTTCCTGCACTTGTTGATCTACACCTACATACTTTCAGATTGTAGTGTTTTGAATCCAAACTAAATCAGATTCAGACCTGCAACTTTTTTAAGCTATTCCTAAATTTTTTCAAATTTAGGGTTTCTTATTCCCTCATCAGAAGTTACTGGTTTTTTTTTACATCATTGCTGCCTAAGTTTTATACACCATGGGAGATTCAGATGTTACCACAGCCAACTCTGGAGGGGATTCTCAGTCCCGAACAGAATTCCTCCCTTATGCTGCCGCCATTAAACTAGATGGCACCAATTATCTCATATGGGCAGGATCTCTCTCCTTGACTGTGGTTGGTAGAAACCTCACTAGACACCTTACTGGCACCACCAAACAACCCACTGAGGAAGGTGCTGCCCGTACTAAATGGGCTGCCAACGATGCTATGGTCATGTCCTTTGTTTTGAATTCTATGCACACTGACCTCTCTAGCCAGTATCTCCTCCTTGACACTGCTACTCAGATATGGACTTCTGTCAAGGGAGCCTATGGCCGATCAGGAAGTGGATCACAGGTTTATGAGATCAGGAAGACCCTTCAGAACACTACTCAGAAGGAGTTATCTGTCACTAAGTACTATGCTGCCCTCAAATGCTTATGGCAGCAACTGGATCATTATGCTCGATTTCAGCCTACTACTACTGCCGACATTACTGCCTATCACTCCTATGTGGACCAGTTTCGGGTGTATGATTTTTTGGCTGGCCTTAATGATAATTATGATCCTATTCGGGTGCAGGTCCTTGGTAGGGTTCCTTTCCCCTCTTAGAGGAAACATTTTCATATGTTCACAGTGAAGAGACTCGACGGGCTGCTATGATGATTGCTCCTAAAGTTGAGAGATCAGCCTTACAGGCTTCTGACTCCACCTCAACTCCTTCTTCTGAGAGTATTGCTACCGCTACTACAGCCAAAGAGCCTGTGAAGTGTGATCATTGCCACAAACCGTATCACACTAAGGCACAGTGTTGGAAACTACATGGGAAGCCTGCTGATTTTGAGGCCAAACGGGGTCGTGCTAAGCCTAAAAACAAAGCCAATCATACTGAAAGTGTAGCTTCAGGCCCCACTATTGATATTGGTTTCTCCCAGGAAGAACTCCAAGCTCTCCGGCGTCTGTTACACACTTCCGCTGCCTCTACTACATCTGCTGCCAATACAAGTTTCTTCTTTGCCCGTACAGGTATTTCCTTTGCTGGTCATTGCACATCGGTTGTCTCCACTCCATGGATTATAGACTCCGGTGCCACTGATCATATGACAGGTTCTTCTAACCTCTTCCATTCATATTTTCCTGCTTCTGGGAAAGATAAGGTTAAAATTGTTGATGGGTCCCTCTCCTCTATCTCAGGGAAAGGATCCATCGGATGTTCCCCTTCCCTTACTTTGTCTTCTGTGCTGCATATTCCCAAGTTTACCACTAACCTTCTTTCCATTAGCAGTATTACCAAATCTCTAAATTGCAAAGTGACTTTTTTCCCTACTCATTGTGTTTTTCAGGAACTGGACTCGGGGATGACGATTGGATCGAGTAAAGTGCATGGCGGATTGTACCTGCTTGATGGCGACCCTGCTCCTACCCAGGCATTACCTTCTAGGCTTTATCACCCGGCACCTTTTTCTTCTGAATTACATAAATGGCACTCTAGACTAGGTCATCCACCTCTAGGAACCTTATCCACTTTATTTCCTGCATTAGTTAAAGAATGTAATAAGGAAGATTTTTTTTGTGAGCCTTGTGTCTTGGCCAAACAGACACGTTTAAATTATCCCATTTCTAATAATAGGTCTTCTTCCTTATTTCATGTTGTTCATACTAATGTGTGGGGTCCTAGTAGAAAAGTTTCACTTTCGGGTCATCGGTGGTTTGTCACATTTATTGATTGTTTTTCTAGATTTACTTGGGTCTACCTCATGCACACAAAGAGTGAGGTCTTTTCATGTTTTCAACATTTTCACCAGATGGTTAAAACCCAGTTCAGTGCCACTCTTCGCATTTTGCGGAGTGACAATGGGACAGAGTACATGGATGGTCAGTTCCAAAATTACCTTGCTGCCCATGGGATCCTCCACCAGACCAGCTATGTTGACACTCCAGCCCAAAATGGTGTGGCTGAGAGGAAAAATCGCCACCTCTTGGAGGTCGCTGGAGCACTTATGTTTACTCGCAATGTGCCTTCCTTTTATTGGGGGGATGCTATCCTTACTGCAGCCTATTTAATTAATAGGCTGCCTAGTCGGGTTCTTCAATCCCGACCCCCCATTGAGCTCCTACTTGGCTCTTCATCCTTTGTTGTCCCCCCTAGGGTGTTTGGATGCGTCGGTTATGCCAGGGATACACGGTCCCCTCATAAACTTGAACCACGTAGTCTCCACAGCATTTTCTTAGGTTACTCTGCTACTCAGAAGGGGTACAAATGTTATTACCCTCCATCCCGCAGGACCTTCGTCAGCATGGATGTCGTCTTTCATGAGAATGTATCCTATTATGTGTCCCCTCCTCTTCAGGGGGAGAGTGTTAGTGAAGATGTGCTGACTATAGACTCTCCACCTCTACTTCAATCTGTTTACAATGAGCCTGATCGGCCGGCTCCTAGTTCTTTCTCCCCTAGTCCTCCCTCTAAGTTAGGGGGAGAGGTCCCTATACAAGGGGAGACCATCACTATTCAGGGGGAGCAATCTACCCTAGTCCAGACTCCTGTCCAGAGAACTATTAGTGAATTTCAGAGGAGGATTGATGACAGTGGTGTACAGACCTATGCAAGGAAACATAAGCAGGTTCAATCAACTGTTGCTCTAGTACCCATCCAATTGTCGAACCTGGATCCAGAACCTGCCTCTCCACCTGGTAATGTTCCTTCTCCTGATTTACCTATTACTCTTCGCAAAGGTGTCAGGGCTTGCACTCAACATCCCATATCCCATGTTGTATCTTATGACTCCCTTTCTCCATCCTTTCGTGCTATTGTTTCTTCTCTTTCTTCTGTTTGTATTCCTAACCATTGGCCATAGTTCGAGAACTCGTTTTGTTTCGGTATTTCGAGCTGACCGAAATATCCGAAATATTCGAAATTTCGGATATTTCGGTCGAAATATTGTATTTTTTCTGGTATATTTCGATAGGTCATTTCGGTGGGTTTTAGGCCAAGTTAAGGCCTGAAACTTTATGGAAACCCTATTTTAGGCTATATAAACACATTTAAATGTTCAAATTGCAAAAATAGTCACCCAAAATAGTGTTTTGGATGTGCACCATTGATTGGCAACGTACAGTCGAACCCTAATGTATAAGTGTATAACTTAGTTAATTACACATTTACACATACACATTGTACATTACAGTATTAAACAAGTAAATTGACTTGGAACTAAGTTGGAAACATAATGACTCATAAGTTAAGTCATAAATCATAATATTAAGTACATAAGACATCAAGTCAATAACAAGTTAACAAATAACAACTTAAGAGTTAAAATTTAAGAAGATGATATCAAACATTCCAAATCACAATATGTCAATATCCCCAATTGTCCCCTACAAGGCTACAAGTCAAATAGTCAACTAGTCATCATTCATCTCAAATGTTTACAAATTTGCTAATAATAACTACTCCGCCGTCCAGGATCAACCCCACTCATGGTCCGCTGGAGCCGACGTGTATTGCTCTCCTACTGAAGGACAAATGCATGCCACGTCATAGTCTAGGAGAATAAGCGAGTGTAGTCATCCACAGTGGCCATGTAAACTGCATCATCAACATGCTGAAGGTAACCTATCCTAGGATATAGGTCACCAAACTGTGAAGAAGTACTACCCACTGATCCACTATGATATGAGTCATATGACGGCTCTGGGAACATGTACGGGTTGTACGGTTGCGGCTGGTGCGTTAGGTAGCCAGTGTAGGAAAAGAAGTCATGCACAAAAGACGATCCACTATATCCTTGTGAGTGGGAGTCATACTCAAAACTGGGAATGGATGGAGAAGATATAGGCTACTGCCCCCAAGGGTACTGCCCAAAATGCCCTTCGCCACACGGATGTGAATGAGATGAACCATGCTCTGATTGTGCTGGAAATGTACTGTTGTCTACATGAAAAGATGGGGTATGGAAATGCCCACTCGATCTACTGTCTTTATCGCCAATACTCAGTCCACCAACAGAGCCAGATAGGGCATCAATGCCCATAAGCTCAGCCTGCCTACTAGTACCACTACCACGACCACCAGGACGGGATTGGCCACGCTGCTTTCTCGAGTAGGTCGAGGTGGACGATGTGGGCCGTGTGGCTGGTGTGGGGCCGGTGGGGGCACGGATTGCCTCTTGCTGCTCTTGTACCACAAACGGGACTCGAGTTCCCTCATACGCTTGACCACCATCACCATCATCATCACGTCCATCATTACCTTCATCATCACCTCCATCATCACCATCTCCACCAGGACCACCACCACCATCTCCACCAGATGACATAGACCAATCTTCATCCTCCTCATCAACACCACCAGTAGACTGGAACGGTATGGGTGACACGTCCCGTGCATGTACCTCACCCTCTGCAGCCATGAAGTCATCCACATCAGCTTCTATGTGTTCAGCGATCATGGGGTCAGGTCTTCCTCTAGGCTGATCTAACACTGGCTCACCTCTATCCCTCACCCAATCAACAATAGGATCTTCATCATCTGACTCCACCTAGAAAATGTCGGCGAGATCGATATTTTCCCTGATACCCTCTTGTCCCATGCGTATGTGTTGCATCTTCAACCTCAAATTATAATGCACATACACTAAGTCAGAGAGACGTTCAGAACCCAATTTATTTCTCTTCTTGGAGTGGATGAGAGAAAATGTACTCCAATTCCGTTCGCAGGATCTTGAACATGTGCGGGAGAGAACCTTGATTGCTATTTTTCTTAAATTGTTTCACGAACCCCATACAACACCCACCATTCAATTGCATTACAACAAAAGAAACATGTCACCTTCATTTCAAAAGAATAAGATATTGAATTGAGTAATGACTAATGAAGTAATGACTAATGAGTACCGGCATCACCGTGTGTCCGGCCTTGCTGTGAAACTTCGGTTCCAAAACTTCCCAATGCATCCCTAAAAGTCTTCAACTATAATCATTTGGAAAATATTTAAAATTAGTAATGACTCGTTACTATTTAGTATTGAATTGAGTAATTCCAAATGAATTATAACTTATAAGACTCACCTCATTGTTGCATATCGCTTGTAATTTACTATTCGGCTCCAACTTGGCAACTACTTCTTTATGATCGTCAATAAGACTATTATTCAACCCAAGCCTATGACTGTATTGGTACTTGGGGTTCAAATAATATGCTGAAATTGACATTACATATTGACTAGTTAGTAATATATCCTTCAAATTAACTTTAAAAGATGTAATTGCATAAAAAACAAAGAGTGTACACTCACCAGCCTTATGCAGTGGATGCATAAGTTGATTTTCCCAACGCTCCTTGATAATTTTGAGAAAGAGTTTGCTACCTCGTGGATTTGCATTGTAAACACCTTCATTCATCAAGTCTATGGCAGCATATAGATGTGGCATGGTTGGTCCTTTGATAGCAGAATCAACTATATGCAAAACCTTGACCACTGGGTCCAGAAGTTGTACCACTTTATGCAACTTAGACCAAAAGTCATCTGATGAAATTGTAGCTTGTGCTTCCCTACCACCATGGGTATTGGACCCATTCCAGTTGAACCAGTCTTCAGAAGCAAACATTGATCTCAGTCCAGACTTCTTGGTTTCTAAACTCTTGAGTGCAATGTAATTGGTGGCGAATCTAGTTATGCTTGGCCTCACTAAGTCACCCCCACACTTCTCCCTCAAGAGGTTTAGTGCAAACCCATGGTTGTAGACAAAGTTGGTCATTTACCTTGCCTTTTCCACAACATGTTGTACCAATTTGATCTCCCATGTCCTTCAACATGAGGTCTATACAATGGGCAGCACATGGAGTCCAAAACAACCGGTACTTATTGTTTTGCATCAACCTCTCACCGGCACTCTTGTAGTTGCTTCCGTTGTCCGTTATAATTTGGACAACGTTCCCCACTCCTACATCTTCTACCACTTCCTTTAGCAATTTGTAGATATACTTTGCATCCTTTTTCTCCTTGGATGCATCAACAGACTTCAGAAAGACTGTCCTCCCATCACAATACACCATAAAGTTGATGATGGACTTTCTTGTAGGACCAGTCCAACCATCACACATTATGGTCACCCCATAGTTCTCCCACAGCTCCCTCATTTCATTGATGTAGTCTTCAAGCTCTCTCTTCTATTGGGGCAAATACACATTCATAATCTCATATGGGGTGGGCCCCTTATACCCTGGGCCAGCCTCAGCAATGGAATCTATCATAGTATGATAAAAGGGGCCTTGGGCTGTGTTTGCTGGGATGGTATGGTATAACATCCACTTAGCTATAGATTCCTTCACCATCCCCTTCAGATTTTTCCATGCTCCCTTGATTTTTGGTTGTTTGTTGCCTTTCTTTCTATAAACACCAGGTGCTTGGCGAAGTGTTGGGTCATCTTGTGGTGGTGGAGGCGGAAGGGGGAGCTGCCCTCGTACTCTGTGATCTCCTAAAGGGATTAGGCAACCCACCTCCTCCACTTATACCTGCTCCTCCACTACCACTAGCACCAGCTCTAGAGGTACTAGCTCCTCCCCTACCACCTACTCTCTGTCTCTCGACTCTCTCCTGATCCTCATGATAACTGGCTCTGCTCATCATCTGTGCTCGTCTCCAATCCCTAGCCTCTTGCTCAGTCTCTATATCATCAGGAACATAGACATCATCACTGTCATCATCATCATCATCACGATGGCTTGATTGGCCTCCCGCTGTACACCTCACTGCTTCCTCAAGAACTACTTTTGCCTTCTCCCTCTGAGCCTTCCTCTTACTCTCTCCCTTCATGTAATCAATGACAGCCCTAGATACCTCCACAGGGACCATATGACATGCGACCACTTCAGGAGAATTCCCAGCTAGATGTTGTTTGAGTCTAGTGGCACCACCTCCCAAAAACTGCATGTGACAATAGTTGCATTGGGATTTTCTTTTATCCCCATCAATTGGAGTGCCATGCAACCATGCAATGTCACCCCTAGTGCGGCTAGGTGTGCTCCCCTCCCCCTGGGTCTGGGCCGGCTGCCTCTGCCCCTCTTGCCTCTGGCTCTGTCGTTTACCATGGTTCGTCATAATCAGACTAGTTTACTGTTGCATGAATAAAAGACAATTCATTAATCACTGAAGCACATCAATTCTTTTAGTTTAAAATTTTAAATGTTTAAGAATTAAGATTTAAGAGCACTAACACAAGTATATAAGTATATAACTATTTAGTATTTTTCCCCTAACCCTCATATTTTTCTCATATTTAAAAACAATTTTTAAAAATATTTTTCAAATAAATATTGGCCTAGCACAACAAAATCAAAAAGATATGTAAATGGGCAGCAAATAAGAAGTATGTACAATTTACTTTTATATTTTTCAGTAATTTTAAAACAAAAACCTCATATTATTTCTTATTTTTTGCTATTTTTTTGAATTTTTAAAATATTTTTTATAATTTTCGAAAATTAAAATAATTAATTATTGGCAGAAAAATATTTTTGACACCATGAGGCCATAGATCGGCCAATGGTGTCTAACATATATTTAATTCATCACCATACAATATACATAATCCCTATTATTTTTTGATTTTTGTAGTAAATAAATCCAATTTTTGAAGTAGAAAAATAAATAAATAATATATATACTAAAAAAAAATTTCGACACCGTGAAGTCGTAGATCGGCTTCCGATGTCTAACATATATTTATTTCATCACAAACAAACATGTTGATCAAGCATTTCCCTAAAAAAAATCAATTTTCAGAATATCGTTTTACCTGAAATAGTGGAAAGGCTTCATAGATGTGCTAAGAAGTTTGTTCTCCAAGTGATTCCGGCATAGATGCGGCAAGGATTCAAGTGGGAAGTGGAAGATTGAAGAAGAAATAAGCAAAAACCTTCAAAAACCAAGCAAAAGAGGAAAAATGCTCTGTTTCTCAGTCTCGGTCGAAATTTCGACCGAGACTATCGAAACATGGTATTTTATATAAAGCATTTTCTCGAGATTTTCGAAATCTCACGAGATTTTGAAAAAATCTCGAAATATCTCGAAATCTCGAGAATTTCGATCGAAATTTAGTATTTTTTTTATTCGAGGGGTCATTTCGTTTCGAGGGGGTCGAAATTCTCGAAATCTCGATCGAGATTTTGAACTATGCCATTGGCAGGAAGCTCTATCAAATGGAAAGTGGAAGGCAGCAATGATGGAAGAAATGGAAGCCTTGAAGAAAAATAACACGTGGGAGCTTGTGGTTCTTCCCCCTGGAAAGAGAACAGTTGGATGTAAGTGGGTGTTTGTAGTGAAATAGAAGATGGATGGCACCGTGGATAGGTATAAGGCACGACTAGTGGCCAAGGGGTTTACTCAGACATACGGCATTGATTATCAGGAAACCTTTGCACCTGTTGCAAAGCTGAATACTGTTCGTGTGTTGTTATCTTTTGCAGTCAACCTTGGATGGGATTTACAACAGCTGGATGTAAAAAATGCTTTCCTGAATGGGGAATTGGATGAGGAGGTGTACATGGATATTCCACCGGGTTTTTCTTGTGAAAAAAACCAAGGTAAAGTGTGCATATTGAAGCGTGCACTATATGGGCTGAAGCAATCACCTCGAGCATGGTTTGGCCGGTTCCACAAGGCGATGATTTCTGTGGGCTATAAGCAGAGTAATGCTGATCACACACTCTTTCTAAAGCGGGTTGGTGAAAAACTCACTGTTCTTATAGTCTACGTGGATGACATAGTGGTTACTGGCAATGATGGTGATGAGATCAGACGGTTGAAGACCTTCCTTGGACAAGAATTTGAGATTAAAGATCTAGGGAAACTACGATACTTTCTCGGGATTGAGGTTGCCAGATCTTATAAGGGCATCTTTCTCTCCCAAAGAAAGTATATCCTAGACTTATTGGCTGAAACTGGGTTGTTAGGCTGTCACCCTTCAGATACTCCTATGGATCCTACTATTCGTCTCGAAGAAAAAGAAGGTGAGCCTGTTGATAAAGGCCGGTATCAAAGGCTTGTAGGGAAGCTGATTTATCTCGCACATACTCGTCCTGACATTGCTGTCGTTGTGAGTACTGTGAGTCAGTTTATGCATGATCCCTACTCTTTTCATATGGGGGCTGTTCTTCGTATTCTGCACTATCTGAAGTCAGCTCCTAGAAAAGGAATTCTTCTATCTGCACATGGTCACCTACGGATTGAGGCATACACTGATGCCAATTGGGCTGGTTCTGCGGATCGTAAGCCTATCTCTGGGTATTGCTCCTTTGTAGGTGGAAATCTTGTCACTTGGCGTAGCAAAAAGCAAAATGTAGTTGCTCGTTCTAGTGCTGAAGCTGAGTTTCGAGCTATGGCACAAGGTATTTGTGAGTTACTCTGGCTTAAAGGTCTGCTACAAGATCTTGGTGTTCCTATTCGTCTTCCTATGATGTTGTACTGTGACAACAAGGCTGCAATCAGCATAGCACACAACCTAGTACAGCATGATGGTACCAAGCATGTTGAGGTGGATAGGCATTTCATCAAAGAGAAAATAGAAGATGGGCTGATTTGTATTCCCTTTGTGACATCTGCTGATCAACTTGCTGATATCTTCACCAAGGGATTATCTGGAAAATTGTTTCATCCTAATCTAGTCAAGTTGGACATGATCGACATCTTTGCTCCAACTTGAGGGGGAGTGTTGAAATAGGCTACTTATCACTTATCCGATTGGGGTAAGCAGTCCTAATTCTATTAGGACTGTCCCCTACCCGACTGGGGAAGTACTCCTAGTCATATTAGGATTTTCCCTCTTTATTCCCTCTTTGATTTTTCTCTTTTTTTTTATTGTTTTTCTCCCTCAGCCGAGTCCTAGTTTGGTATTCCTAGTTGTACTAGGAATCCCTAATAGGATTAGGACTGACGTAGATTCCTATTTGTACCTGGATTCTTTATTATTCAGCTTAATATAAATACAGGGCCTGTGTGATCGATTATGATCACTCAAGCATTATATTTCGTGGCTTCTAACAAAAACATATGTCCCAATGAAGCTGAGAACATGTGCAGTAGATTTACAGACATAAACTATATAATTTGGGGCAGCTACAATCCATGCCCATCAACACATATCAAAAAAGAAAGTATGCATTGCCTTGTACAGTTGTATCAACAGAAAATTGCTGGATAGATTCATGCAATAGACCTCATCTGCATTCAACAAAAATGGCCCTAGGAAAAACTTGAAGACAAATGAAAATGGCCTAAACTACAGTAGATTCAAAGTGGATGGAGATTCAATAATTAATAGTGGAAACAAAATGAATTATGAATCAAGGTCATTAGAATCTGATTAATGATAAAAACAGAGCAGCACTTAAAAATTAATGATCTCAATGGGGTTCCACCTCATCAAGAGAGATTTGTGCTTCCCCCACTCCCAACCCACCCCCACAACCCCCCAATGAAAGAAAAGTGGCACAAATATATTCTTAGAATGTGGAAGCACCTAAAGAGAGAAACAAGTGAAGTAACATGCAAATTCATTTTGATCTCAGTGGTCAGAATACATTCTCTTCAAATTGTAAACTATATTAAGTTTCTTAGAAATAAAACTATACAGACCAATTCAAGTGTAGCTTTAGTCCAAATTGAAAGTCCATCCAGGTCAAGGCTTCAAAACTGGTTAAAAATAAAGAATTGCAAGACTTCATTTTGAATCTGAGCAATTTCAGAATTTTCAGCTTCCAAAACTTTAATGAATTTTTCCTGGGTTTCATACAATATGTACAGCATTGACCAAATTTCAGATATTGAAACCATGTTTTGATTTCAACCAAGACAGAAGCAGATGCCTAGACAAAGATTTAAAACATGGATGCAACAATATGAGGATAACAAGAAAACAATGGTCCAAGACAGGTAACAAGTAACAAATTAATCCTTGAGATGTGCTTAGGAAATCTGGAAAATCATAAAAAGTCAAGCTAGGAAACCAAAGGAAGAACCATAGGACTTGCAGTCACTGGACATTACTAGCAAACCAATTAAGGTTGGCAACCACACTGTCGAACCTTAAGCAAAAATTAAGTTGTCCAAGGTAGTTAATATTACCTATCAGCAATTTTCCCAATTTCACCACCAAGTGCATCTACTTCGTGAACTAGCTGTGACTTTGCAGGCCCACCAACTGCTGGGTTGCAGGGCTGTTGTACATCACAAAAGCAACCATGATACAATATTTCCATGTCAATCTACTATGCAACTTTAAAGAATGGATTGACAAATAGAATAGACTTTCTAAAAGAGAAATAGATTCATGTTGCTTCTTTTTTTTTGGGGGGGGGGGCCGCAGGGGAAACACACAGGGAGAGAGAGAGAGAGAGAGATTGTAAGAGGAAATCAACAACCAATTTCACAAATAGAATATGCATAACAAGGATACTGTCTTCCAACACTCAACCATGTTGGATAAGTAACAACATCACTTATCTCTTTTATAAAAATCCCTTATAATTTTGATACTGGTGTCTGTGAAACCTAACACGATGCAGAGAAGAATGGAAATCGTAAACACAATCACACAATGTGCACAAGGATTTACGTGGTTCGCCAAGGTTGCCTACGTCCACGGTGAGATGAGATTTGTTTCACTATCAATGGAGAATAGGGTTACAGTCGCTCGTTCCTCTCGCCTCTCTCAGATTTGCAATACAGAGAAAGAACTCTCGCTACAGATTTATAGTGAAACCCTATACAGGAAATTTACCGAAATGCCCATATAGGCCTTAAAAACTGACACCAAAACCTCAACAGTGTCAAGTCAAAAACTGACAACCATTCTGAGCTACTTATTACCGACTATCTAGAAAGGCATTTTACTATTGTTATCTATCAGTAACAGGAAAGGTGAAAAAACAAGACCAGAATACAAAAGGCCAAAATGAGAGCTGAAATCAATACCAATGATGTTTGATCCCAACCCCAAAAAGCCTATGTTTTTTTTATTAGGACAAGTGCTGAGGTAACAAAAAAAAAGGGTAACGTCAGCAGTGCCACGAGCAGGTGAAGTTATAGAGGTACAGTGAAGCAAGATCGCAATATTGACCTGGTAAAATCATCCATTATTTGTTTAATGTTTATGTATACCATGCGAAATAAAAATAGTATCCTCTGATTTCCTACTTCACAATTATGAAGAATAAAGGACAGTTCTCTCTCACACAATAGGTTATGCTTTCAAACTTGTAACCATTTACTCCTTGGTCTCCCATAAGTTTCAGGACAGCAACATCTAAGAACAAACGAATTGGCATGCACTAAATAAACAGAATGAGTAATGGGTATGCCACGTTTCGTGAACAGCTATGCCCGAGAATGAATGAATTGTGATATAGCGCCGAATAAGCCACTGCCCATTGAGACTTTAAGGGAGAGGAAATAAGGGGCCCTATACCATACATCCTGCTGCCTCGGGACGACTGCACGTTACATCATAGCAGCAGTTCTAACTGAAAAAAAAAATCAATAAATCGACAAAAATAGAAGCCCATCAATTAGGCTCAAGATCTTAACCTGCCAAGCAATCCGATCAATGTTTAGTGTGAGAAGAAGAGTTTTTGCTCCTAGGCGAGCAGATGCCAGAGCAGCTTCACAGCCTGCATGTCCTCCGCCAACCACAATGACATCATATCTTTCTTCAATTGATCCATTATAACATGTCCAATCTACAAAAGATTAAGCACAAGGATCTTGAATCAATTCAATGGTTTACATTTGCCCTCAAAAACAAAAAGAAAAACACTCACCATCTTCCTTGAATTCATTATTATAAGAGAGTCTAAGAGAGAATAGGAAACGTGAAACAAAATGGTGTTGCAATAAAGATGGGGTGTAAGCATCAGGGTGAGGTGTTAGAAAAAGTCCTCAGGCACATCAAAGAGGTGTGTTAAGCTAGTAGGGTGTGAGCATCAGGAAGCATTGAAGCAAGGCATTTGTGAGCTGCTCTTCATTCATGCTTAAAATCCTGAGATGTCAGCCTATCAAGCCGTACAATTTTGGGCTTAAACTTTCTACAGAAGTTCAATGTTATTATGACAGATATTGATCCAAAACTACTACTTTACCATTTTTTCTTTTTAATCTTTCAACTTCTAGAACAAAGGAAGGGGGGGGGGGGGTGGCAAAGTATGATACTATACTAAGAAATTATCATGTTTTAACATTGTTCCTCCATTAATTAAATTTTACACTGCTAAATTACCTTGGATACAAAATAAAACAAGATGAGTAATGAGTAGTGAGACTAGCCAAAACAGATTAGAAAAACATAGAAAACCATATCTTATATACATACTACCGAGTCAGGCAAAAGATGAATATTGACAGAGATTACAGAATAAGGAGAAAGCGACTAATTTTGGTATCAAAGGGGGGGAAAAAAAAGACAAAAAAATCTCAGTTAACTTCCCAATCATATGCATTACAGACACCATTAGTAAAACATAGATAATCAATCCAAATCGAACAAATAACCAGAATCCAAGTCTGATAACCTGTACCCACAACACACAATGGTAACACAGTTGAAAATAATCAGTTTAACATCGACTCTAACAAGAAAACCCGGTTGCTAACTTTCAAATTCACTTGTTATTTCGTCCAAATTTGGATCGTTAACAATGATATTCGCATCTGAAGTAATGGGTATTTGACAAAATTGACTGAGAGACATAAATATAACTGACGCTTCAGGTACCTTGAGAGCTTGAAGCAACAACTGAGAAACCCCGAGAAAGCCTCAAACTGACTAAGCCGAAGCTCTTGCAAGGTTTTCGCCGGAAACCGAATGTTGCAGACGTCTTCAGAAGTGGAGCCAAGCGAGGGGAGACTATTGTGAACGGAGAAGATAAAAGGAAATGGCGGGAAACACGAGAGACGTGGAGAGCGAGCGATGCCATGGTGGATTAACGACGGTTTGTATTTCTTTTCGTTCCTCAAAACCCATAATCCCGTAATCCCATCTCGTGGGTGAATTTGCTGAACGCCGGGAAAGAGAGATAGACTAAAAAGGAGAGAAAGAAAGACAGGTGAAGGAAGCCGTGCTGCCCAGAGATATGTCGACCAGACGATAAGCTGTGTCCTCACATCGTCAGCCTTTGATAAAAGTGGGGTAGAGCTTTTGGATGGAGGATGGATAGGCCCATAATCAAGAACCTTTTGACATATGATCAATAGTAAAAAGACCCTTTCAAGGTTCAGAAAGCAGAGGATATATAGGGTATGCTGCACAATCCAAAATTCATTGAGATCGAATCCGACCGTTTAAATCAAGGAAAATCGATAATTATTCGATATATTGTTTATTAATTGGTTCTGTTTTATGGTATTAAGAAGTGAAATGATGACGACGATAAAGAAGAAGAAGAAGAAGAAGTTTGAACAATTGACTTCATCTTGAATAATCTTGAGTGTTAGGATTAGTTATGAGTTATGCATTCATATCCTTCGATTACATCATTTTTTTTTTTTTTGCTCAAGTTTAATGTTGGTTCTAGTCATTCTTCATGTTTTTTTTTTTTTTGAATAATTAATGATATGGTGTCATGTAGATGATGGAGATGAATACTCCTTTTATTCTACTAGCAATCATAAAACTGTTTCTCTGCGAAGCAGAATTAAAGCTGTATACATTATGACCCTCTTCGGACCCCGTAGTAATGAAAACCTAATGCACTGGGTATGCCCTTTCTTTACATGTGCATACCTAATATTGAGTTATACATTTTTATACAACCATTAAAGTTAACAAGGTTTTGTTTTGGATAGTGGCAGGTGGCATTGGCAGTCCAGCTAGCACAGCCCATGTTTGTGTAGTCCTGGGCCTAGGAATATTGGTGTAGGCCCAAGGTCCTGGGCTGGCCAGATATTTGATATATTTAGTATTATCATGTACAACATATCCTAGCCTACTATTATATTAAGGTGCAGCTGACGTTTTCGAATTGACGATTTCCTTATTCAAAGACAACGAGTCAACGAACCCGTTGATCACGTTAGTTGAAAAGGTCGACCTGTGTTGTTTCATCAGTTGCTGGGCTTTGATCCTACCATCTTGTAATCAGTCCAGGAGATCATATTTCATGAGTATGGACCAGGAGTGTCTCCTGTCAATCCCGATCAAATTCAGTTGGTTTTAATCCGTCTCCACTAATTTTAAAGACTCACACTTTATAGTAGTTAATCGGGCTCCATAGACCAAGCATAGACATGTTTATATTTGATTGATCTGATTCATAATTAGGTTTTAAATGAGCTAAAAAGATTATAAATGGGCTATAAACAAATTGATCAGGTTCTTAATGGGTTATAAACGGTCAGTCTTGATCGGGCTATTACCAAAGGCCTATTCCTAGTGAATGTTAATCGATCAGTTTGGTTTCAGGCTAGGTTTTTCTAGTGCAGTAGAACTAGAGAGTTTCTCATGTTTCTCATTTTAGCAGACTAAAACACCATTATGATGGACAATGAGGAACAAAATTATATTGAAACTTGAAATACACAATTAAGTAATACAAAAAAGGTCATTATTCAAATAGCAAACCAATAACATGTAACACAAACAAGAGAACTAAAACATAGTCAACCTAGAGACTTTGTCCAGACCAATCCATTTTTGTTTACCCAATGACATACTTCAATTAGGCCTGGGCCAAAACCCAACAGCTTAAAAGCAAGATGATTTGGATTCCAAGTTGATGTGTCATAGTGGCATACCATGATCGCATGATTCACTTTATTCCGAGCATGTATATCAACTGCATATACTTTTACTCTCTGTAAAACATGACAATAATAGACTTGAAATGGGAATGGTCGACTATGACATAAGGCTGGTGGTTCGGAGAGGTTTCCATATATAAGTTTCACAGCTCCAATTGTGACATTCTCATAAGATCCTTCCACACTCTCCGTACTCCATATGCTTACATGGTGCCCTAATTTCTCGACTACAAAATCGATGAGATCCTCAGCTGACGTAGCACAGGTGCTCTGCTGACCTCGAATGGGTCTCTCCTCGCATATTTTGAGTGTCTTCTGAATATAATCATCCACGTTTGAGTCATCCATCACACCAAAAATCTTCTTTAATTCCTCGATCTGGGCAGAGGAAAATGGAATTTTTGATGCCAGAGATCGTGGTAAGAATGATTTGTATGACATTGGGTCCCTTAGATCAGGGATAGACATGGAAGCTCCCTCTTTTACCATTGACTCTTGGAAAAATGGCAACCCACCTAGGCTGGAAACCAACAGGGCCGGTGTTTCATTTGGAACACGATCATATACCTCTTTGATAGCATTCCACTGAGCTATTGGTGGAAGGGTTGTGTCGTCCATTGTGTTCTTCATCAGTGCATTTGTAGAACAAGCAACATTAGCTTGCTTGCAGAATGAATGAAGGTGGGAAGATAATTCATTTTCTTCCATAAGTTTCATAAACATTGCTTCCTGATGGAGGCCTAAAGGAGAAGCCTTTGCAACTAACCATTGTGGAGGGTGTGGAAGATAAATATGCTCTTCCCAGTATTGTGAGAAGGCATTTTGATTAGCTTGAGAACCCTGCTATGTCATCGAGAAAAAAAAAACCACAAATAAGAAAGATAAAACAAGCAATAACCCCATTGAAATGAATGGATAATGGAAAAAAAAAAACCCATCATTTTTCTTACTGTAAAGTATGCTACTATTAGAAGTTCAAGCAATAGAATGGGATGCGTCATAGTGGAACTGAAATAAAGAATGGAAGTTCAGAGTGTGCCTTTGTGGGGATGGTTTGTTGAATGGAGGGGAATGTTTGAATTTATACAGAACCAAAATTTCATAGTACCAAGTAAGAGCAGAGGGGATTTTTTTTTAAATTTTTTTTCCCCGAGTCCCTTATACGGCTAAAAGTATCATTTCTTAATTTCTTCAATGAAAAAGTGAAAACTTCTCTTTTGTGAATACCGTTTTTGCAAACTTCCAACCGCCCTTTAGTCATCAAATTTAATTACCAAAAGTAATCTCAATTCTGGGTCATTCTCATAAACCCGATTTTCTTATCTGGCTAGGTCTTTGTGTAAGCTTGACGATAACCCCATAATTTGGAAGAAAATTGTTGGGGGTAAAATGTCTTGTATTTCATTGCTTAGATTTGTGAGTTGATTTTTTGTATAGGGTTTCGCTATAAATTTGTAGCAAGAATTCTTCTTCTGTAGTACAATCTGAAGTGTGAGGACGAACATTTGTAATCTTATTCTCCATTGATAGTGAAACAAATCTCATCTTATTGAAATCCTTATACACTATGTGAGTGTTTGTTTGCAATTAATTTTTATTCTTTTCTACATCATTTTAGGTTCTTGTTTTCTACAAAAACTACCCCTAAAGTTGCAGCATGACTTGTGAGGAGATCAAATTCCCTTTCGCCATGGTTCAACTCCCTCTCTGAATTGTCCACCAAGTGCTTGAAAGGCGATGCCTGATTATAACAAAATCAGTAGAGGTAGTGACTTAATTTGCATGATGGAGTACAGATTAGTTCGTTATCAAATCTCAAAGTAAAAGTGAAAGCCTTCTGATTTTGTTACGTGGTAAATCCAATGGGCACCCTGTTCGGGTTGCATGTGCAGCGTCGGACACAGTGAGGCGTGGAAAGACCGCCTCACCCCTGCCTAAACGCCTTGCCCAAGCAGGGGTGAGGCAGTCTTTTCACGCCTCACCAAGTCCAACGCTGCAAATGCAGCCCGGGCAGGGTGCTGGACAGAATCTTTTTGGTTGAACTTGACATTTAGTAGGGGAGCTTGACCAACCCTACCTGGCCACAAATTTGGGCCTCACCTGACTTCCACATGGTTGATATTTGGGTGACGGATGAAACTAATGAAGGAAACTATTCCTCTGATAAGGCAGTCAGTTGGAACAACCCTAAATTTTATAGACTTAATTCACATTTTACTCCATCAATATTACTAAGGAAGATATAACAAAAAATTATTAAATTAACTTTTAAAATTACACCCACTAATACAGTAATGTATGACATACACAATTCAAAATCGTTTGAACTTAATAAGTATTTCCCACCGAAAAAGTTAATTAGAAACAAAAACAATAAAGGCGAATAAGAAAGGAGCGTTCAAAGAAAGGGACCCAAACCTTCCCTTTTAAAAGGTTAATGGCATTCCTAACTTACCAAAAATTGGGATGTTACAAATATTCTGAAATAAAAAACACATTAATCAAAAAGTTGATATCCTGAAGTATTGATTAAGGGGATATTTTTTTGGAAGAACCTCAGCCATATGCTTCCAAGATCATAATAATCTCCAACATGGTTCGGTATAGGAACAATTCAAATTGCTGCTCAAGGAATCAATTTTTAGACTTTCAGTTCAGGATGCATGATCATGGAAGGAAAACTTTGAGAGGATGGGAAAAATCAGAATTTGATCATTGAAAAAATAGCAAGAATTGGTAAGAACAATTTAGGCAAAGAAAAGATAACACAATTGTTATCCAAGGAAATTTTGGCATTAGATAAATTAAGATATGTCTAGTGTAGCAAATGGAAAATTTTCTGTTTTAGAAGCTTTATGACAAAAGTTTTTTTAGGATTGAATGACTTCACCCGAGAGGGGGTGAATTTGATGATGACTTTTTCTTTCACATAAAGTCTCCGTGAATTGATATGAAACGTGGCACTAAGAGAAGATTCTTGAAGAGGATCCAGACTCGGTTGAAAAGACACCAGAGGGATTCAGTCTCCAGAAGCATAAATCCTTCACATCAAAATCTAGGAGCTTGATTCTATTGGCCTTTTCATAGATATTCTTCATAAAAGACGATGAAACATCTGGAAAGGAGACCATCTAAAATTCGAAATAAAATCCGAAACATTAGCCAATAAATCGACATACAAAGAAGATTGCAAACCCGAGGCTTCTTCAATGGATCTCTTAGCTTTGATATTATTGATTCCATTAATATTCCACAAGAGGATCCTCAAAACCATTCGCATCCCAAATTTTTTGTTCCATTCTAGACTTACTCGATTACCTCCTCAAGTTCATCTCTTACTAGATGTGATACTCAATCGAATCAGCAAGACTTCTTACTGAAATAACTCTTCACACGGCTCCATTCTTGTTAGAAATTATCACTGAAAAAATATTTCCATTGTTTTCCTTCTCATCTTCTTTTCTAACCCCAATACTTCAATCAAATGCTAATGCCAGCTCAAATTGTTACAATCAGCCTCAATCTCCCCAAAAAAAATTGTAATACTAAAAATATACAATTTGCCTACTTTGAGCATTCAAAACTTACTTATTTAGCCTTTCAAAAACTAGTAACTACATCTTCGAGTATATTCATTAACAAGCTTTGCAAATGATGAGGATTTGATCTCTAACAATCTGGTTGGAGAATCATATTCCTGTGCAAGGCCTGCATAAGACAAGAAAACATGTTAACCTGATTCAGCAAGCACCAAAAAAGGATGAGAAGACACATTACCGATCTCAATTGAACCCATTTGAGTGTGTTGTACTAATTACTAGTTACTAACCATTATCAAGAAGGAGGACCCTATCAATATCAAGAATTGATGTTATTCTATGTGCAATTGTGATGACAGTAGACCCTAAGAAGTGTCGACTAAGCGTTTGCTGAATTAGATAGTCAGTCGCAACGTCCATCGAAGCAGTAGCTTCATCAAGTACTAACACTTTACTCCTCTTGAGTAATACCCGCCCTAAACAAACTAGTTGTCGTTGACCCATGCTCCAATTCTCTCCATTCTCAGCCACTGTCACAATCACCATATGAAAATGGGTTAGCTATTTAGGATCTTATTTTCATTCACTTTATTCCCCTACTTATCAAAAAAAGGGTTAGGGGCTGGGAGGTTAGGTTGTGCCCTAGAATTTGGGTATATTGATCATACAATAATACACTGCATGGATAAATTAATGTTGAGCAACTTTGCTATAGAATGAATATGAGAAGAAACCAACCTGTAGAATCAAGCTTCCCTTTCTTCTTTCTAACCTCATCACCAAGTTGACATCTATCTAAAGCCTGTTTTGTGAAAAAATCATATCAATTTACCATATTTGTTGACTGTTCCAGATGACATAGAATTGATCATCAAAGATGAAATAGGGCAATGAAAGCGATGAACTTCTTAGGTCCCAAATAAGAGAATCTCTTAGTCCAAACATAGCCCAAATATGATCCAATGCATCCAATGAAAATATTTCAATGTCTCAACAGATAAGATTTCAAAATTTGAATATAAAATAAGAAGAAGATGATCATAAGAAAGGAGTTCATAGAGACATATGTCCCAATGTCCCAACTAGTCAATTCCAATGTGTTTGTTTTATGTATGAATCATCAGTAAGCAGAAGTTGTACATCCTATGTTTAACAATGATTAAATATTATTCTTCAAATGAAAAAAAAATCCAACCTCCCACATCTGTTCATCAGTGTACTCTTCAAGCGGGTCAAGATTGCTTCTTATAGTCCCCTCAAACATTGTTGGATCTTGTGGGATGATGCTAAATCTTGGCCGTAAGTCATGAAGGCCAATCTTGGAGATGTTGATACCATCTACCAAAATCTGACCTGTTGTAGGTTCAATCATACGAAAGAGAGCTTGCACGAGAGTTGATTTACCACTTCCAGTTTGCCCAACAATGCCAATCTTCATCCCTCCGGGGAAAGTGCATGTGAGACCTCGCAAAACAAGAGGAAGGTGTGGGGCATACCGAACCTACATAGATATTAAATAATCATATCATGAAGCTTAGCAGAATTCCATTATAGTACACAAAAAACCGAGTAACATTAGGCTTCAGAGGGTCTATTCCATCGAATAAGGAAATCAGAAAAGAATCAATGACTATGAGAAATCAAGATTGGGCATTACCTGCAAATTAACAATATCAATTTTCCCTTGCGATGGCCATTCATGACTTGGCATATTTTCATCTACCAGCAAAGGGGGTTCACTAGGGATGTAGGTGTATTGTAGTATTCTCTCAACGGATATGATTATATTTTCAAGAATGCAAAGATCCCATATGACCCCATGCATACTGAAACCAAGCCCATATGTGACTGCTAAACCCATAACACCTTCAATAGATAAAAGAAACAAATAAATTCAAAATAGTGCTTTTCATATGAATACACAAATATGGTTTCCCTGAAAGATGACTTTATAAGATCTCAAATTCAATTATGTACCAGAACTAAGTACTCCCTTCAACATTGACATCAAGAAAACCAAAGAGATGGCATATGTGATGGATGTCAACATATCCATGCGGAAGCATAACCACTCCATTGCGCCAGAGATATGAAATGTCGGTCGGGAATACTGATCCACTAGCTTGAGGTTTGTGTCCATAAACCTCTCTTCTTGATCGAAGCATCTGATTGTGGTTGAACCTAAACTAGATTCAGCAAAATGTTGTATAATTGGAGCTTGGCATACTCCAGCTATCCTTGAAAGTTCTCGTGCTGTAGATCTATAGTATTGCTATTAGCCAAGGTTCATAAAAAAAATAGAATTAGGTACAATGTAAAGACATTTGGAATGAAAGTATAGTTAGTGAGAAAATGATGTAGGCTTTTATTTATGAGGGAGTTTTTAACATGAGATGCCTTGGATGAAGTCTATAGGAAAATAATTCATTCTATTTTATTTACTTTAAGTATTATATTTTTAATGACTACAATTTTTTGTTTATATTAGATGTTGATGAATTATATACATTATACCTTGTCTGTTGACTATATCTCAAAATTCTTATCCCCGATTTAATAAAGAATTCACCATAAAGTGATATTTTGTTAATGAGAATTATTTATTATTTTAGCATTTGCTAATTCAAAATCATTTACCAATTTATATTTTATAAGTATTTATTAATTTATTTGATACACTTATTAACTGATTTATTATTTAGCTAGTGCAAAAATGAGAAATTATTAATTAATTTATTACCTACTAAATTTATCTTGGTTGGTAGACCAGGTAAGGGGGTCCTTGGTAAAGACACCTAATTCCACCATGTGGAAGGGTCAAATGGTAAATCTAGCTTTTAGATACTCAAAAGATGGTCCGGATAGATCACAAATTAAATTTTAGACCCAAATTCAATCATTTACCTCATATAATGCCATACACTCCCATGTATGCCCATGCACCTCCTTAGTCATCCCTTGCACACATGTCAAATCTATAGATTTTTAATGATTTGTTGCACAATGTGGCCAATTCCATTTGAGCTCAAACTTGACATGAACAGAGGAATTTAGGGTCCATCTCCATCCAATCTATCATGTGGTAGAAGTAGACACCCGACCATGGCTTTGTTATGTGGACAACCAAACCAGAAAGCCTTCTCCCTTTATTAGTTGTTAAATTATGTTTATTATTAACATATTTTTACTATAAACTCCAACCAAAGGAGCCACCAATGGATTTATAGCCATATTACATTTTTTATCCATACATATCTATAATATTTTATGTATTTCAAAAGCGCAATCATGTCATGTGCACTTTGACAACATTAGCCTTGTTTGGTCCTTTGTTCTCAAACAAATTTTGGTAAGCAAAATACTATACCTTTGCATTAATTTACATGAAAATGTATAATTGGGAAAAATATATTTGTTATGTATTAAATTCAAGAAGAACATCAAGGTTTAAATCAACACTTTCATGCCCAGTGATATATGCATCCATCAATAAATCAATTTTCATGTGAAAAAAAGAAATTTAGAGTTCAATAATCAAATGAATCTTGAACCAACTTGCATTATGACCTATTGGCCATGGGGAAAATATGGTTGAGATTGAATTGAAATTTCAAGTGGCTTTGGAAATACCTGGTACCAAATGCATGTCACAGTCATCGGAATAAAAACTATTAACATTTGCCATGCAATTTGTGACATTACTGCAGCAGTTCCTAGGAATCCTATGATTGAGATAAGAAGTTCTTCAATTTGTTGTGGAATAGAGGTATCAACTGCACTTTGATCTATGGTTACCTGTATACAAAAATAAAAGATACTAAAATTATATTAACTTTTATGGTAATTAATCTAGACCATTTGGATCTCAAGAGTAAATAATCATATTTACTAACCCGATTTAGAATCCTTCCACTTGGAGTAGAATCAAAAAATGACAATGGAGCACGAAACATGCACAAATGCATTTTGTTGAAGAGAATAGTAGATGTCTTGTATCCAGCAGTTACAATGAGCATGGACCTTATAAGTACACAAAGAGAGCTTCCAAGAAATAAAGCAACATAGACAAAGATGAGAGTGGATTCTTTGATATGAGGTCTCACATTCTCAGAAATGGGAGTACCCAATACCATCCAGTAACTACTAACTATTTGGAGAAGCTGAAAAATAATTTGTGCTAGCAATATCAATGGTACAAAAACTCCCTTATATGCATAAGTAAAATACTTCCAGTATAATGAAAGGCTAACTCCACCCTTTTGTCTTTTTTCTTCTTGGTCTAGCTGCTCTTCTGACCCAACTAGTTTTTTTGTTTTGTTGCTTTTGGGTTTCATTTCCTCATCATCTTGAATAGATTTCTCGCTACACATAACATTATCGTCTTCCTCATCAATAATTAAATTATCCAAAGTAGCTCCACATTTGACAGAATTAAGGTCTGCCAAAGCTTTCTTATGTATACCTACTAATTCCATAAAGTCAGTTCCTGAACTAAGAATTTCTTCATATTTTCCTGCTTGAGTAATTCTTCCATCTCTCATAACCTACCAAATAAGAGAAGGTAAATAATCACTCTAAAACTAGGTTGAAGGACTTGAAATCGAAAAAGAAAGATGGCATATTCTCACCAGAATAAGATCAGCAGAATGTAAAAACTCCACTTGGTGTGTAACATAAATTAATGTTTTTGAACCCAAAATTCCTAGCAAACATTCCTGTCACAAAAGTTCAACTATTCACATTTAGGTGCTCACAAAGAATGTCTGCTACTTACAAGAGAAATAGTTATGCATATTAATAGAATTTCCTTTTCAAAACCATGAGTAATATCAAACTATAGATTTGATGGAAGAAATGTCTTGTTTGTTTAGAAATCCATGATTTCATTATTCTAAAATTAATTTTTAGATCATCAATCATGATTTCCAATCAACAAATTGTGATAAAAGCAATGAGATGTATAGTTTCAAGAAAATTTCATAAAAAAAAGCTTTGGAAGTAGATGTTAAAAGAGTAGCTACCTTGAATAGATGAGTTCCTGTGTGAGCATCCAAAGCACTGAAAGGATCATCAAGTAGATAGATATCAGCATCATGGTACAAAGCACGTGCAATCTGGATTCTTTGCTTCTGCCCACCACTTAGGTTAATCCCTCTCTCCCCTATGATAGTTTGATCCCCAAAGGCACACAATTTTAGGTCATTCTTTAATGAACATGCTTCTAGGATCATCTCATATCTTTCCTTGTCCATCTCCTTACCAAACAATATATTGTCTACTATCTTACCACTTTGTATCCAAGGTGATTGCGCCACATAGGCTTTCGTCCCATTTAACTTAATGTCTCCTGATACTTTCGCCACTTCCCCCAATATGCATGAAAGTAAGCTTGATTTGCCTGATCCAACAGAACCACAAATAGCCACACCCATACCATGATACACTCGAAAATTAAGATCTTTTAATGTGAGATTAGGCGAATGAAGGTCCCAAGAGAAATTCCCCTTGACTATCTCAATTGCAACCTCAGCACCATCTTTTGGAGGCTTCTGTACTATATTCGGATGAAAATCATCGAGACAAAGGAATGAGGTTATCCTATCAAGGGAAACTTTAGTTTGAACTACCATGGATATTGTGTCTGGGAGATTATAAATGGGCCCTCGCAATATCTCAAATGTTGCCAGTGCAGATATAATCTTCCCCGACTCTAGTGGAATTCCCATGAACATACAAAACCCAAACGTAACCATTGATACAAACATGGGAGCAGACAAGTAGACAAAGGAAATCATAGCTGATGAATACAATAACTTTTTTATCCATCTTGTTTCAAAGTTTCTGAGTTCAATTATCTTAGCCAAGAACTTCATTTCCCAGCCTTGGAACTTGAGAATCCTAATATTCCTCAAAGCCTCAGATGTCACCTTCATCCGTCGATCTTTTGAATCCATCAATTCCTCTTGATATTTCTCTTGTAATTTTCCTAGTGGAATATTTGCTAACATCAAAATCATTGTGGCAACAAGAGCTACAAGTGAAGCTAGCCCAAGGCTCTTGTACAAGATCAACAATGCTAGAACAATTTGAATAGGCACCTTCCATATATTGTGCAAGTACCAACTGAAAAGGCCAATCCTTCCAACATCAACACTCATCATATTAATGTGCTCACCACTAGTGTGTCCCTGCTTTGATTGGCTTGAAATCCTGAGACCCTTTTTATAGATTATTGAGAATAATGCAGCACGGACCTTAATTCCCATCTTTCGCAGATGAAAGAACAAGAACCTTTCTAAGATGCATCTTATGAGCTTTGAAAGAAAGAAAATAAATACTAGAACATAGCCTTTATATTTTAGTTGGTAAGGGCTATTGAGATACTGAACAAAAGAATCAATAAGATATGGTCCAACATAAGAAGCCAACATACATGCAATGGAGAATATAGCCGTCCATAGAATTTCTTCCCACGTTGAGAAAATCAATGCCTTCACCAGCTTGAGCGTGCTTACCTGACTACCATTACCATTGCCATTATAATCAGATTCAAGGTTATCTCTAAAACGAGCAAAGACCACATTAGCACTATCACAACTGGCAAGTTGAGGAACATCATCAAGGTCCAATGTTTTTTTATACCCGAGTGCAAGCAAAGGGTCCATCCAAGAAAAAGTAAAAATACTGAGAAGGTTGGCATTTGCATATGGAGTTACACTCTCTCCACCAACACTTGATTTTTGTCCATTGACACCATTGTTTTGATTGGAACTAATTTTCAAAAAAGGCTCTGAAAGATTGAGATCTTCATATTCTCTCTTATTGCCAAACAACCAAGCATAACAAAAAAACAAACCAGCAATAATGGATACAACATCGGAGACCCATAGCAGGAATGGTAAAGATGAATATTTCCAAAACAAACCAAGATGTATAACAAGATTGGAACAAGACATAAGGAAGTAGAAGGCCCACCAAAACCTTAGTAGAATGGGGAACTTACGCTCACTTGAACGAGAAAACTGAAAGTGCAAGTAAGCAGAGACCACAAACCAAGTGAGTGTTCTGAATGCAAAGTCTAATTGTACAAAAAACTTTAAATTAGGCCAACCAAATCTATACCCAGAGAGGTAGTTTAACACGCATAGGAGAAGATTACAAAAAGACAGACTCATGCAAGATATAAGGGATGACCAATAGTATAGGAAGTATGTATTCTGCAACATTGGTTTTGAATTTTCAAGGGTAGGCATCATAGGTCTCTTGCAAGCCCAGGAAATGGACAAAACTAATAACAAAATAATGTGCGAAGAAGTAGAAAACCCATGTAGGAAAATGATTACTGAAGATTGGGAAAAAGAAATCCAGATGTTCATATCATTATTTGATTCTTCAAAAGCGCCCATGTTGAATTGATGCGTGTCCATTTGCAAAACTGTTGTGGAAACTTGAATCTAAATTCCAACTATTTCCAATTATGTTTTCCAGAAATACTTGGACCAATATTGGAGTCTCTTATCACCCTTAAATGTAGTTGAACCTGCTAATGAACAGATAGAACAAAATCTTTGAGAAGATATAGGGAAAGAGAGTTGGTAAAATTTTCAATAGAGAGAATAGAAACTTAATAATATGAAAGAACCAATAAATATTTTAGAATTAACATATTTGAGCAAAATGCAAGTCAAAGAACTTATATGAAGTGAAATGTATTTCTATAGCAAAATAAGAATAAATTTAAAAAAAAAAAAAAAACATAACTTTTGAAATAATAGATACATATACAAAGTTCCAAATAATGCAAACATTAAAACAACATCAGAGCAACATAAGTAACCTGTGAATAGAACTATCAAATGTTGACATACATTAGTCTTGTCAAGAAACTTTACCAAACCATTGATGGAAACTTGAAGATCATTGAAATTACATCTCATTGGGTGGGACATCGTTTGTCTCCCTCTCAGTTATGGAGGTCTTGGTCTCTGTAGGGCTAGCTTCCACCCATAACATAACTCTATTATTAAAGCTTGGATGGAGATTGTTGATGAATGATGATCCAGTCCCTTGGACTAGAATCCTGAAAGCCAAGTATTTTCATAACAAGTCTATCTTTGATCTTAATATACAATAACCACATTCATGAGGTGCTAATTATACTCAATTTACTACTCCTAAATTATGACATTTTTTGTGGTAACTCCTAAATTATGGCACATACTATGCAGAATGGCTATTAAAACTACTGCATGTGTATTTATCAGTTAACCACTAACTTAACATCTATTCTATCACATCAGACAATAATAGAAATCATGATGGAGGATAGCTATGGAAATCTACCTGAAATCTGTAGGTTGTACGCCCAAAATTGTTCAAACAGCCACCACAAATCAGATATGAATTTAAAAAACAAATACACCAAAATAAATAATGCAGCGAAAGTAAACTAAGGCAGCGTTTGGTATGTATTCTAAGTCGATCACATTCTTCAATGATAAAAACAATTCTTTTTATCATCTCTCATGATACTTGTGTAGATGCTTCCATTGACCACCACACTGATTCAGGAGCTACACGACCAATTAGCGTTCTCTTGCCCTATATTAAAATAAAAAGAGGGGTTTTTCATGGAGGCTGGCACAGGTTCACGTATTATCGTTGGTGAAGCTGAGCCGAACTCCTCCTCATGCACGACTGCATAACGGGAAGTGGTTTTGGTGCGTCAAATAAGGATTTACATCGTTCGGACCCACTATTGTGAGAGGGGAGCAGGACTGTACGTGCAAGGGTACCTAAAATGTTCATGGAATTGTGTACCACGTACTGTTGATTCATGATGTCAGTTCCATTCCTATTAAGTCTGAACTTTTCAATGGTCAACCAAACCTTGTCTTAGACTTTATATCTAGCTTAGTCAACATTACAAAACCTCAATCCTGTTCAATAGAATCGAAGGGAAACAGAACCTACATGGGTTCGAGAGAGGCGCACCTTGAGGAAGAAGCTTCAAATTATACCTTGTTTCTGGATACGGAAACGAAAAAAATTTTCCCCTCGCCTGTTCAAGGAACTTGGAACGCCGCCTCTTTTATGGAAAGCGCCTAGATGAGTTATCGGTGAGGAGAGGGCCGAGAGGCCAGAGGGGAAGCATTTGTAACTTTACGAAGGAAACGGGCGTGTAAGACTTTGCCTCGTTAACTCCTGATATCCTGAGAAATCGGAAAGTCTCAGGTCTGTATCCCCTGGAACGTGCGTACTTCCTACGAAAGAGGAAAGCTGTTGGTCCGTGTCCTTTGGAGCCCGCCTTCCAGTTAGAAACCGCTGGATTACTTTTACCTAAATTCATAACTTCATATACATGATAATAAACTTAGGGTAAAAAGTCGCAGTACATACGAGAGAATAATTTTTGCAGAGCGTTCTTCATAGATAGCCGTGGATATAACCATATATAATCTGAATCGTTGAAACACTTTTCTCATTCTAACCGAGACCCATTTTGACGGTGAGAGCCCAGTTTTGACGGTGATAACAGGTCATCTCCGTGAAACCACATCCCAACTCCGATACCCATCCGGCCATCCCATCTCGATTCTTTTTTTTTTTTTCTTTCTTTCTTTCTTTTTGGTAAACATCCATACCGACTCATCCCTTGGGTTTCTGACGGGTTTAGGGATTTGTTGATCATAATATGCGGATTCAAATTATGAATCCTTTAATAACTTCTGGTTCTTGTCATCTTCTGAAACTTAATTCAGAAGTGGAAGTTGTTTTAAGAAGATTTATAGTGGAAAATTCCATTGACCGTAGACCAAGGGAAACATAGCCTGAAACTGTGACTCAAGAATAGCTCTCTAGAAAGGAACATTCAGTCGATTCTAAAGTTCATTTCCAGAGTAAGGAAGATGCATGTCGGTACAGAAGCTGAGTTCCTGGATGAAAAAGATTTATTTTCTTTAGATTCAGACCTAGAATCAATCGGTTCATGTGATGATTTTCTCATTAGAATTTTTTGCTCGATCCAGTGGATGGGTTTTTATCAGTTAGAAATTTTGAGAAACCGTCTCAAACTGAAATTGTACTGGACTTCGATGAAGATAACGTAGAAATGATTGTAGATATCCAAAGAACCTAAGAGACCCTTTTGCAGATTTCAAAATATGGTGAGCACCAAAACCATAGACATCAGCGACCAGTCTTTTTCGTTTATTAACCCAATTAGATTTAGGGACTGAGTTCCTGGATGAAAAAGATTTATTTTCTTTAGATTCAGACCTAGAATCAATCGGTTCATGTGATGATTTTCTCATTAGAATTTTTTGCTCGATCCAGTGGATGGGTTTTTATCAGTTAGAAATTTTGAGAAACCGTCTCAAACTGAAACTGTACTGGACTTCGATGAAGATAACGTAGAAATGATTGTAGATATCCAAAGAACCTAAGAGACCCTTTTGCAGATTTCAAAATATGGTGAGCACCAAAACCATAGACATCAGCGACTAGTCTTTTTCGTTTATTAACCCAATTAGATTTAGGGACGAGACAGAAATTTTCTAAATAGAGGAAAGGGAAACAGGAGGAAAAAAACAAAAACAGGAACATTGAGGTTGATCTTTGAGGGCAATTAAGCAAACACGTCCTCAGTTCACAATTCCAGGTGAGGTGCTCAACCATGACGACCTCAATTACCCCTTGATACTAGTTAACCTCCTCAATCATTACCTCCGAATCTTCCATTTGACGGCCCTAATCCCACTTCTACCAGTGCCAACACTGGTCAGGCCAACAAGGACCGTAAAAATGTCATCCAAGCAATTTGTATTCGAACTCCGTAAACCTATTCTCGGTGAAAATGCCTTCTTCCTCTCTCGAAAATAAGCATTAACGGGTAAAAATGAACTTAGCTTTTGGCTCATCCTCTGTATTTCTTTTCTCTATCGGTCTCCTGAAGCACATTGTTGATGGAGATGACCTAAAATCGATTGTCACCGTAACAGCAAGTAACCAGTAATCTAGGTTCATCATTCAGCGGTTGAGATTAATTTCACTTTAAATGTGCGGTTAGTATTAAAGAACGGAAGAATAAGTTCACAGAACGGACGTTCCGCTACCACTCACCCATAAACTTAAGGTTGTGTTTGAAATGATAGAAAAGAAAAGAAATGAAGAAAAAACTCTCTATTGTTTGTGTCCTAAAAGAAAAAACAAAAAGGACTCATATTTTTTAGAGTAACGGAATTCTAACTGGTCGCGCAGCGCAACGTGTACCACCCCTGGTCCTTTTCTCGTTAGTCATTCACACGCGGCTGTGTTTGGTCACAAGTACACGCCGCGCTACATGACCGGCTAATGTTCTTTATCCCTATTTTTTACTATTCTTATTGTTCGAGAATGCAAAATCGACCTACAATGCATTCCAAGAATGCATACCAAACACAACCATAGACAAAAATAGGGAAAATATTAGGGCACACTGCTGGTGTACTGTAAGTTAGCAGCCATTGTATATATCTCTCTCTTCTCTCCTTTGAAATGACACCACTACCCCTCTTGTATAATGCCCCATCTTGCCCCCCCCATTGGTGCTGCTCACTAACTTATCGCACACGAACGATGTGCTTATCCCTCTCCCATAGAAATAACAAGCATAGAACAAATCACTTTCACATTTTATCTTCCCGATGTACACCACTCACACATCTTGACTCCTCTTTTTTTTTTTTTTCCGGCTGAAAGATGCCACAACACTTTTCACTGGAAAATAATCTTCTTCAATTCCTAGAAGTGTGCAGTGCGACAGTGCTAGGTGGAGATGTCCACACCTGGTAGCTCGGATATCCAACAGTCTGAGCTCCTTGATATGAACACTGAAAATGCAGAGATAAGGGGGCGGCAAATCATCATGCTTAATTGCAACTTAGTTGCATGGTTATCTCTTTAATCCAACACATTTAAAGCGGATTACGTACATCTCTTCGTACTTAAATTTTTGCTAATTGCTGCAATCACCTCTCTTTGCTAATTTACGTACATCTCTCTGTACTTAAATTTTATGGGATTTTATGGTTCTAGAACACATTATGTCTTGTTTATTTATTTATTTATTTTTAATGTATGATGAGATACTGGTATTGGTTTTTTTTTTAATATTGTCCAATGGTTTTCCTGGTCCTGACTGATAACAAGCAATGGTTGAAATTAATGATCTGAGAATATATTCCTTGGACCATGATATTTGTTTATGTACTTACCAGTTCTCTTCAGGGACTTGAGCAGCGGCAGATGTTGCGGAGAAAAATGCTCCCGGCAATGAGGAGAAAGACTTGCTGTCTGGCCGATCTCCAAACTCTGCAACGATAAAATGCCTTCAAGTGAGGATCAGAATCAGTTTAAAGGAAACCTTTGTGGTTACTCCTTTATTTGGTTGTTGCTTGATTTAAGGAGTTTGGGAATTGGGACCATATGGTTTTGGGCCAACAAAATTCCATTCCGATATGGCACTAATTTGAATGGGCTTTGGTTTTTCCGGAAGCCCACATAGGAAAGGCTTTCTTTACGGGCATATTTACCACTTGGTAGGTTGGATGGGCCCATGTTCCACGCTTACACATCAAGCTTCAACCAAACGAACCCCAAGGGGTTAGCGCAGCTGGCTTGGAGGGGACATGAGACTCCGCCTCAGGAAGCGAGGTCTCGTGATCAAACCTTCGCCGCTGCATAATTTCTTGGGGCCACCCGCCTGAGGTTCACTAGGGCCCAAAAGCTCCCGGTTCGTGCGTGGCACGGGGGTCATGTTCGAGCCCAGGGGGATTTAGTCGGCCTAAAGTTGGATACCCCTCCTGTCTCCAAAAAAAAAAAAAAAAAAAAAAAAAAAAAAAAAACTTCAACCAAACGGAGTTGGTCATGTGGGGGTAGAAGAAACTTTGACCCATTAGAGGATATTTCAATAGAGAAGACCCCATTGAGTACTCTTTTTATTGACCCATGCAACCTCGGGTTCTATTGTACGCTTCCTTGATTGCTTAAGCTTTAGTTGGGGCTCTGCATTATTCTCCTCGGAGTTTTTGGTTTTTTGTTTTTCATTTTCCAATATAACTAAAATTTCAAAAAAAATTTAAAAAAAATTCACTTCTCCTTGAAATTTGAAGATCTACATATTTTCATGTTTTTTTTTTCTCATTTCTCAATATTCACATTTTTTTTTGGGGGGGGGGGGGGGAGGTCTAATAACATGCGCATAGCTGTGGTTGAGTGCTAGGTCTGTGGTCCCTACGTGCACTAATGGGTAGATTTGTAACTTTGTTCTGTATTTGATTGGGCTATCTTGAGTGTATGTGAATATGGGTCTCTTGAGTTGTTGTTCTTAAGGGGCTGAGGAGGTTTATTAGGAGGAAATGATAAGATTGTTGGAATTTAACCAGTTTAGTGATTAAATCTCAACAAATATTTGGTGACAGTAGATATCTACATCTTAGTTGGTTGATATCTGTATCTTAGTTTGAATCTCTTTGAATTTTGGGAATAGATTAAAGGGAGAGGCTTCCCATGCTCTTAGTGTGGGGAGGATTAATCTACGCGTCACATCAATATTCTAGACGGTTTTCTTTCTTTGTTCTTATTTGATACACATTAGATGATGCCAGCACAATATCTTCCACTAGGTTTAAACTTGGCGTAGCTGGCAATAAGTTGTCACCATCCTATGCGGCAAAAAACTAAAGCCTTTTGTATATTAGACCAAACACATTAAGAGAGTGATATTTTAGCTATTCAAAATACCTCTTCATATTTTAGGGAAGTACAACTGTCATGCTACCATGTTGTTACACCTAGCAAAACCTATTTCATTAAAATGTTAACTAGTATAGCAAATCTTCAATATATAAAAAAGGAAGAGGGTTCCCCAAGACACTAGTGTGGGAATGACCTGCTATGGTAAGTTGAGTCATCGCTTCACCTTTACTATTTTATCAGGAAGTTTGGAATCGTACGTTTCGTCGATATCCTCTGTGTGAAAGTCAGTATCTAGTTGTTCACCACAAAACCAGAAAGATAATATTGCCAATCAAGTCTACCCTATAAACTATTGTTAATGAAGGAATCTACATGCCACAACAATAATAGCCTAAAAATGTATCATCCACATGGACCCAAATATTCAGAGCATGAGAGAAAATAAAAAAATTAAAAAAAAACATATGAAAGGGAATATCCTGAATGTGAGAAGTCAAATCTCTTTAACTTAATATGTCTAATTACCTTTGAGGTATAAATTTTACATATTTGAAAAATTCATATTAGTCTTGGTTTGGGCTTGATCATTTCCAAGCCGAGCCATTGCTTAGCATTCCTTTCCCAATAACTTGACACGACCTGTAGTAATAGGTTTTTTGTTCAGTTTTGGGTTTTTTTTTTTTTTTTTTTGAGGTGAGAAGAGGTTTGGGGTGGGTGGGTTGAAAACGAATCCTAACATGATGCAGAAAAGAATGGAAATCACAAATAACATCCACATAATCAACACAAGTATTTACATGGTTGGATAAGATTGCCTACGTCCTAGGTGGGATGAGATTAGTTTCATTATCGACGGAAAATAAGGTTATAACCCCTTGTCGTCACAACTCTCTCAGATTTCATTATAGAAAAAGAACTTTTGCTATATATTTATAACGAAACCCTATATTGGAATTTTACTAAAATATCTATATAGTCTTCAAAATTTTTCCTCGAGGATTACTACCCTTGAACCCCCACATGGACCTGCAAGTGGGCCGATTCCTCCGAGACTTGGGGCTTATAGCCACTTAACGGCCATTCGAAATCAACCCCAAAACAAATGACGGCATACAAGACATGAACTCCCAACAGGGGGAGTGGGGGTTAAATTAGGGTTGAACCCTAACCATTTACACCGTTGGATTCACTTTCGCTAAATTGAAATTGGCACCCTTAATCACCATCACGTTATTCCCTCTCCTTGAGGTGTAGAGCGGTGGTGCTTAAGGCCATCACGTATTCACGTTGTATGCTACACTTTGTCGTTTTCTAGGTGATAGGAACCACACAAACAGACGTGTGGTAAAATTTCAATCTTTGACTGGAGCGGTCCACCAAACGGGACACCCGCCCCGCCCGTGGGCGTAGCCGTCCATTGCCTTCTTGCCTATTTCACGCAATAACACGTGTCATGTCACTAATGGTAGGACATAATCATCCACAGAAAAGGCCAACGTGTCTCATCCATTCTAATCCTGCCACGTGTCTTGACAGTTGGCTCCAAAACCGCGTACATGCTGAGCAAGATCAAGTACACGGTGAAACTTCTTCCCACCCGAGAATTGTACCCTGTGACGTATACAAACATTGTAACAATACGATTCATCACATCTAGCCATTGAAGCAACATCAGTCTCTGGGACCCACATAGCAGTGAAAGTTCTGGAGCGTTGGACCGTACCTGATGTAGTGTTTTACCATACAATACACACTGTATATCAAAAGGATATTATAATGATTACAATTAAAAATGATAAATGTTGAGATTTCTCCCTGTGTACAGTGGATTTCACCGTGCACACATGGGTGGTGCCCAAGCGCACAATACGCACAGAACCCCCAGTTCTGAGGCGATAAAGATCCATGAAATCCTACTAAAAAAGTAGAATTCGTGTCAAATGAAATGACATAAACTCCCTTGCTTCATTGATAAGAAACGGAACATTCTAGATAATTGACAGAATGATCCAATAAATTCTTACAGAGATTCCAATCCAACTGTTGATGAATAACCATCTCTGAAGAGAATCCAAAAGAGGTTGACCCACAGGGGGTTGGGGTGGGTTATGTTTCTTAAACTGCAGCGGCTCCGATTGCCAAATGTGGAATCCATGGGGGAACCATATTTAGTGTGAATTGAATTCTGGGTAAGCAAAATGCCATTTCTGTAAAATAACTTCTCGTCGGTTTCCATATTACCTATTAAGATTAAAGTAAAAAAACGCTTCTTAAGGAAGTTAAATTTATTAAAAATTTCGGGGCATCCAATGTACTCCTTACCTTTTAGGATCCAACATTACTATCGTATATTGATACAATTGTCCCTCCAATCCTCCCCATTCCTCACGTGAACCCAACCTCTCTCTCTTGTTTTCTTCTTCGTTCTCTGCTTCTTCCTCTCTTTCATGGCTATGTACGAGAGCTACAAAGCAGGTGACTTCCTGGACTTCACCTTGGACGACTTTGAAGAGAAAGAAAATGAAACCAAACAAATGCTGAGTTCGGGTGATTTAGGAAGTTTTGCAGCAAGTTTAAGCGGTTTACCGGAGAGCCAGCTGTGCATACCGGACGACCCAATAGAGGATTTAGAGTGGTTTCCCAATTTTGCCGACGGTTCCATCTCCTTAAGTGGTATTCCGACTAGCCCAGACCGTGAAACCGTCTCCTTCAGTGGTTTTCCAAAGACCCCACAGCAAGAAACTGAAGAGAACATTAACAGAGAAACCCCAAGGAAGGGGTTTGATGGGCATCTTAGAAAAGTGATACCCAGTAAGAAACCAAGGAGCAAGCGCGTGGGTGGACGCGCTTGGGCGTCCATGAAGGGTCCCTCGTCGCTCTCATTGCCGGAAAGTGGGGTTTTGGCGCCGGAGAAGAGTGGTGGTGTTGTGCTGGGGAGGAGGTGTACGCATTGTGAGGTAGATAATACACCGCAGTGGAGATTGGGGCCCATGGGGCCTAAAACGCTGTGTAATGCATGCGGGGTGCGGTACAAGTCTGGTCGGTTGGTGCCGGAATATCGGCCGGCGGCGAGTCCAAGCTTCAACAATGGGGTGCATTCAAACAGTCATAGGAAGATAATGAAGCTGAGGGAGGTAAGATATGGGTAGGGGAGTTCTTCGTTTGTACTGGTGGGGAAAAGGGAGTGGGGGTATTAGCGGTAAAGTAGGAGAATTTTTACTCTTTATAACTTTATAGGGTTATTTTATAGGTATAAAAGTAAAAACTTCGTTGGTTAGGATACTTTTTTTTCCCCTTTGTAATTAGGATTATTTTCAGTGTTTTGACCCTTGATGGGTGTGTGAACCCTTCTCCACCGGAGAACGAAAACTTTCCCCCTTGTTTATAGAATGGTAGATTAGTTTTTTTGTGTTTTTTTTTTTGGTGGATTTGTTCATTTTAATCATTCAAACATCTCTCTCGCTTCCAAAGGTTTTAAAAGCTGGATTAGGCACGGATTGTCTGAAATCGAATCAATATGAACCCTAGCAAATATGATATTGAAGAAGCAAAGATTGCCACATATTTTTAAATTTTTTTTTATTTAAAAGTTTCATAGACATAAATACAAGAGGGAAAAAGAACTCTATGGAAGGGGGGGGTGTGGAGAATGGAACATATCAACAAGTGAACGTACAAGTGAGAGCCAACCACCCGTCTTTTTTTTGCCATTTACAAGGGGAGGAGGAGTTTTTATGGAAACAAAATTGAAATGTGATTGGCTCTCATATGTACATTGTTAGTACATGCAGAGGAATCGAACTCGGGGGTGTGACCCTGCCTCCTGACTTGTAGGGGGCAAAATGATCACCCCACCCTTACAAAAGGTAAAAAACCTGCCCTATTGATATTTGGATGTGTGCTCTCCTTGGTCTTTACCGTACTATAGTTTTATTTTCTATTATTTTATAGATTAAAAGAAGGGAAAAAAGAAGAAGGAAAAAACTGAAGATTAAAGATCATTCATGTCCACTTCCAAAATAGAAAATGAGAATCGGCATTAATCAAGATTGGAGGTCGTGATTCCAATCTGATTATTTAATACAATAGATTATGGAAATCAACAATAATCAGGATCAGATGCTATGATTCCAATCTAATTCTTTAATACAATGTCCATCTGTGTGTGTGTGTGTGTGCACGTGCGTGTTTGCATGTGAGGTAACATGCAGAGTCAATGTAAAATTCTTCTTATTTTTAAGGAAAATAATCCTTCCTAGCAGCATGGTTCCTGCAACAAGACTCAAAAGGGAGGCGAAAATGATCACCTTGCCACTGTGAATGCAAAAACTCCCACCCCCTATTGATGCTCATGTGTGTGCTATAATTGGCCCCTGGACTGGCACAAGGGCCACACAGTGAACCCTCTACCTTATTTTTAAATGGTAAAAGGTTCTTTGAGCCGCCGAGTTAGGGTATGCTAGCATCTCTGTGTCTTCTCTCTCTCTCTCTCTCTCTTATATGAAATGATCTCACTGCCTTCCTATATACGATATCGTTTTGTCGCACCTCTTTGGTGCACTCCCTTATGCGGCATGCTCATAGAACCCTCTCACTTTTTAAATAATCAATTCCTTGCACTCTTCCTATGAGGGAAGCTGATTCTTATTGTGCGTCTCTTTCGTTCAAAGTCAAAACTCAAAACCCATGAATCCAATGCACCAATGTATAATTTGGTACACCAAAACCTATAATGAACTTTCAAGTCTAAGGATAAATCATAAACTACAAATAAGAACCTTGTTCCTTAATAACTGTAGTAGTCCATTCAATATTTTCGTGTGATTTCATTTCAATGTATATTCACGCTTGTATCTCAGAATCAACATTCCTTGAAACACACAATGTGCTATATGAATGGAATATCCATTAATTCTGTCCCTAATCGTGAACAACTTTTAAATTAGAACCTAAGGACAACAACCAACCCTTCAAAATGATGAAAATAATTAAGTTTGAAAAGTATAAATATGGATTTGATGGACACAATTCCAGCATAATCCTCCTCCACCAAAAATACCGATTACCATATATTCACAAGCTTAATGTGGGATGTGATTTTTCATGCCTTTTGGCTAAATGGTGAGTATCATTGATGAAAAGGGCTCTCTCTCTCTCTCTCTCTCTCTCTCTCTCTCTCTCTCTTTATACTATTACCACTACTACTTAATAGGGACATAAATTGATTGCAGTGTGTATCTGTTTAATTAGGGGAATCCATATTATAAAAAGGGGCTTATGGAGAATATTCAAATCTGTTTTATAGCTAATCAGATATGGATACAAATAATTTAATTTCAAATCGGATATAATGTAGAGAAACTTTTTGAAGAATTTCTGGATCGATTGGACCGGCAGAAGCCCACCCAATCGGATGAAAGACATTAATTTTCTAACTCAATTTTAGACGGTCTAACTTTTTGCTAGGATGGAGTTACGGGAGCCATAATATCTTTTTGAAAATGACAACTAGTACTCTATAGCTTAACCAATGAATTCATTTACTCGATTAACGTTTCGGAGCCAATTTCATACATTTAAAGGGTGTACACAGCCTCCGAAGTTTTGTGCACAATTTCAGGATGTTAGTTTCCTATTTTATTTTTCTATATTATTATTTTGTTTCACGTTTTATTTAGGCTCCCTTTTCCTTTGTAATCCGACCTCCTTATATAAGGGTTGTTTTAGACGAAAAAAATTCATCTTGTAGTTTATGAATAAAATTGTTTTGTTTGTTCTTTTTTTCTCGTTGGAATTAAGGGTTTTCTTTACTTTGAGGATTCGAGGGTCATGAGTGCTAGAACAAGATCTAGCCCCCAAACATCCTACTACGTCAAGATATTATTCAACCCATTTAGGTCTAATTATACAAATATGATTAAATCATAGTTTTATAACTGATATTCTATAATACTATAATACCCTTACCAATTCTTTGTATACTACAAGTAAACAATAAATTGAATGACAAAAAATATTCATGAGAATATGTATGTAATTTTAGATATGACACTTCGACATCAACCTTGGTGGGGTAGTAGATTCATTTGTTCACTTTCTCATCTTCTCTGGCTCTCTGTTACTCAGCGCAAACAATGAGATCACAATGCTGCTCTCTCTGGATTTATGACTATACTCTGTAATCTCCACTAGAGATGTAAATGAAAATAAAAAGCCCATATTCAATTTGTGTGCTTATTAACAAAATCAATTTCAAAAAATTATCTGAATCCACTAAAAAACTAGTCAAATGGGAATACAATGGTGTCATATTATCTGAATCCATTCAAAAGCTAGTCAAACTCTCTTTGGCCTCACCAAAGTGAAGTCACTTATAAGAAGTGGCACGTAGTGCGGGTCTCTAGTATCGGGCTCCAATATTAAATTCCATTAAAAAGAAAAGAACTCTTCATCGTGCTCGTCTGTCTTTGTGCAAGATGTTGTGAGCTTGGAGTTATGATTTTTCAAAGTTTCTTCTCTCATATTTTCTAAATACACAGTTCAGTTCAGTTCAGTTAGATTTTTGGATTACATTATTTGTAGATTGACCTAGACTTCCTTCAGTTTCACTTCATCCACTAAGTTTGGGAGTCAATTTATAAAATTACAAGTTTGGTTCGCAGTCGTATTTGAACAATTCGCAAACTTAGTCATGAAGGAAAAAAAAAAGAAAGGCGAAATATATATTCCTTAATTACTATATGTAAGTCTAAGAATCAATTCACTTGATTTGATCGACTTTCTGAATAAAGAAATAGTTTATGAATTTACTGGAAAGGTAGAGAATAGAATATCATAAATAGTCTAGCAAACAAGCAGCTTTATATGTAGCTTGTTTTGTCGCAAGTATCGCCAAACACAATACAGAAGATAACCCTTCTAAAGTGATGTGCAATTAATTAACAACCTTTAATTAGGAACTTCTATTTTAAATAATTCTCTAATTAACCTTTCAATTAGTTGCTTCCATACTTGATTAGCCTCCCGTAAGTCAACGAATAACAACACGGTGGAATTTTTTTTAATGACCTCCTAACAACTCCCAATTAGTGAAAGTCAATGTCAAACTCAAAATAACAGTTCTTGAAGCCTATTAATCCTCTTACCAAAAAAACCAAAAGAAGCCTATTAATCCGAAAATGACATGTACTAAAATTTAATTGCTTAATTTTGGCAGGTTTGAACCCATGTAGCAGGAATCGTTATCCCTTCTAATTCGTTGCCCCTTTCAATTCCTCCAATTCCTCATATGGAGGCAAAAATGATCACCTTATCCCTCGCCTAAAAACACTGCTCAATATGGGGTCCACTCCCCCTATTAGAGGAATTGGAGGTGATAATTATTCTCTAGCAGGAGGTTTGGACAATTTGATCCTCTTAGGTAGTGTTTGGTAGGGGTGTTAACTAGTCCGGCTTGGTCGGGCCTAGCTGGGGCTCACCAATTTTACAGGTTGTACTGTGTTTGACCATTTAAGCATTCGGGCTTGCCTTGGGCGGGCATGGTACGGTTTCATTTCGATCGATTAGTGTTCGGTCTTTAATCGGGGTACCCTTATTTGGGCTAAACGGGTCTAAATCGGGTCTAAAACGGGCTAATGAGCCGTTTAACTCTAAACGGTCTCTAAACGGTGTGGGCTTACTAATTGACATGCAACCAAAATTTTAAGTTCAAACAAACCATCACACCGTTGGGTAGTCACTGTACACCTCAACTCAAAGTCAAATAAAACTTATCCCAACTAAAATAGTAGCACAACACCGAATAGAAGCACATCTAACAAAGTAAGTAGAAAGAAATATAATAGCAACACAACACCAAATAGAAACACATCTAACAAAGTAAATAGAGAGAAATAAAAAAATAGCAGCACAACACCGAATAGAAGCACATCTAACAAAGTAAAATCTAAAAACTAAAACTAAACCTCATCTCACATTCATTAAGTGTATCCAACCAATAAATGTCAAAGACTGACAAAGAAACAAACCCAACAAAAAAAAAGAAATTTGGAAGAAAGGGTAGGGGTAGTTTATAAGTTAAAGGGTCAGGCTGTAACAGGGTGGTCTAGGTCAGACCTGGAATCAATCTGTCCGATTGGGCGCCCGACGGGCTAGGACCCCACACCGGGACCGCCCGATTACTTAACGTGTCAGGCTTAAGTCCGACACGTTTAGTAATTAGGCCGGGCCAGGCTTTAACCGGGCGGGCTCAATCGAGCCTGGCGGGTCGGCCCTGGAATTGACACCTCTAGTGTTTGGTATGTATTCTTAGAATGCATTACAAGTCAATTTCGCATTCTCGAATGATAAAAATAGTTATTTTTACTGCTCGAAAATGCGAAACATATCGACCTAGAATGCATACTAAACATAGCTTAAATATATGTATTGATATATTATTTAATTGCCTTTGTTATTTGATACAATGCGGTCAGGGGCTCAAGGGGAAGACGTCTTTATCAAAAAAACAATAAAAAAAAACTCAAGGGGAAGACGTAACAAAGGTTATTTTCCAAGGCATTGAAGGACATTTTAAAGTAATTAAACTAATTCATGTAAGTAGCAGATCCATACCATGCCCCGTAATATTTGTTACAGTTGGTGTTCTAAGCGGGTACAGAGGTCAATGAGACTGCGCACATAGATATCACAAGGGCATGATGTTCACCTTTCATGGGAGTGGGGTAGTCATTTCATCCCACTCTGGGTCTTGGTGTGGACTGTACACTCCTCTATAGAGAACTTTCTTCCTATTATTAAGTATAAATTAGTATTCTGCAACTCCACTTACCACTTAACTCAGCCCCAATCAATGTTGATCCATGAGGTTTTCACAGATTATTTCAACATTTTAATAATAAGAGAGAGAATGCTACTTGATTATGTGACTATTTTGCCAACATGGGAGACAATGGAATTGCGTGCCAAGCATCCAACTAGGGATGTAAATGGATAACCGAAATCCGAATCCGAATCCGCATCCGTATTCGTTTAGGGGCATCCGTATTCGTTTGGAGATATCCGAAAAATAATCCGAATACTCCGATTAAAATCCGTCCGAAAAAAAATCCGAATACTTAATAATAAAAAATTAAGTAAATAATGATTTTGAGGGTTTTTGAAGATTAAACAAGTTCTAGAATATGATAAAAAGAGAATCATGATCTAAGAGATGTGGATTGAGAGTGAATTGTATCTGTTAGGGGGAGGAAGGTCTGGGTTACACAAGACAGAGATGTAAATGAATGGTCGAAAATTCGAATCCGATCCGCATCCGAATCCGTTTAGAGGTATCCGTATTCGACCAAGGAATATCCGGCTCCGATCACATCCGATCCGAATCCGATCCGTTTACATCCCTACATCCAACTTGGAGCAAGGTGATCATTTTACCATGCACCCGTGTTCGGACGTAGGGGCACGATGAAGCAGCCTTTTTTTTTCCCTTTAATAGTTTATAAAAATATCAAATATTACACTGAAACATAGAAGTATGAGACTATACAAACCTCTGCTGTATCGAATCGTCTCAGCTGGATCGGATTGGGATTGTCCAAACTCAGGCAAATATGACACTTTTGCATCTATCTTTTTTTTTTTTTGTTAAAAAATACAATTTTTCTTTTTAAACATTTTTACCTTTATCTGTACAGTAGGATCGGATCGGATTTGGTCTGGGTCGATACCGATACGATCCAGCCAAAATCTGCAATCCGAGATTACGAACCTTGCTTATTTTGAAATCAACTCAGACAAGTGAAGCTGTTTTTGCCTTTCTACAAGATGTAAGGCTGTTTACCTGTCATCTTTTGCCTCCTCAGAATCAGGTCGTACACAGCAGAATCATAGAAAGCTCACAAACAGAAGTTATAAAATGGAAAAGGCCAGTCCAACTTCAGTACCAATACCTTGATTGCTAAATTCCTGTCATAACTCTTCTCCAAAATTCAGAGGAAGAATTGCTGTTTTTTTTTTGGTGAGAATTTAGAGGAAGAATTACGTCATTACATAAAACATGTTTCAATTTACCAAATTATCCATCTAATATTTTGGTTAATTAAATTACTTTTTTTTTTTGGAACTTAGTTCTCTTAGGACTGTAAATTGGTATGGTTCTAAGTAATCTATTCAGTTCCTTAACAGTTCCGGCCCTAAGGGGTCAAGATCAGAACTGGACCAATAAACTAATAGGTTCCAAACTTGAGATTCAGAATCAGTTACTAATGGTTGGTCTGATTCCTTATTGATTCGAGGGACTACTATAATGTCCAAATTTCCAAAAAAAAATCTTAATTAAAGATACAAATAACAAAATATATATTTCTAAGCATTCAAATAATTCAATATTCATTCATAAACATAAAGATATCTAAATATGCCAAATCAATGTACAGAAGAAATGAGTGTTTTAGATATAAAATGGAATAAAAGCATATGTAAGTATAGAGAATATATGTAGAAGACAGATAAAAAATATGGGTGACAGCTGAATCATGGTCTTTATGAATTGGAGATGAGTTCTTGTATTTTGCAATTATAGTTCATTGTTGATTATTACTAGCTATTTGTTGATCTTTGGTAGGTTTGATAAGCTCAGATAGGAAACATTCAACAAATGCCACTGGATCTTTAAAGGCTCTGGTATTAGCATGATGGTCTACATAGACTAGAAGCACTAGGTTTTGGTTTGTAGAAGTTTTGTGTTAATGTTTCTTTAGTTAGGGATACTGTGCCCAAAATTAATGTTCTGGCATAAAATCTAGAGGATATTGGAATTTTTACATCAACAAGAGAAGAAAGAATTATGTGTTGGCAGCTTTGGGATCCTTTGATATTGGAGTAAATGTCTGTAGCAGACCTTTGTAGATACTTAGACGGAGGTAGAAATCAATTTTCGCTTATGGAAGCAACTGTTGGGCAATGAGGAAAGAAGGTGACATGTAACCCCAAGGGGTTGGTCCATTGGTGATTTTGTAATGAGTAAAGTGCCTCATGAAACGTCTTACCTAGGTTTGAATCCCTTTGATAACAATCTTGGGGCCACTCACCCTCTTTGGAGCGGAAATGGCATGTGGGGGCCCGAAGGGATTATACCCATTTCAAAGGATGTGGGATATCCTCCGTTATCAGAAAAAAAAACGCGACATGTAAACTAATATGGATAAATCCAAGATGCTATCTAGCTATCACATGTGAATCCAATGTATCAACAACAATCCATAACATGTTGGAAGATCTCTTCAGACTTCTGCAAACCTGTAATCAGTCATAACAGTAATTATTATGTATAAAGCTTAAAAAAGAAAAAAGAAAAAAGATTACAAATCCAATGTTTTTACCCAATGTATACCAGATGTAGCAGTTTCGATTCTAGTCTATCAATTCTGGAACCGTTGGGAGAACTGGAACAGCACCGTCTCGGACTAGTAAGCTAATTAGTTTCAAAAATTAGATTCAAAATCAGACCAATAAGTAGAGATGTAAAATGATATTCGAAAATCTGTATTCGATCCGCGTTCGTATCCGTTTAGGAGAATCCGAATCTATCCAAAACTAATCGGATACGAATATGATAATCCTCCTATCTGACCGATTATTATTCGATTCGTTTAGCAATTCGACGCTAATAGCATATCTGAAATATATCTCTGTGTTCGTCTATCCTTTTAAGTTACCTTATTGGATTTTGTTATCTTATTTTTATAAATTTATAAGTTAAGATAATATGATTCTTTTTATAGATTTGCTATTGGTTTATATATATTCTTTTTTGCAATGTGATACATGAAATCACATATCTATTAAAATAAATTTAAGATAAAATCAAAAGTAAAAAACGTAAGAAAACCAAAGACTAAAAAGAGTAGAAGAAAGGATAGTCATTGAACTCTCAAGTTTCAACCCTAACCTTTATCATAAAAATGGTAAAGATGCCAACGGATAGTCGAAAATTCATATTCGATCCATATTCATATCCATTTAGGAGAATCTGTATTAAAAAAATACTATCCAGAAATTATCCAAATCTGTTCGAAAACTGATAGGATATTATCCCGAATATATGATAATGCCACTATCTAACCGAATTCGATCTGTTTACATCCCTATCAATAAGTTAATGGATGGGTCGATTCCGATCTAGTTCTCAGTTCTGATCCTAAATTGACACTCTTAGGTTCTTCGTTCCCTCTTCCAGCTCTCGTACCCACCTTCTCTTTTCTAAGATCTATGGTAAAACACACCCGTCTCTCAACCGGTCGCCCAAAATGGACACCGGCACCCTCTTGCATGCCGGCCTCTCCATGTCACCGGATTCATAATCGGATCGCATCCATTGGTAGACGGATACACCACCACCCACATCAAGGTGTTCTTCTTGTTCCTTTGCTACATTTGTCAGTAGATCCACCTGAAAGATGAGGAAGAAGGAAGAAGGAATAACCAACATGTAATGGTGCCGTCTTTGAATCAACCCACACTGGCTGAGAATGAACAACTCTAAACGAATAATCATAAAGTAAGGAGAGCTCAAAAATCACCTTTTACCAATAGATGGTGTTCTTTTTACTCCTCTATTAGATATTAGAAATGCCACTGAGCCCACTTAACAAATAAGCAAGAACACCTAGTTTGGATTTCAATTTTCAACTCAATGCCAGGATGCAAGGAGAGGTTTTTTAGCCTTAAATTTGGATAAGGCAGAGTAATTAATACAGTTTTTTTTTTTTTTTTGATGAAATTTAATATAGTTTGTATGCATGTCACTAACGTCAATGAAAATTAGATTATACTAATCGAGGTTAATTTTTCTTGGCATGTGGTATGGTGGTCCACAAGGAATTGCTTGAGCCCAACCTTATAAACCTAAGCACCAGTTGGGCTTTTCAAGTTTTTAATTGGACTTGGGCTTATTCTGCAATTTGTTCCTTTGTAAGGGAATCACCTTCAGTCCTTTGTTCTATTTGCTTTTACCAGTCCTTAGCTTCATGTTCATTATTCTAGAGGATGAGACCACAAGAGATGAGCTAGCGAGGGATTGGTGAAGGGTAGGGAAGTTTCTTAGCTCGACGGGAAGTTCTTGACTACAAATTTTGCTTGGGTCTTTCTGGGGCTTGGGCTGGGCCTGGCTTATGCTTTTGTCCTCATGTTGATTTGTTGCCCTGAATGCTCTTTGAGACTTCTCCAACCCATCAAATCCACGCTATGCCTCCGTCTGCAATCCTTCTTATATGCACCAAATAACTGACCTGTGGTAGTTTTGTTGCAATAAAAAGTGGAGGATAAGTTGTCTACAACATCATCTAATCATTATTAAACGTTACAGATCAATTTATGTCATTATGGAGGTTTAATAAGTTCGATGAACAAAACTTTATCCGATCAATGATAATTTGTAAAACTATTGGATTTAGTAAATTTGCATGGCGCACTTTGCGTTTAGGGATTTGATTCTGAACGTATACTCTTAGAAGAAAAGTTCTCTGTGAGAAAGTATACCGCCCACACCCAGACATGTTGGCAGGAAAAATGACTAGCCTGTCACTTGTGAAAGGTGGATATCCTGCCCCCAAGATGCTTCTACACCCTCTCGCACGGGCCACGCTCCCCCTCTCCCATACTTTTATGGCTAAATATATAGCGTCTAACTTTTCTTCACTTTTTGAAAGAAAGTTGCTCAAACTAACATATCATTCATGTAAGAAAGTAGCAATAGCCTTGACTCAATTGACTTCAGCACTAAAACTTTGGCTATAAAGCTTTCTCACACGGTATCCCCCTTTGCATCTGAACGGAAGGTGTGTCTACAGGCCACCCATGTAACAATCTAGTAAAACAAGGAAAGGGCAGGTGAGGAAAAGTTGTGTAACTGAATAGTCTCATTCTCACTGCATGAGGATCCTTTTTTAGTGTGATGGGGTCATGGTTTTAACTTTAAAGAATTGGATCAAAGTTGGTAGATTCGGTTGATCTGATTTAGATTATGCCTCATTTTCAAATCTTTCTTTTGAGAAATTGATCTTGAATGCATTTGTATCTTCAGTTTTTATTATATTTTTTCTTCTTTTAATCAGTGAAATAGCAACAAATCGACGAATCTTACCTCTTATAACAAAATAAATTATTATGCTTTGAGACCAATTCCCATCCCACTCTGACCTATTTGAATCGTAATTGATAAAGCTAATTAACCCCTTGTCGAATTCTAGATTTTTACATTTTTTAAAAAAAAGTTTATCAATCTAACTTGCTTTAAAGTCAACTGCTTAGCTTAAGATACAAAGTGAAAATAATATAATTAGGAAAAATTATCTCCTGCAGTTCCCTACCCGGTAAAGTTTCCTGGTGCCTATAATAAGAGGGAGGTGCACCCCACCCAGGCATGGGTGGAGTGGTCATTGCGCCTCCTATTAGGGGCACTTGGGAAACTAGATCGGGCAAGGAGTTGCAGGGGATAAAGGTTCTCTTGTAAGAGCCTCCACTCTACTAGCAAAACACCGACCAACTAAGGAAGTAGTTGTCTTTTTCTTTTGCGCCACTCATCGACCAGAGTCTCTTTTCACAGGATGATGAGTGTAATAATGATGAAGAGATTCTCTCCTCACTCTAGGTGATAAGGGGAAAAAAGGTTACCGCTATCTAGGTTGCAAGAATGTTCCTGCTACCCGGGATTGCAGCCACAGAAGTTGAATAATTCATTCCCTTTGGGTTCATAAATACCCTCTTAGGTTTTAGTATTTTCCAAAATATCATTTTAGATTTTGTTTCTTTGGGGTAAAAGCAACATTCCTACAACCCGGGGTAACATCAAAACTTGAATGTTAATCATCTCGGATGTCTCTGGTAGAGTAATTAATTTATGCTTCTACGTGTCCTTACTTTGAAGAATGGATCATATGCACGTATCAACAAGTGAATTGTACATCTCAGAGTCAATCACATTTTAATTTTGTTTCCATAAAAACCCTTCTTCCCCTTATAAATAACAAAAATAGGACAGATGGTTGGCTCTCGCATGTCGTTCACCTACTGGTACGTACAAAGAAACTGAACTCGGTGGTATGTACCACTTAATCACCAGTGAGAAGCCTAATCCGCTGCCATAATCGTACATAGTGAGTAACGTTCAAAGCCAATCAAGTGGAGTATATAAACATCTACGGGTGTCGCATTCTTATCTCTCTCTCTCTCTCTCTCTCTCTCTCTCCACATATGAAATAACTTCTTGGTCCCCCCTTTGTAACGAAACTCTTTTATCCAGTCCCTTGGCTTTTAGGAACATAAAGTCAGTTCAACGTACCCAATAGGCAAAAGCTTCCCTTCCCCCAATATTTTAGGGTCATTGTTACTCTCAACCCTTATTATATAGGATTGATAGTACCTCTCCTCTATAAATGTGGATTATTTTTCACCGTTCTTGAGGTGTGGTCTCGACATCCCTTGGATGATGTGAGATGGGCTGGGGTAATTACCACGAGGGGACAGGATCTAGACTCCTTCACTATTCACTGATTGTCATCGTCCACACGTGGTCCACATAGACTTCCTTCACTGTCGGAGATGGAAAATTTAGTCCTATTCATGTGAAGGATAAGTTCAGCACAATTTTTGTGGGCCAATCATTATTTTTTTTTTGGTAAGAGAAATTTTATTAAGGATAACGTGAGAAACTCATGACTGAGACGAACAAAGATCTCGGATCCATAGATCAAAAACAGGCCACACCATCTACACATCATTGATAGAGGCCCATCATTATTTCTACAAATGAAAAAAATTTGAATCTTCTATAATTATTTATGAATCGACTTTTAATTGGGTTTGGGTAAATACTAGGGTAGGGCAATTTGGTATAGTTAGAACCACATTTAGGTTCGTTTAAAATTGGTAACCCTTCTTAGAAAAAATAAAAAAAAAATTGGCCACCTTAATTAGAATGTCAGTTGCAAACAATTGTTAGTTCGATTGGTTGGAAGCATTGCAAGTTGAGTGTATGCCCCCTCAGGAGATCAAGGGGTCAAGAGATCGATTCTCCAGGATTAAATATTGTACCACCTTACCCCATAGGTTGTAGATTGTGGGTTTGTCTTAGTTTTCTCCTTTAGTTTGTAATTAGCGTGTGGGCCCTTGGGTAGGGAAAAAACAATAAAAAAAGAAGAACAAAGAAAAAAGAAAGAAAAGAAAATAAAAGAAGAAAGAAGAAGAAGAATGTCAGTCAGCGTCAGAAGTCGGTCGCAGACAGCTATTGAAACAAGTAACGACTAGCTAGCATTATTCATTATTATGATGGCCAGCTAAGTCGTCCAAACTCAAAAAAGTCAACCGGCAACAACAAATATCATATCCTGAGAGATCTGAGAGATTTAATTTTGAAGATTTCGGATCCTTGCACGTACGCTCGTATATCTTTTTTTCATTAGAATTTGAAGCTATGGTGAGTGATACAATGATTGATTTATGTTTTATTTCAATTAAAAAGATTAATTTTTTTTAAATTTTTTTTTTTCTATTCATATCTTGCCAACCATACACAGCCCGCGAGAAGAAATTAGAAACCGAGGGAAAAGAATGAAAGCAATTCAGAAGAAGATGAAAAAGATTGAGCTCAAAAGAAAAAGAAGATTCAGAGCTTAACGAATCTATCTATATAGGAACATCATTTAACGCATCTATGAAGACTGTTACATAGCATTTGGTGACAACATGTCCCACCATAACAAAAAGAAAAAAGAAAGAGAAAGAAAAGTAGTAGAAACTCTGCATTTATCTTATATTTTTTTATTTTTATTGGGGTATGTGGATGATTAAAATGATGGAGGAGGAGGAGGAGAAGGAGGAGAAGAAGAAGAAGAAGGAACTGAGCACACCTTGGGATGATAATATGGGTGACGAAATCCAAAAATAGAGGTCATTATAACGTGAGCAATGCAATCAAACATCATCTTCTTCACGGACTTCCTTTTTGGTGGATGTAGTGACGACCGTCCTCTCTTTTGTAGCTCCGCCCATGCTGTCCTCCTCTTGGCTCGCACCGCCACCATCTCACCTGGGTTCGACCCCATTTCTTTTATTTCCTTCTCGTTTGCTCTCTTTCTTAGGGTAGTGGTAATTAATTAGGGTTGGTGAGTGAAGTATGGTTTTCACAGAGAGGGATCCGTGTTAGCTGCTTACTATATAGGTTGGTTGGTGACTGAATGATGATGCTTCCGTGATCTTGAGAGGGAAGCCATGCCACAGTCAGTGTAAACAATATTCCATCTACACGGGTGATGCTGACAGAAGCGATATAAGTGGAAAGTGGAAAGTGGAAAGTGGAAAGTGGGCAGTGGGCAGTGGGCAGTGGGCAGTGGGCAGAGCAAATTGGCCTTACGTCATCGTTGTTTCTTAAGTGGTCTGGTATACCCTCACGTTATGTAACACGTGTCTATCATCGTCACCACTTTCGGGTGGAAGATTTATTTTTATTATTATAAAATATTAAAATCTAATAAGTTGTCCTAAAGATGGAAGACAGAGTGGCACCCTATAGGGGGTGAATGGCTTGTCCATAGGTCATCCTAATTACCCGACATGTGAGGAACAAAATCAATCTGTCTTTGAACCAGATCCCTAGTAGTTACCCTACATTTGAGGAACATATCAATATATATGTCTTGGACCATATTCCATGCATAGAATCCTAAATTTAATAATAATTCCACCTGCAGATCTGTTGAAATAGATTAACTTCTCTTTAATTCATGTCCCCTACACAATAACAATTATATATAGGACAGGACAGGACAGGTATAGCCGTATAGGGGATGAATTGAAAATTAAACCAAGAAGGATTAATAATGTGTCAACTTAAGTTAAACTACACTTCAAGCCCTCAACATCAGAGATTTGGAAAAATCAAGAACAAACGATTGGAGTCTATCTACTTGCCTCTTATATACCGACAAAGGTGAAAGGACAAAGATTTAAAAAAAATATTTGAAACTCAGTCTTCAACTCTTGTGACTTTTGTACATATATGTTATTGTTGAATCTTTATTCTCTCTTTTACTACTTAATTACCTCAAATGAAGGGGGTAAAATTCTGAATAGTAGAAATCAAGCTTTAATCCAGTAAAAAAAAATAATTTACCTATTCCAATAAATTATTATCATGAACCCTCCTCTACCTACCTAGTTCCTTTATCATTTACAATCTCCTCAAGCCAACGTTTGGTCGATTTGTAAGTGAAATAAAATCAAAGTTAATGTGTATTAATTTCAAAGAAGAGTTTTGTATATGGAGCGTGGCTCCTATGCATGTAGGATCAATGGGAGAATACGTAGCAACATCAACAGGGTGATCATTATCATCATTCAAGAGAGTGGACAATCATTTCGCCCCCTCTGTCTCTGGACATAGGATGCACAATCTTTTATAGAGAACTTTTTTCCATTATTTCATGTCCAAGGAATAGTTTATGCTAGCACCCCCTTATTCTCTCTGCTCAACTTATGAAATGATCACCTTTCTATCCTAATTGATTGAAACGAGGGGAAACATTCATTGGTTCACACCTAGTCTCTGCTATCGGGCAGAAAATATCCATCCCCAAAATTAAAAAGAAAATCTTTGTATTTTTACCTAAAAAAAATTTATAACCATTACTTAGCATGATTGTATAACTAAAATCAAAACATTCTAAATTTTGATTTACGTTACATTAAATCTCTTTGATATGAAAAATAATAATAATAATAATAATGACTACATCTGAAAAATATAATTACGAAATATGATATGAGTTCAAGTAAATTACACAATTGCTTTACAGAGAGAGAGAGAGAGAGAGTTGCACCTGTGAGGGATCAGGAGCCTTTGTAATGGTTTGGTCCAAGGTAGAGGGATGTGGACCCTACTGATAAGGGGAGATCCCAACCATTTATTTATTTTGGACGAACATTCTTCCAAAAGTCTTGGCAGGAATTCCCTTATCCCAATTATGTAAACTTCTGTCTCTTGAGTTTTATCCATATCCGGTTCACTCTGAGTCAGGTGGGGACTGTGGGAGGGAGATGGAGCACTAAAATATTGGGATAAGGATAATTGCTGCGCGTGGTGTTAAGCTTCCTCTGTTTTCTTAGTATAGTTCTCCTCCTTTTTACCTCTTCATTTTTTGGTCTTTCCCATCAAAGAAAAAGAAAAGAACCTTTCCAAACACGATGATACCCAGAAAAGAACCTTTTCATACATAAGACCGTCTGGAACCGGGAGGGGTTCATGACTCTGAATCCTCAGATTCTCAGAAGCAAAAAGAGGAAATGAAGCCCTTGGAATTATGAGAAATAGGTTTAAATCACTCCGTACTTTATGTTCCTGATATAAAAATATGGATAAAGTTTTCCTCCACCCATAGAGGACACTTCACCCACCATCCTAGGGTTCACAAACCCCTCCTAAGGTGTTTGTATGTTCCAAAAGACCCTCCAGATATCCATTTCCACTCTCACCATGGGTGGAGTGAAACTTGGAGGGGTTTGTGAACTCTAAGATGGTGGGTGAACCATCCTCTATGGGTGGAGGGAAACTTTATCCTTATTTTATTGTCAAAACTTTAAAATGATGGGAAAAGGATTTCAGTCACACCAGTGTGTGGTTCTCCTCTGACATGAATTTTTTTTTTAAGTTTTCTCTCATCTACTCTGAAAATGAACGCTACATGAAATGATAATTTTTTTAGGACACACATTGGTATGGCTTACAGATTCCTCCCCACACCGGTAGTGTGGAAAACCCTATGCCTAAAATTATATACAAGTTCCAGCCTTAATCAAGACCTAGGTCAGGTCCGGGCCAATCCAAACCCCATGGGCTGGGCTTCCACTGAGGTCATCCCAGCCCAATGTGAAGCTGGGCCAGGCCAGGCCAAGGCTCAGGTACCAAGGTACCTCCATGCATTCAAAGAACCGGGTGGGGGCTTGGGCCTTTGAAGACCTGAGCCCAGCCCAGTCCAGTTGACCCCTGCCAGGTGTTGCTGTTAATACATACATGCCTCATCGAAGATCCTCAGAACTCAATTCCTCATGATTGGAGACCTATTCTTGCAATCCTTTGATAATTAATGTAATTGACAGCATGAGCGAAAAGCAAGGACAGAGTCTCAGAAGGATAGAGCAATAGATGGGTTCTCAATATTAGGGATGCAAAGGGTCCCAACCCAATTTTGAGTCCCCTTATCTGGGCCCAGGTTGGGTTGACCCTTGGCCGTGATCATGGAGTGGGGGAAAGGAGAGAAGGATAATTTATACGCTTTTCTTTAACTCCAATTAGTAATTTTTTTTTTCTTTTATGATTGGAATTAATGTAATCTCATTATAACATCAAATTGATTTGGTTAATCTTTAAAATGTCTTCCAGCTGGCCGGTCGACCTTCTAAACCATACCATCCAGACAGCTAACTTGCTTGTGCACGTGAAAAAGCTCTGCTTTCATCATCATCATCATCATCATTATTATCATCAAGGTTTAATAACCCTAAAATCGTCCATACAACAAACAACCCATGTACAGCTAAATTTTTCTAGAAAGGTTGCAGTTGGTCCTCCTTATTCAAGAGATAAGATTATTATTATTAATTCCTCCTTTGCCTTTTTTAAACAATAATAAGAGAGACGACAGATAGAGCAATCAGTAGTTTCCATCACCAAACCTCACCAATATCTGGATTTTTTTTATTTTTGCAATATTATAGAGCATCGTTAATTATTATAATAGTTTGCTTTTATACATTATATTGTTTAATTCTTACAAAGAGTAATAATGGTTTTTATGATTTTTGATTGGATAAAAAATAAGTAGTACTCAAACTTGGTAAACCTTGGACACTAAACCAGCTGGATCATTGACGAGAGTCACTGACCATTAAATTATCATTTTTTTTATTTATTTTAAATTCTGATTATTATCTATCTAGAATCTAGATGTACCCCTGACTACCCCATGAATACAAATTTTAATTAATTTGTCTCCAATTTTATAGCATTTGTGTCATTTTCACTTCTCTTCTCTCATGGGACCATTTTTGAAGTGGTCAAAAAGGACTTGAGGTTAATTTGCAAAATGGACCTTGTCAAGCATGCATGCTTTGTGACAGACAGGCAATTATATCACATCATTATAAGAAGCAGCTTAATTAATTAGATCCTTAATTCATAAGTTTCCTCCCTGCTTCGCAATTTAAATCCTCCTGCTTAATTACTTCTTTTCACACAAGGAAGACAACAGCCCAACACCACTCAGATCGAGAAAGAGAGAATGGATCCATCATTAGGAGGGTTCAGTGGAGCTCAGCGTTTGGGGAAATTACGAGGAGATGGAAGGAGGCTACCACCCGAGAGAGGAACTGTGCTGAAGAAGATGATCTTCCACTGCTTACCCAATTCATCAGTAGGGTTGGATGCAAGTGAGCATTTGATCAAAGAAGGGAATGATTTAAGGAGACTACCACCACCCAATCGGAGGGGCGGGGCAGTGATGAAGAAGAATATCCTGGTGCGCATAGCTCAATCTATTTTGCGTTACATATGTTCATCCTGGTCTACAAACAAAGCTTTGGGGCGCCCTATTACTTGTCAATAGACCCTTTCTTCATTCATTTTTTCTGTACTCCTCTGCCTTATTTTTAATTGATCTTGTAGTCAGTTTGTTTGTATATTCTACCATATTCATTACTATTGGATCATATACTATGCTTCCCTTTCTTGCACCAATCTCCCCCCCCCCCCCGCCGGCGGTTAGCTCTTAATTTAGATTGTTCTTCTTCACAGAATAAGCCCACCAAAGCCCAACAGCTTCAATTAGTTTATATGATTAGTAAAGGCACATTTTCAACCTACTGCGGACACCTGCTTGTTCTGGTGGTTTGAGCCCATCCATGTCGCAGCAGGTTTAGCCTGCTCTCATGTTCGCGTCCCCCTACAGCATCAGCTTGGCAGGGGGCCAGAACCCCCCCCCCCCCCATTCCGCCCACGGGCCCCATGGTTGCCCAATCCCTTTCTGGGTTATCATTGTGAGGGTATTTAATCTGGAGAGAGATCGAGTACCATTAGGTCCACGGTAGGGCTGCAAAGGGTCGGATTGGGCCAGGCTTTTTAAGACCCTAGCCCAACCTTGAGTACTCTAGTCCCAACTCGGCCTTGATCAAGGCCATAAAAATCCAATCCTGACTTGTCCTCAGGGTTAGTGATTGGCCTTGACCATGGGGGAGAAGGAAGATGAATGGGCTAACCAGGCTAGGTAGAAGAAAGAAGACGAAGAAGAAGAACAAAAAAGAAGAAGAAAAGATCGAGTACTCAAGACCTGAAATTCTCAACCCTGAACCCACCTTCAGGGCCAAGGTTTCTCAACCCAGATTCTGTTCAGACACAGGGCGGGCTTGGGGCAAACTTAAATCGCCAAACGGGAATCTGCACGCTGGTGTTCTAGAGATCCTGCCAAATCCAATCCCTACAAAAGTACGCACTATTTTGTTTCTAAAAAAGGATTCCAATCCTATAAACCAATGAAAAAAAAACAAATATTCTAATCCAGTGATTAAAGAAAGCGTAAAAGGTACTGATCGTAGAGCTATGTCGACAAACATAGTAAGTACTTTAGCCCAGATTGAATTAGATGGGTCTGAGCAACATTGAACACAGGGCTAACGATTGGGCTGGGCTAAGAATTGTCAGTCCAGAATGATAGTCTACCAGATGGACAATCCGTACTAACACGTGCTCTTACTATGATGAATATGGAAAGAAAAACCAACATGGTGTGTAAATTGCATGAATTTCCAATAAATTATTTCTTCTAGGAATTTTTAGGCTGTACCTAATAGAAATATATATTTTTTGAGAAAAAAATTCTGGGAAAGCATGAACATTGCACTCTTATGACACAGTGAGGGTTAAATGACCATCCTACCCCACATGAAAGGTAGAAATGTCCATCCTATTGATGTTTTTGTGTTCACTCTATATATATACATCATAGTTAGAGGTCATTTGATTTGGCAAATTTGTTTTGAAGGAAACCCCACCACACGAGGATCTTTATCGTCTCAAGTACACTGTCCGTACATGACGTCAAGTACATTTAACAGAAGAGGCAGAAATGATTATCCTACTCCCTACCCAAGATAGGGTCCATGTGGGATCCACCTCCTTCTATTAGATATACTTGATGTCAAGTACGGACAGTGTAATTGAGAGGATAAAAATTCACCACATGACAATGTTATTAGAAGGCCATGCACCACTTAAGAGCATGTGGAAGGTGAGTCCTAGGGGACATTTCATTGGACGAATTTTCTATTATGGGATTACTTACTCATGTGTTAATTTAAGATTTCATCAATCATATGGGTGACTCAAATCATATTTAGTGGTTGAACCAAAACTATTGGAAGTAGAACTTTCAACTAGTTCACATTATTAAAGTAATTAAAGCCAAAAAAACGCCATTATAAAGGAAGTATATCTCGAAATGTCATCCATGAACACTATGAATGTGACAAAATTTGAGACCTAATTGGCGCAAGTCTATTGAATTATTTCCCTATTATTATAATATCTATTTATTCTCATCAAAGAATCCATGTAACCGACCACGGCTTTGATTCTTGAAATAGTTTTTTATAGCTAAACAACGTCAATTTTCAATTTTAATTTTTCACTTTTTTGGAAGAGAGAGTTGATCAAAAGTTGAACGATATATCATGTATTTGGTAGCAATAAATAGAGCATGCATTGAGTCTATTTTTTTTGGTTAATTGGGAGCTTTTACATATATAGTTGATAGAAGGGGGGATCGACCCGGGGAGGGGATAAGATATCAACCAAGAGACTCGAAATCGAGACCTCTTGGTGAGGATGGGCATGAAGCGCACCACGGTTCACCAACTGAGCTAAACAGTTGTTGGTCATTGAGTCTATTTTTACTTTAGCAAACAAGCATTGATTTCTCTACACCTTTCTAACAAATAAACCATCCATTTGGCATCTTTTGTGAATGGAGGAGGGTGTGTCTCTAACTGCCACCCATATTGTAAAGTGTGGGAGTCGATCGGGGAAGTTAAGGATAAGTCGTCACAATACTCGAGGGGGTGGGAGAGATATCCTTTTGGGACCATTTTGAGATCTAGTGGGTCCAATGGAACTCCTCCTCCTCCCCATCTGTTACCCAACACTCCACAGTACAATACAAGTGAAAGGTCATTGCCATTCATTCATGTGGGCCAATATCACGATTTTTAGAAATGGAAGATTTCAATTCCTTCCATGATTATTTATGAATCAAAGTATTTGTTTTTTTAACCGAATGTTATCTGGGATTCAGGCTTATATGTGGAAAATAGAAAATCAAATACAAAGGGGAGACATACCCGTCTTACCTCAACCCACATCGACAAAATCAAGCTCACACTCTCAAAAGAGGACCTTATCACCCTACAAAGCCCTAAAATGAAAATAAAACTATCTTCGCATGACAAGAAGACCAGCCGCTTCCTCACAGGTAATTTGTCTAAGATCCATAGGAAGCTTTACAGAAGAATTGAATAAAGTGTTGGAAGCCGTTTTACAAGCATAGTTCACCAACCAATCCGTCGCCTTGTTGCCTTCTCTAAAAGTGAAAGAGATCATCGGATTGAGGGCTTTCACAAGTAGTAAAATTTCATGGAACCAATACCATCCCTTCTAGATATTGCATTTTTTAATAGGAAATTTCCTTCACCCATTTTTTAACTGCCTCCGCTATACAGCTGGTAGAACGAGCACGCTCTTCATGCTTCCTGTTGTTTCTCTCTTTACAAAGTTCCCAAATAATAAGAGAGGGAATCAAACCAGTGATCACACCACATAGCCCCTTCCTACCGTGATCCTGCCATAATAAAATCCTACTTCTTACATCCTGCAAAGGGTCAATTTCCACCTCTAAAATTCTTGTAAAGAATTCCCACGCCTTAGAGGCTGTTCTACCAATCACCAAACAATAAGAAGTAGTTTCACATGCTAGACTGGCACCGCAGTGGCACCCCCAACAACTTCAACGCATCATCAGTAGGGATACCACCACTCATAATCTGCCAGGAGAAAAAATCAATCTTCGACGGAAGCGTCCTGTTCCAAAACCATATCGCAAAGGGCTTGGTCATCCCAATAGATCTGATCTCATTCCACATTGACTTGGTAGACAATCGACCATCACTGGTGGGAGTCCACACTAACTTGTCTTCCTTGTTGGTAAGGCAATAGTTGGAACCAATAATACATTCTCGAATTTCTTGAGAAACAATTTGCATCAAAATTTCTTGATTCCAAGAACCTTCCATATCCAGGAAATCTCTAACTTTAATATCCAAATTAAGATTTAGAGCGCCATCAACATGATCCGAGAACCCACCCCGATCAATTATCCAGCTAGAATTTTATCTCACCCGATCCTATGAGCCATCGGGTCTTAGATAACGGAATATCTTTATGCAATAAAGCGCTCCTCTAAGAGGCCGAACCTATAGCACTCATCCCTGCCAAAGCAATATGATTATTTCTAAGAAATTTGGGTTTAAAAAACGATCGAACACCAAAGAGACTTCTTATTCATGATACGCCACAGGTCGTTAAGCCTTAGTGATGTCTTCTAATCGGTGAATACGAAGACCCCCTTCATTCATGTCCCACCCATGAATCAACGTACTTGGGGTCTGGGATTGGGTCAATTTGGTAGGGTCATTTAAGAATGCCGACCTTAGAAATTAGAATGTCATGTTAATCTCACAACTCAGAAGTCGATCGAAGACAGCTATTGGGACCAGTGAGAGTGAGAGTGGGAGTGAGAATACTAATTAAAGAGCATTATGTTAACTCAACTTAAACTTCTTATTACTGATCAAATAAACTCAAAAGCCATCCGCCAAGAATATTCTAATATCAATTAATGAGCTAGCTAGGTAGCTAGCTAATCCCTAAGAGTGAAGCTGAGACATGTAAATGTAGCTCACACTCACTTCTTTCATTCTTTCTTTCTTTCTTTCTTTAGGGTTTGAAAGAAGAAAGAAGAAACCAAGGAGGAGAAAGAATTACCGCAAGCAAGAAGACAGACGATAAAGGGAGTTTTTTTAAAAGGTCCTATTCATTCTTCTTCTTCTTCTTCTTCTTCTCTTTCTCTCTCTCTCTCCTTGCTCTGAGTAATTGCATTTGAGGGGGGGGGGGGGGAATGATGGGAAGGCCACTTAATAACCAATAAATAGGAGAAGACGAAAAGAACCAAAAACGAAAAAGAAGAAGAAGAGAAGATTCAGAGTTTAACGCAGCCATATATATATACTTACCCCACCCCATTACATTGCATTTATTCATAGTCTGAAACAATCCCCCCACCCCTCCACACAACACAACAACAACAACAAAAAAGAAAAAAAAGAAGAAGAAGTGCAGTAGTAGAGCTCTGCAACTATCTTAATTACTACTCTCTTAGTTATGACATGCAAGATTAAGATGGCGAAGGAGGAGGAGGAGAAGAAGAAGAAGCGGTGCAGACAGTGGGAGGAGTGTGACGACATCCAAGGAAACAGGGCATTATAAGATGATGAGCAATGTAATCAAACATCTTCTTCTTCACGGACTTCCTCTTTGGTGGAAGTAGTGACGTCCCTCTCTTTTGTAGCTCCTCCTCACCTGCCTTCGACCCCATTTCCTCTCTTTCCTTCTCTTCTTCTTTCTCGTTTGCTCTCTTCTTAGGGTAATGGTAGTGTTAGTGTTTATAAATAGGTAGGTGATTAATGAATAAAAAAAGGTGATTAATGAATAAAGGCAAGAGTGGTTTTGCTTGAGAGTGAATCCATATGACACACTGTAAATAAACATAAATTCCATTTACACGAGGGGTTGAGTCCCATGAATCTTCACGTACGTGAGCGTATGTGAACGATTCAAAGTCGTTCAAGTGGAATATTCTTATAAAATTAAAATTCCATCTGAATGATTGTGAATCGTTCACGTGCACTCACATAAGATTCCCCGTTCATGCGCCACAGCCGATATGAGAGGGCAGCCAATTGGGCTTACGTCATCGTTATCTCCTCTTATTTCCTTGCTCGGTTCCAAACTCATCAAGACGTCCCTATCACCTCTGCAATTTGGTGTTCGGAGTTTGGACCCCAGGAGAGTTTGTTTCACCTGTCTCTTTATTTCCAAGCCATTCTCCATTTATTAAAGGGTTAAGAATGTTGTATATGCGAGCAAAAGGGCCCACATGTAGGTGAACGTACGTGCAGAAGATTCATTTTCACTGGAACCACTTAGGAATATTGGGAATGCTACTTAGAGAATGAATCAACCGCACGTCCCAACAGGTGATCGTGTGCAGTCTCTACCCATAGAGTTGGGAAACATATCTCCTGCGATTTCTTGATCGGTACAGTTTTCCTAGTGCCTCTAATAAGAGGGGGTGGATCCCACCCATGCAGAGTATTCGATTAGGGGTGGAATAGTCATTTCGTCCTCCATTATTAGGAACTGTATCGGAGAAGGAACTGCAGGTGATAAAGATACATAGAGTTGTGTTGCTATGTACTTATTTTCACCTAGATGCATGCATTAGGTATCAACACCAAAGTTCATAGATAAATCTAACCAGTGTTGGCACCTGACCGTACGTATATGCAGAGAAACTGAACTCCTAGTATGAGGTTTTGATAAATCTATTTTATTTTTCAATTTTGAGAGTCCATTCAAAGCATTTTTGGTAGAATTTTAATTTTAATTTTTCATTGATTTCTTGAAATAAGTTAATAAATAGTTGTTTATCAAGAACATAAATATTTTTTTTGCCAAAAATTTTACATACTCGTTAAATCTTTTTTTTTTTTTTTTTTTTTGTTGAGAAAAGCACACTCGTTAATATTTCTTAATTTATCCCCTTTTTCTTATTCAAAATTTCCATTAAAGCCATATTTTGGATTCTGTAAGTTAACAAATTATTCCATCATTGCGTTCCTTCAGTTCTCAATTAGTGGTACGACACATAGCAGCGACAAGATAGTTTACAGGAAGAGTAGTTACGCTCCATATATGGGTAGAGAGAAGATCCATCCCCCCCCCCCCCCTCTGCTCAAAGTTGGCAGCATTCATCTGTTCGTTACTTCCACATCATCAAGTCCCCTACCCCCGGCTTGTTCCCTGTTTGATCGCTAGTGACTTTTATTTTGGAAAGACGTATGGGGCCGGGCACCATTTTCTGTCCTAATTTAGTGGACAGGTTAGACCAAAGACTCATGTTCATATGTTAAGATTGATTTAAATAGAGTTAATCAAATGGAAAAATAAAACATCGAAAAATTTAGGAATACCAAAAGGATGTATGTATGAACTATTGAGAGGTTGGGTGAATGGATATACTTTGTAGGATATATGATTGAATTTGAGTATAAAGCTTTACCGTGGGCTATCTAATCTTTTTCCTTGTTATCCAATTGACGAATTTTCTACATCTTCCTTACATGATCAAGTAGAACCAAGGGATTTCATATAGGAACTTTTCTTAGATGTGCTAGACTTGGAAAAAGAGCTGGGAAAACTATTTCGATAGAAGACCGTGTGAAGTATGTTGCTGATATCTTGACAGATCTTCGCACCAATGTACATTTTTCTTGTAGCCAATTTTACACCTTGTTTTTTTTTTTCCTTATCAGTCTTTCACTCTCCATCCTGATGTTGGAAAGGAAACTGCAAAATGATGGCTTGCGAGGTGGGTCCAATGTGTCGACCGTTTTCTGATGATACATTCCCACTTTGGTTGATTTGTTGGTCCTCGTGCCACCTGTTGCCAACCTTTGCATTATTCCACATTCCACAAAGGTTTCTTTGCTTCCTTTTTGGTTTTTTTTCCCCGTGTATAAAGACAATGCCAAAGGCAACTGAATAATGAAGATTCTTTGGACCACACTCTTTTCTCTGTGTTGATCAAGTGGATGTCTTGGGCCCATATTAAATACATGCGGAAATCAGCGGAATCCTATATTTCTGTGTTGATTGGATGATACGTCTTTGTGGACCATTCAGAACTCGAAAATTTCTTGTCTAGCTTAGTTCTCCAGTGCCTCTAATAAAGGAATGGACCCTATCCAATCAGAATGTTTGGGTAAGGTCTGTGGGCATTGCGCCCCTACCCTTCTTAGATTTATTGGGACCTGTGCAAGATAGGAAAATAGAGAGGATAAAGATCCATCAAAACTCTCTTTCTTCGCTTGTTTTTTTAGTTCTGCAGGCGAAGATACAATGAATTTGACAGGAACTGTAAATTTTGAGTTCTTGCATTCGACTTTTTCTGCACATCTTTCAAAGAGAATAAATTTTAGAAGATCTTGTATAGGACAGCTATAGGGGGGGAGCTATGCTGCATTGGAACAAGGATTAATGGTAAAAATTGCTATTTCCACCATTTCCATTACTCGATCATCTGCCCTCTAAATTAAGTGGCCACAAAATCATAGATTCCGAAAATCGGCACAAAAGATTGGAGTAGGAAGCCCTACCATTTTCTTTAATTCCTCTAATTAATCCACCGACAGAGGTGAAAGATTAACAATCAAGATGAATAAAGAAGCATGTAAGGCGACACCCTCAACAGTTCCTATATCCACCGTCTGTATCTGTCCTTTTCTTTAAGATTGTTTTCTGGATTTGTGATTTGTGGACATGTCGTTGTTAAATCTAGCTTTGATTCGGTTGCACTTCTATTTACAAACATGACTTTCTCCGGCCACTTCCATTCCATGTGTGTCTCTTTTTCTCTTCCCCATGTGATAAGACATCTCTATCCCCTGTTCTGAGAAAGACACAGAAAAAAATTTACCATAAATTTTTAAGTCTGCAAATGATATTGTTTGGTCCTCGATCAAATTTTGCCCACGGTTAAATCCTATTGGGCTGATTGATTGGACACCATCAATTCTAATGTCTTCTATCTATAGAAGAAGAGCAGCTAGAGAGGGTAAAAAAACCAAATAGGGGAGTGATTTTGTCATTGCAAATCCAGATCTCGCCCAAGGTGGGCCGGGATATCACAGCACAGCCTCGCCCTGCTGAGTTCTAGGGGGGGGGGGGGGGATTGGGATTTACCCGATTATTGTAAGATTATTGTAAACTTTTATTATTTTTACACAAATGAGAAAAATAAGTTTAACCTAAATGTTTAATATATCAAATAAATTATATATATTAAATTTAAAATTGCGTTAATTAATTTACCAGCAGGGATGTAGGCAGCCTTGGGCTCGAGGCCCAAACTTGTAACCCTATTTATCTGCATAACATGTTTGGTGTTGTCAAAAGAATTAAACATGTTCAAATTATGGGAAAATGCAGGACACGTGGCTAGGTAGCCCAACATGTGTCATCCTCTCTCTTTTTGTTAAAATGACTCAAATACCCTATTGTGTCCAACCCTGTGATTGATATACCTCGCTCATTGCATGCCCAATCCTCTCTCTAAAATTGTAGTGCTCCCATGTTGCCCTATATAATGATATGACTCCAATACATTAAGCATGTAGTTGATGGATCCTCTGATCACCACTCCTCTTATGATCTACATCTTACCTAAAGTAATTAATTAATTGCAAATTGCTCCTTAGTTGCGTTGATCATATGCGTGTTGAAATCAGCCATCGCAGTGGCCACTACAAAAATAAAATAGGACTGGATTTTCCATCACTCACAATAAAGGAAGAAATTTTTTTTTTTTATATCAATGGTCATCATTATTATTGGATGGGATTCTGGAACAGTAAAAGATAGTTCAAACAGAATAATTATGTCAATAAATACATAAGTGAATCAGTAAAATTTCCACACATATAACAAATATTGGACCTCTATTATATGCTATTCTTTAACTCCAATTATTATTATTTTTCTTTTATGATTTTGAAGTAATGTCATTTCATTATAACCTCAATTGACTTGGTGAGTATTTAGAATGTCTTCAAGTCTTCTAGAAACCTCTTACAAAAAAAATAAAGTCTTCTAGAAACCTTATCCTCCATAAAAACTGACTTCCTTGTGTATGTGGAAAAAAACTCTGCCTTCATCATGGAGGTTTAAATATCCTAAATCGTCCATTACAACCCATGTACAGCTAGCTTCTTCTAGAAAGGGTGCATTTGGTTCCTCCTTAAAGAGATTAATCTTTTGGAAGCATATATATTTAATTTGGGAAAAAATTCTTTGTGATAGTGTTTGTCCTGCACCCAGATATAGAAGGTGGGCGTAATGACTGCCCCACCCCCCCCCCCCCTTGAAAAGAAGTAATGACCGTCTTGTTGATACTGAAACATCCACTCCGATTAACCCCCCCTGTGCACACAAGGGCCACGTTCCCCCACATAGAATGCTTGCCCATATATTCTTTTACTAAGGATAAAAGTATAAATCCATTCACAGATAAATCTTGGGATATGTCATATGGCTGTTGCTGAATTCTATATCTATTTTACTATTTCCCTTGGTTTGAAATGACTCTCTTGCTCCTCCTGTATGAGGCTCTATCTAATACCTCTGTTGGTGCCACCTGTTAGTGTACCACACACTGATAGTGTGTACCTATCCCTTTCCCAAGGTTTTACTATATTTTTTGCAATATATAATATCTTTAATTATAATAAGAATTTTCTTTTAAACATTTTATTTGTTTTATATTTACAAAATTGATTTTATGGTTTTTGGATCAGAAAGTAATCTGTACATAGTATTGTCTTGGACACTAAACCAGCTGGATCGTTGAGTAGAGTCACTGGGCGTTGAGTTAGTGTGGTTTTTTTGAATCTGATAATTATCTATCTAGAATCTAGATGTACCCCATGAATACAAATTGTAATTAATTTGTTTCCATTTTATAGCATTCGTGTCATTTTCACTTCTCATTTTCTCGTGGGACCATTTTTGAAGCGGTCAAAAAGGACTTGAGGTTAATTTGCAAAATGGAAATGGACCTTATCCGTCAAGCATTGCATGCCCTTTGTGACAGACAGGCAATTATATCACATCATCATAAGAAGCAGCTTAATTAATTAGAACCTTAATTCATAAGTTTCCTCTTCTCCCTCCCTGCTTCTCAATTTAAATCCTCCTGCTTAATTACTTCTTTTCACACACACACACACACACACACAAAAGGAAGACAACACCCCAACACCACTCAGATCGAGAAAGAGAGAATGGATCCATTAGGAGGGTTCAGTGGAGTTCAGCGTTTGGGGAAATTAGGAGGAGATGGAAGGAGGCTACCACCCAAGAGTGGAGCAGTACTGAAGAAGATCGATGATCTTCGACTGCTTACCCAATTCATCAGTAGAGTTGGTCGACGCAAGTGAGCATTTGATCAGAGAAGGGAATGGTTTAAGGAGACTACCACCACCATCCAATCGGAGAAGAACATCCTGGTGCGCATAGCCCAATCTATCTGGCTTTACATATGTTCTTGGTCTACAAACAAAGCTTTGGGCCCTATTTCTTGTCAATAGACCCTTTCTTCATTCATTTTTCCTGTACTCCTCTACCTTCTTTTTTTTTTTTTTTTCTTGTCTTTGTAGTAAGTTTGTTTATATATTAAGCCCACCAAAGCCCACATTCGGTTTCGTTTTGTTTTTAGCTCAAAATAGAACTGCGTATGGACCCTTGTCAATAGCAATATTAATTAATAGTTCCAATTAGTTAAGGGGAAATGGCATCTAGGATACCTAACCTTTTGATAAATTGTAGCTTGGCCCCCATGGATGGCTCAATCCCCTTCTGGGCAACCATTATGGTGGCCCCACCTTCAGCACTCAAAAAAATTCAGCCTATTTTGTTATGTCTCTCACTTAATGTAAGGCTGGGTTGAGATCAGCAGGGCCATTATTTTGACTCCATGAGTGGCCAGGCATCATTGTTTAAGTAGACACATAAGAACACCAATCCCTAACAAAGGTATGCACTATTTTGTTTGTTTATAAAAAATGGATTCCAATGCTATTAATTAACCTATCCAAAAAAAAAAACAAAAAACAAAAAATATTCTAATCCAGTGGTTCAGGATAGCGTAAAAGGCGACGTTCAATTTGTGGAGCTATTTCAACAAGCATAGTAAGCACTTTGGCCCAGATTGAATTAGATGGGTCTGACCAACATTGAACTGAGTGGTTGGGCTGGGCTAAGAATTATCAGTCTAGAATGATAAGTCTTTCCTGAAGTTATTTAAACCTACAATCTACCAAATGGGCGATCCATACTGATACGTGTAAACCAACAGGTATGTCAATTGCATGAATTTCCAATAAATCATTTCTTATAGGAATTTTTGTGCTGTACCTGATGCAATATATATATATATATATATATATATATATATATATTTTTGGGAGAAAGAATGTCATCCGGTTGTGCAATGCACGCTGTCTCTACGGTCAGACACAAGGCACGTGATATGACTATCACATCCTTATACTAGACTGGCTCAATTTAACTCTCATACACTAATCAACCCTCAAAAGGCACATACCACAAGAGACTTGAACCTAAGACCTTCCAATAGCAAGAAGCTCTTATGCACAAGCTCAAATGGATCAACTGAACAACAAGTAGTAATTCTGATTCAAATCATTTCTTATGCACAATAAGCTACCAATGGGTTCGACTAAGACAAGGCTCCAGCGGATGACAAGTGATGTCGGTGGAGGGGAGTTGGCGGAGAGCGAAATTTGTGATGGTGGGATGGAGGAGTTGGTCCTTGGCAGAATGCAAAGAACAAAGCTCATATCTTGTCTCATTAGCTTATGGGCAGCTTGCTTCTCTCGGCCAATGTAGCCCACGTAGCGTGCCTGCATATTATGAAATCACATTATTAGCTCCTATATCGTAGTGACACATCATTATATGAGAAGCAAAGAAAGTAAATTAAGATTCTTGGTTACAAACGGATGAACGAACCCGGCCTTCAATTTGTCGATCATCTTTACCCAATTTTTTTTTTTTTTTTTGTTGATCATATATTTTGGGTTTCTTATTTATTATTATTATTTTTTTGGGGGGACTGGGTGGGTGGGCCTTTTAAAGGGGTTGGGATAAAGTTTCATCCTTCCTCTTGACAATAAAGATTATAGTATAAAAACAGCTAAAGATAAGCAATAAACAAGAAAAAAAAAGAGATAATTCTTATGAAAATAAATAAAAATAGGGAAGGGGGTTTAAAAGCCACAGTCGTGGAATTTTCCAATCTACTTCATGGAGCAGCAGCTCTGTTTTAATTTCATTAATTAGAAATGTGGCATATCAATATTATTAGGTAGTGATTATTATTGAGTCACAGAGAAATACTTTTGATTTGAAGGTGACGAACAGATGTGAAAGAAAAGAAAAACACTATGAAAGAGATTGAAGAGTAACAAAGTCCACAAAAGTTAGAATCTAGAAGTTTTCAGGACAACCAAACATAGTGTCTTTAAGAAAAAGATTGGACGTAAGAAGTGGATGTGTCATATAAACAAATGAATGCCGCCTACATATTTCTAGGTGGTCCCAACGGATTCGGCACTTATCCAGCCGTGGCGGGAGCTGCATGGTGCAGCACCCCCTAAGATATTGACACGTGGCACCCAGTAAATCCAAGGGTCTCAAATCTCTGCTCTGTAAATGCACTCTTTATTCCTTTCTGTTGACGACCCGACCCAGCTCGGATCTCACACTTCCAATTTAAAAAAAAACGAAAGCAAAACCAGTCGTCTTCCTCCTTCTCTTTCCCTCTTTTGCTCGATCTGCCCTAAATCTAAAACCTCACCATATCTCGGTTCTTGGCGCAGGAGATCCGGCGACGGCGAGAGGTGGTGAAGACAAGAGCAGGTACGCCCGTCCTTCTCTTCCCCTAACCTCCTCTGCGATATGGGTTCTGAACCCAAAATTTCAAAACCTAGAACTCACCTCTCTTTCGGTTCTTGGCGCAGGAATCCAGCAACAGCGAGAGGCGGCGAAGAGGGAAAGAGAAGGAGGAAGACGACTGGTTTTGCTTTCGTTTTTTTTTAAATTGGAAGTGTGAGATCCGAGCCGGGTCGGGTCGTCAACAAAAAGGAATAAAGAGTGCATTTACAGAGCAGAGATTTGAGACCCTTGGATGACGTAAGATGACGTAAGGCCAATTGGCTGCCCTGACATAAGAAAAAGGCCGTACCCTTATTAATTAATCAATCACCCACCACCTATTTAGTGACCCTATCTCTGAAGCCATACATACTTCAGCATCCCACCAAAAGCCTTATTACCCCTTTTAAGTAGAGAGTAGAGGAGACCAAACAAACGAGAAAGAAGGTAATTAAGGAAAGAGAGGAAATGGTGGAGTGGAATGAAGGTGAGATGGGAGTGGTGCGAGCCGAGAGGAGGGCAGCATGGGTGGAGGAGGAGGAGCTACGAAAGAGAGGGTCATCGTCATCAGTAATTCCAGCAAAGAGGAGGTCCGTGAAGAAGATGATGTTTGATTACATTGCTCATCACCTTATAAAGGCTTGCTTCGCTGGATTTCGTCACCAACACTCTTGTCCCAAGGTGTTCGCAGCTTCTTCGTCTCCATCTCCTCATCCACGTACAGAATTAAGCCAGTAATTAAGATATATAGTTGCAGAGTTTATTTTATTTTTTTTGGGGTGGGGGGTGGTCACCAGTTTATAAGTGAATGCGATGTAATTAAGCAAGAGCATCCATTACCCAGTGCTAGCTGGTCCTATGTGGACTTTCTGAAAGCTAGGGGGTGGGTGCATATGGAGTAAATCCTAAACTTTGGTATTTTTGGACAAAATGAATGCAATGTAAATAGTATTGTATATATATTAGTTGAATGATATGTTCATATATATAAATAAAGTAATATTAAACTCAATATTCTCTTCTTCTCCTGTTTATTGGTAAAGTGGTCCCCTTCCCCCCGATTTCATAGTATTTAAAGCAAGGAAGAAAAAACAAATGGTTTGAAAAAAATCATTTTCTGACATTCAATGAATCCTAGAAAGAAAAGAAACAAATATCCTACAAGAATCTTGGAGAGAAAGACGGCAATTATTGAAGAAGATTGACATGGAACCATTTTAACTCTTTTTTCATTCTTTCTCCTTAGTTTCTTCTTTCTAGATCTTTCAAATTCTAAAGAAATATGTAGTTAATGTGGGACTGCCCCTGAGGGATAAATCTCCAAAGGGACTCCCAAGTGTATAAAGGGGTAGGGGTAGGGGTAGGGGTAGGGGTAGGGGTGGGGGGTGGGGGGTGGGGGGTGGGGAGGAGAGACACACATATGACAGGTTGTATTGTAGACATATGGATGTGCGCTTGATATCATGTAAAGTTTTTATCCTAAAAATTCAAGCTCTTCGGTGGACGGACTCCCAAGCATATAAGGGGGGACTGCTATAGACTTGTTAGTAACCAATGTGGAATTGACCTCCAAATTGTTAGTGATAAGGATAAAACTTTTATCCTTATCACTAACACAAACAAACATACATAGAATGTGTTTTCCTGATATATAAAAGAGAATCTAAAACTTGACAAGTGATATATACATTTTGATGTAGCCAACAATTAAAATTACAGCATCATGATGTAACATGGCAAAATTGGTAGATCATCAAAGAAACTATATATGTTGTTGGAATTGAAAGTCAAAGATTTGATGTGATCACTAAAGTGATGAATATTATTAATTGGAAAACTTCTTTAAAAAGGCAGAGTTTGAATTTTTCCTCGACTCTGTGTGTGTGTGGGTCCTTCAGTCTATTTTTCCCACCTTCAAATCAATAAGCTGGACATATAATATTCCATTCTATCTATGAGGGCGACGTGTAAACAACCCCAAACCCATTTTTATCTACAAAATTAAGCACGTTCATCATCCCCAACTATATATATGTATTTTATGGTCCATTAATTAATCTGTCCAACATGCGGAGTTAAGCTTCCTTCTTGACATTATTTTAGTAGGAGTGAGTGCGGAGTGGCTTCAGTTTATTCCCAAATTTGTCGGATTAGATAGGTAAGGGCCCCTCAATGGATCTGAAATTTCCTCAATAATCTAACTCCCAAGTTTCCTAATCTTATTGCTCTCTCTCTCTCTCCATCAATTCACCCACTTTACAAAACTTAGTAGTAGGGTTGTAAATGGCAAATCGAAAGTTCGAATTCAATCCGCATCCGTATCTGTTTCAGAGCATTCGAATTTGTTTAGAGATATCTGAAAAAAAATCCAAATACTCTAATAAAAATCCGAATCCGAATACTTAATTATAAAAAATTAAGTAAATAATGATCTTGAGGGTTTTTGAAGATTCAGCAGGTTCTAGAATATGAGGAAAAGATAATCATGATCTAAAACTATGGATTGTGAGTAAATTGTATCCACTAGGGGGAGGAAGGTTCGGGTTACACAAGGCAGAGGTGTAAACGGATGGTCGAAAATCCAAATTCGATGCGCATCCGAATCCATCCGAATCGGTTTAGAGGTATTCGAATTTGACCAAGAAATATCCGAATCCGATTACATCCGATCCGTATCTAAGCCGAATCCGATCCGCTTACAGGCCTACTTAGTAATGGTTTTAAATGTGGCCAGAAAGAGGATGACCTTGTGTTGATCAATTATTTTGCAAAATGTGTAGTACTTTCTAAGATGAACTACTTAGACAAACAACCAAGGCCCATGGTGTTTAGGCCTTGATTCAATCGAGTTCAACTAGGAAATTGTCCGGATCTGGTTCAACCCGCATGTAGAGTTATAAACTTGCCATTTGCAGCTACCTGATGACCTGAGAAACTTATGCAATAGGAAGTATGGGGGCTAGATATTGTTCTAACGCTCACAACCCTCGAATCCTCAAGGTAATGAAAATTCTAGTGAAAAGTTATGACCATCAAAAGTTGAATTGGAAAATTAATATCTTATATTCGATCGAGTGGACTTCTTCCGATCCAAATGATTCAGAAATTCTTCAAAAATTTTCTCTACATCAAGAAGAATAACCAACCGTCCAAACGGAGGTACGGACTTACACTCGCACTCTTGAAGGACACGTGTATGAGAGAACACAAAAGAGAATTTGCAAAGAAAGAACTAGCTAATTTTCAAATGTTTTTTAAATTAGGGGTACGTAAGAGTTTTCAAAAATAATTTGAAAATGATATATCATTATGTCATTATCAATAAGTGATATTTTTATGTTGGGTACGTATGTGAAATAACAATATTTACCCTAATAGAAAAAATATAAAATAATAAAAAGACAAAAAAGTAAAATTACAAATTATTTAAAACCTTGAAGAATGTCAACCATCAAGAAAATCCCAATTTTCAAATATATGAAATCCTCTTTCAAACTCTTCATCCATAAAACAGATCTCCCAGGATTTCCACTTCACTGGTTGAACTAATTGTAGTCGTTATTAGTATCATCAAACTCAGAAAAAAGAAACATTGGAAGAAAAATCATGAGATTGAGGGAAGACCTAGTCAAAGAGCGTTTCATCACAATTTGGATCTTCTACTGCCGAACTGCCTGGTAGGACCCTACTGTCAAGACACAGCAAGGCGGTAAATGATCGCCTTACCCCAACTTGGGCAAGGCGCTCAGGTAGGGGTAAGATGATCATTTACCGTCTTGCTGTGTGTTGATAGTAGGTCCTGTCGAACAACTCGGCAGTAGAGCATTAGAGTCCGTCTCATCAAGCCAATTAAGGTACCCTGGATCGATTATTTGCAGAGTAAAGGGTCAGTACTCCCACTAAGGAGGTGATTTTTTTTGTAATCCCATTATTCAAAATTCTACCCAAAAAAAAAAAATTTTGTTAAAATCAATTGGACTTGCTAGTGAACCATTAGCACATTTTCAAGTCTTCTAGAAATCATAAATATCGTCAAGAACGCTTCTTTCATCATTCATTTACTACACATTGCTGTGTGGTAGAAAAAAAAAGGCATTTCAATTGGGACCCTGATCTCAAAAGTAAGAATAGAATTATATGTAATGAACGGATAAAGAAGAAAACCAATTTTAAGGAGTGAGAAAACTTACCATGTACAGCTAGCAGCTTCTTCTAGAAAGGATGCATTTGGTCCTCCTCCTGGCTTCAAGATATACGATTGATGGAGGATGGATACATGGGAAGTCCATTTATTAGTTTTTTAAGGATAAAATTATGAATCCAATGACACAGAAATCCTGGCATATAGCTGTCATTGAGCGTATTTAATTCCTCTTTTGCCCTTTTAAACAATAATAAGAGAGACGAGACGACTGTAGGGGTGTCAATTCAATTCCCGGCCTGGATCGGCAGAACCGACCGAACCCTCCCAGCTAAAGCCCAGCCCAATCCGGCCTGTTTATTAAACGTGTCGAACTTGACATGTTTTGTAACCAGGTGGCCCCGGTGTGGGGTCTTAGTTTGTCAAACGCCCGACTGGACTGATTGGATGCTAGCCTGACCTAGCTAGATCTATTTACTGGTTTTGAAACCTTGTGAACTAAATATTTATAAATTTTAGTGGCGTGTTTGATTTTTCGATGATGGATCAGGTTTTAATTTAATATGGGTCTTGAAAATTTTCAACTCTTGGTCGATGGATTAGGTTATTAATACACACATATATGTTATAATATGCTCTAACTCTCATATCAAAACTGTTGCAGTAGTTTGATCCCATGTAGCATAAGTAAGCTTAGAAGATGTTGGATTTTGATTGATCTCTTGATTAATTTATTTACCCATATTTTGAAGGCCACATGGTTAGGATTTTTTTTTTTTTTTTTTTACTGTTGATAAAAAAAAACTAATAAACCTAGGAAGTGAGGAAGAAAAATAGAAATTACTTATTCTCTTACTCTTACTTGTTAAAAGGCCCATTTAGAGTTAAACATGCCCATAGCTCGGTTAAGGCCCGATTACACTAAATCAATTATAGCCCGAAGCCTGACCAGGTTCGACCCGAATACTTAAATGAGTGGACACAGTGCTGGCTCTAAGCATCATAAGACCTAGCTAGGCCTGACCTTAGTTAGTAAGTACGCGTATAATACGCGTACCCGAATTTTTGAACGAATAATACTCCCGTCCCGCACTTTCTGTATTTTTATAAAAAATGTGTTTTTAACCGATCGCGTATTATACTCATATAATTCGGGTATTATACGTTTTATACTTTTTAAGTTTTACTCTAATGTTTTTAAAAAAAAAAAAAAAAAAAAAAACCCCCAAAGATTAGAATTTTTCACGATTTCACTTTCCCTTCTTTTGTGATTTGCGTTTTCACTCCAAAGTCCAACCCTAGAAGGCAAGACTCAAGAGCAGCGGCAGCCCCTCCATCTCCGTTCAACACCGCTATTGTCAAAGCTTCACGCACAAGATAGGCGCAGCGGCGGCACGGCGGCGGCAGGCGGCAGCGGCGAGGCGGCGGCAGCGGCGGCGGGCAGCGGCAGCGGCGAGCGGCGGCAGCGGCAACGAGGCGGCAGCGGCGACGCGGCGGCGGCGTTTCTCCTTGTTTATTTCTTCTTTCCTGTTGTTCTTGGAAGAACTTCTTCCACGTGGTTAGTATCCCTTTCTCTATTTCGTATGAAAGAATGGAAGATGATGCATTGGCTTCATAGAGAACTTGGGATTGGAGAATATGCACGAGACAGTGATAGTATTCAAACTCCAACATATGGTGGCACTCTAAGTCAGCTGCGCAATCTCTCACAGACTCCTTTCACACATGGTTCAACCGAGACACAAGAACCATTAGATATCAATGATTGATGGTTTCCTTCTTTATGACATGAAGGATTTGTTATTGTTAGAGACTATTTTATGGGACTTGTTCCTATTAGAGACTATTTTATGGGGTTTTCATGGTTCCAGAATACATTATGTCTTACTTTTTTTATGTTTGATGAGATGTAATAGACTATTATATTGATATTTTATCGTTTAGAGACTACTTTATTGATATTTTGATATTTTAAGTGCTAATCTTAGAGATGTAATATAAGATATTATATTATTGTGTTTATTTTAGTTTATAAAATCATGATATTATTTTGTTTATTAGGTGGTGAATGCATGTTATATAATGAATATATGCCCGTTTTTTAAAAGTATTATTGCCGCGTCTATGCCGTATTATACACATATTAAACGCGTATCGTATTATTACCGTATCGCGTTTTATGAAGCCGAATTTTTAAAAAGTATTATTACCGTCTAGTCCGTTTAATTGCCGTACGTATCCGTTCCCGTTCAATTGCCGTTCCCGAACTTACTAACTAAGGGCCTGACCAAACCCGACCGAGCTTGACCGATTGACACCCCTACACATGATGGATAGAGCAATCACTAGTTCCCATCACCAAACTGTGAACAATATCACTCTTTATGATTTTTAGGTGCTACTGGATTCTTATTTCAATGTTATAATATTGTTAATTAATAATTATTTATGATAAGGATTTTGCTTTTTAATATTATATTGCTTCAATATTCTTACAAAGAGTGTAATCATTTTAATGGTTTTTGGATAAACATTAAGTACTTAATCTTGGAAGACCACTTTGATAGGATAATCTTGGACTGGATCATTGACGAGAGTCTAAGATTGCCCATTAAATTAGCATTTTTTCTCTGATTATTATATATTTAGTTAGAAGGTAGACCTTGATGCAACGGTGAGGTTGTTCTATTGTGACGAAATGGCCATGGGTTCAAGTCTTAGGAACAGCCTTTACACAAAGCAAAGGTAAAGCTTGTGCACTGAGTACGCCCACCAGTCGGCTTGGTTTTATTTTGTGCTTCAAATGTAACTGCATATGTATCCTACTAATTTTAGTTAGTTTATATGATTAGACGATTAGTGAAGGAAATGTTTTAGCTTACTTTTTTATGGAATCGTTATCTCCTCCAATTCTTCCAATTCCTCACATGGGGGCAAAAATGACTACCCTACCCCTTGCCCAAAAACACTGGCCAAGGTGGGGTCCACTCCGCCATTAGAGCAATTGGATGTGCCCATGAATTAGAGGTGATAATTATTCCTTTTTTATGTCTCACTTAATGTAAGGCTGGGGTCGGTGGGCTGAGATCAGGTGGGCCAATATTTTGAACTCAATATTGGCCAGGCCCTATTGTTTAAGTAGGCACATAACATCACCTGCTCGATCAGTCTGGGTTGAATAATCATATGGTTCCCTAATTTGAGTCTTTGTTTTTTCATCTAATCCGACTAATAAAAATGATTACCTAATGGACTCTACGACCAAAGTTCTGGTCTATGTAGTCCCTTCACTGATATTGAAATTAAAAAGATGACTTTCCAAATTGGTACTAATGAACCATCTAATTTGGATGGTATGTCTGCTTAATTTTGTTACTCTAATTGGGGCATTATTGGAAATGATGTGATTGTGACTACCCAATGCTTTATCAATAATGGGTATATATGCTTTGGGCCTTAAACATGGCCGAAATCATTTTGATTCCCAAGCAAACGAACCTTGTACTGATGAGATGAGTCATTTTCGTTCAATTAATCTCTGCTCTGGTTGTGGGGGAGCATAGGGGATCATTACGCCCCCCACTGTGTCCGGGGATATTCTTTCTATCAGTCCCTTCCAAAGTGTCTTCATTGCCTCACGAACCATATTAGATAATATCTATGTGACTCATGAGGTCTTGCAATATTCCATTCGAAAGAAAGAAAAAAAGAGGAGAAAAACTAGATGTATGGCAATAAAGTTTGATTTGTGCAAAGTCTACAATAAAATTGAATAAGATTTTTTGTAATAAATCGTTCATAAATTTGGATTTAATAGTACTTGAGTGCATTGACTCATGCAATGTGTTTCTAAAGTAGATTACCATTTAAAAACCATTGGCTCTATTATTAGGCTTATCACCCGCAAATTAAGAGGGTTCCAGCAAGGGTGCCCTCTTAATCCTTATATTTATTAAATTATGTAAAGAAACCTCAACACACTATTTCTTCTTGTGTATGTAGTCTCTCAATCCTCTAATACCTGATTTTCAGATTAGTAGTAGACATGGCCAGCCCTAACTCTGGTTTCCCACATTTTCTTTGTTGATGATTGCATATTTTTGGCTTTGACTGCAATTTCGATATGTAGGAACACTATGGTTATTCTAAATCGATATTGCTTAAGTATCTAAACAAGAGGTAAAGTTAAACAAAACTTGTAGTTGTTGTAACCCCAATACAACAGAATCAATTAAATTTGACATTGTAGCAATTATGTTTGGGGTATTTTTGGTAAAAATGTTTGGGGTTTAATTTAATATTGTTAGTGACCTTGGGTACCATGGTGGCGCTTAGTCATGCTGTGGACGTCATGATTAGGCACAAATGTGCTGATTCGTGAACGTCAGAGTCAAAGATTTGAACAACAAACGGAGCCGGTGTGAACTGTGAAGAAGAGCTTACAACCTTTTTTTTTTTGTTTTTCGGTTTTGGATTCCTTTCAACACTGCTTAACCCTAACGTTACTCTATGTGGCACATTTCTATTAGCTCTTGAGTAAATTCTTTGACACTCCACTGGTAGATCATACACGTGTCCTAATCATAGATTTCATCTACAAGTGTGGTCTAAGTCCAAAGCCCAATTTGTTTTCAAAGGGAAATTAAAAGATACCAAACACGGTTCCTTTCTCTCTATCTCTCTCCCTATTTAAAGGAAAGCTTGGACTGACTACCCCTCTAATTATCCATCCACAACTAGCTTGCTAGCTACTTACCTCCCTCCTTCACTCACTCGAGGACAACTACAGAATTATGAGCAGTTCTGATGGTAAAGAGGATATCGGAAGTGGTCATGAAGCCCACCGGACGGAGCCGGCGTGGTATAAGGTGCCCCCAAAGAAGGGTGGGGTTCCTAAGGCTAAGAGAGGAGATGTTAAGAAGCGTATGATTGAAGTCCTCGGTGGTAAAGCTGCAGTACCAAGTCTCCTTTCTTCTTTTTAATTTCTTGTTAGTAATTAATATGAGTACTGCTACCCATCTCTGTTTATCAAATAAATATGAATGAGAGTAGAACCTACAAAGGGATATATGTATATAAGTTTTTCCTATATATGAAATGCGAATTTTTCTTCTCTTAGGTTTCTTGTCCGGTCAAGTTCATAGGTTTCTCTCATAGGGAGGACGGAAATGATAATCTCACCCCCACCCGGGTAGTGTGTTCGGGCAGGGCTGAGGTCGTCATTTTCGATCCCCAATGAGAAAAACCTACGAACTTGATCGAACAGAGATCCTGAGAGGAGTCTAAAAAAATTTGAAGAGAAATAGTCCATGTTGCCTTTTTATGAAGAAGCTATATATGCTAAAATATTGGAATCTGATAAGTTTTGATTGCAAGCTCATTCTCTTTGGACTAAGCTTACATTTCGTTTTTGTTGGTAATTTGAATCGGGAGAGAGTGATCATAAATCAGTTAACTCAGTCGTAGCTTAACTTCTTTGATCACCGAGTTGGGGAGCAATTCTTCCATCAATTATAGGTCAAGGCAAATCCTTTTGAGGCAATTGGCATCCACGGTACCTCCCTCCTCCCTGAAGAGGAGATTCAATTCTGGGTTAAATTCTTGTGATCTTCTGTTTTTCCACACCACTGCTGTAATTAGTGGGTTCCGGTATAACATTGTGTACGTTGCCTGCCTTCCTAATTGATTTTGTAGCTGAGTGGAGGGTTGGGTTAAAGCTAGCTCCACCCACAAACAAACCCCTTCACCACCAATCCCAAGAAAAAAGTATCGATTCTGTAAGAGAAAGTTTTACAACAAAAGTGGGAATAAATAGGCATGCCCGCTCAAATGGTTTGATTATGACGACCCCTTAAAAAAAAAATGCCTTGATATCAAAACCAAAAAATAAAAAAAAAACAAAAATGGTCTCGTCGATCAAAAAAAAGAACTACTCAATAAAGGCACTGACCTCAAAGATCGACTAACAATATAAATGGAAGAATTGGTCCTCCTCAAGACGAATCCGTGAATTTGACTCGGCGTAAAGAATTATTGTGAAACCAGACACGGTTAATTTAAGGTATTTTGATTAGACCTCATTCTTAAAATTAAGCTAAGTCCATTCCTTGTAAATGAAAAAATATATTTGAAGATATGAAATCCTGTCAGTCTGAGAGAGCACTTTCGTTTTACAAATTCAAGTATTGTTCTACGTACGGTTTCTGTTGATAGGCTTTGGGTGGTTGTCCTTCATTAGCCATTGGAATTGTAATGGAAGTGGTCTCCTAACAATTCAATAGCTTAAAAGTACAATATGTTCTCTTTTTTCCAACCGTGCTTAGTTTTCCTTATGGAGACACCTCGATCGAATTGGTGATAGACAATCTTTTGCTTAGGGCAATAACGACCATTTGATGATTGCTTACCTCTTATTCCTTCAATATTAAACCAAATTAATTGAAATAATAGGAAAAAGAAAGTTTACCAGCTCGCCTATTTTTGAAGCCATTGATGGATCGAAATAGTGTTCTCAATGTAAATCTGGAATTCCTACACTAAATGAAAATTTTAAAGATTTTTTGGCGGGTTTCCTAAGGTTCTTAAGGCCATTTTATTTGATTTTTTGTTTGTTGAAATTTTCTAAGATTTCTTTGGACACTTAGGTGGAGATTTTGCAGAAATTTTAGAGGCTCTCTAAGGCTTCTAAGTTTTGTCTTTCAAAATGAGAGGGAGGTGTATTTATAAAAATGTATCTAGGACTTTTCTAGTAAAGTGTACAATTTTTTTAGGACTTTTAGGACATTCCAAGCATTTGTATAGATTTTTTTCAAAGATTTTTAATACACACATGTGCTCGTGGCCATGACATTCTTTAAATGCGATCGGTGTAGCTGTTTTCCAATTGACGGTCCGATCGATCAGGGTCAACCCACAGGTTGACCAGCAATTTTTGGGTTGACCTGTGATCCCGATTCGCAATGTCATCGATGATGTCATTCTTATATTGACGGTTCACATTCTTACTTCTTTTTTACCTTTATTTTTGGAAAAAGTTTTTCTCCAGCCATAGAGGACAATTGGCCCACCATACTAGGGTTCACAAACTCTTCCTAAGATTTTGTTTATGTTCTAGAATACCCTCCTGATACCCATTCCCACCCTTCAATGAATGAGATATCAGTCACTGTGGGTAAACTCGATCCTTTAATTAACCAAACCACATACGAAGCTTCTTCTGAGTAATATCTAATGCTATAGAATGTGGACATTGATTTGGCAAATAATTTGATTGAAAAATTCTTTTCAAGGGTGAGACCCAGAGTGCCAAAAAAAATGCATAAAATATAGCCAAATCAATCTCTCTCTTTTTTCTTTTCGAGTCATTTTAAAACATAGGATATTTTATGGTAATATAAACTCAATTAATGAATTTCAGGCCTTCTTTAAGATAATTTTTTTAATTTGTACAATAAACCCTTCCCATGGGTATCTTGATAATTTAAAAAATATAAAAGTTGAATGTTCCTCTTCATCTCAAAATGTCTATAAAAACAAAACAAAATTGTTGAACTTTATCCATAAAAATTAAATACGAGAGACTCTTATGGGCGCTAGCAATGTGAGAAGCTTAGGGATGTCAATGGGTCAGGCTTGTACTAAACCCTAACCAAACCCTAGGGATTTTTCAGCCTAAGCCCAGCCCAGCCCAGCCCTGTCAGGGTCTAACAATCCCTCAACCCAAGCCCGATCTTGAATTGTAATTCTAATTCAGTAATTATAGGTCGGGCTTGGGGGAGTCAAGCACAACCCGAGGCATCAACTTAGACCCGGCCCTGCCAGGGTCAGGAAACTATTAAGCCCAAGGGCGAGCTAAAAAATCAGGCCCAAGCCCTATCACGGCTCAAGGCGGGTTCAAGCTGGGCAGGCTTTTTTACACGAATTTTTATCTTCTCCTGTTATAGCACGATGTTGTATTGTATCGTGCGGTAGCTACAGAGGTCATGTGTACCATGTGGGGTCTACTGTGTCATATGGCCTTTGCAGTACCGCACGATACAGTATAGTGCGTGTTGCAACAGGAGAAGATAACGATTCTTTTTACACCCCTAGGGGAGGCAATCTGTGAGGGAGGGAGACCATTCCTCAGTAGAGAGACAGAGTTGGACTGATGGATCAGTTGAGTCATTCAGTTGAGCAGTCAAAAGCCAGTCAAAACTCTTGATCATGGATCGAGCTCACCGGAATTGACGATAATATAAAATTAATGAAATTTATCTGTTGAAGTAAGATTTACAAGTGTTTTTTAATGAAAAGTCATAGCTCTGTCGGAATTGATTCCATTTTCTAAGATATCGTCCAAGTCTCTCGATCGATTTCATTGATTTTCTGTCGCATTCAAATCAAAAATCGATGAAACAAACTGGTCCCGCTCCCGGGTTTGGAGTTTTAAAAACCTCAGACATGATCAGAAATTAGATTGAACAGAATCAGCCGAGATTTGAGATTCTGAATCAATTCACCGAGTTTTAAGAAAACAAAGATTATATGGCTGCTTTTTTCTTTAATTTTCTTTCGTGCTCCTACATGCTGCTGACGTCATCAGGCACAAATATGTTGATGATTCGTGAACCTCAAATATAGAACAACAACTGTGCTGATTAGTGGTCCCAAGACTCCCAACATTTTATTTTTTTGGGTAATAAGACAAGACTCCAACATTCTGTTCCACCGTCCCCCCGCGTCTTTGTGCTACCAAACCTAATTCTTGCTTTTCTATTTCTGATCCTTTCAGACACTGTTTAATTACCTCTTTTTCTATTTGTTAACTTTATTCTATGTGGCATGTTTGTATTGGTTATTGCCAAAATTCCTTGACATGCCCTACGACGAGATTATAAACTGGGCATATATATATATATATATATATATAATCTTGTTGTTTGTCAATAACATTCTCACCCCTCACTCTCTTCCCAAATCCAAAGCCCAATTCGCTGCCCCAATTCTCTCCCTCACTCACTCTCTCTCAAAAACAGGAATGAGCAATTCTGATGATCGTCAGATGTATATCAAAAGTGATCAAACTCCCAAGACGGTGGCGCCTTTGAGTAGAGTGCCACCAAAGATGGGTGGTTTTCTCAAGCCCAAGAGAGTGGGTGTCAAGAAGAGCATGATTAAAGCCATCAGTAAATTTATCGGATCACGGTTCACATCTAATCATTCCTAGTTAGATGGACATCCTTCTCCACCAACTCTACTTTCTCTAATTTTATTTTTTTTCTACCTTTTTATATGTCGTTAGTAGTATAAATCCTAAGTCTCCTTTCATTATTAGTATGGGGGAGAACTTAGCTAGTAGAGTTGGATATTTAAACTTGATACATCAATCTATAAATGTGTGTATAAAATGTTAAAGATTATGAGGAAAACTGGCCAAGCAATCGATCGGGGACTCATCCGACTCTACTCCCAAACATTAAAATAGTCTTTAACATTTTATACACACATTTTAAATATGTGTTTAAGGTCAACTAACCACATTTTAAATATACTACTACGTACACACCACAAGGGGTTTTGGTCATTACATGGGGGTGATCACATCACCAATGTATTTAAAGATTATGAGGAAACTCCCAAACATTAAAATAGCTTTTCATCATCCTATTTGAGCATTAATGCCTTTAGTTCCCCCATGGGCTCCCACTTTCTCGCTCTGAGCTTTGTATTTTGATGGGTTGGGCCTAGATAACTTAGGCCCGGGCCCATGGATAGTCCTAATCGTATATATAGCATCAGAACAGCGACGCAGAAGGAAATTAAAACAGATGAATAGGACAATGGACGGAGAGGGAGGGGGTATCCAAATGAGTGAAACCACACTTCTTTCCTTCCTTGGGGCATTGAATTTCGAATCTGATAATGATGAGGATGGGGGGGCAATGAAACAGCAAACTCGAATTTTTATCTCCATCGAACTTCATTTTTTGCCCATCTGAAATGGGTGGTTTCCGGTGACTATAACAACCTATCTCTCTCTCTCTCTCTCTCTCTCTCTCTCTACTCTCTTCACAAGAGAAGGAAGGAGGATTCCAGGTGGTTCCCCATCACAATTGATCTGATAGGGGATGAGGGGCCATGGAAGTCACATCTCAAATAGGGTAGGGGAGAATGGAAAAGAAAATGATTCATCAATCTACATATCCTATTATTATGTACAAAGAATGGGAAATCGAAATCAGAGTCTTCTAATCCAACACTAAAAACTGAAACTCATAAAATCTCTCACACTTGTCTGTACACAATGATCATCGATGTCTACTCTCTTTGCTCTCCACTTATGCTACCTAGTTGCTAAAGTATGAGTGTAGGACGACAGGGGACTATATATAGAGCACAAATAGAGACATCAAAACAAAAATACAATTTGAGAGTGAAACAAAGTATTAATATTTTACCTATAGGCATGGCACCAAGTTCCTGGGAATGAAATTGATCTTGCCGAGTTCGATTCAGATTGGAATTAGACAGAATCGGTTCCAAGAACCCCTAGAATCGGTCATTTAATTGATTTGAAAATTCATCGATTTAAAGGGATTTGGCATGAATATTCCAGTACAGAATGACAGAAATCGGAAGCAGTCCCAGCCAATTCCGATTCTAATCGGCCGATTTCCTATCTACTATCTGGTCACACCCACCCCCTAAGAGAAGAGAAGAGAAGAGAAGAGAAGGAATCATCTTCGTGTCCCTGAATTACTATATCACTTGAAACCCAACTACTTACAGCATCGCCGTCTGGATCTTCATGCATCCGTCGTTGAAACAATCTCAGTATTTTCTTTGGTTGCAGGAGTAATTTAAGAACTTTACCGTATCAAAAGTCCATACGTTCTCCAAATTTTGGTATTGGATTTCAACAAAACATTTCTTCTTCTACCTGTACGTGTGGCCCACAAGTCCAACTTTAATAATGTATGTACAGCAGTATTGCTCTCTCTCTGTGTCGGTGTCGGTGTCGGCCTAGAAAACCATGTTTTAAGTTTTGTGGTCTCATTCAAATCCACGATTGATTCCTCTAAAAATTAACGAAAGGGTATTTAGATAAGCGACACCGGCTATTTGGGTTTGTGGAGTTGGGTTAAATATTGAGTCAAATGACTTGTTGTGCAAGAAAAGAATTTCAAGTTACACGTCAGATAGGATTGGGGATATGATGGCCCCAATTAAACTCCAATTCAAATCTGAAGATTATATCATTAGAGTAATTGGCAAGTGGGTCATTAATTTGTGGATGAGCAGGCAGAATAAAGCATCTAATTAAGGGTATTAATTATTTATGTTGCAATTACATAATTAATTATAGGTCCAAACCCTCATATAGCTTATGTTAATTATGTCTTTTCTAAGTTGTAATCATCAATGCTTCCGTCATCTCTCATGCGTCATGCTTACCTCAGAATAGCTTCCCTTCTCTCCCCACTATAACCTTTTTATGCATATATATATATATATATATGGGCATATACTCCACAAATCACACTCTCAAGTCACAACCTGTGAAGTGCCATAGCATTATAATTCCTTAGTGTGTGTGTGTGAGAGAGAGAGAGAGAGAGAGAGAGAGAGAGATGTCTGCGAGTGTGGTGAATATGAGTGGTGATTCCAGTGATCATCATGAAGTGAATAACGGAGGCAACCGGCCGAGGCAGACGACGCAGGCAGCTTGGAGAGCAGATCATGACCAAACAACCGACAAGAGGGGTGATGGTGGACGCTCTAAAATGCAGGGGGTGCAACCCAAGAGAGGGGATGTTAAGAAGAACATTATTGCTGTTATTGGAAATGTTGTATCATCCTTCTGTTCCCATCCTATCCATCCACTATAGCCTATATATGTATATCTTCGATCTTCTTCCCCTATAGTATAATATAATATATAGGGTCTAAATATTTGTTTCTTAATTACTCCTTTTCTATGTATTATCACTATTTTCAAGTGATCACATCTTTAATTAATCTCTATGTGGTTTAAGGCTGTGTGAAGGAAAATACAGAGAACATCTATTTTCCTTTTTTTTTTTTCTTTTTTTTTTTTTGTAAATCCAAGGTTATTTTTTCAGAATTTGATGAGCAATTATATTTCTGCTGAACTTTGCAGTAGTACGTACTACCATCAATTTAGATCCTCTAATGTCGAGCTGCCTAGCAGGACCCTACTACCAAGACACAGTAAAGTGGTAAATGACCGCCTTACCCTTACTTGGGCAAGGCGGTCATTCCCCGCCTAGCTTTTTGTGTCTTGACAGTAGGATCCTGCTGGGCAGCTCGGCAGTAGAGGATCAGGGTCTGTACTGCCATAGTTAGATTTTCAACTAGTCTAAGTTGTGGATCAAACTGCATGCAGTACGAGTCCTCAAGTGGACATGCAAGCAGCAGTAGGTCCATCAATCAATTAACCAATATCAGGAAAAGCTAGCTGGAAATGAATTCTTCTCTACATGCAAAATTTAATGTCTAGGGTCCTGTTTGGATAATTTTAGTATAGTATTTAACACACACAAAAAACTTTAAACATAATGAACATATATATGTTCCAAATGGGGATGAAACATGAACCATTGATGATGACTTTAATTAAGATCTTTTTTATCTAATAAAAGTAATAGCTAGCCAATTAAGTTCCACATGAGGTGAGTATGAAGTATCTATCAATCATGGATAAACTTAATTGGGTGGTCCCGTCAAGTTTGAATTATTTCATGTCCAGTGTAAACTAAGGGTGTCAATTTGGGACTGGAACCGGGAACCATCCCAATACCGTCCCGCTAAAACCCGGTACCGTACCGTCCCATTAGTAAATGGGACGGTACTGGTATCTGATTTTGGTACCAAATGATAAATGGGACGGGACGGTTCTGGGACGGGATTCTCAATGGTACCAGTACCGAAATACCAATAAGGTACCGGAATGGTACCGGACATACTAGTACCGTTAAAAAAAAATATATATATATATATATATATATAAGATTTTTTTTTTTGGGAGAAAAAATAGGGTATAAGAATTATATTTGTGATGCATTAGGGACGGGACAGCAGCAGCTCTTGAAGTCTCCCCTCTCAAAATCCTGGTTCAGTGCTACTCTCTCTTCCTGCAAGCAACTTCATGTACCAGGTTTTTCTTTTTTCCACTCAGTAGTACCATGTGACAGTGACATGTGTGATAATAAGGTTTTGTTTGGGAAATCAAAGAGGAAAACACAATCGGATTTTTCCATTAGGAACAATTAAACTTCTTCCTTTTTCTACAGTGCCTAGAACCGTTTAGGAACCGGTACCGTCCCGTCCCGCTAGTAATCGGGACTAGGATCTAGGTTTGGTCTCGTTAAGTAAATGGGACGGTACTGGGATTGACACTTTTGGTACCGATACTGGTACCGTCCCGTCCCAAGTATCGGGAACCGTCCCAATTGACACCCTTAGTGTAAACCAGCATCACAATTTTGAATGCAAGACTTTACTTGACGAGAGATGAAGATTAGGACATGCAATTGTATGATTTTAATGCACGGTATTAGATTGGGTATGGGTCGATCATGCAATTTTAGTCTGAATTTCTTTTAAAAATAAGTATTTTTTTGTACTATTTTATCCCTTGTTGGTACTGAATTACCAATACAATATCCACACAGTATCAGATGGGTTACTTGAAAAACTAGTACGTGTACCCCCATATGATACCGATACCTCAAACCATGAATTGTACCGCCATCCACATTAGTCAAAGTTCAATGGCGGCGGTTGGGACTGGAGACCAATCCTGCATCAGGCAAGCGGTGTGTCTTCGTAAAGTCGTTCGTAACCACAGAAGTGGGATTGCAAAAAATACTTGATAAGAAATTAAGAGTCCATTCTTTGTGGGATTCACATCCTTTACTTCCATCACTTGTACTTCCATCCTACTTTCGAGCCCTATGAGAGCGCCATCTGGACTGACTTGTATCCAATGGTTGACATCAGTCAAATTCAAGTTTTTTGAATTTCATCCATGTCATGATTGAACCATCTTAAACCCCCACTCAAACCGGTTCAAAGGGCCTCCCTCAAACCGAACCCAACCCACCCTTAAACCAAGCATTAGGGTTTGGATCGTTTCAAACAAAAATCCCCAAATATCTCCTTTGTTTTTCTCTTCTTCTTCCCAAAAACGCAGAGCAGAGCAAGAGAAGCCCCTAAAACGAGTTGAAATCGTCGAGACCGTGAGAGGGAAGTGGGGCGGAAGGAACTGGACGACCTAAAACTCTGAGTTGCCCTAAAACTCTAAATTGCTTCACCATCTGTCACCATCCATCGTTCTTTATTTCGAACGAGAAGCCCAGAGCTTCATCCATCCATCCATCGTTCTTCTCTTCTTCTTCCCAAAAATGCTATCAAACTAAACTTATCTCCTATTCAGAAATCCCCATTTCATTTCGATTGAAAAGCCCTAAAACGAGTTGCATCATTTCGTTCTTCTCTTCTTTTTTTTTTTAATTTCACAGGGTCAGGATACTGGAAGTGAAGAGATGCTGAACTATTTGCAATTTGATCAAATTTAATTCTTTTGTACTAATAAAAAATCCAGGCTACAGTGTATAGAGGCTACGAATCTCTGGAAATCTGATTAGAATGATGAAATACTTTTTTGACTTGTTGCTCCACCCTAATATACTTTCGGTTTTGGCCCCAGAAAAGTCGAATAATCACCATTGTTGAGGTCACATCATGTTATAAAGAGTAAGGACTGGGGACCAACTCAGCTTCATAGAGAGATCCAGACATTTATTTATCATATGACCCACCAATGACATGAGCAGTGAAAGCAGAGAAGTATTCAGAAGTCGTAACTGGAGAAGAGATAAAAAGAAAGAAAAAAAAGAGTAGAACTTGTTAATGGATTCTCTGTTTTACAACATTTTCTCTGTTTAACTAGTGAAATCTTTCAACCCCGCAATCCATCAAAGTTCTTCACTTTTGAATTTCAAAGTCCAAAAGAGAACCTTACATAGGAGTAGGAAATTGCAAAGAGGAAAGGAAATTGGATTTCTCCTTTTTCTTGCTCTTAATCCACTCTCTTCTCTCCATCTATATCTCACACTATTCCTACAAGCTTCTGTGGTAAAATCCCAATTGAATCGCCTTTCTCTCTCCAGAATTTAGTTGAATCTTCTCCTCTACACCGTCTGCTTCTCTGCAAATCCGAAAAGCTTTAGTTTAGAACCTCCATTAGTCTTTTCCTGAAAGCTTATGTGGTTATGGGCTTCTTCTCTGCTCTGCGTTTTTTGAAAGAGGAAGAGAAGAACAAGCCAAATCTATTTGGAGATTTTTGTTTGAATTGTTTAGACCCTAGTTTGGTTTAAGAGTAGGTTGGGTTGGGTTCGATTTGAGTAAGGATGATCCGGTTTGAGTGGGGGTTTAAGGTAGTTCAATCATGACACGGGTGAAATTCAAAAAATTTTGAATTTGACTGATGTCAACCGTTGGATATGAGTTAGGCCAGTTGGCACTCTCATAAGGCTTGGAAATAGGATGGAATTACTAGGAATGGAAGTAGAGGATGTGGATCCCATTCTTTGCGGGCGTACATTTAAGCAGATTCCTTATCTCTCTGTGATGTTAACTAACTACCCCAGTGTTCTCGTACACGTGTGACAGATCCTTCTAGAAAATCAGCCTTTTTGTTTTTCCTTTTTTTGACATTTTACCCGAGGAAATAGAGTCGATTGACTGACAGTTGGTACTTTCTTTTTCTAAGGCCGCCTATCTATATATTGCCACCCCAATTGTAAATCCGGTTCATTCCATGGATGGCAGGCAGTACTGTGGTTGACCCAATTCAATGGTCGATCCATTGTCACCCCAAAACCCACCAGGGCCTCAGGCCATGAATTAGGTTGGATTGATGAGTTGAACTATGAGCGAGAGTTCTTGAGAACTGAGAAGAGAAAAAATTAATAAGAGAGAGAGAGGCAACGAATTTACGAATTTAAACCCTCCCCCCCAAATTAGAGTTGATGAGAAGGCATTCTATGTGCCATTAACTATCTATTAAAAAGCTTATGGTTTTTAAGCTTAAATCAATACCAGCAAATTATAAAGTAAAGCTGAAATATGGGGTCGATAGGGAGTCAGGGACTAGTTCATTTACAAACCCATAAGCAGATAGAGACAGAGAATTGGTAACGTAGGTAAAAGCAAGTACGATAAGAGATTGAGATTGGTTGGCAATTTGTTAGGGCTTTGTTTGGATATAAGATTTCTCCTGCCCTTCATTTAAGAGGAACCTAGCTTGCAACACCCAAGAAATGAATATGGAGACTTTAATTGTTTCACTGTTTTCCATGGAGGGAGGGAGACTTGGCTTTAAGTGGTGATTCATGTGATCATCATGAGGTGAATAACGGAGGCAACCGGCCGAGGTGGACGACGCATGCAGCTTGGAGAGCAGATCATGACCAAACAACCAAGAAGGGGGGTGATGGTGGTGGTGGACGTTCTAAAATGCAGGGGGTGCAACCCAAGAGAGGGGATGTTTAGAAGAACATTATTGCTGTTATTGGAAACTCCTGTTCCCATCCTACCCATCCACTATAGCCTCTAGATATATATATATATATATACTAGTAAATATGCACGTGTAAGCATTTGTTAAGTGGTGGAAGGCTATTTTTTTTGGTTTTATAAAGTAATGAAGCTTTCTCAATGTGCAGAATAGTATCAAGTACTTACTCTTTTCAATACATATTGATGCATATCATAAAACATTATGGTATAGAAAAATGAGAGGCAATAGAGTAGAAATAAATATTAATAAATACACACTGAAGTTGCAATGGTAGAAAGCTTCGTAGTTTGTAGCAAGCGATTTTGTGGAGACAGAAATGACAATTGAGTTGACACGAGACTAATGCATTTAAAAGATCATCAAGATTTTGTATCCATTGAAAATTCCTTTCTTAAAATGGGTCAAGATAATTCAACCAAGAAAAGACATTAACTAAATTAAAAATTTTTTTAAATGGAAACTATGGGTTGAAAGAAAAAGATTTATATTTTAAGACTTTCATAAATGTTATGTAATAATATAAAATCAAAACCTTCACCATTTCTTTTTTGAACTGTTTATGGATTGGGATATTTATTGCTCTAATACTAATACAGAGAACCGAAATGGTAAACCAGAAATGAGAAAGCCTTGAAAAAGTAAACCTAGGAATATAAACCAGCCTCCCCCTCAGTAAAACAGATTAGGTTTCCATAACTTACACAAAGGCATGTATCAAGATGCATGAGTGAGGTGTCAATTGGAGCAACCACCAAGTACCATAAACCCCAAGAGGGTAAATATCCAAGTACCTAGACCACTTAAATGAATATAAGATAATCTAGTTTATATTATGATGTTATTATCAAGTAATATGATTCTATAATTTAGGAAACTATTTCCATGAATAAAATTAACTAATTAACTCATAAAGCATCTATATATATTTGAAGCATTTTAAAGAAGCAAGTATCCTATGAATAAAACTACAGTAAAAATCAAGAAGTAAATACCCTTGTATTTACATAAAGTGATTCATTGTATGTAATTGGTAAACTGGTATCCATATGTCTGAATGTGATCAAATTAAGAAGTAAAATGAAGATACAATCTAAAAGATATGATTACCATAATTAGTAAACGTTTAAGGTAGTTACACAATCATGATTACAAAAAATTCCATCTTCTTTTCAAAATTGACATGACTTCCCTACCTTTTATGTGCAACTGCGTTGAGCCAAAGAGAAAAATGTATCCACACATACCATGGAAAAGGATGTGCATGAAAATAGCAAACCTATAAAAATACCAAAAACTTGATGAGAATATGCCCTGCCTAGGGAGACACAACAACAAATAAAACCTTATCCCAACTTAATGGGGTCAGGCACATATATAGAAAACTATGCTACTTGACCAAAAATTAATGAGAATCTATCTTTATACACAGTAATTTCTATAACTACAATTATTAACAAAGGAATGGATATTGAAAACAAAGAAGAGGAAGAGACTGAAGGAGGCATACCCAATTAGTTTGACAGAAGATCCTGCAATTTTGGAGTAGTAGAAATTCAAGTTTTAGCCAGTAAATTTTAAAAAAAAAAAAAAAAAAAAAAAACAAATTGAAAGAAAATAAATAAGGCTACCACCAGCAGCAAAGACATCAGCAAAATAACAATCCTTCAATTGCAATATTTTCCCTTGGAAAAGAACAAAACGACCAACATCCAATAAAGGAGCACCTTTAATCAGAAAATATGTTTTCTGTACAATTTATGAGTGTCATGTCACACCAAATGCAAGTACAAGTGGATATGCATGATAGCAACATCACACCATGTATCATACTATTATCTATATATGTTACAAACTACAAATAGTACGGAGAAGCTGACAAAGACAGATTCTTATATGGAGAAGTGAGCAAAGGAAGGAGACAATATTAAATATTAAATAATTAAATTCAATTAAATTATACAAAAACATAAATATCAAGCTTCTGCAGCGATCGGGAATTAGAAACCAAATTATCAACCTAGAGAATAAGAAACCCCCTAAATGGCAAAGCAAAGTAACAACTTTGCATAACATGTAATTTCATGAAGAAAATGTAGGATGAATGAAACCCATGTCTTAGGTGACAAGAGAAAATGCATGTGAATTTTTATAAGATAAAAAAAACTGCAACGCTACCAAACTAAGCAATTTTAGAGAGAGAATGGAGCTCTAATGCTCTACCAATATGGACAGTCTTCAGTTTGACTCCTTCCAACATAGATTGTAACACTAAAAAGGCATCACATTTTCCAGCAACATTTTTCCTTTGCATCCTTCAAACTTCTCCTTCCCCATTATTCCAATAGGAATAATAGGATAAAGGGGAAGCCTTTTTAAAATTTATAATTAAAAAAAAAAAAAAAAAAAAAAGTCAAAATTTTCAGCCGAAATGACTCAGATTTATCTGACACACAATCGCAGAAAAACTGACCGATCCCTTTCACATTTTGTTTGTATTTTAGCATATTAAATTGCTAAAGTTCACACCCAGTATGAAGCCAACGTCAGTTTCAGGTATGGCTTAGTAAACGTTTGGAACTTGTTAAACTTCTATAAATTAAGAGGTAAAGAATTCTCCAAGTTTTGGGTTCATAATCTACAAATGATCACAAGAAACTGCCAAACTATACATTCTCCGACTCTCTTCATAAACTGTTATCTTCCTCCTCCCATCAATGTTAAACCCACTCACATAACAAGCCTTCCTTCATAGCTGTCACTCTCCTAGCTAGTACCGATTCCTCAAGTTGGTTTTGGTTCTATATTAAATAAAATCAATAAGCCTGATTCCAATTATTTCAATCAGCAAATCCTCTGTTGCGCTGCTCTGTTTGTGGATACAACTATACAAGGTGATCCATATGGGTGCAATTACAAACATCCAAGGCACCAATGAATGTTTGAAGCTTCTGCCAAGATAAACCAGTTTTTAATAGCAAAATTAGCCCCATTCTCCCCCCAATAGACCTGATTTTCATTCAAATCATCAAAAACATACAATGTTAGTTAGATGTCCAGTGGCATTTTCATCACAACAAAGAATTTTGAAAGTTGTGCAAAATCAAATGTTGGTACCATTATATCACAATTTCCAAGATGAACACCTACTCTCTAAGGTGTTTCAATATATAACAGGAAGTGCAAAAATGCATCTTTGCGGTAAATGAAGCAAGTGCCTAGGTAATCCTTTTGTTAATATCCGGAATTTTCAATCAGCACGCACTTCAAACTCCAATCACATACCACTATCTAATAAATGGAGAAGCAAGCATAAGAAAGTAAACGCTGCAGGCCCACCCAATAAATGGAAATAATTTGTGAGAATACCAACCAAAGGTCAGACCAAGATACAGCCGAGATAAGTAGAAGTTGCTCTCTCCCTTCTTATGAAGCACTACATCGGAGAATCACGAAGGCCTGACTACCAAAGTTAATTTAAGAAATAAAATCACAGCATGCATTCGGGACTACGGAAATAAAACCGAGGAAGTAAAACCAGGAAGGATATTAATAAAAAAAAAAAAAAAAAAAAAAAAAAAAAACAAAAAAAAAAAAAAAAAAAAAAAAAAAAAAAAAAAAAAAAAAAAAAAAAAAAAAAAAAAAAAAAAAAAAAAAAAAAAAAAAAAAAAAAAAAAAAAAAAAAAAAAAAAAAAAAAAAAAAAAAAAAAAAAAAAAAAAAAAAAAAAAAAAAATTACATAAGCTAGGAGAGGAAACTGCCGCACAAGAATCACATAAGCTGATTTTTGATTAAAAGAAAAAGATTTAAGATTTATGTTTTCATTTCCCTTACAATAGACTTACCTGGTGGCGATATGACTTCGTTTGAAATCAAGCAAGCAAGAGGGCTTTCTTTCTTTCCATTCCTAACCTTTTACATGAAAAATTGATAGGTTATGCAGAAAAATGAAATCTGTTTCAGCATAAACAATTACAGATGCTTACTTTCACCGCATGAGCCACCACTTTTAACCAATCAATCATATATACTGAAGAAGTGAAAATACCTATGCTTTAAGCTTCATTAGGCCCCCACTGCCATTGCGACGCACATCAACTCCACTTAACATTGTGATTAGCTTGAAATTGAATAATTATTCTAAGAGCATTAAACCCTTCCCCTGTTTCAGCAAAAGCTCTCACAGTTCTACTCTGACTTCTTCCCTGAAGATCCAAACAGGTCAGGATCGGTCTGGTAGTATAAACTATAAAACATCCCCTAAATCGCTAACAAAGTGGTCTTCTTTCATGCTTTTTATTAGATTTCCAATCAAGTGAAATGGTAGAGGGCCAGATTTCTTTGGTTGCCGGTAGTACTTCCCAAGAACAGGCTTAGCTGCTTCAGTCTGCATTGCCACAACAACAAAAAACCCGATTAGGAACAATTCTTAATGTGGGTTACCTGTCTCGCTGCTGTTTCCAATAATGGATACTCACTGCTTCAATTAAGTGATAATGTGGTATTTGTGGGAAGAGGTGATGTATCACATGGGTCCAAATATCATGGTGGATATTGTTAACCAATCCATAATCACGATCAATAGTAGTTAGACCTCCCCTTAAGTAACTCCATTCCTGTCCAGGGCAGAACAAGTAGAATTAAATTGAAAAACTACACTCCCACAATTGCAGCTAAAAGTAGTTAAAGCCTACGTCTGAAAGTTGTCTCTATGGCATTTTTCTAGTAATTCTGGTTAAACATGGCAACTCAAAAAAAATGAAGAAAGGAAAGAATGGATCATCCAGCCTCACCTTTCCGCGGTACCAAGGTGTTAGAGATAAGGATAATATTTTATCCTTCCCAACTGATCCAGAAGAGCCCAACGGCTTAAAGGATAAAGATACCACAACGCACAAGGCTTTATCCTCCCAATCTAATCCTAAACAGCTCAACCGATTAGAGGATAAGAGCATCACATGAGTCATCCCATCGCACAAGGTTGCTGCAGTTGTAGAAGTGAAATCTGACTCCTCTAAGCTCAAGGATCATGCTGTAGTTGTAGAAGTGCAATCAAACTCCTCTAAGCTCAAGGATCATGACCAGATTCATTCAAACTATAAGTCCTACTGTACTTATCCACCTCATGAGATTAATCCTTGTAACCTCATCAAATCTATCTCTAATCATCTATATATAGAGAGGATAGATGGAGGCTAAGAATGCATAAGAAAATACAAAATCTGTGGACGTAGGTTTCCAGTGAAACCGAACCACATTAAAAACGTCTTTGTGTTCTTCTCTTTATCTCTTCTCTTTGCATCTAATTTCTCTAGTTTAAACATGGTATCATTCGACCAGGGTTCTTTGGGATCTGCTAGTAACCTTCCCACTCTTGGATCGGTCTCCTCATCATCCTCTCCTTTTCCATCTCTCAGCCATGCGATTGCTATCAAATTAACAGATTCGAACTATCTGTTATGGAGGTCACAGTTCGTCCCTCTTCTTAGAGGGTATGATCTGTATATGACCTGGTCACTGGTGTCTCCACTTGCTCACCTCAGTACATTCCTGCTGCAACAAATGCTTCTCCTACAGATCAACAAGGGCCTGAAGCATCTACAGACACACCAGTACCTAATCCGGCATACATAACGTGGCAGCGGCAAGACCAACTTATCATGAGCTGGTTAATTTCATCTCTATCTGACCCAGTGCATGCTCAAATCATTGGGTGCACAACGTCACATGATGTCTGGAGCACGCTCGAAAGCTCCTACAACAGCCTGTCGAGTGCTCGAGTATTGCAGCTTCGATATCAGCTACAAACAACCAAACGAGGATCCTCTACCATACAGGAGTATTTGCTGAAAATTAAATCCATTACAGACCTTCTTGCAGCCGCTGGTAAGCCTGTAGGTAATGAGGATCTCTGTCTATATACTCTTGCTGGTTTAGGCTCAGAATATAAGGACTTTGTTACTTCGATCACCACCCGAACTGATGTGATCTCATACCCGGATCTCCGTGGTATGCTCCTTACACAAGAAATCAGACTGCTTGATGCCCAAAAGTCTGAAACTAGTATCATTGTGAACAATGTTACCACTACTGATGGTAAGGGTGGGCGATCCAATCGTGGTGGTTATAAATCTGGCTATCCCCGTCAAGCAAATCAAGGGGCAACAACTCCACAGCCCCACTCTCAAAATCAGACTATATGCCAAGTTTGTAATCGTGTTGGCCACAAAGCCCTTGACTGTCGCCAACGCTTTAATCATGCATACCAGTCCACTCAGGGTGCTTCCCCACTGGCTGCCAATAATGTTGATTATAATAAGACAGCTGCTACTGATAATACTTGGTTTCCTGATTCTGGTGCAACAAATCACATCACTGCTGACATGGACAACTTAAGCTTATCAGCAGTACACTGGAACAGATCAGGTTCAGGTCGGCAATGGCTCGGTTTGAAAATTCTTCACCTGGCTCCACTCAAATTATTTCTAAATCTAAAGATTTGATTCTTCCTAGAATATTGCATGTGCCTGACATTACAAGAAACCTGCTTTCTGTCTCTCAATTTACCAAGGATAATAATGTTTTGTTTGAATTTCATCCTGACCGTTTCTTTGTAAAGGATCGATGCACGGGGAAGTGCCTCTTTCAGGGCATCACTAAGGCTGGGTTGTATCAGTTCACTATAAATAAGGCTGCTGCTAAGGACACTAAGAATCCAAAGGCGTTCATTGGAGAGAAGACATCTTTGCATCAATGGCATAACAGGCTAGGGCACCTTGCTCTACGCATTGTTTGTCAGATTACCAGCCAATTTAATTTACCTATTAGTACTAAAAAGGATTTTAATATTTGTAATGCCTGTCAACAAGCCAAAAGCCATAAATTACCATTTTATTCATCTACTCATAGGTCATCCGGGCCATTAGACCTTATTTATTCTGATGTATGGGGCCCTTCACCCATACCCTCTTCAGATGCACATCGTTATTATGTTCATTTTATTGATGATTTTAGTAAATTTATATGGTTGTTTCCTATAGTACAAAAATCTGATGTATTGCCTGTATTTACCAAGTTCAAGTTGCTTGTTGAGAACTTGTTTGACAGGAAAATTAAACGCCGCACAGTGATTGGGGGTGAGTACCGCTCCGTATCTCACTTTCGGAAGCGAATGGCATTGAACATAGAATATCTTGCCCACATACACATGAACAAAATGGAGCATGAGCGCCGCCATCGCGTGATTGTTGAAACAGGCTCGCTCTTTTGTCTCATGCTAGCCTTCCTAAAATTTCATCGGCATTATGCATTTACTACTGCTGTTTTTTTATTAGCGATTGCGACGATTGTGCTTGGGAATATTTGCCCTTTATTCAAGCTTTTTGAGACCAGCCGGACTACATGACTTTAAAAGTCTTTGGGGCAGCCTGTTACCCATTATTACGGCCATTTAACAAGCATAAAATGGACTATCGATCCGAGCTTCATGCCTTCCTTGGCTATAGCTCACGGCACAGGGGGTACACTTGCCTAAATATGCGCACCAGGGGAATTATCATATCTAGGCATGTTGTTTCTTAGGAGGAACGGTTTCCATTCAAAGAGGCTACGAACAAGGTTCCAATACCCTCCCCTCCGTCCTCACTTCTAGGCCCTCCACCACTCCTTCCCCTATTTTCATTGGGCTCTCAAGGGACCACTTCACTGTTGGTTCTACGCCCTCTATACCACCACAAAATTCACCTATTGCTCTGCAGCTCCTTCAATACCACTACTGCGCAGTCGATTCCCCACCACACTCCACCAACTCGTGGATCCATTACCCTTTGTCCCACCACCTTCTCCACCGCCTCACCACAAGCACCAGCTCCACGACACCATATGGTTACTAGGACCCGTGATGGCACCGGGCGACCTAAAGTCCTGCTCACAACCCGCCATCCCCGCCAATTTCTCTCTTAACCGAATCAGTAGCTCACTCTATGGAACCAACATGTTATACTCGCCTCCGAGGATCCCAACTAGCGTAATGCAATGGACAAGGAATTTAATGCTCTCATCCGTAATGGAACCTGGACTCGGTTCCCTACCAACCCAAGATGAATGTAGTAGGGTGTAAATGGATATACAGGGTCAAACGTGGTGATGGGACTATAGAGCGATTTAAAGCTTGCTTGGTGGCAAAAGGGTTCCATCAACAAAAGGGTCTAGACTATACGAAACCTTGATCCTGTTGTCAAGCCGACCACAATTCGGCTTATTTTATCGTTGGCAATATCAAAAGGGTGGGTAATCCGGCAACTTGACGTCTGAATGCCTTTTTACATGGTGTGTTACAAGAGGAGGTATACATGGCCCAACCACAGGGCTTTATAGATTTACTGATATCCACTCATGTTTGCAAACTTCATAAGTCCCTCTACGGATGAAACAGGCTCCACGGGCCTGGTTTGACCGACTTAGTATGTTTCTTTAAGATTTTGGCTTCAAGGGCTCCAAAACGGATACATCACTTGTTTATATACAGCTCCATGGGATTTCTATGTTCTTATTGGTCTACGTTGATGATATAGTCGTCACAGGCAATAACAACACATTTATTGCAAGCTTTCTTCATACACTTGCCAACACTTTTGCCATCAAGGACCTAGGGCATCTTCATTACTTCTTGGGCATCGGTGTGGAAAGACAACCTCTTGGCTGCAACTCTCTCAACGCCGGTACATACTTGATCTTCTTGATCGCACCACTATGGCTGGCGCAAGCCAATTTCTACACCAATAGCCACCACCCACATCCTATCAAAGGCAGCAGGACACCCATGGACGATCCCACTCAGTCGCAGTGTTGTAGGGGTCCGCAATATGCAACACCGACTCGACCGGACATCTTTGCGATCAACAAAGTGTGCCGTTCATGCACAAGCCTACCACCGAGCATGGTCCACGTTAAAAGGATATTGCGATATCTCAAAACTACCATTGATCATGGATTGTACTTTCAACCTCGAGACTCTACAACTCTATGCTTACTCGATCTTGGATCGGTGGATGCCCTGATGACAAAAAATCAAGCTGGTGGCTATGCCATTTATCATGGCACCAACTTAATCTCTTGGAGTTCACGTAAACAGGCCACGCGTTGCCGATCAAGCATGAATCGAATACTTGGGCTGTGGCAAACACGCAGTAGAACTCACTTGGTTACAATCGTTGATGAGTGAAATTGGCCTTTACATGGCCCATGCACCGATCCTATGGTGCGATAATGTAGGTGCCACCTACTTGACAGCAAACCCGGTGTTCCATGCACGTACCAAACACGTGGAAATTGACTTCCACTTTGTCAGGGATAAGGTTGCAAAGGGGGATCTCGATGTTCGATTTATCTCTACAAAGGATCAAATTGCAGATATTTTGACCAAGGCATTATCACGGCAGCGGTTCAGCCATCTCAGTTCCAAGCTCAAGGTTCTGCCACCCTTGAACTTGCAGGGGCGTGTTAGAGATAAGGATAATATTTTATCCTTCCCAACTGATCCAGAAGAGCCCAATGGCTTAAAGGATAAACATACCACAACGCACAAGGCTTTATCCTCCCAATCTAATCCTAAACAACTCAACCGATTAGAGGATAAGAGCATCACAGGAGTCATCCCATCGCACAAGGTTGCTGCAGTTGTAGAAGTGAAATCTAACTCCTCTAAGCTCAAGGATCATCTTTGCAGTTGTAGAAGTGCAATCAAACTCCTCTAAGCTCAAGGATCATGACCAGATTCATTCAAACTATAAGTCCTACTGTACTTATCCACCTCATGAGATTAATCCTTGTAACCTCATCAAACCTATCTCTAATCATCTATATATAGAGAGGATAGATGAAGGCTAAGAATGCATAAGAAAATACAAAATCTGTGGACGTAGGTTTCCAGTGAAACCGAACCACATTAAAAACGTCTCTGTGTTCTTCTCTTTATCTCTTCTCTTTGCATCTAATTTCTCTAGTTTAAACACAAGGAAGCTTTTGCTCATGGCCATGGTGATGCAAGTAGGTCACAAAATCCAGCCACATGACAAAAATCTACTTTCCGAAAGCAAAATAAAATAAAGAATATTTCATAAGCAAACAGAGAGGAATTGCAATCTTCAAGCATTTCATCAAATTAGAATGATAATAAGTGGACCTACCCAGTAGGGAAACCCATAGAGCTTAAGCATTTGAACTGGTCCAAATACAAAGCACAATCCCACAAGCAATGCCACCATTGCTGACCAGCGCAAGGTGGAGGTGAGCACATCCTTCCTTTCGTTGGGAGCAAAGAGATCACTGTCCGGATTGACATGGGATCCTTCCTTTCCAGGACTTCTAGACCACTATAACCCAACCAATCAAGCAACAAAAGAATCAGAATGTCGGTTCCTAAACTCCCATCTGTGTTGGATTCAATCCCAAGCAAGAAACAGTACTCACTAGATAGAATGGATATGCCAACAAAGGGTAGGGCACTGTAAACCTCATCTTTTTGGTACTGTCATCCAACCCCTTGTACATCTCCTCGGACAACTGCGAATTCAGAATTAGACGTGATTGAAAACTAAAAAGAAAGAAATCAAAAGGAAACAAAGAGAATTACTAACTGGGTGCCACGATTCGTCATTCTCGACATGCCCATGGTTCTGATGATGTGTCCTGTGGCTAATTCTCCTGCAGCATTCATTCATCCAAAAGCAAATCCATGAAATATGAAACAGTCAAGTTTCTGTAGATACCCAAATTCACCATGCCACATTTCTGCAAGTCAAGAGAAGAAGGTAAGGAAAAAACAAACTTTAACGGAACATACCATCCATGGTAAGGTACAAGGATTGAAGAATGGAGAAGATGCCCAACCACACTATTTAGCCGAAGGTTGTTGGAAAAGCTTCCATGGCCGCTGCACCATCAACATCAAAACACAAACTGCGTCAAGAAAATGGATATCAAAAGCAGGGGATCCAAACAAGAAACTTGGAAGAAATAGGGAAATACCAGTCATGGCCAAGAACGAATATAGCCCAGAACATGGTTCCCTGGGCAAGCCAGTAGAGAGGCCAGACAACCCAATTGTTCAAGTGAGCGGCAGCAGCAGCCAAGCCAAAGACCACAACCACATCTCTAAGGACGTAGCTCATTGAGCGCCATGGATCCTTAACCCAGCAATGTTTGGGTATGGCGGCACGAATGTCGGCTATACGAAAAGGAGGTGGAGCACCTGGATCGAAATCGTCTTCGTTGCCGACCTCATTAACCGTATTCCCACCATTCAAACCCATATTGACTGCTGCGACTTCGTTCTCTTCATCAATGGATGGGACCTTCAATGGAGCGCTCACCTCGAGTCCCCAATCTCTCCCTCTGAAACTACCTGAAAGGCAGATCGGAAGGCGACTGAGATACTTTGGTCGAACAACAGCTCCGCCATTACATTCGGGCATACTAAATATCTTGTGGACGTCGTTAGAGAAGTATCCAGTTCTGAATCGAGGGAATACGCGAGGAAGAGGTCTTAGACCACATTCTGACAAAACCCAGCTCACCATTAAATACCCAGATGGAGAAAAACAATAGCTTTACTCCACCAGTGCTTGCTACTTTCTAATGGGACTGGGAGGTCCTCAGGAGAGTGGAGAGAGAGTGCCGGAGTGACAAATTTTTTTTGGTTATTTATAAATGTATAGAGAGAGGGAGAGATAAAGGGGGGAGAGAAGCATATACAAATGAGAAGGATTCGGACTAAATATCTTGGAATAGAAAAAAAAAAATAGTAAACAAGTTGCAAAGGATTCCCAGTGGAGAAGGTAACAGAGGAGCCTCTATCCTCTGCTTTCCTTCAACAAGAGCCTCACGTAACACGTTAGGGTTTCATCTCAAAAGGATTCGTTTTTCAATTAATCGTAAATTTGGCAGATTTCTAACTATAATTAAGGTAGAGATCGAAGACTGGGAAAAGAAATAGAGATTTGGGAAGAGGAGTGATCTCTAGGAGAGAGAGAGACGTGGAATGGGAGGAACAAATCTAGAGTTTCCTGAAAAAGAAAAAGAATTTTGTATTTTGTATTTAATAAATATAAAGAGTTGATGGTAGGGGTACCATAAAATTTTATAAAAAATAAACAAAAAGAGCAAAAAGGTATGAAGGAATCATGGTATTTAGTGGTATATAAATAAGAATGAAAGATAGAATAGATGAATGAAAGATTTGCCACAATATATTCTTTTATGCATTCAGTATCCGACAAAGGGAATCCCAAAACGATTTACGGAACTTTCTCACTTTCATTTTTAATAAAATATTGTAAAGAAGAAAGCATTTCCATGCTTTCGTTTCAATCCCAAATTCCCACCACTAATTATTGTTGTATTGGTATTAATAACTAACTAACAACTTTTCAGCCGCAACCGTTTCGGGAGAAGGTAGATTAGACCAACAATCATCACAAATAGGAGAGTGTTCATGCATACAATCTTCTTCTACAATAGATTCAAATATGCCTAAACACATTTTCATATGGATTTATATGATCAAGTGATTCTCCATGTTTTATTAGATGTATATTATTTCTATCACGAGCAACAAAGAGTAAGCAAATTACTTGAGATCCACCATGAGGAAGAAGGAATCATCTTCGTCATACAAAGGCAGATAGAGAACAAGACCTTGGAGACATGGAACCAAGTTTCCTGGTCGAACATGAAAAGGAAAATGAAGTAACTTTGTTAGAGATGTGTCCCAACTGATCAAGTACATGAAAGTAGTTGGGTATCAAATGATTATTGTAATTCAAGAAATGAGGAAGATAATTCCTTCTCTGTCAATGGGGGGTTTACAACTAGATAAACCAGACTTATATAGTTTGATTCATGCCATCCAATATATGATCACAAACAAGCATTGAAATTAATGAGAATATCTTGTATTGGTGATTGATCGATCATATATGTTTTGGATTGCATTAACAACCAAAATTTTAGTCACACAACATCGTCTTTTTCAAACGCTAAGAGTTTTTCACCATCGATACTACTGCTATTACTAGTTAGAGAAAGAAAAAAAAAGAACTATCGATATAAAACGAATCATCTTCCTGTCCCTGAATTACTACATCACTTGAAACCCAACTACTTACAGCACCACTATCACTCACTAGCTCCCCGAACTATTGCAAAACCCTAATACAAGCTCTGGTGTTTCTTCTTTCTTTTATAATGATTGTTAATTCAAGCCTCTCTATTCACACTTGGTTTACCTAGTAAGAAGGTAATAAAAATTTTGTATCCTCTTTGTCTACTACGTACATTTTGTTACTAAATATAAATAGATGAATATATTCAGTGCCCAATTAATTAAGAATAGCAACAATTTGATAAACTCATCAAATAACACCAATTGTGCACTAAGATAAATTTATAGCATAATTTATAGAAATTATTGGGAGAGACATAGGGGATAAGTTGGGGTTGTTAACATGTCACACTCTTATATATGCACATAGATTTTAAGGAGGGAAATTCCTCATAATAACTGAATAGAATGCTTTTTCTACATAAAAAAATATGGAAATATTTGATAGAGAAGGGCCACGTATGTACACAAAGTCAAGAGTCAAACTCTTCCTCTTAATTTAAAGAGAGATATTCAATGAATATTCTGTTTAGTGATTATATAAGTGGTTAATTTCAAGGCCTCTTCTTCTCAATCTTATAATTTCATATTGTTGTTTGTTTTATAGGACCACCACTAAGAGGATCAAACACATTTGTATGGTAGAAGTAAGAGTTTTCTAAACTTATCTTCTTTCTATTTTCATATCTTATGTGACAGTGACTGCAAAATTCATTTTAAGTTCAAAATTGGTATGAAGAAGTTTGGATGTTTTTAATATGTTATTAAACAAATATAATCAAAATTAAGGACCTATTTTTCAAAAGGGGAATGAAACATGACCCATTGATAAATTTTTTTTATTTATTTTTTTAATTTTTAAATAATGAAAAGAGCTAAGTTCCACAATTGTCTGAATAAGCTAATATCAATCACGGACGAACATTTGTCGATTTTGATTTATTTAATGTTTTGGGTCAAAGTCAAGTCAAACATGTGTTTTGGGTCCAAGTCAAGTCAAACATGTACCCACTTTATTTAAGTTAGACTTTCATATGCTCTCTCTCTCTCTCTCTCTCTCTCTCTCTCTCTCTCTCTCTCACAGTGTACATATCCGTCTAAGTTCACTTTGACATAGTCATGAGGAGGAGGATGCCATCTGATGGTTTTATTGTAAAATATTTTATGAAAAATAATTTTTATTTTTTTGGTCACGTAACATAAAAATGAACACAAGTAAAACAGAGAAAAAGCTAGTCAGACGATGAAAGTGGAGTGTCGTCCTCCATGGGTCCCAAGCAAGGTCTTAGGTATCGAGTACATATATCCATCTCGATACTGATATGGCCGAATATAGATACAGATCAGCCACATCGGATTTGATCAGATCATTTTGCCCCTCAAAATCCTGATATTGGTTTTTTGGACCATTTTTCCCTCCCCTATACTGATACCATCGCTACAATATTGATATTGTATCAATATTAGGTACCAATGATACTGATACTTATTTATCACTATGACTGATATGATGAGTATCAATTGTCAAGATCTCATCATTCTTTAGGGAAAACAATATTCTAAGTTTAAAAAGGCCAAAATAGTTTTGTTAGGAAAATAATAACCATTTTAAAATGATTGCTATTTTTCCAACTTTTTGTTAGATTTCAATGCCTTAATAGAACATTTTTCTCCCTTTTATAATCCTTGTACATGTAAAGGAAAGGATCTCTCCACCAACAGTGTGTGTATGACGTGTACTAATTATGTGATTATCTATCATTGTCATTGTCCCTAAGTGGAGTCTCTATTTGATGTATTATATAAACAATTACAATCTCAAAAAAGTGTGTGCAAAAGTCTTGAACCTCAACATGGTATCAAGAGCTTGTCTCTAGCGAGTTTTGTTTTTCAAGATTTCTCTGTTTTCATTTTTCAAGACTTTCAAGACTTCTCGTTCGCCTGCAACCTTCAGAGCTCCAATGGCTTCTCTGGTGTCTCTCAATGTTCAACCATCACTACCATTGAAGCTGTCCTCTACGAATTTCCTTTTATGGCGAGCTCAATTTCTCCCACTACTGCGTGGCCATGATCTCCTCGGCTACATCGACGGGAGCTATCCTCGCCCTTCGGATGACCCTGCATCCTCTGCTCTGTGGGATCGCCAGGACCAGATGATTCTCAGCTAGCTGATATCCTCTCTTTTAGAGGAAACCTTACCTCATGTGATCTGCGCTCAAACATCGTCTGGAGCCTGGCAAACCCTAACTCGGGTCTTTGCACCATCTTCGCGCTCTCGTGTGATGGACCTTAAAGATCGCCTTCATCGACTGTAGAAGGGAACCTCCTCTGTATCTGAGTTCCTCCTTGTGGTTAGATCTATTTTTGATGCCTTGGCGGCCATTGACAACCCGGTAACCGATGAGGACCTAGTCTTGGCGATTCTTCGAGGTCTCGGAGACGAGTATCGTGATTTTTCCACTTCGATTCGTACATGCGCAGAACCGATCTCGTTTCTTGATCTTTCTGGACTTCTATTGAATCAGGAACTTTATTTGTCAAATTCAACTGCAGCCTCTGTGAACAACATTGTCACAGTGAATGTTGCATCACGCAATCAAGGGCGTAGTGATCGTCAGTATCTTTCTCAAGGGCGTGGTAATACCGGTGATCGTTCTCGTCGCTCTCAAAATTGGAATCAAGGTCGAAATGGTGATCGACGTTCGTCTGGTTATGATCGACATTACTCTGGAGGTTCTCGTGGTGGTTTCTCAGGTGACTCTAATGGTCGAACCTACAGTGATCGCAGTGGTCGCTCATACAATCGCCGTGGTCAGGGCACTCAAGCACAACAGCCCACATCTCCCACAGATCTATCTGGTTCACCTTCGTTCATGAATTCTCCCCGTGAAAACTGCCAAATATGCCAATCTTGATGGACACCTTGCTGCTCAGTGTCCACAGCGATTTAATCATGCTTACCTGGGTAAGTCTCTCATTCTTGGACCTTCTTGTGCCTCAGCCTGCTCTTTCTTTGCTTCTTCTTGTTCTGGTTCTTGGATTCTTGACAATGGTTCCAATAATCACATAACTACAGATATGTCAAATCTTGCGATTTGTGAATCATATTCTGGTTCTGATAATGTGGTTGCAGGTAATGGCACTGCTTTGTCTATTTCTCGTATAGGATCTGCTACTGCTGCATCTGCTGGACATTCGTTTTCTCTATCTTCAATTTTATGTGTTCCAAGTATTCATTGTAATCTACTATCTGTGTCACGATTCTCCTCTGACAACAGTGTTGTTTTTGAATTTGGTTGTGATTCCTTTGTTATCAAGGACACTCAGACACGGCAGATCCTCTGTCAAGGCCAGAGTGAAAATGGACTATTTCGGCTTCCTCTGGTCGTCACTCATTAATATGTTGCACTCTCTGCTTCTACATCTGTAGCACCATCACCCACTGTTTGGCACAGAAGACTTGGCCATCCAATGCCTTCACGAGTCCGTAGAATACTTTCTTCAATCTCAAATGCTTCAACTGCTGGTACACTACCTACCTGTGATGCTTGTCAATGCTCACATAGTCATAAGCTGCCTTTTGTTAATTCTGTTTCTGTTAGTAGTTCTCCTCTTGAACTCATTCATAGTGACCTCTGGGGTTTAGCACCTGTTCAATCTTTTGATGGTTTCAAATATTACATTGTATTCATTGATGACTTTAGCAAATATTACTGGTTGTATCCTCTTAAAAATAAGACTGATGTATCTACTGTATTCATTCGCTTCAAAACTTTAGTTGAAAAATACTTTCAGTTACCCATTAGATCCTTCCAATCTGATGGAGGGGGAGAGTTTGTCAAGCTCTCTTCCATTTTTTTCTACTCATGGCATAACCCATTGTTTTTCTTGTCCACATACACAAGAACAAAATGGTGTTGCTGAACGCAAACACCGCCATGTTGTGGAGTCTGGTCTTGCTCTCTTATTTCAAGCTGGGATGCCTGATCCTTTCTAGACAGCAGCCTTTCAAACTGCAGTCTATCTAATGAATCGCATTCCTTTACAATCTCTTGGTGATGTTTCACCACTGCAGTCTCTATTTGGCACACCACCTGACTACCATTTTTTGCGAACATTTGGTTGTCTCTGTTATCCTTCGCTTCGGCCATATGCCAAAAATAAATTACAGCCCAGATCTAGAACTTGTATCCTCCTTGGGTACTCCCTCTCATATAAGGGATATCACTGTTTCGATCCAACTACACAAAGGGTCTATTTGTCACGGCATGTTGTATTCTCTGAAGATGTATTTCCTTATGCTTCATTGGCTACGCCCACACCTTCACGGGCTTCATCAATTTCCAACTGGTTTGTGCCACTACCACAATTGGTTGTGTTGCCCTGCTCACCTCAACAAGCTCCTGCACCTCCAAATGGGCCTGTACAACCATCTGAGCCTGCCCAACAATTTATTCCTGCACAAACACCTAGGCCAATTCCAAATGGGCCTGCTTCACCTGTGCCTGCTGTTCACCAGGCCCCATCTGGGCCAGCGTCTTTACATGATTCAGTTGGACCGAATGATTTATTTGGAACCTCTGGGCCTACTCAACTACAAGGCCCCCCTGGGCAGCTATGTTACCGACCTCATCTGGGCCTGCAGATTTGTGCCAAGAGGCCCCATATGGGATTATCACCCGCTCTCGTACGGGTTCACTTAAACCGCCACCATCTCGGCTGAATCTTATTGCCATGGAGACTGACTCCAATGTCCCAACATGCTACTCTCAAGCATCTAAATTTCCACAGTGGCGTCTTGCAATGCAAGAGGAATCCAATGCCTTGATACAAAATGGTACTTGGGTCCTTGTACCCTCCAATCAAAACCAAAATGTGATAGGCTGCAAGTGGGTATTCTGGGTTAAGCGTAAACCCGATGGTTCTGTGGATCGCTATAAGGCCAAGTTAGTGGGCAAGGGGTACCATCAACGACCAGGCTTTGATTTTGAGTAAACTTTTAGTCCAGTTGTGAAGCCTGCTACGATTCGAGTGGTTCTTTCCCTAGTAGTAACATATGATTGGCCCGTTCGACAATTGGACATTTCCAACGCATTTCTTCACGGTGATTTGGTTGAGTCGGTCTATATGACTCAACCCCCTGGATTTGTTGATGTCTCACTACCGGATCATGTATGCCATTTAGGGCTTAAACAAGCCCCACTGGCCTGGTATACCAAGTTGAGCACTTTCATTCTCTCGCAAGGTTTTGTGGCTTCCCGTACGGATACATCTCTATTTGTCTTTCGCATGTCATCCACGGTCATCTACTTTCTCATATATGTAGATGACATCCTTATTACGGGGAACAAACCAAATGCTATATCGGATCTTATACGGGCCTTGTCAGGGGCTTTTGCTTTGAAGGACTTGGGTCCACTTTCTTATTTTTTGGGTATAGAAGCCCAAAAGACGTCTACGGGCCTGCTTCTCACCCAACATAAATACATCTTGGATCTATTAAAATCCACTCATATGGATTTTGCAAAGCCCATCTCGACTCCTTATGGGGGTGGTGCTCAATTCTCTTTGACATCAGGTGTGGCTTTACCCGATGGTACGCAATATCGTCGCATAGTGAGGGCCTTGCAATATCTCTCAGCAACCAGACCGGACATTGCGTTTGCTGTAAACAAAGTAGCACAGTTTATGCATGCACCTACGGATGCCCATTGGTCCGCAGTCAAACGCATCTTACGATATCTGAGGGGCACATCGACAATGGGTCTATTTTTTAAAAGACAAAATTCTGTCTCTCTTATGGCCTATTTGAATGCTGATTGGGCCCGATGCCCAGACGACCGTCGATCCACAACGGATTTCTACATCTTTCTTGGTGCCCATCCCATTTCATGGTGCTCACGCAAGCAACGTAACGTTTCTCGATCTTCCACCGAGGCGGAGTATTGGGCTGTAGCTTCCACAGCCATAGAACTTGTTTCGCTTCGTTCCCTACTGGGTGAACTTGGGGTTTTTCTACCTTTGGCGCCACTACTCCTGTGTGACAATGTTGGAGCAACGTATATGACCGCAAATCCGGTTTTCCATTCTCGGACAAAGCACATTGAAATTGATTTTCATTTTGTCCGCGATCTTGTTGCCTGCAAGCGTCTTCAGGTGCGCTATGTTTCCACACAAGATCAAACAACAGATACACTCACTAAGGGACTGCCACGTACACGGTTTCTCCTACTTCGCTCCAAGCTTGCAGTGTCCGACCCGCTGCGCTTGCGGGGGCGTGTAAAGGAAAGGATCTCACCACCAACAGTGTGTGTATGACGTGTACTAATTATGTGGCTATCTGTCATTGTCATTGTCATTGTCATTGTCATTGTCATTGTCCCTAAGTGGAGTCTTTATTTGATGTATTATATAAACAATTACAATCTCAATAAAGTGTGTGCAAAAGTCTTGAACCTCAACACTACAAACAATATAACTTAAATAATCAAGTGGCCGGAATCAGCTTAAATTTTATTTTGACACTTGAAATCATTCTTTGAATCTTTCCTGTTTGATAAAACCTATGGCCCACAAATTTCTGGTTTCAGCTTCCATCATCTGCCATGCGTCATTCTCCAGTATGCTTACCTTCTCTCCTCACAACCCCTATATATATATACTTCACCACATATCCCACTCTCAACTCACAACTTAATTGCTTCTTTATAATACCTTAATAACAAGAGAGAGAGAGAGAGAGATTTGTGTGAGAGTGAGGTGAATATGAGTGATTTCAGTGATGATCATCATGAAGTGAATAACGGAGGCAACAGGAGGAAGACGCAGGCAGCTTGGGGTGCAGATCATGATACAATAACCACTGGTGGTGGTGGTGGTGGCGGTGGACGTTCTTCCGTGGGGGTGCAACCCAAGAGAGGTGATGTTAAGAAAAACATTATAGCTGTTATTGCAAAAGTTGTTACACCCTCTTGTTCCCACCCTACCCATCCTCTATAGCCTATATGTCTTCCACTTCTTCTGCTTCTTCTTCTCCTTCTTCCCCTCCTATGTATATATATATACGGGTCTCACAATATTTGTTTCTTAATTACTCTTTTTCTATACATGTATTATCATTATTTTCAAGTGATCACATCTTTCATCTCTATGTTTGATAACCCCTCCCCACCTTATGTGAAGGATAAATTTTTTTTTTTAAAAAAAAAAAAATCTATAGTCTTTAAAGTCAAAGATTATTTTTCGGAATTTGATAAGCAATTATATTCCAGCTAAACTTTACAGTAGTACTGCCATAGCTAGATTTGCAAGTGGTCTGAGTTATAGATCAAGTGGGCTGCAAAAGCAAGCTGGTCCTTCAATTCACCAAAAAGTCAGGAAAGCTAGAAATTAATTCTTCTCTGCTTGTAAAATCTTATGTCCAAATGAAGACGAAACATGAAGCATTGATGATTTTTAAATTATTTTAAGACAGTTCCAAGTCTTGGGGTCAATATGACAAATTCACACCTTATCTAAATTCCCAATCACTGTTTATATGCACTAAAAAAAAGGTCATTACACGTTTGGCTTAAAGTTAAACATGGACCACTTTGTTTTCTATTTTTCGTTTAGGTTGCATTTATTGGTTGGACATGACTAATAAGCACATATGAATACAATTGAACGAAAAGGGGTTGGGGTGGGGGGTGGGGGGGGGGGGAATCCTGTAGTTGTACCATGAATATGGAGTCCACATGAATACTAAGAATATTATACTACTTTTTAATAGACATAATAGGGACAGTTTTCATGTATGGCCATATGTGGTGGGGAAGGGTTACAATGCATCAAATGGGGGCATTTGATCATTCGATTCCCTATTATGAGAGAAGAGCATGATGCTGCAACCGTGCACGAAACTTTTGCTCAATATGGTAATATGTTTTAGAAGAACTATTTGTTATATATGGGGTAGTATAGGGTCCGGATACAAAGGGGACAAATGACCGCCCCAAAGTTCATCAAGGGAAAGAAAAAAAAAGAAGAAAAGAGTTATTGAGAAAAGTTAGGGTTTATAATATAGATCATCAATATTTATTGTTATGCATCAGCTTGAGAGTCAAATTGACCATGCGTCATCTTGACCGTCAAAGAACAAACCCCTACATCAATCAAAATTCAATTGCGGGGGGGGGGGGGGGGACTGATCAACAATAAAGGAAAAAAAGTCCTCTCCAATTCCATCTATCCATCCAACAGTTACAAGACTTGGACACCCAAGTAATTGGAGAAGATCCTAATCCTAGTAAAAGAGCGGTAACCCCTATTTTTCGCTGCTTAAATCGCACTTCTTGTCCTTTCACATGGAGGTGAAATAACGATTTAATCTTCCTGCCAAACACATTATTCGAGAAAGATTAAATAATCATTTTGCACCCCCATGTAAGAAGACAGCACTATACTATTCAAACAGTGAGAGGCTGTACTATTCGAGCAGCGAGAGGCAGAAGATAAAAATTCCTCACTCTAATCTTTGCCAAGTAAAGTCTTTGACAACACGACAATATTTTGAAAATTTTTTATCCTTTTCTATCCGTGTGTGGAGGAACGAATCCCATCTTAGCAGATTCCCCCCCCCCCCCCTTAAAGTTAACCACTGACCACAATGTCGTGCTCACGTGCACATGTCCTTCTAGAATGTCAGTAGTCTCAGTCCATTTAGGCTTGCTTTTTTCTATGCAAAGTTCTTCCATATTTGATAGAGAAATGATACATTTAATGAAAGGATAAAGACTATAAGAGGTTTCGAAACAGTTTCTCTGCAAATACACCCTTCCCAGAACAGCAATTACGTACAGGAGCCTTGTGCACTAGATGCGATTTTTTTTTTATAAGAAGAAAATATACATTTGCAGCATTTTTTTTTTGTTCTTTTCCTATGGTTATATTTAAATACTGCAATTTTTTCACAAATGTAGATGCGGTTCATTCCATCGACGGCTGTTGTGTGGTTAATTCGATTCAATGGTCGATTCATTGCCACCCCTAAAACCCACTTTGAAATAAGAGAGAGAGAAGCTCGAAGAGGGATTAGAAAACTTGGGAGTTAAGCCAACAACAGCAGTCCTGGTCCAAAACTTGAAAGTCCCTAAAACGACAGGAGATCTATGGGATAGGTTAGTTGAGGAAATTTCAGATCACTTGCTGGGCCTGCACATATTCTTATCTATCCAATGTCCGACACACCCCATTCCCTAAAATATTTTAAGAAATTCTCAATCTTAATAAAATATTATTAAAAGGGAAGATTTTTTTTTTTTTTTGAGGGTTAAAAGGGAACTTATATATTATAAATTACCAATAGAAAATTACATTCTTAGATATTTCTTCCCCTTAGCATCATTCTACAGTCGTGGAAAAAGTGCTGTGAGAAGACAGTCAATACAAAGGGAAGTATTTTCATCCTTTCCCTGGAGCTTCGTGTTAGGTACATCTTTTTTTTATTTTTATCTTTTCATTTTAATCTTATCATATTGGAATTGAACTAACAATGGAAAAAAAACATTATTTACATTTGGGCCACCGGCTCTTTTATAGCATGATAGGGAATATAACGTACATTCAATGATCCACAGTGCTTGGGTATATAGCCCAATCCTCCGTTTGTACATTGGACTACGTGCCAAAATACTATGAGTCATCAAATTATGTATTCCATTCTTTGTCACGCTACAAAAGACCCAAATCTGACCATCGAGCGTTCCACCAAGGGCCATTGCTTTCTTCCTTTTTCTTGGATAGAGACGTATTACCCACTTATTCAAATACAGCTCTAATTCAAACCCATAGATTTGCTTCTTCTCGTTGCATGGTATGGTATTGGTGGGTGGGCTTCACATGCGCCAGGGGTGATGACGTCACCATAGGCCCACTCACTCCAATTATTTAAAAACAAAATGAAGAGAACTGATAAAATGCACTCTATTGCTTAATTTACATAATTTCCTCCTCATCAAAGGTATATACATTCATTATTACATATCAAATGTTGTCATCTTATATCTTGTTGTGATCCAGAGAGTGATATTGGAATCGGAGTGATTCCGATTTGGATCGATATAATTGGGTAAATTGATCGTTTAACCTCCACTTCCCCCAACGAACTCTTTCTCTCTCACAAATTAGCCTCCCTTTTACCTATTTCTGGTCCTGGATCTGACCAAGAGTTGCATTAGTGCATTAATTTATAGATATGTACGAGAGGGAATTGCAGAACCCAAAAAACTACACGACACCGAGAGAAGAAGAAGAAGAAGAAGAAGAAGAAGTCAGAGTGAAGAACAACCCCTGGCTCGTCCTCAAAGGCCAAAATCCAAAAACCAAAGGCCCAACCAAATTGCAGGAAGTTGATAATCAAAGGTCGGAGTGTGAGAGGGTCAAATCTCAAAAATGAAAAGTCATAAAAGTCTATCGACCCCTCAGTCAATCATATCGCGTATTTATTTTATTTTATGGGAGTAGATTTTCTCGAATGTCATTTATTCTTTTAAAAAATATATATAAAATCGGTTTTCATAGTAATTGAGTTGAGTGAAATTGTAAATCGGTGTTCTAAAATAGTAAGAAATTCTCAAGTCTTTAAAATCTCTTCTGTTGTTTAATAATATGAACTCAAAATGCATTGATATGTGATTCTTTATTTTTTTTAATGTATTTTTCTAATTTTTTTACTAATTTATAGATATTTATTGTATTAATAAATAAATTTTTAAAAAAGCTCACTGATAAGTCAGGAGATCTCTCTCCACGGGAACGAGTTGATGCGTACGCGAGGAACGAGCTAAGGCCATGAATATCAGATGCGAGCCAACCGAGCTCACCAAGAGCGAGGTTAGACGAACGACACACACCGCGAGGCGCAATACGAGAGCATAACAAGTGCCATTGCGGGAGATCGCTACGTCGCCATCCAAATAATAGCAACCTGGCCCATGACAGGGAAGGGCGACCTCGATGCTTCGCCTAGTTAACTCAAAGCTTGCCATGGACCAGCATTGCCCGAGATTATCGTCCATGTTGCGCCTAATCAGGCGCGAGAGAAGTTAGGGATAAACGTTATCCCTAAAATCACTCCAATACCCACTCACTCCACTCCGAGAACCCTGCATTCCTTTTGGAGCACGATTCTGCGCATGATCCATCATAAATAAGGGAGGTAACATCCTTCTACGATCATCTGAATTCCACTATTCTCATCTGTTGCAAGGATTTTGACTTAAGCATCGGAGTGGAATCGCCAGCACTACCCGATCCTCCCTGCTAATTCTCTTTTGCAGGCACAGTTCGCTCCGACACTGTTTCCTGACGCAACACTCACCTTTACCTAGGGGTGTCAATTCAAGGCCTGGCCCAGCCCGTTTACTAAACGTGTCGGGCTTAAGCCCGACATGTTTAGTAACCAGGCGGTCTCGGTGTGGGGTCTTAGTCCGTCGGACGCCCGACCAAACCGATTGAATGATAGCCCGACCGAGCCTAGCCCGACCTTGATGTGCAAAGATATCTCAGGAACTGGGTGATCTTCCATCCTCTCCTGCTGCTCCTTTCACCTTCAACACAGAACCACCACCACATATATACTCAGTATTTTCTTATCTATGATTTGATTAACTCATCCTAATCTAATCTTCCATAAAGAAACAATTCAGTTTCAATTTGATGACAGGAGATCTAATATAAGGTTCTTGATGATACTATACCTGATAAGCTGAAGTTCATGCACCAAAGACGAAGTCGGAGGGGAAGTTATGGCGGCTATATTTAGGTGAGTTTTGGTAGCTATATTTGGGTGAGTTTTGGCCTGAACCCACCTCTAATAAAGCTAATAGACAACTTAGCAAATGAAGAAGAATAAATAGCCAAATTGACTACTCCTTTCCTGAACCCACCTGTACTATTATTTCATTCAAATCGTTCACTGTTGATGAGATGGAACCCATTGAAGGGTATATTGTTGTATTAACATCAGTGCTGAGAAGTGTCAATTTAAAAAGATTGAATCCATTACATGACATTTGGTCTGAAACATCAATTAACCTGACCGTTTAGAGCTAAATAGATCATTAACTTGACCGAGACCCGTTTCAGGCCCGTTTAGTCCAAATAAGGTTACACCAATTAAAGAACGAACACCGACTGACCGAAATGATCGAAATCGTACCATGCCCGCCCAATGCAAGCCCGAATGTGTAAATGATCGGACACGATGCAACCTATAAAATTGGTGAGATCCGTTCAGACCCGTCCGAGACCGACCGAGACCGACCGAGCCCGACCGGTTCATACCCCTACCTTTATCGGATTTGATAAGGCCAAATCACCAGTTTTTTTACCAGCTCGATGAGTTAAACTTTCTTGGACAGTCTACAAAAACACAAAGCAGATTGAAAAAGAAAAAGAAAAACCCGTTTCAGGCCCGTTTAGTCCAAATAAGGTTACACCGATTAAAGACCGAACATCGACCGATCGAAATGATCAAAATCGTATCATGCCCGCCCAATGCAAGCCCGAATACGTAAATGGTCAGACACGATGCAGTCTATAAAATTGATGAGACCCGTTAAGATCCGACCGAGACCGACCGAGCCCGACCGGTTCATACCCCTACCTTTATCGGATTTGATAAGGCCAAATCACCAGTTTTTTTACCGGGTCGATGAGTTAAACTTTCCTGGACAGTCTACAAAAATACAAATCAGATCGAAAAAGAAAAGGCCAAAAGAAAGCTTGTGGAAAAAAATTTCGGTGACAGCATTATCTAAAGACACAGTATTAAGCACGTGCAATAAAGCCCTAATACAACCGACCATCGATAGCCACAATTGGCCTCAGAGGCCCGCCATTCATGACGCAGAGTAGCATGGTGGGCTCCACATGTGCAGGTGGTGATGATATTTCCCTAGGCCCCACTCCCCAGCCCACCCACTACCCATTGGATACAAACAAATGAAGAGAACTGATAAAATGGACTATACTTGAATTTACATCATGTACTCATCAAGGTATAAGGGTCGTTGGATTCATATCCATTACAAATAAATTTTTTTTTTTTTTTTTTTTTTTTGGATAGAAAAAAATGTAATCATGGATCGTGTGATCTAAAATATCATCATCTTTAGAGATAAAACCCCTCAATATTGAATTTGAAGCCCCATTTCCGTAGAGTTGCAGAGAGGCCTAATTCTTCCCCTGAGTCACGCCCACTCTCCTTCCATTTCTCCCTCTCTGCAACTGCCAGAGAAGGGACGCCTTTGCCATAGTGAAGATGAGGATGGGCGAGTGGTGTCGTTTATGGTGGTGGAGGGGTCCGTTCCTACATTGACGAACAATGTGGGTGAAATGGGATGCTTTTGTCAAGCAGATAGTAGTCCAATAAAAGATCGTATATAAATGGGTTTGTTTGAGTCAATCATGCTTTGTGACATGCCCGCACATATGAACGTGCATGTATGTGGACATGGTGTAGATTAGTCACATATCAAATTTGAAAAGTCAATTCAATCAAATGACTCCTTTTATATTGCAAGATATCCCTTGAATGTCCATATATATATGTACTGATTTTTTAGACATTAGTGTGCCCTCTCCCAACCTCAAGTCAGAACATATGGTTTAATTGAATAAAAAAATATATATAAAAAAAATGAATAGTTCAGATTTGTCTTTTGATATTCGAAAACTTGACTTTCCATTATTATATGGATTATATTTTTTCATTTGGTGAAGACTATTTACAAAAAACTATCCTTTTGTTTTATGGTATATTGTTTTTTGAGAAATGTTCTCTGCTTGGGATTCAGGGGTCATGCCTAGACACATGGGGTCGGGGGCAAAAATGATCGACATGCCTCCCATGAGTGAATGTTGGAAATTCTAACCTCCAATGTACCAGCACATAGCATAACCCCTACCTCCCACGTAGATAACACTCCCCCATTTTTTTTGTTTATAATTTTTAGTTTAGCCTCAATAGAACCTGAAATACCTCCCTTCTTCACACTGCTTTAATAGGATCTCATGGTTCTATCCAAAAATTTAAAAAAAAAAATCTCATCTCATGGTGGTGGGACCTACTAGACTCTTATCATTATCTCGATGGACGCGCTTGTGTGGGTTGAACTTGAAGAAATACAAGAAAGAAGAAGAAGACAATAAATGTTTTTAATGTGATTCGGTTTCACTGAAAACCTACATCCACAAATCTTATATTTCCACATTCTTTTAACTTTCATCTAACCTCTCTTTATATATATGTTTAGAGATAAGTATGATAAGGTTACAAGGATTGACACTGTGAGATGACTAAGTACAGTGGGTTTTACAATTTAATATTCTTGAATGTACTTGGTCACGATCCTTGAGCTTGGAAGAGTTTGATTGCAATTTTATTATTACAACAGCCTTGTGCGTTGGTTTCGAGATAACCACTGTAGTGCCCTTCTCATCTGATCCGTTGATCCCTTCATGTTTGGTTGTTGATAAGACTTTATCCTTATCACTACCAGAGAATCTCCCCAACGCCTAACTGGCGGTGGCCACCTTGAGTAGAAAGCACGCAAATGTAAGTCACGGCAGCACAGGTGGCATCCAACCTGGACAGTTGAGACGCCGGCGCCAACGAAAGTGATCGAGGAACACGTGTCTCTTTATTGTGGTTGTCCTGTAATTTGGAAGTAGCTGGCTTTGGAGATCAGGAATTGTTGGATGTTGATGTCGGGGGTATAGTTTAGTCGGAGAAAGGTTCTTTTTCGTGGGAGCAGTCGGTAAGTAGTATAGTGGAGGTGAAATGACTGCCTTACCCTTGGGATAGCCAAAAATCTCACCCTAAGATGCTTTTCCATTGTTTTCATTGGCCAGGGTCACGCAAACCCCCACTGACAATGCTGTCCCAGTTATTAGTAAGGGTCAGACGGTCAGGACCGTCATGGACTCTCAGGGTGGGACGGTTGGTCGGTCGGTCGGTCAATCCGGGCAGGGGTGAAGTGAAACAATATGTGACCCGTCTTGGAAATGATACCCCTAAAAAAAAGCATAATAAATAAATAATTATTACGTAATATATTGATATAAATAAGGCCCAAGTACCCAATGAATATGCAATTGAGTAAAAAGAAAGATAAAATAGGAACTCTTTCTGGTAGAGTGAGAGAGAGAGAGAGAGAGAGAAGAGAGAAGAGTGTCTTGGGAGAAGGCAGCGATGGATAAATGGGCGAAGACGGAAGACGGAAGCGAGATTGGGGAAGGCATGGGAATAAGTTCGGATCATGATGAGCAAACCTCTAAGACGACACAGAAGAAGAAGGAGAAGGAGAAGGAGGGGAAGGGTAACATGGCAACCCCTAAGAGAGGGGCTAATAAGGTGAAGAAGCTCATCTTTGCTGCTATTTTCCAGCAGCAGAGAGGTTTCTGATCTTCTGCCTGTTTACCCCTAACCTCATCGATCCAAACCACCTTCTTCTGCTAGCTGCTGCTTAATCTAGCTACCTCCCTCTCTTCCACTGTTGTACATACAATACAATACAAAATACATATTATGTAATGATCACCTGTTGATACTGCCCAGGCTCTCATATTTACATTTTTATATATTGTAATTAATATTATATACTATAAATTTTTATTAAAATTTCTTTCTTTCAATCTTCGCAGACTCGATTTATCTGCAATTCTGCATCTTTAATTTCTTACTTGTTGGAAGTGTGTCCATCAATGCGTAATCGAGTGATTTCCAACATTACTAGCTACTGATCGATAGTTTTGCTTTGAATATTGGTTTAACCTACTTAGTTTTCTTCTAATTCCTTGTTTTGAAACTTAATTCAGAAATTTTTTTTTTTTTTTTTTTTTAGAATACAGAAGAATTCTACTGATTCATCATTGTTTCTCTTTGAAGGGTTATTTTAGTTGACGAGATTACTAATTAGTAGATGAGGGGATGAAAAAGTTAAAAGCTTCTTTCATGGGTGGGTGTTGTTTGAAGGACTCAAAGTTTGGAGAGAAAAGAAAAAACCAAACAAGAACCCCACCACCACTTTGAAATAGAGTATAAACTAGCAGATAGCAGATTCAATTCAAATTCAATTCCCAATTCCAGGTTCAATGTTTCGGATTTCTTGTCTTTTTTGTTTTTTTGGGTCCAATTTTTGCATCTCCATGGACCCTACAAACTAATGCAATCGAGTTTTTTTCTTTATTTAATGAATGACATAAATAAAGTTGGTATACTGGGACAGTTAATAAATTATTCGAACCACACTCTCACACAACAAAAACACACGCATTCACCATTCTAACTAAGACACGTGGGACCTTTAATTCTCTCCAATTCACTCTTTAATGTCATGTGTCTCTGCCTAAGAGATTAGGAATGTATGACGTGTCATCTCTTTCTACATATTTAGGGCACACGTGGCAGATGAATGGGACTAATTGTGTAATTTTGTCTTTTTCCTTCCAGTTTACCATTTTACCCACTTTGTTGAAAACGTGATAACAGCCTACTTCTCTTCCCGGGGGATATTATAATAAACAAATAAAATAACTAAAGTGGGTATCCAGTGATTTTAAATAATTATTAATAAGAAAGTTCACCCTTACGTCACAATGCATACATCATCATTCATTACGTCATCGAATTTTTTGACTTTTGACTATTGACTTTTGACAGCCGTTATCTGCTCTGCCGCCCGCCTCCATTATCAGTCTCAGCTAAAATAAATAAATAAAAAAAGGTTAAAAAAAGAGGAAACATAATTTTCTCCTTAACTTTAATAAAGCCAACAAAGGTCCTCTTTTGATCATTATTAGGCTTGGACTACTGCCCATGGCCCTTATCCGTTTTGGAAAGCTTTTCCTTTTTGACTTTTCGATTATAAATCTAGGGAAAGAAAGATGTTTCCTGTGGGGAGGTTCCACCCAGACACAGAAAAGGGATAAATGATCATCCTACCCCCGTGAAAGCTTGAAAATAACCTTTTCGAACGATTATAATTAAGGAAGAAAGATGTTTCTGTGTTGCTCCCGCATATTCCATGAAGATTAATTCTTTTGGGTGCAATAAACGCTTGTCACTTCCCCTAAATCTAGTAAGGGGTAGTTTTGGATGCTGCTTCTTCTCAACTGGACTGGATTGGCCTTGCCAGAAGCTCTGGTAGGGGTGAAGAACGAAAGAGGATTGAATGTTTAAAAACTGAAATCCACTTCCTTACAAGAAATGTATCTAATTAATATTTACTTCTTTTTTTTTTTTGGTAAAAATCTAATTAATATTTACTTAATCATATGGAATCTTGACTTTCATCAAACTCTCTCCTCCTTGCTTAATATAATATATATAGATGTATATATTAATTGTTTTTTCTATTTCTATTGCTAATGCACCTATAGATGTTTAAAAAGTAAGCAACCTTATAATAAAATAATCTCCCTTCGATCCATTTAAGTAACAACGTCTCTTTCTCTCTAGGGAGGGGTTTCCAAATGAGTGAAATGACCTTTTTCTTTCTTGGGGTACATTGAATCTGATAAAGATGATGGCGGCCATGAAACCTGAATGATCACAGTGGAACCTCTTCATTTTGCCCATCTGAAACCGTAAAGGGATATCTTCTCAATGTCCATTTCAAATTGAAAGAGATCTTCCCTTGCCACTTGTGCAATCTCAAACTTCTAATCAGTTCCTCTCTGAGTCGCAGTAGAAAAAAACGAAGGTTCCAAATTCCAATTTGATTCTGTTCTTTGCTGGGTTACTCCATTTTATCTGATAAAAATGACACATGAAAAATTAAGATCCAAATCTGATTTTTGATCACAACAGAAGGGGAAGATGGGGCAAAAGAGAAAAGTACAAATAATGTCCATCGATCAACTCTTCCTCTATTTACAGTTCACCGATTCAACATCTTAGTCTTTTTTATCTATAAAATGGAACTCGAATCAGACACTTCAATCCAACTTTGGGTTTCTCGTTGGGGTTTGGCTATGTTAACCAATATGTATCATTTTCTCCTTAAAGGGAGGTTTTTTTTTTTTCTTCTTCTTCTTGGGTAGGGGACAAATCCACTTAACTCTTGAAGGGGGATTAAGAAGAAGTATGAATTCCGTTTACCGTGTTGCCTTGATTTGCAGCGTTGCCAGAACCAGTAAGAGAAAACGAATTCAGATAAAATCACTAATCAAATTCCTAAATCGGTGAAAATAATGGTAAAGCTCTGTTCTGCAACTACAAATTGGCTATAACAATCTCTATCTTTTCCCTCAACAACAGTGGACCGGAGGATTCCAAGTTCCAATATCACGACTGACCATTTTTTTTTTCTTTTCTGGGCAAAATGGAACTGATAGGGGCATGATTGATGGGCCGAAATGAAAGGAAACTGATTAAAAACACTTCATTTACATTCACTGATACAACAATCTACATCTCTTTATGTACAGAGTTGGAAATCGAAATCTAACACTTCACAACTACTGAAACTCTCAAAATCTCTTACTCACATATATGTAGTGTGTACACAATGATTCATCGATGATTGATCTCTGTTTCGGACAGGGAACTATTTAGCGCAGAAATCAGGACTTGAGCTATATAATCATACATCTGCTTCTTCACAGACCTCCTCCTTGGTGGGAGTACTGATGACCCTTTCTTGTTGTTCTTCTGCAAATCGATCCAGCTGGGTGCCGTGGCTTGATACTGAACGGCTCCTTCACCAGATCTTCCCTCCATCTCTGATAGTTTCTTCAAATCTTTATTTTCTCTGAATGGAATGATACTAATCAGTACGATTAACTTGGTTTATGAAGTGGAAAGGCTGGATAGATCTGTTTTTATAGAGATGAAGAGACAACTGTTGAATGGGGATTTCAAATATCTGATCTGATCTGATCTGATCTGATCTGATCCTTTCTTCAGCGTGAAGGGAAAGGTATTCTAAATCTCAGCTGATTCCGTTTCTCAGGAGTGAACAACTACTTGTGACACAAGCTCTGGCGTCACTTAATGACTATCAAACCTAGTTCTGGTACACGTGTCCTTCAACAATGTCAAAGTCCATTCTCCAGTCCCAGTCTCCATTAATACTGGGTCTGTTGTTCTTTGGTCAGTGGTCACCCTTTTTGCGGTTATTAGGTAGCTGCTCATAGCTGCAACTGGCAAGTTGGCAGCACCCCTACATGCCGGTTGAACCTGTTCCCCCGGTTGAACCAAGGCCCCAAAAAACCCAATTAACTTGGTGTTTTGCCTGGAGTATGCCACACTTTACCAAATAATTGATCAGCACTAAGCCTGTCAGTACACTCCCTAGATGCCAATATGGTCTACCCGATCCAATAATAGATCCATTGCCACCCTTGAACCCATTTCTGAGTTTAGTAACCAACCAGGGTGGTGAATAGATGGGTTGAAAACATATGAGAGAGAGAGAGAGAGAGAGTCAGAAAACTTGGTAGTGAAGGCAACAATAAGTGGACTGGTCCAAAGCCTCTGAACGGACAGGAGAGGATATTTTATATCACTTAGTGGGCCCCACACCTATATCCTCCTCAATTATACAAATATATAATTTTTGGAATTAGAAGCTTTTATATATGGGACGCTCTTCTTTGTGTCACATCGCAGGCTATACTCAGACATATGGGGGTGGGTGTTATGATCACTTTGCCCTCTGAGTGACAGGCCTATATGTCTGGACACAGTCTGCACTGTGGCACAAAGAATATTCTCCTTTTATATGTATATTTCTTTAGGGGGAACTAAGGAGTAGGGAAGATACCAGGCGGGAGACTTGCTCCTAAAATATTATAAAGGGAAAGGCTTTCGTTCAGGTTCTATTTAATTCTAAAAAAATAGGAAATATTGGATTGTTTTTGTATAAGGTGCACACGTCATGCTAATTCATAATCATAAAATAATAGGATTTCTTATTTATTTATTTTTTTCGATAATAAATGGGATTTTCTTGTTGACACTTTCAAGGTGTCAAAAATTTTGTAATTTTATTTTTAAGAAATGAAACGATACCTAGATGCATGTGAAGCGTTGTCCCTACACCCAGACACAAGGGGTACATTAAATGATCACTGCGCCATCGAGATTTTTCACCTTCAATGGAAGCTCAACAATCATTTTGCACGCTCTTTCAGTACACCACACGCACATTCTTTCTCCCTTTATTTTTTTATCCTTTAATATAACATATTTTTTTCCAATAAAAATAGGTACTGCTATTTTACATTAAAAAGTACATAAAATGCTATATTGAAAGGATAAATATGGGTGGGGATGAGAGTGTTTTGCAGATAAAATTAGGGTGGGGTTACTTACACGTCGCTCTCCTAGATTGTAAGAATATAACATGTCGCCCTCGTTGATTCAAGGAGGGAAGAATTGACTGAAAGACCTTAATGCCTTAAAACTCATCCACTTTTAAAGTGGTCTGAAAGCATGGTTTACTTTAAAGAGTTATGAAAACACGGTTTTTAAAAAAAATTGGGAATCGAATCCGTGAATCCCTGAATCCGTCGATTCAGATTAGAATCTGTCGTCAGTTCGTCACCGATGATTCTACGCCATTTCTGACTGATTTTGATTCATTCGGTCTTTAACCCCCAAAAAAAAAAGAAAAAAGAAAATTTTTTTTTTACAATTATCATTTCAAAAACTTTAATATTTATTATTATTCCCAAAAACTTTCGAACAGCTGCTATCCTCTTCTGTTGCATACTAATCACTAAGTGATCTCCACCGTTATAGACCCATAATAGAGGGGGTTAGTAGTGATTCTATGTCGTTGTCATGAAATTTTTAAGACAAAAATGCCCTTACAGGGTGATAATTGTGAAAAACCCTGATGGCAAATAAACTTAATGGCACTCTCCCCATCACCGTCTCTTCTCCTTCTTCTTCTTCCTCCTCTGCAACTCCAACCGCCCCGATCGATGATGCCATCACCACCTGACGTACTCCGACTTCCTTCGTCTCGTTCACTATGTACTTGGTCCTATTCACTGCCGGTTCCACCATTTTTCCTGATCAAATCGCCCTCTGCACAATCTTTATACCAATCGATCAACTGGAGTAGCACAAGACCTCTCACCATTGCAAAGTAACATATTTGTATTAAGCAGCACAATCAGAGTCATCGATCTCCAGAATGAAAAGTCACCTAAACTATGTTGATTTGATGCAGGACAGGAGGTCACTGGCTAGTGACCACCTAATCTGCAATCAGCAACATTACAGAAAGAAGATCTCATCATCCTTCAAAGATGGATTCACATCTTTTAGTTTCATAGCACTGCTTGAAAGAATAGTACCAAATCTGCAAAACCTCACTCTGGATCTTGCATAATCACTCAACAAAATGCACTTGCTGTGGAATCACTATAGTGGATTGACACAAGGCTCCCCCACACCTGTGATTGGGGGGGAATCACTCGACAACAAGTGTAATATATATATTAGTCCTTGCAAACAAGAATTTGAATCCACAAGGCCATGTGGAGTTGCATTTCTCACAAGTATTTATGGAGTTGTGAACTTGTTACAATCACGTCAGAAAAAAGACATAGGACTGAGTCTATTCACTTGTTACCTCTATATAAACAGATACCGATTGACTTCTCACACAAGCTTTTATCTAGAAATCATTAATATTCTTCTCCAAAACCACTAATAACAATATGTCAAGACTCAAAACAGCATCTTCTAAAAGCATCTGACATTATACTATGGATCAAGATCCAGATGGCTGGACTAGTCCAAACTCCAAACATTAGCCAAGCTGAATATGGCCTGATTTGCCGCTTGTGGAGGGGCTGAGCTGCATCATTAATTCGCAATCTTCCTTCACTGAATCACCAGATCAGGTTAGTTTGGAGATTATTACACCAATGCAGCTAGCCTGATCTGGTGATTCAGTGAAGGAAGAGAGCGAATTAATGATGCAGCTCAAACCAGATTTCCCCTGTAGAGAGCGAAGTAGTGATGGGACCAAGTACATAGTGAACGAGACGAAGGAAGCCGGAGTATGTCAGGTGGTGATGGCGTCATCGATCGGGGCGGTTGGGGTTGCAAAGGAGGAAGAAGAAGAAGGAGGAGAAGAGACGGTCATGGGGTGAGTGCCATTAAGTTTATTTGCCACCGGAGTTTTTTACAATTACCACCCTAAAAGGGCATTTTTCGTCCTAAAAATTCCGTGACAACGACACAGTATCACTACTAACCCCCTCTGTTACGGGTCTGTAACGGTGGGGGTCATTTAGTGATTAGTATACAACAAGAGAGGGTAGCAATTGTTTGAAAAGTTTTTTGTGGGGAGGGTAATAGTAGATATGAAAGTTTTTGGAGTGATAATTGTAAAAAACCCAAAAAAAAAAAAGATTCATTCAATCGATTTTTTAATCTTGCATGCAAGGCAATAAGACTTTATGATGGCCTTTCAAGAGGTGACTATTTAGGTACCGAGTTTCCCTCCACCTATTCCATTCACCGAGGGGTGGGAGAGGGTGAAAATGGGTATCTGGAGACTGGAGGACATTTTGAAACATACTTGAACCCTAAGAGTGGTTTGTGAACCCTAGAATGGTGCATGAACCATCCTCTATGGGTGGAGGAAAACTTTATCCATTATTTAGTTTAATGACGTTGTGAAATCTCAACCTTCATCCAACAGTTATTTTCTGCTGATATAGGCCACCACCAAAAGATCAATCATGTTAAATTGTGATGCAGTTATATTCAATGGTAAGGTCTTTCTTTCCATCTTTTTTGGAGAAGCCCTTGTCATCTGATAAGATCTTCTTCACGCACTTACAAAATGTTTTATTCAAATCATAGTGAAATCTAATAATCAGGAACTTATTTGACTTCTTCAATCATTTATTATTTTGGTGTAGTTGAAACATATGCAATTTTTTCCCCGTTTTTTATAGACAAGCATATGCAATTGTTACAGATAATTTTTACTTAGCTTTCTACTTTGTAGATTATTCTATCATCATATTCTAAGAGAACTAAACAACATACCCGACTCCTTGGTTAGAAATGCCCTATCAATTTTGTGTGAGATAGTTTGATCTAATTCTACTCCTTAGCTTTGGCTTGTTTATGAGAATCATTTGAATATATCTTTTCTGACTCCCAAAAAAAAAAATTAATCACATTTTATGGTAAACAATATTTAAATTTATCTACATAGATGCAGAGGAGTATTTAAAAGTTCAAAATTGGTATAAACCTTAGATCATTTTAGTTTATTATTAAACAAATATAAACATAAGGACCTATATTCCAAATGGAGATGAAACATCAAAATGCATGGAATGTTGTTAGTTTTAAGTGAATTTAATAAAAAGATAAAAATTCAAAATAACTATTTTTTATTTAGAAATAAGGTACATAGTGGCCTTCGTGAATATAAATTATGGGCAAGAGATCGTTCGTTGCTTGCCTGGTCCCCTTAGAGGGGATTAAGAAGAACTTGGAATTCTTTTAATGGCCTTGTCTTGATCAGAGATCAGAGAGTCTTCCAAAGCCCACAATTCATCAGTCAATAATGCACTAGCATCGTCAGGATTTTAAATATCAGCTGTAGCAATGCGACAGTTCTGATTGTAGAGGTAAAATTGTTCAAAAATAATAAGTTACATTTAGGGTATTTAACATTTCAAGAAATTGTAGTTGATGTACTCAAATTTTTCACATATTATGAATGAGGTTTTTTTTTTTGCTAAAGGTCAGCAAGTTTGTATTAAGTAAAAAAAAGAAATAGTCTTACATGGAGAGACTGGATTCTACCCAAAGAAAGTCCTACCCATCTGCCGACATGGCAGATGTTGGAGTTCTTACAAAATCATTCAACTATTATTTGGGTGTATCCAACCCACTGTACGTGTTAAGTGAATCTGTAACGTGGTCTGCCTGTAGCTCCCCAACTAACCACCTGTGTAACAAAGCTTGGTGTGGTACTCCAAAAGGTAGTAATCCTTTCTTTGGCCGCATGATTTGCAAGGGCGTCTGCAGTCGAGTTTGCTTCGAGAAAGCAGTGAATTATTCGCCACTGGATCATATCAAGGTAGGATGAAATAGACCACCAAGCTTGTATGAAGCTCCATGGAATTGATCTAGAGAGAATTGCTGAGACCACCGCCTTCGAATCGCTCTCAATCCATAAGTTCTCAATATTCATCTCTTGTGCCTTCTTAACTCCCATTAGTAGAGCTCCCAACTCAGCCATGTAGTTGGACCCCACTCCCTGAACAAGTTACATAAACACATTAATCAAGAAATAACCAATTTTTATGCTTTATGTGTTTTTAACTATTCGTCTTCTCATCCTTCTATTTAGAACTCATTGACCTCGCGCCCTCATCTCCATCTCGATCCCAATCCCAATCCCTGTTCTCTATGACTCCCCAATTATAGGTGAAAATCATGTAAAGGCTTAACTTAGATTATAGAGGAGGGGTGGGGTGGGGTTTTAAGGGACAGAAGGATAGAGGAGGTGAGAGTAAGAGCAGGAGAGGGAAGAGGATGGTTTGCGAGAGGGTAGGATAGAGTAGGGTAGGATAGGGTGGAGTGGGATTGCGAGATTTGCAGGATTGCTGGAGTTGGTGGCAGATGGGTAGAGAGAAAGGTGAGGGTAAGGGTGAGAGTGAGGGTGGGAGTGAGGTGGAGACGGGTTGCAGTAGGAGTGGAGTACAGATTCAAGCCAAAAAGGTTCTCTTATGACCATTATTAGTCTTGGACCATGGATCATGGAGGGCCTTATCCGTTCTGGATTCTGGAAGTTTTCATCCTTTTGACTGAGATACATCTGATAAGGGGTTGTTTGATTGAATGCTACCTCCTCTGAGTTTGACGTTTCCCAGTCTTTCTTTCTCATCTTGGCATCCAAACATAGCCTTATGTTTATACTTATTTTAATTATTGTTATGTTTTAATGGGTTCCACCTAGGACCAAAAATATAGTATTCTATTTTTAAAACGTTTATACTAAGAGATAATCAGAATAGTGGCCTGGACTTGGAACTGTTAGTGATATGACCTTTTTTCTTTCTTTGGTACATTGAATCTGATAAAGATGATATATGTTTTTTTTTTGGGTAGAAATCTGATAAAGATGATGACAGCCATGAACCCGGAAACTCTAATAAATGATCATCGTGGAACTTCATTTTGCCCGTCTCGATCCGTAAGGTATCTTCTCAATGCCCATTTTAAATTGAAAGAAATCTTCTTTGGGTACTGGTGCAATCTCGCACTTCTCACCAGTCACTCTCCCTGTCGCAGTAGGAAGGAAGAAAGGTTCCAAATTCAAATTTGATATTATCCTTTTCCTTTGCTAGGCTCTGTTTCATCTGATACAGATGAGCCATGAAAGCACAAGATCCAAAACTGATTGTGTGATCACAACAAAACGGAAAGATGGGACAAAAGACAACTTGATATTGAAAAGAGAAAAGAACTTACAAACTGATGAAATCATGAAATCTCACACTTCTCATCAGTTACTTTCTCCCTTCTTTTTTTTCTTTTGTGGTATAGTTCACCGATTCAACATCTTAATCTTTTTATCTAAAAAATGGGAACTCGAATCAAACACTTTTTAAAAGGTTTTTTGGGACAAATTAACATAATTCTTGAAGGGGGGGATTGAGAAGAGGTATGAATTCATTTTACTGCGTTTCCTTGATATACAGTTTTGCAGACCCAGAGAGAGAGAGAGAGAGAGAGAGAGAGAGAGAGAAAGAGAAAATTTGAAGGTTCTTTAAAAGCCCAGAGTCCAGCGGTCACCGCTTGTAACATGGCAGCAGAGAAGAAAGCGATTAAGGTCTTATTCAAGAAAAAGTCGCTATTCAAATTCCCAAATCGGTGGTAAATAATGTTAAAAGCTCTACTCTGCAACTACAAATTGGCAGGTTCTGCTCACTGTAACAACCTAACCTCTTTCTTCTCTCTCAAAAAACAGGGGAGAATTCCAAGTTCCAACATCATGACAGACCCTTTTCTTTTCTGGGCACAATGGAACTGATAGGTCCATGATGGGCCAAAACGAAAGAAAAGGAATAAGAACACTTCATTTACATTCACTGATACAACAATCTACATCTCTTTGTGTACAAAAGGTGGAAAATCGAAATCTGACTCTTTTAATCTAACACTTCATAACTACTGAAACTCTCAAAATCTCTTGCTCACATAGCTGTAGTGTACACAATAATCATCGATGATTGATCTCTGTTTCGGACAGGGAACTATTTAGCGCAGAAATCAAGACTTGAGCTATATAATCATACATCTGCTTCTTCACCGACCTCCTCCTTGGTGGAAGTACTGATTATTCTGCAAATCGATCCAGCTGGGTGCCTTAGCTTGATACTGAACGGCTCCTTCACCAGATCTACCCTCCATCTCTAATAGTTTCTTCCAATCTTTCTCTTCTCTGAAGTTAGTTAGCGATTCTAACCAGCACGATTAGCTCAGTTGGTGAAGTGGAAAGGCTGGGATAGATGTGTTTTTATATATAGATGAAGAGCTTGGATGGGGGGGGGGGGGGGGGTGGAGGATTTCAAATATTTGATCCTTTCTTGAGCGTGAAGGAGAAGCTATTCTCAATCTCAGAATATTCCCAAGCTCAGTCTCAAGTGTGAATGGCATCACTATATAAACCTTTTCAGAAATATAAAATGTCTATTCTCAGTCCAGTGTCTCCCATTCACACTTGGTTTTCCCTTTTTGTTAAAAATTCCTTCGCTTTCGACTATTGGTCTGTTGGTCACCCATCCTCAGCTCATCAGGTTGGTTGCAAGATGTGTCGGTTGAACCAGATCCCAACATTCTTTTATCTGAACTCGGTTGAACCAAAAGACAAACATTTTGGAAAAGAATTGATCAACACAAAGCTACCTCTTTTCGGATTATGCTTATTGCATTTTTCTATGAATGGAAATCCGGTTCACTCACTCTATACCAGCCAGCGATGTGGTCGAACCAATCGGATCATATGTCAATTGCCACACCTAAACCCATTACTGAGTTTAGTAACTAGGGTGAATTGAATTTTTATCTCCACCAATTCTGACATCCCTCCAATTCTCTCCAATCCTTCACATAGGAGCTGAAATGACCACTTATCCACTGGTTGAACACACTGCCCAAGATGGAGTAGGGTGATCATTTCAGCTATTATGTGAGGAATTGAAGGGAATTGAAGTGTGTGTGTGTGTGTGTGTGTGTGTGTGTGAGGCAGAGACATCAAGGTGGACTGGTCCAAAGTCCCTGAACTGACAGGAAATCTATTGGTATAGACTATAAAGGATAGTTGATATCACTTGAAGGGGCCCACACCTATAAGGAATAATTTGGAGTAAGGGTGTCAATTTGGTACCGTGTACCGATATCGAAACCGTCTACGTAAAATCGTATCATTGCAAAAACGATATGGTATAATATGGTCAAATGGTATTGACCATGATACGATACGGTATTAGTATTAAATACAATACCATCGATATGTACCGAAATCGTACCGTTTTTAAGGGTATAGTTGTAAACTTAAATAAATGAAAGTTGAAATGGTATTTCGAGTGTTCAACACGCAATACCAATTCATGATGTAAAGGCAGCCAGCCCATTGTGCAGATCGAGAAATTATATCCGACTATTATTATATTTATACATTGGTCATTGGGCAACCAACTTATTAAGACTGAATACTGAAGATGTTTTCTCACTTTTCTGTCAGACGTTTTGTGTCACTATCACATGTCAGTAAATATCTATGCATTCAACTCTCAGATCACTGTCACATGTATGAAATATCTATCCATTCAACTCTCAGACTTCACTTTTTTACTTCACACATCACAAACAGCAAGACCATAATCCATACCATTTTCTATACCGCTTTCCATACCATTTTTATACCGTATCGAAACCGTACTAAAATGGTACGATATCAATATTGAAAATGATATTCTTAAACGATACGGTACGATACGATATTGATATTGGGTACCTATTTTTGATACCGTACTGAAACCGTACAGTTTGACAAGCTTAAATTCTGGAGTGGTGTGACTCCTCACACCTCCTAAAATGTTGTAAAGAAAGAGACATTCCATCCTTCATTTAGATATATTATTGGACCTAAACTTATATAACAATATTGATTAGGAAATGACAAAAAATTAAAAAACTTTAAGGAACAGTTCCTTTTATCATGTACAGTTTCATTAAGAATAAAAGGTTCCAATTCTACAATGAAATGTTAAAAAAAAGTTGTTAGTAAATATCCTACCCTTAATTAGGTGAAGATCATGTAAAAGGCTAAATTCAGATTATAGGAGTTAAAAAATAATCGAGAATTGCTTTGTTTTGAATTAGATATGTGCTTCATGCAAATTAATAGCAGAATGGAGATACTTGGGGAGCGGAAGGGAAGGAAATAGGGGTGGAGATGAGTGTGATTTTTATAACAGAATAAAACTGGGGCAATTATTATGACTCCCATTTTTTGCTAATATTCTATTAAATTCCTCTCTTTCTCCCCTAATGTTTTTAAATGGCCAAATTATCCATTCTTTTCACCTGTTAACGAAGTTCTCAACTTCTCATCATCTTTATTACCCTTCTTAAGTTATTTTTTACAATTTTCTGCTCTATTATTTATTGTTTCTTTAGCCAACCCCCTCCCTCCTAATTTTGGCAACACAAAAAAAGGCAACCTTCCCCACACCTTTTTTCATATCTCCTACTCCACCCTGCCAACCCTGCAACCTCAACCAACCCCACACTATTCATGCCAACATCGGCAAGAGAGCTCTGGATTCCAATGACGAGCCCACCATCTAGGGAATGCTCCAATAAGGCATCTAACGGCACTAGGCTGTTGAGCGTACGAAGATATGTGTTTGCAAAGGGCTTGTGCGCATTCAACAGCCCAGTACCATTGAATACCTCACTGGACACTCCTTGGGCGTTGGACTCGTAGAAGAAGAGGTAAATCCTAGATGGATCGGCCCATAATCTTTAAAATGTTAATCCCAAACATTTTCCCCTTTTTTTAACCCTCTTCTTTGTCATTCAAAACTCCAAAGTCCACAGTCCACACCAATGAATGTTAGTGAAAATTCCAAATGTACAGGCGTACAGCTAGCAGCTTCTTCTAGAATGGGTTCTCCTTCACGAGATAAGATTAATGGATCTTTTGGAAGTACAAAATACGTACATTTAATAATTTTTAAGGAAATACTCAAAACTATAAATCCAATTTGACAGGGAAATCTTTGGTTATGGCAGACTTGGATCCTGTCCAGCCGTGGCGGAAGCTGGACTGTCCAGTCTCATTAACCGACAGCAAAATCAGGGGTGGGGTGGTCATTTTACAGGTGGGTCTTAGATGGGATCCACTTGTGAAATGATCACCCCACCCCTGATTTTACTATCATTTACCGGGACTGGACCGTTCAGTTCCCGTGACGGCTGGACAGATCCTTTTTCGGTTATGGCTGGCTGTAGGGGTGTAAATGAATAGTCGAAATTCATTTCCGTATCCGTATTCGTTTAGTACTATCCAAATCCGTCCTAAAGCTAAACGGATATAGATATGGTTAGGCTATAGCTATCCGAAAAGCTATACTTACATGTAAACGGATAAAATATCTTATCCGTATCTATGTCCGTATCCATTTAGCACTATTCGAATCCATTCGAATACTAATCGGATGCGGATGCGGATGCGGATACAATACTATTCACACCGAATCCGTTCCGTTTACAACCCTACCTGACTAGCTTGCTGTCGCCAAACGTATTTAATTCATTTACTTCATTTTAAACTATAAAAAGAGACGGCAGATCACTATTAGTTATCATCACCAAACAGTCAGCAACATCTGGTTATGATTAAAAAGGTCAGAGAGAAAGAGAGAGACCAATAGGATAAGAAAACTTTTTCCTAAGAGAACTTGGGAATTAAGCCATCAGGTGCACTGGAGTTCTGGACCACTGCTTCAAAGTCCTAAACCCGACAGTAGATTCCACTTTAATAGATTTTAGATCCCTAGAGTGCCCACACCTCATCTTATCCTTCCATAGTCCAACATATTCCACTCCTACAAAAAGGAGGCATTCCATCCTTTTAATTCGATTCATCATTTTATGGGGGAAAGTTTTCACGGACACCCCCCCCAGTAAGTATACAATATATCACGAATCTTTTCAATTCGATTCATCATTGTTTGGGGGAAAATTTACGACACTCCCTGTAAGTATACAATATATCACGAATACTTCAAACACGGTCAAAATATCAACCTTCCCCCTCCCGTTAAGCACAGTTAGCATCCAAGATTGAAATGTCAATTTTACACCCTTAGTTATTTAAATAAAAACTCATTTCATGTTTTACCTCTTCTTCCATCTTTTTACCATTGGAGCATCTTCTTACATTGGAGAACTGCTACAAATCCATTTTTGGCCAACCCTCACTTACGCTAGCTCCAGTGACCATTACCTGTGACAATTCCAACTCCGGCAATCATTACTTACGATAACTCACCATTTGCTTTTCAACAAGTGGCAAACTGGGAATCTAGGAAAATGAAAGCAGATATCAATGTCTTTTACCATTTCAAAGGTTTAGGGTTTGAATGGAAAAAAAAATTAGAGTTTGACGGGTTCATCTAGCCTTGCCTTACCCATGCCTTACCCACCTAGGAATACCCAAACAATAATATTAGGTTAGTGTTAAGTATCAAAGATGAACAAGAGCTTCGATTATTCCTATCTTTCTCCACATGGACTCAATGGAAGAAAAACTTCTGATGCATCAAATGTCAATAAGCAATACCTGAACTCTTTGACTAAAAAAAAAAGTTTGCTGTCAAACTGTGTTTATATCCTCCAGTGGGGCCAATGGGAGCACATGTAAGAGCATTCAAGGAGGGGCAGGGAGGTTTTTTTGTTTTTTTTTTGTTTTTTGCTTTTTTGGTAGAAAGCAGGGTGGTTACTTCACTGCCCCATGTAGGAGGGCGTAAGGGTCTGTATATACGTCAAGCAGCGTTAACGGTAAAAAGAATTATGTGGGGGTAGCATGATCGTCGTCCTCAGATACAGCTTGACATGATCATCCCACCCCCATGAAATGGGATTTCCATTGACCTTCACTGAAACCAACTATGTATTCGCTCGCCACTGAACTAAAAGCTATCATCACCAAGGATGGATTACTTGGGAAAAGACCAACTCCCCACATGGGGACGGGTGGGGACAGATCTCTGGCCACCTTCCATAGGGTTGTGGGATGGAATCCGGATCAGTTACCCACACCCCCATGAAGGGTTCAGATCTGTCCCCCCCCGTTCTCATGTGGGTAACAGATCTGAACTCTATGGGACCTACCTCTGGTGTGTGATTCTCATACCCCATGGAGGGTGGAGATCTTTCCCCATCTGTCCTTATGTGGGGAGTTGATCCGGACTCCGGATTACTTTTGGACATAAAGATAGGTTGGGTGTGCTTTACATATCGCTCTCGCATATAATTTTATGAGAGGAATTCTGCATAACTAAATTGAATACTTTTTGTCTTTTTGACTTATCTTCTTCTATTTTCTGTTTTTGGTTGGAAACAACCGTCTAGTCGGTTGGAATACATGTCTCTCGGGATCGATTCTTCTAGTTTGCATATTGTGCCAAAAAAAAAACACCTCCTTCCATGGATTTAGTGCACGGTATCGGAATGGGTATCGATAATCTAGAAAATTGATATGATACCGATACGTTATTGGTCTGTATCGGATAAAATTACCCTGAAACTCCATAAAAAAAAATGAGTTTTTTGATCATTTTACCCATTGTCCATACTGTGCTACTGATATGATATTGGCATAGTATCAACATCGATGACTAGCAAAACTGATAGTTGTAGTAGATTTATGTTGGCTTGTCTTAACCTAATCCTATTCTAATTTAGATTATGATAGACAAAACAAAAAACACTTGAATTCTTTTTCTACAAAAGAAAACAAAGGACCCACCCCAGTCAAGTATAAAATCAAACCCATTCCCTTTGAAAAGGTACATTCAACAAATTTTCAGCCCCAATGGAGGTAACTTGTTATGTGATACAAATGGCCACTCCTTCATACATACCCTAAAAATCTGCTCCACTAAGTAGAGCCAGTTTTTAGAAGGTCATATGTTATCTTAGACTTTCAATCACCCTTTTTATCCACTCTTATAATTACATGTTCTTTTCTACTGATAAATGTCACCACCAAAAGCATCAATCACAATTTTTATGGTAAAAGACTTTCTAAGCTTTTTTGTGTAAAAATTACAATGCACCCATAATTAAAATTCCTAGTGGTGGGAATGAGTTATATATTACTCTAATCATACGTTGTCTTGGTGACACATATCCAAACCCTGGAGTTTGTTTTCGCTGTATGTAAGTTCACACTGGATGTATGCTCAGCGTTAGATCAACCATCGTGTGCACATCATAGTCGGGGCTCCATTTTTACCAATTTTCTTATGATTTTGATGTCTGTCATCTACAAAACTTGTTCCACGTCATGACGACTAAAAGTCCGCAACCACTCTACCAAGGGAGAAGTGCCAACCGCTAAGGCCTTGATGAGTGAATGGGCCGGGCCGGGCCGGGGCATATGAACACATACTCTACTAGCACATAAAGTCGTTGTTTTCACACGTCGACCGATCAGCGATCAGTGCTTTTGTTTAATACACCATCGATTCAAATTTTTTTTTCTTTTTAAGGCCGAGGCCATTCACTACACATTGTGGAGCCACTCGATCACAGTCATATTAACTTGGAGAGGGAGAGATTGGTGACGAAAGAGCACCGGTAGAAGGCAGCGATGGACGGAAGGAATGTTTCTGGGGAAGGCATGGAAAGTTCGAGCCATGATCAAACCTCCAATAAGAAGAAGAACAAGGGTACCATGGCACCCCCTAAGAGAGGAAATAAGGTGAAGTTTATGATATTTGAAGATCTTTTGCAGAGAGGCTCCTCTTCCTCCAAGTCTAAGCCATCCCCTCCCAACGGTTCTGCTACTTGACTTCTTCTTCTTCTTCTGATTTCTTTCACCACCATACTATAACTTAGCTACGGCCCTCTCTTTCCACTGTTTGTATATTTAATGTAGTGATCATCACCTGTTAGTGCTGCGTTCTTGTCTGTCTACTTACTTATAGAAGATATTGTAATAGGGATTATAGACTATAAATTTTAATAAATTTTCCTACTCTTCCTTGTTGTCGAGACTCGAGATCAATGTGTGTTTTAAGTGTACAATCAATTAATAAATGGCACACATGGCCTCTCTGTACCGCCGGATGTGCACCGCCGCCCCCCGCCGGTACTGTAGAGGATTTTAATTCAGAAGCTATGTTTGTTTGTTGGGTCTCAAGGCATGGAGAAAAAGAAGAACAAGAACACCCCCCCCCCTCCCAACCCATGACCACCTACCTGATCAGGAAAATACCACTCTGCAACTTAAGCACCACCGCCCTATGTTCTTCCACCCTCGTCCTCATCCTTAACCTCACCCCGCCTCGTAACCCCACGTCCCCACCCCATCCATTTGCAACCCCGCCCAACCTCCCTTTTCATTCCCCACTCCACCCTCTCTGTTTTTTTCTCCCCAACCCGCAACCGTGCCCTCACCCTCACCCTCACCCTGCCCGCAGTCCCACATTCCTGCTGTTTTTCCTGCAATCCCAAAAGGCTTTTATCTCGAAAGCTTGCAGATTTGATAGTACCGATACCAAACGATGGCGAAGATGGGTTCTTGTTTCCAATTGAGAATGAATCGGGGATGTTCACTCGAAACGGATCCAGATTCCCCCAAATACTAACAGAGTTGTTTTGGAGATTTACGTGTCATTTCATGGAGACGATGAGTTCTGGTGCTCGAACCCTCCCTACTCTTACGTCAAACTGAACAGCTTCATCACTGGTCGAGGTAATGGAGCTTTCCGGTAGGTTTTGCGGCGATCGATGGTGTTCTTGTTGATTTCAGACTCTTTTTCCTGTAATATTTGTCGGTGGAATCTCCCAATCCGTTGTTCTAAATACCGATTGTGGCAATTAGGGTTCTCAGCCTGCCTTCGTATGACATCGATTTGACCACATTTCTTTCTTGGCTGAATTTTGGAGGGAGGAAAAAGGTGTCAGTCAGTCATGGGTCAGATTCCCCGTTGCAGAAGGATAGAAAGGAGGAAGAGGGGCTTCGAATTAACAGTTTTTTTCCAATTTACCATTTGCCCACATTGGTCCATAAAATCCCATAAAATCTCGTACAGGAATCCACGTGGGAGGGTGGTGTAGAGTCCCCATTAGGTGGGTCTGGGTCCCATGCATGGCATTTGGGTAAAATAATGAAAAGCTTAGGTTGGTCTTACGTCTGTGCAGACATCAGCATCCAATTTATCCAAAGCGTCATCCAATCTATGCTGATTGTGGGCTTCTGGGATTTGCCATGCGCAGTCCCCTGTGGATTGTGCGCCTTGTGGCCCTGCCTCAGTCTCAGCATAAAATACTCTGGAAAAAAAGACTGATAATAGCCACTAAAGGGTTCTCTTAGGAAGATAATGAGGCTTATGCCATGACCAATGTAAGGTTGTTAATGGGTGGTTCCTATGGTTTTGATTCGGGGTTATTTATTTATGGACAAGAGCTCTCTACTTGGTAACATGTTCTCTATTCAAGTGTCTGGGTCAATGGGTGAACACGTCTAGGTATCTATCCAGGGGGCTTATCATATGCAATTCATATGTGAGAGGACGAAGAAAACACCACCAAGTAGAGATTTTGTTTTCTTTATTTATTTATTTATTTTTTCTTTTGGGAGGGGGGTTCGATTGGATTCAAAGTATAAAGGTTGGTAATCAAAATAAAATCATTTATCAAACGGGTTTAAAATTTTCAAATTTGAATCCAATTAAAAATCGGTTCCTATGATTCGGTTTCGGTTTTTAGGTTTATTTTTTCCTTTGGAGGGGGGTCGGATGAATTCAATGTTTTTTTTAATAAATGATTCCAATTAAATTGTTTTTATTGTTTTCGATATTGGTTTTTACTTGAGTTATCCGTTTGAATTAACAGTTCTGGGTTTAATTGGGAGCAGACAAAGAATTGGATATTATTGTGCTTGAACCAAGGCGTCTAGGTTTTTTTTTTGTATGGAAAAGAAAAACTATATATATTAAAAACTACAAGTTGTACAATAGAATTAAGATCACCACTATTTCTAGTGGTTTGAAGAGCCATGTTTCCTAATAATCTAACTAAATTGTCATCATAACAGGTCTGAAACGTACTTAGCTAAGGAGAAAATTGACACTGTCCGGTGTATTTAGGAGAAAACTAATGTCTCTTGTGGTACATCAAACTTCATTTGGTAAGGTTCTTGATCTCTTTGCTGCCTTCCATCCTTTCACAATTTCGATGAGTTTTGCCTCTGTCTAATCTATGGTAGGGTGATAACTTGCAACTGTTAGACAGGATGCCCTTCTTTTAAAAAGCAAAAAACCCAACCCAAAAGGCTTAGTTGTGGGAAGGGGTTTGTTGTCACTTTGTGTAGCCCCTGTGGCAATATGGGGCCAATGAAAACGCACGCACAACCATCCAAGAGAAGTGGCGGGATGGTCATTTCATTGCCACATGTGAGAGGGCGTAGGGGCCTGTCGGGTAGTGTTCTTTTTTTCTTAATTTAATGTTTATTGTACATTGTGTAAACCCATTATAGAAAATTTATGGAGAAAAGTTGTATGTGGGGCGAATGATTACCCCTCCCCCTACAAATAGAAATCCCATCCCAAGATCCTTCAGGGGAGGACTTTAATCTGTTGCTGTAACTGCAGCACTGCTGTACTCATCGTACGGCGCTGTAGGTGCCATGTATGCATGATGGGTCCCATATGACACACATGGCACCTACAGTGCCACACGATGAGTATAGCAACACTGCAGTTACAACAACGGATAAAAATCCCTCTCAACGGCCCCAGCCACATTTCCCCAAAGAGAACGGAATGTCCGAAGTCTCTCTCTCTCTCTCTCTCTCTCTCTCTCTCTCACTGTGTGTGTGTGCCGCGGAGTCAAAAGTTAAAGAGGACTCATCATAGCTTCAAAAAGTTACTACGGTTAATTGTAGTCACTCATTCTCAAACTCCAATCAAATCTGCATGCCATTGTTCATGGCCATTAAATGCATGTTGAGCCATGGAGGGTGAAATCAAAAGCTGAATTAGTTTTCTCAAGCATCTATCATCTCATTTCTTTCAAATCTTGCTCCCTTCTTTTTTCATTTTTTTTTTTTATCGAAGCTTCCAATTTCATCCGTAACTTATGGGGATTAGTAGAATTTCCGTCAAAATTTTATCATCCATTATTGTTATATTTCCTTGGAAACTTCACTCGACCCAAAAAGTTAGTATAACTTGTTTTAATGGAGAAAGGTTTTTTCACGATGGGTGAAGAGTAATATAACCTTGCAATCTCGTAATGACTCCCCATTAAGACAAATGTTTAGAGCGCCTTTGATATTGCTTTTGAGTACTAGAATCCATGAATGAAGAAATTGGTGAAACTAAGACTTAAAGAGATGTATTATATTAATTAACCATGTGGAATCTTGACTTTGAAGCCCCTCCTTGGTCCTTTTGATGTATGCCGCCACCACATTTTTATGATTAAAAATTAAAAAAAATATGGAACTTTATAATTGGTTTCTTGATTCAAAATCAAAGATGTCCCACTTAGCTTTCCATGTTTGTAAATTTGGATTGTGTTTTGCCATGTGTTTTCTTAATTATTTAAAAAAAGTTGATTCTTTGACCAAGTGACAGAGGGTACATATATAGGTAGGGAGAGCGAATGACGGGCAATGGAACACTTTTGTAAATAAGGGGTAGAAATATCATTTCAAGTGAGAAGGAGAAAGAGAGAGGAAGTGCTATTGCACCCTCCTTCGATGGCTCAAAGATACTTTTTTCTAAAGAAAATAGTAATAAAATTGGTAATAGTAATAAAATTGAACAAGATTTTCATCGATGAAGTGAAATAAAAACCAAAGGAGAAATGAAAAAATAAATTCTCTAGTTGAACTGACCTCATTGTCTTACGTATGAAACTTTTCCATCACAATCTTTTACATCGTTCCATGTCCCTGAAAATAATAATAGTAAAAAAATTGAATTATTATTGTCCCAACTATCTATTATTTTTTTAAATGTCACAAATTATCTATTCTCTCACATGAGCAGATGAATACCCATTTTGTATTAACATGCACCCTATGTATATTTCTATTTATGTGTATTTGTAATACATTTGTGATTTTTGAAAACATCACCTGCCATAGTTACAAAAAGAAAGAAAATTCTCTATGATGGTAACATACCACCGTCTACTCTCAACATAGGAAGGTTTAAAATGTAAAATGATTGACCCACCCCCAATGAAAGGGATAAATCCTGTCCTCATAGGTCCATAAAGCCAATGTGTACTCTCACATTCACCCTCGTGCTTATAGGGGCCATTTTCCACAGAAAACATCAATACCTATAAAATCTAGCCATGAAACGCATCACGGCTCAACAATTGTGGTAAACAGCTGTTGTTATTTGGTAAGATACTAGAATCTTTCACAATTTATAGATTTGATAATCGACGTCAATTCATGGTGGTGGGGCCTAACCTTCCCACAGGACGGTATCTCTCTCTTTCCACCAACGCAACTAAATCCGCATGACCCACAATAAAGATTGCGTTATTAACTACATATGGGACCTACAGCTTTGTGCAGTCCAACAACAGGCCAGTTTCGGTGTCCGCACGAAACCATTAGGAGAGCTGCCGTAGAACCATCTCAGCCACACCGGAGGTGTACATGCATGAATCATTGGCATTTTTTTTTTTTTAAAGAAGAAGATATATTAAATAGGAATTGAATTTAAATGTTGAGAAAAAATCTTTGTCCGGGAGTATGGCCTACTCCCATGAGTCTATTTTTCTTCTTCTCACGTGAAAAGATATTTCTATCCCTTGTTTTAAGGAAGAGAGAAATAGACACATGCGAGAGTGTTGATGTAAGCCACACTTTCGTACAGAAAACTACTTCTCTTAAATGTCAAAAAATTGTTTATTGAGAGTGTATTCGTGTTTTTTTTTTTTTTTTTTTTTTTTTTTTTTTTTTAATGAAAAAGAACTCTGTTGAAAAGTGTGAGGGGTCACAACTCACAAACCCCTCTTAGTTTTACGTTTTACGATAAAAAAAAAAAAAAAACCCTCTTAGGATTTTGGTGTGTTCCAACATACCCTCTCGATACCCATTCTCTTACTCTCCTGTCCCTCGGTTAACGGAATCCCATGCATTCACCGTGGGTGGAGGGAAATTCGATCCTTTTTATTATCACTTATTATTAGTTATAGCACTGGTTTGATTCTTAAAATAGACAAACTTTTTAGACTACTTTTCTCTCTTCCCCCTCGCGCCAACACCTCTTCTTTATTTTTGTGTAGATGATGAAACATGGAATTGAATTCTCCAATTCATGTTTTGTTTTGGTTCATTAAAATTTTCTGATTACTAAAAAATGGAATGAAAAAAAAGCTGTTTTTTTTTTTGTTTGGAAAAAAAAGTTTTCTATAACCAGTGCGGAAGAAGAATCCCCAGGCCATGGATGAGGTCGATCTTTAGTTATGTGTAAGCTTTGAAAGGCTCAAAGCTATTACGAAAGAAAATTTGAAAAGTTTTGTTGGGTGGAGCCTACAATAAATCTAAACCGTGAAGTGGTTATATTTCACTATTGGCTAAACGATAAATTCACCTGATTCTATATCTTGGTACAGGATCTATCCAACCAGTTAGCATTCTTCTTCCCAATTTTATTGTGAAGGGCTAAATGCTCAGACAAGAAAAACACAAGGATACACCATACATCCATGTAGCACGGAGTGAGACAGGTTACGAGACATCAGGATCTTTGGAATCGTTGTTTTTGTCTTGTTCGTATGCATTCCACAATGTATCAAATGTAAGAGACGAAACAATTATGGGAATGGGTAGACTAGCGGTCCCTCTCTCTCTCTCTCTCTCTTGCTCATTTTGAAATGACTCCCTTACCTTTCAAAGAGAGGGCGAGAGAAATAGACACATTAGGGGATATACTAATACTATACCCAGCCTTTTCCCTTGTCATTATATTAGCAATATTTGGTAAACAGTACCATTACAAGTGGAAGATGAATTGGCATTGTTTGACCCAATGTGCCCTTTTCCAACATTTGGTGAAAAAGTGTAAAAAGAACGAAGGCTTAAATAAACGGACCAAAACAGGATCAATTCAATGAACCAAAGCAAAACACACTTACACACTGGGATACAACTCTTTCATTTCTTGGTGAAGATGACGAAATCATGAAATTGAATTTTTTGATTTTTGTTGGAGAAATTTCTCTTTAATCTATATGGAATCTTGACTTTGAAGGCCCTCCTCCTTGCTTAATCTATAAGGTAATATCTAGGGATGTAAATGGATAATCGAATCCGAATCCGAATTCGCATCCGTATTCGTTTAGGGGCATTCGTATTCTTTTAGAGATATCGGAAAATAATCCAAATACTCCGATTAAAATCCGTCCAGAAAAAATCCGAATACTTAATAATAAAAAATTAAGTAAATAATGATTTCAAGGGTTTTTGAAGATTAAATAAGTTCTAGAATATGATGAAAAGAGAATCATGATCTAAGAGATATGGATTGAGAGTGAATTGTATCCGCTAGGGGAGGAAGATCCGGGTTACACAAGGCAGAGATGTAAGCGGATGGTGAAAATCGAATCCGATCCGCATCCGAATCCGTTTAGAGGTATCCGTATTCGACCAGGGAATATCCGACTCCGATCACATCCGATCCGTATCCGATCCGAATCCGATCCGTTTACATCCCTAGTAATATCGTTTTCTATTGATGGAAATGCACCCATTGATGTATGCCAGCAATGCCACCACATTATTATGGTAAAAAAATATGAAACTTTATAGTCGTTTTCAGTTTCCTTATTCCTTTTATCTTGCCTACATACATGACGAAGACTCAAAATTGGTATGACATTTTATTGATTTAAATATCTTGTTAAACTTCCAATCGTTTCACCCAAAAACAAAAAAAAAAACCTTCCAATCAGATACAAAAAATGAAACGTGGGAGACTTTAATATCTGGGAAAGTGCTTTCTATGGGGAACAGTGGTCCTTATCCACGCGTAGGGTCAATGGGAATGTGTGTAGAAGCATCGATACCGTAGTAATTTCACATTTGATGGGAAGTTGGGCGGTCATTTTCTAAGGGTGTCAATTCAGACGAATCCCAGCACGCCCTAACCTGCCCTAAGGCCAGACAAGGCCTTGGCCTGATGGTGGGATTGGGTTTAAATATTTCTTGGTTCTGGCAGGGCCATGCATAGGTTGAGGCCTCGAGCTAAGCCCGTCCCTACCCAATCCGACTTTGTACTAATGACAATGCATATATATAATTACAATTACAATTATAATTTGTACATCATTATATTTTTTAACAATTACAATTATAATTTGCTACGACATCCAATTCAAAGTCCAATGTAGGGTCAATCAGAGCCAACCCAGTCTAGCCCTGCCCAATAAGGGTAAACCTTAGTAGGGTTGGGCTTGGGTAGGCCCTAGTAGGGCTGGGCTGAGGTTTTAACGATGCTCGGCCCGTTGACACCCCTAATTTCTCCCCTGGGCCTACGTGTAGGCATCACGCTCTCTCCACAGAAACCATTTTCCCTTAATATATATCTAAAAGAGAAGGTACAAAAAAAAGTTTCTATACGTTTGCCTCTTGGACATATGATGTGGTAATTTTGACCAAGGAATAAAGAGGTCATGATATGAATTAGCGGCATCTCAATGTTAAGGTATAATTTAATCAAATTCCTGTTATTTATTGGCTTGCATTAATTTCATGTATGTCTATGAATGCATGTAAGACTTCACCAACCATTGTGTACTTTCCCATAACCTTAGATTTTTTTAAATTACATTATTTCATCAAACATTCTAACAAGACTGAAACTTGACATTTGGGTATGAGACCTGAGGGTCTGTCTACATGTGTAAGATTCCTAACACTGGAGTGTAAGAATTGGACTCCCCAAAATGTATAAAGAAAGAAAGCTAAATTTAAATATTATGACTTATGAACGTATCAAGAATGGATAAATTTGGTCAATTTTGAAATATTTTATGTCAGTATGGGGTCCATTCGAGTCCAAATTAGGGTCTACATCGCACAATCACACCTAATCTAAATTCTAATCACAACTTAACGTATGATAAGGTTAATGCTTTTGGATGCAAGTCAATTAGTTTTACCAAAAAAAAAATAAAATCAAAGTCAAAGATGATACTTTCTGATATTCATTCTCGCCCTTTCTCACCTTGAATGGGATCCTATTTACCGTGGATGAAAGAAAACACGATCCAAAGAAGAAAGAGTTAAATTGGGTAAGATATCAGTATCATGACAATTTGTTGATGTAATAAGCAATTCAGATCGTCTACGGCACAGCAGCGTAGTTGCCCGTAGCAACCTATGCGGTGCAGACTGGGTCGTATGTGCAATGATCGCCTTACCCCGACTCAGGCAAGGCATTTGGATAGGGGTAAGGCAGTCTTTGTGCACGAGGCTCAGTCTGCACCGCTCAGACCGTTACGGGCAATGCATCGTAAAGGATCTGGATCCTGTAATAAGTTAGATATCAAACCAAAATAAACTCAGGTGCCATTAATACATGTCAATTCATGATGGTGGAGCCAGATCTAGCCCCACAAGAAAGTATCTCTCACTTTTCATTTACGACAAAAACTAAGGCTTTCCCAATTAAATGGGGTCCGTCACATGGATTTGTGAAAAATGCAAAGCCAAATAAAGGAACACAGCAACATCAAGAACAACTCAGCAAAATTTCACTTAAATTGGGTTGGTTCCATGAATCCTTGCTCTTCACTCAGTTCCATTCGAGGTCATACTTTATACAAGATCTAAACTGTATATGTGTTTCTCACTATTTCTCCTAAGGTCATTTTCAACCTGTATGTACCTTTTTTGGTTTCTTCTATCTAAATCAAATCACTCCTCCATATTGGAGAATCCCAAGATTTCCCTTAAAAATGATCATGCAAACTTAAACGAATTTCTCACATCCCCGCTAATGGAAGACTGGGGCACGGTGAAAACTAGAAATGGAACATGACAATTGCAAGGCAAGGGAGTACAGAACCCTTGGATCAATCCCGGTGGTTGAGCTGCTTGTAGACCACCTGATTTAAAACCACCCACAATAGAGCCACGTCACCCCACGCCTGAAAGGGGCTTTTGAATCTCCAATGGTCGTCCCATGTGGAGTAAATGTGATCAGTGATGACGTCTCTTTGGGACCACAAAAATTATCCTCTCCAATTCCTTAAAGTGTGGCAGTGCGGCAGTGCTAGGTGGAGATGTCAACACTTGGCAACTACAGCATTCAATGGTCCAAGTTCATTGGTACGGACGGTTGGATGCAGCAGGTGTCAGGTGTCAACATCTCCCCCTAGCAGTGCCATACTACCACACTTCAAGAATTAGAGAGGATAATAATCAATCAAACTTTTCACACTGGATTTGATAGAATAATACCGCGGTGCATAGCGAAGACTATAGACTCCTAGTAAATTTAACTCTGCTGAATTATGGTTCCATCGATTGAATAATAGATTAGTTAAAGATTCAGAATATAGTGATCTTAGAAGGGGTTTATATCCTTTCTCGTGGACTTTAGGTGTTATAGATGCCACCAATTCAATCCACCACTATATAACTCGTTCTACTCTTCGTGACTCACCCCTACACTTGCTCAGTTGTTCGAGTCGCTCGACAGAGAGAGAGAGAGAGAGAAAGAGAGGCCAGAGGAAGAGGCGAGATAGATCAGTGGAAGAAGCCGGCGACGAAATGGGCGGAGACAACAGGCAAAGGGCTGCTGCTGAGGTAGAGGTAGAGGAAGGCAACGGAAGTGGGATCCACCAGGCACAGGCCTCGGAATTGGAGAAAAAGATGAAGAAGGGAGCCACGAGCCCTGCCCCTGCTATTGCTCCTCCTCCCAGAGGAACCAACAGGGTTAAGAAGCAGATACTTGCTGATATCGCCAGAGCTTTCTCTTCCTCTTCTTAATTTCCTTCTTCTTCCTCATCTCCCACTTTTATATATACAGAGCCATTTAGGGGCCGGGATGTCTGCTCTGTTGACTGTTGTAGTAGAAGTAATTAAATAATCCTCTTCAACCATCCTGTGTGTAAATTCTGTTTTTGTTATCAGTTATATTATATAGTATTAGTACTGCTGTGGTTCTTAAAAAGAGACGAACTTCTTAGACTACTTTTCTTCCTCTTCTCTATTTTTATGTGAAGATGATGAAATCATGGAATTGAATTCTTGGCCTCATGTTTTGTTTTCTTTCATTGAGTTGATCTGACTATTAAAATCGAGGAAATAGAAACAGGCTTTAGTTTAGTTTTTTTTTTTTTTTAATTTATATTTATATTTATATTTATATTTTTGGATGAATCAGTTTTTCATGTGTGAGCTTTGAAAGGCTCAAAGCTACTAGCAAAGAAATTCTTTCTACCACGGCTTTGCCATGAAATTGAAATAATTTACTTTTGATTATTTCAATTGAAGTTTGAATAAGAAAGATTATTATTAGAATTAGGTCCCAAGTCCCAACCTCATGCCAATTCGGAAATACCTTTTTTGTTTTTATTGCAATGCATTTTTAAAAGAAAAAAAAAGGAGGGGAGGTTCTAATGGACAAAAGGCACAGAAGAAGAAAACAAGTAGATCCGCTAATTAGTTATCTTCACAAATCAGACCTTCCTGTGGGTTATTGTCTCAACGAATAAGTGTTTGTAGGAGTGAAATCTTGATTTAATTGGGGGATTAGTCCGCCAGTATCAGAGAGATTAATAGGAAGAAAATGGGTATGACGCCCCATCTTTCAACGAAGTCTAATCAAGTTCCAAGAAAGGGTCAAGATTCTAAATTCAATGAAAGAGCAAAAACAAGATTCAATGAATCAAAACAAAACAGAGTGGGGTAGAACTCCTTTATTTTTATGTGAAGATGATGAAATCATTGAATTGAATTGAATTCTCGGAGTCAATGTTTTGTAATCACCAAAAAAAAAAAATAAATAAACCTATGGGATATCTTTACAGATATACACCTCATTTATTGACCACATATGGTCAGCAATTCATATTAAGAGTTAATTTTTTTAACCATAGTTGATTCATGTTTGATTCTGAAAAAAAAAATTCAGTTCATAAATAATTTGGTGTGGATCCAATTCAATCCCTAAAATTCAATAACAAGTTGTCTTTTGGGGTTTCATGAATAATTCTAAATTTGACCAAAATTGGGAGGGTTTTTTGATCGATTTTGATTTTTCCTTGGTTTTTTTATTAATTTTAAAATAAATAATCTACAACCGTTAGATTAACAGGAGGCTACATGGCGGGTCTAGGATGACCGCTCAATCCCAGGCTGCAGACGATCCAAATCCAGTGCAACCGCTCCCACCCAACAGTGACTTGCAAATTAGGTTGTAACTCGCAATTTTATTGTACACATTAAGAGATAAATGAGCGAACCAAAGAAAATTAAAATGTAGTTTCTAGAAGGCATCGGGCCCATATATGATTACCTATCATGAAAGGGTCCATGCCCATCCCCCACAATACTGTAAGCTGTCACGCAAGTCCCAACACAGTTTGGCCCCATGATGATGAATGGGAAGTGGAACATACCGATTACCAAGCAATGCCAATCCAATGCCTAAATTTATCCCCTCCCCCACTTCCCAAGAAGTGATATGCATTCACAATCTCTCTCCAATGTTGAGCTTGTGTCAGATCTTAGCCACTTAATTTGGGATCCACTTACTGGGCTTAGCCAGGCCAGCTTACTCCACGCCGGTCACCTGGTAACACCTTTTTGGTTGTGTGGGTGGGTGGGTTGGAGGGTAAGGGTAGGGCTAGGAGGGAGAGGAAACGTTATCAGTATTGGTTTCATCTTAATACAAGTGGCAAATATGCCACATGACAAGTTAGAAGTAACTGGTATGATGGGTGTTATCATTAAAAAAAGCATGACAAGATGATGGGTCAAATTATGACCGTTAGATATTTAGAAAATGATTTATATTAGCCATGTGCCAAATCAGACTCTATTGTGGACACCAGTTTGGTCTGGTGGTTTGCACGTGATCTTTATCTGTCATGCAACAAGCCGACAAGGAAAACCGCTGGAGTGTTCTTCAAGCTTTGGATCCGATTTTCAAATCGCGGTCCCAACTTTTAATCATGGTTTGAAAAATCAGATCGATTGGATCGATCGAATTGTATCGGTATTAATAGAATCTGATATTGATTTTTAGTCAAATTCGTATTGATGGATTGGATATAGATAAATACAGATTGATATCGATATCGATATCGATTATTAAAACTCAAACTCTGGTCCTAACTCTTTTGTAAAGAACTTCTAGATGAGAAACAGAGAGAAACTTTGGATCCAATATATTCAAACTGTGGGTCCCGTGCGTCTCGTCTAAAAAGAACTTCTAAATTCACTTTTGCAGAGAGAATAACAAAATCCAGAAATCAAGGGTTGCGGCGTGGTGATTGGCGAGTGCTACCAAATAAAGCAAAGTTGAAAGAAGAAAATATTTGCTGACGTAGTTAGAGCTATGTCACCTTTGCCTCGTCACATTCCATTTGGGTAACTGTTGAAAGAGGATTTTCAGAATAGCAGCAGGTTTATTCTTTAGTTTGAGATTTTTCTAAACAGGTTGGGAAAGGAATTCAAGCCATAGTAGATTGAATTGCAGTGATTTCGGTTTAATCGGTGAGATCAAGGTTCGACCATTCGACTGTTTCTGAGGAGGAAGCTTAGAAGTTAGGATTGTTTTCGATGGCATCTCCTCTATTTTAGGCAGAGAATCAGATAGATCAGGACTTCTTCGATAAGCTCATTGACGGTGAATCTGGCCCTGATTTGGTCGAAAGTGAGGATTTTGAATTGCTTTTCTTCTTTTGCTTTTCCTCTTTTGCTTTTCCTAACAGGGGAGAGATGGGACTAGGAGGGGACAAGGAGTGTGATGGGATGGTGGATAAGGCGAGGGGGAGTTGGGACTTGGGAGTGGAAGTGGAGGTGAAGGTGGGGTCAGGAGTGGGAGTGAGGTTGAGAGTGGTACATTTGGATATTTGTTCATTTTGGAATAGGACCATAGTTAGCAAAAACAGAATCTTATGGTACGGGTTTTAAATGGTAAAAAATTATAAATAGACGGTCAAAAAAAAAAATAGAACGATAAAAATAGAAAACGGATGGTATGAGTTTTAAATGTTTATATTTCAAAAAAATCGAAACAAAAAAAATAATACTATTCTAATATAAATTGAAGAATTTTTATTGAAAATATCTACTTCTATTTTCAGTATTCGTGCATTGACCTTGAGTTGAAAGTGATATCAAGAAAAATGTGATCCTTTGAATCATCTTTACGTCGGTGAAAGAATCAGACCAATCAAAGTTTGGGAGAGAGATTTGCTAGTTAAGTATAAGATCTTAAAAAAGGCCCAAAAAAAGAAACTAACTGCACCATCTGCTGCCTTCGAATCACAGTAGCAATTGTCTTAAATGTGAAGTACTTTGGTGAGGTTTAACAACTTAAGGAATGTTGCGGAACGTACCTCCTCTCTGGATGACATTCCCACCATGCTGTCCAAAGCAACTCCCGTAATCGTATTCTTTGTTATTGAGCATCATTTCTGACCTGTACAGCTAAGATTTCTTGGGATCTTGAGAACCGATGAAATCCTTCTCTGTCCATATGTTGCAAGGCCAAGACCTTACAAGGAGGAGAGTTCTAATCCATCTAAAACCTAGTATTGCAATCCCTTATGTTAATGTGGCAAGCTAGGCCACATAAACCAACACGTTATGCTAGTAGTGTGCGTTACCAGTCATGTGGGTGGGTGGGTGGGTGGGTGGGGGTACGATGTCTTGTACTCTATTATTTGTTTTTGTAGGCTGTTTACAAAGGGATGTTAATTTTTTAAGGTTATATTGTATTTTGGTAAACTGTACATATATAATGTTACTATGATTTTTTAACAAGTTCATTCTCTAAAATTTGCAAGAAGTGCAAGGATCAGCGGTTGTAATCCTATTCTCCATTGATAGTGAAGCATATCTCATCTTATCTCACCATGGACGTTGGTAATCTTACCAAACCACGTAAATCTTTGCTTTGTACGATTGTTTATTTGTGATTTCTACTCTTTTATGCTTCATTAAAGGTTTCAGTTGTAGGCTACAACTGAAACCTAATGATGCAAGAAAAAATGGAAAACGCAAACAACAATCGTACATTTGAACAAAAGGATTTACGTGGTACGTAGGGGTGTCAATCAATCGGTTCAGTTCGGGTTTGGGCCGGTTTTTTTATTTCAATATGGCTTTTAGGAAAATCAAAACCGGACCAATAAGGATTTTTCGGTTTCGGCTCAGTTTCGATTTCAGTGCGATTTGGTTTCATGTCGGTTTCAGTTTATGATAACGGGTTGAAAGAGGTTTGGATTCAGTTCGATACCGGATTTTTTAAAACGGGTTGGGTTCGGTTTGTGCCTATTTTCTTCTCTTTCTCTTTTCAACTACATTAAATATTTCATTAGCCCCACACTTAAAAAGGAGATCAATGGAAGAAGCATTGTTACAAATCAATTTTCCTATTTTCATAACCTCATATTCATTGATTTGTAACAATTCCCCTTACAACCATAAATTTGCTCACTAATATTGAAATCAATTCAATTATTCATAACCTTATACTTAATGACAAGTGAGATATTAATGTTTTTTTATCGGTTTCATTTGGTTCGGTATTTGGTTTGTTATCGATCGGTCCAGTGCGGTTCGATTTCAGCTGGTCCCATCATACCCCAGCCTAAAACTAATCCAATAAGGATCAGTTCGGTTACGTCCGGGTCGTTTCGATCGGTCTTAACGGTTCGGACTAGGTTTTGACACCCTTAGTACAGCAAGATTGCCTACGTCAACGGTGAGATGAGATTTGCTTCAGTATCAATTGAGAATAGGGTTACAGTCGCTTGTCCTCACACCTCTCTCAAATTGCATTACAGAGAAAAAACCATCGCTACAAGTATATAGCGAAACCCTAGACCAGAATTTTACTGAAATACAACAGGAGAAGCGATGGAATACAAGCGTCAGAATCAACCCACAAACCCAAGCGATGGAATACAAGACATTGTATCCCCAACATTAGTTTTTATAAAATGTAACAGGTATAGGAAACTTTTTCTCCCCACGAACGGAAATCTGTCTTCATATTAATTCAAGGTTCTATCCTTTTAAATTACTCTCTCTCTCTCTCTCTCACACACACACACAATTCAATTACTCTGAAACCACATGGTTCTTGTTGGGGTTCTAAGTGGAAGGTGGAAAAAAAAAGCCTCACATCGGATATGAATGAGGAATGTGAGGGGTTTATAGGTATTTGGGCACCTTTTCCTTAACGGCTAACTTTTGAGAATGAGTTCTACCTAGTCCCTAACAAGTGGTATCAGAGGCAAGGTTTGGTAGGGCCAAGATTTAGGCAAAGCCAAGGAGTGAGAATCTGGGGTGATCTTGGATGCTCTAGTATAAGAGGGGATCAGATTGCGGAAGACAGAAGGAAAAAAAATCCAACATCGAATATGAATGGGAGAATGTGGGAGTTTATAAGTACTTGAACACCCTCTTTTTAACAGCTAATATTAAATGGGTTGATGTTCTCTATGCCGTAGCGCAGCCTGTGCCCAGACACATGGGCTTGCCATTCAGGGGGGCTGGGTGGTCATTTCACCCACCCCCATGTGTCGGGGTGCAGCCTGCACCCCCGGCATGGAGAACATTTGGCCTATTTTCTTTTTAGGGGTCCCATCTTCTCTATCTTTTGAAATCAATTTTTGCTTTCAAGAGATCTATCAGTAGAGCCATTTTCATAGTAAGGGAGTATTCTCTTTGGATGACATTAATGAAAAAGATGTCTGGTGTATTGTCTGAAATCTGAATAATTAGGGAACTACGAATCTAAATCTTTAGAAGTTGGGAATAATTTTTGCACTTCTGACCATCCTCTCCATGCCGATTAATATTCCACCCTCCATTCCAATTATAGAAAAGGAAATGGCTTTGGCTTCCTGAATTGTCCACCCAAACTAGACTTCTTGTATGGTAAGTCTTAATTGATTTAAGGGAAGTAGTTTTCTATATGGGAGTGTGGCCTACGCTAGCACTCCCATGTGTCTATCTCTCTTCTCCTTAAAACAAAAGGGTAGAGGTGTCTTTTCACATGGGGAGGAGAGAGATAGACTCATGGGACAGAAAACTTTTTCCTTTGATTTAAATATCTGCCATTTCTAAGATGAGAGAGAGAGAGAAAGGGGGAGGGGGTTAAATTTTGACTAAAGAATAACTACTGAGGTAGGTGAGCCTGAGCCATATAGGGAGCTAGGAGGCCTACTTGGCGGATGAGGAGGATCTATTACATTTCATTGGGTGGAAATGACCATCCTACCCTTGTTTGAACACCCTGTCTGGATGGGGTCTACTACTCCTATTTGATGTAATGGATGAAATAGAGGAACAGATAAATGAAGACGGTATTAATTTTCCCCCAAGAAACCGTTTGTCATAGAAAAACTTAAATGGTCTTACTCAGATGAAAGATCAAAGAAGTGACCGTCTAAGACAAGACCCCCCCTGTATTGCTTACTTTCCCTTTGAGAAATTGACTTAAAGATTTTGTTTGATGGGAATAAAAAAGCTCAGTACTGGAGGGCCCCATCAATTGTTCCAATCCGACTTTCTAGAATGATTCGCCAGCTGCGGCTACACATCTTTCTCCTTCTTTAACTGTTTACATTCTTAACTGTAACGCTTAAATGTGCATGCTTTTCTTTTAAAAACTCTCTCGGCCGCATTTTAAAATCATATATAAGAACACACAAACATCCAGGGTAGAGGCGCATCATCAGATGGAGGAGGAGGAAGGTGGGCAAGGGGTGCGAGAGGCTGAGCGGGTGGAAGTGTTGCAAAGGAAAAGGATCAGACCTGATGCGGCTTCTGCAGGCTCCGGTTGGGATAAGATCCGGCAGCTGTGCATACTGCCAGAAGGGTCTTGGACTATGCCGCCAAAGAGAGGGATGGTGAAGAGGAAGATCTTTGGTGAGTTGTTGCCTAAAGCTTTTTCTCCTGCAACTCCCCAAAACACTGCTCCTATTACTACTCCTAATTAGCTTCACTACTTTAGCACTTCGAGTGTTTGCTTACTTACATAAATACATATAATTTGCATCTCTCTCTCTCAAAAGCTATAATTAAGATACTTTGTATTTTGGGTGTAAATAATTGCAATTCAAGGACATTGAGCAAAACTTCTGCCATGTAACAAATCGATGGCCGGTGCTGAAATTTTTTCGGCAGGTATGCCCAAGTTCCATTACTTACTATTAAATTTCATTCCAAATAGTATTTGCCAAATGGCAAAATAAAATTTCGAAAAACCAAAACACGGAGAGTGTGCAGCAGTGATCCAAATTTGAGTAGACGTTACATGAAAGGGTATTTGATTAAATCAACTCTAAAGAAATTTGACGCATGTGCAGGTGAATTTACATGTGGGAGGTAACCACTTGTCTTTTATGTTTCCATTAATACCTCTTCTCTCAAATCACATACGTGTAGAGGAACTGGACTCTCCATTTAGTGCAAAAAGTGCAATAGAATTCTTCCAATATACCTGCTAGTTTCCAAGGGATTTTGCATAATTGTTTTGACGGGACAATAAGAATTACCAAGCCACTTTGTTTTGACAGGACGGTAAGATTTACCAAAGGATTTTGCATAATCCAATATATTACCTACAAGATTTACAGTTATTTTCATGTGGATCCATTGTTCAAAAACTGGGTTTTGACTAAGGCGAGTCACCTGAGTTGTGTAAAAATTTTGAAAACCTAGTTTAGAGTCGTATAGACTAGGCACAGGGTAAAAAACGATGAGACTGGGTCATAAATGGTCCAAGTCAAATAAAACTCGATATTTTTACTCCACTCATGACAAAATCGGTGAGTTTAGCTGTTTTTAAAAGAATTATAAAACTTGTTCACTTAGAAACAGAGTCAATTCCTCGACTCCCTTCTCTTCTCTTGTTCAATGGTATAAACTCAAAATGCATTGATATATGATTACTTGATTATTTTTTTTGTTTTTCTCATATTTTTCCTGTATTTTATGATTTTTAACTAATTTATACATATTTATTGCATTATAAAATTAAAAAACGTGACTCGTCTTGACTGGGTTTGACAAGACCGAGTCACCAAGTTTCTCTAAAAGACAAATCGAGTCAGAAAACCTGATTTTCCAACAATGCATGGACCGTAAGAATTACCTAGCCACTTTGTTATGATAAAATTAAAATTAATTTCCTAGCTAATTTTCCATGAGATTTTAAAAAAAAATACTAATCGGGCAAATGGACGGTTTTGACGAGTTTTGAGTGGCCAATCAGGTGATATGAAATTTTAGGTGGGTAGACAGTAGACTAGCCCATTGGAGTTAGGCCCAAGTCCAAATACATCACATTTGTTAATTTATCGGATAACATCAATAGTTTATTTGTATGGTTCAATCGTTAGGCGTGGCGTGAGAAAAAAATTTGACAACCCTGATCAAACGGCCGTAGAATTGAATCTTCGAGTCCAGAGTTTAAAAACCCAGAATCGGTTATGGATCGATTCTGATCCAAATGAGATTGAAATCATCCCGAGTCGAGAAGAATTTGCCCCAGATTTTGGTCGAGGATCGGCTGAGCTCGATCAATCAAAATCAGGATCAACCTCAGAATCGGCCGGATCGGCTTATCTGATCTCAATTTTTAAACATGTTTGAGCTAAAATTGTGCATTATCAATTTTCAGACCAGTAAATTTAATTTGAATCCAACGGCCAGTTTGATAAATTGCGCATGAAAGGAGCCCACCATGATATGGATTATGGATATGTTATCATATGGATTTGGTCAGGTCTGTCCATGTTGGCCATGTAACAATGGAATGTGGCCCTCGTGACATTTAGTTTTTTCCACAAAAGCAAAACACCAATGTACTATTTTTTAAGATTGTTTGAAACTCTATGGTAAATATAGGCACAAAATGTGTCAGACTTGGAATGCATTCCACGTGGCAAAACCTGATCCGAGTTGAGGTTGGGAATTTTAAGGTCCGGTCAGATTCCGGTTTGAATACGGTTCACAAAAAATTATCAGATCCTGTTAAGGTTGGCAAATTGTGTCGCTAAAGTCGACTCAAAATCATCCTAAAATATATTAATTCCTTTCTTTAGGGATTAGCTTTTTTGTTCAAGTTCACAATTAATGATATGGGAGTTAATCTCTTAATATTTATATATTTAGAAAGATATTCTGTGATTTTTGTTTGTATTTTGAGGAGCAAAAGGAAAAATCCACCCAAGAAGCGGCTTGAGTTTGATTAGCTAGTTGGTGAGGTAATAGCTTACCAAGGCAATGCTCAGTGGCTGGTCCGAGAGGATGATCAGCCACACTAGAACTGAGACATGGCCCAAAATCCTACGGAATTTCGAAATGACTATCCTTGATAAGCGTAGCCTAAATATTTGCCATGTGGGAGATCTGATAAGAGAATGTATAGATAAAAACCATGACTCCTTACTTACATGTAAAATTTCAATTCAAACAAAAGTTTGCTAAGAGAATGCAGAGTAATGGTTAATACGTAAGTAAACATAGATATACATGTGATGCGTGCGAATCCATGAGAGGGTATTTGATGGAATTAGACTCTAAGAATTGACATATGACTAGCCCGAGACATATATACTATAGCTATCCAATGGTCATAATTCTCACATCATCATTTCAAGGGTGCTTCCATATTTTCTTTGTCTCTTGTTTGGTGGTATCATCCACCTCCTTTTCTTGTTCATTCTTTTTTCAGTCGTAATTTCTCCAATGTTGAATTTTTATTGACTGGCTATTGGGTATATATTTTTTTTAACCGAACTAGAAAGTTTTATTAAGCAAAATCCATACCATGCAATTATAAAACCTTAAAAAAAAAAGTCCCAATAACCAAAATACCACATTCGGCTTTGATTTGGGGTTTGGCCGTTAGGGTCTTGGGAAGGGAATGCGCGTTGAGTTGGCGGACCTAATGTTATATGTTCAATTATTCATTGTCTATTATACATTAAGGCTACGTTTGGATGCCAAAAAAAAAAAGAAAAAGAAAATATATAGTGAGACAAAAGACATGATATGCAATGATTAATTTTTGTGTTTATCTCTCTCTTCAAATTCAAATTTTTATGAAATTTTCCTTTTTTTAATTTTCTTTTCTTGACTTCCAAACATAGCCTAAGGGAAAAGGCTCTCTGAGCCTTAGGCGTACACTACGTGTTCTCACATGTATTATAATTGTAATTTTTTAAAGGTGAGAGAAAGAATGATTAAAATATTAAATATGAGAAAATATAGAGTACCCATCAATGTAATTGACCATAAAATGTGCCAAATAGAAGGATAATTTGGCAAATCCATTTGTGGAATAATAGGAAGAACATGGTATGGATTTATCCCATGTATTGGCATCTTTTCCTAGTATTTTTAGTCATTCATATCAAATTAAACTTTTAATTAACCTTTGGGGCACTGTTCCCTGTGCCGCAGAACAGGATGTGCCCAGGCACATGGGGGTGGGCACAATGACCACCCTGCCCCCTGCACAGGCTGCCCATGTGCATGGGCACAGCCTGCGCTGTGGCACAAAGAACATTCTCCCTTAACCTTTAAAGCTTTGTTAATTTAAACTTGGCAGGTAGTTAGACTATCATGGAATCTAGGTGCACATAAATTTTGGCCCTAATTGATGTACAATGTTCATCCTAGACACTAAATCGAGATAAAAATGAGTTTTAAAGTAAAATGAAGCAGCAATCGTCATGGTAGTGTCATATTTAAATTAAATCATCTCTTTTTGTTAAAACTCGATCATATTTAATAATATCAATGATTGATTCATAATAAGGATTTCCTCATTCATAGTTTCATACAGCTTTTTTTCCCCAGAGAATATATGACGTACTCATTTGATACCATAAGTGTGGGCTCATTATATGACGCACTCTCTAACTACCATAAGAATGGGCCCATTAAATGACGTAATCTTTAACAATTTGGACGGTGGTGCTTCTATTTGTTCCCCATTAAAGATAAAAAAAAAAAAATGTTTATATAGATCCTAAATCGATGGTTTTGATAGTGAACCTCATTGAGATGGGGGTGTGAATGCGCTTGAATTATTCTTCCTCTTCAGTCTTAACGGCTTCTCCTTTATAATTATATATATATACCCCCTTCGATTCCATTTGCTTCCACCATCTCAGGTCCAATCTCTCTAGTTTAAACATTAAATCCAATTAGATTCATCTGAAGAAGAAGATGATGATGGAGGGCTGTGGCGATAAAGCTGCAAAGTTAAGGGTCATGACGGCCACGGCAACAGCAACAGCAACAACCCTAGCATTGCCTCCAAGAAGACGCAACATAAAGAAAAGGATCTTCCGTGCCATCCTCAAATTTGTGGTTCCTTGTTGAGGATTTCCCAGCAACTCTTAGCAATATCTATATATTTACAGTATCAGTTTATTTGTGTCACGTTTCTCAAATTTTCTTCCATTTTTTTTCTTTGGGGGAATTTGGGACCTAGAGGTTTTATGATTTGGGTAAGTATGGAGAAACTCTTAGCAATATCTATTGCTCATAAATTTATGAGCAATAGATATTTATATATATCCCTAATTAAACTTGTTAGAAAAATTAACAACATCCAATAATAGTTGAGCATGTTTTGACAATTTGACTAGTTTCTTTGCATTCACAAAGGTATATAAAACTCTATCCCTCCTTAATTTCCTCCACCAAAAAGAGCAACCGGCCATTATGGTGGATCAAACTCTTTTTCATCAATTACGACAGAAATAAAGTATTGGGTACGTGAAGGTGTTCTTTCGTATATAATAATCCTTCTACATATTATCATATATTTTTAGGGAACAAGTTTGGTGATCTACCAAGAAAGCGATTTTGATGGTTGTTGTGGATTTTTTTCACAAGCAAAAGAAAGCAGGAACTCACTAGTAGCTTAATTTACTAGCAAGAGGCCAGCTAGCCAATCGACATCATGGTGCCTCAAACTATAGAAATCGAAAATTTTTCACACTTCCTTTATTTGATGAAAGAACGATAAGACATTAATACCCTCGGTTTTGACCAACGAACCCTTCTCCTATTTTTAGAAAACCTTAAAAGTTTTGGTCTTTTGGAAGAAGAAAAGTAAAGAAATTTTTTTTATATATTATTTTTATTTTATACAAAAAAGAAGCAAAAGACATCCTAACCCATATGGCCTCGACGCTCGAGCCCATGTCGAAATTAAACCCACATGCATCCTCCTATAGATGACGAGATCGTGTCTGGCGAGTTGAAGACGCCAACCATGGTGATATCTGTCTCATTTTTTCACTTCTATTCTTTCTTTTTCTTCTTGTGGAAGAAAAGAAGATAGCTACCTCGCTCCAGTCCAATTAAGTTCTCACACGGCGAATATTATTCTTCATTCTCAAAGAAAAAAGCCTATTATTATGCCTTTGGATTTTGGACTTTCGCCTTTCCTCGTCCAGAAAGACTCTCTCTCTTTTCATATGGACAGAAGACTCTTCTCTTTGCTATTTCTCCTTTTTTTTTCTTTTAGTTGGGTTGAACCCTAGAAGGGTTTAAGTTTTAGAGGAAAAAAAAGGGGAATGCCCGTGGTGGGCGTTTTATTGGGAATCGAAAGTGGTTTTTTTTTAAAGTCAAATGGGTGTGGTGGTTTTGGTGAAAATTTAAGAGGTTATTTGGTTTGGGGTCAAGTAATTAGATGGGAATGAGTCGAAGGAGGAGTGTTTTGCTATGGAAGTCCAAGGTTTTGTTTGCTTGTTTGTTTGTTATTTGTTATAGCTTATAGCGGGGGTAATAAAAGGAGAATAGGTTATTCTTGTTGGAATCGAAGGGGTTGGGGAGATGGGGCTGTTGTAGATAAATTTTTTTTACAGACTCTGTGGCGAGGGCCAAAGGCATGGAGGTGTAGAATGTAAAATTGAGATCTCTTGAACTTTGAATTAATGGATGGAAACGGATACATACCAAATCCAGGTCTTTTCTTAGATAATTTTCTTTCTTAAATTTATTTTGGATTATTGAATATTTTGTGTGGTTTTTAGGAACCCGACTTTCGGGTTAGTGTGATGGTATGAACATGTTTGATTTTATTGAGGACTTGTAGTACTTGCTCTTATTTTTCTTCTTGTAATCCATCTTCTATCTTTTGATTTTCACGGTTTTTCTTTCCCTGTTGCATTTGTACATAATTAAGCTTAGAAAGGAGCAGAATGGAGAGAAATTTCAGATCTCAAGCTAACGAGAATACGAGATTCATTGAGTGCACTCGTTTATAATCTTTTCATTTTTATGCTTTAAATTAAGTTAAAATATTTTACTTGCAAGAGGTGGAATATGACAATCGCGGTCAGACAATTTTAAAATCTTACAATCTGATCAACTTTGGCATAGTAAAAATTCTGAGGCATAACAACCATTTAAAAAAATAAAAATAAATTAAAGTCAAGTCGATTCGGGACAGGGTCAATCGAGGGCCCTCGACCGCACCTTGAGACCTATCGAGTCGGGTCGGGCCGGCCAGTTAGGAAAAACCCTGGCGGGGTGGTCGGGTCGGGTTGAGGATTTCTTGGCCTCGCTGTGGGTCGGTCGGTGGTTTAGGTTAAAGCCTCTAGTGGTCAGGGTCAGGGTTTGGCAGGCCCGACCCATTGACACCCCTAGACAGACTAGCAGAATGTCCTCTTTGAAATTGATGTGATTAACAAAAAGTGCGTCCAAGGCGAGACTCGAGACCCAGGAAGAACCCCTTAGCTTTGACTACTTTTATGGGTGGGCGGAGTCTCTAATTTAAAATTTTTCTTTTTTAAACACCCCCCCCCATAAAGGCATTCAAATGAAGAGAATGAAGACCACAAACTCATCTTTTGTGGCCTACGGCACAGACGTCTTTTTCAGCCGTAATAACAACAGTGCTTTATTTATTTATATTTATATTTTTATGTGTGAAGCCAATTAAAAACAAAAAGGGTTCTTGTTCTATCTACGTAACCCACTTTCGAATACATTGAGAATGCAACATGAAGAAATTGAAGCAGTTTGGGTGGGATCATTATTCTCTTCGGTTCTTTTCATAAGGGATTATTTTTGTCTTTCTATGAGAGAAATTGGACAACCGTATTATAAAAATTCGTTTGGATTCGAGTTCAAATATAATAAATTATTTATTTATTTTTAAAAAAAATTAAATATATTATAAATTTACCCTTTGTTTTATTTGCTCATATTGTAAGGGGCATTAAAACCCAACATTAGATGATCGTCACGTGGCATCAACGGATGATCAACATGTGGCAAGTAGGTAACATGATAGGAACAGAATTTGATTAAAATCATAATGTTTTATTGGGATTGGAGGTTCTCACTTCTCCCACTATAACAAACTTGGACTATTCATAAAAGTAGTACTTACCATGATTCAGAACCAAAATACTGTAAATTTCTAATCATATATAGGAAGACATATTAAATTTGTCAAAACCAACAACATCATTTAGCTTTTAATTTCCAGAAAATGGGAAATTAGAAGAGGGAACCTCAATGTATCAGGTATTCAGGTTATCCTCTAGATTGCTTCCAAATCCCAGTCTTTCTACATCTAAGAAACCCGCCCCCATGTTTGCGGATAATTGCTATTCGATAATTGCTATTCAAATGAGAGTGCATACTTCTAGTTGTAATCAGGTCCATTTGGTCCAAGGCCAGATTTAGGGGAAAAGAGGAAAATAGTGAGGGTTTCTCTTGGGAGCTTATTTCTTTGGGGTTTTCTTCTGAAGAGTGAAGAAGAACTCAAGGAAGGAGAGGAATTTTTCTCCTCTCAGGTTCCCTGCCTGGTCAGGTTCGTAGGTTCCTCTAATAGGGGGGGGGGTAGAAATGACGCCTCACCCCCTGCCCGAACACACTGCCCGAGTGGGGTGAGATCATCATTTCCGCCCCTTTTATGAGAGGAACCTACGAACCTGACCGATCAGGGAACCTAAGAGGAGCACGATCCGGAAGGAGAGGAAATAAGGCTAAGGTCTCTTGAATCCCAACAAGGTTATTCAAGAACCATTGCAAGAGCTAGTTGTCTCTATAATGTTGGGGATTCTACGCAGTCTTTGGGAATGGCTTTTGGTGGTGAGGTTGAAGATTTTCTGTTGAGACTTTGAGAAAGGTAACTTATATTTTTTCAATTAATTGTATTTTTCAAGCTTCGGGCAAAAAGTTTGAGAGACTTTGTTGTATTTCTCCATATTTGAAAGTGGAAATTGATTTGATTTCCCTGTGATTTTTCCCTTTTCATTGGAGGGTTTTCCACGTGATTATTTGCCTCACTTGGATTACATATATATTTTGTTCACTTGTTGTTTGGGTGCTTATTTGATTCTCACGTAACTCTGACCAGAAGTAAGTTCTAATCCAACATATTTAAGGTTATCTATACTGTAGTAAGGGACATGGGATGAGAAAATAAAAATCAGTTATATTGCCATTTGACACCCCTAAGAGCATATCTGGGAGAGCATTTGCATACAGTTTATCAAGAAGCAACAGCTGCAATGGAGGGGGAGGGCCGCTTCTCAACTTCTTTAACTAAGGACTTGCAAGCATCGAAATGCCCACATTTTAGTGCTTCTACTCTGGAGAAGTTGGCTTTTAAAATTTGACAAGCTCAATTGCAAAAGTATAAGAAACTCATCCAAGCATGCACCAAGGTAACCATAGAAAGATTTTTTTTATAAAAAAGTCCCTAATGCATGGGATTCAGCCACTAAATAGTAGGACCCACTATACAAAAGGGAAATTGTACATTGATCAAACAAACTAGGCAGACAATACTACAACGACAAACAACAAACTCAGCCTTATCCAACTTAATGGAGTAGGCTACATAGATGCAATAAGACCAAAGTAGAGGAAACTGAAGTCAAGAGAGAAAAAAAAAAAAAGAGCACGGGGGTTGGGGGGAGGGAATAAAGAGAAATGGAAAGAGGGATGGAAAATGAGATGAGAAATGAAAAGATGGAAAACAAAAGGAAAAAGAAAAAAAAAGATGAAAGCAAGAGAAAAGAGGCACAAACCAGCAAATCAGGAGAATCTCAACTAAATAAGGTTTGCTACATGGAACCTTGCCCTCCATTAAGTTCTATCTAAGGTCATACTTGGTACAAAACTTGGACTATGCATGTCCTTCCTTGAATTTTTATCTCCAGGGTTGCAGCAAGGGTTAGGGACAAGGACATGGACGGATGGTGAGGAAAAGGGTTATAGCGGCAGCAAGAGGAGGGTGTGGGTGCGAGGTTGTAGTAGCACAAGGGAGAGGAATGGATGGATGTAGGGTTGCAGCAACACAGGGAAGAGGAGGGGTGAGGGTTGTTGTGCAGGGAAGATGGTGTGGGGTGAGGCTAGGCGGGGACAGAGGGAGAGGAACGGCTGGATGTAGGGTTGCAGCAACGCAGGGAAGAGGAGGGGTGAGGGTTGTTGCGCAAGGAAGACTGTGGGGTGAGGCTAGGCGGGGACAAGGAAGGAGGGTAGGGCTGCAATGCTGCACAAGGGTGGGTTGTAGGGTTGGGCAGGGGCGGTATTGGTCATGCCCAATCTATTCAGTCCATTTTGCACTCCCATGTGTCTATCTCTCTCCACCTCAAAACAAGGGGGCAGAGATGTCTTTTCATAGGGGGAGGAGAGAGGTAGACTCATGGGAGTGATGGCATAGGCCACACTCCTGGATAGAGAACTTTCTCCCAAATTAATTTTTTCAAGAGTTGATTATGTTTAGTAAGGGAACTTCGCTGGTCAATTGTAAAACATTGATGAGCATTATTGGGGTTTCTCCCTTGAGTGAATGATGGAACTACTTATCTTGGAACCCGAATTAAAATCCTTTGCAATTCCTTCATCCTACGGTGCCTTGCAGTTTGGGCCTGAGAGCTCGACATGTGGAAGATGCTTCATCCAACGGTGCGAACTCAATTGACCAGCTCGGCACCATTGGATGTCGCATCTTCCACATGTCGAGCTCTCAAGCCCGAACTGCAAGGCACTGCAAAGGATTTTTTTCTTGGAACTCCAATTACCCCAGAGAAAAAAAATGTGATATGGGATATTGTGCTTAAGAGAGTGAGGATTAAGCTGAATCTTTGGAAGATATCTCTTATATCTCAAGCTGGGAGATGTGTGTTGGTGCAATCTGTCTTAAACTCTATTCGCCACTGTTTGGATGTCTTGCTTCTATATTCCTGTTAATGTTTGCTAGAAATTGGACTCCACTTGTGCTTGTTTGGAAGAGTGAAGGGGGAGAGGCTAAAAATTGGACATTGGTATCTTCAGAATCTTTATGCAGACCAAAATTATGGGGAGGATTGGGGTTTAGAGGTGCTTTGACCCACTGAATTCTCTCAAAAGAATTCGGAACTTCACTCATTTTTTAATGCTACCCCCGAGAATATTTTTTAATTTCATTATTATTATAGTAGAATATTTTACTTGGACGAGATATTGGGATTTTTCCCTTATGCTTGAGAAGGTTTTTCACATTAACATTGATATGTGCTTTTATAATTGGGTTGATTTTTTTCAAATGTTTTATTATTACACATATATTTGGTTATCCTTATTATTCTTCCCAAGAATAATCCCATCAGCCAACTTGCAAGCCTGCTAAATGCAACTTTTTTTTTTTGATGAATAAAAATTTAATTACGAAGAAAGAAGAGGAATATACAAGCCCTAGAGCAAACAACAAAAAGCTAGAGACTAGCTAGTGCGCAAAATGGAGATAGGGAGACCCAGGAGACAACAATAAGCCTGTTTCTTAGGGTATCCTTTACACCAGCGAGGGGGAGGGAGGCAGCTTTGGATGAAACATCAAAGGAGATGGCCTTCCAAATCTTGTCGAAAGAGCGGGAGTTGGACGTCCATCTTCTAAGGTTTCGTTCCATCCAAATGTGGGAGATAGTGGCACAAAAGGCAAGCTTCCCAATCGACTCGCATATCGAGTTGCCTCTGAAAGTTATATCAATCCAAACCCATTCCCTGGATAGGGGCAGCGGCAATCTCCGGGTGGGCCAACAGTGGAATAGGACACGGTTCCAAACGAAGGCAGCAAAGGGGCAAGAGAAGAACAGGTGCTCTGTATCTTCGTGCCCATTCCAACAAAGGCAGCAGCTAGAGGAAACTTGCATATGACGATGCAAGAGGAAAGCTTGGGTTGGGAGGTAGTTTGATAGGGCGCGCCAAGTGGTAAAGCTCTGTCGAGGGATGTGCCCTTTAAATGCAACTTGCTTTACACAACACATTGATCACATCCTCAAAGCTGTTTCTAGAGGAACTCCAGTTGGTGCTAGTTCATCCATTTTCTTACAAGCCCACACATACTTGCTGGAAAGGCAAAGCCCTGACGAGAGAGCTCTGAAAGAGGCTGGAGTGGGAGTGATACCCTTTTTTTTTAATTTTGTATGAACTGAGTGATAAGCTTGTTAATCATCCTCTCCCACAACTTCAATGCCTCTTCATTTCTATGCTCTTTGAACAATCTATTGTTGAGTAATGGTGCATGTATAAACATTGATCACTGTTATTGGTGAAGCCTAATTTCGATCTAGAAAGTGGTTCTGAGGATCTTTAGAGGGTCGTTTCGGCCTCAAAACGAGCTCGGATCGATGGCCTAAAAAGTGGATACATCACCGCCGGAGGCAATAAGTTGTGTAGAGCTCGTCGAGACCTTTGAAACGATATGTATTTCGACATATGTTTAGTTTTGGTCCAACCTTGACTAGTTGGTCTTTTTTGTGTTCTAGGGGTATTTCTGTACTTTCTTGGTTAGGGCTTCTCTATATATTGTTCTTTTCTCTGGGAGGACTGATGTAGAGGGTTTGTAACATTTCAAAGGCAGTGAAAATTTGTTTTGTTGCTCGGTTGTGGATGTAGCTTCCCATCTTGGGGGTGAACTACATAAATCTTTTGTGTTGTGTGTTGTGTGTGTTGCTTCTGCTCTTTCTTATTTTGTTTTCTTTTGCAAATCACCACTTCTGGGCATTGGTTTTTAACAATCACCACCTTCATCTTACAACTATAAACTCAGCCTTATCCCAACTTAATGGGGTCGACTACATGGGTCCAAACAAAACAAAATAGGGAAAACTGATGTCTAAACAGAGAAGGGGAAAGAAGAGAAAGAGAAAAAAGGAATGGGAAATAAGATGGGAAAGGAAAAATGTAAAATGACAAAAAAAAAAGATGGAGAAATAGAGAGAAAAATGAAAGATGGGTGTCAGATGAACAAGGCGCAGCCCGGCAAGTTAGGCGAATCCCAGCAACAACGGGTTTGGTACATGGATCCTTGTCCTCCAATAGGCTCTATCTGGTACAACCTTCATCTTGGAAATTTATTCTCTCAAGTGCGGTGTACTGCCCAGTGCACCACACTTAAGAATCCAACCGTCAATCCAACACTTGAGAGGATAAAATCCTCCAAGTTGACATCCGGAGAGAAAGCAACCATGTAATACCAACGGCAGTATTTTAGCCACTGAGAAACCCAATTTCGAAGCACTGACCACTCCAAAAAAGATTCACATCATTCACTTGGAAATAATTCCGAAGGAGCCAAATGTAAATCTTTTGGCTTCATTTGATCCCTTAAATAAGAAATCAAGAAGTCTTTTAATTAGGGGGATAAAGGAAGACCTCTACCCAACCACAACTCAAAGGGGTTAGTTTCTAATCGATACACCAGTTATGCAATAATAGGTCGAGAGATTCATTAGAGTAGGGAGAGCTTCGTTGCCTCTCCCCTCCCACCGATGAATCCGCTTTTTAAACAATAGGATTTGTATCGGTGCAAGCTGGATTCCCCTTTCATAGAGTAGTAGAGTAAGATTATTGAGATTGGATCTTTATGATTAATCGGGTGAACCCATGTAGGCGCTTCTCTTCTTTCCTTAGGATTGGAGGGCTAGTTTATTCACCCATCCCTCCGTATCCTGGCGAGAATGGATACGGTTCACGTTAGGCAACACGTGATCAGACGCTCTCACAGACGTCTCAGACCTCAGGGCGGCTCATTACTGGGTGGGATTGACGATCGGAATCAATAATTATAATATATACAATAGTGGAGAGAAATTCATTAGCAAACCCATGCCATAAACAGCAGTTGAAAATCGAACCCGTCTTGAGTAGGGGCTTTCCAAACAAGCATCCCGGGTAGCTTCAGAACTCATGGGGGTTTATTTGCTTTAGGAGTCCAGGCCGATATGGAGAATGAACTGGGGTAATACTCAGGTAGAATCAATGTTTCTGTTGGGTCCTCTACCTGATCCAATTGATCATCAATTACCCAAGCTTCAATAGAATGAAGCAGCTGAGATGCATCATCAGATAGTTGGATTCTTAAGTGTGGTGCATTGGGCAGTGCACCGCACTTCAGATGATGAAAATCCCTTCATCTTACATTGTTCTAAAGAGAACTAATGCTTCATCAATCTTTCCACACTTGGGCATCTAAGGCATCTATGTGCCCTTAAGCAATAAGAATCCCTTTTGAACATTAGTGACTCTAGCTTAATGGTTGAGAGCTTGCTTTGCTTGTGTGAGGTCCAAGGTTCAATTCCCTACAACTCCATAATAAATAAAAAAATAAAAAGGTTCTCTGCTTCATGGACCTTTATTTGCCCGTAGATAAAAATACTTGCTTCATCTACTCTCCCAACTTTTCCACGGAAGCACTCCATTGCCTTCTCCACAATTTACCTTCCTTGCATAAGCCATTAACAATAACAGAACCAAACTTCTTCATTGTTTTCTGGATTTTTTAGCTTCCATATCCAATCTGTTCATTTTTGTTTAGTTACATTTCATAACTGGTCCCATGGTCTAGTGGTCAGGACATTGGACTCTGAATCCAGTAACCCGAGTTCAAATCTCGGTGGGACCTTTTATTTTTCTATTTCTATTTCATTTACGGTTTCAAAATCCAGTTTGCCATAGAGAGCGAGGGCCACTGTACTCGACGGATCAACATCTCAATTGCCGCCTTCATGGCCCCCAACTAAAATTAATCAAACATGGAACCTAAATGGTGTAGTCCAAAGCAGGGTTTTCGGTCAAGCTTACCTGTTTTCTTCAAAAAATAAAAATAGATTTTTTTATAATTTTACCCTTGTCCATACTCCATACCGATTCATCAATACGAATCAACCGATCTGACAGATCCGATTCCAATTCCTCAAACCATGGTTCTAAGTATAGAGCAACCCCCAGTCGGCTTGGGTCTTTTTAATTGAGACTTCCTTTCCCCTTGCGGGTTTGAAAATCAAATCAGAATTGTAGACATAAATTTTAATCAATGTCGATAAACAAAAGCCACTTAAATGCATTATTGAGAAAACGAAGATCATGATCAAATGATTAAAATCACCCTGTTATGTTTAAGGGTCCTTCTAGGTGTCATTAGGCAGCCTAGTGAAGTATAATGTTTTACTATTTGCTACTTGATAGTACATAGGTTAGCCCATGAGATAGAGGACTTCACATACATTTCAAATGGCCAAACTTTAATTTGAAGTAAACAAGGAGATTTGCTACTTGATAGTACATAGGTTAGCCCATGAGATAGAGGACTTCACATACATTTCAAATGGCCAAACTTTAATTTGAAGTAAACAAGGAGATGTAAATTCCAATCAATGTCGATTTCCAAAAACCATTTAGAAATTGGTCATAAATGCACTTAGATTCGTATTTTTTGACAAAAAAAATTCTCTTTGAGACTGGGGATTTGGATCCTTTGTTGCCGCCTGCCCATGCAGTCGGCATGCAACCTCACACAGGTCTAATGAAGTATAACGGTTTACTATTTATTACTTGATGATACATAGGTTAGTCCATGTGATGGAGGACTTCACAGACATTTCAATAACCAAATTTTAGTCTAAAGTAAACAAGGAAAGTTGCTCAAACTCTAATTCAAAATTGTAATAAAATTATCAAATTGCCATCAAATGGAGGTGAATATAAAATACAAAATGGGATCTGTTATAATTTTAGCTACTTTCTCCACTCATTTTAAGCCAGAATTGTACCAATGGGTTGCTTGTCTGGTCCTTTGTCAAATGAACTAACCCATGTACTACCATGTGACAAATAGTAAAACATTATACACTTATACTTCACTAAGCATAATTCCGGGGAAGAAAACTCTATGTTAAATTGATGAATTTGCAGTATTCTAGTATTATAGCTCATAAATGCTTAAAAAATATGTTGCTAGCTAGGATTTAAAACTTATCTCCCCTACTGGGAGATTCCATTAGGGATATGATGTGTTATTAATTAATCGAGATTCCTAGTGTAAGGCTTAAGCTAGGGTTACACGCACAAGGGCCAAAAGGTTAAACCAAATGATAAATCCGCAAATTTCATTTCAGTCCCTGGGGATTGGACTAGCCACTAAAATAAAATTTATTGCTACGTTTTATCCTTGTTAAGTGGGCCCAGAAATCACCATAAAAGAATAGAGAAGTTCAACTAAGGCTAATAGCCTAATAATACATTCCATAGTTGTGGCTTGGGTTTTCAAGGGGATGGAACTGAGAATAGCTCGGCAGTGATTTCCATCTTATTGAGAATCTCTTCATCCACCATGATGTGATCCTATAATTAGACTCTGGAGGGTCAGTTTCACCATTAAACTCTCACCCCTTATTGTACATAGTTGAAAGTATCTCTCCCCTATCCAATATTCTGATCCATCGCTCAGATGTCATGGCTTGAGAGTTTCTCTCTTCACCGTGGCTGAAGGGAAACTTGATCCTTCCAATTATGCCAATACTGGCACTAAATGCTAAGAAAAAAAAAAAAAAACTAACTTCATATTGACCATAAAGCTCCCTCTCACCCAAAGGATGAAAAATGAATAGGTCAACTATGTAATAGAATGAGTTTAAAGAATTAATTAATGAAGCTAATACATTTAGTTTCAGAAACTACATTACCCCCCTCCTTAAATCCACAACACAACTATTTCTTAAAAGAACCGCCTTTACAATTCCATCAATAAGATACAGCGCTGCTATCGGCATTCCTGAGATGGTTCTTCTTCAGTCTCCTCCTCTGCAGATTGCTTGCCCTACAAATGTAGTTCACAACTCATTATGGTGTGTATTCAATATTTGAGAAAACCAAGGAAAATGATAACATCTGTACTTTGCATCACCTGATGATCAATGAACTAATTAGCTTCCTTTAGTCCATACAGTTCCTCTTTCTTCTCCTTTTTCCCCCATGAAGTTTCACACACCTGATATTTTTAATTTCACCCTTTACTTTTTACCTTTAAATTAATTTGACACTCTTTTTTTCATCATGTAGAACTCATCAAAAATGTCCAACCCTGAATATTCACTATTTTTTGCAAGAAAGGACTAGACAAAGATAGTGCACTCACCAGTATTGATTGTGGAATATAGCAGTATCAGTTGCCACTTTTTTGCCATCATCATTGCGGTTCCAATGGTAAAATGCATGTGTTCTGTTCTTTATTTCAAGTGTGGAATGTCCATAACTGGCTTCTCTAAATGCAGAATAATCTGGTTGTGGGTCCCTAAACCTACAAAACGAATGGAAATAACCATGAAATATGAGAAGGCTGCAGAAAATAGTGTGAGTTTGTTCTAGATTATAAATTAAGAGGTTTGAACCTTCTTAGTGTTAGAGTGCAACAGCATTTTGAAGTTCAACTTACCTTGAAGCAAGACCTTCCTGATTTCCTCCATCACCAACTGTTACATATATAGGTGCAGCTTTGTCAGGAATAGGATACCGGTCACCACTAGATACATTGTAGTGAATGTTGGAGACGCGATACTGCAAAGAAATAACATTTCTCTATATGAGATTCCCCCATAGCTCATGAGCAGAATTATCTGTCAATTAAGGCATAATACAATTGGCGTTATTTTTATTGGGGACTAAGACTGCAACTGAATCCCAGTGCAACGTCATGGGATAGTCTATTTATCTGTCTAACCAATAACAACCATAATCTCCTTTTTTATTATTATGGTCTCATAACAAATCCCTGGTGCATGATTGGTTTGAAATTTTTTTCCAATCCAATTGAAGAAAGGAGGAAGTATGTACTGTTTTGATCGTCAGAAGTCTTCCTTCTATTGTCCATAGATGTCACAGCAACTAGACGACCCAAGGCATTGGACGGGTCCCTAAGCGACAAAGAACCCACCTAGGCAGGCAGTATATGACTACGTGTATTATAGCAATGACAATTTTATATAATAATGCTTATATGTAACATAGAAACCATACCAAACCCACCAGAATTTAAAATAAAACTGTCTTCATGCCAGGTGGCAACCAAATGTAGCCCCATTAACAGAGACTATTTGATATAACTTTACCATAGCAGGAACTCAGTCTGATAGGTCCAGTTGATACCTATTATTCAGCACCTGAAGCCAGATTCTGCTTAGTTTTCTACCCGCACATGTTATTCATTTTTTCTTGAAAGCTCTCGAATAGGCCGACTTATAAAGGGCACTAAACATGCAAGAAAATGCTCTCTTTTAAGGCCTAGGAGTGAAGGGGGGAAAAAGAAAAAAAAAAAAAAAAAAACAAACAAACAAACAGAAGAATGAAAACGTGAGAGGGGAAAAGATCGAAGAAGTGGTGCTAGAGTGCTGGACAAATAATAACAGAAACACAAAACAATCTTGAAAAGGTCCATGGAATGGTCTTCCCTGAGTGGAAACAATGAATAGTAGGTCCCATTCCCTTAATGTGTAACATATAAAGATTATGCTTCTTACAGACCACTTTCATGATCTCACACTAAGACCATATGTATGTTGAGGTTTTGCGGTGTGTATGTGACCTAGACTTGAAGAGAGAATAAATAGCAGTTCGTTGTGAAGAACCAGGTGAACAAAGTAAAAAAGGAGAAAAATAGGCGAAAAACTAAGAATTTTCATTTTATAGGGTGGCCCTTCCTACGCATATTACTAGATTGGGCCTGTAATCTGCATGATATATTCTCTCACCTCTCAAGGGAAAAGGAAAGAGGAGAAGATCCATACCGATCTTTCATAGGCATGGACGTGGCCAGCAAAGATTAGATCAACTTTGTAACGGACAAACCAACTCTCGAATACTGCTCGCATGGCTTCACCCTCCATGAAGTGGCCTTCATTACTATTATAGATCGGAGCATGCATAAGAATAATAAGCCATGGCGTCTTTTCTCTGTCTACTCTTGTTAGCTCTTCTCGCAGCCACCTCCACTGAGGTGTGTATTTCACTGTTATAATGATTTCAGAGATCAGAGAGAAATGCATGTGCACAAAAACTAATCTGGACCACATAAAAGAGGGCTAAAATAAATAAACTAACTAATCCTAACAATGTCAACAACAGAAAACCTCCATGTAGCTCCTGTTGAGGAAATTATTATTATTATAAATTTTTTAAGCTGGCAGTCAATGCTCAGGAACAAAACCATTTATATTAGGACAAAATAGTTAAAACTGGATTGGACAAAGTGTGCTCAGGAATTCCTAGGAATTATGAAGCTTGCAGTTTATGCACATGCACACAGGAATATCATTGAGGAAAATTGACTTTGAACCACAAAATATTCAAAAAAATCACATGATTTTGGTTTCTACATTAATTGGGGCAAAATTTTCAGTACAAATCGTGGTATGGTCGATTCATGCATCGAATCCATGGATCAAAGGAACATTGAATGAAAAAATCCAGTCACGAGGTTCAACTAGGTCAACCTTATTTTTTCTTTCCTTATATGCTACAGCTCAATAATGCCACTTCCCTAGTTTTCAAAACCTAAATTAAGCCCCTAGAAACTGAAGGATGTCTATGTAAACCTTGCAATAGTAGAGACCTTCTCTGCCACATAACCTGGATCAGAAACAGAGTCCACCAGAAGCAAAGGCCCATCACCCTCATTTACCCAAATAGAATTTTCACTTAAGAGAGGCTTAAAGCCCATTAGTTTAGGTTTCTTCTTTGGGGATATGACCACAGTAATTTTTGTGTTGAATACATTCTTTGTATTGCTTGAGTTTATAGTGTCCCGACCTTAATATATTTGCTTGCATGAAACACAAATTATGAATGATAGGTTTCAACAGAAATAATGATTGATTGATTAATTTTAGTTGAGTATGTTTTAAAAGAAAAACAATCATTTTTTGGATAACTCATATAGATAGGGTTTCATTTTGTTCTCTCTTGTATACAGGTACTATTTAATCAAATATGATTAGGTATTTATATTTATCCTTATGATATGGCTACATCAGTACATCACGTGCACTTCACAATGAAACAAGGGAAAGTGGAATAGCAAGATTCTATTTTCTACATTGGGGATCTTCCGTTTTATATTTCCTTCTGTGGAAATCCTACATTGGCTTGGAAGGAGAGTTGTGCCCAAAAAAAAGGCAGAGGGGCCCAGAATCTTTCCCCTTTTTCTTTTTTTCCTTTTGTTGTTCCCTTTCCCCCCCACTGGGGGGGGGGTTGTGGGGGTGCTTTGTGGAGGGGGTGGTTTTCCAAAGGACTCCTCCCAAAGGGGGGCCTACTACTTGTAAGACCCCCACTACCTTCTCTACCACTAAAAACCAACCCCCCCCCCCAACCCCCCTCAACCCCCCCCCCCCCCCCCCCCCCCCCCCCCCCCCCCCCCCCCCCCCCCCCCCCCCCCCCACACCCCCCCCCAAACCCCCCATCCCCCCCCCCCCCCCCCCCCCCCCCCCACCCCTCCCCACTAAACCACCCCCCCAAACAAAAAAAACCCCCAACCCAAAACCCCCCCCCCCCCCCCCCCCCCCCCCCCCCCCCCCCCCCCCCCCCCCCCCCCCCCCCCCCCCCCCCCCCCCCCCCCCCCCCCCCCCCCCCCCCCCCCCCCCCCCCCCCCCCCCCCCCCCCCCCCCCCCCCCCCCCCCCCCCCCCCCCCCCCCCCCCCCCCCCCCCCCCCCCCCCCCCCCCCCCCCCCCCCCCCCCCCCCCCCCCCCCCCCCCCCCCCCCCCCCCCCCCCCCCCCCCCCCCCCCCCCCAATTTTAAAAAAAAAATAAACAAAAAAAAAAAAAAAAAAAAAAACAAAAAAAAAAAAAAAAAAAAAAAAAAAACCCCCCCCCAACCCCCCCAACCAGACAACAAACTTAAAGATCACCACCCCAACATTCACCAGTTATAAATTGAATCACCCATCAGAACAGAGGTATTATAGTATGATGGTGGTGCATTAAGATGAAGTACATGAGAAATTACCAACAGGTGCACCAGACAACAAACTTAAAGATCACCACCCTAACATTCATCGGTTATAAATTTAATCACCCATCAGAACAGAGGTATTATAGTATGATGGTGGGGCATTAAGGTGAAGAAGGACACGAGAAATTACCAAAAGGTGAATAGCTAGATAGAACGATGATATGAGCAGATGCACGCCGAATGGCATACCAAAGTGGATTACTGCTTTTGGAGGCCATATATGGTGTTGCATATCTATGTAGATATGATTTGAAAGGAACAACTTCTCCCTGAACAAATATAGCCATATAGTGAAACAGAACAGAAATAGTTTAGATTATTATCATTGAGAGAAGTCATCTGAAACTCAAATGACGTCAGGTAGAAAAACAAAGATCAATGTTAGAAAGTTGAAATTAGAAAATACATATAATAACTTGCTGCAGAAGAAATTCAATTGGTCAGAACATAATGTCATATCATAGTCTGGAAATGACTACAGAATTTCAGTGCTGTTCCAAAAGCATGATTCAGAGACAGAGAAAGAAAAACAATGTTCTGCAGAGGAGATTCAAAGATTCTTAAGGTACTGACCAACTGAAAAGCAAGGAATTCTGGCTGCCTCGTGATGGTTCTGATCCAACTACAATCTACAAAATACTCAGTTTTCCCGGACCATGACCATTCCACATACCTCTCTCTCCTAACAGGGTAGCAATTTTTGTTGAAGATCCATTAAGTTGGGACCATAGAAATTTGGGTTTTCATGTGCAGTTGTATGTGCATGTTGCACCATAAGTGAGTCAATGGGTCAATAGCCCTAGCCCTTTTACGGGTCATCCACGCTGTTGACGAAAACTTTACTACAAAAAAAAAGGTAAAAGTCCTAAAATTAAAACTAAAAAGGTTACTGCTTAAAAGGCCCCGGTAAGAGGGGGTTAGTTATCTTAGGAGCTACCAACCGAGATAGGGTACCGAGGGGCCGTGAGGACTTGCAAGGAATGCTTCTCAATGCTTGGAACCAGGTTACTCGTTATAGCACTTGGAAGAGCAAATAGCTTTTTCACACACTAAATAGATTGTAAGCTAAAGGGAGTACCCTATAAACTGTATTGGCTCATGGGTTGTTCACTCAATAATCCCTTCCCTCAACAGTACCTATCATATTTCTTCAGTGCAAATTTATTATATTTATTTGGCAACATGTCCTCTCCAATATCAACTTTAGGGCTAAATAAATATGTCAAAAGAGATTGGTAGCAAGTCAACACCTTTCTGTGGAAGGGGACGATACCATGAAGGAAAGCACTTTCACCATTTGCTGTAACTCATGGAAGGACTGAAAGAGTAATGTGTTTGAAAGCAAATTAGCATCATTAGATTTTCGGGTTAAAGCAGCAAAATTAGTCTTTAGAATCATCTGATCTCAAAGTAAAGGGGTTTAAGTATGAGAGCTTTATTGAAAGTTGGGATATCTATTTGAATGGGAATAGATTAGCTGATTGTTCTGTCCACATTGTACAGGGTATGAGTTTTATCCTTATTTCTCTATACCTAGAGACAGTCAAACAGAAGATGTTTGCTCCTTTTTTTTTATTTCAGTTTCACTAATAAATCTTATTGTTACCTGTAAACTCCTCCCCCCCCCCCACCCAATATATATATATATATAGATATGGAGCATGAAAAGCATGTCGGATTGGCGATCCCAAAGCTTATCATTATAAAACATCCTGTGAAATAGCCCATAGGAAATCATAACCTCCTTCAAAGAAAAGAAACATAAAAGGAAATGTCCCAGAAGATAGTTTAAGGCAAGGGAAACTCAATTTTGACTTTTAGTCCATGTAATATCTGTCAACGAGGTGCACTGTAAATCTCAAATTCAACTTTCGCTGTATTATGGGTATCAAGCAAATCTATCCACCTCCAATCACCTAAAGTTCAGACTCCCTCCCAAGTCTCAATTCGAAGGTCAAGAATATCGTCACAAACTGATGACTTAGCTCCACAGAATTCCTGATATTCGAATTCAAATGCTAGAAGAATCTTTGGTAAAACTAATAAATTACCAAAGCAATGGGGTAAATATAACGAATCTATATTATTTATCCCCCAAACAAAAAATTTCTCTTTTTTTCCCCTTTTCCTAGCTCCCTTCAGTTTTCAAAAAAGTCAAATTTAACATCCTTGGAAGTCTTGACTGGCCTGGATTTATCTGTCCAATGCAATTCTGGTGGTAATATTCCACATTTCCACTGCTTAAAGTTGGACAAGGCCTTATTCTATATTAACTCTTTCAGCTGATATCTGACACCACCAAAATGAAGCAAAACATAATCTCCCCAATCAGCCTGACCAACATTGTTGTTCATCATGCTTCACAACAATTAAATAGCTGAAATAACTCGATATTACACTTACTATATACATAGATATGTGAAACAGATGAAGGTCCTTTAAAATGTTCACACATCACCAATTAATAGACACAGAAACTAGTGAGAATAGTTGAACAGTTCAAGTAAGCCAAATAGCATATAGTTGTTCTTATAAAGTTGTAATAATATGTACCATTTCAGGCATGTACTCTATTTCATGATTTCCAGCTGTCCAAATCCATGGCTGATATGCAGCACTGCGCTCAATAAAGCGGCCCCATGAATCCCACCGAATGCCAACATCGTTATACTGATATCTATCAGCATAAGACAGATCTCCAACAAAGAAGACAGTCTGCGCTCCACTCTGCATGTAATGCTCAAGAGTGGAAAGAGAATTATATGTTTGGCCCAAATCACCTGAAACCAAAAAATAAAAAAAAAGTATTAAAGAACGTGAATCATATTAATATACACTGTTAGAGATACTTCCAAGTGGGATTACTGTTTTTCCATTTATTCTATTAATTAAAAATTTTCCCAAGTCTCAGTATCTTAAGTATCAGTTCCATTAAATGTTGCACATAATTAAACGAGGAGTCCTCTATTTTTATTATTTCAACATTTTGAGCCAGAAAAGAGAAGGGTCTCACCTATGATTCCAAAAGTATATGAAGCATCTGGGTGAACTTCTGGAGGTGTTTGAAACCAAAATTCCCGAGAGGAATCACCCAATCCAATCTTGTAGAAGTACTTGGTGTTATGCTAACAAGCAATAAAGCAAAATGGAATTACTTTTTAATATTTTAAACATCTTCATATCGAACTGATTAATATAGGTTCTTAGGAAAGATAGAAAGAAAAGCAAGTAGTTGGAATTATGATCGGTACAGACATTACATGCTCAACATCTAAACTTTCATGTCTACTTGTTATCCACTCATTGAATGCTCTCATGCCTAAGTAAGCAAATGGATAACGTTTACTGTAGAAAATCCCTAGATTCATTTTCCTAAGTGCTCACTGAACTTCAATAAGCAACAATGAATAATGAATCCAAAGTATAAGTTTGAGTTGATACCAACAAGCCTTTTTGGGCTCATGTGACATCAACTTAAAGGGCCATTACCCAGTGTTGGCCCCACCTATGTGAGGTCCTGGGAGGGGTGAGTTTGGAGTCAGTCCTAACCTTTGGCATTTATGCACAAAGCGACTGCCCTCAAGACTCGAACCCGGGCATTTGCCCTGACCGCCCAAACCCTTTACCGTTGCTCTAAGAAATGGCCCCATTCATATGACATCAACTTGCAATAAATAATTACCTCAAGACCATCAACAAGACAATGATGAATGTAGCCAGATTTGTAATGGTAGAATGTGTAGTTTGTCACTGTCCCCTCATCACTAAATTTGTATTGGTTTTCTGATGTTCCATATTGCACTTTACTGGGCCCAGGTTCATCCAATGTGACCCATGAGATTATTACAGCTTTTCCATCATAATCACCTTGGGTAATATGCACCTACAAGGATATCTTAGGAAGTCAACATACATGGCAATGAGTGAACTATGTCGCAGCAAACACAACTTAAGAGGCAAACAAAAATTACGCAAATCTTGCGTAGGCGATAAAAAAAATGCATGCCCATCAAATTGTAACATACGTGCCTAGCATCTTAATGAAGGATCTTACCTTTATAAAGACAAGTATCATGGATCAAAATAGATAGGGGTGGCAGAACATGTAGCTGACCCAACTGGGATAAAACTTAGTTGAGGTCAGCCGAGAATGAGTTAATTAGTTTAACAAAATATAAACTAAATGAAAACTTTTATATGTCACATTCAAAAGTGGGACAAATCCTGACATGGTTCCATCAATGCATCAATATGCAATCAAAAGGATACTGACATAATCCACCTGATAAATAATTTCAACTTGAAATGATTACTTGATAAGCTTACAACAGTGACTGCTAATAACTTGGATATCTCACTCTGGTGGTAAAACATGGTTTGACAATGGCGAAGATGAATTAAGTCCTCAAAGTTTGTAGTTTACATTAAAACAAGAACTAGCCGAATTACAAACCCCAAAAAAAAAATCCAATCAAAATAAGAAGGAACTCTTTATGGACCTCTCTTTCCTATGCAAAGAAGCAATGTTACTAAGGCCAATGAAATTCAGGAACCAAATATGCACATATTTGGTGGTTGGTGTTGGAATTTGTACCCTGGAGATGATAAGCTCTAATATTAGAATTTATAGGAAAGAAATTTAATTTATGAATAGAAACAAATATGTATTGATCGTTTAGACCTTTCAGGCTTTCAATCTAGCGACATAGATCTCAGTCCTTCTAATGGACCTATTCACATTCAAGCAAAGTTTTCTACCATAAATATTCCCTATCAAGGAAACTAAGAAATATAGAGAATTTACTTGCTGCGGTGCATTATGACCCTTTGGAAGTGCAAATGCTTCATTGTCAAGAGGAATGTCAACAGATGGCCACTCAGAACGAATAAAAGTACTTGTTATCCTTGCGCACCCATTGCCCACTGAACTGAAGAAAACAAAGGATATAAGTAGCAGCTGAAACAACAAGGCCCGTCCCCCATTAGTTTCCAACATGATTGTTGTTCCGTCACCCTGAGGAGGGAAAAGCACTATTTATTGTTAGTATTGGAAAACACAAAATGAAAAATAAATGACCGGTTATGAAGACCAGCTTATATCCCAGTCAGATTATCTCAAAGAGGGAAAGCCAAGGAAATTTAAAAATAAATAAATTCAAAGAAGCAAAGAAGGGTATTTTGTGCCTAATACGGATGCAGTTTGCATGGTGGATTTGATCATTAGTTTACTTTCTAAGCTTATAACGTTTATTCTAATCGTCTAAATAAATGTACTTTTGGACAATCCAATCAGTACAAAAAGGCCAATTATAAAAATTTTCAATCTGATGAAGGCAATCATTTGGAGCCTTTAATCAGAAGGATAGAATTTTTGGATCAATGTGATCATTTGGCTGCTGCCGGTCAAAGGTATAGATTAATATTTCAAATTCTAAGTACCAATTCATCAGTGAGCAGCATGGCATATTGACAGCTTCTCCAACTGCAACTTTATTTTGTGGGTGGGGGAAGGGTTTGGAATTGCGAGGTGGGTATTCCTGAAACTTAATCCATGGCCATCAGATTACTCTTTTTGACTCCAAAACCCAAATTTGGATCCCAAACACGCAAATGATTTCAAGATTATGCTTCAGACCAATGAGGTAATAGTGATTGGAAATGAATTTCATCAACACGAAACCAGACATCTAATTCGTGTTTGTACATATCGAGACAAAATTGTGATCTTTGTTTCATATTTGTTAGTAATTAACTCTCAGAACTCCAATACCGGTTCTTGATATTCACGTTAAATTTAACTTCCAAGGACAGAATCAAGTAAAAGCTCACAAAAAAATGTAATAGAGCATCATACATAAAAAAACAATGAATCAAAAAGAGAGAGAGAGAGAGAGCGAGAGAGAGTACCTTAGTGGTTGGCGGAAGAGGGGACAGAGAGAGAGAAATAGAAAGAGCTGAGGCTCGTGGAAGTCGCAGGAACACTAGTCTTCAAATGTACAGGAAGGAAAGCGTAAATTAGCAGAGAAGGAGAAGGCGTAAGGTAGGAAGAAGGCTGCGGTCGTTAGACGTCCGATTGCTGTCAGTCTGTCACCACGAGATGGACGGTAAACTGATAAGAGAAGCCAAAGTAGGGACGCACGACCGGGACCCACGACAGTACCAATTTTTTTGTTTTTTTTTTGTCCTTTTGGCCGGGTGTCAGTCGGTTGGTTTGATTTGGTTTGGTTCGGTTGAGTTTCAATCAGGTTTTGGTGGATGTAATTTTTCTATTTATTATTTTAGGACATAATAGTGGAGGGTGCCATCAAGGTGAAATAGGAGAGTTGAACCTACTAGGGGGAATCGTTATCCTGTTGTCCGTTGCCCAGATAGTATCTGCTGTCCCCTCACATGGGGTGAAATGACGACTTAATCTTCCTGTCCGAACACATTACTCGAGGGAGGTTAAGTCGTCATTTTGCACCCCATGTGAGAGGACAACACTGTGCTGTTTGGGCAGCAAACGACAGAGGATAAAAATTCTATTAGGGGTATGCAGTCTACTGGCAAACCACTGACCAACTAAGCAAATTGTTGTTCACGTCTTCATCATTTTTTATTCACATGAAATTTATATGAATAATCCTAGAATCGTTTAGAATTGAAAATAAAAGAACAATTACTATCATGCCCCTACATTTAATGGACTTAGCTTTCCTCCGATCATGGCAGGAGGTGGAGGATCCAACCCAACCAAAACAGGGGGGGTTTGGACAGAGGATAAAAATTCTATTAGGGGTATGCAGTCTACTGGCAAACCATTGACCAACTAAGCAAATTGTTGTTCACGTCTTCATCATTTTTTATTCACATGAAATTTATATGAATAATCCTAGAATCGTTTAGAATTGAAAATAAAAGAGCAATTACTATCATGCCCCAACATTTAATGGACTTAACTTTCCTCCGGCCATGGCAGGAGGTGGAGGATCCAGCCCAACCAAAACAGGGGGGTTTGGATAAGTTTCATAGGATTGGATCCTCTAGGTCCCACCACAGCCGGAGGATAGCCGAATTCACATTTATCCTATATTTACTCAACCTCTCCAGCTTCAAACATCCACCTCTCTATCTCTTTTGATGATTCAAAATCACCAAATCACCTCTGACCACCACCTCTCTTCTGCCGTATTCCCGAAATAAATAAACTACCCTAATTAGAAAACTCCCTAATATAACGATTCATATTACCAGGGAAAAAAACTAAAAATTCACTTCTATAGAAAGGGTTTAAAGTTTAAACAAGTAAGAAAATAGATATTTCGATTTTAACAAAAAAAGAAACAAATAACGTGAAGAATAAGTAAAGAAGAGGAAGAGATTTAGGAAATCCTGTCCAATAATTTCCTAATTAAATTCTAATAACAAATTTGATTCCACAATTATAAAATTTCTTTCCAAATATATTCTCTCTTTAATTCTCTATTTATATCTCTTTGGTTAGCTCTCTCTCTATAAATTTTCGGGTAACGCTTAACAGAGCTCGGGACTGTATAAAGCTTTTCTTTCTGGTCGTGGTTCCTGCACAGAGAGAGTTCGGGACTGTATCCTCCTCCTCTGCTTCTGTTAGAGCGGTTAGCAATATCTTATCGAGCATCATTACTTCTTTGTCTTTCATTCTTTTTTTAGCTTTACAGTTATTGCCTTCTTATTCCTGGATTAATTTTTGAAATTCCAAAGCTGTTCATGTTTCATCACCAGTCTATGTCTTGTTTCTTTGGTTTATAACAGATCTATGCTTTAGTTCTTTGATTGTAACTAATGGGACAATGTTCTTTGTGTCGTAGCGCAGCCTACGCCCAGGCATATAGGCAGCTTGTGCAGGGGGTAGGGTGGTCATTACACCAACCCCCATGTGCCTGGGCACAAGGTGCGCTACGGCACAAAGAACAACGCCCCATAACTAATATTGCTGGATAACTTCTCTAAAACAATGACAGATTTTATTGGATCGGGAATTGGTCACCTTCAAAATCGAAACAGGTCAGTTCGTATCGGATAAGTTTATCCCTGGTTTTTTTTTTTGTAGTATTTTACCCCTGCTCAAGTAGATGATAGATCTGATTTTGGGTATTGTATCAAATTCTTTTGGTTTTTTGACTTAAAACTGTTTATGGGCTTGAGCCCTTTTGGATTTTAATAAGCAAAACTGTTCTACAAATAAACACATTAGTTTTGGGTTCCTTGTTTGCAATATCTGGTACATATTACCATTCAGGACAGATTCACTTTGACAACTTTCGAATATAAACAAGGTTTGATATTAAGGTTGTGTTTGGTATGCATTCTAAATCAATTTTGCATTATTGGATTAACAAAAATAATTGTTTTTATCACCCGAGAATGTGACACCGACCTAGAATACATACCAAACACAACCTAAATGTTATGACTGTATATTATGGATTGTGTAGAAAAACATGTTATACTCTTCTATCGCATGGAAAATATTTGGATTTACTTTAATTTCAAATCAATTCTGAAAGATAAACTTATGCAACACTGACTTGTTGTGCTACTGACTGACACTACATACAAAAACCTAGATTTCTGTTCCTGAGTCTGTTTTTCTGTTTCAAATTTGGACTATCTTGCATGTGGACCTGTCAATTAATATACAAGGCAGATGGATTGATGCAAGTTTGCTCATGGACCACTAGACTTAACAATCAACCATTGTCAGGCATTTGGACCACAACAACAAGGCCTCAAGGGTCTATCAAATAAGCCCATTGGGCTTGGGTTTGTTTTGTTTATAAGAAACCCATTTGGGTTTGGCTTGTACTTGAGCCCACAAATAAACAATTCTGTAGTGTAGTCCCACCCATCGATAAAGGGTATTTTTGGAAAATTTTAAAATAAATTTTTTAGTATAAAGATAATTACAAATTATGATAAATTTATTGATATCTCAATATCTACATCTAGCTACCTTAGATGATAAGGTATGTAAATATAATGATTTAAACATTCGTTTTCAATTAACTAAACTTAATTTTATATTTTACTAGGAACAAAAACACAAGTAGTCCTATTAAATGATATAGACAAATTTCATATTACGTTATGTATTGGGAAAACTCACTTTATATCTGATGGATTGATTAAAATAGTTAATTCAAATGATACGAATGTACATAAATCACATGAATTGACTCTAACCACTATGACAAATATAAAGGAAGCTGATGACTGCATAACTTTAGACAATATTATCGGATACAAATTCATTAAGTTAAATGAATTGAAAAATCATACAATCAAATTGGATAATATATTTGGTCAGTAATAAGACTTATCGTTATAATCAATAATTAATTATAATTTGTTATAATTATTCATATAATTAAAGGTTATCCTTATCGATTTATTTTTATTTCGCAGAAGTTCTTGGAATATTTAAAAATTCAATCTCCATAATAACAACAAAAATAATGAGACAATGATTAAACGACATCATGGAGTAAGAATTAAAATTTTAAAATAAATTTATATTAGTTATTTAAGATAATTATCATCATATTATTTACTTTTGTTACTTGATGGATTTGATCCGATCATGTCAACATTAGGGGGTGAGTATGTAACAAATGAAGAAAACAAATTAATGGATATTGCATCAGATAAACATGTGGTTGTTTTTTTATAATTGTCATATTTATATATCAAAGTAATGTATATAAAATTATTTTTTCAATAAATAATATAATATTTTAATAACATAACTTTTTTTTTATCAGGTGTCACTTTCTACAATCATATCAACAACAATGTAAATTAATCCTTAAATTTCAAAATAAAAATAAATAAATTTGGTAGATATCAAATTATAATATATATATGTATACACTTAACATATTTTTATTACATTATAGGTTCAAATCATAAATTGGAATCAAGAAAATAAACCCCAACACATCAATAGATCAAGCGTGTTATAAAAAAAGATTTAACAGAAAAAATTGTTAGCTTTATTTTGGTAAGTAAATAATTACTTTTCAATTATTAAATTACAGCAAAATTGGAAATCATTAAAATTTATGCATACCCAACATCTACCAAATTGCAGAATACATATTATTACATTAAAAGAATAATCACAAACTTCAATAATGAAAAACCATGGTACAATGTTTGCAAAATTTGTAAACAAAAAAAGGAACAATTAAGAGGAGATATCGCAAGATGCGAGAAATGTGAAAATGTTGATATAAAATATATACAAAAGTAAGATTTGTCCCTAATTTCTTAACAAACAAAAAATTTATGCCCATAATATTTTAAATTAACAATTATTTTTTAATGACATGAAAATGACGGGAATATGAGATTCAATATTGTAGATTTAATTGTCATACTATTTTATGATATTGAATCAGTTGTAGGGTGTTCAACAATTGAATATGCAAAATCATAAAAAATGGTAAAAAAGTATCTTAGTAATCTTTTTTTTCAACTACATAACAAATTGATTTTTTACATTTTCTATTGATTCTGCATATTCAATTGCTAAACATCCTATAATTGTTTCAATATCATTAAATATAGTGTATCTATTGCATTTGTGATCTTGAATCTTACTATGTACTTGTCAATGCAAAATAATTGTTTATTTAAAATACTTTCAACATAAAAATGTGTTTTCTTAAGGAATTGGTGAAAGAAATTTTACTTTGGTGTATATTGTGTATCTTCATTTCCACATTTATTGTATGTTGCGATATGTCCTCTTAGTTGTACATTTTTACTACAATTTTTGCATGCGTTGTACCATGGTTTTTCATTCTTGATTTTTGTTATTATTCCTTTAGTGTATTAATACTTGTGCTGCAAATTTGTATTTGTTAGATATTTACAAATTATATTGAATTCATTATATTTTCTTATATTTTAATAACTAACAAGCAATTTATTTTTTATTGAAATTGAAAGTAATGACTTATCTATTAAATCTTTCATTGTAACATGCTTTGCTTCTTTATGTTTTGTATGTGCTGATTTGCTCTGATTTATTTTCATGACTCCAATTTTTTATTTGGACCTATAATATAGAAAAATATTAGAATTTATATATATTATTTATTTATTATATAAATTGAAATTTACCATTTTTGTAATTTTATTGATTATGAAATTTGAAGATTTATTTCCATTGTTGTTGAACCTGTTGTACAAAGTGAGAAGCCTGATAAATTAAAAATATCATTTTTTATTAAATTTTTAAATATTTGTTTTAAAAAATTATATACACCTTACTTTAGTATGTTGATATAGCAATCGAAGAAAATGCAACAACAGGTTTTTCTTATTGAAATTACTCCCTTCATTTGTTGTATATTCTCCTCATAGTGTTAAACTTATCGGATCAAACCTATTAATCAATAGAAGTAAATAATATGTTTAGTAATTATCTTAAAATATACTATAAAATTATTAAATTATATAAAATCTTACCCCACGCTTATTATCTCAATTTCTCTTTTATTCCTTCTCTCATTGTTTTGTATTGTTGTTATGTTGGCCAAATTTTTAACTTTAATAATTATTCCAACAGCATCTGCAAAATGACAAAAATAAACCAGTAATAAGGTTAGTCTAGTTATTTCATAAATAATTTAATGAATTTTTATATAAATTTTTAATATAATAAACATTGTAATTACTTATGAAACAAATTTTCCTTCTTGTTAATATGATTTTTCAATTCACTAAGCTTTATGAAGTTTTATATCATGTTTTCTACATTTATACAATCTTCAACTTCTCTTATAATTGATGTGTTCTAAAGAGTAAATTCATGTTCGTTATGCACATTCTTAAAATGGATTAATTTTTGTAACCAATCTATCATTGATAAAACAAGTTTTTTCCAACCAAGAGTTTAGCATCAAACTTATCAACAGTGTCATTGAACATAATAGCTTGTATTTTTGTTCTTTACAAAATATAAATTATTGAATAATTAATTGAAAATTCTCCAAAACCTCAACAAGTACTAGAAAATAGATACTATGATGCAATTGCAAAAGTCTTGTTGTCGGATGACAGTCTGTCGAACCACCAAAGGGCCATTTTGCAATGCCTACAAATGGAGCACACTAAGGATTTTTTTCTTGGCAGCACTGCTAGCGGGGATTGGGTTTACGTATGTTGCCAATGGAGTATCAAGGTATATTAAAGTACCGCTTTATGATCAAACTCTATGTCGGTGGGGAGTTATGCTCGTTATGCCAATCCAAGGAACTACATGCTTACGAATACCAAACATTGCATTGCAAGCACACTCTGGGCATGAAGCACCGCCACGACCACATCAAAGATGTCTTGTTTGACGTATCTGTTGTGCGCACATGGTCTCTATACTCTTTTTTTTCTGTTTTTTGGTAAGTCCCTGTACTCTTTCACACTCACAGAGAACTATTATATGGAGGAGAAACTATTATATTACGGAAGAGGCCCCTTTCACTGGCTCCCATGGGCGCGTGGCCCCTCCGCTCCCCCTTAACAGAGAACTGCTCCCAAAATAAATACCAGGGAGAGCGTTTTCTATCGATTTCCCGGGTTTTGCTTCCTAGTAGGAGGTTCTGAATTGATCTCATTCATCAATTCCGTTATTTTCATTTTAGCTTTATTCGATATTTAGGGTGTTCATTCAATTCACAGGGTTCGATTTTACTGGATCATCCAACATCCAAGCTCTGATTTGTGCTTCGTTTTGCAGCAGGAAGACGACGCGATGTTGATCCCTCTTTCGGCTTTCGCCAACAGATCCCATTTTGATGGTTGGATATACAATGAAGTTTGTGTTGCAGCGTTTATAAGTCTGTCTGAATTGATTGGCTTGATTCCTTGAACATGGCTCAAATTTGTTTTTAAATGGATAGCGGATATCTTCCATTGCTTATTCCCCGCCTCCCTGTAATTTTCCTTTTCTAATGACAAAGTACCTTATTTAATATTGTCTATTTCAGACTTACAATATTCCAGCAACCGTGGAGGATCTGCCATCAAAAACCCTCCCTCCGGCTCTGCAGAGCTTATTCTATAAGATTCAGTACAGTAACTACAGTGTTCATACGAGAACGCTGCAGTGTTTCTTTGATTGGGACACGTATAGTTTCATGCTACATGATGTACTGGAGCTTAATAAGGCTCCTTATGTAAATCTGGATTATAAAATGAAGATGCTTGCTGCATCAATGTTGGCTACAAGACTACAAGAATGGAGTCATTTTGTGGTATGTCTTTTAATTTCGTTATTGATTTGTCCAGGTTAGAACTGTATGGTGTTAATCAATATCCTTTCATGGTAGTCAACTCTATACATTTGTGTAACAGGCCTGCGGCTTAATGTCCAAGGCTGTCGAGATGTCTAAGCTTCTTTTGAGAAGTATGTGGAAGTTGAACCCCTTGTGGGTAATAACAAGTACTGAGCTTTGCAACTTCGAATACAGGTAAGATGCTGTCTGTTCATAGTTAATGGTGAGCAGTATAGTAATGTGGGAGCATCTCAGGCTTCAAACTCTCAGGTTACAGAGGCTTCCATACCTGTCCTGAATAGCACATTAGGATTTTTCTAAGGGTCATAGTTGTCAAGGCATCGCCTTGAGCGCCTTGTTGGTGTCGCCTTGATTTTGGACCCTCTCCAATGCCTTGGGTCACCCAGATGCCGTGAAAACTATGGGAACGCATATGTGGTGAGGCATTTCAAGTAAGAGTTGGTTTTGAAAGTGTTTTTTTTTTAAAAAAGACTTCTTTTAATTAGTCTTTCTCCTTAGGTCTGTTCAACTCTGTTGTTGTGGTCTTCAGAAGTTGCTAACACTAATGAGTAGAAAATACATTTTCTGAAGTTTTATCATTTCTAATGTCTCCCTGTTCATTACTGGGCTCTTCTTCAAATTTATTTGGATTTAGTCAACAATTTGTTTTATATTTAATTGCATGACACGATGACGTAAACATGGTCATATGTCTGATGACTTGCTTGGAAATGTTGTTAATTTGATGTTTCCAGGTTGCCCTTGCTGGGAAGGGTCTCTTGTTCGTTGACTTCCCTCCTGTCCTTCAGCTTCCGCTAAAGCGATTTGAGTATGATTCTTTGGGTAACCCTACATCAAAGGTTAGAATTATGCTAACTCTCATTATACAATGTGATCTGTTTGGATGATTGCTACACATCTTCCCTGTTTGTATCTTTTCTTGATGTGTATTGTCTTGTTCAATCGTCGGTTCAGTGAAATGAGGGGAAGGGAAAAAAATTGTCTGAATGTCGGTATGGTTTAAGTTATGAACTCTGTCTATTTGTGAAGAAAATTTAAGAGCTTCCACTATGCAAAGTCATACATAATGCAATATGAAACTAAGAACGGCTTCTATCAAACCTTGGATAAAAAGCTTACATTAAAAATCCAATATGTTGAAAATAACACCTGAGGCGATTGAATTCTGTTTTTCTGTTTTAAGTGTGTTGCAAAATGTAAAACTGCATTATTCATTAGATGTCCCGATTCTTCCCCCCCCCCCCCCCCTCCAATTTTTTTAATCTAACTTTATAGTATCTTTATCGTATATTTTGTTTGTGTATATCAACTTTCTAATATCTTGTAGATTCTCATCCTTCACCTGATCATACCTATTAAACTGAAGGGAGGTTCAGCACCTGATTGTACAGTTTGCTTGTTTTTTTTTGTTCTCATCAATGAAATTTTGATTTACCCTTCCAAAAAAAAAAAAAGATTACTTCGTGATTAGTGACGCTTATGGAACATGTTATGCTATCAAGAGACAACATGCTCAGAGAAATCCCATAATTTATGCTTTTGCATTGAAAAATGTTTATGATGCAGTAGCTGTTCAATTTGTAAGTGGGAGAGTTCGTTAAACAACCTGGAGATTGTTTTCATAATTCACATGGTAGAAGAAACGAAGTTGTTAAATGCTGGTAGTCATGAATCTTGACACCTGAGCCAATCCAATACAATTTATCAAGGTTTAAAAACCGAAAATCGAGACCGGGTTCAGGTCCTGTCCATTCTGATCAGATTCCTATTTGAATCTGTTGGAATCGGCAAAAATTGGCCAATTCTATCGAACGACCCACAAAAATGAAGCATCATATAAATCGGTCAAAAAGACAAAACCCAACTCCGTCTTATTCTCTAGAGGTTTACAATCTATTCCGAATCTTCTGAGGTGATCTGATCCGATCTTCGGTGATGCAGAAGCCAAGCTGTTTGGCCAGCAGTACAAGAGGGGGACTCATGGGAGAAGGGCTGGTCCACTTCACCAATCGATGGACCAACTCAATGGGCCATAGGGCTAACCAACTTAAAGTTGGGCCAGCCCAACCGGGCTGGGAGTTGCTGGGTCTCTCAAACCCAGAATCGTGGGGGCATACTTGTCCAGTCAATGGCAAGATTTTGTAATACCAGTGAGGGCCAAATTAGTAATTGAAAGTGGTCCCTACTTTGTTAGTTAGCTAGTTTCTATTTCCTAAAATTAGTAGTCAGTATTTCGAAGCTACTATTTCTAAATAAGTCAATATTTATTGCTAAGAAGTTCGTTTCTATTTTCTGTTTTTTCTTGAGGAGCAAGCTTTGCCCTCTATATAATGTAAAGGCTGTTCTCAGCCATCCCCACGATTTATTGAATGGAGGTTGAAGCTATTTTGCTCAGCAATTTGGATTGTTTCTCAGACTAGTACTGAAGGATCGAGAGACCTGGCAGAGAGTGCCGAAATATATTTATCCCTCTCCCCTTCTGTCCCTCTTTTCTTTCCCTGTTCGAGTTCTTCTATTGCAGCCACTGTGAAGACCTTTCTCCTTGTTCAGAAAACTATTCGAACCTGCTGTTGCTGCCTTGTTGCTGCTACTGCTGAATCTCTGCTGGAGATTTCAGGTTCTCCTTGCTGCCTGTATTTCCAGACTGAAACCGCACTTGAGGAGTCCTTAACTATCCAACCAGCCATCAACTTAGGCTGAATTTTGGAGAACATATTCACCCCACCAGCATCATCACTCTATCCCCATCTTTCCTCCATCTCACTTTCTCAACCTTCCATTCTCCCCTACTTTCTAATTTTCTTTCTTCACTTTCTAATTTCATTCCACTCATCCATCTATCAATCCACCCATCAAAATCAATCCAAACTTGCTGGAAGGAGTCACCACACCAAATACCACCCTCGGTTGCACCTGGAACATCCACAGCCTATTTTTGAGGGTTTTTCCTTAGCCTTCTATTTTGGTGTTTCACTGATATCTTCACATCAGGCCACCGAATTGATTTGAACTTTGAAGGCAGCTCTTCCTTAACACTCTCTACCTTCGATCCAAAGGAGGTGTCCATCTGTTGGCTGGTTTGACTAAACTCTAAACCTTCTAATTTCTGGCCTAGTTCTATTCTGTATTTTGTGGGTTTTTTGGGACTGATTTCAGTCTTACATTATTCGGTCTTATTTTTCATTTAATTCGATAGATCTGAGATTAATTGAAAAGAAGGGCACTTTGAGGAAGGAGAAAGCTTGTACCATCATCAGCAGCACTTTGATGGTCTCTTTAATAGCCTCAACGGCCTTTGTACCATCATCATCAGCAGAGGTTTCCTTCTCAACCATTTCCGTAACCACCCCACCCCACCACTGATGCCTTTGCTTCTGCTGATGGAGCCATTTCTGGTTTCAGTGACGTCATTTCTTCTTTCTTGTCTTCCTTCACTTGCTTCCTCAGTGCAAGTGATGTAGATCGATCTAAGGTTCAAGATTTCGACCCAATGAATATGTGATAACTAAGGGCGTTGCAAGGACGAAGAAAAAGTGCCAGCCCAAGAGGGCAGCTGAACCTGGCCAGCCTACCATGGATTCTCGGCCATGGCCAATCGGTCATAGCCAAATGACCATGAATCTTTTTTTTGTTTTTGGTATTGCTTTGGAAAAATTAAAACTCAGCCATTGAATTTAATTTTTCAAACCATGATCGAAAAAACACTAATTGAGTGGAAAAACACACCATTAACCATTAACATAGTTGTCACGACGTCACGGCAATCCAAGTTGGTGGAGGGATGTCTGATCGATATATCGACACGTCGCCCGCCATGGCAATCATGTCGACCATGGCAGAATTGTAATTAAATCCAAAGTTGAATGACAAAGTTGAATGGCAAACTAGTAGATAAATCAAGATTTATAAGAACAATGGCAGAATTGTAATTAATCTGAAGTTGTAAAGGAGTGGCAGAACTGTAATTTAATGGAGTTAAAGAGAAAACTGAATGGGCTAAACAGAATAACAATAGCGAACATAGGGGGTTTTATGTAAATAATATAAGTTGTCCTTCCAATTTTAAAGACTTAATATGTCTTCTTCAACCTTGCAATAACCCGATAGAAAGAGAGGCGGTGAAATGGAGTAGTTCCAGTAGAGGAAACTCCTTCTTATGAAGACGATTCTCCCTGCAATTTCTGGAACAAATCGCAGCGCCAAGGTCTGCCAATCCCAACGAGAAATAGGCCCAAAATTCTGCTGGCAACCGAATGGTAAGATCTGAAATCAGATCTGGCGGATGTCTTAAAAGCAGGTTACTTCGAAAATTTGAATCTCACAGAAAGAGAGACTTTTGGATATGAAACTTCCAGGAATGGATCGCCCAAGAGAAAAGAACTTATGGATCAAATCTCAGAACCAGTCGTTGTGTGTGTAAGGATCCTATGATGGTTTCCAGAATCTGGTAGTATCGCCCAGAAAGAAAAGACTCAGAAACCAAGGCTAGAATAGGAGATTTAGGGAAACAGGGACACCATGACAACTATGACCATTAATGGTTGAAATTGAAGAATCCAATTTCAACATACCCGCCCTGAATTCAGACGGAAAAGCGTGGCTCTGATACCAATTTTGGAATTGGCCCGATTCCGCAGCGGATTCACATAAGGTAAAACATTTTTGCATTCAAATTCAATGGATCACAAAATAAAGGGAATAATAGGATAACCACAATTGAACTTCCTCCTCTAAATAATGGTTCTTCCTCACTTAAGCAATGATAGGGATTGATCTTTTCAACTCCTTGAAGCTTTAATCCAATGCATATTGCAAGCTACTCTTCACCAAGTTAGGGATTCACAATCCTTGGTTACTCTCTACTATTCACACACACACAAAGGAAAGAGAGAGAGAGAGAGAGTAGGCTCCAAAAAATCGTTGGAGCCTCTCCCCCTCTCTTTCTAAATATATATAAAAGCCTTCTTAGGGTTTGGCTGCTTCACTATGTTCATTTTGCTAAGTTGAACCTACCACTTTAGTGAGAGATTGGATCTCGCAATATTATGTTGCTATCTTACTACTAAAGAGGGAAGAAGTAGAATGAGTACCATAGTACTAACACTCGTTCGTCTCGGTCGAGATTTCGAGAATTTCGAGTATCTCAGTCGAGTCGAAATGAAATGCAACATCGAATTGAAAAAAGCAATATTTCGAATATTTCGGAAATTTCGGTCATCTCGTTTCGGAAATTTCGGAAATCTCGGTCCTTTTTGGCATTTGACACCCACAAAAAAATACCATATTTCGACGAAATTTCAGTATCTCGGAAATTTAGGTCAGACTGAAACACCGAAACGAAGCGAGATTTAGTACTATGGTAGAATCTAAAAGGGATATCTTATCTCTTTTATACAACAACAACAACCAACCATAACCTTATCCCAACTAAATGGGGTCGGCTACATGGATCCGAAGAGGCTATGATAGTAAAAGAAATACGAGAAGTAAAAAGAAGTACAAGAAGTAAAAGAGAGAAGAATAGAAAATAAGTAAAGGAAAAAAAGGTCAAAACAGCATCCCATGAACATTCCCCTACAAGGGGTCGGCTACACGGGTCCTAGTCCTCCAAACAACTCTATCTACGGTCATACTAGGATTGAGCCCTACCGCATGCATATCCTTTCTTACCACTTCTCCAATAGTCATCTTAGGCCTGCCCCTACCTCTTTTAGCTCCGTCAAACTGAATCTGGTCACTCTTCCTTACCGGTGCATCCATAGGTCTCCATTGGACATGACCATACCACCTCAAGCGGCTCTCACGAAGCTTGTCCTGGATTGGTGCAACTCCCAATTTGTTTCTAATACAATCATTCCTTACTCTATCTCTCCTGGTCTTGCCACACATCCTCATCTCTGCTACACTCATCTTATCTATATTACTCTTCCTAACTGCCCAACATTCCGCTCCATAAGTCATGGCTGGTCTTATAACTGTCCTATAGACTTTTCCTTTAAGCTTAATAGGCATGCGTTTGTCACGTAACACTCCCGATGCACCTCTCCACTTCATCCATACTACTTTAATTCTGTGGGAAACATCATCCTCTATATCACCCTCTTTGTTAATGGTTGACCCCAAGTATCTAAAGCATTTACTTTGTGGTAGCGCTCACTCCTTAAGTTTCACCACTTCATCACCTCTCCTGGTTTGACTGAAGTTACACATCAAATACTTTAATTCTGTGGGAAACATCATCCTCTATATCACCCTCTTTGTTAATGGTTGACCCCAAGTATCTAAAGCATTCACTTTGTGGTAGCGCTCGCTCCTCAAGTTTCACCACTTCATCACCTCTCCTGGTTTGACTGAAGTTACACATCAAATACTCTGTCTTTGTTCTGCTTAGCTTAAAGCCTCGCGATTCCAAGTTTGATCTCCATAACTCTAGCTTGGCATTAATCCCTTCCACTGTCTCATCCATCAAAACAATATCATCAGCAAAAAGCATACACCAAGGGACCTCATCTTGAATGTGCCTGGTTAAATCATCCATTATGAGTGTAAACAAATAGGGGCTTAGAGCTGATCCTTGATGTAACCCAATTGTTATAGGGAATTCACTACTTTGGCCCTCTGCAGTTTTGACACTCGTCACCACGCCCTCATACATGTCCTTGATTATGTCCACATAGTTACTTGAGCTCCTTCTCTTCTCTAGGACATGCCAAATGAGCTCTCTAGGGACTCTATCATAGGCCTTTTCTAAGTCAATAAAGATCATATGGAGGTTCCTTTTGTAAGCTCTAAATATTTCCATAAGTCTCCTTAAAAGGTAAATAGCTTCTGTCGTGGATCTCCTTGGCATAAAACCAAATTGGTTCTCTGATATAACAATTTCTCTTCTTAAGTGAACTTCAATGATTTTTTCCCAAAGTTTCATGGTATGACTCATTAGTTTTATGCCCTTATAGTTATTGCAGTTCTGGATATCACCTTTATTCTTATAAAGTGGGACTACAATGCTTCTCCTCCACTCATCTGGCATTTTCTTTGTACTCAAAATCTTGTTAAACAACTTGGTTAGCCAAGATATCCCCCGTGCTCCTAGGCTCTTCCACACTTCAATTGGGATCTCATCCGGACCCGGTGATTTCCCAACCTTCATCTTCCGCAGGGCCTCTTTAACTTCAGCCTCACCAACTCGTTGTAGATGTTCATGACGTGTGTTGGCTTCAAGACTAATCCTCTCCACTTCTAAATCCATCCTATCGGTCAAGATAGCTCCATTAAGTAGGTTGTAAAAATATTCATCCCATCTCTCCATAATGTCTTCATCTCATATTAATACTCGACCTTCCTCACTCTTGATGCATCTAACATGATCCAAATCTCTGTTCTTCCTTTCTCTTACTTTGGCTATCCGATAAATTGTATTTTCCCCTTCCTTTGTATTAAGTTTTTATAGAGGTCATCATATTTTTTCGCTCTTGCTTTCCCCACAGTTTTCCGAGCTTCTTTTTTGGCTGCATAATATCTCATTTTATCATCTGCCTCGTTAGTCCTTTGCCAAGTCTTAAAATGAGCTTTCTTAGTCTTAATGGCTGCTTGAACTTCGTCATCCCACCACCAAGTCTCTTTAGGGGCCGCACACATACCTTTTGAAATCCCTAGGACTTCTTTAGCAACCTTCTTAATACAAGTCGTCATCTCAGTCCACATCTCATTGGTATCTCCCTCAGAATCCCACTTTCCTTGTAGAGCTACTTTATCGGAAAATGACTCTAAGAGAACTCCTTGGAGTCGCCCCCATCTTATCTTAGGGCAAACTTGTTTTACCTTCTTACATTGTCCCGTACTGAGGTACATATCGAAGACCATCAGTCGATGTTGGGTGGTTAAGCTCTCTCCTGGTATAATCTTATAGTCCTTACATAAAGGTCTGTCAGACCTTCTTGTTAGGAAAAAATCTATTTGGCTTGCATGGTGCCCACTCTTGTTGGTAAGTAAATGTTCATCTCTCTTTTTAAAAAAGGTATTTGCAATGCACAGGTTAAACGCTATTGCAAAGTCTAACACTGATATCCCCTCTTCATTCCTCTCTCCAACTCCGTATCCTCCGTGAACCTCTTCAAAGCCTCTACGATCCCTGCCCACATGTCCGATAAGATCCCCTCCAATAATAATTTTCTCTCCCGAACCAAAACCCTGTACTAATCCATCCATGTGCTCCCAAAATTATATTTTAACACTCTCATCCAAACCTGCTTGGGGTGCGTACGTGCTAGCAATGTTGATAACCTCGTTGTCTAGCACCAGCTTGATAGATATGATCCTATCCCCTAATCTTTTAACATCCACTACTTCGTTCTTAAGGACTTTGTCCACAACTATGCCCACTCCACCTCTCCCACTTTCATCTCCTAAGTACCATAGTTTGAAATCATCTAATGCCTTCGCTTTGTGACCCTTCCATCTAGTTTCTTGAATGCATGCCACATTAATTCTTCTTCTTCGCATAGCATCAATCAACTCCATACTCTTACCTGTCAAAGATCTGATGTTCCAGGATGCAAATCTAATCCTACGCTTATGAACATGATTAGTACTTGAAGACATGATATAAAACAAGATAAGGGATAATCAAAAGATAGTAGGATCCATGCAAAAGGGATTGGCTGTATAGAATATAGTGCCGGCTGCCTACCTGACGCACTAGTATAAGATAACTACTATATAATATAAAGGTGTAATTTAAAAAGAAATATGATTTATAGGGTAAAATTTTAAATCCGATCAGAGTGAAGATAAGCACGACATAAGCCCAAGAAAATAAAAAAAACAAATATGAGGGGTAAGCAATAATCAACAATTAGGGTGGAGATTTAGAAGCAACAATGGAAAGCATAGTATATGGCAACAATGAAAAAACAATGTATAATAAAATAGGTAATAGAACAGGGTAATAGAACCAATAAACAGTAAACAACAGCCAGGATGTTAGACTAATATAAAGCACATTGATGGAATTAGAGGCAACAATAGAAAGAATATTATATAGCACAATGTAAAAATAATGTACTGCAGAATATGTAATAGAACAGGGTAATAGTATAAGCCACAATGTAACAAGACAATATATATCAGAGCAAGGTAATATATAGCAAAACAGGGTAAAGTAACAAAGACCCTTCACAGCTGTAACAGGGCCAACATGTATCAGAGTTCGCTACCTAGTATAGAGTAGAAAATGGTTTACCAGGTTTGCCGGAAAGGCAAGCCACAATTAAATTTCAGACTAAACACTACAGCGTAGTAGTGTACTGTAGCGAATTCAGAGGAAATCGTGGGTCGAGAAAAACGCTGTCGATATAGCTAGTGGCTGAGAGAAGAAATCAGGGCTTGGGAGGAACACTGTGGAAATTGAGAAATCAAGAAATCACGTTTAAGTGAGTGGTGGAGGAGAAAGAGGGATCCTCAGGAGCTATAGATGGCTGTGGAATAATCCGGGAGGTGCGCTTGGGTGTGAGGTAGCAGAAATCAAAGAGATAATCTGATTGAAGGAATCAAAGTTGAGGAAACTAGAAGGAAAATACCGAGCTCAAGGACAAGCCTTGTGAGAGATAAAAACTAGAATGGAGAGGTGGTGCTTAGGTTTGGTGGCGATAATCGAGCGTTGGGTTGAGACAGATCAAGGTTAAGAGATAATGGTGTAGGTGTTATCAGACGTATGGGAGACTCGAGATTGGAGAGGTAAGTCGAAGGGTTTAGAGGTGATGTAGTCTACGGCGAGGTTGTGGGGTAGAATTGGTTTGGGCTAGGCTGTGGAGAGGGATCGTGGATTTGGAGAGGAATCGTGGGTAGGAAAGAGGTAGCAGGTGTAATCGAGGGTTTGGAGCAGGTGTAATCGCAGGTTAGAGAGAGATTTGTGGGAGGAGGTAGAGAAAACCAGGGGTAAGGGTGCTGTGATACTTACCTGGTCTGGGGGTATTGTCCTTGAGTTTCACCAGATAACCAGACCTTGTAAGCCTGGGAAATGGCTCACTGATGGAGCGATGAGGCCGTCGGAGTGAGCGAGGAGCTCACCGGTACCCTGGACTTGCTAGGGAATTTCTGAGCAAAATGACCGTTAGCACGAGAGAGCGAGAGAGCGAGAATCACTGTCCATATTTCTCCTAGATTTACATAGCTGACGAATTCATTTAAAAGGGGGGGGGGTAGACACAAAAGGTAAGTTTTTCTATCAGTTCCACTTAATAAATATGTTTGGATTGATCTGATCTATTTTATATGGTTAATAATTTAATTTAATTAAAGTATATTGCATTTCCATAATTAAAAAGATAATTAGTTTATTATTATATTTCATAAAATGTAATGCCTAATTAAACTCCTTTAATTTGCATATAGGACCTTCCACTAAACAATATCTCATAATGAACTATAGGGCATGTAATTCAATACTACCAATCTCCAATTCATTGTACATGTCTTTATTAGAGATTCTGTGATCATGATCGGACGCCAAAAACATTTTAAAACATGTTTTAAAAAATAACTATATTATATTCGATATACAAAAAATAGTTTTATAAACAATTTACAAAAATGATACTGGATCCAGATTCTAGTACGATCAATCATAGACATCCTCCCTACTTGATATTCCCCAATCAAGGGCAGTGGATTCCATGTAGAGCATCTCTTTCGTTCACGATGCGCTACCATGAATCTAGTGCATCGATATATAGTCCTAGGGACATCGGCCTTTTGGTGGTACCAAAACTCGTGATATTACACCGCAACAGTAAGGACCTCTCAGGTCAAAGGGCCAATTGGTAACAAGATGTGTATCTACATTTATGTCCTGAAATCAACATTTCTAGTGACATACAATGTAACGAGCATATAGATAGGATGTTCGATCCTACCTCTAGTCGAGAACTGTTTTAGGTGAAAACCTATGGAACAAGGACATACATTTCCAATTGACTTTTAACTGAGAGATCCTATTATTGCTGTGTAATATCAAGAGTTTTGGAACACCAAAAGGCCGTTGTCCCTTGGACTACATATCGATGCACTGGATTCATGGCAGTGCATCGTGAATGAAAGAGATGCTCAACATGGAATTCACTACCCTTAATTGGGGGAATATCAAGTAGAGAGGATGTCTATGATTGATGGTACTAGAATCTGGATCCAGTGTCATTTTTGTAAATTGTTTACAAAACTATTTTTTGTATATCGAATATAATATAGTTATTATTTAAAACATGTTTCAAAATGTTTTTGGCGTTCGATCATGATCACAGAATCTCTAATAAAGACATGTACAATGAATTGGAGTTTGGTAGTATTGAATTACATGCCCTATAGTTATTATTTTAAATATGTTTCAAAATATTGCATTAGATCATGATCACAAAATCTCTGAGAAAGACATGTACAATGAATTGGGGTTTGACAATATTGATTATATGCCTTATGAGATATTGTTTAGTAGAGGGTCTTATATGCAAATTTAAGGAATTTAATTATGCATTACATTTTATGAAATATAATAATACATTAAATATATTTTTAATTATGGAAATGCCATAGACTTTAATTAGATTAATTTATTAGCCATAATTAAAAGAGATAAGGTATCCCTTTTAGATTCTACCTCTTCCCTCTTTACTTGCAAGATAGCAGCGCAATATTACAGGATTGAATCTCTAAATAAAGTGGCAGGTTCAGCTTAGGAAAATGAACGTCACGAAACAGCCAAGCCCTAATAGGGCTTTTTATATATATATAGAAAGAGAGGGGAGAGGCTCTAATGATTTTTTTGGGGCCTCCTCCCCCTAACTGAACTCTCTCTCTTCCCTTTGTGTACGTTTGAGTGGTGTAGCGTATCCAGGGATTGTGAATCCGTAACTTAGTAAAGAATAATTTGCAATACACATTGGATTGAATCTTCAAGGAGTTGAACAGATCAATTCCTATCGTTGCTCAAGTGAGGAAGAACTATTATATGGAGGAGGAACTTCAATTGCGGTTCTAACCTTATTATTCCTTCTGTATTATATTCTGATCCCTTGACTTTGAATGCAAAAGTGTGTTACCCAATCTAAATCCGTTGCGTAATCGGGCCAATTTCATCAATTGGTATTAGAGCCACACTTTTCTGTTCGAATTTAGGTTGGGTATGTTGAGTAACCTAGACTTGATCTATTTAAAGGTCATATTCCCTTATATTATGTCAACAAGGGGGCTATTGCACAAGCAAAAGAGCCTAGGGCTCATTAGAGGAACATGTATGTACAACGGAAGTATCATCTAATTAGGTAAATCATTCAACAAGGTGGTATCGTTATTGTCACCTATCGTGTTTAAGAAACATGTAGAGAGTATGGGTGTAAATATGGGAAAATGGCTTTGATGTACAAGTGGTAGATTGTTTGAAATGTGTGTCCATCAAACCCGAATTTGATTAATAAATGGATTTATTACTTTTATGCATGATATTTGATTATGGGCTTATAAGATTTTTCCATAGCAATTCTCGGCTAAGGATAGGACCGGACATCCTAGCTATATGGTCATACACATCGTGTATGTGTATAGAAAAGAATCTGGTATGAATCTTACATGTATTACTGTCAGTAGTGTAAGGACGTACCTGTCACCAATTGACCCTTTGACATGAGAGATCCTTATTGCTGTGGTGTAATATCATGAGTTTTGGTACACCAAGGCCTATCCGAGGGTTTTCATTGTATTTGACCACTTCTCTCTATTTCTAGAGCCAGTCTTAATAAAGTAGGTTGCGGGTTTTTATTATTTTCTTTTGGGTAAGATTATCTCTAATCAGTTATGATGCTATCCTACTTGGCTTAGCTCACACTATAAAAAAAATGTAGAGGTATACTGGCCTCCCAACCTATTTGAAGTAATATCAATTCAGTTTTTTTGATTCTTTGTTGTTGTGTACTCAGTAATGTGCTTGGTGGATTCCAAGTTAAAGTGAGGTTGGATCCTTAGTGGAAGATAGGATTCTCTTCATGGTTTTGGTGCATTCCTGCCCTGTTCAATCATTGCATCTTGTTTCTATTAGATCTAGTTTCATATTCTGTTCTGTTAGTTCCATATCCTATATTCTCTGTTCTGCGATTTTGTTTATACTAGTCTCTACTTGGATTTTTCTGGTTCGGGATTTTGTCTACATTAGTAGCTGATAAAATTTGGTAAATATGAAAGATAGGAATTACTGCAGATCTGTTTCATTCAGCTGCCAGCATCTATAAATTCCGTATAGAACTTTTCAGACTAAATCTTAATTTGTCTATTGATATTAATTTTTGTCTGGTGAATAACTTTTGAATAACATCCTTGCAGATCTTTCCCCGAAGTACAACAATATAGTACATAAGTAATTACTGTCTATTGCGAGTTACTATGCTCTGTTGTATTTTTTCATGCTGTGTTAGGTGCATGGCTATGCCTGTTCATTTGTATTATATGTTCCAAATCGAGTTAAAATATGCTGAATTTTCAGTCTTGTGAGATCTGGACTTCAATAGTTCTTGGAATGTTCCATGCTGGACTAAAATCCTGTATTACACAGGACGTTTTACAGGAACCTTAAACTAATTTTTTTTGGGGAAAATATAACCACACGGAGTCCCAACTCCCATGGGTACAGGAAACTTCTAAATCATAGATTTTAATCCTGCTGGATTTGAGTAGAAAATCATTGTCTTAAAAGTTTTAAGGATCTAAGGGAGACTCTTTTTTTTAAGTAATGAATTCTAGAACTTTGCTTTGTTGATTTTCTTTTTGTGGGGGGGGGGGGGGGGAGAGAACCATTGGGAAAAGATAGATGGATGAGTGGTGAAGTCTGGCTTTGGAAACTTAAGATGTGGAAAAGGTTTCTAATTTATTTATTTAAAGTCTCCACTGCAGAATCATACACCCCGCCCCCCACCAAAAAAAAAAGAAGATAAATAAAAAATACAAATTGGGAGTTTCTCTACTTCCAGTTCAAATTTTCAACCAGATTTGCTTGTTTGCTTTTGAAACAAGTTGAAGCATGGGCTTTAAACATTAAATTGATGTTGAAAGTGGAGAAAGTCTTTGTAGAGTGATGAGATTCATTTATTGAGCATCAGCTGTCAAAATGTTCTTATATTTTGGTTTCAACATCTCGTACCGTACTTTGGAGTGCCCTTTCCCTTGATCATTCATGTAGGTGAGACTTTAACCAAACTTAAAATCTGTATACAGGAGAAATCAGGTTCCGGAGGAGGAGTTTGTTAAGGTATCTTTTTTGCTTTTTAGTTTTTTTTACTTGCTTTTTATTTGTAGGGGTATGTCTTGTGGTTGCCAATCTAGATCTTTGGGCTGTATAGGCTTAGTGTTATCTATCCACACGTTCTGTACCCCATTAGTGGTGAGACTAACAGGGTCCATGAGAGAATAAAATCTTCAAGTACAAAATTAACTAAAGGAGTGGATGTTGAGGTGGCATATATGTTGATCCATTTTGATATATTCCTCACTCAGTTGACACTTACAATAATGAAGTATCACAAACCATCATAAACTCCTTGTGGTGGGGGTCTTGCTTATGTAGAGCCATCTACATTTGAGAAGCGGGTAGAGCGTGGACGGACCGCTGCCAAAGCCATTGGTTATACCTTATAGCCTCCAATGCATGTGGCTCTGAAATTGGGGAAAGAAACATGAAAGGTTCTCGGTCATGTATTTGATTTAAGGGAGAGGGTTCCCTACATTGCCTGAGTGCAGATTTAGACGAATAAGGGAACTGCCTTTGGAATCTGACAGTAGTGGTAGGGGATAGACCAAATGATTGTGCTTAGTGATTACTCCAAACCAAGAAGTTTGATACTTTTCACAACTTGTGAACTTATTTGTGCGATTAATTCCTTTTCCCTTTCCTGGGTACTGAGTGGGGTTATGCTTAAACACGAGGCAAATGAGTGCTATGTTACCTAAGCAGCCAAATGGTTTATTATTGGGGACAGACTAAATGATTGTGCTTAGCGGGCTGTAGGCCCGTTGAAATTGGAAAAAGTTTAATGGCCATATATAACTTAGTGTTTTGGTTCTTTAATTGCATTTGAACTCTGCACCTTGCTATTTAAAGGTTGAAATAGCAAGTTTTCACTAAATTAATACTAAATGATAGGGAAAAACAAGGCTATCTGGTTGCGTGTACCCTGCACAGCCTGTGCCAGACATTGGAATCCCCATGAAATAAAAAATCATATCAATGAAGATGTACTTTTGTGTTTTCTCATTGGCTCCGTACTAGTGCAGGGGCTATGTGAACATATCATTAATTATTACACACATTACTTGAGGTTTGTTTAATATGTTGCTAGTTGTATACCTTGTACTCATATGTTTAATGTATTCATGTAATATTTAGTAATATATTTTAATGTCAGGAAAAAGATTTATGGTTGGGAGTTAGGTTGGGACACCTATTTCCACCACGTGGAAGGGTCAAATAGCCGAACTGACCGTTGGATTCCTAGGACAGTTTCTAGGCCGTGTTTTAAAACTAATTCAATCAAATAGCTTGTTTTATATTGGTATTCATTCTCATGTATGTTTGCACGTCTATTGTTATTTTGATCACTACAAAATATCTCTTGATTTTTCAATGTTTTATTTTGTCAATTGGATTTATTTGAGATGAAACTTGACAAGTCAACAATAGACTTTGGGGCCCACCTATGGACCATATACATATAAAGTCGGCTTACCAATAAACCTTCCCCTTAAATGTTTAGTATGTTAATATTTATATAGTTTTTTGTATAGTATTTCTATAGCCACAAGTTCAGTATGATTGTTTCTTATTATTATTTATTTATTAGTGGGTTTAATATTACATTTGTTATTAAGGATTTCAATAAAAAAAAAAACACATGTAGTAAAAAAAATTTTGAATCCTCTTTGACTCATAGCAACATGCTTTAGTGATTAGAAATTATTATTTATTTGCTTAAAAATACTACATTAATCTTGGACGTATCTAACATCTCTTATTATTGTCTTTCATTATGTCTTCAAGACGCTTCTTAAAACCATTTCCCGATATAACATTCGATACGGATACCTCGGATATGACACGACACCGGTTTAACCAGCCCTATTGATCATTTTTCTTTCTTATGTCCAAAGTTGAATCAATTGTTGGTACACCATCCGTGCAATAAAACCAAAACATTGAAACTTAAAAACCAATTGTTTCCTTCTTGAACCACAAAACTAAACAAAAAATAACCTAACTAGAACCATTCTAGTATTGTCTAGATCATCCATCATATTCATTTAAAAGCTCTATAAAACCCTTAACATAATCCCAAATCATAACGTTCAAATCTCAAAATCCCTAACAAACCCAACAAACCCACCTTCTTTTACAACAAAAGCTAGTTATTTAATTAGCTCAAAACTATAGAAACTTTTTTAACAAGACTAAACCCATTTTGTCTTTTCCTTGGCCTTTGGGTTTGGTTCAGAAATCTTTGGATTCCAAGAGGGAATGTGACTGTGAGGTGATCCGAATATTCTCCGCCACTTGCCTATACTGACATATTACGAGTTGCGTGGCCAAGCGTCTTTACTCTTTATTACAAATCACTGATGTACACTTACGTGTCCACTTAGGATACATATCCTTTGATCTGACCGTTAAATGAGTAGACCTTTTGATTTTGGAGTTGACAATGATGCCAAATCAAAGGACATCATCGTTGCTACGGTTTACGGGTGCAGTACATGGAAACTGTTTGGGTTCAACGAGGAAGATACGCCACTTGGCCACAGCTCACCCACAGGCCACATCGGTGCTTGTGCATGAGACCATGACCAATCAGGATTCAGGAATCAGGATAGGATATGGCGCGTGCCCAAACGTGGTAGGTTGGTCGCGTGGTAAATTACAAGAACGTTAGGTCTCGCGCCATATGACTATATGAGTGATGACTGGTCGTTGAGTTCGCCTGAGCCTGCGAGAGATTCTCACTTCTCTTTGTGTCTGAGCTTCGAAGCAGGGAGTAGGTATCAGTCATGGAAGAAGCTGAGGAGCAAGAGAACCAGCGGGTTCTGAGAGTGTTAGAAGCCCTGAAACAAGCTTCTAAGGATATACAGAATAAGCACAGTTTCTTCAACGACAACTGCAACTCATCAGCCATGAAAGCTCTGTTAGAACTCGAGACTGAAGCGGACAATATCCTATCCAAGGATCCTAATCTCTCTAGCCTCTCCAACCATCTTACCTCCCTGAAAACCCTTGTCGAAAAATTGAGACGATCTCAAGGCCACAGCCTCCGATCCTTCGTCCGTCGCCGAGTTCAAAACCATGAGATCTCTAGAATCGCCAGTTCGATCGAGAATGAAATCCAGGCATGGATCGATAGAGAAAGCATTGTGAATCTCGTGGGTGCCCTACAAGTTTCCTCAGTCGACGAAGAAGAGAAGGTAAAGCTGCTGAACCAGTTCGAGTCCCGGTTGTCGGAGGGTTTCAATCGAGATTTGCAGGACTTGGTTCTCAAGTCCAAGGTGTTCTCAGTCCTCGAATCTGTTCTCTGTAACCCAGAATTCTCGAAGCGCATTCGAGAACAATCGGCACTCGCAATAGGTGCTCTGGTTCGATTCAACAAAGACGTGTTCGTGGGTCAGGTATTAATGGGTCCAACCGTTCAAGCCCTCATTTCCATGGGAACCAATTCTTCGATCCAAGTCCTCAGTTCTCTAATCAAATCAATCAAAAGTCCCCTTGTCGACGAAATTGAATCCAACGGAGAAATCCCCAAAATCATAAGCTTATTAAGTGCAGAAGACTTGTCGCTCAGAATCACTGCCATGGATTGTATCCTCGACATCTCCTATTTTGGGAGAAAAGAAGCAATCGAAGCGATGCTACAAGAGGGTCTGATCAAGAAGCTTGTGGAGTTGCAGAGATCGGAACTCGGTGGTGCTTTGATAGAAATGGATCCATTTGACGAGAACGAGAACAGTGGGGTATGTGCGGGAGGTGTTGAAATTGAATCCGAAGAAAAGAAAGAGAGCAAAGAGGGGAAAATTCTGGAGACCCATCCTTTTGCTAGCTCTGTTGCGAGGTTTGCGGTGCACTTAGAGGTTGGGGAAGGTTTGAGACAAAGGGAGAAGAGAGCTTTCAAGCAGGAGATATTGAAGACAGTTAGGGAAGCTTGTTTTTCTGATGCAGAGGCTGCTACTATTGTTGCAGAAGTTCTATGGGGTTCTTCTCCCTAAAAGAATAAGGAATTTTTTTTTTTTTAATGTGATTGTTTGTTGTAATTAGAAAAGAAAATTATAATTTGTTGCAGAGAAATTGTGGGTGAATAGGAGCACAACAGCACTAGGTGAAACATATCAGCGGCTCCAATCCACTGAGAGAATGAATCCTATTGTATATATATGTCTATATCGCTGACAAATAATATTTTTGTTGGTTAAGAGTGAAAATTAGAAAAGAGAGGAAGCATTTCACTGTTGGATGAGTTTTATGTGCCCAATGGAGATTGATCTAGTGTATGAGTGTTTAATTGGGTCAGGTTAGTATATGACAAGTTAAATAATTTGATTTAATGTGTTCAATCAATTCTGGAGCTTTTGTCGGTAAGAAACTTTCTACCTTGATTTAGAAATAAAAGATTTGAATGCAACTAGGGATAGTATTTACTTGCATGGAGCCCAATGCCCAAGAAATATTCAAGGGGCATCCAATGGCTGGACTGTAGGACGTAAGTCCTCTAAGGTTTCCTGTCTGGTCAGGTTCGTAGGTTCCTCTGATAGGGGGTTGGAAATGACAATCTTACCCCTTGCCCGAACACAATGACCGGGTGGGGTGAGGTCGTCATTTCTACCCTTCTTATGAAAAGAATCTAACCGGACAGGGAACCTGAGAGGAAAAAAATTCTGAACTGTGCCGCACACATCAGGAGGCAGATCCTATTAACCTCAGTATTTAAAGTGCATTAATTAAGGAGAGTGAGTTATCATCTCAAATTCCCAATCAAAATCAAAAGCAAAAGCAAAACCACTTGCATGATGATGAGTGCAATTAAGATAGAGACTTGAAACTCAAAGTAGTCTCAATCTCAAGTCTATTATTCATTTCAATCACCTTCGATCTATTTTAGTACTGATTTTTTCACTTACAAGGAGATTGGCTGTCTAGAGTTAAGAGGGTGGGGACTGGGTGGTATTTGTCAGGAGCAGAGAAGAAGAAGAAGAAAGAAGAAGGAGAAGAGATCAATACAACCTCAAAAGTTGGAGGTCAATGTTGGGTAGCAGCAACTTGATGATGATCATCACTTGTAAATTGTAATCCAAAAAACTTGACCCACTGTCGAATCATATCACACGTCCATGTCGTATATTCCAGATGAATAAGAGAGCGAGAGAGTGAGTGAGTGTTGCTGAAGAGCTGAATAGAAAGAGCCCTTCAATATCTCTGTCTGCCACCTATTACTACTAATAGTAGTAGGTGGCAAGTTGTATGTCATTTACATCATTAGTATTCTTGGTAAATAGAGGTACCTCGAATCTTCTCGATAGAGCTATAGACGAAAGTTGGACATTGCACATGGTTGAACCGGTGTCAGGTTTCTGATTGAACGGCCATTTAAAACGCGTGTAAAGGATACTCTCCAAGTTGGGCCGTTTCCATTGGGATAGAATTTTTATTTTTTGTTTTTTTATGCGAAAGGAAGATATAAGTCGGAGGAGCGTTCTCTGTTGGGGAACATGGCCTCTAAGCATGCGTGGGCCAATGAGAGTGCACAAAGGCATCATGGAAATGGAATTTCCACTTTTTACAGGGGTAGAGTGGTCATGTTGCCCACACTGTGTCTAGACGTGGATGGTACACTTCTCCATATAAGTTTAACAAAAGAAAAAAAAAAAAAAGAAAGAAAAAAGAAGGAAAATATAAAGGAGAATAAAGTTTAGTAAAGGGTTTCCCATGCTGGCAGCGTGGGAAAACATTTGCATGCTACCATCAAGGAAAATTATCTCCTGTGATTCTCTGCCGGGTACATTTCCGTAGGGCCTCTAATAACGGGACTTGGACCCCACCCAGGCAGTGTGATCGGGAGGGGGCTAAGGTGGTCATCCCCCCCTATGAGAGGAATTACAAGAACTGTACCGGGCAGGGAACCGTAAGGGATAAAGATCCCTATCATCAATTAATGATCTGAAAAAGTTATCAATCCATGTGGACCTCATGGATTGATAATGAACATGAGTGTGCAAAATCTCTCCCATATTTTTATTTTTATTTTTTTTTGAAAGAGAGAGCATGAGAAAGAATTCACACACTGAGTGTGGAGATCTTTTTTCCATAAAGCTATATTTATAACTAACAAAATAATGTCCTCAAGTTTTTTTACATAATGTTTAGGGAAAAGTTTTCATGCACGGTCGTGTATGTATATGACCCGCATTAAATGCAGTTAGATTGGCATAAATGCCAATCTGAAATGTCATAAAAACCCTTACACCCCCTATTTGATGGACTTGATGGGAGAATCTCCCGTGTATGAATACCTTCCCCTAATGTTTAGTGTATAATTGCAAAAAACGACCATATCACCAAATCTTAAGAATCAGTCCAAACTTCTATGTTTTCCTATCCTTATTTTTTTGTGTATCCTATAAATCTTTTTGTAGTTCATTGGCTTCTGTTTCCTAAGCACGTCCTAATAAATCATAGGCCATGTAAGACATAATAAATTGAGAGTTAAACAACAAAATTGAGGCTCATCTTGTTTTTCCTATAAAGGATCAAAACTGCCATCACATAAATGAATATCCACATAAGGTAATCTCTAGCTAGTAATCATGTAGTGTTATAAATTTTTATTTTTTTTGGTAACACGAAGCTTTACTGATAATCATGTGAGGGGTCTTGAACTCCAAACAAATCTTGAAGTCAAGGAGTGAAAATGAACCAATCTGTCATAACAATTTGTAATATTACAAATTGAATATCAAGAGAAATGACTTAAAGTATAGAAGATCAAAACTGCCACCACATAAATGAATAGGTTGATCCACATAAGGTAATCTATAGTAATCATATAGTGTTACAAATTGAATATCAACAGAAATGACTTCAAGCATAACATGAGGTAAAATTATTAAATCATTATTTTACCAAAAAAAATAAAATTTATCAAATCATTAAATTTTTCTATAAATCGTATGGACAATAGATAGGGGGGATTGAGGTTAAAGCGATGGTAGATACTTGTAAGTCACATGCTTTTCAAATTTAGACATTGATGAGTTGGAAAGAAAGCATTCGATTAAATTGAAAGTATAGATGAAACTTGGACAGATTGTGTATGTAGTTCTAATGGTCTTGCCATTCAATTTCTCTTAATAAATCACATAATAAAATGCTCTTATTGTATTTATTAGGTGCACATGCTATCCAGACACGATGAGGTGCGCAATGATTGCCTTACCCTCACTTGAACAAGGCGCTCGGGCAGGGGTGAGGTGGTCATTGTGCACCTTGCCATGTCTGGGCAGCACGGTCTTGCTGGGCAACTCTGCAGTAGAGGATCCAAATTGCTCTTTAAGTGGGCTGAGTAGATAGACAACCTTTGTCCATTTATTTTCATCAATCAGTTGGGGTGGGAGCGACCCTTGCCCATACACTTAAGGGTTGGGCACGCCGCCAACTCCAGGTAAGATAGCGGCTGTGTTCAATGGGGAGGGTGGGATGGAAGGACAGGGGGTCATTTCCACAGGGGTACGGAGAGATACAGACACAGGTTGGGCACAATGCCGGCGTGCCCAATCTTTATCCATAAAAATTAAAACAATTCAACTATATTCGGTCAATGTGAAATGACATTTTTTTAAAAAAAAATTTATGAAACTCATTTTTAACTTTTTATTTATTTATTAAATTTATTTAAATTTGATCAATAAGATGGTTGTGTTGTATGATTCTCCATAAGAAAACAGTTATTTTTTTTTTGTTTTCTAATTATAATAGATAATTTATTTTTTTGGGTTTAGGTTATTTGCATATTTATCTATATCTCATATTTTGCACATCTACATATATTGATTTAAATTTTTTATTTGTAAGTCTTACACCTCAAAATTTTGGAACTTACCCTCTTGTTCACCGAATAAGAAAGAAAATGGAGAAGAGGACAAAAAAGGATGAGAAGGGCCCATATTGTGACCTACATCGATGTGGAGGAATCAACTGCATATTAGATGGGCCGAGTGAGAGAGGTCCAGCCCAGTCTACAATTTATGTCACCTCGGCCTTTAACAAAAGTAGGGATGTAAACGGATTGAATTCGGTCAGATAGTGGTATTATCATATTTGTATCCGATTATATTAGGACGGATTCGGATAATATCCTATCGGTTTTTGGACGGATTCGGATAATTTTCGGATAGTGATTTTTTTAATACAGATCCTCCTAAATGGATATGAACATGGATCGAATACGAATTTTCGACTATTTGTTGACATCTTTACCATTTTTATGATGAGGGCTAGGGTTGAGACTTGAGAGTTCAGCAACTCCCTTTTTTTCTACTCTTCTCAGTCTTTGATTTTCTTATGTTTTTACTTTTGATTTTCTTTTGTATTTATTTTCATAGATATGTGATTCCATATTATAACATTGTATAAAACAATATATATAAACCAATAGAAAATCTAGAAAAAGAATCACATTATCTTAACTTATAAATTTATAAAAATAAGATAACAAAATCCAATAAGGTAACTTAAAAGGATAGACGAACACAAAGATATATTTCAGATATTTTATTACTTTCAGATTGCTAAACGAATGGGATAATAATCGGTCGGATAGGGGGATTATCATTTTCGTATCCGATTAGTTTCGGATGGTTTTAAATTCTCTTAAACGGATACGAACGCGGATCAAATTCGGATTTTCAAATATCCGTTTACATCCTTAAAGAGAAGCCCAAAACCATCCAACTATGAGTTCTTGTAATTACTTTTGTTTACTTGAGTTTATTTCGTGAAAGGGTTCGTTTGGCCCAAAATTAATACATGAGTATAGGAGGGTGGACCCAATCTATAAATGAGTTTGGGCCCAAACTAAACTGCCAGGGTGGAATTTATTTTTTAAAAACAAAAATAAATAGAACGTCATAACCTGATCAATCTTAAATAGTATGGCAAGTACATTGACTTATGCTTGAGGTAATGTTGATATAGTAGTGGTACGTAAGCTTATACCACTAAACTATAGACAAATAATTTAAATTAATAATTTATATATAAGTTATGGGAAAGAGATTGATGTCTATTTGTGTAGCGCCTACATCAGCACATGGCCAATGAGAGCGAACGAGGGGCATCAACATAGATGAAATTTTTTTTTTTTTGGGGGAGAGGGGGGGGGGGGGGAAGTTGATACTTTTGTGCGCTCATGTAGCACATGTTTTACCAAAAAAAAAAAAAAAGTACTTGGGCGCATGATCCACATGACCAAGTAACTATCATTGAATCAGGTATGTCTTGCAATTGTACCAAAAAATATATATATATGTCTTGCATGAATATGTATTCTTTTCACCTTTTGGTAGGATAATGAGTAGTTACATAAAAAATTAGGCATAAGTTGCATGTGGTAGAACAAAATATTAGAAAATTGTAGACAAATCAACAATGTGAGAGGGGAAAAAGAGAAAGTCCAATTATGGGTCTAATTTGATTTTTTTTCTGGGAAATAATTAATAAGGGAGCCATTTTTTTAATTGAAATTTAGGGGTAAAATCATGCAATCTAGACTGATCCGGATTATTGGTTTCGGCACTAGTCTATTACATGCATGCAGGGAAGATGAGAGAAAATAGGCAAAGAAAATAAAATAAAATGAAAATAGAAAAGATAGAAGGTAAAATAGAGAAAATGATAACTTTACAGACCAATCTTGGAGTCTTGGCTTATAAAGGAAGCCTACCTATCTTAACAAGAAATACAAATTAATCAAAATAACTTATCCTACTTAACACATCTAACATAACTAACCCCACTTAAACTAATCTCACTCATCCATAGAATCCTAGGGGACTCAACTACTCCCTTAATTCTCATACAAAAATAACTACATAATTAAATAACTAAGTAACTCTCTTAACGCCACATCAGCTACAAGATGTAATAATAAAGTGAGTTTTACCCGCTTTTCTTGTAGTGGACCTAATTTATAGGTACATATTGGTATAAGTGCCTAAATCTCCAAACTTGAAGGTAAATTCCATTTTACCAAAAAAAAAAAAGAAGGTAAATTCCATTGAAGAATAAAGAAAGTAGGAACATGGAACAAAAAATTAAAATGGGCTCTCCCCAAAAACCCCATATTTTTTCAAACTAAAGTTCTTTCAAGAACCAAAGAAGAAAAGGACAAATAATATCATATCACCTTCTAAAAATGGAAAATTTCCAAAATAAAAAATAAAAAAAAATCATGGGTGCAACTACCATACCTGTTCCATCGAATTTTGTAGATATAAATGGACAAGTTTGACACAAGGATAGGTTAGGTCATCCTCCACATGGGAGATCCAGGGAATTTAGAGTGTCATATGTGATGATACTTATTGTGAAGTCCTTCAATATTGTGCACAATGCATGCCTGCTGTCTACTGCTTAGAAAAAGTCTTCATTAATGGTGGTGTTTGTCTGTGGGGGAAGAAGAGAAGTGGGTTTGGTGATATTCCTCAATTTGATTGTTTCAACAATATATTGATTGTTTTGGACAAAGAAGACTTAAAAGAGAATTATAAGTCAATTCTCAATCACACCCACTTAATTTGACTATTTTCATTTGATTAATTTCCATCTTCTTCACAAGGAATTAATTAGATTAATTGTTATAAGTACTTTTCTTCTTAATTAATTAATTATCTCAAGCATGGGAATATTATCACTTGCATTCCCAACAGCATTTTCCAACCAAAGTGTTTTATTAATAACCGTAGGGTCTACAAGAGTTACTAACTCTTATTAGGGGTGGCGTTCTTTGCGCCGCAGCGCAGGCTGCGCCCAGGCACATGGGCAGCCTGTGCAGGTGGTGGATGCAATGACCACCCTGCCCCCTGTACAGATTGCCCATGTGCCTGGACACAGTCTGCGCTGCGGCACAGAGAACATTCTCCCTTCTTATTAACTTAAATTAATTTCTTAATTATTGCATGCTTGGACAGAATTATATAAAACTGAGATCGATTTCCTCTGTTGATTGCTTCACCGGCTTGTTTGGTTCATTCCTTCATTATATACCGTACTGTCCATCCCCAGCAAGTGATTAATTAATTTTGGTGGTTCCATGTATTAACTACGTACTACATGGTCCCCTACTACGTACGTACTTAACTTTATTTATCAAAAAATACGTACTTAACTTAACCAGTAGCTAGCCGACAGCAATTACCAGTCACTGACCTTTAATAATTTTTGTAATAACATCCCTAATTGTCTTTATTATATTCATATATGAGACATTCTGATATAATCAGTAGTGGACCCTAATATGTCAGTTAATAAAATCATACAAAATAATTTTAAAAAAAATAATTTAAAACTGGTTGATTAATGGTTTTATTGGATTGCTAATGACCCAAATAGTATCCAGATTAGTATCTAATTCGACTCATATTCGATTCTTTTTTGTTGATTTATTATAAAAAGGTTGGAATCAATGGTATTGTGCCCTACCTAAGTCTGTCTCTTTCCCATCCCCTATAGAAATGACACCTGCCCTCCACATTCCATCCTCTCCATTTGGCACAACCATTAACTCTAGAAAAGCCAGTGGTGCGCCCAATCCTCTCCCTATATATATATATATATATATATATATATATATATATTTGTGTGTATTTCTTGGGCTTATGCTGGCATGTGCCCCAAGACCAGCGCCCAACCGTTCAATGCGCGCTAGCCACATTGGTATGGTGGAAAGGAATTTACATATATAGATCCACCTATATTAATTCATAGGGGAATCAGCAAACACAGATCCACTAAAAAGGGAATCATTACATTAATTGATATTTTTTTTGGGGGGTGGGGTGGGGGAGGCAGGAGGAGGTTTATCAGTTTAATAATTTTCATTAGCATAATAAAAAAATGGGAATTCTAATTAAAGATCCAATTGATATGAAGAGGTCATCATAAATATATATTATATATAAACAGGCCGGCCATGAACATGACCAATCAATGAGAGAGAGTGGGCATCCAAAGCTAATTTTTAGAAAGACAATGAATCCACATGTAATTATGAAGCAATTATGTAATACTGCTTTGTGCCTCGTGATTAGAGGTACGTACCATCGAATTCAGATCTGCTACCCACATGGGGATGCTACTCACAGGGGCCGGATGGAGATAGCTCTGAACTCTCCAAGGCGTGTGGGATCCGCCTCTAGATTATGGGATCAATGGGATCCACGCCCTACAGAAGATTTCAAATCAGTCTCCACCCGTCCCATGTGGGTAGCTGATCCGGACTCCGTACCACTAGGAGCTTCCTTTACTTACCGTGGGAAATTGGTTGAGTCTCTCTCTCATTTTTGTCGATACTCTCGATGAATGGATGGATGGATGGATGGATGAATTAATGGCAAATCCGATCCATATGCTTTGGTATCAGTAATGCACATGTGATGTGAATGTTAGTGAGACATCAGACATGTACCATTATTAGCGCAAAAAACAGAGAGAGGATATTTTGACTCTTTCCCCATTTTACGTGAACCGAAACTCTAGCACTACGAATGAACGTGTAGAGATATGAATTTACACGTGGAATTAAAAAAATATAAAAAAGGATCACGTGTAATTATATGTAAGTGGAAAATCTTTGGAGATTACGATACTTTTATATTAAAATTCAAAATCGAAATTGGTGGTGGTCACCTAGACCGGATTATTCTTCGCTTATGGAGTTGGACCAATTCCGATGGTTTCCTCCTATATGATTTTGGCTGATTTTGGGACAATTTCCATCCATTTCTTCAAAAGGAGAAGATTTATAATATGTATGTCATATTGGATCTTGGTTCATTCCCTTTTATTTACCGTGTGATTGGAATGTGATATGTAAAAGCTATGAGAGTGAGTAGAGCTACATAGTTGTTGTATTACAAGATTCCATCAACCATGGAGTAGAAATATAGGATACATTCTCAATCAATGGTTTACTGATAAGAGGAACCATTATGCTCCCCCCCCCCCCCTTGATGTAGAGCATAGTTCTTTGTAGTTAGTTTCCACTACAAAACACTCGAGCAATTCAGAGCGCTTCAAGCATCCCATTGCACATCGGCAGGGCTTCACTCAACATGATCAATTCTAAGCGGAACAGTTCTTAAATTGCCACACAGACTAGGCCTCAATGATCTTTGATAATAATAATCCCAATACCTCCTTGATGACCATCTTTCTTCCATGATGCACTAGTTTAAGCTTATAAATTTGCGGTGGCATGGCACCACGAAGGAAGGATTCCTTCACCGATGACCACCATTGTACTTGAATAAGTGTTTAGGAACATTGAAAGGCATTTTGTACCTCTAATATACTTATTAAACATAAGCATTTTTTTAAAATAAAAATCTTTTACTATTATTTATTTTGCCAATAAAAACATAGTGTATGGTGATCATGGTTTGAGCCTTGAGGTATCGGTTTTGAATTGCCTATACCAGGTGATACGTTACAATTCTATTAGTCACTAATCTCAATATCATATCTGTGATAAGATACGAACAAAAGGTAAAACAATCAAAATTCTATTTTTTTTAAAAAATAAAGGAAATCAAGGGTAACTTTGTTTGATACGACCAATCCATGCCAATGCCGTATCAATTTTATAGACCGATACCCAATCTAATACCGTACACTAAAACCATGATGACGATATATCAAATTTTTATCATAAACATAAATAATAATGAGATACTCACGATGTTGTTCTTCTCTAGTCCCAACTCCCGGGAGATGGCATGGCAAAGCAGTCCCAAAACACTAACCTCAAACCATAAAATGAGAGCGTGAGAAAGAGAGAGAGATGGTCTCATAGTCCCAGAAAAAGATATCTGTGATAAACAAAAGCTAAAAACTCCACTCAGGTAAGTTGCAGTCTTAGTGGGGTCTTTGATAATTCTATTTTCTTAATATGATAATGGCGTTCAAATATATCTTTCTCTCTCTCTCTTGTTAGTGCCGTCAACGACTGATTATTTTCTTTGCGGATTTTCCGAGGTTCCCAATTTTCATCCACATTTGCCATTTTGACTCCGTCATCTCTCTCTCTCTCTTGCTCTACGGGATTTCGTGGTATATGCATATATATATATATATATATCTAGGTATCGATACGATATTGATATTTAGAACCATAGGTGTATATGGCGTACATTATGACCTTTCTCAGACTCCGCAGTGTCAAGAATCTCATGCATTAGATACATCCATGTTTATGTTAGAAGAGGGTAGAAAATTATAAGCCTATCAGGAGAGAGAATGCTATTTGGTCATGTGGTTCTATGCTATCATCCAATATGAGAGGTGGGGTGATCAGTTCGACACCCATGTGTCTGGATATAGGGGCGCGACCAATTCAAGCAGTCTTCTTTTCCCCTAACTATTTTTATTTCTTGAAGATTATGAAAAATACTGTTGAACCGACGTACAAGTTACTTAATAAGAGAAATGTGTGTGAATGAGGATTAAGGATGGCTAGCTCGATGGTCACAAGATTAATTAGACTTTCAATTCAATGCAACTTCATGCAGTTTTATGCCCTAACTGTCCCGAGATCCACGCCAAGGAACTAAATTAAACGAGTGAAAGACCAAATCATTAAAGAAGCTAGAGCTACTAGTACTACCCTCGTTTGCTGGACCACCACTAACCATTTCACATTTCATGTTTCATGCCTTCGGATCTCCTAAGCTTCAATAAACACCATAAAAATCATACACAACGACAGAGACTGTGAGAGAGTGAATTAATTGATTATGACTAAAATATTGTTAGATTAATCAGATTCTCATGGAGATTCTTCATGTTTTATTTTAATATTTCAAGTGTCTATTATAAAATTAGGGCTCATGTACATTCTCTGTGCCGCATCACAGGCTACGCCCAGACACATGGACCTGCCACTTAGGGGGGCAGGATGATCATTGCGCCCACCCCCATGTGTTTGGGCGCAACCTGCGCCCCTGGCACAGAGAACATTCTCCCATACAATTAACAAAGAGAAAAAAAGACCTTCATCAGACTTGATAACGTTTTTACTCTTATGGGATTCGCCAGAATCAGTATTAGACTATTGGTGGTCTCCACCGATATCGATACAAATTGAATCAATCCGATACCTTCAAACCATGGTTGAACCGGGTCAAGGGCTCTGAAATTATTGAATTCCCCACACGTGATAAAAAACGTTCCCCACGTCAGCTGTCATCGTCAATGTGCCACCTGTCATCTATTCAACGATCAGCCTTTTCGTCCACCAATTTCCTTTTTTTGTCCTAATTCATGGGTGTATCATGTGTGGCCCCTTAAGAGGTACCTCACATGTTTGTCAAGTGCCCATAACACACAAAGTTGAGAGAGAGAGAGAGAGAGAGAGTAAACAATCAAGAGAGTAAACAATCAAGCAAGCAACCAAGCAAGCAAGAACGAAAGGTCAGTATTTCTCGGAAATCCTCAGGAGGCTAAAACCCAAAACCCTTATCCCATCTTCTTCAAACTTTTAACCCTTTACAGATTTTCCATTCTCTTTCTGTCTCTCTGAACTCTAAAGACCTTAAACAGAGACTTTCTCCTTATTCTGCTATTTTTGTTTTTGTGTTTTTCTTTTCCTATCCGATGTTTGACTAATGTTTGCTGTGATTTTCCTGAATCCTTATTTACAATTAGTATGAATTCTGAAATGGGTTTTTAAATCTATCCTTGAAGAGATTTCTTTCTGAGGCAAAATGGCACCCAAATCTGGACGAGGTAAAGCCCACAAAAGCAAGGGAGAGAAGAAGAAAAAAGAAGAAAAGGGTTTGTTCTTACTTCTGATATCTAAATAAACACAGATTATAGTGCTTTATTTTTTCCCCCTTCTACTAATCCAATCTTTCTCTTGTGCTCTGATTTTCCAGTAGTGCCTTCTGTTATTGATATAACTGTAATCACTCCATATGATTCCCAAGTTATTCTCAAGGTATGGTCTTATTCCCCCATCACCCCTCCCTTCTGACTGCAAAACCCTTTAAGATTTGGTTCATTTGTGAGTTGCTGTATTAGTTGTTGTTACTTCACTAATGGTGTATTCAACTCTGTTTGTGGAAACTGAAGGGAATCTCAACTGATAAGATTCTTGATGTAAGAAGGCTATTGGCTAGTAATGTTGAGACTTGCCATTTTACTAACTATTCCCTGACTCATGAGGTGAATCTTTTTCGATCTCTTTTCTTTTTTCTTCAATTCACTCAAATTTTCTTGAATTCTATTCTCAATTCAGTCAATTAGCTTCAACTACATTTGATTAAAAATTGAACACTTGTGTGTAGGTTAGAAGGCTGAGATTAAAGGACACAGTTGATGTAACTTCTCTGAAACCTTGTTTGTTGAAGATGGCTGAAGGTAGGTGAGAGGTTACAGCTTCACAATTGATACAGCTTCACCAACATATATGTATATATTTTCTATGGGAGAGTGTTACTTGAAAGGCAGTGTGACCCCTACACTAGCAGGGGGTAATGGGAGTCCACAAAGGCATCAATAGGAGTAGGATTTTTGCCTTCCATGGAGTGTAGAGCAATCATTTTGCGTCCTATGTGACTAGGTGCAGGGCCACAGTGTCTTTCAGGGTTCTTTTTTTTTAATTTACTATGTGATATGTTGGTGGTGTGTAGCTTGCGTCTAGCATAGCCCCCCTAAATGACTTTCCCTTTCCTTACAAAATGAAAATCCTCCTTATCAATGCCCCAACGCATACCCCCATTGGCCTGACATTGGTGTAGAGGCCATGGCTACGAGATGCCTGCACCCACAATAGGATGGGGCGAAATGATAGTCCTACCTCATGAAATACGAAAATCCCATTCTTATTGATGCCTCCGCTTATGCCCATATTGGCCAAGGGCAACACAGCCTGACAGCAATCCCCTGCCTTATATATATATATTTGATGAAACTAGGTAATCGGAGCTCATCAATGGCCAAATATTGTTGGGTGGTCCATCCTCCATAAACTACACCATCAAATGGTCCATTTTGTATTCTTACAAAAAACTAAAAAAATGGTCCATATTGTATTTATTTAATTAAGAGCCGCCATCGCAGTTTCACCAACCCATATCAGCTACATATGGGCCCACAGATTCGACGATCAAGATTTTTTGCTTGGTAGGATCGACGATCAAGATCGATGGGCCCTCAATGTATAAAACTCGTCACATGTGTGGTGACTGGTGAGGGTATTATGGTCAAGTAGTTCCTAACATTGCCCAACAATATTAGTTAATTTACGATGGAAAACCACTTGTCCACGCAGAGGACTACATAGAAGAAGAGCAAGCGGTGGCACACGTGCGAAGGCTATTGGACATCGTTGCATGCACCACCTGGTTCGGGAAACAGAGAGATGGAAGTACAGAAGCTCGAGCCAAGAAGACAAGAAACCAAAACTCGAATTCGAGCTCTAGCCCTCCTTTGTCTTCGAATGGAGGAGAAGTGCGATCTGGGTCTGCTTCAGAAGCATCGGTTTCTGCAATTTCAGATAAATTCGACATGGTTGCTATTCACCCTACTCCGAAACTCTCCGGTTTCTATGATTTCTTCTCGTTCTCCCACCTTAGTCCGCCTATTCTGTGTGGGTTTTCCATTCTCTCTCTCTCTCTCTTTTTCTCTAGTTTCATTCTCATTGCTTCTATTTCATGACGAAATTCGACGGATTAAAAAGAAATTTGGAATTAAAGGTTAGAATTTTGGTGAGTTTTCTGCAGCACTGAAGAAATGTGATCGTAGTGGTGTTGAGGAGAGACACGAGGTGGATTATTTTGAAATTCAGGTAATTATATCTTTAATGAAATTGTCCAACTTACAAATCCACGGGATTGGGAAATGCAAAAAGTTTTAATTTTCCTGTCATTTAAGTGAACCTGTTATTTATCCTGCATAGTTTGTGATCAGTTACTTAGAATGTTCAACATTCATGGCTAGATGTGCCTTTCCTTTTTAAAGAAACATGACATCTCATGTACTGCCACGTGGCAATGGCTGGATGCTGGTTTAAGCCAGACCATGTAGATGGTTGAACTCTGTTTCCTTGATTGGCATGTATATGACTTTGGGCGGGAAAAAAAATGTGCAGGTTAAGATTTGCAACGGGAAGCTCATAACAGTGGTTGCGTCTGTAAAGGGGTTCTACTCCACAGGGAAGCAGTTCATCCAAAGTCGTTCGTTGGTGGATCTTCTACAACAGTTAAGCCAGGCTTTTGCTAATGTGAGTACTTGATTTTTCACCTATCACCCTTTTCTTGCTTTGATTACCTTCAATTTGCATTTCATTTCTGGGTCCCTTAGATTTGGTAGGTTTTTTGTAAGATTAGACTTTTGGAGAACGGAATCAACACTGCCTGGTTTCTATTTGCAACAGAAACCTCAATTGTTATCTGAGATGGAGCCTGATGAGATATAGCAACATTGCTTCCTTGGAGGCAGCATTTCTTCTATAGTCACCACATATTAAACTTATCTAGGTAAATTTGGGCCCGAGGTTTTTGAAATAATTATGGAAATGCTGCCTCCAGGGAGTTTTTTAGCTATGGAGTTCTTGATGGTGGAGGAAGGTGTTGGCGGGAAACGCCCAACGCAGCAGAGGATCAGATTGTTCTCCTCTTGCATGAGAGATTTACCGAACAAAAATTAATGGGGAGGAAAGTCATAGTGGTTAAAGTCCGTTCATTTCATCATTCGTCACCATTTAGGGAGGGGGAAGGGGAGGGAGCTTAGAGGGTGGGAGGGCTCAGCATCAATGTTATCATGCATTATTTAAAAGAATTATCTGCAATTACTATTAACAGATCATGTTCAAATATATTATTAGAAATCCAATTGAAATGTACTTATGTACAGGTTGGAAGTATTACTTAAAGGATTCCATGAAGAATAATATTTAAAAAGCATTCTACTTTGTAGTATTCGAATTTTTCCTTTTGCACATACTACTTGAAAACATTATCTAGGAAACTACCTGGTGTATATAAAATATTAATATTACAATTATTACTGTTTCCACGATATATTGGTATTAAAGGTTGTGTGGGTGGGGGGGTCAAGGAGAAAACAATGTAGGTTCTTATAGTGTAGATGTGCCGAGTATGGCGTACAACATATTGTTAAGAATTTAATCCATCTTCATTTATTTTTATTCTCATTACTATTACATTATGATTGTTGCAGGCTTATGAATCTTTAATGAAAGCTTTTGTAGAGCACAATAAGGTGATATATATTGAACCTTTTGTGAGACTTTCAAGTATACATATAATGTTTTTTGTTTCCTATTTCAATATGAAAATCATCAGAAATGTATTTTGCATTCTCCAGTTTGGCAATCTACCCTATGGATTCCGTGCAAATACATGGCTTGTCCCTCCAACAGTGGCTGTTTCTCCATCAAATTTTCCCTCACTTCCAATGGAAGATGAAACCTGGGGTGGCAGTGGTGGGGGTCAGGGACAAAACAATAAGTATGATGATCGACCATGGGCCATGGAGTTTTCCATATTGGCAAACCTTCCTTCAAAAACCGAGGAAGAGAGACTGGTCCGTGATAGAAAGGCATTTTTGCTCCATAATCTGTTTGTGGATGTCTCAATTCGTAAAGCTCTTTCAGCAATTCGTCAAATTATGGATGCCAATATGAACACGAAAAATGCTCTTAGTGGTCCCCCAGGTTCACTTCTGCATGAAGATCGTGTCGGTGACTTGTGCATTTTAGTGAAACGGGATGTGGAAGACACAAGTTCAAAGCTCCATGAGAAAGTCAACAGCAGCCTAGCACCTGGTATTGCCTGTAAGGATGTTGCTGTAAGGAATCTACTTAAGGGGATAACTGCAGATGAGAATGTAGTGGTTCATGTAAGGATTTATTCCCCTAAATTTCTTTTTGTTGATGGCTAATTCTGCAGTAGAGTATGAACCCTGAAGCAGCATAGTGAACTTGCAGGATACTTCCACATTGGGTGTCGTTGTCGTAAGACATTGTGGTTACACTGCAACTGTGAAAGTCATTGGTGATGTAAAGAAGGAAAATTTCAAAGCTCTAGACATAAATGTTGATGAACAGCCAGATGGAGGTGCCAATGCACTAAATATTAACAGGTAGATGATTATAAAACAGGAAAATTATGGGATAATCTGATTGATAAGTTTTATTTTAATTTTCCCATGTTTTAAATGGTGACAACTAAACTGGATCAACGGTTTTCCTGTTTCAATCAAAACTGAATTAAGGCATAAAGTTAAAACAAATTTGTGTAGCTACACAGGCTCCAATTTCGTGTCTAGGAGGGATGAAATTCCATCCTCCTCTGAATCATAATTATCACATACTGATACATGCACATGCGTACCCAGGAAATACAGGAGGTAACCATCAATGGTACAATGTTAAAATTGTCATATATAATGCCTCTTTGAAGCTGACCTTTAACTATACATCAGAAGAACCATAATCTAATATTATGGTAAGTGGCTTTCCCCATCATCTCCCAGCAGGTATGGTACTTGAAAGGCAGATCCACTACAGAAGATCATACTTGTGGAGAGAAATTTTACAGGGAAAATTAAAAGGTCATCTCTTCAGAAATAAAAGTAATCAAAGGTCATCTCTTGAGAAATAAAAGTCAGCAAACAATTCACAGTAGATTTCATAAAATGTATCATGTTGTCTGTTTCTGTCAATCCCCCATGCAGGTATTGTCAAGTGTTACCCATGTGATGCCTGGAAACCAGGGGGGCATGTGGCATTCAGGTATTTGAGCTTAGGTGAAGTATAAGTGTATAACTAGGCGTTTACCAGGATAGTTGTCTAGATTAATTGTTTTTAAATAATATGTGCTGTTGAATGTGAAACCACAACCACACGTGCCATGCATTCCATTGATTGAGCTCAGATAGCTTGAATATATATATATTTTTAACCTACTCTATCCTATTCTATTGGGGGGGGGGGGGGAGGTGTGAACCCAAGACCTTCTGGTAGGATGGGCTTTAATGCTCCACACTCTACCAAGTGCGCTAGGCCCTTGTTCTCAGACAGCTTGAATATATGTATCAATATGCACTCCCCACTGATAAATGGACTAGTTAGCAATCCTCCCAATGCTGCCTGCTTGGTGTTTTAACAACATGGGTCCAATTCTTGTTAGAGTTGCAAAAATAATCAAAACAAGCAAAGAATAAACCATGTAGTCCTTATATGTTTTATGTATCTAGTATGAATTCTATTTCATATTCCAGCTCTATAGTGTTTTATGAACATATATTTGCGCTTTTGTTTTTAAGCATGACGTTATGGACTAATTATTTGTTAAATATTCCACAGCTTAAGGACTCTGCTTCATCAGTCATGTATTGCCAAATACCAGTCTCCTCTATCTGATGATGATCTGGAGGCAGGTAAATGCTTAGTGCGAAAAGTAATCTATGATAGCTTGACTAAGTTAGAAGGGGAACCTGCTGTTACTGAAAGGTCTATCAGATGGGAACTTGGTTCTTGTTGGGTAGAACATCTACAAAAGCACGACACTCCAGTAAGTAACAGCTCAAAAAGCAATGTAGAGGAGAACAATGCTGAATTAGCCGTTAAAGGTCTTGGGAAGCAATTAAAACTGTTGAAGAAGAGAGAAAAGAAAACAGAGTGTGTCAGCGAAGACAGTTCTAGCACAGGAAGCATGCTCACTGCTGAAAGCACTGATTTTGCGGACCAAAAGGGCAAATACAATGCTGACGACGATATAAAGAAGTTGATTCCTGAGGCAGCCTTTTTGCACTTGCAAAAGACTGGAACAGGTCTTCATCAAAAGGTCATTGAGATGCTCTTGTTAAGATTCACTTGTTCATCTTTTGTTGATATAATCCAGGATAGAATGCTGTCAATTTGCTAGCTTAAATATGGCATTTTCCATGAGTTCTCTGTAGATCTCCTATACCTAAAACTGATGTGGTAGAATGGCCTAAGTGAACCATCCAATCTGTAATATTCTCTTGGATTGTCTGAATAGGAAATAGGATCAAAAATATATATTTAAAAACTAAAGCTGTATGGTCGGAAGGTTAGAATTGCCAATGGCTAAGCTTTACAACAGTTGTCAAAATAAGGACATCACAGTCCAAGCAATGAACATCAGCTTCATGTTTTTTACGATGGCTATATTTGGATTTAGAAAAATTGGGTCCAGCTTCACTTCCATGTTTTTCTTGTTCCGACAGCTATGGGGGAGCAGAAGCTTCTTAGTTTTACTGTAATCCTGTTGCATCATAATTATTCCTGTAGTAGATTCTTTACTACTACTTTGTGTAAAATTACTTGCTAAGGTGAAGCCAACTTGTCATACTGGTACCAATCATCGATATTAGTGATTTTGAGAGGCTCAATATATTGGTAGATCTGAATGTTGTGGATAACTGCACGGATAAGAAGTACTAGCAAGTGTTCCTATATTTCAAACTACAGTAGTGATAGATAACTAAGAACTAGAAGAATCCGTGCAAATAAATATTTTCTGTAGGAGGATATGTTCTAGATGATGTCTCAACTGATTTTTCTTATGTCTTCAAATTATTTTATCCAATATAATCTGAGCTTTCTTTTACTATCTGGTGTTTGAAACAGTCCTTGGATGAGCTTATTGAGATGGCCCACAAGTATTATGATGAAGTTGCTTTACCAAAGCTGGTAATATTCTATCTCCAGATGTTTACTTTTATTACCAGATCCCAAATATTATTAATATCCTTGCAAACTAAAGTTTCTCACTTCTTTAGGTAGCAGACTTTGGATCACTTGAACTTTCTCCAGTTGACGGACGCACACTAACTGAGTTTATGCATACTAGAGGTCTTCAAATGCGTTCCTTGGGACGTGTGGTAAGGAAACAATCCTTTTTTTCAGTGTTTTGGCCACAGACCTGGCTTGTCATTGTGAATATCTTCTTACACATTCAGTTTCATGGTAGTGGCACCTTAAATAATAGACTAGCTGAAAACATTGAGCTCCATTGGAAGGTCTAAAATCTTGTCACTTGAGTGTGAAATTTGCATGCCAAACCATTTGGTTCTGTTTCAACTCAAATAAATTCCTCCCAGGATTGGGCATTACTTGGGGGAATCATCTTACTTACTTTTGTGAGATTTTAGACTTTACTTCATTTTGTTTAGGTTTTTGTTGGCAATCACACTTCTATCCTGGAAGGGGTGTCAAACAGTGCATCTTGTACATAGTTTTATTTATTCTCATACTCATGTCATGTGGATTCAGGTTGAACTTGCACAGAATCTTCCCCATATACAGTCTCTCTGCGTTCATGAGATGGTTACCCGAGCCTTCAAGCACATACTTAAAGCTATCATTGCTTCTGTTGAGAATTTGGGAGACTTGCCTGCAGCAATAGCCTCATCCTTGAATTTCTTCCTTGGGTCCTGCATAAAGGAAATCAATGATCAAGATTTAACCAATGATTATACTCTAATCCTCAGGTGTTTAAAGACCTTTGTTGCCAGGAGGTTTGGTTGGAGGCTAAAAGACGAGTTTCAACACCTGAGGAAGTTCTCAATTCTCAAAGGACTTTGCCATAAGGTACCCTCCATGACCAACCTTTTCCTTTCAGCTCCAGATCCTGACTAAACTGAGATGCTTAATTTAATGTCTTTGTAACCCAGGTTGGATTGGAATTGGCTCCAAGAGATTATGATATGGATAGCCCAAACCCCTTCAAGAAATCCGATGTTATTAGTGTAGTCCCAGTGTGCAAAGTAGGAACCAGTATCTCTTCTCTTTAGCTGATTTTTTTCTTTCTTCCATGATATTTTCATCCCAAAAATCAAGTTTAGATTGACTTAAAACAACCTGTCTGCTTCATTTCTTTTCTGCAGCATGTCACATGTTCATCTGCAGATGGCCGAAACCTATTGGAGTCATCTAAGATTGCATTGGATAAAGGAAAACTTGAGGATGCAGTCAACTATGGAACAAAGGTACCAATACAATTAGGGATAAACTACATGCATCACTTACGACTTTCATAAATCTGATTCCTTCTGTATCACTTGGACTTGAAGGCATTGGCAAAAATCATAGCTGTATGTGGTCCCTATCATCGCACAACTGCAAGTGCATACAGTCTTCTGGCAGTAGTCCTGTACCACACAGGAGATTTTAACCAGGTAACACAACTTTTGGGTTCAGGTTGGGTTTGAACTTGAAGAATATTGCTTCCATAAGTGAACAACTGAAACTTAATTTTTCTTGAGAAGACATCGACATCTCTTTGTTAGTTTAAGGAACTTATTGTGAAGAAAACAAAGCTAATAAAGCAAATCAATTGATGAACATGAAGTGCAGATAGAAAGATAATAGTCCAATCATATAAACCTCATTACACCCGCTGGGAAACTGGAACAGCACAGAGTAGGAAGTACAACTTTGAGATTTTCAGAATGGCCATCTCTAATACTGACAGACTGAAATATACTCGAGGCCACAATCTGCAAGATCTTACCGAGTTAAAACTTCCAAGACTAAGCACCTAGTTAACCACTGAGTTTCACACTTTCACCCATCTTACAACATGCTTTCATCCTCTCTCTCTTTCTCTCTCTTCTGTGCATGTTGTGTTTTTGTGGTTAATTTAATTTCTCTCTTCAATGTCCCTCTTGCTCAGGCAACTCTATATCAACAAAAGGCCCTAGATATCAATGAGAGGGAGCTTGGTCTTGACCACCCAGACACAATGAAAAGCTATGGAGATCTTTCAGTATTTTACTATCGCCTGCAACACATTGAACTGGCTTTGAAGTAAGTTTGTATTTGACTTGCTAAGGTGAAGTCATCTTTCAGCTTCTATACTGATGGCACATGTTGAATGGAAAATAGGAATACTCACGATGATTAATTTTTTTTTTCCAGAGTTCTTACCTTGTAGAACATTTCCTTTGCAACATATTCTCATTCATTCTATCAGTCATTAATCTTATTGGAGATCTGGATAATCTTTTATAATCAATACTCTAATTTGGTTCCCCTGAATGACGTAATGCACAAACTGCAGGTATGTCAACCGTGCATTGTACCTTCTTCATTTTACATGTGGACTGGCACATCCAAACACGGCTGCAACATATATAAATGTAGCTATGATGGAAGAAGGCATGGGAAATGTTCATGTTGCTCTCAGATACCTTCATGAAGCCCTTAAATGTAACCAGAGATTGCTAGGAGAAGACCACATACAGGTCTACTCTCTCTCTCTCTCTCTCCCTCTCTTCTCACACACACACACACATGAAGACAAAACACTATCTATTTCATATGAATGAACATGTTATATTATCTTCCTTTTTCATCCGACAGACTGCCGCAAGCTATCATGCCATAGCCATAGCCCTTTCATTGATGGAAGCATATTCTCTCAGCATGCAACATGAGCAAACTACATTACAAATTCTTCAAGCTAAACTTGGACAAGAGGACCTCAGGACTCAGGTAACCATTACAGATGCAGAAATTCTTGTGCTATTTTATTGGATTCTTATGAAGCAATTTTGGGAATTCAGACTTCTTTATTGTCCTTTGATTGGTTGCAAAACTCAATCCACCGCATGTTTTCAGCCAGGCACCTGTTGCTGGGGAATTTATACAAATTTCGAGATTTAAAAGTTATGTCATGTATTTCCCTGCAGGATGCGGCTGCATGGCTTGAATATTTTGAATCAAAAGCTTTAGAACAGCAAGAAGCTGCCCACAATGGGACTCCAAAGCCAGATGCATCCATTGCAAGCAAAGGTTACCTTAGGTATTTACATGGTATTTCCTGTTTACTTGATTTAAGACATGGAACTGTTCTTTGAGCACCAAAAACTTTGACCTTTGTTGCAGTGTGTCCGATCTCCTTGATTACATAAGCCCTGATCAAGATTCAAAAGGTCTCTATGTACAGAAGAAACAGCGATGCATAAAGGTAGCCACAGCTGACTTACATTCTCTCTGTTCTCTTGAGGCTGGAAACAACCATTCTTCAATCTTTTGCCTTTTTTCTTTTTACCCCCTCTTTTTGAATTGACTAATTATCTCATCCAATCTAGAGACTGTAATAATATCAGAAATTAAAACTCAGCAATCACAACCAGATAGAAGAGAGAAGAAGAAAGAAGAGACTGCCAAAGAGAATAACTGTCGATAGATTGGCAGTCCCCCTCCATCGTGTATATATAGATCAGCAATTACAAGGGCCAAGGAAAGGACTAGGAGCTTCATTAGTCCTTGCATAAATACTACTACTAAAACATGCCACGATAGGGACACTCCCCCTATCATGGTTAACTACAAATATAACACACACCCGCAGTACAACTCTTAACAGAGAGGAACATTTTTCAAGAATTTCTTTACATTATGCTTAACGATCTCAACCTAGTTACATTCTGAATCAGAACTTTGCCTGAGGTCTCACCTCTTCCAGAGTCAAAACAGTTTTTCTGTGCATTTCAATATTAATCAAATACCAAAAGCTCAAGATTACTTGAAACCCAGATCAGATTTAGTTTGGAAAATCAACTTGAAATGAGTCACTGGGAAACATGTAATAAATTAAATACATAAAGAAATCAACAGTAAAGAATAGCTACAATATGGAGATTCACTAAAATAGCATAATGGTACAGTTCTAGTATCATAATAGTACTAAATGTTAGACCTTAAATTATGTCTTCAATATGGACAAAATGTTCCTCATTTTCACGAAAAACTAACCCTTAAAGTTAAATTTATCGCCTCCATTTGATCCCTTAAAAAAAATACTAATTGGTAGTACTTCCATCTTTAGAGTTGATTCAAAACTTTATCAACGTTTCTTCACTTTTAGTATCTCCAAGAATCGTTGACCTTCCTCTCAGCTTGTAGGCATGCAAAATAAGTTTTCACTCTTCATGTATTGGGTTTTCAAAATTTGTTTCACATTTTGATGGATGTTTTTATGGAAAATGTTGCAATTCAGATTCGTTTCTATAAATGAACTCAGTGGATTAAAAATTCCATGAACTGAAATTCTGGCTGCAATAACTGTTTTTTTCCTCTGTACTTTAGGTGCTACAGAGTAGTGGTAGAAACCACCAAGTACAACATGATGATGCAATCACTGATAATATCCAGTTTGATGAAAGCTCAATGCACACTGCTGTGGAAGAAGAAAACAAGAAGGAAGAAAAGTCAGATGTAATACATCTGGAAGAACTTAAGGAAAATGATAATGGTTGTGGGCATGAGCCTGTGAATGAATTAATGCCAGAAGAAATCCCTGATGAAGGGTGGCAAGAGGCCAGGCGGTCTGGAAATATTGGGGGCCGTAAATTTCAACCTAGACACCAAGCTCCCGCGAAGTTAAACATGAACAAATCTGAATCCTCTTACTTTGGAGATACCAGATTCCACAGAAAAACAAAATCACCACCCAGGAAGACAATCTCAAAAACTGCTTCTAATGAAGTCTCTGCTGATTTAAAGCAGCCAATAGCTCCAAGCTTGAGTCTTGAAGTAGATCAAACCAGATTGCAAGCAAAGAATCCAGCTTGGAGACTTCCCTCTCCCCCATCAACTCTCACTACTATGGTTTCAAAATCTCTATCATACAAAGAAGTGGCTGCAGCACCTCCTGGTACAGTTTTAAAGCCAACATTGGAGAAATCTGAAGAAATGAGAAGGGAAAAAGTTGATAGTCAGAGTTGTGATATTCCTCCAGAGGCATCCAATGAGGAAGAAGTCAGCAAGATAGTTGTAGAAGTAGCAAATGCAGAAGAGAAAGAACACGAAGATTGTAACGATGATGAAGCTCAAATTGAAAACACCACCACTGACGAGGAAACTTCATGCCTGTCTAATCATGAAAAGATCATAGAAACAAATGGCAGCAAACTTTCTGCTGCTGCTCCACCATTTAATCCTGGAGCGTTCTCTTTGATGGCTCATTCTTTCAACTCAATTGACATAGCAGATATGAATGAGTTGACAGCCACCAACCAAGGAATGTTTCCATCCCAACCTATGGGAATTTCTCATCCTCCATCTATTGCAGCTAGAATCCCTTGTGGGCCTAGATCGCCTCTGTATCACAGAAGCGGTCACTTTTTTCGCATGAAACAGGGTTTTCACAAATACCACATTCCTGCTACTGATAGAAGTTTCATCAGGCCTCCAAGGATCATGAATCCACTTGCACCTGAATTTGTCCCGAGTAAAGCTTGGCAACCCATTCCTGGAAATGGTAATCTAGAACTCTCAAACGAGTGCACTCAGGTATTTGGGTCGTCAATTGATAAAAGTAAGGATGTGGCAATGGAGGATCAAAAACATGATCCTGCCCTGAGAACTGAAGTCGAAGATGATAGTATTGAAACCCAGACATCTAAGTCTCAAAGTTCAGAGTTTGCACGACAGATACTGCTTAGCTTCATTGTCAATTCAGTCCAGCATGATTTGGATCCTGCAAACAAAACTGAAACTGGTGAAAAGAAGCATGAAGATCAACAGCAGTCTTCACAACCAATTGAAGGCGATAGTGCAATTATCAAAATTCTTTACAGGGACGAAGGTAAAATAGAGGCATCAGTATCTCATTGCAAGGATCATGAACAATCAAAGATAGACGATGGAGATAAGAACATGACTGGGGATAGGGAAGGATTCACAATTGTCACAAAGAGGAGAAGAAATCGACGCCAATTCACAAATGGGGTAAATGGGTTGTACACTCAGCAGTCTATATGTGCTTCAGTCCATTAAAGGGAAGCTGTGAAATGTTATTGATGATATTCTCCTTCTGTCATCTTCTGTTGTCAACTGATAAGTTTATCTCTTCATATCACATGTTTAATATTGTACGCGTTATTGAAATAGAATGTAGTTGGAAGAGCAATTGTAATCACTCTACGGAGTTTCTGATAAAAGCCCAGTTGGGATCTTTTTGGAATCATCTTTAAAAATTGGCCTTCTCATGTGAAAAAGGATAATTCTTAATCGTGAGAATGGCTTCTCCAATTCCATTGACCACAAAAGAAGATGACTGGATGATGGTGTAGACGCTTAATTTGTCACCCTTGAGGTATGCGTAGCAATGATAATTGGATGGATGCTCTTAGATAGAATGTGAGGTCTATCTTAAGGATTTGAAAGTCTTGTGTAACTCCCAACCAATGTTTTGAACCATTTCTGAATAATCGAGAGAGATTGTTCTGAAAAATGATCAAAAATATATTGGAAAAAAGATTGATCAGGTCAAAGGATAGTCAAATGATATTAAAATCAATACAAACTTTGTAATTAGGTGATTTTTATCATTAATCACTGTATTCTAAAATGGTTTGAAAATGATTTCATTTTACCATTATTTTATAAAGGATTATATTTTAAGTCTGTGGGTCCCACTTTTGAATACATTTTTTAACCTATTTTGACTAAAATTATTTATATTTTCATAGTATTGGATGGTACTAGAAACAAGTTTTCCAACGACACCTGGATCGTTAAATTTGGACATCGGTGTAAACAGATATGAATATCGGAAGAAAACCCATGTTTCAAAATTGTTGTAAAATGTATTTTGAAGAGAAGTTCCAAACTACCTCCATTTCCCTTTTTGAAAATTGGCTTTGGATGTTTTCCCTCCCAGAATGTTTGATTCATGATCTTTTGAAAAGTTGCTTTTTAGCTAAGCTTTTAAGTGTGACAACAGTCCCATATTGGAAGTGGAAGAGAGTGAAGAGAGATTATTAATATTGGGATTGAAACTATAAGGCTAGGTTCCTTGACGAGAAGGTTCTCTCTCCTCATTGTCTTCGGGGATCCGAGGTTTGTTTTCACATATACAGGCCTGCACCAAGCAGGGCCAGGTCATGGCGAGGCGAGGTGAGTCCTTGATGTATGTGAAGTTACTTTTAGCTCAAAATCCTCCTTTTCCTCATCGAATATCGTTCGATACTAATCGAGCACCTTTAACAGCTAGTTTTATGTATTCTCTTAGAGAAACACATCCTTGGGCCTCTTTGGATATGTGCTTCCAAGGGATATTTCTCTTCTATAAATAGAGGACGTCCTGAACATTTTAGATATCAATTCTAAATGTTCTAAAGCTCTCTCTATTTCAGCCTATTGTTTAGTACTTTGAGAGTTCATTTTTTTGGTTGATTGAGCACAACCTGAGAGTGACATGATGTGGCCTAGTAAGTGAGTATAACAACTACTAGAAGGGCTAAGCGGTTGTTTGATTTTGAAAAATTGATTCGAAAGCCATAGGGGGAGGGACGACTACGATCTTAAGGAGAATAACCAGTGGAATGACTCAACCCCACCAAATGTTGTTTGTATACCAATATCTCCTACTACTGTTTCGTGTTGTCGCATACAAGAGTTAATCATCTAAGATAAGTTCCATATCCCAATTTTATTCCAACATAAATAAATAAAGAAAAATAGTAAGATAAGTTCTATATCCGAATTTTAAGGAAAATGATTTCTAATTTTGGCCACTAAAGAGAAGCTTCTATACTTTGATCACCTATTTTGAGTTCTGTGGCTGGTTGGTTAATGTATTATTTTCTTTTTCCAGAACATAACCAATTTGGACAGCCTTATGCAGGGTATAAATACAAATGCAGATGGACCAAGGGGAGTTGAACTTAGGACTTCTGCTTCCTAAGGCATGGCCCAAAGGGGCTACTTGGTTAATGTTGCCAAGTAGTTAGATGAGATAGAGAATCTTAGGATTGACCACATTTTAAACATGGTAGTCCAACACAAACCTATTACTAAATTATGAGCATCAAATAATTGTTCTAAAATAGTTGACCTTTCTATTACTGTCTTTCAAGCTTTATTCCACAACATGACTGAGGTCCACTCTGGCTGATTCTTAGGATGAGTAGAGGTCCATGAGACTTGAACATCAACTATTACCCTCTCAATCTCAATCTAAGGAAGAAAAAATTATTACCTATTCAACAAATTCCCACCTACTTATAGAGAGGTTTCCCTATGAGGGACCCATCTAATTAGAGTAACAAAAGTATAGACTATAGAGTGGAAAAAATAAAATGGAGTGCATTAATAGATATTTACTAAGAAACTGATATGTTAGTACTCCATGCTGCCACTATGGGGGAATCTCCCATGCACATCAATGGTGATCATAGTTAGCAAAAAGTAAAACGGACGGTACGGGTTTAAAATGGTGTAAAACATCAAACAATGCAGTAAAAAGGTCAAAAACAGAGTAAAGAAGAAAAAATGGAAATGAACGATACAAGTTTTAAATGTGTAGATTTTCTTATAAAATAAAACAGGACAAAAATCTATAGTATAGTCATATAAATTAAAGAATTATTATTCGAATTCTTACATCTAATGTTCAAAACAACTATAACATTCAACATTAATGCATATATATTTTACAATCCATTATAAATTCTAAGATATATCATCCAACATCATTTCCAAATTTATACACCATAACAAAAAAACATATCCAAAGTCCTGTTGAGCAATGTGGTTAAGCTATGGGGTTTTTTATTGTTGTCAATATAATTAACGCACTTTTGGAATGATGCATGCACAAATAGAATTGGGAGTCATCACTTTAAAAACTCTTTTCGATAGATATATTAATTTGTAGTTCAATTACGTAAGAGAAAGGATTAAAAAAAATGATAAAAAAAGGAACGTGTTTTAAATGCAAAATGGATTGTTTGATGTTTGTCATTTTTTCTGTATTGTTAGAAAAAAAAACGGCAAAATATATTTAAAACGATAAAAAAAGAGAGAGGAAAATGTTGTTTTAAACATGTTTTTGCTAACGATGATGGAGATGCATAAAACAATATAATATATAGGACACAGAGATGGAGAAAGAAAATAATAACAAAAACATATATGATTCGGCATATGATACATTGATTGTGTGGGAAACTTTATGTCCTTTCTTTAATGCACAATGATAGAAATGTTTTTTTTTGGGGGACCCAATTATCGAACCCTAGCTATTTCCACGTCGGATGTAGAGAGCTTGTCCATCAAATAATAAGCCCTTTAATTTCAATTTTTGCAATAAAGATAAAGTTACAAATTTAACCCTGAGCATTGAGAGTGGAATCTCGTACGTCTCCCTCTGCCTTTCGCCTCACCAATTTTTATCCTCTCAAGTGCGGTGTACTGTAAAATGCATCAAATGGTGCACCACACTTGAGACTTGGATTTTCATTCTTCCCAAGTGTAGTGGCCACCGTCAGGTGCACTTTAAAGTTGCATTAAACAATACCATACTTGACAATATGAATATCCCCGCCTCACACGTTAACTTTGGTGTCAATAAATTGACGCAATGTGACAAGCATTTATCCTCTCAAATGCGGTGCACTGCCCAATACATCACATTTAAAAATCCAACCATCCACCCAACATTGCCCATGTTTTTACGATTGGATGCTTAAGTGTGGAGTGCACCACACTTGAGAGGATAAAAATCCCATTACGACAACCCATTATCAATCCAAATCGTTAGTTTTCACAGCCACAACATCGCAACCGTCCAAATCATGGACATTATCGCTAATTTTGACTCTACATCAAACGGTTAGGATTGTCCAATCACATAGTCCTTAAAAGAGAACAGAATCCACTTGGTACATTTTTATGACGTCATATTTGTCGATGAATCCTATGGACTCTGTACTCCATAATTACAAATACTGAGGAACCCATAAGGACAATCCAAAAAACATAGCACAAACAAAAGACAAAGATCATAATCTTACTTGAATAATTAAAATTTAGAAGAACAGAACGATTCTACGAAAAGAAAATCAGAATTCAGATAGCAATCTAAGAAGGAGAAGGAGAAGAAGAAGAAGAAGCAGAGTCTCTAGGAGAATGCAGAGGAAACAGCGGAAGCAATTCTGGTTCAGAGCTGCTTGGGGTACTGAGAGATGGTGATGGGTGCATATAAAAACCTTTCTCTACCATCGCTCTCTTTTCCTCCTCCTCCTCTGGTGTTAACCTCGGAGTTGGGGTTCTTGGGCTTCCTCGAGACAATAATAAATCGAGAGGCGAAACAGGGGAAACCAACGACATCTCACCCATGAAGCTCCTCTTTCTCGCAGCAGCAGAAACGATGGTTGATGGTGAATAAGACCCTGAACCACCACCAAAACTAGCAGCTTCAAGCTTAATCTCAAGCTTCCTCAGGCTCTGTCTTCTTTCTTGAAGCTTAAACACCGGTTTTCTAGAACCCAACTCTCCAAACAAGCCTTTATTACCAGTTTGTCGAGCAGGGGCTGTGACGGGGAGCTTTTCCAGTGATGGGTCATCGGTGGCACCGGTAAGCCTCTGAACCACAGCTCGGAATGTTGATGGGTCGGCCTGCACGAAGGTGGTGTTGCTTGAAACTGAGTCGGACCCAGGTGGAAAGGAAACTCTGTTGTTGTTGTTGTCGTTCATGTTGCTTGCAGAGCTATGACAGAGATCGATGAACAGAGAGAAGGATCGAGAAGAGACGCTGACAGAGAGATTGGGAAGAAAAGGCATCAAATTTGGGGGGGTTTTATTCTATTTTCAAGCACGAGAGACAAAGGGCTCTCAACTCACACAATTTTTCCTTTTCCCCTCTCTCTTTTTACCATCTTTCCCGCCTGGCCGCCTTTGCTTCTTTTTCTCTCTTCTCAAATTTGGCTTTAGCCTTTATGGAGTATTATCATGTGTTGTAAATGTTAGATTTACGGAAGAGGGTGAGAAAGGTAAATAGTTAATGTGGTTTTAACTTTTAAGCATGGCCCTGTACCATTTGGTAGAGAGGGGAGATGTGTAATTACACTTCTGTTCACAATCCATTTCGACGGTTGTAAGCCACAATCATATACATACACGGAACTTGGTCGTGTAACCCTTGCACCACCCCAGGGGCCAATGAACACGCAAGGGCATAACACATATGAGATTTTTTATTTTTATTTTAGAAGGGCTGTATAGTAATAGTTTTATGCGCTCCTATATCGAGAATGGATCATCTACACGTACTAATAGGTGAACGTACATGTGAGAGCCAACCACCTGTCATATTTTTGTCATTTACAAGGGGAGGAGGGGTTTTATGGAAACAAAATTTAAACGTGTTTGGTTCTCACATGTACGTTCACCTGTTGGTACGTGCACAAAGAAACCAACCTCTCCTATATCTGGGTAGAGAACCACATGACCAAGCAATGTTTTTTTTTTCATGATAAAAGAATCTTTGAGGTGCTTTGTGGAGGAGAAAAATTATATGGGCAAGAGATCGCTCTTTGATCGTGTAACCCCTACACCAACATGAGGCCAATGAGAACACACACATGGGCATCAACATAGATAAGAAAATTTTTTTTTTTATTTCACTGGTGTGGGTGGGGGGGAGACGTTAATTTTGTGGATTCCTTTCTTTGGGCATAGGATCCACGCAACGAGGTAATATTCTTTCTCAATTATATTTAGGCAAAAGGTTTTACGCATGGCTAGGTATGTACACGGTACTGTTGGATGGGGGGAGAGAGGGTGATGTGTAATTAGACTTCTGCCCCCATCCTCATCTAACGGTTGTAAGACACGACAGTGTACAACTATACATACACGGAACTTGGAACTCATTCTTTATACCTATTTAAAATCTTCTATGTAATTATTATTATTTTTTTAATTTTTCCTTCTAATTTTTAAAATACCTAAATTATCCCTCAATGATATATTTTTACTTCACCCTTATATCTATCTCTCAAGCATTTTTTTTGGGGAGGGGGGGGGGGGGGAGGGGGAGGGTAAACTGTCAAGCATGTATTGAAATGCCCTAAATGTATTAAGTAATTTTTTAATGCCTATATTTGTTCTAACGTCCACATGATCCTCTTAATCTAACAAGTATAGTATTTTATGTGGGAATGATCAATTTTATAATGCATTTTCTATCTATGTAATAATTATGTACTAAAATAGTTTGATATTTTAATTAGTCTACTAATTAGGTAAGAAATTTCAAGAATCTATGCTCTATAATTGGGGGGTGTCCATGTTGATATTAAAATTAAGAGTAAATTACTCAAATCTTCTTGGACTTTGTTCTAATTCCAATCACATTCTCCCTCCATCTAATTCTCAATCATCTCCCCTATAATTTTTGAAAATATAGGAAAAATGATTAGAATTAGAGCAAAGTCCAAAGGAGGTCTGAATAATTAATCTCCATAGAAATGAGACAGTTTTAGTTGTTGAAAATACAGGAGAGATGATTGGAATTAGGGCAAAGCCCAAGGGAAGTCTGTGTAATTTAATTTAAAATTAAAATAAACTAACGAAAATTTTATTTTAATAACTATGCAATACGTAGTAAAATAATGTCAAATTGTCAATACATATTTAAGAGGCAGACTTAAAAATGAAGTGTAAAAGACAGTGAAAATAAATCATTGAGTAGTATAAATAGTTTTTTTTTTCATCCCAAAAAAAAAAAATCATTGAGGAGTAAACTAGATATTTTAAATTGAAGGGGAGAAGAAGAAATGAAAATTAATTTTTTGGAAAAACATGAAAAAATAATATTTCAAAAAAAGAGTTTTAATTTATATTGATTGAATTTAGTTGCCTGTTTATATATAAATTTGGAGAAAAGTTCTGTATGAGTCTATCGCTTACGCCCAAACATATCGGTAAAATGACCGTCCCACCTCAATGGAAAGTGGAAATTCCGCCCCTAACACGTACCTCTCATTGACCCCATACACGTGCAGGGGCCACGCTCCCCAGGTTTCAACTTCAGTAAAAATTGAGTGATTTTAAGTGGTTGTACTTTTTACCCCCCGAAAAAAAAAAAAAGTGAGGGTACAGAGTTGGCTTTACATTACGTTGATGCGGGGTCAGTGGAGTGGCATTGAAACGTAAATCGAGGACAAAAAGCGTAAGACCTTTTGTGGCTTTGTTTGTGTGCGGTGGTCTTGTTCTCAGATTTGTGGGTCTTACCTTTGTCCGAGTTTCTTGTCCGAGTAGGGTAAGGTGATCATTGCACGTCTTACAGTGTCTTCACAGCATGGTTGTGCCGAACAGCTCAGCAGTACAGGATCCAAATTGATATGTTTCTCTTCAAAATTTCTTTCCAACTCTGAAACTTCGTTTGCGTTAGCGTGAGGGGAATGCTTTAAGAGGCTTTTGGCACTTACCTGACCCCTGTCTGTTGTTGCCTTTCTTTGCTTCCAGTTGTGTTTTTTGTTTCCTTAATTAGCTCTGGAGTTTTCTGGTTTTGGCTCTGCAATCTGCATTCCATCTCTCTCTTTTACTTTTATCAACTCTCAAGGTGATGGGTTTGAAAATGGCTACAAGGGAACACTTAAAAATCATTTGAGCAATATTAGTGGTGAACAACATCATCATTGCCAAGGAGACTCAGCTTCTATGCAGTATGAGACTCTATAATTGAGTGCTTCTTTATAGTTTAGTAGTTTAAAATTTTAACTTATCCAATTCAAAAAAGACTAGGAAACCGCTCCAAAAAGGAAAATTTTTTTAACTTTTAGACAAACAGTGAGAATTGAAGCAGAGTTCAAAAGTGTTCTTTGGTGGATAACTTTTGGCTTTGGGGACAAAAGTGTAGTTTTCCAAGTTTCCAAACCAACTCTGGTTGGGGAGACAGCGTATGAGAGGGCGTATGATGCGGCGTTGGGGATCATTTTACCAAAAGTTGGGAAGGGATTGACATAAATACCCCCAAGATCCCAATCTGAACCCTGAGGCCCTGAGCACCTATAAATTAAAGTTCTTTCTGAGTCAAACCTAGAGACCCTGATAGAGTTTAAATCTTAATAGATGCAACGAAGAACAAAACCCTAAACCTAATCTGTAACGATTAACTCCTCAGCTAAAGGATGGAAAACATTGGTGTTATGATGACCTGCGCCTGTTCGCCGTCTCCATACCTGCAAGAGGAGCTCGACAAGCAATTCAAGCTCTTCAGATACTGGGAATGCGCCAACAAGGAGGAATTCCTCAAATCAAACTCCAACTCCATCAGAGCCATCGTTTGCAACACATCTGTTGGTGCCGATGCGAAAACAATCGATTTGTTTCCTAATTTGGAAATTGTCTCGACTTTCAGCGTCGGCCTTGACAAGGTCGATCTGGTGAAATGCAGAGAGAAAGGGATTAGGGTTACTAACACCCCTGACGTGCTCACCGACGACGTCGCCGATACGGCCATGGCTTTGATCTTAGCGACACTTAGAAGGATCTGCGCGATGGATAGTTACGTGAAGAGTGGATATTGGAAGACCAAAGGTGAATTCGAGCTAACCACCAAGTTCAGCGGCAAAAGAGTTGGGATTTTGGGACTGGGAAGGATTGGTTCTGCAATTGCGAGAAGAGCAGAAGCCTTTGGGTGTCCGATTAGTTATCATTCGAGATCGGAGAAACCGAATGCGAAGAATTACAAATACTATTCGAGCGTTGTGGATTTGGCTGCTAATTCCGATGTATTTGTTGTTGCGTGTACTTTGACGAGTGAGACGCGACACATTGTGAACAGGGAAGTGATTGACGCAGTGGGTTCGAAGGGGTATATAGTGAACATTGGGCGAGGTTTGCACATCGACGAAACAGAGCTTGTGGCTGCGTTGGTTGAAGGTAGATTGGGAGGAGCTGGGCTAGATGTGTTCGAGAAAGAGCCTGAGGTACCTAAAGAGATGATGGAGCTTCAGAATGTGGTGATGTTGCCTCATGTGGGGAGTGGTACTTGGGAGACTGATACAGACATGGCTGACCTTGTGATTGCAAATTTGAAGGCTCACTTTCTGAAGAAGCCATTGCTGTCACCTGTGGTCTGATTTTTTGAGGATTGACTCCAAAATTTACTGTTCAGCCATTGAAGCTCAAACAGATTAATTATCTTATGGGAAGGATTTCAAGGATGTATGGATTTTCTTTTCCCTTTTGGTGAAAATTTAGACTTGTTGAATAAAGTATAAAATGAAAGGATTCACATTAAAGCATGACCTAATTTAATTTAAACTTCTGGTTTTATTGTCATTCCCTAATTGCTTGTCATTCTTCTTTGAATGTTACATTGTTTATGTCCTAACAGTTGTTTTTATAACTAAAGAAATTAGGTTTATCAAATGTCTGTTTTCATGCATTTAAGCTATAAAATTGTTAGTCTACAAGATTCATATTCTAAGTATCTAAGAGAGATGTTTGCATCTTAAGATTATATTGACAAACAACCAAAGTTGTAAATCAAGTATTGAATGAATAGAGGATTTGGAAGTCAGTTGTTAGTGTAGTTGGGGTTATGAGTACCAGACCTCCTTGTTGGGTTTGATGACGTTTATCTAGATCGGTTGATGGGTTTGTTCAATGGTCTAGTTTGGGTTGTCCATTTGAATGAGAGGTGGAGTCTTTTAAGGTAGAATTTTTCAAGGAGTTGGAGTCTTCAAAGAGGTGAAGTCTTCAAGAAAGTGGAGTCTTCCAAGTAAGTTGAAGAGTGGATTTTTCAACAAGATTAGGTCTTCCAGAGAAATAGAAGTGAGTGGTCGGAGACATTAAGCAATGAGGAGAAAAAGCAAAGGAGTGGAAGTTGTTGGAGACATTAAGCAAGCAAGAGAAAAAGCGAAGGAGTGGAAATTGTTGGAGACATTAAGCAAGGAGGAAAGAGAGTTAGTGGGTTTTCTCTAAAAAGAGAGAGTGAAATATTACCCAACAAGGTAGAGGAGGAGAGAGAGATAGTGGATTTTCTTTCTGGAGTGAGGAGACAAAAGCAAATTAAGGAGTGGAAGTGGTTGGAGAGATTAAGCAAGGAGGAAAGAGAGTTAGTGGGTTTTCTCTAAAAAAAGAGAAAATTAAACCTTGCCCAACAAGATAGAGGAGGAGAGAGAAAGAATGGATTTTCTCTAAGGATTAGAAGTGGTTGGAGACATTAAGCAAGGAGGAGCAAGAGCAAAGGAGTAGAAGTTTTAAGGAAGAGAAAAAGTAAAGGAGTGGAAGTGGTTGGAGATATTAAGCAAGGAGGAGAGAGTTAGTGAGTTTTCTCTAAAGAGAGAGAAAGTGAAACCTTGTCCAACAAGATATAAGAGGAGAGAGAGTAAGTAGGTTTTCTCTAAGGAGAGAGAAAACAACAAAATAGAGAATAAATCATATAAAAGGATAGAGGTGTCTACCAAAGAAAGTAGTGTTGATCCAAGCTAGGAAAGATCCAACTTCCAATTGAGAGTCCAAGAAGTACAATGTGGATACAACATGTGTTCAAGAGCTAAGTGATGAACCATGGTAAAGATGTAGAGTGAATGGGAGATGAAAGAAGGTTGTACATGGGGGTTTCGATTTGGGTATCAAATCGCAAGGATTGTACTATTCTCTCCTTTTGATTCATAGTGGAAGTTGGATCTCACTTCGTGGATGTAAGCGGTTTTGTCAAACCACGTAAATCTCTTACATATTCTTTATGTATGTATTTGTTTTCCTTCTTATGTTTTGTTGATATTGCATAGACCGTTTTCGTACGTTGCTCACATACTATACAGAAAGTTGGAAATATTGTTTTTCCAACCCCAACACTCCTCTTCTTCATCTAGTCTAGGATCCCTGCCACCACCCCCACAAAAAGAAAATATAAGTGTTGTAGCATTTTCTAAGAGTCAAAAACACTTTCATAAGGAAAAATTTACAAGCACATAGTGTCTAGGCTCTTGCCATTGCAGGGTTGGGAGGGTCATAATGACTAGAGTCCAACCCTTGTTTCAAAGAGAGGTTGTTTTTAACTTGAATCCACGACTACTAGGTCGCAATGAAGCAACCTTACTGTTGCACCGTAAAGGGCCATGAACTAGTCAAAATTTGCCGCTAAATTGAATCATATGGTCCACCATTTATTGAACCTTAACCAAACCTTGTTAAGTTTTGAAACAGCTAAGAATTAAGATTATCAATAAACCATTTAATTGTCAGGTACAGTTCTATCATTAGATGCTGGAATATCGAAACATATTCTGGTTCTCGGTGACCCAATTCTTTCCTTTTTTGTTTTTTTTTTTTTGGGGGGGGGGCGGGGGGCGCTCTTGTTCACAATCATCGAATTCATGCTATCCAAGTTAGGGCACGCTGAATCCTCATATTTAAATATTTGAGAATGTGTTTTGAAGAAAACCCATTTCACAGGTAAATAGTATGTTTAGAGTAAAATAAAGTTTTGACTTAGTTGGACAATTCTAGCTTGATAAATCTTATTGGATCAAACATATTGTTCACCATCTTCTCGATGATATCTGCATCCATATATACATGTAGGTGTAGACACCTCATTTCGTCACCCTAAAGATGTTCAAGACAATGATAGACTGTTGTCTTAGGATAAGAAATAAGGTCTAGTTTTTGGCTTGGGAGCCCTACCCTAACCGAATAATTATCACCTCCAATTCCTACAATTCCTTTAATAGGGGGAGTGGACTCCACCTTGGACAGTGTTTTCGGGCAGGGGGTAGGGTGGTCATTTCCGCTCTCATGTGAGGAATTGAAGGGAGCAGCAAATTGGAGGGGATAACGATTTACACAAGATTGCTATTTCGGCTTGCAAGACCTAGCTTGAAACAAAATTTTTAAATATGTTTTTAGCCCAATTGAATTTGATTTTCAGTCCATTAGAAAGTACTTGAGAAAAAAAAAGTCTTTCCAACAATACTTGGATCATCGAATTTAGATTCACGGAAAGTAAAAAAAGAAAATAAAATGAAAAAATTGGATTTTGGTTGGACCATGTCAATGTGGATTAAACCGGGTTCATTGGCATGTTTTAACACTCTAATAATTATGTCTTGATTCAGTGGCATGTTTTAACACTCTAAAAACGTGGTTTAAGAGAAATCTAAATCTTCTCTCAATTTGGTAAGACATCTCACTTAACCCAATCTGTGTTTTGGATTAAAATTGAATTATTTCAATCAAAGGACGAACCATCCTCCCATGTATAAATTGGATCTCATTCCTTATTTTGAGACACCAACAAGAAAAATCGTGGAATTGATCTTGTTCGCAAAGAGTGCACCCTGTTGTACCTAAAACTTGGACATTTATGCCCATCCAATTTCAACTGTATTCAATGCAGGTTGTGCATGAAAATTATTCCCTAAAGCCAGATTTGATATGATTTTTGTTTCTATATCAGATTTGTTTTCATGAAATAATCAATAAATAGATTTTTTTTATTATGAAATTGAAATTGTTTTGATTGCATCAATCTGAAATATTTCATGAATAAAAAATTAAAGGGAATTTTACAATTACCACCCTCAAAACTTTTATATCTATTATTATCCCTCCAAAAACTTTCAAACAACTGCTACCCTCCCCTGTTGCATACTAATGATAAAGTGACCCCCACCGTTACAGACCCGTAACGGAGGGGGTTAGTAGTGATATTATGCTGTTGTCACGGAATATGGAGGACCAAAATGCCCTTCATCCAAAGTGAAATATATAATCTTCAAAGGGTTATATCCTTCCTCTTCACTTCACCAGTTGCAGCAAACCGGAGGAACAAGAACATCGTTGGCTTCCTTCTTTGACCTAAGTCACTGGCCTAAGTCTAAGGGAGAGGTTGCTGGTTCGACTCTCCCCCCTCCCCCAATCGAATGTTTGACATCCTTATTCCTCACCCCAGCCGCCGTGTTGGGCTGTCACCCCAAATAGCCTATGGGCCCTCGATAGGATCCGGAAAAGAAAAAAAAAGGGTAAATTACACGTCACCCCCTGATTTTCAAACGAAACTCAGATCACCCTCTGGTTTAGACCCCAATATGACAAACTAGTCCCTACTGTTAGTTTTATGCTGTTAAGTGACGATGTCAGCCAGTTAAATAAATTTAAATCCCTAAACTACCCTTGACCAATGTTGAAGATGAAGGAAGGGTAGTATTGTAAACTTAATTCTAATGTTTTAGTACAAGGGTAAAATAGTCGTTTCACAACAATAACTAACAGTAGACTAACACTGTTACTGTAGAAGGGGTGATTTGAGTTTTTTCAATAACCAGGGGGTGATCTGAGTTTCGTTTGAAAACCAAAGGGTGACGTGTAATTTACCCAAAAAAATAACCCCATTGCCCTGAAGGAAAAGGAAGAATATGGGAATCAAATTTCAAAAAAAAAAACAGAAACTGAACGATGGCCATAAAGAAAGAATATGGGGAGTCAGTGCGAACCATGAACCAACCAACCACCCATATGTTGCCGACACCTTCTAATAATTTGGGTATCCATAATTATTAGGAACTAAACTAAACAAACATCTAATATTCCTTAACATAGTGGGTAAGGAGTAAGAAGACAATGACAGAAGTGAAAGGAGCACCAAATCCTAAAATGGGAATTGACAATTGGCGCAATAATGTTGGATTGAATCAGAGGGATCCCCATCAACCCACCCAGAAGAAGCTAGTAGAGGTACAAAAATTAATTTTAAGTTGAAAAGGAGGGTCAATGACTCAAAGTTGAAGGGAAGGGGTCCTCCACTTCCGAACCTTGTTGACTTGCTTTATATTCTATGAAGTGTTTTTTCATGTTTAGACCAGTTTTGGGAGAGATTTGTTTCAATTTTTGATGATTATAGTACTACTAATCACAGTGGAGATCAAAAGACAAAGCATTATCATAGAAACCACCAGCACCCATTGCACATGTGGTAGCTTAGTGGTAACCTTTTATTGATCAACAATCAATCAATCTTTTATTGCTCTTACTGTTAGGCAGTTCCTTTCTATCTTTTGTTGATAAAGAAAAGACAAGGGGGTTGTGAAGAAGAAGTACCTTAGGATTCGTTTGTTAAAGGACCAATAGGGACCACCAAGTATTGATTTTCAGCCCAAAATTTTATATTAGATAAAAGAAATATTTTTCACAAATAATCTAAAAAATAAACAAATATTTTTTTTGGGAAAAAGAACACTAACTGGTCGGGCCCCTACGTCTTGACAAGAGTGTGCAAAATTAAGCACCCTCTCTGAAATAAAAAATCCCATATATGTTGATGCCCCTATGTATGTGTTCTCATTGGCTCCTATACTGGTGCAGGAACTACACGACTACCCCAAGTAAAATTGAACTCATGACCTCCTATTTCTTGTTTCTTTTAAATATAATGTAAAATGATCGAAATACCCTCACTTTGAAGGATCATGAGAACGTGCTCATTATTAGTTAGCGCATAAATAAATGTACACAATTTCTTGCCACAAATAACAAATAGATCTTGAGTTATTCGTGATAAATAGAAATAAGTATCATAATTCATATCAAATACATATAAAAATATAAATTAATCAATATTTTTTTTGATAAATAAATAAACAACAACAACAACAAACTCTTATACCAATTTAATGGGGTCGGCTACATGGATGCAACAAAACAAAGTAGTGAAAACTAAAGTCAAATAAATAAGGGGCAAGCAGTGACCCAACATACCAAACAGACCCTTACACCTTTGGGGTTAAATAAATAAAGGGCAAGAGTGCTGGCTGGGCCTCTAGAGTAGGGATGTAAATGAATAACCAAAAATCCGAATCAGATTATGGGCATCCGTATATGTTTAAAGATATTCGGGAAAAAAAATAATCTAATACTTAATAATAAAAAAATTAAGTAAATAATGATCTTAAGGGTTTTTGAAGATTCAACAGGTTTTAGAATATGAGGGAAAAAGAATCATAATCTAAGAGATATGGATTGAATCCGCTAGGGGGAGGAAGCAGGTCCAGGTTACACAAGGCAGAGATGTAAACAGATAGTCGAAAATCCAAATTCGATCCGCATCCGAATCCATATAGAGGCATTTGTATTCGGCTAGGGAATATCCAGATCCGATCAATATCAGATCCGTTTACATCCCTACTCATAGCCTACACATGCAAGCATCAACATGGGTGGGATTTTCGCCTTTCCATGGGGTAGGACAATACTTTCCATGGGTCAAGGCAGTTTTGTGTCTAGGAGAAGAGCCACATTAGCCATGCGATTAGATAGCGTTCTTTTCCCCATAATTCAGTAACCTTAGAAAACATAAAAAAGAAGGGATTGAATTTTCCTTTAGCCACGGTAAATGGAAAGCGTATTCAGATGCACGTAGGAGGTATCAGAGGGTATTTTAGGAAACATACTAAAACATAGGAGGGGTTGGTAAACCCCAAGATGGTGGTTTTTCAGTCACCTGGTGCCCGATGGTTGAGGGAAATTTAGTCAATAAATACAACATTAACAACTAAATTAATCTCTTCCTGATTTTTCTTGGATTTTTGACTGATTTTTTACAACAATTTTTAAAGGGAAAAAGAACACCATGCGGTTGTGCAGTGCGAGTCGCCCCTGCATCCTGATACAGGGACATGTGAAATGACCACCGTACCCTTGAAAATGACCAAGATTGTGACGGTCATTATTTTGCACGCTCCTGTGTCAGGACACAGGGGTTACATGTTTGACACGACCGCGTGGCATTATTTCTCCCATTTTTAAATTAGCAAATCAAAATTGAACCAAATTTTCTTCTTTTTTTTTTTCATTCCAAGTTTGCTATATATGTAAGTGATCTCTAAACAAAGACCTCGATCGAAAGGAGAACTCCAGAGATGCATCATACATCTGATGAACGGTAAAGATCCAACATATACAAATTGGGTCTATAAGGATCTGACACATACATAGCATCCTCGATGTTCTCGCCATGTCCTAAATTGTTGGGATGTGTGATGATCTATATTCTTGCTTTGACGCCTGTCTTGATTAATAAGTAATAACCTAATTAGTGATACCTTTAACTCGTTTCTTTAAGTCAAATGTAATTTAATTATACTTTGAAGTTTTAAACATGAAAATTGGAAAGCAATCAAAGCAGACACTATACAGTGAAAAGGATGGCAAATGAAGAAGAAGAAGAAGAACAAGAAGAAGAACAAGAATGGCAAGTTGCCAACCACAGAGAGAGAGAGAGAGAAAATCTTATGATTAACGGCTTAACGCATCTTTCCTTCTCTATTGGCTTTTTTTTTTAATAGCGAAGCCCTTTCGTATGGTGGCCTTCCCCAGAGTTCGTTGGAACTTGAAAGCGTGAAGCCTTACCTTCTCTCTGTCTTTGTCTAGGTACGCGCAGGGATTGATAAGCTGAGGTCTTTGATCTAGGAATCTCTTAGATTTGTTTTTGTATGGTAGTTATGAATTCAGAATGAGTTTCACCAAAAACAATCAGAGTACGAGTTGAAGATCTGCGGAAGGAGGAATTCAGATATTTGGGTTTCTGTTTCTCTGGTCTTCTCTTTCGAATTTGTAATGGGTTGGAGGTATAAGACGGGATTGTTCCTCATTTTGGCTGTTGTAATCATCTGGGTCACCTCTGCCGAAGTCACGCAGGTCAGTTTGGTTCTGTTCTCTACTTCTCTTTGATCCATTTCTTTGGTCCTCAGCAATAATCCTTTTTTTTATTTATTTTGATTTTTATAACGATAGAATTCATATTATTTGTTCAAATTCATGGTTCTGATTGTTGAAGATAGCTGCATTTTTATTCAAAGTGATGCTTTTTTGTGATTTGGAAAGGCATGATTACAGTCTTATTTTTGTTTTGCTCTTTTAAAATTCAAAAGCTATCCTTGTCGCTTTGGGTCCGTTTTGAACAGACTCCTGGATGGAATGAACTAAGCTTTCGTTTAGTGATTCTGGGTTTGCAATCAAAGCCCATCTCTTTAAAGTCCTGCATGTGAAAACCGTTCCTTTTCTTTTTCGGGGGATGGAGAGGTGGGTAGATATGGCTAATTTCAATGATATCAAGGCACTTGTATCTGTACCCGCTTCTTACTTGATTGCCTAAAGCCAAATCTGCACATCTGCAACAAAATTAACACGATGTTATTGATGCCGTAAAATGTGAACTCTTTCTGGGCATTGGAGTACACTGTTTGTTATTTTTTCACTTTGGTTAGATACAATTAGATATCTCTCATGATCAAAACCGTGGTAGAAAAATTAACATTTGAGTCTATTGGTAATCTGTACTGCAAAGCTAGGTAGTTGTCTTAGTGCTCATTGTATTATTCCTTTTAAAAACATCTAACTTCTCAATTAAGCAGGGAAACGAGACCACTATAACACACTCTGTAAGAGAAAAGAGTAAAACTTGTAAGCTGTGGCATTCAAATGACTTTCCTGATGAAGAGGTTCTTTGTGAACCTTAATGTCATTCAACCGCTCCCATTCTATTTCGTCTCTGGTCAAGGAATATTGCAGTTTAGTTGTTGTCCCTTATGTAAACATTGCTCCAAAGAAGCCGAACTGGGACCTCAAAAGGGATGTGCTAAAGAAGCTTCAAAAGCTTGAAAGACGCACTTAAAAGGCAATGTTCAACTAATGGGTGAGCACTTAACTTTATTTAATAAATCTCTTGATTCTTTAGTGGCAGAAACTTCTACCCTGATCTTTGTTTGAACCAATCTTCATCTTGTGATTGGAGAAATTGTAAGACTTTGTTGTTTCTGTGGAATACCGTTAGAGGGCAGGCCTTGGTGCAATGGTAAGGTTGCTCCATTGTGACCAAGTGGTCACGGGTTCGAGTATGGAAACAGCCTCTCTGCTGAAAGCAGGGGTAAGGCTGTGTACATTATGACCCTCCCCAGACCCGCAATGGCGGGAGCCTCGTGTACTGGGTACGCCCTTTTTTTTTTTAGTTGTTGTCCCTAATGTCCTGAACCTTCCATCCAACGTGTTGCTCACGCCTTGAAGTTTTAATATTATGGTTGCCTTGATACTTACTATTATTATGCCACTGGAAGATCACAACGTCCATACTTTTAATGAGAAGCTTTTAGTATCCCAAATCTTGAAAACTTTGATTTGATGAGCAGTGGTATCAAATAAAGGAAGTCGTGTGTCTGTGAGTGAGTAGCATCTATGTTGTTACAAATATAACCGGGCATCAAGTCATTGAATTAACATAGTGTGGAAATACTCTTTCAAAATTTAGTTCCTATACATCAGATTGCTATTTCTTCTGTGGGCAGAAGGAACTGTATATCCTTACTGAGCCTTTGATTGAAAATTGTGTATTCAACAGGGCATTTTTACAGACTATAAACAACCATTTGCAGTTACATATTTAGGAGCATCGCTTATGGTAGTTTATCTCCCAATAGCATTCATCAAGGATTGGCTATGTCGTTCATTGAGAAGCTGCTCTTCAAAAGGTGGTAAAAATGCAGAAACTGTTGATAAGTCATCTGCAGATGTTGATTCTACTGTAAAATTCCATGAGATGCAAATCTTTGAAATGGAAATGCAAAGAAAAAACAGTGAAGCAGAGCTTTCTGTACAGGAAGAGGGAAAACCTTTAGTGTCTAAACACAAAGAGGATGTGAACAAGCTAAAACAAGACAGAGAGCTTACCACAAGGGAAATTGCTACATATGGATTTTATATTGCGCCTATCTGGTTTATAACGGAGGTGAGGCTCTGCTTTTGTAGCTGTTAAGTTTCCCATGATTCATTGCACAGTCAACTCAACTCAACTCAATTCAGCCTTATCCCAACTAAATGGGGTCGGCTGATTCATTGCACAGTCGTTCCTGATTTATATGCTATTTCTATAGAAAATTGGAACACCAATTGTAGGTATAGGCATGACACATTAAAGCAGGAATTCATATTGGTTTTAACTTTGGATATTTGTGGTCTAATTCTTCTATTTCTTTTCCTTTCCCAAGTATATGTTTTAATCTATGTTCTTGGACATTTTAAATTACCATCTAGGACCCTTCCTTGTGGTAGACTCCTGACATTTCCATCCATGTTGTCTTTGGTAGACAGAGCCCTGCACTTGTGTGTAAAAGAAACTTGAAAGATGTCCTTTTTGGGTTTTAAGTATGCTTTAAAATGATCCCAGATCAATGTTTCTTTCCTCTTCTGAATTTCTTTTAGGTTCTTTCCTTTGACTTGATTTGTGAACATGTTCAGTAAGGCACTTAAATATATGACATGTGTAATTAGGCTTAGCCCTTATCATTTACTTGCTTTTGAACCTGTATTGATTAATATAGCATATTGAAGAGCCCCAAATCTTGTGCTCCTTTCTTTATTATACCTGGATAATACGCTACTCACAATAATGGATCTAAAGCTTTATTCCATTATTCTCACATAGTAATTGACGTTCCCTTTCTTTGTTATCCAAGAAGGCAGGTTTCCATAAAAGATGTCTTCTCTTTATGGTAAATTTGTGTGATTAAATATTTTAAGAAGTAACAAAACAGAGAATACTTATTTATCCATTTTTCCTTCTTTTTCTGAGACAGTACTTTTCTAATGCTGCACTCGCACGTACAAGTGTTGCAAGTACTACAGTACTGTCCTCAACCTCAGGGCTGTTCACTCTTTTCATTGGAGCCATACTTGGACAAGACTCTTTAAATATGGCAAAAGTAGTTGCTGTGTCTGTTAGCATGGCTGGTGTTGTGATGACAACTCTGGGGAAGACCTGGGCCACAGATGAGGCACAACTAAGTGCATCTGCGTAAGTTTAATTCTCTCAAGCTCTACTAAACTTTACATCATCATATTTAAGTTTTTGGGTTCCATTTTGTGGTGCAAAAGAACTCTTGCAACAACAGTATATAGTTTAAAGCATTTGTTCAATCTTTTAGGGTTGTGGACAATTGTTAGCATATTGAGGCTTTTTAAGAATTTTGAATCCAGCAAATTTGAATATTTTGGTTCATAGTTCAAGCGATCTCTAAAGAAGAAGATCTTTTAAAGCAAAATAGAAAATTGGAGGGAGGGGGGTGTCCAATTAAGTGGACCTCAGAGAGCTTCCAATGATTTTACTTTGAGAATTCACAATTTTGACCATAGTTGTCAAGGTTGACGCCTAGGCACCTTGCTGGTTTCGCCTTAATTCCCCCCCCCCCCTCAACCGCCTTGGTTCGCCTAGGCACCGTGACAACTATGATTTTGATCCTGATGGCAACCAGTAAATATATATTGCACTTTACATTATGCATGTTTGGAACAATGATGGTAGATGTTTATTTTTTTTGGAGAGCAGAAATGGGAAACGATCTCTTGTGGGAGACCTCTTTGGGCTTCTCTCAGCTATGACATACGGGTTATTTACTGGTTGGACACCGTCTCATTTATTCAGTGATTACATATTTTTTGTGTAATTATGATTCATCATTTTAAATTTCATTCCTGAAGTAACCACACTGCAGTGCTTCTCAAAAAGTTTGCTGGAGAGGAAGGAGAAAGAGTTGATGTGCAAAAGTTATTTGGATATATTGGACTGTTCACTCTTTTTGCCCTCTGGTGGCTGGGTAAGATTTTTTGAGAACTGGCACATCCACAATGACTAATTAGAGCATAATGCTAGAGTGCTGTTGTACAAAATGAATTGGTTTCCATGTTTTCATTGGATCTTCTAAACAAAAATATGTACAGAATGCACTATTTATCCTCAAAATGAATTGGTTTCCGTGTTCTCATTGAATAAGGTGCCTCCTTTTGCAAACTAGATATTGCAAGAAGCAAAAGAACTAGTAAAGTATAATTTTCCCATGGAAGATGAAGTGTATCGTTTAACAAGTCATATGGGGCAACATAGTATGGGTGCAAAAGATTGTTTCTATGTATGTTTATATTTTTCCTGGAAACAAAAGTAGAAAAGAAAAGGTGATAAGAATTATGTGCAGCTCTTTAAGAATGCATACTTGTTTGATACAAGTAAAGTGCCTTTGAAGCGAACATTAAAAAAAATGTCACTATACTCGGTTTAACCAATTTGTGTGCGTGTTTTAGGTGAAATTTGTTAACATATGTACCCCTATGTACCATGGGGGTACATCTTATTTATGTGTACATAATACGATAGGGGGGGATGCCTCATCGTATTGTGTCTTGGGCAGCAACTTAAGTTGAGTTAGTTAGTTGCTTTATAATTCCTTTTGCTTTTGGTACGCTTGTTTCCTAGTTGGACTATGACTAAGACTTCTTCTTAATTTGACTCTCTTTATATAGGACAATTGGGGGGGGGGGGGACTGCCAGGATTAACGATTGCTTTTCTTCCTAGGCAGTCTCACTCTCTTCTTCCATTCTTCTTGTCTTTCTTGTGCTCTACGTTTGATATTGGTTATCTGATTCTGTTTATGCCACAAAATTGACCTGTGACAAGAGTGTGGACTACTATACACATGGCCCACCTTTATCTATCTATGTTTGCCTTGTGGGAAGGGAACATGAATTGGTGACGATGATGAAATGTCACTAGCTCTTTTTACATTTAATTCTACCTGTAAAAGAATGAGTTTGGTTAGCATGATGGAAGGATGAAACTCAGTCCTTTCTATATCTAAAAGCAACACATGACAGACAAGTTATGGGAAAGCCAATAACTTGGTACCTTTTTAAACTGTTTGTATCTCCCTGGTTTTAAAGCACTCTTGTCATCATTTCATACAAGGGAGGATGAAATTGATTATAGTATTTTTGTAAAAACAGTTAATTGTTTGCATAAAATTCCTTGATATCAGCAGTTTATAAGCAATGGTGACAATTCAACAGGACACCTAATGACGCTGATCTTACAAAGATTTATTTTGTAAATTATCTCTCCACCATCAGCAGTTCATTAATTCAATATCAGAAAATTCTTGGTCCTTGAAGTAGGGCCTTGGGTTTATTTTTATGGTAAATTAGAAGAGACATTTGTTTCTCTTGATAGTGTTGAAAATATAGGTTTTTTACAGATATTATTTTCTGTGTCAGCATAGGTTCAGTTTTAGAACATAGCTTTAGGCTTGTGCTTTGTTTTGGAATTCTGGTATAGAACTGCTTTTCTTATCCCAGTGTCCTTCATTTTCTTGGAGACAATGTAAATATTGTGATCTTATATGAAACAATTGGCAGTGTTATGTCCTTTAGGGAATTATTGTTGTTTTTGACTCTTGGGGTGGTTGTATTATCAAATATGTGTGGTTACTCCTTACATTAAATTGGGATCAGAAGAAGCTCCTTGATATACTTTAGAGACAAATGGAAACTGATTGAAATTTCTGTGAGATGATGTTGAGCTAAGGATACTTTTATAGAGACGATTTATTAAGTGCAAGATTTGTTTGAAAGATTCACCATTTGCCTTCTAGCTGGTATTTTTGGGAGGATGCAGAATACTGGGGAAACTAATGTCTTTGTCTCTTTGAATGAAAGCAGTAGGCATTGAAGAGTTTCTGATAGAATATGTTTGTAGTTATTCAAGGTCTGCGATTTCCTTGTGGTTGTCATGCTCAATGTGTCACAGATTTCTAATAGAGAACTCGCAGGTTAATCCCAATTTACTAGAAAGAAAAATTAAAGTTTTTCAAGCTCACGGAATTTGGTGCTCAAATTTCTTGTCCTCAGTTCTAGGTGTTGGCTTATAAGCTGAAGAAGTCCTAAGCATTCCCTTCAGATAGCTATGCTTTTCTTCTGCTGTCTCTGCATGAACGGCTGCCACAACTCTCGGATAGGATCCCACTGTCCAAGGCTTCTCACCAACAGGATCAGAATCTCATTATCCAAAGCTTCTCACCATGACTGAATCACACAGCACTCATGAAGAAAACTTCAACTGTTATTCGTCACTAATCATCTATGAGCCTTGGCTCTTACATGCTATATATTGAAAACAAAAAAAGAATCCCTAATCTTACTAGGAAAATCCTATTGCTAATTTCAAAACATAGTTGAAAAAGGATTCATAATACTAATAGGAAAAACTTAAATAGCTAACTATATAAGCCTAATCACGTATGCCTACCTTCTACCCATATTTTAGTTTCATTAAAGAGTTAAAGTGGCCCGTTACAAAGAAAACCCATGGGATCAAAGGCCCAACATTTCTAGAACCCAACCCAAGGCTTATTTCCAATAAAATAAGCCCATTTATGTGATTTATCTGCATCAGAATTCTAAACAAGAAATTGTGGGTTTGGAACTACTAGAAAGTTTGAGGTCTCTGATGCCCTTTTCTGGTGGTCTTGTTGATGGTCATCACAATGTATCCTTGGAAGCTTTATTTAATATGCCATAGATTTGACCTTGTGATGATTTGGACATTGTAGTATATCAATGGCTAAATACAAAAAAAAAAAGAGTCATTGGTTAGGCTTGCAAATTTGTTAGGTCATACCTTTCTCTTTTGTATTGATCTGGATATCTCCTTGTTCACAAAGGTGGAACTTGTGAGGGACATGACATGATTGACTTGTCAAGTGAAAAATGGCTACTCAAATTTTTGAAAGTTCTCTAAAGGAATTTGAATTTCACATTTCTGCTTCAAAATATACCAGATGAAACTATTATATGCATGAGAAAGTGAATGGCAGTATGCGTTAATTTTTTTTTGTTCTGTATTTCTGTTTTGCTTTTCAGTGTTGCCATTGACAGCTTTGGGAATTGAACCAAAGTTCACAATTCCCCACTCTGTTAAAATGGAAGAAGTTGTACTTGCAAATGGCTTTGTTGGAAGTGTCCTCTCTGACTATTTCTGGTATGTGATGACAACCCACCCTTTTTGCTTCATATATTCCATATCCATTTTTTTTTTGGAGGGGGGGGGGGAGATATGTAATTGTTTCTTTGGTTTTGATTCTATTTTTCTGCACAGGGCTTTATCTGTTGTTTGGACAACTCCACTGGTGGCCACATTGGGCATGTCTCTGACCATACCACTTGCCATGGTAGCTGACATGATGATTCATGGACGCCACTATTCGGCAATCTATATTCTAGGTTCTGCTCAGGTAGTCAGATTCTCTCTTCCACACACAAACACATCTCAACTATAACAAGCAGTTGGATGCAACTACCTTTTCTTGTTGAGAAATTAGATTAGTTGGTGCTTGTTTAATATATCGTTCATCTGGTGTCTTGCAGGTATTTGCTGGGTTTGTGATAGCAAACCTTTCAGATCGGTTATCCAAAAAGCTGGGATTGTAGCATTTTGTAAAGTTCAACTCCAATTGTATTCTTTCTAGTGCATTCTATTGTTTACCTTGTTGGTGCTAGGCCAACAGGTGTGTTAGTGATACGATACTTCAGAAAGTTCTTAGTCCCCAAGCAAGAAAGCGAGTTACTATTCCAATGCATTTGATTGTGGGAGTGGATCAAGAGTCATGCTTGTATTTTTGCCTTGGTCCTTGTCAAGCCCTGGATGCAATAAACATTCGTGTTCCTTGTATCTCTCAACATTCTGACCTGATTGATATATGAGTGCAAGCCCACTTATTGTGTATGTGGAAGGGGTCCTTCACTTTTTTGTTTAACTGCAGGTCATTACCTAATTATTATTCTTTTGCACAACATCCCATTTAGAAACAGACAGCTCTCCCTGGCAGCTAATTTTGAAACATGCCATTCAATATGGCCACCTATTGGCCTGCCACTGGCATAGTTATGCAGAAACTGATGTCGAAAATAATGGTGAACTATCTTGATAAGTCTTGGAAAAAAAAGGTAACTCTTACTTCATGGGGTGCATGGTAGGTATAATTGTGTATGCTACATTTTATGAATGTCTGAATTTTCCTATGATCTTCCAGATTGTGATCCCCAGGGAACTTGGTGATTCTGAAGCTGCACTACTGCATAGCATCGCTTGCCGATTCCACGAGGGCTGGAATAGAGGGTGTTCAGCCAATGTATATACCTACTAACCAAAGTGGTAACTAATACGCCTCTTAAGTCCATATAGTTAGTAATACTCCTCATACATTTATTGTTGCTTCTGATTCTCTCTCCCCTCCCCCCCCCCCCCTTTTTTTTTGCGTGTGTTTTACCGGGTAACTTTAATCTTAGTTATAATGAAGATTTTGGATCAGATACCCTATACAGAACTCGAATTTTGAATTTAAACATATCCTTTGGTATCCATTCTGATCCTTGTTTCAAACTTGAGCCACGCTGGTTCAGAATTTGGAACAAGATTGCTTCTTGTAAAGCTGGGTCCAGATCCAGATTTGACTCCAATGATTGAATGACTTAAAAGGTTTGGATCGGTGCAGGCAACAGGTTGCTTTAAGCAGAACTGTATTCAGTGATACAGAATTAATTCATACTTGTATCTTCTATCCCAAGAAGAATCGGGAAGTACAGTAATAGGTTGTGGGTGTTGATTTTTCTCACATCAAGAAACAAAGATCATGTACCTTTCAATGCTAAAAGCTGATCTTGATCATTTTTTTTGTGGGCATGGAAGCTGATTTTGATCTTGGTCTTGGTTAAAGAAAGTTATCATTCATCCAAATAGACACTAGAGACAATTGGATCGATCAAATCAGCTGATTTGGATCGTAATCGACCGTGTCTAATCCTGATTCCGGCTGTTCTAATCGGCCAATTTGAAGTTTTTGGTACCAGATCAATGGGTTTCAGATTTGAGGTGCTGATTTTAGGATTTTTGGAACAGAGTCTGAATTTAAAATCCTTGGATTGGACGAAGAGGTTCGGTCAACCAACCATTGATGTTGTAATCTTGATAGGATATTTGTTATGTTTTTTTTTTGGGAGACAGGAGGGGTATCCAACTTTAGGCCGGCCGACTAATCCCCCCTGGGCTCGTATATGACCCCTGCACCATGCACAAACCGGGAGCTTTTGGACCCTAGTGAGCCTTAGGCGGGTGGCCCCAAGAAATTATGCAACGGCGAAGGTTTGATCACGAGATCTCGCTTCCTGAGGCGGAGTCTCATGTCCCCTCCAAGCCAGCTGCGCTAACCCTTTGAGGTTGGATATTTGTTATTTTGATTGACAATAATTTCCTACAACCTTCAGATTGTGCCCATCAATAAATTCTTACCTCTTATTGATAAATTCGAAAATATATTTTTTCTTGGTCATCTGATGGTACTGATAGCCAAAGGCAATAGATTCTCCCTTAGCGTGGGTGTGGAAAAACTAGGTCATTGTATTCTAATTGTCTGAATGGAGCTGTTAAGAAAGAAAACACCTATCTTGCAATGAAGTGGACGATGATACAACCAAAAAGAAAGGAAGGCATAGTTATAATATGGGGAAAATGCTGGGCACGCGGCTAAGGTGCCCAGCATTTGTCATCCTCTCTCTACCTTTGGAAAAGACTCCTTTATTCTCCTGTGTCTAGCCCTAGGAGTGTATGCCGCTAGCTTATCAAAAGCTGGTGGCATACCCAACCCTCTCTTATATATATAGGGAAGTAGGTTTCTATCCGGGAGTGTGGCCTATGCCAGCACTCCCATGTGTCTATCTCTTTTCTTCTCAAACAAGGGATAGAGGTATCTTTTCAAATGGGGAGGAGAGAGATAGACTCATGGGAGTGCTAGCATAGGCCACACTCCCAAACAAAGTTCTTGGTCCAAACTCTCATTAAGATCAAGAGAAGTACAATCCTTGAGATTTGATTCTCAAACCCAAGCCCCTTTTACACCTTTCTCTCATCCCCACCTTCCTCACATTTTGGCTTCTTACTACCCAATATGGTAGACTCTCTCTTTTTATAGAACTCCTCTTCCATGCTAGAAATACTCCACTTCTACTCTTGGAAGACGCTACTGTCTTGAAGATTTCACTTCCTTAAAAATCTCCATTGACTTGGAAGACTCCACTTCTACTCTTGGAAGACGCTACTTTCTTGAAGATTTCACTTCCTTAAAAATCTCCACTGACTTGGAAGACTCCACTTCTACCACTCTCTTGGAGACTCACTTAAACACTTCAACCACCTTGGAAGCGTCCAACTCCTTGGAAGACTACACCCTCTCTACCTTGGTGTCTTTTCACATTCCTTCATTAAAAGGTCCTAACGAACAATCCAATCGAACCGTTGAACCAAACCCATCAACCGGTCTAGATAGAAAACACCAAATCCAACATATTTGTCAGTGATGGGTTCACTTCCATCTTATGTCTAATTTCATGGCTGTCAGTATAAATGCAAAACCTTTGGATAGTCTACGAGCCCATTTTTGGTGGAACGACAAGTCTCCAAAAAAATTCAGCCTCATAACTTGAAACAGTATTTGCTTACCCTTATCTAGAGGAGGTTTGGGTACCCAATCTTGTGTTGATCACTACTCCACATTATTACTTCGGCTAAGATGGAGACTCATCCATTGAACAAGCCTCAAGACTAGGAAGTACAAAAATGGACCTGGAAAAGCCTAGAGAGAGTCAAGCTCAAGCCTACCCTTTAGAGATGGATTTGCTGGACTGTTGGTACAGGTGATCAGATTAAAATTTGGTCACATCCATGGATCCCAGGGCTAGAAAATTATAAAGTTGCAGTTCTGGTTCCTGTGTGAGGCACTGCAGTTCAAGCTTGAGAGCTTGACACGTGGAAGATGCGACATCCAACGGTGCCGAGCTCAAGAAGAAAGGAATAAAAAAAAAACTGGGTCAATTGAGCATGCACCGTTGGATGAAGCATCTTTGACATGTCAAGCTCTCAAGCCCGAACTGCAATGCACTGCAAAGGATTTTAATCCTCTCTAAGAGCTTAGGCAGAATCAGAACTAAAAACTTGCATGCTGAATCAATCAAAGATTTGGTTAAAAACATATTGTTATCTTCCATCATGTTTTTAAAAGTGAAAAACCCAGTTGATCCAATCGGACCGGAAGGAGCTGATGTTATTCTACCAACTTCAACCGGCTTCCAATCTGACCGGCAGGAGTTCATGGCATCCTGTCAACATCGACCGGCAGGAGTGCAAAGCATTCTGCCAACCGACTCTTCTGGTCGGACCTCGATTTAGGATGGCACCCCGATCTCTGCTCACTAATCAATAATCTCGGGGTGATAGTGGTGAATGGCGATGGTGGGGGTATGTGGTGGTGGTGACTGGTGAGAAAAGATGATGTTTTATTTTTAATATGAAATTACTGTTTTGCCCATCAAATTAATCAAGTGCTCGTTAAAGAGCAAAAGTGAAATTAATATCAATTTCAAAATTGAAACAGCTCAGCTATTTCAGAATTCCTATTCCATTTGATTTCTATTTCACAGAAATGAGGTGCAAAATCAAACCAAACAATTTCTGAAATAGAAATCACCCAATTAAATTTAATTAGAAATCATGCTAAATCAGGCCTAGAGTGCCACACGGCCACAGCCACTTCAAACGAGCAAGACATCCTGAGCAAAGAAGAAAACCAAATCTGGGTTTTGGACATATTAGCAAGAAAGACATTCACCACTGAGACTACTATAGAATTGCAGGTAATTCAAGAAGGCAATATAGTTTAAACTCCTGGTCCTGAAGCTTTCTAGTTTTGACATGCAATGTCAGAGACTCTATGGTTTTTTGAGTTATCAAAACTTGACACTGTAAAAGTACTGGAAATGAACCAGCTATAGTAGATGGAAGGAGACTGCTTATCACCATCACATGCATTCCTCCACAGTAAACCATAAGAAAAATGGCATTAAACCGCAAACATGCGAGGAAGCTGAATGCGTGCAGCTCGTTGATGGACATCAACTGATATAAAACTCTGATAGTGCTCAAAGCAGGTGGAAATGGCATACTGCCAGAGGAATCATTACCACAGGGCATTGAGGAAGTAATAAGGATCTACTGTAAAATCGATTTTTAATGGAAGAGAAAAAGAAACAAAAGAAAGACCATACAAGATCGTAGAAGATGAAGGGAACTCTTAAATTAAATTAAAAAATGGAAATGCAATTGTACAAAATCAAAAACTAGTACACGGGTAAACTAACACCTCCAAGAATAGCAATTTGTGAGAGGATCCATGGGGAAAAAGAATAAACTCAGCAATACTTGAAAATGCAGCTCAAAAAAAATCAAATCAAACCATTTTTCGTGGAACCCATGTCTTCGTGGAAAAATACTGAAAGACCAAATTGCTGGAGTGCCTCAAAAATTTAGGCTCACTCTGCTCCAACTGAGAATTATAAATAAACCCTCAAAGCATTTAATCACAGAGCTCAAAGTGCTGCTTGCTCTTCTACCAATATCAATCAAGCCTGTGGTGTAAAACCAATACTGTATATATTGGTTTAAATGGAACAGAAAACTGCTATTTATATCCTCTTTGATGTATAGACATAATTACTGGTCATGGTAGTCAATCCTAACTTCTCTGGCCTGAACAAACTTATTGTCACCAAACTTCTGTTTCCTGCCAAGATATCACGAGGAAATCAATTTCTCACTCGCTTTATAGTAGAGTATCTTCTGTACATAAAACATCATGTAGCCTTGAGCAGCCCTCACAATGTTCTCACTAACTTGAGTTATCCATGCATCATCACACTTGTACCACTGATTACTTAACCGTAGATAGGTTACATAATGGCCAGCATCCAATCTACCTGTGTGTGTGACTACAGCAAACAACTCAAACTCCGAAGACAAGTCATTGGAAGTGTCTGGCTCATCATCATCAAAAGCAAAAATCCGGTTGCCAAATCTACTCCTCAAGATGGAAGAAGAGAGGTAAGGTGCCATATCCAGGGAAAATGGGAACTGTAAGTAACGATCAACCTTCCTCGACATATTTTTTATGGTAGAATGCTCAAATCTTTTGATGTGAAAACAGGAAACCAGGGGGAGCTTTCTAATGGACATCTGCTTCAAAGACTCCTGCCTCACCTGGCACTGCTGGCAGAAGAATTTCTGGTCAGAACCTAGTCTCTCAGGCCTCGTAAAACGGTCCAAGCATCCAATCAGGGTAGATATACCATAGCTATCTGTCTCACCATTGGAACCATAATGTGACTTTGAGGAAGCCATCTTTGCAGAACCCCCCTGGTTTGGTTCCAAGTCCAATGAGATGTCAACACATGGATCATATGTCGTAGACGTGAAGCCACATGCTGTACAAGTGACATCAGATCTCAAGATACCAGAGAATACTCTGTGAGCAATGCAACAGTCTCCACTGCCTGAACAGACAACAAATAAGCTTATTATAATATCTGCCAGAATGTTAAGGATGGAATCTAAGACAAATTATTTTGGAACTTATTTTAGCAAGTGGAATTTACAAATTGTTCAACAATAGTTCAACTAGCTTTATTGATATGAGGCTGGTAGTTGTCTGGGCAACTGCTCCAGAAGCATAAAAGAAGAATACTCGGATACTAGACAGTAAGAAAAAAAAGCACTTTTTCCCCCTGCTTCCTATTTAAAACTAAAAACAATTGATTCTAATACACTTGAAATTCAAATAAAGAAGATTAATCTACAGGCACTAGTCAGAAAACATGTTCTATTCCAATTCTGTATCATGCTCTCTCTGATTCTTATCAATTCTTATTATTGAGATATAAATAGATAGATATTAAGATGCCTGAAGAGTTATTCCAATGTCAAAGTTTTGGAGATATCACCACAGGAGAGACCTATTACAGGAGAACAAGGATGACATAAGAGGATACCACAGCCTTTGGTGACGTATCACTTGATTTATGAAATCCAACACAGCTGCCACAGTCTCTCACCCAAAGAAGTATACTTGAAGGGAGTGCTAAAGAGATCAAAATGCAAACGCAAGATGAAAATCCTATGATTGACACACGTAAAAATAGGGAAGAAGTTGACTTACTATAAGTAAGCAGGTGACAGTCATCAAGCTTGCAAGCTGCTATTAGCTTCTCTATTGAAAGAGCACTTGCATTGTCTTAAGACCACATACAAGAGACAAACCCTCACCCTGCAGTTGAATATCGTGGTTACCTCTTGTTCTTTCACCATCTTCTAGAACTTTATCAATAACTTAAAATGTAGAAGAGGAATTCAGGCCCTCGTAAAGAGTATTTAAGTTGATGTGATGAATATGTTAAAACCTCTTGGTGCACACCCTACCAGTGCTTGGAAGCTGAACTTCGGTGAAAATAGAACCGAATAGATTGGTTGTAAATATTTCTGAATTGTCAATTTATTTCACTTGGATCAACCTATTGAGTCTTCTATAGACATATTAGCTTTGCATGTCTCAATTATGAGTTTATAGAGATTCCTTAAGGACAAATGAATTGAGAAGTCAACGATTTGACAACTTGGAAATCTTCCAATGCCCACTATGGGATCAAAAGAGGGATCCAATTGAAGGTAGGATACCTTATAGTCCTATACCACACACAGACTAAACAGATCACATAAACAATGGCATAATTGCAATAATCAAAGAGGCCTAAAATATCTCAGATAAACAAAAATGAAATGATTTTGTTAATTGCAGACAGCATCTCCTCTGGAAGTGAACAGAAATTATGACACTAGAAAACTCAAAAGGAAAAAAGAAATCAAGCCACCCATCCAGTAGTAGGATATAAAACCAGCAGCAAATCAGTTATGATTCTGACCCAAGTAGTTGGGATGAGGCAGTTCAACAGAGCCCATCAGGTGAGCCCAAAGCTCCTAGTACTTAAAAAAATGGACCCCAAAAGGAGCTGAGACAACACAGAGCTTAATATATGAAGGAATTACCTTGGCTTTGGGGCTTGCGTTGACCTTTCTCCACCTTTTCATGTATCCCATCAAGCATGGAAATGAAAAATTCATGGGCATCTTGCTGTTCATAACTTGCCAGATTTGCTGCATATTGCCACCAACTGCAACAAAGCCACAGTTTTTTCAACGATCAAACAATAGCTGCTTCACTATCAGAGAACACTTTCAAAATTCCATCCGTAGAAGTAGAACCCACTTCATTTGGTACTCAAGAAAATCTACTGAGGCCAAAGAAGAAAAAATCCAAATTACAAACTAGATGATTAAGCTCCCAAGCAAAAGAGTGAAGGCAGATTTGAAACAAGAATAAAAACCCTGAATGTAATAGGTGGTCCAAACAGAACCATCTCTGTAGTTTTACCACAAGCCTTTTCTTTCTCCTTCTACTCACACCTCATCTGCCTTAGAAAGACAGACTTTTTATTTCTATTTTTGAAAAAGTTAAAACTCTTGAATCTAAGTATTAGTCCAATAATTACGCTATCATCCACAGTAAACAAATATTTCGAACATAAGCACAAGAAACACGTAAATCCATGCAAACTTATAGATCCTGATTAAAATCACATAAAATCCGGCAAAGGAAAACAAGTTGGAAAGCTCAAATATGAGTTACAATAAGATGGAAGACCTGTAAAGAAAATTTGCTGGGCTGTAGGGCTTCCGATCGGCAGAGAAAACGGCTGAGAACATTGCATCCACGTCGCAAGCCAGGCAGAGCCGCAAATTCTTATTATTATCGTGGCCCGCTGCGTTCTTCTTCTTGACATTACCCATTTTGTTGTTCTGCTGACAGAGATACCGGTTATGGCGATCACTCAAGAAATAGTTTCTTAGTGGAGGCGTGTGAAGCAGAGCTTGCAGGACCGAATTCATGAAACAAGTGTTCCCAAGATTGTTAAGCCCTCGCAACCCCCATGGCAAGCAAGAAGAGTCTTCGTCTCCACTCTGCAATGGACTCGAACCCGTCCCCATCAAGAACCGCTCTCTTGGGTCGGGTGTCCACGGGCGATAATCTACCCTCTTCCGCTTCCTCTGATTCTCCGGCGGCAGAGATGGAGGCAACGTCAATCCGCCGCCAAGAGTTGATGCGGCAGTCTGTGCAAGGACAACGGCAGCATCAAAGTCATGGTCATAGACCTGATCGCGACAAACGCAACAGAAGAGCTCGGCACGGTCAACATCGACGGCGATCTCGTGACCCGGCATGGACTCGGCATGGGAGGCCGCATGAGACGACTCGGGCAGCGAGTGGCAGAAAACAGAGGCACAGGCGACGCATGCGTAGAGACGAGTGGGTGCGCAGTGACCACAGATGGAACAGCGAGGGACTTCGTCCGGGTCACGGCGGATCGCGGCACGGCCGAGTGGCTTGACTCGGAGGCACTCCTGTAGAGCGCGAAATGGCTTATGACCGTTTCGGGATCGGAAGTCGGCAAGGTGTGGACATGGCTGAGGAATCTGACGATTCTGACCGTTCCGTCTGTAATTGCTCTTCAAAGACATCGCAATTGCACCAGCAGCAGCAGGTTGTTCTTCTTAGTGATGGTGTTGATTTCGGGAAGGAGAGGAGAAGAAGAAACCCTAGACTTGCAGGACATAAGCTTCATCGATCGATCGGGAGACCTTGAGGAAGAATTATAGAAGAGGAATCGAAGGAATGCAGGAATAGAATTAAATCCGAATGTATTGTTCTTGTTGGCGAACTATTAAGAATTTCCTTTCGGGAGGATCCTTTCTTCATCTTTAAAAATCCAATCTTTAAATTTTCTTTTCTTTTATTTCTTTCTGGAATCTGGATTACAAAGAAAGAAAAATAAAGCTTTAAATATTTGTTTCAAACTTTGCGAATTTAATTATAATTTCCATTTTATTTTTTTTTTTCTGAATTCTGATTGTGTTTTTTTGGATCCAAAAAGGAAGGAGAGATTTGGGGAAAATGAAGAGATGAAAGACACAGAAATTCTACTGATGCAGCCGACTCTGCTTCAACTTTCTGAGGGTTTGTTTTTATGTTTCTTTCCCGAGAAAGTGAAGAAGGAAAAATGGTCGGGAAAGTGAAGAACGAAAAATGGAGAGAGAAAAATGAAGGATCTCCCTGGCAGCTGAGTTGGCAACCGTTAATATGTCCACGGAAGTTTCAACTATTAACCCTATAGTCACATTCCACGTGGCACGCAGAGCCAATGTAGAATCTTTATTACTCGGGGGAAAGTTTTCTTCTTCAGACTGGAGCGAAGGAACCCTACAATGGTCATTGGCCATAATTGTCTGCCCCTTATTTATGTATGATCGAAATTACCCTCTATTATTCTCTTATACTCTATGGACATGAGCTGAAAAACCTTGAACCTCGAACCTTGATTGTGGTCGAAGAAAAACTTGACCCTTACTAGTATTTATTAAAGAGACAAGAGATTGATGTTTGATCCCGTGAACCTTGTACTAGGATAGGAGCCAATGAGAGCATGTGCAGAGACATCAATATGGATGAGAATTTTTATTTTATGAGGTGGGATGATAATTTTGTCAATTTCTATCTTAATGTGTAGGAACCACACGACCAATCAACGTTTTTATTATTCTTATAAAATATAAAGAGAGGGCAAGCGACACAAAGAAATGCGTTAATGATAAAGTAGTATCTCATGTATGGGAGGACAGATCCGCAAGAGATCATTTTATATTTTGAGAAGAGAGATAGACACAGATTGCCCTATTGCATACTACTATAGTTGTTTAGAGAACCTTTTCCGTTGGAAGATATTATTATATAGGAAAAAGTTTCTCATACAGCCTATAGATTATACACTCTCACATGACCTTTTATTATTTTCTGAATGATACCAATTCCTATGTCACCACTAGTGTGGCGTAGGAGATTTTCTCACGCAAGGGATGTTGGGAACCTTCTCCGTATTATGTGGGGAAAAGCCTTTTCCTTTATCTTTAGGTTAAATTGTTTTTTTGTTTTTTTTTTTTTTGATGAAAAATATATAAACAATTAAAATGAGCAAGCTACAGCGAGTTGGGTTCCTTAGAGTCTATACTACTACCATACATACGGAAGGTCAAGTTAGAGAAATTGTCTGTAACATCAGAGAGATGAAGAAAGATAGGTAAAAGGTTCCAAGAGATAGAGGACTTGAAAGTAAGTATATTAAAAACTGTTCTATTGGTTAACCATATCTCAATAAACGTTACTCTTGCCCGGCATGCGGCATGCCACCCCTCCCAAAAAGACTTCAACTCTGCCTCCTGTACATCCTGTGTGTCACAGCTACCTGCATCTGTTAGAATACTTTGACCATTCACCAAAACATAATATATCCACCGGCTTAATTTAAAATCTGGTTCAAAAATTCCTGCGATCATCAAGCCAGATATATTGACATTAATAGGATGTGTGAAAGAGTAATTAGCAAGCGAAGAAGGGGGAGAGTCACTATCCTGTAAACCGGGTGGGGTGATTCCCAAATCCTGCAACCAAAGTGAAACATTGTTTAAGACCACATGAGGGTTGGCTGAAGCATTGCACATTAAAACCTTGTTTCTTACAGACCAAATAAAATAACAAGTGATAATAAAAACCGAAGAAAATCAAACTAGAGAAGTTCTACCCAGATAGAGACGGTCCAGGAAAGAGATCATTAGATCAAGGAGAGAGTGAGCAGACAAATGCTCAGTTCTTAATCCCAGAGGACTAGAAACCCATACGTGCTTAGTCCAGTTACACCACAGGAGCCACAGAGAAGACATTGAGACTCGATAGCCATCCAATTCGACAAAATGCCACGAGTGGGGTTCCCTGCATGTAAAAGACGCCAAAAAAATATTTTAAATATAGGATGAATTTTCAATTTCCAAAAAAAATTCCACCATATGGTAGCATTAGTTCTAGTGGAAAATGATGATGTCAGAAAATTAGCAACCTTCTTGGTGGAAAATCTACCTGTTTTAGTGAGGGTGCACCTCCATACATCATCAGTACTAGTAATTGGAATTCCAAGAATTGTACGAGAAGTATGAGAATCAAAGCAAGCCATTAACTCAGAAGAATCCCATAAATTGTTGTTAGATGAATATGAGATTAAGTTGTTATTGCGTTTTTGGATCAATGATCATCAATCTAATCCCATCGAATCTCGATAGTTGAACATTTTACGTGAAACAGACTATGACGATAATCTCTCACCATCTTCTCGCCTCTGCATCACCACCCCACCTTGGCCCCCTCTCTCTCTCTCTCTCTCTCTCTCTCTCTCTTTCTCTCTCTCTCTCTGCATCCCCTAGGGGTGTCAATAAAGCCCGGCTGGCCCGAACCCGCCCTGAGCCCGGCCCGGGCCCGACCTTGATTTTTTGACCCTGAGGGTGGGTTTGGGTTTAATTATAGTCTGACCCTGGTAGGTTCGGGTCGGGTCAGGGTTTAGATCCTGGGCCTAGCCCGGCCCGACCCGACCCGACCCTATATTAATTATAGGTATATAATATATATATATATATATATATATATATATATATATATTATATACTTAATATAAGTATTTTCTTGACAAAAAAAAAAAAGGAGAGAATTGTACAGAGATAACTACTAGCTTTGTCATCATCATGAAGTGGGAACCCATAAAAAGAGTAGATCATCTACTATTTTGATCAGGACCATAAAAAGAGTCACTGACATGATTGTTATTTAGTTGTAGCCCCTATAAGCTTCCAGGCCTATTGAGGGGACACCATTACAATTGTAGAGAGAGAGTTTATACACACGCCATTTTTTTCAACATATTTATTAGCTGTCCCATAGGTTGAGATCCTATGTTACAAAAACATGGTCTAATGAGACACGTGGACGGTGCCATAAATAAGGACCAACCCGACCCGGCCCGACCCTGGCAGGGTCGGGTCAGGGTCAGGGTCAGGGTCAGGGTTAAGGCCTCTAGGGTCGGGTCAGGGTTTAGGCAGGCCCGGCCCAACCCGACCCATTGACACCCCTAGCATCCCCCTCCGGTGGCCAAGTCCTGTAAAGGAACCATACTCTGTTTCTTTTTTCTTTTTCTTTTCTTTTTTATTTGTTTATAACCTTAACTGTGAAAATCAGGTAAATATTTCGAAGGAGAAAAGTTCTCTATGGGGGAGTGTACCGTCCACATTCAAACACGGAGGGGGACAAAATGATTACCTTGCCCCCATGAAAAGCAAAAATTCCACCCCCAAGAAGCCAGTGTCTGCTCTGATGCAGGAGCCATGCATCCACACAAAGAATGCCGTCCCTATTTCGAAATCGTCCGAGAATGTGAAATCAAACTAAAATGCATTCTAGCATACTAAACAAAATTATACGATTACAATATAAAATGTAAGGAAGAGTTGGCAAGATGTACAATTGGAATTGTACATTTTGCGTCCTACCAGTCATTCTATTTTGTCACATCCTCTGACTGGTCTTGTGCCTCTCTCAGCCTATCACGGTCTCACCTCTCAATCTGGGTTGGCACTTGGCACTACATTTTCCGACCCGAACCCGACTTTAGCCTCTCTTCTTGTGGGATCCCATCCCTTGACGGCTTGACCAATTAATTACAATGGTGGAACAAACCCTTGGCCCACAAGGTCGAATCCGATTGGCCATGTCCAGCATATGGGTCCCGCTATTGAGTAGAATCTACGGTTAGAATCAACCCACAGCACGCCAAGCATTTGTACGATTCTGCTGTATCTGGTAATGGCCCCCCAACCTCATAAAGAGAGCAAGAGTCAGCTTCAATAGTTTTTATGGTATCATCCTTAACTTCATCCAAAAAAAAAAAATTCAAACTTAATGTTGGCACTAGGCATTGATATGTCAAAAATCGTAGGGGCCCACCATGACAACTTAGGATCATAGGACGGGGGTTAGGCGTGAGATGGCATAAGTAAAACAGTTCAAATGGATGAAAATATACACAAGAAAATGTCATTTAAATATGGCAAATTGGCAATACCAAAACAAAGTAATAAAACTAATGACAATAATATCTGCAAAAGAGATCGCTGCCTTGGCCTTTAGAGTCTGCATGTGTACGCTGGACAATAAGATCGTATGTTCAAGCCTCTCCTTTGACGGTATTTCCACTTTTCCATGGTAGCTCAGTAAAAAAAAATTAATGAAACTTATCTTTTGTTGCTAAATTTAATAGATTTTTCTTCGATTCAATTTTCTAAGGTTTTAATCGATTCTACTCGATTCCCTTCTGATTCCAATCAGATTCAAAACGAAATCAATGGAAACCAATCTCATACCGCGTTTTAAAACCTTAGCCTACAAACTACAAAGACCTCTATTGACCTAATGATTCATCCATCTATATATCTCTCTCTCTCTCTCTCTCTCTCTCTCTCTCTCTCTCTCTCTCTCTCATGTTTATATATTTGTCTTTTCTCATTCCACTAAGGGAAGAAGAATCCACTTTTCTTATGTGAAAATATGCAAACTAAATCCCTCTCTGACACAAACACAATTACATTGGTCCCAATACCCATGGCATTGTCTCCAAATTCTAGACTTCTTTAAATATTGGTTTTAGCTTTCATGATTGTTCAATGTTCTAATTTATTATTCATACTATAATGTTTTCGTCCCCCTTCCCTTGTGGTTCTTTGTGAATTGATTTTCTTTGAACTTTCTTACCATATTGTATATTCTTTCATTATTATTTTCATACAAGGCTTCCATCTAGAGTTGGGTTGGGAGTAGCTAGGATACATGATAAATTTAGAGAAAGTGGCGTGATCCTGACTGAGGGAATCAAAAGAGCCAAGGATAGGCCTAAATAAAATAACCGAAGAAAAAGTGGTGAAGAAAGATATATTTAGTTTTGAATTTTTATCTGCTGTTGTAACTGCAACACTGCTATGCGCATCATGCGGCCCAGCAGCGGCCATGTGTGCACAGCGAGCCCCACTGTGCACACATGGCCTCTACTGCGCCGCACGTTGCACACAGCAGCGTTGCAGTTACAACAGCAGATAAAGGTCCTTTAGTTTTATGCCTTGTTTCTGATATAACCTCAAATAGAGCTGAATTGAGAGCAAAGACATATGTGGTCGACCCCATTTACTTGGACTAAGATATTGTGATGTTGTTTGTTGTATCACACTCCAATTCGAGGTCTGGTGCAAAATGTTGGGCAACTAAGAAGTGGTACGTAGTTAAGAAGGATATAAGAATGACTGATGCCCTAGAGTTTGTGTCGATGTTGTATGCCCCCTTTACTTATTTATTATTAATATGTTGTCTCTTCTAGGATCCATGTAATTGACCTCCATTAAGCTGAGATAGAACTATTTTATTGTTGTTATTATTGTTGTTGTAAGTCTTCCATCTAGCAAGGAGGAATTTTTTTTACAATTAGTTAGACAATTTTCAACATGGTTAAACTTATAGAACTGTTCCAATTTGTAGGGAAGTTAAAAGGGGACACAATACTCTTGAATTTTATAAACTATGACTCTCTCCTCTCTCCTAGTCTTGCTTCTTTTTTAAATAAATTAATGGTACTAGGGTTTCTTTTTTTGCTTGGTCAAAAACACTATTCTATTTATATCACACATGCATCCATATAAGAAGTTTTAAAAATTATTTGCACGATTTTTTTTTGGCAAGGGAATGCTGCCTGGTTGTTTGGCCCCTGCATCAGTACGGGGCCAATAAGAGCGTGTACATGGGCATCAACTTGGATGAAATTTTTTTATTTCATAAGTGGTGGAACGGTAATTACACACGCTCCTATGTCTGGGCTCAAGGGTCACACAACTAAGCGTTCTTCTCCCCCTTGTTTGCATTGTTTTTTTGGCAAGAGATTGTTGTTTGGTTACGTGGCCCCTACACCAATGCAAAGGTCAATGAAAACATACGCAGAGACATCAAAATGGTAATTATAGGTGCTCTTATGTCTGGGCGCAAAGGTCATGCAATCAAGCATTCTTTATGCCCACCCCCCTCCATTTTTTTTGGGTGCTCACAAAGACCTAAACTAGTAGATCTAGTATTTTATATCCTTCACTAATTTATACAAAACCTATCCTATATTGTGACATAATTTAATAAATAAAAGGAGCCGCCCTATGTGTTAGCAAGGCATTTGGTGGTTGTATCAAACAATAAGACAACCAAGGAAATATAACAATAAAATTTTTGACACAATCCTTTTTCCTTTTGCTTTTAAAAAACAACAATTTGCTCAAGAAAAATGACTGTGTTGACCATGCCCAACACTTTTTCCCTAAAGTAAAATAAAAAATATATCTATATTAATTTATAATTCGTTTCATAATAGCTCGAGAGACTTTATTCAGTTTGAGATTGGATTATCAATTTTGAGCAGCGAGAAGAAAATAGTTTTTTTTTTCTTGGTTGAGAGAAGAAAATAGTAAGTGCAAGAGAAATCAACTACCGTACCAAAAAAAGAGAAATCAACTAATTTTCCACAAAAAAGGGAGAAAATAATTAAAGATACATGAGGTTTGTTTTTTTGTTTAAATCTTAGTTCTTCTTTTAACTTGTTCAAATAAAAAACCCTTGAAAGGGTTTGTGAACCCTAAGATGGTGGGTGAACCGTCCTCTAGTGGTGGAGTGAAATTTAATCCAAAATTTAAAACCTTATTTATTTTAAAATACTTTTAATTAATATTTTAGATCTAAAGTCAACTTACTATTAAGTATTTTATGTGAGTGGAAAATGCAAATAGTTTATATATCTACTATGTTGTACATGATACTTGATATCTACAATTGTTCCATTTTTTATTGCTACTTGCCAAATGGACATGTTCGATCTCCAATTTTTTAAATTTTTTTAATTAAGCAGCGAAGGAGGGAAATTAATGACAAGTAATTATGGCCTGCAATTTTATTTTCGAGATAAAAATGTTTTAATCCTAATATTATCCTATATATAGTTAGATTAACTGTTAGAAATATTATAAGGTACTACACCATGGAACCAGGTTGAATCCAGTGAAGGTTACTTGGGATTTGAGATGGTAATTAAAATACCAACTCCCACTATTTAGTTGATAAGATAAGTTATGGAGAGGCCAAAGAGAGATTGAGAGATAGGGAGAGGGGGGGAAGGGGTAACACCATATAGTATAATTACACTATTAGCTCTTTAACCATTGTACCTCCAGTCATTATATGATGGGCAAAAACATAAGATTACAAATTTCATTTGGTTGCAAACGGACACACCCATGTGGTGTTTGCATATAATTTAGTCATCATTTTCCTTAGTAACTGCGATAGATATGCTATTTATAAAACATGTTTTGACTTTTTGGCCTAGAGTAACGGCTCTTGGGAATCAAATCGGAACAACTTCAGCAAAGTATGAGCGTCATAAGAATTCAGGAATCGAATACTCGATTCTCGGATAAAATGGCTATGTCACCTTCTGAGGATCGGGCGAAAAAGGATCGAAGAAGTTGGGTCCGGGTAATTCAGACTTCGGACAAAGGGACAAGGCTCAAAAACTCAGAAATTAGTTGGGGAAGGCCCCAAAACAAGGGAAACAGAAAAAAATGACGAAAACTGGGCTCTGAGAGCTCCCCCTCTCTTAGAAACTTGAAATGTGCAAATGAGGGGGAGGAGGAAAGGGGCTATTTATAGGCAAAAATGGGTTCTGCGACGCCACTGCATGACAGGACTGCACTGTGCATGTCTTTATTTATTTATTAGAAAAAGAACACTTGCTTACATATGTTGGACTGACAAGAAGATAAAATTTATAATCAATATTGGTCTCAATTATTCAATGAACATGAATACACCTTTCACGAAGAATAGTTGGGCCCGCATATTGAAAGAATATGACAAAAAATGTGAGAAGCAAATAATTATGCCACAACTAAAAATAAATGGAACATTTTGAAAGTTATGTGGCTTGCATGAGTGTTTTTTAAAATAAGACTAACAATTAGAGGTGGAACAAGGGTCTCGGAATAGATGATCAATCTAGTGAAGAGCATTGTATGGCTTATGTAAAGATAAATCCTTCACATAATAAATCCAACTTTAATTTGTAGTTTATAATCCTATATGATTTTCGGGGCAAAAAATCTCTACTTGGCCGCATAGTCTCTACACAAATGTCTGGCCCAATAGGTGAACATGCCTAGGTATCTTTCAGGGGGTAGAAGTGTCATCTCACGGTGCCCTATGAGAGGGCATAGGAAACACTACCAAGTAGAGATCTTTTTCTCTAATTTTTGATAGTATTTTATGTCATAATTAAATTGCATAAGCATTCCCACAAAAAACATTTCTAGAATGCTCCCTTACATAATGAAATACTATTAAAAGTGCTTTTTTTTTTTTTACAAAAAAAAAAAACCTACCTTCTATGTGTTGTGGGTCACACATATCATCCTATCACTTCGAATCAACTCTACTTCAAGTCAAACATCCCATATAGAAATTACAATTAAACATTGTATTTTTATTTCACCCTACTTGATCACTTCACTTAATCAAATGAGGCCTTCCATCATTTGAATCACTCATCAGCCTTCTTGTAGGGTGATGAATTTTTATCTGCTATTGGGCACTGCAGCGCTGTTGTGCCATCGTGCGGCACAACAGCGGCCATGTATACACAACGGGCCCCACTGTGCACACATGACCGCTACTGCGCCGCACGATGGCACAGCAGCGGATAAAGATCCGTGGGTGATAGCCAATCATTATGTATCTTCTGTTCAAAATTAAAAAAAAAAAAAAGAAAGGGAAAATTACATGATTAACTACTTTTGGGTTTTCATTTACAAAACTGTCCACCTTATGTTTGAGTTAACAAAAATAGACAAAAACAAGTTTAGTTTTACAAAACTAGACAAAATAGTGACTCTCCTTCCTTCCTTGGCAGTTCCCCTCTAAAAAAATCTCTTTTTTTTTCCTCTATTACTTGGGGTAGCAGAGAATGGCGGTGGCGGTGGCGGTGGCGGTGGCTGTGACAAGGGTAGGGTTGCAGGGAACGGAGGATGCCTGGGCGAGAAGGCAATGATAAGGATAAAAATGTCTAAAAAAGTAAGTGTGGGAGGGAGAGATACTATTTTGTCAAGTTTTGTAAACCTTAACTTGTTTTTGTCTATTTTTGTTAACTCAAACATACGGTGGACAATTTTATAAATGAAAATCCAAAAGTAGCTAATCATGTAATTTTCCCAAAAAAAAAAAAAACCACTCAGTATCCACCGTGCTTTAGGAATTTTCGCCAATCAGATCATCGGGCACGGACGACGGGGCTAGAGGCAGAGAATGGGATCTTCGAAATTTCGAACCATCCGTTGGTGGACCCAAAAGATCGAGCCTGGTTCTGTCGCGAAAATAGACCAATGGCCGGAGGCCACATCATGGTGGTTTCCATTTCATAAAAAGTAGAAGAAACACTAATAACGAGTAACGACTGTGGAAAGCAAGATTAAGGAATTGAGGATCTCTCTCACATCAGCTGCTATCGCGCAACGATGGAGGGATTCAAACAATTAACATGTATTTCGATTCTTCTGCAATTATTCTTTAATCTTCTTCCTTCGGCCATCGCGGTTTCATCTGGGTATTGATTATGATTCATTGTTAAACCCTAATTTTGTTGTTTCTTCAAATTTCTGAATGGATGGTCCTTACTCTTTGATTATGATTCTTCATATTTTAGTACTGAATGTATTTCTATTTGAATTGGATTTTGCAGGCCGACAGAAGGTTACACCATTAATGGCCGGGTTAAGGCTGAAGGTATTCATGTTGTTCCCTCTTTTCTAGTTCCATTCAATTTGTCTTTTTACTTGATTTCTTTTCATTCTTCTTTCCTCGACTTCTGCCTTTTATATTGGTTTCATTAGTAGTTTGTGAGTCGAAAGGTGGAAGCAGCGAACTATTCCTCATTTTACTTCCACTAGATCCGATTTAACACAATTTCATTCAATTCTTCTTCCAACTCTCTCAATCAGTGTGTATTTATTGTACTTGATGCTAAGATTCGAATTTCAAGATCAGAAACACGTTAAGAATTACACTCTTCGAAAGCCATTATATACTCTGAGCCTTCCATGGGACCTGGGGGGAAGACATGGATTTTATACATAAGCATTTGCAGTTCATTGAAGCAGCACTTGAATGTTAGGGGTTTGATTCTACCATATCCAAGTCAGGCTCCTGCATTAACAGAATAAAATTGATGGTTTCACCAAAAAAAGAAAAGCGAAATTAATAAGAAAATCAAAATTCACGTAACCGGTAATTAAATTCTTTTTCCAATGATCCAGTCATCACGCATTCCTAATTGCAGTGATCATGGTTATCTTGGATGTTCCTGCTTCTAGGAGACCTTCATTCTCCTGAAGCCCTCTTGATGTGACATTTTTCCAAGCATTGTATTTAGAATGATATTCATCTGCAGTAATTAACTTTGAGGCCTTATCTTTGTTTCTCATGATCACAAGCATTGTTAAACAAACCAAAACCAAGAGAGCATGTGTGTGTGTGTTTGGGGGGGGGGGGGGGGGGATGATTGTTGGCTTGAAAAGGAGAAAGTTTGTCCAGCTACTATTTTCTCTTGATTTCAGAAATGGAAGCCTGATATTCATTAGTCTAGATTTGTGACGATTTTGCTTCTGAAACTCTTATCTGAATCAGAAGGAAAATTTACTTATTGGTTCCAGTTAATGAACTATTGAACTCTATGCGTCCCACTGTAATTGTCTTGCCAGAATAGAATAGGAAAGCACATATTTTAATTTCTATGTCATGTTGTCAAAATTGGCTTGGGCATAATGGATTTAGCTTCACCAACAAGATTTCTTGGCCGTTGACTTTGATCTGGCCATCTGGGTATTGGACATTGAATGGACGAGATGATAAAATTTTCCTACAATCTGGTTTTATCATGGGATTTCAAATTCATAAAATATTCTTTGGATGATGTAGAGACGTGAAGTTGTGTAAGATCAATTGATAGAGTTGTAGAAGGTCAATTGATAGAGCTGTAGAAGATCACATTAATTACGGATCACAACCAATTTATGCACAACTTTACCTCTGAATTTTTGTATTCAATTTTGACCATGCAATTTAGTTCCTTGGAAACTAAAATTTTCTCAGAACTCGTGTGGACTAGAGAGTTATCTTGTGAATGATTGCATTTGTTCTGTTTTGTACTCCAATATTGTTATGAAAATTCTCAACCTAATGCAAGTAAGACCTTATCCCATCTATTACCATGAGAACCATTGATAGAATAGAAGTTATGGAAGTCTCAGTGTCTCAGTACTTTTTTCTTTTTCTTTTCTATTTTGTAGTTAATGTTAATTGAGAGAACAATTGAGTGCTTATTATTTTTCTTCTGTTTGTCCCTGGTTCTGGTGTTGTTTATTATGTTGTCTTAAATATAATGTGGAACTGATCCATTGACTCTTCTTAGATAGTGATGGTTTAATTTGGCAGGTATGGGTGCAACAGGTTTCAGTCTTGCTGCAAAAAAATCGAATGCCAAAATCACACTTAATGGTGGTCAAAAAGTTACTTTTCTTAGACCTGATGGCTATTTTTCATTGTATCCTACTGATTTGTTTGACATGCGTTACATCTTACTCTCCACTTTGTCCATGAGAAACTTTGCATTATTCCGTCCTTTAATATCTTTTACATTTACTTCACAAGTGCCTGTATATTTCTCATAAATTGTTATTTGTGCCCAATTATTTTGTAAGTTGTAGTTGGCTTCGTGCCTTTTGACAATTTGACAACTAGTACTCCATGGTTTCCATTTATGATTGGTATCTTAAGGGTTTTGTTAAGTATATAACTAATTTCACTCCATCAATTTTTTTTTTCTGTTGCACGTAATTAAAAAAAAAATTTAGTGATGGTTTTCCAGTCACCACGGTTCAGCATCTGGGTGGGCTTTCAAAAAGTTGCTTGGCAACATAAATTTGTCAACTTTCCCAGTCTTTATGAAAGCAAAATAGTATTCTCATTGAGAAATACTGCATTTGTAGGCAGGTCAAAATAAGATCTTTGTGATATTTAGGCAATCATGCAAGTCCCTTGGTTATATTTACTAAATCACTTGTTGGATCTGACTGATCTGTTTTGGAGCCCTCAGTACCATCTTTAAATTCAACCATGTAGAAGCACATAATTCAATACAGAATGCAGTTCTATTATATCTTATTTGAGTGATGGTAGTGTCATTCTGTAAGCAATGGGTATTCCTTAACCTGTTCTACTTAAAGCCACAATGTGCCAGCGGGGACTCATCTAATTGAAGTGGTTGCTATTGGTTATTTCTTTTCTCCGGTTGGTTTCTTCTCTTTGCATTTCTCAGCTTTTTAAAGTTTTAAGTAATCGTGAAGAATTCCATAGGATTCCGTTCTCTTCACATGTTCAGGTACGTGTTGATGTCAGTGCTAGAAATGCTGGAAAAGTTCAGGCAGCACTGACAGAGAACAGGAAGGGTTTGAGCAAATTGGTGTTGGAGCCTTTAAGAGAGGAGCAATATTATGAGGTGGGTTCAGATTCAAAAATTGGGTCATCTTGCAGCAACATCCTTTTTTATGATAATTTTTTTCTTACTGGACTTTGACTGCAAGTTGATCTCTCTTCTTATTCCACTACAGAGAAGGGAACCCTTCTCCATAATGTCTATCATAAAGAGCCCAATGGGTCTGATGGTTGGCTTCATGCTGGTTGTTGTATTTCTCATGCCAAAACTAATGGAGAACATGGGTACTGTATTCCTAAACTTGATTCTTTTATTCCTTTCAGTGTTGTTCTGAATGCTTGGTTACTCAACTTGGGGCTGACCTGGATTGATTCAGTCCAGGGAGGATTTAGTGTAAGTTCTGCGTTCAGAACTTCATTTAATCTAAGTCATGCTTATGCCTAACAGTGGGTAGATTGCCCAACTGGGCCTAGTGCAGTGGCCCTCCTGAGTTTGACTGGTGACTGGGTCCAGGCTTATGTCACTTATGAGGGATATTTACACCAGGCGGCTAACAGAACGTCCAAATTTTTTTTTTCACCTGCTACTGGTGTACATGTGCAGCAGAAATGGAGTGACCCTCGAAAGCAATTGGGTCACACTCACCTGCTACTGGTGTACATGTGCAGCAGAAATGGAATGACCCTCGAAAGCAATTGGGTCACACTTTAGGAAGCTCTTAGTTCAAATATTTTGAATCAATTCTGACCATTCTGTTTGTATGTGTGGGGTGAGGGGATTTATCGTTCAAAAAGTTTCACGTCTGGCATCAGTCCACCTCATTGTGGAAGATGTTATAGGTGCAACCCATATTTTTGGTTCTAAATTAACTCAACTCAGCCTTATCCCAACTAAATGGGACCAGCTACATGTATCTTTTTTTATTCATTCAGCTCTATTCAAAACCATTCATGTTACTAGTCCTAAGCTATGCATGTCTTTCCGCGCCAACTTCTCCTAGAGTCATTCTAGCCTACCCCTGGCTCTTTTATCTCCTTCGATCTGAGTCAAATCACCCCTTCATACTAGAGCACCCAAAGGCCTCCCTTGTACATGTCAATGCCTCCTCAAACTACTTTCTCGCAACTTATCATGTATTGGAGCTACTATCAAATTAGCTCTTATTTGTTCATTCCTCATCTTATTTTTTCTAGTTTTCCCACTCATCCACCTCAACATCCTCATTTCAGCGCCACTAAGTTGGTTCATTTGTTGTTTCTTCATTGTCCAACATTCAGCTCTATTCCATACATCATAGGTTGGTTGTATAACCATCCTATAAAATTTTCCTTTAAGCTTTAAAAGAATACGTCAATCACGCAACACTCCAGATGCACCCCTCCACTTCATCCACCCAATTTTAATTCTTTGTGCAAAGTCATTCTCTATCTCTCCTTTATTTATGATAAAACCTAGGTACCTAAAATTTCCAATTTGCTGTATCTCACTATCATCAATTTTTTTCCACAATTTTTAATCCTATTGTTACTAAAGTTACACACCATATACTTTGTTTTTGTACTACTTATCTTAAAATCTTTTGATTCCAAGGCTGATCTCCATAACTCTGACTTTGCATTTCTCCCTGCTTTTGTTTCATCCACCGAAACAATATCATTAGTAAAATATATGCTAAGGGATCTGATTTTGAATGTCTCGAGTCAGCCCATCTATAATTAGTGCAAACAAATACAGGTTTTTAGCTGATCCTTGATGTAATCCAATTATAATTGAGAATTGAATACCATGTCCCCCCACAGTTCTTACACTAGTCACTTCACCATTATAGATGTTTTCAACTATGTCCACATATTTACTCGAAACACTTGTCAAATTAACTAACTAAGAATTCTATTATAAGCCTATTTTAAGTCAATAAAGACTATATGGAGATCCTTCTTATATTCTCTAAATTTTTTCATTATCTCCTTAGCAAATAAATGGTTTTTGTGTGTGATCTTCCTGGCATAAAACTAAATTGGTTATTCAAAATATTAGTTTCTTGTCTCAGGTGGGTTTCAATTATTCGCTCCCATAATTTTATAATATGGCTCTTAACGTTTATTCTGCTATAGTTACTACAACTTTGCATATCATCTTTATTTTTAAAAATTGGAATCACAATGCTTCTCGTCCATTCATCTGGCATTTTTCTTGTTCCCATTATCTTGTTAAACAATTTAGCCAAGTTATTCCATAAATTCCTAAACTCTTCCACACCTCTACTAGGATACCATCTGGATCTACTGCTTTACCTATTTTCATCTTATTTAAAGCTTCATTTACTTTAGATACCCTAATTTTTTGTATATATCTAGGATTTGTGATGCGGAACCCAGCTCACAAAACCCTATTTGGGTTCACTATGAGCCCATCTAATTGTATAGTACCCAAAAATAGAATGAAAATGGCAATTCTGTAAAATATATCGAAGGTAACAAATGGGCTGGTGGCAGAATTGTATTAATCAGGATATTAGAGAGGAACTTGGTATGTAAAAGAAGAGGGGATACAAAGGGGATGACTATTTATTGTGTAGGGATACAGTTGGAAGGAAAACAAAAATAAGGATAAAAAGGGAGGGCAAGAAAAGAAATTTAAAAAAAAAAATAACTCTAAAAGAAAACCCATGAATGGAAGTTATCTTCAACCTTCTAACCAAACCAGGAGGTGGAAAACTGGAGAGGATTCAGGTGTGTGAACTCCACCCAAGCTCCGGTTAAGCTGAAATATTGGGATATGGCTCCCAACCCAAAGGCCCGTCGACTACAACTACTGGTCACCCAAACAGCATAGAAAGAAGGAGGATTGAAACCTGAAACTAGAACCTGGCAGTAGAAGAAGAAGCAGGTCTGAACTCAACTCTGCAATTCACTACTCCAACCGGATTTGGGGCTCAAACTCAGCAGGATGGGTGACCCTAAGATAAGTAAATGATTCCTAAATTCTGAGGACAGAAGAAGAGGAATTAAAGAGATCGCTGATAATGCTTGGGCAGCAAATCACATCAGAACAGAACAGAAATATAGCATAACAGGGAAAGAAGGAAAATATATAAGAAGAAGAAGACAAATGAGGGAAGAAAACTAGATCGGGGGGAACAAAGTGAGGGTTCACACAGGCCACATAGGTACTCAAACAATAATCAATATCATTTCATTATCAAATCTGAGTTCGTTGGTTACATTGCTTGCATATATAAAGAAAAAATAAGACTCCCAATAATCTAAAACTATAATGGAATCAAACTCTTAAGACTAAAAGCGGAATAGAACTCTACCACTTCATAGCCTATTCAAATTAAAACAAAAGATTACAAGATAAATCCAAATGAATAAACTACTAATTTCCTATCAAACCCAAACAGGTTCGGCCCTGTCCCGGGAATTGCTCCTGCATCAATTTGTGGTTTCTTAATGGTTATTATAACCTTTTAAAACACTTTTACTTGTATTGTTTTCATTTATTAAGCTATAGAAATAGTTTTTCCACCTCTCTTTAATCTCCTCATTACTTAATAATACATTACTATCTTCACTTTTAATCTATCTAATATGGTTGAGAGCTCTACTCTTTCTGTTCCTCCTTTTAGCTAGTTTATAAATATCTTTTACTCCTTTGTGCTTAAATTGTTATAGAGATCCTCATATTTCTTGGTCCTTGCCTTTCCTATCTCCAAAACCGTGTCCTCCATGGATTCTTTCATAACCTTTACTACCTCTTCCAACATGTCCATTTAGATCACCCTCTATAATAATCTTTTCTCCTTGACTAATTCCTTAAACTAATTTATATGTGTTCTCAAAATTGTTTGTTAGTATTTTCATTTAATCTGATTTAGGGTGGTATGCACAAATTAATATTGGTTACCTAACACAAGTTTTGTAGATATTATTCTATCAATAATTTTGAATATTTGTGATACTGTTCTGTGTACTATTTGTCATTTGTAAGAAATTTAGAAGGGTTCTTAATGTTATTCAACAGGCTGCCACTTCTGCTTACTAAACTTAGACTTGTGCGGCTTGCACTATGGATCTCAAAGATGGGATAATCTTTTTAATTGAGTGCTATTAGTGATCATATCATTCTACCTGTTTTATTGTCAGATCCTGAAGAAATCAAGCGAACTCAAGAAGAAATGAGGAGCCAAGGGGTTCCTTCCCTTGCAAACTTGTTGCCAGGAGCTGCAAGGAGCTGAGACTAATTCAAATCGCCTATAAGAGAGGACTTCTTCTAAGTCTGGAAGCCCATGTACTGAAAGGAGTGTCGATCAAGGCCCTAATGTGAACCGAAATGATTCTTCTCACAGATGTGGTTTTACTCACATTTCATTTCGAACCTATTGCTGTAAATTTGTATCATGGTTTTGTTGAATTATATGTATCCTCTTATCCAGAGGTTGAAATATTAAAATTTTCCTCTCAAACATGATTGTATACCACAACAAAATCATGAATGTTTTATCTGGAGAGGTGTCTACTTGAGTATGATGGTGCTATATGAGATGCATGAAATTATTCTGTTTTTACATTAACAAAAAAGAAAGAAAAAAAATGAAATTCCTCTTTCCCATTCAGACTATCTTGCCCAACTGTTCAAAACATGAAGGCTGTCTTGTTGGAAGCTCCCGAGCATAGCAGAGTTTCCTAATCATTTCTGCTAGGGCATGCTTGCTTTGAACTGAAGTTAGTGTAACTGAGGTACAATCAACAAATGTTTTGCACTTTTCATCCAAGCTAACGCCCTATGGAAAAGTTTCTCATTCTATATTTTCATTTTCATTTTCTTTTCTTTCACAACACTGAAATTTTTATTACATTTCTCATAAAAAAATTTTGCTTACAACTTAAATGTTGCATTAAGAACACACTTAACGAATAAGTGTCACTTCGTTGTTTGTGATATTTTCAGTCCAGGACTTGAGGCAATTGTTATTGTTAACAAGTTTATCTGTGTTTTCTTACTTTCCCTTTCATTGTAATTGGAAATTTTGATCTAAATCAAGAAGGAAACCAGAAGACAACTGTTATCGCAATTGATTAGAGTACTCTACCAATACAGTGCAGGTTCCCAATAGGTAATGGGTTTGACTATCCTCTCCTCTCTTCACCTTGTGCCTTAAGGCACCCCTCTCCCCCCTCCCCTTCCCCCCACACCCCAACACTGCCACCACTTTTATTCTCTAGTAGCTGTGGTAAAAATCCCCATGGGACACTATAAGATACGTAGAGGGAGGGGGGGGGGTTGAGAATAAAACTAGGGAGAACCAAGTTCAAGCCTGGACTATGCCCAATCAACGGGTTTTCTAGGTGGGCTAGGTCTTCTGTTCCAAAACTGAACCGGGTATATTACGTGCATCGGCTTTCAAGAGTGTTTTTATTTTATTGTAATGTATTAGTGTGTGGGGAATTGTATTGAGTCAGCATGGAGTTATCTGTTCCTTTATTAGGGAGTTATATATCAACATGGTAGGTAGAAGTTATTAGAGAAAAGTGGGAAGCTTAGTTGTACTAGGTAGTTAGTTATAATATTATTATATGGCTATTTAAACATTGTTAGACGTAATGAAAAGATAAAGTTTGAATACCTAAAATATCTCTTAGGGAGAAGAGATGCGAAGAGGTTCGGCATATCACCACCAAGTAAGTATAGTTCCTAAAACCTCAGTAGCCTGGGTTTTGGGCATCTCATATAAAAAGGGTAAACCTTTTTGAAGGAAGACGCGTGAAGTGAACATCATACATAATCCAAAAAGAAAAGATAAAAAAACCTTAAAAACTCTACGCACCAAACCACTTTGAAAGAAGGAAGGAAGGAAGAGAGAGGACTCCCCACGACTAAGGAGTCTTTTTTTTTTTAAATAAAATTCCCAAAAGATAACACAGATTGGGGGGCGTTAACTTCTTTTTGGATCCTTGACCGTAACGGTTTCGATCATTCCAACAAAAGTTTTCTCTTACGAAATCTATAAAATCTAGTGGATGGTAGTACTCATGAGTCTTTCATGTGAGGTGTCAAGCCACACGTCTGAGTCACGAAAAGAAGGAAACGGGTGAGAACAATCTTAATATTTTTATCAAAAAAAAAAGCAACAATCTCAATCGTGCTGTCTTGTTCTGCTTATGCTGTTCAGACACAGGATTACGCACAATGATCGTCTTATCCCCACTTGAATAAGATGTTCAGACAAAGATAAGGCGGTCAATGCAGCCGTCTTATGTCTGTGTAGCACGACAGCGTCGTAGAAGATCTGGATCTATATATGAGTTCTCTCTCTCTCTCAAAATAAGACACATGTCCACAGGGTATAAGTGACTGTCGTGCTCTCTCTCTCTCTCTCTGTGGAAATACGACACATGTCCAGAGGATATAAGTGACTATCGTGATCTGATCAATGCATCGTCTGATCATCCAAGCAAGGTCAATTCCAGGTTTCCAGGTCCAAGATATACATTTAGGTGGGGCCCGTCATGTAGTTTTGAGCGAGTGTGGGTAGCCGTGTGGGGGGACCAAATTTTGGCTTCTTTTGCTGACTTGGGAAGGTGAGAGACTGAGAGGAGAGGAGGAGTCCTTTTCCTTTGAGACTTATATCTATATGCGTTATAGATATTTCTTTCGTTTGTGTGATCTGGTTTTATGGACCGACCTACTCATAGTCTCATACATAAGCTATCCATAGATGGAGGTTGAGGGATCTGTTATTTATATTACATGGTATGTCTGATGCATGGATTGAGGTATCGGTATCAGATCCGTCGGTTGATACCTGATCGATCCTAGATCAGGTACTGGTATTGGATCAATGGTAAAATCATTAAAAAAAAATAAAATAAAATAAAATTGATTGACCCTAGCCGATATTGATATTTCAATCCCTGGCCTGATGAGGATTGAAATTTTGTAATGGGAGAATGTTCTTTGTGCTGCAACGCAGCCTATGCCCAGATAGGAGGGTAGGATGGTCATTGCACCCACCCCCATGTGCCTGAGTGCAGGCTGCACTACGGCAGAGAGAACAGCACCCCCAAAACGTATTTCCAAAGGCCTCTTATTTACATGTCAAATCTCAGTTAAATTGAAACTTTCTTTTAATAATTCAAGAGTACTATCAAGAAAGCGCGTGACAATAATTGAGAGTTTACATGAATTAATTTAATTATGAAATTGTGGCAAGTGGTTAATCTAAACGATTCTGTAAAATATCCATTGGTTATAATATAATTGCCACATCATAATTCCTATAGTACAACTATAAGTGGATCACCCATAAATACCCTACCCTACAAGGAGGACCAACCATAAAACTGATTTAAGTGAAAGGCTAAAAGGGGCATACTAATAAAAGATTTGTGTGCCCTAGGCCATATCCTATGTCCTAACTATCCTAAGCTGAGAGACCCTTTTGAAGTTGGGATGTTGTGGTTGGGTATGTTTTTGTTGCATGGTTTTGAAACTCGGATCAGAATCAGATGAATTGACCAAGTTGACTCAGAATCAACTGGGGGAAGATTCTGATTAAAACTGAATCTGACCGAGTCAGACCGAGTTCGGGAGAGTCTGACCAAGTCCAACCGATCCCTAACAAGTTGACACGGAATCGATGGAGACTGATTCAATACACCCAATTCCAAGTTTTAAGACCTTGCTTTGTTGTAGCTTGTGATTTCCTTGTTCAATGAAATATTGAACATTAAAAAAATAAATAGAAAATAAAAGTAAAAAAGATGCGTTCGCCATGTTTCCTCTATTGGATGGTTTCAAAATACACATAACGTTAACTTGCAATCTTCCCTCCAAACTTTTGAAAATTATTTTAGAAACACAAAAAAATGTTAAGAGAGAAAACTCCCAAGCAACCCACCACACAAAGTAGTCACACACTCAACCTGTCTTTCTAATAAAAAACATAAGAGGCTAGGATTGCTGTTGTGAAAATCCCATAACAGGTTTACTGTTTTGAAACGATTCTGAAATATGGATGCTGAATTTGAAACTCAATCAGCATCCAGTTCGGGATCAGTTTGATATCATCATAGTGGAGACATGTTGGATGAATAGTTTGATATAATTGCATTTGCCGACGAAAAATAGAAGGTTGCGAGTTAGATCCCATTTGAAGGATAGGTATCATCCATCAATATCAGAAAACTTTCACATCAAACAGTGGATAAATCAGCAGGAAAATATAATGTACAGTTCTAACAAACTAAGCAGAAAACCAAGGTAACTCAGGAAGTTGGGTCTACAATAGATTCAGAATTCACATTCATCATACAAATACCCTTCTCCTCCTAAGGGACCCAAAGCACACTAACCCTAGTGGGGAATAAAAAGAGGAAGAGAGAAAAAAGAAAAACACTTGAGACTACTTATGGAAATATTTACAAGATTTATTAGCAAACATTGCCACTTAAGGCCAAAGAATAATTCAATACCAGCTGTACATGGCACATGAGTAGGACTTGTCCCACTGGAAGATGGATTTAATTAGATTGGGTATGAGAATGATGAAGTCAGTGGATAAGGAATGCTGGTTAAGGGGCCGCGTTGACGTGTAAGATCATGAATGTCCCTTACAATGTTGAACACAGCATCTGGTTGTGCTAGCTTCACCGCATTCTCTGACATCTTCTTGAGTTCTTCTGTTTTGGAATCGAACCACTCAGCGACGAGGTTAGCTGTTTCCTTTGGGCTACGAGAGAAGACACCAGCGCCATTGTCTACCACGTAAGGGATATTGCCAACTTCCTGCCATAATTCCAAATGAAGAAAGGACACAATATCAATAATACATCCACAATGTAGTTAACAAAGCAATTCATTTTAGTTTTCCATGGAAGTCTTGAAATATCAGAATGTGTAAAGCAATTCATTTTCAAATGGATTAAATAAATGGATACTGCTTTTTTAGTCTACATTCTCAACTGATAAAATTGTACTAAATTTTTCAAATTTTTGGTTAGGGCCAACCAGGTTATCAGCATTTAACACTGACCTGTCCTGGGATGAAGTCATTGAGGATAATGGGAAGCCCCCTTATCAAAGCCTCAGCAATTGTACCAGGCCCAGCCTATAAAAACCAAAATCAAAATAAAAACCATGAGCTTGAGAACTAGGAATTAATGAAATATGAGAACAAACATTCAGGAACATCAGAAGTGAGTAACATACTTTAGTAATAATACAGTCACAAGCACCCATCCATTTTTGCATCTGGGTCTCGAACCCTCTTATCTGCAATAACAAAGTTGTAAAGAGTTTTAAATGGGCAACCGTAATAATGATTTCATTTTAATAATGGACTATGATTTTGGTTTTGTATTCATTAAAGAAGCAAATGTATCACCTTCACAGGGACATTCCATTCGATTGATTCCAAGGTAGAGGCAAGGGATTTATTACGGCCACATATAATAACAATTTGTCCCATTGGCTTTCCAAGCTCTTCATTAAACAATGCTTCTTCAAGAGCTTTTGCAGTTTTCTCCACAGGACCCATCCCTTCACCACCTCCCATCAGCAATACAGCAGGTAACCCAAGGTCCATATCCAACTCTTTTCTTAACTTATCCTGTATAATGGAAAGGGAAAACAAAGAGAGAGTATCTAAAATCATAATTCCACACAACTTTCAAATTGGTTTTCTTCCCATCAAAAATGAAAAAAAAAAAAAGTTTGGTCGTAAGCTGTCAGTCCCAAAGGCAAACCTTAGAAAGAATTGCTCGACAGAAGGAGGGTCGAATGGGCAAGCCAAATACACGGATCTGAGAGGACTCTAGACCATCTAGCAACGCCCTCTTGGCTACCTCCTCTGAGGGACAGTAGCACCTAGTCACACTGGTATGAAACCTGGATAAAATAAGAAATTTCAGCTTTAAAATCTGTGTAAGCTAATTGAATAGGGAATGCAAAATGAATCTAAAAAGCCTTGAACTTTTACCAAGTGGGATGACAGGTATTGAGGTCTGTAATGACTGTAACAAATACCACTTTCTTCTGAAGGCCTTGCCATTTAAGTACCCACAGAGGAATATGTTGCATGAGAGGATGAACACTAATGATAATGTCTGGTTTATACTCCATCAGACCAGCCTCCACCTCTCTTCAATTGCAAAATATGGAGAAGTTAGAGAGACAGTAAGATATAAAAAATTACTTTGAATCTAATTCACAGGTCTCCACAACTCTGGACTTTCAGTATTCACATTGGTGATAAATGGGGAAGACATGTGAAATTGAAATGTCAGATTAGAAAGAAACAATGTAGAGCTTTTAATGACAAGTATGGAAGCTAAACCAGTGCACCAGAGCAGCTACTCTGGAAATTGTGTAATATCTAATTGTAGACGAGAAGAAATGACAAAATCGTGGTAGTTTTGTCAGATAGGTAGAGAGGGGCCAGAATGGGAAGAGAAGGAACTTACTTGGCATAGAAGGCAGCCATGGCTGCTAGATATACACAGTGAATCCATCGAGGGGAGGTACTGTGGAATGCAACCTTCCAGAGCCGTACGTGTTTCACCATGAATTTATATGATCTCTCCATGTCGTTTAACGGCCAGCCAGTGTACTCTTTCCACACATCCTTAATAATTATCTGAAATAAACAATAAAACAAATAAGTTTAGAAGAACTAAACTAGAACCTTGAATAATCAGAGAGACAAAAGGGAAAACAAAAGGAGACTTTGGGATTTATTTGATCTGCTTTAATTAGAAACAACCACCATTGAAACAGCCCATATGAGCACAGGGACAAATACAAACAGAAAAATTCAAAAATCAATCACATTAGAGGCACTTAAATTAAAAGGAATATTAAAGTATCGGTGGGAAATTTTAAAAAAAATACAGAGACGATTCATGCTTCTTCCTCCTCCTTTTCTTTCTTAGGAAGAAGAATAAACTGTACAAAATGGAAAACAAAGAATTCGGAGAAGACAAAAGAGTTTCCAAAATAAATAGCATAAACAGCCAAGGAGCAGAAAAGGAACTTTAAGAAACAGAACATAACATTAAGAGCTAAATAGAGACAAGTTCAAAAGAAAACAATATCAAGAAAAACCAATCAAAATTCAAAACCCATTACCCTGTATTCATCCCCGAATTCCAACCTAAACGCATCCCTGATTGCTTCAGCAGAAGCTCGATGCCCACCACCAGTATCACTCATCAAAATCAATACATTCTTGGTCCTCTCAGCTCCGATCTGCACAAGCTCCGTTGTTCCTTCATCCTCCAAACAACCGTAAGAACACTTCTTCTGTTGACTATAATGGCCTCCGACACTCTGAAATAAAGTATCTCTGATGGATCTCCTCGGAGACACCACTGACATAACCATATCTGTTAATTCCCACTCAAACCCCCAAACTAAAAACAGAGCCCAACAGACCCAGTTCACCACCTGTGTCAAACTCCAGAAAAGGACACCCAGTTTTGCGTTTTGCGAGCAGAAGCAAAATCTACTCCAATGGAAGAGACAGGATCGAAGAGAGAAACCGTAGAGTTGAGTTTGAGGGGACTGGAACAAGCTTTGTGAGAGGTAAAGAAAGATTTTTGTACAGAACAAAGCCAGCGCAAACGACGGGTAAAGATTCTCAAATGATTCCGGTATACTCAGGGGAAACCGTAGAGTTGAGTTGCAGGGAATGGAACGAACGAGCTATGTGAGAGGAAGAGAAGTGATTTTTGTAGAGACCAAGGCCGGCGGAAACGGCGGGTAAAGATTCCTCGAATGATTCCGGTATTCTGAGGGGTTCGCCTGGAATTTCTAGCCGCTTGATTCGCATATTTTTTTTGGAAATTCGAATGTTCTGACCTACCCATAAGAACCCATCCTTAAGCCCTCCAACAAAGTTTTTACATGGAATTATTTTTTTAAAATTTTATTATTGGTAGTGAATAGTGTGGGGCCCAGTTAATTTTCAAGGAATATTATCTGAGCTGGCAAAAAAGAGATTTTTGAAGGACTTTCGTTCTCCAGCCTTCAAAGTTCCAAGCTTCCTGTGTAATATTCCTTCCAAGTTCCAAGTTAACTACTTGATGCCTTTTACAAGTTACACCTATAGAGCCGGAGAAGGCACTTTTCCTTGGTCCCCAAGTTCCATGTTTCAAATAAAGGTCCAACTGTGTTGGTTGAAAATGACCCAATTTACCTTTTGTAAATGTAGTTTATGTGGGTGTTGGGCTTCTTACTGGGCCTAGGCCATACCTATTTGGGCTTAAGTTAGAGAAGCCCAAACACCCATCATCTTAAATTAGCCCTTATATCTTGGGACATAATTATTGCTCATATTGTACGAAGTCGATAATATCTTTCCCGTTGTTCCTGATGCCCATACCTAAGCACCCACAACTATCTATGAAGAATTCCTTATTCTCTTGAGGAAATTGTAATAATTTGTCATTGAGTTTTTCTTTTTTTTTTCTTGTCTCACATGGCCATATTTATATCAGAATATACATTTCTTACCAATATAATTAAAAGGGATAGGGTTCTTTGAGCTAGCAACAAATCGAGAAGCACACCAATGAGGCGCAGCAAAACAACATTGTCCATTAGAGCGCAAACTAGGCCATTTCATATAAGGAGGAGAGAGATGTGATACCATATCTTGCCTTGTTGGCGGTCTAAGAACCTTTTTCCTAATTAAAATTACCATTTCTATGGCTTTACCTAAAAAAAAAAAAAATCAATATTCAGATTATTATAAATAGGGGGAGCATTCTCTATGGGGGAGAGCAGGGACCATGCACCTGTGGCAGCCAATGAGAGAGCACACGCATTGGCATCTCAGGGGGGGTGCATTTTTTGCTTTTCATGAAGAACGAGGTGGTCATTTCACGCCCCCTCCACTATGTCTTGACGTGGCCCCTATGTCCCCACAAAGAACTTTTCTCCTTATAAATATCATGGTTATATTTATAAGATATAATCATTAGGATCATTTTTTTGATAAACATATGATCATTAAGATCACCTCATAAGTTTTATGGGCAATGAATTGAAATAATAGTTATTGCAAACTCCGCGTACAGTTTATAGTGTCATCATTCTGCCAAGTGGTGTTGATTAATTATCCAATTACCAATAATTAACAGACCCCAATTAATTATGTCTTGATTTTAGACTGGAATATCTAGTCTATATTTGGGTTGTTGGATCAGACCTGAACCGGTATTATAAGGCCGAATAAAGTACCAATTTACTCCATGCTAAGTAAAAATGTGATTTTAGTGGATCGTGCGTGGCTCCTGCACTCAGACACAGTAGCATGGTAAAGTACCACCCTATCCCCATGTAATAAAAAATCAGGACAATGATCTCTTGCCTTAATAATAATAATATAATAATTTCTATGAGGGTGTGGCTATCATTTTGCGTGGCCCTGTGTTTGGATGCAGGGACTACATATTGTACACAACCAGGTAGCATTTTTTGACTTCTTTCTCTCTAATAATAATAAGGGAGGAGGATTGTTGCCAGGTTGTATGACCCTTGCAATAGCACGAGGGGCCAATGAGAGAATGTGCGAGGCATCAAATAGAAGTGGGATTTTTCTTTCACGGGTGTGGGGCGATTGTTTTGCACTTTGTATTTGGGCACAAATGTCATGCAACTTAGTAGCCTTCTTTATCCTTAATAAGAATATGTGACAATGTTTTATGACTAAGAGGGTATCCTATGCCCTGATCTTGCGTCTGTCTTTCTCCTCCTTCTGTGTAATGACCTCCTTCCTCCCCTTCCTTTAATTATACCAAAAGGATGACTGTGAATGGGTGTTTTATGTCGGTGTAACGTATGCTTCTGGACAAAAAACACTCTCCCTATTATAAAGAAAACTTTAGAAAAAGAAGAATAATCGAACCTAAGCATTTTGGCCTTTTTAAGGTAACTCGGGTGTAGACGTAATTGAAGTGTTGTCATTTTAGGATGCTATTTATATCCATCCATTCATTATAAATTAGAATATTGATGCCGTGTTTACTAGTTTTCCACCCTATTGTTTGCTTGGCAATTGGCATGCATTTTTATTTTTTTAATTCAAAAGATTTTAAATGCCAATCCATAATTGGGTGTTTTTATTTATTAATAATCTAATAAATCAACACAAAAGAAAACCTATTTGACCAAGGAAACAACACTACACATGTCTCTCTCTCTCTCTCTCTCTCTCTATATATATATATATATAAATATTTTTTTCCTTTAATTTTTTTTATCAAATACTTTGATGAGTATGGTCTCATAAATTCCAATGCCTTGCATGGATTCTTTACTTATGGAATTATACTTCTTTTTTGTAATTAACCTTCTATTGATCTGTATAAAGTTGCGTGGATTGAAAATTATAAAACCCCAACTATATAAGCAAAAGGATAAATGTTCTCTATGGGAATTAAGAAGTGTACGTATCCGCGTCCGCACACATGGGGGTGGGGAAATGACCGTCCCACCCCCCATGAAAGGTGATAATGATCGTTGTATTGATGTTGTTGCGTGTGCTTCCATTGGTCCCCCATGCTATCCTATGAGAACTACTAAGACGATAACTGAATATTCAAGAACAATTTTGGCTTTTGTCGTTGACTTGGTATCATCTTCCATGGACAAACCATCCACATCATTATCGTCTATATATGTCTTGCATGCTTCATTAAATTTTCATTCTCTCACGTGGATATGAAAAACATTTACAAATGGACCAAGTTAAATGGACCAAGTTATTCACGATGGCCTAATAGTTTCAATTATGTGGCATATCAGATGGGGTCTAATGTTAAACAGATAAACCTCAAGGTCCCCCCAACTTATATGTCAAATTTCACCATAAAAGAATTCGTCAAGTGGTAAAATAAAGCTCTAAAAACACTAGACTACAAGAGGGTGCATGGGAATACATGGACGGCTGATGAAAATATAAAAATATATGTCAATACATGAGAGTGTGTTTGATTAAATTAGATTATAAAAATTCATATGTGGTTAATCCTACCATCGACATATCTATACAACATTACAACATACTACAATTAGAATTACAACATGGCTAAAATTGGTGTACTACTTTGATAAGCTTATCAGATCGGCTTCTATAAAGCAACTTTTGCCTTCAAAAATTAAGGCAAATTAAAGGTTATGTGCATGGTGCATGAACGTATATGCAACCGTTTGATGAGAATGAGGGCTCGTGTATTGTATACAATCATGCCCATCCAATAGTTGAAAGTACGATTATGCACCATGTACAATTGTGTAAGAAAACTCTCCCCAAAAATTAATTGAAATTTTGATTTTAACAACCTAGGAAAATTTTTATTTTTACTTTGAAATTGCAGAATTAATTCATTAGAATTTCTAAAATGCAGGTCACGTAGTGGAGGTGGTGGGTTCGAGGGAAAAAAAAATAAAATAAAAGAAAAACAACATGAAACACATGTTGAGTTATTATTAGGATAAAATACACATGTCCCCTAAAGCTAAAATGCAGCCAATATTCTTCATGTCCCCCTAAGGTTCTGATAAGTCTCCACATATCCCTTGAAAATTCCACGTACCACCTTTACTTTTCAACTTAAAGCCATTTAAGTACACACCATTAATTTTAGATGTTAAATGCTAACATGAAGAAGGTAATGTACAATTATACCCTTTCTACGATTAAATTACCAAAATATCCTTCAAGTTAAAAAACAAAGATGACAGAAATTGAAAAAGCCAAAAACCCAAATCGCTGTAAGCATAGGGAGAGCAGCCCAATCCGGTACAATGCATGGGGATCTATATTTGCTGATTGCCTCACAATTTAATCAATTTTGGTTGTCACCATCGATTAAAAACGAAGCATTTTCTTAATTCTGGTATCCAATGCATATCGATATCTCTAAAATGTGACGTTTTTTTTTTTTTTTGGCCATTTTCCATGTGGTATAATTTTAGGTATCCTGAATAATATATTGGATTCTTATGAAATAATAAGTATCTCATCATCCACCATCCATTTGGTATAATTTTAGGTAAGTTCAATTTCACTCGTCAATTTATTTTGCCCCAATGATCCTAACGACCAATTAAATGGACCTTTTCTGCATTACCAAAAGTGTTGAAGGTCCAATTTTGTAAAAGTCCATTCATTCAATACCTGGCGTTCTTTCTTGCGTTATTTGTATTTTATCCTCCATTTTTAATTTTCCTGTTTTAGAAAAAATTCCAAAAAAGTCCCTCTCCTGAACTTCTTGTTCCAGCCCCACATAATTTTCTAACAAGTCCTTCTTCTTTTTCTCCCATTCCTATCTCCTTTCTGCCCTAATTTCGAAAAGCCCCCAACCCAAGGATTTCTGTCCGCTGGAACATCCCTGGGTCGTCGACTCCGGTAAGCGCTTCATTTCTCTCCTTTTAGTCCTTTCGTTCATTAGGGTTTTCAGTCTCTCTTTTAAATTGCTTCCTTTACTGTTCTTCTGGCTCAATAAAATGTATTCTTGATCTTCTGGTTCGTAAACGATTCCATTACAGTAATTGATAACATGGAATCATGTATAGATGATGTTGGGGGTGTAGTTGTCATGGACCTGGGACCCATATAGGTGTGTGTAGACCGTCCGATTGTCTTGGCCTCGCCAAGAATATCTCTAACTGATCAGGTGATCAAAGCTGCACAAGTTGGGGCTGTTGTTGACTTGTTGTCGAACAGCTGAAGTGCTTTCTTCGACAACAACAACAATCGAATCAGAGTTACTTGATCTGATTGACTTAATTCTAGGGTTCCTTTGCTCGGACATCACATGGTGATTTACTGGTGTAAATGCTGAGTTTTGAAGTGTGGGCGATGAACTTATGCTACCTTGCCCTAGAGCCCTAGACCTGGAGCTCTTTTGGTTAACTGAATTTTCAATCAGGGCTTTTTTTGTTGGTTGATTGCAATAAACTAGGGTTGCTAATGGATACAGGGGGTCTGGTTGGACCGGGACATACATAACCGAACCATGTAAACCCGAATTTGGGAATTTGAGGGTTGGAGCTAAATATTTCATTGCTGCAACCAGAACTTGGAATTTGGTTATTTAGAAGTAGTGAAGTCCATAGTCGTCAAGGTCTCATTACCACCAGCGCAGAGGCGTGGGTTCGAGTCTTAGGAATCAGCCTCTCCGTGGAGGGGGTAAGGCTGCCTACCATCTACCTTTCCCAGACCTTGTGAAATGCGGGAGCCTTGTGGACTGGGTACGGCCCTTTTTGAAGTCCATAGTTGTCAAGGAGACCCAAGGCTTTGGAGGGGCGCCTACAGCATGCAATATATGTTATATAGCAATTTTAGTTTTATATAATAAATGCTTGTATGCAACATAGAAGCCATATCAATGCAATATGACATAATTATGCTATTAAAGACTTAATATGAGAAAACCAACATATAATACACAAAGCATAATATAAAATATTAGAATATTCATAAAAAACAAAACAATGAACATGAATCAACGTAAACTCTTGAAATGTCAAAAAACTAGTATAATATAAGGTGTGCTATCACAAGACCACAAGGCGATGCCGAGGTATTCAAGTGTGACAATGAGATGGAAAAAATGTGACACAACAATTCAAGGATTTGGTAGGTGACTCACAGATAAGAGGTTAGTGTTAAACTTAGGAACATGAAGTACGGAGTCAAGGGAAATAGAAGAAGTAACACAAACGCTACCCATACCAGAAATAGAAGAAAGAGAACCATCAACGATCCAAACCTTTTCCTTACCAGAATAGATAGAGTAGGAGTCATAACACTCCCAAAACTCAAAAAAAATAAATTCCAGCAAGTAGTTAACCATAAAAAACTTGAAGAAAACCAACTCACATACACCCTTCACAATTTGGCTTCATTCCATGGCAACATATAAGTCCCAAATGATGCAAGTCACCAACCAATAGCAATCAAACTCACCATACACAGCATTTCGAGCAAAAAATAGGGCGAAAAAAAAAATCTGGCAGCTTGGAGGAGGATGAGTTGTGCTCCACCAACTCACCTCTGAAAGCCACCCCGTGGGCGATTCTAGCAAGCCCAGCCCCATTCCCAAGTATTGCTCGATGGAGGAGAAACCAGAAGAGAGAGAATAGGCTGGCGGTCGTGACCAAGGAGCTTCTTGCTTCTTCGAATAGCCTTCACAACCTTGAAACTTCTTCCATTATGCCTTCTCGGTAATGTAAGATTGCAGCGTAAGTGATTCAAACTCAAGTAGGATCTTCTAGATGTGTTTGTTTACATGGTATAGCCTCTATTGGAACCCTCTACTTTTTTAGGGTTCCAATGAGAGGTGTAAGGGATGTGAATGTTTGGTCGACTCTCAAACCACGTTCCGATACCAAGTTGGAAATGGTGTAAGGATCGATTCAAGAGAGGAGAGGAGAGGAGAAGGTAGGAGGTGAGAAGAGAAGAGAAGATGAGGAGAAGAGAAGAGAGGAAAAGAAGAGAGAAGGAGATGTACAGACGAAAGTTAGGGAGAGAAGATTCCTTTCCCCTATTTGATTTACTAACATGAAGTGAGAATTCCATACACCTCCCTAGGGAGGTAAAAGGTAAAAAAGTAAAATTACAACATAAGGCAATAAGATACTAAACTAGTGGCCAAACTACCCTTATTACATAAACTCTTAACACATATTTGTATTGGGACTTTAATCCCATGCGTTTACTTTGTAATCGACCAATTTAATGAGCCTAAAATATGGTTAGAAAGTAAGAATACGGGATTTACTTCATTAGTTTAGTTAGAGTCCTGTTTTGAGTCTATTTCCTTTATTATTTCACTTTCCTAGTCAATTTAGGTTTCCTTATTAGTTAAGGATAGAGTTAGACCTTTTTCCTTTTTAGTGTCTAAGTCTATTTTTAAGTCTTCTATATAAGTTTGTAAGGGAGGCCAGCATTGAACCCGAATTTGAATGAATAGAAAAGTTGCTTTTGCAATGTTGAAATCCTGAGATAGGATAGGTGAGAGGCCTAGGGTGAGATACCCTGTCCCCTCCCCCATCCCCTTCCATCGGTTCCTGAATCCAAACCTTAATTTTGTTCAAATTGATCTCAAGAGTGCTACAAGCTGCTGGGATTTCTTTCAACTGATTGCCACATCAAGATCATTGCTGCTTCTACAGGTTACAAATTTGTGGATTTTTTATTTGCTACTTCAACCAAGGAAATTGTTCCCTTGTTTGAGTTCCCTATGTTCTCTTGGTTCCCTCATATGATTTATTGTTTATTGGAGGGTTTTTCTATTTGATCCTGCTTGGGATTAGATCTATTCTGGTTCTAATCTTACATTACCACCTTTATATCTAATTGCTATTCTCAAATTTTTTGGATGATTACCATTCACTATATTTATTGACTTTTTGTCAGATCTATGTATTACATGATATGTTGCTTAAAAAGTCTTATTTACTTTTTGTCAGATCTATGTATTACATGATATGTTGCTTAAAAAGTCTTATTACTTATATTTATTAGTAATGAGATTAAAAAAAAAAAAAAGAAGGTGAAAGAATCAAGCTATGCTTGGTTGCACAGTTTTGAGAACAGACTGTGGCCAGTCAAATTGGGTTTATCATAATGGCCACCTTTCTTGTTTTCCGGGTAACTTGGGCTAGATTCCCAGCATTCATCGAACCACCGAATTTTTTTTAAAAAAAATTATTTATTTTTATGAAGTTGGTGGAACCACTAATGAAACTAAAAGATTGGAACCCTTTCCTGCTCAGAGTCTGGTCCAATTATAAAACTATGTTTGTCTTTCTCCTGGAATAAAACAATTTCATTTTGGTTTTCTGTAACATCTAAGTGCATGAGGTCTGCACCGAAAATGGGAGTCATAAATGTCCATCACTAATATATATTTATATATATAAAAAGGAGTATTTTCACTTTGTACCGTACAAACTTAAAATAACATAATTTTGCGCTCTACCAACAAAATAAGTTTGATTCGAGATGTATCGATTTCAAAGACTCCTACAATAGATCTGAGGCATGATTCATTAAAGAAATTCAAAGGAAGATGAGGGAGAGAGATCCACACCTGTGCCAATGCAGATTCAGTTGCTGGTGATCAAATGCAATGTGAATTTGTGGCAACCCACAGCCAAATGCGGCTCCAGAAAAGAACCACTACTCTCAACTCAGAAATCTACTGTTCTCAATTCATCTCAACTAAGGCTTATTGTGACAATCTAGGGTCATATAATCCACAGTATCATAAGAACTCAGTTCTTCCCTCACTAATTCAATCTAAGTAATTTTTTGCCAGTCTCTCCACTCCCCTTTATGGCATTCTCTTATTCTTTTAGCATACTCAACTTGCACCCTATAACTCCAAGTCAATAGTGCAATATTATTGGTCTTGGTTGTGACTGAACCATCTAATTTCACTTCCCCTCATGTTGTCACCTGTGGGTCCTTCCTGGTAGTTCCCATAACACAGTTATCCCTTTTATTTCGATGTTCTTGTAAATTAGCCTTAGCCCCCACCTATCACGTGTGTGCGGACCCACAGACATAAGATTAGATAGTGAATCATACATGTATTGGTAAATATTCCAGGTTGTTGATCGGAACAATGTGTAAATGGTCATAGAACTCAACCAGCGTTATGACTTTTAACTGCAAATGTTGTGTTTCTCTTGTAAGCCTTCATCTTTTTCCCCCAGCAAATACAATTTCGTGTATTAAGTCCAACGGTAAGGTTGCTCCATTGTGACCAAGTGGTCGAGGGTTCGAGTCTGGAAACAGCCTCTCTGCAAAAGCAGGTGTAAGGCTGCGTACATTTTGACCCTCCCCAGACCCCCAAGTGGCAGGAGCCTCGTGCACTTGGTATGCCCTTTTAAGTCCAATATGTCATCTAATTTCTATGAGGAAATAATAAGATATTCTTCAGTGTCGACTGCCTAAATATTGAAATGCTCCATTAAATAACCTGTAGTATTGGCTAGAAGTATTGACAGAATATTTTAGGTTGTCAATATAACAACTACGAGAAATGAGCACTAAATTAAGAGGGAGACACTTGATCTTCTTGGAACAAGTACCGAATGGTGGAAACAGACTTTGTTTTAATTGTTTGAAGCATAGGATCATTAACCAACAACAAACACACATGATTTGTTTTCTCTTGATGATTAGTTTATAGTTTGTACTCGCAATTGCAATGGCAATGATGATGATGATGATATGGATAGATAACCATGGTGGTCTAGATGCATTGTAAAGATAATGGCTTGAAAATTTAGATGAGTACCGTGATGTCACCACGTTTCCTTCTATCAGCTATTATCCTGCAATATGTGGTATGATATTGCAAGCTGGCATTGCTTTTGCATTACTTATGTGCATTTGAATTTGAGCATAAAATGTTGATTTTTACATTAATTTACCATTTCTTTTACATATTATGCATGACTACAACTCCTGACATTGCCTTTCATAGATGTTCAGTATTTTTGAATTGGAATTTGGGGTTTAGAAAATACTGGAGAATTGTTTTTCCCAACTGAAATTTTGAAATCCTCCCTTTGATATCCTTCAGTTTGGCTGCAGGTTTTTGCACAAAGACATGGCAAGGGGGAAGCTTATATTAATTTGTCAGTCAGGTGGTGAGTTTGTGTCAAACAATGATGGGTCCTTGCAATACACTGGTGGAGGAGAGGCACATGCAGTTGATGTCCACCACAGTACCAGCTTTGATGATCTCAAGTTAGAGTTAGCTGAGATGTGGAACTTTGACATCAAAACTATGTCCATGAAGTACTTTCTCCCAAGCAACAAACGCACCCTTATCACTGTGTCAAATGACAAAGACCTAAAAAGAATGATTGATTTCCATGGCAACTCTGTAACGGCAGATGTTTTTATTTCTGGAAAAGAACGTGTTTCACATGATGTATTGAACATGCATGCCAGCAGGTATTTGCCAAAGGTGCTCCATCTTTACATGCATGGTTTGTTTTCTGCAGAAAATTACATTACACACTTGCACTTGCAGGGGAAACAGGGTAATGGTATCTGAGTCTATCAATCATATTGCTGCCTCTACTCCTGCTGCTGCTACACTAGTTGATGCTACCCCTGTTATAACTACTGCTGTTATGAATGCCACAAATAGTCCCCCAACTGACGCTAGAGCCACCCTTGCAGTTGCTTCTGCTGCTACCTCAGTCACTGTTGCTGCCCCTTCTCTCAATGCCCCCACTATTGCTGCTCCTGTCATTGTTACACCAACTGATGCTAGAGTAACTACTGCAACCTCTGTCCCTGCTACCACCACTGCAGCCTCTAACCCTGTCCCTGATTGCACTACTGACAGAAGCCTTGATGTTGCTACTGATGCAACTATCCCCAGCTCCACTGGAATCACTTCTATCCCTACCATTCCTGCTGCTGGTGCCACTTTCAACAATGTCCAGCCACAGAAACACACCGCATCCTGGACATTTGGTACCAAGGGTCTGACTATTGTTGCTGTTGCTGATAAAGTTGGGCAGGAAAGGAACATTGCATCTCAGGAAAATGATACCAGAAATCCCGCTAGTGTTGATGCTGTTGATGATGAGAGGCAAAGACACACTGAAGCCTCAATAAGTGTCATCAATAATCCCACTAATGATGTTGTTGCTGATGATGCTTGGCTGAAAAGAATTATTGCATCATGGAAGAAGGGTATCAAGGGAGAGGGCCAGCAATTTAAGAGTGTCCATGAATTTCGTGATGTGCTGCGGAAATATTCTCTTGCACATCACTTTGCATATAAAATGAAAAAGAATGACACTGACCGTGCAACTGCCATATGTAGGGCTGAAGGCTGCTCTTGGCGGATACATGCATCATGGATGCCAAGTTCAGGATCCTTTATGATAAAGAAGATGAACAAGTCACATACATGTGAAGGGATTGTTGGTAAATTTTCTCAATCAACAAAGAATTGGTTGTCAAGTGTAATAAAGGACAGGTTGCGTGACACCCCATATTACAAGCCCAGGGTGATTGCAAATGACATCTGTCGAGAGTTTGGGATTGAATTACATTATTCACAGGTATGGCGTGGAATGGAGAGTGCCAGGGTGGAACTTCAGGGTTCATCCAAGGAGGCATATAATCAGTTGCCTCAGTTTTGTGAGAAGTTGGTGGAGACTAACCCAGGCAGTTTTGCAAGTGTTAACACTAAGGATGACTTAAGTTTCCAACGCCTTTTTGTCTCTTTTTATGCCTCACACTACGGCTTCCAGAATGGTTGTCGTCCCCTCATTTTCCTTGATTCTACCTCTCTAAAATCAAAATACCGGGAGATACTATTGGCTGCAACTGCTGTAGATGGGAATGATGGAGCATTTCCAGTTGCTTTTGCTGTAGTGGATGTGGAGAATGATGATAATTGGCACTGGTTTTTGGAGCAACTGAAGCCTGTTGTTTTAACATCTAGAACCATTACCTTTGTTTCAGACAAAGACAAGGGACTGAGGAAATCTGTGCATGAAGTATTTGAGAATGCCCACCATGGGTACTGTATCCATTACCTCATAGAGAAATTCAAGAAAAACTTGAAGGGTCCATATCATGGGGATGGGAGGTGTTCTTTGGCTGGAAATCTTTTGGCTGCTGCCCATGCATCCAGACTCGATGGGTTCAGAATGTACACTCAGAAAATAAAAAGTGTCTCTTCAGAAGCTTATAATTGGGTCATGCAGAGTGAACCAGAATATTGGGCAAATTCACAATTGAAGGGTGAACGGTACAACCAAATCAAACTAGACATGGTAGAATTGCTCAATAATTGGATAAAGGAGGTGCGTGAGTTATCAATAATACAAAAGATTGACACCATAAGCTGTAAAATGATGGAGTTGATCTCTACACGTCGAGTGGAATCAAGCAACTGGCATACAAAGCTAACTCCATCAAAAGAGGAGAGACTGCAAGAAGAGAAAATAAAAGCACATGGCCTTAAAGTGTTATTCTCATCTGATAGCATGTTTGAAGTTCACGATGATTGTATTCATGTTGTTAACCTCGACCAATGCGATTGTAGTTGCCAGGGGTGGAAAATTATTGGATTGCCTTGTTGCCATGCTGTTGCTGTTTTTAATTGCACTGCCAGGAGTCCCTATGATTATTGCTCAAGATACTTTATGACTGAGGCTTTTGTCTTAACGTACTCGGAGTCAATAAACCCAATGCCAGATATTGGCAAGACTGTGAGCAGAGAGTCCTCAGATGCAGGTCAAGTACATCCTCCTCACATCCATCGTCCCCCAACCCAACCTAATAAGAGGAAACGGACCAAATCTCAAGAAACGGTGAAAAGGTCACTTCATTGTAGCAAGTGCAAAGGAGAAGGACACAATAGAGCTACATGCAAAGAAACATACTAGGTTCAATAAGATGTCCCCTAATGTGCATGTAGTTCAGTGTGGTGCAGAAAGGCTTTTCACTCTAAAGGTGATAATGTATCATACTGAGATTATCTGGTTTAGATTAGTGCATTAGTCTTTGAACATGATAATTGGTCATTGAATGACTTAAGTCTTGTTTAAATTTTATATCTCAATCCAGTATGTTACATTCGTTTTGGTATTGTGACCAGTTTAGCACATTCATGGGAATTTTTTCTTATGGTGCAAAGTGTGTCCCAAAACTGCAAAACATCATTCTTAAATATTGTGACCATGTATTCAAGTCCATCAGTGTTTAGTTTACTTGCAAACATGATCAGGAATGTTGATTTACTGGTTTACATCTGGGATAATTAGGGCAGCCTTGACTCTTCTTTTTGTTGAATATGCATCTACATCCACATCCAGTAGTGTGTTTCTTATTTTCTGTTGCTTCAATCATTTTGCTGGTTTCTGTTGCCTTTTGGAATAATTTTCTCATCTCTAACATTTTCTTTTTAAGAATCAAGCAAGAAAACAGATCCTGAGGCTCAATTAGTTTTTGTTTGTAAGCGGAGTTTTTTACAATGACATGCCAATACAAATCAAAGATTCTCAATTGCATGGTTTACTGAATAAACTTTCTTTAGATACATATTTGTACTTGGATATATGTGAACCATGTAGATCTTTAGTTGGACTGATTAAAATTCAAGGATAATAGATGTTTCCATGGTTTTCTAAGTTTTTTTGTTTTTAGTTTGTAGTCTACTAAGAGGAATCAAAGACCCTGTTGAGCCCAAAATAAAGCTATACAAAAAGGCTTCATATGAAGCTACAGGCAGAAACTTTGATGTAGATAAGTATGCTGGACTGCACTACAGCCACAGGAAGGAAGGCAGCAGCCGGCTGTGCTGGGTTGATTCAACAAGCTTGCATGAGCTTCTTAGTAGTTTTAGTTAGTTAATTAGTTTACTTCTTTCTTAATTCAAGTAGGAATTTAGTTGTTGGTTGATTTTTAATTTCAGCATGGTATGTAAGTACTATTCATGATAGCTGTTGGTCTGATTTCCAGTTTTCATAGTTTGAATTGGACTTTTTAATTCTATATATACAATGTAAGGCTCTTCAGCCAAACATGCTCTGACTGGTTCTCCATCAAATTTGTTTGTTAAAAAAATCCAGGGTTATTTAGATTTTTGGAGTGTTGCATGAGACAAGAGGAGAGCAAAATTCATGGCATATACACCAATGCACAATCCACTCCTGCTTGGGTAGTCTGGAGCAGGGAGCATTGAAGTAGACATTTGAGAATTTTCAAATCTATTGATTATACTCAGGTCATTTTTGTGTATCTAATTTTATCACTGCAAAATTGAAACTGGCCATTTGTGGACTGTGACTTCCCATCCTTGAGGGTCTCATTTATTCTTATTGGAGCTTTGATCTAGGAATTCGTTGACAGATGAGGCAGCAAAGCATGGGGCTTTGATCTACATTTGGTTATGACAGGTCTCCATGAATCCGATCAATGATTACTATATTTATAGAAATAGATATTTTACATACGGTGTGTATGAGCATGGCCTCTATGCATGCACGAGGGCCAATGAGAGGACACACGTTGGCATCATGGGGCAGGATTTCCGCCATTCATAGGGTGGGGCAGTCATTTCACCCCCCTCTAGGCGTGGATGGTACACACTCCCCTACACAGAACTTTTCTCCTTTACTGTAAATGGTCGTTTCTGTGTAGAACCGGAGCTTGAGAGCCTTCCCCAGTTTACATTGAATTCAAATTTTGTGAACATTTCTAGGTTTTTCATTGAAGAAATTTGTTTGTTGATTACAACGACAGGTATACTAGAATTTTGTGAATGATTAGGAGACATGACTTATACATGATCAACTCTACCCAGTCCAATGCGTGGTCGGTGATTTCATCGTCACTTATTAGTTCTCTTTGCTAAAAACCGACAATTATCCTCCCAAAATATCATTCTAGTAAATTTTACCTTCTTGCTCTGAACTCATGATTGGATTATAAAATCACCTTTCTCATACAGCATGAACCAAAAGCTATTTGTTTCTAGGAAAAAAATCAATATGAAAGGAAAACTTTTTATATAAATTAAATTTAAAAGATAAAATTTTGTTTGAAAACTTCCTATTAGGTTTACCTAGAAACAATTGAAGCCAAAATAAGTCATGCAATAAGAAAATTTAAACAGCTTTTGACCTGAAATTGTTCCAAACAATATTTGGGAACACCATCAACATGAACTTTAGGTAGTGTAATGTTTAATTAGATAAAAAATTTTAATTACATCATAAATTATATTTAAGAATAACCAATGCATCCACTCTGTATCTTTTACATGAATTGGATGGAAATTCATTCAATTAAGAACCAAATTAAGATTGTCCAAACAAAAAGAGGAAGCTAACTCAGTACATATATGGTCAGATAAATTATACCAAGCATCAGAGACAAAATCATGACATGAATGGCTACATTTCTCAATGAAGTTGTAACAAACCCAGAACCTAGAATCAGTACCTGCAAGTGGAAGAGAGAAGAGAAGAGAAACAGAACAATGGGAGAGATACACCTAAACCCACGATGAATTCAGTGTGTATTTCCACCATGGTCTGCCTTTTATTTATATTAATCTGTCAAACTACAAATGTATTCCTAGTAGGAATACAACACTTAATTACAAACTGAAAAGGCAACTAACATAAGAGAAAGTAAACTCAGACTCAACTTACTCCACGACAGGGACACTCATCTCCTAACACATCTTAACAGAAGTAAAACCAGATTGTCCAAACAAAAAGAGGAAGCTAATTAAATACATGGTCAGATAAATTATACCAAGCATCAGAGACAAAACCATGACATGAATGGATACATTTGTCAATGAAGTAAAACCATGTCCTTCGCCAGTAAGGGTTGATGTAGAAAACAAGTGCAAATCCCAACAAGCACATGACATACGAAGCAGTAAAACTTGCATAGAAAATGCTGATGTTGATATCATCCTCAATGTTCTTGACACCATTTACTGATGTGTTGGTTGGTTCTACACTTGGGGAACAATCTTTTAGCAAAGGCAATCCACAAAGGAAAGGGTTGCCCTCATAACTGTTGATATCAAATGTTGCAAATTGTGCTTTCCTCTCTGGAGTCTTACCAGATAAATTGTTGTGTGCCACAGTGAAGACTGCCAAATTGTATAGTATGGTCAATTCTGAAGGGATTTCCTCGATCAGCTGGTTATAGGAAAGGTCTAAGCTCTCTATTTGAGTTAGGTTTGAAAAGGATTTGGGGATAGATCCAGTCAACTGATTGTATGACAAGTTTAATGCATGAATTTCATTCAGGTCTCCTAATTCTTGTGGGATCTCACCTGATAGGTTGTTGAAAGATAAATCTAACCCAGACATAAAATTTAGGATGTCACCCTTGTAAGTATAAGACCTACTTTTTGTTATGAATTCTATTTCCTCTGCTTCACCAAGTTCTTCAACAACATCGTATGGGTAAACATTGTCATCAGATTCATACCACCCAAGACTCTCTTGGTCAAATACAGATGATGTGCCTTGTATCCTCCCAAATGTGATGTTATTGAAACATCGGGGTATTGAACCAAAAAGGGTGTTATGGGAAAGATCCATTATAGTTATCCTTGCCAATTGGCACATGTGATCTGGTATTAGACCATGCAAATGATTCTGCCTTAATAAAAGAATTCTCAAATCAGTAAGGCCACCTATGAAATCAGGAATAGAACCATATAAGTTGTTATCTCTTATGTCCGATGTTAATAGGCTTGAGCAGTTGACAACTGAGATTGGTGGTGATCCTGTGAATCCATTTCCTTGCAAATGTAGATGATGTAAGCTTGTTGAGTTCAATGGTGGTATGGAGCCTGAAAGCTGGTTATAAGAAAGGTCTAGAAAGTTCAAGACCTCAAGTTTCTGGAATTCAATTGGGATGTTTCCTTTTAAAAGATTACTTTGCATGTTAAGCATCTCCAAGCTTGTAAGGTTGCCTATCCAACTAGGGATTCTTCCTATGATCTCATTGTTGCCAATATCCAACACTCGCAGATACGAGCATTTGGACAACCCATCTAAGATATCTCCTGAGAATAAGTTGTTATCCAAATGTAATGAAGTTAGACTAGTCAAGTTGAAAAATGGAGGGAATAATTGTCCATGCAATCTATTATAGGAAAGTTTTAAATAGGACATGTGGATGCAGCTTCTGGCCATGTGTTCTGGAAATTCTCCTGTAAAATTATTATTAGACAGATCCAAAATAAACAACCGTTTCATGTGACCAATCGATGAAGGAATATCACCCTCAAAACAATTTTTTGATAGATTCAAGTACTGTAAGTACGGAAGTCTATGGCCAATGTTTTCTTGAAGTAGACCATCGATGAAATTGTTTGAAATGTCTATACCAACTAAATCCCTATGGATGTAGGATGGTAAGGGAAAATGGCCTGTTAGTGAGTTCTTTTTCAGTATTACAACTCTTAACATTTTGTTGTTCTCAAGTAACCAACTAGGAAACTTTCCCCTCAAATTGTTATGTCTGAGATCAACTTTTCTTAGTTTGTATTGGTTAGAAAGAAATCTGGGGAAAGCATTTGATTTCTGGTTGAGATTGCAGTTTGATAACAAAAGTGCTCTCAATTGGAAAGGTGGAACCCAAGGGGGATATTCAGTTTCTACCACTAATCTGTTTCCACCACTACTAAGGTCAATCACCTCAAGTTGTGAATTGTTAGCAAAGGTGTTGAATGTAAATGTTCCCTCAAAATCATTATAGCTTAAGTAAATGTGTACAAGTGATGTCAAACTGGTCAAAAGAGAGGATGGAATGTTTCCTTCGAGTTGGTTATGGGATAGATCTAAGATCCTAAGGGACGCTAGATTGTGGAGACATGGAGGAAGCATCCCTTCAAAATTGTTCCAACTAAGATCCAACTCTTGAAGGCTTTTTACTTGACACAAAGCTGCAAAAGTAAATGAAGTAAATTATCTCTGCTAACTAGATTTCATTTTGCAGACATAAAGTTTCAGCTCTTCTCGGGTCCAAAACAAGATACTTGAGCTAAAGCTAACTAATTTTCTGACTCATCCTTACCTTCAATTGTCCGAGAGGAGGCATTAAGTGCATTGTAACTTATATTCACTGATATCAAGTTATGCAAATTCAACAACTCTGCACCCAAGAGAGGAAATAATTTCAGACATATATACTGAATATACTATGGATTAAGAACTTAGATGCTTCTTCCTTGGGTCGCATATGTACCATAAGGAAACCATTACCCCTATAGTAATCATCATAATCTAAATCAATAATGACAATGAGTGATAATGATAACAATATTAATAGTATTAATGTTAATATTATCATTAAGTTGGAAAAGAGTGAGGCGCACCCTTGGTTCGGTGGTAAGAGTCTCCAACTGTTGGTAGCATATACCTGGGACCAAGTCCCACCTCACGTTAAAGAGGGGGAGGGGGGGGGGGGAGTGTTGAGTTGGGAGATCATCAGATAGGATGGTGTTCCATGCAATAAACCCTTCCTTTCAAAGAAAGAAAGAAAGAAAAATACTGAGCAAACATATATACCTCCGATATTAGAAGATCCTTCAAGATTGTTGTCAGCAAGGGACAAAGTTGTAATGGATGTTAATGCACCCAAAGATGGAAAGATACTGCTGTTGAAGTAGTTGTGACTTAGGTCCAAGACCTCCAACCTTTTCAAGGCAACCAATCTTTTGAATCCTGCAAGGGTATATTAAGTGGAATCGTCGATTAACTGATGGATGTTTTTAGTTTGTTCATTCTTGCATGGATCGTTGCAAGCTGAGAGAAAATATTAGTTTGGGACATTCTAATCTGTCTTATCGAATTTATTATTTAACTAAGATGCTATTCTCAAATGCATTTTACACTTGCACAGTTGCACCTTTACCATATTGAAACAGTATCACAAATAAGGAAACTTAATTAAGTGCATCGTCCAGGACAAAACTGAACTTTATATTCCCCCTATTCATTTCTTACCTTGGATTGTTTGCAAGGAGGCAGTCAATGAGTTTTCACTCAAACACAAGGATTGCAAGTTATGCAGATTAGCTAATTCTGCACCCACAAAAAGTAAAGTATACGACTAGTATTATACAACTATATATCCTACAGCTACATAGATGCAACTATCAAGACTATTATTATTATTAACCTAAGCAAACATACCTTCCATATGAGAGGATCCTTCAAACTTGTTAGAACCAAGGGACAGAGTTCTGTTAGAACCAAGGGACAGAGTTCTAAGGGACGTGAGTCCACCCAAGGATGGAAAGATACTGTCGTCTAAGAAATTCATATTTAAGTTAAGTAACTCCAGGTTTTTCAATCCAGCTAAGCTATTGAAGCCTGCAGGAGTACAATACTATTTTGTGAGATAAGGTTAATAGGTAAGGTGGGCAAGTCACTGGTTATAAATACAGAACAAAAATATATTAACTGTACATAATCTAAATTAAGCTGCTAAAATGTCCCACCCAACTCATTCTTACCTTGGATGACTTGTGTGGATGGATTGAGATTATTATAACTTAGATCCAATGTTTGCAAGTTACGCAGAGTGGCTAATTCTGCACCCAAATAAGAAAGGAAAAGATCAGGAAATAATGTCATGCATCCTCCTCTTGTTTGGAGATGGATCTATCGATCGATGTCACATATATGGATCCTTTTCGTTAGTTAGTCCATAATAAATAATGCAATGAAGCATATCAGTCTACTAATTAATATATAGAAATTATTAAGCCCGCGAGGCACACCTTCCAAATGAACTGATCCGTCCAATTCATTGTTACTGAGAGACAGAATCCTAAGGGAAGTGAGGGCACCCAAAGATGGAAGGATGTTATTGTTGAATTGATTATAGCCTAGGTCTAGGACCTCCAGCTTTCTCAATCCAACCAATCTATCAAAGCCTGCAAAGATTTTGAAGTATTATTATTAAAAATAAATTTTTTGTACAAAAATAATCTATGATGCATCATATAAAGAAAGAGTTAATTGGACTAAGAAGAAGAAAAAGAGAGGGATGGAAAGAAAATACCTTCATTCTGGATCCAACCAGTAAAGAAATTATAAGATAAGTTGAGGTGTTGCAGTTCTTCAAAGGCAGAAAACAAGGTTACATTTAGAAACCAAGTATTTCCAGTACTATAGAATTCCCTCATCAAGGAGAGGGAGAGTTGGATGACTCGACCCGTGGTAGCATCACATTTGACTAGCTCCCAACCACAGCAGTCACTTCCTTTCTCATCAACCCAAGATGGCAAACCGTAACCATTTTTAGGATCTATCAAGTCAAGCTAAGCCTTGAATTCCAAGAGAGCAACCCTCTCTTCTTCCACACACCCCAAACAGCATTGAAATTGAAACAATAACAACACTAACAAGGAAACCCAGACGACGAAGCACTTATCCAACAAAGACGACGACGACCACCACCACCGGCACTCCATAACTTTTAGATAACAAGTGAGCTCGGACGGACTTTGAAAACTGATAACTGCTTAAGCACCTTAATTTCAACTCAAACCCCAATCTAGTTATTTATAAAGGTTGTTCCATACCAAAATGGAAATTACCTTGCATTTGCATTTGTTGACTTGGAGTCAACCTGACTTGTTTTGGAGTTTCTCTCTCTTTTCTTCTATATATGTACGTCCAATGAATTGATCAATCAACATTAAGACACAGTCACAAAAGTCTTCCTCCTAATGAAGTTTCATAAAAAAAAAAAAACAAAAAAAAGAACAGAATATGATCTTTTTCTTTTCTTCTCCATTCAGAACCCCATTTTGTTTTTTTTAGTTACCAGCTCACAGCCGCTGTTCATCCACCCTTTCTTTCCCGCCGCCTTCTTCTTCCCCATACCTAACCGAATCCATCTCTCCACTAAACTTCAAAACCCATCTCTCTTTTCCTTCCATTAATCAAAATTCCATCATCACCGCGACCCACTCCCTTTTCAAAACCCCAAAAAAACAAAACCCATCTTCCTCACTTCATTCTTTTCCCCAACTCAAAACCCCTGCCACTACTTCTTTCCATTTCCTTTCTCTGTGACTGCACAAGCCGATCCTTCCTGATGAGCTGTATTCCAATCCAAGGATCGACCTCGAGCAGTCTGTATTCTCTCACTCATCAAATGCCTTCTGGCCTCTTTCATGGTGGGCATGCGACCTTGGCACCTGGGAGATTTGCATTTGGAACATGGGGCCTTTTACAATGGAAAATTCTTTTTTTCCCTGGGAGAGAGAGGCAGAATTGGTACATGGAGCCTGAAAATTTGTGATTCACCTACTGTTCAAATTTTGCTGAGAGGACGGAGGCTAAAGAATGAATCTTGCCATGTAGGATTTATTTTAGGTCATTCTTGAAGAAACAATAGGGATTCCCACGTCATGAAATTAATGTATCCACTGACAAATAATACCTCTTCATTTACTGTACATATTCCACTTTCTTTGGTTTACAATGTAAGCTTTTGTTTAGCCTGCAAGGAACTCGTCCAGTGTATTGGAAGAAGGTTGTACTTCTACTTCTTATATTTGAAGTCGTTGATGGGAATAGGATTTGAATACAAATGGCTGATTTGAAGGGCATCTGCACCATTATCATGAGAATACGAGTTAAAAGGAGTCACCAATAATCGCCGCAAGAACATGAACCATTCTTGAAATGGTGGAATCGGCTTCGATCCCTGACCACTATCTCTCTGTCAAAAATCCTCGAAATTATCTTTATGGCAGAGTGACAATCAACACAGACCCGCAAGTTCTTCACAATGCGTAGGGTAACCCCTTTGTTAGTGGCAATAAGTCCAAAGGCAATTGCCAACTTCTCACTGTGGAAAAATAGTGCTGTATCCTTCTCTTCCTCTTCCACATCAAAGAACACTTCATTTGTGCTGGCTACGTGACCTGCGATCCTCAACTGCTCGGACATCTCATCTATCATTTTGTAAATTTCCTTGGCTCGAGGGTGGATATTCTCCTCGACGCCAAACTCATGAATCTCACCATTGACCTCAATGGAACTACACCCACGTAGTTTCGAGGACCCCTTCTCTTTCATCAACTCCCTCACCTTCACAACATCACCCCATCTTCCTGCATTAGCATATATATTGGACATGATTGCCAAGTAACCCCCATCTTCAGGGTCAAGTTCAATCAAGTGTTTGATGGCATGTTCTGCAAGCTCAACATTGCCATGCATCTTACATGCACCAAGTAGGGCACCCCAAACCCCAGGGTGTGGAGTGAGAGGCATAGCTTCAATGAATTCATATGCTTCTTTCAACAAGCCTGCACGACCAAGCAGGTCAACCATGCATCCATAGTGCTCAATCTTGGAGGCAATACCAAACTCATGGTGCATAGCATAGAAACATTTTTGTCCTTCATCTACCAATCCTGCATGAGTGCATGCACATAATACTCCAATCATTGTAACTTCATTGGGCATCAAATTTCCACTTCGCATTTGATAGAATAACTCCAATGCCTTTCTACTTTGCCCATTCATAGAAAATCCCATGATCATTGCATTCCAGGCCACAACATCTTTCTCCAACATTCGTTCAAAAACATGTTGTGCGCCCTCTAGAGACCCACATTTGGAATACATGTCAACTAAGGCTGTCCCAACCAAGAGATTTAAGCCAAAACCATTCCTGTCAATATAGGAATGAATCCACCTCCCAGTATCCAATGCTCCTACTTGAGCACAAGCAGAAAGAACCCCCACAAGTGTCACCTCATTAGGCTTCAGATCTTCTATTTGCATTTGGTGAAATAATGCCATAGTTTGATTAATCTTCTTACTCTGGACAAGGCCCCCAATGACTGAATTCCAAGACACCACATCCCTCTCAGGCATCTCATCAAAAAACCGTAGCATGACTTCAGCTTCACCATGTTTTGCATAGCCCCCTAACAGTGTATTGTACATTAATAAATCCTTGACAGGTGCTTGATCAAATAGTGCCTTGGCAAGTCTCATGTCCCCAATTTTCACAAAGCCTCCAATCATGGTATTCCAGGCTACAAGATCCTTCACCGGCATTTTACAAAAGAGTTGTTGGGCTATATTCATATCACCACATTGGTTTACATAAGTGGCCAAGATGGTAGTCCAAGACACTGCATCTTTAACAGGCATTTCATCGAACACCTTGTGGGCCACTCTCGTATGCCCAAGAGCTCCGTAAAAATCTACTAAACTCGTCGCGATGAAAACATCTGCATCGACGCAGATTTTAAACAATTGCCCATGGATGCATTGTCCTTTACGAAGATCCTGCAAACTCGCACAAGCCCTGATAACGAAGGGGAAGGTGAAAAAATCGGGTGGAATGTTTCGGAATTTCATACAACGGAAGAGTAAAAGGGCCTTTTGGGGTTCGAGGTTTTGTTGGAATCCCCTGATCAAGGTGTTCCAAACGAAGGAGTTGGGGTCAAACATTTGAGTGAAGACTTGGTTTGCGTAACTCATTGCACCTACGTGGGAGCAGTGTGCCACGAAGTTTCCTATTGCAAAATTGCTCTGCTGCAGCCCAGATCTTATCAAGTAGACGTGGAGACTCTTTAAATGCTTCAAGGATTTTGTTGCTTCGTGGTTCTTCAACAGGGACAATGCAAACTGCTTCTGAACTCGTTCGACCTCTGCCAGAGACTTCAAACACCCCATCTCTCTCTCTCTCTCTCTCTCTCTCTCTCTCTCTCTCTCTCTCTCTCTCTCTCTCTCTCTCTCTCAATAATGTCTAGTTTTCAATCCCACCATCTTGGGTCCAGGGTGCCAAAAGTCGTTACGCGTTAAGATTTCAAAGGATTCCACAACCAATTTTGAATTTCAGTAGCAGGTCCCAATCCTAAAGTGAGACATTTTTGCCAGTCTGCTGGTCAAAATCTTTAAGCCAAACAATAGGAACCTCTAAAAAGCTTATCCTGTACGTCCTCCTGCATTATTTATGTTCATCAGAGCTTTGCTGAGTTTGGATAGGGAGGAACTGAATCATATCACTCAATCACTCAAAACTCTCTGGTCTTACATTAATGGAGTGGCCTTCGGTTTTGGGTTTGTTTTTACTGGGTTTGATACTTCAGTTCCATGTCCACTTGGGGTGCATGGAGGAGGAGAAGATGGCTCTTTTGGAATTCAAAGCTTCTGTCAACTGGCCAAATAATACTCCTCTTCTTTCTTCCTGGGTTACTAATGATGAGAGGAGTGATTGTTGTGCATGGGAACGGGTTAAGTGTAACAGAACCACGGGGCGAATCATTGAACTCGCCCTTTATGATACAAGAATGCTTTATCCCGCCGCGCAAACAGCAGAAACACGCAACTGGACCCCCTAAATGCTACGTTGTTTCTTCCCTTTCTGGAACTGCAAGTTCTCAATTTATCTTCAAATTCCCTTGATGGTTGGCATAAGAACGACGGTATATCTCAAATTCTCAATCTTATTATTTGCTCAATTTTGTATCTCTTGCTTCTATAAACTTGTACCACCCCAGTTGTTTTTTTTTTTTTTTCTTTTTCTTTCTTCTAGAGTTTGGCACCGTTGATGTCACGCCTGCTAGGTGTTGACATCTCTACCCGAAATTGCACCGTGGGAGAATTGGAGAGAATTTTTTTCCCAAAAAGACCACCCCAAAATCCAAATATGGTTTTAGGTATCGGTATCCCCTTGAAGGATATGTATCAGTATGGTTATCCCCAGAAAAATACATATAGGTATTAATTTGTATCAAACAGTTTTGCCCTCAAATACACAACAATTTTACTCTTTGTCCGTACTGTACCTGTACCATATCTTAATCTGGCATCGTATCGTTATTGGTGTGGGTCGATAACGATACCTAACCCTGACCCCAACACCCCCTCCCCACCAATAAATTAAAAAAAGGGTAGAAGGTGACGGAACCGTTTTATAGGACAGTGAAATCATTTCATGTGAAAAGAAGAGAGAGTATGTGTGCGCGCTAGTATACCCTCCCCTGACAGCTCTCAGAGAGCCTTTTCTCAAAATAAAAAAGAAAAGGGTACTCTGAAGCTATAACATTTCTTGTACTTTCTCATAAAGTAATTAATTATTTATTTTTTTAAGAGGAAAAATAATAAAAAAAAATCATTTGAATTCTGGAAATAAAAAGGAAATGGTTCTCTGAAGTTGCATCTTTTTGTACAGTTTCTCAAAAATTAATATTTTATTCATTTTTTAAGAAAAATAATAATAAAGAAATCCAAATATGAGAGGGCATAGAAGTGAGAAGTTTTAAGCCTCTTTTGATTGCCCTTTGTATGTGAGGTATAGGTTTGATGGATCCGACTCGTCTACTTCCAAAGCGGGCTGTACTTTCACGTACCCTACATTGCCCCACATACAAGGTGGTGGAAAGTACCACCTTGCCCCTGCTTGAGTGCCCTGCCCGAGTGGAGGCAAGGTGGTACTTTCCGTATGTGGGCAATATGGGGCGCACGGAAGTACAGCCTGCTTCGAAAGTAGAGAAGTCACTTCCTAGGTTTGACACCCCTAAGTCCCTAACTGTATGTGATGTATAGGTTTCTATGCTTTACTCTTACAGGTTTTGAAAGATTGGGTCGGTTGAGATTGCTTGAGGTCCTAGACCTTAGCTTCAATAACTTCAACATAAGCATCCTACCATCCTTGGGTGCTCTCACATCCCTAAAGAATTGTCACTGTTAAATAATAGATTGGAAGGAACCAATTTTGGCCAAGATATGTTTACCTCTTATTTCCTTGAGAAAGACATCATGATCCAAGATTCTTCACTCTCTTAAATATTAGAGATATTCTTGCACACTCCCCCCCAACCCCCTCCTTTCTCTGGGCTAAAGCACAGATTTGACCATTTGATCATATATGATGCTGGGTTCCTGCTTATTTCCTTGTATACTGGCAGATACCAGAAGATTTGAGAGATTGAAGAAATTGGAGGTCTTAGATCTCGGTTCTAATTACATAAGCAGAGGCATCTTACCATATTTGGGTGCTCTCACATCTCTGAAGTCCTTATCTCTTAGAATTAATAGATTGGAAGGAGCCTTTCCTGCACAAGGTAAGTTACCCCCGAATCTTTACCAAAACAAAAAAGTTATCCCTGAATCTGTGTGTGTAATTTCTCATTTTTCCTATTTTATTTATTTATTTTTATATATCATTTTCTTTGAGTTAGAGTTGGACAGTCTCCACAACCTGCAAATGTTGGATTTGAGTTTTAATAGTCTCAATGGCTCCCTACCAGTCCAAGGTGAAAAAAAATCTCTATGCAACATATACAGTCTCTCTATGGCTTATGTAACTCTGTATATATAATCACTCTATGGCTTAGTCAATGGTTATACAACTTCTTCATACTTTCCAAATGCTCCTTGAAGGTATGGCTAGATGGAGCAAGCTTGAGGTTCTAGACCTTTCGGGTAACAACTTCAATACAAGTATCCTGTCATCTTTGGGGGCTCTCACATCCCTTAAGACTCTGTCTCTACGTGGTAATAGAATGGAAGGATCCTCGCCTACCAGAGGTATGGAAAAAAAATTTCCCCTAAATACTTGCATGGTTTTGTTCCTCTGAATCTGTCTTATACATAACCACTGTTTCCTAAAGTTCCTGATCTGGGGCAGAAGTCCCTGCTCTACTTCACTCTCGACTCCCATGTAAATTGGGATGCATAGCTTTCACCATGTCAGTGTGCACTGGTTTGTGCTTCAAGCATCTGGGCCAACCACTGAAATGCAAGAACGCGATTTTTCAAACTGAACTTTTCCTCTTCACATTATCTCTGTTGACAATTATTTTGAAGGACCACTTTCTATTTTATGTTCATTTGTCCATGATTGATTTCATCCATTATTTAATCTTTACTAAAATGTTTTTCATTCTGTCTTTCTTCATTTTGGTGCAGAATTAGCTACTTTGATCAACTTGGAAGTCCTAGACTTGTCTGCTAATGTGCTCAATGGCTCCTTACCCTTCCAAGGCAAGAAAAGGCACCTCCTCTCTCTGTTCCCTGATTATTATTGGACATGTAAAGGAATACCAAATTACAGATTAAAAACAATTCCAATTAACAAAATTTTTGTTTGCCATATGACTAATCAAAATTTGTTCTCTTTCTCAAAGTTTCTGTTTTTATTTTTTGCTTCACTTAATTTAGTTTTCCTTTCACAGAATTGGCAACTCTAAGCAATTTGGAGATCCTAGATTTGAGCTACAATAGTTTTGTTGGAACTCCATCCATTGGGGCATGTACTTCTTTGAAGGCTTTATCTTTTGGTAGTAATATGCTCAATGGCTCCCTACCAATCCAAGGTAAACACAAACAGAAAAGAGAACATGTTAATTGAGAAAAAGAATGAACACAGAAACCAGTCAAGTTATGGGAAACAAGGTCGATCAGGATCAGAGTTACTCACACCTCTTTCACCTTTGCAGGCTTGTGTGAGTTGAAGAACCTCCAACAGTTGGATCTTAGTGATAACAAATTTGAAGGAATCCTTCCTCAATGTCTCAAAAGTTTGACCTCCCTTAAAGTGCTAGATCTCTCTAAGAATCAGTTCAATGGAAACTTTCCTTCAACCGTCTTAACCAGCCTTACATCTCTAGAATATATTGCACTCAGTCATAATCATTTTGAGGGTACATTCTTATTCAGCTCATTTTCCAATCATTCCAAGCTTCAGGTAGTTGAAGTTATATGTGATGGGAATAGGTTGGACGTTGAAACCGAATATCCACCTTGGATCCCTATCTTTCAGTTGAAGGCTCTCACCTTAGAGAACTGTAACCTGAACAAGCACACCAGTTCCTTTCCCAACTTTCTCTCTAACCAGTTTGACTTGAGAACAGTTGACCTTTCTAATAACAACTTGAAGGGAAAGTTCCCCAATTGGTTGCTCAAGAACAATGAGGAGTTGCAAGACCTAAATTTGAGAAACAATTCATTGACAGGCCATTTCTTGCTACCATCCTGTTTGAAGAGCATATTCTGGATCGATTTATCAAATAATCACATTCATGGACAGATTCAGGAAAACCTTGGTCAGATTCTCCCTTACTTATGGACCCTGAACTTATCAATAAATTCTCTTGAAGGTAGGATTCCTTCCTCAATTGGTGATATGAGAATGATGACTCATTTAGATCTGTCAGGTAATAACTTCTCTGGAGAAATACCAAGACACTTGACCATGGGCTGCCTTGAATTGAAAGTTTTGAAACTATCAAACAATAGATTGGATGGGCAAATATTTCCAACACATTTTAACTTGCCTTTGTTAAGCCCATTGCATCTCAATAACAATCATTCCTCAGGGAATGTCTTGAAGGGATTTCCTAACTGCTCTCAACTAAAAATATTGGACATTGGCAACAACCACATTTCAGGTAGGATTCCTAGTTGGATAGGTAACTTTACAAGTTTGAGTATACTCATCATGCAAGATAACCTTTTCAAAGGCCAAATCCCCATTGAACTCTGTAAACTAGTACAGATCAACTTCTTGGACCTCTCAGGGAACTACCTTTCAGGATCTATTCCGTCTTGCTTGAACATGTCACATGTAAAGCAGGTACATTTGCAAGGAAATGGGTTTACAGGATCACTACCAAATGATTTTCTAACAAATTCCTCTCTAATCATGACTTTAGACATTAGAGATAACTACTTGACTGGTAACCTTCCTAACTCCATTGGTGCACTTTCTTATTTGAGAGTTCTCTTGCTGAAAGGAAATAATTTACATGGTCCAATTCCTCGTCACTTGTGTCAATTGAAAAATAGAAGCATAATGGACCTATCCCATAACATCTTTTCTGGATCAATACCCCCTTGTCTTGGAAACATCTCATTTGGAAGGATAAGGGCCATGGAGCATGTATTTAAGCAAGAGATTGTATCTTATGGGTCTATTAACATCTATTATATATATGAAAATCGTCTAGGGTCAAATGTCCATGAAAATAACATTGAAAGATATGTTGAATATGAGGATGCAGCAGAAGTGGAGTTCATAACAAAGAATAGATTGAGTTCTTACAAAGGTGATATTCTTAACTTCATGTCTGGGTTGGATCTATCCTACAATCACTTAACAGGTGAAATCCCAAATGAGATAGGATGTTTAAGTGGTATCCATGCTTTAAACTTGTCTCATAATCATTTAACTGGTCCAATCCCAAAATCTCTGTCAAACCTTAAGAGACTAGAGAGCTTGGATCTTTCCCACAACAGACTGAGTGGAAGAATTCCTTCAGAATTGATTGAGCTATATGATTTGGAGGTCTTCACTGTCGCTTGTAACAACTTATCAGGGAAAACACCAGAGACAAAGTTCCAGTTTGGGACATTTGACAACACCAGCTATGAGGGAAACCCTGGTCTTTGTGGACTACCTTTACAGAAAGAATGCACCACCAATGTGGAACAGGGGCCTGCATCAACAAGATTTCCATCTCTGAATGAGCTTGAGAACAAGTATGATATCGACCTCCTCGTTTTCTGTTCAAGCTTTATGGCTTCATACATCATTTTCTTTTTGGGGATTGCAGCTCTTCTCTACATCAATCCCTATTGGCGAAGAACATGGTTTGCTCTCATTGATGTTTGGATCCATTCATATTTTTCTTTCATTTCTGTCACAATCTACAAGCTATCTGTTTATGTACTTAGATAGCTATCAATTAGTTTGCTGAAACAATTGAATTGAGCATATTTAATTACAATTGGCATGTAAGTGTTTGTGATGGATGTGATTTTTTTTTGTTTTCAAGTCTGAAATGGTGATAGCCATTCTTCATTGTACTATCCAGTCCAGGGAGAAAAAACTGAAATATTGTTTATATTTTCCATTTGGCAGTTTACATGGCTCTAAAACTTTGTAGACATGTCCAGATCATCCTTTAATCATGTTGTATGTTTCAGTGCAAGTGCATTACGACAACAACTCAACCTTATCCCAACTAAATGGGGTCGGCTACTGGATCCTTACCCTCCAATCAGCTCTATTCAAGGTCATACTTGAAACAAGGCCTAGGCTATGCATGTCTTTCCTCATGATTACTCCTAGAGTCATTTTAGGTCTGCTCGTCGTTCTTTTAGCTCATTCAATCTTAAATCAAATCACTCCTCCGTACTGGAGCATCTAAAGGCCTCCATTGAACATTGTCATACCACCTCAAGCGACTTTGCCGTTGCCGTAGCTTATCATGTATAATTTGATCATCCTTACTTTGTCCTTCCAATGTTTGCCACACATCTATCTCAACATTCTCATTTTAGCTACATTGAGCTTATCAATGTGATGCTTCTTAATAGCCCAGCATTCCTCGCCATACATCATCACAACCTAAGAGACATTCTCATTAGAAATAAATTTATTTGGCTACTATGGTGCCTACTCTTGAAGGTAACTAAATGCCCATATCTCTTTTTTCAAATTATATGTGTTTACACTTTACAATGGATAGATCATAAGTCACAGTAAAATCTAAAACTAAAGTCCCCTTATTCCTCTCTCCAAAATCATATCCTCCATGAACATCTTAATAGCCTCTATGATCTCTGCCAACAAGTTCATTCAAATCATCCTCTATAATAATCTTTTCGCCTTGGCAAAAACCTTGCACTAATGTATCCATGTGTTCCTAAAATTGTATCTTACTTCTTTCCGAGCCCGGATAAAGTGAGAAGGCTTGTTGTGTCAGGTCTGCAGCTGACACAAAAAAAAATTATAGAAAAGGAGAAAAAAACCTTTAGCCAAACCCTTTTTATATGGATTCTTGCACCAAAGCTATGAAGAAAGGGGTTGAAGGATCACTAATTTAGAACCAGACTTCTACATCTGAAAGAAAAAAAGTGTGCAGTCCAGTAACATGGTACACAACAAAATTCGACATGTAGCAGATCGTGAGGCTCCCCCCTATCCATCCAAGTAGTTAAGAGTGACCTAATCAACTAGGTCACAATGGAAAAAAAGCCTTCTTCCTCTTCATGTTAGGCAAACAATTTCCCCAGAAGGTTATAAAAATACAGAGCAGGTATTGGGGCCTATCTATTTTTTTATATTTACCTTCCTCCACTGTGATTTGATAATAGATTGGCAGTATAGATTGGGATGGAACTTGTGAAAAGATGGACCCTAAGATCCCTTGTTCACATATCGAATTTCAGATCAAACAAAGTTTGTCAAGTGACAAAATAAGAGATTAAAAAAAAAAAAAAAATTCTAAACTACTGAGAGGGTGCACAAGATTAAAGTGGGGGTGCATGGACATACACGAGAGGGTATGCCTGTATATGAGAGGATATGTTGAATTTTGGTTTGAAATTTGACATATAACAGATTCATATCATGCCCTGGACATTTGATAGTTAGAATTGCCACATCATTCTCCCACGTGCCAAAAACATAGGGCATGCTTGTATTGTCATTAAGTTAGGGCGTGTAGATACTATTTTCCAAAAAATAACAGCATTTACTTAAGAATTTTCATAGGTATGAGCCTGTGCTGATCACTGAAGCAAGGCACTCGAAGAAATTCCAGGATTCATCTAAACAAGCGTCTTTAGACAGCTATGTTGCCATTAGTTTAACAGCTCTTCATTGTTTTGGTGAAATGCTTGAATTGCTCCTTCAGTTCAATCAGTTTACTGACATGGTTGGGGACAATCTTTGTATAGGAATTCATAAGAATGGATCCTAAATTATAACATATGACACAATCAACAGGTCAATTTTCACAAAATATTTGAAAGGTTGAAACCAGTAGTTTGGTAACTTTTTTTTTTTCGTGCAAAAAGAGTTTGATAACCATGTGTGTCCTTTATCCTTTTGATGGATAGAAGCCCATCATTGGATTGATGGATGAAAGTACAGGAGAGAAAATAAACTTAGATGATGGGTCATAACCATTAAGAGAGGCCACAAAATTTGACATGTAAAGACAATTCAAAGAGTGCTCTATCAATCCAACTTGTGGGAATAGAAACATCCCTCCTAGTTCCTTTTTAAACCTGACCCGATTCAAAACAACCCATAAGCTTGCAAATATCATACAAATAAACTAAATAAAGTTCCAAGGCCATCCTTCCATCTTTGTTTGCTAGCTTGAGCCAATCTCTTTGACCTCTTGACAATCCTTCCAAACTAGAAACTACTACATGCAACCAACCCTGCTCTTTTGCTCTTTGTAATCCTTGATACACCAGTTTTGTTTCTTGTGAACTCCCTACAAAACCATAGTCCATATATGCGGCAGTAAAATGAGAATGGTAAAGCAATATGGTCATATTGTAATGATTTGGCATAGGCAAAAGTCACATCCAAAGTCCAAGCATGAGACGTATCATCGTCGTACAAGTACTATGGTCCTACCACTTATTTGATGCAAATTATCAAGTCTTCTTCATTCAACATAAACAGATGGTTTTGATTGTGGTGAATGACCCTCCATTTCCAACACATATCTTAGACTTATGTTTCTCATTTCAAGTGGACCAAAGACCTATTCATGTAAGGTAAGTTTCTTAACTTGTGCACTAAGTATATTGTGAGTATATTCAAGGATCTTGTATAAGATTGCCTTCCTATGATGCTATAGGAGGCCTAAGACTATATATGAGGTTGGTCTCTACCCTAGCAATAAGACTACAACTATAGAGGTCACATCTCCCTTGCAATCAGTGTTACAACTATAATAGTATTTCTTGATCTATATATTGATTTTGGGATTTAGAATCTAACAAATCAATGCAAATAAATCTCATCAACCTGAACAGTTTGGAGGTTTGATCTTAGGTCATATAACTATAACATAGAAACAAGTTTTCCATGTCAAGACAGTAAAAGTTCAAGGTGTAATGAATGCACTGGAAGCTGTTCAAGATTCAAACTTTGAAGAGTTTTTTACTTTGAACTGTTCTAGATGGGTATACTTTTCACCTACCCATGATGGAAGAGAGAGAAGTTCCATTGAGAGTCACAGACTATAATTAAGTCAAGTCAGTCTTCCAGTGGACAGAAAATGGTAGTTGATCCAATCATGGCTGATTGACTGTGAGTCCACTCTGTTCCCTTATTTATTCTTTCATTTGGAGCTGAGTTCAACAAACACAAGTCTTTGAAAATCTCTTTTTTAATTTTCAAGCAATGGGTTGGGTTTTTCCAAACTGCTTATGGGTTTCCTTTGTTCTGCTGCTTCAAATCCAAATATGTTTTGGGTGCTTGGAAGAGGAGAGGATAGCTCTTCTGGAATTCAAGGCATATGTGAATTGGACAGATTCTGAATATGGTTATGGTTTGCCATCATGGGTTGATGACAGAGAGAGTGACTGTTGTGGTTGGGAGCGATTGCTGTGTAATCAGACCACAGGTCGAGTCATCCATCTCTCCCTTGATGACATAAGGGGAGATTCTTCAAGCATTTGGTATCTAAATGTCACCTTGTTGTCTGCCTTTGAAGACCTCCAACATCTCAACTTGTCTTCCAACTGGTTAGATGGTTGTCTCAATAATGAAGGTACCCATTTTCAATCTTGTTACACTACTAGTATTTCTTAATAATAAGTTCAGCTCGAACCAGTTGGATCATCAGAAATCCATCGGTTCAGCCTGGATCGAACCAAGCTGAAACCGGACTGGAATCAAAATTTCCTTAACGGTTTAGTTTTGGGTTGGACCAGAAAAACCCGACTGAAAATCAGACCAAACCGACTGATTGACACCTTTATACATAAATGATAAGAGATTTTTTTGACACCGAAGGTGAAGAGAGAATCTCTTCATCTTAGGTGATATGACTAGAGTGTGTTACATTATTAAACTCCTACCCCCTATTGTGTGTGGTCGAAACTATCCTTCCTCAATCCAATTGAAGGGTCTGATGTTATAGCTTAAGAAGTTCTCTTCGAATATGTATAATATTTTCAGGCTTTGAAAGATTGGTTGGGTTGAGAAAGCTAGAGGTCCTAGAGATAAGCCATAATCAGTTCAACAGCAGCATTCTTCCATCTCTGGGTGCTCTCACATTCCTTAAGACTCTGTCTGCGGCTTCTAATGATTTCAATGGGTCTCATCATCTTGAAGGTATTTATGCATAATAATCAAGTATGAACTTATGAATGCTTATGGTAGAATATGATCGGGAAACAAATGATTAATTTACTTCTTTTACTTTTGCAGCCTTGTGTGAATTGAAGAACCTTCAACGGTTAAATCTTAGTAGGAACAATTTTGAAGGGATCCTTCCTCCATGTCTCCAAAATCTGACATCCCTCAGGACATTATTTCTATCCCATAACCAATTCAAAGGAACCATCCCATCCTCTCTCATAACCAGCCTTCCATCACTTGAACATATTTCTTTGAGTTATAATGATTTTGAGGGCACATTCACATTCAACACCTTTGCCAACAATTCAAAACTTGAGTCTATTGAGCTTCAAAATGCTGGCAAAAAATTAGTAGTCCAAACAGAGTATCCCCCTTGGGTTCCTTCTTTCCAACTGAGAGCACTCTTGTTATCGAATTGCAAGCTTAACAAGAACACAAATTCAATTCCAGGATTTCTCTCCAACCAATACAACTTGGAACTCTTTGATCTCTCCCATAACAACTTGAAGGGAATGTTCCCCACTTGGTTGCTTGAGAACAATAAAATGCTAGAAGGTTTAATTCTAAGAAACAACTCATTAACAGGACATTTTCACCTTCCATTTTATATGCATAGGGTTGTAGTTGTCGATATTTCACACAATTCCATTGATGGACATCTTCAAGCAAACATTGGTAAAATGTTAACAAACATACAACACTTGAATTTGTCAAAAAATCATTTTGAGGGTGGGATTCCTTCATCAATTGGTGAAATGAAACAGCTACAAAGTTTGGATTTGTCTTTTAATAATTTCTTAGGTGAAATTCCCAATAACATGTCTGTAGGTTGTCCTAATCTATCTTTCTTAAGACTTTCAAATAATAGATTGCAAGGCCAAATATTTCCACCACATTTTAACTTGACTCAATTAACTTCATTACAGTTAGAGAACAATGTATTTTCAGGAAATATCTTGACTGGGTTGTTAAAAAGCCCTAGAATATATTTTTTGAATATTGGCAATAACAAAATTACAGGTACAATTCCTAGTTGGATTAGTAAGCTAACATATCTAGAGATACTTAACATGCAAGGTAATTTTTTAGAAGGAAACATCCCAAATGATTTTTCTAAACTTTCAACTACATTTCTTGACCTAGCTGAAAACCATCTTTGGGGCTCTTTACCATCAATATTCAACTTAACAAGTTTATACCATCTACATTTGCATGGAAATGAATTCACATGGTCACCATCAGTTTATTTTGTGAACAATTCAAATATGGTGACTTTGGATATAGGAGATAACAACCTATATGGTAGTATTCCTCATTGGATAAGTGAGCTATCTAATTTGAGAGTTCTTTTTGTTGAACAGAACCATTTAGGTGGTAAAATACCAGAATACTTGTGCCAATTGACTTGGATAAGCTTAATGGATCTTTCCCATAACAGCTTTTCTGGATCAATACCTCCATGTCTCAATAACATCACATTTGGGAGGATAAGAAGCCCAGAGGCACCTAAATATTTTGGGTATTACCCAATCTCTGAATTCCATTTCCATTCAAATTTAAACTTGGATGAGGATTACATAAGTTGGGAATATGGTGAAGTAGATGAAGTGTTCATTACAAAAAGTAGGTCTAATTCCTTTAAGGGTAAGATCCTTGAGATTATGTTTGGGTTGGATTTATCTTGCAACAATCTCATAGGTGAGATCCCACATGAATTAGGAGACTTGACTGGAATCCGAGCATTAAATTTGTCATACAATCAATTGACTGGATCCATTCCAAGAACTTTTTCAAACCTAACACAAGTAGAGAGTTTAGATCTTTCCTACAACAACCTAAGTGGGGAAATCCCTTCAGAACTAACCTCACTATATACTCTTGAGGTATTCAGCGTGGCACACAACAACTTATCAGGAAGGACACCAGAAATGAAAGCACAGTTCTCAACTTTCAGTGACACAAGTTATGAGGGAAACCCATTTCTTTGTGGTCCACCTTTACCAAGAACCTGTTCAGAATCCGGTGGAAAACCAACCAGCAGCACGCCCACAGAAACTTCAAATGGCGTCGAGAAGGAGGATGATATCGACATGAACATGTTTGTTGTGAGTTTTGCTGCTTCATATAGTATGTTCTTGTTGGGAATTGCAGTGGTTCTCTACATCAACCCTTATTGGCGACGAATGTGGTTTTGCTTCATCGAAGAATGTTTTCTTAGATACTTACTATGAGTTATCCAAATCCATAATGTAAGAAAATATACTTCTCTTTTCTCATTTGACAATCTATCTTTACTAATTTCATTATTGAGTGAATGCCATATAAACTCAATAACAGTGAGCCTTGCTGTATGCATACAGGTTGTGCACATCTGCTTCATGTCTTCCCCTGGCGACATAAATGATCTGTGTAACATACATGCTCTCTATGCTCTATACCCTCTTGCAGGTTTCATGTTTTTCTTATTGTAACATGTATTTTACATTGGCCATAAGGGTCTACATCTTATCCTTTTTTATTTATCCATTTGCCACTTCCATGTATGGGCCATGATGCCCTTCCTTGATAGTATGTATGGTAGGGCTAATACATTTTCTTGACTCTTATTTGTACTTAGTGGAAGAGTTTATTTCTAATCTTTTTGTCCCAATAAAAGAGAAAATTTGCAGTCTAGGGTTTCTCTTGAAAGTGTAAGACCAAACGACATGTCAAAATAATTCCAACTAAATTGTTGGAAGTGTCTATCAAATGCAATAGTAAAATTATTTAGTTCATTTTATTTTGTATGATATTAACGGGTCATGGTTGTTATTAGATTTTCACTTAACAATGTTCACGATTAGGGACGGAATTGGGCATTCCGTTTATACGATTGTCTCACTATGTGTACTGTGGAATGATGATTCCAAGACATAAATGTTGGACTGGATTTCTTGAGAATCTTAAGTAGTATATTATTATATGTTTAAGCAATTAGATTCTCATAGGTAGCCTTTGATTGGTCCCTTGAACTGAGAGGTCCTTATCACAATAGTTAGGCATTATGGGTTTTGACGTACCAATGGATTTTACCTCTTTACAGGGTGTTCTAGAACCTTCAAAAATTGCTCATATACAAAGTATCTCCCCAAATGGGAACAATGATACACTCCTTTGGGGTTCCACTCCAAGTGCTATTCCCACCATTTCATCCATTTATCGTAATATTCTTTCTCATTCAACCCTTAATAATTAATATAGGTCCTCATTGGAATTGGTATTCACTATGGAAACTTTCATGCCCACCAAAAGTGCACCTTTTTATATGGTGAACCCTTTCTAATAATATCAGACTCCTTCACAATATCATAGAGGTCGGTAGGGATTTGTTAAGAAACAACATGCAGAAGTGACGATTTACAGACAAAAAAACAAAAAGAAAGAGAAGAAGCAACACACACAAACACATAATACAAAGGATTTACATGGTTCACCTCCAAGATGGGAAGCTACATCCACGGCCGAACAACAGAACAAGTTTTACTATCTCTGAAACCTTCAACATTAACCCTCCCAGAGAAAAAGAACAATATATAGAGAACCCCTAACTCAGAAAGTACAAATATGCCTTTATAACCAAAAAAAGACCACTCGATCAGGGTCAGATCAGAACTAACATATGTCGAAATACATATTGATTCGAATGTCTCAACGAGTCCAACACAATTCATCGCATTTGGCAGTGACGTATCCGCTTTTTAGGCCATCCGAGCTCGTTTCAAGGCCAAAATGACCCTTCCAAGATCCTCTGAATCACTTTCTGGACCGAAATTAGGCTTCACCAATAACAGAGTTCATGTCAATGGAGGAGAGGGGAAAGAGAGATACAAAGTGGACGCTAACTTACGGTATACTGGCGGTGTGCTGATCTTTTCCTATACAACTAATTATAAGTGGAGTAAGTGCATGTTCCTTTTTTTTATAGCTGGTGACCCATCCCAATCGTGATGACAATGCATGAATGAGATTCCAACTGCCCAATATTCCATGTAACGTGCCCAATAAGGTAACCCAGACTCTTGATCATCTTCTATTTATAATAAGTGCAAATCCCTGGTTTTTTTAGTGACCCATCTCAATTGTGATGACAATACATGGATGGGATTTCAACTATCCACATCTCTGTAACGTGCTCAAAAGGTAATCCAGACACTTGATCTTCTATTTAAACAAGGGGAGAGGATTCCTTACACTGCCCCGTGTTTAGTTTTGGGCGGATGAGAGAATCTTTTTTGAAATTTGATAATACGAAGAAGGATATTTATGATATGTCACCCCCCTCAAATGATCAGTGATATGTGAAGAGGTGTGCAATTTCATTTTTAAACTGGCATTGTGCAAATCTTTTTCGCGTATACAAGGATCCAGTTTTCCTTCAATCACAATGAATGAAAACCCATTCATCAAGAGGTCAAATGCGTGCAAGACAGTATCAAGAGGGTATTTTGGGAAACATATTAAAACCTTCTAGAGGTTTATGAACCCTAAAATGTTGGGAGCTTTATCGCCCTCAGTATTGGGAGCTGTCAAGTGCCATCGTACGGCTGAGCACCACCCATGTGTGCACGGTGGGGCCAACTGTACACACATGGGCGGTGCCCCAGCCGCATGATGCCAATTTGACCGCCCCCAGCACTTGGGGCGATAATTTTCCAAAATGTTGTGGTTAACCTACACCGTCTGGTGCAGTATGCATGCATGGGATTCCAACGGTCAATAACTCTATATAACTTTTTATTTTTATTTTTTTTGGAGTAAACAAATTTTTTTTTTCAAACAAATGGTAACGTGGATACAATTGACGAACGTTCTTACGTCAATCACGAAAATTTTTCCCAGTCATCGTCGTTGTGGCTTATAATTTTTTTTTTGGTTTTTTGGGTGCAGTTCTATTGAAGTGGAACACGAGATCTTGCCTGGGCCCAGCATTTTGACAAGCAGGGCACAAACCCACTGCGCTTCAGCACTCGCGGCTGCTTATAAAATGTTGAAAGTGTATATACCGGAAGCTGTTCAAGATTCAAACTTTGAACGTCTTAGAGGTTTGAACCTTGATCTTTGAACTGTTCAAGATAGTCAAATCTAATTGAGAGTAACAGACTACAACTTCATGGCTTATTGGTGTTTGCCAAATGGACTACAACTTCATGACTGGTTGGTGTTTGACAAATGGACTGTGTAACCATTCTATCTTCCTGTCTTTAGTGCGGTTGTCCCCTTATTTATCCATTCCTTTGGAGCTGAGTTCAGCGAACATAAGTCTCTGAAATTCGCATATCTTTAATTTCTAAGTAATGGGTTGGGTTTTGCAAAAGTGCTTATGGGTTTACTTTGTTCTACTGCTTCAAATCCAAAGATGTTTTGGGTGCTTGGAAGAGGAGAGGATAGCTCTCCTGGAATTCAAGGCATATGTCAATTGGACAGATTCTGAATATGGTTATGGATTGCCATCGTGGGTCGATGATAGAGGGAGTGATTGTTGTGGTTGGGAGCGAGTGCTGTGTAATCATACCACGGGTCGAGTCATCCATCTCTCCCTTGATGACATAAGGGGAGATTGTTCAAGCATTTGGTATATAAATTTCACCTTGTTGTCTGCCTTTGAAGACCTCCAACATCTCAACTTATCTTCCAACTGGTTAGATGGTTGGATCAATAATGAAGGTATTCATTTTCAATCTTGTTGCTCTTTAATCATTGTGACACTACTTGTATTTCTTAATGTTCTCTTTTGCTCTCTCGTGATTGATTTCTTTACAATTCTTTTGTTCACAAAGTGGGACTGAAGTGCATTGATTGCATATTTGCATTGACAAATAAAAGAAATTAAATTAGAGAAGAATGCCCTAACCCATGATTTGATTCCTGGACCATATATTTTAGGACAAAATTTTCCTTAACTGGGCTGGAACGTTCACCACACCGTCCCAGGGTTAACACCCCTATAGGGTTTTTTGTATGTTCTCCAAAATACCTTCTCGATTCCCCCCCCCCTCACACATCTGAGCCTGCCTGCCACGGTTCACCATGGCTAAAGGAAAACTCGGTCCTATATTTTATACACAAATGATAGGAGAAAGTTTTTCGGCACCTAGGGTGAAGAGAGAATATATATTTCTTCATTCAAGGTGATGTGATTATGTTATTGGACCCCTAAACAGTGAGTTCCATCATTGAACTCCCACTCCTATTGTGTGTGGTCGAAATATCCTTCCTCTGTCCATCAATGGAAGGGAATGATGATGTAGCTTAAGAGGTTCTCTCCTCACTATGATTGAAGGGACTCTGGGATTAGTACATTTCAAATTTTAATATGTATAATCATTGCAGGCTTTGAAAGATTGGTTGGCTTGAGAAAGCTAGAGGTCCTAGACATAAGCCATAATCAGTTCAACAGTAGCATTCTTCCATCTCTGGGTGCTCTCAAGTCCCTTAGGACTCTGTCTGCGGCTTCTAATGATTTCAACGGATCTAATCATCTTGAAGGTATTTATGCATATTAATTAAGGATATTATTATTACAATTCACATGAGCTGATGAGGATATTTTTTTTAAAGCTGTAACCTTCCCACTCAGTCTTAACCTTTTAGAGCATGAGAGATGATATTTCCCTGCATTTCTTCCTTTCTTTGGTGAAGAATTAGGTAATTTGCATTTCCTGCAATCGCTGGATCTGACTAAAAACAGATTAAATGGCTCCTCCCAAACACTTCATACATTTTTCCCCCTTTCACTGCCATTAAGGGAAGGCCTATCTCTAAGGCCCACACTTTTTCAACCATGTGGAGGATTAGGGTCAGCAAACTTGTTGTTGGATGGGTTGAACACCCCATGACTTATGGCCCCATATAGTAGTCACATCTCAAATTCGGGTTCTCATCTCAACCAAAAAACCCCACCTTTCTACCTCTAAACCTTCTGTTTTCAATGGATATTCATAGGGTAGAACCATCAATGTTTTGCCCCCAAGTTCACCTTTTTGTATGTCTGGTTTCAAAAGAGAGTCTGATATTTCATGGAGGCTTGGAAGCAAAGTTGATTTTTTAAATATTATTAAAGTAATTTAATAGTGAATAGAGGAAAAATATTCAATTTTGATGGGCTATATGACAATAAGGGTAGGTAAAATATACATGAAAGAAGTTAACAAGCTGAGGTGTCATAAGGAGTTGTATGAAAATTTAAGAGATTGATATCCTTAGCCTCAGGTTAGGCCAATCAAGACTAGAAACTAAGTTGTCTAGGAGAGCCTAAGAGAATGGACAAAAGCTCAAAGCTTGGGCATAGACCAAGGGTTGGCCAATAGATGGGTTAAAATTTCCACGGATTTTTCTATTGGGTCTGCAGATTGGTTCTCAAAATATATATATGTTTTGGTTTTCAAATTTCTGCAGTTTGGTGCTCAAAATAAAGTATGAACTTATATACGTATACTTCAGGAAGAATAAGATCAGGAAACAAATAATTAATTTACTTCTTTTTCTTTTGCAGCCTTGTGTGAAATGAAGAACCTTCAACAGTTAAATCTTAGTAGGAACAATTTTGAAGGATTCCTTTCCCCATGTCTCCAAAATCTGACATCCCTAACGACATTATTTCTATCCCATAACCAATTCAGAGGAAACATCCCATCATCTCTCATAACCAGCCTTACATCACTTGAACACATTTCTTTGAGCTATAATGATTTTGAGGGCACATTCACATTCAACACCTTTGCCAACAATTCAAAACTTGAGTCAATCGAGCTTCAGAGTGCTGGCGAAAAATTAGAGGTTGAAGCAGATTATCCCCATTGGATTCCTCCTTTCCAACTGAGGGCACTCCTGTTATCGAATTGCAAGCTTAACAAGAACACAAATTCAATTCCTGGATTTCTCTCCAACCAATACAACTTGGCACTCATTGATCTCTCCAATAACAACTTGATGGGAATGTTCCCCACTTGGTTGCTTGAGAACAATAAAATGCTAGAAGGTTTAATTCTAAGAAACAACTCATTAAGAGGACATTTTCACTTATCGTTTTATATGCATAGGGCTGTAGCTGTCGACATTTCAAACAATTACATTGATGGACATCTTGAAGCAAATATTGGTAAAATGTTACCAAATATACAGTACTTGAATTTGTCATATAATTATTTTAAGGGTGGCATTCCTCCGTCAATTGGTGAAATGAAACAGCTAGAGAGTTTGGATTTGTCTTATAATAATTTCTCAGGTGAAATACCCTATAACATGGCCGTAGGTTGTTTTAATTTATTTTTCTTAAGGCTTTCATATAATAGGTTACGAGGCCAAATATTTCCACCATATTTTAACTTGACCCAATTAACTACATTACAGTTGGAGAATAATTTATTTTCAGGAAATATCTTGACCGGATTGTTAAAAAGTTCTAGAATAAATTATTTGCATATTGGCAACAACAAGATTACAGGAACAATTCCTAGTTGGATTAGTAACATGACAAATCTAGGCATACTTAACATGCAAGGAAATTTTTTAGAAGGAAACATCCCAATTGAATTTTCTAAACTTTCTTTTCTGTTTCTTGACCTTGCTGACAACCGTCTTTGGGGCTTCATACCATCATTGTTCAACTTAACAAGTTTAATCTATCTACATTTGGATGGAAATGAATTCACATGGTTACCATCAGTTGAATTTGTCAACAATTCGAATCTGCAGACATTGGACATAGGAGATAATAACCTATATGGTAGTATTCCTTATTGGATAGGTGAGCTATCAAATTTGAGAATTCTTCTTGTTGAACAGAATCATTTAGGTGGTAAAGTACCAGAAAACTTGTGCCAATTGGCAGGGATAAGCTTAATGGATCTTTCCCATAACAGACTTTCTGGACCAATACCCCGATGTCTCAATAACATCACATTTGGGAGGATAAGAGGCACACAGGCACCTTATTCTGGGTATTACCCCATCTCTGAATTCTATTTCCATTCAAATTTAAACTTGGATGAGGATTTTGTAAGTTGGGAATATTATGCAGTAAATGAAGTATTCATTACAAAAAGTAGGTCTAATTCCTATCAGGGTAAGATCCTCCAAATTATGTTTGGGTTGGATTTATCTTGCAACAACCTTATAGGTGAGATCCCATATGAAATAGGGGACTTCAATGAAATTCGATCATTAAATTTGTCACACAATCAATTAACAGGATCCATCCCAGTAACTTTTTCAAACCTAACACAAGTAGAGAGCTTAGATCTTTCCTACAACAACCTGAGTGGGGAAATCCCATCACAGCTGGTCACACTAAATACTCTGGCGGTTTTCAGCGTGGCACACAACAATTTATCTGGCAGGACACCGGACATGAAAGGACAATTTTCGACGTTCAGTGCCACAAGTTATGAGGGAAACCCCTTTCTTTGTGGTCCACCATTACCAAGAACCTGTTCAGCTTCCGGTGTACAATCAACCAGCACACCCACAGCAACTTCAAATGGTGTCGAGAAGGAGGATGATATCGACATGAACATCTTCATTGTAAGTTTTGTTGCTACATATGGCATGTGCTTGTTGTTATTTGGAGTAGTTCTCTACATCAACCCCTATTGGCGACGAATGTGGTTTCATTTCATCGAAGAATGTATTCATTCATTCTCAAATACTTAGTGTAAGTTATCCATCCATTTAAGATATCAAGCTTCCTCTTTGCTTTTGACAATCTATCTTAATTTCATTATTGAGTGATTGTCATATAAACTCAATAACAGTGAGCTCTGTATGCATACAGGTTGTGCACATCCACTTCATGTGTAAGATGGACACTGGATGCCCTGGCTGATTTCTCATTCATCTCCCTCCAGATGAGGCTTCCAGATTATATCTGACAACTCTCAAGTGGAATGACTTCCCCTAGCATATATGACCTGTGTGGCATACATCCTTTCTATGCTCTACCCTCTTGCAGGTTTCATGTTTTTCAAGGGGGTTTCCTACAAGGGCAGTGTTAGAAGGAATCTGCGAGTTTTTTCAGTTATGTGTTGGTGTTTCCCTTTCCTCACTGAGATAGTTTTGAGATTGTTTTTGCAGTTGAAAGAAAGGTTCTGGTGAGTGGTTATTTTGAAGTATTTCTTTGTATGATTTGTATCATGTGTGATTGTGCCTTTAAATTATAAGGGTGGAATTCTTGTTTGCTTCGGATATTATGTCTCATGATCCATCCAACTTGAGACCTAAATTCAAAGCCTTTAAGTTTTGGCAAATTGCAATTGCACACTTTCCTATCAATGGATTGAAGCAGAAGATTTTCTAGACGATGAGCACACCTAGACTTTAGAGAGTTATATTGAACTTTAGGTAAACTTAGTGTAATAGAGATGAAGATGTTGAGATGGATGAGTGGCAAAACTAGGAATGTAAAATGAGGAATTATCGTACTAGAGCTGATTTGGGAGTAGCTCTGTTACATGATAAGCTACGAAAAAAGTTGTTTGAAGTGGCATGACCATGTTTAATGGAGGAGTGATTTGATTTAGATCAAAGGAACTAAAAGAGTGATAATGAAAGACTTGCATGGCTTAGGTCTTGTATCAACTATGAACTCAAATAGAGTTGATTGAAAAGCAAACATCCACCTAGCCGACCCCATTTAGTTGGAATAAGGCTAAGTAGTTGTTGTTGCTAAGATTGAAAATTAATAAATAAAGAAAGGCTTTCCCGTGCGATTGACTCCAAGTCGACCCACGCAATAGTCATTTCAATTCCTTTTCTTTGTTGACCATTTTCCTTTAGGCCTGTCTTGTGATGAACTTCTTGCATAAATTGCCGCTAGGGCCTAGCAGTGAATGTTTTCAAGAATAAGAGTTAAAAAAAAAAAAAATGAGGTTGCAATGTCGATCATTTAAGGGGACTAATTATTAAGAGTGTCAATTTAGAACCAGTATTGAAAACTGAAACCAAAAAATGACGTTTAAAACCAAATTGAATTGAAAAAATTTGGTTTGATTTTGAGTGTCAAGTTTGGTTTTGATTTTGAAAAGTAAAATTTCATTTAGTTTGGCTTGGTTTCGATTTAAACTAAAAACAGTATTTGAACCGAATCGAATCAAACTGAATGAAGTATAATCCATGGGGGACTTCACTCAGTCCATTCTTATAAAATCTTGAATAAGACCAGTTATCCTTACTTCAACAAAGGAAGCATGAATCTCCTCTTCTTCTTCTTCTATGGAAGAGACATATTTGTCTTGGTCCTAATTCACAACTACAAGTTGGAACCAATTAAATACTTGTGTGTGAAATTCCATGAATTGGTTTACCATGTCCAGGAAGAGTACACTTGAAAACTCTATGTTAGTGATTGGTTGTACCTATATTTAATGTTTTTTGGTTGAGTAGAGCAAAAAGGGTTGAAAGATATCAGGTTTGACATTGCGGAATTTTATCTTCATGAGGTTTTAATTTTCTTCCAACTTTATTTGTTTCAACAGCCTATTTTCACTTTTAATGAAATTGAATATAATCGATTCGATTGGGTTTCGTTTGTGAATATATGAAAATTATTTGGTTTCTGTTTGTATATACATCTTGAACCCGACTAAAACTGATCGAAAAACCAAAACCTAATTCTGCTCCATTTTTTATTGGATTTAGAACCGTTAGAAACCGGTACCAGCCCATCCCATTAATAATCGGGACTAGGACCTAATTTGGTCCCGTTTACTAAATGGGGTAGTACTGAGATTGGCACCTTTGGTACCAGTACGGACCCAGCCCAAATATCGGCAACCGTCCCAATTGACACCCTTACTTTAAGGTACAACATGTGAAAACCACAATCGAATCAAAATCGAACCTGTTTTCCAAATCAAAATCGAACCAATATGGTTAGGTTTCAGTTCATTTTTATTTGATTCTTTGTTCGGTTTTGATCCGGTTTAAGACCATAATTCACCAAAGTACCAAACATTAAAAATAAGTAGAATTTATCAACCACATTGATTAAAACATTAAAAAAAAAAGAATGGATTTATTCGATTCAGATTGATTCAGAAATGGGTAATTCGATTCGACCGATGATTTTAGACCTGAAACCAAAACCAAACCGAATCAAAAAAAGATTTCACATTTTGAAACCAAAAACAAACCGATTTGTTTTTGTTTCTTCGATCCTTAACTGACAGCCTAATCTGTTTATTTATATCCAACTTGATCATTATTGAGTCCAGCCATTAACTATCTTTTTTAGAAGAGTACAACAGAGTTGTTGCTTCTTACCACAAAACAAATTCGTAAGGAAACTCTTGATTAGTGAGAAATCTTTACTTGTTTACAAGCAATCGCTATTAATTTAGCAATTTACTCGAGTTGATTAAGATGAGCACCTCACTATAATACTTAGACGGAAGTTGATGATAAGGACTAGAATGGCCGTTCATCATTTTATAACTGAGTATGGTGATGTGAATGATTCTCCATTCTTTTTCCATATGAGCTCAGTCTTCATAATTCCAAATTGTTCTGTTCTTGCACGAAATGTCTGATCATCAACTATGTTTTGTTCTGAGAATGAATATTACAGATCAAAGTTTGTGTTAAAGGAAGTGGAAGGTGTCATTTACATTTTTTTTCTAATCTACATAGAACCAATGGGACTGTGAATCAGATTCTTCGTTGAAAACAATACTCCGGCAAAAGGCCTGTTAGATTGAAGATCACACAGGTTTCTGAATTCAATTTTTATTACTAAATCAAAAATTTAATAATATAGAAATAGAAGTAGGGATGCAACTTATATCACTAGATGAAGATAAAATTACTGTCTAATTCACATAATCTACCAATTTTGACATTATTCAAAAATAAATATCACTAAAATGGGGGGAAATATGCCATGGCAGGGAATATGAGTTAAAGGGAAAGGTTGGCCAACTCAAAACTTCTTGTGACAGCCTTGTACCAAGATTCCACCTTTTTCTTCCTCTGTTCCTCTTCCAGTTTGGGATAGAAAGTTGTTGCTTTTGCTTCCAGCTGCACTGTTGAGAAAATTTCATCTTCTGTCCAAACACCAACAGCCAATCCAGCTGCATAAGCCGCACCCAGAGCCGTCGTCTCTATATCACCTGGCCTTATCACTGGACTCCCCAACAAATCCGCCTGCCAATCGGTAGGACACCCAAACAACAATTGATACTTACAGTAAATAACAGAGAAAGTTAGGCTTGTTGGCTACAAAGGCTACAAAACAATTTTCAGATCATTGTTTTAAAACATCAATTGTACAAGAAACCATTACATGTTGTCACCATGTGAGGAGTACCCAGATGAGTAAAATCAAGGATCTTTGATCCTCCATGTACTATAACAAATATCCTATTAATCTTTCCAGTGGCCCAAGGGTGAGATCAACTGTTAAATTCATCAAATTCAGTAGGAATATCTACATCAGGGACCCTTTTAGTGTGACCCATCAGTGATAGCATCCCACTTAAGTTCATATGAACTAGATGTGCTTGTAAATGGCTGGGGGTATTGAAGACCAACGAAAAATGGTAGACAACCATAACTGATCCACCGCCTTGTTTGGTGGGGGAAAAAAACAAGGTCAAAAGCAAAACAAATATTCAGAGAAATTCCTACATAAATGTACCAGTAAAAAGCAACCATAATGGTAAGAAAAATCTCCAAACAGTTGCTGTTCAGAAAAAATTCAAGAACAATTCACACCCATACCTGAATCTGCATTAAAAGATTGTTGGCAGATGCACCACCATCAACCCTGAGCAAAAAGTCCTCATAAGTAACCCCTGCCTTTTCCTTTGAATCTTTGTGCATTGAATCCAACACATCGTTTGCCTGAAAACAAATACTCTCAAGAACAGCTCGAGCAATGTGTGACCTGTTTGTGAACCTTGTGATCCCAACCAACACACCTCTCGCATCATCTTTCCACCATGGAGCAAACAACCCATTGAATGCGGGCACAAAATAAATCCCACCTGTATTATCAACTTTGTTTGCCAAATCTTCAATCTCTGGGGCAGTCTGAATAATGCCCAGGCTGTCTCTGAGCCACTGAACTGCAGCTCCGGCAATCGCAATGGAGCCCTCTAAAGCATAATTCGTCGGTGCATTTGGTCCAAGTTTGTAAGCAATGGTGCTCAGGAGACCATGATTTGATTTAATAATCTCCTCACCAGTGTTAAGAAGTATGAATGCACCTGTGCCATAGGTGCTTTTTGCCTCCCCCTTTCGGCATGCCTGACCCACCATTGCTGCATGTTGGTCACCAAGACAGCCTGCAATCGGAACACCAGCCGTAGGCCATCCGACTGCTACGTTTCCAATGATTTCAGAATTGCTAACAATCTTGGGAAGGATTTCACTGGGTATCCCCAAGGTCTCCAATGTGGGTGTATCCCAATCAAGAGTCTTGAGATTCATGAGCATCGTTCGAGATGCATTTGAGACATCAGTGACATGTAAACCGGTCACAGTATTCTGGGTTGGGTCAACACTATGAGAACCTCCAGTGAGGTTCCAGATCAACCAAGTGTCGATAGTCCCAAACAGAGCATCTCCTGATTCCACGGCTCTCTTAACAGAATCAACATTTTCTAAAAGCCACAGAAGTTTAACGGCACTGAAATAAGTGCTAATAGGCAGTCCACATGTCTCCAAGAAATGGTATTTCCCCCCTGGAAATTGTTCCTCTAATCTCCTGTGAGATATCAAAGGATTGGATTCTTATCAAATTAAAATCGCCAAATTACGAAACCCAGATTTAACTCCCAAAATCAAAGATATGGATTTTGTTTATAATCTAAAACCAATAAGACCCATATCAAATTAACAGAAATCCAACATAAAAGAATGAACAAAAGGATCTTTCAGAAGAACCCATAAGCGAGAAAAGCCAAACCTGCAAATAGAACTGGTTCGAACATCCATCCAAACAATAGCGTTATAAAGCGGCAGACCAGTGGATTTACTCCAGACAACCGTAGTCTCTCTCTGGTTCGTGACTCCAATGGCCTTAAGTCCACTATCCAAGTTGTGCCCATCCTCTGTCGCCTTGTCAATAGCTTTCGACATACAAACCCGCACGCTCTCCAGAATCTCCACCGGATTGTGTTCTACCCATCTAATCCGAAATACAGAAAACGACGTTCAATAAAATTGACTTTCTACAGTGGGGGTGGAAAAAAAAAAGAAAAGAAGAAGAAATAACGAAGCTTAAATGAATGAATACCCAGCTTGAGGAAAGAACTGAGTGAACTCCATCTGGTGAGACCCAATGACTTGATATGATTGATCATAGATTATGAATCTCGTACTAGTTGTTCCTTGATCAATCGCCCCAATAAAAGCTTCCTTTTTCAACATCTTCTCGACCCTTTCTTCTACAAGACGATCCAAAGAAGGGCTTCAAAGGGGTCTTTCAGAAAAAACACAGAAGATTTAGAATTGAAAAGAGAGTTAAAACCAGAAGAAGAGCAGAGAAGATGGAGACAATGGAGAAGTCGATTGACCTTTATATTATATATTCCCAATCCCAATAATGGGGAAGGATTACCAACTACCTTGGGAATATAGTCAAAAATTATCCAAATACAACAAAGTGTATATAGAGAAGCTTTGGATATTTACCCAAAAAAAATTTATTGAAGTTTTAGATTTGTTCTTCGTTCATAAATCAGAAATGTCGCTTTGATTACTAAAACAATAACCGGCGATATCGAACGGTAATCGAAGTGCCACGTGGAATATTCTTCCCCTTCCTATTAATTACGGCTCTTTATTATACATAAGTATTATAGTAAAGAACCGAAAAATAGGGCTGTCGTTTCATGTAATAAGACTTTTCTTTGTTGGAGATTTAAGTGGGCCCACCTTAGAACTGTCTTTTTCTCGGTTCATATCTGATCCTCTACATGGATGCCACGTGTTGACACATCACATTTTTTTTTTTGGGTTAGAACATATCACACTTTTAGATAAGTATTACATTAAAAGAGGAAAATTGGAAAAACCAATGCTAAAAATCTTAGAAGAGTAGAAGGAAAGGAAGAACTCTTTGACAACCTCAACTATAATTTCAACTACCAAATTAATTTCAAACCAAATCTTATCAGATCTTTTGGTTAGGAGAGAAAAGATATTGATATTGGTTGTACTACATTATGTTGGATATGATTTTCATGGAGGTATGGTGATGGTGGAATTTTTTCACCGATGATTATCATTGGTTTTAGTTGGGTCTTTAATAAATAAGGAGAGTAATAATGATTCTAAAATAGTGGATATTTTTCTCCTATCCTCATATTGAAGGATGAACTAAAAGATAAGATTATAAGGGTCATAGGACTGTATTCTCTCTCTGAGAACATGGTCCTTTTACGTTATTTATGTCATACTTAGACTATGGGGCTTCTAATTCAACCATCAACATATTTACATCTTCAAGCCCTTCAATGATGCCGATTGGGTCAAATGCCTTGATGATTTCCACTTTATGAGCGGTCATTGTATTTATTTTGGGAACAATCTTACCACACTGTCTTCTCGCAAACAAGTTAGAGTTTCTTGCTAGAGCACAAAATCAAAATACATAAGTTTGGCACAAATGTCTACTGAAATCAATTGGTTACAATCCCTAATTGGTGAACTTAATTGGTTTACCTCTTTGTCAACCTCCCACTTTATAGTGTGGCAAAATATGTGCAACCTAGTTAGTTGCCAATCCTATCTTCTACTCCAATTTGTATAAGAAAAAATAGCTCGAAAGGATTAAGATGTCGAATATACCTCTCCACTCATGATCAGGTAGCTAACATATTTACAAAGCCTTTGTCATTTACCTATTTTCAATTTCTTCGAGTCAAGCTCACAATCTGTTATAGGCCATTTCGCTTAAAGGGACGTATAGAAAACTATTCTTATAGACAATCTTCTCAATGTTACTGAGTTCGAACTCTTCTCAAATGGGGATCAGGATCATCTTCAGGGAGCCCAGCACCCAAGGTCCTGCGGTGCTACCAAGGGGCATCCAACGACTGAGCTGTGCCGCACACATATTGGTGCACGCCTAGGGATGTATGCGGTACAGCCCAACGGCTGGTAGCACCCTAGGCGTGCTGGCGTGATGGGCTCCCTGGAGATGAGCTAAATTCCTCAAATGGTGAAATCTTCTCAAGCATTACAATTGTAGCAAAATGTGTCATATCATTAACATTCAATTCCCTAAAATTTTCAGTCATTACCACTGTAACAACCTATGCCACATTAGTTTCCCTAAATCTTGTATTTTTATTTTTATTTTTGGGTAATCTAAAATCTTGTATTCTATCCATAGCTATTACGTAACTGAACTTTTATTTTCAATTGTTGGATTTCAAATGTATAAATCAATATAAATACAATACAAGCTCTTCACCTTTGGTTAAGGTGATTCATGTGTGGTTTGTGTGATTACACTTTGTTTCATCAAAAAAAAAATAAAATACAAGCTCTTCACCTTTGGTTAAGCTGAGCAAGCCTCATATTCTCCATAACCAAATTCTCTTCAGAGTTTACTATTCTTCTTCGTCTTATCAATTGTTTGTCCAAAAAAAAAATCTTCGCCTTATCAATTATAACACCAAAATATCAACTTTTCATTTGAAGGATCACGTGAGCCATCACCATATCACGAGAAGTTTGGTCATAAATCGATTTCTTGTCCCTCATCTCTAATGGTTCTTCTTGATGCCCCCTTTTTTTTTATTTTTTTATGAACTTGTGTTTACGATTGTCTTTACAAGTAAAATAGAAGGAAAGGGAAGGTTTGTGAAACCAGTTTTAAAAAAAAAGGGAGAAGGATAGGTATGCTAGCGGTATATCATATGCTAGCACCCTATGTCTCTACCTCTCTCTTCCACCCTTTGAAATGATTCCCTTATCCCTCAAAGGGAGGAAGAGAGAGATAGATACATATAATCCATACCCAGTCTTTTCCCAAAAAGAAAATAACAATTGTTGTTATCATGATTTTTGTAACTACTTTAGATTCTTATTAGATATGTGTGATGTTCATAATTTTCAAATGGAATCTTCATTTTACTTTAAAACCAAGAAATTTGATTGTAAAATAAATAAAATTTAAGGCTAAATGTTCTGTGTTTGGACGCAAGCTGCGCTGCGACACAGAAAACATCAGCTCAATTTAACAAACAGATTTTGAATATTTTGGAATTAGTTAGACTCATTTTATGTAAAGATTATAAACTTTTCATTAGAGTTTTGATTTGATTTTACTTCCTTCCCTCACAGCCAGAGCCCAAAGGATTTAAAACTCATTATAGTTAAGTCTTTTCCTCAAACTGTCCACTTAGGAAGCCTTATCAGGCTTACCTAACCTCCCTAAATCTGCCTCATGGCTGATCAGATGAAATCCTTCTATCAACCAAAAAAAAAAAAAAAATCAGATGAAATCCAAATCTTGTGGACATATAGAACCTAGCTCCCCCGCCCCATTCACATGTCAAGTTTTAGATTTTTGTGGCAAGTGGAAAAATAAAACTTTTAAATTTTAATAGGTGGTTAATCTATGCATGGTCGGTATCCAATGATCAGAATTACCGCATCATTTTTGCACATGACGGAAATGGGGTCATGTAAAGGTAGTTTTCCCTTGAAAAAACCATTACTAATTATGTGAAAGCCTCTACCAAAAAAAATAATTATGTGAGCCTTTTTGTTATCCGCAGTTTTTCTTAGTCTAATCACACCCAGTTGTACCATATAGATAGGTGATCTGACAATTTTGATGATTTTTTTTTTTTAGGTAAAAACAGTTTTGATCCTGAAGTTTTTAATATTTTATTTTGCCAAGTGCCAAACTTCCTTTGGGCTGAAATTTGCCATGTGATAGAAAGATATTGGGTGTATTTGTTCAAATCGTTATCCCCTTTAATTCGCTGCCCACTTCAATTCCTCCAATTCCTTACATAGAGGGTAAAAATGACCATCCTACCCTTTGTCTGAACACACTACCCAAGGTGGGATCCATTCCCCCTGTTAGAGGAATTGGAGGTGTCCACGAATTGGAGGTGATAATTATTCGTATTTTTCATAGAATTTCAACCCCATCCAACCTGCCATATGACAACAAAAATTTTGGTTACCTAACATGGAAAACATAGCCCCATTAATTATAAGAGAAAAAGAACACCAATCAAACAAGTGGTTCCTGGGTCAAGCAGGCAAAAAGACTACTTAGCCCCCAATGAAATTAAAAATCTCATCCAAACCAATGCTTCTATGCGCATTCTTATTGGTCCTCACACTGGTGTAAGGGCTACACGACCGGTTAGCATTCTCTTGCCTTAATTATTATTAGAGAGAGGGATTTACATACCACCCACTTTTATTTGGGGTAACAAAATACTGTTCACTTAAACGTTAAACCAATATTGATGAAAGAAATTCTATATTTAATGAAAGAAGGGGAAATCCACATATTTAATAAGGAGAGAAAGGAGAGAGACTATGGTTTACCAAAAAAACAAAAAAAAAGGAGAGAGACTATGAGAAGGAAATACAAACTACTAACATATACTTCTTTTTCCTTTACCAAAAACCTGAAAAGGCCCACAGCCTCAAACGTTGCCTAGACCCCAAAAAAACTCTAGTTTTGATCAATAATTGATATGACCATGTAGTTCAGATGGGACCTCAAATTTGAAGTGGTTAACACATAGGGTACACATGTCATCCAACATGTTATGGACACTATCCATGTGGCATAAAAGTGACTTGTTGATTATGTCACAAGGTGTATCAAAGATTCTAAGATGATGTGGACAGCTAGTTCACAAAAATTCAGGACAAATGAAGCTGTCATATAGAAATCAACCCCCCCCCCCCCCCCAAAACACACACACCCTCCCCCACAAGCGATTCATACTCAACAGGCACTGCTAGATTCAATATATCATATATTTGGATCATTTCCTTCCCCAATCTTCACAAAAATATGATTTCATAGATTCTGAAAACCCTATGTTCCCTGTTTCTCAAGATTGAATGAATCCAATTTAGCTTGCTTTGTCCTAACATTCCACAGGCTACTTACTATAACTATTGTCTAATAACACAGGATTAGCAATTTTATTCCACACCCAAACTCCATACGAAGCGTGCATCTATCCCAGCACACAATCTAGTAATTGGGAACCTGATAACCCTACAAGCAACAAGCTTGCTAATTTTTTACACACTAGCACTTAATTTTGAGAATGAGAAGATAGAGCCGAAAATTGGAATAGATGTCAACCCCATTGGAATCACCAAAACTAAATTGCAGAAGTTGGATAATTGGACACATGAGCCGTATACTAACAGTACATTTTAATTTATGATGGAGCCTCAAAATAAAGAAAAATCCACACCATATTCAGTAGATTGTATTAAGAATTATTGCTGACTAAGGTTATAAATTGTTCAACAAACAATGACAAAAGTGACCAGCCTCCCTCCCGTGTGTTCCCAAGTACTAGTCTGGAATTTGAGCAACTAGAGGGTTGCTCTCAAAAATTGACTGGGAAGAAACACAACCACTGGAGAAGAGCAGCATCTACAGATATGTTCCTTTTATCTTTCACATCCAAATGCAAGGCAGAAACAATAATCAGGAGTCTGATGCCTCCAAATGCATTTTGTTTCAGCACAAACATGAATAATTTATAATTGAGACCATATGTTGCTCCTACATAATGAATAACAGAAATATATAGAAAGCTATAAAACAGAATGGGGGGAAAACTGCAGCATCGAGTTGTTATAACTTTTATGGGAAAAAGTTTTCTGTCCACGCCACACCAGCACTCTCATGAGTCTATCTCTCTCCCTCCCATGTGAAAAGACACGTACCTCTGCCCCCTTGTTTTAAGGAGAGATATAGACACATGGGAGTGCTGGCGTAGGCCACACTCCCGGACAGAAAACTGTTTCCCAACTTTTATTATTAAACTTATTATTATTTTCTTTTACAACTATTGATTTCATTGACGTATAAAGCAGTCAAATGACTAAGAGACTGCCTTTGAATCATCATCAGACAATCTCTCCATGCCTGCACAAGTGGCTCCTGTGCAGGGGAGGGTAGGACCGACCATTCAAGTCCCCTAAACATAAAAATCAGTCCAAATTGATGAGCACACAACATGCAATATCATATATTCTTTTAATATTTCACTCTGCTGGAGAAACTCAAAGTGGATCATACATACAGTTAACAGGAAGATATTAGACTGGCCATCAACCATACCCCAGATGAAGATACTCATAGTATCCCTTTGAGGATTTTTTTTTTAATTCAACTACATTCAAACCCTATACAAAATATACACTGATGCAATACCATAGAACAAGAAGAAAGGCAAATTTTAGGTTTTAATCTGGCCTGTCTGCCGAGCTATGTTCAACAAAAGCAATTCAGGGGAAACGTAATGAATTGGCTATCACACAGGAAGGTATTTTTATTGTGTTTTGATTACTAACATTTGATTGAAGTTTCGGGAAAGGTTTTGCAAAGATAGTGTAAGTAATTTTAATTGGGCTAAGATTCTGCATTAACCCAATTCAAACCCCCCCCCCCTCTTGGGTTGCCTACACGATCATACACACAAGAAAGTATTTTTTTCTTTCCCATATAAATGTTGACATTTTGATGTTTTACGTCCATTTGCAACAACAAAATGGATATTCAGTTATAACTACTCCAGAATAAAGGTGTAAGAATGCCACCTTGACATAATTTATAACAATGACCAAAGTATATTTTGTGTCCATAATAAAGAAAGGCTAAAAGCAAAGAAATTAAAAAATTCTATGAATACCATAGTGAGTCAAGAAAATACAATATCATACAGTTTGAAAATACATTTTAGTTGTTTTAGAGAAATTGAATCTTCTATTTATTTATTTTATGTGTTGGTGAAAGAACCTTTTGATTGAAGATGACACACACCCAAGAAAGTTACCTGAAAGAAGCAGCCTTCACTTATAATAAAGATGGTACTATCAGCACAACAATTGAAGCTATTACAGAATATTTGAAAAAACTCTTCTCTAAGTGAACCCCAGATAGACAGCACTGTAACAATCTAAGAATCAGAAACCTGGAAACAGAATGTGATTCCAAAACATCAGCCTGTAAAACCCTCTGCCTGAAATGTAAGAATCACCCAATTTTCTCTGGATCTAACCTTAATTAAGGTAAATCCATCTGTACAATTCATTCTTGGCCTCTTGAGGCATCCACCTTCGATGGCCATTCAACACACAATGGACATGGGGGATCCCATCTGTCTGCCTCAGAAGTTCTCTGCTCCAAGCAGTCTGCATGATAAACGTGACCACAAACTAAAATTGCAGCAACAGACAGATCACTAGACAACAGTGGGTTACCCAAAGCATAAGCTTTATGCCTTAACAGCTTCAGACATATGCCACACACCATCTTAACTGCATCGGGTGATAATGCAGTCATTGCCAAGGGAATGGAACTTATTCTTTCTGGCCTGTGGAAAGGCCTTCTATCTGGGGGAAGAAAGAAAAAGAAAAGGCAAAAATAAATTAAGAAAATGTGGGAGAATTAAAAATTAAGCATAGACGAGCATACCATTATCTTTGGGTTACCTCCATGATATCCAGACTCGGAGCTGCATCGACTAGCAAACTTGAAAGAGAGTTTCTCGTCACACAATGGAGAAGCACCCTTGCAAAGTGTGCTTAATGTATCAGCATGACAACCTGAGTTTCGCCAAGAGTAACGATTTCCATATTTATGACATGACCGTCTTAAGAACATTGCTCGACTAAGATTGTAATGATGATGTGCATGTGAAGGGTGTGTGTTTTGTAGCTTAACAGAACTATCTGTGGTATCCATAACAGATGTAAGAGGATGTACTACAGTATAATCGACTGAAGAAACACAAGGGGGAGATTTCTGCAGGCAGAAAACAGATGAATTAGGAAAGAAAATGTAAGGCTCAACCCACATTCAATTATTAGGAAGAGAAAACAATGACATCTGGGTTGAGAAACATAATATTGCAATGAACAGGACTAATCAAGTAACTAACCACTTCGGTTGACAAATCCATCCCAATGGTACATGGAATGATATCTGCAATACAAAAAAAAAATCCAGTCACCCTGATATCTAATTGAAGGAGCATAATACTGTCACATAATGTAATTCTTATGAGTAATATAAACACTGCAAATTCATACATCAATATTTTGAACCTTTAATATGGCTCAGAAACTGACTGTGTGTTGAATGGAGGAGTCATGTATTTTACCAAACCCAAACATGGCATGCAGATCATTCATTTTAAAGAAGATCTAATCCTCCAGACATTAAAGATAGTTAAGCATAAACAAACAGTTTTGCAGACTGAGCAATCTCCACCACCATGAACATAAAAGCTAAGTAATTGGAGCTAAAGATGCAACCAATGAAGCAGTAAAAAGATTATCCACAACTGATCTTTATGTTCAGAATCAATTTATCAGGAGAGGGCAATTTTAAGTTAAAGTCGAATGGAAGGATGTCTATCAAAGCTCAAACTAGTAAGGATCAGCTTACACATGATCAGGGAAAATACAGTAATGCCGAGAATGCATGAGATGGAAAATGAGTAACAAAAGTTCTGCGGATTTGAAATGAGATCTCATCATCAAGTATTAAACAGCAGTATGAATTTATTTGACACAATCAGGACATTGTCTAATCAAATTAGAAGCACAGTGAAATCGATGAAATTGATCCCATCACAAGCTGACAAAAAATAAGAGGAGCGTACCATACTTTCAGATTTACACCTCATGGGATCTGGCACAATTACATTGGCCATATTCATTTGAGGCTTAATCCTTGAGCTTGAAAAGACAATTAGGCATATTCATTAAGTTGCATGCCTTAAAAGTGTGAGACATATGAAGTCCATCACTAACTACGTGAAACCATGTGCTTTGTACTCGTGGAACTTACGGATAAAACTCAGTCCTAGTAGTTTATGGCTCCTTGTGATTTTTAATGTAAATTCCTCCCATTTTCAAGAGTTTTTGAATTTAGAGTTGATCTCACCCCCCCCCCCCCTCTTCTCCACCCAAAAAAAAATTCATTCTGTTTAATCAAAGTTTTAGAGGATTTCAGTAACTAACATAAATGACAGTCACTAAATTCAGTCAAATAATTCCAGCTGGAGTTTTGAGGGCCATGATTACTTCATGTTTAACTCAGTCATGATATGATCTTCGGGAACCTTCAAAATCTTAAACATTGTATTTTGGGTAGTCCTTCTTGCTTTAGACCTATGTTCAAACATAATATATCAATCTTTTCATTTATATGTGACACTTTACGAAGAGATTGTTGAAGTCAGTCATAGAAGCATTAGAGAAAAAAGCCACTCCATTGAAAATTTTTCTCTTTGACGATAACAACTCAGCCTTATCCCCACTAAATGGGGTCGGCTACATGGATCCTCGACCTCCAAACAGCTCTATTCGAGATCATACCTGATACAAGGCCTAAATTATGCATGTCTTTTCTCACTACTTCTCCTAGGATCGTTTTAGGCCTGGCCCCTAGCTCTTTTAGTTCCTTCAATCTGAATCAAATCACTCTTCCGCACTGGAGTGTCCCAAGGCCTCAGTTGAACATGGCCATGCCACCTCAAACGACTTTCCCAAAGCTTATCATGTATCAAGGCCACTCCCAACTCAGCTCTAATATGGTCATTCCTTACTGTAATCTTCCTAGTTTTGCCACACATCCATCTCAACATCATCATCTCCGCTACACTTAGTTTATCTTCTTAATTGCCCAACATTCCACACCATACATCATAGTCGGTCGTAAATTTTCCTTTAAGCTCTAAAGGAATGTGTCGATCATACAACACTTCAGACGCCCCTCTCCATTTCATCCGTCCTAATTTAATTCTTTGTGAAACATCATCCTCTATACCACACTTCTTCTCTTTGGTGACAAGAAGGGGAATAAACCACAAAGGTAAGTAGCCAAATCAGTTGAATTCCTTTTACATTCTGAAGTCCTACTTATAACTGTCATACCACATTCCTTGCCATATACTCCACCCAATTACATTTTATTTTAACTTGGTCCAAAATATTCCAAATTGCACGTGTTCAATTGTTTAAACTCAAAATTTTCATCTCCCAAAACAGAAACCAACATGCGTACAACTAAAATTCGCAAACCAGAACAAAAAACAAGAGCACAAGGTCACTGACATTAGCAGTAGCGACAGAGGGAGAGGGTGTTTTTCCTCTTCCAAGCAGCTCTTCAGGATGGGCATGCATTGTGGTGCAAGAATGGAAGAACTCGGCCGAGGTTTGGACCGAGTTGTCTCAGTTTCGCATCCTACCGAGACGAGATAAAGGTTGAATTTATATTCGACCAGGTTTCGATAGGTTTCACATGGTTTCGACACTCGGACATATTTCGATAATTTCGCAAGTTCCTGAAACAAAATCCCCCCGCCTCAGTTCAAAAACAAAAACCGGATTTTTTGCGATAGGTGAAATTTTCAACTTTCTAATGCTAGGGTTTTTCTAAAATCTAAAAATTCCATAAATCTTATATATGGTGAAACATTGCTAAAAACCAAAAGAACAGTAAAATATTCATTTGTTCTAATATCCAAACAAATATTTTCATTCATAGCGATTTGAGTACCAGGTTTCAACCAAGATATGGTCAAAACCTGGGAAACTCAATTTCTAGCTGGTCGAAACCAGTGTCGGCACCGAGTTCTTGATCATTGGGCACAAGTGTCACTTTCTATGGAGAACTCTGTAATTCTTTCCACCAGAAGTGAGCCCACAAAACTCATTGTGCTTGTGGACCGGCTTGCATATCCTGTTGATACTTGCGTGGATTGCATTTTGTGCAGCATACCAAGACTGCCTCATAATATTTGTAAGTCGAATCCTCATTACTCTAATAGGAATTAAGGACCTTCAACCCACCCAATTTGCGACCAGCATGTTCCTCTGCAACTGACCTCTTCTTGCACTGGAACTTGAACTGGGTGTTACCCTGATTTGTTGGCTTACCTTAGACAATACCCTTGCGGACAGCCCTCTAGCGCCCTCCACATATAACACGGAGACAATAGATCACATACCACTGCTTTGCCTTGGAAACCATTCGTCGAGCCTTGAGACTGTAGGTTGGGTGACCTGGACGATGGATGGGAGCTGGCAGTACTCCCAGTGCTTAACTCTCTGCAAAAACGTCATGACGTCTGATTTCTTCTTCCTACATTGCTCAGAGACATACTTGTAAGCCCCCATGGTGTATTAAAGCTAGCGAAGTCTCTAGGGTTTTGGCTAGGAGAGGTTTCCCTCCACCCAATTACTTTGTTTTCTCTATGTAAAAAATAATGCATAGATGTGTATGATACTATTATGGGAATTTCCAGTGCGGATAGTTCTGTCAAGTTTTTCTTCAATTCAACTTTTATATGTTTTGAAATATATTATGAAAATATTACATAGCAATAAATTGATTACTTTTATGTACTAGCTCGAGGAACCAATTTATACACCCAAGTAATTAGAACCAACAAATTCACCCAAAAAAAAAATTAGAACCAACCAGACCAATACAGGAACAATCAAACAATTCTTCGCTATGCCTAAATTAACACATTTAGAAGTTAGATTACAATTGCCAGAAAAGAACAAAAATCCAAACTTTCAATCAAACATTGCCCAAGAGAATTAAAGGTACATCATAAAAGGAGAGAATTGAAGCATACACAATACCCAGAACAGTAAAGTAACCAAAAACACAATCCAGATTCAGAAATTTAAAAACAGAATGCCAATCTATAATGCGAGCGTAAAAAACCAGAAAATAAAAGAGAAGATAGTGAAGAACCAACCCTAACGTTCAAGCCATGATCTGTCACAAAAAGCATATGAGACACAACTGATGAAGAAGACGACATACCAGAAGGTGAAGAAGTGATGGGAGGTTTTTTGTGATCAACTCTTCTCTTCCTTTTCCCCATAATGATGAAGCAAGCAAGCCTTTCGCTCTGAGCTTAAACTCCTTAAAGGCTTATAAAAATAAACGCCATTTCTAGGGCTTCTGTTATTGTGGAGAAACTCTCCGTGGTCACGCACTGTTAAAGCAATGGAGACCGGACCCCGTCCCCTTGCTCGTACGGCCATTGTAAAAAATAAAAAGTCCAAAACACAAACAGAGACAGAGATAGCAAAATCATGGCCTTTTTAATGCTCTCGTCCACCTCATTGCTCTTTCTTTCTTTTTTTTTCTTTTTTTTTTTTTTAATAATAAATCCAAAACTTAAAGTCGGGACTGCGATTTCGCGAGCGTCACTCCAATGACCGAAATGAGTTTTTCTCCTCTCAGTTTCCCTATCCGATAAGGTTGGTAAGTTCCTCTCATAGGCAGGGTGGAAATGACGACCTCATCTCATCCAGGTAGTGTGTTTGGGCAGGGGGTGAGGTCGTCATTTCGGATCTCCTATAAGAGGAACCTACAAACCTAATCGGGCAGGGAACCTGAGAGGAGTTAAGTCATTTGGGCCCATCGTCTGCTGCCACGTCACCCAAAACATGATCCAAAGTATATGTCCTGCAATTGAGATCGTTGGATTGAAGCTGAAAATAGAAAAATATATGAACGATGAAGTCGAGATAAATTATCTGGAAATACTTGATTTTTAATAAGTTTTTTTTTTTCCCGGTAACATCTTTAATAGGTTTTTTTAAACCCACCATGTGGTCAACTCCATGGAATTCATGAGCTTGACATGTGATCAAAGGACCCTCTAGTAGAGTAGAGCTGTAAATGGATAATCGAAAATTTGAATTCGATCCGCAATTGTATCCGATTAGGATATTTATATTCATTTAGAGATATTCGGGAAAAATTTTGAATACTTCGATAAAATTCCAATAAAAAAAATCCAAATACTTGATAATAAAACATTAAGTAAATAATGATCTTGAGGATTATGAAGATTCAATCGACGAAAATAGATTCATGATCTAAAAGATATGGTTGAGAGTGAATTCTATCCCCTAGGGGGAAAAAGATCCGGGTTACATAATGCAAAGATGTAAATGCCTAAACGGATAGTCGAAAGTCCGAATTCAATCCGCATCCGAATCCATTTAGAGGAATCCATATTCAGGCAGGGAATATGAGGATCCAATCACATCCAAGCCGAATCTGATTTGTTTACGGGCATACCCTCTGGCCCATTAAATCAAGCCCCTTTAATTTCTCATGTTACAAATATGAGGGCCATATAGACCTTCATATACAACTACAACAACAACAAACTCAATCATACAGACCTTCCTATACAGCTACAACAACAACAAACTTAGCCTTTGTTCCAATTTAATGGGGTCGGCTATAGAAATCCAAACAAAACAAAAAATAAAGAAAACTAAGACCTTAAAAAAAAGCGAGAGGATGGAGAATGAGATTCTAAATGAAAAATGAAAAATGAAAAATGAAAGTAAGCAGAAAGAGGCACAACCCAACAGATCAAAAGAAACTCTGCTACATGGATCCTTGTCCTCCAATAGGCTCTATCTGAGGTCATACTTGAAACGAGACTTAGACTACGCATATCCTTCCTCACAACTTCTCTTGTGGTCATTTTAGGTCTGCCTCTTGTGTTGGTACAATGAACGAAAAATCCTATGTGCATTTGATTTGGGGGGGGCTATTGCGAGTCGAGTCTCGCATGATTTTGCTACTTCTAGAATTACAATACCCTTCCACGTCAAATAGGATAAACATAGTAAAATGAGGAGTCGCTACCTAGATTAGGGTTTAAGACTCGAAAATGATGTCTTTTCTTTGTAAGGACATTATATAAACTCCAATCAACGACTGTGGTTTCCCCATACCATTAGGTAAATGTCAAGTTAGATTTGGGGAAGATGTAACTGTCCTTGGGGCGCGAAGGACAGATGGCGCGCTAGAGAGGATCTTTTTGCTCCAATGCACCCCAAAATGGGTCCTACTAATGGTGGCTCATGAGACACACATAATGATTTGTTCAATTTTTTTCCCCTATCTATGAGTCGAGTCGAGTGAAGGGCAGTAAATAAATAATCGAATATCCGAATACGATCCCCATTCGTATCCATTTAGGGATTTTTGTATTCATTTAGAAATATCCCGGAAAAAAAAATCTGAATACTCCAATAAAAATCCATCTGCAAAAAAATCCGAATACTTAATAATAGAGAAAATTACTTGGACACCCCTTAGATTATGACCATTTTGGTTATTATCCCCAATTTTTTAAATAATCACTTGAACACCCCCTATATTTTACCATTTCTTTCAAATAGATCCTGTTTGTTAGTTAAGTGATGATGTCATCGGTTAAATTTTTTGTAATGCCTAAACTACCCTTAAAGGGTAGTTGATTCAAACCCTAATCGATTTCAGGAAAAATTCTCTGTTCTTAAACAAATTTCAAATCAAAATAATCCAAAACCCTTTAATCGATTTCATATTCAAACCATAATAAATCTCTCCAGAATCTTCTACTAGAAAAATATTATCCACCGTGGTTTTTGCCTTAGGGAGGAAATAGCTGGGAATGAAACAGAAGAAGAATTAGTAGTAGAAAGCTTTACACCGTAGAATTGCGATTGTGATGATTGGGAGAGAATGAGGATGATTTATGAAGTCTAAACCCTCCTTTTCCCTCTCGCTGTTCTACACTTCTAGGCCTAGAGAAGATACACATGCTTCCTTTCTGGGTTTGAAGAAATCAAATTCTGAACTTTGAAATACAACGGTGTTCGCTCGAGGGATTAAAGTTTAGACTAAGGTGAATTTGAAAGATTTCTCATTTATGTTCTTTCCGTTCGATCTGCTATTGATGGAATAAAATAGATCGAAAAGATTAATTATTGCTGGTTTTTCATGGAATCAATGCTTGTTTAAATGGAACGACTTGGGATTCCATTGTCCATAGATGTAAAAACTTCGATTCTTTCCTTTTGAATCTCAAAATTTGCATCTTTTTTTGGTCATTTCTCCCTCTGGTTCCTATAACTAATATTTTCTGTTACTCTTCTATCTTTTTTACCACTATAATCTGTCCAGAATTCCATCATATTGCTTATCCCTAATTTCAGATGTCGAAACCTTTTGTTTTCGGCTGAATTGCTCCCCAATTCAACTCCATAATTTCAGTTTTTTTCTTTACTTCAGTTTCATGTTAATCTGCTAAAAACCAGTCCTTCAGTTTTTTTTGTTTTCTACTTAGCTCGGGACTTATTGCTCTGCAACTCCACGCCTACTCCCTCTAGGGTCCCACCAATTGAAAAAACAAAAAAAGAGAAGAAGAAGAGCAGAGAGGGCAAGAAATCGAGAATCCTTCTCGATGTACCCATCAAGCGTTCATGGTGACGGTGGTGAGGTTGGCTCTTCCCTCTGCAGCTGAACTGTAGTTGCAGGAAGAAGAAGAAATAATAGTTAAAGAAGAAAGAAGGAGAAGAAAGAGGGTACGTTGGTCATTTAGCTTCATAAGTTTAAATAGATATTTCCATTTAAACACTAACAGCAGACAAACAGGGTTATGTTTCAGGGGTGTCAAGTAATGTTTGAACGTTGGTGATAGTAAGCAAAAGGCCATAGTCTGGGGGGTGTTCAAGTAATTTTCTTATAATAATAAAAACTCAAATAAATAAGGGAAATTTATGAAACACCCCTTGAAAATGGGCCGATACTCAAATCACCCCCTTGTATTTGAAAATACTCAGATCACCCCCTCTACACCTTAGTTAGTAAGTTCGGGAACGGCAATTGAACGGGAACGGATACGTACGGCAATTAAACGGACTAGACGGTAATAATACTTTTTAAAAATTCGGCATCATAAAACGCATACGGTAATAATACGATACGCGTTTAATACGTGTATAATACGGCATAGACGGCAATAATACTTTTAAAAAAATGGGCATATATTCATTATATAACATGCATTCACCACCTAATAAACAAAATAATATCATGATTTTATAAACTAAAATAAACACAATAATATAATATCTTATATTACATCTCTAAGATTAGCACTTAAAATATCAAAATATCAATAAAGTAGTCTCTAAACGAGAGAGACCCACACCCCATAGTGGAGAAGGTTTTTTTTTTTTTTGGTTGAACCATAGTGGAAAATGTGAGAATTTTCAACCAAAAGTGAAGTTGAGGTTAGATTTCCACAAAATTCCAATTTCAGACAATGAGAATAAGAATAAAACAGAAATAAGGAGACCTGCAAGGCATCTTAAAACGAGAACACAACAACTGAAGCTAAAAAAAAAAAAGGAAAAATTATGTGATTAACTACAAATGAGAATAGGGAAAAAAACAGGGAAACTTGCTGTTTACCAAATTAATTAATCCTTGTAGATAAGAGTGAAACAGAGGATAGGTGAACGTGGATTGTGGTGAGAAACTGAAAATAAAAAAGGTTTCCCGTTTCTATTTTCCATGGAGATGCAGTTGGAACTTGTGATTTTTCGTTTGATTAGCAAACAATACGAAATAGAGAAAGGGATACTAACCACAATGGAAGAAGTTCTTCCGAAGAACAACAGTGGAAGAAGAAATAAACAAGGAGAAACGCGCGCCGCCCCACATCGCCGCCATCGCCTCTGCCGCCGCTGCCGCTCGCCTCTGCCGTCATGCCGCCGCCGCTTGCGTCACCGATGTTGCTGCGTCGAAGCTTTGACGATAGGTGTTGAACGGAGATGGAGGGGCTGCCGCCTTGTTGCCTTCTAGGGTTGGACTTTGGAGTGAAAACGCAAATCACAAAAGAAGAGAAAGTGAAATCGTGAAAAATTCTAATCTTTGGGGTTTTTTTTTTTTTTTTTTTTTTAAAACATTAGAGTAAAATTTAAAAAGTATAAACGTATAATACCCGAATTATCGAGTATAATACGCGATCGATTAAAAACGCGTTTTTATAAAAATACGTTGAAAGAGTGGGTGGGAGTATTATGCCTCTGCAAAAGTTCAGGAGAAGAAATAATAGTTAGATAATACGAAGGAGAATATACGTTGCATTTGCTTACTAATAAGCTTTACACTAAGATATTTCCATTTGTTAGTTAACGAAAAGACTATTTTATCCTTATACTAAATCATTAGAATGGTTAAATTTACAATACTACCCTTTCCTTCATCTTCAACCTAATTTCATCCTGTTCGTCCCACCTGCAACTCAATCTCAAATAAATAAGGAAAATTTATGAAACACCCCTTGAAAATGGGCCGATACTCAGATTACCCCCTCGTATTTGAAAATACTTAGATCACCCCCTCTACACTAACTGTGTTAGTCTGCTGTTAGTTATTGGTGTAAAAGGACTATTTTACCCTTGTACTAAATCATTAGAATTAAATTTACAATACTACCCTTTCCTTCATCGTCAACCTAATTTCATCTTCTTCCTCCCACCTGCAACTCAATCTCAAGCATAAGTTCGTTGGAGAGAAAGAAAAAACAAAATAAAAACCAAGAGACAGCGGGTGGTAGCTGCTCCGATGGTGAGTCAATGGCGAGGCAGCTCCTTCCGATGGTGACTCACACTTGCAACTCAATCTCAAGCATAATTTCCCCTTGAAGAATCTTCTCCCAATCGGGAGGACCGTGCGAGATTCAACAACGCAATTGGGTTTTCTTCAAAACCCTCTATTTCTCAGATTCATCTCCTCAAAACCTTCTTAGTCAACCAACAAAGCCACTGGAACAGCCGGATGGACACATTCGGTATGCCGGATCCAATCTGAAGCATTCTGTTTGCTCTTAGTGATTGTACATCTGAAAGTTTAATATGTACCGGATTCAGATTCGGTATACCGATTTCTTCAACCAAGAGACAGGCTACAATTTGAGACTTGTGTGTAATTATAAATTATCTTCTCAGCGCAATTTGGATTTGGCTTCTACTTGCATCAAATTACACAGTATACTGAAGAACTACAGAGAGATGAGCGTAGGCGTTTCTTCAGTATGAGTTATTCAAGCAAAATCAAATCCAACTCCAAAAACTGAAACCAGTAAGCAAGACAAAAAACCAGCCTCAATTTAAAAAATGCCAGGCTACACCATTGAGAGGCAGGCAGGCATTATCATTCATACTCACCCGTGGGGAAGTTTACATGGTTATTGAATACCTGATTCTACTAACAAAATTTCTCCAGAATCAACTGTTACATAACTGCTGCACTATCATGATGTAATAATATACCAGTGGTACCATCTGCCGGAGAAACTATTCCACAAGAGAGATAAATCAAATATCGCAAGTGGAACTACATGATTCTACTCGTTTCCCATCTTTGGCAGGTAAACCAGCATCAAACCCTGCGTTTCGTATTTGAAAAATACTCAGATTAAGTTGGAGGTCATGTGAGGAAGAAGATGGATATTGGGGGTTTTAGATTCAAAGGTAAAATAGTAACTCTACATTAGTCAAGGGTAGTTTAGAGATTTAAATATATTTAACACTGTAAAACTAATGGTAGGGTGTAATGTGAGTATAGGACTCTAATACAAGGGGTGATCTGAGTATTTTCAAATATGAGGGGGTGATCTGAGTATCGACTCATTTTCAGGGGGTATTTCATAAATTTCCCAATAAATAATGATCTTGAGGGTTTTTGAAGATTCAATAGGTTCTAGATTATGAGGAAAAGAGAATCATGATCTAAGAGATGGATTGAAAGTGAATTGTATCCGTTAGGGAAAGGAAGTTTCGGGACTCCGGGTTACACAAGGAAGAGATATAAATGGATGGTCAAAAATCTGCTTTTGATCCACATCCGAATCTGTTTAGAGCATATTGGGATCCGATCCGTATCCGATTCTAATCCGATCCGTTTACAAGCACTAGAGTCCAGCCGAGAGTATGGGTTTTCGAATATCTCATGTTCCGGTTAACCTTGTTTCAAGCCCTCTTGGTTTTCCTGTTTTCGGCCATTGCTTTTGCATTCTCTTCCCACCTCCTCCCTGAATTTCCATCGTATTACACTATTACCTCGTCTCCTGTCCTCGTATCTGCCTTTCAGTTCTTTTATTTTTTCTCTTTAGCTTTCGATATTCCTGTCATTTGGCGCCGGACAGATGCATCAGTGAAAAAAATTTGAATTCTTCGAAGAGAAATCCAGGGAAAGTGTTTAATCCCCAATGAAGTCGCTGCAAAGATTGAGTATTGTTCGAGCGGGATGGGGAAGAAGATCATCGTTGGATGTGACGATGGCACTGTGAATTTGCTGGATCGCTGCTTGATTTCATTTGTGGTTTCAAAGATCACGGATCTTCTGTTTTATTCCTTCAGCATCTCAAGGTAGAGTTTTCGTTTTGAGATTTGGGTCTTCTGTTATTTGTATATTTGCTTGTTCCAAGGGGAGTAGTTTTCTCTAGTGGGACTTTTTGCAGTTATATTTTTATAGCATTTGAATGCCGAGGGATCGGAAAATCGAAGGATTCTGTAGATTCTATAGATAAGAACCCTTGGGACGAAGAAGTTGCAGTGAGCGGGAGACAACGAGGGAGAGAGAAGGATATAGAGAGAGAGGTGTAGTAGAGGCGGTGGACAGAGTACGCCTCAGGCACCGAGAGTCACCGGTTAATTGCTGCCACGGTGACAGCCGGTTTGAGTGAAGGGGGTTTAGTTTTTGATTTACCGTATGTAAGCCACCTCGTCAATACGTGCTTCCCTTCCGGTGTGGTTGAATCAGGGAGAAGGATCGGGAGATAGACGACAACCGTAATGGACGTTCAATCGCACGGTGGTCTTGCTCATCCGGAATCAAATAGCAAGTGGTAGCAGGAAGAACCAGGTAAATCTCTCTCTCTCTTCCTCTCGTTCCCTGTACCTCTACTGCTGCTGCTTTTGTTTATGCTCCCATTGATATTTGGAAACGAGTATAATTGCTGCGATGGTCGTCTGGAGAGAGATGATCCTTCGCCGCTGGCAGGTACCATCCTCCCCATCTCTCACCGTATATCGCTCCATCCCTCCTTCTCTTTCTCTTTCTGCTATTTGGGTTTCCAGAATCGGAATGCAGACTCTCTGCAGCTCCTCCCCCCAATTTCCTTCTTTGACAGAAAAGGGTGACTTCCGGAGAGTGGAGACTCTGGTGGGTTGGGTTTATGGCCGAAATTTCAGGGTAAACTGAGTCTTCAAGCAGGTGCGGCATGGGCTGGATTTGGCCTGCAGCAGAACAGGGGAGAGAGAGAGAGAGAGAGGGAGAGAGATACGGATCAAGGTTTGCAACTAGGGTCTCTGGGTATGTGCTAGTAGAGAATGATGGAGGATGTTGGGTGAAGTTTCAGGGCTAACAAAGCTGGATTGGGAAAGATATGGAGAGTTGCAAGCATCTGGAAAATAACCCCAAAACATGGTATTTACAGGGTATGAGAATGCTAAAAGAGTTCTGACGGATCGGAAAGGTCTGTTTCTCTGGGGATATTGCCTGGAAGAGGAAGTGGAAAATAGCCCTGGCTCCATTTTCAGGCAAAAGTAATTAAGCAAACACTAATTAAAAGAGAGAGAAAGAAAACGGTGATCTTTTCCTCCGTCTCTCAACTCAGGGACTTGGGATTTGGGAAACAGAGGTTGATCTGATAGTCCATCCCTCCTCCTCCTCTAAGGCATTGTTTTATGCCTCTTTTTTTTTTTTTTTCAATCCTTTCCTTCGTATCTATATTGATGATTTACCCTTTTTTTCTTTGTTTTTCTTTGAGACTTTAATCTATTCTTTTTACAATTTCAATTTTGAAATTTCTGTCATTACTCATTTTGGTGTTTTGAGCGATAGTGTTGATGCTGAAATCGTAAAATTTCTAATGGTTCATGAATTGTTAGATTTTGGGACGGGGAAAATTTTGGATTTTCCTATAAACTTTTGCAGTAGAGATTTTTTTTCCCATCGGGGATTTTGTTTATGTTGTTGTTTCATTGATAGAGAGGGTGGACCTTGGCTCAACGGTAAGGTTGCTCCATTGTGACCTACTGGTCACGGGTTCGAGTTTGGAAACAGCCTCTCCATGAAGCGGGGTAAGGCTGCATATATTATGACCCTCCCTAGACCCTGCAGTGGCGGGAGCCTTGTGCACTGGGTACACCCTTTTTTTGTTGTTTCATTGATAGGATTTGATTTTGAACAACATTTTGACGGTCTTCTTCAAAATCTGTGATTTACCGAATTATTCCTCTGCTTTTTCTTGATTTCGGATGAAGGAATTCTCCATTTTTCTATGTTTATATCCTTCTTCCTTTTAATGAAAATTCACTGAAATTTAATTGCCTATTGAACAAGAGGGAAAGGAACAAAAGAAAAGGAAAACAAGAAAAAGAAAAAAAAAAAAAAAAGAGGCGATTCGTTTCAATCGATTACTATGATTACGAGGCCTGCTTCACATTGGTCCGGTTTTGCATTTTGAGCTTTGATTATTCAAGCTCATAATGAGAGGTAATTGACGAAATTGATGTTTGTGTGAGGTGTCTAGCATGATTAAAGCTTGCGTGTTCTGTTTATGTGGATGGTGAGATTTTATTTCAATGTTGGAAGCCAAGAGTGCTGGTTCATATGGATTTGAGATTGATATTTTATAGTGGTGATTCCGTAGTCGGAAGCGGTGGCCCATGGCAAGGAGTCGAAAACACAGCCAGCAGAGGAGGCTTCTCCTGATCACAGTCAGTGTCTTCACTGGGAAGGCAATCCTTCATCTACTCCCTCACACTCCATGAATTTCAGGACACCCTTTGTGAGAATGGGAAGATTTCCAATCACGAAGATGGACGAGTTCCTCTCCAACATATGGACTACAGAGTTACAGTCTCAAACAAACCTCAATCGGTTGTTTATGCCACAAAATGGACCAGACTTGATGAATTTATTGCGACTCGGGTCAAATCAACTAGTCTTCATAATTATTGAGTGTAGTGACAGAAATGATTCTGTACAAGGGCCTTCCAAAAACTGTTTCTGATCCTTTTCTGTTCTGTATTTGATCCCGGATTAGATATACCAAATGCCATTTACTCCCACAGCTCATTCTAACGGAGTGGAATCATGGGAATTCAATTCCACCTAAGATTGACTCTTGCAGTGCAGAATTGCAACCAAATTTAGGGCTTCATATCTGATCTGCTAGGTGTAGGGCTTCGAATATGATCTGCTAGGATTCACACTCATTAGCCAATTCTTTCTGGTACTATCTTATATGTGTTATCTTAATTTTTGCTTCTATTGCACTTATCAAATTTTTTTTGGCATCTATGGCGGAAAGTTTTGGGCAAATAAAATGATATTTTCTGTGGGTTGATTAGAATGATGCATACAATATCAACTTATGGATTGAAGATAAATTCTAGCTCAAAATACCAAAGGATGTTTAGGGTTTGGAAAACTACTTGTATGAATCAACCCCTACAATGGAAATGGTGTTGGAGATTTGGATGAAACCATTCAGTTTGTGGAGATGTGTTGTGGCTGCTACGTATGGAAACCAAAAAAGCATTTAGTCTGACCAAGATTGAACAAGTTGGAGCATGATTCTTTGAAGGGAGATGGTTAATGTCAGAAACTCATTTCCTAGAATAGTTGGAATGGAAGTTTGTCTGGGTTCAAATAACGTATGATGCTTGGAGGGTTGGACCAACCATTGAACCTTGTATATCTAGACCTCTACATGTGACTGACAAGGAGGCCTAGTTTGCAGACTTTGGGCTTATGGGGGAGCTAGCTCTATTGTTTGAATTTTAAATTTTAGAGGGCATCTTAATTACTGGGATTTGCTGTTAGCAAGGAAGTTGTTGGAACTTCTATACAAGAGCATTTGTCAGACTTTGGGAATAATATAGAGGGATTTGAGTGGGAGAGCTCTGGTCTATCGACAACAAGATCTCAATGTGAGGCCATTGATGTTGCCAGATTCTCCTCTTTGCATCTTTTATAGTTGTGTGGACTAGAGTGAATCCTGAAGGTTTGTTTTTTTATTTTGACATTCTGCCCAATCCCTGTATTTGGTTTTGGGGATGAGGAAGGAGTTCCTCTGCCTTCTTATTTACTTTTTGTTAATGGGTGAAGTATGGGCTGAGCTCTCATTGGCGACAGGCTTGTGTTAGGTCATGCTGAAAGATGTGTCCCATCTCTTTTCTAGTGGGAAGACTAATGTGTTCAGTTTCTTTTAGGGTGGGGGTGGAAGGAGGGACTTAGAAGTGTGGTTGCTTCTGTCATGTGGTACAAGGATCAAGGGATTGGGATGGGGTTTGAATCAGTCCATGCTTAATGAACCCAAACTCAAATTCAATCATGATGGACCAGCCCCTCTACTGAAAATATTGGAGTTATCCACTATGGATTAGTCTGATTTTGTTGTATATTAGGAGTTCGCATCCACCATGGATCAGGGTCGGAAATGGTATGAATGATCCATGAAACCTTGGTGTGGTCTATTTGGAGAGAAATGAACCATAGTATCTTCAATTACTGCGCTAAATCCATCTTTAATGTGGTTTGGAGAGCTAATGACCAAATTTATTAGGCCTCAGAATGTAATGAGTTTATTGGGCTATTGGGCTGAGTAGAATGTGTAATCTTGTTTAAGGTCCTTGTTGAGTGCATTATGCTATCATTTCTGACCTTTATATTCATAGGGCCACAACTGGTTCCATACTGAAAAATCAGCACTTGTAGGTTTTTTTTCCCCCTAAATGAACTATTGTAAAAATTATCACTTGTAGGTTAGGGCCACAAATTTGACACTTGATCAGTAGAGTGCTTTTTTCCCATTCAACTGTAAGGACATCTCCACTAGAATCCCATGTGGTAGATTTTTTTTTTTGTTTTGGGGGGGGGGGGACCTATATTCCCTGTCTACATGACCTGTTTCAAATCCTTTTCCATTAATTAGGGAACATTGCATGCAATGTGTGAGAGATGTCCTAACAAAAGGAGATATTTATTTATCTTAAAAGGCTTTTTAAAAGTTATCCAATGAAAAGCAATAAAATATACTCTTAATTTTATAGAAATTGAAAACCCCAAAAAACGTGGTCCAACCAAGGGACCAGTTCCTTTTACTACATAGTTATAAATTACATGTGTCTTCACAAACATTGCACATGTGTGTGTACATGTGCATGTGGTGTTACAGTTTTTTTTTTTTTTTAATTTCTCATATGTGCGCATAGTTCTTCTTGTCCTTGTGACCTGGCTCTTTTTATGTAAGCTTGAGTAGGATTGATCTGACCTGTTTTCATTGTTTACTTTGTATATTTAAATTCCTATATGACCCAGGTCTGTATTCATACTTCCAGATTGCAGTCAACATGATATGGTTATCTTTCCTATGGCATGTCTCCTACATACTCATCTTTTTATTTTTCTTAATGCGGTAAATCAACTAGGTTGGATCTACAAAATATCATCTAAGATCAAGGTGGCTACAAGTATTCCATAGTGATCGTGATTGTTGTGATCTTGTAAGTTTTGCTTTGTACATAATCGTCAAAAATTTTGTATATGCTGTTCCCTAGTAGATAATTTTCTCATAGACAGATTTACCCTTTTTGAATTGCATTTGTCATAAAATTTTCTCGTACACATTTTATGGAAGGACCTAGGGAGTGCTTCTAGGATTTCCTTTTTCTTCATTGTTTTCACATACCCCCCCCCCCCCCCCTTGAATTTCCATCATATTTCGATTTCTCCACTTTTCTTTCTGTCTATTAGTTCTTCTGTTTCTTTTTTCTCTTCAGTTTCGCTGTAACTGTCATTTGGTGCTGGAGAGATGTATCAGTGGAGGAAATTTGAATTCTTCGAAGAGAAATCCAGCGGAAAGTGCTCGATCCCTGATGAAGTCTCTGGAAAGATTGAGTGCTGTTCGAGCGGGAGGGGGAGGATCGTCGTTGGATGCGACGATGGCACCGTAAATTTGCTGGATCGCGGCTTGAAATTCATTTATGGGTTCCAAGCTCATGTGTCTTCTGTTCTATTCCTTCAGCAGCTTAAGGTAGGATTTCATTTTGTGATTTCTTTTTCCTTTTTGGCAAAAAAAGAGGGAAAAAAAGAGAGATTCATTTTAGATCTCAAGCAGTCTTTCTAAGACTTGAAGATCGTTAAAAAGGGTGGGCTGTTGTTAAGTACAGAAAATATTCCCAATACACTTTAATTTATGAGAGTGAAATGACAAAATGTGCCAAGGCATAGATGATAGACCATAGTTGTTTGCATTATGACCTACGAAAAGTACAGAATATACTGAAAGCAGCAAATTTAGATGTTAGTACTCAAATCGCATCATTTACATAACAAGTGTAAAACTTCCGTACTTCTATGCCACATTTCAATGGAGATCACAAGTACTGTCTTCACAATAAAAATGTAATTCAATCTTTCTTATTTATCCACGTGCAATGTTGCCATTTTTCCAATATTCTGTGAAGACCATGATTTGCATTTTGCATGTAAACTCAATCAGAAAGTTGCAATATGTTAACAAGATTTTGCATGTAATCCGACATAAACCACAAATATTGCTTCCTTATTGAAAACAAGTTGAAATTTCTGTATCTATGTGGAGTGGTGATTCTTCTTAGCTAATTAGCAAATCAATCAAGCAATATTAGACTGACTTGATTGTTATACCACTTCTCAACTATTACCAACATCTTAAGTATGGTATGTGGAAGCAAAGGGACTTGGTAACACACACTATTAAGCTGTAACCTACTAAAAGTTGTTTATGACCTTGCTTCAAATTGAATCATCATTACATATGTCTCTTTTGTTCTAATCTGAATTTATTCTAAAGTATACAGGTTGTGCTGCCTGTCCAAAATCTTTTTTTGTTGCTAAAACTGAAGCCTTTTCAAAACCTTCTTCTTATGCATTTTGCGATCTATCTTAGAATGTGATGTACATGTGTGTGTGCACGTTTCAGCACTTGATTTTACTCTTTCTAGTATGCTTCCATTTTTATGGTTACTCTGTCAGAATCTTTGGTAATTTGGGAGCACACATATGTAGGACCAGATAGTGGTGCAATCTTTAGGGGTTCCTGTGGGTTATGGATCTGATAGAGCCTAATGTAGGAGTTAAGGATGTATGTAATTAGGAGGAGTTTTCCTTTCTCCATTTATGGTAAGGAGTGAGGACTTCTCTGATGGGTTTGAGAAATTTTTGAAGTAGGGTCCGAGAGAAGATTTCTAAAAGATGAGAAATGGAGCAATTTGAAGATGTTGAACGTTGAGAAGATGTGGAAAAAGCAATGAATTCACTTGGGCTTATCTTGGAATCTACTAAGAGTGTTGAAAAAAAATCTGCCGTTAGGCTACGTTTGGAAGCCAAGAAAAGTAAAAACATAATGAGACAAAAAAACATGATAACATAATCATTGATTTATGTGTCTATCCCTCTAACATGATGACACAATCATTGATTTATGTGTCTATCTCTCTCCTCAAATTCAAAATTTAAAACATAATGTGACAAAAACATGATGACACAATCATTGATTTATGTGTCTATCTCTCTCCTCAAATTCACATTTTTTTGAATTTTTTTTTTGGCTTCCAAACATAGTCTTAGTGAATATTGATGATTGAGTGCCATTTCAAAATCTAGAATACACTGGAATATATTTCTTTTGAGAGAGGGTTCCCTTGCTGCCAGTGTGGGGAGGAATCTGCATGCCACATCAGTGGTTGTCCTGAAAAAGTTATCATCCACATGGGAACCACAAATTCAGAGTTAGTGAGAGAACATAATAAAAATTTCATGTGAGAGGGAAACTGCACTTTGGCATTGTGGGGAAATTTTTTCCATTTCTTTTTTTCCTCAAAGTCAATAATTTACATATATATATCAGGGAGGGGATGGTCATTGTGCTCTATTTCTTGCCTTCTCATTTACTTTTACTACAGGAAATTAGAGCCGGTAGGTTTCTGATTTACCTTACTTATACTACGTAAATCTTGTGCCTTTGCATTGCTGTACATTGAAATAGATTTATCTTTAATATTCTTTCCTTAGCTGACCTTAAAGGGTTGGGTAAGAGTTGATTGAGTTGATTTGATTTTTTGTAACTGAAACTTCTAAGTCTAAGACTAGCTTTGGCTTGAAAATATTAGCTCATGTGAATCTAATATTCTCCCCGGTGGCGTGATGCCAATCATTTAATACGAATTATTACATAGCTATCTATTTGAGTGGACATTTATTATGTTACCAGCCAATGTGAATCCAAGATGAACTGAACTTGCAAAAATTAGTGAAAGTGGGACATAGCTTTAAACTTCGTGGCACTGCTATTTTGTATTTTTCATTTTCTTGTTTTTGTTTCTGTTTCTTTTCCCTTTATTTGATTGTTCTCAATCAATGATGAGGATGGCTTTGATGCTATTGTAGATGGAAACTTAACTGATGTCTCATTTCTTGATAAATCAGCAACGCAATTTCCTAGTAACTATTGGGGAAGATGAACAAACATCTCCACAGCTCTCACCTATCTGCTTAAAGGTTTTTGACCTTGATAAAACGCAGCCTGAGGATTCCAGCACATCAAGTCCTGATTGTGTCCAAATTTTGCGAATATTCACCAATCAATTTCCTGAAGCAAAGGTAGTGCTACTTAATACTTGTTTACACCTGTTTAACTTTTAAGCATGTGAAAATTTGGTATCCTTACTGGTGGAATGCCTGAGTTGTGCCCCTGTTGCTCTGCAGATTACATCATTTCTAGTCGTTGAGGAAGCTCCACCAATATTACTGATCTCTATTGGGTTAGACAATGGTTCCATTTACTGCATCAAGGGGGACATTGCCCGTGAGCGTATCTCTCGTTTCAAGCTTCATGTCGAACACATTTCAGACAAGAGCCAGTCATCTATCACAGGCCTTGGGTTCCGAGTTGATGGCCCAGCCCTTCAACTCTTTGCTGTGACTCCGTGTTCAGTGAGCCTGTTCAGTTTGCAGGAGCAGCCACCTAAGCATCAAACCTTAGATAATATTGGATGTGCTTTAAGTTGTGTCACTATGAGTGATCGCTCGGTATGCAATTTTGGTTGCTCTTTTAGTATAGTTTTTGTTATATAAAAAAATTAGAGACCAGCATCATGTATCTTAAGCAATTGAGAGTTTTATTCTTGTTAATTAATCAGGAGCTTGTTCTTGGACGCCCAGAGGCTGTTTACTTCTACGAAGCTGATGGACGTGGTCCTTGTTGGGCTTTTGAGGGAGAGAAGAAATTTCTTGGTTGGTTCCGTGGGTACCTATTATGTGTTATTGCTGATCAAAGAAATGGAAAGGTTACTTTTAATATTTATGATTTGAAGAATCGGTTGATTGCCCAGAGTCTAGTGGTTAGAGAAGTTTCTCACTTGCTTTGTGAATGGGGTAGTATAATTCTTATAATGACTGACAAAACAGCTCTATGCATAGGAGAGAAGGATATGGAAAGCAAGTTAGATATGCTTTTCAAGAAGAATCTGTATACTGTTGCCATCAATCTTGTCCAAAGTCAGCAAGCTGATGCAGCTGCAACTGCTGAAGTTTTAAGGAAATATGGCGATCATCTATATGGGAAACAAGACTATGATGAGGCTATGGCTCAATATATCCACACAATTGGCCACCTTGAACCTTCATATGTTATACAGAAATTTCTAGATGCGCAACGTATATACAACCTTACACATTATCTGGAGAAATTACATGAGAAGGGGTTGGCTTCTAAAGATCATACTACTCTTCTTCTTAACTGCTACACAAAACTGAAGGATGTTGAAAAGCTAAATGTATTCATCAAAAGTGAGGAGGGGATTGGGGAACATAAGTTTGATGTGGAGACTGCAATTAGAGTGTGTCGTGCTGCGGGGTATCATGAACATGCGATGTATGTTGCGAAGAAGGCAGGTAAACATGAATGGTACTTAAAGATCTTGCTTGAAGATCTTGGTAGTTTTCAAGAAGCATTGCAATATATTTCTAGCCTTGAACCCAGTCAAGCCGGGGCCACGGTTAAGGAGTATGGTAAGATTCTTGTGGAGCACAGACCAGTGGAGACAATTGAAATACTGATGAGACTTTGTACTGAGGAAGAAGAATCAGCTAAACAAGGGACCTCAAACAACACATTGGTATCCATGTTACCTTCTCCTGTTGATTTTCTCAACATTTTCATTCATCACCCACTGTCCCTAATGAGTTTTCTTGAAAAATACATCAGCAAGGTGAAGGATTCACCAGCTCAGGTAGAAATACACAACACACTGCTGGAGTTGTACCTTTCCTATGATTTGAACTTCCCATCAATCTCACAAGAAAACACTGCTGGAGATTCCAATCTGAGAGCAAGAAGTGCGAAAGAAGTAGTTAGTATCTCCAAAGTGAAGTCAAGGGAAAGGTTAATAGCTGAGGACAAAGATGTAGATAAGGACAAGGATCATATTGAAAGACTTGAGAAGGGGCTGCAATTGCTTAAGAGGGCATGGCCATCCAACCTGGAACATCCACTTTATGATGTTGATCTTGCTATAATTCTTTGTGAGATGAATGCTTTTAAAGAGGGGCTCTTATTTCTTTACGAGAAGATGAAGCTTTATAAAGAAGTGATTGCTTGCTACATGCAGGCCCATGACCATGAAGGGTTGATTGCATGCTGCAAGAAGCTGGGAGGTTCGAATAAGGGAGGAGACCCATCACTTTGGGGAGATTTGCTGAAGTATTTTGGAGAGCTTGGGGAAGATTGCTCCAAGGAAGTAAAGGAAGTCTTAACTTATATTGAAAGGGATGACATTTTACCACCTATCATTGTTCTTCAGACTCTTTCCCGGAATCCTTGCCTCAGTCTCTCAGTTGTCAAGGATTATATTGCTCGAAAGCTTGAACAAGAATCAAAGCTGATTGAAGAGGATCGGCGATCTATTGAGAAGTACCAGGTTTGTGTTTCTAAAAATGTTTTATTTATTTTATCTGTTTGTTTCACTTTATGTGTCACTACGATGAAAAGTGCAAAAGGTTTCAGTATAACCTCTAGGATCTTGATGTAACTTGAAGGAGGAGACAAAGAATTGGGCCCATTATTAAGCCCTGGAAGCCATCAGCATTGAGGCAGCCTTTTGGGGGAAGTTTAGTCCAGTTATGGGCCTAACTTCCAGTCCATTAAGTGTTCTCTCAATAAGTCCCTGTGTTGGGAAGGACAGCTAGCTTCTATAATTCTTTAGAGAAAAAGAACTCTGTGGGGGAGTGTGACCCCTGCACCCAGACACAGGGAGGGGGGGGGGGGATGAAGTGACCGTCCCGCTCCTCAGGAAAGGCGGAAATGCCCGCCCTGTTGATTATTCCACACACAGTCTCATTGGTCCCGTGCACAGGGGCCATGCTCCCCCACAGAGAATTCTTCCCTCTTTTCTTTATTAGTAGTTTCTAATTTTTGTTTTGGCAAGATTCTACTACATAGCCTAAGTATCTTTCCTTTTATTTGTTACCTGCTGTACAAGTCCCCTAATACTGTGCATTGGACTTCCTTTAGTTGTTTCCTTTATTATTTATTCTCTACAGCATATTATAATATTGTAAGGAGCCTTTGAGCTCTCCCCACGATTTAATGAATGAAAGAAAAGCTTGGCTTTTTATGCCATTGTACTGTGAGATGCAGTGAGAGGTGAGATGCCTTAGGGTTAGTGAGAGGCTGGCCAAGGCCATGGGTGAGAGCCCTTGATCATATCCCCCCTCTTTGTCTACATTCTCTTCTTCCTAGTTTCTAATTTTTATACACAGCAACAGAGTTTCTGTTGGAGGCTGTCGAGACCACCCTTGAAGGACTACTAAGGTGCCGTTGATGATAGTCGTGATACTTAACCTGTCCTATCGAGTTTCATCCATAGCCTGAAGATTGGAATTCAAGTATACCTGCGGTTCCTATCCCTCCATTAACTCAGGCCCTTCTTTTATTATCTTGTTCTCCTTGTCCTTGGCCTCCTTCAGCAGTAGTTTGAATTATGTAGATGATAGTTTACCAAGAAACAATTCTACAGGAGGATCAATATCCTGACAAACCAGCAAGTTACAACAAGGACTCCAATGAAGAAACTGAACCGCAGGGTGTATGATTGCCTTCTCCAGTCAACAACTGATGTAATGGCAGCAAGGTACTTTTCTCAGGAACCACTAAGGATTCCAGCAGCACTAAAAGACCTTCGATTGGATCTTAGACATGCAGCAATCTTGGAACAATGAATGAAAACAGAGAATCGAATGGGGGGAATAAGAATATAAGATAAGAAGATAGAAAGGAATAAAGGATGGATCGAGCCTCTCACCTCACATAGGACTCTCTCCTTCTCTACTGTCTCTCACAGCCTCATAGTTGTAAACAACTCTTTTTCTTTTTCATTAAAATATGTTGGGGATTAGACCACTTTCTTATATTTATAATAAAGTAGGTCAGTTACAAGATCGATGGGGGAATAGAACCTCCCATACGCATGCCCAATCCAAAACAAATCTCTCCCTTACAAAATTAGAAAGTAGAAAAATAGAAATCCACATAATGGAAACTACTAACCTATTACAATGAAAATAAAAAGTAAATAAAATAGGAAGTAGATAAGATGTTGAACAGCTTCTATTCCTTTCCTTCATATGCGAGCTGGCTTGGGCCCACAAAAATCTGGAAAATCTCCATAGATTTCTCTCTGTGCAAGCCAGCCTCCTATCTCCAAAATAACTCCACGCAACAGTCATATGGGCCCCTCCAGAGCTTCTATTATCCTTCTACCAAAAGGGAGCAATCCACTTCTGAAATCTCTCCACAAAAGGCCAGAATGGGACCCACGATATCTGATAAATCTTCCACAGTTTCTTCAATCATGGAAGGACCCTATGGGGCCCACTAAATCTTCTCAAAATTATCTTCAAATAAATCTGATTGAAGGTCATTCTGGGGCAGAAACATGGGGCCAAATATGGGCCTGAACAGTGCCACGACCACTGTTCACGCAAATAGTACTTTCTGCCTTGAACTGCATCATTGAAGGCCATCCAATGGCTATAGACCGCGTAGTAAATTTCTAAATCTGAGTCTTTGTTTCTAATTTTATGTCACTATTATAATTGTTGTCTAGCCATCAGATGTGGCTGGATTTTTGAAGAGTTGAAGGTCTCCTCCAACCATTCCTTCAATGGAAGTAGAGCCCCATCAGAAATGGTCTTAGAGTTATTATTTCTGTTCTCATTAAGTTTCTATTTTGGGCTTATTCTGTTGCTTCAGTTTCTGGTTCTCCACTGCCGAAAGTGTGGGAACACCTTACTTTTCTTGTTAATTGCTGTTTGAACCCTATTAACGGTATATTGACCAATTCACCCAGAAAAACAGTATATTGACCTTTGATACATGGGTTTCCTTAGTTACTAATCTATACAGCTGGTTTTCATCAGAGTAACCTTGCTATGAAGGGTTATTTCAGTCCTTTGACCTGCATATATTCTGTGGGTTAACCTTGTGCCAACAGCCTTGTACTGTTAGCCTTATTATTGGGCTTGTTACTGCTCTATTGTTAATGTTAAAGCGGAGTTTACATTGCTGTTCATCAATACTATTTGTCCTGTTGTTGGGTTGGGTTGTAAGCTTGCTGTTTAGTGACCCTAGTCCCATCAGATGTTTGTTGCAGTGACATTTTTTTTTGGGGGGGGGGGTAACATGGTAGTTAAAGGTCTCTGTTACTTACTAAAAAGGTGAAACATAAGGGGGCATTGCTTCTTAATATGGTAAAAGCTTTGACTGCCGTTGTAAGATGCAGATTGAAATCTTAGAACAGCCATTTAGGGTGTATATGGCAACGTTCAGGGGAGGAAAAAAAAACAAGTTCTGTTGTTTTTATGTTTTTGGTTTAGAATAAATTTGGAACATAACTTGTATGTGATGTCCGGTTTGTTTTTTGTGCTTTTTTGGAATGAACCGAGTAAAAAGAACAAATTTCTTGGTCATTGGAGAAACAGATTTAAAGTGGTCTTTAGAAAACAGAAACACAAATTTGAAACAAATGCAACCCAATAAACCCGACTCTCTCCCTCTCTCCACCACCACCACTGCCACCCCACCAGCACCATCTTTTCCACCGTTGCTTGTTTGGTTTTATTTTCTCTGGAGTTTGCTGGGAGTTGTTTGCCTCCTGGGCGCTGCTCCGCTATGCGCTATTCATGTTGCTACTGTAGAGAAGACTGAATTTGAAGATGGTTACATTCCATGTTTTTGCTTTTCACCGCTGAAGAGACCTATGGGTCACTGCTAACCGCACCAAAACCAGCCCAATAAACCCCACTCTCTCCCTCTCCCCACTACCACCACCACCTCCTCTTTCACTGCCACTCCACCAGCACTACCTCTTCCACCGCCATCTCTTCCTCTGCCACCACCACTTCTGTTAATTTGCATTCCATACATGTTTCTGTTCTTTTTTAGTGGCAAAAATACTTTTTTTTTTTCCTTCCAATTTTACCATTCAAAATTATTTTGTACAGAAATATTCCAAATTAACAGGTGCAAAAAATTATTTCTGACTTAGAAATACTAATTTGAAACAGAAACATTGCATACACAGCCTTAATGCCAAATGCTGCAGGTTAAGGACCAACTCCAGTCCACCTTTCTCAGGAAACTACAAAAGCAAGACTTGGATTGGGTTACGACCCATTACTAAAAAGAGAAACATAAGTAAACAAGTCAAACAGCACTGCCCCTATCCACTTCAGGCTGTTAGCAAACCAAAAGGGAGTTGTGTCAACACATTCCTTAGGTTGTCTCGACTCAACACCTCTACTAGCACCATTACGAGCAACCATATTAACATCCCAAACCTGCACACCAATCATCCAGACTACTTTTAAGATAAACAATGGAAGAAAAACACTGCCATAGCCAGGAACCAAAAGTATGATCCTTGATGTTGATGTAAATATTCCAAATTAATGCATGGCTCCTCCCCGTCACAAAGACTCCCCGCTGTCTTGTTGTCCCTTGTACACGTATCACACATGGAGACATTGGATGCTGGCAAACATGCCTTAAAACACCCTGAAATGGTCATACGTTCTATCTGGCTAGGGGCCTTTCTCATTCAGTAGTAAACCTTACCAAGACTAGTTGCCTCAACGAATTGATATGCTTTTGCTTATTGTGACACCGGCGAATGCTGAATACAGAGGAATACAATGAAATCAGAACAAAGCAGGTAGACCAAGTGAGCTTACAGAATTAGGGGAATAGTGTAGAGGACAAAGAACCAGGCCCAAAACTAGTTGAGAACCTGGTTCTAATAAGCCCCACGGTTAGCACCCTTTAGTGGACTTCTAGAAGATTGCACATGGGGTTGTGTGGGTAATGCAAAAATCCACCTCGAACCAGGGAAACCAGCGGGAGATCAATTGCAGCTAGGATCAGCACGATAAGGAACAAATTGAATAACTAAAATTTTTTTTTAATTGTTATTTTCTATTACATATGAATGGAGAACATAAAGGATAAAAAAGAAAGGAGAAGAAGATAAAGAAGAGAAGGGGGAAGGGGAGTGGCTCTCTCAGCCACAGCTATCCCAGCTGTTGAAACATGGAATTTCTCTCATAACCGATGGCAACAAGGCCTGAAAATTCTTTTCTCCAAATCTAATTCGAGTACAACTGATGGGGCCATTATAGCTTGGCCTAGGCTTCACAAAATAGAAAGTTGAAAATTAGAAAGTAATAAAAAAGGAAACTACTATAAGCCTCTTACAAGAGACTATTGAGGCTTGTACACCAAGTAATCTAAGACTTGACTAAGTAAACTGAAATAAAATTAGAAAGTAAACAAAAATAGAAACTTAAGTAAATAGTAACTAACTAAAACAGCAATAAAGTCTGCCTTGTCTTGCTATCTTCAGTGGGGCCCACAGAATCTCAAATATTTGCTTGGATTTCCTTCTCCATACCATAGTTGTCAAGGCATCGCCTAGGCATCCAGGCACTTTGGTTGACTTGGGGTAGCTATTAGACATGTAGGTAAGTTTCCAATTTGAGTTTATTTAGTTTCTATTTTTATTAGTCTAGGTTTTAGTAAGTAATTAGGAGTCTTTATTTGCTGGGTCTTATAAATAGATGTGTAACCAACGATTGAAGCAGATTTGAGAATGGCATTTGATTGAGTTTTTTATGGTGCCGGTTGGTACATAGCAATGGTCGTGTGACCTCCTTCCTCCTTTTCTGCTTCTTTCTTTCCTCCCTAGCGAATTACTGCTTCTTCTCTGTTTCTGGTGGGGACAACAGGCCCTCTCTTGGCCTTCTATTACCTTCTCTCCTCTCCTGATATTCTTCTCTCTTTGTTATTCCTTCTACATCGTTGCTGCTACTCCTGGTTCTGTTCACCCTGTTGCTGTCTAACCTATTGAACAGTAAGAGACTCGATCCAACTCTCTCACAAGCTGTTCATTGAATCTGGGGTTTGCAGCGAAGGAAGGCCTGCCATACGCGACCTAACCGTAGAAATCTTTTCGCCTTAGTCATCTTCTGAAGTGTGGCTAACGCTCACCCATATCTGAACTTTTACCCTACCGCCAGATCCAGTTGGAGGGTCTGAAACATCTCAGATTCTGAGTTGTTGATGCTTGCTGGTGCTGGATTTATAGTAGGGCTACTGCTGCAATTCATTATCTGAAACCTCAGGTCAAGCCGTGGTGTTGTGAGCGAGAACAGCTAATCCCAAGCAACTCTATCTTACCACAGTTTTCTGTTTGTGTATTGAGGTTGAAGATGACCATTCATCCCACGATCCTTTAGTTTTTAACTTTATTCCTTGTGTTGCCAATATACCCCTCCTTGTGTCCCTTATTACCCTCTATCCCTCGCGTTATAATTGCTTCCAACATTGCCCCCATACAAAAAATACAAAAGACTTTTGTGTCCCAAATCACATCCATTTATCAATTTAACCCTTCGGAAATTCTGGTTATTACAAGATTGCTATTACCCTTCTATTATTTGGACTTTTGTTGTTCAGGTGGTTCCACAAGCGATCCGAAACTGGTTTTGGAACCCCGGATCTGCATCGAGCATTCAAACCGCAATGGATCAACGAAGCACACTGCTCCGCTAGGTCCTGCATTAGAGGCGATGCAGATCTCCCAGATCTGAAGATGCTCGCTATTACGCTGCACCTTTCACAGATCAAATCTCGCAGTTGCAACTGCTACTTTGCCTGAGATGGCCGCTCAGCTCTTGTAGATCTAGAGTTGTTCGCAATTAGGATGGATTTTTCTTCGGTGATGACGACACTGCTCTCACAGGATAGGACGTTTGGAGACATGATGAGGGGGAGGGGGAGAGGAGATAGGGGTTTATGAAAAGATCACACTTTGTGGAGAGGATCACACACTTGGCGGATGGAAGTTGCAGAGCTATTTTAATGGAGGGATATGAAAGGTTGGAAAGTGGTGGGGATTGGGGAGAAGCAAAATGTCCCGAGCAGAAAAATGTCTGGCAAATATGAAATTTAGCAGGGAACATTTTACGGAAAAAATCTACGTAAAATTTACCAAGGTGTTTTCCGGTAAATGCCCAAGTTTTGGTAAAAATTTCACTAATGAAAATTTTCCAAATAGCAAAACAAACGACGGAAAATCTAATTTTACAGTAAAATTTGTTTTACCGATTATTTTACGTCGAAACAAACAGAGCCTTAAGAAAACCTCAAACAGTGTTAAACTTTGTCTTCCCTGGCATAGGAAGTCTTCAGTTATGCATTGAACAAAGTAATCTGCCCCAATTCTTCTCTTACTCTCTTGTTAAATCCTGAAATCTGTGCATTCAGTTCTTTCCCCAAGGTTGAAATACTATTACATTTCAATATGTCCAAACTTCATGACAGAAAGAAAACTATCATGGTCCGAAGGTATTCTATTAGGTGATCTGAAGAAGAAATGGAACATCTAAACACACTTGAGACCCAAACATCTGTAGCAAATGCCAGTGGAGTAAAAGCATAGTTCAAAAAACAAATGGGATATATTTTCAGATTCATTCGGACAGAACTGCTCTATTTCAATAAGGTGATTAGCTGGAAATTCTTTAGTTGGAAGCAATGAGAAAAGAACTTTCCAAACAAAATTCTTTATACTGGGAATGAGAGGCAACTTCCATATTAGTTTCCGGATAAAAATTTGGTCCTGATGCAAGTTGTGGATTATATTCATATCGTGGAGGCCCTTTTGACTAGAAAGAAACCTGTTTTAGTAACAGAGACGAAGACAAGAATCCTCATTCAGATGGTCAGCATAAGGAAGGAAAGCCATTCAAAGCTCGACATTCCATTCATTCAAATTATACAAATTAAATGTTGAACAAAACTGAAACTTTGGACAGGTTGTAAATGTTTTGGTACCAGAAAGTTTGATTCCTCAATAGACGGTATCCAGGGGTTAGACCATATTGCTGTATAGTCCTTTCCCAACTCCCACACACGTAATTTTGGATATGCCTTTAGATACAAGTCCCTCCCAATACCAAGTATCAGAATTCACCTAGAACTAACCATTTCAATTTTTTTTTTTAAAAAGTTGCACCCAGAGGTGGTCTTTATTAGATTAGAGTTTTGGAACACAAATAGTCGTGGGAGACTGGGGTTTCCTAACACCTAAACCACCCCAACTTTTTTGCTGCCAAGTCAAATCCTTACTAGAAGTAAAAAAATATTTTAAAATATTTTTTTTGGCCACTTCCCCATAAAAAATTTCTTTCCAAAGAATCAGTTTTTCTCAGCGATGCTTTCATCTTTTTTCACTAAAAAAAGTCCTTTTTACTTTCAAATTTGCATAATCATTCTCTCAACTCATATTATTACTAAATGCCTCCCACTATTATCAAAATTAATTCCCTGTCTGAAAGCCTCACTGGGTAATCTGATATATTCATTAAATTCACCACCTCCTGAACACCAGTCCTATGAAAGATGAAATCCACACAAAATAGAGGGTAGATTGATGGGACATTTTGAGCTGCTTTAATTCCATCTTTCAAGTTCTTTCCCCCTGCATAAAAATTTAGTCTGAATAGAACTACCATGCAGGACATGGAAAAGGGAAAATGGGGTGACCTTGTTCTAGACCTCTTGGAGCTGGAAAAAGACTACACTGACAAGTCTATTCCAAATGGTTTTCTGGTACTACTGAGAGCAAGTTTTTGTCTTTTGGCTGGAAGGAGATTGTGGGGTGGGCATTATGCATCCTCCATTAGGTGCATCCATCGTTCGAAATTTTGAAGCTGGCAAAACGAAATAGGAAACTGACATCATTTTGCCGAAATTTCGCTTATTTCAGTCATTTCACTCATTTCGGTCTAAAAAATGCACTGTTTTGTCAGAATTTCGGTCATTTCATTACGGTCTTTCGCTCATTTCGGCTGTTTGCCTCCCAAAATGGCCAAGCGAAACTCATGGAAAAAATACACTGTTTCGGAAAAATTTCGCTGAAATTTCAGTATTTCACCCATTTTGGTCTTGACCGAAACACTGAAACGAAACGAGATCTTGAACCTTGGGTGCATCTGCTGATCTGCATGAGGAGCAGCAGATCTTTGCTCTCTCCAAAAGCCTTAATTTGCTCCAGCGGGAGAAATCTATTCAATTGCATTATTTACTGCAACCAAGTACAGCCGTACAAATTCTTTATGCCCTTTCGGAGCGTTTCTACACTTTGGCTTCAAGACATTACGTTCTTTCATATGTGCAAAATTTTTGAATCATGATAATGATGTCATGCTTCCAATCAAAGAAATGTAAATATGAAAATGCTTGGAATGACTATATTAAAATGTAAAGGAAAGGGGAGTAACTCCCTTGTTTTTTATAACATTTTACTCTACTCTTCAACATGAGATATGAATTCTTGAGTCTTGAGCTTTAGACTCCTGAAGATTCTCTTATCTTGAATCAAATAGCTGTAAACTTAAATGACTTGTGAATTTCTGACATCACAGTGTCAAACTAATTACTTGGTTAAGGTCATGTATACATACAGGCTTCTGTGCTGAATAAAACATCTGAAAGGAGATATGGTCATATGCTGCTTCCTGGGTAGAGGTGAAAAACATAAAAAGTACAAGTTTCTTGTATTTCTTCTGATCTAGGCATAAAACAACCCTAAATATGTACTGAAACCTTCTTCATCTCATCTGATATCCTAGGTGAAACACCCAACTGTAATTTACAGTACTCTCTCAGGCTCTTCACATTTTAAGATGGAAATAGGTTATTACATGATGTGTTTATGGTGAAAATATGGGAATTTATCCTAGTGTTGGTATTTTATTCTTTATTTTGCCTTGGACAACTTATTTTTCTGACTATCAATTTTATGCAGGAAGAAACCTCAGTAATGAGGAAAGAAATCTATGATCTTAGGACCAATGCGAGGATCTTCCAGCTTAGCAAGTGCACTGCATGCACTTTTACCCTTGATCTCCCTGCAGTCCACTTTATGTGCATGCACTCATTTCACCAACGTTGCCTTGGGGACAATGAGAAAGAGTGCCCGGAGTGTGCTCCTGAGTACAGATCTGTCCTGGAAATGAAGAGAAGCCTAGAGCAGAATGCCAAAGACCAAGATCGGTTCTTTAACCAAGTTAAGAACTCGAAGGATGGGTTCTCTGTGGTTGCTGAATATTTTGGGAAAGGCGTGATCAGCAAGACTACCATTGGCCCTAGTGATACTCAAACATCAGGCGTAGCTCCCTCCAGTGGTGGCTTGTGAGAAGGCTTGTTGATTATGTTGGGTCTTCATTATTAGTCAGCCCTTGTTTGGCTGGCAAGCCTTTGCTTGCTGAATGTTGTTTGCATAGATTTGTGGTTTGTGAAAGGACTAGAAGACCCATTTCTTTTATGGAGGGGTGATACTGGATTCTGTTGTTGCCTTGTTCTGGTTCATTGTACTGATCCACTGACCAAAGAGAGGACAGAGAAAGAAAGGCCAATGTGCTGAAATAGCAGTGGGGGAGTATATTTTTTTAAATCTGAAATCTGTTGCTTCTTACTGAGAAATCTTGAAAAAAAAAAAATGATTAGTTTCTTGTATTTCTTTCAATGTAATAAATAGAAAAAGAGAGGTGGTATGTGGTTGAGTTTGAGTGACTTGACGATTTTTTTCCCCCTTCTGTGTATCAATTGAGGTTTGCAATCATTTGTTACAGCCGTCATTGGATATTAGATAGCTTTGAGCCTGATGGTTTACTTTCAAATGTCTAGTTCCACCAAAACCCAATTTGGGTTTTGAGGGAATGTTCTTCTATTCTACAATTTGAGGGATTGGATATTCCTGCATTGAGTGTTTGTCTAAAGCTGAGGCTAACTGCACTTGTTAACCCAACCCACTGGGCCCCTTGCCCTCTTTTTTTTTTTTTTTCTATAATAATAATTGTCTTCTTGGGATATTGTATTATGAATATGTTTTTGGTGATTACTAAATTGTTTTTGTTGATTAAAAAGCTCAAGTATGGAAGGTTAATTGGTATTCTCAAGCATCTAGAATTTGCATGGAAGGCAAGCCCAAATAAGTGGATGTAATCGGCAAGCAAGTTTCACCCATATTGGAAAATCAAATTCAAGCTTGGACGACATTGTTGACAAAGTAGATGAGCCCAGTTGAAGATCAATCGCTTTGCTTCACTTTAGTAAGACCAAGCGGAAAGCACCTCAGAGCTAAAATGGCTATAACATCTACAAGCGTTCAACATCGGTGTTGAAGACTTGGGGATTAGTTTTATCGTATAATGCTTTTTATTCTTAAAGTTGTAATATGATTCTCACAGCTCCTACACTCATAGGACTTAGCCTCATCAGTGCCCAAACATGACTTAATAGTCGTTTAACCTTATTGAGTGACTTTACTTATGACCATAGGGGAATATTTTGGATCTATATTGGTGTATTTGATTATGTATGTTGACCTAACAATTATGGGAGGTCATATGCCATAGAGTCAGGGTGTTAAACATCAATTTTGTCCATCCAGTCGATGTACCGGGTGATCGGCTCATTCCCTCAATTTCAATGGACATTGACATGGTCGTGTAGTTGGAATTGGACTTGGCTCAAAACATGAAAATTGTAATGCTATAAGTTTAGCTTCATATGAAAAAAGAATCAGGTCAATCTGAGTTCTAAAGAGCGAGTTATGTTCATCTTACATAGACCACGACCTATCAACAGTCGGAGTATAGGTTGATTAGTTCATGAGACGGGGACCGGTTGGTCACAATGGTTATATAACGGGTAGAAAATGGGCATTTGATAATGGTTATTTCCTAGATGTCGACCGGTTGATAAAGCGGTTGACCGATTGAGTAAAAAATAGAGTTGTTTGAGATTCTTTTGGCCCATTCCTTCGCTGGTTTTGAGAGAGTTTTTAGAAGACTTTTGGCACTTCATTGGTACATCTTGTCTATGTTTTTAAGAGCTTATTGAATCATTATAGAACTTTTATCTAGCGTATCTTATCTTATAGAGGTTTTGTGACTTCATTCGTATATCCAGATTTTGGAGCCATTATTGCAATTTGAGTGGAAACACTCAAACATTCTTTTAAAAGACTTGTGGTAGGAGATTGAAGAATCTCCAATGTTGCAAGGGTTATGAGTAATAGTCCGAAAAATTACTTGGGTTGGATTGTGAGTCTGGAAAAACAATTGTGACTTGATCATTGTCATTTGGAAATTGATCATAGTTCTGTTTATTTCGGTGTAAAAATTTACCTGGAAAATTTTACTTGAAAATTTTCACTTCAAAAAATTTGACATGTTGAAAAGTGTTCCAATATTTTTTTATGAAAAAATATTGAAATTTTTTTCGAACATATAAATTTTACGCTGAAACAAACGGGGACATAGTAGAAAATCCAAGTGTGTGAATATCACTTGGTAGTGGATATAGGTAGCTATCAAACCACTCTAAATCTTTTGTGTTCACATTGTCTATTTTCCCCCTTTTTTCTCAACTATGTTTTACAATTTCTTACAACATTACATTCATCTTTTGATTGAGTAATTAAGTTTATAATTGATGACCATATTCCACCACGCCCAATTCATCCCTCTTGGGTTGCCTATGGTCTTATCGAGACGAGTTTCCTTCAAGAAAGAACTTCACCATTCGATTGCAATACAAACTTCAATATGGTACGAGGACAATGAGTGTCTCTCCTTTAACAACCTTGATAATGTATATTCATTGAAAAGAGAGGAGCTAAATTGAATCCCTCAGATAAAATAAGAACATCCCCTACATTCAAAGCCCATTTTTTAACATTAGCTACAATTTGTTTCAGTTGCATTGAAGAAAATCTTGAGATAAACATTCTGATTTATGATGAATTAAGTCATACCTTTAATCAATTATTGAATGAGTATAGAAAGCTCTCTTCAAAATATCTTTCCCTCAAGAAATGTATCTCATGTTTTAGCACTTAACTTTTAATATTATTTATTATGAGTGTAACAAAAGGGGCATATGAATTTTCAATGTCATCTTAGGACTAAAGAAATTGGACCCAAGTTTCAATGGATATCAAAGAGCACAAATAAATGTTTAAATATTTAGATTAAGCATTAAGAACCAAAACCCTCAAAGAATAAGAACCAAGAGTACTTGAGACAACCTACAAGGAATAAGAAGAGGTTAACCCTCCACCAAGTATGATAAGAATCCAAAACAACAAACAAGGTATAATATTACTGATATTTACATTGAACATGTTTGTTTAATTCTATATGTTCAAGATGCTCAATGTGGAAAATGTTTGATCCCATGTCGTTTTAGATATGGTGATTCGCATGATTGGGTGTTTGTAGTTTAATTTGAACCAAGCACATGGTGGTTGTATGTTTTTCTCATTTTAAAACGGATTTTTAACAAATGCCTCCTTAAAAATGCCTATTTATTCAAATGTACCTTTACAACTTTTTTAATTATAAATTCCCCTATACTTTTAAAATATTGTAGCACTTTGGTCCAGTCCATTAGTTTGGGATGTTAGATGTCAGTTTTAAAGAATTTAATGACCAAAATGCCTTATGACAAAAACCCATCAAAATTAAAGAGTAAAATGACCAAATTGCCCTCATCTTTCTCAAATCATTTAGTTTAGTCTGGGACGTTAGAGGTTAGTTTCAAATAAACTAATGATCAAAATGCCCTTATGACAAAAACCCATAAAATTAAAGAATAAAATGATTAAATTGCCTTCATCCCCCCAAATCGTTTAGGTTAGTTTGGGACATTAGTGGTTAGTTTCAAAGAATCTAATGACCAAAATGCCTTTATGACAAAAACCCATAAAATTAAAGAATAAAATAATCAAATTGCCCTCATCTTCTCCAAATCCAAATCGTTTAGGGTTTGAAACTGAATCAAACCCTAAACCATTTGAGGAAGATGAACCCTAAAATCAAACCTCCAAAATTAAAATTAGTAATACCAATAACCAAAGAGCATAGACAAACCCAGACAAATGCAATAATCCACATTGCTTAAAACAAATCAAATAAAAACTCTGAAACGAGAAACCCCAAAAAAATTCACCCTCTAACTACAAGAACCCAATCCAAAACGGAACACTCTTTACCCCCAATAAACACAATTCATCACAGAAATTACCAGCCAATGCCAACCGCCAAGCCCAACAGCTTTCTTCACCACACCTTGGAGGCCAACTAGTACGGATTTCGTCTGATTGTTTCCAGTGACAACAACTTTAGTGTGACGAGGTAGCACAGACAGCTCCTCGTCGCTACTATCTTCACAGCTGTGCAACTCTGAAAAAAACTCCATTTGACAGAACTCTCAACTGCCTCCATCATTTCTACTCCCCAGTAGATGAATTTCTCACAGGAAAAAATCGAAGATGAATCGAATCAGTGATCAAAAACTATTTTTCATGAAATCGCAGGATCATGCATTGAAAACCCCGTAATCGAAATTCTTCAAGAAACATCAGAAAGCTACAAGAAATTAAGATACCCAGAGGAAAAAAAACACACAGAGAGAGAGAGAGAGGGAGTGTCTCTGAGCGAATAATTTGCTGCGTTTATTCACTGAAGGTACCACTGGAAAATCAAGAAGAATGATGAATTGATCAATTTTTGGAGGTTTGATTTTAGGGTTCATCATCCCCAAAATGGTTTAGGGTTTGATTCAATTTCAAACCCTAAATCAAACCCCCAAACGATTTGGAGAAGATGAGATTTTGATAGGTTTTTGTCAAAGGGCATTTTGGTCATTAGATTCTCCAAAAGTAACCTTCAACGTTACAATCTAACGGATTGGACCAAAATGCTATAATGTTTTAAAAGTAAGAGAAACTTTACAATTAAAAAAATTACAGGAGTACACTTAAACAGATGGGCATTTTCAGGGAGGGCATTTGTTAAAAACCCTTTTAAAACTTGAGGGAGGATAAGATGAAGACTTAGTGATAAGCAAAGAAAGTGGACACCATTAAGTGCTCTGTTTTTTTTTTTTAATTTTTTAAAGCAAACATGTGAAATACATGTTTGTGTTAAGTGGCGTTGGTAAGAAGGTCATGGGAAAATTTGTAACTTTCCTCCATTACAACCCGATAAAGCTTTAAAAAAAAAAAATTTGTAATTACATACAAGAAAACAAAGAATAAGGGCTTCATTGATGAATAATAATGAATAGAGAATGAAATGAAATAATACACTAAGCACCGATTGCTTGTCATTCAACAACCTACAACGATGATGGACCAGCTAATTAAGAGCTTAAATATATTATGTTCTTAATGTGTTTAGATCACCACAGTCTACCTACTTAATAATCAATTCTTGATGTTATGAAGAACTTTGTGTTTAGATTTAGTTGTTCACAAGGTAAAATGGAAAATAAGACGGAGAAGAGTCAGATTTACTTGTAAAGATATATTATATTTCTTTTCAAATCACCCCACAAAGATTGTAAGGTTCTCGAGATTCTCAATCGTCCAAGAACTCTTGGACTCTTTAGTCTAGACGATTACAGATGAGAAAACACTCTTATAAGCCTAAGAAGCCCGGCTGTTTCAATTTAGAACAAGATTTCCATGAGCACTCTCACCTGATGTATCACTCATCTCGCTCCCCATAGAGTGGTAAAACATCTTTTTTTGTGTTATAATCTTTACTAGATTATCTAAGAGTAGGAATATGTAGTATACGTGGTTGCTTCAAGTGTGATGTCGTAACATTCTCTGATTTTTTTTTTATAATCGCCAATTAAAAGGAGACATTTTCTCAATTATTTGTTATAACTATCTATTGCAGTCGCTATAGCGGCCATTGGGTTAGCTATTGTTTTGTTAATTTTTTGAAACAGAAATCAACTCGTATCAATCAATCGAATTTGTTGAGTTGAAAATTAAATAAATATAAAAGAATAAAATTAGATCAAGAAAACAACGACCACACTCTCTCCATTTTGACACTTTACTAGTTTTAATGATTTTTTATGATTCAACCATCACAATCAAACATTTAGGTGGCTAAAAATATATACCAACCCATACTTTAGCATCCACAAAAAAAGGGAAACAAGAGAAAAGGTGGGTTGCGGGAGGGGGAACCAAATGTTCTTTTCTGTTTTTAATAATTTTTTTCACTTTGGTTTCACTTCCATTCTTCTTTTGTCTCAATAGATTATGGGTTTGAGCATCATCTAATTTATCATCACCCATCAATAAAGGCTTTTCTTCTCTATCTTTCTTTTCACTAGAAATCAAAAGATTGGAAGTAAGCATAATGTCCTTGAAGCTTAATGAGTAAGGCATTCTTGTAGGGGCTTCAAAAGTTGTGAAGCATGTGGGTCCCATGTCAAGGTATCTAAAGTTTTCCTTGGCTTCTATCTTACAAGTAAGTTCCTATTAAAGCAAGGGTAAGGCCGTGCACATTATGACCCCTACCTTTTAAGTATGGTATTCCAGTCTGCTCTCCTGTTGGTGTTGTCCACTAATTTACTGCAGACAGTTGTGTGTCTATTTCTTTTCCTAATTAATATTAAGGTACCCTAGTCTCAAAAAAATAGGTAGATCCAACATTCTTTAAACCTCATGAAGGAATAATTTCTTTAGGACTAAAATCCTCTCCAATTCCTTGATCACCGAGTACTGTAGTTCATGGTTGAGAGGTCGACACCTAGCAAACACAACATCCAACGGTTTGAGATCGATTGAGTTCGTTTTTCCTTTTTTTGTTTTCTTCTTTCTTCTCGAGCTCGGCACTATTGGATGACGCGCCTACTAGGTGTTAAGCTTTCGACCCCAAACTGCACTGCATTTTTAGGGAATTGGAGAGTATTCTTTTCATTTCTTTTTCAATTGTTATTATTACGAGAAATGACTATCTTACCTCCATGAAATATGCGTGTGATCTCCCAATTGCCCTCGCTCCTAGGAGCCACGCCCCCCCAACAGAGAAACACTTCCTCTATCCATATCTCAACAATGGTAATTCTATACGCGTCATAGCCTTACCCCGATCATTCCCCACGTGTCCAGCTGTCTGGTGTAATCAATTTATCATCAGAGTAGAAATTGGGATCCGAGAAATTGTAATCTTTTAAGTAGGGTGGGTTTCGTCAATCGTGAGTTAGTAGCAGGTCATCAGGTGTGTGGACCACCCGAGAACCGAGTCTCATCCCTCAACCGAACCGAATTCGTCAGCTTGTAATTTAAGACAACGGAGACAAAAACAAAAAACACAAAAAAACCAGAATTATCAAAACTACTTTTAGACTTGAGAAGGGAAAAAATCAAAGAATAATAAAAGGGTCAAAACAAACAGAAACGAATGATTATCCGTTCGGACTTCGGACGGTTTGCACGCCATTCAATACCCGCCAGGCACTGCCTCATATCCGCAACTATATAACTCCTAATTATACCCTACTTCTAGGACCACTAAATTTTGTTGGCCCCACGTTTACCTATTTCTAGATTGGATGATCATTATCGTCTGATCTGATCTATCAGATAACTATAAAAGGCCATAAAAATCTTAGGTTTGATTATGATAATGATGAACGGTGTAGATTCGTTAATCAGGGTCTGTAGGGACCACAATCTTCAATAAATCAGAAAAAATGTGAAAATTTTGCCGGCTGAGCTGGACTTGAGTGTCTCTCTATAATTCTATATCTTCTCTTCTCCCTCTGGATGAGAGAGAGTGGGTTATTTATATAAAAGCCCACGGAGAGAATGAAGCGCAAAACCCTCGCTTGGTGGTTTCCTCCTTCCGCTTCTTTCTTCCTTCTCTCCGGCCTATTTCGGACCTGGGATTTGCCATTTTGCTGAGGCATTTTGGTTGGGATAATCGAAGATGGGATCGGGGATTCTTTCAGATCTCGCGACGGAGATCATAATACCTGTGGCTGCGGTCATTGGGATTGTGTTCTCTCTGGTTCAATGGTATTTCGTTTCTCAGGTAAAGCTCTCTCCTGAAAGACAGAATTCATCGAACGACAGTAAGAATGGTTACAACGATTACCTTATCGAGGAAGAGGAAGGTCTAAATGATCACAATGTTGTTCTTAAATGCGCCGAAATACAGAATGCCATTGCTGAAGGTTAGATTTTTTAGTCTTAGATTTTGAGTATCTTCTAATGGTATTTATGATTCTCTTTGGGTAGATCTACTGTTGTTCCCTTTATTATTGGTTTCATTATCCCGAATTCTGTAGATCCTTGTTTCTATATCTTTTTCTTCTTCTTCTTCTTGGAGGTGTTTTTACTGTTGAAAACTTCGATGATGAATCTTGTCATCCCTCACTCGTTCTATCTGTTGTATCCTACTACTTTCTTATTGTTTCAGAATGTAGTTTTTTGTTTAGGAGATTATTATATTAGGGAGTGAACTACCCTGCTTAGGGCAGTAGGGTTTTGTACAAAGAATACATGAAAATATTTCGTTTTTGCTTTTGTTCCCACCTCTCCACGCCCCCCCCCCCCCACCAAAAAAAAAAGTATTTTTGCTGCAGAAGATTTAAGTTTAAGGTTTTTATGTTTTTATGAATTGATCCGTAAAAAAAAAAACGTTTCTTCTGGTTGGAATTTTTTTTTGTTGCTGTTGGTGATATGAGAACTTGGTGATCTGAAGAAAGGTGTTTCCTTGGGATCTTGTTAGCTCGAGTGGAGGCTCATGAGAATTGACGAGAGTACATGCAGTTTCGCTTCTTATGAACCTTATATTTTAGTGGTTCAAAATTTTTTTTTTCTATTAGTTTTGCCATTAATACGGACAAGTTATGTAGAGTGGTCACTGTCTTACAGATTTAAGTGGTTTTTTCCCCTTTTGTTACAGTAATTTTCTCTTAACTCGTGGACTTTTCTTGTTCAGTTGGTCGTCTAGAGGGTTTTTATGCACCAGTTTGAATATATTTTTCTGTTTCAACTCATTGAAGACCATGGAATTGGTTTCGGTAATAGAATATAGTGGTCGGTTTATCAAAAGATTAGCTCTTCGTTCTGGTTTCTGCTCGTTTTGGTGAGGCTAACCGTAGCACTTTCTTTTGTTTGGTCGCTTCAAGGAGTTGGATCTACAGACTTTGCCTTGCAATTATTTATTTAGTTGTCAAGGGTCGTGATCATTATTTTACCTTAGATAGCTATACCAGTTTTGCACTTAGGTTGGACTGGAATTACCTTCTGTTTGAGGTGTAGAATTTTTCACCCGTTGGGCCTTTTTTGCTTTTTTTCGGTTGGGTGGTGGGGTTGTCTTGTGAGCTAATAAGGTATGTTGCCATGTACAGCCAATTATCATGGGTCCTCTGATATTTGAATAGGCCTTTTTATTTTGCTAATTACTAATTAGTTAGGGTTATCCTCTAGATTGGCTTCCAAGGGACCATACCCTAAAATAATAAGGTATGATGCCATGCAGAGCAATTTTTATCTTGGATCATGAGAACTCTTTTGATATCATGGACAAGTCCTGAGACCTCATATGATGGCATGAATTATGACAGATCATTACCAGTATTTGCTCTGAATCAATCAGTCTAATTTGGGATCTCAATCCCTGGTTTTTATGTTGGGTTCTCAATCATTTTGCATTTTTATATGCTAATTTTTTTTAACATTATCCAAAATATATGCTGAACTTTGGATTTCTCTAATGTCAAACATGTTCATGGATGTGACAGGAGCAACTTCTTTCCTTTTCACTGAATATCAGTATGTTGGTGTGTTTATGGTTGCTTTTGCAATTCTTATCTTCCTCTTCCTTGGTTCTGTGGAGGGATTCAGTACCAAAAGTCGACCTTGCGCTTACAGTCCTGAAAAACTCTGCAAGCCTGCTCTCGCCACTGCTGTCTTCAGTACTGTATCCTTTATCCTTGGTGCTATAACTTCAGTGGTGTCTGGCTTCCTTGGAATGAAAATTGCTACCTATGCAAATGCCAGAACAACACTAGAAGCAAGGAAGGGAGTTGGGAAGGCTTTCATCACTGCATTCAGATCTGGTGCGGTCATGGGTTTCCTCCTGGCTGCCAATGGTCTTTTGGTATTGTACATTGCAATGAACCTCTTCAAGCTGTACTATGGTGATGATTGGGAAGGACTTTTTGAGGCTATCACTGGCTATGGTCTTGGTGGATCTTCCATGGCCCTCTTTGGAAGAGTTGGTGGAGGAATCTACACTAAGGCAGCTGATGTTGGTGCTGATCTTGTTGGCAAGGTTGAGAGAAACATTCCTGAGGATGACCCAAGAAACCCAGCTGTAAGAAACATCACCCATTTGTTAATCCTTTTGCTTACTTGAGGTTCTGCTTCTTAAGCACGTCTCTCATTTGTTGTTTCTATATGCTTTCAGGTCATTGCAGACAATGTTGGTGATAATGTTGGGGATATTGCTGGAATGGGATCTGATCTTTTTGGCTCATATGCCGAGTCCTCTTGTGCTGCACTTGTTGTTGCTTCCATCTCCTCTTTTGGGATTGACCATGACTGGACAGCTATGTGTTATCCATTGCTCGTTAGTTCTATTGGTATTGTAGTGTGCTTGATCACCACCCTCTTTGCAACCGACTTCTTTGAAATCAAGGCTGTCAAGGAAATTGAGCCTGCATTGAAGAAGCAACTCATTATCTCGACTGTTCTGATGACAATTGGAGTTGCACTTGTTAGTTGGCTCGCGCTCCCTCCATCGTTCACAATCTTCAATTTTGGAACTCAGAAGGTTGTGAAGAACTGGTGAGCAACTATCACTTGTCCTGCTCATTTGTTTGTTGAATGATTAACTGAGGTGTTATTAATAATACATAAAATTTGTTTAGCATTGGAGTTAATGACATTGATTTTTGTTTTCAGGCAATTATTCCTCTGTGTTGCTGTTGGTCTATGGGCTGGACTCATTATCGGGTTTGTAACGGAGTATTACACCAGCAATGCATACAGGTTTGTCGATGTATGCCTTTCTCTCTCTTCTACTATTTTTAAGTAGTTTCTGTCGTAATACTAATGTCTAATCATGTTTTTGCAGCCCTGTTCAAGATGTGGCAGATTCCTGCAGAACTGGAGCTGCCACTAATGTCATCTTTGGGCTTGCTTTGGGATACAAGTCTGTCATTATTCCCATTTTTGCTATTGCAATCTGTATATATGTAGGTTTCAGCTTTGCTGCCATGTATGGTATTGCAGTGGCTGCTCTAGGAATGTTGGGCACCATTGCTACTGGATTGGCCATTGATGCTTATGGCCCCATCAGTGACAATGCTGGAGGCATTGCTGAGATGGCCGGCATGAGTCACAGGATCCGAGAGAGAACTGATGCCCTTGATGCTGCGGGGAACACCACTGCTGCTATTGGGAAGGTAGCATCATTGAATTCTGCCTATATCCATATCACAGTCTGCTGTTATTTAATTTTAGCCTTTTTTTGGGGTGTTATTGTTTCATTGTAATTCATTTTCAATATGTTCTTAGGGCTTTGCTATTGGATCTGCTGCCTTGGTGTCCCTCGCACTCTTTGGTGCTTTTGTGAGCCGTGCATCCATTACAACCGTAGATGTGCTCTCCCCAAAGGTCTTCATTGGGTTGATTGTTGGAGCAATGCTCCCGTACTGGTTCTCAGCCATGACCATGAAGAGTGTAGGAAGTGCAGCCTTGAAGATGGTCGAGGAGGTGCGCAGACAGTTCAACACAATCCCAGGTTTGATGGAGGGCCTTGCCAAGCCAGATTATGCTACTTGCGTGAAGATCTCCACAGACGCCTCCATCAAGGAAATGATCCCACCAGGTGCCTTGGTCATGTTGACACCCCTCATTGTTGGTACTATATTCGGTGTGGAGACTCTGTCAGGTATCTTGGCTGGTTCTCTCGTTTCTGGTGTGCAGGTAATCTGTGAAACACTTGCTTTTGGTCCCCCCTTCGCTTTTCATTTGATACTATTTGCTGATCTGTTGTGTGTTTTTTTTAAATTAGATTGCAATCTCTGCATCCAACACTGGAGGTGCGTGGGACAACGCCAAGAAATACATTGAGGTAAAAATATCTTAGATGATCCTCCGTCAATAGTATCTCCAGTAGATCTTTCATGAGATAATCTTGTTATTCCATATTAAACTGTTATCCGTCTCATGATGGGTTGCTGGTGTGGACAGGCTGGTGCTTCAGATCATGCTAGATCCCTTGGTCCTAAGGGATCTGACCCACACAAGGCAGCTGTTATCGGTGACACCATTGGTGATCCACTCAAGGACACATCTGGCCCATCACTAAACATCCTCATCAAGCTCATGGCTGTGGAATCGCTTGTATTTGCTCCATTCTTCGCCAAGCATGGTGGCATCATTTTCAAGATCTTTTAAGAGATGACATACGATCTTAATGGGGGGGGGGGGGGGGTTGTTTTTGAGTCATTGGTCACCACTTATTTTGTGAGTTCCCCCGACCCCACCCCTTTTCCATTCCCCTCCCCCTCCCTCTTCCCCTCATTTTGTGAGTTCCCCCGACCCCACCCCTTTTCCATTCCCATCCCCCTCCCTCTTCCCCTCACCGTCACCCTCACCTCATTCAAATATACCAGACGGCCTTAACCACCCTGCCCCTTTTTATGTTCTTCACTCTTCTTAGGAGGAACTTATATTTTGATTCTGTAGTTTGGTAGTGGTTACTATTCTCAAAGCACCATAACGTCTAAGCATTGAGTTGGGGGAGAGGATATTTTGGCTGATGATGATGATGATGACGATTGTGATAATTATCTTTTTTTTTTCTATGAATGGTAGTGCGGTTCATTTACTTTTGTTTCATATTTTTATCAGGTACCCAAATATCCATGTAACCTCATTACTTTCTTGTGAAAATAGAGAGAACATCTTCGGAAATTGTGTTCTTATCTTTCGAGTTGTTGCAACAGCGTGCTTGTGCCTTTATTCAATGATTCTGGGATTCTCTGTTTCTATGCTGTGCCTACAGTTTTGAAATCCCCCAAACTCCTCTCGTCTGGTCTGATTCTGTCACGGTAAAAGAAAGAATCTGTCGGTATGCACCCTTGCTTGGGTTGCTATTGACTTGTTAGGTAGTGGTTAATCTCACGAATCAGCTGACCAATGTAATATACCTGAGCTTGGTGGCAGCCCCATCACTTGTACTTGTTTCTATGGTAGCTAAACGTCTGGGTTTGCGCTGCCCAGGCCTTTGGTCTGATCCCAGATCCGAACTATAACTCTGCGGATTTGTAACAATCCTTGATATTATTCAGTTCATATGTATAACAATATATTTTTTTTAATCTGAGTTTTGATATTCCCCGCTGGAATTGCTTCAGTCATATTTATGTTTATGTATGTAACATGTATGTATCTGGGATTTGGTTGGGGATGTAAACCTTTTTTAATGAATTTCAACACTCTATATGGTTTAGGTTTGTATATGTTGTAATAATGTTAACTTTTAAAATTAAAGAGAAATGGAGTATGATCACGACTAATGAAGGTTCTATTAACAATAAATTAGTTAGCTTAAAAGACAATTGCAATGTGATCAATCAATGATTATGGTGAATTTATTTAAGGGAAAAAGTTGTGTGTCCGGGAGTGTGGCCTAAGCCAGCACTCCGATGAGTCTATCTCTCTCTTTCCCATGTGAAAAGACACTTCTACCCCTTTGTTTTAAGGAAGAGAGAGATAGAGTGCTGGCGTAGGCCACACTCCCGTACAGAAAACTGCTTCCCTTTATTTTATTACAAGGGATCGTCAATCTTGGACATAATTGTTTAAAGCTGGCGATATTGGTCTATTTAGGACCATAGGGGTATCTTAATTGGTGCTCAAATATTGTAGAAAGGTGATCCCATCATATGTTCAAGTGGTAAATTTCAATCATTTAGAACAGGAGATGACCTTTAAAATGGATTTTTTTTTTATGAGGATAATGATTTATAGCAAGAGCCTTTTCTGTTGCTGCAGTGGTTATTTCACTGAAGGACAGCCCAGATGGGACCATTTGGAGACCAACATTACCTCTTGCATTGCAAGAGCTGTGAATTGCTTCTGGACTGAAGATCTTCAAGACTGGTGGAATATTTCCAGTTTGGGGATTACAATTCCTTGACTGAAGCAGAACTTAGAAGTTAATTTTGGTTATTCATGTGAATCATTATATATTCCTTAATATCCATTAGTTTCACATAGCAGTGAGCACTTGATGCTCTAAACTTAATACATGATAAAATAAAATTGAAAATAAGCTGTGGAAAAAAAAAATATAGAAGAACAGGGATGAGGTTTCTGAAATTAAACTTTGGCCCAGTTAATTGCTCTCTTTCCTTGTGAGTAGCTACGGTTGAATTCTTTTTCATAGTCTTTCACCTTCACCTTTCTGAACAACCTGGGCCTAACCTCATCGATCAACGCATCTGCTGGTTCGATCTCTTTCACAATTTCTAGTAGGTAGAACATGGCCAAAGAGATTCTTTCCCTATCAGGATTTGTTAACACCCTATGCATTGAGCTCTTGAATATTCCATTGCTCATTATCTGCATGAATCAGTTCCAAAATTTCCACAAATATCTCAAGTACCTGAATTAAGTTTGTAAGAGAAAAAAGGGCAAGTGCTCTGGCTGATGTATCAACCTGGAAATATCCTTGTTGAAATCATAAATGAAGGCTGCCTCCCAAGCTGATGTGTACAATATTATAAGAAAGAAAAGGGACAGGAAAATATACCTCTGTTTGATCTGCTACATTGATAAGTAGAGCATAAGGGACGATGGGAACTTTGATCCATTGGCCATCTTTTAGGACTTGCAGTCCTTCCACTTCTGGGTCTTGCAAGACGATAGTAATTAAGCCTCCATCAGTATGAGGTCTGATCCCATAAACAAGATCGGGCTTCGAACAAGGAGGGTAGTAGTTAAACCTTGCATAAATTCTGTACTGATCACCAAGCTGGTTCACAAAGTAATTCTCTTCTAGACCCAACACCCTTGCCATCGCCTTGATAGTGGCCTGGGCTACCAAACTTGTCTTCATGCTATATTCATGCAAGATTTCTCTGCAATTGTCATGGTTAAAGATGGAGTAAGTATAAGGCTTATAATCCTTTCTTCAATTAAGGGAATATATGTAACATCTCATTGTTAGGATTTTTTTTTTCAAATTTGGAAAGTATCTTTCCACCTTGAACTAAACCTTCATCCAACCATTCTTTTTGTGTTTCTTTACTGATGGACATCATTTTCTGTATCTCTTTGAAAGCAATAAATCTAAGCAGACAATATGAGCACTTATTACAGAATGGAGGCCCAGGGGAAACTCTACTCTAAAGAAGGACACCAACAGTGCTACTGCAATCCTTGTGGATTCCTCTATTCCAGCTTAGTCATTCTGCCTCTATTACCCGATCTACTCCCCAAGGAGAGAGATCCAAAGAAAGCCCAGAGAATCAGAGATAGAGCTGCTAATCAGGCATATATTCTTGGTCTAGAACCCCAACAACACATCATGGTCGACGATGCCCTCTCGATGACCAGTTGCTGAGAACCAAGCTCCAGAGCTCCCCTGTAGGACATAGAGACGAGGCTCAAGAAAGCCATGGCAGCTGAACCTGAGCTGCCCTAAGTATCCTACTGACTCCTGATGGATTCCTTGGTGTTACAGTTGGGTAAGCCATACATCAAACATTAACCATGCATTTAGCAATATGAGATGCGCTAATGAAAGCACCTGAAGCGAACAGGATTGTCGGGCCAATAGCGGAGTTTCCTCTGGTTTTCTGGTCGGACTAAGAGGTAGAGTCGATCAGACCAGTTAAGAACCTGATCGTCTGAAACAACACTATCAGCCCCATACGATTCAAGGCTGCCATCAACTCCAGCGTACTTCAGTTTCTCTTCCGTCGGAAGATCAAAGAACCCTTTTGCAACGTTGCGCAAGTCATCAAGGAGAGAGCTTGGAATCCCATGTCCAATTGCCTGAAATTTCATAAACAAATCTAGTGGGGCCTTTTTATTTCTATAATAACTAAAAGAACTTTTATATCTGTAAGAGAAGGAGAGTAGACGAAACACTTCAAATTAAAACAGTGTTAATGAGTACCTGGAAGAAACCCCAAGAACGGAGTGCAGATCCAAGCTTCTCCATCTCTGCTTCTTTTTCATTTGCGGGTGTTGAAGGAGAGGATAGGAGTTGGAGATCTACAGTTGGGATTGAAGAAGAGAAAGAAGGATTGCCATCGATGATTTCGTTGTGATCAGAGTCTCTGATGATGTATCTCGGCGGTGGTTCACTGCCGTTGACTACGGCAAGTTCCTGTACGGGCTTTCCCAGCTGTGACGACATGTTGGGAACTCTACCAAATTGAGTAAATGATCATTGCCGAAATTAGATGATGGAGAAACATCCTCCCCCAAACAATCAAGCAGGGAATACTGACAAGGATTTATGAATTGACAAACATGAACCAACCATCCCACAAATTTCAAGTCAATCCAAAGAAAATAAGGAGAGAATCCTAATTAATAAAATCAGAGATTCAAAATCTGGAAAATTATATCTTCCGATTTTCTGCCCGGCCCAGTTCCCAAGTTCCTCTAATAGGGGGTGGTAGACCTCACCCGGGCAGAGTGTTTGGGTAGGGATAGGGTGGTCATTCCAGTCCCCCCTTGTTAGAGGAACTAGGGAATTGGGCCGGGCAGAGAACTGGAGGTGATAAAGATCCGAGGAGATCCTTGATGCGGTAAAAATATTAGATCTTAACAAGTGACGTATTATGAGAAGATGAGAATAGAAGATAAATATGTACTTTTTTCCATATGAATGTATTTCAATTTAATACAATGTATTCTATATTGGGATGTAACTTATTGCTATACGTTTTATGGACTTGAAGTACCATATCACCGCTTACTACAAATTTTTATATTAGTATAGATACAAGAAAAATTGGGAAAGACCATATATTACAGTGTCATATCACCACTTACAATTTTAATCCATTTTTTTAATCTTATTTTTAATAAAATATAATTAAATTTATGCATATGTTGTATACCCAAAAAATAATAATAATAAAGTTATTTAAAAATAACATATTTCAAGTTGAATCCAACTAATGGATTCATGGGTAACCAAACAATTTTGAATATGGATTCAGGAAGATCCAACTGTCAGACTCAAGGTAACCAAACAGTCTTACATATGGATTCAGCTAGATTCCACCTGACAGAACCAGGGCAACCAAACAGGTTTTTTTATCAGAATCTAAATCCATATGAACCAGATTTTTAAAGAAGCTGATCCAATTTAAGAATCCGACTCATCGGACACCTTCAACCAAACACAACCTTATGGACTTTCAAAAACGTAATTCTTTTATGGAAGAGCCATCTATTGTAAAAGTTCTCATATTTCGCATTAATTATCATCAGAGATACAGTGGTATATATATTGAGGCATACGGTACGGTGGTATATATATTGAGGCATACAGTTACATGTACATATCAACCCTATACAAGTGGACAACAGGTTTAACCGACTATGTAACCGTTGTTGAGCTGGCAACACCAACATGTGGAGACGTATCCACAACATCCATGGTGATGGATGTGATGTAATAATTCTTACCATTTCTCGAATTTCATATGATATCATTTGTTAGGAACTTGGGTGGAATTCATCTTTAAAAATTAGTCAGAGGAAATGCCCAAATTACCCAACATGTGGGAAAGAATGTGGAACTATTTTTTTCGTCTTTAAGAATGCTCGGTGCTTCAAGGCCTCGATTCCCCCTTTCTGGAGCTGGATCGTCTCGGTTAACAAGGAGATTGAAGCTGTTATCTACCTCCCCTAGAGCCCTCCTCCATCAACAATGAGTGGACTCTCAGGTGAAGTTTCCCCCTCTCCCCCGGTGGGAACCTTCTCCTTTTTTGTGGATGTGGCTACTAGCTCTTGCGCAAAGGCGCTGGGCGTTGGCTATGTTGCTTTTGACCCTTGTGGTGTGATTTGATTGATTGCTTTCGTTTCGGCACCGATTGTGGTTGGTGAGGCATTGGCAATCCGAATGATTCTCTCATTTGTTTGCAAGTTGGGAATCCAATCGATCCTAATATCGTCGGATTGTATCTCCCTCGTCAAATGTTTGTCCCCCTCCCCTCCTCCTATTCTCCCCAGTTTCTCTTGTATTGTTCAGGATATTTGCATCCTGAAATCTTCTTTCTCCTTCTGTGACTTTGTTCATATCAATAGGTCTGAGAATGGTTTGGCCTCAATTTTTCTAAATGGGCCATCTCCAGCCCGTTGAATTGTTTTGGGGAGTCCCCTTTTCCTAGGAATCCCTTGAGCATTGTAACGCCCTTTTTGAATCAGCAAAGTCAATAGATTTTCGCACCCAAAAAACAAAAAAACATATTTGACCGGATATGTGGTACAAATATATTGCCTTTGCACATAACCATCCATGAAACCTGCTCCAAAATTTTTTTTTGTTCTATTTTTCTATAATCATTATATTAAGGTTATAAAAAAACTTTCTTCTTATCCATAATGACCCATAGATGTACTACATCAATTTTTTTTTTGAGTTGGGGACTTTGGTGCTGTTTGCAATCTACATTTGTTTATGTGGAATGATTTCTTGAACCAACCACTTTGGAACTCTAGTAGGGCTCTAATATCGGCCACTTGGTAGGAATGTAGGATGGAGCCCAATTTTTTCAACCGATAGTAGTATTTAAAAGGGCAAGAGAACGCTAATCGGTCGTGTAGCCCCTGCATCAGTGTGAGAGTCACAAAGAGTGCACGTAGAAGCATTAATTTGAATGAGATTTTTTATTTCACTAGGGGTTGAGTAGGGATGTAAACGGATCGGATTCGGCTTGGATAGTGCTATATCCGCATCTGCATCCGATTAGCTTTCGGACAGATTCGGATAGTGCTAAACGAATACGGACACGGATACGGATCGGATATTTTAGCCGCTTACATGTAAATATAGCTTTTCGGATAGCTATAGCCTATCCGTTTAGCTTTCGCATCCGTGCTTAGCTTTGAGACGGATTCGGATAAAATGCTAACTTACGTGGATACGGACACGGAGTTGGAAACGGATTTCAGCTATTCATTTACACCCCTAGTGTTGAGTAGTCTTTTCATGCACGTGCTCCTATGTTTGGGTGTAGTAACCACATGGCCGGTTAACATTCTTTTTCTCTTAAAATTATTGCTTATTTTGCTTTGTGAAAGCAAATCCAAGGACGTCTTGGATTCAAAACTTTGAAACAACCAATCAACTTTAAAAAAACCAAAGAGGAAGTTTTAAAAATATTTTGTATGACTTAGTAGTGATCCATCCATCATCTACCTAATACAAGGATAAGCAACAGGAGTCATCTATTTAAGTAGCACAAGCAAGCCTTAATAAGTAACACCAAAGCCAAGTAGTATTATTCTATTTAGTATTCTACCCAAAAAAATAAAATTATTCTATTTAGTACTCAAAAAGAAATGAGAAAATTATCAAATTATTCAAAAATAATTTTCATTTTGTCAAACTATCCATCAAATCTTTCGTTTAACTAAATTATCCAAAAAAAAGGGCAAGAGATCTCTACTTGGTGTCTTGGTGACATGGTCTCTACACAAGCGTCTGAGCCAATAGGTGAACACGTCTGGGTATCTACCCAAGGGATAGAGACGACATCTCACGGTGCCCTGTGAGAGGGCATAGGAAACACCATCAAGTAGAGATCTTTTTCCTAAAAGCATATTATTGAAATGCCCTAAACAACACCCAAATCTACAACAGATCCTCACTTGAGTATGTTTTTAATATTTTTACCTCTGGCCATCGCTAAAAAAAAAAAAAAAAGGGGTTCAAAGGAGCCGATAATCCTGTGCACCACCCATGCTACAATTTTACTTGACTGGCTGCATATACCCTTTTAGGAACACTATCAGAGTAGCCAAGTCCAAGATGTAGTGCGGCATACAGGCCTTGCAGGCTATCTTCATCGGAATCTTCTGGCTGAATATAGGATAAAAAAATTATCAAGTAACTATTGGGGTTGGAAAAACAAGCTTTCCAACTTTTTCTTTGTGACGTGAATAACACACAAAAACGATATGTGCAAGATCAACAAAACACAAAAAGAAAAAAACAAGCACATATACAAAAAAAGAGGTAAAAGATTTATGTGGTTTGGAAAAACCACCTACGTCTATCTAGTGAGATCCAACTTCTACTATGAATCATGAGATGAAAAAATAGTACAACCTTTACGATTTGATACCCAAATCGAAACTCCCATGTATTCCCTTCTCTCATCTTCCATGAACTCTACATCTTCACCATGGTTACTCACTTAGTCCTTGTACACCTCTTGGACTCTCATTTAAATCTTCACATCTTGGCTCCTAACTTGGATCAACACTATTCTCTTTGGTTGACACCTCTCTCCTTTTATAGGATTCATTCTCAGCTTTGTTGTTTTCTCTCCTTAGAGAAAACATGGATTTTTATCTTTCTCAAAAATTGAGCAAATGTTGAACTGTGTCTTTGGTTGGCTCGTTTTCTTGTTAGTTCCTAGGTAACACTTACCAAATGAGTCTATGATAATGTGATGAAAATGTCTACAAAAATTGAATCTGAAGAAAGCTTCCCTATGGCCAGATATGATGGCTGTCAAGGAAGCTCTGAGTCTGTTAGAGAGTTCATCATATCCAATATCCTTTTGTCTTTTAATAATTAATGAGTGAAATATAAAGCTATTATCACAAACCAAAAAAAAACAAAAAAAACCCTATGCATTAATAAACAAGAAAAAACTGTCTTACAAATTGCATGAGAACAGAACTGTTACATGGATAATTGAATAAAGACCGACTTTAGTTATGGCACAATGTCATGAGATTCCAATAGTTGCAGACACTTAATGTTTGTGAAGGGATTTTATCCCAACATGATGGAGCAAACCTGAAGGACTCTGTTCCACTTGAGACATTGGATTGTATCAAAATATGTTCCATCATGATTTCAAGATCTAAATGTCATAATACCTTCACACTCCTGTTTGTTAGGCTGCATTGTCTGCCCCAATAAAAACCATCAATGATCTCCTCCATACTTGTAAGTTGTCATGTCTCTCTCCTATTTATCATTCATCCAACAATTATCTCCATTTTCTTTGTACAAGGTTTTTTTTGCTTTCTGATTTCATAACTCATGCAGGGGAAGAAGCAGGATTGTTGGATAGATTCACTTTCGGCTCTGGAGAAAGAAATTAGGAGAGTTTAGACTTTTCTTGGACTGACGGCCAAGAGTTATTCTGAGGTATGTGATGTTCAAACTTGGTCAGGCATATGGTTTGCTGTTTTAAGTTCGTTTCTTAAGTTCCATTCAATTCCAACAGGTTTCTCAGCAGTAGAGAGAGAAGGCATTCAAGAGGTTATCAGAAGATCAAGTTTGCAGAATATTGTAGAAAGAACTATAGCAAGTGAAAATAAGGAGTATGAGAAATCAAATGTAATCAGAAAAGGGTTGGATGCAGTGATTATTTCACTGAAGGACAGCCCAGATGGGACCATTTGGAGACCAACATTACCTCTTGCATTGCAAGAGCTGTGAATTGCTTCTGGACTGAAGATCTTCAAGACTGGTGGAATATTTCCAGTTTGGGGATTACAATTCCTTGACAGAAGCAGAACTTAGAAGTTAATTTTGGTTATTCATGCTTTCATGTGAATCATTATATATTTTTTAATATCCATTAGTTTCACATAGTAGTGAGCACCTGATGCTCTAAACTTAATACATGATAAAATAAAATCGAAAATAAGCTGTGGAAAAAAAATATATAGAAGAACAGGGATGAGGTTTCCGAAATTAAGCTTTGGCCCAGTCAATTGCTCTCTTTCCTTGTGAGTAGCTCCGGAAGAATTCTTCTTCATAGTCTTTCACCTTCACCTTTCTGAACAACCTGGGCCTAACCTCATCGATCAACACATCTGCTGGTTCGATCTCTTTCACATTTTCTGGTGCGTAGAACATGGCTAAAGAGATTCTTTCTCTTTCAGGATTTGTTAACACCCTATGCATTGGGCTCTTGAATATTCCATTGCTCATTATCTGCAAGAATCAGTTCCAAAATTTCCACAAATATCTCAAGTACCTGAATGAAGTTTGTAAGAGAAAAAAGGACAAGTGATCTGGCTGATATATCAACCCGGACATATCCTTGTTGAAACCATAAATGAAGGCTGCCTCCCAAGCTGATGTGCACAATAGTACAAGAAAGAAAAGGGACAGGAAAATATACCTCTATTTGATCTGCTACATTGATGAGCAGAGCATAAGGGACGATGGGAACTTTGATCCATTGGCCATCTTTTAGGACTTGCAGTCCTTCCACTTCTGGGTCTTGCAAGACGATGGTAATTACGCCACCATCAGTATGAGGTTTGATCCCATAAACAAGATCGGGTCTCGAACAAGGAGGGTAGTTGTTAAACCTTGCATAAGTTCTGTCCTGATCGCCAATCTGGTTCACAAAGTAATTCTCTTCTAAACCTAACACCCTTGCCGTCGCCTTGATAGTGGCTTGGGCTACCAAACTTGTCTTCATGCTATATTCATGCAAGATTTCTCTGCAATTGTCATGGTTAAAAATGGTGTTAAGTATAAGGTTTATAATCCTTTCTTCAATTAAGGGAATATATGTAACTCTCATTGTTAGGATTTTCTCAAATTTGGAAAGTATCTTTCCACCTTGAACTAAACCCCCATCCACCCATTCTTTTTGTGTTTCTCTACTGATGGACATCATTTTCTGTATCTCTTTGAAAGCAATAGATCTAAGCAGACAAAATGAGAACTTATTACAGAAAGGAGGCCCCAGGGGAAACTCTACAGCAAAGAAGACCCCAACAGTATTACTGCAATCCTTGTGGATTCCCCTATTCTAGCTTAGTCATTCTGCCTCTGTTACGCGATCTAGTCCCCCAGGAGAGAGATCCAAAGAAAGCCCAGAGAATCAGAGATGGAGCTGCCTAATCAGGCATACTTTCTTGATCTAGAAACCCATCAACACATCATGGTCGTGAATCCCCCTCGATGACCAGTTGCTGAGAGCCAAGCTCCAGAGCTCCCCTGCAGGACATAGAGACGGCTCAAGAAAGCCATGACAGCTGAACCTGAGCTGCACTAAGTATATCCTACTGACCATGGTGTTACAGTTGGGTAAGCCAGACATCAAACATTAACCGTGCATCTACCAATATGAGATGAGTTATAGTGAAAGCACCTGAAGCGAACAGGATTGTCGGGCCAATAGCGGAAATTCCTCTGGTTTTCTGGTCGGACTAGGAGGTAGAGTCGATCAGACCAGTTAAGAACCTGATCGTCTGAAACAACACTGTCAGTCCCATACGAGTCAATGCTGCCATCAATTCCAGTGTACTTGAGTTTCTCTTCCGTCGGAAGATCAAAGAACCCTTTTGCAACGTTGCGCAACTCATCAAGGAGAGAGCTTGGAATCCCATGTCCAATTGCCTGAAATTTCATAAACAAATCTAGTGGGGCCTTTTTATTTCTATAATAACTAAAAGAACTAATATCTGTAAGAGAAGGAGAGTAGACGAAACACTTCAAAACTGTATTAATGAGTACCTGGAAGAAGCCCCAAGAACGGAGTGCAGATCCAAGCTTCTCCATCTCTGCTTCTTTCTCATTTGCAGGTGTTGAAGGAGAGGATAGGAGTTGGAGATCGACAGTTGGGATTGAAGAAGAGAGAGAAGGATTGCCATCGATGGTTTCGTTGTGGTCACCGTCTCTGATTATGTATCTCGGCGGTGGTTCTCTGCCGTTGATTGCTGCAAGTTCCTGTACGGGCTTTCCAAGTTGCGGTTCTTGGTCAGAGCCAAGACTTGAGGCCATGTTGCCTCTCAACTTCAGTAAATGATCATGACCACTGCATGCGGAGAATTTATAGCCTTTCTTATTTCCAATTTTGGCATCTTTCCCTGTTCCTACCTTTCCGGGAGGGCACGAGGGCAACCAGACACATGGGGCGGGATGGGGCCGGGCAGGGCCGTCATTTTGGGATGCCCATCCCCATGTATCTGGACAGAAAATATAAGCGGATCAAGGAAATCAGGCAATTTAAATTTAAATTGACTTTGACTCCATTTATTTCTATGGGTACTGGACCATGATTGTCTACGGTACGCTGTCCATAACGGCCTGGGCGGCCAGAGTGCCAGACACATCGCCCTGTGCATTGTCTGCCTTATTCCTGTTACAGTGCCTTGTCCGAGCCAAGGGTAAGACGGACATTGCATATGACAATGTGTCTGACCACACAAGCCTTTACGGGCACGCCGTAGAGGATCTGAATTGGTGAAGACTTGAGGACATGTTGAGAACTTGATCAAATTGAATAAATGATCATTGACGGAGACATGTGAAGAATTTATGGACTTTCAAATGTTTTATGGAAGAGCCATCGATAGTGATGGATGAATTAGTGATCTGATAAGTCTTACCATTGCTCGAATTTCATATGATACTATTTGTTAGGGATTTGGATAGAATTCATCTTTAAAACTAGACGTCAAGGAGAAAAGTGTCCAAGTACTTATAAACCCTCCACATAACCCAACATACTTGACCTGATATGTGATACAAATATGTGGCCTATGTACATAACCATCCATGAAACCTGCTCCAAAAATTTTTTATTGTTAATCTTCTATAATCAATACATTAAGGTTATAATAAAGCTTTCTTCTTATCTATAATGACGAATAGATGTACTGTATCAATTTTTTTGAGTTGGGGACTTTGGAGTTTGCAATCGATCTACATTTGTTTATGTGAAATGATTTCTTGAACCTACTACCTATCACTTAGGAAAGAACTCTAGTAGGGGTCTATTATCGGCCACTTGGTAGGAATGGAGGATGGAGCCCAAATTTTCCCGCAGATAGTATTTAAAAGTGCAAGATAACGTTAATTGGTTGTGTAGCCCTTGCATCACTGTGAGAGTCATGAGAGTGCACACCGAAGCATTAGTTTGGATTGACCAGTATCAATATCGGCTTCGACTCATACAATTCGACCAATCCAATACAATACCTCATTCCATATTCATCAATGGTCATGCCTATCTCGCAATATTTTGGTTTATAAATGGGTCCAGTCCCTCTCTCTTTTGATCAATTTCTTGGTTTGATTCCATTGCTAGCCTGACAGAAACAACTATCAGGCTGGCTCACAGTCCTATTTGAAGGGTGTAGTTTGGATTAAGGGTATCAATCGATTGGGCCTAATCCGTCTCCTCCAATTTAAGATTCTATATTGTTACCGACCATTTAGGTAATTGGGCCTCGTAGCTCAGGGCATAGACATACTTTTATGTTGTCATCGGTTACCAGTCCATAATCGGATTAACGATAATAGGGTTTTAAATGGATTAATTGGTTAATCGGGCTCTAAATGAGCCATATCTGGTTATAATCGAATCATAAACAGGGTAGGTTAACGATTACGGTAGGCCACGGGCCAAAGTTCCAACCCCACCCTCACAGTCCTACTAAGGTCAGGGTTATTTTTCCATTCAATACATTCAAAAGAAGAAACTTGTTTTCAGTGGTGATGAGAAATATATAACTGGATCAAAGCGGATGGTTAATAGTACCTGAAACCATTGGGATTTTTCAGCCTGTAGGGCGGCCCTGGCTGAGCCCGGCCCGGTCCAACCGATCTTATAAATAATGTATATAAATAAATTGGAGAAAAATTCTCAGAGGGGGAGTGTACCGCCCATGTCCAAGCTCACACACATATGGAGCGAAATGACTCCTATGAAAGGTGGAAATCCAGCTCCCATGATACCAACATGCGTGCTCTAATTGGCCCCCTTACGCTCAGGGCCGTGCTCCCCCACAAAGAAGCTGACCCAAATAAATTATAAATATATATACATACACCGACCACATTTTATTTTTTTAATCTATCCACAGCACTCGCACTTTTCATGGGTATATTTATTTATTTTTATTTATTATAACAAGGTTAACACTTCTTCTTTTAATAATGATTGTTGTTGGTGTAGTTTCATTTTCTCTCCTTTTTAAATGTATATAGGAACACAAACGGCAAAATAGAGGGGCAACTAGGGTCAATCAGGGCCAGCCCGGCCCTGAAATGGAAAAAATTAGGGACTAACGGGATCAACCAGAGCTAACCCAACCCAATTCCAGATAAATAAGGGTTGAAGTAGGTTGGGTAAGCCCGACAAGGCTAGGCCTGGGCTGAGTTAAAAGAACTTAGGGTTGGGCTGCGGTTTAAAAAAAAAAAACCCGATTCACTGACACCCCCTGGCCTATATATAGACTTGAGAACATTGTCATGTTGTACAAGGTCAAACCTGAATAAAACCCCATGAACTGAGACCAGATCTGAGCTTCTAAATCTTTTCTTCTTAGCTTCTCATCACTTGGATCCTCACTATCCATCATGATAGACACCTTTTTCCTTTTACAGGACTCCTCTTCCATTTTTGGAAGACTCAACTCTCTTGGAAAACTTCATATTCTTGAAGACTTCATTTGCTTGGAAAACTTCAACCACTTAGAAGACCTAAACTCTTGTAAGGAATTCACCTTTTCCAGTCCCTTGGAAGATTTCATCCACCTCGAAATATTCTTACCTTTTACCTCTTTCACTCTCTCTACTTTGTTGTCTCTCCATTTTCTCCATTAGAACATCTTAATGGACAATCCAATCGAACCATTGATTAGTCTAGATAAAAGACACTAAACCCAATATGGATATACTGAGAAAATAAGTAGCAAACCACGTCAATCAATTTCCATGTAAACTAAAAAGAATGAAGGACCCATATTCCCAATTTCCCATGTGAAACGAAAGAAATGATGAGACAATGACCAAGAAAGACTCCATGAGACAAAACATGGAAGAAGGATTCCTCTGTCTCCATACAAAGGGTTTTAATTAAAATCGATTGCAATTTAACACTTGATACTCACGAATTTTACAATATTCACCAACTTTCACATGCAAAAGTGTGTAAAGAATGGCTTAAACAAATACATAGGTTGATTACAATACATATAAATCTCATTTTCATGGTTTGTGCAGACCTGTTACCCTTCATAGTCTATAGACTCTGTACTCATTTCCTAGCACATGATAGATTAGATGAGGTCGAATTTGATGCGATATAGACGCACCATCCCCATAAAATGCAATATTATTGATGCACCGCATGATGCTTCTACACGTGCTCTTATTGATCCCTGCTCACGCGTTAGGGCCATAGGGCTTCTTCAAGGTTGGAATAATTCTTTATTCTAAGCAATCTTTTTCCAAGAAGCTAACATCGATCTTTAACCCATCTAATTTGACCTTATAAGTAACAAATAATAAAAGAAAGCACGACCAGTACTACTCCAGCAAGCCAGGTGACCTTTGAAATAAAGACAAAATAAAAATCTTAATGAATAAGTTAAAAATTACATCCAGGTCAAAGGTTTCAAATTTTCTTTGTTTGCAATAGATTAAAAATAAATAAATAAATAAAAAACCCGGTTTCTAATGGGATAATTATGTTTATGGTCAGAGACATGGTTATCAATTGTTGATTGGAAGTAACCCTCTTTACTCTTTAGGCATTTTGGGCTATATCATTTCAGATTCAAAAGATAGAAAAAAAAAAAACCCCACTTTTCTTGTAATGGGATAATTTATCGGAGAAGGCTTAGCGGCACATTTCAATCACAAGGCTGAAAATAGGAGGATAATGGGATTTTTTCAAAGGAAGACGAGAGAGAGAGATGGAACATCCCTTAACAGTAAAAATAGTCAATTGAAGCAGCTTCACCTAATTTTCAAATAGCATAAATTAGTCAGTATTTGAGAACCAAAACTACACCCTAACTCACTTACCTGCTTTGATTGAACACTTTCTAAACCAGTTGGACGGTTTCTATTTGATTGCTTCAACCAATTATCCTATTTAAAACATTTATATGAATCTTTCTTTCTTTTATAGACTTGAAAAGTCGCACGTTTAACAAAATATTAAGGATTAAATTTTCCTTCTCCCATGGAGAACGGTTCACCCACCATCCTAGGGTTCACAAACACCTATAGGGTTTTAATATATTTCCAATATGCCCTCCTGATACCCCCCCTCCCACCTCACTCTTTTTGAGTTTTGATCTATTTGTATTCAAGTTCAGACAAACAAACATCTTTAAGCCATCTTGTTGGCTTTTGATTGATAGTAGTAAACGAAAGCACCTAAAGCATTTACGATACAATTCAAAGATTTAAAAATAATAAAGGGACCGAATTTTCTGTTTTTAATTGAATGATACAAACAAAATATAATAATAATAATAATAATATCGGGATAAATACACATTAAAGTAACTAAAAAAATTCTTGTGATGCCATGAAATAGCCATCTTTAAGTCATATAGCTTTATTACCGGGAAAAAAAAAAAATCATAGCTTTGTGTGTATATTGTGTGTGGCACCTAATTTGACTTGGTCATATGTCAATTAATTTTTAGTTAAATTTAGTGATAATGTTATTTGCACTAGGGGCACACAATGCGCCCAGACACATGGGGGTGGGTGAAATTAATATCGATTTTCCACCCCCTGAATGTCTGAAATCCTGCTCATGTCCCAACTCATGTATCTGGGCGCAGCCTACGCCCATATGCGCTCTCGAGCAAAGAACATCGCCCCATATAATATAGCTCATGTCAAAATAATGATGAAACTTATTTGATAGCCAACTTTGTTTGAAGAATCTTATAAAAAAAAAACTAATTTGAAAAATAGGTATCATTTATTAAGAAAATAGAATCACATACATGGTAGGCAATACAATTGAGATGAGAGGTAGCTCTTATCCATCCAATGGTTGGATGAAAAACGCATCAATGCCATGTGCCAAAAATAGACAACGTAGATTAAAAAGCTTTTCACCTTTTTTAAATATAGTTTACAAGTGTGTGACGCATTGAGAGAAAGAGTTTGCAGTCCAATTTGCCTAACCCGTTTGAACATGTCCATTCCAATTCATGTTGATGATCTAACTTATTCTTGAACAGACTACTTTTAGGTTTGTACCCATTCAATATTATTTTATGGGAAAGAGTTCTCTATGGGGGAGTATGGTCCTTGCACACGTGCTAGGGCCAATGGAAGCACATGGAGGCATCAACAAGACATTTCTCCCCCTCCCCCTCCCCCTCGTTCATGTTTGGGCTAAGACTCCCCCACAAAAAACTTTCTTCTTTATTTTATTTAAGGTTAAAAGTTCTCTAGTCGTTGTGCACCATCTAACTAACTTGGTCTACATATATCTAGTTATTTTATTTAAGGTGAAAGATTCCCTATTCTGCATGCACCATATAATTTTCTTGGTTTTCATATTTAGTTGTGCGGTTGTGCCACATGGAAGGGTGACAGCTCAAATTAATCATTGGCCCTCCTACCTTCATCCATCCATCCTCTTGGTAATAATGCACATTTTTTTTTATACTTTTATTTTGTTACGTGGCAAACTCTTTTTTGGGTTTAAACTTGACATGTGAGAAAGAGACCTTAGGGTCTACATGTTCACCAAATTTTGCCTCATTTAATTTGCTACATGACAAGAATTGATTGCAAACTAGGGATGATTAGATGGTCTACGTAGACCTAAAAACCCCCCACCCTTTATTTAATGGTCCTCATGGATTCACTATGCATAGTGAAATGTAACACTTCACTATTTACTATATGGCCCCACTCATATATTGCCATGTGGGAAGAGAGTGAAGCTTAGCACTTCGTTGGCATTGTGAAACGTAATATATCATTAGACATAGCGAAATGAAGTTTTTAATTACAAGGTAACATTTCACAGTTTGCATAGATCAAGTAACATCTAGTTATGCAACATACACGAGAAAAAAGTCTCTACTTGGTGGTGCTTCCTATGCCCTCTCACATGGCACCATGAGATGACACTTTTGCCCCCTGGGTAGATACCCATGCGTACTCACCCTTGGCACAGACGCTTGTGTAAAGATCATGCGACCAAGTAGAGATCTCTTGCTCGACATAAGATATATATTGTCAACAAGTAGGTGAACTAAGAAATTGTAATCTTACCTTTATTTTATGCAGCTTCCTTAATGGGCACACTTAATTTTTCAATGTGGAAGAGACAAAGAGAGATGTGGAAAATCTCACTAGATATCTATAAATGATTTGAAAAATCGTGTGTTAAATTTCATGCTTAAATTATCTACACGTTTAAGGTGCCACATGATAGATGAAGGTACCTATTAAAGAGATCCTTTCTTTAATGTCTATGTAGAAAAACCAAGCCCTAAAATATAAATTTCAAAATATTATAAACCAATGTGCGATGACATTGACTTTTGTTAAATTTTTAAGACATTACCAAGTATAATACATGGATTTTTGGCAAACGTGTTTTTATTAGAATATATAAACGTAAAATCTAAGGCAAAATTATTAAGAAACAATGAAAATATTATAATCAAACTTAAGAAAGGTGTCGATCCAGGGCTTGCCCTGGTGGTTCGCTACTCCCTTGGGAGAACTACATCAGGCACTTGATCGGTGGTTCAAGTCTCCCTTAGCAACACCTAGTCCACATTTAATTGCTTTCCAAGAAGTGGAGCCTTTGGGTACCATATTTGACCCCTTGTGGGTCCCCTCATTGCCTCCTAGTGGGGTCCTGTTGAGGTCCAAAAAAAAACCTTAAGAAAGGTCTGCTCAGAATCTTTAAATAATTACACTTCAAGAAGACCCTAAGTATTGCAATAAATAGTTCATACTTTAATTAATAGGACAAAAATTCTCTGCGTGGGACGCAAGGGTCACACCCACACACAGTAGGGAGCGGAATGACTGCCCTGCCTCCCATGAATGTCAGAAATTCTGCCACCCAATATGTTAGTGCACTCTCTCTCATTGGCTGGCACATACATAGAGAACCGCTTCTCGAACGTCTCTAATTAATATTAGGGCAGCCCGGGAGGATTTGTCGAAATGGGGTTTTTTATGTTATTAGGGACTGAATGGTAAAATCATATGGTATTAAGTATGGATGCAAGAATCACACGATCAGGTAGCGTTCTTTTTCTGTTAATATTTAGTGAAAAAATATCTATTATTATTATTATTTTTTAGAATAAAAAATACCAAAAAAAGAAAAAAAACGTGGCGCAAGCACCGTCCTCGTCTCCTCGTTCCTCTTAATATATAGAAAGGGCAATTACTATCACTACCCTACACTTAGCCAATATTTACTAAAACTATCCTACCTTAAACTTCTTTTCTAAAACTACCCTGCTTTTAAACTTTTACATCTCCTTCTACCCTCATGTTTTTAAATACCCAGATTACCCTTTCTTTTCACCTAGTAACTTGCTAATCTATTTAACCTACCATTCATCTTCTACTTTTTACTATTTTTATCCTTAAAATAGTAAAAAATGAAGCATCCACCCACTTCTTCTCTCCCGTTATTTACGCCATTCAGTTTTTTTTGTTGTTTTTTCTTCAATTTTTTATTTAATTAATTTTTTATTCAACATTTCATCCTCATCGTTCTTCAAACAGATCATAGTTCTAAGTATCGGTATCGTGTCGCCCGTATCGAACAATATACCAGTTTTGTTAGTCACTGATACTGATACCATATCGATAGCATGGTACTGACAAGGGGTAAAATGGTCAGAGAACTCATTTTTTAAGAAAATTCAAGGGTAAATTTGCCCGATCCAGGCAGATACCATATCAGTATCATATCGGTTTTGTAGGTTACCGATACCCGTTCCAATACTGTGCACTAAAACCATGGAAGACTCTCATAAAAAATAGTAAAAAGTAAATTGAATAAAAAGAGGAAGAGAGAGAAGAAGTGGGGTGTTTTGAAGAGAGTCCATCTGTTCCATGGTTTGAGTGCACGGAATTGGAACGGGTATCGGTAACCTACAAAATCAATACGGTATTGACCTGGATCAGCTGTATCAAGCAAAATTACCCCTGAATCTCCTTTAAAATGAATTTTTTTTTACTATTTTACCCCTTTTTTGTACTGTGCTACCGATACGGTATCGACATGGTATCGATGGCTAGCAAAATCGATACGTATCACCGGATACGGGTGATACGATACCAATACTTAGAACCATGATCTGTTCGAAGAAGAACGAAAAGGATGAAATGTTGAATAAAAAATTAATTAAATAGAAAAATTAAAGAAAAAAAACCAAATGGAGTAAAAAATAGAAGAGAGAAGAATCGAATGGGTGCTTTCATTTTTTACTATTTTAATGACAAAAATAGTAAAAAGTAGAAGATGAATAGTAGGTTAAATAAATTAGCAGGTTACTAGGTGAAAAGGAAGGGCAATCTGGGTATTTAAAAATATGAGGGTAGAAGGAGATGTAAAAGTTTAAAAACAGGGTAGTTTTAGAAAAGAAGTTTAAGGTAGGATAGTTTTAGTAAATATAGGCTAAGTGTACTATATAGAAAGAAAATATAGATTAGAATATTTTAAGGTATTAATTAGGCCTCGTCAGCACTGTTTCGATTTCCACAGGTTTATTGCAGATTTGAACTTTGAAAAGTCAACCTTATAATAGATTTTGATTCTTGACCACCCGATTGAATCTTCAAAGTTGTCATACTTTTCCTCCACTACCATACACCATAGTGATCCACTTTTGCATGTAAGCACGTAACAAACTTTGGAATTTCGTACATCACAAGGAAACTGAAGATCTCTTGATTTCATGCTCTGTTGCTCATCTTATAAAAATCATTTCATAAGATGGGGTCCATGTTGCATAGATCGGACGGCTAGGATCAATCTTAAGACCATTTCACACACACATTGAGTGGTCGTGATCACAGAAGCACATAAACAAAACTATTTTATGAAGCATGGATTCACAGTTGTGATAGAGAGAGATCTTAAACTCCGATTTGAAAATCCAAAAAATACAGTTTGTTAGTAAAAGACTCAGAAATTTAATTCTGGTCTTTGGGGTTCTTCGATGATCACAAGGCAGCCACTCGTGGATTCTTCGAGGTTATTTAAGCCCTTCTCAGCATTATCTCCAGGAGTCGGGCTCTTGTTCTTCTAAACTCTTCTTCTGGCAGTTACCAAAAGCTTCACTTCTTATTGAAACAAATCTGCAATCTTTCTGTAATTTGATTCTGTGGGTAATTCAATTTTTCTCACAGAGATAGAAAGAAGAGATGGGTACTACATATTCGATGCTTACTCAATATGATATCGAAGAAGTTCAGGAATACTGCAACAATTTATGTAAGAACCTCTTAAATCTTTCTTCTTTCTGGACTTTATCTATATTGGGTTCTTAATTAATTGATGTTTTATTTTGGGAACTCAATTGGGTTGTTCTGTTTTGTGTGCCAAATTCAGTTTCTCAGCAAGAAATAGTGTCTCTGTACGAGAGGTTCTGTCAACTCGACCGGAATTCTAAGGGTTTCATTTCTGCTGACGAGATTTTATCTGTGCCTGAGTTCTCCCTGAATCCTCTTTCTCAGGTAGATATCTAATATTGTTTTCAGCTCCTGTTCTGTATATTTGATGTTGAATAAATTGCCATTTGATGATCAGATTTGGGTAATTAATTTTGTTAATAATAATTGCAGAGACTGCTTAAGATGGTGGACGGTTTGAATTTCAAGGATTTTGTTGCCTTCCTATCAGCTTTCAGTTCTAAAGCAAGCATTCGACAGAAAATTGAACGTAGGTTGCTTCTCCATAATGTCGAATTTCTGCAATACGATTTGTGATTTTACATTGCAATGAAATTCTGTAATCACTTCTTTCATTCCTTGAGTTTCAGTTTTTATATAGAAGATTATATTTCCTTCCCAAACTTCAGGCCATTGATTTATGTTAACATATACTTATTGTGTAATTGCCTCAGTCATCTTCAAAATATATGATCTTGATGGAAATGGGAAGGTGACCTACCATGATGTGTTAGAGGTGTTCCGGGATTTGACTGGTTCGTTCATGTCGGAGGAGCAAAGAGAGGTATCTTCATTATTAACTTTTCATTGACAAAGTAATACAGAAATCATCAAGTAGCCCTTTATATTGATCAATGTATGTTGCTCAATTTGAAAATGTTTTGAGAAAGCTATGGATACAGGGCATGTCTTTTTAATCTATGCACTGTATTAACCAAAGATCAAGAATAGTTTTTCTATGGGGGTTTAAGTCCTTTAAATGGAGAACCGTAAGTGGGACCCTTAAACAAGTGATACTGGAAAGAAAAATCCCTTAAACAAGTGAACTGGAAAGAAGAATAAGGGAACATACCAAGCCATAAGTGTTTCATGACATTATTTATCTCAGGTTAGGCAGTTAAAATTATGAACTTGCTGAGGTTCTATATGGATTTGTTTAGAGCTTCTAAACTCAAGCACATGAATGTCAAAGATCTGAACTTAAAAAGGGTCATTGTAATTCAATTAGATGGTTAAAAGGTGATGTTCTTGCATTTGCTATTTATACATGAAGCTATCAAGTAGGTTAAATATTTGTCTCCTTTGTTTTCAGATTTTTGTGTCGTAAGAATTATAAATTCTTGAATCATATACCTCTTGTAAATAAGTCGGTCTGTGTTTTTATTTGTTTCTTACATGTATATATGATTTCTTATTTCTCTGTTCTGTTTCTTATTTTTTCAGGAAGTTTTGAGGCATTTATTGGAGGAAGCTGGTTACGCAAAGACTTCTTCTTTATTGCTGGATGACTTCATTAAGGTATCTACCTTTCATTTTCTTTTTCTTTTTTTCCTGCCAACTTTCTCTTTGGATTGGTTGTCCTTATTGAATACTTCAATTTTATAGTAGTACAAAGCACAAGTTCAATTTCAGGTTGATTGCGCATTTGACAAAGTTTTTTCAAGATAACTGCAAGAATTTAAAATATACCAAGACTAAGAAGTACCATTCCAATCATTTATACTCCATTCTCTTCTTCCCCTCCCTTCCCCTTCTCTTTTCCCTTAACAAGAAATCAAGAATGCCAGGAAACAAAATTCTAATGATCATAATCTTGAATGACGATATTCATTCAGCTCAAACACTTGGCAAACTCCAGAAATGCAGGGACCATCCTCAAGAACATCAGATAAATCTCATCCTCGAAAGGTTTTTCTGTTATTTTGCTCATGAGGATTATGTTGAGTAACAGTGAAGCTGTGACTTGTAATGTTACTTGCATTTAATGTACACACCGCATGCGTATCACACAATGTTGCAGCCATTTCAGTGGTCCCTCCCACCCATCTCAGTTCCCATTGGCCTTTTGCTTTTCTGTTCTGTGAACTTCATGTGGATGGTCCGCCATATTAATTCCCTTACCATCTAAATAATGGCATGGGAAAGCACTAAAAATCATCATCAGATTGACAGTATATTCCAGCTTTCCATTGATACCATTGATAATGTATTCTTTTCTGGAATCATGTTTTCTTCTTTTTCTCAAACATTAACAATGTATAAGTTAGCCTCAGATTTAATTGAATTCATTCCCTGTATATTCAAGTCCTTATTCGATCTTTTTAATTTGATACTCATTATTGTTGCTTTACATTCTTTTTTCAGATTCTTGACTATCCTGGTCTGAAGATGGAGGTTGAAGTCCCTATCGACTAAATCAACTCAGAGAAGCTCTTCACTAAATCAACATTTTGCTCGTTATCGTTACCATGTCAGCCTGACTTCTTTCTATGGCTAGCTTCCTTGACCCACCACCCAACCTTGAACCGATGAGCTAACCAAGAGAGGAGACTCCATGGCACCCTTGTAACATGGCTTGAAGTCGAGCGGAAGAAACAACTGTCTATAATGTCCTCTTTCTTTCATTCTTCCCCTGAAAAATAGTGAATAAGAGCAGTTCATGTATTACAGGGAAATTAAAAATTCAGAATCTTTGTAAATTTTCCACATTATATCTATGTGGCTTACTTCTGCTTCTGTTATATGTATTTATCTATGAAACCAAATTCTTAATGGAATGTGTATGTTTGTAAGCCGATTGCACTCGTCGAGATCAAAGACCATGATTTACAATGTTATGGAAAACACTACACCTTGCACATCAATCCCTCTATGATCTTGTATCAATCCTTTGGCCTGTTATGAAGTCAATGGTCTGGAACCATAAGGCTTTATAAATTGGACAGCCATGACCAGCTGATAAGGTTGGATTTGGATCATAACATCCTAAGGTAATTCTTTAGGAAACTTTTGGTTTCTTTTTCATTTCTGTTTTTTGTGGATGTTAACTGTAAACACTAGAATGTGATGTTTGCTGGATCATCCTAAGGCTGTGTTTGGTATGCATTCTATGTTGATTTTGCTTTCTCAAGTGAAAGAATTCAGAGATAAGAAAAAAAAAAAAAAAGGATCTTTCGGTAATTAAATCGAAAGATTGGGCTATTAAGAGTTCGGGAAAAACCATATTAGCACCAAACGTCACAGTCTCGGAGTCTCCCAAACAGAAATGGAGCCAAAATTTGTTCGTTTCTTCTTCAGTTCTTGGCACTCGTATCAACAACCGCCATAGTATTTTGTTGTCTCTTCTTGCGTGTGTGTTTGCTTAATGGACAAGCAAAGAAGAGAAACTCCCTTCAAGAAGCCTTCTTCTTCTTCTTCACATATGGTAACTCTGTCGAGTAAGTAACCACCACTCATTTTCATTGTCTTCAACAACTTTAAGTTCATCTTTTTGAGTGTTCTAAGGTTACTAATGGTTTACTTCCCGCTACGAGTAGTTTCCCTTTTAAGGAACTAAACTACTATTTATTTCTTGGTTGCATTTCCCTGAACTTTTGGATTTCTTTTCTTAGTTCATATGGGTTTCTATGTGCTTTTCCCCTCTTCTTTTCTCCTTGTTGATGATTGAACCTTAATATTTAGGATATATTGGAGGCAAGAATCTTCCTTCTTAGAATATTTGAAGGGATTCTGTATGAGAAGGAAATGAACTTCGCTGCTTCTGATTTGCAACTACTAAAAGTATAAACAGAAGATTTCTAGATTTTTAATTCTGGATTGAATACTATAGGACCCACCAAAGCACATTTAAGAAAAACTGGAGCGATGGAGAATTTTGACACTGAAGTCAATGATTCAGCTCATGAGTTAAATGTGATGAGAGAAGAGGGAAGAGGAGTCTATAGGAGGAGCATCGATGATGGTGATGCAGGGGAAGGGGTGGGCAGTGGTTTCAACGCTATTGATTCGTCTCCAGTTTTTCTGTTTGGCAATCTTCTAAATGATTTAAGCTTATGTGAGAAAGAAATGGAAGGAGATTTCGGAGTTTCAAATCCAATACAATCGGGTGACATAGTGGAGGTGGGATGTTCAAAAAGTGTGGCTCATGGAGATTTCACTAACAGTAAATCACAGTTGCGTCACAGTAAGGTCAAGCAACTTCAGAGGAGACTGCAAATTCTTGAAGAAGATACTGAAGCTACGAAGAATGAATTCTTTGCCTGTGTAGATGAATGCAACCAGCTGTTGAATGAGGTAACCCAGAAGTTCTATACTGTACACCAATACCTAAGAAGTCCAATGATAGGAGAGGAGTGTGTTGAGGGAGCACTGATCCTTGGCACTGATAAGGTATGGATTGTGTTCTGCTGCTTCTTTAGATTTCTCTTTCCTGTATTACTTTTGCAGCCTAAAAATTCCTTTTAGCCCTTGGTCACAGAATTAATCTGCTCTTGGTCTTTATAGGAATTAAAAGGTGCTATCTTTCAAAGGTTGCTTTGGAATTCTTTATAACACATGGCCATTTGTGAAATTTTCTAATTTTAGTTTTCATTTTTTGTCTTAATATGCTGACCAGTGAATTCATTCATTCATCCATGGAGATCCTAATTTCCCCTTGGTAACCAGAATGTGGTGATTGGCAGATTTTCCTACATTTGATATCCTGGTGCAAATTATTTGGATGCAATTAGTTGTCATTTACCAAGTTATAAAATGTTCTTTATCAAACAAAAAGACAATATCTAGTAATTCTTCTTGGTTGGTAACAAAATATTGCATCCTCTGAGCAAACAAGAACTTAAATTTTGGGTTCTTGGTGAACAATGTACGAACATGAAAGGAACTTACAACACATCTTGTGAGCAAACATGAGCTTAAATTTTGGGCTTTTGGAAAATAATGTACAAACATGAAAGGCACTTGACAACGCATCTTATGAGGAAACAGGGGCTTAAAATTTTGGGTTCTTGGAGAAAAATTTATGAACATGAAAGGAACTTAACCTTCCACAATCTGAAGGATCTTGAAGATTATAGAACAGCAAAGCAATTGAAGAACAATTGCAATTTAAACCTAAGTGTTGCACAATTAGAGGTGTGTAACCTCCACCTGCTTCAGAAGCAGGTAGTGCTAGCATTCCAATGTAAAGCCTGCATTCAGAGGGGAAAAAATAAATCTGAAAACCTCTCTTCAAGGATGATCTCTTCTCTCAAGATTTTACTCCCGCACCCCCAAAAAAAAAAAAAACTCCTCTCAAAAGAACTTACAACACATCTTGTGAGCAAACATGAGCTTAAATTTTGGGCTTTTGGAAAATAATGTACAAACATGAAAGGCACTTGACAACGCATCTTGTGAGGAAACAGGGGCTTAAAATTTTGGGTTCTTGGAGAAAAATTTATGAACATGAAAGGAACTTAACCTTCCACAATCTGAAGGATCTTGAAGATTATAGAACAGCAAAGCAATTGAAGAACAATTGCAATTTAAACCTAAGTGTTGCACAATTAGAGGTGTGTAACCTCCACCTGCTTCAGAAGCAGGTAGTGCTAGCATTCCAATGTAAAGCCTGCATTCAGAGGGGAAAAAATAAATCTGAAAACCTCTCTTCAAGGATGATCTCTTCTCTCAAGATTTTACTCCCCCCACCCCCAAAAAAAAAAAAAAACTCCTCTCAAAAGAATTTCCATTTGTCATCACCGTAGCAGGTCAGTTTCTCTTGCCATGCCTTCATTAGGAGTATGATGATGATGCTGCATGATTACACCTCATCTACCTGATTCATATGTTAAGTTTAGAAATATTTTCTAAAGTAGCATTGGACTTCCTATTGCATGTTACAAATGAACTCTTAAATCTCATCTCAGTACTTGCCTCTTCCCTTAGTTTTCTGTTGCATGCACGATCAGATTTCCATTTCTTCTATAATATTTCCTCAACTTTAAAGTTATTAACCCAGATTGATTTTTACCATTGGCCATGTTATGTGTATTAACAGGGCAAAACCATGAGGACTGGTCTGCTACAAGTTCTATATCAAGAGCCAAATCCATCTCTTGTTACTAGAATTCATAAAGCAGATATCTTCACTTTGCAGGGCCCTCCAGGAGGCATGCAGAAATTGTTAAATCAGTGAGATATTAGCATTGAAGAAACTTATGGAGGACTGGACAGCTTGTGTCAATTATTTCAGAGTTCAATTGAACCACAAGAACATTGTTTCAAGTTTCTCTTTCAAGCCATATTTCCTACAGATTTGGACTACATTAGCCAAAAATGATGTTTTGTATATGCTCTCTTTTGTTTCATTGAAGGTATGCTTGAATTAGACTATTGGAATACACTATATAAATAAAGGGAATTGATCAGCTAACAATTGGCCTACATTTGGTTTGCAATCTCTTACAACCTTTTGTAAGTCTTAGTGAAAGGAAATTTATCACCTCCGGTTTGCTGACCGGCCCAGTTCCCCAGTTCCTCTAATAGGGGGATGGTGGGCCCCACCCGGGCAGGGTGTTTGGGCATGGGTAGAGAGGTCATTTCAGCCCTCCTTTGTTAGAGGAACTGGGGAACTGGGCCGGTCAGCAAACTGGAGGTGATAAAGATCCCTTAGTGAAACAAATGTTCCTTCTACATCTAATTATCTCCCCCCCCCCCCCCCAAACAAAAAAAAAAAAAGAGAAAAAATGTTGCGTCTGCATAAAACTTAAACATTCATCCTCCCACAGCCTATGGTGATTAAGAAATTCTTTAATCTTACTAACATATTCTGAATATTGAAGGAAACTGTTCAGAAAAACAATCCATTGAATTGAATCTTTCGCTGAATTTTTTTTATTTGTTTTCTTTTCCTTTTTTGGGGGGGGGGGGGAAGGGGAGCGGAGGAAGTGAGGGGATGTTGTAAGGAAAAAAAGGCCGGCTCGCAAGGTTTGTATCTGAAGGTGAAAGCTGCCTAACTTCAACAAGATCCCCGCACGCAAAAGTTTTTCTTGGTTTAACCCCAAGGCAGAAGTTGGGCAAGCATAAAATTGAGATGCTGACAAAACATACTGGATTTTCATGATATTATTATCATGTGGCTAAGTTCTAGCCGAACTGGATTTTTCCATGTAGAACATCAGAATCAATATCTTTGAAAGCAGTCCAAAGCTGAAAATAAGAATAGATAAATCCAAAGCAAAAAGAGCATACCGAGTGCACTAGGTTTTTGCCACTGTGAGGTCTGGGAAGGGTCATAATGTATGCAATCACCTTACCCTCTTTTTTGCTGAGAGGCTCTTTGCCAACTCAAACCTACCACTAGTTCGCAATGGAACAATCCATTGCCATTCCATATGATACTATTCATCAATTAGTGATGTTTTCTTGATAAAACTGCCCAGTGATAGACCTCTTATTTGAGGAGTTGATGTTTTGCCAACTGAGCTGACCCCTTGGGGGTAGATGATTGATATTTCGTGAACTACACATGGCAATTTTCTGCTGGGCATGCTGTTAGGCTGTCCAACACGTATCTTCCTCTCTCCTCTACCCTTTTGGAAAAGACCCCCTTGCCCTTTATGTACGGCATTATGATTGATGTATGCTGTTAACCTACTGCTCTCCCTATTCTATTTTGGGGTGAGGGTTTCTCTGTTTATTGATTGGTTTCTCATCAGCATTCGGTAGCCATTGTTGCTCTCCACCTGGCTCAAATGATTCCAATCGAAAGGTGTTTACAAGGGCATCCGAAACCTGTTCTATACAAAATATTCCAATTGAATGGGAACCACACCAGAGTACAAACTCACGTGTCTCGCTCTGCTCCTCTAGGACACTTAACGAGTTTCCACAACTCGGTATCCAATGTCCTCAAAATATTTCAGGCAAAACCGAACTTCTTGTCCACTCAGCTCCGAAAAAGGAAAAAATGGCCAACTTCTCTCTTCGAACAGAGAACTACTGGTGTACTCTCCCTCACCATACGAAGTTCCAAAGTCCCATCATTAACACTTCTCTGAAACTGCCGCAGTTACATCTTCTGCCTTCAAAGCGAGGCTTCAAATTCACAGTTTCTTGTAGTATCAAGGAACAGAGAGATGTTGCAGAGAACGAAAGGATCGGAGTTGTTGGTGGTCTACGTCCAGTTGGAGAATCAGCTGAGAAGGTTGCCTCTTTGGTTTCTGAGGATCAAAACAGTACTGTTGGTAGTTCTGGAGGGGAAAGTTTTTACTGGAGATGGCCTCCGTGGAAAGACCTTCCTCTACGGTATAAGCTCATTGGCACTACGTCCTTGGCTTTTGTTATTTGTAACATGGATAAGGTACTGTTTATAGTTACCCTCTAGCGAAATTCGAAATTTTGCAAACTACTCTATGCTCATAACTATTAATTTTATGGTCGTCGTGTTTCAATTCCTGTTATCCTCATGTTCTTCTTCATCTTTAATGAATAATCGTTTAGGTGAATTTGAGTATCGCCATTATTCCAATGTCGCACCAGTTTGGGTGGAACTCGTCAATGGCTGGATTGGTGCAATCTTCTTTCTTTTGGGGTTATGCTCTAAGTCAATTGCCTGGTGGATGGTGTGCTAAGATATTTGGTGGAAGGTAAGTTTCTGATTGGCCTATCCTTATGTTTGCTCTTAATTTATTGGGTACTCAATGTTTCAATTTTTGAAGAAAATAAAAATTTATTCACCCAGAAAACAAAGATTATTGGGTAAATGATGATGCTTCGAAGGTTACACAATCTAAACCTGGCTTAGGTGGTTTCCTACTTAGTTGAAGTTCTGAGTAGAATGCGAAAAAGGTTCGGAGTTAAGGCCTACTTTGGAAAGCCTAACCGAACAGTAATTGTTTTGGTTAAAAACTGTTAAAGTGTAACCGAGTTTGGGTTTTATCCATCTTGATTTACATTTCAATTTCACACGCTGAAACCTAACTATCATTTTATTGGGGTCAATCAACAACTAAGTAGAGGGCTACCTGCTTCATGATTGTCACGTACCCTCTTTTTCATGCAGGCAAGTTCTTGAGATTGGAGTCTTCTCTTGGTCTTTGGCGACAATGCTTGTTCCTTCCGTAGCAGGATTTATGCCTGGACTTGTCTTGTCAAGGATTTTGGTATGTTGGTTTGCATCCAAGTCATTCATGTCGGAATATTTCTATGTAGGTTCTGATGTGGTTGTATGCTGGGTACTTTTTAGTAGTATATCTTCCCTTGCATGCATGAAGATTTGACACGTTCTGATCCTTGTATGATTTTCATGTACTTTGTATCTGTCTTTTTGCTTGTGTTTATGTTGCTTTTGCATGGTCTATGCTATATAAGGATCTGTGCTAACATTTACTTTCTTTTGAGAAGTCCAGGTTGGAATTGGAGAAGGTGTTTCTCCTTCAGCTGCAACTGACCTCATAGCCAGGTAAAGAAACGAGGATAACAGAATGGAGTTATGGGAACATTTTAATTTTTTGAATTATTTCAGGTTTAGCTTTTGCAAAACCCAGGTTGTAAGTTTTTTTGGTGTTTCCTCTGTTTCTCTCTTCTTCCAAGGTGATTTGAGCATTTTCAATGTTGTTGATAACTATTTAACTGATTTCCAACTCTAAATGGTGATGAAGAAAACATCACTTTTATGAATGGAGCTCTTACAGTCTCGTCTTCTCTCCCCTTTCTTGTCCTCTTTAGGAACTCATTTCCTTTATGTGTGTGCTAGTGCAAACTTCGCCTTTGGGTATTTTCCTGGTTTAATGCTTCACAGCTCAGAAAATTCTTTAATCCTTAATTTCTGAGTGTTGATTGCAGTAAATTTTTTTTTGCTACAGCTTCTTGCTTCTTCTTGTAGTTCCACTGTTCTTGTTTCTTAAGCTTCTTTATTTTCATCAGGACTACTGTTTCTGGTCCCTTTTCCCCCTTGTAATTGATATAAAAAAATTATTTAAATTGAATAAATAGAAGTCACCTTGCAAGAGAGGCAAGAACCCCACAAAGTCAGAAAAAAGCAGATGAAAATAACGGTCTCGAATCAACTGAACTCACTAAGCCTTATCTCAACTACTAGGGGTTTGCCACATGAATCTTCTCCTACCAATACACTCAATTTAATGCAATGCTGCGACTTTGGAAAAATAGTGGCGATGCTAAGGTGATCATTGAATAGATTATAAAGAAATCGATGGTTCAAATCCATGTGCAAGCATCTCTTTTGTTAAAAATCTACACCAGATATAAGGTTTTTGACTTTCACCTGGTTATTATGTGATCTTACTGGTCATGCTTTTGCCTTTTGATATTACATGCTGGGGGTAATGTTTTGTGTTATAGGGAGGCGATTATATATACCTTTTCTGTTCCCTTGACTTGACTGGTGCTT